>NC_133576.1:118657037-121127540 GCF_964106895.1 Numenius arquata
CACAGGCAGGGACCGGCAATCTCTGTTGTTGTTTATTTAACAAAGGGATCTCAGGAAACATGGTAAGCGCAGCCAACGAGCCGTGGCGTGCGTGATGTGCCATGGAAGGGCTCTGCGTGATGATGTGAACCTGTGGGTTTCTGTAAGCATATAGGAGAGCACAGAGCATGGACCACCTATTGTGCTAGATGCTGTACAAACAGAGGACACAACAGGTCTCCCTCCCCTCAGAGGTCAATGAATAGAAGAGCCCAGAGATGGCTCCAGGCAGCTGGGACAGAAAAGGTGCAAGGGGCCATGAAATAGCAGTAGGGGAGGGATGTAGCCATCAGGATTAGTGTTTTACACAAGTCATGGAAAGAAAACTCTGGAGGCAGACATGGTGCTGGCGTTGTGTTTCTTCTCAGGGCTTGGGAAAAGCCAGAGACTGCTTGGAGATACTGATTGAAAGTGCAGCCAGGGATAAAGGACACCAGCACCTTGGGCAAGTCAAGGAGGGAGAACATCCAACCTGCCTGGTCTGGCCAGCTCGTACTGTGAGCTCTGAAAATCTGCCACCTGGAGCAGCTCCCTGGGACTTACAAGGTGGCAAGTGGTCCCTGCAAGCTGACACATGGCCCCACAAATACACCTGTACCAAGCAGAGGAGGGATTCCCAAAGGTAGAGAGCACCTCCCAAGGAAGCCTTCAGAGGGTCTGAGCTCAGCCATGGCACATACATGCAATGGGCCCAGACGGGGCACTGGATGCTGACACCAGCCCATGGAACAACCTGGACCTTGTGCTGGACCAACAACGCAACACCACCCAGAGATAATGTGGCCAAAACAGAAGTCTGTGAAGACACTGGTGGAGAGGGCTTGCCAGCTGTTCTGAGTTACTCTGGACTACTTAATATGAACAAAGAAATAAACGTATCTCTCCTTGAAGAAAATGCCTTGGGCCATGTCCTCAGGCAGAAGAGGTACTTCTATCACCGGCTCACTGCTTGATGCTCACATCTCAGAGAAGCTGTTGCTGTAATGCAACGAGGGAGAAAAACTCAGAGCTGGCAGCTTGAACACTGAGACTGCCGTGTCTTTAGTAGTACTTGGACCTGTAAGAGCTTGCTTATAAATGGGAACTTCTGCCAGCCAGAATGTGCTTTAAGAACATCTTTTCACCGAGAGCTAAGACATCGTTCTCGCTCCCTGCAGACACACCAACTGCAGATTTAGAGGAGCTGGCCAGAAGGTTCTTCAAATCTCAGTGGAAAAATGTGACATATCCACCTGGAAGTATTATATGCCCACAAATACCACCCTGCTTTTCAGCCTGCTCAGATCAAGGATGAGCAACCCAAAAGCACTTCTTAGGATCAGCTGCTGACTTCAATTCCACACACTTGTCACACTACAGTGTAAATAGACTTTCTGGCTGGAGTCAGTATCTCCTGGGGGATGGCTCCACAGCTCCACTGAGCAGCCTGAAGCATGGAGTAGAGGGCACATATGGCCCTTCACCTCTCTCTCCAGCTCATCTGGACTCTGGTGCCTACATCAGCCCTGCTGAATACAGCATCAATCATTCTACTGTATTTTCTAAACCATCCAAAACTGCACTTGCCAGATAAAGCAGCATCCAAATTCTGCTTCAGGAAAAGCAGTGTTTCAGCAAGGAACAGGACTTTCCTACTGATCCATTTGTGAAGACGTAAAAGGCTGGATTAAAGGTGCCGGAGAAGATATTTTGTAGTCAGTTAATCAGATGTAAGCACCTGGTCCCTAACAGAACTTCAATTACCATCAGTATCAGGTTTAGATGATTGGGTTAAATCCCTTCCACCCTTCTCCTAGGCCAGGGTTTGATTTGCTCTGATGGGGTGCTCATTTTTCCCATGAGCTACTTCCAAGGAGACCTTGCAGTGGCTGATGAGAAACAGGGAAGAAAAATTCCCTGGTCACGTGCTCATTCCCATGGCTCTGGCCTGGAGATGAATAGGACCTGGGTGGACATACTCATTTCACAGCCCTGGAGATTATTCCTCTAGATCTCTTTCTAGTCTCCCTTGCACTGCTGAATAGGCTTACATCATTTATGAAACTGGTTCACCATGTTTGGAGCATACTCAGTCCTCGCTTTTGCATCCAGCTGAAGATGTTTCCCCTCCACATCCTGTCCTAGGACCTCTTCAGTGCTACTACCTCTGATATTCTTAACTGAATTATTTAAGTGAAGCTGCCTAAATGCAGTTGTTCCAGCTAAGGAAGTTAGTTCAGTGAGCAATAAATCCTCAGGGGTTCCCCTGCCTCCCTCTTGGTATTGATAGTGCATCCAGCTACAATGGAACTGCTCTTTCTGGACTGCCTTCGTTGAAATGGTTTTCAGGGCCTGATTCAGCTGGCCTGGCCAAGACATGTGCTGCAGCAGGAGATAACTCCTGCCATTCAGGGCTTGCTCCTCTGCCCTGACTCCGGACGGGGAGTCTGTCCAAGTAGCTGTGGTGCATCTTCAGTGCAGGTCCTGCAGCTGGTGGGAGGATTCCTGTCCTCTTATTGATGCCGTGAGTTAGAGAGCTGCACATGAGTGGTTCAGACAGATTATTGCAGGTCACTTCAGGTAACAAGAGATGGAATGGGACTGTGGGATGTAGCATCTCAAGCCAACACAAGCACAGAGAAGAGCCCAACACACAGCAGGCAAGGCCTTGAGCAACGTGAGTCAGGTTTGGTGCGCTGCCAAGGAGCTCACACACTTCTCAGCATATGAAGCGTTCTCATTCTGTGTCCTGTGCTTTGAAAAGTTCTTTTTTAATTACCTTCCAACATGGATTAAAAAATTCACTTCCCTCCCGGATGGGTGGAGGCTGTCCCTGTGCTGGTGGATTTTGCTGTGCACTCTGCCAGGCAGTGCTGTGGCCATGCTCAGGAGCACAGGAGGGGATGTCCACCGGTCCCCACTGCCTCTGAACACCTCCTTGAGAGGTGAGCAGTAAAGGAGACACTCTCATATTCTAGGTGGCTATTTTGGTCTTTGCCATTTTATCTTCCTTTGAGATATTCATATTTTACTTCTTCTGATGCTCTCCAGCTGATTCCAGACTTTGAGTTCCTGACCTTACCAACCACTCTCAGCCACAAAGTGCCTGCAAAGCCATGGTAAGGGTCAGTGTGACTCTAGACATTTAAAGGACAGAGAAGTAATTAATTTATTGGCTGCTCACTGGCATTTTCCAGTGTCACTGGCTTCTCATCTCTTTGAATCTGTTAGGAATTATAACAGAGCATTTCCAAAGGGTTAAAGGAAACCCTCCAGCACAAGAAACATCTGGTTTGCCTTTGGACACTATGTCATTTTGTTCTACTATGTGCCAGTCTGACCAGAAAGTATATCATCCAGCAGGTGGGAGGATTCCTATCCCCTTACTGACCCAGTGAGTTTCTGTTGGAAACACAGGGACTGGAAAGCTTGCGGGCGCTGAAAGGTGCTGTAAGGTTACACAAGTTCCACTATACAAGACAGTCATAGATGACGTTTTCATTGAGGTTTCATAGAAAACCTCAGGAGTTACCCAAGCTGAAAATGGAAGCTGGGAGAGATATCATGTACATCAGACCTGTTCCTGCAGTTGTCCCTACACCTCTGCATTTGTCCACTGCCAGAGTCAGGATGGACCTTTGTCTTGACCCAGTATAGCTGCTCTTCTGCTTCTGCTGTTTGGAGATAGTGTGGGTTTGAAGAACCAACAGAGAAACACAGCAAGCTGAGTCCTGAGTCAGTCCCTGTGGTCTGTACCAGGTTGGCTCAGCAGCTCTGTGATATCCCTTAAAGCCCAGATCTGCAGTGACAAATAGTGCAAAAAGGACAAATTCTTCTGCCAAATGAATGCTCTGAGATCAGCTGGCACTTACCATTGGGCACACGGCTCTTTCAAAAAAAGGTGTTTTTTTGAGTGTTTGGTGTAAGGAGACTTTTTTAGCCTCGAGCTTATGTCACCACAGCCATCTAGGAAACTCTAGCAAGTTTATTTTGTAGAGCAGGACAGTGCTGCTATGTTGTTGGTTTGGCTGGTGAAAGCATCTTCTATTTGCAAAGGGAGAAGATGAGGTTTGGAGCCAAGCCTGTGGTGGCTCAGCTTGGATGAACTATTTCCAGGAGTGCATTTACTTTGCTAAATGAAGTGCCTCATCAGAGCCTGGAATAGTTCAGCCCTGAGATACAAGGTTAGGAAAATGACTCTTTAATCTCTAAGTCACCAGCGTGATTCTCCTGTGGTGTTAGGGAGCTTCCCTGCTATTCAGGGAAGGATGTCCCCGTCAAACCCAGGGAAACAGTCACGGCTCTGCTTGGCAAGAAATCATGTATCGAGTGGGCAATACCAGCAGCTGACCAGCAGTCTGAAGTCTTGGTCCTACATACCCACATAGAGATGCTGCTCACAAGAGTCCTACCGCCTTCTCCTGCTTCCACACTTCCCTGCTTCTGTGAGATGGGAGCCGTTCACTGGTTTAAAAAACACAAGCTTCATCACTCCCAGATATCATGGCTGCAGATTGTAGCTATGCCAGTGGGACAGCAGTGCTGCCCAGAGCACATGGCAAATCCCCATGGTGTTGACAGCAGCTCCCGACTCAGATCTGTGTACGTTTGAATATCCTCGGTGACCTGAAGTTGTGTGTCAGAGTAGCTCATTGTTTCATTTTAAACAGTGTCCCAATACACGAGGCCATTTCTTGTACCTCTGGCTCTCCAGAGGACCAACGGGGTGATGAGCTTTGGACCACTGAGTTGCTTTAGCAATCCAAATAAAAACGAAGGTTGGGACCTCATTCATATGAAGCGGATCCAGCTCTAGTTACCATGACACCATGACAATCAACTTGTTTACTGCTTCAAGGTACAGTCTAAACATTCTTGGCATGTCATTTGCATAGCAATATCCAGAATGCTTTGTGTCACTCTACTGTATTCGGGCTCTGCAAACCCATTGAAAGGTTTCTTTAGATGTATGCTTAACTAAAGAGAAAGAAAGGAAGAGAAAGAAGACGAGTCTTTTACTTTTTGTAGCACGTTTCACATAAAGTGTAACCTAAACTGTGTGTAAAATTAACCATAAGAGCTGGATATACGTTCCTCATATATTCTGAAGAAATGGGTAGGGGGGTAGTTATCAGGGGGTGGAAAACAACCTAAGAAAATCTAGGGCTTGCTCTGGCAGAGTATTTAAGCATGTGCTCAACTTTAAACAGGTGATTGACTGAAATCCAGGAAAGAAAAACAGAAATACATAGAGAAGTGAGCAAAGATAGATTAGCAGAAGAAGAGAGAACAGTCACGACAGGGATTCAGCTCGGCTGAGTGAGCTGACAGCACTGCAGGAGGACCAGGACAGGCGTGTAGGGTGAAGTTGGTGTTAGCTGGGAGGAGCTGGTGGATTGGAGCTGGGACGCTGCGTACGGGGAAGCCAGCAGGGCAGTGAGTGATGCACCTGGGTATCACGTGGTGTAAATTTCATGTGGATCCCCTGCATTTAGCGAAGCTCTGCTTGCTCACCAGTGCTGGCAACATGAGTGTTGTCTTCAACAGTTGTGCAGGTAGGGCTGGGAGTGAAACAGACCCCCAGAAGGTGTCTGGGAGGATGGAGCCTGGGGAAAAGACAGAAGCTGGGGCAAGAATTGTGAATGATGGGAGAAAATGACCAAAAGTGTGCAAAGCTGGAGCTGGGAGTCAGCCAGGGAGATGGGGATGTCACCAGTCAGTGTGGGGGGTGGGAGTGGGGGGCTGGAAGCCCTGGAGATGGTGCTAAGCAGATATGCAGGAGCAGAGCAGGCTTTTGGGGTGCTGGAGCAGCTGGGATCTGGGTCAGGAGAGATCAAATCAACTCTGAAACGGGCCAGGGCAGGACTCAGACAGGCTACAAACACCGTCAGGACCGTTTCCTTGCAGTCACAGGCACCTAGGTAGAAGGCACGAGGTCCAGCAGGCTTGACAGTAGCAACAATCTAGCTGCCTTGTCTTCGCTTCATGCCCATAGCACAGCTAGGCTGGGGGCCGCTCATGCTTAAGAGAGCATCTTGATGCTCAGGAACTAACGACAGGAGTTTCCCACATCATCGACTTTTGCTTACCTACCTCCTAGTACAGTGTGGTGTCCTCCCAGTTCAGGCACTTAAGAAAATTCAGATTTCCCTTGTCTCCCTCCCATCCAAGTAGAGAAAGCTGCAAACCATCAAAGAACTAGAGCTAAGATAAGGCCAGTGTGCTGTGCTGCAATAGCACATTATAAGCTAAACATGCAAACAAATGAAAAAAAGGAGAATTATTAATAGAGTTATAAAAGACAGAAAAGATGTGGCTCACAACTTAAATCCAGTTGTTCCAAGCCCAATTTATAACATGATTATTTTAGCTGATAAACTACACAAGCAAAAGTCAGTGGTAAACACCACGGGTGAAATATTTTCCTAGCCCTCTCCAGATGCTGCCCATGGTTATTTACATGGCTATTCACACTCCCCATTCAAAACTCAGCTCCTCACTTGCATACGTAACATCTGTAACAAGACTTGGTGGCTTTTCCAGCACTGAGAAACGCATACCTGCAGGCATCAGCACATAATCCAATCTGAATATTTGCTCTGTAGCAAAGCAGCATGATCAGATGGTGTGCTGTGTCCACCTTCAAGCAAGGCAGGCTTTGGAGAGCATGGGGCGGTGCTGACCCAAGTCAGCAAAACGACAGAGTTGATTTCTCCAGCACAACCTTGGAACAGGTCTGAGACACCCGTACCAGATCAGACATGTGCCCATCATCTTCTGCAGCCTCATCATCCCAATTGTCACTCCTGTTAGCAACCATTGCAGATGAGGAGCCCTTCTGACCCTCTGCCTCCCCCTGTACAGTCATCAAGATGCGGACACCAGTAAAGAGACAGGTCCGATCTGAAAGAGTCTTGTCTAGTGCAAAGGCCAGAGAGCAGATTGAATGAGATGGCTCCCAGCTACATATTTGTGTCACTTTTCAGGTAACAGCCTCTCTGTCTAATTCAGTCCCTGTACCTCTGCTGTACCACCTGGCTTGTGGAGACATTTTCTCCTCGGAGCTGCTGATTCCAGTGGATTTCCTCTGGGTTTGTATCATGCTAAGTGCAAAATGAATATGGCTTACAAGAAAACCCAAACGGCACACAAACATAGATTTTACCATAGCTCTGCTCAGTTTTTCTGTGCTGCCTTGCGCATTACAAACCACCCGCACACCCGTATGCAGGATCCATACAGATCTGTATGGATCATCTGGAATTCTTTGGTATTTACCTAAGCATTGACTGTAACTTAAGAAAAACAAGAGTGATCCAAGACACTGCACAGTTTTGTAGCCTACCCAGGCCAGGATCAGTCAAGTAGAGGCAGGGAACCCTCCGCACAGGCTATTTAAATCTTTTTAAAATCAAGCTACATCCAGATGCATTTGCACCGGCACCCACTGCTGCCCTGTATTCTCTCCAGCAATCTGGCTGTATCTGTTCAATCTCCTTGTGCTTCAGGTGTAAATTCTCCCATCAAGAACCATTTCATGTGTCTGGATGTGTGCCTAGTGCTCTTTTACACATTCTATGTTGTCCTCACCAGACTGACAGCAAGGACCTACCTGCAGCAGACCCAGGTCTTTCCGGAGCAGCAACTGGAGGCCAGTCCAGACCAGATACTCCCACCCAAGGTCTAAAATATCAGTACACACCTATGTTTAAGCACGGGGGCCACTACCCATCTGGCTGAAAAGTGCCTAAAATAATCTATTCATAATCTGTGGCTGACACTCATACTTTTAATAATTGGAAAGCTGAAGCTGAGGAAGAGAATGGACACAGACCTGACAGGAGTGACTGTCCCCAGGGTACATTTTGGATCCATCCTAAGATTCTTTTGATGTGTTTTTCCAATTTGGTCTGTATAGACAGATAATAAATATATGATGAAAATCTACTCTTTTGTTGGGAACAAGCCTGTTTATGATCACTGCTACTACTTCTTTTAGGTTTTGGGGGGGTTGTTTTTAATTTTTTAAAAACCTATATGTACTAGTGTATATACGGGTTATGAAGTGTATAGTGTATATAGGGTAGTTCCGGAGTAGCCAGCTGTCCAGCACCAGGCAGTCACTCCTGTCTAGCTACAGCCGCATTAAACACCGGGCCCAACCACTTGCTGTCATCATCAGTGTCAGTATCCTAGGAGATCTCCTGATCTTGCATAATTACATCCTGATAAACGAGTACTTTGTGTTCATAGCAAAAACACTTTCAAAATTAATGTAATTGAGAGATCGCTACTGTTGATGTACCTGTCTTCAAATCATTAGGAATATCATACAAAAACATTTTATTTAGAGTATTTAGTTAACACCCACCTATATTTTAAAGCAATCACATTCACAGACAAAATTTTATCATCATTACAGAATAAAATTTCACCGCCTTTCTCAGAAACTTAGAAATTAAAAATGAAGCCTTGTTATACCAGTAAATTCATAGGTGGGATTCATTCCAAGTAAACAAGAGTGAAAGAAACACCCAGCTACCCCTGATGTAATGCAGTTTTGAAGAGAAAACAGTCCATTTACTAAAAACACTATTCCAGATCCATGGGGCCAGCTCAGAGCTGGCACTGTGTAAACTGGTTAACTGCAGATGAACTGAATTATGAAATTCCCGGGTTAACGATATAAGTTTTGTGGATAAGAGCAACAACACTTAAGATACCAATGCATGCTTTCAGCTGTAAATCTATTTGATGCAGTCTTTGTGTGGAATGAAATGAGGTTTAGGGATAAAAATAAAAATCACATAAACATAAAAGCCAAAAAATGCATTTTAATATTATGAATGCTGTAAGCACACGGGTATTTAATGTTGAAAAGATTTTTCATTCAAAAAACCTCTGTTTTTTCTGGTTATTCATCAGCACTCATGTTCATATTTTGTCCCTGGACTGGTGAAAGGAGAGTGGCTGCGTATATGATGGGATGGGGTGTGGGACCTCCACACTCAGCAATCCCAATGGGCGGAAAAGGGAGCTCTGAACATCAGCGTCATCTTCTGTCATTCTCCCCCTGCCAGGATAGCCACCTTTGCTCTGGGACACAGTCTTCAAAGCCTCAATAGCATCCAAAGAGTCTCCTCTCTGCATGCTAGGGAGGAAAAAATTCAACTTCCAGACAGAAATATGGTCAAAAAAGTATATACTGGAAAATATTCAAGCTCTCTTTGTGGATTTGCAAATGTGGTTCCTGTCACAATCAGGACAGGCTGAGCATTTTAGATGCTAAAATGCTTAAGTAACTTTCAGAAATCTGCCGTCAAAATGGCTAGAGATAGAAAGTTGAAAATCGGCATGTTATGACATTCGCTTTAGCAGAGGTGCCCACGCTCTTCCCGCAGCAAAATGACTTTAATTTGCCCAACCTCAGAGTCCTTGAAAATGACACTCTGAGCATTTGCCGTAATGATTTCTCACTAAATTAGAAAAATGCCCAACTAAGGAGGGATTATCTCTGCATGTGGATGTGGCATAATGACTGTCAAGTGCACTGAGAGCCCCACTGGGCTTTGCAAGGTACACAGGCTCTGCAGCAGAGGCCAGTGTGTATCGGAGAATATTAATACTGTCTTGTTGGGGGCATCCATTGTGATACTCTACTCCTGTTCAGACAAAATTATACCATACAGAGGAATTCTCTTTGCTACTTTACATATACGAGGTACCTTTTAGGGCCGAGGATTAGTCCTAAATTATCTGGTTGACAAACTCAGTCCATAAAGGACACAGGCACATGTGTGCACACGCTGTCCATAAAGTGTGCGCCCATTGGGACAGCGTCCCTGCAAGATGCTGTCTCTCAGCCCATGGCCGCTGTGTCTGCAATGAGGATGAGCTAGTGAACTTGTACCCACACACCAAGCAACTCTCCTAGATGCTCCCCAGAAGGAGCCCAGCAGCTCCGGTCCCACATGACAAAATGTATTTGTCCCCCAGGTGCCTGCACGCTGCTACCCAAGTTTCATGGCGAGTGAGGAGCAAGTTGGGTGGGCAGTGCCACTGCCTCATTGTCCCTATCATAAGCAGGAAAAACTGTCCCCAGAAAAGGAGCGTGAGGAGACACTTTTTTTTTTTTTTTAATATATCAGTGCTCATGCCATGAAGGACTAGAGAGATGGTGGGAATGTGCTGGCAGACAAAGATATCAAGAGTTTTAACACAAATGCCACAACAGACCTTCAATAGTAGCACTCAACTGCCTAGCATTAGTGTTCCTCGCATCCCACTGCCAGCCAACTGGCTCAGTCCCATGCCACTGAACAGGCACAAGGAGCACACACACACACACGCCTCTATGAATGCTCGTTGACTTCAGTGCCAGGGCCCTGTTTAAGAGAATGCCAGACCCCTTGGTAAACCCACATTTGGCTGTTTCTGTCTATTTTACAATGACATTTCAAAACAATTCTGGTAAATGCGGGCAGGAAGGGAGGCGAGTGCTGGAGGGGCTGCAGGGCCCCGCTGCGCCAATTAGGATCCACTGAGGGGTCTTTCCTGTTGGAACTGGGCCACTGGGGAAAGAAGGACACACAGGGAACATCATGGGGCAAGCACAAGATAAGTGTGACTGACTCCTGTAGCACGATCAGGTTTTGATTCCTGAACTGTGAAGTGTATCCCCAGTAGCCATGGGAAAAGGAGCCAGAAGGAGCTGCCCACAAAGTGTCCTAAACACTCCTTGCCCGGCCATCTCATCTCAGCCAGTTGATGTGGGGAGCTAACAGAGGAGGAAGCAAGGAGGTAGGAGCCAGAGGTCTAAGGGTCACAGGAGGCAGTGGGTGAAGGCAGACCCCCAAGGAGACGAGTAGCCTAAACATTTTGTCCACATTCCCAAACTTCATTGTGGCACCTGCCTAGTATCACCAAGCCACTGCCATCTTCCAACCAGGGGGAACACAAATCAGGACAGTCACGGCAGGGCATGGGTACTGCCTTGTGTCTGTCCTACACTGCCATGTCTCCAGGATCCCGCACACCTCACTCCATCCTGGGGTGTCCCGAGGGGTCCACAGTGCCCTGTGGTCTGCAGGACCGTGGTGTCTGCTCACCTGTGGGACGGAGCTGTAGGAGCCTGTAGGTCTCCTGGCCCCACAGCTATGCAAAGAGATGCAGGGACCTGGGAAGGGGAGAGCGTGACATGTTTGTTTTATGGAAAGGACTTCAGGCTGTGCTGGCAGTGGCGATTTTATCAGCTCTGCCTTCACTCTCGGTGCCTAGGGATCCCAAACTCACAGCTCCCTACACCGAGCTCAGCCCTGCGTGGACCTTCTCCACGGGGATTTCCCGGGACGGGCGACATCTACTTCAGACCTGCTCCGGGATGAAAAGCGAGTCCCGTCCCGGTGCGGGCAGGGACCAACGGCAGCCCAGCGACCCAAGCCCATTCCCCAGGCTGCAGCGCTTGAAACCCGCCGGCACAGCCGGTGCAACGTCCGGCTCCTCAGGGATACCGGGGGCACCGGTTGCGGGTACAGGGAGATACTGCGGGTACTCCGGAGTCCCGGCCACCGGAGAGGGCGTCCCCGTGGGTCCGCGGAGTCCCCGCACAAAGGACTTTTCCCTGCGCAAACGGAGCGGCGGCGAGAGCGCTGAGGCCCTGGGGTGCCGCACTCTCGGGGGCAGGTGCCGGTCCGGCACCGCCGCGTTTAGCACCCCCGGGGGCTGCGGAACCTGCCGGCTGCTTTTCCGCCGGGGTTCTCCGCCGAGAAGCCGTGCGTAAAAACGAACGTTCCGTTTCCCCGACGGGAAAGCCCCGTCAGGAGGCTGCGAGGCCGGAGAGGGGCGGCCGGAGCCCGGTGGCCGTGCAGGCGGGAACTCCAGCAGGACCGGCACCGGCAGGTTAGCTGGAGGCCGGGTCCATCCTTCCCCGGTAGCGGCGGCGGGCACCTGGAGAGAGGAGACGAGCCCAGCCGCCAGCCGGGTATTTGTATTCACCTATAGCCTTACGGATAGATGTGTGCAAATAGTGTCTCTCGCTCTGTCCCGCAGACTTGTGAATGGGAAGGGAGGCGTGATAGGGAGGGAAAGGTGTTCAGCCGAGGCGGGCTCCAGCCCAACCTTTGGCTTCGCGGGGAGGGCCGAGAGAGCGGGGAGAGCCCCGGGACACGGGGCGGGGGTCCCCCGCATCCCGTACGTTCGGCGCGGCTAAGAGAAATGAAGAATCCCCGCCATCCGCGCTCGCCGGGGCAGAGAGCCCCGGTGCCGGGCTACGGCGGAGAAGGATGGAGAGCGATGGCGCTCCCGCCGCACGCCCGCGGACACCGAGCGGCTGTTTTCTACGTGAAAGGAAGGAAATAAACCACCAAAGAGCTTTTATTGTTATCATCATCATTATTATCATCGCCGTCATCGTTTCTCTGCACATAAATAAATAAATAAATATCTCCCGGGGGGAGGAAGGGGACGGAACGGTACAACCACAGCTGCGCGCCCGGCAGCGACGAAGGCAAAACAAAACCGACAACAATTTAGGAAAGAAAAAAAAATAAAGATAATAACCTAAACCGCCCCCGACCCTCCCCGTCCGCCCGCTTTCGGGCACCGCCGAGTTACCGGAGGGAGCCCCGGGACGGCACCCCTCCAGGTGGCCCGCACGGCCCGCCGCCGCGCAGCATCCGCGCCTGTCTTGGTGCGGGGGAAGCTCTGCGAGGAGCCTCCCGGGCCCGGGGCCGCGCCTTCAGGGAGACAAGTGAGACAGCACTACCGGGGGACGCCTGGGGTCCTAGGGAGCAGTTTATTTACAACAGGGCGCAGGGACACCCGTCCCCATGTGTCGGGGGTCTAGAAAGGCGAGAAAGTCCTTCGTAAATTACACAGATTATACAAAACGGTATAAAATCCTTCGGCTGCATGTCAGCTCTGGAGCAGGCAGGAGTCTCCCTCCCGCTCTCACCACAGTTCCTGGGGAGCCGAAGTGGGCGTGCGGGGGACTAGGGGGTAACTGTGAGGCCTCTGTCATCCTTCCCCGAGGAGGACGGAGACATGCGCAAGTCCTCGTC
Organism: Numenius arquata; assembly: GCF_964106895.1. Lineage (NCBI taxonomy): Eukaryota > Metazoa > Chordata > Aves > Charadriiformes > Scolopacidae > Numenius > Numenius arquata. Next base: position 118,670,114 of record NC_133576.1, read on the forward strand.
GTCTTCCGAGCACTTGGTGGTGGAAAGGGACGAGCATTTGCAACTGTGGCCGGCCCCCCCGCCCCGGTGGGAGCTGCTTTTGCCTTCTTTCTTGTGCTTGACCCGTCGGTTCTGGAACCAGATCTTCACCTGCTTCTCGGAGAGGTTCAGGTAGGTGGCGATCTCGATTCGCCGCAGCCGGGAGAGGTACATGTTGGAGGCGAACTCCCTCTCCAGCTCCAGGAGCTGCGTGCTGGTGAAGGCGGTGCGCATCCGCTTGCTGCTGGGCAGCTGACTGGACGTGCTGTCTGCGGAGCGGAGGGAACGCACCGTCAGGACCTGCCAGACCCGCCGCCGCCCGCCCCGCAGCGCCGACCATAGACCCACTGGTCCTTGCTGAGTCCCCCCGTCGCCCCCTCTGCCGGGCCGCAAACCCCCCCTCCCCGGGGAGACGGTGAACCGGCAAGCGGTAGCCGGGCTGCAGCCCGAAGTTACGGGGTGCCGGGGCAGCATCCCCCCGTTCCCACCGCCTGGGTCGGAGGTTCGGCGGGCAGCAGCGGGGCTGCGCATCCCCCGGGGGGAGATGCCGGGACTCCCCGTCCAGCCTGAGGACGCAGGGCACGGGCCCCCCGGCTCCATCTGCCTTGGGCAGTGTCCTGTCCCTCCCGGTGACCCCCCATCACCTCCCCGTTAGCATGCGTGCGTGCACCCCGCCCTCCCCACGCGTGCCGCCCTTACCCACGGAGATGCAGTGGAACTGCCGGGGGTCGGGCAGCGGGTAGGCGCCCTGGTAGAGCGCCGGTGCGTGCCCGACGCTGACGGCGGAGACGGAGTGCTGCTGGCGGGCCAGGGGCGAGTGGCAGTACTGGGAGCCGAAGGGGGGGAAGGAGGCCTTGATGAGGGGGATGGCGGGCGGCGGCGGGTGCAGCTGGGAGGCGGTGACACAGAGCGGGCAGACGCAGAGCAGCCCGGCCTTGCGAGCGTGGCAGGCGCCGGCCGGCAGCCCGGGCAGGGGGTGCGAGGGGTGGACGGCGTAGGGGAAGAGCGGCGGCGGCGGGCTGGCCTCCCCCTTCTTCTCTCCAGCCTCCCGCAGCACCAGCGAGTCCACCAGGAAGGAGCGCGGCATGGCCCCGCGCAGCGCCCGCGCAGCGCCCCGCGCAGCGCCCGCGCAGCACCCGCGCAGCGCCGCTGGCCAGCCCGAGTGGTGCTGAACGGCGCCCGCCCGCCCGCCTTAAATAGCGCCCGCGCCATGTGATGGCGGCGCCGGGACGCTCAATAGCCTTTCTGTGCCTCTTCTCTTGGCATTCACGCCGCACGCTCCCTCATTATTTCCCTTGTTAACTAAATGAACTGCATAATGTACTCTATTCTTGTCGACCCCACCCACGCCGTAGCAGGCGGCCTCTCCCCTCCTCTCCCTTTGGCGGGGTTATTTTCTCATTCTCTCGCGATTTAATATTCTTTTCTTTCTCTTTATCGCTCTCCTTCGCTTTCAGCCCAGCTTTCAGTCCGCTCCCCCTTGTTTATTTTGCCGGCTGCAGCCGCGCTCTCCGCCGCCGCCAGTTTCCCCTGCCAGCCCCCCGGCGCCTTTCCCACCTGTGGCACCAGGTCGGCCCCTCATCCCCGCTGGTCCCCCTCTCATCCCTCGCCGCCGGGCTGTCTCGTCCCCGTTACCGCGCTCGCCGCCGTCCCCAACCCCGCGTCTTTGTTCCCAGCCGGGTGCCGGGACCTGCCGCTTATGGCTGTCGCCGCCGTCGGGCGAGACCCCCGGCCACCGAGATGTGCCAGCCGGGGGCTCCGCCGGCAAGCACATCCGCCCGGCCCCTGCGTGGGCGTGGGCGCCTGGGCACGGATAACGGCCACGGAGCGCCACAAGCAGCGCGGATGTGCGGGTGCGGGTGTAGGAACCCCGACACACAGATACAGCACCGTGTCGGCGGCACCCACGGCGAGCTCCTAAACGGAGGGAGAAGAGGCGCTCGGCAAACTCCGCACTTCTTTATGCCTGGTCTCTCTGCCCGGTTTTAGCGGTGACATCCACCATCGCACCGTGGCACCGTCCCCGTCCCTGTCCCCGGACCGCCGCGCACAAGTGCGCCGGGAAATCGCCGGGGCTGCGGTGACCGACAGGGAAATGGCTTCTTTCTCCCATATGGTGAGATTTAGTTTAAACGCACCGACGGTGCCCGGATTTCTTAGCACAGGGATCTGCAAAACTTCCAGAGGGGTCTAAAGCGAATTTCTGCGCCTTCACCTGAGCTAAAGCGCACCGGCGCTTCTCCGGGCAGCGAAACGGCGCCCGCCCAGAAGCTCTCGGCGTTGGGCTCCCTGCAGCTTGTTCGTTTTGTAGGTGAATACGGAATGGTAACAAATAAGAAAAAAAAAAAAAAAAATAAAATTAATCGGAATACATTTTCGTCCCCGATCTTCCCGTTTAAAATACGGGAAAAAAAAAAAAAAAAAGACAAACGCACCCACCGTCTCCCGTCAAACGTGGGGAGATTTCTCCCTACAGTAACCTGCCTTCCTAAAAAACAAATGGGTTTTCACAAATGAAGGGAAGGAAAAGCCTTGAAAGCAGTGTAAGCCCGTGTCTCTGGCTTGTACAGAGGCTGTTCTTGCCTGCAGTCACATTGCTCACTGAAATCTACGGGAGTTTTCTAGAGATACTGTTGATGCCCGAGCCTAGAAATATATGTTTGTGCACAAACAAATGGTGAAAAATACAGAATGAACAAAAACGAATGCTAGTAAAAACTCAGTCCCGAAATGATTTGAAAAGGATTTCCAAGTGTCCTTCCCCTGAAAGCGTTAATGAGGTTTGGATTTTGTTTGTTTGTTTTATTTTTAAGGAATAGCAATTTAAAGCGTCTTCTCCTGGAGCTGGCGCCCAGGAAGGGGCATCTCTCCCCGCTGAGAAGTGGCCAGTCACCGAAGGGGGTTTGATTCAGTCTCAACCCGAGGGATTCCCGCTGCCCAGGGGCTGAACCCCAGGGCTCCGAGCCGCAGGGAGGCAAAGGGTTAACAGCTCCTGAATGCACACCAAGCCCAAAGCTACTGGGAAAGAATATCCAAAAAAATAACCAGTTTTTTTTTCCAGCCGCTGGACCTTATTGAATGTCATTGAAGAAAGTTTTGAATGCCAGATAAAGAGAGGCGAATTAAAGTGTGTGACAGCAGAGGATAAGCAAACACAAAGAGAACTCTGTCACACTTTGGGCAAAATCCGTGGGCTTTTTACCAAGCCTCTTCGCTATGATTGAATTAAGTAATAGGAAAACATTTTCTTTCAGTTTAGAGCCATTAGACAAAAACTTCAAAGCGAATAACACTTTTTAATGTGCAGCCCAACAATGGAATCTGTTTTGTGCTGAAATGTTTAAATGGTTTGTTGTGCAACTGTGGGCTGAAATAACCCAGACTGCAGCAAAATAGCATCCTTCAGGCCGTTTTATGAGGGCTTGAAACTAGCATAGACCTTTAATCCCAGCGCTTTAAACTAGAATTCCCCGTCTTTTTCGCATCCCTCACCCCTTTTTTTTTTTTTTTTTTATTTTTTTTTTTTTTTATTAGGGCAAATTCGCCTCGTACGTTTGCCATCTCGAAGCTGTCGCCGCTAAACGAAAACGGCACCAGGAGCAGGGGAAAAGAAACTCGCCGAGGGGGTACGCGCTGCAGGCGGCTCGGGGGGGTGCGGGAGACGCGGGGGGAGCCCCTCACCGGGGCTGCCGGGCGTCCCCCGCCGGGACCTGCCTCTGCCCCGCTCCGCCGCACGCCGCCGGGTTGCCCTCGCCGCGCGGGGGGCCCTGCCGGGACAGGGTCCCCGGTGCCTCCGGGAAGACCCGTGGCTTGGGCTCCGGAGGGAGGGAAATGCCGGGTGGTGAATGCTACCCCTGCGCCCTGCACTTGTCACAGCCCCCGGAGGAGGGCACGGGGAGAGGAAGGTATTAGGGTGCGCATCAGCCTGGGGGACCCTCAATGAAAGGAGGGTCAGGTAGCATCGCAGGGGGTGAAGGAGAGAGAGGGCAAAAGCGTTAGCACTGACTGAGGCATGTCTTTCCCCTTGGAAGTTGTGGGGTCTATTGCACTGCTGCCTGTGGGGAAGAAGGTGTCACACTGCCACTGCCTGGGGACATCTGTATGGGCATTGGCTGGAAAGTGGTCCCTCATTCTTTTGAGGCACCAGCCATTGCCTTTTGTGGTGAGGCCCTCACTCTCTAGGGTAGCTGCCATTAATGTCCGGGGGTGGGAGGTGACAAATGTCATCAATCCCTAAGGAGAGCATAGAGAGGTGCATTAGTTCAGGGGGGGAAGGAGGTTAAGGATGGGATCCTGCTGGGGTGGGACGGAATCACTATTTCCAGGGAGATCATGGGAAGGTAACCAAGAAGGGCTCATCATTTGTGGGGGACTGTAATATTTCCCAGCCTAGCCTGAGAAACGATTTTCTAATGGCAAACAACAAAATGTAAATTAAAGCCACTTACCATGTGGTGGCTTGTCCAAAGAATCTGCCTTTTTACGTTGGATAAACACATCCATGGGCAGGCCCATAAGGTACTTGTGCACCACTTTAATTAACTTGTCCACCGAATGAATCTGATTTTACTTGAGTAACCACGAACACATTTTTGAAAGATCACTGCTTTATCAGCAAAATAGATTTTTGTGGCTGTTGTACTTTGCTCATTGGCCTCTTGCTTCACTGAACAGGACTAACTGCATGAACAGATATCCAAAACATGTTATTTTTGGCTCCTGACTCACACTGTACTCTGTGCAGAATGAATGTTTTCTTACGGACTTATCTTGCACGCCAACACAACAGTGCCTGTGTGACCAGCTGGTTTTGCAGTGTTTATTTCCACAGCATCTCAGAGGAGAGGTAGGGCAAGCTCCGTTCTGCTGATGGATGACCAAGGCACAGTGATGAGCGCTGGTACCTATCTGGGACCAGCAGAAGGCGATGCTGTGGAGCGCTTCTGTCACTCTATGTTGGTGTGAAGTTCAGTGTCTGAAAACCGCAGTGTAGATTTTTTGCGCTGACCTTGGTCAAGTGCTAGAAGTGATTGGCACCCTCAAAGCCAGAGGTCAGGGAAAGAAGGCGGTCAGTGAGATGGTGAGAAGAACACAGATTTTGAGTATCTGCAAAAAAGAAAATAAATCACTTTTTATCATTTGCTCAGTGATCTACTTTGCACTGTCTGTGAATACAGTCAGAGAAACAGAAATAAAACCCAGGCTAAACACAGGCCACATCGCGTCAGACCAAAAGCCCATCTACAGACATAACTCTGCAGCAGTGGCTATAGTGGAAACCTAAGGAAGTCTATGGGAAAAAGACAACTGTAGGGTGATCCTTCTCTGGTTTTCTCCTGGCCTCCTGTGATCCATAATGCAAGGGCTTCCAGAAACATAGGTTATATGTTTGTATTTAATTGCAATTCTTCCAAAATAAAGGCACAACCACAGCTTTCTTTGTCATGAAGTTGCCCTGTTTTTTCCTTCAGCTCTTGTCTAATCTGTGAACTCTTTCCAAATTTACCATTGTATGAATTTGGTAGCCTGCCAGCAATGGCCTTCACCATGCAGCCCTGCAACATTTCCATCATAGTTCATCCAGTTTCATCCAGTTTTCGTCACAAGCTATCAAGGCAATAATCAGTCTATGCCAGTAAAACCTGTGCCACAGGAAGACCAAATCAAAGCTGCTTGTTTCCAGGACCTGCCTTTTTTTCCTTTGATCACTTTCAACAGCATATGGTAAAGCATACCTCTACCTCATATGGTAAGAGATTATACTGTATCTGTTATTTCTATGAAGGATTTGAACAGTTTTCAACAGCCTGGTGAACTTCTTTGCAGGTTTTAATCGCATTCATGTGGCAAGTACTCAACAAACCTTACTGATCTGGGGTGTGTGTACCTGGGATTATGGATACGCTTGTTTCAGTGTTGGCTTCTCATCCCCTGCCTGGTAGATTTGAAGGGTTCTGCAGTGATTGAGGTTGTTGCTGGATGAGACATCTGGTTACTGCATTCTGTGATGGAAGAGAGATAAATGAAGGTCTGTTCATAGGTATATTAGTTACTGTTAAAGATCTTCCTTCAACTTTTCCTGAGTGAAGTTGTACGGGAAGCTGATTAATAGGTGACAAAGTCCCCCCCACTGTAAGTGAAGACATAGTACGTGATCAACTGAGGAACCTGAAGGTATACAAGTCCATGGGACCTGATGAAATACACCCCAGAGTCCTGAAGGAACTAGCTGATGTAGTTGCCAAGCCACTTTCCATGATATTTGAAAAGTCGTGGCAGTCAGGTGAAGTCCCTGCGGACTGGAAGAGAGGAAACATCACACCCATTTTTAAAAAGGGTAGAAAGGAGGACCCTGGGAACTACTGACCTGTCAGCCTCACCTCTGTGCCTGGGAAGATCATGGAACAGATCCTTCTAGATGCCATGCTTGGGCACATGGAGGACACGGAGACAATTCAAGACAGCCAGCACGGCTTTTCTAGGGGCAGGTCCTGCCTGACTAACCTAGTGGCCTTATATGATAGAGTGACTAGGTCAGTAGATAAGGGACGACCTATGAACGTGATCTACCTGGAGTTCTGTAAGGTCTTTGACACGGTCCCTCACAACATCCTGCTTGCCAAATTGGAGGGATACGGATTTGATGGGTGGACTGTTCAGTGGATAAGGAATTGGCTGGATGGTCACACCCAGAGGGTGGTACTCAGTGGCTTGAAGTCCAGATGGAGAGCAGTGACAAGTGGTGTCCCTCAAGGGTCCGTGCTGGGACCGGTACTGTTTAACATTTTTATCAAAGACATAGACAGAGGGATTGAGAGCACCATCAGCAAGTTTGCAGATGACACCAAGCTGTGTGGTGTTGTCAATACACCAGAGGGACAGGATGTCATCCAGAGGGACCTGGACAGGCTGGAGAGGTGGGTCCAGATGAACCTCATGAGGTTCAACAAAAGCAAGTGCAGGGTTCTGCACCTGGGCCGAAACAATCCTCAGTATAAATACAGACTGGGGGATGAGGTATTAGAAAGCAGCCCTGAGGAAAGGGACTTGGGGGTGTTGATGGATGAGAAGCTGGACATGAGCAGGCAATGTGCACTTGCAGCCCAGAAGACCAATCACATTCTGGGCTGCATCAAAAGAAGTGTTGCCAGCAGATCCAGAGAGGTGATTCTGCCACTTTACTCTGCTCTGGTGAGACCTCACCTGGAGTACTGTGTGCAGGTCTGGAGCCCTCAATATAGAAAGGACATGGACCTGATGGAGCGGGTCCAGAGGAGGGCCACCAAAATGATCAGGGGGTTGGAGCACCTCTGGTACGAGGACAGGCTGAGGGAGCTGGGGTTGTTCAGCCTGGAGAAGAGGAGGCTCAGGGGACACCTAATAGCGGCCTTCCAGTACCTGAGGGGGGCCTACAGGAAGGTTGGGGAGAGTCTGTTTACAAAGGCCTGCAGTGACAGGACGAGGGGCAATGGTTTTAAGTTGGAGAAGGAGAGATTTAGATTGGATATTAAGAAAAAGTTCTTTACTATGAGGGTGGTGGAACACTGGAACAGGTTGCCCAGGGAGGTGGTTGAGGCCCCTTCCCTTGAGATATTCAAGGTGAAGCTCGACGAGGCCCTGGGCAACCTGGTCTAGTTGGGGGTGTCCCTGCTGACTGCGGGAAGGTCGGACTAGATGACCTTTGGAGGTCCCTTCCGGCCTGGACCAATCTATGAATCTATGAATCTATAGGAATAATAGGAATGAATAGGAAAAAGCAGAATTTCCCCAAGTCATTTAAAAAAGAATAGCAAAGAGCTGAAGTTGAAGTTGGAGTCAATAAATGCACTTAAGATTAAACTCTTTGCTTGAAAGAATATGAGGACTTTAACTTCCCAGAGTTTCCCTAACACACAAAGGACATATCCTACAGAGTTTTGCAATGCCACTGTACAGCCACATGCAGAAAAACACCATGAGCGTTGCCAAAGGAGGGGTACAGTAAATGGAGCAGGGTGTTTTGTTTTGGATCAATGGCTGGTAGGTTGTGCACGGTGAGTGCCAAGTGATGTGAGAAAAGAAGGAGGTTTGCTTGCCTGCGGCAGGGTTTCCTGGCCATTGCTAGTGGCGTAGAGACAGAGCCTGAAAGTTGCAGACAAGAACTGTGTAGCTTGGTTCCTTCTTTGATGTTGGCAAATGCATGTTCCTCAAGTGTTTATCACACATGAATGTGAAATGATTATCTTAGATGTTTATTCAGCCTGTGTAAAGCAGAGCTCACCATGGTATGTTAATTCCTTTAACTTGCCTGTCCTGGCAGTAGACTAAGAAGAGGAATACTCTGAAACAACAAAATAATTTTCTTCTTTTTATTGCATTTAGAAGACATAAAAAACCCTTTTGAATACAGTAGAGTATTCAGAACATATAAGGTTACATGTATTTGTGTCTGCATATCTGGATATGAACTTGTATATTACATTATTAAATATATCAATCAATATGTCAAGTGTATGAGATGTGAGTGCACAGCCATACACAACCATATAGTAGCAATTTTATAGAAATTATTTCCTAGAAGCTGAGCACAGTCATTTGTTGACCTCCTTATATTTGTATGGAAATCTTCTAGTACACAACAGAATATTTTTTAGAGACACAAAACAAGCATCAGTTGACAAAAACACCAATATGGATACCCAAGTCAGTGTATGAGAAACATATGCAATTGCACTGCATATTTTGTGTATTTCAAATGGAATTAAAGTGTGTGAACCTCATTCCTCCACTTCATTGTTTCTATAAGTGTAATTACCCAACACATACAAAGTTTGGATTTGTAGTTGTTATAGTCTGTCCTGGGGTAGTAATAGACCCCAGAGGTCTCCCACTCAAAATGTGAACTTCACAAATCTGACTTGTGCTTCACATCTTTTTCCTGTTAGATCTTTGTCTTCCACATTTGGAGAGTTGTGTCAAAGACTCTCCTGTTCTGTGGCCCAGCGTATCTGGTGTGCAGTGTCACAGCTGATCTATGGCTGGGCATGTGCATGAGGAAAGAGGTTCAAATTTTCTCTTGAAGGAGCTTACTTCTTGTCTTTAGTCTAATGCCCTACTGCCTCTCATCATGGGCTAAGGTGGTTCCCTCCATCGTGCTTCAGAGATATTGCCCATCACATGATCTCAAGCAGAGCTGTCATGCTTTGGGAAGATAACCCAAAGCTGTGTGCTCTGATAGCTCTATAAAAGACATTATTCCAAGTTATGGACTTAAAGCCAGTGAAGTTCAATGGCAAGAAAGCACACCCCAAAATACAAGTTGGATCTCATGGGCGTTTGGAATCCCACAGAGTTTGTCAGACCCCTGAACTTCAACCCTTGTAGTTTGTGTGAAATACTTACTTACAAAGGATAAATTTGCAAGATGTTTAGAATTTCTTAAAGAGCAGTCTAGTACTTTTTTAATTTTTGAAGAACATGCACAGTAGCCAATGTCCTCTGGCATTGTGTGAAGGGTGAGATACACTAGGTTTCTTTCCATGTGGGAGATGATACTTTTGTGACAGTATAAATGCTTATTAATGGCAGCAGTATAAATGCTTATTAATGGCAGCCATTCAAAATATTCTTTATCCTCCCATAAGAAATGGAATAACTTTAGTCAAATTTTATTCTCCATGTAGTTCTACTGTGGGTACATAAACTCCTCTCAGTGTGTTACCTTCCACTGTACATATTACAGACATACAGAGAATATGCTGTTTTAAGAGGAGGGAGCCTGCATAAGAACTGGTCACCCTTGACTCCCGTTGTAGTTAGTGGGGAGAAACGGGTACCTGCAGGGAGGGACTCATCTGCCTTAGCTCATAAGTCCTTAAAATGAAATAAATCCCACCAGAAATGCCTGCCTGGTGCTACAGAGAATCTCTAGATCCCTAATCCAGATGCATGTGTCCTGGTGAAGCCCACTAGTGTTGTCTTTCTGTACTGCTCTGTCTCAACTGCTGCTTTTTCTCATGGATGGAGTCTGCAACTCTTTGGAGTATGGACTCTCCAGAAGCCATGGAGTTGCACAGCATCGTAAGCAGGAGCGGACTGTGAGGAGCCCCTCTACTCCATGGCTTCTCCCACTTTTGGCTTCTACACTTGAACCATTGCTCTTCTGATACCTTTGACAGCTTGTATAGCTGAGGTCAGAGCCCTTTAACTTCACCCTGTCCCAGAGTAGGGAAACTAGAACCCTGTGTGTTAAAAAATGTGTCCTGGGAGACTGCAGTGATCCATTAGATCTTAACCAGACATTCCCTTTTACTCTGTAATTCATAAATTTTCCCTCCAGTTTCCCAACTTCACTCCTTCTTTGGATGCTCTCCTTACCTCCACTTCCTCAGAGTGTCTATAATTTTCTCCATCACCATCTTCACTCACTGTCTTTGTTGTCTTCTCTTCAGCCAGATCGCTATCTCAGTAAATGGAGTAATTCTTCTAATAGCTTTTCATGTAGAAGTGTGAGAGGAAAAGTCTGAGTCTGGATGAATGAAGGCTTCCAATTATCCCCACCAAAAGATCAAACTACAAGGGAGGACAAATAGGATTGATAGTATCTTCTCCAAATTTTTCACATTGCCCAGACACAGGACTAGAAAAAAAAAAAAAGCCATAAATGGACACCATTTTTCTGCTGCAGATTAAGAGACTCTAGTCTCTTGATCACAGATACATAAAATGAAGTGATAAATTAATCTCCACATAAAGAACAGGCTGGGGGAAAATCAGTGTTGTAATCAAGTAAGATGAGGAGAGAAATTTCAGAAATTTATACAGGTGTCAGGAGACTAATTGTGCCCAGAAATGAATAAATACTTAGACCCAATCTTCAGCACCAATTGAAGAAACTCAGCACTTGCACAAACTATCCCTTTCTCTTCTTGAGAGATTTTAGCCAAACTTCCAGTTGTTCTTTTTTCATGCCCAATCTTAGATGAAATATTGAAGTACATTCCTTCATGGTTAAAAACAGCTGGAAAGGGACTGGAAGTGGGGAGGATGTCAGAACCCTCCAGACTCAGGCTGGCTCTTGGTGTGTTCACTTAACGTGCACACAACAGCACCAAGGAGGTCTTCTTTGCCAAGTAGTACTCTGGCCAGGTTGCTTAAGGAAAAGACAGGTGGAACATCATTATTACAGCAATGTCTGAAGGGTAAAACTATGGCCAATACATGTCCTCCATCTGTTTCGTTATTAAAACAGCACAGATTTGGCTTGACCAAACAGAGAACGCAGGGTCACATAAAGGAGCTTAGACGTCTTGGTAAATGCTCACCAATATTGTCATTGTATAGGCACCCTCTCCCACCACCTCTGGGCCTGGCAGGAAGGATGCAGTTCAGATCCCTCTCTGCAGCCTTGCTGGCACCTACAGAGACTCTTCTGCACTGGCAGAGGCAGAGCAAGGAAAAGAGGCACTAAACCTCCTACCAGTGTTTTCAGTTTTACCATCTGTCCTACAGCAAGAAAAATAGACTGGAGCGTGTCTGCCTTGAATTTCTGTCTCATTCTTCCTGTGGGCACTCACCATGTTTCATTTCATCAAATCTCTTCCTTTCCAGCAGTATAATCAATGTCAGGAAAGATCCTCCTTCCTTCAGAAGGGATGGGAGTTTTTTTACCACCGATGTCCTCAAAACTAAAACTTCCTTTTTGGAGCTGAGACAGTGAAGGAAGGCTCCTGAGCCCAATTTGCTTTGCTGTTCTGGGCAGGATCCTGCAGCATCTCTCAGAACAGGAAGCATCTTGCTCTGAAGTAAAGGCCACAGCACTTTGGAGGAGTCTGTGGCCAGCCTGGATACTTCTGGGCTTCTCTCTTTGGTGCTTTTTGGCAGCTGTAGCTCACAAGTCTTGGCATTACTATCATCCTCTTCATGAAGCTGCATTGCCCTCTCCCATTTGCCCAGGGTACTTGCCTGGTCTGATCTGTTTTAGAGTACCAACCATTTCATCAGCTGGTCCATCTGTGCTTTGGTCAGAGTGCTATTTTTGGCCTGGGGAAGCTCGGCTTCTCTCAGCAGAGATAACAACCAAATCATTTGCAACCCTGATTGCTTCCACAGGGAGGAAGCAATCCTACAGCTCTCCCTTATTTTAGACATTTTAGGGCAGCTAATTTTAGGCTTGATTACTAATCATTTTTTTTTGCACATTCCTTTTGGCTTTACTATGGGACTTAATGTGAAAAGTTACTTTAATATACAGGATTAGCAGAACTTCCTTGAGGCCTGGGTGTTCAGCATCCCATTAGGTACAGCTCACAGCTTTTATCATTTTTTATACACATATACAGAGGCAGAGAGTGAATGCAAATCTGTGTCTCTCCCAAGGCTGCAAAGCTGCAGGACTCATTTCTCACAGACTTTGGGGCTTAGGCTCTGCTCCCCAGGTGTGTCAGGACTGGAGAGGACCCGCAGGTGAATCCAGCTGCAGCTGCAGGCTGTTACTGCCCTGGCCAGGGGACACGGCCTCCTGGGGCTCTGGACCCAGCATTGTTCCTGCCCCAGGGCCATCACACCTGCCCCTGTACAGTCTGGGGTGGCTGGGATAGCCATCTTTTTGCAAGCTCATCAAAGTTGGATTTTACAAGCAAGAGGAAGTACCTGAAAGGTTTACCCTGTGTTATTTAAGCAACAGATTCAGCAGAGCACAGATATGTTTCTTAGAGGAAATGAAAAAGGGTCAGGAAGGAAGAGGACAGCATTATCTTAAGGAGGCACAAGTGCAGGACTTCTGTCTGTTGTGCTGTTGTGTGAGGGAGTGTGTCTGTATGTTGGTTGTTCACTTCCCTGGTGGAGTGGGTGACCCAGCCGAAACACATTTGTCTGAGGGATCTTAGTGTCCCATTTTTGGAAAAATGAGTTTTCTTTAAGTGAGTCTGGCTGTGGCCTGTGGGGAAGGCAGTGCACAGCATGACAGAACCATCCTGAGGGCTCGTCATGGTCAACATGCAGCAGAGAGGCCCCATCCCAGCCCGGGGTTCCTGGAGCAGAGCAGCCCCATGGCCAGTCACCCTCCCATATGGGCCAGCCAGGACTCCATGCCCATGGTGACTGGAGAGGCTCTCCGGGAGTCCCTGCCACACTTTCCCAAGCCATCACTGGAGGGATCAGCAATCCTGGAGCCAAGGCCAGGGTCAGAGTCGTTTGTTTCTCCCCATCAAATTTGCAAAGAACAAGCGACATGGACGGCATCCCCCTGGCCCCTCACTCGGCTGGGGGTATAGCCTTCTCGCTGCCCCTCGTCCTCTCCTGCTGACCTTTTCTCTGCCACCGATTTTTCTCACACAGGGGATGTCTGTGTCTGGCTGTGAAAGCGGTTCGCCTGTTGGTCCTGTGGCTGCCACCATGCCACACACACCGAAAAGAGCTGTGGCAAGGCAAGGGCATCACTTGGGGACAGTCCCAGTGGCTTTGCAGTGCCTGACGGCTGGGTTTTGGCCATAGCCGGGAGCCCTTAAGCTCAGTGTTCATGGTGGCAACAGCTCCACAACTTCTGTGATGCTGCATATTTTAGAAAGGGTCCTGTGCCTCCTCATAGAGTAACATGGCTTGGATCAACAGTAAAATCTCCCTTTGAAGGGAGGAGAACGTAGAGCGGATTATTGTATTGGTTGCATGTGATAGGGAAAAAGAGCACAAGTGTGTGTCTGTGCCTGTGTATTCAGGCCCGTCCCAAGCATGTCTGTAAGTGAGATACTCCTTTGAGGCAGGTGTTTGCAATCTAAATTAGATGCCAAAAGTACTTTGCAGCCATGACAGCTAATCAAATGTAAAGCACACCCAGAAGTAGACTGAATGCCTGGTGAAGGCTGCTAATAGGGTCAAAGTCATGAGAAATATTTCCCTCTCCCTGAAATTCTCCCTGAAAGTCAAAGAAATACTAAACATGCCAGTAAAACACTAAAAAAAAATTCCCAAACACAAACACACACACACAAAGATGCAATGCTTGAGGTTCAAAATCACCATTGTGGGCCCCATGAAGCCTACCAGCTTGCAGAATATAATTCAGCTGTTTGTTATATTATTTCAGATTATTTGTCAGGGATGAATACAACACTCTAGTCCTCTTCTGAGACCAAGTCATTCTGCAGACCCCTGATTGCTCCAGAAGTGCCGTCAGTGGGCTCTGCCTGGGAAGCATTGCAGGTCCTGTCCAGCCTCTGCCACAGCTTGTCATTTAGCTCTCCTGACTCGTTATACTTTACTAGGATCATGAAATGAATCTTCTCTGGTCTGTATTTCTGACACTGATCCTTGTGGCTTGTGATTTGAATTTTTCAGATTTTTATTTGCACTGATGCATGTTTAACAGAAGAAGAGGTGTAGTGTTTTAGGAAGATGCTCAAATGGTAGCTGATACCTGTAGAATCATAGAATCATAGAATGGCTAGAGTTGGAAAGGACCTTAAAGATCATCTAGTTCCAACCCCCCTGCCATGGGCAGGGACACCTCTCACTAGAGCAGGTTGCTCAAAGCCCCATCCAGCCTGGCCTTGAACACTTCCAGGGATGGGGCATCCACAACTTCCCTGGGCAACCTGTTCCAGTGCCTCACCACCCTCACTGTAAAGAATTTCTTCCTTATATCTAATCTAAATCTCTTCTCTTCCAATTTAAAACCATTGCCCCTTGTCCTGTCACCACTCTTCCTGACAAAGAGTCCCTCTTCAGCTCTTCTGTAGGCTCCCTTCAGGTATTGATAGGCTGTTATAAGGTCTCCCCGGAGCCTTCTCTTCTCCAGGCTGAACAACCCCAGCTCTCTCAGTCTGTCTTCATAGGAGAGGTGCTCCATCCCTCTGATCATCCTCGTGGCCCTCCGCTGGACCCGTTCCAACAGGTCCATGTCCTTTCTGTGTTGAGGACTCCAAAGCTGGACACAGTACTCAAGGAGGGGTCTCACGAGCGCAGAGTAGAGGGGCAGAATCACCTCACGAGACCTGCTGGCCACACTTCTCCTGATGCAGCCCAGGACACGGTTGGCTCTCTGGGCTGCCAGTGCACACTGCCTGCTCATGTTGAGCTTCTCATCCATAAGCACTCCCAAGTCCTTCTCCTCAGGGCTGCTCTCCAGCCATTCTCCACCCAACTTGTATTTGTGCCTGGGGTTGCCACGTCCCAGGTGCAGGACCCTGCACTTGGCTTGGTTGAACTTCATGCAATTTGCACAAGCCCACCTCTCCAGCCTGTCCAGGTCCCCCTGGATGGCATCCCTTCCCTCCAGCGTGTCAACTGCGCCACCGAGCTTGGTGTCATCAGCAAACTTGCTGAGGGTGCACTCTATCCCACTGTCCATGTCACCGACAAAGATGTTAAATAGTACTGGTCCCAGTACCGACCCCTGCGGAACACCATTCGTTACTGGCTGCCACCTGGACATTGAGCCATTGATTGTAACCCTTTGGATGCGGCCATCCAGCTAGTTCCTTATCCACCGAGTGGTCCATCCATCGAATCCATGAGTTTCCAATTTTGAGACCAGGATGTCGTGCGGGACAGTGTCAAATGCTTTGCATAAGTCCAGGTAAATGACGTCAGTCGCTCTGCCCTTGTCTACCAAGTCTGTGGCAGTATTGTAAAAGGCCACCAAATTTGTCAGGCACGATTTGCCCTTGGTGAAGCCATGTTGGCTGTTTCCAATCACTTCTTTATTCTCCATGTGCCTTAGCAAGGATTTCAGGAGGATCTGCTCCATGATCTTGCCAGGCACAGAGGTGAGACTGACCAGCCTGTAGTTTCCCGGGTCTTCTTTGTTTCCTTTTTTGAATATTGGAGTTATGTTCCCTTTTTTCCAGTCAGTGGGAACTTCACCAGACTGCCACGATTTCTCAAATATGATGGAGAGGGGCTTAGCAACTTCGTCCGCCAGTTCTCTCAGGACCCGTGGATGGATTTCATCAGGTCCCATGGACTTATGCACCTTCAGGTTCTTTAAGAGGTCTCGAACCTCGTCTTCTTGTACTGTGGGTGGTTCTTCATTCCCAGAGCCCCTGTTCTTGCCCTCCGTGACTTGGGCAGTGTGGTTAGGGCCCTTGCCAGTGAAGACTGAGGCAAAGAAGTCATTCAGTAGCTCAGCCTTATCCATATCCTGGGTGACCAGGTCTCCCGTTTCCTTCCGGAGGGGACCGGAAGGACTCCCGTTTCCTTCCGGAGGGGACTTTGTAAGCTGCTTTGTAGCAGCTTACAAAGGTATTTTTTTCAGGAAAAAAATCAACATGGAAAGTTTTCTGAGGATCTGAAGAATAGTTTCTTGTTTTCTGTGTTTCTTTTACATTCAGATCTAATTTCTCCTGGTTATGTGGGCTTGTTCAACACAGGAAATGCAGGCAAAGCAGCAGAAGCTCAACACTCCTTGCACATGTCCCTTTGGTGTCCCCTCCAGCCATGCTCACAAGTGAGAAATGAGGGAGTGTTACCTCTGCTGCGGCTCCCATGTGAGGGGGGGAAGGCAGCCAAGATGTGAGTGTGGGCAAAGAGAAGAACTCTGCCACTGCCACAGCAGGGCATGTGTGGAACTGGAGAGGGGACGCAAAATAGGGAAAGAAGAAGACTAATTATGCCCCATGCCCCCAGTGCCCAGGTAAAGCTGTCCCAGCATAAGCCCCCAGTAAACTCCCACTAAACTGTGTGGGTGCGCACAGCCATTGTCCCATCCGCCTCCCCTACACACACATTCCTCTCCACCACCAGCCGCTTTCTCACAAGTTCCTCAACTCTGCATGTAATTTTTGCAGGGTAATGCCCGTTTCTGCTGAAAAGCATCTCAAATTTGGGTTGAGCATCATGAGGAATAGTGTGAGGTACTCAGGTGGAGCATCTCCCTAGGTTTAAAAGTGTAAAAGTCTCAGCTGTCTGTTCCTTAACTAACATGTACCAGGAGGTTAAAGTGTTGAGCACTGCAGTTTCAGAAAAACCTGGTCCAGGGCCGCACAACACAATGGGGTTCAGACGTGTACCAGCCGCAATAGCCCACTGCAGACTTGCTGTGCTGGTTTCACTTGGCCAAGCCACATGTTGTCCCACTTGGAATTAAAGGACATGGAATAGACCATTCTCAGGAAACAGTAGTGTTGGGTGCATGGGTTTGTGTTGATTTTTCTGTTGTTTCACTGTTGACTTGGCCATCTGGGAAGACACGTCTGAGGTTAAGGCTGAGTTTTCATCTCCCTCCTGCACAGACAAAGCTCACTCGTGGTGGTTGCTTGAGCAGTAAATGAAAAGGAAGGGAAAGCCACCTTTGTGGTATTGTTGACTGGGTGGTGAGAAAAATGTAGATGTAACTTTACCCAAATTAGATGTGAAAACTGTTTCCTGGTCTTTACTTGAAGCTTCACCTCTGCTCACACAGCCAGAACTTGCACACAGAGAAAGGTCAGGAAAAACACGTGCTTTTCTAGCAAGTGCTTGTGAGAAGGGCTCGGGACAGATGAACATGCACCCGTATGCATGTGTGTGCACACGTGTGTGTTTGCAGGTCTTTTGGTACCATGACAATGTCAGTTTACACTTTGCCCCGAAGTCATGGAGTTATGAAAAGCTAGCGTGAGACATAAGTGAGACCCTTAGTATACATTTATTTCTCTACTATTTCCTGCTGTTTAGGTCCCTGCAGTGATAAACCATGTAAACAAAAATGCGTCTAATGAAGTTTTGACTTTTCTTGGAGCACTGGGTTCTTGATGTGCCATTTCACCACTAGTAGCAGCCCAGTTCACATTTTTGGCCAAAGCAGAGAAAAGTGTGTAATGCCACAATATTTTGAAATGCAACCCCTTCTGCATGCACACTGCCCTTCAGTCTGTCTTTTGTTGTCAATCCTCTGGCTCCTCGTTAGGCTCCCTAGAGCAGAAACCACTTTCTGACTGGGTGTTTGTACAACACCAGGCTCCCCCAGGGTCAGCCCCAAAAGCCTTCTATTTCCATAAGTTGATCCCAAACCAAGGGTGTGGAAGCCCAAGCTGGCAGAGTGACACTTCATCACATCATTCTTCTTCACAGCTCTTCTTTCAGGTTCAGCGACCCTGGAGCAGCTCAAAGATCAAATGTAAATCAAAGTGGAGATAATGTTACTCTTCTCCAGCCCAGAAGAGGGGAGGAATTAAGTCCTTCCTGAAATGCCATTAAAAAATGAGCATATTTTTTTTAAGCAAGCATCCTTCGTTTGTGCAGTTTGGAGAGATGAGTCCAAGAAAAGCAGAAGGCAAAAACCTTGTGACATGTTTGCATTATTCTGTGCACTCTGTCTTAATTCAGCATGCAGGCTGACATAGGCAAGTTTTTAGCATTGAATGTCTGTGGCAGCATTTTAGGTATTAAGGCAAGTGATTTCTCCTACATGGGGAGCTTGGCTGGGGCAACTTATCTGATACGTCATGATCTCTCACACATTTTAGTTCACACTTGCTCAGAAATATAATTGTGGTAGAGATATAAAATACAACAAATTAGGAGGAAGTGAAAGCCACTGAAAGGTGTTCTGATTAGCACAGCATTCAAAAAAAAATATAAAATAATTAATAGTAAAGAGAATGAAGAACTCCAAAGCAGACAGAGTAATTCTTTTGCCATGACATACTTATGTGTGTTAAAATACAAGGGAAAAATATGGACCTTGATGGGTCAGAGGAGAAGTCTGACTCCCTTTGGTTGCATTAGTCTCAAATTTGTTAGCGCACCCGTGTAACCTGTCCCTGGGAAGACGACAAAGCAGCTCCACCCATCACAGCATCTCACTAAAAGCACCATGGTGTGAGAGTTGGAAGAATATGGTCCAAGCAAGGCATTAGGAAAGATTTTGCTGCACTCTAAATTTTTGGGTTTTCACCTCAGTGTTGAAGGTTTTCATCCCAACGCCCCTCCAGACCAGCTGAAGGCAGTCTGTGCAGTGGAGCAGTCCTAGGTGGGGTAGTCCCTTGTAAATGGGATGTTTCTGGTGGACAGATACTTGAAATCATAGTAAAACTGTTCTAAAACTAGAAAGCCAGCTGCAAGAAAAAATAGGAATCTCTGGTGTCTTCAAACATAACAGTGAACATATACTTGTTAATGCTGGGCACTGGACAGAAGTGGTTGGTGGTTAAATGTTTTGTGTATCAATATCTCACTGTTCTTCCCCTCATGGCCATGAAGAGAAGGAGGAAAAAGCAACTCCTCTGTGCCCCTGAGAGGGACAAGCACAGATGTCGCCTAAAGGAGGGAAGAGGGAACGGGTGAGCAGTGCCAAACCCGAGGGTGCGCATACCTGCCTGCCCAAGTGCAACAGCTCCTTGTCGAGTCACCTGCAGGATGGGAAGAGGTCCCAGGTGGTGGCTTTCTTGGCACTTTAAGTAAAAGAGAGCTTGAGACTCCACCAGTTCACTTCATGGCAACATTTGGTCAGTTAGACCTTGACCTGTAAAGGTTAAGGTCTTAACCCATAAAGATTAAGGACTAGAAAAATCAAGAGGTCAGTGCAATTAATGAAAATGTAACACAGAAACCAAATACCATATATTTCCGAGGCTTCCCTCAAGGTTTTTCATTGCCTCAAGTTGGCAGTGTTAGACAGCTTCACAACTAGAAGTGAAGACTGCCAAAGGTTGTTTTTCCAGTGTTTTTGTGTCTTAAGGTTTCTTTTTCAGTATAGCTTTACAATATCCTACCACAAAAAAACCCCAAAAACCCAACCAACACAAACCTCCCTTTTTCAAGCTGGCTATTGCTCACCACCATTCTCCATGTGCCCATCATCACTTTC
The DNA here is from genome assembly GCF_964106895.1 of Numenius arquata. NCBI lineage: Eukaryota > Metazoa > Chordata > Aves > Charadriiformes > Scolopacidae > Numenius > Numenius arquata. The sequence continues at coordinate 118,689,897 of NC_133576.1, forward strand.
AAATGAAAACCAGCACCTCTGCAAACTGGACAGAGTGAGAGAAGAACAACTGTCAGCTTTATCCTATCGTAATTTATGGATTATGGCTTTTTGCAGAAAAAACCCCAACCTTCTGAAGAGTTTGGTGGCATCTGAAAATACTAGATATTTAAATTATCATGTTGCCCACAGTTTCAACAAATGCTATTTTTACTATTTAAAATTTTGTAGTAAAAATGAAGTAGTAATCAAGAGAAATTCTCCCTTAGTCATGGAAAAATATCCCCAGCAGAGTCTCACAGAATAGCTCAGGAGAGAGAGACAGATATTTCATTAGAATTAAAAAACTAGAAAAGGACACAGTGAATACCCAAACATGAGAAACTTCAAACAAAAAAATAACATTCATTTTATGTTTTTTAAAATCTGGAAAAAAAAAATCATAAAAATGTTGCTGTTCATAATGTATTTCCCTTTTTTTTTAAAATTTGATTTTCTCAGACCAACATATTGCACCTGCTCTGTTACTACTCCTCTCTGTTCCTTCACATCAGTCTCTGGGCAGTTGGGCACAGTGGACGGCTCCTGCATTTGTCCACTCCTCAGCATCCAAACAGGACCAGTGCTGAGAGACTGGGTGCTTACAAGGGGAAAACCTACTACATCTATGCTTCCTTGCCTCAAATTAAAATTTATTTTTTAAATATTACCATGTCTTCAGGTTCTTGATCAGTGGAAGAACTGCCATTGCTTCTGGTGGCTTTTGAGTAGCTATCACTTCGTAGTGATAGTGCAAGTGTTTGTTATTGTCCACTCTTCAATGGATTTGTTTTGTTCTGTTCCACACCAGCAGGAGCAATAAGGTTCAGAAGTCTCTGATCCTCCTTCCCCTTCATGATTCACCTTCACAAAACTTTATTCCCCTTTCTGACATCTGAAGGTCCCTGGAGCATGATCCAACCAACCTACCCATGTCCTGAAGGTGCCAATAGTAACAGAGCAGCTGCTGGGCAGTTTAGGGGGCCTCTGGACAAGTAGAAGTCCTGTGTGACTAAACCCAAGGTAGGAGCTCATGTCAGGCAATATATCTTGCTTAGGATGTCTTTATAGTAGTGCTTTTGTGGGGAGAAATAGCATGATTTTGCAGCAACTCCACAACCATCTCATACCACACTTGCGTTTGGTCAGAACAGTTTGAGAGTGTACAAATCAGGTGCCTTCTGGAGGAAAGCAAAATGGGAAGCTCTGCCCAAGAGGCACATCAAGTGGGGTCCAACCCATAAATGTGGGCACTGAACCAGCTACTGGCCCCTTGGGAAGCAACAATTTAGAGGCACAGTGGAAACATTTGATCCAGGACTCCAAAGCTTGTTCAGAAGATAGGGATTGTAACACTGGAGGCTTCAGGCTACACACCTGACCCTGCTGCACTGCACGGCTGCTGGGGTGGGTGCAGCCCCAGAAGGTGAAGGGCACCCACCCATGGGGACAATCCTTTCCCTTGCCAGGCCATCCAAATTCCCCATGCTGAGTCTGTGACTTTGTTTCCAAGTTATCAAGTGGATGGAAAGCTGAGCTACAATGGAAAAACAGTACATCTCAACCTGGTTTTTCTAATCCTAATAAGTGTCCATGTTTTAATGATTTTGCTGAAGAAATAACAAGGATTTGGGGCTGTAAACTCAGCTTTCTCATGCTGGGAAATCACTGATGACAACCATAAGTGCCACTTGCACAGTTCACACATCAGTCCTAGAGCAAAGGAAGGCACCATCAGTGCATGGCCCATCCCACTCCATCTGCACATCTGTGACCATTTCCCAGAAGGTCACTCTTCTGAAGATTCACCTCCAAAAAAAAACCATGAAGCAGAGTATATGGTCCCTGCTGTGTGCCACGGTTTCTCCTAGAGGACAATTTCCCCACAAGCTGCACATGATAGAGTGTTTCCTCCAACACAATCCCACCTGAGTCACATTCACTACCTCCTCATCCATGAGAGAGCAGTGCACCCAGAAGGAGGAAAGCACTGAAGAACAAGGGTGTTAAAGCACAGAAACAACTGAAGTTCCATTTCTGTGGTAAGTCCAGTACAATACACCCACCTTACTGTACAGACTTGGTAAAACCAACGGTATTTTTACATTTGATGACACTAGGAGTAGGAGATGGCTTTGAATTTACATGTTTTACATTGTCTGACACTTTTAACCATTTTACAGGTTTTGCTTGTTAGTTTTATCATTAGAATAAAATGAACACATTTGTGAGAGGTAAGGACATAAGTGCAATGCAATGAATTAATGCAATTAATAAAAGGCAGGACACTTATCTTTCTGTAGCAGCAGATGAAAACTAGACACAAACATATTCCTCAGCTTTTTTTTTCTGCTTATGAAACTATTTCAGGGGTTTCTTTGTCCACTTTCTAGATTGCTCATATAAATGCTTTTCTCAAGCAGTGATTATTCATGGTTTCACAATGGACATGGAGGTCACTGTTAGAATCAAAAAATTAAAACCTCCAAATTTTTCTTTTACCATTAACTTCAAATATGGAACAAAACCAGTCTTTATTTTCATCAATAATAGATAAGGGTCAAAGGCTACACATTAAAATCCCCTCCATTAGGCACAGTCAATTGAATTTTGAAGTTGGGTTTTCTATTCTGGAGTCTTGGTTGGGAACGAAATATAAGAAGAAGTCACATTTCCTGGAAAAAAAAAAAAAAGGCTGAGGACAAAGGGACCTGCTGATGAGTGTTCACACGACTCTGGGCTATAGCAGCAATACAGACCAGGTTCTGACTCCTAGCTCTAAGGAGGCAGTGATGGATGATGTCCCAGTGTGAAGGCTGAGCAATGATAAATGAGGCAGCCGCGCTGAGCACACTCAGGGTAGCATGGTAGTTTTACAACACATCATAAAACAACACTGGCTGCTGCTTTGATGGATAAAACTCATGGAGACTGGGGAGGAAATATCAGCTGTCTGTGATAAGGCATTGGGAAGGTCTGGCTGGCAACCAAACACAAACAAGAGCACCTTTGCTGGTGCCTCTGCTGGGAGAGCACAGACAGCCATTTGGTAGGTAAATACAGCTCATGCCTTTGCTCTGTGGACAGCCATCGAGGGGCCAACTTCGAGTGAATAACAAGGGAAAGAAAACCTCTGAGGTGTTTTGAGCTTTGGTCTCAGACACACAGGTATGATGGGACATTTGGGACCTTGCTTCTGGACTTTGGAAAGAGACAGGTGTCGAAACTGGGTGGTACAAAATTCAGAGATTAACTGAGTCTGCGTGCATGCTTTCATTGGTCCTTTGAGTGGGTTTTCCATGTCAAAAATATGGGTCCTCGGGCCTGGGCAAGAGGAGAGTGTCCAACCAGCACATCCCTGGTCAGAGGGGACCTGTCCCTGCAACCTGCAGGTCTGGAAGTACAACCAGGGCTGGAGGTGGGTCTGGCTGAGGTGGGGGAGGTGATGCAGGTAGTGGAGGGGGAAAGAGATGTTGAAGAGCATTGAAGCGAAATCAAAGCAACAGCCCTTTGCTAATGTCCATTCTGTGTCTCAGCTGTTGGCCATGGATGGCACAGAGTGCCAGGGTAAGTGAGGAGTCCTGATACAGTGAAAGCACCTCAGCGAGTGGGAGTTAAGGCACTGAAGCACAGGCCTAGCAGAACAAACACTGGCTAGGTTTGTTCTGGAATATAACGCCAAACATAGGATCTGCGACACACAGAGGCTGGAAAGGGGAAGGAGGAGGAAGGGGAAGGCTGGCTGCCCTCACTGCCAAGCAGGAACCAGCAGGGGTAGATACCCTCTGAAGGTGACCCAAACCATTCCCTAGAAGTAAAGGGCTGTTCTCTGAGTGACAGCTACATAAACATAGCAGGTACCTCCTCCAGCTGGTATGCCTCAAGGCCTCCAGGAACACCTGGTATGCTCACTGACTATGTAAGGATGGGAGTCACCACATCCACCCTTGCCTACCCAAAATGTTGGAGTCAAGAGGAAGAGAGTCAGATGGGTTCTTAATGCAGCTCATGGAGGGAGATAGGCATCTCCAGCTGGCAACTCATCCCCTGTCAGGGCAACCTCATTTCCCTAGGACTCATTTCCCCAAAACTCAAGCACATACATCATCTGTCAGAATCACCCTCCACCTCTGAGTAATGACTGTAACCACACTGCAGTTACATTACCCAAGGCTGCGAACTCTCCTGTACATGCCTGGCTTTCCTAATGTGGGCAGTCCCTTTGAAATACGTGAATTTAAGAACATGCATCAGGTGTTGCATTATCATTGAGCAGGTTGATAATATGAATCCTGAATTATTAGTACAGATTCTATATTAAAAATATGAAAATAAATAGGTTCATGCAATACCGAGGTCATATGCTGAATGCTATAAAAATCTTAAGCTGATTCATTTTTGTATTAACTTAATTCTTACTTTAATTTTGATACACGTACCAATTTGCATACTTTGCACAATCCAGCAGGTAGGCCGTATACGATCTTCAGATTGTGATTAAACATGTGGATCAGTGAAATCAACAAAATGAGCCAAGTTTGGAGGAAGAGAGAAAAAAGCTTATTTTTTTATAAATATTTGCTCATTTTATTTGGTCCAGAATTGCCAGATCAGCAGCAGTTCCCAGAGGGAAGACTGAAGACAGAGTACATAAGGTGACTTTTAGTTCCTTTTGCCCTCCACAATGTCAGAGTTCTTTTAAAAAGGACTCATCCTTTATTCAATTGAATTATTCAATTTATCTAGTATGATTAAATTTATTCTGTGTAATGGGCTAGATAGATGACCTAGAGTATCCCTAGAATATTGACTTTTTTTTTTTAATCCCTAACTTCCTTGAGTCTGTAAATGTATGTATCATTGGGGTCCAGGTCCAGCCCAAAGACAGCAAACAGCTCAACTGAAATAGAGAGATCTTCACCAAAAGAGGTAAAAGCCATGGGACTCCAAGCTCAGGGGGAGATACCCACACAGACGTATCTGACCCTACTGCCTAGTCCTACCCAGCCACCTACAGCAGTGTAATTCTATGAAGTGTATGGAAAGACTTAAAGGTCACATCTCAAAGGGGAAAAAACAGTGGTGGAATGAATTTGTTGGTGGAACCAACAAATTGAAAGTGTGCTGTCCTGGATGCGGTCTGCTGTGCCTGCTAGCAGGAGGGTTCATAGGCAGGCATGCCCACATGGCAAATTGCTTGGCACCTCTCCTTTGAAGAATCTCCAGTGCCAACTCTTGTCAACCCACTGCCCTGTAACCCTGAAGTTTGGACTATCCAGCCAAGGTGTTTCTTGCACAACACATGGTCAAATAATAGTAAGTTGGACATTTCTGATTAAAATACATTTTTCTGCCCATGTTTGATACAATATTTTTATTCACTATGAAGCTGTACCATGTACTTTGGAGAAAGGACTGGGAATTTCCCCCAGAGGAAGAAAAAGAATGGGGCCTTTGCTCTTTCTATTAGCTACAATTTCATTTTGCCCCAGGCTCTTAAGGAACACATTTTGAACATGCCCAGTAGACTTAGCAGGGTTGAACAACTCTTACTTACCAAACTTAGAATCATAGAATCATACAATCATAGAATGGTTAGAGTTGGAAGGGACCTTAAAGATCATTGAGTTCCAACCCCCCTGCCATTGTCAGGGACACCTCCCACTAGACCAGGTTGCTCAAAGCCCCATCCAGCCTGGTCTTGAACACTTACACCATCTCAGGGCCAGACAGGGCCATCCTGGGACACATGTTTGAAGAGACTCAGTTGTGTCTGTGGGCATCGTGTTGCATCCAAAGAGGACCAGGTGGAGAACAGATGGGGAAAGAGTTGGGCTGGAGGGGACAGCAGGGAGGAGTACACTGAGCCAGAATGCTGTGGAGTCAGGACTGGGTGTATGGTGATGTGAGGGCTGTGAGCTGGTACATGGGGCAGCCTGGGCAGCAGAGTTTGGATCAGAGAGTCCAGGACTTAGCCAGCAAGTCTGGAGAAAAGCCTGTGACAGAAACGGTGTTACTGGCCTGTGACAATGACTGACAAGAGGCTCGAAAAGAGACAAAATGGGAAAAAATGATAGAAATATGAATCGGGCTGGTAAGGAGAAATGAGATGAGGAGGGTGGTCAGAAGGGGTCAGACAAGGGCAGAAGAGTTGTAAATACCGTAAAAGGGAATTTCTGCTCCTTCATTGTGCCTAAGCCACACACTGAAGGGTGAAGCTGCCACAAACTCTGCCACGAGCTCTGAGCAGGGCTTGGTTCCCTGTACGTACTGCAGAGCACTCTCTGTGCAAAGGGAAAGAGAGGCACATTTCAGACCCATGAATTGCAATTCATTGCAAACATTACCCCACGGCTGCCAAAGTTGAATGCAGAGGAATAAGAAAACTGGATCCAGTCCAAGTCAGGGTATGTTTGGTCTGATGCAAATAAACATGTTTGCATTGATCTGGACCTCAAAAACACAGCAGGAAATAAAAACAGTTCCCAAGCACGAGGATATTAGCCCTCCTGATTCAACACGAAGATGTAAGAAATGCCATTGAGGCATTTATAGCAAGAGCTTTGCAAGGCCATGGGACCTCAGAGCTACTGCTGTTGGCCATTGCCTGTATCCCATTCTGCACCCATCCTGCTGCCTCTTCTGCTGCTCTGTGTAACTCTGCAGTGTCCTCCATCAAGCTGTGCATTGCTCCCCAGAATACTCAAAGACTGGCTTTGTAGTTTTCCTTTATTTTTCCCTGGTATTTTGAGAGGCATTAAGGTCTCCTGTTGCATGTTTCCTTTTGATCAGTGCCACTGCAGTGAAGTATACACCTGCAAACTCCCTTTTTGTATTCTGGGGGGTTAGTTCAGGTTTCCTGACAAGACAGTGTCTTTGCTGGTTCAGGATGCTTTTCAGGTTCAGAATGAGGGTAGACATCACTGCTGCATCTCATCTCCAAGAAAAGCAATAGAGAGAGCTCCAGACCATAGTGAATAATGTATCCAGCTCCCAGAAATTATGTCTCTAATAATAAATTTGAGTTTGTCTTTGTTATTTCTGCTGTGTTTAGCCAATAGCAGCCACCTTTTCAAACTCTCCTCTACAATTAGGACACCATGCAACATGTTATGGTGGTTTCTTAGCCCAAGCTGAGAACATCATATAACTCAGAACTGTAGGAACTGGGACTGACAAAAAATAGAAATCATGAGATGTTCATCAAATCTCCCAAACCTGGAAAATAATGAAGCTCACTGGGTTTTTTTGCTGCCACTGTCAGATCAGCCTGTCCCATTTGCTGTGCTGATCTGGCAGAAAGTAGCCCAGATGAGGGCCTTCTGTCCCTTTGCAGACTCCCCGCACAGGGCTCTTCCCCTGACTCTGCATTTCCAAGTCTTTTCCCTCTCTGCTTCTTTTCATGTGGTGCTTCCTTTCTGTCAACTTGGACTCATGGCTTGTGGTTGTAGCTGCTCTGCTTCTCATCTACAGGACAAGTCCAGCTCCAACTATCTGAATGAAGTTTAATTTTTTCTCCACTTTTCTTTCTTTGCTTTTTATTTTCTTTTTCCTGCTGGGCTCTAAAAAATATTTGGTTCGTTTCATAAAGAAATACATTGACACATAAAAGAAAAAAGCACAACTATCACTGCTTTCACCTTTCCAAGTGAAACAAGTCCCAAACTCCTATATTCTGTTGAGTGGGTAACAGTGATAACTGAACCTGGATGAAAACTCCTAATGACAATTTTCTATCATAAAGATAGCTTTGTCAAAATCAAAAATGTGTCCAAGGAAGGCAACAAGCCTGAAATATTTTCAGTTAGAAGAAGTTGCAGTGGTTTGTCCTGACTATATTATTCCATACTAATAACATTGTAAAATATTCCATTTTGATAAATTCAAAATATAATGTTTATATTTTTTTATTCCAGTACTGGTGTTACTGTAGCACATATATTTTATCATTACCTAACATTTTATTATAATGCATTTACTTCATTGAAGTTAAATGAATTGTAAACTGAAAGTGTTCTGAATTACCAAAGCAAAATGTTTCAAAGATCTGAAATCACTTTTTTTTTATTCAAATGTATATTTGGCAGGAAATTTAAAGTGCTGACTTTGCCTTTGGATAGAGTTCAATAGGAAATGCCAACGAGTGAGTTGTATCCACAGCATTCCTCTCCCCTCCTCTAGCCTCCTTGTAACAGAGCAGTCAGCTCCTTGCTGCTGCGAGTCACGGGACTCCTTATACAGGTAGCAGTTATCATAAACTTTCATTTAAAAATGCACTTCATAAGCTGCCGATAATGTTATAGGCTGGCTTTAAAGTTGACATGGCTGATAACTAAACACATCAAGCACAAACCATGTGGTAACTATTGATGGGAAAGTCACCAGTTCTCAGGAGATTTTAGCTGCTAAAAACCCATACCAGTTCAAATGAAAACCCAGAAGCAAATAAAGCTCATATCAGTGCAGAGTAGATAAAAAAGTAGTTCTCTGCCTCTTTTACAAACTCCTTTTACTTCTGAAAAGAAGAATGTCATGAAACTTGCTTAATAAAACACCAAAATGTTCAAACTCATCTGCTTGCACCAGGGCAGTGTGCACTGAAGATGCTCTCACTACAACTTCAGATTTTTGGTTTCAATTTAATGACATTAATTCCTTATTAAGTTCAGCTAAAATGGATTGTGCATTAAAAACAATCGAGGATGGTGGAAACAAGGCTTTCCTCCAGTTTGACTAAACCAGTTCAAACTCCTGATTTCAGGCAAGCCCCTAGTCATGTTCTATCACTGACGAGGCTGAACTAACACATGAAAGGGAGATGTCTTCAAGAGCCCGCAAAGCTGAAACACGAGTGGTCAAAACAGATCATGCTCCCACTGCTCTGCTACTTGTTCATCTTCTTAACTTTCTGGTAGAAGCCTTTAAAATCAAACCCTTGTTTGCATGTCCCTAAACAAAGAACATTCTTGAAGGACACGTCTGGGAGTGATCATACATTTGAGTAGTTTTCATCTATTCTGAAAACACTTACCTGGAGCAATGGTAAGTCAAACCAACAAAGAATATGACCAAAACCCTATGGAAATTAACAGAACATCTCTGACTTCAATAGGATTATGAGAAATGATCCAAAATATTATCTTAATACTCATAATAGCTTGTGGCTCAGTAAGAAGATATTAGCGTACCACAAGCTTTAAAAAATGAATTTTCCTGCACAAGCATTGTATATCACTTCTTAGATCAAGATAGGGCTTGTCCAAGTCTATATATATGAAGCAAAGTGAACTCATTAACTGATGAGAAGGAAAGTCTAGGGAGGAGCCATATTGAATTTCTTCTTCATTGGACAACCAAACAGAGATCACCTGCAATATTGTCTGCTCAATGTAACCTTTGGGTGGAGTAAAGTTAATGTAATATTTTTTCTGTTGTTTTGGTTCTTTTTTTTTTTTTCTCACAGCCTGAGATGCCAGTCTGTGTTATGCACTGACTTCATCTTTTAGCCCTGCACAGGTACAAATCACTTTGATGACACACTCACAGCCCTGTAATCTCTTCTTGTGAGCTCATCCAAAGACTTGATCTCTGATTGACTCCCCTACATTTGATCACCTGTATCTGCCTTGGCACAGTGGAAGCAAAAAAAGCTGTTTTCCATAACATAAAAAAGTACATCCTCTCCTTCCCAATGAAATCTTAAAATACCTTGTGAGAGTCTTGGCAGTGGTCCAGTGAATACTATTCGGTCTTCTTTTTCCAGTCCAGCTACCATGAGCAGAAATAATTGAAACTGAGGTTTTGACTCCAGAGGTGCACTGGTGTCAGGGTTGGACCCTCTCTGACTCTTGTTTGCAGTCTGGGAGTCCTGTAAAGCAGTTAGTCTTTACTATGCCCACCCTGAAGACCCATATAGTAGAGAAAGCACAAGCATACAGCTTTGCCTTTCCAAAAACTGTAGTAGTTGCTATTCCTTTCCATGCTTCCTGGAAAGAGTCCGTCTACTTTAGTTCCCACCTGGCCTTCAAACATTACAGCGGAGAAAACGTGCTGCCCACCAGACCTGTCCACCTAGGGTTTTAGTGGGGCTTTAGCAGCAGTGTCTATCTATGCAACTGTTGTCATCCAGCTACGATGCTAGTTATGGCGCCCAAGATAAAGGTGAAAGGATCATAATCATCACTATGCTCATTTCCACCAGGCTTTGGTTCCGCAGTATTTCCCTTTCTTTAACGTAGAGTTGTGACAAGACATGAAATAGTGGGCAGCTGGAAGGTGTATTTCTCTCCATTGCCCAGCTGTGACTCTCAGAGCATTATAAATTGCTGAAGATGTTGCCTTCTTGAGTCTTACACCCTTCTCCTTGCTGATGGATGTGAGGGTAAGTATAATACCCCGCTGTCTGCAGTCCTACGTGATACAGGCCCTTGCTCACTACTGTACTTTGGCTAGATTGTCTCCTCACATGCAGGAGCTTAACATACGCACTGTCATTGTCAGAGTTAAACTTGTGCGTACTCTTAACATTTTAAACTAGTAAGTTGTTAAAACCTTTGGGTTTTAGTTTTTTTTTAACTGGAACTTAAACTTGTGAATCTAACATTTTTTGGAGAAAGCTCAGATTGTTAAGGAATCAGCAGGACACATCACCGAGCTACAATAGGTTCACTTTCATGTGGATGCTGTAGCAGGCAAGCCTTCATGGAAAAACTCTGAATGTGAATTTAGCTAGTTTTGGATAAAGACGCCTTTCAGCGTCAATAAACACCATGAATGCAGCCACGGTAGAGTTACAACTTAATGAGATGAGGGGAAGTGCACAGGGTCAGGCCTCATCTCCCGGCCTCTGTCATGCTAATCAGCTGGGCAGCCTGCAGCTGAAAAACTGCTGGAATTTTTATTTGCATTTCATTTAGTTGGAAGGAAATTGACCCAGATGGTCCACAAAGGCAATAGAAGGCTGGCAAGCAGTCTAGTGCTGCACACTTTTCCGAGGGGCTGCACTTGTCCGCCCGTCCCTCTTGGAGCCCAAAACATAAAAGATTAAAACAGCGTAAGGGAATTGATTTCATGATTTTTAGATAATTTCCCTAAGATTTCAGAAAAGAGCTAAAAAACCTAATTTAATCAGCCAGAAGCTCAATAGTAATTAAAGGGAAGAAAAGCTGAGATAATGAAAGAGGTGGTGGGGATTTTTGCTGTTGCTGGTGGGAACCTTTCTAATTAGAAAAAGTCTAAAATCTAAATGATGTTAATGACGACAAGCATGAACATTTTTCGCAAAGACAGAGTATCATTGGTCAACTTAGATGATCGATTGCCAAATCTGATAAACTTCCTTAGAAAAAGCTAAAATGATTTGCTATGCATTTGTCCAAGTCCAGTATTTCCATGTGTTTTCTCAAATGCACAGTATCGGTGCCACTGTTATTCGTTTGGACAAAGCTTAAATATTTGTGCAAGTGATGTGTGATTCCACACCACCTGCTCCTCGTTCCACCTATTTTGCTTTGAAATCTTAATTGAAACTCTAATAAAAATAAGGGTGCTTCAGATCCTACCTACTTTTGCATTGCAATATTAGAGACTGTAACATTTCAGAGCAAGTGCAGTAACCTCATGGAGGGCCAGCTGATGGCATGTCTACTTCATTTGAGGATATAAAAGATAACTGTAATCGCATTATATAAAGTACTTTGTAAGGATAAACTTTCAGCCGTAAATTGTCATGACAGCCCAGAAGTGCATGGAGCTGGAGTAAATGGCTGGGAATTCCTTATCTTCCAGTTTCACCAGTGGAGGTGCTGCCCTTTTCCTCTACACTGCCCTGAAAAGGTGGAACCAACCGGTCTTTGGTTTCTACCAGCATTACTCTAGTCAAGGTGAAGCTTCAGCTCCTTCTACAAGCTGTCTTTCTAGATGGTTAAGTTGCCTCAAACAGCAGTGTGCTAACCCCTCTGGTCTGGATAGTTACTGAACACATGCAAAGGAGTCTTCCCAGTGCAAGTCCTGGGGAATGAAACCCAGCAACTTCAATGGAATTACCTCTGATTTCCACCTGTATAAAAGTGGGTTTAAATCTAGACTAAACCCCTTGTTTTCATCCTGTCTTTCCCATCCCTGGAGGTGTTCAAGACCAGGCTGGATCGGGCTTTGAGTAACCTGGTCTAGTGGGAGGTGTCCCTGCCCATGGCAGGGGGCTTGGAACTAGGCGATCTTTAAGGTCCCTTCCAACCCAAACCATTTTATGATTATATGTTTCTATGAAATGTGACAAAAGGAGCTTGAGGTAGCCACAAAACCACATGACGGTGTGGGCAGTGTGACAGATAGTGCAGGAACAGAAAGGTCTGGGATTTTTCAGCTCCCTCTGGTTCACTGAGGATTTACAGTTGGTTCAACTTGTGGCAACTCAACTGCTAAGCAGCTGCATGAGTACACCACCAAGGTGACCCAGACATACTACCTCGTCCCTGCTACAAGCCAGACAGAGACCTGGTCTTTGCCTTCTAAGGCAAAGAAATCAGTGTCTCAGCCTTGAGTTATGTCAAGAATTGTTCCTTTCTGTGGTTATGACAGTCGAACTTTGATTTTATAAAGCCTGCATAAAGCACTTGTTCACAGTCCTGTATGGAAAGCATATTGGGGTAATTTACATTTCCAGCACATTCAGAAGTCCCAAACTGCTCCTAATGTCCCTGTTAGCAGTTCAGTAGCTAAGAAAGAATGGAAGAACAATAGGAGGTCATTAGCTCCATTTCTTGATCTGGCTGTTGCCTCTTTAGCAACCTATGGCAATTTGTAGGACGAATATTTATAAGGGAGCCAAGATGTACGTATTTCTGGAGACCAGATGCTCAAGATACAATACCTTAAAATGATACCTGAGAACCATAAGGCAGCATACATAGCTGCTCTCCACACTGAAGGTGGCTGAAAGAGCTTCTGCACTGCAAGTCTTTGAATTATCATCTCTGAAAGACAGGAAGAAATCACTACTTTCAATGTGGCTTCCAATACCCCAGCTTGCTCTCCACTGTAGAAGGGGATGATGCTGACTGTGGGCAATGTCTGTCTTACAGGGATTGAGCACACTGTGTAGGAGCGGTCTTGGCTTGCTTGAATGAACAAGGTGGTTAAGAAGCACTTTTATTTGCATGCATCCTCCTATTCCCTTGTGAGCCTGGAAGTGAGAGGACTTGATAGAAAATATGGAGGGCTGGAGCATTCAGATGAAGCACTAATTACATTAAAACCTAAAGCACAGGAGAAACCCCTGAAGAAGTTCAAAACAGCTCTTCCCAGTGGAGGTAGCAATGGCTTCACTGCAGGATGTTCCCCTGGAAATAGCCGTAGGCTCAGCAATGAAGCAGAGTGAAGGACTTAGAAAGGTCTGGATGGACATTCAGCATCACTTGGACAAACTTACTCACAGACATGGGTGTTTCTGTCTCCTCTAGAGTCTTTTCAGTGCAGATATAATCCAACTTTACAACTGAGTAGGGGCTCAGTGCTAGAACTGAGCGTGGCAGGTCCTGGTGCTAAGACAGTGCTTGAGCTACATTTTGACTGGTGCCTGAAATCCAGATGTAAAACCAAAGTTGCCTCCTCTTCACACTGACAAGGCAGAAGAAAAAAGTTTGAGGTAAATTTGCAGCTTTTCAATTGTATCTGTACCACTGCTGACCCAATGCTGTCCCGTCGGCAGTTTGGCTGAGATGCTCACCGCCAAGTGCCTGTTTCACATTTCAATGTTGCCTGAAGTCTCCTCATTGTTGCCAGCCTCTGGGCTAGCTATGGTGTGTATAGGGACTGAACTCAACATACCATACATGAGGGCAGCAGCAAGCTGGGCGTCATGAATCCCACTCATAAGCTCTGCAAGACACCCACAGCCACATCAGGGAAGTTGATGGACACAGCAAGCATATCTGGCCCATTATACTGATGAAGCTCATGCTGGAGGAGTTTGGATGAACAGAATGGAAATGGAAGTTAAAATCTGAAAAAACTGAACACAGCTGTGAAAACCAGAATTTCTTTAGAAATTATTTAGTATGGTTAAAGAGGCTTGCTATCTTCTTGGCATGCTCTTCAGCAGCTATCACTAACAAAGGTCACCAGAGCACAAGCCATAGCTGCTGGTGGAAATGGAAAGACTCAGTCCAAAGTGTGAAGTGTAGCCCTTAGAAGAACAGTTAGGAATAAAACTAAAAGATGTCAGATAAACCAAACGCAATTCTGCGACTGGTGTGTTCAGTTGGCTCTCAGTGCAGGACTCTGAGCACTGATGGTTTCTCAGATAGTTTGTTTCAAAGCATTTTAGTGTCTTTACCACATTTTCCTTGTAGACTGTAAAAGCCAAAATTTGTTGTTTATGCTGAAATCTTGAGAAGGTCTCAGGCAAAACAGGAAATGTTTATTCAAAGACCTGGCAAGGAGAACTACTGGCTGAAGTGGACCCTGGCTAACTCTCCCTCCCTGTTCAGCACTGGTTCATGCTGAGTACTGGACATGCTCAGCTGGTGACCTACATGTCTGGAGAGCTGCAGGCAAAGCAGAGAGCCCAGAGGAGGATGAGGAGAATGACAGTAAATCCAGAAAGTGTGATAAACAATGAAAGAACTGGAGTTGCTCTACTGTATGCCATGGATTTCATAATAATATTTTTTGAATACGCCAAGAGCGTCTGCAAAGGAGTGAAATCCTCTTCATGCCCATATAGGACAAGAAATTATATACCTCGGTGCAGCGAGGGGGTTCCAATAAGACACTAGGAACATTTGCTAATGGTATGGACAGTGAAGGAGTGGAGTTGTGCTAGAGAGGTGTTTGCCATCCATCATGGGAAATCTTTAGGAACGGCTTGGAGAAACCTCTGTCTGAAAGGTAAGGGTGATTGTCTCTTGTGGCAATGGTCTGGACTAAAAGACTGCTTGAAAACCCTTCCAGCCTTATTCTGAGACTGTTTTTTTTTATAATCTTTCTGAATGAATTTACTTTGATCACTTCAGCTCTCTGGATACTTTTGGTTTGATTATGCAGAGTCACTTTACACCATGCATGAATATGTTCATCTCTAAAAACCAAAATAATGTTAAATGTAGGGCTGCAGTATGTTGATACAACTCAGTTAAATATAATAGGTTTGCAAATTCTTGTCCAAGTCTGAATTTGATCTCTGCGAACCCAATAGAAAAAGTGTCACAGAACTCGTAGATTAAAGGAAAATAATTCCAAAAAGCTAAATTATTTTAACAGAAGAAAAACTAGTTTACAGAGTTCTGTAGACTAGTTTAAAATTCAACAGAAAGTTAATTCATTACTAAAGTCACTCAAGCTTGACTAATAACAGTCTGAGCCAGAAAATCTAGCAATTTAAAGTAAACCTTCAGTCGCCAGCATAACTTGATGCATATGATGCCAGCTGCAGAAATTGCCATTTCAAACCTCGCTCTGGTTGGCACAATGGGAACAAATAGCTCTCAGCTGCAGGTGAAGCCTACCAGACCTTTCTCCTCAATCTTTGTATAGTGTCAGTTCTTCTTAAAAAACAGCCATTAAATTATCGCCATTGTCTTGGGGGAATGGTGATTGATGCCTCTTCTTTTATGCTAACTCAGCTTGTCTCTCTGCTCTAAATGGGCTTGTCTTTGGCGTGGATGTTGGTAGTACATCATTAGGTTTTGGTACGCTTCGTGCCACTCGTTCGCTTGCTGGCTCACAGCTTGTTCAGTGGATTAATGCAACTTTCCTGAACTCCTCAATACAAAAAAGCCACGGGCTCCCACCTGTTGGGGCTCAAGCAGGGTGCTTTGCGGGGAGCGCCTTCCCCTTGTGAATGATAAGGTGGCAAGGTAAAATAACCTGGCTCTGCTTGTCTGTGGTATCCTTCGGGCTCCATCCCAGCTGCCGCAGGTGGCCTGGAAGGATGCGCACGGGGGAGCGGGAGCTGCGGGAACCCCCTTCAGTGGCAGCAGAGCCCAAAACAACCATTTCAGGTGCTTATGTTCACAGTCAAGCACTGTTGCCTGTTGTTGCACTGAAAATGTGAGCTACTCCCTCGTGTGATGGTACACAGCAGAGGAGGGCTCTTTTTTTTGTACAAAGCTGATCACTGTTTGTAAAAGTACAAGCATATATCTTTGGAGAGGGACCAAAAAAAGAAGTGAAAACAAGGAAAAAGAGAAAGCTCTAAGGGTAAAGAGCTAAAAGCCTGTTCTGCTAACACTGGTACAAGCCCACAGCAGACACAGAGACATTGGGGGTACTGTTATCCCTGTGACCACAGCCACTATGTCCCCGTGTGCTGTTTGCCATGATGGGTACCCTGGGAAGAGCAGAGGGGCAGCTGCTGGACCCAAGAGCCTCTTCCCTGCTGCACCACACACTGGGTGGCCTGCGCTGGGATGGTGACTGAGCCCAGAGAGCTGCGAATTGGACCTGACAGCACTGCGTTTTTGGATGAAGGGGGTCAGCAGTCTGAGCTACGGTTCCACCCCGAGTGAGTCCTTTTGTTGGGTGTTTCTGCAGAGCAGGAATAAGAGCTGCGGGACACTCACCAGGTGACTTCTGAGATCAAATGAACATTTCTGAAAAGATGTGAGATGCTTTGACAAGGAGACTGGGGGGCAAAAGGGAGGAAAAAGGTAGGTGTGCTTAAAGATCATTTTCTTGTGTGAAAAATCTTGCTTCTCAAAACTGTAAACATGGAAAGAAAAGAGGCAGTCTCTGGTCTCCCACATAGCATCACCCTTCACCTTGCTGGTCCTGTTCCCCTTCTTCCTCCCTTGCCCATTTTGTTTGCAAGTTCTTCAACCATGGAAAGTTTCCTGCCACGCGTTTGAATCAGCATAACATGCCTCTAGTGCTGACTGTGGTTTGTCAGAGTAAAATGAGCCTTAAATGCCTTTCTGCCCCTTGAACAGGCATAGTTTGAATTAGCTGTAGGCTTCGCAGATTGCAGACTTCAAACTTCCAAGTAAATACAGTAAGTACTAAAGTAAATAGACACATGAAAATTGTTATCTTAAATGGTTAAAAAAGCTTAGCCTATCAGCTATACATCCTACCTGGGGAGTGTGTGAGGCTTACACAGGCATCTGTACTTCAGAGATGGGTGACCTGAGCTCAGCCGTTGTTATTCAGGCTCATATATTTCAGCAGCCTCTGCCTCAGGAGGGAGCCTATGTGTGCTGCAGCCACCAGAACACCTGGCAGACTTCACATGGACAAAATCTCTCCCACTGGGAGTCTTGTTTGAACCAAGGCTACTCACAGGACACTACTAGTGAGATTACTGTGGTGTTCATGGCATAACATAATTAGTGCATAGTGTAGTTTACTTTTAACTCAAGTTTTGCATTCTTTTTTATATTATTCTTAGAATGAAGAGAAGCCAAAAACCTTATTTCTCCCATACATTGAGTACTGGGTGCATTTCAGGTCTCTGCATCTCAAGAAGGTTGTAGTGAAGTCAGAGGATATAGAAAAAGGCAACAAAAGCAACTGGAGGGTGGAGTGGCCACTTTATGTGGAAAGACTGAAAATACTCCTCAGTTTAGATAAGGTTGAAGAGATATATGTACAAAGTTCACAAAACCATGAAGGTGATGGTAAGGTAAGGTGAAAATGGAACTGTTGTTCTCATCCCTTTCCACAAGCACCAGAGAGGGGTCAGGGAAACTCAGGGAGATCAGTTTAAAAGAGACACCAGACATGGCTGGTAGCAAACATCAGGAAATAATGTCCATAGAAGTCCACAAAGGTGAATGGTATCCGCAGTTTCACAAGGGGACTAAACACATTTGTGGACAGAAGGTCTATGAGGTGGTACTCAGAGGTATGAATGTACCCCCCAGTAACATCTCATCACCTCTGGGGCTTGGAGCTCCCAGCAGTGTGAATGGACCACACCAGGTGGTGAAACTCTTGTGCTCTCCCTCAGAGCACCTACTGGCACCAATGGAGCCAGAGAGGTAGGAAACCACTGCTCTGACCTGGCAGGGTGTTTCTCAAGCTCACCTTCTGTAGTGTCTCCCTCAACAGCTTCTTGCTCTCCCCAGACCCCAAAGAAAACTCTCACTGCAAAGGGTGGCCCATGGGCTGGCAGGAAGGGGGAGCATGCCATGGACTAGATGGTTCCCACACCTCTGAATGTGGTCCTGGAGTTACTTTTATTCTGCTTTGGTGGCCGGGAACAATGCCCCTTTAATAGAGACACTGTTTTAGAGTGACTCTGTTTACAGCCAGCTCCAAACAGAGTTTTGCAAATGCTTTCCCAAATACAAAATAATCGGTCTGCTTTGGTGGCATTCAACTCCTTCTTCATCTCATTCCTTTCCAGAGATGTGAGGGGAATATGGTTTGCTAGGATGTTCACGGACATAGACCCTCTGGCAAACATGCTCCTCAATGAAGAGTCACAGTAGGAAAGGGTCATCTGGTAAATCTTCAAAGCTCCAAGAATTGCCCAATTGGACACCAGAATAAAAAGTGTCTCTAACTTAACAATTATGGCCCAGTCACACAACATTTGGAAAAAAAAAAAAAAAGCATCTTAGGAATGCACAAAGCAATAGACAAAGAGTCTGCACACAATCCAGAGACTGCCCAACTGCTGAGCAAATTGTTACAGGTGAATAATAAGACAAATAAAATCCTTATACAGATAATTTTGCAAACACAAAACTGTCAAATAAACTAGTCTTGGTTAGGAGTCCTGTTCTGGCTTTTAGAATCTTGATTTTGTACAACATTGGAATCATAGAAAATAATGGTTCAAAGGGCTGTTTTAGATCTGGGTTGGGTTTTTTTCTTAAATTTGCAATTGCTTCTTTTGAATGTACACTACGCCCTTGTCAGACTGACCTTTCTGGGAACCAAAAAATTCACCCAAAATTCACTGAAAAGCTAAAGAAACTTTTATTACTCCATTTTTCCAGCCAGGTGACATCCTGCCAATACCCAACACCAAAGTCTTTCCATATGTTGTTCCTGCTGCTTCCTTTCCTCTACAACTTTCAGGTGGTGAGATCTGTAAAATCATAATTTTATCAACCTAGAAATAGAAGTAGATCCTACTCTTTTAGAGACCTACTGCTAGATGAAGAGGATTTTACCTGTTCCTGGGCTTTCCTTTGAACATTTAAACTCATCAGTGACCCCTGTGTGAGCTTCCATGTTTACTGACTTCATTTGTTTTATGGATTAAAGCACTCTGTTCGCCCTGGTTCTCCATCAGCTCAGTGCTGGATGCTGTCTGCTGGAAGCACCTCAGAAAGCATTTTAACCATTTCAAATCTTCTGAGAGCATTGCTGCTCCAAGGGGACCAAGAGCTGACAGCTGTGTTTGGGAAGGAAGAGGAGAAAGGACAGGTTGACCAAACTTTTGCTGAGCAGGAATCCAGACACAACACTGGCCCACACCTCTCCTCTCTAATCATTCCTCTGCTGTCTTCCCACCACCACGTCTCTGGACTCTGCACTGCCTTAACATCTCCTAACTTCATAGTTGCCCATGCCTGTAAACTGGTCTCAGGATTCAAGTGGGCGAGATGTGAAAAATGAATGGTCAGGTCTCTGGAAAAGAAAATCAGCTTCTCCAGATCCTGTGGAGATGTACTCTGAGAGCAACCCTCTTTAGGGTCCAGCTGATTTCCTCAGCATTAGGGATCACCCACATTTCTGAAAGGCATCCATCCCATGCCCACCCTGCCTGTAAGTTACTCCATGTCAGAGTGATGTGCGAGGTGGATGTGTGAGCTACCCCAGCTCCCAGGAGTGGAAATGTCAGTGAGCCACTCGACTGGCTGCAAGGAGGGGATTTGCATGCAGCATTTGCAAAACACTCAGATAGCTAAAAGGCTTTATCCAGGGGCCTAACTCAGTTGTCCAGGACTATCTGGGAGGCCATCGCAGTTGCTAGCACACATGAGGCTCACAGCTCTCACAGCTCTGCTCTGGTTACTGGTAGACCTCCGTGAACATGGAGCCCCTGTGCCCAGGAAAGTAGCTAGAAATGGAGTTTAATGGAAGATGAGACAGGCACACAACAGACCAGTAGTTTTGTTATACACAACCAACCCTTTTTTATTCTCTTCCCCTTTGTTTTTCCACACTTGTTTTCCCAAAGCACCTTCATCCTTCTCTGTTCCCACTTTTAGTCCCTCCCTTACGGGTCCACCAGCAAGTTTGGTACAATCCCAAAATGTTCGTCCCATGCTGAGTCCCACACCCCCGTAGGCACTAACCCTTCAGTCTGTAAGGTGAGCAGGGAGCCTCTCACTCGGGGGCTGGTACCTCCAGACCATGGGGCTGATGCCTTGTCTGTGACAGCCCTGGGAAGGGCAGGTTTTCTCAATTAGACTATCTTGGTTTTCTCCAATTTGGTTATGGGGACTCCTGCCCTGTCATCATTGTTCCTCTGGGCTTCTTTGTGTTCGCAGAGATGAGCCTTCAGTCACATAAGGCAGCTGAATCACACTCCTAATGTCAGTCATGAAAATAACATTTTCTGGAAAGCTGTGCCAAATACTTGGATCATGCATGATCCTTTTTATTGAAATTATAAACTTGCAGATCTTCTCAAGTTGAGTTGTTGGTTTTGAAGATCTGTGTGGCCTGCCATTTGGCTAAAGCTTACTTTCATATTTGTAATCTATTTTTCTTTCACCCCACTCTTCCTGGTGTAAATAAGCCATAGGTGTAAATAAGCTGTAGGTGTGCACAAGACGAGATAACCAGCCTGCTCCAGCCTTGTGCAAATGCATCCCAGAGGCCAGCCAGGACCTTTGGTGTCTGCCAAGGCCTTTGGTGTCTCTTGTTCACATCCCCACAGGGCAGAACCTGCCTCTCTGGTCAACCTGGACTGCCCCTGGCAGTTTACAAGCAGTCTCTTCCTTCTCAGACACACAACATCAGCTGGGTCAGCCATACGCAGAAACATCTCTTGGTCCAAGGCTGTACTCTTTACTTGGGATGAATGAAACCCCCAGGTTTCAAGCTTTTTGATGCCTGAGTCCTAGCTGAAAACTAAATTAAGACTTAAACCTATGTTTTTTTCGCTAAAGACCTTGGGTTTTATGCTGTATTCCCAGGAAGAGTAAACACTAGTTCTGATATTTATCTCCAAATGCAGAAAAGGGTTTATTTCTTGACATGTAAAAGTTGATCGCTACTTTTTCCCTGATAGTGCAGTTGACCATGAGCATGTCAAGAGTCTAACGTAAAGTGACAAACCTCATCCCTGCCTGTCCATGTGCTAAAGAGATTTAAATAATATTTATCTACCCCTGCACTTTGATATGCCCTGTTGAACAGATGACTCGGAGCAAGAAAAAGCGGTCAGTGTGACTGTCTGCAAGCTTCAACTTTTTTGTCCTCATCTAAGAGAGGGAAAGCTCTGATGAATCCCTTCAATGCTCTTGAAAAAAGTGGACAAAACTGCCACTCCAGCTATAGCCCACACTTCAAATGGCCGTGAGATGGCCTTTTCTGAATGTTACATAGTTCAAGGAGGCAGTGAAGTGCTCGGTGGAAGATTTTGTATGGGAACTTTAACTTCCCATTCCATTTGACTTTTGGTCTTTAAAATACAGGTCAAATCAATGAATTTAATGAAGGCCGTGGAACACAAAGGCTTTGCCTTGCATTTTGACCTAGATAAAGGAGAGTCAGTCCAGGTCAAAAGGCTTTAGCAGCACTTTAAGTGGTTAGTACACAAATGTGACAGAGTGTTTAGACTCTCGGAGACTTGCAAGACCCAGTGACAAGCCGTTAAAAGTATTTGAAATAGCTGCTTGAATGAACTTTGATAAGGTACTGCTATTGTCTTCTATTGTCTCTTTCTTTTCATACCAAAACACCCCCAAAAGAACAAGAGTCAATGAATGTATAATGCAGTCCCACTTTTACTGGATTTGGGGCTTCTTTCGGCCCTTTGGACTTTTTTTGTGAACTGTTTATGCCATTTTCATTCATTTCCCCACATTAAGCCTTTCTCAGACTCTAGTGATTAATGTGACTTGTCAGTAAGAGCTTTTAAAGTGCAATGATACTTTCAGAAGCTATAACATGTCAATCGAACCTAAGATTAAGAACAAATTAAGGGTAAATTTATTCTTCCGAATCTTCTTGCGAGATGGAGCTAACGTACATGGAGGTGGTGGTGGCACTTTCCAGCTCCCACAGCACGGATCCAAACATCTGAGGCAAAACTAGCACAGAGCAGCAGACCTGACCTGTATATTAGATTCTGGATTCATACCTTTCTTCTCACTGGGATTAAATAGCCTGGTGAAACCATCAGGCACGAACACACACTCACATACTCTATGCAGGCATCTAAATTAGGTGGCTGAACTCAGCTTTTTGGTAAAGGTGTGTTTCTATTATTAACAATAAATATATTTTAATGGTGGAAAGTGTACTGTCAGAAAGCTCACGATCGTAAGATCTGCCAGAAAGTAAATCTCCATTTAAATACATAATTATTCTCCATTACTAGAAAGCATTTGTCCAAGGAAAACTGGTAAAATGTGTAACAGTTCATTATGCAGGACCAAATTTGTCTAGAAAGACCAAAATCCTAGTTAATTTGTATAAGGCAGAAAAGTTCGGTTTTGTTTTGCTTTTCAATTTTGTTGTAAAAAGTCTGCTTTTTGAAAGCTTTCCAGGCTAGAGATCAGGTTCCCCTTTTATAATGGGAGCTATTAATGCCTGAAATGGGCCGCTCTAAAGAACCACATGTCCGTTTCACATGGTTTGATAGCTCCAAGATTTTGCTCACTGTGCTTTTGGGACTTTTCTCAGTATTCTCTATAGCAAGATTTTTATTGTATTTTACTCTTTTGTCTGGTTTTTGTGTTTGAAAATTTTCCCTTATTCATTGACCAACAACTTTCTGTCACCCATCTTTGACTTTTCTTCTTACATCTGCATTAAAGCTGTCATTTACTTCTGCTTTTTCCCCTCTCTCCATATTTGACAGCAAAAGCCTTCATCAGCTTTTATCCCTTTTTGTTCACATTATGACATAACCTGCGCAAAGTGGCAGAGCTCCCCAATTCTTGTATATAAAATTTGCAACATTTTTTGAGACGGGTCAATGCCCATTTTTGGGATCCTTTTCTTTATCTGAGTACCGTGTTAAAACTTTTTGCAGATGTGAGCTATTCAGGAGCAGCCTGCGGCTGCATGCAGAGATGGGGAAAAGAAGAAAAGGCCTTCCTATTTTGTGATTGCCATAGTAACTCAAACATTGCCAGGGTGTTTGTCG
The DNA here is from genome assembly GCF_964106895.1 of Numenius arquata. Taxonomy (NCBI): domain Eukaryota; kingdom Metazoa; phylum Chordata; class Aves; order Charadriiformes; family Scolopacidae; genus Numenius; species Numenius arquata. The sequence goes on from NC_133576.1 coordinate 118,713,193, forward strand.
GTTTGGTAGGGCACAGCCAGGGAATTTTATTTCCTGTGCAATCAAGCCCTCTACTGGAGATCATGGCTTGTATGACACAGGGTTACAGAGAGGACAGTGGGCTTGTTAGGCCTGGGATTAAGCATTTCGCTTTAAAATAATACCCATTTGTATCCATTTTGTTCAACATAACAACAGCTGCTGGCCTTGGGATGACAGGCTTGCCTTTTTAACTAAAGTCTCGTATGACATTTATGAATGAGGCAGACTCCATTCATTTTCGCTTTGAATTCACACTGGTTATTTTTGGTTGTTTGATTCTTTTTTTTAAGCATGTGGTGATAGTTAACATTGTTCCTGCAATTATACTCGTGGTTTATGATAGGGGAAAATTCAGCTTTACTTGGGGAGTCAAATTATTACTTTCATTTGGGGGCAAACAGGTTAAAAAAGAAAGGAGAAAGAAGCAAAGAAAGCATCTTACGTCAGTATAGTAGAAGCTCTTTATTAGACCAATTGATAGAGATAGAGAAACAAACTTTCAGATGTAAGAGCTTTTCTTCAGACCTGAAAGTGGAGCTGCAACCTTCAGGTTGAGAGGGTTTCTGCATCCTTTCTGGGTCAGAAGAAGGACTTGCTGCTCCAAGAACTTCCCATATTTCCAGGCTGTGGCAGACACCACCGTTCCCTGCAGACAGTGTTTTCTGTGAACACCCTCTGGTCATCCTTTACCCATGGTTGCTGCTACTCCAAAGTATCCCAGCTTTCACCATGGCTTAATTGAGCAGCAATGACTCTGCCGGCCTTGGCTCCTGGCCACCTTCTGCAATGGGTCCTAGCAGAGGACTGGGGACAGATGCCCTGACGCAGTCATGAGAAGGGAAATAACAGCTTACGTGGAGGCTCCTTCAATCTATCGATTTCAAAGGGAGTTCAGTTTTCTGCTACTTGATGGTCATGCTTTCTGCTACCCTGAGGGCTATAGTGAAAGGACTGACCCACCTGAGCAACAGTGATGAGGCTGAGAGACATCCTTCATCCCTCATTCCTTCATCCCCCCGAAAGGGCTTATTGTATTTGTTTGCATTTTTACCCTGAAGCAAGTGAAAAAGTGAGGACGGCGTTGACACTGACAGCAAGTTTTCCACTCAGAGGATGTGAGGGAGCTCAGTAGCTGCGAGTCTCATGGCCTTTGGCCCTTGTGAGCCTTCATGCTGGTGTCAGGTAAGCAGAGGACATTGCCAGTTTAGTCAGGCAGTGGTTGCGTTCCTACCTGAGTTAAAGCAAAGGAGCAAGGCCAGTGTGAATTGTGCCCAGGGCTGCAGTTTGCTACCACAGCTCTGAGCAGGTGAGAGCATTAGCCCTCCTTTCCCATCCCGACCCTCACACAGCCCGTCCTGAAGCCAGGGCTGCCCTGAAGTCTCCAAGGGATGTGGGACACGGGCACAAGTCCCGAGTGTCCCCCCAGCTCCTCTCTCAACTTCCCTGCTCCTGCAGCAGGGACGCAAGAGACTCCCAGACTTTTCTTGGTGCAACTCTCCAACCTAGGACTTCACATTCACTGAAGACTTCCAGCTCCATTTAAATACTATCCAAAGTACTTAAAATCTGGCACATTTGGAAGGCTGTAAGAGAAGCCTCCCTTCTATGAAGCCAGAAGTGGAATGACTTTTTTTCCCCATGAAATATTTCCTAGAGGAGATGTTGACCCTGATGGAAGGAGAGGAAGGGGAGTGCTCCTGGCAGTACTGTCACAGTGAAGACCTGGAGCTTCGTATCAGATCCTGCCTGAAGGAAGGAAGCTGCCTCATGCAATATCAGGTCATTTTCTACAGTCAAATCAATCCTATTGTTATCAATACAAGTTGCATCTATAATAAATCATCACAATATGATAATGTAATGATAGGATGCTTGGAGATACTCACAACTCCTTGGAGATATTTGGAAGCCATTTGGATATGGTCCTGTGCAACCAGCTGTAGGTGGCCCTACTTGAGCAGGAAGGTTGGACCAGGTGGGCTCCAGAGGTGCCTTCCAACTTCAACCCCTCTCTGATGCTAGGTTGAATACTGGCCATTATAATATTGCTAGAAACTCACTATGACATTGGTACACTACTGTAAACAGTTTTCAGAAAGTAAAGATAGCAAGAATCGACAAAGGATCCTGAACTTTAAGGATAAGAGAGACTATAAAACAGTTTCACTTCTAATTTTCACCAGCACGGATCCACAGTAACTCCTCTGATGTCTATGGATTTGCACAGATGTAAGAAGAGAATCTTGCCCAAGTCCCACAGTTCTGATATAAGAATATTTTTTTACAAGTCAGTCAAATACAGCGATGCATGAAAACCCATTGTTGTAGAAGACTTCACTTGCAAGCCATGTAACATCATGTCTAGGTATATTATTTGCAGAAGAATTTAAATTTTTTTTTTCCACATGGCACTTAATTTATATAAGTTTTACAAGCCCAACCAATTCAAAATGTTGTATCTGAATGCAGCTGTTCTCAAAATGGTCAGAGTTAGAAACAGAGCTCAGTTTGGTGGGATTGTTAACTTTTCTGCGAGTGAGTCATGATTCACTGGCCAGCAATGGATGCTGGGCCCTGGCCCTGCCCTTCTTACAGCATAGGAATTAGGATGGTAGGGGTATACGTTTACCTTCAGGTTAGAAATATTAAAATCCAGAGGGTGGTGACCTTTGAAATAGAGGGTAATATGCCTTTTATATAAATTCCCAAATTTACTCTCTCAAATAAACTCCCAAATTTACTTACTTACAAAATACCTCCATGCCATTCCCAGAACTGAGCAATAGGAAAAACTTATCAAAACAGTGTACCACATGCTGTAATCTGCTTCTAGGGAGAGCACTGGTGTGGCTCAGAGCGTGTCTACAAGGTGTGCGCATCTAAAACACTGGTGGAATCTCAGTCTTCCTCACTACAGCCAGCGTATGAAGATTATTATGGGACACCTAAAGCACATAGATGTACAGGGAAAATCAGCTCTGTTAAACTCAAAATTTGTGAGTCTACTGCTATTTCATCTCACAAATTTTGAGCTCAACAGAACTTAGAAGCTACTTCCATCATTTTATGCATCATTTATCTCTCTGCAGAGAGAAGGCTGCAGTGGGACTTAACTAAAATTCTTTACTGTGTTGTTGCCTCACCTGGTATTTTAACATGATATAAGCACAAGGAAAGCCAAATAAAACCCGCAGCCAACTCCTCCTCAGCAGGGTAGATAGTGTACAGCTTTGTTGACCCTGCTGATGAAGAAAGATGCTCAGAGCAGATGCCTAATGGCACAGGAGAGAGGAGAAAAGAGCCTGCACTAGCTGTGGCACGTCTGTAGCTGGCTCTGGCCCGGGAAGGGTTAAACGCTTTGTGGTGAGGTGGGACAAACTTCACTTAAACTCATTTCTGTGGCCAGCCCGATTGTTTTGACACCTGCACTATGTGAGGGATGGCATGGTCTCCTTTGTGGCGCATAATGGCACATCTTCATTATTGTTCTAATACTCTGCGAAAAAAAAAATCCCTAATCTTTCTGTGGTGCCAGTGACTGTAACAATGCCGGGACATTTTATTTTCCTCCTTGCTCTCTCTTTCCCTTAACCCGCTATTGTTGCCATAGCCACGATGGTGCAGTACTGCTGGTTCAGGGAAGTTTCTGTACTGTACCGCCCTGAGCTTATTGTTTAAATCTTTATTATTCAACTGTTCTGAAGATTTACATTTTTAATGGCTCATTTATGTAATCCCATAAATAAAGTAGCAGAAAAGCATCCCACACAAATGAGTGAATTGGGGTTTGAAAAAAGCTGCTGAAGCAGGTCACTCAGGGTCTCAGCTGCGGGGCCTTGATTGGTATCAGCGATATAGCCACTGTGGCAATGGACTTAAGACCACCCAGTCAGCCCCAAAATGGTGCATTACCAGGGAATAGTGGAATGGTGCTATAGTTCAATCTCCCCTATTTAGCAGGGAGCAGAGTTCTGCTGCAAAAACCATTTCAGCCTCAGACTCATTTACCTTATTGCTTTGACAGCTGCACCTCTCCCGCAGCAAAGTTTAGATGATTAGCTTTTCCCTCCTAGCAGCTGATGGCGATAGTTGTTTTTTTTTTTTCTTAACCAGTATATTCCTGGGGCTGATAAATTCCCTCTAAAGAGGCTGTGAATTCAAGCACCTGCCCGAAGAATTTGTTTTATAAACTGAGCGCTGAGATGGAGATATGTTCTAACAATTCACTTTAAGCTTCTCCCCAGTGCTCCCCTCGCCAGCTCCCTCCCCACACACAAATCCTTCACGAACTGTAAATCCTTTGAGCGGGGCAAGTGCATTCGTAGCCGCAGCCGTGCTAATGAAAGACAGGGAAGATATTTTGTTTCCAGTCAGTTCTCACCCTTCAAAGTTGATTTTTAGTTGCTGTCTCAACTGCGCATCCCGGGGACTCTGTCTGGGGGCATCCACCGCATCTCCTGAAGCATCCTGCTCTTGAGGACAGGTACCAGTGGCCAGTTGCATGCCCCACATCTTGCACCCTTATGCTACTCTGCTGAGTCAGTGGGAGAAACACACCTAGCTTCAATCTTGGGTCTCTGACATCACCTTCGGTCGGTGCCACCCTGGCACAGCTTTGGCCCCATCTGCTAGCATCACCCCGGAGGGTGACCGGACTCAGCATGGGCAGCTTGCCTGGGGCTGTCCTGCTTAAGGGACTGCAGCCAGACAGATATGAGCTGGCAGCCCCGGGGGCTGGAGGGCTGCATAGATGTAACTGTGGAGAGCTGGTCCTCAGCATGAGCCCTCATCACCTGCACAGCTTGGGGCTCCACGGGCGTTCGGATTGTGGCAAGATGGGTTAGCCGAGGCTGATACTGTCTGAGAACAGGATGTAGGACTGACCACTCCTCCTCCTCACCCTCAGGAGCTCTTCTGCAGACCCCAGTTGGTGCAGCATGTTTGGAGAACAGTTTGCCCTCCTGTAAAACTGGAGGTGGACGTCCCTGCGGCTGCAGAAGGGGAGCTTGGTGGCTGCATGAGCTGAGACCCTGCCATGGTGGGTACCTACCACTAGCCTGCCCCTGCCACAGGACAGCCAGGCCAGGTCCTCGTCGTGCTGCTCCCTTGCCCTGGAGAGCTGCAGGAGCACACGGAAATGGAGGCAGCCCCATCCATTCTCCCTGGCTCTTCCCAAGGATGCCAGGACCTGTGCCAGCCGAAGCACAGACTACCGGACAGACAACAACCACCCAGTCAGAGCTGAAACTATGCGACCCGTGCCCAGCACCCAAACCATGACACACGCTTTGCCATTACCGAGACACATCAATCCTGCCTTCCCCATGCACAAGTATTCTAAGTGCAAAGAAACTACGCGTTTTCCCCTCATTAAAAAGCAAAGCAGCTCTTTACAGAGGTACGCCTGCATGAAGCTCTGTCGACAGACAAACCACAGCAGTCCACAGGCGAGGGGTGGCCGGACAACAGCCCTTCCTCAGTTTACCTGCTGGATCTCGTTCTGCCCGGCTGTGTGGAGCGGAGTCAAAGGAAGCTGCTCGGAGGCAGGGAGCAGGCAGCGGAACAAAGGCAGGCAGAATACCAGCCAGCCCAAAGGAACAGTGGGGAAGCTGGTAATTGGGCCGTGTGTGTTTGGCTTTCGCCAGGCTAGCAGGTTTGTTTTTCCCAGGCTGGAGCCTAGGCTGAAAGAGACACGAAATTATTAAAGACCTCAACCCAGAAAGGAGAGAAAAGGAAAAAAAGTTGGCAGCGGCGGCTGGAGGTGCATCATGAGTAATGAGAGCGTGGTGGGGGCTCGCTGCTCCCCCCCGAGGGCGGAGGTGACTGGGAAATTATTTTCAACAGGCAAAGAAAAATGAAGTTTAGGTAAAATTCATTCCTGTGGACTTTTATTGCTAGTTTAACTCATTTGTCAGACAGCAGGGAGCCTACTGGGCAGGATGTAATAGGTCCTACTACGGAAAGGTAGAGCTGTGCCTTCCAGTCCCTTCCTTGTTGTAAGAAGATTCCCTCAGGGATCCAAGTCCAAATGAGACCCATTGGTGAGGCAGACCCAGAGCCACTCTTGGGAAAGGATTCTCCTGTGGCAGGGCTGATGTTTGGTCACACAGAATCACAGAATCTTCTTGGTTGGAAGGGACCCTTGAGATCATTGAGTCCAACCAACAAAAAAAAAACCCACAAAACAATCAAAACCCACCCCCCCAAAAAAAACCCCAACCACAACACCAAACACCAAAACCAAAACTAAACCAAAACAAACACCCACAACCACACACCACATCCACCCACAAACAGACGCAAACCAACAGTCTCGGGCACTGAGAGCATGCCCTGAAGTGCCATGTCTACACGTTTCTTAAATACCTCCAGGGATGGCGACTCCACCACCTCCCTGGGCAGGCTGTTCCAGAGCCTGACCACTCTCTCAGTAAAGTAATTCTTCCTAATATCTAATCTAAACCTCCCCTGCCTTCCATCAGGGGGAGGTTGCAAGGAGCTGTATGTCTACCTGCAGATCTACAGTGCTCCTTGCAGGCAAGATGTGTGCAGGAGCTCAGGGCAGACCTGAACTTATGCCAGCGCAGCACCAAGCCTGAGCTCCTTCACAATGCTCTGGCTTAACAGCCTGCTCATGCCAGGTGTTAGCATGGAGGACTGTGATCCCTTGTATATATTTGCAAAGCACACTAAAGATATAAAATTTTCAATAAGGTAACCAACCACCCTAAATATAATCTTCGTGATAGGGAAGGAAAACACATTTGCTGTTTCTCTCCCTTTTGGCCCAGGGAGAACCTGCCTTGAACATCAAGGTCCCCATCCACAAGAAAAGGTGATGTGAAATCAAAAGAAGCATGGCCAGCAGGTCAGGGGAGGTGATTCTGCCCCTCTATTCTGCTCTCGTGAGAACCCACCTGGAGTACTACATCCAGCTCTGGAGCCCTCAACACAGGAAGGACAGGACCTGTTGGAGCAAGTCCAGCGGAGGGCCATGAAGATGATGAGAAGGATGGATCATGTCTCCTATGAGGACAGACTGAGAAAGTTGGGGTTGTTCAGCCTGGAGAAGAGAAGGCTCCAGGGAGACCTTATAGCCCCTTCCAGTACACAGGGCCTACAGGAGAGCCGGAGAGGGACTCTTTATGAGGGTGTGTAGCGATAGGACAAGGGGTAATGGTTTTAAACTGAAAGATTTAGATTAGATATTAGGAAGAAATTCTTTACTGTGAGAGTGGTGAGACACTGGAACAGGTTGCCCGGAGAAGTTGAGGATGCCCCATCCCTGGAAGTGTTCAAGGCCAGGCTGGATGGGGCTTTGAGCAACCTGGTCTAGTGGGAGGTGTCCCTGCCCATGGCAGGGGGGTTGGAACTCGATGATCTTTAAGGTCCCTTCCAATCCAAACCAGTCTATGATTCTATGATTCTATGAAATCCTGCTGCTGGACAGGCAGTCATGAGGGCCAGGGGAAGCAGTACCCAAATCATGAGCCCCAGGGAAAAAATGGGACAGGGAGGAGTTGCTGGTGATCCTACACTGCTCTTCTGGCTTCCCTCCCCCTTTAGCCCACATGTCAGTGGCTTGATGGAGACAGGGAAAGGTGCTTCGCTGGTGCAAACCAGCCCAGCTCTGCTGAAAGCCGCACAACTTCACTGACTTGTACCAGATGAGGATTTACTTGTTGACAAAGTATCATCTGCTTCCCTAGAAGCCTACACCTTCTCCCAGAGATTTATTTAACCAGAATCATCTCCAGCGTTTGATGTGAAGGGGGTCTTTGTGGCAGCCATGCCCCACGCAGCACCCTGCCGGGTCCTTGGGGAGGGAGCCACAGGGAAACTCTACCCGCCTCTCCTCCAGGCATCCCCCAGCTCAGCAAATTGAGACCAGGAGAGAAAGACGGAGGTAACACTCAGAGTCAAACTCTGGACAAAACATATTGCCTCCTCCAAGGACTTTGGAAGCATCTTCTCTGCATGGCGGGGTTCAGAGAGGCACTAACCCCCCAGCACTGGAGAAGGTGCATTAGAAACAGACCTAGAAATGCCATGAAATCCCACCAACACCTCTCTGCCGGTTTAGCAACACTGTGGATTAGGCTGACAAGCAGTTTTAATTTAGAGGTCTGCTGTGGGCAGAGTTGCCCAAGTTTAGACATCCAGATTGACAATGCCAACTATTATTTTGCTTGCCTTTCTTTTAGCTTTTGATATTTCTCTGATGTCTGCTAATATGGTAGGGAGACAAGACTGTATTTGAATATAATATACAGAATTAAGACAAAACAATAGCTCACAGAGAGCCTTGGTTTTCTTCACGTGTTATACCCCTTTCTTAATATTCTTATTATTGAACTTAAACAACAGCTTATTACCAGGAACTGCCTGTTGTTGCTGCTCCTGATGGATTAGCTACTTGCTGGCGTTTTTCTCTCTCTCGGAGACATTTTGAATGACTAGCATTGGGCAAATTTTCAAACCCCCATGGGATGTTTTAAGAGACAGGCAGTTCCTCTCCAGGAAAAGCTGGAGAATTCAGAAGAAGCAGAGTCTCAAGAAGAATGCCCACCCACGTTTCCCCAAACCAGACTTCAGTTGTGTTTACACAATTGCTGTTAAGCTGCGTGTAATATTGCTATTTCTGCAGCCTTTCCACATTCTTGTCTGTGTGCCCCAGGAAAGCAGAGACGGCCTGGGAGGGCCATAGGTTTCATGGTGAGAAGACGACCAGGGACACGCCTTGGTGTGACTTGTGTGTGCTCCCACCTGAGCACGGAAGGATGGCAGAGAACAGCAGGATTTCCCTTCTGCTCACTAGCAAGAGTCTCTGGGCTCTTTGGGGTTGTACTTTCAGACTTAAGAGTACAATTATATCAGTTTTCTACTGTGCTCAAACAGCCTTTTCTCATCCACACCATTAAAGATGCCATTGCCTTCACCTTCTGACAAAGCTTTGGTTTTTACCTTTGCGACTGTAGCATCATACCCTTCTAACACTCTTTTTGTGACTATGTCCCAGCCTTCAATGACACTGAAACAGCGGAACATGAGGCTGTTTGTCATGCCATACTCCAGACCATAACGATGCTTCATGGCTCATACAGAGCATCTGAGGTTATCGACATGAGGCTGTGATGCAATTTTCTCAAAGCATCCCTACATATCTATGCTGGGTATTCCTACACCTCAAATCCCCATTTATAGAGAAGAAACTAAGCCCCAGTTCTGCCCTGCTCACTGCCAAAGCCGCGGTGGCCATGGCTTGTCCACATCCACAGTCAAGGCTTGTGGCAGTGATGCCTACCAGGTTTGGAGGCCACAGGGCTACACAAACCCATGGGACTTTATCAAACATGGCCACTCTGGGAAGCTGAGGGCCATTTGCAGAGCAGCCAAGAGGACAGAAGATGGGTGAGAAACACAGACTACAGTGCTTATGACCACCCAAAACCTGTTCTTTATGGTACAGACATATCCAGAGCAATGAGAAAACCTGCCTAAGATCCTACAAGGAACCTGTAGATGAGGTACTGAACTCTTCTCCAGAGACCTACACCAACATTAGAGGGCACTGCATCCCCTCTCCAGGGCACCAGCCACTTCCCATACAACAATCACAATATAAAAGACATGGGATGCTCTCGGGAGAATTACGCAGAACTTGCACTGTTCCTTAGCATAAAGTATTTGGCCCAACATTCCAGTTGTAATGCAAGGCTCATCATTTTGGGTAGCAGTGAATATTGTATGAACAGCAATTTTGTCTAAAAATGGCATATTCGTCTTGCTCTCCCTTACAAACAAAAGTTTATTTTTGTTGCATAAAGATAGAGATCCAGTATTTTGAGTTTCAATATAGATGCAGCCTTCTAGAGGCACTTTATAAGTTGGGAGGGTAACGGCCTGAGAGTTGCTAAAACCATATTTGGTAAATTTAGAGTCTAAGTAATACTAAATCTATGTAAAATAAATAAGGAAGGTATATCCACAGTGTTCATTTGAGACCTTGAGAGCCCGCTAAATATTTGGCATAAAAGTATTTGAAGTTTTTTTCTGTCTTAAGACTATCGTATCTGGAAATGACGGTGCGAATATATATAGTTTGCAAAATTTTTATGGCTTTTTTTTTTTAATTGAAGCTATGCCCTCTTTAACTCTTAGTCTTGACTATTTCCTATTGACAGTCACTAAAACAAAGAGTGCATATTAATGCAGACAAGAGTTTCATTCATAGACAGTGAGCTACAACAGGATTATTTGCAAGTGCAAAGATCACTCACATGAATAAAGATTTGGTGGATCAGTGACTCTACTGATAAAATGAGTAAAATCCTTCTCCAAACACAATCCAAATATGTTTTCTTGCTACTTATCCAAGCAAGAATACTTTTGTGTTGTTCCAGTTTAATTAACTGAAAACACATAATTATTAATGAGAGCTCTGATAGGGCAGGAGAGGAAACACGCTTCTCAGTGATCAACTTGCAGCCACAACACAAAACCCAGTTCTGTTTGTGCAGGAAAAGCAACCCCCTCCTGCTACATTATTCCATTGATCTACAAACATTTACATCTCCTTTGTTAACTAGTTTTCTGTAGAAATTTCATAATCGCTAAGGAACGCTCTTACAACTGCACCTCAAGAAACTTCTGTGAAGTAAACTTGGATCAGTCTGAAAAATAGGGTCTATTTTTGCCTAACTTGTGTTATACATCAAATCTGTCGGGCTTTTCTTGGACGTTCACAATTCATTGTAAATAATTCAAACTGGATTTACAAAAGAGAAGGGGCTGTACAACGAACATAAGAACTGCACATCACTATATCCCCGACAGTCAAAACTAATAAAAGTATTTCACAAAGCTCAATCACAAAACGTTTTCTCCTCCTCTTTCATATTATTTTGTGATCTAGATTCAGTATCAGGTTGATGAAAATGAACATTTTTGAGGATTTCTGTCCAACTTAATCTCATTAACAAGTTCTTGTGGCTACAGCAAGAGAACACCCTCACCTGAGCAACCTCTGTTATCTGTACAAGGTGCACGGAAACTAAACAAAGACAACATTAGTAGCTCACAGATAAACAAGAAACACCTTTGAAGTATCATTTCAGCAACACTAACCCTCCCCTGTGTGTAACTGGGCTGTAACACACTGCTACAGGAAGCCGAGACCAAGATCACGCTGTTTATTCATTCATGTACTTATTTATTTTAAGGACTAGGCACTTTTACGAGTAACAAGTGTTCTGAGTTACAGCAGATAATAACATATTTTGAAAAGTCATGTTCAGCTCTAAGTTTCAGGGTTTGAATCCCATCTTTAAGATACCTTACAAACACGATGCTGGTGCTGCACAATATAAGCAACTGCAGACACAATACAAATCTGGCTTTTTGCACTCACTTTTTTATTAAAAAAGTGATCAGAAGGTGAAGATTTGTCTTAAGAACAGTTAATGAGCAGCAGTTTTCTGTTTTTATTATGTACACTTATGAAAGACAGCACAAAAATACGGAATCAACAATAAAAGATTAATAATTCACTTATGTTCTGGAAGTCAGAAAAAAAGTGCAATTAGATCTGAACCTACCACCACTGATGAAGACAGGATTTCTCCAACTACCTGGTTTAGGTCATGCCAGATCCTCTAGTCGAGCATTTCTAGTACAGAATCACTCTCTATCAACAATCCACTCATTTTGAAAGCACACTCTCATCACTTTCCCTACCCGAAAGCCTACTTTAAATTGATGTAGAATCAATAGCAGCGCTTATCCTAAAGGGGTGTTTGAAAGCCAGAGTGTGGAAAGCTCTCAGGACACCATATTGTCACTGCAAGAATTCAGGGGGATTTGTCCTGTGGAACATCTCCAGCCCCAACCCTGACCAATGGCAAGATGAATTCTCTGCTGTAAAGCCACATCCATCCAGCACCGTCACTGCAGCCTGGCCAGTACCATGGGTGTTGTCCTTCCAAACAGGAGTATTACGGAGAACACAATCAGTGCACAGTGAAATAAGGAATGCAAAGAACATGGGTTTATTTAAACCAAAGAGAGTCCTACATTCTCCTAACGTACTACTTTTTCATTGATTCCACTTAAATCATTGGAAATTTTCTGAAAGGCTGGGACTTCTATTCTAGTGCTATGGTTCCTGCAGGGAAACAGAGAAACTATCCACAACCCCTCCGTGGAAACGTAAAAGCATCCCACATTGTTGGATACACTGACCCTGGCAGCCACCAGTGGGCTCAATGCCTGCTGAACTACCTTCCCATTACTCAAAAGAATAATTCCCAGCTCATGCATCAAAACTCAGGCACAGCAGATCTCCACTTCGGGCTCCCCATCTCCTGGCTAACATGATCTTTCCAAGAGAGACAGGCAAGTACAGCAAGACGAGCTATAGATAAGCCTATAGGTGGCGCTCTTGGCCTGACACAACACTGAAGGACCATGAAGCCCTGGTCCTCCTTTCCCTTAGAGGACAGAGGCCCGTGTCAGTTAAGAAACCCATTAAAAGCATTAATTCCACACCGCACTTTAATTAACATTTTAGATTTTATTGTCAACACACCTAAAAACGGAAACCTATGTTCAAAACAATTATTTCTGAGAATATTGAAATACAAAATATTTCACACAGAAGTTTGTTATTGTAACACAAACAGAAATGAGAAGTAGAATACGCCGATGTGCATCACGTGTGCTCCAAGTCACAAGTTTAAGAACTGTACCACTACAGAATTGTAACACAGGCCTGGAAAGTGAGCATTTGAGTGTTTTTAAGTATCACCTCTGCATTTCTAGTGCTACACATTTACTTGGAAACTTCTTAGCAGTGGACAGAAAACATGATAATTTTGTCTTCAAGGTTTGTTTCGAAAGCACCATGACAACAGACTGTTCAAACTACTTCCTTACAGAGGGAAGTCTAAACAGAGACAATTATTGCAGTTATGGCTTTTTAGGGGTAATGTTTATTATTATCTATGACAGGTTTGTGAATATACAATAACAAGCAAAATCAGTATTTCCAGGTAGTTCCTCCAAGAAAGCAAAACCAGTGTTGACCATTTCAAATTTGTTCTTTTTATACTGAAGAAAGCAAACTCTTATATTCTATACAAAAAGCTTTCCCTTCTTCTAGACTCTGTAAAACTAAACTAACCCAAACACACAAAACTTCTTTATTGGTTAGCAGCAAAGAAGTTCTGCCAACTTTACACAATAAATAGATTTCTGCTTAATTTAAATTTATTTCCAAAGGAGCGACATGACTAAATGAGTTGTCACGGACAGTGACACGTCTCGCGCTCCATCACCAAGACCCTAAGCTTAGCCAGAAGGGGAGTGAGGAATGGAGCAAAGGGAAAGGAATGTCTGTTCTAAAATGACTGAGAGATTTATGCTGCACTTTGCTTTTCTCTTAAAGGTCCCAAAGAAAAGTTCTCTAAAGCTACCTCAAGGTTACTTCTCACACAAGCAACTAGGTTCAAAATTCAATTTTGAACAGCATCTTCTCCTGAAAAACTGAGACATCCCTGCAGTCCGACACTTAATGACATTCCTGGCTCGAAACACCACATATTCATCACTCTCCTCCCCTCATCGTTTGCTTGATCGCTTTTCATGCTTATCCTTTGTGTGCTGGTTCCTGTTTCGGTGCCTCGGAGGAGAGTAGCTGACTCTCCTTCGGGACTGAAAGCTGGGTGTATATGGGTGAATTCTGCGTTTCTTTGGTTTTTCTTCTTTCCTGCTTTTGTTTGGCTCAGGCTCCTTATTGTCTTCCTTTTGCTCACGTTCCTGGTCTTGTTCTTTTTGAGACGGTAACGTGTTTTTGATGGTATTAATAAGAAATCTTTTATTTGTACCAGCAAGAGGACATTTCAACCTGTAAAGACATTAAACAGTGATCAAAAGACAAGATAAAAACATCCTGAAACAAGTCTGAGATTTTAACTTCAATAATTTTAAGACAGGTTTGTGCTTTTGGCTTTCCTTGCATGCCACCTAGTGTAAACTCTCAGTACAGAAAGATGCTCAAGGTTGTCTCCATTCTCCTTTTATCTCACTCTTTATAGGATGAAAATTATTTTATTTCAATACAGTGAAAATCCACATGGTTTTCACAAGGCAGTGTGTGCAGGGGGAAGCAGAGGATGACAATAAATACCTAAGTTAAGCACCGTCAACCTTAAAACATATTCAGGAATCAAATATTTAGTAGCATATTCTAAGTCAAATTAGAATGGTTTACAAGATCACACGCTACTGAAGTCAGCATTATTTAACAAACTGAGATATTTAGAAAGTAAAATATATACTTCCATGAATCCAAACAGCTGTAGTAATAAAACAGACACGAGAAATACAAACTTTAATATATATTTAGCCACCACCAAAGTATTTTATTTCTTTTTCTTAAACAGGAAGGATACTTATCCAACTCTTTTCCATTGCTTCTGAATTTCTCCTCTTGCAGCTTAACACTTCTGCACGTAATTTATCAGCTAATTTTAGTAAACCAGTACTTTACACTTTGTTTATCTTGTTGGTATCAATTGTACCCTACTTATTCCCAGTTTATCATCTCTTAAAGAATGGAATGAGAAAAAACAAGTTTGATTATATTCCTGCAGTTTATCTTGACAGCATTTTTGAGTCTGCATGCTAATGGAGAAGTTACGGGATTACTCTAAAAAAGCAGAGCTGTTGGAGATCACAGAGCCACTTACACCATCAACTATGGAGTCAAAGATTCCTAACACCACAACGTTAAGATCATCTATTCTAGTTGAATATTTTGCATAGGTGTAGAAGCTATATCCTGACCATTTAAAAGCCTTTGACGTCTCTAAATAATCAGAGGTACCAGAACAACAAGAAAACTGTAAGAAGATCACATCTGATTACTTACTGTGGTGTTTGCTTCAGGTCTGCCTACTAAGCATTACTGATAATTGTTCTTGTCCTAAATTCTCAAAAAACTTATGAGAGCCATTTTAGAATTATACATTAAACAGCCACATTGTTTATTTCCACTGGGTATTTCTTGACACATTTCTACAGCACAGCTAATTTTGGAGTTTTCTAAACTTTCTGCATATAAATCTACACTGTTTTCCTCGAACTGTGGTTCAAAAAAACCTCAAAAAAGAAGTCTAGATCTGTATCTAGTATTGCAAACTAGGAAGACAGTATTTATCCATTAACTTCATTACTGAGTAAAAATACAAGGGTAATATATGCCAGTAGGGTTTCTACTTCAAGCTACAGCAGCTATGAACATGGTGCTGAACACACCGCGGCACAGGTTACACTCAAGACATAACACAAGCCAGCCAACATTTAAGTCCTCTTGTCTGTCCTACGACAGCATTAATCTGTTGTATCTCAGCATTTCCTACTGAGGAGGGCAGCTTTCTCTAGGCTGCATCCAGGCAAAAACTATTTCACATTTTTCTCCTTCCTCTTGCTTTTTCATAAGAGCTAATGCATTGATTAAGCACTAATATATATAGCCCCAGAATGAGACAATCTGCCCTAAATAAATTCACCTTGCTGAAGTATTTATTTCTTTCTGGCACTATGAGTGCTGCCTGAGCTATACTGAGAAAGAAAACTGATGAGAAATGCAGGGCTTCAGGATCAGATAAGAAATGCCATTAGTTCACCATCATACAGTGATAAAGGCGAGCCACTGAGCTTTCACCAAGCAGCAATAAGTTATGGCCCCAAAGAGAAACCTCAGACCTTAGTTTTATTGACCTCAGACTTCAAAGCAAATTCTGCCTTTAAGTCTTAGAGGAAATGAGAGGTATGGCATGTGCTACATTACACACACACACAATGTAATGTTTACATATATCCATGGTATATATGGAACTGTGGAGATGAAAAGTGAACTGTATTAATCCACTGATATCTCTGAGAGCACTCCTAATGGTGAGAAAATTGTAGCATACTGCTACAGCTGACCTCCCAAAGACAAGCACTCCACAGATAAGTCCCGCACAACCCAAAACCTCTCCACTATGCAATGACAAAAGTGTCAACACTGCATTTTGAGCAAAAAAAGAAAAAAAATAAATAATCAGTTATTGTGAACACGGGTCAAATCTTAACTCTACTTTTGACATTTTAAGCCAACTTCTGTGCAACATGGAATTTCCAGCCAATACCTGCCATTAAGCAGCAGTGCAGTTCAGCACAGAAGTGGACCATACAAGCTCTTAACAGTAAAACATGCTGACCCTAATTTAAGACCCTAGTGTACAGTGCCATGTGCCACAGTCTTTTCTCTACTGAGTAACTGGACACATCAAACACAGCCAGCCTCAGCATACAGCATAAATCCGATCTTTCCAGGAAACAGAGTTCATTATGCATAAACTTACAATACGTTCCTACCACTTCCAAACTGCCATGGAAAATACGGTACTTAACAGAAGAGTGACTGAAGGCCAAAAACAAACAAACAAAAAAAGCAGCTAGAGGTTGTTTTGCCAAACCAACTAATTGAGGCTCTTATCCTTGCACAGAAGATCTCACAGAAGAGGATGCCTGGGATGATGCTACAAGCTTTTATGTATGGTCTTGGCAGCTTGATACATCTGGCAGGACGTTGGATGGGAACCTGTGCTCTGACCACAAGATTTTAACATATTTCCTTTGCAACCTCCGCCTGTACCCTGTTTCTCCTCATCATCACATTTAAATGAAAGTGACGTAATGGAATCACATTGCAGTGTCTCTGCACAGTCATGCAACACTCACTCAAAGACAAGATGCAATACAGCATTTCACAGTTCCCAGGCTCTCAAACTCTTCAGCCTCATCTTCATTATTTTGTATTCTGCAGTACTTCTGACTAACAGATTTAATATTGAGCAGAAAGCTATATATAGGAGTGAAAGCAATTTTAGGATTGCTTTACAATAGGGCTAAAAATAATTTAATGCTTCCAACATTTATCTGCTTTTTGCAATTTCATCTGCTCTTACAATGCAGAGCTGAACAAACCATCCCAAAATATCTTGTTTTCCACATCTTATTTTAGGTAAGCTTCTAAAATAAGCCAAGAAGATTACACTCAGTTCAGCCTTAGCTCACTTGCTACCAGCATCTTTGAAGACCAGACCTATACACTGGAGAGAAAAATAAAAAAAAGCCTCCAGAACTTGTCCACATAGTAGCTTTTGCAGCATTTTCAATTAAAGCAGAACAACCCCTTAAAATAGGACCTAACTCCACTGCTATAAGAAGCTTATGAATTATGTACATAGGACCGACAAAACCACTTAGGGAAAGCTGAGCTTTTAGCTTGATTTTACCTAGACACACAAGGGAAATCCCAATACCTTACAGCATTATTCCATCTGATGCATCTAATAGTTTCAAATGTTCTTACACTATTTGTCCACAACTTCCCATCCTGGATCCTGCTGGCCCTTCAATCATTAACTTTCCAACAGCTGCTCTCGTGTTTTCTCACCTCAGAAGTTCCAGCATCACTGAGATTTAGCCACAGATTCTGCTCTTTGCTCAACATTTCCAAGATTAAGACACCTTCTGAAGTAAATCCTCCATTACCCTTCTCTAACACATTTTCATACTTGTGATTAGCTCCACTAATGCTTGAACCAGACACACCATCAACAGGATCTACATCATACGGTATTATAAGGATGTAGGAGATCCTTAACAAGAATCACTACAGCCATAGAGTACAAACAAAAGGAGCATTGCAGTAACAAGAAATACTGCAGTGTTGAGAGCAAGAATCTTGAGAACATCCAAGGAAAAAGTCCATACTTGAAAGCCAATAATGTGAGATCTACAAATACAAATATCCAGTATTTCTTGGATTAATTTGGCATGGACCTAGATACTGCCTATCCAGTCCTGAGAGCACGGAGGCCAATGGGCTTAGACTCTGCCAACTGAGAGCTCATGCAGCCCACTGGCAATACTGACAGTTGCTCCATGTCCAGAGAGTCTCAGATAATTTCCTTTCCTGCATACTCCTGATATCACCGCCAACCTCCCTATTTGGGACAAGACTTTCTTCTACTAGCATCTAATCCCTACGGGTTGCAGCACCTACCCATGTCATCCACAGCAAACTCGTAAGACAACATAACACTGGAAAAACATTCCCAAACTGGACAAAATACTAGCAATACTGTCCCATATTTCAAGGTTGAGCCTTCATATCAGAGACTGGCCTAAAGGATGACTGCTTGGTAGTTTTTTTCTGAACCTGTCAGCTATGCCAGCTTGGACACTTGCAACTTAGGCTCAAACAGCCGCTAACTATGCATTTCACACGAGGATAGAGCAAAAAGTTAGGTAGGGGTGCTTGGGGAAATGCACTTGAGCTATGGAGAACTAATGACTCTGGATAGCAATGCAGCAGTGGCTTGGAACCTGAAAACAACCCCAAAACCTTGCTCAGAGGCTTGTTATCTAAGGTTTTGCTGCCATCAACACACACCCGGAGACACTGCTGCTTTGTAATGGTATGTACAATACAGTTACCCAGGAATGCCACCTCCCCACATACCTCCCTTGAACCATTTCCTGTCTAACGCCACTGACTCCAGAAATGTATTTCCCAGTATCCAACAGCTGCTGGAGATCAGCATAAACTGGAATCAGCAAAGTATGAGCAGCAGCAGCCTCTGCTTCTCCTTACCCAAAGACAGATGGCAGAACAAATCTTTTCTTCATAGGCCGAGTTGCTTCAACTATCCAGTGCCAATGGAGGATTGATGACCTTACACTATGTGTCTCCAGGGTTTGTGCATCTCTTCTCCAGGACTCCTCTGACAAAGGGCTGAGGAAATCCCAGCAGGCCTCATGAAACACACCTGTAAGCATTTTGAGTTTGGCAAGGAAGTTTTGCGCTTTACGCGTTAAGACTGTGCTTTTAGACAAGTTGGCGATGACCTTGTCTCTGCTTCTACCAGTTATGCTATCCTGAATTTGGTCTACTAACACACATTTTCATGAACTAACTTTTCTGCTCATTTCATTTGGTATCCACAAAGCTCAGAGCAGCAACTACCTTCCTCTCAGTAGTTTAGAGTTGCAAGGTTACATGTCAGTCCTAGATCTAATAAGCCCTTCAGGACTTACTTCGTTTTGCTGGAGTGTGGTACTTAACTGAGCATCACACTGCTTCCTTCCAAATATCTTACTGGTTATCTCTTCTCCCAGGTGTATATGCAATACCTTGTTGTTGGGCCAGTTCAGAAGGACCAAAACAGCACAATAGGGCATGAAAAACATTAAAGGGAGGACAGCAGTGGCAGCTTCTGTCTGCTGTTTTGTCTTTTGGGCTTGCACAGCTAGACACCAAAGGTAATCAAAATTGGCAGTCCACCTATAGGTGGCTTTATAGCTTCTTTACAGCCACACACACACCAGCTGTACACTAGCCTATGCCAAACTCTGTGGCAGCAGATTTGTGATAAATGGTATTACTACCAGTCTCCCCAAGGATAAATTTAGAGAGGGGAAAATCCCTGGAAAAGCATCATATAAAAAAAAAATTAAAAATCATCTCTGAGTGCAGGATATCCTGAGCTGCAGACTACCCAAAGCTGGGATAGCACCTTGAGGAAGTAATGCTACTTTCTTGTACTTTTCTTCCTCCATTTCCGAGCTACTGAGTATCCGCCACTGATGGAGACAGGGCAAGGGCACCGCAGAGTTGGATCCTTTGTGTGACCCAGTGTAGCTATTCTCATGTTTCTCTGCGATCAAAAGGATCTTTACTTCAACAGTCTCAATTCAGGTATCACCACACCAATCCCTATGACAACAGTCTTCCTCCGCTTGAAGCCTTCTTGACAATCCTCTCCTCCTACACCTTTAACACAGCCCTGGCCTGTGACAGACACTATTTCACTCTAGTGCAATCTGCAGCTGTTCTGAAGAACAGGTCACCCTTGGATATCCCCTCCTCTGGCAGGTCTTGGGCATTGGGCTTCAGCAAACTGCACATTACCCCGAGCTCATCATCACAGCCAGCTCAGCGGGACCTCTGCTCTCTTACATATAAGGAATAAGAAGTAGCCAGAGCCAGGAGTTGAAGCCCATACATGCTCCTGGCAGGTATTCCAGACTGCACAAGAGGCAGCGAAGCTGCACAGGGACACTTGGTTATCTCCCAACATAAATCTTTAGTCTCCACACTTGAATTAACTTGCAAGTTCATGGTAACTGGACGTATGCAACACTTCATGGTGCTAATTGTCTGCCCTGGTTTACATGGCCATTTGGCAAGGCTGACAGGGTAAAAGCATGCTCTGTCCGTATAGCTATAACCACTCTAGGGGATTAAACCAATTTTAGTTTTAACATAACAGTTATAAACTGCATCCCTAGCAGAAATACTGGGTAAAATATATACAAAAATGCCAAACTTCTTTAGAAAATATAAAGGATTAACTTTTTTCAGCAAGACGCTATTTTGACCTCTTCAGAGGTACCAAAACAAACACATTCAAAAAATCAGCTGAGAACTTCATTAACCATGGAGGCTTATCTTTTACTACTGTTGGTGGAGGAAGTCAAACCTTGTCTACAAATGAGTTTAACCCAGTCAACTGGTGCACTACTTGTGTGACCATCCCTAGATCCAATAGCTTCTTATCAGTCATACCCATTATTTTAAGACGAACGACTCTTCTCAGCGTGTTATTACTTCTTTAATTACATGCATTACATTCCACTACAGTCTAGCTGTAAAAACTGAGGTACTGCATTGAAGAATTTTACCTAAGATTTAAATACTGTGATTCTTTTCCCACTTGCTATACAGATTAGCCCCTGGAGGTTTAGGGGTTCTTTTAGTATTAAAAAATACCTCCTTCCAAAACTGAATTATACTTTGAGTTCACTTTTGGCTGTAATTTACACATGGATTCTCTACCAGAGGATCATTTAATATTTTTATTGTTTTAAGGGTTTAGGTTTCCTTGTCAGGCTATGAAGCCTTAACTTAAACAGAATCTAACCCAGTAACATGTGGCCAGTATGTAAGTACACACACACTGAAGCTACCCAGCATTTCAAAGATTCACGAGGTTCCAATTAAAGTTTGCAATTCCATCTATTGTAAGGAAACACTATTATAGAAGGTACTCCCAGTTTTCCAATTGCTTTGACTTCAGCACATTCGGTCAAGCAATTTCATGCAGGGAGAATTTACTTCAACTTCTTTCTTATCTTGACTCAAATTTTTGCCCAGACAAATTAATACCTAGATGAAGACAAATTACTTAAACATGAAGCAAAGGCAGAGACTTCTGTCACACATTAAATGTGGAATTTATTTTGGCATCAGTCACAGCATTCATTTCCTCTTGGCACAACTTACCAACCCATAGCTCCCATTGTTTCAGCTCTGGTTCTCCCACGTTTTGCTTCTTTAAGTAACTCTTCCACAGCCTTCCTAAACATGAGGAAAAGAAAAAAGTTACCACTTGCAGAACACAAGAACTTCCCACTTGATGCACTTATGTAAAGGAAATGGAGAGCTTCTTCACCGTAATGAATTAAGCAATAAAGAGGCTACCAAAATCACCTTGACTTACTTATTAATTCAGATTCCTATGCACCAAGACTAACATTTTGACATATTAAAAGCAATTAAAGCTGTTGCAAATGCAACAATTGCAATATTAACTGAAGAGCAGAAATAAAGCATGCAAAACTGGTATACTACACTGAAGTGTCCCTTGGGAATGTTCTTCCCTGCTGTCACTTCACTTAGGTTCTTCCTAAAGTCTTTCATCCACAGCTGACCTATTTTGAGCACAGTTAAACATGGCCAGTGAAATAGCAAGCAGTCAGATGACAGTAAAAATCACTGCAACTATCAGCTGTCAAACTGCACTAGCTTTGTGTAACAAGTGAAAGAAAAGAGCTCATCTTTGTGACTATGATCCACCACCATCCAAAATTACTAACCTTTACCTTATCATCATCTTCTAAAACAAACTGGCCAGACTAACACTAAAGCAATTAAATAACTATGCTCACATAAAAAGTCACTGAAGAGTGTGATTTATGCAAATTATAGGTAATTCCTGCAACATCAGTCTTTCAGTTCTCTTTACAAATTAATTTTAATCTCAAATAAAACTTAAGTAACTGCTCTACAGTACATGGTTGAAGTTAATGGGAAAACCAATGAATGGATAATGTAAGCCATTTATTATATAAATTGAATGCATAAACCAACAATTTGGTTAGTCAACTGTATCCAACTATATATGCCAACCAAAACCAACTGCAAGACAGAAAAGGAAAGCTATGCACCTGGCCATAACATCCAGTATATGAAGCTAAGCATTAACAACACTGCCATGGGTAAGACTGAAAGCTTGAGGAACTGAACGTAGGAGGTAATACAGAGGGTGTTTACTGTTTAGGTGTCCCAGCTATAAAGTGCCAGAATAGCTGCTGGTACTTCAACTACATGAGCAACACAATCATCATCTTGATAGTACAAATGCGTGTATAGACCACGCAAAACAGGTAACTGCCAACAGACTTCAACTCAAACTTCAAGGATGTCATGTCCCATCATGTTGTTACGGTGTTATCAGCATAACAGGATTTTGCTACTTTGCCAGAGATTAAAAAAAAAAAAGCCTGATTATCAATTTTGTTGTCAAGCCAAAATTTAGACTAGAGAAGTCAAGAGTCATCATATAATAGTAGAAGCAGGTCTGAAGAAAAGTAAACAGTTTATATGGCAGGCCTATGTGAAGACCCAACAAGTTAATGCTGGGCTCTAAACATCTAACATTAGATATTACCATTTAGGTTATTCAAGTCTACATAGACAACACAAGAGGTCTTAGCTTTAAATGCATACACTGCATGTGTATAAGAGGGAATGAAAATAAGCAGTACAGAATTGCCTTCAGCAGCTAATGAGAAAACGTTATACACAGCAGTCTACATCTGTCAGTCTAGATCTAACCTTCTTCAGTTTGTTATGGCCTTAACATAAGCCTTTACCAGCTCCCTTCACATTTGTGATGGTGGATTCGTTCATTCGTTAGTATAGGCTGGTGACATTTCACAAACACAGACACACTTCTGTCTGTACTGCTTTTGGGCAGCTTTGGTTTTCCCTGGCAACAGAAAACAAATTTATACTAAATGAGTACAAGTGAAACATACACTAAGGTGTAGCTTCTCTTTCTACAGCTACTCTGCAGTTCTGCCTCAATGTAGTTTTAATATTTTATACTTACAACTAGCTATCGTGGAACTACTTTCTCACTTTATAGTAATTTCCAGCAAGCAATACTTTAGCTAAAGATTCCTAAACAAGCCTCCAGAATTGGTCACAGTTCTCAAACAACATATAAATAATCCTTGATCAACTTTTATATATCTATCTATCTATATACCTTTGTTCCAAGGGGAAACGATTCCATCCAGCATAAGCTGAGGTCTGTGCCAGACGGACATGCGATTACTCACAGGTCATAACTTACTTCCCTTGAGAGTTTGCATTTGAAGGGCTTTGCAAAGGAAAGCATCCAAGACTTCCAAAGAAAGCACAGCAGACCAAAATGCACCAAAAATTGTAGTATTGCTTCTCCGTGCACTAGTCTATTAATGGCACATTGGCTTAAGGTTCCTCACAGAAGTCTTTCTCTCTCTCATATAAGGTTATTAGTATGATCTCAGCAGCAGCTGGGCTTGGAATACTTCGAATCGTTTTTTAAGCAT
This sequence comes from Numenius arquata, assembly GCF_964106895.1. Classification (NCBI taxonomy): domain Eukaryota; kingdom Metazoa; phylum Chordata; class Aves; order Charadriiformes; family Scolopacidae; genus Numenius; species Numenius arquata. The sequence goes on from NC_133576.1 coordinate 118,736,989, forward strand.
AACTCTGAGAGGACATGTTGCATATCCAGTCATAGGACAGGCATTCATGGAGACTGCGTATCTGCCCAGGTAAGCTGTCACCTTTGGAGATAGCTGCACCCAGATTCTAAGTACAGTGTCAGCAGCCTCATCAGCTGCTGCTGCCTTCCCAGGTAGGAGCAGCGGGGTGTATGGGACAGCTACTGCCAAGAACAACCACCAAAAAAAGGGGTAGAAAACCACAGGCTCTACCACTGGAACATGGGAGATGTTGCATACACAGGTCTCCATGAAATTATGGCAAAATTTATTTTTTGTCCAGACTCAGAATTTGCTATCTAAGCAGCCTGAGTTAGCTTATAGTGATGACAGCAGGAACATGTGACCTTTATAAAAGCTTGTCCTGAGCCTTCAAACAGCAATGTCAGATGAAGGGCAGCAAAGAAGAAAAAAACAAAACAAAAAAACTATCTGACTTATACTTACCACAATTAACCAAACTTAGTGATTCTGTTTCGAGAAACCCGACTAGGGGGCATATTAAAAGCCACTATTATCTGTCATTATTTAATAATTAGAATCATAAACCAAAGTATCTGACCTACAAAGCACTAATAAAATACACACACACACATATATTTTAAAGAGCTATGATTCAGTTTTAGAGGAAACATCACAATAAATTCATATGGTGACATCAATTCTATTAACTTAACTAGGAATTATAAGCCAATAAGTATTTGAGACCTTTTTTTTCCTCTGGTTATATCAGAGATGAGACTGACTCTTAGCAGGCTTATAAAGTTGACATCTTCCTTTCTTATCAAACACTGTTTCCTAATATTGGTCTTTCAACATCACCCTTATTCACTGCACCTTTACAAAGCCCTTTTGACTTGCACAGACAAACAGAAAAATGCTCAGATCCTCTTTGAAATCATGTGTTTCCACTCGCTGAACTTATATCCTCTACACAAGTAAGCCAAAAGCTTAGAAGCTATGCAAACAAGGTTTTTACATTTGCTTTTAGAGGCCTCTTGGGACTCCACATTCCTCACTCTCTTCGTTTTTACAGCTTGGTTACAATACAAACAGTCCTGTGGCTGCCAGCTTCAGCTTCAAGAGTAGCAGCATGAGCAAAGGGAACGCAGAACCCAACTTTGACATGAGAACCACCCAAATACCGGGGGACTGATAGCAGGGAAAATTAGGGACAGGGGCATATTTAAGAACACTGGCATCATTCTGGAATCTTTTATAACAAGCACAACGTAAAACTTGCTGTGGCAAACCTTTTTGAGCAATCAAGCTTAGCTGCAGAATTACAGTAACATGAAGGTATAAGCAGTGATGTTTTTATCTTAAAGAGTATGGCCCAAGATCTATTTACATTTCTGAGGGATTAGACTTTTTCCTCTATATTCCAAGGTTACAGGCAAAGCTCCCATTGCATAAATCCTAACAACTTGCATCATGAATACACATGCCCAAAGAGGGGGAGAATGTTAAAGGCTCCAAAGTCAGGCAAAACCAGAGATATTTTCTGTGCCTTGTTCAGGGAAAGAGCATCATTGTTTTTTCCAAAAGATCAAATAGATAGACTGAAAAATGAATAACTGGTAATAAAGAGGTATGCCTGATACAGTTACAGGCGATGAAAACACCGTGTCATTACAGAGACCACCCAACGTTTGTAATTATAGACCACTCTTTTAGGAGCAGACAGGCTGGATCTGACTGCCAAGAAGCCAGGCAGCCACAGCTCCATGCCCGGGTCCAACCACAGTAAGGCTGGAAATCTACTCCCAGCAGGCAGATACACACACCACACGTATGCACCACTGGCCACACCGATCACAGACAGACACACAAAGTGCTCACACCAACAGCTTCATCCTGCTCTTCTCTCTGGGCAGGTGTAGGAGCCCCCAGGGCTTCAGCCCAACTCCAGTTGCTGGCACAGACCATCGCGCGCAGCTGGCTGGGACTTCCTGGTCCCCTAGTACCCAACCCCGCTGGTCTTGTCCGTGGAGACACACAGGCACACACATGTGTCTTGCCCCTGGAGAGCCCCTGACCCTACAGTCTCTCCAGCAGAACTCCCCGCTGCCTCTGACAGCCAGCTCCTCCCACGGTCTTGCTCTTAGAGGTACTCACTCACCTCCCACCTTAATTCACCCACTCACCAGCTGTTCCAGCTTGATCTTCACTAGTGGCCACATGCTCCCTCACGCACCCACACTTTCTCCATTACTGCAGCACAGACAAATAGGTCCCCAGTCCCACTCCAGTGGCTGACACTTGGTTTTACTCATTCCATGAGGTGTCCCCAGATGCTGGCACCCACTCTCCAGTCCAGGGTCCCAGCCCAACTGCTGGCATCCAGACCTGGAGCCCAGGTTCTTTGGTTCCTCCCCTACACATCCCATAATAAGCCTTATACAATCTCAAAATGCTCTTCTCCTGCATCCCATAATGCGTTCCACACCCCTAGGCAGCAACACCCTTAAGTCACAAAGGCGCTCCAGCATTGACTCATCTTGATGGGTGTCATGCCTGGAGGCCAAGGCTGTCTCAAAGGATCAGCCCTGGGAGGGGCCCGGAGAAGATGTTCATTTTTCCAAATCCTTACTGTGGGTTCCCACCTGCCAGTGTGTCCCTGTACTCCTCTGGGCTCCTGGAAATGGACCTCTGATGAGCTAGTGGCTCCTGGGATGGACCTGGGAGAAGCCAGGGCTGGGCACTATTCGTGCTACCCCATCCACCATGGTCTCTCTTTAGTCCATTGTGGGTGTGCCCAGGAGCTTTTGGCACACAACCTAAAAAACTCTGCCATCTCCACCCACGCCATCATCTCATAAAGATCCCAATGAGAACTCTCATGAAAATATATCTACTGGAATTGCTTCACAACACGCAATCGGCTGTACACAGGCATGGAGCAGGAGGGCAGCATTCCTATTCAACATCTCCCAGAGTCAGACAAGTGACATCTTTATCAAACATATCTTCATAAAAGACCTTCACAGCATTAATAACTGCCTGCAGTCTATAACACTACTATTCAAGCTCAAAAGCCAGGCTTCTCGGCTACTGTGATCCCCAAAATCATGCTCAAACCTACCTCCTGAGGTACTCTAGGTCCTGACAGCAAGCTGCAAGCCTTGGAAAAAAAATTAGCAGTTTTTAAAATCCATTTTCTCAAAGTAGTTTTATGCTGACTGTAGAACTTATTTTTAACCATGCATGGGACTGGAAATAGAAGTGGATGTTGGTATTCTGATTACATCTGAATAATTAATATCAAGACCTTTGGTCACATAAAGGACTAAAGATACTGCCTTCTACAATACAGGAATGATAATGAAGGTCAGTGTTACTTAATAACTCCTGTGAGCTGGTCTATCCTATCTGCTCACACTAAGAAAACTGATGAAAAAGAATAAAGCATAAGCCACAACATAAGGACCAAGAATGAAAAAAAGGCACAAATATGCCACATACTTTCTAGCATTTGTTCAAAGGCAAAGACACTCCACATCAGGCATGTAAATGTTCGTATTCTTTGTTGATCAAGTTTCATACCTATTTAAATATTCTATTTATCAGTCCCATGAGTGCTATTTGCAGCACATTTCTGTGCTGATATTCTCACCAGCTTGAGTAGTGAACATACTACTCCATTTCTAGCACCCATTTTAGTTTGCAGACCACTTTTTTTTTGGCCATGAATATGGGAAAGAATGGCATACTGAATCCTGACACTTTGATTTTAACTGTTAAAAACAACAGTAAGAACTATCAATTAATTTCTCCAAGGCACAAAGCTTACTCGTTAAAAAGTGTAATTGGGATGCCTGTGCAGCAAAAATATTAGACTATTGATTCTCAACTCAACTACAGGCCTCTTGTTACAGAATTATAGTGTTCCTTGTGACTCAGAGCAGCATCTCCTTAGGAAACACTGAATTCCAAGTAAGTGATGCTCCAAACAAGCTTGGTAGGCACTTCTAACACGGTATAAATATTTCGCAACCTGGGATACCATAGGTGTTGAAAGACAGAAGGGATTAGGGAAGAACTTGGACACACAGTATAACAAAACTACTTCCTTTATATTCTCAGTGAAACAATGTATTTTCTGTGCTTCAAACACACAGAACAGCCATGAAGACAATTTAGGAAGGGGATAGGAAAAAAAGATTTTTTTGCACAGGGATGAAAATGGTGACCTGTGTAACTTCTCAAAGGATACTTAGTTGAATTTAAGTACGAAAAGCAAGTACACGGGCTTGCAGGGGAAACAAACTAAACAGTTCCTAGTAGATGGCGTATAACCGTTTTTTCTTACTCACTCTTGAATCATATCCTCACAATACCATTAATTATATAGTAGCAGAATTTACCCTAGAATTTTCTTAGAATTACACTATATCTCAGGACTCTGGGTCTTCACTGACGTACCAGCAAGTTCACAGGAAAAAAACGTCAGTTCATACTTCCAACAGAGGTTATTGGACAAGATGGAGCAGAGGAAATAATTCAGTAGAATGCAGTAAACATTACTATTTCACACACCTGTGGTATTTACAGCTTTTAGAGTTTTAAAATCCAGAGTACACAACAGCCACACAGTAACTTGCGAGTTAGTATTCAGCTTCTGTAGCGACTATCACTTCCTATTAAAGTGAGGAAAACACCAAATGCAAGGTCAAGCAAGAGTCAAACAGAGCTAAACTGAAAAATAACAGCCAGAAAATGTGGCAGTAAAGATGAAATAGAACAAGCAAGATGGAGAGACCTCTCCTTAGATAATAACAAAAAAAACAGGACAACTGACTTGTCTTAACAGATCACTGTTTGGAATGCTGAGACACAAAATCCACTTCAGACCTGAAAAAACATGCACAATAACATGCACTTCTTTTCCCCTTATGTGGTAAATTAAATAAAACGCACACATAGAAAAACCTTAAGCTGTTATTTAAGACTTATGCATTGCAATACAAGCCTGAATTCAGAGACAGACTACTGAAAATATTCCAAAGACCGCAATTTTTAAACTCTAAAACTTACCTAAAATAGTTACCACTGTGGCTACAGAACAGAAATGCCATTATTTGCATGTTAAACCCATATTATAAAGAGCCTAAAAGTTATAAACCCTAACTCCCATCACTGTATTACTCACAGGAAAGTATGATCAACAGGTCATTGAATACAATACTAAGGAGTAACGTCTGTAAACCAAAGGATAAAGAAAGGTCTGTATTAGACTCTTGAAGACTGTACAGGGAAGCATATTTAGAGTAAGAAATACCTAAGTATGACATCTAAATGCATATACCATGAACCGAATTCAGATGGCTACTAGCAAAGCATGCTGTTAAGAAAGCTGAAGGTATGAAAAAGTAACTAACGACAGGTGGATCCAGGACAGAAAGCAATAATCACCTGAAGTACGCTATATTGTACTTACGATGTGTTCAGAGACGATTAAACACATACGGAGGAGAATAGCACCATTGGTTAAAGACACCAGATGGCTAAACCCTACCGTGCACCACTTGGTAAGTAATACTGAGCTTCATCCTCATTACCTACCATGCTGCCATGAAAAAGGAATAGCAAAACCTAACTCAGACTGAAGCTATGAGGCTGGATAAAACTTCCAATCTGGTTCCTGGGAAGGAGAGCGCCAGGAGGAGCCTGTGGAGCAGACAGCTACAGCTGGTGAGTGAGCCGCTATGCCCTGAACTGCCTGAGGGACCCCAAGTCCCCAGCACGGCAATAACAGCCAGAAGACAGACAGCATGGCAGCGTTCAACATGCTATGAATGAAAAAGGTTTAAGTTTGGAATGGTACTAGTAAAAATAACATTCACGCATATATAGAAAGAAGCTTTAATTATTAAACTGATGATCCGAAAGCAGAAGTAGCTTACTGAGCATTAAAGGCCTCTTAGAAAGCATTATGCTCTCTAGCCCTTCCACCACCCCAGTGCTATTGCTTTTGTTCCATTTAAAATACTTGCCTGTTACTTTCTATAAGCACTCTCAGCCACAGTTTCTTAGAAGTTAGGGAGAGAACCATGAGGAGAACAGTTCAGAAAGCCTCTAGTCATCACTTCATTGTAATAGTTTTTTAAAACATTCATAAAAGTGCAGTTACTCACAAGCAAGCTTGCAAAAGAAAAAAAAAAAAAAAAAAAAAAGGATTACTACCCAAAGAAATCTGTGATCTATACACCTAAAGTCTATTTCTAAGGCAAAAGTAAGAGGCTCGCTGTGACTGAATATCCAAATACAGAAATATACATTTTAATCCTCATTGCTTGCTTGGGAACACTGTAACTCAGTACACACAGAGAAATGAATCTTCTCGTCCCAATGAAAGGCAAAGTAGAAAGCAAGGTTTTGGTTTTGTTTTTTTTTTAATGACAAAATACCTGCCAAACGTTTTGTATTATTCCATACAAGGAGCAGGACAATTTTAACAATTAGTCAACTGGCACATCTCCAATGCTGAAAATTGAAATTTGTATGAAAAGAATCTTTTTTTTATTTTACCACATGCACCTAATTACCAAATTATAATGGAAACTTCGTTTCCCTCTTGTTTCTAAATGGTACCAGCACGCACCACAAGAATAATTGATTTTTTTTTTTTTTTTTTTTAAGTAATAGATTTTCCCATCACGCAGGAAGATTTTCTTTATTTTCTACCGCAACCCCCTCAGCGAGAGCCCCAAAGTTTTGTCCCCCTCCAGGCTGCGCACCCCTCGGGGCCACCCTCACCGCAGCCGGGGGGGCCGCGGGCCGGGCCGGCCCCGGGGCCCTCCTCTCCAGCAGGAACAACCCGCCGCCTCCCGCCGAGCCCCCGCCGCCGGGAGGGGCCGTCCCACGGCCGGAGCCAGCTCCGGGGTGCAGCGCTAGGCCCCAGCCGCCCGCGCGGGGCTCCGCACACCCGGGCCTTGCAGGGCGGGAGGCGACGCCAGGCCCTGTTCGGCGGAGAGGCCCCACCGAGGCCGTGACCTCCCGAGGCCGCTCAGCCGCCCCCCTCCCCGCCCCTCACCTCACCTCTCCAGCTCCGGGTCCTCCTCCATGGCGGCGCCCGCTCTCCCCCCGCGTTGTGGCCCGGCTCCTCAGGCGAAGGCCGGCGCCATGCCCCACTCCCGGCCCGGGGCGGAGCTCACCGCCGGGGCAGGCGCAGAGGACGGCGAGGACCCCGGCGGGGAGGAGCCGGGGCGGTACGAGCCGGGACGCCGCCACACCCCGCCGGGCACCTGCAGCCACCGGTGTCCCACCCCAGGGGAGAGCGGGGGCGACAGCTATGCCCTGCGTGGTGGCGGGACCCACCTTAAACCTCCGCCCCAGCGGCGGGAGCGCTGCGGACCTCGCACCGGGGGAAGGAGGCGTGTGGCGGTCACCGTCCGTGGCTGAGAGGGAGCGAGCTCGGCCGCAGCACCAGGGAGGCGGGAGCGGGGTTCGGCCGCCTCCCCTCAACGGCGGGGGCCCCCGGGGTTCGTCCCTAGGCAGGGCCGCGGGGCACGGGCGGGCGGGGACAGGTCTCCGGGCAGGGCCGGCCCCTCCTCCGCCCCGGCCCCGCCCGCCGCCCCCCGGCCCCGCTGCGATCAGGCGAGTGGCGGGGACACCCCGGCCCGGGGCTCCGCCGCGGCCCGCCCCGGCTCCGCTCCCATAGGCTGCGGCGCGCCCCGGGGCTGCCGCCGGAGTGGCGGAGCGCGGCTGTCACTTGGGCCGCGCCGCTGCCCGGCGGCGGGGCGTGAGGGGGGGTGGGGGCAGAGGCGGGAGCACCGGCCCGGCCCAGACGCGCTCCGCCAAGTGCTGCCCGGAGTTTGCTTCGCGCCGGGCTCGGCTGAGGCGCGGCGGCGGCTGAGGAGAGTGCGGTGCGGAGCCGGCGGCGGTGAGTAACTTCCCCTGCCCCGCCGCGGCGCCGGGCGGCTTCAGCCTCTCCTCAGCCGCCGGCGGGCAGGGCGGGGGCCGGGCCTGCTGCGGACGCCGGGTTGGGGCGCCCTTTGCAGGGGCAACAAGTAGGGGAGAAGGGTCGGGGCCGGCCGTGAGGGGCTGAGGGGTGTGGGCCGGTGAGCGGGGGTCGCCCAGCCCTCAGCCGGGAGAGCGGCCCAGCTGGCGGCGCGGTACCCCCTCTCCGAGGAGACCGGGAGGAAGGGAGGTTGCCGCCGCCAGCTGGGCCGCTCTCCCGCTGCCGGAGGTGCCGGGGGCTCCGCCTGTTCCCTCAGCGCGTCCCCACGAAGGTGATCTACGGGCTCTGGTGTTGGGGGACCCGCCCTAAAGGCGGTTTGGGTTTTTTTTTGGGGGGGAGGGTCCCTAAGTGACACCTCTGCTACTGTGGTGTAGCTTTATTCAAGGAGCCGCTGGCTGCAAAAGGAGTGGAATTCCCGCCTGTGGGGGAGGCAGAAGAACAGCTGCGGGAACGGGTTTCAGGTTATGTGTTTTACAGAGGAAACTCGGGGCTGTGTGTAAAATAAAAACATTAAAACTCTATAGTTGGCAGCTATTTCAAAGTGTTAACTCTAGCCCTCAGTGCTCTTTACCCAGGGTTTCCATTTCTTCCCCCCATTTATTAACTCTTATCACTGAAAACGTGGTTTAAAAACTTAAAATCTTGTGTCTTTTAGACTTTATCAAGGCATGCTTTATCAGCACTCTCGACAGAATATTACTACTCGGTCAACTAATTGAGAAAGCAATTGCTGGAGCTGTGCTAGTGACAAATCTGACAGTCCCTTGTGACTTTTCTTACCATGTTCCTAATGCATAGCGCTGATTGTTTACTTCTGTAGAAATCCACTGTTAAGTACTCCTGAGCTTCATTTAATTCCTTTTTTAATTACAAGATATTGTGGGTTCTTTTTTGTCTCTGTGTGCAAAGTAAAAAATGTCTCTTAGGAATTAGCTTTGTGGTACATTTTAAAGTCTCTGGAAATAAATTTTGAATCATAAATGTAGTTGAGCTTCTGTTCAAGAGAGAAACTGTTCTGAGCTAGGCTCTCATTAAATAAACACTTTGAATCACCGATTTTTTTAATTTTTTTTATTTCTCTACCCAATTCCTTTTGGCTTCGCTATGCTTTATTCTAAGCTGCAATCCAGCAGCAGATCAAGGAGGCTTAGGAAGAAACATCAGATGGTTTCGGTTAGTGTCCCTACCACTTGGAAAATAAACATGTTAGTACCATATGCTGCCCTGACTTTATGGAAATAAATTTCCTCAAAATGGAAATAAGGTATGTCCGTGTACTTGCTAGAACCATATAACTTAATAGGGTCCTTTATCGTTTACTCTTTTTGGTTGTTTTTTTGTGGTTTGTTGTGTTTGGTTGTTTTTTTTTTTTTTTTTTTTTTTTTTTTTTTAAGATCAGCTTGCTAAGGGAGGAATCTGCCTTCCTGAATGCAATGCTATATAAAAGCATTAACTCCAAATTCAGCAGGCTGCAAAGAACACTGTGCCCAGTTAGATTTTTTTTTTTTTAAATAAAAAGAGTGTAATCTTATGTTTTAAAATGCTTGTGTTATTACAATTCTAAAATCTCTGGATATTGCAAAAAAAAAAAAAGGCATAATTTTAAAATGAGAGTTTTCAGTACTGAATTTCTAACTGACTGACTCTTAACTCTGCCTAGTGACTTCAGCAAGAGGTAGCTCAGGGCCTTGGACTCAGGTCTGTGATTTGCAAACACAGCATTATTTCCTAACACAGGATTCAAATCTTCTATTTAAAAAAAAGTTAAAATAAATAAAAATTGAGCTACAATCTAGGGGCAAAACTTTGCAAGAGGAATGTAAGCTGGTGATTGGGTGGAAAAGTGGCGTTCTCTTGAGACAAGTAGGTTAGGTTAAAAAATAAGCTTACTAAAACCTGTCATGCGTAATTACAAAAATGTTGGCTTTGACATTGCAAGCTTTGGCATTTGTTGGGAGTTTGCTCTCATGGAAGCACTGATGACCTCAGTGAAACTTTGTTTTTTCATAAGGCTTTACCTGCACTGAGCAGCCTGTCGGTCTCGATCTTGGTATATATTTATGGGCCTGTACCACTGAAAACCAGCAGAAGTTTGTTAGCTTCTAGTTAAAACTGTCTGCTTGAAAATACTTCAAAATATCCCCCTCTTTTTTTTTCATCCTGTTTTTTCTGTACTCTTTAAAAATGTCTTAATGTACTTGGAAGCAACTGTGAAGTGATACCAACAATATTAAAGTGAAATGTGTAAGGATATGATGTGAACTAGCCATAGGATTAATATAAACTAATGTCATAAATCAGCAAGATGCTGCTTATTTAAAGAGCTATTAGATATTAAGAGCTGTAACTAATAAGAAAACACCCTTCATTAAAGTGCTCCCGGGTGTAAAAAGCACCAGAGGAAACTGGTTGCCTATTTGATACAGCAGTGGCTTGTATGTGATATTTGAAAATTTTTTGCTGATTTACTTTGCAGAAGTAATTTTAATGTGACCCCATTGACTTGCATGCTGCTTAATTGCTTTATTAGGTCAATGGAGTTTGTTGTTTAGAAATTGTTGAAGACGAAAATTCTCTTAAATATCAGTATTAAATTATGTAATTGTTGGGTCATGAAGTCTGTGGAGCAATAAAAAATAATAAATTTGTGGTGTGTGCTTTTTGTTTTTTATGGCCCCAGTTCTGTCGATGTTTGTGCTTACATATGTTTAATTTTAAACACCGAAGTATTTATTTTGGAATTAGTAGGTCTGTTCTTAGGCTTAATGTTAAGCCTGCATGTAAATGTTTTCAGGGTCAGGATTTATGTTCGCAAAGTTCACAGGATAAACCTGTCATGTGTTTTCATACTGGCTGTTGTGTGTTCTGCATGGGATAATGTAGGTAGCCGACTTCTGCTTTGGAACTGGGGGCTGGTTTATCTACTGACACGTAAAGGATGCTCCCAGCCTGGCTGCCACGTTATAGTGCTTGTGCTGACTTCGTCCTTGCAGCGTGCTTTGCAACACTACGAGCATCTCTTTTATTTCTAAAGTATTGTTACTGATATAAATGCGCATAGATGTCAATCCTTCATGCTCTTGTAGATGCTTATTTCAATTGATGGTAGTTTTGCAAGTAATTTGGGGGCTGGAAGAGGAGGAGGGGGTGTCTCTTGCTGAGTCTCACGCTGAGCCATGCGCTAGATGGTGAAAACAAAAAGCTTAAGGATGCAGTTGTTTGATATAAAATCAGGTAACTTGTGAACATGCAAGATCTTAATTTGTTTTGCATTTCTGCGATTTTTCCACCCTGTTACTGGGTTCTAAATTTCTTTGAAAAATGGAACCTTGGTGGTAACATAGCTCAATATTTGCAGCCTCACTTTTGTGTTCAGTAAGTTGTGATGTTGCTCTGGGGTTGTGGTATTTTGTTAAGAATGACTAGAATTTTCTTCCTGTCATCGCAGCAAAGCAGACCAAATTGGGTAAAAAAGTAATTCTGAGGTTACAAATGTGTAAGCTCAATATAGAAGTTAATTTTTGCCAAGGCAGAGTTGGTTTACTTTGGGATGGAGTGATAGTGATTTTGCCTGGCTGTTTTTCCTTCATTCCACAGATCAGAATGTGGTTTTATGTTTCATTGCAGACATTTGTCACACTTAGCCCCTGTTTGATAGGGTGTACAGAATTTTTATGAAGAACCCTTGTTTGTAGAGCAAAATGCAATTTGATCAAGGAGTATATCCAGTATAGGAACTGATCGGGTTTTAAAATGTTGTAAATGGTGGTAATAAGTAATTCTAGATCATGAAGAAGAAGGAACTATGAGTAATTTATCTTTTTTGTAGCAATAGAGCACAACGGAAAGTGGCACATGTTAGAGGAGAACCCGGATGTGTCTGGGTAAAGGGAGGAACCCAGTAGTTGCAGAAAGGCAACTGGGCTTTTTGCTCTCTACAACTACCTGAAAGGAGGTTGTAGAGAAGTGGGGATCGGTCTCTTCTCCCAAGTCACAGGCGATAGGACAAGAGGAAATGGCCTCAAGTTGCACCAGGGGAGGTTCAGATTGGATATTAGGAAAAATTTTTACACTGAAAGGGTTATTAAGCATTGGAATGGGCTGCCCAGGGAAGTGGTTGAGGCGTTGACATTGTGCTTAGAGACATAGTCTAGTGATGTGGGGTTTTTTTTGTGTGGTTTTCTTTTGGTTTTTTATCAGAGTTAGGTTGATGGTTGGACTAGATGATCTTAAAGGTCCCTTCCAACCTAGACGATTCTATGATTCAGGTTGCCCGGAGTGGTGTAATGCTTTCAGATATTATTCAGCACAGTGGGGAAGAATGAGTGACGAGTTACCTGCTTCTGGATTGGTACGTTCTTTGCAGTGGGAGTGATTTTTTGAAGCGTGCTATCAGCTGTGGTCCCCACCCCAATGCCCGAGATAGCACTGCCATTGCATATTCCCGTGACATTCTCCAAAGAGGCTACACAAGCCCAGTGGAAGATGTCGGGATGCTGGCGTCATGCATTTCCGGGGGGTGGCTGGTTAGAAAATAATTGGGAATAAGCACGGTTTATGATTGAGTTCAAGTCAGTGTTGCTATATATTGATACTTTTATCAACTCTTGCAGTTGCACTCATCGTGTAGATTTTTATTTTTCTTTGCATGCAATTTTTGCTTGAATCCGAACTCTCCTCTGTAGACAACCCTCCCAATGCAGTGTCACTTTCAAAATCTTGGCCCTGAAAGGCCCAAGAATACTAGTAATAGAGGCTTTTAAGCTCTTACCTTCCTGTGGCTTTCTTTGTTCTTCAGATTGGTGCTAATCCTCATTTTTGAGTTCATACATAGGAAAAAGAAAGCTGGTGCATCTGAGGCTTTTGGCACAACAGAAGCAAATGGAAATTCAAGCAAAGCCAATGGAGGTAAAATGTCGCTGACTTGTGTACTGAGACCAGTTCGTGGAAAGCGGTTTTCAGTGGTTGCTATATTGTGCTCGGATAAGCTGTCGTATTCTACCACAGGAATGTTGTGTTTGCTTTGAAAGGACCAACCCATGGGGTTTTTTTCTGACACAAAGCAATATTTCAGAATCTAGGCGTGTCGTGATTTTTCTGGCTATCAAGGTTTGGTTGGCATTTCTGAACAAAGTCTTCATTTAAAAAAAGAAGCTTGGCTGGTATTGGCAGGCATTCTTTGTTGATGCATTTTACTTTGTTATAATGTGAATGTGCTTTTGTCTGTGTGCCTTGTATTAGTCCCCAGATGAAACGAGCTGTATCAGCAACGTGCACTTACAGCAGTAGAGTAGAGCCTATACTGGGGTTTTCTGCAGGTATATCGATGTCATCCAAATCATCCCCCTAATTGACATTGCTACCTGCTACACCAGCAAAACCAAAATAACAACAGGAAAACCCACAAGCTCCATGTTTTGACATCAACACCGTTGGTTCTTCCACCACCCTCAGTAACAGTCTCTGCAGAACAGTACATTCAAAATCCATCTCATGGCTGGGTAGCCAACATCTAGAGCAAGTCACCCTTCAAGGAGGACACTGGAGATGTTGGTATCAGTATATGCCTCATGGATAGCGCACTGAATATCCGCAATAGATTAAATACTTAAATATGGACCATATTACATTGCTTCTACATATTTGGATGTTAAAAGTTTTAGGAAAAAAATATTAGTAACAGCTATTGCCACTTCATGCAGAGAAGAATGCCTTATTGTTACTTCCAAGTTCATGCATTTATTTACCGATACCCCACCTTTCCTTGTGTTATTGCCTCTTTTTATTAGATCTGTTCCCCTGCTCTATATCATCATTTTCTGATATATTTTTTTAGATCGAGTTGTTGAAAATTTGTTTGTAACCAGACTGAAATAACTAAGTGAAACCTGATCAGTACATCACAAGACCACGTAGATCCTAATGTGTTGTATAAACTTTCTGGTCATGTTCAAAGTGTTTGCTCTAAACCCCATTGTGATCAGAGAGCTGTAGCTGTATCCTTGGTACAGTATGTGTGCACCACAGCTATCACCCAAACCCCCGCTGCTCCCTGGGGCTGCCCTGACTGCTAATTAAAGTAACTTAGCTTTTACATTTTGAAAAAAAACCCTTTTTTAGTCAAGATTCTTCTGGAGCAGGTTGATGAGAATTTCCTTCTGTCTCGCCTCTTTTTTCCTGTCTTTGTCTTGTTTGCTATAGAGGGGTTTTCTCATCCGTTTATTGTTATTTCCAGAAGGTAATGAAGGCTCACCCAGTGAAATAGTAAAATAGTTCCATGTCTGTGCTAGATCTTGTATTTATGTTAATTAAAAATTAGTACAAGTCAATTCCTGGACTGTTTTTACAAGTACTCCATTACTAAGCTGTCATTGCTGCTTCTAATGAAGATTGAAGCTTTAAAAATCACAATTTGAAATTCACTGCCTTGTTTTAAAACAGTATAAAATGCTATTCATTCAGTATTGAATGCCTTCAGAATTTAGGTTCACTTCTTAACTATTTTTATTCCTTTTAAATGCTCAAGGCAAAGCTAATCTCATCCAGGTTATATTAGGCTAACAATACAGATATACTTGTGTACTTGTGGTTTTGTCATGCGTTTCATCTGAGTGTCTTAAAAAGGTATGTGAGTTAGATCTTTACATACACATTACAAAGCTTCATAAGAATTCAGCGACAACTACCAAATGTGTTTCTTTTTTGAATCACCAGTTAAAAAAAAATAAAATGGTATCTTTCTACTTCATCTAGCAAAATAACCACTCTTCATTCCTGTTATCTGGAGGACGGCTCAGCATGTCTGTTCAGTGCTGATACTTTTATATTCTACAGCTTCTGATATATGTCTGTCTATAGCTGGAAGTGACACGAGCTGCATTAGGCTTCCTCACATGTACAGCAGCAAATATACCTGTCGTGGTGTATTTATACAGCGTGGGCATGATCCTACATACATAATACTTGTGGTTTTAGTTGTGGGGAGTTTTTTTTCCTCACTTTGAATCCATTTTGACTCATAGCTGCTGAATTATCTATTGGCTGTGGCTCTCCTGCTTTCTGCAGGGAAAATAACTTTCCGGTGAAGCAAAAGTGAAGGTGAATCAGTGGTGGTAAAAAGGAGAATCAGCAGCACAGCTTGTCTGTGCACTTGACCTGAGCTGTCTTGCCATGTAAGCAGAAAAAGAAAATCTATGGGAAAATTAACACTAAAGTGAGAGGTAATGCGGAATTTTGGGTTACTGGAGTGTGAAATGAAACTGTTACAGTTCTTTCTTTTGCAGTAAGGGATGTGTGCCATCGACTAGAGAAATGCTGTAGAAGTGTAATGCTTTCCTAAGTCATATTTTGAAAAGTTTGAAAAGCTGTGAAGCCAGGAAATGTTCATAACTAAGTGTTGTGCCATTATGAAGCGGAAGATACTCGATGAAGAACTTTTGGGTACAGCTTGACGTGTTACCTCCTACAAACGGCCAGAACCATATGGATTTCACAACCGATATTGTTTGTCTTTAAGTCTAAAGTTTAGTGAAGGCAATGTATTTCCCACAGTAGTATCAACATTGTGCTGTGGCGGAGGTTTTTTTTGCCTCAAAGTATCAAAGAGGAAAGATTTCTGGTTAGCTGCGACACTGACTTTGAGGATAAAGAAGGTGATTTGTTCTAAAGCATTGATGGTAGGTGAGGCCATGTATACCTGGAAACCTGCTAAGCAGGTTAAGTTGGAATGCAGGAGAGAAGGGACTTCAATACCACGCACCCGCATGTGTTAGGAGCAGTTCCTATCCTGTATATGCTATTTTTCAGATGATGTATCACATGCTGAGTCCTACTTAGCCATCCCTACAGGTTGCCTGTACAATCGAATCTGTGGTGGTGATTCCGTGGGGGTCCTTTGTGGGCTTGAGAGTCCTTCTGCCTGTTTCTGCTCCCGAGGAAGTAGCTGAATTCACCACAGCTGTCATGATGTGGTTATAGCAAAGTATCCCCTAGGGGATTTCTTTGCTAGGGCTCAGTCTGCTGGTACAAATCTGGTTAGCATTCTACTTGTCATTGAACTTACTTTACATATATGTGTGTATACATATAAAATGAATTTCTGTATATAAATAAATCAGTATGAAAAGGAAAAAAAACTAACCCTGTACTTAATCTTTTCTTTCAACAACTTTTTTCTCTCTTTCTTTTCAGATCTTAACTTAGAAATCCTTCCAAATTTAGCTCTAACATTAAGCATTTTTTATGGATGAATGAAGGTGAAATACAGTAGGTAAAGGCATTATAGAAATCTGATCCAATATGTTTTTACCAACTTAATTGTTCAATTCTATAGTTTTGCTTTTACTTCTTAGTTGTAGAGAAACTTTATTTTTCTGGTGCTGTCAGCAGTTATAGCAATAAGAGGCCTCAATAATGTATTGTTTAAATAGAATATCTGTATAAATATTATTGAATAGCAACATTCATTGTAGAAAATGTCATGATCAATTTGTGGGGTTTATTGGGGAGATTTTCACACAAATAGCCACAACAAAAGTTAGTAGTAAATGAGTTCTGGAAAAATAATGACATTTGGAAGGTAGAAGGAAGCTTAATTTTGCAGCTGATGAGTAGGTGCATATTAAAAGACAGACATCAGAATGCCTTTGCTATCATGATACAATATATATTTCTGTAGTCTACAAGTGAAGTTCTATCCTTATTTAATGATAAACTTACTCAGTTTTCTGACTTAAAATTAACCTGCTTCTCAAATTTGAAATAAAATGGAAGCAATCAAAGAAAGGTGGAATAACCAAGCATTTAATCAGATATTAAAAATGCATTTAAAGATATTTAATATTTATTTTATAAAATTACATTTCAATAGATTGATAACACTCTTTGTTGAAAAAAAATGTTCAGCCTTAACATGAATGGAAGAGGATTAGGTTTTAATAAAGTGAATTACTGTTTTCTGTTTGAGGGGGGGGAAATATTTCCCCCAAAGGTTTTGCTTTTAAAACTACCATCTTTCTTCCCAGATGTTCTTGAATACATTCTGCATTGTTTTAAAACAATTCTAATCTTTAATACAATTATGTGTAAACTTCCTTTGTTTACTGAGGGATTTTTTCAGATTACCAAATCATTTTATATACAAATCCTCCTTTTCTTGGTGCATACCGTGTTTCCATTGCGTGCCCGAGGCAGCGCCCCCGATGAAGCCGACTGACATCAATTATTGATGATTATTCTCTGCACAGTGGGAAGTGAAATCAAGTCTCTGGTCTCGATTCCAATCCAGGGTAATGAGAGCAGGTGCGGGGAGACACCGGAGCGTGTGCACTGATTTGCAGCGCAAGCGTAAGCAAGTTACTTAAGAGTATATGGGATGGAGAAGAGAAAATGGTTGGAGCTGAAGTTGTCATGTGCTTCTAAAGTACCTGGTCAGTATGTTTTCCTGGTACCTGTACACCAAAATGAGAGGAGCTATTTTCTGTCATCGTGGTGATGATATTTCATTACACTGGGGTTCGGGATGGCACATACCAGGAGGGAAGAGCCCTTCCATCCCAGTTCTCCATCCCATCTAAGTGTGGCCTGATCTGATTTGCTCTGAATCCATCAGACTTCATAAGCTAAAATTGTACTCTGTATTTCTCATGCACCAATAACTTCCTTTCAGAGATTTTTTTTTTAAGTGTGAAATCAGGCAGCCTAACATTGGAAATGTGCTTTTGCATCCCTCATGCTACTCCCTTTTGTGTCTACCCTTTGCATGGGACTGGGCTGCTGGGGAGAAAAAAAGCTTCTGAGCAGAAACCAGCAACGGGGTTATAACACAGGTTCAGGAGGGGTGGGGAAAACTGAAAGGCAGTGGTTAAACGAAAAAGTGGCATTTCTTATTTTTGTAAATTAGCTTGCCACCTGAAACATCATGTTTTAACATTGTTACATGTAATTTTTTACTTTGTCTTTCTAAATGACTGCAACAGTTGCAGTAACTACATCATTAGTCAAATCCTTAGTCCTTATGAGGTTTAGAAGGAGCTGGCAGTACTACCTGAGCTATGAGAGCTGAGAGGCGGGAGGGAAAGTAGCCTGCTTGGTTTTTTCTGGAGGACAAAATGATCAGTGAGGATTTGGGTCCAGCCAGGTTTCCCCCATCACAAGTTCTTTCCAACGCTGGCAGCCTCTCGTGGCTCTGGCTGCCTGGGTTTCCCTGCAAAGCGTTCTCTCTTGGGGGTTGTTTTTGGCAAGCTGTCTTCAGGCTTTCTGAAGAACAAACTAAAAGAAGGGAAATATAAATTTTTTCAAAACCCAATGTGGAATTTCTTGGGATAGAGCAAGCTGTGCAGGCATATGGGGATTCTTCACGTTTGAAGTTGGCAGAATCTGTTGTTGGGAAGAAGGTCGGATGTGAATACAGGAGCCTGGTGTTTCCCCATCAGGTCTGCCCCTGCATCCTCTGGATGCAGGAGCTCAAACACCAAATGTAGCAGGGGAAGTGAGAAGTAAGCAAAAGAGGATGCATCTTTGAAGGACAAATCAGTGCAGTGAGAGCTTCCCTTGCTGGCAAAAGCCTGAGTAAGCAGGTGGGGCTGGCAAGGTGCCCTGAAGGTTAATATATTTGGAGGAGAGGGCAAAGCCCTGCCTTCTGCTGGAGTTCTCAAGAAAGATGCTCTGAGAAGGCTTCTGGCTACTGCCTCTCATTTCACCTTGGGTGCTGGGAGAAAGAACTGGTAGCTAGAACTGAGACAAAGCGAGGCTGAAAAAAAGTCAATGTCTATAGTATCAGTGGCATTTAGAACCGCGTTGGTTCCTCCGGTGGCCTCCGAGCTGCAGCAGGGCCAGTGTTTCATTTCTTCTGCAGCTCAGCTGCCCCGGCAGGCTCGGAGGCTGCCACCCGCCTTCCAACCACCAGAGCTGCCCGCCGCACTAACTGAGGTTTTATGGTGCCGCTGAGGCTATTCCTGGATGTCAAGTCTATATTGGAGAAATACTGCCAAATTTTTTTTAGCACTAATGCAGGAGAGGTCTAGCTGAGCACCAAGACAGTGATATTGTTAATTTTCCAGGCTGTTGCTATCTTACTCTCAGCTGTCCCTAGACATCCTCACCGTTTTATGTTTCCTCTCTAATGGCGTGAGCCAGGATGTCATAATATCCAAAATCAAATGTACCAGAAAATATAATAAATTAGAGTCGGGCTAGCAGAGTAATTGAAGAATAAACTGAATTTTAAACAACACAAGATAGCGTTATGAACTGATTGCTATGCACAAAATGCACCAGAGGAGTGTGACTTCATGTAGATTTACTATTGATGGCAGCATTTCCTAGATTGCTACTGGTAATAAAGAAATGAAAATGGTTTGAACTTTTTGAGTTAGTACCACAACATAATATTGCAGCAAAGGAGAAGTACCATTCTAGTTAGGCTGCAAAGTAATTCTGGAAGAAAAATTTTCTCGGTGCTTTATTTATTTATTTATTTAAGAGGTTTACATGTATTTAGCAATTCTGGAGTTCATAAAGCCACAAAGTGAATGCAGGCTTTGGTGTGGAAAGAAGTAAAATTTGTCCTCAACTCCTAATGTAATTCTTCTATAAGAAATTGCTTAGGAAATGTAGCGGTAAAGTGGATTCCTCTCAATTCAGAAAACTGAGTTTAAGGACATTTGGTGTCCTTAAAGAATTCTAACATGGTTTGCCAGGTCAGTTTTACGGTAGATAGCCTGCATATTTTGTTTGAATAATTTTCCTGTATTTTTTTATGTCATTAAGAACAAATGATGCATGTACATAAGACATTTCAAAAATAACCCTCTAGCTGTGATGCTTGTAGAGATGTAGGGAGGTGGCATAGGAAGTTCTGGTTTTGTGAGATATAAGTTACCTCGGCTGAGCCCTGGAAGCTAAGCATCCATGTTCTCCTGGTCTGTTGAAATGTGAAATGAGACAGGGCTAGTGAAAGTCACCCTGAAGGTTGCTCTTACCACCAGAAGCTGTGGGAAAGCCTGTGAAATGCAAATAGCCAGTAGCAGGTATTTGCTAAAAGATAACAAATGTTGTTTGAGCTGCTAGGTTGAAGATTCTGAGCAGGCTTGTCCCAAACCAGGACAGGGCTGTATGAAAGCGGGTCCTGTGCAGCGGTGTCAATGTTGAGGTAGTCGAGCTGCTGATGTGCAGAGAAACCTGAAAAACACTTTTGGCCATACTTTATTTTCTATTCATCCCAGTTTTGAGAATGCAAAGGAAATTTTGTAAGCATGAGATTTTTGGCAGCAGTAATTCAAGCTCAAGGCAGGACTCTGCATTCTGCGGAGTGAAATAGCAGCAAATGGGAGAGCTATTCAGTGGTAGAAGTCAAACATAAGCCTTCTTTGGTGGCAAGGAGGGCAAGAAGGAAAAAAAACAATATTACTGCACTGAAAGAATCTAATATTGTAGTGATAAGCAGTATGATTTGTTTAAGTGAATACATTTAAGTTTAAGGGTTTAAGTTTTATTTAAACATGAAATGGTATTGTTTATTTTCATTATTCTTGTAAAATTTAAATAAGGTTCTCTAACAGGAATGGTAATGAAATACATCAGGTTTTGAAACTTATTTTATAAAATAGTGAAAAAAGCTAGTTCTTGTGAATTAAATACTTGAATATATACAGTAAGCTTTAGCATTATTAAACTAATTCAAAATGCTGTAAATCCCTTGATTTAAATTACTTCACTGTGCCACAACCTAATGGAATCAGAAATTAATCTGGAAGATGCAATTAATAAACTACTTACATCCCCCATGTAATATTGAAAATGAATTATTTTTCTCTATGTATTTTGATCACTTAATAACTTATCTCCTCGCATCCATCCTGAGTCTCCACAGAAGCGCTGTCAGGGATTGCCAGAAGGCAGCAGGGAGGACGTCCGGCTGCCGGGGGAGAGAGTAAGGGCCAGTTTCATAAACAAGCCACAGACCACCATGGCTCTGGTTCTTTTTCAAACTTGTGTAGCAGAAAACTTTGGAGAATGGTGTTAAAAAGGAAAAAATAATCTGGCTGTCAATAGGGGAAAATAGGCAGCATTTAGCCCGTTTAAAAAGAAACAAACTTGAGCAGTATAGGAATTCCTACAGGCAGGTTTTGAGGAAGGTCATCTTCAAGATCTGATATTTCTGCTCTCTTCAATGGCAAGTTCTGATATTTTGTGAAGAATTCAGAGCTCTTCGCTGCTAGTGAGAGCTCCCTGTTTCCTTTTCCTCTATCCTGCATCCCAGGTGACTTTTGGTGAGTTACACAAACACCATTTATCTTTGAAAGCTTTCCCCAGTGGGACATGACACTTGTAACAAATACGTGTGATTAATCCTTTCTGAAGCTGTGGTCAGTCTCTTTTCTAATGCTTGTTACCTGGCACATGAAATCTGTGTACTGTGGATGTGCTCTTACTGTAGATAAGGCCACTCAAGAAACCTCGAGTGCAGTTGTTAGGAATACGATGGGTAAATGGAGTTCTTTCAAGGAGTATCATTTACTTTCAAAATATATTAGCAGCATAGAAGAAGGTGAGCATTTCTGATAAAGTTTATTGCAATAGTAGATGTTAGAAACAAGTCAGCAATATTGAACAGTCCAGATTATTTTGGAAGCTGCAGGCAGTTGAATGATATATTACAATTTAAGCAATATATTTTCTATAACGTTTAGAAGCAGAAAATGTAAACCATTTTCACAAAGTGAATGCATCCTAGAAACATGCAGCAGTCGTCATGATTAACCCGTGGAAAACAGCTCTGTTTTCAGTCCCACGGGAAGATGCCTAAGAGTTCCTTCGAGGAAGGATACGTAAGGGAGTATTAACAAGGAGCCCAAAGGTGCTTTTACTGGGGAATGGGGCACAGGCAGTACCTGGGACCTGCTGGTTTCTGATGTGAGCATTCTTAAAGAGTTAACACATGAAAGCTGGGAAGACTTTAAAAAAATAAAATAGAATTACAAAAATTATTAGAGGCTGCTTTATGGTATTTATTCAAGAACCCCTTCTTTCCTCATGTAATTGGTAAGTAAACCGTAGTGCATAAAAGTAATGGGAGGTTTCATCATTTTAAAGAGATGTTTACATATCTGGTGACATCGCTGACAGGCAGCTAATACAGCTAGGTAGGCCTGGTAATGGTTTGCTACAGGCTGAGTAAATATCATAAACAGTTAAGGATGGGAAACCCTCAGGAACAGTAAACATGGCCAGCTAATACTAATAAGTAGATATTTCACTGTTGGATGCAAAATTGCAGAAATGTGTATTTAATGTGTACACGCAAACTAATTGCTTCAGCTAGATACATTGTACAGTGATGCTGTTGGCATCAGCACTTAATGGTACAATTTCTATTAAGGAATGCTTTTCCTGTAGTAGGTGGGCAGGGAGCCAGTGCTATGTAAACCCATTGATGTCATCCCGCGGCTGCTGGTAGCGGGAGAGGCGGGATCAGAGAGCCTGAGACTGATGTACGAGGCAGCTGCATCCATCCTTGTGCGCCCCTGCTGCTGTGTGATGGACCGCTGAGGTTCGTTTTATGGTCTGTTGTTGAGTCCTGCAAGGAAAGTCTTTTAGTCTGGCGGTCAGCTTTCCAGTGGAGACTCTGCTAGGCTTGAAGAATCTCATCAGTCTGTTATTTTAAATTATGTATGCCCCAAAGCAGCTATAAATGAATGCTCCTGGTGTGTCCATTAGACAGGGAGATGGACAGCTCATAAATTCAGAGGTTGCTCTGTTTCACGTTCAGTCAAATAGACTTTGATGGTTGTAATGTAGCAGCACAAAGGCATTTTGAGTTTTATGAATGCAAGAAGGAATATTAATTCAGTTCAGCTTTATCCCTGAGAAGTCCAATGAAAAAAATGAGGAAGAGCCTTTCACGTGTTTTGTTACGTTGTTTTCCTATCTTGCTAAAAGCTGCTTCTCTTCAGCTTTAATAAAGGATGTAGTAGCTGAAAGGAAGCTTTTCCCATGTGAAGGAAAAAGTGAGAAATTGCAAAATGAGTTTGCAAGATCGTCAACAGAAATATTTCATGGGGCTTACAAAGGATCCCTTTGTATGAAAGTGGGAGAACTACTAAGTCCCTACACAAGGTGATGGTTTGTTTGAAGTGGCATACCAATAAAATTGCTTTCTTCCTCCTAGCTTTTCTGCGTTTTTGAAGAGGGCATGGAAAAAGCTCATCAAAAGAGTTCATAAAGGTTAAGACCTTTAAGGTTGTCAGTGACTTTAAGGTTCTTAGGTAAAGGCATTAAATTTAAGGGGAGTTTAGCGTGACTGTATCATGGGCAGTACGTTGTTCTGTCACACCTTACAAAGTTAAAAATGTGATGAGTTCAGAATGTGTTTCCTCATATTTATGCACAACACAGAACAGTGCAATTGCTCAGCTAAACAAACAGGACATTTTCAATTATAAGGTGCCATTACCTTTGTGTGTTCTTGTCATTTATGAAATCAGCGGGTGGTTAATTAAATTGCTCCTTTGGACTCTTCTGAAGTCTGTGTATTAATTATATTTTAGTAGTGGTGTGCACATTTCTCAACTTTTTAATGAGGGTAAAAGTTGTTTACCTCTTCCTTCAGAAATACATCTTTTTTTCTTGAGGTTAGTATAATATGGGGTTTTGTGGCGTGTTTTTCTTTCTTTCCAATAAAATCTCATTATTCAGCTGCTCGTTGCGATCACCTGGCATACTTAGTTGAAATCAAATCTTAAAATCTTAATTTTCCTGCTGAAAAGCACTGCTAAAACTGCAGAGTCTGTGCGTTAAATCCCGTGTTGATGGAGGGAACAGGTTCATCGCTCAGGAGGAGAACATGCCTCCTCAGCCATTCAGGTCTTTTGAAGACATGGCTCCTGAAGGCAGTTTTGGGGCCTAAACCCAGAATTCCAGTTCAGCCCGTTGGCTGAGAAGGCAGATCCTGGCTGTCCTCCTCAACCTCTATCAGCAGTGAGAGCAGAGCTGGTGTTTGGGAGTTTGGAGGGAACCTTGCGGTGGCAGGGCTGGCCTCGGGAGCAGCTTTCGTGCTCTGCTTTTACCCCCTGCCTTTGCCGTGTGGTGTTTCACCATGCCGTTTCACAGTACAACTAAGATCCCCGTGTTAAAAATCATGGTATCTTAGCAAATGCTATTTCCAGCCATGACTTTCTTTTAATTGATACTTGTGTGCTCCAGAAGGCTGGTGTAGGTGTAGTATTGGTGTGTTGACAGCGGAACTCTGTAGCCAGGATTGGTTTATATTGGTTCTCCAGATTAGATGGTGTATTACAGGCAAATGCTCAAGCCCAAAGAAAATGCCCCTAGCCTAGCATAAACATCATTGACATCATCATTTTAGTGCCATTGGAAAGGTCTCTAGCAGAGGTCAAAAGTTTCTATAGTGCTCTCTGGGTCTTTGAAATTCCATCGCAGGTTTTATCTCATGGGAAGGAGCAGAATGGGCCTCACGTCTGATCGGACAATTTATTTAACTGCTCTGGTGGCCTCGCCAGGGGTGATGTCTTGTCTAGGCCATGCAGCTCTCCTATGAACCAGAAAGACATCGGTCCTCTTTGTTACGCTGTTTATCCAAGCCTGTTTGTTTTAAGACCATGCCAAGCCAAGAAGAGTCAAGAAAAACTGTTTTGGTACTTTTTCAGATGGGTAATTGACTCTGCAATCGTGTTTTCTCAAGCGGAGGGTGGTATAAAGACCACCCTGAAGTCTTCTGAAGCATCCACCGAGACCTCAAACTGAACCCTTTCCTGCTGGAGCGTACTTGTCTCCTGCTGATTTATGGTGGTATTTGTAGGTTTAGGGTTTTTATTTCATCCACTTCATGGAACTAAGTAAGGGAAGGGAGAGGACGGTGTCTTGAGGGATATGGTGGTTATTGCATTTAGCTGGCTGTAGACTCCTGCATGTCGTTTGTATTATGTCCAGTTTAATGGAAAAATAATACTTAAGTACTCAATTTGAAAGTGGAGTTATTGAAGTCCAATATACCGGACTTTATAAAAGCTGCTGTGGAAGACAGTGGTTTGTGAGTCTGCAAATATGCAGTATATCTAGTACTCAAAAAGCCAGGAAGTTAGATTATTTGAAAGAAAAACAGAATACTCTTCCCCCGCTCCCCCCTTCTTTTTTTAATTGACAAAAGCAGAGTAATTTCAGGATGTAAAACTGACTTCCTGCACTGAATACCCTTCTAGTATTGAGATCCTGAATTATAAAGCCATACAGAAACTGAGATTTTTTCAGAAAGTACGCGCAGTTTTGAGAACAGTTTCAACATTTCAGTTTTCTTCTTTTAAAAAGCAGAGCTTGCTTAAATAGGGGAGGGGAGGAAAGAAAAATAACGTTACATAATCCAATTTTTTGTTTTTCTTGCAACCATTGTGTTTGCTTTACATAATATTCCTAGCACACGGGGAGCATGGCAGAGACTCGGAATGCCCTGTATGTGTTGTAAAGCCACTCTATACGCGGAGTTACTGTGAGTGTTCCCGCGTGTGTGATACCCACACACGCTCCCTGGCTGTGCTTACCAAACTGAGATGCGCTAGATGTAGTAGCGCCGTTTCATTATGCATTCATGAGAAATTGCTGGCGACATTTTAGCCTGCGGTTAATTTTAATGTTAGGTTTAGGATTTGAAAAGGACACAGCGTAAGAGAGCACCCACAGAGCTTCTAGACTGGCTTCTGCTCCGGTTTGTATTTACCCAGCCACAGCTCTCGGGGCTCCACTCGTATTCATGCGAGGTTAGGTGATTAGATGAATTTACTGCTTTAAGTAAATCAAACCCTGAGAGCTGCTTAGTGGTTACAGGAGGGGCTGGCCCGGTTTTAATTACCCACCAGTGAATTAATTTGTGTATACCGGCATGCTGACAACGTTTTTCCTTGAAGTTCCCTGTTGTCATGTGATATCCCCTCCTCCAGGAGAACAACAGTATATTGTTTCTTCTTTTCCTTTATGTTGGGCAGGTACGCTGTGCACCCCCCTCGCCGCCGCTGGGATGGAAGGGTAAGAAATGTAGACTTAAAAAGGTGATGAAGGGAAGGGGCTGTCGTGCTCTGTGTGGCAGGTTTTGTAACAGATCCTCGGTGCCGGCTGCCGAGGAATCGTACCTGGGTGTTTCCAGGGCTCTGCTCGGCATTTTAAAGATGCTCTTCTTCAGAGGCTGGGCACCCAGTGCTTAATTGCAGGTTAGACCCTGTGATGAGAATTACAAACAAGAAATGAAGGGAATGCTTTCTGTTCGGCTTGTTTCAGATGCATGGCTATTCTAACCCGAAGTGTAAAGTGAGTCTCTTTTGAATTAGCTGGTTTGTGCTTATTGTTTAATATTTTTTTTTTTCTTTTCTCTTTCCGAGGGTTTTTCCTGAATTATATGGTTCTCTAATATGTTGTATTTAACAGGTTGATGCTTTGCAAAATGTTGTGATCAGGAATCTAAATTTCACTTGCATGAATGAATACAAAAGCTCTTTCTGGTATTTGCATGTATGTATATGAGTTTTTAAAGATTAAAAAATTATAGCTTTTCTCGGTTGTAAAATTCAAGTTTAAAAACAGATTTCATGAATTATGTGAGATTTCTGACATCTTTGTAGTCAGAAGATGAGAAAGAAGGAGAAGTGAAATAAAATTAAACACTTATGCTGATATAAGCAGAGGTCAGTGTATGTTCTGGCTGAAATTAAACCAATGTCCTCCTTTCTCACAGCTATTTGTATTATGTATAAATGCATGAGATGTGTATTGAGAGGGTGGCTGGGAAATAAGCTCTTAAATGTGAAAGCTCTTTGGTCTCCTAGGATACGTATGTAGTAATACTTGTACAGTTATCCATACGGTTTTGCAACAGGCATCCTAGAAACCCTGGTAAACTTCCAGGTAGCCTTTATAACCACCTTGCAAAAAAGAGTTTCTCGTTTTGTTGGACATTGCGCAGTGTGTGCAAACTTTAAGTAGCACAAGTCCTCTGGTTAAGGCTTTTTTTAAAAAATAAAAAAGGATGATATACATCTGAAAAACAGACTGAGAAACACAAGATCATTCATCCATTTGTTCCTTCTTTTTACTAAAACTGTTTGCTTTCAGGAATTCTTGGTAGAAAAATAAGAGTTAAGATCTAGAGTGTGTAGGTATTTTGAAATAACTGTACTTAATGTTTTCAAGTGGAAATGTCTGTCCCAGAAGAATAATTCCTGTTTCACTGTTTTCCCAGGAGGGGAAGGAGGGAGAGAGAGAAATGGGAGAGCAAGTAAGGTGTCAGGTCTGGCTCTTAGGAGGTTTTCTAATTGAAGATTTGAAATTGTTGGTGAGGTTCAGTGATTTTGTTTGTGTACTTTGTGTACCCTAAGCATGCTGTGTACTAACGTTTACAATAATTATTTGGGACAAGGTTTTATAGCCACTTCATTGCATGCATTGACCCCCAGTTTGCAGCTAAATAGGAATCTGTGAGCCAAAGCATCCCCTTGGTTGCATTCACAAGTCTGAAGTGATTTGGGAGGGCAGTGGAGAACTTGGGTCCCCAGCCAGCCAGAGCCCCAGCAGATGAGCTGTTCTCCAAGTCCAGCATCCAAAAAAAATTAATCCATCTTCTATTGCATATGGGAAAGTTGCAGTGATTTATTTTCATGTACTTAGTGAAAAAAAACCCAAGACTCCTGCTAAACCCTTTTAGCTTTATATTTACTTCCATTTAGGAGTAGCGATTGGCTGAAGCTAAAGCAACACAACATGCTTTAACAACACAATATGTATCAGTTCAGAATTTAACCTTATTGAAACTTAGTGTTCAGTTAAACTGGTCTGCATGGACAAGCAATAAATCTGAGTTCATATATTTCCAGTTCTGAAGTTTATAAAGGGAAATGTATGCAAATGACTCCTTTTAGCCACAGTATGCTATATTACGGCAGTAGTTTTCCAGTGTAACTTCTTGGTTCTGTGAAAGGTTTTACTTTTTCCATCTTAAAATTGTTCAGCTAGAATGGCCTTTTAAGGACTCTTTCCTTTTCTCTGTATGTTTTCTTTACATTCACTCGATATATGGAGGCTGACTAGTTGCCTGGGATTTTATTTATTGTTTCTGTGTTCTCATCCCATATGACTGATAATAATAGACAGTGTTGCTTGTAGTTGAGTCTGTTGCTTTTAAAGTAAGATGTCTCCTTTGAATGACAATCTCATCGTGTTCTTGACTGCACTTCTGGTTTTCAGATCGAACACAGGAAGGACAGGATGAAGGCTTTTAATTACCCTGTTTGCCCACCTCTTGGTTCATTAAATTGAAATTATTAGCTTTTTAACTCTCAAAACCAGTGAAAATCAAGACTGCTTTTTATTACAGTATTTAACTGTTCTTCACAGAAATGCAAAAAGTCGTTTTTCTGACCTAAATGTCTGTGTCTAGCTGCAAACTAGTAACTGTAGAACAGACTATTTTTTTTGTGGGGGTTCCCTCATACTTCCCTATATTAAAAGCTTGATGCAGAAGGGACACTTCTCAGGATAAAGTGTGCACTCAGTTTCTAGGTATTCCTTAGCTTTTTAGCAACCCTGCAGGTGAAGAAGACTTGTGGCATAGTCTTTTTGACCCACTAGACCCTGTTCCTATGATCCATTAAACTGCTCTGAACTTGATAGTAAGTTTGAGTAATTTCTTAGGAGATTTGGATTTTAGGAACTGGCAGTTTGCAGGTGGACCTTCTGACTAATTCCTCGAATCCCCGTTGTTGCTGATAGGAGCAGAGAAGCTTTTAAGTATGTTATTTCTAAGTACTCCATCACATGCCAGTGCCATTGCATCAGGCTAACCTGGCCTTATCTAGACAGCTGCTACTGCTGCTGCTTCTGTACCAAGGGTAGAAAAGTGTCTACAGCAGCTCTGGACCTTGTGTAGCATCATCTTGGTGCACCACACTGCTCCCCTTTTATGAAAAAGAGATATATGGCATGGGAATGCGAGTCTTCATCTCACAGAGACAGCATAATCTTTTGGGTTCATTTGCACGGCTCTCAGTGCAGTAGGAGCGCTGTCTGTGATGGTTTCTGGCTCTTGGACAATATAGCAATTAAAAAAAAAAAGGTTTATAAAGTTTAAAAAATGTTTCATCTAAGTATCTGGCATAAAAGATGTGAAAGTGTTTAGCATGGGTTAGGAGTAAAAAAAAAAGTATGGAAATAAACGAGAGTTTGAATTTTTTATGTCTGCGAACCTAACCTAACTTGTTGAGAAGTGCTGGGTTTGGGAAAATGAGCATTGTGGTTAGGGAGTGCAAAGAAGATGGGCACTCCTGAGGCTGAATCGTCTGCCTCTTAAAGACCTTTTTCCAAAAGCAATGCTAATGAAGTAATATCCTTCAAAGCAAGACTGGTATTTTAAGAGCTGGCTCTTAAGGGTTGAATACATAGAATAAATGAGGAAGTGAAAATTGTATCATCCCCCACAGAATCTCAAATGCAAAATTTCAGCGTGCTGAGAAGAGATTGGACAGGGAGGAGGAGGAGGAGGAGGAGGAGGAGGAGAAGGAGAAGGTTGGCTCCTTCCCAATGTAGCATGCTTCTGTCAGCCTCTGTTGCTGGAGCCATTTTGACCATGGATACAGAAAAGCGGTGCCTGAAGTTAGGAATCTGAGCGTCCTACCTGGTGGGGCTCTTCAGCACATTGCTTCTTTCCCACTCTCTTCCCCAAATGTGGTGAACCAGAATTCCCTACTGATGTGAGTAAATGTCTTCTATATGTTTTGCAAATTCATGATTAAGTATCTGAGAACTGAAATGGATTTTTCTTTCATAATTCTAGGCCTTTGGTTTTTTAACAACTCGGCTTTTGTTTGCTAGGTGAGTGTAGCAGTTGGAGCCCTTATGCCTCCCCATCCTACCAAACTTCTCCTGACCCTTCCCACTGTTTGCTTGTAGGACAAGAAACCTTCTCTGAGCACTTAACACTCTTGTACTTTTATTGGACAATTTTATTCTAGTTTATTTCTTTATTTATAGTTGCTGAAATATATCTGTTACATGTAATTTCTGCATATGGCTACCAGTGTGGAAACAGAGGTGCTCCCACTTATGTGTCTTTAGTGTCGTTTTTTTTTGTTTGATTTTATTTTAATTTGTACTATTCGCTTAGAAGGTAATGATTTTCATTTGTCTGCCTTTGTTAGGAATCTTGCTTTTTTAAACAGAGAACCAGACTACCGAGGAAAGAGGACAGAAATGCTGTAACAGCAGTTCAGCGCTCACTCCTCCACATTATTCATCCTGCAAGGGGGAAGTAGAAGATTGCTGCTTAATATTTAGCCCCTGTCACTCACTTGAGAATACACACCAGGACCTATTGGCTTACTGTGTGTTACTGTGCATTTTTGCTAACATTTTCACTTGACTCTTAAAGGACTTTTTCAACAGTGCTGCTACTGAAATAGTTTTTTTCTAAGAGCACTAACGGGATTTAGAGGGGGGATATTGCAGAAGCCAAACTTTGCACCTTGGGCCGATAAATAGCAGCACTGTAAAAGCCTCCCTATGCAATAGGGGCTGAAATTCTATTTTTAAAATATATTTATGAATGTATATATTTAACATGGAGCCAGCCAATGTATATATTTAATATGCAGTCCCTAATAGGGAAAGTAATTGAAATAAACAGCTGGCAAGCATGGTTAGGGGATAGAGAAGTGTTTTAGGAAAAATGTTTGGGTTTTTTTGTTTTTTGGGTTTTTTTTTGTTTGTTTGTTTGTTTTTTGTTTTTTTATTATTTTTATTTTTATTTTTTTTATTCAACAGATGTTGTCTCCACTCTTTCTTGGTGGCTGTGGAATTACAGGGGCTGAAGTGGAGAATATGATTCCTACAGTTGGACTAAAACCAAATGCAGTGCTGTCTTTGTTTCCATATTCTTTGTGTCTGTCAAATCTATGTAACCAGACTTGACTTTACATAGTCAACTCAACGTCCACTTCCCTCTCTGAATCCTGTCTGGAGGCCCCAGATCAAGTAATAGTCTACTGTGTATGTAAAGACCTGTTTACATACAAAATATTTAAATGGGTTTTATTTAAGATAATATTTGTTTATTTAAGACTACAGCTTCTAGATCTAACATGTTCTTGTTATGCAAACTCTAATGATGTGTGGAGCCATTTATTTTCAGTTTTTATGTACAGATTACATCTGTCTGAGATACGGTACATGCACATAGAGACAGTGTAAACAGAAGGACTCAATATAAGTTTTTGTTTTCTGACAAGCATCCTCTGAAATAACATGGGGGCATTTTGTATAATTATAAAAGAGCATGAGGACAGGTCATGCTCTGCCTTTCCTGTATGCTCAAAGCAGGGTCAGGCTGGCTCTGAAAATAACCTTTCTAGGCGGATCAGAAGGAAAGTTCTCCCTGGAAATTAGGTGGAAAATAAGTTATGTACAGCAGCAAAGCGAAATGTCTTCAGCAGAGTTAATAGGGAGCCATCACCCTAAAGCTTTAAGAACCAAAGAACTTGCCTTTATTGTGGCGTTAATTCGAGTGACAGCTAGCGGACAGCATCCTTATGTCATTCCCAGGCACAGGTAGGGACTGCTCAGTGCTTTCAGGACCAGTCACCTGCTTGCCAAGGGGTGGTTTGGACTAAGTGGGGTGGTTTCACAGGTCAACCCATCACTCTGCATGCAGTACTCCCTGCTCATGAGCAAGTCGTGTCTCCTGGCTAATTTCGCCTACCTGTAGGTAGCCCGAGTTAAATCCTCTTTTGACTGTGGTCTTAAGGCTTTTATTTTCTTCTTTTTTGGAGGGTCCTGATGTGGTGATATTTGTTTTCATTCATTAGGGAGAAAATAAGCAGTCTCTAGGCTGGGCAGACCAGTTTAGGGGATTGCCATAGCTCTTCAAATGATGCTCCTGAGCTGCCGGGGTGCTGTTTGGCAGGTTGAGGCTAGAGGCTGAAGCCGCAAACCTTCTGTCTAGACCATCCTCTGCAGTCTATCTCCTGTACTTTCAGATTTTTTCCTCTGGGCATAAGTTGTCATGGGTTCCTCACAGCCATATGATGGGCACTTACTCCTGCAGAGGACTCTGCCTGCTTTCCTGAAGAGGAAAGACAGCATGTGGCTTATCATTTGTCTGAGCCGTCTCTAAAGCGTGTCCCCTTGGTTCCCTCTCGCACGGATCTTAGAAATCCTTGTTCTGAGAGAGATTGTTCTTTTTTTGTTAGCTTAGTAGTGGGTAGTTTCATTTTTTTCATGATGTGGCTGAGTTCAAGAACTGCTTAGTAACAGCATGGTTTACCTTTCAAAATAGCTTTCCACCATGACTTGGGTTGTGGTTGATGGGGGAAACCAGCTGTAACACGTTAAGGCAAGGTGGCATATGCTTGAAGGAAGAGATGGGGCTGATGTTTTTCCCTGAAAATAGTTAGTTCTGCAATTTAACTAGCCAGAAAGTTCTTTTATCCTTCTTTCCACCCCCAGCTTCTCTCTGTCATCAAAGCCATTTTGTGATTAATCCAAGTGTTGTCTCCCTGAATTTTCTACATGCACACCCATAGGGATGGGGCTGGTTATACAAAAGAGCAGAAAAAGGGAATGTAGCTCACCGCTTCCTTCTTTATTTTCTTTGAATCGCTTCAGCACTTGAAAATTTGAATTAATCAAATCAAATTGTCTCTGTGCATATCCAGGAACCAGCTACGTTTAATCTAGTTAAGTGTTTTCTGTTCATCCACAAAAGTCCCCGTTTCAGGGCAAAGTGCGCAGGGGAGGGCTTCCCAGAGGGTTTAGCATCTTGATGGACAGCTTTCTGCTGCCTTCTTCTCTCCAAACAGAAAGTGTGGCACATATGGCAAGGGCTGGTGGACAGATTGCACTGCGGGAAATAACTATGGTGGAGAAGCAAATGTTCTTGCCTTTTTCCTCTGCTCCATCAGTGAGAAGAAAGACTCACTAATAGCCTCCTTGCGGTGGATTTTTGACTGTCGGGGTACTTTTTTTGCTTCCATTGGATATAAAAGCCCACCTGTTAACAACAGCGGTGATGAGATACAGCTTTTGTTATGCTCTTTGCTCTAGGAAGGGAATTTGTCTTTGGCTGTACTGGCAGGTAGGTGTGGGTTGTTTTCACTTTCATTTCACTTTGTTGCTTTTTATTTATTTTTTTTTTCACTGCTGCAAAATCCTCAAAGGGTTTTAGGAGCTTGAAGGAGGTTTCGTGACAATTCTTTTTATACAGTTAGGCCTAAAAGCTGCAAACCTTGCACAATTGGTGGGAGACCTGGAAGCATCTCGGGACCCCAGGTGATTGTCCCAAATTTGGGGGTTCCTGTGGTCAGGTGGCTTCTGAAACCAAGCAGGGTTAGCCCTCAGAAACAGGTTCTTCTCTTTCCACTTAGAAAATTTAATGTATGCACAGAAAATGGATCTTCTTGCAGATTGTAAAGGCAGCCTCCACCTCTTCTTGTGAAACAGGATGGCAGAGAAGGGCAAACACTCATGAGCGAGACTTCAGGTAAGGTGGGCAGCTGTGCCTGCAGAGGAGGGAGTGCAGGTTCAAGTCCTTTTCTCCTCCAGGAGGGTTCAGGCTCCCTGCAGGCCAGGAGAATGGCCATCCTAACTTGGGCAGCTCTCGTTTAGCTCAGCTTGTGCGTTTTACCTCTTCCTTTTCCAGCTCTCCTCTTGTGCAGTAGGAATATGCGAAGTTTAATCTGTAGATGTGTAGATGTGTCTTCATTAAAGATTCATACTCTTGTCTCTTTTTCTTCTATTCTGAGATGATTTATCGGTTGTAGCCCTGTATTTGCTGTAAAGAATGGGTATTTCGTTGCAGAGACCTCCATAGGGCCAAAATCCTCATCTTCCCTTTCTCATTCAAGACCAATTTGACTAAAGTAAAGCTATTTTAATCTCCTGGTCCCAAAATAGAAGCTATTCCATTTGTGCTGTAGAAGATGGATGCAGGATGATCTTTGCGTGTTTGAGCAAAACCTTCTGCCCCCTTGTTTTATCTCTGGACACCGCATCCATCTCTTTCTTCTGGTCATGCCCTGGTGTTGAGCATCCCTGGGTTTGAGGTGCTGGTTTGGGGAGGAGGACATGATCCATCTTCACTCTTAAGTTCGGATGGTCTTGTGCTTCCCCTCTGTTTCCCCTTTCTTTACATCTTTTCCTTCCCTGGTGCGATGGTTGCTCAGATCCCCATCACTTCCATGGGGCAGAGAGGGCAGTGCAGCCGTTTCTGCTCCCGGTTCCCACTGGCAGCATCTCCTGCACACCGCTGTACAGCGGGGGCTCTTAACGGCGCGGGCGGTAATTAAGGCCCTAGCCCCCTGTTGCCACGGAAACGCAGCACTCCACAAATACTGAACACAACGGTCCTACTAATTTTCCCAAATGCTCCTTATTCACCAGATTTAAGCAAGTTTTCATTTCGCAACCTGGAAAAATGCCATACTCCAGAAATACCCAGCAAGGGGAGCGTGCGTACGCATCTTTTTTAGGATGTTGTGAGTAAAAACCTGCATCCCCGAGGTGGGGAAGGAAAGCCATGGCCTGCAGCCCATTGCCTTTGCAGCGATGATGCCATGTCAACATCTGCTGCAGGGCTGACACCTTGGCTGCGTGGACATTGCTTTGATGGAGCAAAAACACGAGCACAACAGCAAAGAAATAATCAGTGTAGAGATGGTTTTACTGCAAGCCCAGCCTTGCCTGGTTGTGGTTCAGTGGAACAAAGTCACCATTCAGGCACAATTTTATTTAGTTTGAATGTAAAAATTCCACTCATTCTGCTGAACAACTTAAAAAAATGTGGAAAACAGTTGCTTATTGATACAAAAAAATAGGTGTATTGGATAATTGTGGTGACAGTATGGCTGCAGCATTAGCAGAAATCTGTCCCAGTCTAATTGCTGTGCTCTGCGTGTCTCTCATAGCTTTTTTTTCCTGACTTTGAGCTGCCAGATGCTGTCTTTTGACAACACTTTCAGTTGTTTGTGTTTTCAAAAGAGGAAAAGTCTAGCAGGATTACTGTCTCATAAACTTGAACTAGAATTGAATTGGGGTTTGGTATTTGAAGACAGTGCAGCCCTCAGATATCGGTGTAATTAACATGGATATTGCAAAGTCAATACCAGTTGCTAGTTCTGCTTCACTTGTTTGCTGTATGGCTTTAATATTAAAGCAGAGATTGTATCTAATGAGCTAGGTCACACTTATTGGAAGATGTGGAATAACACTTTTCCCTCTAGTGCTGCACACCACCTATTTATTCTCATCATGTTTTTTATTACAGTTTCTGCTATCTTTTATTCTTCCACTTGAGCTAGGGTCTGCTTTGAAAACAGTTATGACTCATCAGCCTGACGCTGTAATTCCTGTGAAGGATACTGGACTTGGAACGAAGAACTAATTTTTAATCGGTTATGGTGTGTTTTTTTTTTTTAAGCAAAGGATGTCACCACTCTTTAGTTTCCTCTTCACAGCCCTGGTGTTTGAACAAGGCAGAGGAATTTAGACACCCTGGGATCCTTCCTAGCCTAGCTTGGGTGCTGAGGTGCCATGGAGGGCAACTTCAGAAATCCTGTAATGTTTTCAGATGAAGCCAGAGTGATGAGCGCACTATCGTTCAGAGTTATCAATCAATACATAAGAGCATTTGTGTTGCCTTGCCAAGTACAAATAGGACCAAAAAGGACTGCCTGGATTCAGGATCATGCGAAGCCTTCACCATAGCTGTTACACCCTTCCATATCCTTCCCTTCCCCACTGAGGCATCCCTGGGCTGACAGCAGGCAGCAAAACCTTGAGCCTCATGGGAAGAGAAGAAGCAGTCAGCACCCAGTGGCATTGAATCCCCAAGAAATATAGGTGGATATTTTCTCACCTGCAAGTGCACAGTATAAATTA
Organism: Numenius arquata; assembly: GCF_964106895.1. Lineage (NCBI taxonomy): Eukaryota > Metazoa > Chordata > Aves > Charadriiformes > Scolopacidae > Numenius > Numenius arquata. Next base: position 118,772,894 of record NC_133576.1, read on the forward strand.
GGCATTAATTCAGTGGTTAGATACATCTTGGTGAGGAGATGTCCATTCTAGCGTGGAGCGTTGTTAGGCACCATTGAGAGATCCGCATCTTGGGATACAGGGACACCCGAGTCCAGCAAAGGACAAGGGACATCACTCATCAAAGGCTGTTCTCTTGACTTTTGCTTCTGGTTAATGAAATTGCATAGGGTAGTAACCAAAATAGGAAATTGTGGTATATTAAAGATAACTTTTAGAGAGATTGGCAAGACAGATATTTTCCTTAGTTATTTGCTTCTGGGGTATAGTCAAATCTTTTTGTAAAATTTTGTAAAAAGGTAATGGGCTCTAAATCTCCACGGTTTTAATAAGAGAATTTAGAAATAGATGACTTAAATCTCTGAGAGCATTCATTGCAAAATATATATTTCCATTAACTTCAAACTGAAACTAGTGTTAATTATTTGTGACTTACATAAAAAAGACAGACATAGTAAAAGGGCTAAGTAATTGCTACAATTCCAGTTTGCTTGTGGTTTGCTTTGGTTTTTTTTTTTTTTTTTTTTTAAAGTGCCCATTCAGACAGAAGGAATAAACATCATGAAATCTGATGTAGGTACAAAGCCTGACATCTTGTGCTTTTGTAAAAATGTGTAAAGCTTCTCCAAAGAGTGTTAGTTGAATCAATAAGTCAGACCTAGAGGAAGCCTAAGGATAAGGCTGTCTTTTTTAGTCTAAAATCACTCTCATGCACACTCCACTTAAAAAATTAAAATAAAAATAAAAGTTTGCACAGTTGGATGGCTGGTCTTGCCCGGTTCCCAAGTGGATTGTGATTTAAAACTGAAAGCAGGGCACCACCTGCACTGTTCGGCTGTTGTAATGAAGTCCCAGGAGAATTATTTCCTAGGGAGTTATATGACTTGAATAACAGGCCTGGCTGGCTCTTCTGCCCTCTTTATATTTTTTTATAATTTTGACTGGTTTTCCTGTTTTGCAGCTTCCCTGAGCTGATATCGTTCTGTGGAGATGGTGATCTGCAGTAATAAGAGATACAGGGTATCTATAATTTAGGGTATTATAAATGGAAGTGCTCCGGTATTGTAGATTTTTGGGATATAGTGCTTTACATCAGTGAAATTCAGACCCTTCCTGCCATCCCAGTTGTTGCTCAGACCACAAATACAGTCTTTGTGGACTTGGTTGGTCAGTTGATATTTAGCACTGGGAATAGCCTGTAAAAAGTCTTGGAATTGATAATTAGGCAGCTATGGTATACAATCAATACAGATCCTGGTGACTGATTCCTCACTCGTGGAACAGGCTTGCCCCGAGTGCAGCACAGCAGGGAAGGAAGCAGGCAGCAGTGCCACAGGGAAGAAATCTTGATGGGATTTTGTTTTGGGGATGGTTTGTTGGTTGTTTTTTTTCCTGCATCTTCATATTGTAATCCACAATCTATTGCTCCCGCAGCACTACTGGCAGAGTTGGTGGGAGGGTGGTCATGTCAGCTGCAGAAAAGGTGGTGGGGTTAGATTCTATGGTATTTATCAATGGTTTAAGCTAAGAGGGCACTGGCGGTGGCGAGAGGCAATGTCAGCCGCTGGCAGAAACAGCCTGCCCCTGGCCTGACGTGGCACCGCCACAGCAAAACACAGCCAAGGGCACTCATCCCTGCACCAGCGGCGTTAAGACACTGGGATGGGGCAGTCTTAGGATCAGGTCTGTCTGCTCACCTCCTTCAGTGGTGCACAATAGAGAGGTCACTAAGGACAAACTCTTGTGATTTCAGTAAATAGAGCTTGTATCTGGATATACCTTTCCTAAGAAAGAAGGCTTGTCATGGTAATTTAAAACATGGTAGTGAAAGTCTCATCTCTCAATAACATTTCTTATTTTACTTTTCATTCAGAATTTATAGTAAGCTATTTAAAAAAAGTTTTTAACACACAAAAATATTTCATTACAGCCTTCCAAAAGAGGGGTGGCAGGTATCTTTGACTGTAGCAAGTGTATGGCCAAAGTATCTCATGAGTATATTTGCTGTATTACACTGCCTGTTGCCCTGTAGCAGGCTGCCATGGGAGTCACGTAGACTTCAGAGGACAGAAGTGCTAGAAGCCTTCAAGAAGGTGAATTTGGGATGCTCACCGCCAGGGGTCCATAACTGGAGCTCCGTAACTGCAGTGCACAGAACATTCCCCGGGTGTTTCTGTAGCCTTGCTGATATAGGACTCGTTCCTTTCTTGGGACCTGGGTTACTGGGAAGAGGAGGAAGAGTCCTGGTCATAGTCAACAGTAGAAATGGGTTTAGCATTTGGACAGCACACTCTTAAAAAGGCTTTCTCTGCCCGTTCTGCATGTCTGTCTCCCCTCCCCTGCCTGCTGGTGTAGCCGGTACCCCCAGGTACAATACGACATGTGCCATGTACTCCTCTCCTGCGGTAAAGTCGCAACTCGGTGCAGTGTTTTTCTAGAACATTTATCTGGTTTATTTTGCGTTACATAAAGGACGGCCATTAGACGGGTCTCATCCCATCTGCATTAATCCATTTGGACGAAGGCAGAAGGAGAGGGCTGTGGCTGGAGCACGAGGGCCTCGTGCGCGGCTCTCCTCATCTGCTTTCCAATCTTTGGACTCTTACATAATATGTTTAAGACTGGGTTTTTTTGAGTAATCTCTTTTGGGGTCTCATTTTGCATTCTTAGTCTCCAGTAACAAAGAACCGCTATGCTCTTCCCTCGTGAAATCCTTTCCAGAAGGTGCACATTATCTACAACGAGGCAGGGCAATGATGAGCATCAATTTCCACGGCAGAATAGAAGCCTGGATTACAAAGTACTATTTAATCCTTTTTGCGTCAAAGGATATAATAATCCTTGTAAAATGTGCTCTAAGTCTTGTGCTTGGCTGTGTGAGGTTAAGGGGCAAAAACCAAAACAGGGATTCTCTTAAAAAGGAAGACATGGTGAAATGTGTGTGTTCCACATGAATTTCAGAATATATTTATGACTACATTTCAGCAGCTAAAAATAAAGATGATGGGCTGGTACCTAGACTAGCAGTTTTCATTTCTCTGTATGCTTGCTGCTACTCTGCTAGAATACAGTAAGTGTCCGTCATGAGTGGTGCTCGCTGAAGTGCAATAAAGAATTTAGCTACAAAGTAAACATTGCTCAAATTGGATTCCCCCCCCACTGATGAGAACATTTACCAAAACTAATGAATGAGGAGGTCTGTTAAGAATGTGAGAAAAATTATCTTATTTTCTAAATCACCCTGTTATGAGTGTCAAGCAATGTGATTTTGTAAGGAAAAGAAGGGTAAATAAATCTGGGAGGGGTAAGGATTTAGTGTTTGGAACTGCAGACTGGTGGCTGCACCATTTCCTGACCAGGCAGCTATTTTAAGAGAGGCAAAGTTGAATAACTTACAGAGTTTAGAAAATAAATCCCACTGTGACAGACTTTATGACATTATTTGAATGACATTATTATTGTTGCACTGAGTATGCTGTAATTTTTTTAGATAAAAAGCAAAACAGGTTAGTTGTTTGGAACCAATAGCTTCATATGGTTAGTTTATTCCATATTTTTATTACTGGCCTCTGTACTAAATCAAATGTGGCGTACTGGATAGAATCAATGTCTCTTATTGTGTAGCAACCCACAGAGAAAACCTGAAGGTAAGCAATGACATATATGCAATATTACTAATGGAAAGAACAAGGTAAGCGGTTTGTTGCTTGTATTTTTAATGCAATGTATTTAGACTTTTAATGTGTAATATTCTATATTAATAGTCAAAATCCAAAAAAGAGAGTAGGGCCAGATTAAAATCATAATCTCATACTAAAGAACACATTTAATTACTTGGTCATATAACCATTATTCCACAATAGGGTATTTTTGTGCTAGATTCTAATTGCGTGATTCTGGTGTGACATTGCATAATGCGGTGTCCTTGCTGTCACAAACTGGTCATCTTGCAGGTGAAAACTGTGCAGTGCAGCAGCTGTTATGAAGCCATAAAATGTTTATGTTGTGAAAGAAATAGCACTTACAGATTTTTTTTTTTTTGTTGCTCTCTTCTATGACAGATTTACAGAAAACAGTAATATTCTCTTAATCTGTCTAGCTGTTGTGTTTTAGTAAACCCAGAAAAAGTCAAAAGTTCTGACCGGAACTATCATAATTCATGCAAAATGAGTAATTTTTATTTCTTTATTTGTTGCAGGAAATGACACTTGGCTGCAGAGCATAAGTCACCCTGGAAGAGGTTACCGTCCTTTGAGCTTTATGTGAGCAACCCCATCCTATGAGGAGGAGGAGGATCCTTCAGCCTTCTTAGCTGTACAATGGGGACTACAGGTGATGACATGGCTTCAGTGGAGCAGAACGCCTCCTTGAACCCTCTGTGCTTTGAGTGTGGCCAGCAGCACTGGACAAGGGAGAACCACCTCTACAACTACCAGAACGAAGTGGACGATGACTTGGTCTGTCACATTTGCCTTCAGCCCTTGTTGCAGCCGCTGGACACTCCCTGTGGACACACTTTCTGCTACAAGTGCCTAAGGAACTTTCTGCAGGAGAAGGATTTCTGCCCGCTGGATCGAAAAAGACTCCATTTTAAACTCTGCAAAAAATCGAGCATTCTTGTTCATAAACTGTTAGACAAGCTCTTTGTTTTGTGCCCTTTCTCGTCCGTCTGTCAGGAAGTCATGCAGCGATGTGACCTGGCGGCACATCTCAAAAACAGGTGAGCAGTGCAGATGCTTGCGTTGCATCTTCCTTCCACACTCGGTGGGCCACTTTGTAGAAGTTGGGAGCAGGAGCTGGGGAGGGGGTTGGTGGTGGTTTTTAAATTCACAGTAGAAGACCATAGGAAATAGTCTGTAACTGTGCACAACTGAAGCACTGGATCCCAATTTGGACATCGCACCAGAAACAGTGAAGAATGCTTGGAGAGGGTCATGGGGAGAAGGATGTGATTCATTAGAGTTCTTAAAAACATGATTTAGCGGAAAAAATTTAAAGAAAATGCGGGTTGTTTATGGTAGGGGAAAAAAGGGGCTGAAGGAGGGGAAAAGTGAGAGATGTGAAAACTGTGTCTACAAAGGGGAAGGAAATAGTGCAATAGGAACAAAGGAGATTTAGTTCATATTTCAGAGTGAAAAAAGCTTTATAATCTAGCCGGCACTGGCATGGATTGCTTGTGTGGTGGTTGTATATCACTTTCAGAAGAGTTTATCAACATGTTAAACCAGCCTTTATCAGGAACAGGTAGGGCAGAATTGATTTTGCTTTGAGGTAAGCAGGTGGACAGGGTATCTCTCGAGACTCCTGCAAGACCTATTTTTCTCTGTTGTGTTTTTTTTTTTTTTTTAAATCTGTTTACTGAACAGGTTGATGGTATGCCATGTGAGCATGATGTAGTTTCCAGGATTTCTTGTTGGTGTGATTTGATTGCTTATAGAACACTTCCAACATCCTGTTAATTTGGTAGAAACATCACTTCACACCAGAGGGAAGTTTTGGTGCAGCTTTCGTGAGTGATTTTGTGTTAGAGAGATACATTCCAGTATCACCTGCACCTAAATGTTTAGGACCGTATTTTGAAGTGTTAATAATTTTATAGTGGTTCTGATTTATGCTGTCCTACCCCAAATATTTAAATATTGAAAAGAGGCCATGATAGAAAGAGAGAAATAAGACTATTATAAGGTTGGAGCAGATGATCCTTGCGGTCCCTTCCAAGCTGGTATGCTATGATTCTATGATTATCAAATTCAGTTAGAATGGTACTTCATATTGTGCAGACTAGTGCACTTTGTTCTTCCAGCAAAGCAATTGCCTCCGTACCATGTGTGCGGTAGCCTGCTATGTGAGGGTGTTCCATTTTTCTCTGCAAGGCAATATCATTTTTTCTAATGGAAAAATGTTAAACTTGTTTTGAGGGATACACTTGTCGTCTTTGGTTTCCTCTACAGGCTGGAGAATATTTTGAGTAAATAAAGAGAGGGTTTTTTTAATCATTGTCTATTTCATTACTTGAGTTGAGAGGTGTGTGGATCTACCCCATGAACTTCTTTCCAAGTCTCGGTCTTTGTTCATTGAAGAGTCTTGGAGACCATCTTTGGGTGAAGGGTGATGTTGCAGATGAGGTTGTTTGGGAGTCAGGCGTGGTGTGGGTGTATGTGCAGGCAAGTGCTCCACAGAGAAGGGGAAGAGGGGAGCCACCACCTCCCTTGGGAACAGCTTGCTCACGTGCTTATTTCCAGCATGCCCTCTTCCTTCTTCCCCACATCCTGAAGGCTTCCAGGGATTCAAAGCCTGGGAGGACCTTGGGCATGTGGGACATGGAGCAACCCTACAGACTGTGGTGAACCTGGAGTTGCCTGGGTTTTGTTGATTGTTGTACACACAGAATGAATATATACATGTGCGTCCATGCCAGGGAGGTACGGGGACAAATGAGGAGCCTGCCTCCCTAGGTTTTTTTTCCTTTTTTTTTTTTTATTTCTCCACACAGTGTCCATGTTATCTTAGGCTGTTCCTTGTTTTCTCCAGGCAAGTAAATTCTCATCTATTTGATGACTTGAGGGTGGTGAGGAAGCCTAACTGTTTGTTCGATTTATAATCCTGATATTAAACTGATTTGACTTTAATAAAAGGCAAAATGCTGGCAAGACCCCTGCTACATATTTGGTTCACCTTCTGGTTTCCCCTTGTCATATCCCTCACCTCTTCAGTCCATTTTCCTTGGTTGGCATCTCTTTGAATGGTATTAGGGCTGTTTACAACAGGGCCACATAATTTATTTGTACACGGAACACTATGTATGCTCTCTTTAGGTATATATGAAATATTAATTTACTTAATGTACAAGGTTATTATGAAATCTGAGTGAGCTGAGTCACTAGCTTTTCCTGTTTGTCAGCCGGAAAAAAGCTTGCAGTTGCAGAAGGCTGCTCATTTTCAATTCCTTCTGTTGTCTTGGGATGCCAATACGCATTTTGAGTATATGGTGATTTACAGTTTTCAATTAAGTTTATTTGCAAACATGCGAACACCTGTAAATTATCATTGCTGACATAAACGATGGCAGCAACTGCATAGTTTGAATTTGATTTAATATAGATTAGTGAATCCAGTAAAATTCTACTACTGATCATTAAATGTAGGAAAGAAATATAAAATTCAGTATTATTATAATTTTCAGCATAGATTAATATAAACCAGTCTTAAAAAGCCCTTACGTGAGGTAGTTTGTATTTCTGAGAAATGCAGTATGGTTGGCTAGTTTTCACTGTCTAAAAACATGCTCAGGTTTTCCAGTGTTGTTTTAATCAGCTCCATTTGAGCATAAAAGCTGGAAGAAAATGTCATCGTATGCAGCAGGCACCTCGGAGTGTGAGGTTACTGCAAGGTGCTCCAGCAAGGAGATAAGAGGCACAAGACGCAAACTTGATTACTTCACGACCACTAATTGCACTCCGGGGTACTGCGTTGCAGAAAGGAAAATATTCTTGATTTATCAGTTTTCAGTTTCATCACGTTCACTTGAAAGCTGTGGTTTTCAAAGTTAAAACACAATGCACGTAATCTGATTTAAAGGAAAAAAAAAATATATGAGTCATTCTGAGTGGTACTTTTTTTTCCAGTCACTTCCTATAGAAAATTTGTTAATGCTTAGAAAAGTAGGTACCAATTCCACTTCTAAATATCAAAGGTAAATTTATCAGAAGGAAATCCAACAAAAAAATTATTGAGCTTCTCTGTGTATGATGTTAATTCAGTTAATTCTTACAGATTATTCAGGCCTTAAGAAACTCCATTGTACAAAAACATACTCTGAAATTCGTACAACTTTTTAATGAGAGGGTAAAGTATTGTGTTCATGTATTGCTTTTGAGTTGGGCTTTAGTTTTCCCCTCCTATATTGTTCTATGGTAGTTTAAGTTATCAGTTTCAATGGAGACACTTTTCCAAACATTGAGGTCATTATTCAAGCCAATTTTATGTCCAGTTAAGTTTGAAATTTATATAGGATTGCATTTTCCAGAGTTGAATAAACTATATAGCTATTCACTGTGTGTCAGTCAGCATGCTTAATGTATGGATTTAGATTAACAAGATCCATGAGAAAGTTAGTTGTATAAATACACAATTTCTTCATTCAAAATCTTGGCAATCCCGGTTATTTTGGTGTTTATGATAGTGCTGCTGAGACCTGTTCTTTCCGCCCGGTTCCACTTTAGGTGTAAGCACGGTCCCTACCCTGCTCCTTCTAGCACCAGGAGAGATGAAGAGGATCTGTAGAACTTTTGGCAGATCTTTTCTTATACCTGAGTACATGGACAGGCAACAGATTCAGAGTTTCTCCATGCCCTACAAACTCTTTCCATTACTGCAAAGGTGAAGGATCTTTCCGTAGTGGTTCTTTGCTCCAAAGTCACCTGGCTCCTTGTAGCCTTCTCAGATCATTGGGTGGGAGAGGGAACTGTGCAACAAAAGCCCCCTCCCTTACTTTTTTTCTTTTTCCTGTGTCGTCTCTGAGTCCTAAATCTAGTTAACTCCTAGTCCCTCCTTTTCTTTTTTTTTCACTTTCCTTTTTTTTTTTTTTAATGGCAAAAGAAAAACCAAGACCCAAACACTTAACTCTCCAAAGCAGCACCATGTTTTACTCTGAATTGCATCTGTAAATCTTGCCAGAATGACTGCTTAAGGTCACTTCACTGGCAAAGTTTTACGAGCAATAGCAAAAGCATTCGGGTTGCTTCTCTGCAGTCTTTGCTTAAATTCAGCTCCTGCTTGGAAAATGATTTAGTGCAACTGGTTTGAGGCTATTTGGTGTGTTTGCTTTTATCGAACCTCTAGGCTGGGCAGAAGCTGATGGCACAAGTTACAATGAAATCTTTCTTTTCAGTAGTCAGTGAGCAAATGTGGTTTTTGAGCCCCTACTGTTATTCCACGGAACACACTGTAAACTACGTCTTAATTTTGTATGAAAGCTCTTTTTATCTGCAGAGAGGGATTGCTGCTAGTGTTCCAAGAAGTCAGCTTTTAAACAAGAAAACCAGCAGACTTGGCTGTAAAAAAACTCCAAATTTTTCTTTTCTGTCTGATATGGATTAAGAGAAGTTAAAGGTTAAAGCTATGCTTTGTCACCATCCAGAATTGAGCAAAAGCTGATGCTGAAGGGAGGAGAGGAGGGAGTCCATGAATATAAGCAGAAGCTCATTTTACATCCCAAATAACCACTGCCCTTCGAGTTTCCCGATAAATAATATCACTCAATTGCTTTTGCTGGTTGTTTCAGTAACTCCACTCCTGAGCGGCTTGATTCATGAAAGAAATTAAAGTAATTTCTGGAAATTCAAAAAAACATTCCTACCTTCCATGTTGCTCCTAGCCAAGATATTCTGGCTTTGTAGATAGATATGAAATGCAGTTCCTGTAAGACACATTTCAGTCTCATTTCAGCCCTTATTTATGCAATTTGTTGGATGAGAATAGATTCCTGTACCCATAAAAACAATCTCCAATGCTCGTTTTGATCCCAAGATGCCCATCCATGTACATTACTTGTTACAAGATTGAGTCTAAAATGCTCTTTATCCCAGATATCTGGCAAAAACACTATTAGTGAAGGTGTGCACCCTTAGAGATTTATTGACGCTTGTTAACTGTTACAACTGCTGTATGGTTTTGCTGTTTGTGAGTAATACATTCCTGCTGCCAAAAAAAATCATTTTATGTTGCAAGTGGAAATGAAAAAATCTCCTTATAGATGCACTTGAATACCAATACTGGCCTTTGCTGCTTGGTAGGTGGCATATCACGTTTAAAGACCTAGGAATTGGCATCCCATAATTAATGTCTCTACCAGACAACTATTTTAATGGCAATGCAGTTCCACTATACCAGGCTGAAAGTTGTAGTCTGTTACAATTACTGGTTAATTTGGGGAAGAATCTGGATTTTTTTCCTTTTTTTCCTTGTAAAGTGCTGCACAAAAGGCATTCCATTGAGCTGAGTAGGTGTGCTCAGGAGTCTGTTTACATTTCTTGATATTAGCCTTTGAAATGATAATTAAATATCATTGGCAAAAATAAACCTCAAATCTATTTATATTTCGCATGACGACTTTCATCAGCTGCCAGGTAAAGATGGAAGGAGGGTGGAGGAGGACCTGGCTGTGGTTCAGAAGGCTTTGACAGAAATGGGACACTTCCAGGGGTGATTTTTTTTGTTCTGTCCTGGTATGATACAGTTTAAAAATAATAAAATTTCCAAGATGTGCTTTGCCATCTACACCAGCTCATTTGGGATCCACAGGCCTTGTGAGCTGGCTCAGGAAGAGTCAGCCCCCCTTTACTCTGCCCTGGTGAGGCCCCATCCAGAGTACTGTGTCCAGTTCTGGGCTCCCCAGTTCAAGAAGGACAGGGAACTCCTGGAGAGGGTACAGCAAAGAGCTACAAAGATGATTAGGGACCTGGAGCATCTCTCTTACGAGGAGAGGCTGAGCGACTTGGGTCTTTTTGGTCTAGAGAAGAGAATACTGAGGGGGGATCTGATCAACACCTAGAAATACTTCAAGGGTGGGTGTCAAGAGGATGGGGCCGGTATTTTTTCAGTGGTGCCCACTGACAGGACAAGAGGAAATGGGCACAAACTTGTACATAAGAAGTTCCATCTAAACATGAAGAGCAACTTCTTTACTTTGAGGGTGGCAGAGCACTGGAACAGGCTGCCCAGAGAGGTAGTGGAGTCTCCATCTCTGGAGACATTCAAAACCCGCCTGGACACACTCCTGTGCAACCTGCTCTAGGTGGACCTGCTTTGGCAGGGGGGTTGGACTAGCTGATCTTCAGAGGTCCCTTCCAACCCCATGTCATTCTGTGATTCTGTGAGTCAACAGCACTATGTTTTGGTAGAAGATACCAAGGCAAGTATCTGGTTCATCAGGCAATCACGAAAGGCTGAACAGACTCTGCAGACCAAGCTTGGTGGGACTGCAGCATGGTCCTCTGACAGTGTCAATTTTGAGCTATTCATTTTCCAGCACCCCTATAGCAAAACGGTTCACAGACACAAGGACATGCAGCTTGGGGTGGCTTTGTCCTAAACTCTTGTGGGTCATTGTGGGAGAGCGGATCTGTCAGAACTCCCAGTAGGCAAGAGGTTTCCTCTGCAGGAGCATTTACCCTTTCTGTGTTGCTGCAGAAGTAGGTGATGTTGGAGGTTGGTCCTTTGCCAGTGCTAAGATTTGGGGGATTGTAGGTCTAACCCATCAAGTTAAAGTATTTTAAAATTTTTGAGGGAAGGAATTGCATCTTTCCTTTTCTTGGCCTGTTGGGATTCATATTTTAAGGCTGGCATGGTGAAATGATGAATGATAAAAACTTTCTGCAGAGTTTCACCTGTAACTGTGAGTGTCTGGTCACCAGAATAAATTGAGACCAGCCAGATTTCTTAGCTGATCAGTCCCACTGTGGCAATGATTTTATGTAGTAAATATTACCTGGGCAAAACCAAGAAGTAGGTTGTGTTACATCGTTGAAATCAGAGGAACTTTTTCAGGAAGCAAAACCTTTCAAGTAATTTTCATCTTTTGGGCTTACACTTTCTTAACTTGGAAGAACAAGATGACCAGCAGGTGTAAAACATGTCGTCTTGTGGAAAGCCCCAAGAAATTATTTCTTAAGTGTGTCGTTTCATAATGTGAAACATCTCTAATTTATGTATTTATGCATATTTCATAGCACATCTGGGTTACCTTATGCCATTCTTCTAAACATATATGTCATAATTTTTTAATAGTTATATATATAATTTTATGTATGTGTAACACTGCTGGAGGTCACAAAAGTTGTACAGATATCTTTATCAACATTCTTTGGGCTGAATAACTTTGTTAACATTTCTTTAAAATCCCTTACATCAAAACAGTATAACCATATAATTATCAAATCCCCTTCACAGAATGTCAGAACATAATTATGAGTCTCAAAACATTCCAGTTTAACAAGTTAGGACACCATTAGACTTCTGCTGTCTTTTACTCTGTTAACACATTTCTTTCTCCTGTTGCAAAAATAAAGCATTTCTGCTTTTGTTGTATCAATCTGTCAAGTTCCCAAACAGGGAGTCCTTTCAAGACCATCGTTCCTTTTTTTCTGACACTGCTACAGCACAAGCATCTTTAGGTGGTCAGCAGCTCCAGGAGCAGGAACATTAAGAAGGACATCAAATACTGTAAGAAGTGAAATAACAGACGCTGGCAAAAACTGTCACGCAGGCAGATGTAAGATTGATGTCCACATCCAATTATCTACACGTAAATGTAAGACCAGTCAATAAATGAAGGCTTTCTGTGAATTTGCAACATTGCAGCCCTTCTTTGCAATAAACTATTGTAGGATTTTAGACATAAGCAAAAAAAAAATATATTGCATTAAGAATAATGGGAACTCACAAAAATAAGTTTATAGTGGAAAGTGCCAAATGCTGATGGAGCATTGTTACATGAGGGAAAGCAAAAAATTACACCTCCTGTGTGAAGTCAGGAAGAAAAAAGGGGAGGCAGGAGGAATACGAAATGCCTTCTGCTGATTCAAGAGGAGATGATGAGCAGAGCTGTTACTTTTGCTAACTTTTCATACAAACTCCTAGACAAGCATAATTTTTTTTTCTAGTTTTTTAACACTTAGATTGCAATATAGGTAAAATGTTCATCTCTTTCCTCTCACGAATGACCCCAGGAAAATACGATGCTTCCTTCTCTTGGCTTACTAAGATGAAAGGAAATTGCTTCAGTGGCTCTCCAAATGTGTCTTGGAAAGGGGCTCCTCTTTTGAGGAATTTTACACCGGTCCTGTTTAATCTTTCCAGCAAGGTTTTCTTCCAGAAACTGGAATGTACATAACAGAATAAGTTCACGTTCAGAAGGCGTTACAGCACATTTACTTCACAGCCAAAAACCTACGTAGTAGAAGTTTTGTGAAGAAGGCAGTATTGTTTTGGAGTTCTGTTCACTAAAAAATTGACCTTAAAGTCCAATGTGTTTAGTATTTTTTTTTATGGTTAGTTTGAAGTTGTGGCTTTGAAGAAGACTGATTTCGTTTGATGGAGTACTTGGGCATTTTGTGCTACAAACATTGCTTCAGGCTTGTAGTATGGTGTAAACGTTGTCTTCACAGGTGTCCTGGGGCTTCTCATCGAAGGGTTGCTCTAGAGAGAAGGAAAACGAGCAAGCTGCAAGGCGAAGCAGAGGGCGAGAGCGGTCCTGGTGGGACGGAGCAGCCTGCTAGTTTATCACCAGATGCAGATCAGGGAGTAGTGCCAGCCGAGCAGAGCTTCACCTCGCCCGTCCTTCCCGCCTGGACAGATGAGCCTGGCATCGACAATCCGCCTTTTGAGGAGAACACAGTAGCAGACAGTATGTCATCGCTTATCTTCTCAAGTCTCTTTTATCAGATGTGGAAACATTTGTGGTGTCAGAGCTTGTCTCTTACCAACCATGAATGTGCGTCTTCATCTTGGGCTCTTTTCTTTTGCAGTTCCTGGAGAAATATTAGTGAGTTTTGGTTGTGTACAAGTATACAACTGGAACAAGGTCACAGGAAGGAAAGAAATATTTCAGAGTGTGTGCCAGATATCATGGTGCTGTATCATCATTTATCATATCATGTTAATCTGCTAGTAGCACTGGCCTCGCAGTGAGTTGGAAGGAGTGTATTTTCTGTAAAATTACAAAAGTTGTTTTCTAAGATGAGATTTCTTTTCCCCTCTTCCCCCTGGCCCGGATCAGCAGCCTTCCCACACACGGAGTGCTGTCCTGCTCGAGCGAAAAGGCAGCTGAGTAACTCCTGCATCCATCTGCACCGAATGAGCAGTAACGTCTCTAGCATCTGGGATCTTAGAGAGGAAGTGCTGGGCCTTACCGCAGAGGAAGGTGGTCCTGTCCCCTTCCTTCTCCTCTGTATTTGCCATCCCTTAGCATCCCCCTTTTTCCTTTTCAGTTGTCTCCATGTTTGCTTCAGAAATGGGCTCCTCCTCCTGACTTGGTAACTCATTGGCAGCCCCTAGTGCAGTTGTGAGACCAGCTAACAAAGAGGCATGACCAAGTCGTGCACCATGGGGTAACCCCTAAATCACATTTTTATCATCATCACCAAATGTGAATACATAAGTGACCCCATTGGAGATGAAGCATATGAAATTTATTATAAAGGACAGGATCCAAAGGGTTCAGAACATCCTTTCCAATCCAAATGGCCCCATTTCAGGAAGCATGGATGCTACTAAGTCATTAGAGAGCTGTTTCTAGGTGTTCCAACAACTAGTGGAACTAATCCAATTGCACTTGCTTAGTTTGTTGTTAAACCGTTGTCATGTGGTTGTGTCTACATTGTCCTTTGGTGATTTGCTTTATTGAAAGTAAACGAGCTATAAAAGATATTAATCATCTTTCTTTTTAAAAATAATTGGCAGCAAATCAACAGCCACCTACCTTGCCTGAAGGAGAGATCACTACTATTGAAATTCATCGGTCCAATCCTTATATCGAATTAGGAATTAGCATAGTGGGTGGCAACGAAACACCTTTGATCAACATTGTCATTCAAGAGGTTTATCGAGATGGGATCATTGCCAGAGATGGAAGACTTCTCGCTGGAGACCAAATACTTCAAGTATGGAACCTAATTGCATATTCTGTCTGCTTGCTTTCCATTCACTCCTTGCAGAACTGCCTGTTAACTGAGATGGAAGATTATCCTTGTCAGACCATGTTGTGTAAATGTTAGCTCTGCAATTATCAGTTGGAAGACAAATTAATATTCAGAGCAGAGCATGTTGTTCTAGCACTTTTGGCTATCACGCTTTAGGCTGCCTGTTGGATCAGTCCCTGGAATTATTTTTCCTCCTTAGCACCTCTTATCAATGTTTAAAATATGAGTTTATTTTTCTGTTTTTAAATGCTGTGGGACTTGGTTTTTATTTCAACTTTATGCATGCTTTCCGAAGGAACCAAGGTTACTTCTGGCTAACATGGTGGCATAATTTGTCCCATGTAAAAGGCAATTTGTGGATTGTAAAGCTGACTTAATCTAAGCAGCTATTTTATTCTGGCTTCACTGTTGCCTTCCAATAGCCTCGGCAGTTGACCTGCATCTTTCAGTACATGTAAAAGAGTCAGTGATATTCTTCACTGGCGTGATTTGAAGCAACGTGCAGTAATATTTTTTCCAAAGAAGTAACCAACTTAAATTTGAATTGTTTGTTTATGGTTGAGGGTGTATTTTTGTTGCAGTTTTAAGTAATCCACAGTAAAAAGATCAAATTCTATTCATTTTGGAGTTTTAATTTTATATTAGGGGAAAGGGTTGTTTACAGGACTCTTAAGAAGGCAGTAACAGAGCTCTACATAAACAGGACAGTCCTTCAGCTTTCTTCTATTTTTAATCATTCCACCTGAAAAAAGTATATTACCATCATTTCAAAATGACTTCTGTAACAACGTTTGCTTTTGATCTGATAGCCTAAGATCAGTCCAGCGTTTTTTGTTTCACTTTTTTGAAATCAAGTTGTTAGAAGTAGCTTAAATACTGTAGTTACCCTTGGAATGAAATTAGTTTGCACTTCAGAAAATAAAGTTCCTTTTGAGAAACCTGCCTTTTTCCTCTTATGGAGTGTTAGCATAGTAGCTGGCCAAAAAGCAACCCAAGAGGTTTGCGAAATGTTGGCTTTTTAACAAGCAATTGCAGACTCTGATTGAATGCTGCCTAATTTATTTCAATACTCAAGGGCTCTCCTTCGTTGCCAGAACAGGGAGCTTGTGCTCCAGTGAAGCTTTCGAAATTCTTGCTGTTTGGGCAGGTGACAATTATAGTTTCCAAAGGTTTAAGTGGCAATAAATTGATTATAAAAAGGATTTATAAACTGCAATGAGTCTTCCCCATCGATGTGCTGGCACTGATACTGTCACATGCTGGGGAAGTGTCCATGGGAGTCCTGCTGTCTCGCTGAGGGAGAGGTACAGGAGCTAAAAGCCAAATTTTTTGGAAGATAGAGTATCTTTATTGCTTTGAATTTACCTGTGTAGGTGCTGAGCTGTTGTATTAAAATGTCCAGGCTCGGTCTCTGCCAGCTGTAATTAAGTGCGGTTAGATGCAGCTCAGAGTGCACACTTCAGTCGGGTATTTCTGAAAATGTCTTCAAAGGCTTTTATGAGCAGTAAAGAACTAAAAGAAAGCCAGAAAGGACTGCGAGGTGAAACTCAGCATTTTCTTTCCCAGTCAGACAAGAAGTATTACCCTTTCAAGATCTGAGGGAACAGCATTTAGTAACAGCTACATAAAAGCGTATGTTGTCTGCAAGGTATAGATAGGTGCCTAACATTTTCAAAGTGCTCTACAAATTGTCCTTTTTCTGTGCTGGACTGTGACTGTAATTCATGTAAAACATGACCTAATGAGAATCTCTTTCCCCAAGAAATGCTAAGGCTGTTTGATTCTGAAATTGTGAACTGCCTTGTAGAAAGACTTACTACATTTCATTGCATATATTCTTCTGTGCCCTTTGAGTGCTTCCATATTTTATGTATTTACTTTAGCTAGCGACAGCTAAAAATAAAACTAGATTTAATTTAAGGGCTCTGACAGATGAGCCCTAGTGGGTTTTGCTGGTGGCAGCTCTGAATGTATTTCTCCTAGCTGTCCCTCCTTTCTCTCTGCCCAAGGTTACAGCCTGTTTCAGGGCAGTAGCAGACCAGGACATGGCCATGGTTCAGTGTCTGAGCCTCACGGTCCTGCTGGGAGCGGTGGCTTTGTACTGGGCATGGGGCTGGAGGTCGAGGTGGCTCAGTGAGGGTACAGCCACCCCTTTGCCCTGCTGAGACCACCACAGCCAAATCATTTGGCATTGACCTTTCGGAGCCCCTCAGCTCAGACGTGATGTAAATGTGACAGCTGTCATGCATAGATTTCTAAGTCTTTTCTCTTCCTATTTTTTTTTTAAGTGCTAATGTTGCTATTAGATGATGGGAAGCTGCAGATTTATATCTTTTACTTACTTAGGTTGCAATAGGGACCATTAAAGGCTTAGGTAAGGCAGGTCAGTATAATCCATTTGGTGTTAGTTTCTGTCTGCTGAAATTGCGGGACAGCGGTTGCTCCCTCAGGGCACAATAGTACCTGCTAAGGATGAAGTTTGAACGTTAACTTTGAAACTCTTCTTACAGAACAAGGCAAATAGAGCTTTTGTGCAGGTTTTTGTGGTGCTCCTGTTTTCTGCCAAATCTCACTGCCCTGTCAATTTTTATCTTAACTTTATAGTGCAAGAAATGACTGAAGATTACTGATCAGTGGGCCACATAACAAACACAATTCTTGTTTATAGGCAGTGAAGGTTTAATCAGGTTTTCACTTACAAACCGTATTCTGAGTGATACAGGTTATAAGTCTGAAATTCTGACCCAGTTGAAGTTGGAGGAAAATCTCCTAAGTTCATGCTAAGACTTGAGAACCAGTACAACCACCTTTTTGTGGTGTCTTAATTAACAGTTTTCATTATTCTGGATTTCAAGGGTTTTTTAAATTTTTCACATCATGGAAGTAGTGCATATTGTTACACATAAGTTTTCTTCAAATATTTGGATGTATTCTTTTTATAGCTATTATTTTATAGTTTTAAGTGTTCCTGGGCTTGACACTGAAAGCACATGGAAAGTTCTTGTACTGGAGAACAAACAATGTAAAGATCTAGGGAACGCAAGTGTAGCAGACCAGGAGAAAAAAAAAAAATGGACTGTAATGACAGAGGGTGTTCACTGTTAAGAGTGATGTTGTCACCTTTGTGGGAAAAGGTCTCAAGTTGCACCAGGAGCAGTTTAGGATGAATATTAGGAAAAATTCCTTCACCGAAAGGGTTGTCAAGCATTGGAACAGGCTGCCCAGGGAAGTGGTTGGGTCACCATCCCAGAGGTATTCGCAAGATGTGTAGATATGGCACCTGTGGACATGGTTTAGTGGTAGAGTTGGCAGTGCTAGGTTAATGGTTGGACTCGATGATCTTAAGGGTCTTTTCCAGCCTGAAAATAAGTTTGTCGATTGGGCAGCCACAATGGGTTTGGAGGAGAGGATGGAAGGGTGAGAGAGGAAGCCTGGTAGGGTCAGATACGTAGGTTGCTCCAAGGCTGGTTTTGCAGTGAGCTCTGGATTTAGTTTGGAAAGGACTTTATTTCCATAACCAGGAGCAATTAAACACATGAAAATATCATTCTTATTTGTTGTTGTTGTTTTGCAGGTCAATAGCTTTGACATAAGCAACGTGTCCCACAACCACGCTCGTGCTGTGCTTTCCCAGCCTTGCTCGGTGCTGCACCTCACCGTGCTGCGGGAGAGGCGGTTCGGGAGCCGCATGCACAACCACACCGACACCACCAGCTGTGTGCGGGAGGACAGCTTTCAGGTCACCCTGCATAAACGCGACTCCAGTGAGCAGCTTGGCATTAAGCTTGTGCGCAGAACGGACGAGCCGGGAGTTTTCATTCTCGACCTTTTGGAAGGGGGGTTGGCTGCTCAAGACGGCAGGCTCTGCAGCAATGACCGCGTACTTGCAATTAATGGACACGACTTGAAGCATGGGACACCTGAGCTTGCTGCTCAGGTTATACAGGTAATTTGCATTCCCTCCCTGAGTCCTTAGCTCAGCTTTATTTCTTGGGCAAAGCCTGGGGTAGAGTCTGTCCTGGACAGAACACCTTGTGTAACACCTAAAAGCCTGCAGCGATGCAATTTGCTGTGATTTATGTTCTGAAAATAATAGCGCAAAACAGGGCTTGCCTTGGCACCTAAAAGATGAACTTCACCTCCTCAGAAGTAAAAGTGCATTAGTCTTCCCTGGCATGCAGCCTGAAGGTTAGAAGGCTGTTCATGTGAGCAAGGAGAATACCATGTAGTCTATTGCTTAGCAGAAAAAAAAAAAAGAGGATTATTATCATATTTATATATGTACTGTAGTTTTAATCTCTCAGTAAGCTCTATAAAAGTGGGATTTGTTTTGTATTTATTTGCTTGTGCATGGAATTGGAGTTAAAACAGGAAAGTGATTTGTCAAACTTCGAGGAGGCAACAGGTAGCAGCTGGGAAAGAAAAAACAGATCTGCCACGAGTCCCGTGCAGTAAAACTCATTTTCTGGGTATTCAGGAAAGGGCTATTCCCAGTGTCTGGCTTTGCTCTGGACAAAAATATTACCCAAAGATTGATGCAGTGTGACATATGACCCTTCCCTGTTCCCACAGGAAAACCTTTACTCCGTGGCTTTCTTCCAGCCTGTAAGGAAACAGCTGCAGCACATCGCTGCTTCCTGCTGACGGGATGTTAGTGAAAATTGCTCTGTTTTTAGGAAAGTTGGAATAAACCAGTAGTAGTTGATTGCAGTCTAGTGCAGCCGTCTATACTTAGCTCAGCACCACATAGAGAAGTCCAGTACAAATGAGTAGTATGTATTTGTTTCATGAATCATTTCAAGAGCTTCCCTTGCAGTTAAAGAAAAACAGTGATCTTGGGCATTTTAATTTCTGTTTCCCAGTTTTTTGTATACTGTGAAGTGGTCGGAATTTTACACTGGGTAACTTTCCTCTGTTGAGGTGTGGGTTTGTGGCAACAGAAAAAGTTGATGTTTTATTTAACATCTGGTAACTGAGTCTCTTGGTACTCCCCAAAATCCAGAATTTGACAGTCTGCGCATATATAACATCTTTCTTGGAAGTCTCTTTGGAAAGTACCAGAGGTGTTCAGAGCTTTTGACCAAAATCTGCAGACATGTGGGCATTTCTTTCTTTTATTGCTACGTGTTGCGGAAGTTCACAGAGCCTGCAAATGGAATTGGATCATTTTTAATGTTTGAAGCTTCATAACACAAAGTGAGAAATGGTCCTTTTGGCAGAGGGTTTTCAGCTGATGTAAGTGTAGCATCAGAGGCAAAGGAGCAGTGTTAATATCCCTTCCATTTCGGGGGGAATTGCAGCAAGAAGCAAGTGAGGGACTGTGCAGTCTAAGCAGTCGGTGGCACCCCCAGGAACTGGAAAACAAGTTCTGCTGTTCTTGTTTCATATTTCATCGCATGTTTTCCTCCCTCTCTGCTAATCATCAATATCCGATCAACTTCATTACTTTGTTTTATATATTTGACAGGCTAGTGGGGAGAGAGTGAATTTGATCATCTCTAGACCCCTGAAGTCACAGACGGTCAGTATTATCCGAGACACTGGGACCCACAACAGCAACCCACACCAACACCAGTCCCAGCAGCTCTTTCACAGCAGACCCAACTCACATAAGGTTGGTGTTTCTGACTCTAAGAGGTACAAATACCATTGTACTTGTGATAGTATAAGTGTGTAGCAAGGCAAGAAGAAAGGTTTATATCTTCTTTCTTACCTACTTAAAAATAAAAACAAAGAAAAGATGAAGACTTCCAACTACTCAAGTCCTGCATCGTGTCTGGAGTGGGAACAGAAGATATGCAACAGCTTTTTGGTATTTTTTTAAATTTGCTGACTGCAGTGAAAGAAGCAGATTCTCTGAGCTCATACAGCTGTGGTTGTTAGAACTTGTCTGAGACAGTGGCTCATGTGTTACTGCTGCATGGGAGAGCTGTCATTCAAGAAAGTTATTTTTTTGATGCCACTGTGCTTGCTGCAACCAGCAAGGAAAGGAGATGTGGTGCACACCATGCAGCATGTAAAGAGCATGCTGGAGGGGTGTGTCATATTCTCCATGGAGCCAGCAATGCTGGCTCCAATTCTGCTGATTCTGCAGAGTCAAGCAGGGAGAGAAGCAGAATGAAGAGACTTTGATGAAGCTAGTGTCAAATTATCTGGAAGACCTACAGAAATAAAGCCTGTGCTTGAGGTATTTTTGTAGTTAGAAAAACACGACTTCTCACTGTTGAGAAGTTGATTTTGTGAAATAATTGTCATATTGGCCATGTCAACCAAGCCACCTTTCCTCCTGTCCGCTCTGTTGGCACCACTGTTTAATGTCATGCTTCTATTGGGAGGATTTACATGTGTTGATAGTATTTTCTTTTAAAAGTTTGGGTAGTTTCAGAAGAGAACAAGTGAGGCTCTAAGAAGCTTGTTTGCCTCTTGAGGGACAAAGGTGAAGCTCCTGAAAACAGTTAGTGGCCATTAGTACATGCCACAATGTTAGGCCGTATCAGCACAATGGCTACAGCTCATCTGTATCAGAGCCTGAGCCCACTTTCCATCTGCCGGCGTGGGTTGTGTTCATATCACGGTTCCAAAGTTGATCCGTTGGCTGAGCTGATTTCCCTCACATACCAATACCGTCCCTGGACTCTTCCAAAGTAGGAAGTCCCATGTAACAACAAGTGGATATTTCCCATGTTTCATACCATTTATCTTTGCCTCTCTCTCATTAACCTGCAGTTGGCTTAGAAGTCTTGTGGCTGAAAAAATGTTTACATAATTGCCTGGCACCAGCCAGTTAGTTCTAAAGCCTGAAGACTTAAAAAGGAGCTGTCTTTATCAGTTATGGTATGTGTACATATAGCTACATATGTGATTAGCACGTATATGTGAGGAGCAGAGTCAGTCAGAAGGAGCATGTGGCATTGGAAGTAGAAGGCAGCAGTGTTGCCATTTTCCAAGAGAAGGCAGGGGAATAAATAGATATTTGTAGTTGGAAGAATCTCCCAGGTTATTCTGTTATTTTGGATTCCTTGCAAATATTCTGTTGATTTAAGATGCTACTACAGGTGTATGTGCTGTGGTTTGAATGTATCACTAAATACCCTGAAGAGGAAGGGCTTCATAAAATATATTTTGAATCAGGTTTAGATCCTTTTGAATGGGGCAAAACTAAATATGGGTTAAACATTATAATCCTGGTGTTACAAAATGAAATACAAGATCTCTTCTTGCTTCAAGTTTGGGTCTTCATTGTAAATCATTAGTGAGTCTGCACAAGGCACCCATTACCAGCCTATAGCATTGATTGGCCTTTGTTACTTTGTGCTCTGGGAGATTCTCCATACCAGCTGCAAAAGAAAACATGACGTGTAAGGGCTTTGAAAGGTCTCTCTTTGTCATCATGAAAACACATGTGTGTTTTCATTTCTTAGAAGCTTCTTTGTAGTTCTAGGCCATCTTCTGCCGACAAATGAGGTAATGCTGATGTTCACCAAGACATCAAAAGATTTGTTTCTGGTTTGTGCCCAGTTCTTTGACCATAGGATTTTGTAGTGCAGTCCTAAAATTTAGCCTTTTCCAATGTAGGATGCTAAGAAAAATTGGAGTGAGATTTTCAAGTTGGGCCTTTATAAATTTTCTGCCCATATTTACTTATCTACATGAGTAGCTTTTTTTTCTTTTTTTTTTTTTTTTTCTGACCTGTAGAAGTGCCAATTTGCGCTACTTAGTCCTTTTAAACCATTCTGTATAAGTGCCAAATTATAGCTTTGGGGTGTATTTAGTTGTGTTTTGTTCTGGTTTTTGTTGTTTTTTTGTTTTTTTAAAGTTCTAACAATGTTATTTATCCTTGTCAAACAGGATCTCTCCCAGTGTGTTACATGCCAAGAAAAGCACATTACTGTGAAAAAAGAGCCACATGAATCTCTGGGAATGACAGTGGCAGGAGGCAGAGGTAGCAAAAGTGGCGAACTGCCCATCTTCGTGACAAGTGTACAGCCTCACGGGTGTTTGGCAAGAGACGGCAGGATTAAACGAGGTGGGGCTTGGTTTCCCTGGTGGCACGGGTGGCCTCTGACTGCTGTTTGATGAGTACGTGCTCTGGAGTCAGGTGGTGTCAAAAAGTCTTCTCACAGATGTAGGGAAGTGCTGATGGATGCTTTTCTTCATGTTTCAATAATTGAAATAGAGTATTTAGTATCGCACTTCCACCTTTTCTAGGAAAGGGATGTTTAGAGAACGGTAGCAGGGGAAGTAAATAAGATCAGGAAATGTCTGGTTAAATTCTTTAAAGCTGACGGTAATCCCCTGAGCTGAGGGTCTGGTGTGATGCTTAGCGCACACATCCTGTTTTTGTGTTTAATGTGGTAGGCTGGGTCCCATCTCTGTCTGAGAAACCTCCGCCAGTCACTAGTCACTGTAGTATCTGAATAGCAGAGATGCTCTGATGATGGGCCACAGCGCACCTGGGCCAAGTTTACCCCCGAAGCTGCATCAGTGTTGACCCTGGTTCCTGAATGGTCTCCTATCCTTTGTGAGAGCTTCGGTTTGCTGGTCTTCAGGGGTGCTGCAGCACCCGCCCCTGTTCCGCAGCTTTGCAGAAGGGAACTGGGAGGTGGAGGTTAGGCTCGGTGCAGGTGGAGGCAGTCCTACCTCATCGATAGCAAAGCATTTGATGGTTAAAACATACTATGCCATATGTGAAACAAAGACTGCCTGTGGGATCTCTGCGATTCAGAGTTCACAGAATTACAGATTGTTTTAGGCTAGAAATTTAGGGAAGAAAAAAGCCACTTCACAGATTGCAAATTTAAAAAGAACAGTGTGGGAGCATCCTTATATACCTCTGAGAGAAGGAGATTTACACCCACATACCAACAGGTACGCTCCCTTTTTCTGTACTACTATGAAAAACACACTTGATGGAAGAATTGCAATTTCTCTTTCATTGTGTAACATTAAAGTAGCCACAGCAGCAACAAAAAGTGATTTCAAGTTAAGCTGCACCCCAACTTTAGGTTTCCCTGGGAGGAAAAAGCTTTTAAAAAATGAGTCTTACTCCAAATGTGACCCAGGTGTCCACACTTTTCCTTTGTTTTTTCTGGCTTTCATTGGTAAGTGAGACATTGTGTGAAAGAGCAGCCTGTCACCACTTGGACAGTAAATAACATTCTTGCTTTTTAAAAATATTCTGAAATAAAATAAAAATTGTGGCAATTTTTTTAGTAGCTTTGACTCTTTCCAGATTACCTTTGTAGAGATGCTTTTCATAGAATCATAGAATGAATCATAGAATGGTTAGAGTTGGAAGAGACCTTAAAGATCATCAAGTTTCAACCCCCTGCCATGGGCAGGGACACCTCACACTAGAGCAGGTTGCTCAAAGCCCCATCCAGCCTGGCCTTAAACACTTCCAGGGATGGGGGCATCCACAGCTTCTCCGGGCAACATGTTCCAGTGTCTCACCACCCGCACAGTAAAGAATTTCTTTCTGGTATCTAATCTAAATCTCCCCTCTTCCAATTTAAAACCATTACCCCTTGTCCTGTCACTACATTTCCTGACAAAGAGTCCCTCTCCGGCTCTCCTGTAGGCTCCCTTCAGATATTGGTAGGCTGCTATAAGGTCTCCTGGGAGCCTTCTCTTCTCCAGGCTGAACAACCCCAATCCTCTCAGCCTGTCTTCAGAGGAGAGGTGCTCCAGCCCTCTGATCATCTTCGTGGCCCTCCACTGGACCCATTCCAACAGGTCCATGTCCTTTCTATGTTGAGGACTCCAGAGCTGGACATAATACTCCAGGTGGGGTCTCATGAGTGCAGAGTAGAGGGGTAGAATCACCTCCCGTGACCTGCTGGTCACGCTTCTTCTAATGGACTGGGTTTTGGACCAACCTTTCCAGTAGTTTTTGAATTCCATTTTGTTCTCCTGAGTAACAAGTTAGAAAAAGCAAATGACCTAAAACACTCCGTGGAGACGCATTTATCTACAAAAGCTGGTTACTTTGTGGTGCTTGCATTGTTCTTCCTTCCCTTTTTAAGTTAGGGTGGACCTAAGATCCACTACTGGAAACGATTACGTCGTGGCATCTGCAATAACAGTTGCAGCCGAGATGGTGAGGTGCTTAGGTAATTTCTGTCTCAAATTTTCAGGGCAATACACCATAGAAGCCACAGCATTTGATCTGTTCTGTGGAAATAAATGATACCGATCCAGCTTAATAGTTCAATACCTTAATGTTTCAAACTGACAGCGTAAGGCTTCAGAGCTGTTCACATTCTCGGGCTGTTAGTTCAGACCGTCTCAGCTCCAAAAAATACAGTATTAAATGAAACCCTGGCGTGGGAGGTGCTGTCGGTAGGAATGACTCTGACAGACTGATGTGTTCTCACTTGCACCTTTGAACAGGTGATGTGCTGCTGAACATCAACGGCATTGATTTGACTAACCTCAGTCACAGCGAGGCAGTGGCCATGCTGAAGGCTAGTGCTGCGTCTTCAGTAGTCGCCCTGAAAGCCCTGGAAGTCCAGATTGTAGAAGAGCAGCCCCTGGCTAATGAAGAACAATTGAGTACCATCAGTGAAAATGAATACGATGCCAGCTGGTCACCATCATGGGTCATGTGGCTGGGACTTCCAAGGTATGGAATTAATTGATAAATTAATTAGTTACTAGTTGCAAGCTAAGTCCGGGAGAGACATAAAAAAGAGACCTTATTAGTTGCAGCCCATCTGCCCTTATTTCTGCCTGCCTGACCGTCTCAGCTACGTTTGGTTGGCAGCGTCCTTATGAACAGGTTGCGAACAGGAGGAATGTTTCCTAAGGAAGCTGGAAGATTAATAGGCTTGGTTTATCCCTTCAGAAGCTACTCACATGGATTCTTCTCATTGAACACAAGTCATTTTTTCTATTGTTTAACCATATCATAACTTTCTGTCGAATATCTAAACCCAGAGAGATGATTAATAGAAACACAAAGTATATACCCACATGTCTCTTGGCTAGTCTGCTATCTAAATGTATGAGGCCAAATATATAACTTTACAATGTTGGACAGACTTGCCATTCTGACAGACTCTTGACGTGGGTCTCTTGCACAGTCTGTAGTTACAAATCCCCATGGTTTGGGGTTTTTTTTCAAGAACCCACTACCACATCTTCCAAACACAAAAACTCTTCAAGATTTCCCTCCAAGCGAGCTCCTTCCCCTTGACTAACTTGCAGTCTGCTGGACATCACCGCGTTTCATTTTTGCTCTTCTATTTTTCACTCTTTTGTGGCTATAGCTGTAAGCTCATTGCGGCATTGCTTGCTATCAAGTAGAACTCCCACTACAGCGAATAGTTGTTAACCTGCGCGCCCTGATTGAAGTTAATTCCTCTCCCTCTGATAGGGCTGCCGGGCTCAGGTCTGTAGTTTAAGCATAAAACCAGAACAAGAACCAGACGTATTGGTAGCAGAATGCTGTTGAAGATAACAGACCCATGCGCTGGCCCTCCAGAGATTTCACACTTATTTCTGAGTTTTACTATCAATTAATTTCTCTTCCATTAAGTAATGAGTTACCTAATCTCAATAAGCAGCTCTCAGATTTGGCAAATGTACTTCCTTTCCACGCTTCAGCAGTGGTTTCCTGCTTATATCCTACATATGCCCATGTGTGGACCTTAAAGTTATGCTATGCATTGTGCTGCTGTTCTTTAAAGGAGTGTTGTACATCAGTAAAGAGCTTGGCATCTTTTTTTACCCAAAAGTTAATTTCTATGTTGTGGTTTGTTATCTTTTTTCTTTTAATTACAGTCATTGCCAACTTCATTGGCAAGAATTAATTTTCATGGGGGAGACAACATATACTGGTACAGTTAGTGAAGCATGATCTGAATAATTTACATTCTGTGTAATAAAATGGTTAATCATTTATATTTTCATTACTGGTGGTGCATCAGTTCAGAGGTAGTGAAGATGATGCATGGAGTTTTAGATCTTTACTTAAAGTAGAAAAAGCCTAAACTGACTTGGGGGTGGAAGAAAAATGCTCTGCATTTTTGACTTGCAAACTAAATATATCAGGCATCCATTTTCCACCCACATTCTCGACACCTGTGAAATCCCTAAAATGCCATTCTATTACTGTCAGTTTACAGAGTTAACTGTGTTTAGGTGATTATTCCAGCACTGCATTATTTCTTTCAAAGCACTTTTCTGCCTCAAGATTGTGGGGCTTTTTTTGGTAATCAGTTTGAATATTGCAAAATTACTCTGGGAACAGAAGCGGAATCACCATCCCTCCCCTGCTCTCCCACGCTTAGCACAGTGGTAGTGATGAGACAGCAGGTGTTGTGCCTACTATAAAAATATCTATATGTGGTATACACGAGGTTTTTTTGGTTTTTTTTTTCCTTGCTATCCTGTGCTTCCATTCCACAGCTGCCTACATAGCTGCCATGACGTAGTCCTGCGGCGCAGCAATTTAGGAAGCTGGGGCTTCAGCATCGTCGGTGGCTACGAGGAGAACCACACGAACCAGCCTTTCTTCATTAAAACGATTGTCCTTGGAACTCCCGCGTACTTTGATGGAAGATTAAAGTAAGCTAAAATAATAGTAGTAATACCAATAACAATTATAATCAACACTTTTATATAGTTACAAGCTGGTGCAAGTAATTGCTTAAGGAAGCAGGCTTAAGCCTGGAGAGGAGAAGGCTGAGGGGAGACCTTATCTATGTTTGCAAGTACCTAAAGTGTGGGTTGAAGGATGATGGAGCCAGACTCTTTTCAGTGGTTCCCAGCAATAGGACGAGGGGTAACAGGCACAAGCTGGAACATAGGAAGTTCCAGTCAAATATGAGGAAGAACTTCTTTACGGTGAGGGTGGCAGAGCCCTGGAACAGGCTGCCCAGGGAGGTCGTGGAGTCCCCTTCACTGGAGATTTTCAAGACCCGCCTTGATGCAGTCCTGAGTAATGTGCTCTAGGCAATCCTGCTTTAGCAGGGGAGTTGGACTATATGATCACTAGAGGTCCCTTCTAACTCTGACAATTCCATGATTCCATGAAATACGTTGTAGCGTCTTGTGCCGGGGGGCGATCATGCAGCCTAGTAGAGCTTTGCCTCCCTGATGAGGGTGATGCGGGGAAGTATGAGGTGTTTCCGCTGGGGAAGGGGTGTCTGTCAGAGGTGATGCTGGTGCTGGCACCTCTGCCATCTCCTGTCCTCCTCCCCAGCTGCAGTGCTGATGTAACCTGCTGTCTCCGTCTCCCGGTTGAACACTCCTTTAGGCCAAGAGACATTGCAAAATGTATACGTGCAGAACTTGCCTTGTTCTTAACGTTTTTGTCTTCTTAGAGAATGGCTAGAAAATTAGAACTTACTTCTGTAAAGTGAGGAAAACTGCTTTATCCTTTCAAATAGCCTTCTGAAGCCACTGCTGGAAACCCTGGCACTGAAGATGGGTGCTGCTGCTTTAATGGAAAGGCAAGAAAGTAGTTGAAAAAGTCAGTATCTCTGAAAAGACAGTTAAGAAACCAAGTCCTCATGTCAGTGCCTTAAGGGTCATTACTTGGCAGGAAAAACACTGATAAATGAGGAGAGTTCAGTGGAAGCTCCCAAGATGGCGTGAGCTGGAGCACTTACCCTACAAGGAGAGGCTGGGGGAGCTGGGCTTTCTCAGCCTGGAGCAGAGATGTCTTTGCAGACACTCAACAGCTCCTTCCAGTACCTGCAAAGAGATATTGAGAAGATGGAGCCCTGGCTCTTCACAGAGGTGCAGGGCAAGAGGAAGAGAGACTATGGGCACAAGCTGAACTTGTTTCCCATGAGGACGGTTAGGCTGTAGCACGGGTTGTGTGATCTCTGCCCTTGGAGATTTCTGAGACCTGACTGGATAAAGCCCTGAGCAACCTGGTCAGGTCTCACAGCTGACCTTGCTTTGAGCAGGAGGTGGGACTAGAGACCTCCCGAGGACCCCTCTGACCTTAACAATTATATGATTCTACTTAGACATTATGTTTGGATGCAGCCCTGAGGCCTAATATGCGTATGTGCATCTTAGTCTTGTGTAGAATTAGTTCAGAACTAGGACATACAGTTCCTATTACAGGTTCTCTTGTTCATAAACTGATCTTTTGTGAAGGTGGCAGTAAAGAATATGCAACTTGAAGTTTTATGGCATGATTTTTATGTGTAGCTTTACTTACAAAGTAACTTAAGAAAAAATGTAGTTATGCCTAGAGCCTTGCCAGTAATTGATTTTTCAGTTCAATGACTAAATAAATAAATGAAAAAATAGCTTGGCTGAACATAAAATTACATTTTTTTTTTTGGCCAACTATGAAACAGTTTGGATTAAATGAAAGATTTCAGTTCAACCCAAAGTAAATAATTTCAGATTGGGGAAATAATGACTAGAAGTCTTCATACAAATGGAAATTCAAGCATCATTCCTAAGAAGAGGGGAAGAGTAGTTGTGGTCTCACTTACCCCCTTGTAAGGAATGGAAAAGATGCTCGTGTGATGCTGTGATGTAGTACCCTCAGTTCAAATGTGCTGTCTCACTGAGAATATGGACTTAAAAACAGGCAATGAACAAGGGAGAACTCCTTACAACCTGCATCATGAGTTATCCTGGGGCAGGGTTTTTTGAAGCTGTTCTGTTTTGTTCAAGTTATCTAAATGTTTCATTCAGCCGGAGACAGAAGAAGAAAATAACTTCACAGTTCAGTACTTAGGAGAATTTTCTGCCTACATTATCTGTCTGGTGTGATTTTATAGAAGGTGAAATGACTTCAGCAGAAAGGCTGAGTGAGTGAGACCCCGCTCAGTGAACTGTAGCAGTGGGTTTTGGGTCATGGGGTACCTTGTTTCAGGCAGAGAATGCGCACTTGACCTGTGTAGGTCACACCGCCTCGTCCTCCTCTGCTCTGCCCTAGTGAAGGGCACTGGGAGAGCTCCAGAGATCATCCAGAGCCATGGCTCTTTTTGCCATCTGTTTTGGTGCCTCCAATAGTTGGGAGGATCAGTTTTAGGAAAAGTTCTGTTCGATCTCCAGAGTCATGTTTGACTGCTCTGGGGGATGGCAAACACACACGCAAGTCAAGTCGCAGAGAAGAGGTACCTGGAGATGGAGGGTGCTCAGTGTAGGAAGAACTTAGGGGCTTTTTTGAAGTTTCTCTTGAGCTTGTAAAAACTGAAACTTAACCCTTCGAGGTCAACTTTCTCAAGGCCAGCAAACAGCGCCCTCCCAAATTTCTGTTCCCTGCTTCAAAACACAGAGAAGCTACAGTTTCTCAGTTGAACCATCTGCTGAGGGAGATTTCAAGCCAAATGGTTACATTTGACAAAATCGTAAGCCATTGAAAACAAGGTTTTCAGTTGAAATGTGGTCGGTAACCATAAGTATCTTTACTTACACCTCCTACAGTAAAGCCATGTTTGGTGTAAATGTGTTATAATCCACACAAACAAACAGAAATGCTTCTCATGCACATGCTGTCTCATTATCTTCTCTTGACTTGGTTAGATCTTTCCAACTCTCTCTTTCCACGTTTTCCTCCAGGTCAGCTCTTAATGCAGAACCGTCTTTGTATTAGAATTGAAATCTAGTGATTTGGGAGATTCCCAGATGAGTTTCAGTAGTAAAACAGACTTAAAATTGAACCCCTTTGGGTTTTTTAGCTACGCTTCCAACCTGATGCAAACCTGTCACCCCAGCAATGAATTGTTGTTTGTTGGTGTGTAGTAGATACTGCAGAGCAGTAGTCTTCATTTGGTTTGTTTTTTCTTCTTCTTGTGTCTTTTAGGTGTGGTGATATGATTGTTGCTGTAAACGGACTATCCACGGTTGGAATGAGCCATTCTGCACTCGTTCCCATGCTGAAGGAGCAGAGGAACAAAGTAACTTTAACAGTGATTTGCTGGCCTGGAAGCCTCATCTAGATTTTGAATCACTTTGATTCAAGCAGTGTGTTTTACTATATAGCTGGCACAATAATCTCCTCTATCTTTTTTCCCCTATTGATACTATTGATACAGCTGGTTATAAGCAGGGCCAAAACTGCTGTATTTTCATTTTTTTACAGGCCTCTCAGACTTATTCTATATATCTTTCCATCCTGAAATAGCCATTTCTGTTTGCTATATCCATTGCTGACGCAAATGCAAATCTACGCGCGCTCACAGAGAAACTCCCACACCGGTAAGGCTGTCGTTGAGCTTTCCCCATCAGGCTTCTAGAGTCAGCAGAAGAACTTGGTGGTTCTTTGGGTTTCTCTGCACAGTCCTTAAGTTACACATGATATATAAAGGTAATAGCCATGTGCTCGTTCTTCCCTGCGAAGAGAACGTGTGTCAGTACCGCAGTGACACGTCTATCTGCTGCTATGAATCACAATCCGTTTCCAAAGGTACGTCTCCTCAATTTGTAAGCCTTTTCATTTTTGATTCAATGTTTCAAACTGATTCAAGTAATCCATCTTGCTCATCAGAAATTACTTGGTCCCCCAGATTTTTCTTGCAGGGCATCAGTGTTCATAGAAAAGTAGGACAAAAGCCTGATATTACTGGAATTTTTATAAAGTGCAATAATTGGACTCTTTGTTAGGAAACTTTACTATATTACAGAGTTTGTATCCTATAACGACAAGAAATATGGAAGTAATTACTGTTGCAACGCTGGCAAGAATGCGTGTGCCCGAGGTCGCCTTTGAGTGAACGGCTTGCAGTATTAGACTTTACTTTACAAATGAATGTTTTGCTGAGTCAGAGAATTTTGATGAACATTTTTATGAAGATCATTTTTACCGTTTCTATTGTAGTTGTCAGCTCTCTTTCTTCATGTGTGGAAAACAATACTTTGACTTGTGCTTTCTAAATGAGAGAATTATTTCCAGGAAAAAAGAAAGCTATTAAGAAACCATACGTTATGGTTTGCAGGTGGGCAGGCTGGAAGGAAGGCTCTTTGAATTCAAGTCCAACTGCAAAGCTAGCTGCAAAGTTCACTCTTATTCTGTCACCCCCTGACAAATGTATAAATGCCTTGATATCAAATGCTGAAACGTTCTCTCTTGCATTTCAGGATATTATATTTTTTTTTCCTTAAGAGAGCACCTGCTATTAAGTTGTCAGTAAGAGTAACGCTATTTATCTTGGATTGTATTTAGTATTTTTACAAACCAACCTGTAACTTCTAGAGTTTGCCTTTCCATGATATTTGCAGGCTAAGCACCCATTTGTTTTAGAAAAGAGAGGTGGAGCACGGAAAGAAATGTGCTGACCTGGAGCTAACCCTGTGTGTTGTCAGTGTTCTGCATATTTGAAAAAGAGCTTCGTTTATAAACCAGGTTCCCAACCTGAACTGATTTTATGAATGACCTCTGTATTGTAATATTAATTACCAGACAATGTACTTGAGAATCACAGCATATTTCAATTGTGAAGCATGAGCTTTATTTTCAAACTTAGCCGGTATAATATTGGGGCATATTATCGCATGTCATTAATTCCAGTAGCTTTGTTTTAAAAAGAAATAAAGTTACTCTTTTGCAAAAAAAAAAAAAAAAAAAAGTAAAAATCTCATATGAATGAAGTGGTTTTATTCCTCTCATATGTATGCTGTCAGTTTAATTTCATAATACTAAAATACAAAAGAATGTCCTCTACAGTATATTACTGTACTGAGAACCTTTGTTTCTGAAGCAAACACCAAACTTATTTTATACTATAAGTGATTTGTGAACAAGCTTCCTCCCACTCCCAGATGCTGTTTAACTGTATGCTTTGCTCTTAATACAGATATTTTTTTTCATAAAATACATCTTAGTGTAGCTTTTAGGGAAGATTTTGACATAGATTTAATGTTTTTTATTTTAAAAATTACACTTTCCATTCAAAACCCTGCAAAAATCAGATTTTTTTTTTTCTTTTATATGTATATGTAACAAAAGCATGGGTTAGCTTAAACTGTGCAGTTTTGTTTCTGTGTGCTGTAGCTTTTGATCAGAACGTCTGGTGATAAAGCCTTTCTGAATTAATTCCTTTCCTGAATAATTTTTCCCCTTTCTCTTGTAGCTGCATAGTTGGGTTTGGTTTTCTGTGCCTTCTGTTTTAAATTATTTCAAGGGTTTTTTGGTTTGGTTTTTTTTTTTTTTCCCCAGATATTACTATCTAATTGTATGGTATTAATGAAGGATGAATGAAAATAAAAGTTCATTCTACTCATTGTCATAACTCAAGGTATTGTCTCGCTCTTTGCAAAAGATACGCGTAGCTCAATGCAGACTCAATTTAAAGATCTTTCTTTTCGACTGTGATTTATCATAAATTACAGTTAGTGAACGTAGCAAAAGAGTCTGAGGGCATGGTCATCCAGCCAGGGTAGTGTACCAGCTGTTTGACCAGTAATCCCAGCACTGAGCAGGGTTTTTAAAGGGGAGGTAAGATCTGTGCCTTACGCTGCCAGCAGCGTTTCCTCTTTTCCCCTCCACGCCAGCTGGTACCGATCATCTGGAGGATGTTTTCACAGCATAGATTTGATGCAAGGAGACAGTCTTGCTGGAAACCTCAGTTTTACAGCTGCAACTTGAGCCTGCTGGTAATCAATTCCCTTCTCCGTCTCCTGTGGGCAAGTATGCTCTATCTTTAGATGTCTGCGAAGCTGGAATAGGTCTAAAAGCAATTTCTTTTCTAAGTGAAGTTGCCCAGAACCTGGATTCTTATCCCTTGCGGTAGTTAGTGGGTTACGAAGAGATGAGTTCCTCTAAAACAAAACCATGCCTACACACAGAAACACAGAAGAAACCAGCCACATCTGCTGGTGGGTTACTATCTTTTGTACTTGTAACGTAAGAGCCAGACCTTTAGAGTTTTGATTTACAGACAGATTAATCAATTCATTGTTGCAGCTGAAGGTGCACAGAGCTGGTGTGTGAGGTGGTGGACCTAGTCATCTGTGTGCTGAAGCTTCGTGGGAGGAACACCTTTGCCAAACAACCCTAGGAATCTCCAGCGAAGAATGTAAACCAATTTATTCTGCTTCACAGCATGCCAGTGAAGCGAAATCTGAAGATGTTTCATTTGCCGCTCAAAACTTCCTATTTAGAGTCAGGAAAAAATGAGGGGAAAATTTAACATTGCAAAAGAATTAAGAATTCATTTATTTGCAGATTCCCTAATATATCTGGGGTGGGTATAATGAAAATCTAAGCCTGGTTCTCAGATATAGTGTGACCCAGATAGTATCAGAAGCAAGGCAAGTTCCTTTTAGTCAAGAAACTTGACTATTTATTTTTGAGGCAATTTTAATGGATCATAAAAATTTGTTAATGAACTAACATAGGAGATCCTGATGGTTAAAGGAATGAGTATGCCAGGCAGGGCAGCAATGGTGGCAAACACGGAGTAAAGGCCACACGTGTCTGATGCCACACGGCCCATGAAGATGTTGTAACACCAAGGAAGGTCAGTGAACAACCCTCATCCCAGTTGTCTCAGGAAAATTCTAAGCAAGTGTACTTAGGTAAAAAGTGGATCTCTGCCAACACAAAGAAAAATGAGAGAGAGAGAAAATTATTTACAATGGCCTCATCACACCTGACATAAATCTGTGCACCTAGTGAAGAACAATTCTTAGATTACTTCTGGGATAACAGATGTTATACAGGTAGGAATATTTAGTTCTAGCTCAATGTTGATGTTATCCTTCTGTTTGTTGCCCTATCACATGGATGGGTCCCCTGAATATTAGCCGTGCCATACGGATGCAATGCCCATGTCAGTGATGGATTGCAATTGATCAGTGGTGATGAGCTCCCTTCTGTAGCGTGATGCAGAAAACTTCAGACAACTCAGAAATCAAAGAGAGTCCAGTCTAAG
The DNA here is from genome assembly GCF_964106895.1 of Numenius arquata. Classification (NCBI taxonomy): domain Eukaryota; kingdom Metazoa; phylum Chordata; class Aves; order Charadriiformes; family Scolopacidae; genus Numenius; species Numenius arquata. Next base: position 118,807,461 of record NC_133576.1, read on the forward strand.
GTGTGGAGCCTGCTTGGCATCAGCCGTGGCGTAAACTGCGCCTGAAGCTGTTGTAGAAGAAGGAATGTTTTAGGGTTTGGGGGTTGTTTTTGTTGTTAAACTGCTGGTAAAGGTTGGCTGGAGGAATCTGTGGGCTGCAAGCACAGCCAAGCAGAAACATCACGCTCCTCAGCCAGGAAAGCCAAGTTTGTTTTGCCAAAGGAGGAATGAGAGCCAGCGCTCCCATCACAGGAGGGGGAAGAACTGGGCAAGAGATGGAAAGGGAGAGCCACTTCTGTGACTCCTTGGGGCAAATACTGCATCTAGGAGGGGCTGCCCCTCTTCACCCTCCTTCCCAGGTAGTACCAGCTACCTTAAACACCTCAACTGCCCTCCCGCACCTTTCCTACCCTGCCATAGCCACAGCAACCACCTGTGGAGACCCTGCCTCAGGTTTAGAGAGAAGATGCTGTGGCATCAAGGCCGCTTTGCATCCCGCAGCAGCCTGCCATGGTGGCGAACACCAGCTTCGGCTACACTGGAGTCAGCGGTCGTGGTCTCAGTGCTGACTTGGACATCTTGCAGGGAGGTGGTCTGCAGAGCAACCAACCCCACTGCTTAAGATGCAGCCGCAAGGGTCCATGTAAACACATCAGGAGCACTCTCTAGCTCTGGTCTCGGAGCACACAGAATAACCTCTGCTGTGCAGGGGGTTCATCTAGCAGCTCTGCTTTATCCCCAAAGCATGATGTATGGTGGTGCAAAACCACCACTATTTCAGCAGCTCTGTATGGTCTTCTACAGCTCTTCTGCCATACCAGCGTTGGTAATCATTAGAGAAACAGTTGAAGGAGAGAAGGCAAGTTTTACTAAACCCAAGTTCTTTCTTCGTGCTTTTAGCTATTTGTGGACTAATCACATTCTCTGCAGCACATTTTCTGTACTGTGCCTTCAGATTTGTAATAAATTGTGGCATATGAGCACTAAATGGCAATGGAAATTAGAGCTGGATGTGTTCTGTTGCATTAACTAGTTTACCACTAGGCTGGACAAGACACATCACGTAAGGGAGATGGTATCATAGGCAGTGAGAGAATTTAATTACAATGATGAGTTTAATACTATGATGGGGTTTAGATGTAGCCGTGACATTAGCTACTTGTAGTGTCTTCATTGCTTAGCAACCTCGGCACCAGGCAGCAAGACCCAAAATACCTTTTTTCTGCCCCTAAAGCAGGCAGGTGTCGAGCCGTAACCAGCCTCAGGGCGAGCCGGGGCATCCCACCAGCTCCACAAGCCCCTTCTCATCGAGCAGCTCCAATAAAGCCCAATGGAGCTGGGTTTGCAGTTTGGACCCAGCTTTGTACAGTAACGAGTGCAGTACGCGATTAAGGAACCCATTTGGTATTTCTTTCAATCTGGGACAAACTAAAGTGCTGGTGGCTTTGCTCCCAGGTTTTGCTATAAAGCGATTGCAGAAAGCTACTGAAGAGAAGCATTTTAATCAGATTAGGATAGATAAAGAGTATAACCCCTTGGTTATACAATTGAGCTTTCTAATCATATTAGACTTTAATACCAGCATCAGTGCCATATTGGAACAACAATCGCAAAAAGCTACAAGCATAAAACATTACAGATCCTTAAACATATTACAAAATGTCAGCCACTAAAGTTAAAAAATGTTATCGTGTTTGGGGAAATGTGCCAGCTAAAAAAAAACCACAGCTGGGGAGCCTGCAGTCCTGCCTACATGTGCAGATTAAATGCAGCACAGCAGAGGCAAGGCTTGACCTTTTTGCTTCTTACTTTTTTATTCATTAAATTGCTTCCCAAACAGCTACTTCTGCCACCACTATTACCCGCCTCAGAGTCCTTCTCCACCGAGGTGCTAAGTACACTCAGCTCTTTTTGCAATCAATTAATGGGTCCCTCGTTGTGGGACACAGCAAGAGGTGGCTCCTCTTTACTGATGAAGCAGCCCTGGAAAGAAACGGTGTCAGTTCTGTTACACCTCTGGCCATCGCAGCCACCGCTCAGCATCCATCCATGCTTAAAGCAGGAGAGGACCGAAGCCAAGAGCCGAAGGAAAGGGGCTGCTAATGCGCATCAAACGCCTGATTTAAGTGGGTTGTTCTGGCATCTATGTGTTTCCACTGATCTGGGTTTCCTCCGTGAGTCAGGTTTGCAAGTACAAAGGACCCTGCTTGGAAGCAGTGGCCTTGCACTGAGACTCTGCCCATGGCTACAAGTCCTGCCACTGCACCTCGGGGCCTTGAATGTCAGCAGACGATCACGGCTGTCCCTCCTTGAGCAAAACAGCCAAGCAGTAATTCAGACCCAAAGCTTTCCCTTTCTTCTTCCCTCCAGCTGGAGTCTCATCTTCCCACAGCCTGGCTGGAGCTACACGATTCGTTTTGATTGAATAGTCAAGGTAGCAAAGACCTCGAATTTAAACCTCACAGTGTGAGTGTGGCTGGCCCTGGGACAGCCATCTGGCTGTGCTGGGTTCTCCTGTGCCTTTGGAGTGAAATTGTATTCTGCTGAATATTCAGCATCTTACAGAGTCTTTCTCATCCTTAATCTAAATAGCATTTAACCTCAGATTTTTCTTCACAAGCTTTCTGTCATTTTTTCTCACCTTTTTGCATGGTCCCTGTCCCAGTCCCACTTCCATGATGCTCGGCCGCTCCCTTATGACCCTTCGAGTGCTGCTTTTCCCAAGGCATCTTCCAGCCCGATAATGCTTCCTCCAGGCTTGGGGTCTCTCTGCATCATCCTCTGACAGGTATCACACAGTCTGCAGGGGGGAAGAGTCATGGCCTCGTCCCGGAGAGGTCCCTCATCTCTGTCACCCATCCCGGCACCCCACACACCAGTGGCCCCTGGGGTGGCGGGAGGGGACCACTCTCTAACAGCCCAGGAAGTTTGGCTCTTTGTGTTTCTTTGCGATTGACGCCCTGGTAATTATGCACCTTATGAAGATATGCGGTGTAATCATACCCTTCTAAAAATGCCTTGGATTAAAAGCTTTTCCTGGGTCTTTAGGTGATGGGCCTGCAATTACAGAAAATGAACTGCATTTTAGCTTTCCATTGAAATTAATAACAGTGGTTCTCCAGTTGACTCTGTGAGTAGTTAATGGAACAAACTGGACGTTTCACTACAATATGGGTTTTAAAGCTATTTGAGAGAGATTTCTGTGTTTCAAATAGGAAAATAATTCACACGATGCAAAACCATTTTGTTTGCATCTTTGTGAAATAATGGCTCTGTGTAGCTTCAAGATGTAACTGTTTATCAATAATGATTTCAATGTGCTCTTCCATCCCTCGCTGCACTTCTGGGGAGTGACCTGCAGAGAACTTTGGAAAAAGAAAAACAAGCCAAGGAATTAATGACGCAGAAAAGAGCTCCAGCCTGGCCTGAGCTGCACGAATGGGTTTTACTATAAACCTTGAAAAATAGATTTGTGTGAGTTCATGCAGGGGCAGAACAGCAAATATTCTGAGACTTGTTGAATTTCAGTTACGTCGTCTCCAGCTCGGCTCGGTTAAACTCAAACTGTGATAGTCGACAAATTTTGGAGTGCTGCTAGTGGGCTGCAACTGATCTTGGGGAGACAGCAGCCAGCCCCTCTCCTACACCCCAGTTAACCTGCCCCATAGGCAGGGGCACAAATAGCTGACGTCTTCTGCTGCATCTGCCTCCTTTCATAGCTCCTTGCCGGCCGAGCAGAGGTACGTCCAGGGCATCACTCTCCAGGAGAGCAGAAAAGCAAGTGGTCCCTCTTTCCCCAGTGCCTTTTGCTTATGAATTGGGCTAAGGATGGACCATGATCCAACTCTGCACCTCCTATGGTGAAACCAGCCCTGCTGCTCCTCTACAGTGGGGATACTGGAGGTCCAGAGCAGGTTCAAAGAGTCACAGAATGATATGGGGTTGGAAGGGACCTCTGGAGATCATCTAGTTCAACGCCCCTGCCAGAGCAGGTCCACCTAGAGCAGGTTGCTCAGGCACATGTCCAGGCAGGTTTTGAATGTCTCCAGAGATGGAGACTCCACCACCTCTCTGGGCAGCCTGTTCCAGTGCTCCCCCATCCTCAAAGTAAAGAAGTTCCTCCTCATGTTTAGATGGAACCTGCCTCCTGCCCAAGAAGTCCTCCCCTCGGGCTGTCCCCCCTGGGGTGTGTGATTGGTCCTCGCTCCCACCTGCTGTGGATGAAATACGCATGTAAGTCAATGAAGTGCTTCCCTAGCAGGGACCTTATGATATGGATGCTGAGAGTTAAAATTCCAGAAATTTTCCCTGCTGAATCCTAGACCTCACTCCATTGCCAAGCCACATTCCTTCTGTCTGTTTTTCACCTGCAGTGGGGTTGGCTTCTGAGAATTCCAAGAATGCCAGAATGCCAAGGGTAATTTGTCTTCCTTTTTTTTTTTAATTGTCAGTAGGATAGTGGTGGTTTCCAGCACTTTTCCCCCTGTTGGGGACTGTTTGTATGTCAGTGTTGCCAGTTTTACTGCCTTTCCCTGGGATGATGGCATCATCGATGTGAGTTTTAGTACCTTCCCTGACATCAAAAATGGTTGTTTTCAGGGCATACCTGTCAGCTGTCTGGAGCAACCTGAACTGCAGTCTAGAGAAACTGTATTTCACAAGGAGCTTCTTGAATGAAACACTTGCTGTTTTTTTTTTTTCCCTCTTCAAATGCTACTGCCAGAAATCTAGTGAGACATCAACCATAGAAAAATATTTTTCATCAGCCGTGTCTCCTGGGACTCACACACTCACAGCAAAATATTCCCTCAGTCAGTGGCCCTGTACGTGAACCTGTAGTGCCGTGGCCTCCTCGGGTGTCCTCTCGGAGCCTGGGTGGCCCCAATTTCCAGCAGCATGCTCCAAAACCCCTGGCCCGGGCCCAGAGCCACTTGCAACAGCAGCACTTGGACAATATGGGGTTTGGAAGCATCCTGCTTCCCAGCCAGTAGGCAAGATTGGATGTGGTCAGGAATGAGGGTGCATAACCAGTCAAAACCTCAGGACAGGGAAATTGTAGGTAATTTTCTGGCATATTTTATAGATAATATAATTTCATTATCAGTGTATTACCCATATATTATAATTACCCATATAATTAACTATAAAAATCTATATGTTATAGGTAACAAATTATAGCTCATCACCTAAAAGTTTGCAGCCTTTGGGGTGGCCCAGTATGGGCAAGACTGCATTTCGCTTGTTAGTTCTCCTTCCAGACTTGCAGTTCCTTGAGGCACGGCCCTGCTTCCTTACCCAGCTGTACATCAGTCTTAGCTCGGTTAAAAAAACCCTTCCACACTCATTTTTCCTGTGCTTCTTTCTCTCCTAATTCACCTTCCCCTCACCTGTTATATATTTTATACCTTTCCCAATGTACCAAGACCTGGGACAGACTGACCCCGCCATCCACCCAGCACCCCTGGACCAGCAGTGCTGCTGCAGGCTACACCCAGGACAGGTGATGCAGGCCCAGGGCAGGCTTGGAAGACATCCAGAAGCTTTGTTTCTGTCTACACTTATTTCATTTTATTTCTGTGTCTCATTTTTTTTTGCTGGCAAGGAAGGTAGGGGGAAGGATTTTTTTATCAGGAGTGGAGTCCATCGAGAAGCGCCGCAGGAACGTCTTTCGGCAGACGGCTGCTGCTGCACAGCCATCTTCCATGAGGCAGAGGAAAACTTGCCCCAATCTAATGAAGTCTAATGCCTTCATCTGCTTTCAGAAAAGCCTTCATTTATTGCTAGAATTGGTTAATTCCGGCTGTTTGTGTATGTTACGGTCTCATGGGCTACACGACTACACCGCGCATGGATTATCAACATGTCTGTAATGGCTTGATTTTGCCTTAATTTGTGCTGTGTCAGTACAAGAATCACAGAATCATTTAGGTTGGAATAGACCCTTAAGAACATCGAGTCCAACTGTGAACCTGATACTGCCGAGCCCACCACAGCTCTTCAGCTGTTGCAGTTTATTCAAGTGCCTGTTCTTTGAAATACAATTAAACCAAAAAACTTCCTCCTTAATACTCCTCCGTGCAGACTCCCAAAGCAAATCAACCTTTTTCACATGCGTGTGAAAGCCCTGAAAGAGGAGGTTCCAGTGGCAACGCTGACAGCCCCCTGCTTAGAGCCACTGTGAGGGCTGACCCTGCCATCACGCTGCTGCCTGATGCTGGTGGCCTCCCAGGGGTCATCGGCTGCCGCGGGCGGGCAGGGTCTTCCCGGGCACCGGCCACAACTTCGCCTAGTGGACTCTAGGTAAAGTCAACCACAGCAAATAAGATGCGAGGCTTGTGGCTTGTTCTTGGGTTATTATTTTACAAATGAACAGCCAGATGGATGCCTTCCTTGGCTCAGGATAAATACTTCATCAGCTGTAGGCTGCGTTGCTCACCCACAGTCTGCTGCTCACAGCGAAGAATAAAGAGCTGCTCACCTGGGCTTGACACTGGTTTTTTTTACCAATCATATGGGTTGTGATCCTGAAATGTAAAACCCATCGATGTTATCAGGAGGAGGGAAGGCTGAGCACGGAGACGCATCTTTGCGATGCAAATTTCCCCATCGTTAGGCATGATTTTTCATTGTCAAACAGACAAAAGCTAACCAGGGAGTGAGGAGCAGACCTGGCATGTTGTGACAGACGCTTGCAAACAACAGATAAAATGTGCCGTTTCCAGCTTCAGCCAGGTGTGTCTGACTGTCATTTGGTGAGTCTTTGGAAGCTTTGAATATCAGATATTTTAATTATAATTGCTCAGTCAAGTCAATATATTTATCAGTACAGGAGCAGTGACAGAAAAAATGGATTTTCTTAAAATTCAGCATGCACAGTGACATTGCCAGAATTTAAAAATTAGACAAGCACATCTTTAAAAAAAAATAAATATTTAAAATATATATACAAGACAGGAATGGCAAAATAGACCTTTGGGGAGACTGCAGGTAAGCTTCAGCCCAAACTTGGAAAGAAACACATGCTTTGTAAGTCCAAAAAGACTTTGCAATGTGTAATTACGTTGTGTTTCCATACCTTGAACTAAAACACGGCTGTAGCTACACAATCTTTGAGTTTCCCGTGAGCTTCACAATGGAGGAGAATTTCACCACTTGAGTGTCCCTCCTGCTGACAGCCTGTTTGGGAGGCGTGAGGATAGAGATGCTCTGCCCAGGCACAGATATCTGTCATGTTGATACCTAATGGTTATTATGGGGAGCTTGGGCTCTCTTTCTCCTTAATGGAGAGAAATTGGCACTTTTAGGTGCTGTTCATCTCATCCTAATGTAGTTGTCCAAAATAAATCAGATGACTCACACTGTGGGCATAACATTCTCCCCACGCCCCCCACCCCCGTCTTGAAAGGGAGAGGGGATGAGCAGCCGAGGTACTGACTCTCACACAATAGTGTCTAAAGGTGGGTGAGATGAATTCCACCATAGACAGGAGGAGGAGTTTTCCGAATAAGTCAGATGTAAAGCCCCTGAGAGAGGCTGGTTTTGAGAGCAGTCACGAAATTTTAAACAATGAAGATTTCACCTCCCCTCCCAGCACGCAAGTAGCATTAGACAACATTAAGCACACATGATAAGACATGAAAACGGGGTGCCCGAGTGAGTCCTAAGGGGTGGGGTACTCAGGGAGGTCCACACTGGGGGTCCATCACCTCAAGACACCTCCAGTTTGGTGCTCCTGAATTGGAAATGATGCATCTCACACAAAACCCAGCTCAAAACTGGTTGTCTGGGGTTGTCAGGGAAACATGATCTCTTTAAGGGTAACATCAGGTAACTTAGGAACAAACCACCCCTGGCGAGCACCTGTACCCTTGGTGGCTGCTGCTGTTGGCTGCAGGGAGGCAGGTGGTGATGCCAGCTGGCATTAGGGCACCCACCTTTGGCATACCCAGTTTGATGCCCATCCACTTCATGGGCAGCTGTGGGGAGGGTCCATCTCAGCTGACTTCACCCACCTGAAGGCTAAGCATCTCCTCTAATCATGCCTCCATGAGCAGCATGGAGGCCAGAAGGTGATCCCTCCACATACTGAGATGTTTGCCCAAGCAAGGGCCGGAGACTTTCATGCCCCTTGACCAATGAGGAGGTTAGCAGAGGGCCCTCCTCTGTGGTTAAGCTTGGGTGAGGGAGTCCCATCATCACACTGTCACAAACAAGTGGCAGAATTGGGATGTGGACTTAAAGGTAGGACATTTCCATTGGGCATAAGCAGTGACTGATTTTTAAAGAGAAGTTTAAAATAACACACTGGTTTTTGTATATCGCATTAATTCATGGTCTCTCAGAGGTGCACGTTGCCTGATACACCTAAACTGAAGAAATATCAGCTCCCACCTTGGAGATATCCAAAAGCTGTCTGGACATGGTCCTGGGCAACCAGGTCTAGGTGGCCCTGCTTGAGCAAGGGGGTTGGACCACATGACCTCCAGAGATCCCTGACAACCTCAGACCCTCTACGATTCTGCAATTCTGTGAACACTAAAAATAATATAAAAATGAAGAACGTTCCCAACAAAGGTTTTTCTGAAAAATGACTCTGAAATTTGATGAAATGGGAATTTTCAAATATATTTCCATCACTCAAGAGCACTTTCTCTTTGAAGTTTCATCAAAACAACACAGTTTGGTGGAAGCGTTCATGTTTCCAGCAGAAAGGGGGTGCCTGCAGGGTCATCCCCCATCCACCTGGCCGAACAGGGGTTCACCACCACCATTCACCAGCGAGGCACTGCCAGGGCTGGAGCAAGGGCATCCTCCCTCAGAGCAATACCCCTCTCCCCTCCTGTCCTGCCTCTGTTCCCCTGCCACCTCATGGGGACATGGCTGTGGTGCCAGGCATCCCTCCACAGTCACCCTGTGGCAGCCAACCTCATGTCTCGCTGCTTCTGCATGGGTTTTTATATATGCTACATCCACATTGCTGAGATATAGACAGGGAAACCTCATCCCCTTCCTCCCCTTCCATTGCTCTGCATCTCTGCACCTGGAGGGGGAGGATGCCGATGTTGGTTAGGTACAAAAGTAAAAAGAAAGAAAAGGTGAAGGCAACAAAGTAATTCTTCCCTGATGGAAAGCTCTCCTGTTTGTTCAGATCGTTACCCTATCAGCAAACCCACATGAAAGTACCGTTAATGTTAATACTTTCCTAAGACTAATTAGGTTTAAATTGGGTAGAAAATATTGTGCAAATAACTAGTCGTGCATAAAATCCTCGGTGAAGTTTAAACAGGAGTGGCAGAAAACAGGGAAAATAGTTTTTATTAATGCATTTACACCTTCTTAGAATTTCCCTGAATTGTGTTTTACCTTGGCTATAAAAATGAAAACATTTAAATTTCTTTAAAATTACATTTGACTTAATTACAGCCAATCCCTAATACCAGCAAACAACCCATTTTGCCTACTTTCCAGCATAAATAGCCACCAGCCTCATCATTTCATAAAGAGTTGTTTTTCTACATGATGTTCTCTATGTGCAGAATGTTAATAGCTACTATAGCTGAATATGAATAGGCTTTGTAGCTCCACTTGAAATATAGAAAAATGGCCCAGACATTAAAAAAGATAAAAGGGAAAAGGGCAGTAATGAATTTAGAGGAAAATGAACATTAATGGTACTAGCATTACCTCATGTTCCACATAACAAATTATTGGAAATCTGTCAAGCACACCAAATTATCTACTCATCTGCTGTTGTGGGGCCCTTTGGAGCCATCCAAAACCAGCAAAAGCAAGACAATTTAAGCTAATTTTACTATTTATAACAATAGAACAGACCATTAAGATAAATTAATGTCATTATCAAGTTTCTATGAAAATGACAAATACCGCTATTTCAAGCAGCTTTAGAAGCTGTTGACTATAATGAAATCTGCTGTACAGGTACTAAAAAGAAACACTCCAAGTAATTATTTTCTAGTAGCTTGTTTGTTTCCTTCACATTCATTTACTTTCACCACAATTAGTTCTGTACACAATATATGGTAACTAAACAGTCAACACTACGCAGCATTAGGACTAATTGGGCAATTACGATGCAGTTTTCAGCCTTTTAGGTCCTAAAGAGAGCCAGGAGTAAACATTTTAGAGGCAACAATAGCGGCACCGCATCGATTTGCGGGGTTGGAGTTTGAAGGAATACAAAGCAATGCGAGAAATAAAGCCAGGTAAAATGCTTTACACAAAACAGCCTGAAATGAGATGGTTTATTAAATGATCTAATTGCTGAGGCTCCCAGCGTGAGGCTGGACACGGTCAGCAGAAGCCAGCCAGGGTTAGGATTTGGAGCAGGAGGGGTCCTGGGTGGGAGGTGGCACTCGGGGTGAGAGCGATGCTGGGTCAGTGCTGGCAGCCTCCGGCCTCGGACCAGTACAACCATCTAACCAACAGGCAGTGTTACACCAGGCAGGGGTGGGAAAACACGTGTGCTGGAAAGGTTTATTCATATTTTGGAAAAAAAGTGTAACTCCAGGTGTTTCACATGTACTGTCCCATCCCTTCCTGACCTCCGGCACTGCTGTGTTACGTCAACAAATTATGCCAAAAAAATCTTACCTTTCTGCCAGTCCTGACTTTTTGCTTTGGAGGACAAAGAAAACAGGAACTCGTGGTCCCTTCTTCTCTCTACCACTCATGATTTACTAGACGAGGTTGAGAAGAATATGCACGTACTGCAACCGTGGTGTTTTGATATGTGAATAAATTCCAGCCAAAGTGTCAATGTTCAGCTACATTAACCAAACGCAATGGAGGGAGCCATGGAAAGCTAGGTGGAGATGTCACGCTTTCTCAGGCCAGACTGGAATATTTTTCCCCCTGCAGCTCGCTCACGCAGAGGGCAAGAGGAGGACGAGAGAGCTTAGCATCCTTCTTTGAACTCCTTTTCGCTTTCCCCATTTCTATCGCTGCCAAGCTTTTATCCTCTCTGTGTGTGGCATTTCATGCCAGCGACATAATGAAATAATTTGTATATTTGCACATAATTTCCACGCAACCATCTCCAACTCTAAAGCCCTCGTACGGCTGGGGTGTGAGCATGGGATGCAGGGAGAGCTCACTGATGTGACGCCGGGGAAGAAGCAAAGCTCTGCCTGCATCCCTGTCCAGCGGCATGAAAGTTGAGCCAGCAGCCTCCTCCTTTCCTGGAACACTGCTGAGGGGCTGAGCTGGGGGCTTCCCAAATTGCTGTGGTGGAAGCCACGATCTTCACGCTCAGCTCCCTGCCACAAGGTTAATGCTCCATGGGCCAGAAGGCAGGCACGGGGACAATCTGTGCCCCTGAACTCCCAAGGGCCTGGGGACGGGGCTGCAAGGTGGTCTCCGGTCCAGGGACAGGTGAGGAAGGCACCAAACCCAGCCACTGACACAAAGACTCCTCCTTTCTCCTCTTCCTTATGGCCAGTCCCTGTCTTGCATCTGGCGATGCCACCACGGCACAGCAGTATCTTCGTCCAGTTCTGTGCTAACGATAATGAAAGGCAATTAGTCTCTAAAAGCATTATCACAACATTCATTGCATTTATGACATTTTATTAGTACTATCAGTCAGGGATTTTATGAAGCAGAGGTTTGCTTTTTCCTTAATTAGACATTTATGAGAGAATATCAAATCTGACAATCCGTTTAGTAATTTATTACAAAATAAAGAGACTCCAGCTGAAAATCAGCTTTGGTTTATACGCCTGCTTTTGCACCACATTTAACAGGAGCTGCATCTGTTTGCACCAGTGCAAATTTGGCTCGATGTCCTTGCGATGGACAATGCATCCATCAGTTTAGGGATGGCTGATCTGCCCACTGTGCTCACAGCATTTTCCAAAGGCTGGAGATGTTCCGGCTGCGTGGGGATGCACGGGCAAATGTCCCATGAGCTCTTGCTCCAGGGTGGGTTTCTACAGTAACCTCCTAAGTGAGGACTTACAAAGTGCTGGAGCAGCTACTGGGGGACCTCTGCCAAATGACAATTATCCAGGCCTCCAAGGCAAATGTAAAACCAGCCAGGTGGGTGTGCCATGCCAGGTTACACCATCCCGCCTGGGCTACAGTGGTTTTCTGAGCCTGTTCTCCCACCAGTCATCGAAGGCGAGATGTTGTGGTTGGGCTGGGCTTCTGTCTGAGATGATGTCCTTTGCCTCGCCACCACCTAAAAGCTCTCCATGATGCAGCTGGAGCCCACCAGCCAGCACACAACTGGGGCTTGGAGAGCTCGGTCCCTCAGATGTATGCCCAAGCCCTTGGGACTTTCATTTCGGTTTCTGCCTCGTTACCGTATTTGGTCCTGGTGTTTTGTCCTGCGTTTTCCACCAGCCACCCAGATTCTTCCATCATTTTATCTCCACAAGATGATAAAAGTAATTTTTTAGAAATTATTTTAAAAATTTTACACCTGAAAGGAGAAAGCAGCTGTCAGCAGTGCCAGAGCACTCAGCACTCAGGGGTGGCTTTGCTGGGGTTCAGCAGGGTCTGGCAGTCTTCTCAGTGGCCAGGAGAGCAGCACTTTTCCAGGTGGCCCAGGGACCAGTGGAAGGCACAGGACAGCTATGCCCTATAAGCTGGATTTCTCAGTCTGCCGAGCCTTGAGAAGAAAAGGCTTTTGAATCCTGGAGCCAGACATGAAGCCGTAAGTAAGGGAGCAGGACAGTGGGGCTGTGTCTAAGGAGGGATGAGGAGTTCGGGGGAAAAGTGGGAAAAAATGTCCCTTGTGTGCCTAAAGGGCCCTTGTGACCCCTGCATATCCAACCAGGGCTGAAAAGGCTATTTTAACCATGCATTCTAACATTTCTGGCCTCTGCATTTTTGGAAGGTGTTCAATATTTAAGAAGTTAAAAAAAAAGAAAAAAAACAACACACAAAACCAAAACACCACCACATTTCAAGACTTGGAGAAAATGCTGCTGTGAAAAACCTGAAGAGCTTATAAAGGATAGTGAGAGCTGACCTTGCTACAATTCATATGAACTTGTTCAGACAGAAAACAGGAGCTGAAGGGACTGCATGATAATAGAGGAGAAAGTCACCGCAAGAGCTAAGGAATGAAGCTGCAGCCACACAAATCCAGCTTGGAAGTGGAGCGCAGAGCTCCACCAGCCAGGGTGCTTAACCATTAACTCTCAGTGCCAAAGGCAACAGCCGTCGCCAGCTCAAGGCCGGATGCCTGTATTCCCACACGAGTAATTGGGCTCCAGGCAGAGGTGAGCAAATGCAATGTAATAGCCTGTGATAGACAGGCAGTCTGCCCAGGCGATTTGAGGTTCCTTTCTGCCCTTATTAAATGCTATGAATTTATAAGAAGGATCTGCAAGCTGAAAAGCTGGGTCAGCAGGGAGCTCATCGGGGCACACACCTAACATACACGCCAGAAAGGACCATGATGGAGAAAATGCTTAAATAGCACATCCCTGTATTGTGTTTGCTCATTTTCCTACACTTTTAGCTCTGTAAATAAAATATACCCCATGAAATTTCTGAGAAACTGGGATTTTTGTGAGGTCCTTGGCATGCACAGGAGTGTGGTGGAGGCAGGAAGGGAGAGATTTATCATGGGATTTATCATGTCCTTGAATACCAGCTCCTCTTGTTCCACTATAAACAGATGAAATCCCACAAGATATCCATGCTCATCTTTGTCTCTGACAAAGACAGCCCAAGGTTAGCTCCAGCTTTGGCAGTCATGGACACGGCGACAACCCCCCCCCCCCCAACCCGGTGCAGAACAGCAGACCCAGCCAGAAAATGTCAGCCGCTCCCCAGGCCACCAGCCCCACGTCTAGCACCTCAGCTGTTCTGCCACCCGCCTGGCTTCTGGTTTTTCCTCAATGGAGGCTGTTTAGCATTTACTTTATGCAATAGCAATGAAAATGAACAGTATTTTTGCAGGAGGAGACCCAAATAGGGAAAGGAGTGTGCTTTTTAGATCCTTCAATCCTGCCTCTTGCCAAAATTGCTCTTACTTATGTATGTGTGTTAAGGAAAGAGACAGACGCACAGACAGATGGTGGGAAAGCTGCAGGCACACTGGAGGGTGCAGAGAAAGATAGGACAGCACTTGTTCCCATTTCTTCATGCTTTAGCAGGAGACATAGGGCATCAACATCTCCATGGCTAGCTCTTCCCCCTTGCCTTTGCCTGTGCGACACCCCAAAAACCCCTGTTCACCTGGTGGGTTCCTCTGACATGGCAAACAGCACAGAAAATCACAATCAGATTTCCTATTAATCAACCTGATGCTTTGCAACAGATCCCAGCCTGAATAACCCAGAAAACCATGTCGTCACTAGTTGGGGTTGTTCTGGAGTTTTCAGAGTTTGGGTTTAAGTTTTTCCTCTACACCCCAGAAGTACAACCTGGGTGGTGATGAAGAAATCCCTTCCTCCCACCCCTATCAGTATTTTTCCTTTCCCCTTGCTTACGGAGAGAGCTTTAAGCCCTGATGTGAACATGTTAAGACCAGAGCCATCAGACTGTCTTAAAAGTCTGCGAGCAGCCTGGCACAAGCCACTCCAAGGTGTGGGCTAGCACGGTAATTTAAGCAGCAGCAAACCAAATCCAAAGTGATCAGTGCGCAGCTTACTGAAAATGGAAGTTTGTGAGCACAGAGACAAACACATTAGCGTAGTAGCAAACCAAACACCACCAAACCTATCCTATGACATAAGTTATCATCAGGTGAATTCCATCAAATCTCTCCATTTTAAGAAACGGATGGATTCTCAAGGACTTTTCCACTCGAAGAGCGCAGATGGCAGGAACCTGGTGCAGAGCTGACAGCCAGCTCGCTGCAGTGCACAGCAACCTGCAGACACGATGCTAATAGCTGCTTATTACATCTTTCTCCAGACTGGATGCAGAGACCCAGCCTCTTTCCCAAGAAAATGATCCACAGCACGGAGTGTGCCAGGTTGTACTAACAGAAGAGCTGTAGCCTCCTTAATTCTCTCTAAGCTTCTCTCCTTTCACCCAAGAGAAATCCACCACCATTCCCTTCTGAAGATGGACAGAAGTGTGTTCCCTTCTGTAGCAGCAACTAAAAATAACAACTGGCGAACACAGTTGCCCCCCCAGATGAACAGATTACCCACCAGTAATTACTGTCCCTGCACTGATGGAGCTTTTAATCCCAGCAATGCTTCCCTCTCTCCGCACAGCTTTCTCCAAAGAAGCTTCCTGAGAAGGCTGGAGAGGAGGGTCCAGAGGCTGCAGTCCATATTTGCTGCCCCTTGAGTAGGTGTCCTTGGAAAGGCTTTGCCATGGAGTGTATTTCATGCCCAATGGATGACAGCGGGTTGCCTTTTCCTTTTAACACTGTGTGCACAGTGATGGGCTGTCTGAGCCTTCCTCCAGTGCACTGTTATGTAGAGCTTCTGTGCCCCTGGTGGCGCAGGGTGTGCCAACACTTCACGCATGTTAGATGCTGCTGGGGCTCTGACACCCTCAGGGCTGCAGACGCTCTCTGAAGGATTGTGCTTTGTCCACCTGGGTGTTCTTGGCCTGAGAGAGATCTAGGGGAAGACACACTCAACCCGCGTGATTTACAGCCAGCTTGGAACAAACCACTTTAAATGGAGAAATTATTTGGTCAAAGAGAGTCTCGGGGCAGTGCTGGATGACGTGGGATGGTATGACTTGCTTCAGCAGGTTAGGGAAAGGAACTGGAGAAAAAGTTGTCTGGAAATCCAGATTTCTGATTTACCTGCGTCTGGGGAGACAAGCAGCTCCTGCCACACCAGAGAGCCCTGGTGGCACAGGGGACAGTCACCTTACCAAGACAGAGGGCTCAGAGGCAGTCATGGGCTGTCAGCTTCCACAACTTACCTGTCACATGTGCCCTGGGCTCATGGGGAGGGCTGGAGCATTTACTTATTTTGACCCACAGTGAGGAGAGGAAACCCACACACACGGAGAGCTGACATAGAAACCTGCTCAGCAACATTGACTTTGTCTTGTGTCTTGTATCTTGGAAATGGCTTTTAGCTGGAGACCAGAGGGAAAGCTGTTAATATGGATGCATTAGTGTCACACTGCCATGTGTGAACTGTGCATTTTAATACACACAACAGCTGTGGAGTCTATATAGAGGGACACGGCTACATGTACATGGAGAGCCTCAGGTGTCGGGAGCAGCCGCTGACTATTCTGCCTGCGTGTGGGCTCTTCCATGGGCTCCAGGGTAGTGACGGAGGCACACCAACACCCTAGCAGCATCACGAGCCCAAGTGTTCATGACACTGAACAATCAGGCCCTTGGGCTATGGCAGTCTCAGCAACACCTAACCAGGACACATGTGGTCCTCTTAGGAGGTAGGCTCTGCTTTGTGCTGCCATCTCCACCATTAGCCATTAGGTTAGTCAGGAGACAAAGCAAGCTCTCTGCACCTACCCACAGCCACCTGAAACACTTCTGCGATACCTTGGTGACACCACGTGGTACTGAGGCATGTTTCTTGGTATTGCTGGAGTTTGACAGTGTCATCTATCCCACCATTGCAGAGTCAACGCCACCGCTGAGTGTGTTACTACCACGATGATCATGAATACCTGCCCACACATGGGCATTACCTGAGTGATGGTGGGGCAGTGCTGCATGAGGGATCCTGGTCTCTGATGTGGGGTATGTGGTAGGACCGTGGGGGACATGGAAGGCATAGAGCCTGGTTCTTGGGCTGTATACATTTCAAATGTATTGGTATTGTGTACATTTCTACATTGCCACTAACAAGACAGTCATTCCGTGTTTCTCCCAACCCCATCTTCAGCATTTGCTTCTGCTTTTAGTCTGCCCATCAGTTGTGCCACCACAGTCATTTGTGCAGCACAGGGTGACCGGGACCACTGTACTTACTTGGATGAAAAATAACCCACCTTTTTGCAAAGTCATTTTTCAGCTGTACCAGCAGTCTGGCTCAGCACTCACAAAAGTGCTGGTGCCAGGACAGCACAGGTGCCTGGGTGGTGGGTGGGAACGAAAGGGCAGGGAAAGGAGATGAGAGCAGTGGAGGACGGAGAACTGCCTCCACGTGAGGCTGTGGCTTTGTGGTGAGCAGCAGCGCATCTCTGCCCCCTCACTCCTGCAGCTCAGTCCTTTGCCCACCTGGTACCATGTTACATCTTGGCTCTGGAGCAACCCTTTTGCAGCCACGCTGTGAACAGTCAGGGCTCTTGGCATCGCCTCCAAAAAACACCTGCAAAGTATTTATTTTTAAACCAGATCAGTTTTTCAGTCACGATTCACAGCACAGACATAGTTCCTGCACGATGCAATGGGTGGTTTGACACAGCATGGCCTGGAACAAGAGAAATGCCATCTACAGCAGCTGCTGAGACTGTTTTATATAGTAAAAGCATTGAGCAGTGTAAGTCAGGACCAAAGTGGGATGTGCGTGCTCACAGAAGACTTCTCAACCTTAAGTACAACATTCTTCAGCCCTCCCCTTCAAGTTTTGACAGTGAAATTTGTGTTTAACTGCTGACAATATAAGACTTCTTAAAGGAGTTGGATTTCTTTTAAGATCACTATGATAAAGACAAAGGAAGTTTGCCATGTACCTTGTCACGCTTTCCTCTGTGATGAAGACTGAAGAGGCAAACATGGAATATGAACTGTTTTGTCATGTTGTGGTCCATGACCTTTATCTCCAAAATTAAGCTCTCTAAATAAATAATAAAACAAGCGCTGTAAATGAAATCCTGAAAACTATCACTTCAGTTATTTGAAGAACATAAAGAATAAAGATATATTTTTAACCCCTAAGACTACAGGTCCGTGAAGCCTGAGCAAAACTTTGAGTTCAGAGGAAAGTGGTGGGCCCCCAGGGAGGAGTAAGTTGGGGGTGTACTTCTTACACAGGGGGTGAACAGATGCTCAGGTTTGGCTCAGTGTCTTATGCTGAGCCCAAGGGAGTTATTGCCAAGGTGGGTGCACAGGTAGTGGCGAGAGAATCGGAGAAGAGCTGAAGCTCTTTCCTCAGTGGGCCTATCTGCTCATACTGCTGTGCCCTTTCAGTTGAGAAATAAATCACTTTCTCCATTACCAGGTGTAGCAGCGTGATGAACTGCACCCCAGAGCCCCAGTTCCACCTGGGGAGCTCACTGCACTCTCCAGATAGCACAGTTCATACATGATCTTTGCCGCCGGCCTGAAGGACACAGGCAAGTCATGACTAAATCACAAAATGGCAGCTTGAATTAAATAGTGATTCACTTCTTTGCAGCCCATTAATAGCAAAACAGCTCTAATCACAATAATTTGTGCTAATAAATGACAATTAATATCAGATTTGTCTGGGAGAAAGAAAATTTGCTATCTAAAATGAGGGCCATGAAATTATGTTGTATGCAGGTGCTGCTCAAAGACATGATGTGGGTTGCACATGGGGACCATCACAGAAGGTTTGACCAACACTACCTTTGGCCAGGACGGTTACCAGAGAACGTGAGAAATAAAATATCTAGAGTTGCAGCTGCTGTGGATGAAGGCTTGGGACTTTGCACCGACTACTGGAAAGTATGATTTAAAAGCTGTCAGGTTTCTTAGGGCCTTCTCCAGTCAGGGTCTGAATCTCTGGAATGACTGAGATTCCCTGGCTGCCTGGGAGAGCACCCTGACTCCATTGAGTGCCTTTTCATCCAAAAACTTGCCTCAGATATTTCATTTCCTATTTGCTCGCATCTTACCTTCAGGTACAATGAGGTCAATGTGAGCTTTGCTTCACCCGCCTTCATAAGTACTTTTTCCTCTGTGCACAAGAAACTTTGTGCTGGCTTTTTTTTTCTTCTTATTTTTCCAAAAAGCTCTCACTCAGGTCCCTCATGAAGGCTCTTACAGAAATGGAGCTGTCATGAAAAACCCTCCTATGAGGATTAATAACTAATCTAAAGTGGTTAAAAGATGTGAAACAAAAGGTGGAAAATATGAGGCAGTTTTTCACAATGAAGGAGATAACCACCGGGGAGCTGTGCTGGCCAACATTTTCGTAAGTGATTTGGACAAGGGGTGAATAGTGAGGTGACAAAGTTTGCTGATGTTGCGAAATTGTCAGGGAGTAACAATGACAACTGGCCATGAAGAGCTGCAGATGGATTTTATGCCGTGGAGTGACTTTGAGGATAAAATGGAAGATTGAATTCAACATTGATAAATGCTAAGTAATGTGCATGGGGGAAAACAATCCTAACTATGCATGCTCAGTGATGGGCTCTAAATTAGCTATTATCACCAGGGAAGAGATCTTTGAATAGCTCTCTGAAATACCAGCTCATTACTCAGTGGTGGTCAAGAAGGTAAATATGATGTCAGGAGTTATTAGGAAAAGAACAGAGAGCAAGGTAGAAAACACCATTATGCCATAGCATGGATGTGCTCAGACCTTGAATACAGTGTACAGTTCTGGTCTCCCTAACTTAAAAGCCTGTGCTAGAACTGACAAACAATGAGATAAGGATACTAAAAGCATGGAATGGCTTTTATGGGAAGTGACCGCAAATACGAGGACACTGAAGTTTACAAAAAAAGAATGAATCAATGCAGGTAAGACAGTGAGATGTTAAATTATGAATGACATTGAGAAAACAAAAGAGAATGACTATTTGCTATTTCTCAAAGAACAATAAGTTTTAAAAGAAACAGCAAAGTATTATTTTACTTAAATTGTGGAAAACGTTGTCACAAGATGAGAGACACAGGCACAGATCAGTTGTAAAAGAGATTAGATACAAACAGCACAAGAAAAAAGGTAATCACGTGCTATTACAAACAAATATGGCAAAGCAACCTCTAGCTCGAGAAAATGGAAATACATGTTTCCACAAGTTTATAAGTAGGAATGGATATACAAGCACAAACTCATAGATGAATGCACACAAACACAACTATTCCTAAGCCAGAAGGGTACACACCAAGGAAGAATCTGTCTACTTGCTGTTTGTACATCCTTCTGTAAGCATACATCATTAGTCACTGTCAGGTGCCAGTCTCTCCTAAGACCTGTTCACGTCCCTCCCTTCTTTATGGGACCTCTGTCGCAGATGCCAAGTGCTATTCTCTGGTCTCTGACTGGAGGTGATACCCCGCACACAGCCAGCCCCCGGCACTGGGACGCTGGCGGCTGGCTTGAGCCTTCAGAAAGGGAAAGTTCATTTGTATGTGACCGTCTCTGTTCAAAGAACAGCATCTGCATGCAAATAAGAAAGCCACAGTAAAAAAAAGTAACCCACCATTTACACCACTGATTGCAAAATCCTGAAATCTGCTGGGATCTGACAGGGAAAAATATTTCAGCCTGGAGAAGAGAAGGCTCCAGGGAGACCTTATAGTGACCTTCCAGTACCTGAACGGGGCCTACAATGAGAGATGGGGAGGGACTCTTTATCAGGGAGTGGAGTGATAGGATGAGGGGTAACGGTTTAAAATTGAAAGAGGGGAGATTCAGATTAGATACTAGGAAGAAATTCTTTGCTGTGAGGGTGGTGAGGCACTGGAACAGGTTGCCCAGAGAACTTGTGGATGCCCCATCCTTGGAAGTGTTCAAGACCAGGCTGGATGGGGCTTTGAGCAACCTGCTCTAGTGGAGGTGTCCCTGCCCATGGCAGGGGGGTTGGAACTCAATGATCTTTAAGGTCCCTTCCAACTCTAACCATTCTATGATTCTGTGATTCCATGATTTGTTCTTTGGTCCTCATATTAAGATTGGGAATGTTTTATGACAAAATTAAGTTAATAAATACCACGTTTACAGGGGAGCTTGGACCATAAGAAGTAGCAAACATCAGGAGGCTCCAAGTCTTCTTGGACCTGCAAGGGCAGGATGGGTTCTTGCAATCAAACGTTTTAATGTTTGTCACACTCCTTAGCCTGTGTTATAATCAAAGGGAGGGTCCCAATGCTACCCTTTGCTTTTACGATACAAAATAGACCTTGCGACTGAGAAGGGGCACAGGCTTGCAGGAAAGACACGTGAGGCTCTGCTCTAATGACACTGCACGTTCATTCCTTTCTCATGATTCAAGGGACAGGTCTGGAAAAGGTGAACATATAAAAGGGAGCCACATTTCCAAATTGTTGAGAAATGAATAATGCATCGGGAAGCAAACATAAGCATTATTTCTCTTCTAATCAGTATCATGAAGCATTTTAGAAATTAAGCACTTTCCCCAGACACTTGCTGTATTAAGTAGCACTAGGCTGAGCCCCTGTCAGGGTGGACGGTGCCATCTGCATTTAGAAAATTGCCTATACATTTATTAAAGTGAAATTCACCCATTAATTAATTCTGTCAGCATTTTCCCTGGAAACTCTCATTAGCACATTGAGCTAATTACTACAACTAGCAGCACTGGAAGATGTGTGTATGTGCAGGGTGGGGAAGAGGGAAGGTTATTCTAACTTAATAATAGAAAGGATAGCTCATTCTTACATTTACATTAAAATCAAATTGACAAAGTCAGAATAACATCAGAATGAGATAAATCTGCCATTTTATTTTCCTTCCATATTGGAACCTTTGCTGCAGGAGGAAATATATATTCAGAAAATGACAGAAATCTACTGAAGCTGATAAATCAGAAGTAACAAGACATTCTTCTAGTTACCCATTCCTACTTAACTGATGTTAAGTGTATTTTGACCTAGGAAAAGGAAACTGCATTTGTGAAGCAATCCTACTGTGGTGGGTTGACCCTGGCTGGACGCCAGGTGCCCACCAAAGCCTCTCTATCACTGCGCTCCTCGGTTGGACAGGAGGAGAAAAATATAACAAAAGGCTCATGGGTTGAGATAAGGACAGGGAGAGATTGTTCAACAATTACCGTCACGGGTAAAACAGACTTGACTTGGCGAAAATTAATTTAATTTATTAAGAATCCAATCAGAGTAAGGTAATGAGAAATAAAAACTAAATCTTAGAACAGCCTCTCCCCACCCCTCCCTTCTTCCTGGGCTTAACCTCGCTCCTGATTTCTCTACCTCCTACCCCCAAGCAGCACAGGGGGACAGGGAATGGGGCTTGCTGTCAGTTCATCACACATTGCCTCTGCCACTCCTTCCACCTCAGGGGGAGGACTCCTTACACTCTTCCCATGCTTCAGCATGGAGTCCCTCTTACAGGAGACAGTCCTCCATAAACTTCTCCAATGTGAGCCCTTCCATGGGCTACAGTTCTTCATGAACAGACTGCTCCAGTGTGGGTCCCCCGTGGCATCACAAGCCTTACCAGCAAACCTGCTCCAGCATGAGCTCCTCTCTCCATGGGTCCAGAGGTCCTACCAGAAGCCTGCTCCAGCACAGGCTGTCCATGGGGTCACAGCCTCCTTTGGGCATCCACTTGCTCCAGTGTGTGGTCCTTCATGGGCTGCAGGTGAATATCTGCTCCGCTGTTAACCTCCATGGGCTGCAGATGGACAACCTGCCTCACCATGGTCTTCACCATGGGCTGCAGGGGAATCTCTGCTTCAGTGCCTGGAGCGCCTCCTCCTCCTCGCCCTCCTTTTTCACTGACCTTGGTGTCTGCAGAGTTGTTTTGCTCACATATTCTCACTCCTCTCTCTGGCTGCAGTTGCAGAGCAGTTTTTTTCCCCTTCTTAAATATATTGTCCCAGAGATGCTACTGTTGTAGCTGATGGGCTTGGCCTTGGCCAGTGGTAGGTCTGTGTTGGAGCCAGCTGGCATTGGATCTGTTGGACATGGAGGGAAGCTTCTGGCATCTTCCCATAGAAGCCACCCCTGCAGCCTCCCCACTAACAAAACCTGGCCACGCAAACACAGTACAACTACTTGGTTCCTTTTCTACAGCTCTCCTTGCTCAGGACAGTTTCCTACTTGCTTGTATGACAGCAGCAGCTAGGGACCCTGGCTGGACAGGAGGACTCAGATGCACCACAGCGTTATCTTGACCTGCCTGGTTTCTTCAGTGAGGTAGCTTTTGGCATGCCGAAACCAATCAACTACTTTAACTCGAATGTTTTATATTGAGGTTAACGTTAAAAGATTTTCCTCCTGTGTCCCACAGGTTAGGAGTAGCTGTGCAGTCAGGGACCGTGGCTCAGTTGATGGACAGTCCTTTTTTATGCCATGGTAACCATATCCCCATGATGAACGTCACTGTATGAATATCGAGTGAAACACAGTGAAAGCCCCTCAGGGAGCCTGCTGGCTAACCTGACAAGATAACAGGTGGGAGGGAAAATGGCAGCATAGAGAAGTGAAATGTCTTTTAAAGGTCTTAGGGTAGAAGGAGGCAAATACTAAATTTAGGAATCTTAACTTCTCATTGAGTCACTTTGCCAGCACACATAGTTGTCCACACTAAGCATCTTACAAATTTTTCCTTTCTTTACAAATTCACCATATGTTGCACACTGATACAAAGGAAAAAGTGTTATTTTAACAACTCTCCTCCTTCATCACACCCAGGTAGTGTAAATGCTAATATAGTCATCACTGCCAATACTGCCTACAACCTTTCTGCATGAGCAGTCCTCCACTGCAAAATGGGAGCAGCCAGGGAGGGGAATGACAATAGTCAGGTCACACAGAGCAAAATACAGCTGGCAAATGAGCCCATTACCCAACTGACAACACCAGGACACGCCTGGTGTGAAGATCACAGCAACATCCACGCACATGGGCTCTCCAGAGTGACACAGCAAAGAAGGGGGGATCTGAAGGCATGTGGTGAAAGTCAATATTGGGAATGTCTTAGGGACCCAATGATCAGGATTGATGTGTGTGATGAAAATTATGTCAAGCTCCATGGGCCTGCATTGTCAAGGGAGAGGAATCAACTGCTGGTCACACAATTTCTGCATATATTACACAAGTACCAAAATCGAGGGTCCTCTCTTCTCAAGATACTGCAGAGCACAGGACACATTTATAAGAAAAAGACTCTAGATAAAATCATCCTAAAAAAACATTCCACCCCAATTAAACATGACTTAATCTTACTAATTTTACTGTAGTACAATTCTTGTAACTATAATTATCTACAGCTCTAAGCAAAGATACGCACAGGTACTTACCAATGAGCCCACCAGCAGTCCCAATTCCTAAGCGCTCTCCTGCATAGACAACTTTTCTCAAGCCTTTTATCCCTTCAAAGTCAGTAGGACAGATCCCATGTGTAAAGCAGCTCTTACACACACACCCCTTCAGAATCAGACCTTAAGTAATGCTTTGTAACGCCCAAAGCATTTTCTGTTTAATAAAGAAAAGTAAAAGGTGTTTCTTTTCAGAAAGATAAAAAATACTTTTAATGAAATTAGGACCCTGACCTCAAATAGAAAACTGGATTGTTTCAGTTTGCCAGGGTTTTTACTCAGCCTTTTTGTGATATCCTTCCTTGCCTTCTAATCCTGAGAGATTTCAGCTGCATTCCTCTAGCAACAAATGGGTTCTCCTGTGGCTAAAATAATTGTATAAATAGGGATGCTAATGTACTCCCTTTAGCTGATTAGTATCAAGTTTTAAAGACAGTGAGTTCAGCTTGTACTTGTATTACAATTTCTATTAACTTCTGCCCTCAATCTCTATGTAAAGATACTCTAGGAGAGAAATAACCTGAAATAAGCACAAGACGCAAAACACTTCTGGTCTTGAAAAATGAAAAGAATTTAAGGAAAATTTTCATGTGTGTCTTTCATGCCAGATGGCTTCTTATTTAAGTAATCAAGTTAAGCAATATGCATCTCGGATTACCTTCTTTAATTTGATTATTTAACTGAATAAACTACCTGTAAGGCAGTGGTTTTTGCAGATATAGTCAGGTCATATTCACTTCTGGTTCATATTTGCTGATTTTTATATGGTTAGATCCAAAATGAATTAATTTATCATTTCTCTGTGTAGCTAAACTGTTTTGCTTACATGAGGAATGTTTTGGATCGGATGAGAATTACCCCGATGCACCAATTGATATTATGTTAATGCCTAGCAGATTAATGCTCTAGCAAATTTGCATATAATGAACATGGGCCATAACCCTTTGCTGAAGTGCGCATCCCTGGGTGCCTGCCCCAGATAATGGGCCCTTTCCATATCGGCAGGGAACGGAGAAGGGAGGAGAAGCAGGTTCTGTAATTCCTCTTTTATGCATTCAACAAAACTACCGCTGTAGCTGCGGAGGTATTGAGTAGTTACTGCTACGGGAGTGATTATGCAAATGACATTATGCAATTTTAGCGACTGAACTAACACCGCCCTAAGACTCTCCATTTGTTCAGTCTACAGGAGACGTTTCCAACCCATATAGAGACTTCAACAAAGATAAGTGCTTATATGGTCGATAAACAATGTTGTTCTGCCCTTTTTCCTGGTAAACTTTGGGGGTGGTTATCATTTAGGGCTTGTCCAAAAATTTTTTACTGAAACTGTTTTTGTGGAAAACTTCAGTGTAAAATCGGGCAGCTTGTCATTTTTACTGAAAGGATGTCTTCCGTCTGTGGAATATTCTGCCCCTTCTGTTCCACTGAGCTATGTCCCAAACAAAGCACATTTGGATGGGGACGTGCCATTCTGAACACTCAGAGGAACTCAAAGTGGGGATCCTCTGAAGGCTCAGCTTAACTGCTGAGGCACAGTTTAATAAAATTAGTAACTGGTGTACTTTGTGAGATTTAGTCCGGCTAGAAAACCCAGCCTAGAGAGGGCAATGAAGGTATGAAGCACCTGAGGGGATTTCCCTATCAAAGCATTCAGGTCTATATTTTGACAAAATCTTTTTTTAAAAGTCAAGGAAAAGATCAGTAGCTTTGGTCACTGTGCAAAAAATATCTTGATTGCCAGCCAAAAGTTAATAATTTGATTTCATTGCAAATATCCAAGTTTGGAAATGTTGTATGCTTTTTCTGTTTGTCCTGCAGTCAGTTTGTAAATGGCTGAGGACTGCCTGGGAATGTGGAAAACTAGGTTCACATATCTAAGCCTGGAGCGATGTGAGATGACAGATTTTGATATGAAGCTGATGCAGTGAGAACTTGAATCTGCCTTCCCCTCCTCTTGAGCCAGCATCCCAGAGCAAAGCTTTTGGCTTCAAGGAAATGTTAGATTTTTTCCAAAATATAATTTTATTGAAAATATGCCGAAGAATTGACAATATACTTTTAAAATAACAGAAGGAAACAGAGGAATAGCTTCTATATATTTACTCAGATATTTGTTACAGTTACTCTATATAAATCACTTTCCTTGGCTCATGACTGGTTTTTAGACATAATTAGAAGAAACCATTTACCTTTTAGAGCATCAGTTAATTATATTTCAAGCTCACAAAGTACAGTTGGTTTTCATTACCCACATATGAAACCGTAAAAGCAAAGAAAATGTTACTGTTGTAACACGACATTCCTCTCCAAAGTTTACAAAAGCAGGGTGAGCTAATGGAAAAAGAACCACTAAATAAAGTACCAACTGGCCCAGTTTCTAGGCTTGCTTTTAACTTTTTCCCTTTTTTGGCCATTTAAGAAAAGATACCGCAATTTTTCCCACTTTATTTTTACCCAGACATGAAATGGCTAACAATAACTCTTATCTTTTTTCAGTGGCATGTTGAAACATGTTGGTTCAGATGAGTAAATATGAGGTTTGGGTGTTAAAAAAAAAAATAATTCCAGCTCTGTTGTTCTATTTCCTTGTAAACAAGCAGACAAACAAGAAACTTCAGTTCCTCTACATATGCTAATTCCCTTACTTGTTAGGACCAGGCACGAATTTCATACTACCTTGAATATGGGGAAACAGTGTAAAACTGCAGATCAGCAAACTAAGATTTTTTTTTTAAAATCCTGTTATGTTCAATAATACTCACAGAAGCTCTCATTAGTACATTTTGCAGAATGATTTTCCTTTGACAAATTTAAATATAGTGAATGCATGTGAGCCTTTACAGAATGAATAAATTCTGCTCAGTCCTTCTGACACCATCTATGTTTGTGAGTTACTTGATCTTAGCTGAATATGGGAATAGTTCATTTGATTTCTGAGTACAAATCTATGTGTTTATGCAGAGCTGGTTTCTGAATTTCTTATCAAAACAACTACCTCCTGCTGCTCTTTATAGAAAAAAATATGACTCATTTCTTGTGGCTCCATCACCCATGTTTAATTTATGGAAATAACTTATGGTCTGATACCATGTAAGTATCACTGGTGTATGAACCTAAACAAATACATAAATTGCTTGGAATGTAAAGATGTCTCAGCACAATTAAAGTGCTTTAAAATTATTAACAAATAAATTCTCAACCTTCTACTCAAATACAGATTAGTTCCTTATATTGCAAATGGACTGAGCTTGTAGGACTGTAATTGCTTCTAAGAAAGTGTATACATAAGGGCCCCAGTCCTTCATTAGAATGTAAAAGGACAGAATCTGAAAATCACTTCAGTCCTGCTGATTCCTGAAGTGATTCACAGGTAAGTAAGGCTTTTTTTCACCCAAGTTGAGGTGATTGGGGGTATGCCCTTGGGGTAGGTGACCAGTTGAGGTCCCTTCCAACCTGAATTATCCTCTGGTTCTACACTATCACAAAGTAATAAATTGTTTTAGACAGCTGTTCCTCCTGAAGCCAAAAACTTATTCCTATACCCTCCATACGGAGGGAGGGCAGAAGGGAAGGGGGAGGGAGACTATTGGAATTAAACATGAGGTAGGTAATGCACTGTGGGGTCTGGAAGTCACCAAGGGACAAAGTCTGGGATGAGACAATTTAGACAGGACCCTGAAAGCTGGCCCAGCTGTGAGAGGTTTGCTGTTGATGCTCTTTGAGAGCACTTCTGATATAATGATAAAAGACAGAGCATTGTGGGAAAAGCTGAAATGCAAAACCCTGGATGATGAGTTTTCCATATGTATCACCTGGAAGAATCCAGTCTGAATTCTGGTTGGAACAGAAGGAGCTGCTAGGGCAGGTATGGACTGGTATGAGTGCTATGTTGTTGAAGGATGGTGATTTTTTTTTTCCAAGTACAGATTTTTTAAAATGTCGACATCTTGGACCTGATAGAGGAGCGTCTACAGGGAGGGCTGATCTTATAGCACATACCCAATTTTTCTGAGACCATAGAGCAGAGCCAGTAATCCTGACAGTGGTCTCCATCCTTAATGGGATAAAATAAAGTAGATTTTGCTGGGACTGTGTAATTAATTCTGGAGGAGGCTTTGTCCCTAATCTCAGACACATGAACTGCACCTACACACAAGAGCAAAGTTATGGAAAAAATATCAAAATGAATAAGATATATAGCAGCATGTTGTTTTGTAATTCAGTTTGACAAAAATCAGGCACAGTGAAGTACTTAAGCTACCGCTGAGATTTCAGGAAGAAAAAATATGTTACCAATTATTCAGGAAGCATGAAATAGTATAAATCATTATTTCCTGGCAACCCAGGTATCATAGTTGATGTTTGTTCATGTTCAAGATGCTACACAAAAAGCAAGAAATTGGGCAGTAGGCAGGAATGCTCAGTCTTCTGAAGGACTTTTATTAAGGTTATCGGTGAAGTCCTGAGGTAACAGGGGAGTCCTGGTGAAGTGCTCAGTGCAGTGTTTCTTCATTGTTCGTTGAGATTATAACAGTGCCTAATCTGAGAGCAGAGTTCCATTGTGCTAGGCATGGTCCAGACGTATAATTAAGAAGAGACCTTGCAAATAAAAAGAGAAAGAAATTCTGTATAAGCAGGCAAAAAGATGAGAGGAGAAGCATGGAGATGAAGTGACTTACCCAAGGTCACAGGGCAGGTAGGTCAGTGGCAGCACTGCAGTCAAAACTCACGCCTCCCGACTCCCCAGGCAACACAAACACGAGGAAAAAGATGGAGGTGAAATTTAGGCCGTAGGAATCCAGGGCTCTTTGGGCTGCTCTAACTCATCTTCTCTGCTGCTTCATCATTAAAAGCAAGCCATGATCACTGACTTGTAACAAACAAATAACCTTGCTTTGGTGTGTCTGCAGCCATCACCCACGCAACTCACTTTGAAATTCTCCTCCCCGAGCTTCCACTCAGCCTGGGCCGTTTGATGCCTGATGCCTTTGTGAAGCTTTTGAAATTAATGCTTTAAAGCCTGTATGAGCAGCTCAGAAGGAAAAAAAAAAAAAAAAAGAGTCAGTTTTACATTTTTAAAAAGATGCTCTTATTCTTCTCACAGCTGAGTTTTTGTGGCAGCTTGTGAGCAGAATAGTAAATGGCATTTTTTGTTGTGTTTTTCCATACCAGTTTGTCTGGGTTGTGGAGAGCCATACTTTTTCTTGTTTGATTTTCGTTGCAGTTAGGTGATGGGAAGTCACCTCCCCAGGGGAGGTGGCCGCTGTGGGCATGTGGATCAAAGAGAGAGGACACACAGTCCTCAGCGACTCAAGCCACATCGTGCCATTTTCCCTATCTTTGGGGGCAGAGAAGGCCCCTTTTTTCTCCAGCTCCCTACTCCCCTTCTCTAGCCCTTTGCCAGCCACATGTCTATATACACGTGTCTATATACATGTCTATATACTACTTGAAAGGACACTGTAGAGAGGTTGGTGCTGGTCCCTTCGCACAGGTAATTAATGACAGAACGAGAGGGAATGGCTTCAAGCTCCAGCAGGGTAGGTTTAGACTGAACATTAGGAAAGAATTTTTCACAGAAAGAGTGGTCGGGCATTGGAATAGGCTGCCCAGGGAGGTGGTTGAGTCACCACCCCTGGATGTGTTTAAGAGACCTTTAGATGTGGTGTTGGGGGATATGATATAGGGAAGAACTTTGTAGTGCAGGGTAGATGGTTGGACTCGATGATCCCAAGAGTCTCTTCCAACCTGGATGATTCTATGATTCTATGTCTCTACAACATGCCAGGACAAATACTTTTATCTGTGAGCCGAACAGACTTTCTCCAGATCTGCTAGCCACCTCGTAGGGAAGAATTTAGTCTACACCAACAAAAAAGTTCACACTGACTGATTTCAGAAAGAATCCTCCCAGAACTGTCAAAGTGATGATGTGCATCTCAAAGGACTAATCTAGCTCTTTGGAGAGCAAAAGCAGGTCTCAGTCATACAGCCAGGAACCCAGCGCAAGTCTGAATTAACACAAAAGAAAGTTAATTTGAGGTTTCAAGCCTTGGTTGCGCAGACGGCGAAGACACCACGGATCAGATGAAATGCCTTCTGTAAGCGAACAAAAGTTGTCCCAAGAGCAGTGAAATAACTGATGGTCAAGGTTTGTGCTGTCTCTCAGTTCCCACCACATAATCATTTCCGCTGTTTTTCCCATCTCCTGCAACAGCCCTACAATATCAAATACCAAAATTAAAGAGATCACTATGCCCCCTGCACGTCCCCTACGCCTCTCCCTTGCTCTCAGATTGGTCCTAGTTCCTTCTCCCACCTCTACATCCCCCACTGCAGCACTCCCTCAGCCTTTCACGTGCCCTGGGCAGCTGGCGAGGCAAAAGGCACCACGTAGCGTAGCTGATCTGATAATATCTGTGTGCGGACCGGGAATTCACACACACACACGCACACACATACGCTGTCTAGCCAACCAGATGAACTCTTTTGCCAGAACAAGACAGTAATTTGAGGGTCTCTCCTCTGTTTAATCAGCAATTGTCACAAAACCTGTTAGAATAGTTATTATAAATGTACAGTATCTTTGAGGCCCCTTTTTGCCAAATTGGGCTGAAACGTCCAAGAGACTAAAACCGTGCTGAGAGAACTTGCAGAAAGGCAGATGGATAGGAAGACAGGATGATCACATAAGCTTTTTTTTTTTCCTTTAGGGAAACAAGTTAAAAAAAGAAAAAAGCCCAAACCTTCCAAAATGCAGTTTGTACTTAGGAATGATTATCAGATGTCATTAAATTCTGTTTTCACATCTGAGTTCTTTACTTTGTACCAGGATAAACCAAACCAAACCAAACCAAAAAGCAGTGATTTTATTAATTAATTTTGAAGAAAAGATTGATTGGCAGAAGATAAGCTGTTGTATATAAAAATGTGAAACATCCTAGGGAACTTACTTTTTAAATTATTTTTCTTAAATAATTTTCAGGAAAATGTAAGCTTTCCCCATATTTGCATTCCAAGAAGCTGAATGAGATCTATCCGGTGGAGCTACCCACCGAGTGCATTTTGTAATTTGTGCTTCTTTGTGAAACTGTGAGAAAAAAAAACAACCCAAAAAACTAGCCTCATGTGTGACACGCTAAAAAGTCTTGAAGGGAGATGATGAAGACTGTTGTTAAGGGCATTTGACTTTGATCAACTTTAGAGGGAGATAAAAAAGAAAATAAGATTACCTTGGAAAAAAAATACATACAGAACCCATCAGATTGTAAAGCCTCGGATAAAACACTACTCTTGGCAAGTTACATTGGGGAAAAAAAAAAAAAAAGGCAGCTCCTCTGTCTGTAATGTGCATTTTTTTTAACATTTACAAATTATTTTTGACTTAGCCACGCAGGGAGCCTACTTTCAACCCTCAATTTGAAAATCATGGAGGCTTTATAAAGTCTTCCACCTGCATCTCTTTTTTGCATCACAGTTCTTTATCCTCTAAAGGATGAAAACCCTGGCATATAAAAACTTTGTTAAGCTGTCACTATCAATAGAGCCAAAAAAAATAATGGTTGACAAAGAAGAAACAAATTGCATCTTCGAATAAGTTTCCTTCATGCTCTTGTTAAAAGCTATAACCTCTGATGTTAACTAAATTTAACCCGTTCTGACCCTTGCGGTGGCCCTTAACCTTTTCTTTATTCTGCTTCCTGTGCTTGCTGAAGAAAACTGGCCCCGCCATTGGGAAAGCGCGCTCTGTTGCACACAAAGCCCCAGCCTCGCGGCGAGGCTGTCAGGAGGGATAGAATAGACGGGGAGGTCAGCACCTGTGCTGAGAAGCAGGTGACAGGGAACTGCTTGGACCATTCTCGGGCAAGTTGTAATAGTTTCTACCCTTTAAATATCGCACTGTAGTTTTGGGTATTCAAGGCAGCGAAGTTCACGTTTTCTTTGTGAATGCAGACTTTAAACAAATTAATCTATTGCTGTTCAACTGACTGTAAAATTAGTAGATTTACTGTTGCAAAAAAAAAAAAAAAAAAAAAAAAAAGGAGAGCTTTCACTTCCACTTTAATAAGGTCACGGATGTGTCCTAGGCTGCCAACAAAAGCAGCTTTTAAAAATCTTCGCAGCTGAACCCAGCAACTTGCAAAGGCTGCAGAACAATGTCTTAGATGTACAGTGGAAACTCCTCTCCCTACAGTCAAGATGTAAAACTAGACAGTTAAAAAACTTTCTACACTGGGAAGCTTTAACTTTAATTGTGTCTCGCCTCAGGGACCCACGGGCTTGTTTTATGAGCAATATTTTAATAAATTCAGTCAGCCTTGCTTTTCAGGGAGCAAAATCAGTTCTTTGCCTGGATTTGGTAAATCAGCCCAAGCAATTTAACGGCAGGGCATGCGTCTTCAAAAGATTTCATTCTTGTAACAGGGGCAGGTTTCAGAAAGCAAACAAAACTTCAGCTGTTTCAACTGTATTCATCTACTCTGTGCAGGCCATCAGGTAGCAGTGACTGTTTACCACTCAACACAATTTTTGGGCTTGCTTTAACTTTCTGCTGTCTCTTGTTAGAATAAAATAAGAGAAGTGTGTATAGGAAGCAACTTTCAAAAGCTGAGGGTGGAAAAGGAGTAAGTGAGCTACTGCAGAGCCCAGCAAAGTGGACCTACTACATACCCAGAGTTTCTGTCCCCTTTAAGTGTTCTCTGCCATATGGCAACGTTCAGCTCAGCACAAGGGAGTTTTTCATCTGAGTTATGTGCAAAAGTCTTTTATAAACATTAAGGGGGAAAATGAATACTATGGAGTGCGTAGGGGAGGCTACGGCCCCTCTCTGAACCAGGGGGCTGCAGAACCCCAGGGCAATGGTCATAAGAGAGCAGGGAGGTGGAGACGAGCCATGCCAGCTGCTGCTGAAGAGCAGGGCTGGGGAGGAGAAAAGACCCTGCAAGTCTTCCCCAAAGCTTCTCCATCAAAATGCCCTGCGAAGGAGGGAATTACACAGGAAAACAGGAAAACAGATGTGTGTGGGGCAAATGGCCCTCCAGATGCTTGGTGCTTGTGCAGGCACAACTGTGCAGAAGATGAATCACAGTTTCAGGAATAAGACTGGAAAAAAACTGCTGTCCCACCTACTGCTGCTGGTCCACGACCAAGAGCCTGGGGCATTGCATAAACCCAACAATATCAGTAATAAATTCCTGATGATCTTGTTTGGCCCTTGAAATATTTTCAACTAGATATCGAGAACTGCAGCACTAGTTTAGAAAGCAGCAAGATGTTTACCACGGACCAAAGGAAGCCCCATCCTCCACCCAGAGCCAGCAGGTATGATTTCCTTGCAGGTGTAAGGCACTTCAGCAGCTTGCTTCCTCCTCCCACAAAATGCATGATGGAGCTTGAACGAAAGTGAACTAGAGCCTTGGGTCTCCAGGAGAGCACTTTGTCATCCAGCTCAGGGCATTCTCACTCTCTGCTGGGCTTGACAAGCAGTTTAGCATACCTAGGACAAATAGCTTCAGGGGGAGATCGACCCTGAAACACAGAAGGACAGGAACCAGATTCCAGCATCCTCAGGGGACAATCAAACACTTTGTCCCTCCAAGATCAGTTGTGAATATGGAGGAAGCTTCCCGGTAGCATATTGAGTCTCGCAAGAGCACATTAATAACATCCACACTGGTAGATCATTATGTTGTTCATGTTTGAGGGTGAGAAATCTCTCGATTCACCATCCTTTCTCCTTCTCATGTATTTGCATTTTAAATTCTCTGGGGCACGAATTATCTATGGTTTGGCACAAGATCTAGCAGAACAGGCCTTGGTTTGGCACAAAAATAATAAAATGAAAACACCTTTGCTAACCAGCTTGAGAAACGAAATGTCAAATGAAAAAAAAAAACCAAACAGATGCAGATTTAGGAATTAAAAAAACAAATAAATGACTGAGAGTATTGTCAGGGGTTGGCAGAGGATGATGTGCATCAGGCAAAATAGAAGGGAGGGAGTTATTATTAACTGCATTTATTATGATAGTGTCTTTCAAATAATTAAGTCTGCAGTCCCACTGTGACAGGCACATATAAAACCACAGCCCCTGGACAATTACAGTGCAAACAGACATGAGACAAAGGACAAGGAGAAAGAGTACAATAAACCCCCAGAAAGATCAAGTTAATTGAGGACAAACAGCACAAGAAGGCTGCACTATTTCGTGGCGCACTCAATTTAAATAGATAGGCATGAAGTAAAACAAACATCAGGTTTAAACTTAACGGAATTAAATAAAGGGAAGGAAGAAGCAATGCAAGTCCTACGCTCCGAAGTACCTTACTTTCACACAGGTAGTTTTTATCACAGCGAAGAGGATTATTAGCTTTATTGCTCCTACTAACACTGCTGAAAATTATCTGTCTTAAGGGAAGGTTCTGAGCGAGGCGATAGTAGCAAACTGCAAGCTGGGGCGCTGACAAGCTCTGCTCTAATGCGTATTGCAGAGCTGAGGATGAAAAAAAAGAGCCTCTCCAGGCTTCAGCTCTGCCAAAACTTCCCTTCATGGTTATTCAAATTCCACATTTGATTTCCAGACCATGAAAAGAGCAGTAAAAAACATTTCTGTCTTGCCTTTTCTTATTGGGGAATATTTCACTCTCCACAATTGGATAATGTAGAATTCCAATAATTTATGTTTCAAGAGCCTCAAACTGAGATACGGTTTTCTTAGGCGCTCTACTGACAGAATAGATGGCAATCCCTGTTCCCAGAGAGCTTACAACCGTAAAGGCATAAAGCCTGAGCGAAATCAGGACATGAACAAAAGGGCGGGATGGAACAAACAGGCGCCCTTTGCACAGAATAGGTGAAGCTACAGTTGTCAGCCAGGCTGTTAACACAGCTCACCATCCCCTCAGCTAACTCTGCTAACGGCATTTTTCCATAGTCACTGCCGCAGGCGAGGAGTTTTAATGAGAATAAGGTGGTATGGATGGATTGTGAACTGATTTAGTGAAGTTTTCTGGTTTCGCACACACAATTACCATACGATGTCTTCTGTGAGCGCGGAGAGCACAAAGCAGTGACAGACTGTTTTGCATGTGTGTACCAAAACGACCACATCAAAACTACCAGCACGTGGAATTAAAGCATTCTAAGGCCACAAATAAGAAAAGAGAGCTTTCAAACAACCAAACAACAAAAAAAACCCCCGAAGTTCAGATTTTCATTACATTTCTTTTTCCTGGGCAGGAAGGAGGAGGGGGAGAGGAAAGAGGTGCCACTTAGTTGTGGCCCAGAGCAAATAAGCTAAAAAAACCCTGATTTTTTTAAGCAGGAAGCATAGTGGCAAGGCCCCTCAGCTGCTTCCCGTGGCTTCGTTTTGAACCAAATTCTAAATTCAAGTGCACTTTCAGCCCAAGCATTGTCCTCAGCTCCAGCCTGGCTGGCCAAACAGCATCGCTCAACAAATACATATATCTCTGCTCCTGAGAAGACCTTCTCGTCACACAATGCTCCACACACATGCTGCCCCACCAGAACAACAGGAGAACAGCAAACTCACACGCTGTTTAGTGTTTTACTCAGTGTGTTACTGACGGCTGGGGACCTGGGGCTTGTACGTGTATTTCAGCTTCTCTTTCAAAGGGAACACTTTCTATCCCCCAACTGGAAGAAGGACCCTGCAAACCCAAAGCGGAGCAGCCAACCAAAGCGGGTAACAGCATCCAACAAGCTTTCAGGCGGACTCATGCAATGCCACAAAGGCACACGCTGCTGACCCCTGCAGACATCTATCTCTACCATGCAACACACACAACACCTTGCACACACACACATAGCTGACATGATCCACAGCACGACACTCAGGCCTGGCTCCTGGCAATGCTAGCATAGAAGCATAGAATCATACAATCATAGAATGGTTGGGGTTGGAAGGGACTTTAAAGATCATTGAGTTCCAACCCCCCTGCCATGGGCAGGGACACCTCACACTAGACCAGGTTGCTCAAAGCCCCATCCAGCCTGGCCTTAAACAGAAGTTCTCTGGGCAACCTGTTCCAGTGTCTCACCACCCTCACAGTAAAGAATTTCTTTCTAGTACCTAATCTAAATATCCCCTCTTTCAGTTTAAAACTGTTATCCCTTGTACTATTGCTACACTCCCTGATAAAAAGTCCCTCCCCATCTCTCTTGTAGGCCCCCTTTAGGTTCTGGAAGGCTGCTATAAGGTCTCCTGGGAGCCTTCTCTTCTCCAGGCTGAACAACCCCAGCTCTCTCAGCCTGTCTTCATAGGAGAGGTGCTCCAGCCCTCTGACCATCTTCATGGCCCTCTGCTGGACCCATTCCAACAGGTCCATGTCCTTCCTGTGTTGAGGGCTCCAGAGCTGGACACAGTACTCCAGGTGGGGTCTCACAAGAGCAGAGTAGAGGGGTAGAATCACCTCCCGTGACATGCTGGCCACGCTTCTTTTGATGCAGTCCAGAATGTGGTTGGCTTTCTGCACTGTTGCCCGCTCATGTCAAGCTTCTCATCCACGAGCACTCCCAAGTCCTTCTCCTCAGGGCTGCTCTCCATCCATTCTCCGCCCAGCCTGTATTTATTCTTGGGATTGCCCCAGACCAGTTGAAGGACCTTGCATTTGGCCTGGTTGAGCTTCACAAGGTTCACATGAGGCACAAGCCCATGCCACTGCACTGTTTTACAGGCATAGTGGGACAAAGTGATGTATTATGGTACACAGCCAGGTACTATAACACCTTGGGCACACCGCCTCAACACACATGCAGAACGCTCAGCACCCACACACACCCAACTCAGAGCCACAAACTACCATCTCCTAGCAGCGGTCCTTACACCCACACCTGAACAACTCCCCCAGTGCAGCACAGGCACACAGAGAATCTGCAAAAGAAGACACAACTTGGCAGCAGCACACCCAGGAAAACAGCACAACCAAGCAATTGCACATGCGAAACCGGGAAGAGACACCACACACATATGTGAACACAGCAAGAGGAACATGCAGATACAAAGACACGTGCATGCATCCATAAAGAGACTGAAACTCTCTATACACACAAACTGCCATATGCAAAAATACATCTGTATATGTATGAATACATCTGTATATGATGAAGGAAAGGCTGTGGATGTTATTTACCTAGACTTTAGCAAGGCCTTTGATACAGTGTCCCACAGTATTCTCCTGAAGAAACTGGATGCTCATGGCTTAGATGGGTATACTCTCTGCTGGGTTAAAAACTGGCTGGAGGGCCGGGCCCAGAGAGTGGTGGTGAACGGAGTGAAGTCCAGTTGGCGACCGGTCACGAGTGGTGTCCCACAGGGCTCGGTACTGGGGCCGGTTCTCTTCAACATCTTTATCAATGATCTGGACGAGGGGATCGAATGCACCCTCAGCAAATTTGCAGATGACACCAAGTTGGGTGGGAGTGTTGATCTGCTGGAGGGTAGGAAGGCTTTGCAGAGGGATCTAGACAGGCTGGATGGATGGGCTGAGACCAATGGAATGAGGTTCAATAAGGCCATGTGCCGGGTCCTGCACTTGGGTCACAACAACCCCAGGCAGCGCTACAGGCTTGGGGCAGAGTGGCTGGAGAGCTGCCCAGCAGAAAAGGACCTGGGGGTGTTGGTCGACTGTCGGCTGAACATGAGCCAGCAGTGTGCCCAGGTGGCCAAAAAGGCCAACAGCCTCCTGGCCTGTATCAAGAACAGTGTGGTGAGTAGGACCCGAGAGGTGATCGTCCCCCTGTACTCGGCACTGGTGAGACCCCACCTCAAGTACTGTGTCCAGTTTTGGGCCCCCTACCACAGGAAAGACATTGAGGTGCTGGAGCAGGTCCAGAGAAGGGCAACGAAGCTGGTGAGGGGTCTGGAGCACAAGTCTTATGAGGAGAGGCTGAGGGAGCTGGGGTTGTTCAGCCTGGGGAAGAGGAGACTGAGGGGAGAGCTTATCGCTCTCTACAACTACCTGAAAGGAGGCTGTAGAGAGGCGGGGGTCGGTCTCTTCTCCCAAGTTACAGATGATAGGACAAGGGGTAATGGCCTCAAGTTACGCCAGGGGAAGTTCAGGTTAGATATTAGGAAATATTTCTTTACTGAAAGGGTTATCAGGCATCGGAATGGGCTGCCCAGGGAGATGGTTGAGGCACCATCCCTGGAGGTATTCAAGAGAGGAGTTGACATGGTGCTCGGGGATATGGATTAGTGTTGGGTGGTGTGGTGGTGTGTGTGTGCGTTGTGTGTGGTGTGGTGTGTGTGTGTGGTGGTTTTTTGGGGTTTTTTTTTTTTTTTTTTCATTGGTTGGACTAGATGATCTTAAAGGGTCCCTTCCAACCTAGGTGATTCTGTGATTCTGTATTTTTATTGTATTTAATATATTTATTATATGTCCCATATAGATTATATATATTTATTATATGTAGATTTGAGGAGCGGCTGAAGGAACTGGGGTTGTTCAGCTGGAGAAAAGGAGGCTGAGGGGAGACCTTATCACTGTCTACAACCACCTGAAACGACGGTGTAGCCAGGGGGGGTCAGTCTCTTCTCCCAAGTCACAGGCGATAGGACAAGAGGAAATGGCCTCAAGTTGTGCCAGGGGAGGTTCAGATTGGATATTAAGAAAATTTTCTTCACTGGAAGGGTTGTCAAGCACTGGAATGGGCTGCCCAGGGAAGCGGTGGAGTCGCCATCCCTGGAGGTGTTGAAAGGATGGGCAGACGTGGTGCTGAGGGACATGGTTTAGTGGTGGACTTAGCAGGGTTAGGTTGATGGTTGGACTCGAT
This sequence comes from Numenius arquata, assembly GCF_964106895.1. Taxonomy (NCBI): domain Eukaryota; kingdom Metazoa; phylum Chordata; class Aves; order Charadriiformes; family Scolopacidae; genus Numenius; species Numenius arquata. Next base: position 118,846,320 of record NC_133576.1, read on the forward strand.
GACCTTAAAGGCCCCTTCCAACCTAGACAATTCTATACTTATAAGTATCTGAAGGGTGGGTTGAAGGAGGAGGGAGCCAGACTCTTTTCAGTGGTTGCCAGTGAGAGGACGAGGGGCAACGGCCACAAGCTGGAACATTGGAGGTTCCACTCAAATATGAGAAGAAACTTCTTTATGGTGAGGGTGGCAGAGCCCTGGAACAGGCTGCCCAGGGAGGTTGTGGAGTCCCCTTCTTTGGAGATTTTCAAGACCCGCCTGGATGCAGTCCTGAGTAACATGCTCTGACATGCTCTGGGCAATCCTGCTTCAGCAGGGGAGTTGGACTAGATGATCTTTATGGTCCCTTCCAACTCTAAAAAATTCAGTGAAATTCAGTGAAATACCCAAGGCGGGCACAACGTGCAGATACACGCGGAAACAAGTGTGTGGACAGACAGGCTTAGCGTGTACCCATGCACACACACACACACGAACACACGCGGACAGGTACAGCCGCCCCCGGGTGTCAATTACAACGCGAGCTGTGGAGTACATACACAGAGACACACACGGACACACACACGCAGCCGCAGCCCGCTCCGATCGATACCGGCCAGCTCGCCCGGCGAACACCGGCGGGGCGGGGGAAGGAGGCGGAGGAGGAAGAGGAAGAGGAGGAGGAGGAAGCGGAAGGGCGAGAGGCGGCCCAGGCGGGTCCCTCGGCTGCTGCAGGGGCCTGGGGGCTCGGCCCGGCCGGCAGGTAAGAGCCGCCCGGGGCGGGGGAGGCCGGTCCGGGTCGGCGGGAAGCCCCTCGGGCTGCGGGGCTCGGGGCCCGCCGGCACCGACACCCGCACCCCGGCCGGGGCGGGCGACGGGGTCACAGCCACGGTCACGCGTGGGTGTCCCCTGCCCACCCGTGGAAACCCGCAGCGGGGTCAGCGGTCCTTGCTAACACACGGGGTGTGATGGCGGAACGCCCAGAGCAAAACGCCCTTCCGTGCCCTCTTACAGCAATAAAAATCCTCCCATTGAAAGCGTCGTTTTCTTTCTCTTCCCGGGCCGTTAAGGCAGGATTTAGGAAATTTAAACGGAAGAAGGACTGAAGGAGAATAAAGGCCAAACCATGTATTTAGCAGAGTGAGACTTAGGTGTCTTTAAAATAAACTGTTGCTCCATCGCAGCGCTAGCGCTAGTTGTAGAAGTCAGTAAACTGACAAAGGCAAGCCGGGTTGGTGTGAATGCAAGAGAAATTAAATTACAGTATTTTCTAATGCACCAGCGATGCCCGGATTATGGGCCGTCAGTCTGCAGTGCACGCTCCGCAGCTGGTTTGTGGAACCATTTTCAAAAGAAGGATTTCGTGGCTTTCGCGTGGCCACCCCAACAGCGCACAAGGGCACGCGGGTGTTGGCGAGTGGGTGTTCAGTTGTCAGCACAGCCGAGAAAAAGCTGTGTTTGCCGAGGGCCATGGTTCTGGTCCTTATCCTGCCGATTGCTTGCACCTTCTCCATGTATATGTATATATATATATGTATAAGTATGCACACGGATACCTGTTTACACATACATGTATGTATATATTTATAGAGCGGAGTCAGGTTCCTTCCTAGGCAAAAGAAGTCACACGCTTGTCAGCCCCTCTGGTGTGACACGGTCTTGGTTTCCTGTATCATCCTTGGCTTTTCCTGTACTTGCTGGAAAAACTCAGCTCAGCATAAACAGGAACGTGCCACCCCCAAAGTTAATGTTTGTGAAAAACTGGGAGACTCAAACGATACTATAAATGTTTGATAAAATAGGTTTAAAATTAAGGCACTGCTTTCACTTCGAAGCATGGCTGAGTCTGCGGAAGCTGAGCTTAAACAACAGTGAAGATACTTTTAAGTTTTTGAAGGTTACTGAAACAATATTAGTGCTTAATCCATGTAAGACCAAGTAGCCAGCTGGATTACTTCCACAAAATGACATTGGGAAAACTGAGAAAAATGCAGAATTTGGGGTCAGTGCTACGAGAAGCAGGTTGCACGCTGGCTATGGGAGAGTTTTCAACCCTGGGATAAACCACGTTTTGAAGTACAGTAATGGTCACTTTGTTGTGTTTTCATGCCAAGGTGAAGATTTTGCATGGCAAGTCTTACTCCGTATGGTCAAGGCTTTGAAATTCCCAAACCTTACAAAACATAGGGGAGTCAGACTGTAGGTGTTGGGGTGGCGGCTGACAGACATCGCACAAATCACTGCTTTGTTCATTGTGTGATTAGGGTGGTTCTGAATTAACGTGGCTTCAGTGAAACTTTCCAAAGAGTGTCTGGAACCAGGAAGAAAGTATCTAGTTAGATATTTTCACTCCAGATGTTTTTTTTCATGAAGTATTAAGCGTGATACGCCTTTTTGTTTGACAACAAGTTCTCCCTCTTAAACATTGGCTACTCTATACACAAAAAAGCTGTGTAAGTGTTAGATACTCCTGTGAGGAGAAATGAACTACAAGTTTTGGATTCTTTTAAAATTAAGAGTTCAGGGTCAAATTTTAAAATACTGAAGAAACATCAACTCTTCATGAATTTTGTTCCTCTGTCAGATTTTCTCTCTGGGTTAAAGCCCTCTGTGGCTGTGAAGTTACTGTAGATTGTTTATACTGTATAGTGACACCAGGCATCTTTTTGAAAGGGTAGTTTTAAGGATTAGGGTTTACCAAACTGGAGTCAAGTCTCTTGAATAGAAAAATCTGACCAATGGGGGTAACTTGTTTTTTCTTCTTCCCTGCATCCTCAGAATGACTACCTTCTGCGTGATGAAACTTTTATGGCAAGCAACCAGAAATGAGAATAGATACGCGAAAAGATTCTTTGGTACTCTTCTGGCACAAACACCACAAAAAAGGGTCTTTTCTCCGTTCTGGATGGTGGTACCTGACCCTAGAAGGTCAGCTGTGTTTGGACTCACTCAGCCATTCTGTACAGCTGAAAAATCTCACACGGAACCAAAAAGGAAAACTGCATTTGGAAGCGTCGGGCGAAGAATTCCCTATCGGATTTTGCACGTAATCAACCAGGATGGAGAGAGCTTAGGAAATATGCACCGAGCAGAGGCACTCAAGCTTATGGATAAGCATGACCTGAAACTAGTTCTCCTCCGTGAGAACGTGGAACCTCCCGTATACAGACTCATGACTGGGCAGCAGATTCACGAGGAGCAGCTGAGGCGCGCAGAGAAGAAGAAAGCAAGTCCGAAAACAGGTACGTACACTGTTGACGCTACACCACCGAGCCCATTGAAAAATGCTGCAGTAAAAGTGGTTTCAGCAGATGAAATCCTCTTACTTGCATTTGTGTAAATCCAAAGCGCTGTCACTGCAGTCCACACTATTAAAGATCTGCAGCGGTGAAAATAAAATTTTGGATTACTCTAGCCTTCCACAGAGAAGCCTTCTATGGCCTCAGGATTTACTATTTTGGCGTCTGCTGGCTTCTTTTTTTTTTTTTTAAATCTATTTTTATTTAAGTGAATATAACTAGACTCTGGTTCCATGAGACTCAATGGATTTCTCTTCCTTTTCTAAGGCATCAAGTGACAGGCAGTTTTTACAAACTGACCATCAGATACACCAATATTATTTTGTCACCAGTAGTCATGAAACATTCTCTTCCTAGCTTGCTGCTAGGGAGACAGAGTCTGAAGCCATTTCTTGTAGAGAGTAAGAGAACAGCTTTTTCAGTATTGAACACTTTTCAGTATTTTTTCTCAAGTCAGCCTGCTCCAGCAGTTTAACAAACTGGGTTTGGCAAAGAGGTTTTAGAAAAGGCACCTGACCTTGTATCCTCTTTTCTTATCCTCAGGCTAACGCAGTATCTGTGCTTTGGGTAGAGTTCTGATTTTAGAGGAGAGCACTTTTGCAGTAGGGAGTTTTTCTGTTCAAGAAACTAAAGATTATTCAAACGGTAACTACTTTAGAGACTCAGTAAGGAGGAAGACACCATAAATTGTTGCAAGGCGTCATACTCCCAGTTGAATATTACACTTCACCATTCAAGTAAACGGGCCTGAGATGAAGAACTAACTACCAAGCTTTTACGTTCAGCTATACTATGTGCAGAATGTAAGAATTTGCACACTAAGTCTTTAATTCCAATGTTTATCTTTGTTAGGCCTGCATTGTGGGTGGTATGAACAAAATTGTAATTAAAATAAAAATACTTTAAGGCTTCTGACCCTGAAGAGACTTCCCTGCGTGCCTCAAACATGCACTCAATCTCCCGCTCACAGCAGTGAGTGTGAGACACCAAGTAGCCACCTTCTGAGGTGAGAGTGGTGCATGCTGAGACGAGATTGGGATGCTCCATGTATGAGAAAGCAGCGCGGGGGAAAGGTGTTGAGCAAAGCACCACAGGCTGTTGAAAGAGAGCAACTAATACTGGTTTATCAGCTGTCGAGCCAACACGGTTTTAGTTCTGTTTTAAACAGGGATGGTTCAGAAGGAGTTATCCTTTTCTTCAGCTATTGCCAAGAATGACCTAGAAACCAAGACTAAACAGATAGCACAGTGGATTGAAAAGAAACACCATGTTAAAATTACCATCCGGCAAGCAAAAGATAGCAATACGGACATGGTAAGTGGAGTCCTGAAAGCTGGACTTATCAATTGCATGTAATAGGTGTACTTGTATTGGCTTCCCCTATTCAGTAGTGGCACCGTTGTTTTTTTTTTTTTAATATATCACATACTGCTAAATTAAGGGAAGGTCTAGGTCCCCTGAAAGTAGTGGTTGCCCCACCTGAAGCTGTTCCTACTCCTTTGCAGCACCACCTTATTAACTGGGCTGGTGAAATTTTCCCATCTATGCCTAAAGCCAGCTCACTTGCTGAAAAGTTTAACAGTACAGTTAGAAAAAAAAAAAAAAAAATCTGCTGTATTTAACTGGATTATTTCAGTAACCTAACTGTTTTTCTGAAGACGCATTTGTGCAATTGTGGCTAAGGTTAGTTTTTCCTCTGCTGTGTGGAGAACTACTGGAACGATGTTCCAAGACGGGCAAAGTAAACTTCTGTAAAGATATTAGGGAGCTGGTGGCAATTTACTGCTATAATTGTGGGGCCTTGAGACTTGTCTTCGTTGTCATTCGGGAAATCAACCTAAGTGTTAGGAAATGGCTTAATCCCTCTGGTGACTTTCCTAAACCTGCTTCTAGGTAAAGAACAAGTGGTTAGGAAAGGACAAGCTGAACTGCTCAAACCAGGACTAGCAACGAGCTGGTTTCAGCTAGTGGCTAAACCACAAGCAGGAGATACTGTCATTACAGAGCAGCCTGAAGTATTTTCTACCTTTGTAAATTTGTGCATTTAGTCCCTATTTTTCTCCTCCTTTTCAGTTTGTGGTTTTTGATCAGATTTTGGAGACTGTCTCTGATAAAGCCACTTATCTTTCCAAGCCAAAACTTACTAGAGAAGGAGTGAGTACCTGTATTTTGAGACACATGTCTGACAAGGAGTTGAAAGCATACCAGAAGATGGAAAAACAGAAAAGCAGTACAGTAAAGAAAGATGAAAATGAAGATCCGGAGTCAAGCGAGTCGCATCAGTGACTTTATGAAGATGTGTAAACAAGATCAATTTCTTATTTAAAAAAAATAATACTATAAATTTAATAAAGTGATTGTTGAACTTTACACTGGTAATTCCATGGAGAAAGTTGTCTCAGTTAACCTTTACTGCAGAGTCAGAATTTCAACAGTTGGTATTTCATGTTCCACGGCCTTATCCATTGTCTTGCTTTCTGTCACAACCACGTCCTTTCCTGGCTGCGTTTTAGGAGGAATGTAGCCGCTCAGACGAGAGGCTAAGCTCCTTTTAGGACGACAACGCTTTGCCTGGCGGAAATAAATCCAGAATTAGCAACTTAACATCTCTATGGAGCGCAGACTACTAAGGTGAGCGGAGGAAGAAGAAATCAATGAATAGGCCAGCACTGCATTATTTAAAGGAGCTTCAGAAGTTAAGCATCTCCCAAATGAAGTAGATAGCTGGCCTGTTTTCCTGTTTGAAGTCCCATTCTAAAACACATAATGTTTACCCTCCTCTGAAGTGACAGAGTATGGTTGAGGAGACTTTTTCAAGAGTATAACTTACTTTTGAGTTCAGCTTTCTCTTTTCAGGATCATGTACAACTGCATGCCTTGCTAGACTCTGCTACAGTTACCAAGAGCAGGGAAAAAAAAAGAAAAAGAGAGTAAGGTTTATCATTCATCGTTTCAGATGACATGATTCAGATTAGAACAGTCCAGAAAATACATACCTTCATTGCAAACACTCTTTCACAACCTGGATGATCACAAGAGAATGGTTTTTTCTCCTCATGAAAAGAGAGGATATGGCTTTGAAGGTTAAATACTGTCGTATAAGTTCTCCCGCATCCTTCTCTTGGGCATCGGCAGACTTCCCTCTCTGCTGCATGTGTTTTTTGATGCTGTTTGAGATAATCTTTCCGTTTAAAAGTTTTATAACACTCGCTGCAAACTATCGGCTCTGAGGGGGAGAGAGACAGGCAGAGTATAAATTAACAGCTTCTTAACAGGAGCTCAGAATCAAACCTTAGTAGTGCTCTAGAACAATGCTAAAATCCACATGAAATGCAAGGAACTCAGAGACTGGAAGAAAATAACACAGTATCAATTATCCAGATACGAAATCCTATATTGTACAATTCCTCATTAACTGGATCACAAAGCAAAGTTAGAATACCAAGCAGCATTTTCATCAGTTAAAGGTCTAGCCAGTCACAACCATTTAACTGATAAAGTGCTAGTAAACAAGTTTGTCTAGACACAACGACAAGCTGATGAAATGACTTCAGCAAGGACTCCTCTTCAAATGATCAATTTGTTTCCTATTTGTTACCAGAAGTTAAGTTCTATTTACTAAAGCATTTGGAGTTTACCTGTATGACTTTCTTTATTATGTTTCAGAAGCTCTGTCCAAGTTTTTCCAGTAAACGAGCAGTTTTCTTTCTTGCATGCATAGCCTGTTGGACAGGACAGATGTTTACAATCACTACAGTTCTGGCAAACACAGTCCAGTTTTACAGTGGGAAATCCACTATTTGCATTTGAAAATTACTGGAAGAAGTCCTTTTTCCTTTGCTAAAACATAATTGAAGCAAGAAGAAAAACTGTATTACCTTCATGTATCTTCTCGTGCCGTTTTAGATGACTTGGAGTAGAAAAGTACTTTCCACAACCTTCATTATTACATCTAGGTATAAAATACACTGGTTTAATTTCTTTCACTGCATCTGTGTATTTTTTGTTCTTTATGTCAAGAACAATTAAAAATGGACAAAATAACCCAAGTTTCTCCCTGCCAAGAGGCAGACTGGCAAAGTAAACATCTATAAAGATGTTAGGGAGCTGGTGGCAATTTACTATTATAATTGTAGGGCCCTGAGACTTGTCTTCATTGTCATTTGCAGAAATGTCTTTTTTATAAAGAATCCATGTAAGACTTATTTTTTCCGTTTACTGTGTGTAGTGAATCAGGTTTCCTTGATGATTCTCTCTACTAATCTGTCCCTCCTCCTGCCTTGTAAAAATAAATTCCATAGTATGTTTCTCATAGAGGACTCTGATCCCCTCAAGAGTTAAAACTACGTATTTCCACATATACAGCAAGTTAAGCTTTAGCTAAAGAATCAAGCCTCATATCATCCCTACGCAGTAGGCTCTTAAAACATACGAGAGACCTAGGAAGTGGAAGATTCAAGTAGCTTGTACAGATCTAGCCAGCAGAGCAGTAGCAGAGCACTGACGGTATTTTTATGCCTGTCACCCAGCCATACCAGTGCACTTCACTGAAATGGAACACTCCTGTAAAGTGCGTTCCACCTGTAAGAAATGCAAGGCTAAACTTCGCTTTCATCAGATCTATACTGATGTGTCATGTAAATAACAGAGTTGCAATGAACAGCTGCTCAGATTGGTGCCCAAGCCTCTCACCTCTTTTAAGCTACTACTCACTTCAATATTAACCAAGTAACTGCTTTTTACTGGAAAACAGCAGTAGCTGCATTTTTCATTACAAACATAAGCTTGCACAGTATTTCAAACTCCCTGAACTCAAAATGGATTTTTTGTTTATTACTTCTGTGAACCTGTAATAAATACTAAGATTTATTAAGCTGGAATGCTGAAGTTACAGAACCACAGGACTGTTGCTCAAAACAGACTACTGGGCAAAGGACTAATACAAGAAATGTACTTGGAGCCGTGACTACAAGTTCACGGAATCCTCACAGTTGGAAGGGACCTCTAGAGATCATATAGTCTAACTCCCCTGCTAAAGCAGGATTGCCTAGAGCACATTACTCATGACTGCATAGAGGTGGGTCTTGAAAATCTCCAGAGAAGGGGACTCCACGACCTCCCTGGGCAGCCTGTTCCAGTGCTCTGTCACCCTCACCGTAAAGAAGTTTCTCCTCATATTTAAATGGAACTTCCTATGTTCTAGTTTGTGCCCGTTTCCCCTCGTCCTATCACTGGAAACCACTGAAAAGAGTCCAGCTCCATAATCCTTCAACCCACCCTTTAGGTACTTGTTCATGCCAGGTTCTTTTTTTTTGTTTTGTTTTTTTTTAAATGCTCTATCAATTAAAAGGTTGAGAAAAGACACCTGTTTTCATCAACAGTGTTTAAATGGAATTGTTAAAGTTCATTATGAAAATTATCCACCTACTTGAAAGGAGGTTCATTGGTGTGGTGACACTGATGAACTTTAAGTTGCTGATGCTTCCTGAAAGACTTGTTACAGCCTTCAAAGTCGCACTATTTAGGAAATTAAGTTATCATTAGAGGCCAAATAATGACAGCCCAGTCCACATGTTTGCTGAAATCCCAATCACAGTATTTGAACTGATACAAGTACCACATAATAACAATTGGTAGTATTTCACTAGATACACAACAAAGCTTGTCTAGCCTCCACTTTGCAGTATCAAAGGTAATTACTCACCACATACTGCTTTTGCTGATTTTGATGCTTGCGCTCAACATGCTTCTTTAAATTTGATTTTGTTCCAAATTTCTGATTGCATCCATCAGCTGTGCACCTGCAAATGAACTACATTTATTATCACTTCCATTGATTTGTTTCCTAGGCAGATACAGAAATCATTGGATAAGAGGAATACATGAAGGGTAACCAAAACTCACAATCCAAACAAAAATTTATCTTAAAGACATGAAAAGCCAGAGGCTAAATTCCAATCAAAAGCCACAGGAAAACTTATCAGAAGATATTTTTAATAACACACATAGGAATTCCTAGCTCCTAATCCATGACATGCAGCTATTAATGGCTTAGTAACAGGAGATAACTGCCCTTCCTTCTTTTAATTCTGTATTCTGGGAAAAGAGCTGCCCATTCCTTGAAGCATCTATTGTGGATCACTGCCAGACAGGAGGTTTTAGGCTAAGGAGATTCTCCACATCTCACCCCGTGTGCACCGTTACCAGTGCTGTGAGTACTGTGATGAGTGTTGTGAGTACTATTATGGCAGTACTCATGATACCAAAGCTAGGCAGGCATGCTCTGCACCACCCACACACCCATTTTAACTCCCCTTCATTTCCATAAGGACAAGCATAATCCACTTTAAGAAGTAAACTTGGCCTTACTCAAAGGGCTTTTCTCCAGTGTGCGTAAGAAGGTGTCGAGCGCGGTGGAAATCTCTGGTGAAACCTTTACCACAGCCTTCATAATCACAAACATATGGCCTCTGGAAAAGAGAAAGAGGATCGTTCAGAGATGACACCCCACACCTCGGCTGTTTCCAGGAGGCTGCCTTCAGCAGGCTGCCCCAGCGGCAGTATTTCAGAATGTTACGATTTGAGGAACCCGTAACAATTTATTGTCATTTAGACAATTATTCTATCACCTGATGAGCCCTCCCGGAAAGGGGAATTGGGAAAAAACAAGGAAATTCAAGGGTTGAAATATAAATAGATTTAATAGAATAAGATCAAATAATTAATGTTAATAACACTAAAGAACCAATACTGATACCAACACCAATGCAAAATACACAAGGATTATACACAGCCCATTCTATCATCAGGAAGCTGTGTGCTCCCAGCAGTGGAGAGCAAATGTCAGACACTGACACCGCTACAGCTTCTGGAGGAAGGGAAGGCCCGGCACGGGGGCAAGGAGTTCTCAGGATCGCAGCCATCAAGAGAGAGAGAGAGAACTCCTCAGCAAACTTTCTAATTTATATTGAATGTGAGGTGCATGGTATGAAATAACCCTGTTGGGCAGCTTGGGTCAAGTGTCCAGGTCTCGCTCCTCCTCATCCCTGCACCTGGCAAGGCTTGAAAACACTGAGACCTTGAGTCCTACATACCAGAGCTGGCTATAAAGTAAATATTTCCAGAAATTCTGACACCAAAGTCTTCTAAAAGTGCAGTTTTCCCAAGCATTAGAAGAGAAATTACTGAAAAGCAAAATTACTGAAGAAATCAGTCCCGTGTCGCTCAAACCAGGAGACACAATCCAGCGCCCGACGCCGCCCCGCCTACCTCAGGAGGTGAAGCAGCCTCCCGACGCCCTGGGGATGGGGCCCCGAGCCGCGCAGGCCGCCCCCCGCCTGCCGGGCACCTCACCTCCCTCCCCCGACAGGGAGGCCCGAGCGGGAAACCCCCGCCGCTCCCTCAGGCCCAGCGCCGCCCGGCTCGCCTCACCTCTCCCGTGTGCCGGCAGAGGTGAGCGTCCAGCCGCCAGGCCTTGTTGAAGGTGGCGTCGCAGTCGGGGAAGGAGCAGATGAAAGGGCGGGCGGGGAGCGCGCTCCCGCCACCGCCGCCACCGGGCGCGGCCCCGCCGCTCTGCTGCGCGCTCCCCGCCGCCGCCTCCCCGGCCATGCCGGAGGGCACGTGACCGGCGCACCGCCCGCCTCCCCTCCCCGCGCGAGCGCATGCGCGGTGCGGGGCAGGGGCCGGGGTGGGGGGAGTGGTGGCGGTGGCCAGGATCAGGCGAGGCCGGCGCTGCGGTGCTCCGGCGTAGTGTGGCGGTGGTTGTCCTGCCCGGCCCGCCGTCGGCTGAGGGGCTGCGAGAGGTGCACAGGGCCAGAGGGCTTGATCCCGAGAGCGGCCCGGGTCCGCGGGCCCGTCTCCGTTACCTCACGCGCCAGGCACAAACCCCCTGCCGCTGACCCGTGTGGAGCCACCTCACGCACCTGAGGAGATCTGGCCGTGAAAGAGAATCGTAGAATCATAGCCTAGGTTGGAAGGGACCTTTAAGATCATCGAATCCAACCATTAACCTAACACTGCCAAATTACCACTAAAGCATGTCCCTCAGAACCACTTCTACGCATCTGTTGAATACCTCCGGGAATGGTGCCTCAAACACTTCCCTGGGCAGCCCATTCCAATGCGTAATAACCCTTTCAGAGTAAAAATTTTTCCTGATACCCAATCTGAACCTCCCCTGGCACAACTTGAGGCCGTTTCCTCTTGTCCTATTGCCTGTGACTTGTGAGAAGAGACCGACCCCCGCCTCTCTACAGCCTCCTTTCAGGTAGTTGCAGAGAGCGATAAGGTCTCCCCTCAGTTTCCTCTTCCCCAGACTGAACAACCCCAGCTCCCTCAGCCTCTCCTCATAAGACTTGTGCTCCAGACCCCTCACCAGCTTCGTTGCCCTTCTCTGGACCCACTCCAGCACCTCAATGTCTTTTTTGTGGTAAGGGGCCCAGAAGTGGACACAGTACTCAAGGTGGGGCCTCACCAGTGCCGAGTACAGAGGGACAATCGCGTCCCTAGTCCTGCTCACCACACTGTTCTTGATACAGGCCAGGAGGCTGTTGGCCTTTTTGGCCACCTGGGCACACTGCTGGCTCATGTTCAGCCAACAGTCAACCAACACCCCCAGGTCCTTTTCTGCTGGGCAGCTCTCCAGCCACTCTGCCCCAAGCCTGTAGCGCCGCATGGGGTTGTTGTGACCCAAGTGCAGGACCGGGCACTTGGCCTTATTGAACCTCATCCCATTGGCCTCAGCCCATCCATCAAGCCTGTCCAGATCCCTCTGCAAAGCCTTCCTACCCTCCAGCAGATCAAACTCCCACCCAGGGTGGTGGTGGCTGCAAACTGACTGAAGGTGTGCTCAGTCCACTCATCCACATCATTGATCATCACATGATCACATCATCTGCGCTGAAATTTAAAAAACAAGTTATAAATCTTCCTTTTTGAGACTTTGCATGTGAAAACATGATATTGCCTCAGGCCTGTCTAACACAGGTGAGGAAATAATATGCAAGGGAGAAAACGATGGAAAATGTCACTACTGGCTACACAGAGAACCAATATTCATCACACAGGGGTTTGCTCTATGGAATGCTAGTTAGAGATTTCAGCAGAGTTCTCTGGGAATTTTAATCCAAATTTGGAAATACATAAATATAGGATAACTCCAGGCCTGAGGGATTCTCATTGTGTTGCGCTGTTGATGTCTTCTGAGGTGACTTACAGAGGGAGGATTTTGAAGACTCCTCTATTGGATCTGGAAAGAGCCGTGGGTTCCGTTGCAGATTTGATCCTCTTATTTGGCGCTGTGGGAGGTGGAAGGTAAACATACGCAATCCAGAAAAATAAGTCTGAAGGTGCACACTTCCAACACAAGATCCACACTTCTACTGATAAATTTTGATAATCTGTAAGCTTTTGAAAAGGAGCAAAAAAACAGAAAACTGAGGTATTTCATTCCCTCAAAAAAAAACCCCTACAAAACACAAATCCCTCACACACATAAAAAACCCACAGGGTAGTAAATCCCTCAGACTCTGATTAAAACTACCCTTTAAGCTGGCAGGATCTACCCAGAATTAAATATCAATCCAGAAAAGACTGTAGAGAGTGCCATAGATACTCATTTCCCCCCAAAGAACTGCTGAGTGAATAGGCCCCGTATCTTTGTCTACCAAAGGCTGTTTCATCTTCCCACCCCGTTGTTCTGCTGTAGGCAAAGTTGTATTTAGTTCATCTTCAAGAACAGCCATTTCTCTTTATGCAGCACCGTTGAATCCAAAGATCTTATAGAATCATAGAATCATAGAATGGTTTGGGTTGGAAGGGACCTTAAAGATCATCGAGTTCCAAACCCCCTGCCATGGGCAGGGACACCTCCACTAGAGCAGGTTGCTCAAAGCCCCATCCAGCCCGGCCTATAACACTTCCAGGGATGGGGCATCCACAACTTCCCTGGGCAGCCTGTTCCAGTGCTTCACCACCCTCACAGGAAAGAATTTCCTCCTAATATCTAATCTAAATCTCCCCTCTTTCAATTTTAAAACCATTGCCCCTTGTCCTGTCACTACATCTCCTGACAAAGAGTCCCTCTCCGGCTCTCCTGTAGGCTCCCTTCAGATATTGGAAGGCTGCTATAAGGTCCACCTGTCTTCATAGGGGAGGTGCTCCATCCCTCTGATCATCTTCGTGGCCCTCCGCTGGACCATTTCCAACAGGTCCATGTCCTTCCTGTGTTGAGGACTCCAAAGCTGGACACAGTATTCCAGGTGGGGTCTCATGAGTGCAGAGTAGAGGGGTAGAATCACCTCCTGCGACCTGCTGGCCACACTTATGTTTATGAACATTGCACAGAAATTATGTCAATGGGTACAGATAAATATGGTTTAAATGAACTTACAGAATAGCTGTGGAATTGCAGGAACTATTTCCCCACATGAGAAAGTTCTCAAACTGAAAGACTTTTTCCTGTAGACTTATCACAAGCTAAATATTGACTGTTTGAGGCACCCTATCTCAGATCCCTTGGCCTGGTCCAGTGGAGGTGGGATGCAGAGTGACTGTAACTTAAGAATGGTGCTAACTACTATTTATGCACAAATTTTGAGACCACAGTTGCAATTGCAGTGTCAACAAACCTGCAACAAGTTCAGACACATGTCTTTAAAAAAAAAATGCTTTTGGCTTTCCAGAGTAAGTGGAGAAATGGTGTTGAGTAGCTCAATAAAGTTGGCAATAATTGTCAGGAAACTTCCTTCAGTTTGTGGAGAAGTTCCTCGGTTATGCATGGTGTACTGTCACACCAGGTAGGATGGAAGTGGAATAAAGCAAAGAAGTAATTCTAGCATTTCTTATAAAGGTGAAACTTCGAGCTTTTTATTAGTAGAAATGTGAAAATATCACTGTGGCAGATGTGCTGGAAACCTATGCTAGTATGATCCATAATTGCTCCAATGGATTACCTGATTGTGAAAGTAATAGTGTGGTTTTCCACTTACAGGCAAGAAAATTCATCTCTGTGTGCCAGCAATATATTAGATCCTCTCTCACAGACAAAGCAAACGTAGCTGAAAAAGCCTTTTTCCCCTCTTGACCATAGATACCTTAAAGCTTGAAAACAACAAAGGTTTTTTTGGTGTTTTTTTATTTTTTCACAGTTGGAAGGGGAATAAACTGTTGTCTGTTTGATTATTTCCAAGGCTGTAAGGAAGTTCCAGTAGCAATATTTGAAAAGATAAAAATAATGTACCACAGTCAAATGTTTTGACTTTGATACTTGCAGTGGGTGATGCTAACATGAACTCAAGACATCATTTTGTCTAGAAGTTCATGGGAAATCAGAACAAGTATGTCCTTCCAGGTATTTTCTCCTCCCATATACAGCATACTGTAGGAATAGGCATTGCAGATAATTTGTTGTTTGGTTGTAAAAGCCGTGAAAGAAGTTCTCAATCATTTTTCCTCATCAGCTACCAGGCGTCAGGACTGCAGATGATGCTCCATTTTGGCAGTATCGAATACGTAGGAATGTTGAGGCATATCCCCACAGGATGATTATTCCCACAGTTTTCAGTTGAAAGGATGTCAAAATATTACCCAGATGCTGACACTCCTGGAAGACATGGAGTGCAAATACCGCTATGTCCTTCAAGGCTGACAAAGGGATGCACCTTCTCAATTTTATGCCAGTGCATTAATTGAAAGGTATCTTACAAGAAATGTAGTCGTTCTCCAAGCTTTCAGACTTGACAGAAGGCAGCATATGGATAATTAGAAGGAGGAATACTGTATGGTAAGTGGTCAGCAAAGCTCATGCTTCTGGAGCATGGCATTAGGAAATTATCTACATCCCAACTTAAATTCTAATCCCTGAAATTTCTTAAAAATTGTAGAATTAACAACTTTTGTCTGTCCAAAATGCAGCAGCGAAAGTAACATTTGTTTGGGTAAACTGCTTTGGGAAGATTGAAGAAGCTTACTAAATGTTATGTTAACCTGAACTCTAAACTGAAGTTATGTTCAATTTTACAAATAAAAAAAATATTATTTGATTAAAATGCATCACAAGGCATCCGAATTGCTTAGTGCCTTTTTAAATAGTAAATTTTAAATTGTTCTAACTGAATTATCATTTGTGTACTGCAGAAGTATATGACCGAGGGGGAAAAATAAAGCATGCTACATGATGGGAAATGCTTATTTCCCTAACACAACCCTTAAAATGACATGTTGCGTTTGTTTGCCAAGCATTCATCCCTTATTCCCACCAAGAAGGCCGTCTCTCTCCTGCTGTTCTGCATGCCAGACATAGAGTTGTTACTTGGTACCAGACTTGAGACATAGAGCACTGACCAGCCCAGGCTGGAAGGGACCTCAAAAGATCGTCTGGTCCAACCTTTTGTGGCAAAGGGAGCCTAGATGAGATTATCTACCACCTTGTACAGTCGTGTCTTGGCAAAAGACAATGCTGCGGAGGGGATAGAAAAGGCTGTTCCTCTTAAGTATTTGCATCCCATGAGATTACTACAAGCAGAAATGAAAGAAGACCAAAATGTGCAAAGCAATCAAGAGAAATCCCGGAAAGCTGTCTGCTTTCCTTGTTAGGATGAGTGTGGATGAGAGGAGCAGGAGGTGGGAGAAGGGCCATGGTGCTGGTTCACATCAAGGAGGATCAGCCCAGCCGCACTGTCTAATGTGTTACCGCTCTCATCTTCCCTGCCACTTTCCCCAGTTCCAGCTTACAACGTACAGCAAGGTTATACGGATTCCAAACCTCCAGCCCCTCTTTGCAACAATAATGGCTTTATTCTCTCCTTTATCGGAGCTTGGGCTCTTCCTCTTTCCCTAAATGACAAGCGCATCCCAGGTCTAGAGGAGAGTAGATGAAGCGCATGTGAATTATGCAAACAGGATGCCAGAGGTAAACTGCAGTTAGGATAATGTTTCCTTGATCTCTCTGTTTACAGAATTGTAGCTGGCTTGTAATGGTGCCAGTGTCCTCAGGAGCCCTTTCTAGGGATTTCTGGGAACGACAACAACATGTTAGGAAGAGGATGGAGTTAATCAGTTGGGCTTTCCTGCTGCTATATTCAGCCCAGCAAGCTGCCTCCGACAGATGTTTCTGCTTTTAGGCCACAAGGAACTTTATTGACTGGCTTTCCCTGTGTTCAAGAAGCATGTAAAGCTATCAAAGACTGGTTTTCCATAAGAGCATTTGCTTGTCAGGTGATGTTTTTCTATCTCTGGCATAGCAGATTTTAATGAATCTCTCAATAGTCTGGTCCCTTAAGAGAAGAAATAGAGGAAATCTGTGTTACCTGATTTTCTCTCCTGCTTGGGGGAGGCATAGGCTGTGAGTGATGGCGAAGTTACACAGCAGAGCTGTGCAGAGCAGTGCCCAGAGTCCTCTGCTCCCCATCAACCCTCCCGTCAGCTATCCTGACCTGACTCTTTTGAATAACATTTCCTACATGTCATACAAACCAAATTAGAGCCAGGTCCCAGGTGTTCCTTACACAGTTTGAGGCCAGTCAGTTAGTATTGTTGCTGGGGTCTTATATCTCTACCCATCTCCCGTGGCTTGTATGACAAGAAAGGAACCCCGACTGTGTGAGCACTCGTGTGAGCTGGCTCTCCATGAGCTCTCTCCAGATGGGATGGGGCAAAGGAGGGCTTGGGCACAGCCCCTCCACAGGCTGTGGGGTGATGGAGGATCGCTCTCCTGGAAAACACCTCCTGCCCCTGTTCCTGCCCCTGCCTCGCTGTGTTCTCCCTGAAGGATTTTACCTACTGGAGCATTCAGCTCACCCAGCTGTTAGACAGGATTAGACAAGTCCAGGTTAAAACAAAGTGGCCTCCGTTCTCCATTTCACCACTGTAGTCCCCTGAAGTGAGCACAGTCACCCTTCAGTCCCCTGGCACAACTCCAGGAAGGAGCTGCCTGCCCAAAGGACGTCGATGGGGTTATTGGTTCCTCCCTGGCTGATGGCACAGCCAATTTGCAGAAGGGACGTAACAGCCAGCATTGTGTCTGCCCTGCAAACGGTGCCTTTCCTAATCAGTCACAACTATTTGTGCTTGTAGTGCTGGCCTCTCAGGGCATCGCGTTACGTGGGTCAATCAGGACAGCAGTTACCTATCTGGCCAAATCCGCAGGTGCAAAATCATGCCTGCAGCCATCTGGGGCCATAAAAACAAGGCATCCTCCGAAGGCAGGTTGCAACAGAAGCTGCCACACAGCAGCTGTACAAGTCCTTCCTCTCCTGGCTGAGCCCCGCAGGGCACTTCTCTGGCATGCAGTCTCTTCATCTGGAAGAAGAAATGCAATTTCACCCATCCTCTCCTGGCAGCAGTGGCTAGGAGGGATGGTTATTGTAGTGGACCATAACATTATTGTAATAATTGCTGCTTCAGCAGACAGAATTATTAGCCTGTCAGTAATGCGTTAGACAGCAACACTTGTCTCAAATGCCTGTTAATTATCTAAATAAGCAAATTTGCTTCCTTTCCCACCGTGGTCACTAGTCTCTTGTATCATTTGTGCAGTCAAAGCTGTGATCTTGCAAATACCCCTGCAAGTAGTTGTTTTTACAAGGGCTGTCTTGTCAAAGCACAGAGAGGCTGCTGATGCGAGGAAGAGATGCTGGACTAGTTCCTCGGGGCCTGATTCAAATCCTTTTGCAATCAATAGAGAGATGCTCCCAGTCTTTCATGGCTTTGGATTATATCCTCAGATAGTAACTTTTTCCAGGCAGGAATTTTGCTTCAAATGTCTTTTGAATACACTTGAGAGACCTGGCAGCTGATAAAATACTCACTCAGCCTTAAGCCAATACAGCCAGTGGAGCCCCTGAATATATTGTATTTTTTTTCAACATAGAGTTTTTCTCCCGGGAAAGCAACAATCTGATATGCTTTCTTCTCCAGAGTCAGGCCTGCAGTAGCTTTTTATTTACCTGGAGACATCCAGAACCTGAAAATGTGGCTTCCAGTGTAAGAGTTTGAGGCAGCAGACATCTACAGGGCTTCAGTGCATGCCCTCTGCCCACCACAGCAGGGATTCGCCCTCCCATCCACCTCCCCTGCACTCCCCCTGCGCCTGTTCGTGTACCACCATCCCCTCCTTTAAACACCGATGGACTGTGCTCCAGAGGGCAGGGCTGCCTGCCTGCTCCACCTCATGCAAGCCAAAATCCCAGGAGAGTGTTCCTCCTGCCATCATGGGCCAAGCAATGGGATGGGTTGCCTGCAAACCGCCTGTCCCCCGCTGCCCCCATCACCCCAAAGCTTCCCCCCTGTCGGGCTGCTGTGCACGGGCTGTGGCAGTGAGCTCCCTGTCCCTGAAGAAAGCATCTTCAGAAGGTACATTGGTGCCTCAGAGCTGCAGCCTCCCAGAAGGTGCAGCACAGAAGCAGGTTCCATGGGGCGAGCGTGGGACAGGATAGAGCTGCTGGCATGGGTGCAGCGTCCCTTGGGCAGGGGCCAGGTGACCTTAGGGGTGCCTGGTGGTGCACAAGGAGCCTGGAAAGCATCATCCACAGGGGTGTGCTGGGACCCAGCCCCTCTTTGCCTCACACCTAATGAAGGACAGAGAAAAAAGGAAGTTCCTGACTTTCTACTAGCCTGCACCCAAGTTAGACGCCAGGCAGCCACCCAAATTCCTCCCTTTTTGTTTTGAATCTGCACAGAGGCTGGAGTGCAATGGGTGCTGGAGGAGTCTGAGATGAGGAAAACCCAGAACTTGTCCCTAAGGGGACAAACGTCAAACCATGAGGTTACTCACAGCAGTGTTCATTTTATTCGGGGATGCTAACAAGAACATAATAAAAACCATCATCAAAATCCAGGTAAACTTTGACACCTAGAAAGGAGATTTATGGTGCCAGCTGTGGCTGGTGACCCCACAAACGTAGAGCTGTAGGGCTCCTGCTCATTTGGGGCCGTTAAAAGAAAACCGTGTGAGTTTAGTGAAAGCAGATAGAGCCATCTAGTGACAAGAGAAATGCATTTTCCATTTCATGCTGTGAAAGATCA
The DNA here is from genome assembly GCF_964106895.1 of Numenius arquata. Taxonomy (NCBI): domain Eukaryota; kingdom Metazoa; phylum Chordata; class Aves; order Charadriiformes; family Scolopacidae; genus Numenius; species Numenius arquata. Next base: position 118,865,618 of record NC_133576.1, read on the forward strand.
TCACAAGCCCCCAAAAGCCTGTATTGGTCACTAGGACAACAGGGCATGGGCATGGACAGCCCCTCTCTCAGGGATGCACATGGCTGAGCCTCATGAGGTTCACACCACCAGAGCTTCTCATGGTCCTCAGCAAAGCTTTCGGGAGCGGGGATGGCAGCGCCAAGCAAAAAGGCTGCTTGGATCATCGACAGGGTCTGGGTTTGGGAAGAGCCTGTGGTGCCTTGCAGGCAGCAGGGAGGCGGGGGCCAGGCGCTCTCAGAGCTTGGCCCCAGCCCCACAGCGGGAAGATGGTGCTCTCATGTTCGTTGGGAGAAGTTTCCCCAAGCTGATTTTCAGCTGTTTTAGCCAAACAAGGAAAAATTCAGGACAGGAGAAAAAAAAAAAAAAAACCAAAACAAAAAAACCCTTTGTTTCAAAAGATGCCTGAGTTTTATTTAAAAAAAAATGATTAAAATATTCTAGAAATTGTGTCCTTTTTAAATAAGGAAATATTTGATAATGGCATTGCCTCTAACCAAAACAAAACTCTTCCATAATTTTATGTTACTAACATTTTGAAAATTTTGATTTCTTGGAAGGGAAGCATTTTTTTTTTATTTCTTCCTTTTCCTTCTCTCTTTGTCTAGCACATTCCTCCTCTCCTCTGAAGAATTCGCACAGCTCAGCTCGTTATCAGTCTAGCTAATTACATCACTGCATTTCCCAGCAAATTACGATCCGAAGTCTGCCGTTTTACAGTAAACTCCCCAAAGAAAGGGATAATGAGGTTACTTAGCAGGTTTTGTTCCTCAGGTAATTTCCATACACTTCTTAGTTTATAAAGCGGGAGATAAGGTAGCCACTATAGCTTTTATGTTAGCTTTCCCAAGCATTGTCCAGGTCTCCTGTCATTCCTGGCAAGGAACGGATTCTCCTGCTGGAGGCCCAGAGGTGAGACCATCTGCCACAGGTTAGAGGGAGACCAAAGCCAGCTCTGGCCCTATCTCTGCTGCAAGCAAAGCCGAGACACAGACCTGTTGGGTGCCCTAGGCTGTATCCACACAGCTCAGTGATGGACCCCTGGGGCAAAGGGGTTGTGTCCCAACCACAAAGCCCTCAAGCCTAGGTCTTCTCCTTTCCCCATGAGGTTTCCCCAAGGCCAAAAGAGAGGATTGTCACCTTGTGCCAGGACCTGAAGCCACTTCAAAGCACCTGAAATGGGTGCGGGCTGCACAGCAGCCTGTCAGAGCAGTGCTTTGATAGGATGAGGGTGGAGATACCTGTGGGAGTGTGGCATGAGGCTGTCTGAAGATGCGGGGCTGGCACCACCACCTCAGCCCTGCAGTGAGTGGGCTGGTCGCTGCCAGCATCACCCTGGCTTGGGGCAGGCGCAGACAGACTGAACCATCCCAAGCTGTGCTGGGAGGGAGAAGGACCTGAACTCCAGTTTTGAGGAGAAATTCCAGCTGCAAAGCTTGGGTTGCCTCAGAATAGAAACAAACCCACAAAACACCCCAAACATGACAAAACACCCCAAAGCAAAACAACTTGTTTGAGGTCACCCTACATGTTTGGATTAGCCTCTGGTTTCTGCTTTTCTTTTGAAAATAAGAGGCCAAAATTTTCCTTTCGTTGTTCCCACAGAAAGGTTTTCTTTCTATCAGATGACACAGGTCTTTGGACATTTTCTACTTAATGATTTGTTCATACCTGCAGTCCCAGTCAGGAGCTCAGCACTAGCATCCTGGTTGTTTCGCACATCTCTAATTAAGGCAAGGTGAAATGAGTGGATGTAATGAGCTACCAGAGTGGAGGGTGTGGAAGGAGAACAAGGACAACGCAGTCATCAAGGGAACAAAAATGCTCTTGTAAGGGTTATAATTTTAAAAAATAATTCCCTTCTGATGAGTGATTCCCTGCCACTATTACCTGATTATGGTCAGTCTCTGCCACGTTTAGCTTTGTTAATTTAGTTATGCATTCCTCTTCCCAGATCCTCTCAGCTCCCTTTGGCCATATGTGGGTGAAAAATTCACCCACGTGTTGTGCCTCTTCATGTCTTTTTGCATACAAAAATGTACAGCAAGAGGCTGTGCTACGTGCTCGTCCAGCAATTAGCACAGTAGGGTTTCCAGTCTTTCACTGGGCTGTTATAAATACAGCACCAAGTGCCTTAACGGTGCATGGTTCTCCCTTACACTCTCATCTGAAGGTGTTACTCTGGTCACGGTTAATTGGGTATAAACCTGGGAGCGACAACTTAGTTCACTCAAGTTGCTTAAATCTCTTTAGAATTGTGTCCGGAGCCTGTAGCTGGCTCGCAGTGCTGGCTGTGACACATAGCCAGGGTCAACCTTTCATTTAAAGGCTTAATTCTGAATGTATTTGAACAGAAGGCTGTCTGTGAAGACCCATTCCACCAGACCCTCCAAGTGCTGGAAGCTGGACAAACGTATGCTGTGCTTTCTGCAAAGGACTCCAAGCAAAACAGCTTTCTGTTTTATTTGAAAAGTTTCCATCTCTCCAGCAAAGAGAAAAAATTAAGCCCTTCCTCAACTCTTCATCAAACCAACAAAAACAACTGTTTTTCACAGTTCTACCTCATATCTATTAATAAGTCCATGAGTACAACTGTCTTGGATGATAAGTCATCAACCAGACTTACTCATCGGGCTCTCTGGCTCTCTCCTCTCTGCTCCATCTTCCCTGCCCACCTGCAAGCTGTCGCTCTGCCCCACAGGGAGCAGCTGCCACCCCTCTGATGGGTGTTGTGCCAACCCGCTCTTAAATACACCCTGTCAGCCTCAGCAGGACATGGCTTTTCCCTGCTGTAACAAATTTGAGGGGCTACAGGGCTGAGTCATCCAACTCAGGCTCTTAGAAGTCTCCTTCCCTCCTTAAGAGAACTAACTCTGTATAGGTTTTAATTGTAATTAGCACGTCTGGACCACATCGTTGCTCTCTTGCATCTCTCCCTTTGGCCATGCTGCCCCTCACTCCTGTTTTCTGCCGTTGCTTGTGCCATCCAAAAACACACAGCTCTGTGCCACTTGGGTGCCCATCTGAACAGACCAGAGCTCCCTGCAGCTCCAACCTAAAATGTCAAACACCCGACGAGCCACTGGCAAGGAGGGATGGCATCAGGACAGGGATGTTGGCGTGGGGAGCTGCGATCGGCTCAGGGACTGTCTGCGGGCAGAAGGAGAGATTGCATCAATTAGCTAATGATATGCCAGGGGGGTCGGTTTGGGTGTGCTCACTCCCCGTTTCTTTATGAATCATTCAATGAAAGATTCGTTTAGAGGCGCGTTTACATAATTGCCATACTCTGAAGGCGCTGTGCTGCTGAACGTGTGCACGGAGATGTGTTGCGACTGTTTGCAGTTGCCCTCATAAAACTGCCTGTCTTTTGAGTTCATTTATTCCTTTTCTGCATTTGGATGTGCTGTCTGGCCAGCAGCTTTCAGCGCTACCTCGCGCTTGAAACAGTCCTGCTAGATAGGTGCCCCGTCCCTAATTATAGGGACAAAAGAGCAAGGTTTCAGAGCCCAGCACAAACACCTTTATTCAAAATTCTCTTAGTGGAGTCATCTGTTTTCAAGGAAGAAAATCATGATTAATTGACTGCTGGGATCTGACTCCCTGATTGTCCCACTGAGCCCAGCAAAGCCGTACCAGTACAAACCAGTTTAAGCAAAAGAGGCTCTATAGGCTCTAACAATGGACTTTCAACGTATACCCCCTCCCCCACGCAACTTCTGAAGCTCATAGAAGGTTTCACTGAAGTTTTATGACAACAACTAGGGAAAACAACTTTGGGAACTAACATTGCCCAGCAAGACACAGCCTGCAGCATGTTTTTTATGGCCAAGATCTCGCAGTGTTCCTGGCTTCATTTCCTCACCGCTTGCAGCAGTCCCCCTTTATGGCAGGGCGGTGCCCCCCCAGTGCTCAGGGCAGGGTTGTGGGCTCAGATGTGACGAAGCCAATGACTGGGGCAGCAGAGAGCTGGGATTTGAAAACCTACATCAATTAAATCAAAGATAATCTGGGCGAGGTAACAACCTCTAGCTTGCTCTTACAGCCACCATCGAGGCACATTCCCACCACCTAAGCAGGGCACCAGTGACTTTGAATGGGTGGTGGAAAGGGCTCCATCAGCTCAGGGCTGCGACCGTGGACAAACACATAGAAACACCATGGTCTTACAGCTTCCAGTGTTTGAGCTAACATGCTCAGGACCAGCTCAATCATCTCTGCCCAGCGCTGCCCTGTGTGATCATCTCCTTGGGACCATTGCAAAAGTCACAATCTGTGGATGCATGAAAAGCTGCTGTCACTGCTATCACTAATGTCAGGTTTCCTGGGCTGGTAGCCTGGGGTTTTTCCTTATCAGCAGGTGCTTTGTAATGTAACACTCCTGCTCACATCAAAAGAAAGGAAATACAGAAATACATTCTCAAATAAAAAGATTTGTTCCTAAAAAGTCAGTGAGGTTGGTACAGGACCAAAGGGTAGGACCAAAAGGTAGGATCTGGCCTGCAAAGCCTGGGGTGAGAGCAATGGGTAATGAAAATGCAGCATTTTGGAGGACAAGGTAAGACCCTACAGTTCTGGGAATAATGCAAGAACCTCAGAAACCAGAAACACACATCAGAGCTTATTTTCTCCCAAGGTGGTTGAACATTAACAAAGCCTACATTAGCAGCAGCACTGTGTTGCTGGCAGGAGGGGGTCTGACGCTCTTTGCAAGGTTCTCCCCCTTCTTCCAGGCTTTACTGGTGTGTCATTTCAGCTTGACGTGGCAGGCAGGCTGCAAACCTCTGCTTTTGCCCTCAGCAGCTGGGATGGTTAGGTAAATCCCAGGGCAGCTGAAATCTGGAGGGAGCACACCTGAGCTTTCCTGAGAGAGGAGATGGCAGCGGCTGAGCTCGGCTTCCCCTCAGCAGGGATTTCTGTGAGTCGTAGCATTTTTTTGACTCCAGCCTTTAGTAAACTTGGCTGTTCCCCAGTCATTTTGGCCCAGATTTTTCTAGCAAGTGAGGCTTAGCATTTCCAGATGTGCTGTCTATCCCATGAGAATTTTACCTTCCTCATTTGCAGGCAAAGAAAGTACCATTTGTTGTATGAGTGTAGGAGACAAGCAGCAGCTTGTAGTTTCATTAATTATTTACCACAGAAAGAAAATTTCCCCATGTAGGAACATTTTATTTTCTTTGTGGACAGGAGATGATAGGGTAATGAATGAAGACAGCCTGGCAGCTACAGCCACCCTGATGGCAGTGCCCCCATAATGGCAGTTCAGCACTTCAGTATAACAAGCTTGACTCGGTCTGAGCATTTGAAGATTATCCATCCACTTTCAGCTTGAGCATGCCCTGCCTGAGTTTTAAGTTCATAGATGGTAAAAGCGTGAGCCAGTCCCAATGAAACCCTCCTTTGCTCTGTTACACTGCAAAACCCCTGGCCAGCTGGAAATATTTGTGTCTGAGCACAAAGGGAGGTGCAAAAGCTCCTTGGTGATCTCATGCTGCCCACCTTTCCCCTTTCTTTTGTGTGCGTCAAGACAGGAGGACTTTGTCCTCGGTCAGTGTTAGTTTTGATGCCTTGGGTGACAGTGGGAGGACAGTGAGTGCAGCTGGGACGAGCTGCATTTCTCTGCAGGCATCTCAGTGCACGACTGCTTTTTGCACAACATTTTTGACATAAGGACTCTTGGGAAATGGCTTTGTATCTGTCACAGGAGCACAGAGGGACAAGAGTCAGTGGCTTCTGCCAGATCTTCCTCTGCTGTAAATAGTCACAAGCTCATTTCACCACCTGAGATACATATTTCCTCCTATACACTCACCTTACACTTGTACACCTCTTGTCACACTGTGGGAGCCCACATCAGAGAGTAAAACCAGCCAGCCCCAGGCAAAAGCATCATGTAGCATCCTCTGGCTGCTGTTAGGATAACATAGCAATTTGCCAGCTTCCTTCTCTTCGCTCTCCTGTAATTATGCTTTAGTCACTGGTCATCTGTTCTCTTCAGATCTGTAATCCAGCAACCTTTCCGGTCCTGTCACCTACAACTGGTTATTTGTTTGCACAGTTAGGAAGACTTAAACTTCTTTTTCAGCTCATTTGGGAATACACAAACTGCAGGCAGTTTTAGCTGGTGACGTAACACTGATAATGTGCCTCACTTTGAAAAAAATCCATAGGTGCTTTAAGTGTTGTTAACCATATGGGCATGACAGTAAACATGCTCTGAAAGCCTCAGGAAATGTTAAATGAAAGCAGAGCTGCAGTGGGGAAGGCAGCAAGGCAGCCATGACTCGGTGCAGGCAGAGATTCCCCTTCATGTTGTACATGTAGCGATGTCCATCTCCAACATATGTAACAAGATATAAAGTTGTAGTGTCCTGTATGGTCACTAAATTGTCTTCAGTAAGTGACTATGCGTATTTGACTTTGGCACCTTTCTAGCAGTGTGGAAAGCGTTTGTAAGGAACCATAAAAAGTCATTACATATGCAGAACAATTGAACCTCCTCAGCATCTGTGGTAGGAAACACATCTGTCTTCTGTCCCTTTCTTTCCTAAATGTCTCCCTGAATCAACTTTTATGGGAGGGTCGTAAATATCCCTTTCTATTCGAATCCAGGAGTTAACAATACCCCCTGTGACCATAAACACAAGATGTTTCATTGAGGAAAGAGGTGCACTCAAGTAAGCAGAGATCTTTGTGACAGTTGCTGCCAGTACGGTCCCCATGCACCGCTAATCACATTAGTGGGAGAGCACGGAGGTGGCCAGCAGACAGCAAAAGAAAGAGGGAGAGAAAAGCAAGACTAATCTTGTTAAAAGGGAAGCAAAGATAGACGCTACTTTTACACAGAAGCTTATAATGTCCCCATTTTCCCAGGGCTGGAATCACCTGGATGCTCTTGGAGCGGCACGGCCACTGCTGCCGTGGAAGCAAACAGCCCCACATCTCATTTGTGTTTACTGAGGGCTGTTTTTTTCTTACAGCTCTTTGCCTGCCATGTGCTTGGTTTCTGCACAAGCAACCTTGAATCCCTCCTGAAGTAGAGGTTTACTCGCCTCCAGATGACTTTAAAAGCAGTAGGAATGTTTTTAATCCCCTGCGTGTGATCCTTTTCCAATCCACAATTTTTAACCAATGAAACAAGTGCTTAATCTAAAATATCCCTGTATTTCATCATTCTCCCCCAAGGTGGCAATATGAGATGTTTGAAGGCACCTCTCCCCTGAACGAAGTCTTTTGCTCTCCAGCTGCGCAAGGATGATGCGCAGATCCTAGCTGTGTGGCTGCAGCACGCTTTTCTTACTAGGGGCGCCCCAAAGCACCCCCCAAGCTGGGAGCTAAGGATTATCCAAGCCGTCACTACACAGCCTCTGACAATCCCCATGATGGGGTTTCATCCTCTAGTCAGGGCGCACAACCTCGCCAGGCTGTGAGCCATGGTGCAGAGGTGTTGCCTCAGGGCTGAGGTCCCCTCTGCCCTTTCCCTCCTTCTGCATTTCCTTGAGATGGGGCGAGGGAAGGGGGTGCAGGAGGAGAGCTGCTTCTCACCAGACACTCACTGAAGCACAGGCACCGACACATGCACTAACCCACACCCGCAGTCCTGCACACAGGATGCTCCTGTGCAGTGCTGAGACTTTCCAGCCAGCTGAGAGCCCGAGGAAGGCAGTACCCAAGCCAGTGAGCTTCTAGTTCAACTAGGCAGGACATGCATTTGGGGAAAAACTTTCCCCTTTTGAGGAATCAGAGCCTGGAGAGGCAGTGCCATGTGCCCAGAGTGACCCTTCAAGCCAATGCTGGAGAGCTGATGGGGACAACCTTTCTGAGTACTTCTCCAGTACCTTGAGAGCAAGACGGTTCCTCTTCCCACCACCCATAGCTGTGAACCTCCCAGAGTGGTGTTAGTGGCCCCCCCACCACAGGGTTTAATGTTGGAAGGGAAAATAGTGTCTTGTTATCTGAAAGGAGCCTTAACCCAGTTTTATACCCACAACTGTTTAATCAGTATCATACCACAGTGCTGAGGATGGAAAAACAAAGCGCTTGCGTCAGTAGATGGGGTATCTGCCGCTGTGTGTGCCGGTGCCTCACTAATTAATCAAATGGAGCAGGGGAAGGAGGACCCAACAGACGGGCAGGAGAAATCCCTGATGGAAAATCTCACTTGTTGTCGCATGGGGTGGCTGGGCCGGGCTGGGAAGGGGGGGAAAGGGAGGAGGGGAGCAGAAAATGAAGAAGGAGCTGGAAATCTGGGAGCAAGGACAGTGGCGATGGCTTCATAGCTGAGAGTCTGTGCCCAGCCAGATGGGGAGGGATCAGCCGCTTGTTGCCTTGGTGTTTCATCAAGTTCTTAAATACAAAATGCAAAACTCAGATCCTCTTCACATTACAACGATGATTTCAGTATGGACTGGTAGTGACTGAACGAGCTGGGAAATGGCTGTTGTCAGTGTCCCGGGGCACTCCTGCTCCCCTTGCCATCCGGGCTGGGGCTTTCTGGGAGGGGCAGCAGCGCCAGGCAGGAGCAGAGGGACTGGCTGCAGGAAGAGGAGAGGCTATGAAGGAAAAGCTTTAGGGATGCTTTCAACGACGTTTGGAAAAGGCCCTTGGGCTGAAGACACCACCCTGGGGAGCAGACCCGGTGCAAGGCAAACACCCCTGGATGAAGAGTAGCCCAGGTAGACCTGACATTTCTGAGCGCTGGAGAGCAGAGCCGTTTGGTGGCCAGCTAACTGAGAGGGGAACCTGAAATTCATGTCTTGATCGCCCAAGCAATGGGTGTTTTGTTTCCTAGTCCTAGGAGTTGATCAGTGAGACCAGGACTCTCCAACCCTGCTGCTCCGCTCTTCTTTCTGCTCCCTTCTCTCCCTGCAGGGACAACCCTGCAGCCCAAACTGGGTGGCATCAGGGGTACCTTCCCTGGTCCCTGCAGAGGGAGAGCCCACCTCAGATGATATTGACATTGACCATTTAATCACGGATGGGTTTAGTGGCTGTTGGGGGAGGGCCTGGGACCCACGCAGGTCAGGGAACCTGGAGCAGTGAGAGGAAGGAAAGACAGCAAGGGGGATAAAGGGGAGGGGGCTACAGACACCAGGGAGCAGAGCAAAGTGAGACCTGCAAGGAGGAGAAAGAAAAGCCAGAAACAGCTGACAGGGCAGGGAAGCCTGTCTTCTCACTGACGATGCTTCTGATGAGAGGGTAACAGACAAAGAAACAAGGAATTTGGGTACTGCAGAAAGTCAGAATTTATGCCTCTGCGGGCTGTAGGGGACATCCCTGGTGCACAGGTCTCTGTACCCAGGCTGCATTTCAACTCCATAGGTAACAGGCAGCCCAAGTCCTCGCCCCATTCACCTCTTCTGTCGGTGCACAGTCTGGATTACTACTACTACTATGATGATGATGATGATTATTATTATTATTATTGCCATTATTACTAGTTGTAGTAATAGTACTGCTACTAATATTGTTTCTATTATTATTTCCTGATTTTCCCAGCAATCTGGACCTTTGTCTCATACAGGCAAAAAATAAGTCATCTGTGGTTTCTCATAAATACAGAAAACACCTTGCTTTTTCTCTTGATGTCTACATGGCCCTCAGATACAATTCGTTCATCTCCTCAGCTACACCAACATATTGATCCTTCCCCTGGGCTCTGACCCCTCCATGCCTTCTCTGTTTACAGAGTTATCTTTAGCATTCCTGCCTCCTTACCGCTGCTCAGGGGCAGCAAACAGTTCAGATAAAATTGATCTGGTGGATATGAGGAAAGACGTCATGAAGAAACCTGGGGCACGAGGCCATTCATAGCCTCTCTGCCACCACCTAAGCCAGCTGAGGGTTGGTTCAGCATTAACTGGCTCCTGAGGCAGGTTCTCACAATGAGCAATGCCGAGCGTCTCTAAACATCACTCATGAAGTGCAAACTGGGGTGTTATTACAATTATCATCATCGTTGCTTTTGTGCAATGTATTGGACAAACCCTAATTCCACCTTTCTGCTTAGGAGCAGAAGGCCAGAAAAATGATGCAGCCCACCCAGCCTGGCCTGTGTGGTACAGCCCAGAGCCTCGTTGCCTTAGTTTCAGCTTCAGTCCTATGGTTTTGCACAAGTGCACAAGTGTCTGAAAGTGGGGCCAGAGTCTTCTCAGTGTTAGTCAAATTCTCAGACAGGGCTGCCTCCAGATTTGCAAGGGCTGCTCAGAACAAGTGACCTCTTCTTGGGGATATGCTGTATCCTCTCCATTTTTTAACCATAGATAGGCTACACAAAGGTTATATCAAAGTAAATACTTGTAGGCCCAATCCCTCTCCCTTGTTCCCTGGTCCTGCAGATCATGTTCAGAGGATTATGGATCCACACAAGCCATACCAGAAACCCTCCACTTCCCTCCACTTTCTCTCAGGGAAATTACTTCACCCCTGGGCTATAATGTCAGGCTCCTACCCAGGGCCTCTTTGTCCTCCTGAAATGTCACTTTTTCTTCGGCAGAGTGACCTAAACTCAACCACAGGGGTGAGATGGTGGTGCGTGACTTCCCTCTGCAAAGTAAGGGCAATGTTTAACCTTCAGGCACCACCGTCCCTAGCATGGTGGTACCTGATTCCTGGCATGACTCCTTTGCCTGCCCTTCCTCAAGGTGTATGGGATCATAATTCCAGTTGTGCTGTGCTCAGAGGAGGCAGTGGGGAGCGTGGGAGGGGGAAGGACCCACAGTGTACCCCACAGGTCATGGGCAACGGCCTCAGTCTCCTTGCAAACGGCTGAACCTGCCAGAACAGTATAAACCTATAAATTGGCAAACAGTAAGTGCAAAAAACCCCCTCCAAAACTCATGTTTTGGGCACTCTAGGTGAGGGTAGCTTCAAGCATGATTAAGTGAGGACTCCATTTCCAGCAGCTGTGGACAACTATTTACTCTCCAGGTCTTAATAAGCACAGGCACTCAGGAGGCACGCAGCTGCAGCAGGCAGGCTGACGGCCAAGCTGCTGACCAGGACGGGGTCTACTGCGGTGACTCAAGGGCTGTTTGTTCTGGGCAAGCTCATCTGCCTGACTTTCTCTTCTGCAAAGAATAAAATTCATCTAAAGAAGCTGGATGTATAGGAGTCCTAGTTCTATGTGGTTTATGTATGTCTCTTTTTATATACAGTAATGACTGTATTTTCTATAGCACCCTGCATCAGAGGAAACCTGTTGTCTAAGGTGTTGCCCTGGGTGGGAAAGTCCGCGAACGGTGGCTGTGACTTCTCCCAAGGAAAGGCCAGAGCAGCTTAAAAAGTGGTTTGGTGGGGCCAAGTTGACTCAATGTACCCCACAGCACTGGAACAGGCTGCCCAAGGAGGTTGTGGAGTCCCCTTCTCTGGAGATTTTCAAGACCCACCTCTATGCAGTCCTGAGTAATGTGCTCTAGGCAATCCTGCTTTAGCAGGGGAGTTGGGCTAGATGATCTCTAGAGGTCCCTTCCAACTCTGAGAATTCCGTGATTCCGTGATTCCAGCTCTTGAGTACCTTTGAAGCCCTGATGCTGAAAAGGACAGGTGCGTTGTTACTGGGGGGAGCGGGGAGGGGTAAGGGTGATGCTCTGGCTCACATGGGGACCCATCCAGGTCACTATAAGTGGAGATATATGTGATTGGGTATTATTTAATCCACATATCAAACCAAAGTACACTGTATCATAGGTTGGCTCAAAAGCTTCACGTTCCCTAATGATGTGACGTCCCTGAGCATACAGTTAGAGGACTTTGCTTCTCCATGACCTCTCAGGTGGGCACATGAAATGCAGCCTGAAACTTGAGCAGCTGGTGCTTCAACAAGTCTCCACTTTATCCTGCCTTACTGGGCAGATCAATATACCCCAAGCGTCCCACAACATACTCCAAGTGTCCCATTCCAGTCTGAAACACTGCTGGTCTTTTGACTTGAATGGCTTTGTGAGGTTTGGGGCTAATATGAAAACAAATTGAGAAGGGCTGGGTGCTTCTTTGAGGCAACGGTATTTACCCATATGCTGCTGTAGGGGCAGGCTGGGCTTATTTCCTTCTTTGCATGATACGCAATGAGCTGCTTTTGGAGTTGCTACAACAATGCATTTCAGGGGAAGAAAAAGGAAGGATCAATACATTTCAAAAATGTTCCACACTGGATCATATGGCACTTCTCAAATTGTCCACGGCACATTAGGTGGTGAAAGGTTTAGAGTGGGATCTTCCTGCAGTCTTACAGTAGTCAAACATTTAACGTTTAATTCTAACTAAACAATGTTTAGTTTATTTCTCTCTCTGAGTCAATGTTTACCAATGTTTATTAGCTGCCTGAAATAAAAGTAATAGCATGAAAGGCATGCCACCTTTCAGACCCTAATGTGCCTTGGGGAAGTGACATCTCTTTTATGATCCTCCAATGGATCAAGCATCTGACACAGAGAACAGGGAACAAAGCTATTGCGTTTCAGAGGCAAAGCTCACCATGGACCCAGCTCCTTGGGCTGCCATGTGCCTTCACTTCCCAGAGAAGGTGTTCAATGCTCTGTGAAAGACACTCAGACCATGTCAGGAGGTCCCATTTCTGCAGTATCTAGAAGTAAGACCCTACTTTAAAACATAAGTGTAAATCCATGGGCTGACACGTACCTCACTAGCTGGGAAAGATTTGAAAAACCTGAGCACATCGCTTCAAGGGCTCAAGTGAAAATGAGAAAAACTAGAATAAGAAAAATACGAGAAGAGTAATATATTTAAAGTGTTTTGAATCACAAGCAAAGGCATGGTGAGGAAAAAGGAATCTTTTCTATCTTTTCTATCTTTTGAGCTCCAGTTAACTCAGCGATCTGTGTGTGTCATTATATGGCACACAAATGAGACCGTAAGAGTTCTCAGTCCAGGAGAGGAGCGTTGTTCTCTCCAACACCTCCTGTGCAGTGTGGTCCTTCCTCTGCATTGCCCCTCGTTGTCATCATCTCTACCTACACCAGGAAAAAGCCATCAGCCGTGGAACTGTTCGTGGTGACTATGTCATGGATCTCTGGAAGGGTACAGTATCTGAGGCATCAGCCGTGTGCAGACCTACTCCTGTGTGCTGGTTTTGGCTGGGATAGAGTTCATTTTCTTCATAGTAGCTAGTATGGGCCTATGTTTTGGATTTGTGCTGAAAAGAGTGTTGATAACACAGGGATGTTTTAGTTACTGCTGAGCAGTGCTCACACAGAGTCCAGGCCTTTTCTGCTCCTCACACCACCCCACCAGCCAGTGGGCTGGGGGTGCACAAGAAGTTGGGAGGGGACACAGCCGGGACAGCTGACCCCAACTGACCAAAGGGATATTCCATAACATAGACATCATTCTCAGCATATAAAGCTGGGGAAGAAGGAGGAATTGGGGGAAATTTGGAGTTATGGCATTTATCTTCCAAAGTAGCTGTTACATGTGAAGGAGCCCTGCTTTCCTGGAGATGGCTGAACAAGAGTCTGCAGATGGGAAGCAGTGAATGAATTCCTCTTTCTGCTTTGCCTGCGTGTGCAGATTTTGGTTTACTTATTAAACTGTCTTTATCTCAACCCATGAGTTTTTTCACTTTTACTCTTCCAATTCTCTCCCCCATCCCACCGGGGGGGAGTGAGTGAGCAGCTGCGTGGTGCTTAGTTGCCTGCTGGGATTAAACCACCACAGTCCTTTTTGGCATTCAACATGGGGCTCAAAGCATTTGAGATAAAGACAGATTTGTTTGGAATGTGCTAGGTTGAATTTATAGCCGTTATTGCTGTTTAGCTACCAATTGGCAGGCTTCTGCGCTTGCCATGGGGCTTGCTTGCCCACCCTGGTCACCCAAGGCCCTTCCCTGTGAGTTTGAGGATTATTGCTTGACTTGGAGCTGAAGGTGTCTCCTTTGAAAATCACACAGTGTACGACCTCTTCTTTATGCTTTGGGGCAGGCTTAGACTGCCACCCACCATGTGTCAAAGCTCCTTTTTCCATGTTATGGGGTTGTTTTCACACTGGGGATGTCCTGACTCTCAGGATCAAAGGTGGGTTCCCAGCTGACTCTGACTTGCTTGCGAAGGAACCCCGATGTGCAAGCATGGAGGAAAGTCACACTGTGCATTGGTGGCTGTCCCCTGCAATGTGACCTGCTCAGCCCCGCTCGCATCTCATGGCCTGGGTGAAGCAGCTCTGCTGGTGCCACCAGATGAACCCTCCTCTACTCTGCTGGGGACACAGAGCCAGGAGAGAGGGCTTTCCCTACAGCTCCCTTGGGCGGACAGATTGCCACGTGCCTGGGAATAGGTACAAAGACACTGCTAAATGCCTGGCGTATCATCTGAGCTGGATTTTTAAATGGTACAGAAAGGTGCTGTGTTTGATTCGAGGGTGCCTAATGGGTCTCCGTGGAGGGAAATCAATGCCATTAATACGGGAGCACCAGTCTGTTTTTTCACTGCCTCTCGGTACCAATCAATCACTGCAGGCTGCCACCGTCTCATTCACTGTCCAGATGGCAATATCCAGTCCCTGCGTTTTTTAAGCTCTTGTATAAAAGAGAGAAAACCAGGCTCTTCCCAGCCATAAACAGCATATCTGCTTGCTAGCAACCATACACAAATAGCCTGGTGTTCCATTATCCAGCTCCCTCTCTTACGAAGCATCCTCCTAGACTGTCTTCAGAAGATCACCCAAGCACTACTTTATTTCTTCTGGTACATGGGAAAATGAATAGACACAGTCTTGTATTTAGAAGGGCTTTTATGCCTCTTCTTGCATTCAGATGGGTGTTTTTCTCTTTAAAGCAGCAGATCTGAGAATGATGCAGTTTGTTATGTGGATGCATCAGATTTTGGAAGGAGGGGTATGTTAAATGTTAAGTTTCTTGACTTTTAGTCTGAGAAACTCAAAGCCCTCAGTTGTATCTCTGTCTCATTTTGGTACCAACCACAAGTTTTTGAGTGAGGATGCTTGAAAGCTCACTCATAAACAGCGAGATTGGACAAATCTATGCATAGCAATACAATTCTTCACCTACTGTAACAGGTTGCCCAGGGAGCTTGTGCATGCCCCCTCCCTGGAAGTGTTCAAGACCAGGCTGGATGGGGCTTTGAGCAACCTGGTCCAGTGGGAGGTGTCCCTGCCCATGGCAGGGGAGTTGGAACTAGATGATCTTTAAAGTCCCTTCCAACCCAAACCATTCTATGATTCTATGAAAACCAAGGAAAGCTTTTCCTAGTTTCAGAAAGCTACATAATAAAAATGTAACCACACTTGTTCACTGCTACAGATCAAAGGATGAGCTTATGTATTGTCCTTGTGATGTCTCTGCAACAGACATCGATAGCCATTGCCTTTAAATGACATTACTTGAACAAACCCAGGAAAATAATAAAAATTAGTAATATTTCTGATACTTTCTGTCTTTACACTAACGTGATAAAAATTAGCTGTCATTTCTGTAGTCACCAAAGTGCTTTACTGGGTTTAAATTATTCTGTATTAGCATTCACAATCCAGAACTCCCCAACTTCTATTTATCAGAAAAGAAGAAATCTTTCATTTTCAAAAATCTGCATTTTTTGCAGTTATGCTGTAAGTTAACACTAATTAAGTTTCCATGTATTCTTTTGAATGCTGTCTACATCCGTGTGGACAACAAGCTTAAAACTTTTCTGGTTGCTGTTGTGAAGGCATGAAGACATCATCTTCCCTTGTTTTTATGCTTGTGATTATTAGTATAAAATTATTGTCAATTATATTTATGTATCATTTTGCCAGCTGCTGTTCAGACACATAGTAAGACACAAGCCCTGCTCATGTGCATTGGATAACCAAGATTACTCAGTGAATATAATTCTTCTAAAGATTATGGAAAGAGTTCGTGTTCCACGTTGCACTTCCCTAGTTCTTCATTCACCTTTTCTCGATTCAGTGGTTCATTCTAACGCCTTTCTAGGCTAATGTGACTGTCCCCACGTTCCCCCACCTTTCTTCACCATTGACTATTGTGATGAACTGAGTTGTTGCATCAAAAGCAAATCCCAGCCTGATAAGAAGTGATAACAGGCTGAGCAAGTTTTGTTCCTCTTTCATAGATTGCTTGATTCATCTGATATAGCCTTAAATGATGACTGATGTGGTTTCCCTGGCGTGGTCATTTGGGTATAATGTCTCTCTGGTGTTCTGTCAGCTTAACAGGGCTGAATAGTGAGAAGGCAGTGATAATAAAGATGGACAGCAATCTCTTTTAGTACCACACTCAAACATCTTTGAAAAGGCACCAACATGTGCTGAAAATAAGCCTACATCTCGTGGAATGTTTTATTGTTGCATGGAAGTATATCCATTGGAAATGCACCAAGTCAGAGCTTTCCAGCTGAGATAACCTTTCAGCAGAGCAAGAGATGCCATATGACCTTTATGAAATCTCACTCTGCTGCTTCTAAAGCATCCTTTGTTGACAGATTTAGATATGTGAACCAGAATAAGTCCTTGCTAAAATGCTCCAGCCCTGAGGGTAAGCCCAAGCCCAAGCCAGGTAAGCTTGAGCTACAAGCTGCAAGCCTCTACAAGTAATCTACCTGTGCTGAGAGCTGGCTGGATCACCTGCAGATGTTAGCTGTGGTGGTAGACACTTGCCCAAAGGGAACTGGATTGAAGTTACTCCGCTTTCATCAGATAGCAAAAATTATCCCTCTCTATTGACCCCAGTTGCTTTGAACCATGAGTGTCCAGTGAGAAATGGCTCTGGATTCCAGCTCCATCTCCATCTGACCTTCCTGGCTCAGCCACTCCATTTAACAGGGGTAAAATCACCATTTCAGGTTTCTTCCTGACATTGGATGATCAGTGCAGAAAAAAAAAAAAGCCTTTATCATTGTGCCCTCAGCACTCATACTCTTGGGCTCAGCTCGACTCTCAACATAGCACCACAGACCACAGCCCTCACCAGAGAGCTGTCTGCATCTAGATCTGTAATAAACTCCCCATCCTCAACTCTCAATGGATCATGGTCAGGGGAGACCTCTGCGATAACTCTTGGCCAGTTAAAAACAGTCTGGATTAATAGTCTTGGACCTGGAAATGACCGTGGAGCTAGCTGAGGGCATGATTTTGCTTCTGACTGCTCTCAAGGTGATGGAGATGTGTCCCCTGACCAGGACAGGCCAGGGACAACAGCTCAAGCTATTGGAGATAAAGTCAAATACCATTACTGCATTGTCTTCTAGTGTGTGGTTGATGTATGACATTCTTTACTCATGCAATGTCTGCTTAAATGACTTCAGATAGTATCAAGCCAGCTCACAGGGTGGGGTTGCTGCAGGCACTTTCTGGGAAGAGAACCATGTCTTGCCTTTGTCCCCTCTGAAGTTTAAAGGCAGCTACAGCCAGTCCTCTCCAGTTAAAAGGCAGTGGAGATCTCCTGTGACAGGAAATCAGAGCGAGGAAATGAACATGTTCTGGGAAGATTCACTGGGTTCTGACTGTACGGGATGGCAGACCTCCCCCACCTCCCTGAAAGCTGGATCTGCCCTTGGAGATCTCCCCCGAGCACTTATCTGCCTGGGCATCTGCTTTTCCTTCTGAGGAACCTAGGACCAGCTGAATTAGTTGCAACAGGCCTGAAACCGTGGATGCTGTTATGAACTGAACTGCATTCTTATTTTAGGCAACAACTTGACTTCAGTGAAGAGTAAGTTTTTAAATACGTTTCAAAGAAACGTTGTGAGCTGGCCTGAGCATCTGGCAGCTCAGGTTGGGGTCAGAAGAGGTGTATCTGCTCCTGACAGCCGAAGAAGCAGTAAGTGTGGACTTCCTCAGGACCAGGAAGATGAGAGCCAGATCCCCAGCTGTGACCAGCACCTGGATCCTTCAGCCCCCAGTGCAGCGCTTTAGTGAAACTGTGCAACAGGACTGTGTTAGTCATCTGTCAGTCAGTGTCTCACCTCCTTTCAGATGGTTTCATTCACATAGCTCGGTCATCAAACACAACTCTCTGTGAAGAATGGGAGTCTTCAGGTTAAGGCATGGAGTGGGGACTTAAGAGATGAAAGTGCAGTCACTGGCTCTACTTCAGATTCTCTCTGACACTTTGGGCAGGTCCTTTACAGCTGTGTTTATCTCTTACTCTCGTGTGTGACTGTACAAGAGTGGTGGGGGAGCCAGACCAGCTACTCTGCGGAGCTGCAAGTAGGGACAAAGATGTAATGGCATCTTTAGTAATCAGTCTGAAGAAACTTTAACTTCTTTATCTGGATGGTGATTATTGCTTGAATTAACCCCTCTCAGAGCGACCTATTCCCTAAGATTTGCAGGAAAGAGATGCCAACAGACGCTCTGATCTTCAGGTTAATGGGACACTCACAGTAGATGGCATGAAGACCTGCTTGGTATTTCCTCTTTGTCTGCCTTCAAAACCGAAATATTCTATGGCATAATTGAGAGGTGGATTGAGAAATGGAGGAAACGTGGCTGGACAATTTGTTTGTTGTCAAACTCAAGAGTGGTTCTTCCCACAGGTGTCCAGAACAGCAGTTCTTGAACTTGGGGTTGAAGGGAGGAGAAAGCCTTCTCTAGGGGCCCCAGCATGGTTCTCAGGGAGGTATGTCAGATGGTGAAAGATGGAGGTGAAAAGCCCCTGGTGGTAGTCTTGGCCCTGTTCACTTTTCTGTATCTTCCTCCACACACGCACATACCCATGAAATCCTTTTCTCTTCAGGACCTGTATGAAGAAAACATTTGTCTGAAGCCAGTGACACCCTTTGGTGACCCATCCCTTCTCTTACCGACAGATCCAAGTAATCAATACATTCCTAAAAGGTTGAATCTCAGGCTGAAGTCCTGGCAGACAGGAATAAGACTGGAAAGTCAGTTTTGGAGCCGGGACAGTAGGGTCCTGGGTGTGCAGGAGGAAGCATAGGAGCAATGAGGACCTCAGCACACACCATGTCAGCATTTCCATACCTTCCATGGTGACACTGACACATCCATATGAACAATCTTTGCTCAAGGTTGTTTCATCTGGACACCAGAGCCCTGACTCCCCCAGAGCCTGGTCTCCATCTTACAGCTCTGTAACAGATGTCCACAAGCCCTGGAAGCCCCCAAGTCCCCAGTCTGTCACAGACAGCCCTGGCTCAGCAGAACCCAGGAGTCCAGGCTGCCTCACCACCTGCAAGAGAAGCTGGCAGCATGTCATAGTCATGTCTGATGGACACATGCCCATGCATGATTGAAATTAGAGTATTTTTCAGGATATTTTGATTCCTGCAGGTTGATGTTCGAGCCTGGAAACCCCTGTCCTTGCAGGGTTCCCAGCCAGCCCTTGCTCTGCCCTCAGTCCTGCTTACTGGGAATCAGGACAGCCCCCTGCATGGCTCCCTCTGCCTCCACCATCAGAGCAGGCACCACCGCTTTGGCATTTTCCACAGACCATGGTTCCAACTGAGTCACAGTATATGCTGTTTCCATTTGGGAAGCTGGCGGGGGAGACATTTTCTGTTGCGTCCTGACTTCAGAGCTGGCGACCTTCATGTTTGTGCTGGTGGGGATTGGTAGCAGGTATCAGCAAGGTGTGATCGAAGAGCTTTCATGGCAGGAAGAATTAATAATGTCAGCTTCTTTCTTTCACACTTCTGCAAGACGTGGTCAACCCCAGGGTCATGATTGATGGCATGAGCAAAGCCTTGTTGGCGCCGTCTCGAAGGCAGGTGCCTATTAACGAAACGAAAAGACAAGGCTGGAGGCGTCTTGCGGGGCTCACAACTCCCCTATCAGCGCTGGAAAGTCAAAGCGAGTGGCTTGTTCAGGGGGTTGTATTTGCTGACAAAAGTCTGTGCAAACAAGGACCTTGCGAGAACGTACAGGGAACAGCTGCTCTGTATCTGGGAAAAGTAAATGCAGTTTGCAGAGCAAACTCACTCTAATTCAGGCAAATACTGTTACAAGCAGTATAGCTGAAAAGAAAACACGCTTACTGGGATGTTAACATGACTCGTATCAAGTGCAGGGAAATGGGGAAAATGCCCGTGTCTGTGAGCCCGCCGCCTGAACCAAAAGCTGCTCAGAAAACCCCTTTGTGTGAAGCATCTTGCCTTGACTGAACATCCTCAGTACCTGGGGTGGAAAAGTGCTTGGTACAATGGCAGGATTTGGCCTCCACAGGCCCAGTCCAAGCACCAGCTCCGTCCTTTTATTTGCAAAAAGTGCTTCAGACTTTGGGTGCTGATTTGAGCTGCCCCCAGGGCTGCGCTGCCGAGGCACTTGTAGGGAATCGGCGCCTTTCAGGAGGCTGAGACTGAGCATCCGCACACTGAGCATCCCCAATCACCAGCCCATCAAAATGTCATAGAATTATAGAATTGTTTTGGTTGGAAGAGCCCTTTAAAGAAGAGAACTTTGGTTGGAAGAGACCTGTCATGCCTTGTTTCTCCCTTCCCACCTCCAGGACCACTGCCACCAGCACCCCAAAGGGAGAAGCTGGAGACGCCTTCAGGAGAGCAGGAAGAGCTGCAAAATTTGGGGACAGAGCCCCACTTCGTGGATGCAATCTCAGGCCCTGCTCACCAGAGCCCTTCGTGGGGTGGCTTTTGAGCCCCAGCACGATCTTGTGCCCCACATCATACCTGCTGCCACAGCAATTAGTCTAATAAAAGGTCTCAATCACAGCACAACGTTGTCCCCACAGGCACACAGCACAGGCGTGGGGCAGTGCCTGGGTCTTCCTCTCCCACAGCTCAAGGTAATCTGTGCAGCGCATGTGAAGGGTAGTAATAATTGCGTTACTGTTTAAAAGAAAAAAGATTTTATTCGCTATAGCAGGTTTGTGGTTTACAGCCAGAGAGCTGGTTGAAGGCCAGGCCAAGCATTTCTCAATGAAGCAAAGCGCGATTAAATGGCCTTTTATGTGACCAAACCAGGCGACAGTAGGAAAGCAACAGGCAGAGCAGACCTGAGGACCCACAGCTGGGTCAGCCATCATGGGAGCGCTGGCTGGAGGGAGCTGCTCAGCAAGCAAGAAAGGTATGGCCCAGGAGAGGCTACAAGTCAGCATCTCTGAAACCAGGTATTTACTGTGTTTCTGTATATGGAAATGACCCTCTTCTCTTTTTCTCACCTGTGCTCAGGGCAGATTCTACCCACTTTGTTCAAACATAAAGCAGGACGGTAACAACAAACTGTTCTGCTCCTCCTGCTGGAAACTCCCCAGGCAGGTCCTGAGGCACCACTTGGCACCAAACCAAGCCAGGCAACACCAGAGCAGAAGGGTAAGAAGCTCTGAAATCATTATCCAGTGGCTCACACAGAAAACCCTGCCAGACAGGAGCTCCTGAGCCCATGCGAGGAGATGCAGGACTAAATCTGCTCCATCGGGTTCATTTGATTTCTGTTGACAGCTTCTTGTTCCTGTTGGGAAAACAAAGAGAAATCATCCCCTTCCAAAGCTTCTGATTTGGGAAATGAAGTTTAGGTCTGCTGTAGGGCTCAGAAAAGCAATGCTTCGTTTTTTCTGAACCTTGTTGTTCTCTCTACAAAAAATCTGTATTTAGCAACCTGTTGCAGCCAACATGTAACTGTGGCTGCTACCCTCACCTTGTGTGAGCAGGGATCCTGGAGAGAATATTTAGCTAAAGTCAACGTGGTAGAAAATCTTCTTTCCATTTGGTTGATACGCAACAAAACTCTGCAGACATCAGTGATGTTCTTTGATCCATTTGATATAATCAGGGATGATCACATTACACACTGCTAGGCTGATTTTTTTTTTTGTTTAATTCAGATTTTTCCACCTTATATTTCAATGCCTAAATTCCTGTAAAGCACAGAGGTGGCTCAAAAAGCATGTCATTTTGCACATCCGAGCACAGAGCTCCACAGAGACTGTGGGGAGCTCCTGCTCCCCAGACCCCTGCTCAGCTCTCAAGAGCTCTCAGTAGGAAACCCAAAGCGACAGCCAAAGCAACCAATATATCCTACTGACGTTGTTTCCATTTCCTTAGGCTAGAAGTTCCCAACGTTTTGCTCAGGAATCACCATTAGTCCATAAAACATGAGGGTTGGTTAGACGGCAAAGTTCATGACTAGCACCAGGTGCTGATGGGAGGCAGGAGGTGCTCAACCAAAGCAGTAGCCTTCTGCTAGACTACAGCAGCAGCAAAACGCTGGGCCAAGCCAAAATCATCTTGTGATAAGTAGAGCAGGGCACAAGCTTGGCTATTTCTAAACCTCTTGCAGTAAAATGCAGGGGCTGAGCAGTGTATTTATGTCTGGGATTAATGAGACTCTTGGGGATGGGCTTTGGAGGGGATTGCAGGGTTCTGGTTTTAAATGTTATATGGAAACGCTGAACAAACACCATTAGCCAGCTCAGCACTTATTAATAATTAAGCTGGATAGCACCAAGCTGCTTTCAATTGATTTTTAGAGGGAGAAAAACAAGCTGGAAGTTTCATTTCCATGAGACACGTGTAAAGAGGCACGGCAAGGGACTAGCAATCTCAAGCTGCCACACTGAGGAGCACAAGTCCTTCAGCGGACAGTGCTGCAGAGGCCAACACTCTGCTGGGGACTGTCCCCTGTCCCCTGTCCCCCCTGTCCCCTGTCCCCGCTGCCCCCATTGGTGGCAGGGACAGAGTATGGGGTGATGGTGGAGACCAGCTCCCATGGGTGCTGGCACCCTGCTCGGGGCTGGTCTCTCTGTGCCCAGCGGAGCTGACAGCAACACCTCCTCCCTTTTGGGCTCACCCCTTGCACAAGAGCCAGCAGTGGAGGCAGAAGTTCTGGTGCTGTCCCCATGTCCAACGTGGGTCACAGGAGTTTTCCCTACTCAGGGCATCCCCAGCTTGCCTGGGTGGCTGGTCAGAGGGTGCACAGGGGCTGCTGGGGCCACCATGCATGGCCACCACAACTGGGCACCCTCTGAACATCCCACAACCATCCATGGGCTGGTTCTCTCAAGCCTCCCTGCCCGGCCTTGGCTGCTGCCTGCAGTGGGAAGGCAGCTTTTTGGGTGGCTCTGGCGTCAGGTTGGCACGCTTGGTGCCTGGTGCACGGGTGACATCTACCGACCATGTCTTCAGTTTCATTTTCTGCTTTTACGACTCTAAACAAAACCGTGCCAACAAAGTGATACTTGAGCTTGTGTGCTGTTATAACTACTCGTTTTCCTGTCCCAGGGTAAAAGCCATTAAATTATTTTTATAGCTGCACGAAGGCTGTGCACCCCACGTCAGGGCTTTGACAAAAGGCCAAGACTTGCTTTTCAAATGGAGCAAAGCTGTAGGAAATCTTTAAAACATGAATGGAATGGAGGTTATTCCCCTGTAATTTATTCCCCTCAGATTTATTCCCCTGTAATTAAGATTAGATTTTGGATCTGTTTCTTTAATGGAAAATTCAAACCAGTTCAGAGCAAACCTGAACACGTGAAGTAAAACCAGAGAAGTTTACTTTACAGAAAAATGCTGTCACTGGTCCTAGAATTTATTTTAAAATGGGAAACTAATGATAATTTCTTTAATGTTTTTTACCTTTTGAAGAGTAAAAGGTAATACCAACAAAAAAACCCCAAATGCCTACCTGCCTCCAAAACCCAGAATAATAATTAATCCAACAAATATTTGCAAAATAAAGCCTGGATTTTTTTTAAAAAGTGTTTCCAAGCTGGTGGCTGCTGGTGTGGTGCAATATTATAATTAAGCTTCAGGTAATAACACTTGGATCCATCCTCAACAAATTGCCCTGGCTGGGTAGAACTCGCCAAGTGCCTGGCCGTAGGCATGGACCGACCAGAGGGCTGCGACTGGAGCAGTGTTACTTCATGTCTTGGCTCTTGCATGAGACTGAAGCTTGCTTTGCTTACCTGCAAATGCTGACCCATGCAGCCACAAAGAAAAAAAAAAAAAGATAAATACAATACTTAAAGGCTCAAATTCAAAGGTGAATAGAAAGTAAACACCACTTGCTCTTTCAAATATTGTGATTTTTAAGCCTTTTATTATTTTGGCACCTGTCATATAATTTGTGAGTGAGGTGAGGCTGCTGTAGAGACTGTACAAGCAGTACTTTGGCATTCGCACAGTATAATAGCCACTGCAATATCTGCAATGCCATAAATGTTAATCCAGCTCATCCTCTTTCCCCCGTGTTATCTCTTCACACCTATAGTCAGCTCTGAAAGCACAAGACGGGGAGAGGAGGGATCTTACTGGAGGACCGGCAAGAATAACAAGCCCAGCTGTGATACAGGCTCATAAGAGAGCTGGGGATGGGAGAGCTGGTGCCAGCTGAGGGTAGGCAGCTTCAAGATCAGACCTAAACATAACATCTCTTTTTCACCCACGTTACTGATTCACGAAAGATGAGCACTCAATTACTGTGAATTTCTCAACATCTCTTCAAGGACTGTGACTTCCCATTCCATACAGTTGAGCACTATCTCACAGCTGCTGGTCCAGTCTCCAAGGCCACCAGTTCTGCCCCTACAATGCCCTGATCCTCCTACGCACTGACCGAGTATCTCCAGATACCGTCCCAGGGGGCTGCTAACTGCCTTGGCCACTGAGGAAATTCTGTCCAAGACCAGTCCCAGAAGAATGCTGCAAGTTATCTGTTGCTGCCCCAAAGCCTGGCCTTATGTATGCGCAGTGCCAATTTCTACCAGCTGCCTGATAATTTCTCCTGGGGCATCTAATGACATGCTTTTCAGATACCCGCAGAGATTAAATACTGCTTTTCCCCTGTAAGAAAATGTGGCGGGTTTATGTGATGTGACCTATCTTTTGTAGATCCATGTTCTTTCTTTATTCCTGTCTTATGTCCACTTCCTCAGCTTTCGTTATTCGGCCTTTCATGGGCTTGCAGACTAATGGGCCCACAGTCTCTCATACTGCTTCTGAGTAACTTCAGCTCAGTCCTCCTTGATTATATATCTGCTGCAGATTTATAGGTCTCAACTGCCGCTGCTAAGCCCAGTTAAATTGCTTTTATGACTTCTTTTATATTTTTTTCTTATCTAAATGTCTCCAGATTGCTTCCATCTGACCTCCACGAAAGTTTCCTTGTGCTCCAAAGCAGAGTATTAGTTCATCCATTAATCACTGCTTCCCCCATAGTTAACAGTCAGTGCTAAAAATTGGAACGCTGTAAGCAAGCACAGTATATTTTACGTGTGATACAAATGAGTAAAGTTATGGTTCATCTTGTGAATTATGAAATAAGCTCCTTCTGGAGATATAAGAATGGAAATCATGCAGAAAATTACTTGTTCAGATTGTCAACCATGTGAAAGAAGAGTGTTTAGCAGCTTTAATGTCTGATCTCAAATGCTAGACTGGCTGAAATTTAATGCAGCTTATTTTGTGGTGCTCTTTTGGACAAAATCCTAAGGATAAAGAAAGCTCCTATTAGGCTATAAGGAAAGCTCTTGTATTTTAAGGTCCTGTACTTTTTGTTGTTGTTGTTTGTTTACAACATGATTTAGCTCGGATGTCCTTTGGCAAAATTCTCACTTTTCCCATTAGATGTTCTGCTCACCTACCTCCAGCTGACATCTTCCATCCCAGAGACAATTTAATGGTGCCTTATAATTATTGCTTTTAAAGCCCTTTGGAATTTACAGCCGTATAAATGTCAGCGGTATTCTGTAAAATACCAGTTAAGTGAAAGTCTTGGAAGTCTGCCCAGCTATGATATTGCCAGAAATTTGGATATAAGTGCAACGTGACTGTTTTGGATAAGAAAGAGATTAGGGCAAGATGTTGTGATTGATAGTTCTAATAATCATGCTCTGAGCGCCAGAACAGAGTTTGCTCTGGTTTTGATTTATCCATTCCCTTGAAGCCTTTTCCATTCCTGCAGAAGAAGGAATTGCAGATTGCTGACTGGGCTGGCAGCCCCTGCTCGGCCAGGCTCGCCTGCAGCGCTCGCTGCTTGTCCATAAATCGTATTATTTAGGATGCCACAAGATGGTGCCAGCAGTCAGGGGAAACAAGGGCAGGACAGACCCAGGGAAATCGGCCTGATTTGAGGTTGTCGAGGTTAGTTAAACACAGCTCCCGGGACCTCTTCTCTCTCTTTCTAGTCGAGGATGGCAGTTCCAGTCTCTTCCAACTGCTCTTAAAATATTTTTCGTGTTTGTGCACCGCACTTCAATAGCCTATTTTAGGATTCAGCTCAGGATGCTGTAGGGCAGTTGGCATTCCCTCAAAAATTTCATTTTTATAAAAAGACAAGCACTTCTGTTGTTTCCCCTATTTCCTAACAACTGTTTAAAATCAAGTGATGTGGAAAATCTAGTGATCTCTGTGCCTTAATCCTTCATTTCTCATTTCTTTTAGATTAATGTCTGGCTGTGACTATTTTTGTTACTTAGTCATTGCAAAATCAAACCAAATTCCACTGTTCCTTTTAAGAAATCGGTTAGTCTAAGTTCTGCATTATGATGATGGACTTCTTGAGGGAAAATGTTGGGACCTGGTTGACAAGGTGGACAAGAGTCTTTCTGCTGAGCAGGTATTGCTCACATCCTAGTAAACTGCTGCCCAGATATTTCCCATCTTTGAGACTGGGTGTAAAATTAAGTCCTGCTTGAACTTTAAAACTCACCTGCACTTCTGTGAGGAAGCCTGGAGGTCCATGTAGAGTGGAGCTGTAGCATTGCTCTTGCCAAGGGGTGGAAACAGGGCCAGGGAAATATCCTGTAGCCCCGTCACTTCATACAAGCTGGGCAAAAGCATGAGGCACACACACTGTTCCTCAGTCTTTACTCACATGGACTGAAATAACAGGAGCATTGCAGTGGATCAAGGGAAGGCATTATCCCCTCTAATCAGCACATGGTAGACCACATCTAGATGGTGCATCCAGTTTTGGATTCCCCAGCAGAGGAAAAACATCAACCAGCCAGGGTGAGTTCAGCAGAGGCCACTAAGATGTATTCCTGGAGGTGACTCGGATTAATTATCTCTGAAGTGCCGTTCTCTCTCCATTCATTACAGAAGAAGCCTAAATACCTAAAGTTAGGTCATACAAATCTAGCATGAGGTGAATGGCTGAAGGTCATAGGGGGATCTGGACAACCAGGACTGAAAGCCTAAGTTTCTTGAGTGTTTAGCAGCTACTGTAAGAACTGACTTGGACATGGTTTTAAGTTTGCCTCTGTGAGCGGTCAGTTTGCAAGGCCTTTTTCATTGGTTTCCACACATGCAAAAGTTAACCTTTACCCAAGCTTTCATCATAGGTTACTCACCCAATGCATGTAACACCCCTGTATCTACAGCCCCTTCTTACAAGTGATCCAGTCATCATTTCACCACTAACTTTTGCATTGACCCTAGAATCATAGAACGTAGAATTGTCTAGGTTGGAAGGGACCTTTAAGATCATCTAGTTCAACCATCAACCTAACTCTGATAAAAAAACATCAGTACACCATGTCACAGAATCACAGAATCACAGAATCTTAGTGGTTGGAAGGGACCTTTGAGATCATCGAGTCCAACCACATTAAAAAAAAAAAAAAACCAACACACACAAACAAACAAAAAAACACAACACACAAAACCAAACAAACAACAACCCCCCCCCAAAAAAAGAAAAAAAAAAAAGCACCCACCAACTAAACCCCACACCCACAACCTCACACACAACACCCCACCACAAACCAACAATCCCAGGCACTAGAGCATGCCCTGAAGAGCCACGTCTACACGTTTCTTAAATACCTCCAGGGATGGTGACTCCACCACCTCCCTGGTCAGGCTGTTCCAGTGCTTGACCACTCTTTCAGTAAAGTAATTCTTCCTAATATCTAATCTAAACCTCCCTTGCCGCAGCTTCATACCATTTCCTCTGGTCCTGTCGTTATTCCCTTGGGAGAAGAGGCCAACCCCCGCCTCTCTACAGTTTCCTTTCAGGTAGTTGTAGAGGGCAATGAGGTCCCCCCTCAGCCTCCTCTTCTCCAAACTAAACATGCCCAGTTCCCTCAGCCTCTCCTCATAGGACTTGTTCTCCAGACCCCTCACCAGCTTGGTGGCTCTCCTCTGGACGCACTCCAGCACTTCAATGTCTTTCCTGTAGTGAGGGGCCCAAAACTGAACACAGTACTCGAGGTGAGGCCTCACCAGTGCTGAGTACAGAGGCATGATGACTTCCCTGCTCCTGCTGGCCACGCTATTCCTGATACAAGCAGGATGCCGTTGGCCTTCTTGGCTGCCTGGGCACACTGCTGGCTCATGTTAAGCCGGCTGTCCATAAGCACTATGTCAACCTGTCTTTTGAGTACCTCCAGGCATGGTGCCTTAACCACTTCCCTGGACAGCCCATTCCAATGCTTAATAACCCTTTCAGTGTAAAAATTTTTCCTAAAATCCAATCTGAGCTTCCCCTGCTGCAACTTGAGGCCATTTCCTCTTATCCTATCACCTGTGACTTGGGAGAAGAGACCGACCCCCACCTCTCTACAACCTCCTTTCAGGTAGTTGTAGAGAGCGATAAGGTCTCCCCTCAGTCTTCTTTTCTCTAGACTGAACAACCCAAGCTCCCTCCTAAGACTTATTCTCCAGATCCCTCACCAGCTTCATTGCCCTTCTCTGGACCAGCTCCAGCACCTCAATGTCTTTTTTGTTGTAAGGGGCCCAAAACTGGACGCATGTCCTCAGTTGGGTCAGCTTTTATGGGAAACAGACTCCATAGACCAGTAGCATCCTGTAGACTTGTGTGTAGCACTGAAAAAAAACCAGGCGTGATCAGCAGTTCCTGGTCTGTGATTTGCATTTGGGTGTCTTGCTGATTGATGCTGTGGTGCTGAGGTGGCCATGGAAGTCCATATTTCCTGCTTCCAGTGTTCAGCCCCCTAATCCACGTTCATTTTCAAAGGTGGAAGCTGAAGATGCTTGGCAGTGCAGGAAATCAGGCCTCTTGTGCGAGTCTATAAATACAGCTATAGATGCCAGGCTGAAGTCGAGAAGAAAACAGATACAGCTGTCTCTAACGGAGCTGCTGTCTAATAGACTCATGAAAGTGCCATTACACAAAACTCTTGTCAGCCACAATTTAAATGGTGATATTTGTAGAGGAAACCAATCACCCTAACGTCTTCCTCACTGTATCTGCAAGCAACAGGAAGAGAGAATAAAGATTTAAAATATTATTTTTATCTCAGAGACACAAATATGCAGTGAGACTTTTGTTTTCCTTTCAGAAACCAGTATTCTTGGAAGTTCAAATGGTTAAAAGGCTGTTTATGATATAGCATCACCTCAAGATGATTTAAAAATTAAAAATAATTTAAAGAAATGATACTTTTTTTTCCTTTTATTCTGCTTAGTTTTCTGTCCCTGCAGTAGCTCTGTACCAACAGAGCATGCAGTCTCAAGAGCACGCAGTCTCCTCCCACAACGGTGACATTTAGGTGCAGCTATTTAAGAACTCAGTGTATGAGGCTCTGCTACAGGTTATATTTGATAACAGAAGAGGTGCCTGGGAGTCTGTGACCTTTAGTGCAATAAAACAGTGGGATAATAAGGATCAAAATTTAAATCCTGAGGACCCACAACCAACATGGCTGGTGCCGGGCCCTCAGAGGAAAGGCATCTCTGGAGCTGTCTGTCACAACTTGCTTGATATGCCACATTAGCATCTTTCCCACGCTGACCCCACTGAAATGTCACAGCCCATTTCTTTCAGTCCAAGCATCCAGTGCCAATGCTGGTGGCACAAGGCTGTGTTAGCTCTGAAAGATTCCCCATGCATTGGCCTGAAGACAGGAGACAAAACAGGCATGTTCTCTCCAGCTCAAGCGGTCAGATTGCCCTTTCAGAGCAGTCTCACATGGATTTAGTCCAGGTTCTCAACACCAAAATCTGTGGGATGTTTTAGAGGCAGTCAAGATATGCATAAACCAGTGGCCAGATTATCTCTGTAAACCTTGGTCTAATTTTCAATACGGGGCAATAAAAACCTCCTGGGAAACAGGACCCCAGTGTCCTTCAGCAAAAACCAAACAAAACCTCCCTGAGTTATTTTAGAAACCTGAATAGCACTGCATAAATATATTTTCCTCCTCCAAAAGGCAGGTCACAGCAGCCTTAATTATCAGAGGCCAGAATGGAAACAACATAAAAATAAATCCTTTCAAAGTTTGCTCTCATTACCACATTTGGCATGTTTAAACATAAACACCATCTGTGTTTATCGTGAAACACAGCGATAACTGCCGTCCGCTCTCACAGTGACACCAGTGTTTATGGAGTGTTACAGTAAGGGGCACGTGCAACTCTTCCTCAGAAACTGAGCTCCCCTGAAATTATTTGCTCAGCCACCAGCTGCTTGTGTAGATGGGAGGCACTTTTGCCAAGAAAAGGATTGCCATAGAAGAAAAACAAAGCCCCAAACCTTGCTCTCATGGCAGCTTCTTCTAGCAACCCCGAGGAGGCAAATAGCAGAGAAAGTTACTCACAGCAATGAATCAAGCCATAAAACACACTTTGTGCTTTTAACGTTTTACCTCCCAGAGCAGGAGGAGGAGCATCTGCAGAGCTCTGGGATCACCCCACTGCTCTGCGCCCCCCTGGCAGAGTGGGGACCCGCTGCCCCTCTGCCCTTGCAGCAGGCTGGGGATGCTGGGGGGGGATGGATGGGGGGACAGCACACATGGGCTGGGCTGGGCTCTCTCTTTGCCCTTGCACACCAGCTCCCAGGTAGGGACAGCATGGTCTGTGCCTGCACCAGGAGCTACGTCCTCACAGCAGTCCGTCTTGCCCAACTCCAGCGCAACATCCCTGAGAGATCCATGAAGGGTTTCTAGGCAAACAGGAGCTGATGGTGCCAGTGGGAATGATTCATCTGCAGTCACTGTGGGAGCTTGCTGTGCCAGACATGTGCGTCCATGGGTCTGGACCTTGGATGGTGTTTATTTGGGCTCACAGGCTTCTCTGTGGAAGCAAAAACAGAATTAAAAGGCAAGGATGGGAGCAGAAGCAGGATATGTCCTGCCTAAAGCTAGGATGCAACACTGCCAATGGATGATGGCTTCATCACAAAACTCTTCTAGACACCATCGTCTAGCTCAACACAGGCATTTGGAGCCCTCCCACTGGGACCAGATTGCCCCGAGGGTCTGGACCCAGGGACTGATCAGTCCAGCAACACATCCTCTGTGGAAGCAAAACCATCAGCTTTCTGAAACACAAAGCCACAGGTAATGGCAGGGGCACCTTCACTGCAGGCTGTGGCATCAGGACCAGTCCTTGGTTGTCCCTTGATGACACACAAGATTTAGGCAGACAGCTCATATTAAAATCTCAGTGTGTGGTGTGCTTCACCACACAAAATTGCTCAGTGAATAATTTTGTAAAATGGCAACTATTTTTAGATGATAGAAGTAATTATGTGAAGGTATGACAAGATCTTTGACACTTAAAGATTAAATAAAAAAAAAAAAAAAAAAGACATACAAAATGTGTTACATCACCTAAACCTGAACAGCCTGGAACAGTGTCTGTTCTCCATTGCTCCAATATCACTTGCCCAAAACCAGTGAAGGTGAAGAAGATTGATATTGGTATCATTCAGAGCATAATTTGGCTCATTATCTCCCTCCTTGTAGAGGTGGCATTGAGTGGTCTGATGTGTAACAGGAGTACATTGAACCATGCAAGGACATTTCAATTAAAACTAAAACAAGTGAAAAATCCACAGCGTTAATGTTAATTTGTTCAATTCTAGCGTGATGACTTTCTGAGAAGCAGAACTGCAGAAGTTAGCAGAACCATAGACAGCAGCTTCTCAGTATAAACTCTCTCATCAGTAGTATGTTCCTAGTGTTTAATTTGAATTTTCCTTTTCTTAATTTCCTCTCATTTACCCTAATTACGCTGCTGGTGTGTTTGCCTAAGCAATTTTTCCCTATCAATGGTATTTACTCTCTACAGATATCTACAGACTGTTTTCACATCTGCCCACACACTCTGTTATATTTTAGACAAATCCTATTTAGCTTTATGATTTTTCCATGTAAGTTGATCACTCTGGACTCCTCCTGACATTGTGGGTGTACTCTGGACTCTGTCATCCCACCAAGACAGTGGTCTCGGGGCCCAACATACAATCCTGTGAAGACAGCAAGGATGACCTGCATGGTAAGCACCCTGGTCCACACCCAGAGAAGCAATTTTCAACCTGTCCTTAACTTTAAGCACATAAGTAATCCCACTTGCTTTACTGAGATCACACATGCCCTTAAAATAAAACCTTGCTCAGCTGCTGTGCTGGAGTGGGACCAGAGGGCTCTGTCTATTCTGCATCAAGCCCATTAAAACAAGGACTTTTCACTCATTTTTCTGTCACATAATGTCTGGGTGTGTTTTCTTGCAAATATTTGTCTGATTTGCTGCCCGCTGTCACTTCAGTGTCTCCAGATGTGCTCTCGTATCTGCGCTTCTCCTCCATACAAACGTTTGGGACTTTAACTTTCCAGAATGAGCTGATGTTCCTCCAAGCCAAGTCACATTCTTGTTATCTTCTCTCCAGCTTAAAAAGAGTGTTTGGACGAGTGTAGGGATGAAGATAACTTTGGTGATAGGTTTACTCTGGGAAAATATGACTTCTGGTGGAAACGTCAGTGAAGTGGCTGCCAGGTAGCATAGGACTGGTTTCCTGGGGGGGTTCTGCTGGGTCACTGGAGTATTTTGTGCCAACTCCAGGACTTTTTCCAGTGGCTGAGGTAGCCCTAATTTATCTCTCCCATAGAGCTTCACTGGTATCTGCGAAGACATTGGTCCTTCTCTCCTGCTTCCTCAGGAGAGAAGGGTCACAGGGTCTCTTTTTCTCCTATACATAGCCATTTATTTTTGTGAAACTTGTAAAAACTGAGCTCTGGGACACATTATCTCATGCCAGTCACAGTTTTATAGTGCAGTATAAGGAGGAACATTTGCACATATCTTCTTCTGCCTAAACCCTGGTATCACAAAAGCTTCATTACTGTAGCAAACTAGGCTAAAAGGAGACTTGCTTGAGGAAACAAGGAGTTACCTCAGATAAACAATGAGTTATGAAGAGTTGTGATGTGCTAATGACATTCTCATTCTGAATAGAATAGAATAGAATAGAATAGAATAGAATAGAATAGAATAGAATAGAATAGACTAGACTATTTCAGTTGGAAGGGACCTACAATGATCATCCAGTTCAACTGCCTGACTAATTCAGGGCTGACCAAGCTAAACCATGTTATTAAGGGCAATGTCCTCTTAAACACTGACAGGCTTGGGGCATCCCTCTGCAAGGTGTCTTGTCCTTCAACAGCACCTCCCAGTTTAGTATCATCAGCAAACTTGCTAATGGTGCAATCAGCTCCTGCATCCAGATTGTCGATAAACATATTGAGCAGAACTGGCCCTAGAATTGAACCCTGAGGAACATCACTGGTGACCAGTCGCCGACCAGATGTAGCCCCATTCACTACAGCGCTTTGAGCTCTGCCCTTCAGCCACTTCTTCACCCAGCGCACCATGAAGCTGCTCATGCCACAGTTGAACAACTTGTCCAGAAGGATGTTGTGAAGGACAATAACCAAAGCCTTACTGAAATCCAGAAAAATGACATCCACCACCTTCTCCTTATCCACTAGGCAGGTGACCTTATCATAGAAGGATATCAAATTAGTTAAACAGGACTTTCCCTTTATGAACCCATGTTGACTGTGCCTGATAATTGCATTATTCTTTAAATGCCTTTCAGTAGTACTCAGTATAATCTTCTCCATAATTTTCCAGGAACTAAGGTTAGACTAACAAGTCTAGTTCCCTGGGTCTTCCCTCACATCCTTTTTGTAGATTGGAATAACATTGCCTAGCTTCCATCAGCAGGGACCTCCCCAGACTCTCAAGACCTTTGATAGATGAGTTTTAAGTGAACAACTGACAAAATCCATGAGATCTGCAGTGCTAAATGCCTTTAAAGACTGATCTGCTTTATTTTGATGTCCAAGTATGGGCTGAGGAGTGTAATGCACAGCAATGTTCTACAGATCTGTAGTCTGGGCCATGTTTTCCGATGCAACATGACCTACAATAAAGAGCTGAGGCTTTTAATGTCGGGTTGTACAGCACTGGTAAGGCAGACAGATGTTGGTGACTGCTTTAAATAGCTCAAGCTTGAAGATGTAAAATCTGTGGGGAAAAACAGTATCAGTATGTTTGAACTCTAGGAGACCACGCAAGCGGTTGCAACACTCACCACAGGCTTCATCCGCACTAGTCAGATAGTAAAGCAGCCACAAGCATGGCTCACAGAGGAGGAGGATTCATGGGAGAAGAGTGAAGGACACCCAGAGGTCCTATGCTGAAAAGTGGTGTGTGCTGATGGAGCTGCCATCCCACCCCGGCTGCAGATGGCACATGGGCTCACCAAACCAGAGTAGCCACAGCTCTGTGCATGGTGGGGAGACCTGGGCTTGCTTTTGGCAACACTGGTGGGAGAGCTTACTGAAATGTTTGAAACATCCATGTGCAGCACAAGGGCAGCCTCACCTCCAAGGTGATGGTAGATCTGGGCTCCTCCCTCTGTCAGGCTTTTCTTAGCATGAGTTGAGATCTCAGGAGTCTTGTGTTATTGAGCCCAAGAGGCCAAAGTTTTCTTCTGAGATGCCTGATTGTTCCTATAGTCTCTTCTGAGCCAGACCAGATTGTGTCTGCTTGTCTTAAGAGCAACCAGGTGTGAGGGCAGCGCAGAAGAATGGACCCCTATATTGGGTCTGGCCAAGGTGGAGCTAATGTTCCCTTAGCAGCCCTCAGAGTGCTGTGCATGGTATTGGAAGCTAGAAAGGTGTCAGTAACACACCAGTGGTTTGGGTGCTGCTGAGTAGTTCTCGCACGGCATCAAGGCTGTGTTGCCAACATTTCCCCTCCCACCAGTAGTCTGGGGGTGGGCAAGATCTTGGGAAGAGACATAGCCAGGACAGCTGACCCAAACTGACCAAAGGGATATTCCATACCATATGACGTCTGCTTAGCTAGGAGAAAGGAGGAGGAAGGGGGGGCATTCATTATTTATGACGTTCGTCTTCCAGAGCAACTGCTATGTGTACCGAAGCTCTGCTTCCTGGGAATTGGCTGGACATTGCCTGCTTATGGGAAGTAGAAAAGAAACCTTTTGTTTTCTTTTGCTTCAGTGTGTGGCCTTCACTTTTGCTTTATTAAACTGCCTTTATCTTGACTCATGAGGGTTTTTTTTCCCATCTTACTTTCTCCCCCACCCTGTCCTACTGAGGAGGGGAGTGATAGAGCAGCTTGGTGGGCACCTTGTGTCCAGCAAGGGTCAACCCACCACAATCTCATTGACTGCAACTGTACATGTGAAGTGAACATGTCCATGGCCTCTTCTCCAGCCTCTGAGGGCAAGTGGCACAGCACGGCTTGCATTTGCTTGGCTAACCTGCCTTCACCTACAGCTAAGGTATAGATCCATACAGTCCTTTGGGTCTATCTGTACATTGGGTCTATTGAGATCTGAACCACTCCCAGGCATTTGCTGGGCAGAGGGGTAGCTGCCAGGGCCGAAAACCATGCCAGGCAGTGTGCTGCTAAGTACCGCACCAGGAGAGTCGCAAGCCAGTGGTCAAAGCCCGTGTGCCATCCCTTTATCACTTACTTGCATAGGTGTATGTATGCATAGGTGGCCAAGAAGGCCAATGGCATCCTGGGGTGCCTCAAGAAGAGTGTGACCAGCAGGTCGAGGGAGGTTATCCTGCCCCTCTACTCTGCCCTGGTGAGGCCACATCTGGAGTACTGGGTCCAGTTCTGGGCTCCCCAGTTCAAAAAGGACAGGCAACTGTTGCAGAGGGTACAGCAAAGGGCTACAAAGATGATTAGGGGTCTAGAACATCTCTCTTATAAGGAAAGGCTGAGGGACTTGGGTCTTTTTAGCCTGGAGAAGAGAAGACTGAGGGGGGAACTGATCAACACCTATAAATACTTAAAGGGTGGGTGTCAAGAGGATGGGGACAGTCTTTTTTTCAGTGGTGCCCAGTGACAGGACAAGAGGTAACAGGCACAAACTTGAACGTAGAAAGATCCATCTAAGCATGAGGAGGAACTTCTTTACTTTGAGGGTGGCGGAGCCCTGGAACAGGCTGGCCAGAGAGGTGGTGGAGTCTCCGTCTTTGGAGACATTCAAAACCCATCTGGACATGTTCCTGTGCAACCTGCTCTAAGTGGACCTGTTCTGGCAGGGGGATTGGACTAGCTGATCTCCAGAGGTCCCTTCAAACCCCGTATCATTCTGTGATTCTGTGATTCTGTGTAGGCAGAGATCAAAAGTAGGTCCAGGAGGAGAGAGGCTGTGCTGGAAACAGGCTGATGAAGAGCAGGGCAAGGACAGTCTCTGGTGGAGGTGACAGTGTTAGAGCTCAGCCATAGCTGGAGTAACAAGCCAAGCTGCTGTCCCACCCATTTCAGTTGAGCTGCCGAAAGAGGTGAGCCCTGATCCTTGCAGGAGGTGTCAGGCTGGGAGAAGCAGGCAGGGCAGAGGGGGAACAACCATGCACACCAGGCTGGATGGATTCACCATGTGCATGGGGGCTGGATGGACCATTTCTTTAAGAAAAGTCATCCTCTGGCTGGGAGCCCAGACTCTCAAATCTCCAGTGAAACAAGCCACCCTCTTTCAGCACTGCACATACCTTTCATATTTCTTTCCCTCAAGGAAGTATTTTCTGATGATTAATGAATTATGAAGGTCACCTTTCAGGTCTTCAGCTCTTGCTGAACTCCAAAAAAAACAAAATTTGGAAGAGTTACAGCTAAAAGTGTCATAGCAAATGCATCCAGTTTACTTTATTTATGATTATGCTCACAATGGACTTATTAAGTACATTTTTCAAATAAACAGAACTTGAGACTGTTTGTGAAATGCTGGAGTTTTCTGTTTTAAAACATCTGCTGCCTATTTCTTAAGGACCATTTAGGTAACACTAGAGCACGTCCAGATATGCATCTTTTCCCTGGAAACTGCTTAAACATTCTTCAAAAATGTAGAAATCTGTGCCTTTACCACCTGAGGAAAACCTAAGACTAAAACAGATGAGGCTGGGTAGCCGCTAGCTGAGAGAAATTCAATAAATCTACCCTGCACATGAACTGTGTTGGTATGTGATACGGGAAAGCTTGCTGGCAGGAGGCAGAGTAGTTAACTTTGAGTCTGTATAACTCAAAGTAATAATGCATGACACTGAATAAAGCAACCCAGCTATTTCAGCAGTGTGCTTTTTCTAATGATGTGCCTATTGAATAAACCACTGGACTCACATCTTCCTCCACAACTGAAGATGCTCCAGACAGGAATTTCCTTTTGAGTGCCTGTCCCATTAGATGGTTAATAATTTATATCCTTGGGGAATCTTCTGCATGCCACATAAGAAGTGGTGCTGGGAACATCTGCAGGATAACTTTTCCATGAGATATGATCCTTGCCAAATATCTACATGGTGTTTGATGTTTCATCCCCTCTCTGTCAAAAAGAATCCAACTGCACTCTGATATCCAGTGGTTCTATGGACAGTGTTAGACCTTTTCCAGTCCGGCTTCTTTTTGGCTTTCACTTTCATAGCTGTCTTCTTCCCAGTTGAAAGGAAGTCAGGGAATAAAGTCAGATTCAGTCTGCTGAAGAGTGCTTCTGAAGAGTGCTCCATAGCATGCATTACTGCTTCTTTCCTTCCCTGTTCCTCAGCCCATCACAGCCTTAAAGCCCCTCTGAATAGTGGTATACCCTGCCCCAGTTTGCTTGAGCCACACTGAACTGACTTGAAGGATGCAGCTGAGATTGTAAAAAGCCCCTTTGAACCTTTGCTAAGCTGCTGTCATGCGGGATGTAGATATCTCATCCCATTCATTTCTAGTGCCTATTACTGTTCTTTTCTAGAACTAAATAGAAGTCCAGTAGCTCCAAGTGCATGCTGGAAACATGGCTAGACTTCACAATTACCTGCCTGTTATAGATAGCATGATAAAACTCATTGTCTGTGTCTTTTTTGCTGATTCTTGATCTCCGGTACATAAACAGAGCCCATATAAGCATGTGAAGTTTGGATTAAAGCTGCCCTAGACTACTATTTCCATCTTATAGAACTACCATGCCTCATTGAAGACTAATCCTGTTCTAAACCTGGGGGGAAAAAAACCAGAAGAAATAAGCACAAGCGCTGTAACGTAATGTCATGTATCAAGTCTCCTATGAAGACAGGCTGAGAGAGTTGGGGTTGTTCACCCTGGAGAAGAGAAGGCTCCGGGGAGACCTTATAACGACTTTCCAGTACCTGAACAGGGCCTACGGGAGAGATGGGGAGGGACTCTTTATCAGGGATTGTAGCAATAGGACGAGGGGTAATGGTTTTAAACTGACAGAGGAGAGATTTAGATTAGATACTAGGAATAAATTCCTTACTGTGAGGGTGGTGAGACACAGGAACAGGTTGTCCAGAGAAGTTGTGGATGCCCCATCCCTGGAAATGTTCAAGACCAGGCTGGATGAGGCTTTGAGCAATCTGCTCTAGTGGGAGGTGTCCCTGCCCATGGCAGGCGGGTTGGAACTCGATGATCTTTAAGGTCCCTTCCAACCTGAACCATTCTATGATTCTATGATTCTAAGTTTGGCTTGCAAGAGAGGCTTGAGAAACATACGTAAGGAATTTGATAAGAACACAACAGAAAAAGCCTTTCTGGTCTTAAATGATAAGCATGTGATCCCAGCAATGAACAACCACCGAGGCAGTGACTCTTTAGGACACATGACTTTAAACTACCTTCAGAACCCACAGATCATCTTGGTAGCAGAAAGGTGAGTTGGTGCCCAGCTGCTCACAGCTGTGCCTACCACTTGGCTCATGAGTTGACCCAGGGGACTTACTTTCTGGCGTCTTTACAGAGGACCCTTCCAGCTTTGCACTTGAAAGTTTTGCAGAGGATGATATGTGTGCAAAGGCTAAACTGATAGCCAGATTGTTTTCTATTTAACTGGGGAAATAAAAAACACTATCACAACCCTGTAAGGATCATCTTAATTATTTACAAATATGCAAGTTCAAAGCACCTGGAATCTAAACTGCCTCTTTGTACTTAGTGGTTTTGATCTCAGGTCCATTGCTCCTTACCCTTACCCTGCACTTAACCAATTAATTGAGACTCATCAGCCTTCTTCCTTGCCATGTCAAAAGGAACAGCTGTATGCCAAATCCTCTTATTTCTGCAGATGAAGAATTTGCCACTTGATCAGCCAGCTAGCCACAAATAAAAGCTCACAACATCTGGTTTTACAGTGGTGATTGACAGCGCATACATTTCTTCCTAACTGGCATTGTCTCCATAGTCATCAAATCAGCTGCATCTGCCAAGACGGGCACATTGCACAGCCTCACTGCTGCTGAGCTGCGTCAGAGCGCAGGCACCTTGACCTGTGTGCATCACTCCAAACACTTTGTATCCTGGGAACAGCTGCAGTGACTTGCACATGCTTCTTGAAAGAGGATCAGTCTGGATCCTGTGTTGTCTGGATTTGCTAACAATGAAAATGCACTGATCCTACTGAAGTTTCTTTTCTCTAGTTCTTGTGTGGCTGACAGGGATGCTAAATCTGGGCATGACAATGTGCTTGATTGTCAGTATTAAATATGATGCCTCCAGGCCCTGGAGCTCCTTGTGCTATTCAGGAAGATTATGAAATTCTCCACCAAAACATCTGAGGAGTATTCTTAATTCTGGGAAAAGAATGGGGGTTAGCCTCTTGCAGGCACAGATTAGCCATTCCTCTTCCCTCACTACAGAGGGCATGGCAGAAGGAAGGGCAAATCTGGTAGGAACATTGGCTTGCTGAGAGCCAAAAGGCAATGTGAAACACAATATGTCACCTGGAGAAAGTCCTCCTAGTCAGAGCCTCAGGAAGAGAGATGATTGCCCTTCCTCAGATGAGTCTCTTCTTAGCATACATTAGAGGGGCCCTAAAACAATTTTCATGTGGACTGCAGGCTAGCAGGTAAGAGGGGTTGCTGTGTCATCCAGGAGTTATTAAAAGAGAGAAAACTTCCGTGTTTGAGGGATTTAAGCAGCCTCCTTGCTAGGAGACTTGTGTTTTCCTGGCAGCAGCAGCTACCTGCGGATCTGACTTCTGTCTCATCTGTGAAGAGAAAATATTAGCCCTCTCTTGGGCATGTTTGTGATGGAGGCTGCAGTTAAGAACAGAACTGAAGCTGGGATGTCAAAGTCTTGGCATCTCTTGGATGCAGAAGAATGGGTTTTCTGCTGCTGCATGGACCAGCAGTGGGGTGGGCAACAGTCCCCTTCTGGGGCAGGCTTTAGCCCATGGCCTCGCTCTCTGGGCTGACATCGCCAAAGCGGCACCTCCGTGCCACGTGTCCATGACAAAGTGCACGTAGTGTTGGGATAGCCAGACAGGTGAGAAAGCAGGCTCAGCAAAACAGTTGACCTTGCCAAAACAGACCCTCAAACAAATCCTCAAATGAGGAGTAAATATAATCTCTTGATAATAAAATCTCCCAGGAATTAATCAGGTTCATCTGGATTTATGGGGTAGGAAGCATTTGCTCTGCTCTGATTCAGTTAAATAATGATCTGTACCGGCTGCCGTAAACTGGGTGAGTTCACTTCTTTGATTCAGTTATGCCCACGCACTTGGAGTCAGCATCCTTCTCCTGCACAGAGCTATCTTCAGAAAGTTTCTCACTCCCATGGGGCTGGGGGAGCTTGCCGGCTGGCAGCGTCGGGGGCCGTGCTGCCCCACAGCCCACTGTTTGCGTTGGTACTGCCTCCCACACCGCCCATCATGCATTGAGAAACCACAAATACCCAGAGGCAACAGCCATAGCTTGCAATGAAGTCCTCCTTAAAAACTCATCTTTGCTCTGAAGGCTTCAAAACTCCGGGCAGTATTTCAGGTGCTGGTGTGCTGCATCACCACCTTGTGGGTGTTGGAGGCTGTCCTAGTGGCTCCCTCAGCTCCACACCTTGCCAAGAGATTGGCCATTTCCCACCGTGTCCTGGGGCATCGAGCACCTTGCAGGAAGGGACTGTGTCTCTGCACCACCAGCGAGACAGGGGCTGGGGTGAGAGCTCACAGCCGGGTGGTTGGGACTTAAACAGGCCAAGCTCATTCTTATACCACCAATGCATTAACCCATTGACTAGTAATCAGTCACCGTCTGCGCTATCAGGAGGGCTGGGGTGGGGAGGGGAATGAGCGTTTGGTTGGTTTTAGCCTCTATCACCAAAGTATCTCTTTTCAGGATTTCATCCTGTTCTGTTTTTTCTAGTCACTTAGCTGAGGTCTCAGTCGTCCTCCAGTCTGTGGGGCTGATGGATGGTCACCTCTTTCAAGAGTGACGTGTATTTTCCTAAGGCATCTTTCACCCATGGAGACGTTCCCTTTACACACAGACAACTCTTCTCCTGGCTACTAGAGAGAGAACACCCTAGAGGAAGGTCTGTATTAATAGATATTGCACACTCCGGATGCAGACAGAGGTGGTTTCAATTTGCTAGGTAGGCTCAACCATCCAGGCAGGACAATGAAGTTATTGCTGTCCAGACCTGTCTATTTTGGGTCTTTATGCCTAGGTCCCTCTGACATATACCACGAGTAGATGTTGCACTTCACAGACATTTCTGCCAAACTTACTGCCATCGCAGTGGTTGGAAGGGTTGGAAGGGGCACTGATGATTTTTATTGTGCTTTTCAGTTAGGAGTTAGGACGTCTTTCATAAATCTTCAAGGAGGAGAAACGTAGCAGTAAATAGCTTCAGATTCTGGCCTTCTTTTGTTCTTGATTTTAACAGCTGTCCTAATTATAATCATTTGCCATGTGATTTTAAAGCAATTATGAATTGACTGTAATGCATGCAGATTACTGAGCTCCTTGTCATGCACAAATTTCATTCACTCTGCCAGCAATTTCAGACACTGAACTTCAGCTTGTGACTCACAGCTTTGCGTAAATGATTCTACAGTAAAACCTGTGAAATAGTAAACCTTCGATAAACATTTTTCTTTAACAGATTCTTCAGTGCTATTGCTCCTTATAAGGACTCTTTGCAAGCGGAAAAGAAAACACTCCCACACAAACATGGGCAATTTAACTGGAGACCTTTTATGAGGTAGGTGATTGTTTTATACCTGAGTAGATATTTATTGTGAATTACACTTAGTTATAGCAAAAATATCATGTGGGCAGAGATGCACTAAAGAAGCTGAGAGAAAAACCTTGCCAGATTCCTTCTCCAAGAGTCACCAGGTCATTTCCTTAGGTGCTGTATGTGAACTGGTACAGGTATAGTAACAGTGGCCGGAGGAGGGGGACAAGCTGTCAAACACAGACCATTCCATAAAAATTAGAGGTCCCCCCAAAACCACATGCTGTTCATCAATCAGACCAAATCAGTCAAAACAATGAACAGGCCTGATTTGCAATCAGTAAAGCAGACCTCACTCTGATGAAATAACTGAAAACTTCATGGAAATCTAGAGGTCCTTCCCAAAGCTTGGTCAGCTTTACTAGATTATTCAAAAAAATTTCAAACAAGACTGCCAGGGTCTCATCTCAGACCATTCAATATACCAACACTGGCACAATTGCTCTCCAATGTCAGGGAAGCAACAGATCCACTATATATCCACAAAGGAGATTCATCTGCAATTTATGGACATCTAGGAGCCTGAGAAGCCAGCCTGGAAACTTGGGACACCACTGCCCAAAGCAGCGGCCAGCCATCTGAGTCAAGAGGGATTGACAGTTTGATACAGAAACGTCACAGCTGGTGACAGTCAGGAGAGGGATCCAACCCCAAAACCATCAGTGGCAGCTGAAGTTGTGCCACGCACTGCGGGCTGCAGAATCAGACCACGTAATTCCTCTGGCTTGGTCATTGCCTGCCCAATGCTCCTTTCATCAGAGCTGTGATGATAAACTTACTATAGTTTCATAAAACATCAGGTACAATTGCTTGCTCATGAACTGCATTGTGGGTCTTCTTCAGAAGAGACTGGCTTCCAGCAGGCAGAACATGTGCTAATTAACAGCATCATCTCTGGGAGGGCAGCCCAGGGCTGTGAGCATCAAGATCAGCCCCACTGACCAGAATGCCCCATACCCAGCTCTGAAGCAACTGTGCTTCTGTCTATCCTATACAACACTTCTGAAACCTGGGCTCAGTCTTTTGCTGGTACCAGCCTCCGCATCAGAGGCTTAATTCATATCATAACAAAGTCCTACTGGCTCCAGATAGGGCCACGCCAGGCCCACAATGATGGAAATTCTTTATTTTGTGGAGACTAAGCATGCAGCTGCCTCACAAATGCTGGAGTTGTTAGCAAACAATGAATTAGTTCTATTTTAGCTCCCCATAATAAAGATCTTGCAGCAGTGCAATAAGGGAGAGGAAACATAAGAGCCACTTGGAAGGGAACAACAGCACTACAGAGTGAATGAAGCCTTTACAGCACAGCGGTCCAACAAAAACAGGGTTCCATGACTAGGGCAGAGGAGCAGCAGCTTGGTAGCGTGCAGCCCTACAGCTATGCCTTCAGGCAATTACATCAGCTAAGATCACAGGATCCAGCGCAGTTAATTGAAGGGGACCATTATGGAGGCAAAGCGTAGGATGACTCTTTGTTCCACAGCTTTGCAAATACTTCACATGGGCAAACAGGTCAAAAGATCCTGGCCTCTTCTTGTTTTCATGTCCTGAGTGTGTGCACTCACTGCCAGGGAGGAACACGGGCTCAGTGGGGGACATGGCCAGGTGAAGCCATGCCTGCAACGGAGCTAAGGCAGGGACCATGGGCAAGGGCCTGATGTTGATTACAGCCCTTGAGCAAAGGTGAGGTGATACCCAGTGTCCTGACACACATCTTGCAAATGTCCCCAGAACAAAGCAGATACTCTTTTAGCAAAGGTACAGTCATCGTGCCTTGCTTATGGAAAGAGGGTGCCTAGGAAAGAGAAGAGGGGGGCAAGTGTGCAATGGAGGTGTTTTACAGGGAAATACCTGTGGAAGTACTGGTAGCAAAACAGTGGATGCATGAGATACTGCCATGGACAGCAATTATGGATTTTATTGAGTCAAACGGAATTTGGTGGGACTTGCCCACAAGACACAAAGTCCTGGAAACCGGATCCAGGCATTACTGTAGCCATACCATGCATTTGGTGGTATCCCTTCCAACTTCAAAGGCAACTGTGATCAACATGTCCATGACTCGACACGTTATCTTAGCCCTCCTCATCTTCTGCCATGTTTCTGACAGCTCTAGTTCACAGTTTTTCTGCTGCTCTGTTCTAAAGATTTACTAGGAAGGACAGAAAGCAATCCAGGGAACAGAGCAGTTCAGGCACTTAACACATCAAACAGATTGTCTGTCTGTCTATCTGTCTATCTATCTATCTATCTATCCATCCATCCATCCATCCATCCCTGCCTTCCTATCAGGTGTAGTCTACAGAGAGGGGCATGGTTGAATAGGGTCAGTCAGGAGATGGGACACCACCTGGTTTCTGGCTTGCACCTCTTTCCTTTGCACGCCAGGCAGAAGTTGAACCCCAGTGGTACTTTCACTGAAGCACAAGTGACTTACAAGACTACTATTCTTAGCAGGGATGCTAAGAATAACAATGGCTTCTACAGGTATGTCAATCAGAAAAGGAAGGTTAAAGAAAGCATATCCCCCATGATGAGGAGGAATGGCAAACTGGTAACAACAGATGAGGAGAAGGATGAGGTTCTCGACAACTTTTTTGCCT
Organism: Numenius arquata; assembly: GCF_964106895.1. NCBI lineage: Eukaryota > Metazoa > Chordata > Aves > Charadriiformes > Scolopacidae > Numenius > Numenius arquata. Next base: position 118,910,427 of record NC_133576.1, read on the forward strand.
CAGTCTTCACTGCCAACTCCTCTCCTCACACCGCCCGAGTTGAAAGACCAGGTGAAAACAGGGGCTATGAGAATGAAGAACCACCCACTGTAGGAGAAGACCAGGTTTGAGACCTTCTAAGGAACCTGAAGGTACAGAAGTCCTTGGGACCTGATGAAATCCATCCATGGGTCCTGAGAGAGCTGGTGGATGAAGTTGCTAAGATGTTTTCCATTATATTTGAAAAGTCATGGCAATCTCGTGAAGTTCCCACTGACTGGAAAAGGGGAAACATAACCCTCATTTTCAAAAAGGGAAAAAAGGAAGACCCAGGGAACTACAGGCCGGTCAGTCTCACCTCTGTGCCTGGAAAGATCATGGAGCAGATCCTCCTGGAATCGCTGCTAAGGCATATGGAAAATAAGGAGGTGATGGGTGACAGCCAACATGGCTTCACCAAGGGCAAATCATGTCTGACAAATTTGGTGGCCTTCTATGAGTGTGCTACAGCATTGGTAGACAAGGGGAGAGCAACAGACATCATCTACTGGACTTATGCAAAGCATTTGACATTGTCCAGCATGACATCCTGGTCTCAAAATTGGAAACTCATGGATTTGGTGGATGGACCACTCGGTGGATAAGGAACCAGCTGGATGGCTGCACTCAAAGGGTTGCGGTCAATGGCTCAATGTCCAAGTGGAAGCCAGTGACAAGTGGTGTTCCTCAGGGGTCGGTACTGGGACCAGTGCTGTTCACCATCTTTGTCGGAGACATGGACAGAGGGATAGAGTGCACCCTCAGTAAGTTTGCCAACGACACAAAGCTGTGTGGCACAGTCGACACACTGGAGGGAAGGGATGCCATCCAGAGGGACCTGGACAGGCTTGAGAGGTGGGCCTGTGTGAACCTCATGAAGTTCAACCAAGCCAAGTGCAAGGTCCTGCACCTGGGACATGGCAATCCCAGGCACAAATACAGGTTGGGCGGAGAATGGATGGAGAGCAGCCCTGAGGAGAAGGACTTGGGAGTGCTCATGGATGAGAAGCTCAACACGAGTTGGCAATGTGCGCTGTCAGCCCAGAAAGCCAACCGCATCCTGGGCTGCATCAAAAGAAGTGTGGCCAGCAGGTTGAGGGAGGTGATTTTACCCCTCTACTCTGCTCTCGTGAGACCTCACATGGAGTACTGTGTCCAGCTTTGGAGTCCTAAACACAGGAAGGACATGGACCTGTTGGAATGGGTCCAGCAGAGGGCCACGAAGATGATCAGAGGGCTGGAGCACCTCCCCTATGAAGACAGGCTGAGAGGATTGGGGTTGTTCAGCCTGGAGAAGAGAAGGCTCTAGGGAGACCTTATAACGCCCTTCCAGTACCTAAAGGGAGATGGGGAGATGGGGAAGGACTCTTTATCAGGGAGTGTAGCGATAGGACAAGGTGTAATGGTTTTAAATTGAAAGAGGGGAGATTTAAATTAGATATTAGGAAGAAATTCTTTACTGTGAGGGTGGTGAGACACTGGAACAGGTTGCCCAGGGAAGTTGTGGATGCCCCATCCATGGAAATCACAGAATCACAGAATCTTCATGGTTGGAAGGGACCTTTGAGATCATCAAGGTCAACCACAAAAAAACAAACAAACAAAACAAAAAAAACCAAACCCACACCACACCCACCCACAAACAGAAACAAACCAACAATCTTGGGTACTAGAGCATGCCCTGAAGTGCCATGTCTACATATTTCTGAAATACCTCCAAGGATGGCAACTCCACCACCTCCCTGGGCAGGCTGTTCCAGCGCCTGACCACTCTCTCAGTAAAGTAATTCTTCCTAATATCTAATCTAATCCTCCCCTGCCGCAACTTTAGACCATTTCCTCTGGTCCTGTCATTATTCACTTGGGAGAAGAGGCCAACACCCACCTCTCTACAACCTCCTTTCAGGTAGTTGGAGACGGCAATGAGGTGCCCCCTCAGCCTCCTCTTCTCCAAACTAAACATGCCCAGTTCCCTCAGCCTCTCCTCATAGGACTTGTTCTCCAGACCCCCCACCAGCTTGGTGGCTCTCCTCTGGACACGCTCCAGCAGCTCAATGTCCTTCCTGTAGTGAGGGGCTCAGAACTGAACACAGTACTCGAGGTGAGGCCTCACCAGTGCCGAGTACAGAGGCACCATCGCTGCCCTACTCCTGCTGGCCATGCTATTCCTGATACAGGCCAGGATGCCATTGGCTTTCTTGGCCACCTGGGCACATTGCTGGCTCATGTTAAGCCGGCTGTCCACCAACATCCCCAGGTCCTTTTCTGCCGGGCAGCTCCAGCCACTCTGCCCCAAGCCTGTAGCATTGCCTGGGGTTGTTGTGACCAAAATGCAGGACCCGGCACTTGGCCTTATTGAACCTCAATGAGCCTTGGCCCATTGATCCAACCTGCCCAGATCCCTCTGTAGAGCCTGCCAACCCTCAAGCAGATCAACACTCCCACCTAGTTTGGTGTCATCTGCAAACTTACTGGGGGTGCACTCAATCCCCTTATCCAGATCATCAATAAAGATATTAAACAAACTGGCCCCAAAAGTGAGCCCTGAGGGACACCACAGGTGACCGGCCACCAACTGGATTTCACCCCATTAATCGCAAGTCTCTGGGCACGGCCATCCAGCCAGTTTTTTACCCAGTGAAGAGTACACTTGTCTATGCCATGATTCGCCGGCTTCTCCAGGAGAACGCTGTGGGGGACGGTGTCGAAGGCCTTACCAAAGTCCAGGTAGACAATGTCCACAGCCTTCCCCACATCGAGAAGGTGGGTCACATGGTCAAAGAAAGAGATCAACTTGGTTAAGCAGGAATCAAGTTGGTTAAGCAGGAGATGTTCAAGACCAGGCTGGATGGGGCTTTGAGCAACCTGGTCTAGTGGGAGGTGTCCCTGCCCATGGCAGGGGAGTTGGAACTAGGTGATCTTTAAGGTCCCTTCCAACTCTAACCATTCTATGATTCTATGATACACTTAGCACAGGCTGTGTCCATGACCCTGTATAAGGGAGACAGAGTAAGAACTTGCTACCTTTGTCTAAGACACAGGTATCTTTGCTGGCCAAGGCCCACAAAAAGTGGGCTAAAAGTGTAAGAACAAGCAGTCTTAAAGGATGCACATACACTGAGTAAAGGAGAGCCAGGGAGAGAGCTCAAGCACTGAATCACCTGCACAGTTGTCCACACTCTGAGCTGTCTGGCTCCAATTTGCATCTCTTCAATTAACTCTTTCCAAGAGAAACCTCCTATAGAAGGACTACCCCTGAGTGGTATGAACAGCCAGAGTAGCGTGGTAGTGAGGCTGGGGGTCCCTCTCCAACAGTATTTAGTCTCCAGAAATACTGTTCTAATCTATACCCTATTTAGCAGTATGGACAAAGCCATGCAGACGTAGGGTATTTGGTACATGGACAGCTGGTCAATCCTCAGGTCATTAGCATATCCTTAGACTTCTAGATCCAAAAAGAGGTTCATGATCACATGAAGTAGGATATGAAGTTCACTCATGATCCTGAAAGTAGGATAGGGTTGAAAGCCCGCAAATGAATGACAAAGTACAAATAGAGGTGAGGTTATGAGCATAAGAGTTTGAGAAGCAGTGATTCAGTCCTAAATAGGACTTAGCAGGTTTTCTGGTCTGAAAGCAAATGTTTTTCTCTTTAAGGAGATGTGTGCAGTGTTTCCCATCCCTGACTCCTAAATATATTTTTATCAAGTCAAAGGCAACTTGAGTTTTTCCCTTCTCCTTTGGGAACAAAAAGTGAGATGAGAATCTGTTGGTGACAACTCTTTCTCTAAAATCACTGAATGGATCTTAAATAATCGTCATGTAACATTTCCTTCTGTTCAGGAGAGATTTTTTAGCAGCTGGCTGGTTTGGTCATGCTCCACTGCCCAAAATGTGAAGCCTGGAAATGACAAACCCCGATTTGAACCCTGATTTCTTCTTTGGTGCCTCAGGGAGCACCCTGAGTGTGTTCTCCAGGAACTGGGAGTTAGAGGATTTTGGAAAGTTCAGGTGCCAGCAGTCAGTAAGACCTGGAGGAGCATCTCTCTGTGTGGAAAAGCCTTCCTTTTTCTTCTTTGTATCCATTTGGGGGTTTTTCTCTCTATCCTTTTAGTATTTCCCCTATAAAAAGGAACATAGTGATGCTTTTCCCACCTCTGTGGCACCTTTTGGATGACTAAGAAGCCCTGTGTGTAATTTTATGACTTAAAAGAGAAAAAGGGAAGGGCAGAGCTCTACTACTTGCTACTGTACTTAAAGCTGTAATTGTGTGCAAGTACTTGTAAATATCAAGGCCACCTTTGGGAACAACTATGTGTAATGGCTCTTCGAGCTATATTCCATTTGTCCAGTAGAACATAATGGCTAAATCAATGTAAAGTGTGATGCTTTTTTTTTTTATTTTTTTTTTGCCTGAGGCTATTCTTTCCAGTTATGGATGTTCAGCTTTGATCTCCAGAAAAATCAATGAAGATTTAGTTGTTCTCGAAGCAAAACAAGCTAAACATTTAAAGTATTTTCTGTCATCTTGGTGTGGAATATGTAATCCCTCTTCCCCTCAGGTTGCCAGAAAGAGCACCCTACTCAGCAAGCTTTTGTGAAATGAGCAGCAGCATGAAAACAGGTTTATACTTAAAGGTTGTTTTTCTTGCGTCTCATTCTTAACCATAATCATTGAAATTGTTTTCACTTGTATTCTCATAAAAGAACCACTACCACTTTGCTGTTCCTGAAAAATAAAGGCAATTTTCACACACACACACACAAAGAATAGGAAAAAGATCTGACCTATGTATCCACCTTCTGACATTCTCTTTGTGTCAAACCCTGACTTTTCAGTTCACTTCTACGCAAGACTGTGAACACAACAGAGATGCTCATGATGCAGTCAACCAGTGACTGCAAGAAGACATGGCATTGCTGTCAGACTGTATGTGGGAGTAATCTGAAAATAATAAAAAATGAGAAAGCATATTAAGTGCAAACTGAAATTTATCTATGTCTATACAAAAATAAGTCTTTTCAGAAGATGTAGGAATACATTTGTAATAAAACTTTCATTTCGGCCCTTAGGTCTTCACAGTGGCTCTTGCCTCCAGTTCAACCTTCTGTGCTGTTCTAAAGGTCAGATACCAGTCAGTAAAATAATGTCTTACCTCTCAAGCATCCTTGAGAAATGGTAAGATTTCATTCTCTAAGATATAATTCTGCTCTTATGACAGAAAACAATTTTCAGGAATGGTGCAATACCATCAGAACATCTCTCTGCAAAGCGTATCAGGGGCCTCCGGTGTTAAGGGTGTCGCACCTAGAAAGTCTGGCATCACAATCCACAGGCTGGCTGCTCAGCAAAGCAGGCAGGGAAGCTGAGCAATCCAGTGCGACCGAAGCAATTCACTACCATTTCGGAAAGTACTTGGTTCTGATTTTAGCAGCTCAAATACCAGATGTTGGAAAGTCACAACATCCGCTTAGGAGCATCAGAGTTTCAACAGCTAGAAGGTAAAAGCTGTGAAAAGTACCTTCCTGGAGCCCCGTGACCCATCCCTCTCGTTTAATTTTTCTCCCTGTGGGTTGTGTGGAGGTTTGGGAGGTTTTGCTTTGCAAACAGAAGCAGACTGAAGCAGGTTTGACAGTCCAGTTCTACCAGTTGTTTGTGCTTCTTACGAGGAGGAAGGAAAGGAGCCAAATCCTCCTGCAGCGTGTGGGTGTATCGACATACCGGCTGTGTTATTACCGACACTGCCAACCAGGCAAGATGCACGGTGAAGCCATTACAGCCCTGATCATAACCTCCGTGCCCTGAGCACCCTAGGCTCCCCCAGCACCAAGCGTGGTGTCGACATGGCGTATGTGTGGGTCTGGTAGGAGGAAAACAGGGTGTAGCTCTGTTTTTTGAAAAAAAAAAAAACAAAACAAAAAAAACCCAAAGCAAAACACCAAAACACAACAAAACACCTCTCTGTTTATCTGCAGCTGCTTGGCAAATGATGTCATCAAGGCTGTTTCATCACTTTAAGTGGAAAATGTTTGTGTCAAGCATCTTCCCCAATGCTTGTGTAAGGCGCGCAGGGGGCGGAGAGCACCAGGAACCGATGCGCACCCAATGCCTGCAGCATCTTAGTCAGCAGAGGACAGCAGAGGGGAGCTCGAGAACTGAAGAAGTTTCCCCCGGTGCCACTCATCAAACATGATGCTCTTGCAGGGCATTTGAGGTGGGCAGATGAGCTGGGAATGAGGTTGGAGGATGTGCGGTGTTTGCCTCTTCAGGGAAGCGATGGTGAAATAGCCCACAGCAGCATTTCCCGGTTTATCTCACTCTCTCCCAGCTTTTCTGGCTCAGCCCAGCATCAACAGCCACGCTGCAGAAATATTCCAGCACTTTCCTTAAAAGCCACAAGCCAGCTGCAACTTGACTGATGTCTTCGAAATAATCTGTGGGAAGTTAAACCAGCAAATCACTCACATTCTCTCCTCATCTGACCAGATGCAGTAGTCTCCTGGCAGCCCAGATGTGTGGACCGCTGTGTCCTACTGACAGAAAGAGGCGAGTCTGGACTCCACAGGCATTAAGCCCAGCCCTGCCAAAACCAGGCAGCAGCTGCATATCAGAAGTGGCTCTGGAGGAGTGATCAAACCCACGGGAGCTGGAAACAGTGTTCGAGATTGCCTAATGCAACTGGGGTTTCTGAAGAAAAAAAACAACCAGGAGATGTGTTAGCAGGGAACGACGGCACTTCCTTCCTGCCTGGCTGGACCATCCATCACCCATTTAGGCCACTGCAGCAGCAACAAACCCAATTACCTGCTGACCCATCACCTCCTCCATTCATCTCCTTCTCCAGGAAAAAAAAACCACACCAACCTGCACAGCAAACACCTCCACCTCAATAGCTCACACTGGGTAATGACGGGAGGACAGGGCGCCCAGCCCTGCCCTGGCCAGAGGGGTGGTGACCACCCTCCTGGCACAAACAGGGGGCAGGCAGGGGAGACAGCACCCCAGCGAGGGGAAGAAGGACAAGGAGGGGGACAAGGATGGGCAGGGAGTGGAGCTGGGCTGCAGAGGACCAGGAGGTTGTCCTCAGCAGACCTTGAGCCAGTGCCTCTGCCCAATGAGGAGCTCAGCAGAAAATGTCATGCACACATAGAACGCAACAGGCTTTTGATACAATGATATTACACACACAAAAACAATATAGCTAGGCACTACAGGGCTAATGCTAGCAAGATTAGAATATTTATTTATTAAATGCTGGAAACCAGGAAAAAAACAGTCTTTACTTTTCAAAAGACCTTGTGACTTTCTCCTGTGCTCCCTCTTTTGTGCTTGGCCTGAGCTGCCACATGCCAGTCTCTGTGAGGTTGGGGATGACCAGCAAAATCTGCACATTGGACTGCCACCCAGCCAAGGGTGCTCCCTGCTGCAGGGATACATCCTGCTCAGGTGCCTTGTGGTTCCTGGGCTTGGTGTTAGCCTGTGCATGGGGGCAAATAAGACTCAGAAAGGCTTTTCTGGGCATTACAAATTTCTGGTGGGGATGGATCCTGGGGTAAGAGCCTCCCATGGCTGTTCGCGTGTGATTGATCCCTATGGTGCTTATTGCGCTCATTTCAGGCGACAGGCTAATGTTTGGAGCTCAGGATGCCCTCTCATTTTCTGAGCCTTTGGGTCACATTAGATCATAGCCCATCACTTTTCTTTTCACATGTGAAGGCTAGAAATTTGCCTTGAATGACAGCAGAGATTCATCTCCAGGAACCGAGGGTTTTTCAGTAAAAGTCTGTTTTTAGAACAGAATAGAATAGACCAGACCAGACTGTTTCAGTTGGAAGGGATCTACAACAATCATCTAGTCCAAGTCACACCATGGGAGTTGTACCCTGAATGCAAATATACATAACGTTAGAAATAATTTAGAGAAATAAATAAGAAAGGAAGTCTGGCTTGCCTTTGTGGAGGGTTTCTGTTGAGGAAAACTGTATTTCTTTAGCAGCAGCAATGGCTACACAAATCTGTCTTTATTATTCAGGCAGGAGAAACACTGTCAGTGTTTGTCGGTAATAAAATCTTCTCTCAGTCCACCTGCTTGTAGATAGATTATACAGACCTTATGGTCAGGAGCAGAAAGGAAATATAAAAAATATCAGAAGTATTAGAAATATAAGAAATACAAGTCTTCTGTGTTTCCATTCCCTTTTGGAAATCTTTCATTAAGGAGTTTGCTGCTCTAAAGTGTCTCTCGGACAAAAATTGTTGTTGACAAACTGCAGGAAGCCTCCTGAGGTTTCCCCATTTTAAATGCTGATTAAATGCTGTAAACTCTTACAGCAGCTGTATTGTAGGGTCCGTAATTTCCTTGCTTGAGTGCACACTGTTATATGTACAATACTCACCCCACAAAAGCAACATCATCTTCCTTTCCCTCACCCTTTGCAGTGTGCAAAATACCATCCCCAAAGCTACATCCCACCTTGCTTAAAGTTTTATAGCAAATCCTGAGTGTTCACTGGAAAATAAAACAGCAGTGAACACCCGTGGGTTCATATTTTTATAAACCGCTTTCTAGGAGCTGTAGAACTGCAGACTGCACAAGCTCGCCAGGGAATAGGTTGATTTCATTAGGAAATGTGGAGGTCTGGTGTTTATTTGGCTTTTTATGCCAGATCCATCCCCCACAGCAGTCATTTCAAAGCCAGTGGGGTGAGACTGGTTCCGTTTTATTTTTCCAGATCCCTTTCACTCTTGGCTTCTCCCCGTGCTTCTCTGGGTGCTCGGGGAAGGCCAGCTGGTGGGTGGTGGGTAGCCTTCAGCCCCCCAGGGGAGGATAACGGGCCATTTCTCCAAGGAGCTCATGCTTTCACAGGCACTTACTTGCGTGGCTCCATCATGTTTCAAGCCATGAAGAGATTCAAGCCATGAACAGTGAAGGAATGAAAGGCATTTCTTTAGCCCTAGCCCTGAAAATGGGAGGATTGGGGAAGACACTAGAAGATCTGGTCGTGTGGAGAAAGAAGTTGAAATGGGCAGAGACTCTTACCTGAACGAAGCAGACAGTACATTGAAAAGATGACAGAAAAACGGGGCTGAGCGGGGCTCAGAAACTTGTCCAACTTTACCAGCCCCGGAGCAGGAACAACTAACCCTATTGCTCTCTCCTTTCTTCTTTTTAATATACATCTCTAGACTGTTCTTAAAAAATCCAGAGGGTGAGATTTTAGGGGATTGCTGTGCTCCTTCTACAGAGCTAACAGTCCAGACTCTCAGAATTTACTTCCAAATTTCTGGCTTCAGCCCCCAGCAGCCCCCAGCAGCCCCCAGCAGCTTAGATCCACTACTTGTTGTCTTCTCTACAGCTGATGTGGAGGAGAGAAGACACTGTACGTGTCCAGCATGATTTGGAAGGAGATGGACAACCAATGGCAGGTGAAATAAATGAGGGTCTACCAAGAGAAGCTGTGAGTATTGAGATCCAGGTAAGCAGATGGGATTCACCTGAGGGTGCTGATGTGACTTCATGGCTGCTGTCCATCATCAGAAACTCACAGTGATCAGGGACAACTCTGACAACTGGAAAGTCTCCTGCAGCATTTTCATGCAAAACCTGAGAAAATATGAGTTGGATGAACAAATTGTTAGATGTATGGAAAATTAACTGGACCATTAGGTCAAAGAATAGTAATCAATGTTGTGATGGGCCATCTGGCAGCCAGTGATGAACAGAGGACCCCAGGGAATGACACAGGAACTGATATTGTTCAATATTTTCATCAGTCACCAGGCTGATGACACAGAGGGCACTTTCAGCACATTTACAGATGGTAATAGATTAGAAACAATGGCATCCATCTCCATTTGGCAGAGCTGGTAGGGCTTCAGTCCAGAGGTACCTTGAGAAACTTGGGGCCTGGGTCAATTAAGAACCCCACAAAGAACAACAAGAGCAGTGCAAACCCTGTGCTTTGGTGTAGGATGGCATCCTACTGCTTAAATAACATCTGGAAAGGACCTGAGCTTTACTATGAGACGTCAGTGAGCTTCACTGCAAATCAGGCAAACCATATACTGGAGATGCGTTAGGAGCAATGTGACTGCCAGTCGGAGGGTAGCTATTATTCCCTTTCTACTCAGTTTTGGCAAGGCTGTCCCAGGAATGTTGTCCCATGTTGAGATCCCCAGTTCAAGAAGTCATTGAGAAACTGGAGAAGGCCCACTGGAATGCTGCCAAGTTGGTCAGGGGCCTAAAGCACATGATCGTGGCCGTTCAAGACTTAAAGGGGGCTTGTAAGAAAGGTGGGGACATACTTTCTAGTAGGACCTGTTGCAATAGGGCAAGACGTAACGGTTTTAAACTCAAAGAGGGTAGATTAAGGCCAGATATAAGGAAGAAATTTTTTATGATGAGAGTGGTGAAACACTGAAACAGGTTGCCCCAGAGAGGTGGTAGATGCCCCACCCCTGTAAACATTCAAGGGCAGGTTGGACAGGGCTCTCAACAACCTGATCTAGTTGAAGGTTTCCCTGCTCCACTGCAGGGGGGTTGGACTGGATAAACTTTCCAAACTATTCTATGATTCTATGATCTGCAAGGAGATGCTGAGGGATGTGGGTTTAGGTAGTCCAGGAAAGAGGTGGCTTAGGAGAGGTCTAAAACCAGCCTGCACTTACATGAAGGGGAATGACAAAGACAAGGGAGCCAAACTCTCCACATTAGTGGCAAGCTATACAGGAAAATCCTGATCTTCACCGGAATAAACAGGTGTGTCTCTTCAGGGGCCTGAAGGAGGGTCATGGAGTGGACCTCTGTGGTGGACTTCTGACCACCTACTCCAGTTGACAGGTGGCCCCAACAAGCTCCCTCCAAGCCAGTGTCCAGGCACCACTCTGGGAACAACTCATTCCCATAAGTTGTCCCCAAAAGGCAGCATGGACAGGGCTAGGTTCCTCCCACAGGAACTTTAACAGGACCCCATCGGACATTGCACCCTAAAATGCCTCCACAAGCCTCGTTCAACACAACACAAAGTCTGTTTTGCGTTGTAAAAATACCACCCCTATGGGGTCAATCACAGCTGTCATATCATTGTGGATATTTTGAACTGCAAGGTAAAAAAGAAAGAAAAATTATCACTAGGGACCCAGCTATCCCAGAGGGCCCAGAAGAGACCCAGGATTGAATGCTATTTCGCGTATACCTGGCTAACCTAGGGACAATTAGACTTAAGTAGAGCAGACATGGATCAGTCCCCAGGGCCCTGGGGCTGGGATTTAGTCATTAGCATTCTTTCAGCTGGCAGCATGGGCACAACCATGGAGGCTTAAGGTTGATTGCCAGAGGAACCCTCCTCTGTGGCTGTAAGTCATGTCCCCCAGCTCAGCTACCTACTATCAGGACTTTGAAGACCAAGGAGGGCACAAGCAGTGAAAGGTAGAGCCCACTGTGTTACCTCCACATAAGTGAGAAGATTTAATAATTACCAGTTTCCTTTGAATGGGAAATGTTCACATGTCTGTGCAGCATGGCGGGGAGCAGAAGAGACCTGTCCTTACCTCTCCTTCTCTCCTCTGTCCACGTGGAAGTGGACCCATGAAGGTGCCAGTCTCCTCCAGTGTTTTCCCCTGACTGTGCAAGAGGACAATGCAGGCAGCAAGACAGCTCATTGCCCAGATTAAAATAACTCAGTTCTTCTTCAGATCATGCTTATATTTTACCAGCTTTATATCTGAACATCTCATTACCAAATGCAAATGGACTATAACGTCTGCTAAGCAAGCTTGCTCAGAAATCCCTGAATCAATCAAAAGCCAAGGAAAACAATTCATTGCATGTAGTGCAGGAGTTCTTGGAATTTTAGCTATATTAGGCAATACTTCTTTGTTCACTCAAATTAGCCTAATTGCATGCATATTTATTGTCCGCTGTTCTTTAGTACCTAGGCAAAATCAAAGTAGGCTCTTTCACTATTGAGATGTCTCTTTTGCATAAGAAATATGGACAGTTTTACATCAAACTAATAACACTATTCCATTATTCAAAACCAGAGCTAAAATTAGCAGTCACCTCAACAATCAGATGCATATTTTATCTTCAAGATATGAGTCGGAATTAGCACAGACCTCCGACTCCTATCAATAGCCCTTATTTCTATATAGGCTCTTCTACGCCAAGATCATTGGCATGAGATAAGCACGTGAGACTCAGACTACCTCTTACATTTGCATCTTCCTATTTAAATTCTAAAAAGACACCAGAAGTAATGCTCCATCTGCATCGATTTGCTATGTGCTGAAAAACTACATAAACCTCCAGATCTGACATTTTATATATCTTTTTAATATGTACAAATCACTTCTGCACTTGCTGGTACCTGTTTAAAGGAAAATGGAGTCAAGCCCACCTGCAGAGCTGCGCCTGCTTGTGCTAACTCCAGAAGCACCAGTGCTTTCTTGAGCTCCTCCTTAAAATGATATGGCATCTTTTCCCCCGTTGGGTGGCTGAGGGATGGGGAATGCCTAGCACAGAGTAGGTGTTGTAGCTCATCTGCCCATTCTAAATAACAGCCAATGCCTTGTTGTGAAGGAGCCATGAAATAGTCCATTAGGAGGTCTTTTAATAGGCCATACATGAACAGCACTTGGACAGATGGAAAAATTCCCTCTTGACCAGTGCTGTGTTTAAAGCACTCGTACTCTGCAGGGACATTGCCACTTGAATAGGATACTGGGCACCTTGAAGAATGGAATAAACCCAAACAAAGCTCTCTGTTTTAGCCTCTATATGCTGTCTGAGACATGAAGGGGTGAGAGAAAAAGTAAAAAAAAAAATCATAGTTGTGGAATAAAATCCTCAAATGTCGCTCCTGCCTGTGCTGATGGAGTGATTACTTCATGTCTAAAGCCTGGGCCAACTTTTTCCTACCTTAATTCAGAGGTGGGTGGAGGAAATGTGGCTGCTCAAAGACGGTGAAGAATGAAGAAATACTGTAAATCTGGACCATGGACTTGTCTCCTCATTGCTGGGGTGCACAGACCAGGGAGGGGGCTGAACAAGATGGGGACATCACCCAGGGTGGTTCTTCCCTCTGGAGAAGCAAAATGTTCAGATGTGCCTCCTTCTCTTCATGGGATGTAGAGAACACTTTGCTCACAAGCTGCTGAGGTGTCTCAGTTCAGGTGAGAGGAGTCCCCCCAGTGGCTGCTGGGCAGGTCCCAGGGCTAAATCCTGGGGGTTTGGGGGTCAGTCGCCCCCATCACTGGCACTGGGCATCACAGGGTGGCAACCAGGCCTTTTTCTTCCCAGCAGCTGAGTGCAACCCATCTATTTTCACTCAAATCAGCCTAATCGCCTCCATATTTATGGCCTGCTGTTATGTTACAGGTAGGCAACACCTCCGTAGCTGTTTCAGATCCTAGGGGGTCTGCCAACACCATGCTACTGTCGCTGTGGTTTCTCAATGATCTCTGCACTCCTCGGGCTTCTGCCAGTTCTGTCTTTTAGGGTTAAAGAGACCTTCGGACTTCTTTATATCAAAAGAAACAGTATCGGTGGCAAGTCCGCTTGCTGGGCATGGTTCAGACCAAATCATGTTCTTAAAGGCTCCTGGAAGGGTTCAGGACTGTCAGCCCCAGACAACAGGGGCATGGATGTGCCTACGCTGGGATTTGCTTGCAGGAGGGGAAGGAAGAATCAGCAGCACGACCAGAGTTTGTAATTCACCTCCCTGCCCCAGCCGGGGGAGAGTTTAGTCTCCTCTTCCCAGAGCTGCGCCCGGAAACAATATTTGCTGATATTGGCTTAGCATCCCAAGGGGAAAATTACTATGAAATGTTTACAAGGACTGTTTGAAACCTGAGAAGAGGATGTTTTTAGTAGTGGGGAAAGCGCCAAATACCTTAGAAGATAGATATTCCAGCTTTAAGAATTGATTACTCTTTCCCAGTAATGCAGGTTGACTATTAAATAACCTTGCGCAATTTCCTGGACAGAGACATTTTAATGGCAATATTGTGCGCAGATCAAGAGCAAAATACAGTTCCCTGAACCGTGGCCCTGCAAGCCCAGGGAACACAAGCAGATGCCTTTGCCCAAGCACTTATCCAGCAAAGCCCGGAGGACAAGGCATGGGGCTAGAGCAGCCATCTATACACAGCAGCTCACACGATGAGGGCCCCTCCATGAGGATTTCTCCTATAGAAGGTTATTTTCAGTTAAGGAAGGAAAACATGGATAGCAAACAACCAAGTACACTTTTAAAAAACAAGGCTATAACATCTATGGAGCTCTATAATCATTGCGCAGACTTATACTAGATAGCTTTTCAGTTGTAAATCGAGTACCAGTGAAATGGATGCTCAATTTCCATATCCTAATTTTTCTTTTAGTAGTGTGGGAAGTCACAATGTGTATTTATGCTTCTTTCAGTCTAGAACAGCAAGCAATGAATGTAGTAAGAAAACCAGTTGTCTCAAAACCATTTTCAGTAAAAAGGCATTGCTTTCTCCTTCTTTTTAGGTATATGGAAAGAGGAGAGCAGTGGAAGAGCAAGTCTGAGAATCAATGGGTATTTCCGGAAGTCTGCATTGTCACTAATTACCCAAACCCCAAGCCAAGCTGCTGTTTTGTGAGCCATGCTCTAACTGATAATAAGCTTTTCAGGGATGTCACTCTGAAGGTCTCTCGGGAAGACAGCTCTGTGGAGGATTGCACGTACCTCAGCACAGTGATGCAGCAACAGCATCATCCCTGGAGATAGTGCTCCTAGAAGGACAACTGGCTTCGGATCCTGGGTTTAGGAGCAACTGAAGAGATCCTGTTGTCTTACTGGTATGAATTGCCAGTGGTCACATGCCCAATGCAACAACTGTGGCAGAAGTTCAATTTTCCCTAAAGAACCTTATTCTGAACCTGTTCAGATCTTCCTAAATAAATAGCAACTGCAGCAAAAGCTACTGAAGTCCCCTAGAAATAAAATTGTTTTATAGGGGGTCCAAGGATGAGATGCAGATTTGTTTCTAGTTGTCCATCCATCCAAGCCTCGCCCACTTTTGCTCCCTGTCGGAAGCTGGAACCCAGCTCTTGCCCACAGTGTGAATGCAGTGCTTCTTGTCCATGGCCCATCTTGTTCGTGATCCTTCATATGAACAAAGCACAGAAATGCAGAACGGACCTGCATCACTGACCATTGCGTGGGCTGATGGCCAGATCGCTGCCAAGACACCTCGAGACAGCAGCCTGGGTCCAGGCTGCTTGAGCAGGACAGAAAGCAAGGGGACAACCATAAAGCCTTTTGAAGAAAACATCCCTGTGTCTGTCTAGGGATCTGCGGCTCCTGAACTGAAGCACATGGAACAGGTTGTTGGCAGCAGCTGTTTTAAAATTCATGAAGTCTTAAAGCATTACCGGATGATTTCAGTGCTGGGAGATAACTAGACCAAATAGCCCAAGGGGCGGGAGAGTGGGGATGCTGATGTAGTAGCAGCCATAATAGTGCGTGATGCCGCACACGTTCCTGCTTCTGAAAACCCACTCATCCATCTTGTCAGGGGAAATTGTTGTGATTCTATTTCATAGCGGAGGTGGTGGGAGGAAGGAGGCAGATGCATATTTTCCTCTGATCGAGGAGAAAGGCCAGGCCATGCCCCATTTACCCTCCTGAATCTGCCCTGGCCTCTGGGTGAAGGGCTTAGAGACTGGTGTTGGCAAGTATTCAGTAGGGGGGGGAGTGAGTGGCCATGGTTCAAGAGAAACATGGCTTTGAGCTCCTCCTGCTAGCACTTGAGAGGTGCTTTTAGCTCCCTGCCCCAGTGAGTCCCTCTTTGTCCACTCGCCCAGGACTGAAGAAAATGCTGGGGCAAAATGAGCTGGGAGCCAGCAGGCTCCTCCTGCGCTTTGCCTGTCAGCTCGGGGTCGCATGGGCCAAAACCTTATGGGTGAAGGTAAATCTGTGCCAGCCAGGGCAAATTCTGACAAACAGCTTAAATGCCTAATTTATATACCTGTACCCAAAAACATTATCCAGAATGCCCCAGCTCAGCTCCTGCCTTAGACTGGGGGCAGGCCAGAGTAGCCCTCCCTGCCATCACAAGCGTTCTTTAGCCAGCGAGATTCCCCATTACATCCCCAAGGGGCCTCACCCTACTCCCTGCATGTGGCCAAGCCCACCCAACAGCATGGGGAGGGGATGAGGGGGTTTGCACCTCCACCTGAACCTATGTAATGAGGGGTATCTCTTTAGGTTCTCCCCATAGGACAGAGATGGAGAAAATCCCTCTATTTACCCTCCTGTCCATTTCTTCCCATCATGTGCTCAGACCCCTCCTGCCCAAATTCTCCCCTCCATTACCACCGCACAGCCAGGACAGCAGCAGGAGGCACCAGAGGTCAGTGCCTATTGCTTTTTTCACCAGGCCTTTGAGGACCATGGTAAAAAGCAGACAGGTCCAGTATATGTTACCTGCCCTTTTAGCATCTTTTGTGCCCATGTGTGACCTGGATACCTTTAGCAACTTGCTTGGTGAAACTCTGTACAGTATACATGAGTAGGAAATCAAGTTTCATCATTGCCAAAGACAAAAGCTACAGTTAAAAAAACTACCAAAACCGTATCACAGTGGTAATTTCTCTTGGAAACAATTTATCCCTGATTTCAAGTCGGAGAAATGCTGCATAAATATCTCACTATGATTTTTCAATTCCCCTTCAAATTTCCCTGTGAATGTGTGGCTCATGGTGAGTTGGAGTCTGCCAGAGATGTGCTTGTTCTCATCAACTCCATCCCCCTGCTCCCCTCCAGCCCTCAGCCCAAAGCCCTGAGTCTGGCAGAGCAAGTCTCACTGTGAAAAAATATTTAAAACATGTTTTAAACAGTACTTTGATTTATCCAGGCTGTCACCATGCTTTTGCATGTCTATGAATTATCCCAGTAGCTTTGGACCTAGTTTGCAGTCCCAGTTTTAGTCTGGTCCTGCAGGTCTGGAGCTGTCTCCCTTCGGCTCTCCCTGTCCCTTTGGTAGGGCAGCACAGGGCCTTCAGAGAGGAGATACACAGGAAACGTGCCTGGGCTGATGTTCTGTACATGGCTCTGGATGGGGAAAAATGCTGCTGATATCCCCCACCCCTACCCAGTGCTAACACAGACCTCTGATGCTTCCTTGTAGAGCATCATCCTTAACTTGCTCAGTCACCCTCCCCTTACCACCGTCAGGAAGGCTTTCATCTGCACATCGAGGGTGGAAGCATCCTAGAAAGCTTCAAGTCCCAGGGGTCAGAAACACCAGAGACTGCCTGCTAACTGCAAAGCACAGTGGTGTCCCTGCAGCACAGGGACTCACCCAGCACCTACCTGCCTTTCCCAACAAAAGGAAAGAAGCAAGAGTCTTTGGATTTAACCTATGAGATTAAAAAAAAAATAATAATAAATCTTACTGGAGTTGTGCTTGAGCGGAGACAGCAAGTTTCCCCCTCTACAGATTACTCCATTTCCACACTTTCTACTCAGCATGGAGCAGACCTTTAATTTTTACCAAGAACATGCACATACTTCAGAGGCATGCTTGAAGTGCAAAACCCACATTCCACGCTCAGACATCCAGCAAACGGTTAATAAAAACCATTCTAGAGCTTATGTGAAATCAGAGTAAAAAGTCTGACCCGTTTCCCATGGCTACAAAATTGCCCTGGGAAAGATGAAGATGCAATTCCTTTCAAATATAGCTATTTTCTGTTCAGGGAACCTACGCATCAGCCCTTCCTATCACACGTCTCCAGAGAAAGCAACAGCCATCCCACACACTCCTCTGCTGTGGATTGCTCAGCACTTTGTCCCACAGTAATGTGTAGGAGAAACTCAACCCTCCTGTTAAATGCTTGGGGCTCAAAAGATTAATTCTGTGGGTTAGATGTCTAAAGAACATCAGTAATCGGAACTCATTCCTAACAGCCTATCACCATGCAGGCAATTATGGGTGCAAGCAAAACAGCCGTTTTGAGGGAGGAAAGCGAACCTGCTATAATCAGAGTTCTTACAGACAGTTTTACATATTTTCATGTTTAATAAAGCTTTTTTTCCCCCCGCCCCCTTCTCCATATAAAGTTTTCCAAAGACTTTCCAAGCGTTTTATAAAGGCAGGCGAGTGTTACATCATCACCACTCCTATTTTACAAGCAGGAAACTGAGGCCCCAAAAAAACCATTTGAGCAGCGTAGAACAGCAAATCCCAGCCCAAAACAGAAATGGAATCAAAACCTCCTGGCAAAAATCCTTCTCCAACTACCTCTATTTAGTTGCTATGCAGCTTTTTTTTTTTTTTTGTAAAAATAACCCAACCAGTCAAACAAGAGAGAATGCCAAGGCAACTGCAAGCTTTGACATACTTACTTCCATACTGCTGGCATTGGTACAAAAATAAAGATTTTTATTAACTAGTTTACAAAAATAAAGTCTATTGAGTCATACAGGATCTCATGAAGGGGTGCGGGGGAGAGTTATTTGACTTTGGAAGATAAAGCCTGTTTGAAACGTCTCTTTAGATCTTGCATGTTGGGAGATTTGGGCCGAGGGATGATGGATGACCGCCTCCTGTCCGTGCTGCTGGCATGCTGTAGTTTGCTGACCTCTTTGCAAAGATACTGGAAGACATCGCAGACGCCCTGGGAGTCGTCGCTCGTGGAGATTTCCAAGAACAGGCTGCCCAGTTCATTTGCCAGCTGTAGTCCCTCTTTCGCCTGTACTTGCCGGGCATGGAGGAGGTCTGCTTTGTTCCCCACAATAATGATGGGAGTCCTGGCATCTGGGTGGACCTTGCGGATGTGCTGGTAGAGAGGTTGGACGGACTGGTAGCTGCTGTAGTCTGTGATGGAGTAGACCAGGAGAAAGCCCTCTGCCCACTTCACGCACCTGGAGAGGGAGTCCAGCACCTGCACACAGTCTTCCTGCACCTGCAGTACCACAGGGAGCACAAATTTGGCATCGGGTCACGAAAGTATAAAGCCTACATCATAGATATATGATAAAGCCTATATCATGGATATAGCCTATATCATGGATATAGCCTATATCATATATCAACCGTTTAACAGGTCTAAAAGGAAGCCTAAGCTCTGTCTCAGGAGTCTAAGCCTGGCCTTGTAGGAAGCTGGGGCTCCGAAGCTGAGCCTTTAGGTGGCAGAGAGGAACCGATCGACCCAAAGCATCTCCCTACCTGGATGCACCCCGGCGTGTCCTGGATCTGCACGGCAACGTGGTCCCCCTCCAGATGGACCAGCCTGGAGTAGAGGTTGCCTGCGGAGCAGAGACCCGTCAGCCACAAGCCACAAGCCGCGGAGGGGTCCCCACCACCCCTCACCGTGCCCCGCCTCACCTGTGTTGGGCTCGTAGTCCCCGATGAACCGCTTCGTCAGGAACCGCACGATCATGGCTGAAACACAGAGCGGCCGCGTTAGGCGGGACGGACGGACGGACGGACAGGGGAAGAGGGGGACGGACAGCCCCGCAACTCACCGCTCTTGCCGACGCCGCGGGCACCCAGCACGGCCAGGCGGACCTGGGCGCCGGGGGGTCCCGGGGCGCACTCGGCGATGGGCGCCAGCAGGAAGGGCTGGGACATGCTCGGCAGGCGCATGGGAGGGGCGGCCCGGCGGCCGGACGGCTCGGCTCGGCTCGGCTCGGCTCGGCTCGGCCCGGCTCGGCTCGCAGCACCCAGCCAGGGCGGCCGCCGGCGGCTTTTAAAGGCTCCGCCGGCAGCGCCGTGGGCGGGGCCGCCCCATTGGCCGTACCGCCCCCTTCTCTGTACCGCCCCCCTCTCTGTACCGCTCCCCCCGGCTGTACCGCCCCCCCTCCCCACCCGCGCTGTACCACTTACCTCCGGTCTACCGCCCCCCGCGGCTGTACCGCCCCACACACGCTCTACCGTCCCCACCCCCGTGCTGTACCGCTCCCCTCCTCCCGCTATACTGACCTCCTGCTGTACCCCCCCTCCTCGGCTGTACCGCTCCCCCCTCTGTACAGCTCCCAGCCCGCCCGCCTCCCCCCACCGCACCGCCCAGCAGCGCCTTCAGCCCCGCGGCCGTCCGGCCCCCGGCTGCCCCCCCCCGCAGCTCTCTTCCCCACTTGCCCCCCTGGCTGCCCCACTTGCCCCCCAGTTCTGCCGCTCACCCTGGTTGGCCCCGTCCTCCTCCCCACCTTCCCCACCCCGGAGGCGTGGGCTGGCCCCCCTGCGGGCGCAGGTGGCAGAGGAGTGGGGGGCCACCCGGGCAGTCGGTGTGACCCGCAGCCCTGTCCCAGGGGCAGCCCAAGCCTCGCCGTGTCTGGGGTGGGGGTGTGTGCTCTCTACACCCCGCACCAGCCCCAACCACTGCAACAGGCTTAACGCGCCCTCCCCGCGGAGGGGAACTCGGATCACAAAAGAAGGGAAAGGATTTGTCCTCGTACCTCAAGCTATTTCGTTTCCCCCACTCACGCGCATCCCTCCACGGCTGGTGTCGAAATCCCAGCTCCTGGATCAAGCAACAGCCAGCCCTGAAACCAAAGCGGTCCATGGTGCCTCGAGGTCCGTATTGGGACCTGGCGGCATTTTAAAGCGGAAGAAAGTTTTGGAGAAGAATGGTGCTCCGCCACCGGTTGCCATTAAAATGAGCCTCCAGCCCCCAGCGAGCTGCGTGGGGTGGGTGCTTCAGGCCCTCAAAACCCGTTGCCCTGGCTCCTGGGAAACCGCTCCTGCAGCGCTGCTTTGTGTAAGCATTTACAAGATAAATAACCCATTCAGGGGCTGCTTTGTTTTTATTGTTATCAGAGAGATGACACAAGCCAGCAGGTCAGTAACTCAAAAGGAGAGGGATGGGTCTGTGGTCCCACAGTCCAGTGGCACCCAGGAACCTCGGGAGCCACTTGGGAGCTGTGGGGCTGATGCCCACCCGCAGCCCAGGTGGCCCTGGATGCCCACACACAAGCAGCTGAGCTGAACCCCAGCAGTAGCAAGGCTCTGCAGTGGTGCTGCTCTTGGTCACCTTCCAAGACAGGAAAGGTACCTTCCAAAAGGTGCACACAACGTTTTCATGACAAGGGGCAACAGGCACAAGCTGGAACATGGGAAGTTCCATTTAAATATGAGGAGAAACTTCTTTACAGTGAGGGTGCAGAGCACTGGAACAGGCTGCCCAGGGAGGTCGTGGAGTCCCCTTCTCTAGAGATCTTCAAGACCCACCTGGATGCAGTCCTGAGTAATGTGCTCTAGTCAATCCTGCTTTGGCAGGGGAGTTGGACTAGATGATCTCTAGAGGTCCCTTCCAACTCTGACAGTTCCATGATTCCATGATGTTTTCCCACTCTTCCCTCTTGTCCTCCCTCTTACTTTCTCCCTACATCCATGCAAGAGTCCAGGTACCCCAACTGCTATGCGCTTCTTTGGACACCCTCAGCCCCAGCCCCTCCAGTGACCTGAAAACTCAGAACAAGCACATCAGGTAATGCTGCCAGCTCTGCTCTACCAGAGCCAAGGTGCTCCTGAGGAAAGCAAACCCTCAGCACCATGGGGACAAGGATGGGGAGGAATTGCCCCCTGCTTCCCATGGGTGAGAATTCATGGGGGGAGCAGAGGCATAGCTCAGGCTCTGCACCTGGCAGTGGCCAGAGGACCAGCCACCCTCCCAGAGCAATGTTCTGCCAGCTTAAAGATTCTCCCCTCGTACCCCAGAAATGTTCTTCCTGATGACGATTCCACACCGCTCTTTGCTGAAGCTTAACTACGCTTCACAGTAGTTAAGACCATGCTAATTAATAACAGTTAAAGTAGTGCCTGCAGAAAAGCACGGTGGAAGAAGTGCTGTTGGTTATTTCTGTTACTCCAGTGTCTAAGAACCCCTACGGTAATATCAAAGCCACGTTTAACCTCAAAAACTGATTGCCTCTCAAATTTCTACTTCACTTCCCATCATGCCAGTGAGCCCTTTTCTTTTTGTAAACAAGATTTCTCTTTTATCACCAAAAGCCTTTGATTTCCAGAGGTTCATGCTATTGTCATCTGCTCTCATTGTCATGCACCATCACTTGTCTTTGGCCTTGCACACAGTGCCAACACGGACTATTTTTATACATGTCTTTACAAAAGAGCTATGGGAGTACATTCACAGCATGCACTTGAAATGAGTGCCTTCCAGGCAGACAATCGCTCAGCACCGAGCTGTGAAAGCAGGAGTATTAACCAACCACCATCCCCAAAACTTGCCTGTTTCTGGGCAGCTGTAGAGCTTGTAAAGCTTATAGAGCCTTGCCTGCTCCTGAGAGCCAGCAATGTGCCCTTGTGGCCAAGAAGGCCAATGGCATCCTGGGGTGCATCAAGAAGAGTGTGACCAGCAGGTCGAGGGAGGTTATCCTCCCCCTCTACTCTGCCCTCGTGAGGCCACATCTGGAGTACTGGGTCCAGTTCTGGGCTCCCCAGTTCAAAAAGGACAGGCAACTGTTGCAGAGGGTACAGCAAAGGGCTACAAAGATGATTAGGGGTCTAGAACATCTCTCTTATGAGGAAAGGCTGAGGGACTTGGGTCTTTTTAGCCTGGAGAAGACTGAGGGGGGAACTGATCAACACCTATAAATACTTAAAAGGGTGAGTGTCAAGAGGATGGGGACAGTCTTTTTTTCAGTGGTGCCCAGTGACAGGACGAGGTAACAGGCACAAACTTGAACGTAGAAAGATCCATCTAAGCATGAGGAGGAACTTCTTTGAAGGTGGTGGAGCCCAGGAACAGGCTGGCCAGAGAGGTGGTGGAGTCTCCGTCTTTGGAGACATTCAAAACCCATCTGGACATGTTCCTGTGCAACCTGCTCTACGTGGACCTGTTCTGGCAGGGGGATTGGACTAGCTGATCTCCAGAGGTCCCTTCAAACCCCGTATCATTCTGTGATTCTGTGTAGGCAGAGATCAAAAGTAGGTCCAGGAGGAGAGAGGCTGTGCTGGAAACAGGCTGATGAAGAGCAGGGCAAGGACAGTCTCTGGTGGAGGTGACAGTGTTAGAGCTCAGCCATAGCTGGAGTAACAAGCCAAGCTGCTGTCCCACCCATTTCAGTTGAGCTGCCAAAAGAGGTGACCAAGGCCCCAGGGGCCATCCCTAAAGCCTCTTCCTTGAAATAGTGAAGAATGAAATTAGCAACCTCAACCACAGCTTTGTGCTTCCTAGGTTCTCGAGCTGTACAGGTGCTGCTGATGGGAGCCACGTCTTTAGCCAGCACCTGAGCCAGGGTGGTTGTTACTGTAAATCCCAGCAGCTACAACTTGATTGCTATACAGACCTTGGTAGGGCATCCACTGAGGTAGGTGCATGGACATGAAATGCTCGTAGTCTTTTTTTACCATACCACCCCCCTCAGTATCATAGATGTTGCTGGTACCTTCTTCCCACACAAGGAGACCATTTGCCCCCTGTGCTGTGGGAGACACCACCCACACCCCTGAATCCTGAGGCGCTACCCAGACAGCGACGAGCCCAGTTTAACCATTGTCTTCTCGCCAGACATCCTGAATTACGGAACCCACTGCACCATGCAAGGATGGAAGGAGCCTGTCTGCCTGTGCCAGGATATGGAGGATCACATCCTCTGGACCAGTCAGGACACCCTGGCACAGCATCTGTGTCTGGGATGTCAGCCGTCCTTTTGATCGTGAGGGCCATCAACATGCCAAGTTCAGGATTACACTGAGAAGGACAGGGGGGTGAACATCAAGACCGTTCCCCCCATCTGACACATACAACGGGAGGATTACAAAAGCATGAATTGCTTGGATGTCCTCATGGCAGCTGCTTACCTGCCTCCTCCCCAGGAATGGGGCTGGAGGTGTCTGCCCATCCCTTGCCCCCCTTCACCTGCTCCCTGCCGAGGTCCCCGGCCTGCAGGCCCTTTGCACAGCACAGTTCCTCCTCCCAAGCCCTTTCTGCCCTTTCATTGACCCTTTCTGGCCACACACAGCACTAGCACTAACGCTGCCTACAGAGCCCTCAGGAAACCTTAGATCTTGGTGTCACCAATACTCTAAAACAGACGTGGCTGACAGCTCAGGAGAAGGCCTCCTTGCTTCTTCTCTAAGCACCGACAGATTTTGGCAGGGCCTTTGGCAGGGAACCAGCTGGGATGGTTCAAAGCAGTAAAACCTGGTGAGGAAGAGAGAGCTCAGCCCTCCCCACCTCCTAATTAAGCTCTGTGGAATGGAGACAAAGCAGTGCACTGAAGTGTAAGGGCTTGTGCTAATCATATGAAGACAGCGGTTTCATGACTGAAGATGTCCTGGCAGGTAGCTCTTCAACAACTTTTCTCAATTCACAGATCTCCCTCTTTTGTCAGGACTGTGCAAAAACAGGGCAGCTCAACACACAGGAAGCAAACTTCAAGAGCAGATACCCACCCCCATAAATATCTGAGCTGTGCTTCTGCAAAGCTGAGACTACCAGGAAATCCACCACAGCACCGAGAGCAGCTAACAGGTAGTGGCTATAAACCCAAGACAGGTTAAATCTTAGTTAATTTGCCCTGTTTTCAAATGTTAAACCCCCCCCAAGAGGCTACTCTCTTCCTGTACAAACCCAGTTTCATTTTCAGTCATTTCTGGGAATCCTGATCAAGGAAAGCATTCCCTTCCTTCTCCTCCCAGCCCACACAAGATTCCAAATATGCATTTATGAGCATCTGCTGACGACACAGTGACCTTAAAAACACCAAGATAAATAAACTGAAAACTGTTGCAATGCACAGTGCCTCTGGAAGCACAGCTCTTTCCTGAGACCTCTGCATGCTGTGGTCTTATTCCAAATTGTTGAAGATAAATTAAAAAGTTCAGAACTACCCACCACCTACAGTTAACCGTTTCATCACGATGCTACAGCCAATCCACTTCAATCTTGACAGGCAAGTACAAAACAAACACAGAACCAAAATAACTCACAAAAGCATGCGTGAGAAGAAAATTGAAAATACCATCACCAAAGATCACACCCAGTAAAATCTCCCACTTGACTCCTTCAGAGGAAAAGCCTAATGGAAAATGAAGCTTATCTTCCCAAACACCAAGTTTAAATTGGTGTGGAAATCCACAAGCAAAAGCAGCTAATGAAGTTCTAAGGCTTAGTATACAAATGTAGCTGCTCCAAGAAAACCCCACTTGATCATAAAAGCAAAGTGCATAAACTGCAGTGTAAGTTACGATGAGCCTTCATGGCGATGAACCTGAAGATTAATGAACCTTTATTCAGGTGCTGCTGGTACACTCCATGTCCAACACAAAGTGTCAAAACACAGTACTAGTGCCATGTGCCAATCTCCTGATGGGTAAGCTTTGCTCCATCTTCTTCAAGGTGTTTCCAAAGTCATCCCAGCTACACATCTTCAGAGACGAGAGCTTGGAGAAACTTAAAACGCAGCGCCTGCTCACTACAACTTTGAATCTCCAGCGCCTAGAGCCCGTCACCCTCAAATACCAGGCCAAGCCAGGCAATGACTTCAACATCCAAAAACTAAGTTCCATGAGAATGGGAACACCCACTATTGAATTTAGGTAAATGCAATCAGGCATTAACCCCTTAATGTATAAGCAACCTGTACACAGTTTGACACTTCTGCATAAAGCACTTCAGAATTAAGAAAAAAAGCAAACCTCGTTATCTCTCAATTTCTTACTCCCAAGCTGTCCTGCAATTGACTATTCAATGATTTCCAACAGTCAATACTTACGAAGTGCCTGAGGTCACTGTCTTCTCCAGTATTTTACTCTCTCTACTTGCAAACATTAGTTTTACATCACTTAGCCAAGGTAGCTAAGCAATGCCTTAAATGACACTTAGAAAGGCAGAAGGTTATTTATCCATATCCATAACACAGTTAAGCCTGAGTTTCGAGATGTTCAAAACTAAGCAAGCAGGTTGCCCTCAGCAGTTTCTTTATTGAACTTCACACTGTTTCAAACACAGCTCACAAAACCAGCACCGGTTAGCAAGTAGTCAGCTACAGGTGTTCTTCTATTCAAGAAACACTGGGCAGGTAGCACTGGGTTTTTTGGGAATTATCAGTAAAAATCAATGGGATGAGAGGAATGCATTAGAACATCCAGGTAGGTGTTTAGATGCAACAGACACGCAATAATCATACAGAACGCAAGTGTTCAGTTTATGCCAGCCTATTCAAATGATAAAAATCAAATTACAAAGGCTGGCAGTTTTGGCGTTAAAACCTTGTTTCTGCAGTACTACTATTTCCTAGGAACTTTCCAGGACATTTTTATTAGCCTGGGGATGTTAAAAAAATCCTTCTTTTGCAGGTTACAATGGTGAAATACCAAAATCCACCCACAGCCATTTCCCAAAAGGTTGCTTTCAAAGTTTCCGCAACTCTGGTATGAATCTGAGGCCCCTTAGCCAAAAGCCTGTATCAATGAAATCTGAAGCTCATTATCTCTTATCCCACAAAAAAATTTAAACCTTTAAGCAACACTGTAAAATTCTTGGCGTATGCTCTTAGTTTGCTGGTGAAATATTCCGTTTCCTCTTATATTACCTCATGATCATCACTAAGCATTACCAAATTTCAGTGTTCCCAGGATTTATGGTCTATATAGATGACTAAACTGATCAGCAAAAGCTGCAGATAATTTAAATGACCAAGCCCCATGTAAAGCAAGTTAAATAAACAAACTTCAATAAAAGTTTTCTAACGCATCCGTTCCAGAAAACTTAAGGAATCAATCGTGATCACATACATTTGTCCAAAACCAGATCTTTATTTTTTTCAAACGTGCATTATGCCATGAATTCATAGGGAATTGGCTCCAGCAGCTCTGGTTCCTTGCCATTAGTTCTCACAAAGTGCGCTTCTCTTGGTGGAGCAGGCTGTGAACAGGAAAAAAAAAAAGAAGTGGCACTAAAACTCAAAAGCAACCTTACAGAAAATTCATTTTGACAACCATTTATCACATTATTATATAAACGTTACAGCAATTTTACCATTCCTAGTCTCTTTAAAATTTGATTCAAAGAATATCAGTAAGAAGTGCACTTGACTTTCATTGCTGAATTAAACAAGTTCCACTTTACCCTCTGCAACCTCCTAATCCAAATTAACATGAAGTGATGTGCCCTGCAGTTCCAGAAGCAACAGCCATTATCTCTTCTCTAACGTCCAGTTATTCATTCTCTTCTTAAAGGGTTACAAGAGGAACTTTTGCAGCTAAATTCAACTAAACCGAAGGCAACGCTGATCCTAGAAATCAGCCAGAGCTTCTGCTGCAAATCCCTCCCCTTGTTCACAGCCAAGGATACCATTTCCATCCAGGAACAGTGCAGTTCTGTTCAGGCATCAAACATACCAGACAGTTCAGATGCAGACACACTGATGCTGCCACTCTACTCATAAAAAAAAAAAAACAACAAAAAAACAACAACAAAAAAAAAACAACCCACACACCAAAAAAGGGAACCTCCTGCAAAAAGACTGTGAACACAAGTGAGGGTGGTGGCATCAGACACCTCCACCAGTCTGCCAGAGACCCATATTCTACAGAATCCTGTCAGCAGCTTCATTCATCTGGGGTGGTGGTTTTTTTGGTTTTGTTTCTCAAAGACAGACAGAAAGAGCTCAGTTTACAGCGTAACACTTATTTTGGAAGAAAACATCATTTTACTCAACTGGTTTGGTTCTAACTGTTTTGGGTTTTTTTTGTGAATTGAATCAACAATGTGTCTACTACAATAAAAATATTACCTGACGTTTCAGTTGAACCCAAATGCCCTTTTCTTTTGCTTCCTTTTTCTTCTTTTCATTCTCCTTCACACGCTGCAGAAAGCTGTCTCTGCTCTTGGAATGTTTAATATGCTCAATACGCACATTAATTCTCTTGGCAAGAATCTTGCCCCTAGGAAAGGAAATCAGTTTTTATTCTACTGCACTTGAAAAAAATGCTACTTCAAAGCTAGTGTTACAACCTTTATATAAGTAACTACATAAGCTCAATTACAGATAGTTTTTCTTTAAAGGGCAATCTCTCAAAATACACTGCTGCAGATGCAAATCAGATAACATATATAACTGCAAGCTTATCAATATATAACAATGTGCAGACAATTTATGATTAAGATTGTGGAGATCATTTTAACCTTGTGGCATATAAACAAAGAATTGTTATTACCACTCTACACCAGTGCAGCTCCTGGAAAAAACTCCCAACTTGTCCTTTTCTGACTATAATATTTAAAAAAAGGCTTCAGTACCAATATGAAAGTCAGATGAAAATCCCCATTAGGTAGAATAAAACAGACTATTTCAGTTCGAAGGGACCCACGATGATCACCTAGTCCAACTGCCTGACCAATTCAGGGCTGACCAAGTTAAAGCATGTTATTAAGGGTGTTGTCCAAATGCCTCTTCAACACTAACAGGCTTGGGGCATCAACTACCTCTCTAGGAAGCCTGTTTCAGTGTTTGACCACCCTCTCGGTAAAGAAATGCTTCCTCATGTCCAGTCTGAACCTCCCCTGGAGCAGCTCTGAACCATTCCCACACGTCCTGTCACTGGATACCAGGGAGAAGAGATTAAGGTAACGTCACTTCAGGTGCCGCTCAGAAAAATAAAAACTGTTTCCTCTGACAGGATCCAAGTCAAACGAGCATCATTTGCTTGGGTTATAAAAAGGATATACACTTTACCCACCTTGAACGACCAATCAAGACAATAACTGTCTAACTGGCAAAGTGAAAGGAGGGTGCAATTACAGGTCAACTTTCCCAAATACAAAGTTTCAATAGACGGAACTTCATTACTTACTTGACCTGCTTGTTAACAATAATGCCAACAGCGTGCTGAGTAACATTATATACCCTTCCAGTCTTGCCGTGGTAACACTTATGGGGCATACCTTTTTGAACAGTACCCATACCCTATTAAGAGATTAAGAATAAAGTGTAAACTTGAAGCTGGAAAAAAAAATTAAGCAAAATCAAGTATTATTCTTTCAAAAGTTATTTAAAGTACATATTTAAAATAATTTAAGATTGATTTAAAAATACTCTTACTTTATTTGTACATTAGAATTTACAACCATGCATTTTATATCTGGAGACCACCAAATTTTGCTATGACAATTCTGGTTGCTTTCAGCGTCGGTGAAATGACTGATCACTTTGCTTTCAGCAAGCAATCAACAGAAGACAATCATCATCAAGCTCCAGTATGTCAAGAACTGTTAATTCTGAACAGTGCAGTTCTCCAAGAGTCAAATAACAAGCAAATTACACACCATCTTATGTGTCATTGTTACAAAAACTCTGCATTGCAAAGGAAACTAAAGATTCAATGAAGTAGGAATCCTTGGTGAAAGGCTTTCAGAGTCACTACAGCAATTCTGAAAGTACAGATGACTTTAAAGGACATGTTCTAGAAAAGACCAAGTGAAATGGGATGTGCTGCTTCACCTTGTTTCCCCTGTATTAATATCCATGATGTATCCTTACATCTATTTCTTGGTTTCTAGTTTTAATGTGACTCTGCAATCACCATCCCTGTACATACTTATTTTAAGTCTAGTGCTACAATGACACAGAGACATCGATATAACTACCAGCTACACCACCATAAACTATGGCTCTTCTGAATAGCAGGTGCAAATCCAGCAAAAAAGAACATCTACTAAAATGACACCCGGGGTTTCTATGACAGTAGCACTGGTAGGCACCATACAGCAACCAGAATGTTAGATATGGCATCTTTCACTAACTTTTTTCAGCTGAATACACAGTAATGGAGCACAGCCGAATATATAAAATATATAGACACACATACATATAAAAAACCCACATAAACCAGCATGTGATGCCGAAGCATCGCTATTGTTTTCAGTAGCGCTATTATTCCATTACTGCTTCAAAAGTGAGCAGTGGGTACTTGTGCTGACACACATGACACAAGTAAAGAAAAGAACAGGAAGACTACCTCAAGAAATTGGAGGCTGTAAAGGACTACACTGCCTTAGCTTTTAATTACATAGCACTGTAGAAAGTACCTTGATATCAACTATATCACCCTTCTTGTAGATGCGCATATAGGTAGCCAGAGGGACAACTCCTGTTAAGAGATACAAATTTGGATACTTATGAAGCTCAAAATTTCACACACAAAAATGGGGTAAGGGGCACAGATCATGCATTTAATAAAGTTTTCTTAAAAATACTTCAAGTTTAAATTCAAAAACATTGAACTAAGAAACTACCTTTAAGCAGTAATTATCTCTTCAATGCACTCCCAATTTTAAATAAAACCAACTCATGAAAAATTACAGCTTTAATATCATTCCAAAGGCAGAAGTTGAAAAGACATTACAACTATTTACTGCTTCATTATGAACACAGTTGTTATCCCTGCTCGTTACTTAGAGGCAAACAGTACATTTAAAATAAGTAACTGTTGAAATATTTTCTTCACCTCACCTCCAAATTCATTTTTAAGCACTGACAGAATTAGCACTGTTACCAATGCATACTGTAAGAGCTGAGAGTTTACTTGCATAACGTTCTACAGTTTTCAGCCCAAGTTCTCAGATACCCTTTGAAACAAGCCATTGTTTTACAAATGCTACTTAGGGACTGTTGACATCCAACAGGTAAGTAACAGAGTTCTTATTACAAGGTATACTCACCATGCTTGCGAAACGGCCTTGAGAACATATAACGTGTCCCCCTCCTCTTTCCCTTTGTGTTCGTCATTTTGGTTGATTACTGCAAAAATAAATGCAAATTTTTCAGAACTACGAGTTCATTCACTAAAAATCTGACCGATGGCATTTCCAGACATTTCAAAAAAATTAAGTCTTTAATCGTATTCAGAATGACACCACTTCCAAACTGCTGGGTCAATTCAAGCAATGTTGTTAGTTTTTAAGTCCACAGAAAACAGTATTTCAAGGATCACAGGGTAACTCAGATTAAAATGGATGCTAACAAGTCACCTAGCTCACCCTTCTGCTTAAAAGCAAGGTCTACTATGAGATCAGACCAGGTGACTCAGGGCTTTGTTCACTCAGGTCTTGAAACCCTTCAGGGATGGAGAGAGACTACTGCACTACCTCCCCTGGCAGCCTGTTTTGAGGACTGGCTGTCCTCATGACAAAAAACTTTTCCCTTATAGCCAGCGTGAGCTTCTCATTTTGACTTGAGCCAGTCGTCTCCTATACTGCCATGTGCCCCCACACCAGGACCCATCTTCTTGGTAAGAGTGCTTTTAGGTGTCCCCCAAAGCCACCTCTGCTCCAGGCCGAGTTAAGTTCCCTCGCCCTCTCTCCATAAAGCGTCTAAAAGGGAAGATCTCCACTAGCGGGTTTACTGGTCACCACTACACCCGGCACAAGCCACGCACACCGCACAGGCCGACGCGGACGCTAGCCACCATGCACGTTAGTGAGGCCCGAGTCTCGCCGCAGCCGGGGGCCCCCACCCCAATGCCCGCCCTAGGGAGCTGCCCCAGCCGCCCGGCCTGCACAGGGCTGCCCCCGGCCCCCGACATCCCGCGGCGGCCGCGGGGCCCACAGAGCCCGCCGCCACGTGCCGCCGACTCGGCGGAGCCCCACTGCTCTGCTCCCTCCCCGCCGCTGGCCCCGACGGCCGCCTGCCTCCCTTCCTCCTCTTCTCCATCCCTCAGCAGCCTCCCGGTCCAGCCTGGCCCTGGCCAGGGCCCGGCGCCCCGCACCGCGGCCTGCAGGCCTCGGCCTTCCGGCTCCTTTAGCCTCGCCACCCCCCTCTCGCCCCAACAAGGCCGTGCCACCCGCAGCCGCAGCCGGCGGCCTCCCGCCCCGCCGCTAGCGCGGCCCGTCCGCCTTTCCCCCGGCACCCGGAGCCGCGGAGGCACCTGAGGCCGGCGAGCGAGGCTCGGCGCACCTCCCGGCGTGTAGCTACAAAATGGCGGCTGGGGGCGAAAAGGAGGAGGCGGCGCCGCGGCCGCCCTTAACAGCGGGGCCTTGGCGGGGCTGCCCGCGCCGCGCCTGACTGAAAGTCCTGGGGAGGCGCCCGCCTGCCCGCCTGCCCGCCTCCCTGCCTCCCTGCCTCCCTGCGGTAAATCTGGTGAAGGGAGCGTTGGTCCGCCCAGTTGATCGCGATAAACAACCACGGAACTCCGCCGGTAGAAGTTTGACCCTTTCACTAAAGCAGGGATAAACGCTAATTTTTAGTTTGTTTTTTTCATGATTGCGCCGTGAGACGGCACTAGGAGAGGTTTGGTGTCGGGGAAGCGGGAAGACGAGGCAGG
Organism: Numenius arquata; assembly: GCF_964106895.1. Classification (NCBI taxonomy): domain Eukaryota; kingdom Metazoa; phylum Chordata; class Aves; order Charadriiformes; family Scolopacidae; genus Numenius; species Numenius arquata. The sequence continues at coordinate 118,942,708 of NC_133576.1, forward strand.
TGCCGGTCAGGGATCCAGAGGGGTGCGTTGTGTGGTGGAGCGGCTGGGCCACCGTCCGTAAGGAGTTGTGCTTAGTAATGTAAAATATAAACAGCCAAGCAGTTGGTTTACGACATTGAAGAAGTACACGGAATTTTAAATCATAAATCATAGAATTGTCTAGGTTGGAAGGGACCTTTAAGATCATCTAGTCCAACCATCAGCCTAACTCCTAAGAAAAAAACATCACCATGTCACTAAGCACTATGTCCACCCGTCTTTTGAATACCTCCAGGGATGGTGTCTCAACCACTTCCCTGGGCAGCCCATTCCAATGCTTAATAACCCTTTCAGAGTAAAAATTTTTCCTAAAATCCAATCTGAACCTCCCCTGGCACAACTTGAGGCCACTTCCTCTTGTCCTATGGCCTGTGACTTGGGAGAAGAGACCGACCCCCGCCTCTCCACACCCTCCTTTCAGGTAGTTGCAGAGAGCAATAAGGTCTCCCCTCAGTCTCCTTTTCTCTAAACTGAACAACCCCAGCTCCCTCAGCCTCTCCTCATAAGACTTGTTCTCCAATGTGCAGGAATGTGAGCCTCCTCCTACCGTTTGTCAGTCAGAGCTGCCTGACTGGAGATGCAGGTAGTCCCGGGCAGGAAAGCACGGTGGGAGAAGCAAACCAACAGCAGAAGTGAAGAGGCTGCTCTTCTTATTATAATGGCATAATCTCCCATATTTATGTGGCAGATGATTCCACAAAGATAAATAAAGTATGGATTCTGAACAAGGAGCCTTTATACGGCCACAGGTCATACCAGCTGTGCGGTGCCTGGAAATGAAGCAGGGCAGTGAGCAGCTTCTCGGCCTGATGGCGTGACTCACTCCCTGTGTGCATCCTCGATATTGGAGCAGATGGGAATTGTCATGGGAAGCTGATGGCAGGTGGGAGTGAGTCAAAAGAGGGCCTCCCTCCCCTGCCAAACACGCAGGGGCAGCTCAAAACTTGTCTCGGCAACAAGTTGCCCCACTGCAGGAATTTTTGTTTTGAATGGAAGGAGCACTTATTTAATTTAGGGGAGGGATGATTACTTAAAGTGGCATATAAAAACATATTTGATTCTCTGACTAACTTCACAGTTATTCTGGTGTTGTCTTGCAAAACTTAAGCTTAAGCTCTTTCTATCATTTTAAAGCTAGTTTAATATTTATGGGTTGCAAGAATGGATATGGAGGATTAAATACACTATCAGGTTCTGCCTGCAAAGCTAGCTGGCAGGGCATGTTATGGCAGACAATGGCCCTGTCTCCACATGAAATCTCTTGGAGTGAAGTGTTATATTTAGAAAAAATGTGTCTGTATTCCAGCTCTGCACCATGAAAAATTTAGAATGTACAGCACCTGCTACCTATGCAGGGAAAATCTGTATCATTTCATATGTATTCAGCCTAGGTACCATGAAACTTTTCCAAGTGTGAAGATAGTTATGAGCCTGAACAGCAATTAGGTGGGGAAGCATATTGGCAACAGAGAGATACTTTAGGGAGGATACTGAGCAAAGACAAGACAGGAAGCCAAATGCTAAAAGACATTATTGAATAAAGGAAGACAGGCATTTTTAGTGAGCTGAACACCATACTCTTGCCAGTGATTTACATTGGAGGCAAATCTCCACATCGAGCAGAAGGGAATGGGGAAGAAACTCCACATGTTGAAACTCATGTCCACACGTAGAGCATGTAAGTGTAATTCATAAGGGAGCAGTAACTGTGAACATAATTGAACTCTGCTTTGTTTGGAGCCAAGTAAGACATGCAGGATTTGCTACATTTTTTCCCTGAATAAGTTGCATGACAGGTTTATTAGAAATTTCAATAATATTTTTGTTCATAAAATTTACGTTCATTAGCACACTCCCAGGATCCTTCTTTAGCTCCACATTTCAAAGAAATACCATGTTTTACAGTTTGTCTCCACTGAATCATTCACTGGGCATGCTGTCTGGGTCTGCTCCAGAAGTCCTCCTATCTACCACTATTTGATACATGGTTTCCCAGAACTATGTCCTACTGAGCTCTTAAAAGACTGCAGAGCCTTTGTATGTTGCTCACAAAAGGATTTCTTAATAATGGCTGTCTCCAGCAGATAAAGGTGCACAAGTTGTGGGGTGAGTTCTGGTCTGGCAACCGGAGCTAGCAGCCGAGCAGATGTGGGGGAGACTGGCAGCTCTACATTCCAGACTACAGGTGCTTCCCTTACTGCCCTGCCTCGTCCCCTCAGAAACCCAGACTAAACTGCTCTTGCATGATCAAACTGCAGTTGTAGGATCCGGATTCCCATTTCTCCTTGGTTGTACAGCAAACGCCACGTTTGGTTCTGCTTCAGAAACACCACATCCTCAAGACTGGGGTGAACGTGAGTGGCAACACCCAGCTTAACCTGAAGATTGAAAACCCGTGAAGGTCCCAGGCTGGTGCTCCACCCATTAATGCACTCTGGAAATCTTACTACCCCATGGTAGGCTGAGTTTCCCTCCTACTGTCCCTGGCTTGGAGGCACAGCAAGGCAGGGAAAGCAACTTGAAAGGGAGGGCTCATTAGAAGTCAGAGGAGCGGGGACTCACAGTGGGGATAAACATCACTTTGTTTTTCAGAGTGGAAAGTACCGTGCCAAAAAACCCCAAAAACATTTCCCATTCCCAAGCTCCCATAGCCAGGATTCTGTTATCTTCTCTGGGAGAGCCCCGTTTTGTTTCTGACACTTCTCTGCAGCATCTGCCTGGACAACAGCTCTCTCTAAAGAATAAATGCACTATGACAATTCTGCACATGGGGTTGTCAGGAATCCTTCACTGAAATTTTACTGCACAGTGGGATCTGGCTCACTCCTACGCTTAGAGGACCAAATGATACACACAGAGATCTCGACTGTGACATTCCATTTGTATTAGGTTTTTCAGCAGGAGTGTGGAAGGAATTTAGATTAATGAGAGTTTGTAAAGGGCTCTGAGGTGAAAAATGAAAAATATTCCCCTTCAGTAGGGTGTAGGTCTCCCGTGTCTCACTTAATGCATTCATTACATGAAAAAAAAAAAAGATAGCTGATTATGACTGGAGCAAAATTTTAACAGAAATAACTGAGAATAGGTGTTAAACAAAGAGGATTGAAATCTGCAGTTCCTCTTGTGGTAACACTGCAAAACCAAGAGCCTAAATTGAAAATCAAGAGTGTGAAGCTAATTAGTTACCCCATGGCAGGCTCCCATCCCATCCGTAGAACCGCAGCATCCACCCTGTGCTTTTGATCAAAAAGTTACTGACCAAAGTCACCTGTGTCACCTCTTAAGTTGACCCTGTTCCTCCATTGTCAGCTTGTTCCAAAAGGATCTTGTTATGTGCCATCTCAGAGTCCTGGTTCTGTCCTGCTTCTGTCCCCTTTCACGATCTCTGTAGCTCCCCGAGGATTTGAGCTCTAACAACCTTTTTTATTTCTGGTAGTCAGTTCAACTCGTCATCCACAAAACCCATTCTGTAAATATAAGCGTGAGACTAGTTTCATGAGAGTTAAAATCAATAAAATTCGTGTTTAAGCAACCAATCGCCTCTGAAAAATGACTGTGCAGACAAACTCTTTGAATGAGCTCACTGTGGAGTCACAGAAGTGCTAGTACAGGTGGCTGCACTGAGCTGCATCGCCAGTGAGGTGTTCCAAGGAGAGAGGAACGGAAAATAATGACAGCGTGCCTTTGAGAGAAATGAAAAGGCAAAATCTGTATAGACCAAGAATTGTGATGGGGCCCAGCATGTCACACATGGGCAAAAGTTTTCATTACAGTAATGTTACTTATACATTAATTGCTAATTCAAAATGCTACCAGATGCGGGTAGATTGATACTGAAGCCAAACAAATGGCCTTTTTTCCATCATTATCTTGACCTCTGCATAAAATCTGAAATAATGAACAAGTTCTGTCATTCAATGGCTTATTTGAATAACATGGCATTCTACTTGTGTATGTACGTCAATGAACACTGCATTATTAACCGTACAGAAATCGTCAGGAACTTCCAAGGAAGCTGTTGTGTAACCGTGACCAGCTTCTCATGGGTACCAAATAATGTAATCCATTTATCAAACTTCATTTCAAAAGCAATTAATGTCCCCTTCCTCCCTTACTAATGGAGTGGCTTCTCAGGAAACTGGTTTCATTAATGTAGCATTTTCTCAAACTTCTTGTGTTACTGCTTTTTTCAGGTCATCTGTCTCTGTGTAACCTCCCCTGAGTCCAGCCCATCGAGACAGGAAAAAGCAACTCCTCATATTGTGAGCATCAGCTTTGCTGTGTATTTAGTTATTTTGACTAAAGGTGATCAGTCACTCGTGTGCTGGCACAGCTGGTAATTACAGATACTTTTTGCTCCTTTCTCATCAAGGAACTGAGCTGCTGCCAGCAGTAAATCTGCATAATGTGGGGATTTTTGTGGAGATTTTCTTTTGATAATGTATTGAATATATGTATAGAATTAATAGTAAAATGTATTTTAAAAAACCTGATATTTTACAATCCCCCTTAAGCCCTTTGCTAGCCCTGTTGAGAGCTATCAACTACAGTTTAAAAAATAACTGGCTTACTGATTAGGAACATACTGCTATTTTATCATGATTTGTTTATGTCTGATCTTATGTGTACTTCTAGCTGGAAGAACAGCGATGCTTGCCCTTTTTCTTTTTCTGTAATTATTGACATAGAAGAATATCCCCTTTACACCTTCCTTTTACTAAGGAAAATAAACCAGGCTCTTGGAGCCTCCAGACACACAGCGGGCTCTGTGCATTTGCTCCCATTCCCACACGTCTCCCTTGAGTATCTGTGATCAGATTTGTACACAACAGACCCAGTTAGCTTACTTACCATGCACTGATTATTTCTGAGAAACTTCCTGTTATTACTGAAGATGATCACAGTCTGTGGAACATGCATCTCCCAGGGCTGATTTTTTTTTCTTGCTGTAAATGTTTCAGTCCTTGCCCTTAACCTGCTATCCAGGAACTAGGAGACAATTTTTTAATCTAATAGACATGCAACAGCAGGCCTCTCAGTGATTTCAGTGGCACAAAGTCAGTTCTTATATATTGGTGACTTTGCTCAGGCAAAACTTTCAGTGTCTTCAAAAAGTTTTTGTCTATAAGTAATAAATAGGACAGAACTGCCCTCTAATCACTTTAAAATAGATTGGCCAAAACAGAACAAATACACCTTTAGGAAAAGCTGCAGACTGGCAAGGGCCAGGCTTAGTTGACCTTTTCCTTATCTGATTTCTAGCATGTGACTACTTTATTCACTATAAAGTGTAATTTTAACAGAAGCTCAACCTATGCCAATTGGTTTTTCTAGACAGGCTTAACTCTGGAGCGCAAAGAGATTTAGCTTTAAGTAGATCTGAATATGTGATTTGCGGCTGAAATGTATTATCTGATGTAAAGTATCATATATAAAAACAGTTTATTGTAATGGCACACTAAGTTTGAACTGATGAAATCTCACTGAAACTATATTACAAACCTATTTTTTTGGTGCTATTTCTCAGGAGAGTTTGCAGATGATACCTAATTGTTGGGAGGTGTCAAATCACTGGAGGGCAGGGCTACTCTTGAGAGGGGCTGAGACAGGCTGGAGAAATGGGCTGACGGGAACCTTGAAGTTCAGGACAGGCAAATACAAAGTCCTGCACTTGGCTTGGAATAGCCCCAGGCAACAGGGCAGGCTGAGGGCTGGCTGTATGGAAAGGGGCTTTGCTGAAAAGGACCTGAGAGTTCTGGTGGACGACAGCAATATGCCCTTGCTGCAAAGTCAGCTACATCCAGGACTGTACTAGCAAGAGGTTAGCCAGCAGGGCAAGGGATTCTTCCTCTCATTTGGCAGTTGTGAAACCACATCCAGAGTATTCATCCTGTTCTGGGCTCCCCAGGGCACAAGAGACATGGACATACCTGGAGCAAGCCCAGTGGAGGGCCACCAAGGTGGTCATGGGGCGGAAGCATGAGAAAAAGCTGGAAGAGCTGGGTTTATTCAACTGGCAGAGGAGAAGGAAATGTTATCTCTCTCTTCTGCTGTCTCATGGGAGGGTGCAGAGAAAGTAGAGACAGACACCTCTGAGGGGTGCCCAGTAGAAGGACAAGAGGCAATGGACAGAAGTTAGAACACGGGAAATTTCTGACTCAATGAAAATGTTTTTAATGTGAAGGTGGTCAAAAACTCAACTAGGTTGCTCAGAGAGACGGTGGAATTTACACCCTTGGGACTATTTAAAACTCAACACGGCCCTGAGCAACGTGATCTAGGTGGACCTGCTCTGAGCAGGTGATTGGACTAAAGACCTCCAGAGGTGCCAGAGATTGTTTTGAGTCTATGATTCCAACTTCTCAACATTAGGTGCTGTAGTTTACAAAGGCAACATGCCTGATGGGTGCAACAGCATAAAGTAAAACTGTGGGTGTAATCATTCTCTATTCTATAAATATCCTATGGCATTTTATTAGCATATTGGTGTCTTAGGTATCCATTTTTATTTCTCTGTTCTAATCAGAGTCATTAACATCATTGTTTTTAATTGCTTTTGAAATGGCAAAGAACCTGGTTGGAAGGAAAGGGCTATATAAAATACTGCTAGTTTTATTTCAAGTAAAGGAATGTTTTCTACTTAGTGTTAGCTGAATAACAGTAAGCACAAATTTAAATTTGTCTTCGAACTATGCCAAATTGAATCTGTTTTCCTTTATGAATATATAAAGACAAAGTAGAATGTTTATGATTTTAATAGTGCTACAAAATGCTCTTTTTAATAATGCATGAAGTAACCAGGGTTATTGCAAACTCAAGTACTGAGCAGATTGTAACAATCTTTCAGTAAACATTATTGTCTTACTCTAGATCTACGTATCTTCTGGGTGATGAAAGAAGACCCTATCCAGCCTTCACAGCCTCTTCTTGGAAGAAAAGGAAGGGAGAATCAAATACAGAAACTACAGGAATAAAAAGCACACTGTCCTCTGCATTAAAGCACTTCACATTTGATTATAATTCCAGTGATATATTCTTTCCTAGGTGCTGTAGCAGGGTTAGAATTTGAGGTCAGAAAATGCCAGCCTTCACCGAGTGATTTGCTTTTTGCAGGCTGGCCTCCTTTCCAAAACGGAAATGGTCTGTAGCGTCTGCAGTCTTGCACATACCGGTATCTTAAGTGATGAACCTGAGACAGACCCCATGACATCACAAGGTACAGCTGCTTTAAAATAGTTGTATTTTAAAAAAAAAAAATACATGTGCTTTTATTTTTACCCTGTTTTGAACATTGTCAGTCCTGCCATCACATTTTTCAGTTTTCTAGTTTATTGAGCCAGAAACTAGTTATAAGCAAAAGGTGAATTTCTCAAGTAATCTTCGTCACCTGAACCCAGGAGCAGTGCTTGCGAGGGAACTATCAAATATCACAAGGCTTGCGATAAAATAATGAGAGTTGGCTACGCTCTGACAACCCCTGTCAATGAGACAACAGCTGCTCTGAACAAATACTACAGCCAGAAAAGAACAAATTAACGGTCAGTCAAGGAGCAGTGAAATGGATAATTAACACAGGATAAACTTGACCAAGCTACAACCAACCAAGGATAAACAAGATCAACTTTCCCATATGTATGATAGGAAAAATAGTGCATATTTATCGAGCACGGTTATTGTTAAGGATCGATTCATTAATATTTGTGAAATGCTCTGGAGTCCTTCATGGAATATGCAAAATAGTAATGGGAGTTAATTAGCATATGTGCTGCTCCAAGGCAGCCGCAGCTTATCCAAGGGAAAGAGGCAGCGCAGGTGGAGGGGAAGAACAGATAGAAAAAAACAATCGAAAACAAAATAGAGGGCAAATGGCAAGAAGAAGTGCTGCAGGGCAAGAAGAGGAAATGAAATCGCAGGGGAAATGGAAGGAGGAAATGAGGCCATACGGGACAAGAGGTGATGCCTGGGTTACTGCAGTATAAAGACACAGGGCACAAATCCCTATGAAATGGAGCTTTATTAGTTCTGCTGCTCATGCAATAACCTGTGGTTGTTTGTTTGTTTGTGGTTTTTTTGTGGGTTTTTTTTTAGAAGAAACTAAGTATAACCAGCAAAAAACAAGTATAACCAGATGGGAGTATTTAACTGACCATCTGCAAGTACAGAGGGGAACTGTGGGTTTTCCAGGGTATAAATCTTCCCAGAGAAGAAATCAAAATCATTCTACTTCTGTATTGCTGACAAAGAGAGCATTGTTTGAAAACTGATTGCAACATGCACTTGAACAATAGCTTTAGATAAGCGGAAGCACAAAATATTGCTAGCTGTGACATATGTTTCAATTAAAACAAAAATAATTAACCATCCGTTAATGTCATGAAAAACACAGGCTATTAACAGTAAATGCTCTTTAGCAATTTTATTATCTCCACAAAGCTACTTCCAGTATTTTTTCTAGCTCTTATTGATAATTTTTTCCACTGCGTAGCTATCTGCATGCTGTTTTACATATTCCTCCTCAGCTTCCTTTATATCTTGGTACTGTAGAGCACTGATTAGTGGGGGAGACTGTAATGATACAAAGACTCTTCACCTGGAGGCTGCCTGTTGTCACATTGTGCGTCACTGTTGTTATTACATGATAGCTAATCTTGCTTTTAGAGAACTGCTGTGAAGATCACAAAAATGCCATCTTGCTGACTGCAGCGGGAGGGGAAGTTTTGCTTGGTGTTCTGGTAGAGAACACAGAGAATGAAGAAGCATCTTGTACTTCTCACCTCTAGTAATGGATTTTCCAAGTTAGTGTTAGAGCGCTGTCACTGGCTCTGGAGGTATTCATACTCAGGAGAAACTGGAATTAGTGCCTGTGTCAAGGATCAAAGACATTATTTTTTTAAGAAAAGGTTCTATTATTGAAAGTATTTCATTGCAATATTAAAAAATCTTATTTCTAAATATACTTGTGGCCCTACTTCTCCAAAAGATCCTGTTCAGAGCAATGCCAAAAAGCACAGTTACTGTTTTCGTGCCTAGCTCATGTTCTTTCATATCGAGATCACTGAGACCCAAACTGTACACGTTTCTCTTGCAGAATACAATGACATTTTTCAAAAGAGTTATGATTTTATAAATGGACTCTTTTTAAGAACTGTAATTTATTTTCAGTTAGAATTCCACCTGCCTTTAGGAGTCTAAAGAGTCAAACAGTGGTAACAGTTTAGAAATCTGCTGTTATTTTCAACACAACTAAATTCTTATATTTTATAGTCTTATTGGACATTTCTCTTAACTTTTCAGATGCTGGTAATCCTTTGTGTAATCACAAGTTAATTGTTTGCCAGCTATATATATATGGCAAGACGCCCAGTATCAGCTGAGCTGTGAAAATGAAAGTATCAAAATATTCCCATGTGTGAACTCTGCAAGAAACAAATATTACCCTCTGTTTAAAAAAAATGACACACAAACCAACAAAACCCAACACCCTTACTGAGGAAAGCTTTGCTCTTCCAAAACGAGTGTAAGGGAAAAATCACCATGAGCGAATTTGACCCTGTCAGAGAAATCTCACCTAATTTAGTCTGTTTACAGATTCGGTCTAATAATGATTGTTTCTCACATCTCTTTGTAAAATATTCTGAGATTACTGATGAAAAGCGCTAAGGAATAAAACAATATTTATCTATTGTACAATTACAGTATCATAATTTTTATAGTTTGCATAGTTTTCTATGATAATAATTTATTGATGTCTTGCTTATGATTACAACTACGACTGAATTTATTCTTTTGAAGCTATGAATGAAATCTATCACTTGTTTAACTACTTGCTCAGATCCTCCCATATTCAGTTAGTCTACCATCATCCCCCTGTCATAGCTCCCAGAGAGCATGTACAAGTGTTATGAAAATAGTTGTATTTTCTCAAAATGTGCCATCAACATAATTTACAAAGATTAATCTACTAATATAGATGCTTAGCTATCTGTCAGTCGGTACAAGATGGTTTGATATAACATGGCTTTCCAAATATATTTCCCGTTTGTCTCTTCTGTTCCCCAGAAGGATCCAATTTCACTCTCATAATGTGTTAAGATTCCCGTTCTGCAACTTCAGGTTTTCTTGGAATTATGAAATACAAGCTGGGGAAAATTTCTCTTATTACTCTCTGTTACCTCATAGCACAAATCCTGAAACACCCATTGCCCATAAATAAAGGTGTATTTCCATAGCAAGGCTGGTTAATATATCGTGAGAATGGTGGATGACCTTCACTGTGTCAATAAAAATACAGAAGGTGAATTCAGATGGTTTTCTTGCAAGGACCAAACCCCTCCGCTTTTACGTCTGGATCCAAATTTAAGAGTTTCCAGAACAAGTAAAGAGGTATATATACACAAAGCAACCTGTTTTGACCTCAGATCTGACTGCTATGAGCAGAAGGTTGGACTAGAGACCTCCAGAGGTCCCGTCCAACCTGAATTATCCTATGGTCCTATTATGCTACGATCTCGCAGTCATACTGTATACTAGTCCAACAACAGATGTGGTATGTCTGCACTCAGATACTGCAGCAACAGCCCAACCAGTTGGTGGTTTGACTGGTTAGTGGAGGGGGTAAACAGATTTATAGGACCAATTCTGTTGTCAAGCAACATTAATAAAAACCTGACCTGCCCCAGACTCAGTAAAACCATCTGTAGTCACAGATAGATGATACAGGCACAAACATACCTGTACCACGCCAACTTTTCAGTTTCTAAAACCAAGCTACCCACGCACCCTGGAGTAAGCTAGGTGTTTGCCAAGCCACAAGATTATGAAACCAGGAGCAGCACAGGACGAGCAGCAGCAGTTTACACTTGTCGTATTTTCTCTTTGCTCCTCTGTGTCTGTTGGTGCCTCTGTACATTTGGGGTATAAGTTCTTCAGAAGATAGAACGGGATTTTCTCTTAATGTCCTCTGTAGTGACTAAGGAGGCAAAGGGCTCTGGCCTCTCACTTGTGTTTTTAGGTGATACGGTAATTCAAATGCTATGTAATAACAACAACTACAAGCTCCAAGAGACTTTCAGGGCAGGGAAGTAATTCTGTCTGTTCAACTAATTTACTTCTGTGAGAAAAGCATCTATTCTTTAACTGAAACCCTTAGGAGATACTGGATGTGCCATTTCTCTTGGCAGCATATTTCAGCCATTAATGTCTTCCACTCTTAAAAAATGTGTGTAATTTCTAATTCGAATTTGTTTGATTTCAGTTTATAGGTATTTTTCTTGTTATGCCTCTCACTGTGCAAGATTAAAGATCACTGTAGCCACCTTCCAGTCTTCCTTTCAATAAGCCAAACAGATCGTGCTCTTTAAGCCTCTCCATGCAAAGAATTTTCTCCAGCCTCAAATAATTTCTCAGCATTCTTTTTACAGCAAGGACACCAGAGGCTAGCGCAGTATTACCACAAAAGTCTCCCCAATGCCATATGTAGAAGGAAAACAACGTCTCTTCCCGCTTGCCACAGCCCTGGTTATATAGTCAAGGATTCCATTATTTGCTGATACTGTAACATTAGAACGGAAATTAATTTTTGCTGTCCTGGCCACTGTCAACTCTTAATTTCTTTTTAGTCGCTGCTCTCCACAACACAGCCCTTCATCTCTGCAGACATGACCCATTCACTGTATTTTTAAGTAACTCTACTTATGCCTTATATTAAAACACACTGTATCTGAATGGGATGAATTTACCAAACAATACAGATCTTATGATAACCCCAGCCTGAATTTAATTTCCCATTTAGCTACTCTCTTTCTCTTCACAGCACATTGGTTTTGCTTTCTCATTGCTGAAAATACTAATGCATTTATTTGTTTTTCTCAGTATTAGGATCCTTGTGCTCTCCTGCCAGCTTTCCTGAGCAACTTTACCCTTCAGAGCTGCTCTTCAGTGGATCCCACCTACCAGTTTCCTGAATAAACTGGTCTCTTCCCATACCACCAGGGTTTGTAGTCTACTGCACTCCTTCCTCAGCCCCCACAGGATCACGAACTCCATTCCTCAATCGCTACAGCCCAGGCTTTGATAACCAAGGCATTGATTAACGCATCCCCCAGTTCTTCCTTGTTAGTGAAGAGCAGATCCTGCTGCAAATCACCCCTGGTTGGCCCAGCCAGTATCAAGAAGTTATCCGTGATGCCCTTCAGAAATCTTGACTGCCTGCATTCTGATGTGTGGTGCATGTAGCAGATGTCAGGCAGGCTGAAATTCCCCCAAAACCCAGGGTCTGTGATTAAGAGACTTCCTCATTAGAGTTCTCCTCAGCAGGTTGGCAGTCTGGTTGGCAAAGGTGCTCTTGTCGCATTTTGTCAGGTGGATCTTGTCTCTCCCCAGTGACACAAGATATGACTGATACCTGTCCTCGGACCGGGTTAGTTACCATACTGATCTATATGCATTACAGCAACTCCATCACCGCTTTCAAAGCTCTGTCTCCTCAAGCGTACACAAACACATGCACAATCCTGGTCTACCCACCCTTTTTCCTTAGCTGGTCAAATACCTGGGATAATTAATTTGTGCATAATGCCAATCATCCCAAGGGGCTTAATGATGACAACTAAGTGATAATTTCCAATTCTCTTACTCGTTTCCTCATATTTTACCTCATTTTAATGGTCAATGGTATAGAAAGTGTTCCTGTGTTTCCCACTCATTCTATGCAGCATGAGTTGTTTGCTCAGAACACAGCACCTCAGTTTAGACGGCATTTAAAAAAAAAAAAACAGTTTCTCTGTATGTTACTAATTTAGCATCTTCCCAGCTGCTCTGCGTAGTCTCCAGCCACGATTAGCCCACACCTGTCAGATGCAGGCCAGCACTGCCATACATCCCCCACTCTTTTTGAAATGTGGTCCAATACTCCACAGTATCTAAATTTTCCCTTGGAACTACAGACAGAAAGAGAACTTCACACTACGTATATTTTGCCTTCTTTCTCTAATTTATGGGCAGGCAGAAACTTAAAAGCAATCTCTGACTTTCCGTTTGAGCACCTTTCAAGACTCCTGCCGTTTTCTATGGCCTGCACGGTTCCACTTGATGCCACATAATTGGTTCCAAACGGAATTATCTCCCAGATAATCTTACAGGCTTCTGCAACAGCGCAATTGCTTTTTGTGTTATTGCTTTGGGGAGATGGCACGCTGTCATATTTTCTTCATGTCATTTTTTGAAGACTTTGTCCACTCTGGATTGTACCGGGGTATCTCTTGTAGCATGTCTGATTAATACGGTAAGGAACCGTATTACTGATGTATCTTGCAGCGTTGTATTTCAGTAGATGAACTGTTGGGTATCTGAAGGTTTGACACTTCTAGCCGGCCAAATATCCATTCTTGCTTTTTTTGCACATAAATGGCCAATCCACTTCTTTTGTTTCTATTCTTTCTCATTCTCCCGATGCTGTCCTCCCCCATGGTTTCTGTGGCAACAGTTTCTGTATGCAGTCATCCAAGAGGCATTCATTTTCTCAGACACTATACTTTTGAAATATACACTTCTAGACCACAGATATTATATAAAATAATTGCTTCAGGATATTTCAGGTTGCAATAGAGTTCAGTTATAAGACTTTCTAAAGTCATATTCTTTATGTTTCAGCTGAAGGAAAATTTACTATTTCCATTAATTTAGTTGCTTACTTCTGAAGATCACAGAAAGTATCATGATTAGATGTTATAGATATTACAATGTCTTTTTTACAGTGAAAGGATGCATTTATGTTCTAGGCCTTATGGGCATAGACACTATTGTTAATAATACCGCATCTTGATCTGCTAGATGTTTCCCATATGTGAAAAAAAGGACAGGGTAGACACAGTGCTTAGAGACATGGTTTAGTGATGGTTTTTATCAGAGTTAGGTTGATGGTTGGACTAGATGACCTTACAGGGCCCTTCCAACCTAGACAATTCTATGATTCCATGTCAAGCATTAAAACAGGCTGCTGAGGGAAGTGGTGGTATTTAAAAGATGGTAGCAACAAGGTTTTGTAGTGGGCTTGGCACTGTTAGGTTAATGGTTGGGCTCACTGATCTTAAAGGTCTTTTCCAACCTAAATGATTCTATGATTCTGTATCTTAGCTAGCTTTATGCTTCTTTAATACAGATATCAACATCTTGAACAAGTCATCCAGATCTTCATTATAGTCTACAGACAAACTGGCACATCTAGATGATTCATGTAATTCCCAAGTAGATACCTCAAGTAGTTGATATAAATGACTGCTCTAGAGATCAGCTTTATTTTCCAAGATGGCTGGGGCTGGAGCATGCAAATCCCAGATTCACGGGAACCAAAGAGCTGGCAGTCTAGAGACAAAGCAAGAAAAAGAAGTCAGGAATTCACAGGTGCGTGCCTCCCCACACCCCCCTATTCCTGGGAGCGACCCTAGAGGAACGGCTTTGACAAGACAACTGCTGTTCAGATGTCAGAAGCCACTTTGAAGTTAGCTTGGTATTAGAGTGATTAAGTTGATAGGAGGCAAAAGTTTTCTTAGTTCTATTTTTTAATTTGCTTTTATCATTTGGCTATGTTTTTTCCCTCTCCTCACCTCCCCAGACTGCAAAGGAACTCTTTCCCTGGAAGCAGCTCAGCATTAAGGAAATACACACCAACTTTCTCCTCTCCCTCCCCCCAGCTCCCACTGCCAGCGCCTGCCCATTAGATTTCAGCTCCCCGGCTGCAGAAGGAAAATAAAAGGAAAGTAAAACCAGGGCGCTGATGGCAGCCAGAGAGGCCTCTGACACCCACCACCAAGTTCACAGAATGGTTCAGGTTGGAAGGTTATCTTAAAGGTGATCTAATTCCAGCCCCCCTGCCATGGGCAGGGACACCTCCCACTAGAGCAGGTTGCTCAAAGCCCCATCCAGCCTGGCCTTGAACACCTCCAGGGATGGGGCAGCCACAACTTCCCTGGGCAACCTGTTGCAGTGGCTCACCACCCTCACAGTAAAGAATTTGTTTCTAGTATCTAAATCTCCTCTCTTTCAGTTTAAGGCCATTACCCCTCATCCTATCACTACATGCCCTTGTAAAAAGTCCCTCCCCATTTCTCCTGCAGGTCCCCTTTAGGTACTGGAAGGCTGCTAGAAGGTCTCCCCAGAGCCTTCTCTTCTCCAGGCTGAACAACCCCAACTCTCTCAGCCTGTCCTCACAGCAGAGGTGCTTCAGCCCTCTGATCATCTCCATGGCCCTTTGCTGGACCCGCTCCAACAGGCCCATGTCCTTCTTGTACCGAGACCTCCAGAACCCCACACGACGCCCCATCCAGCCTCCTCATACTGCAGCGCGATGGCCCGGCTGAGGGGAGCAAAGCCCCGCCCTCCCCGCGCCGCGCATGCGCGTTTGGCGGTGCCGGGGCAGGCGGTGGAAGGGGGCGGAGCCAGGCCCGGAGCGGAGCCGGCCGGGGGGCGGGCGGGGGCGGGCTGGGGCGGGGGCCGGTGACCCGGCGGCGCTAGGGCCCGGCGGGAGGCGGGGCCGGGCTCGCGCGGGGCCGGGGGGGACCCAGCCTCGGTGGCGCCGGTGAGGAGCCGCGCGCCCGGCCGTTGCAGCCGTTGGGGCCGTCCGCGCCCCGCGGCGGGCGCTGGCGGGGGCGCTGAGTGCCGCCCCCCTCGCCTGCCTTCCTCTCCCTTCCCTTCCCCTCCTACTCCCGCCCGGCCCAGCCCGGCTCCCCTCGGCTAGGCGCTGTGATTGGGCGGAAGATGGCGCTGGGCGGATGGAAATCCTAATGACAGTCTCCAAAATCGCCTCCATCTGTACCATGGTGAGTGAGTGAGGGGCCGGGGTGGCCCTCTCCGGCCCTGCCGGCTTCCCGGGGGTGGGGACGCGGGGCGGCGGGTGAAGGCTGGGTTTGCGCGGCGGCCCGGCGGTGGGTGGTGCGGCGGCGTGGGGACGGGGCGGCGGGGAGGCGTCTCTGGCTGAGGAGCGGGAGCGCGGCCGTGGGCGGGGATCGGCAGCGGAGCGGGGTTAATCGGCTTTGGGAGACTCAGCCGTGGTGCAGACGCTGATGGGAGTGGGTTGGTCTGGGAGGTGAGGGGGGGAGTCCCGGCTGTGGAGGGGATAAAAGTGCGTGGGGTTTGAGCACGGCGTTACCCCGAATTGTGCCGAAAGCTGGGAGGTAGAGCATTAGGACATTGCCTCCAGATCGGGGTTGCTCAGTGCAGGTGTGTTTTTAGGGCAGGGTTTCTAGAAGCGCCTTCCTTCTCCCGATCCACTTCGGAATTGTCCCCAGCTCTCCGAGTACTTTACTCATGTGGTGGGGCTGTAATTGCCTTGCCTATTAGCAGGCGGGTGCTCCTCTGGTTACCCGGAAAAGTGTTGGCATCCCGCGTGATCTGGTCAGCCAAGCACGTTCCACCCGTTGGCATGTAATTTGACTTGTTTGCATCGATCCGGGTCCTGATAGGCGCCTTCTTCCAGTGATTGCTTTTTCATTACTCTCTCTCTTGATAAATTAGAGCTATAAGCAGATACACTGATGTGATAAGGCTCTCTTGGGGTCTTTGAGAGAGGGGTAGGGAGCTCAGTAGATGCACTGATGGAGGAATGCTGAATTTAAGGAAGGAAATACCTCTTAGTCAGTAGAAGTTACTACTTGTCGTGGAAGAGATGTGTTGATGGTTCATAGCTGAAGATCTTGCATTTGTGCTCTTTTCTACCTATTCCATGGCCAAAAATTAAAGTTTTTTAGTTCCCAAATGTGTTTCCACAGGGGAAGGGAAGAGATGGTTAAAGGGAAAAATGCACTCTCTCATCTAGTTTGTTAATTTGCTGCATTGGGATTATAACATACCATAATATCAAGCAGTGGGAAATGCTTACATTTTATATTATTGGAAAATGATTTATGGTTTTCGTAAATCTTGCTGCAGAGAGGCTTTAACATCTCAAACAGACATTTCGGAGGTGGCCCATGAGAATTTTGAGTGACTGTCTGTAAGCTCATGGGGTGAGATTGCTCACGTGGTTATTGATAGCTGGAGTAATGTTTTTTCTGATATGGGAGATCACATCTTTTCATTTTGACTTGGAGAGTCTGACTTCTTGAATTCAGGAGCTGTGTAACACGATGTTTATACGGCGAAATGTTGTAGGTCATACATCATGTACTTCAGGAGTTTTTGTTCTCTCAAGTAGTTAGATTTTAGGATAGACTATTCAGGAATCAATGAGATTGATCCTTGAGCTTGGACGATCTCATTTTATTGCAATTCTAGCTAATGTGCTTTCATCTATGGTTGACTACTGGCCTTTGTGTCAGTGCTGGCCTCTTGATTTAGGTCCAGTATGGGACCTCACTTTTCTGCTTCTGGACAGCATAGAAGTTGTAGGTCTGGACTGGCCAAGCAGCAAGTTTAATATCATTCTGTATGTATAATTTTTAGAAACTACATTATGTCATTAATGTTGAGGTCAATCCCTAAACAATTTTTTCAACTAAAAATCTTCTTATGATTAACTAAAGTGTCTATATCCATGAAGCTGAAGTTCTGATGGCAATTAGGTATTATCTGTCCAATCATAATCATGTGCACTGAGGTGGATAAACTCCAGGCATAAGGTTTTTCTTGTGCCTTTCTGATGCATGAGCTGTGATATGGGACAGCTAGCATAGGATACCTGCTCTAAAAGTGTTTTCAACACTTAGCAGATAATGTAAGATTGTGCTTAAAAATATTTCAGCAAAGATAGCGTGAAGAAGTAGTTGGTATTTACTATGGAGTTGTTTAGAACAATGTGGTTATGGTCAGGCAGGTCTTCTTAATTTTAACAAGAGTCATATACTCATGTTTAAGCATACATTTTGCAAAAAAAACCCAACCAAAAACCAAAAAGGAATATAATTGGTGAGTAATAACATATATATTTTTTTTTCTGGCAATTCTTCTTTGTGTCAACCCACTGTTTGATAAACTGCCAGACAACTTCCTAAAAATTCTTACAAGTTTTTCTTGCCTTTCCCCATGCCTCTTACAAGAACTCTCAGGCTGTTGTTTCTTTTCTTGTGTTTGGTTAGTACAAAACCAGTAACAGGCAATTTTTGTCAAGAGGCAGCTTGTGCCTACACAAGCCTAACAGCCACATCCACTTACAATCTGTAACAGAGCAGTCTGGAACTATATTGAAGAAGCTCTTCCATCACAGTCCTACGTTTCATTACTTCCGTTTTCTATATCCAAATTCAAGTTTTGCTTCTGCTGACTCACTTATATTTCATACATCTTATCCTTGTTGTTCAAGCTCTGAATATTAGAAAGCAATATATTACGTTTTACAGTACTGGCAGGTAGTGTGGGTACACTGAAGAGTGATATGCAGTATTTTTAGTTTGTTAGCCACGGTGCCTTTTGAGATGATCTTACAAGAGCACCTTCTGTCTACAAAGGGTTGGTTCTTTTATATACTTCATTAGTTCATTGATCCAGCATTCATAATAGTGATGGCAGAGCTCTTCCTGTAGTACTGTCTCCTAGTACTGCATCCCTTTGAGCTTCTTTGGACTTCTTTGCTCTACATCACTGCTCCCGTGGTTCCTCATGCTGTAGTCATAATTACATGGCTGGAGATTATGGAAAAGCACTGGAAAATACCTTTCCCCTTGAGTGGTTTAGCCACTGTTCTTGTTGCAAAATGGCTGAGGTTAAAAGTGTGGGTTGTTTTTTTTTTTTAATGTCTTTGCAGTAAAAGTAGAACTTGGTCTGTTACCCTCATACATGCATTAAACTGCAGTCAAAGTCTTACTTGACTGAATTATATGGGTTTTTTATGCATGGCTGAGAAGTGGTCAAGTAACCCATACTAACTGCAATGAAGATGTGCCCCAAGCTATACTCACCATAAAAGAGAGATTGAATCTAGTACTTCTGACTTTTGCTTCTGTTGTCTAGAATCCAGCAAACACTTGCCAGCAGTTGAAAGATATCAAGTCTTATAGTAGCTGAAGGAGAAGATAGAAATTATCTTTGTAGCTTAAGAGCTATAAAAAGCTACTAAGACGTTGGTCTCAGACATACAGAAGGAAGTCCTAGTGGTAGTAGTACTTGTTTTTCAGTGTTTCTTCTAGAAACTGGTTGATTATGTTAGCACAACCTGAAAAAGTTTAATGAAATTTAAAAACAATGCTAATCTAGAAGCTGTAACATTAGACATCAAAAACTTTTCTTCATGTTTCAGGTATTTGCCTATCTGTTCCCTTCTCTATCTGCCAGTTTAACATCTTATATAAAGGGTCAGTGTCACTGAATGTGTTAAGTGACCCATTCAGCTCCCCAGCACTGGCATCAAATACACGGTTTGTAGCTAGATGTGGATTGTATGATGTAACAGTGTGTTCTGCATGAGAAGTCAGTGCATATTTTACAATCCAAATTTTTGTTTGTTTTTGAAAGGAGTAAGAATCCTTGTGGATTGTGGAATCGTGCTGAATGGCTGGTTGTTGTCCTTTTCCTGCCTGTCTCCTGTCTAAGGGTACTGTCACCAGTACCGTTTTGCCTGTTTCAGTCACGTTTGACAAGGGTGAAGAGGTCTTGGAGGTACTTAAATTCAAACAAACCTGTGGGGGAAAAAAAAAGGTGGCTTAGAGGAAACTGTGGAAGTGCCCAGCTGAGGGAAGATTGCAGTGCACCTACCTTGGATGTCGTAGCAGAGATGCTTTATAAAAACGCTTAATTGAAGGAAAATGTTATAACTAACTGTGAGATAGGTATACATGTATGGACTTTGTTACTGCTTAAGGAATTACTTGCTTACAATAGGGTTTTCAAACCTGATTGTGAAATCTGCGCTTAATGTAAATTGATGTTTGCCAGAGTTTGCAGTCAGCCAGAAATGGCTATGATGTACACGCTCTCATACCTTCTAATTGTACTGTCTCCTCTGAAGCACAAATTATAATACTTAAACATTAATTGATGATCAGGTTAACAGATTCCACAGGAAAGTGTACAGAAGGCTCATACTGGAAGAAATGAGAATTCAAAGTTACAGCAAAGAAAGAAAAGTTGTGGAAAAACATAGCTTCAAAGTGAGGAGGCGATAGGAAAAAAAAAAACCACACAAAACAGAGGAGGAGAGGACTACAGTAACACAAAATAGCAGTGTTGTGGTATTCCTTTATCCAGCTCTCTGACTTGCTTATGTAGCAGGGTTGGCAAGAAGGAACATGTGCTGTGTCTCAGCCACTGCATTTCACTCTGGCACCATGACCTGAATCCACCTTGATCAGTGGACTGGAGTGTTAAGGAATGTGTTCTGTTGTGGTGATTCTGTTGCAAGCACATGAAATTTTGGAGAAGTAGGTGTTAGACGGTTGGGGTAAGAGCTTAAACCACAGTAGGGAGGTTCACTCATCTTTTGGAGTTCCTACCGTGAGAATATTTCATGATGAATGTGGCACTAGGACTCAAGCATGATTGTAGCATTTGTCATAATCATTGTAACATGCTACAATATGGTAATAAAAGATGAGTCTGTACATTTGCTCTTTAAAATAGTAGCTTTGAGACATTGCTTAGTATACTAATTAATTTAGACAAGTTTGGTTTAAATTTACGTCAAAATATGAATTTGACTCTAAATTAATAGAAAACAAATGTCAAATATGAGACACAAAGAAAAAATTCCTGAAGTTGTGTAGCTGTAAAGCAATATTTATACCAGTACAGAGAATTATTTAGTTGGCATATAACTTAGTTGCATAATTTCAATTATATAAATGTTCCTTTTTCTTTACACCTGTATGTAGACATATATTCATCTCACAAGTTCTAAGCACAAAGAAACAGTGAAATACAAACTTGAACTCTAGTCTTGCAGACAGAATTTTTAGCTGTGTCAGTGAGAATAACTGATCCTAGTACTAGAAAATCTTCAATATTTAGGTGGGTCATTTATATAGTCTTTGTACTTACTTTTTAAACTACTGAAGCTACTAATTTACATTAAATCTTCTAGGAATGATTCTGTAAAAAAAACTGGTAAAAGGATGTCTGTCCATTAATTGATACAGTCTACTTTTCTCTTTCAATTTTATTGAAAGAAAAAGGTATATAAAAGCCCTGTATAGGGGGTAACTTTTGTTTTCCTAGCTTAGGAAGTTTGCTAAAGCTAAATGCTTTTAACAAATCATTTCTTTCAATAAGGTCTATCTGATCTTTCAGTTGAGGGGAAAAAAAAATTCTAGATATTTTTGTAGTGTAGAACCAGAGTGGTGTATTAACATAAGTTGACCAGAATGGGAAAGCATTTTTACCATTTTTCATAAACTCAAATTCTTTTTATAATTCCGTGAAAATGGGAAATTATAAAAGCAACACACTTCTTTTTGTGAAACAGGAATTATGTGTGTTAAAAAAGCATGTGAAACACACTGCAGTCTGCAGTTTATCAACTGCAACAAAAGGGATTGAGCAAATGTCTTCTTTTTTTCCTGTCCCTCTGCATTTTGCATAATTAGGTAACTGATTTTTCTAAAAGATGAATATAATGTTTATAGCTGTACTTTTTAGGCAGTGAAAGATTGCTAAGATCACCGTCAGATCCTCTTTTAAATACATCTCACAGACTTCCTATCTTGTCTGCTAGTGTAATTCAACCTTTAACTGAAAGTCTTTGAAGGTAATAGTTTTCTTTTGGGACCCCACTTAATAAGTGTCATTATGAGATGTGTTGCACTGATGCTATTGAAAATCCATCTAATCAGAGGAAACTGAAGAAAAGGCACCTGATATAAACAGCGTTACTCCAGGATTTTTCTGGAATTATATAGTATAAATACAATTTATCTTGTTTGCAGTATTTTAGTTTTTAGCAATATGATTCTGTGTTGGGCAGGTAGTAGATGAAGTCCATTTCAAGTCTGGCAGCAATTGGGAAAGAAGTGTAGAACCATCATTACATCTTTTCATGTTTTCTACGAAAGAGCCAAGCCCAGAGCCCTAATTTTCTGAGTCTCAGCTTCATATGTAACTTATCTTTGACTTCAGTATTCAAAACAGAAGGAAGTATGACTATTATCTAGTTGCTGTGAAGGAAAATATGTTGTGTTTGCTCAGTGGGGCTCAAAAGATGGGTGTGGTAGACATACCAAATGTGAAGAGGAGGTAGTTTTGGGCTATGCTATCATTCTCCTTGCCTGGGCAGACATGTTTTTGCTTTGTATTCAACAAAAACTGTTTTGTCTTAGCAGCACATGATTAGAATACACAGGACCGTGTCTTAAACTAATTAGTTAAGAAAATAACAATATTTGAAAAATATGAACTGAAACTATTCAAATATTTCATAGTTAGATTATAAATTGTGTATTACTAAGGCACGTTCTTTTGAAAATAAATGAACAACAAGAATTACTGAATCCCACTCAGCATATTTCACTTCTGCTTCCTGGGCTAGAAACAGTATCAAAAGAAACGCATTTCCAATTTGGTTAGCAGTTGTAACAACAGATATAAACTAATGTAATATAGCTATTCTGTTTGCTCTTAGTCCTGATTCATATAAATACATGGACAAATATGAATTCACATATTCTGGTAGAACATAAGTGGAAGAGTAGAATTATGTATTTCTTCTTTAACAGGAGATTCCATCCATTACAGTGAATTAGTGTAGGCTATGACATTCTGTATACCTTCACTAGTGGCACAGCCAAGGAAGAATCTTTTAATACATAGCAAAAAAAAAAAAAAAAAGTGAAAGCACTAGAAAAGGAGCGCTTCTATAGCAACATTTATTTTTTCAAATTATAAATATTTAAATTAATTTTACACTTGTAATATTTTACTCTTGTTCAGGAAAACATTGCTATTCTCAGTTACTGAGTTTCCCTTTTACTTGTAATGCCTTTCTGACACTAGGAAGAATAGAAGTTCTGTTTTGTTGGGATTTTTGTTGTTGTTGTTCACTTACCTATAGCCACGGTCATGTTTGAAAAATTAGGATTACGTATGTCTATGCAACATGTTTTAGTTATGTGAGTAACCTTTTATCTTTATTTTTCCTTGCTTCTTGAGGGAAGTAGAGAGCATTGCAGGGAAGGATCTAGCGTAGTACATATGTAAAGGGAGAAATGTATCTTCAGAATGTTGACAACAAATGTAAGTTTTGAGACAAATTTCTTTTAAATGTGAAATTTTTTGTTTTACTCAGAAAATTTACAAGTCAGTAAAGCTAGAGGATAAGCTGTTACAGCAAACTACTGAAAAGATGACCCACCAAGTTATCAACTGATATTTATTCTAGAAAGGAATAGATCAACCCCCCCCACCTCACCCCAATAAGACTAACACCAGTGTAATCTTCAAAGCACATTCAGCTGTTTATGAATCAAGTCTTTGTAGGAGAAATGGTGCCTGCTAGGTTGGATGATAACAACAAGGTAGGACACTTTAAAACAGCAATTGTTTGTCCACTTGCTGACATGTTTTCAGACAGTATTTTTAATACAGGATGGCTTTTTTTTTTTTTAAATTTAGGCAAATGCTGGGTGCGTTTTTGTTAGTGTTTCAGTTCAGGTAAGGTGTGTGCAATTCTGAAGTGATTCTCCCAGGCATCCCAATTTACCCGTACTTTGGTTTGCATCTTGGAGTGGTCTTAGAGCACACAAACTAGATTCCTTTTGGAGGAAACTAAATCATGCAGCATAGTTCAGCTGCAGCTGGGTGTTCAGTCACAGAGCCAGCCTAGAACTAATCTGGCAAAACCCCTCTGAAACCCAAAGTGTGTATGTGAGATCATAAGCACCAACAGCTTTACAGATTGTCTCCAATTAGTTTAGCCATATGTTAGCTGTTAGTGTGTCTCAGTAGTACTAGTTCAACATGTAGCACCACAATAGTGTGACCTCCGAGGCAGTGAGAAAAGGCAATAATAAAAGTCGAAATGGCATTTAACGATATTATTGCTTTACCAAGTGAAAAACTAAACAAACAAACAAAAAACCCTATCATAAGTCTGGATTTTTTTTTTTCCATTTTCCATTGAAATGTACGTCAGGGTTTTTTTCAGTTTATTTTAGAACTTTGAGAGAATGTATATCTGTAAAACTTGAAAATCTGGAAAATTCAACTGTACTTAATTAAAAGATACTACACTTCCCTCTCCCGTTGTGTTTTCTGGGCTCTGATTCCAGTAAACTGAAATAAAACACTCATTTGGTTAACGTTAAATGTGTTAATTCATAGAAACCTCAAGCTATTTTGAAAATAAAATTTGAGAAACTTAATTAAAGGCCTTACTTCCATGGTAAACACAGATTCTTAACCCTTCATTAAGAAATTAGCATCTTAGGAGATCTTTGATAAATCCAGTAATAAAGCCTTTTTCTTGAACTTGATGGGGGAGAAAAGCACTAAATGTTCACTGATTTGAACATGGTTAAACTAAGATTACTCATAATTTATCTCATATCAGTTTGAAGTTAAACATGGGATGAAGTGTACAGCAGTTCAGCTTTATACCTAAGTTTTATTATGTGGGAGAACACTCTTGTATAATCATTGATACTGTAACTTTGTTTTCAGGATCATTTTCAATAACAAATAAAAGTGAAGCAAATCTTGGTTTCGTAGTGTTTTCTTGTATACACACGTTAGTTACTGAACTTTCTACTTTATAATTCTATATTGTGTTAACTGTGACAAACAGGCGTTCCATATGCCTGTATAATTATCTCTGTGCTGGAAGGGGGGTAATGTAAGGCAATGTTTGGTGATGTATAGGTTGTATGTATAGCCAAAAACTGGTAAATGCCAGTGCTATTGTAATATTAACTTTTCTGTACTTCTGTTGTGCCTCTGTTCCTTCCCACTTCTGGGTAATGACCTTATGCGCTCCTGCTAAAAAGGGCAGGGGAACTGGAGGTGGGTGTACTGACCAAAGGCAATGATGTTCCTTTCTGTCCCCTGCACAACGTCAAAGCCAAGTTGCTGTGCGGGAACCAAGCATCTATTTTATGTGCAGTTCAGACAGCCCCAAAAAAAGAGATGTCAATTTTGGGATTTTCCCGCATCCCAGTTAAGTGGCAGAGGAAGAAATTTTGTACTCAGTAGCATACATCACAGACTGACATCTCCCAAGTCTAGATTCCAAGCCCAGTAAGTCCATCTAGGCAGATGGAAAGAGATAGACTGCACTTCTGCATTAAAGCTCAGCTGTCTTGTTGGCCAGATCATACGGTACCATGATAGTTGGTGGTCTTGCAGTGCTTCCCCTCTGTATCTGTATTTGCATAATTGGAGAGTCAGTTGGGACTGTGTAGTTTAATGCTGAATGGGAATGTTTTATAGAGCAGGATAGTTAGGTTTTAAAATAGCTTTTACAGGTCAGATGTGAACATGCATTTTAACATACTCTTTCAAGCCTCTGCTGCATACTGTGTTTTCGCTCTGTACAACCAACACACTGTGCACAGTATAAATGACTAGTTTAGGGGGAGGAATAACAGTCATTATGACAGACAAAAAGAGAGCTGTAGAGGGAAGTCTAAGTAGCTTGAGGGTTTTTATATTGGTGTAAAACATCCATGCTGGCTTGTAGTAATAAAACATTCATAAACAACTGCATTCAAACATAGGTAATACCCTGCTTTGAAATCATATGAAAGTCTAAGCCTTGAATGAAACAGCTTTGAATAACCAGAAAACTATAACAATATTGGAGTATCTTAGCAGGTCTGTCTTATTACCAAGTCAGGATCTTTATTGTGCTAGAAAACTAAGTACAGTGTTCAAGTCTGTAAAAATAGAAACATTGAAGTTTGTACCATAGTATTCTTCCTTCCAAAGACAGAATAACAGCTACTCCACCCTAGCTTCGAAAAGAGAAAAAAAAAATTTCCTAAAAACCTGTTCTTGAATTTATTTATGTTTAAAGAAATAGAGAATTTAACAGTAGGATAAAAAGGCCTCCACAGTTCCTTTTTTTTGGTAGTTTTGTAAATAACATCCACCTTGCCAGAGCTCATGGGTGTATTTCAATAAGGCTGCAAAACTAAATATTCAGAAGTTGTGGAGTGCTTTAATCTTAAATGAGGCTTTATACCCCTTTTCTTTACCACCAACATCACCATTCGAGTAAAATTTGAGTTCTAAACTAGTAAGTCCTGCAGCCAAATCACCCTTAAAGGAGAGGCTTTATGATACTGGATAATTGCGGGGGATATGACGGATGAAAAAGCAGCTGGGGCTGGGTTGTGACTGGAGCAGATCTGTACTGTCTCAGGTGTGGAGTTACGGTATCTTTTACTCTATTCTAGTTAAAGTTGTTACCTCCTAATGGGCCTTTGACCATGTGTTTCCATGTTCAGAACTACTAAACTAGATTGTGTAATTGCGCTTAAGTTCTGCAGTACCACAATTGCGTCATGGCAGATACCACGTAGTAGAGTCTCGTTTTAATTTCATACATTTTGAAACAGTCCTAATTTTAATTCTATCTCCCTTCCCCCTATCTGTAATTAATGTGTGAAATCCTGTGTGTTGTTTTTAATGCAATTTGTGATTTTTATTTAATTTTATTGTTGTAATGTCCAGGGCTATTTGTTACATCTTTGGTGTAAAGAAAGAACTTTTTGGGAAGGAGTCACATCTGTTTTTAAGATTCTTTCCTGTATACTATGTGCTATTTTAGCTTCAGTTAGGCCTGACTTTAGACTGGAATATTTATGCTCATGTATTAGTCTGATACGGGAAATATATACATATATCAGTGGTGGTGTACGCAGCAAAAGGGACGTAGGGTTGGGTACATTTGCTCTGAATTTTCCGGAGTAGAGGTTTTTCTGCCTCTAAATAAAAACCTCTTTCCTTTGAAACCCATTGTTTATTGCACCAGTACAGTCAACAGTCACCGGTTGGAACCACAGAGTAATCAAAGTTACCTTCTCTGACTTCTTTTTGAGGATCAGACCCAACAGATTTATTGGGCAAAAGCTGCAGCATTTGTAATGCACTCCAACACTAGCTGTACTGTGCTGTTTTTTGCTATTACAAAGTTCAAGGTATTTAACAAACCCCTTTGAACATTTTATATTTTCAATGTAAGACAGACAGACCAATGTCTTTGCTTCCTACGAACAATCTGCATTTTGTAACTTTTTCTGAAATGTGCTGCACAGTATGAGAATCACACTTGTTAAGAGGAGCTCACCATTTGGCCTTGTATCACCTGCTTTGCAATAGTATATTAATGCAATTGTTATTAAAAAGAAGATCTGCTCTGAAAATAATAAATACAGTACATCAAAACAGTGTAATTGCATGAAAATACGTGAAAATTATATAACTTTTAGATGGTTTTGAACAGAACATATTTGGAAAATCGTCTCTTGAAAGTTTTTTAAATTTTGTTGAAACAATTTTCTGGTGGTAAAAGTGTTAGTTATAAGTGTCTAAGTATTAAGTTATAGCACAGAAGACTTGCTGTCTGCTCTAAGACCTGTGTGAAATGATTTTGTGGGCAATCTAAACATCTTGCGAGTGCAAATCAACAGAGAACTCAAAGGACCGATTTTTCTACATTCATGGCTAATATTATCCTGCCTATAAGCTTGTCTTTGCATTAAGCAACAGACTAACTAAACAAGTTTGGTTAATTTGCCATGTATGATTGTTGAGCTGGGTCACAAACTCCATTTCCTACCTACCCTTCAGGGTAGAGACAGCAAAGTGTTTCATCTGTTTTCACTATTTAGTGTCATTTATTTTTGTTTTCCTCCCACCTGACTAGAGAGCTTCAGTGAGACAGAGCCGAAGATACGGGGGTGTTGGCAAGGTCTATAGTTGTGACCAGAGTTTTGTTGGTTGGCTTTGGTGTTTGTTCTCAGGGGGAGAAGGGTGTGTGTGTTTTGGTTTTTTTTCCCCTGTAGGTAAATCAAAATAAATCAACAAGTGTTTGGTGGTAAAAACATCTGGCTGAGCTAACTGGACAGTATACAAATATAAGAATCAGGATTGAAATATAATGTGAAAAGCATTACTGTATCTCAGCACAAACGATATAAAACACACCTGGTTCTTGAGCAACAGGTCTTTGCCCCAGATGTCTGTTGTGGTCAGACTTACAGTTGTGACTGTGTTTTAGATGCCTGTCATGTATGAGCTGCCACCCATGACTGTAGTTAACTTATTTCAGAATTTTCAGAGACAAGTCATTTATCCTTACCAAAAGAACTTTACTTCTTTTCCTCAACTAGTTAAATTCACTGTGTGTGTAGTTGCAACACTAATATTTTACTGCTTTTGATTTTTTCTAGGGCGCCAATGCCTCAGCTTTGGAGAAAGAGATTGGTCCGGAACAATTTCCAGTCAATGAGCACTATTTTGGTTTGGTTAATGTAAGTTTCAGTCCATAACTTCGTTGCTTTGAAATGCTGTGAGTGGATTTGTTAAATTGCAAGACTGCAACTGACTGCATAATTAAAATGCTGAAAGATATAGTCACTGAATATACATACTTATTGACATGAGTTTTGATATTCAGTGTATTTGTTGAAATATGCTACTGAAATAATTGCTGAAATCAGACTGTGTTTTTAATACTTTATTTCATTTTACTAATTGTAGGGTATTTTTAAATCACTTTCTTGCTATGAAAATGTGTAAGTCTAAAAAAAGCTGTTTATGTAGTCTGTAGTTCATAATAAGTAAATAAACACAGTAAACGAAAAAATCTGTGAAAGACTGTTGATGATTTGAAGTCTTCACCTCTGATATTTGTGTTAAGATTTAAAAAAAAATACTCAACCCAAAGGGGAAAGCAATCCTGGAAAAAACATACTGAATTGTTCAATTCAATCATTAGTTTTAAGGAATAATTTAAATTTAATTTCTGGTATTACCCATGAAAATATATCTTGTTAGAAATTGCATTATTCTGTCTGAAATGAAATATTAAATGATTTTCTTTATTGGGGCTTCAGAAAGTACATATTTAAAGCAAGTTGATTTAATAAGATCTATCATCTTGCTTTTCTTAATGAAACTAATTACTTCTAATGTTGTCCTGCTACTATAACATATGTCTCTATCTCTAGGTTCATAGTACTGACATGGTTCAGGAGTCTGCAATCCCAGTATGCACTCTGCAGTCAGTAAACACTCTTGCTGATAAGCTAATTTACATGCATCTCAAATGCTATTGGTAATTTTCTCCTTTCTCGTGAAAGCTGAAATACCTTCAAAATCACGTTGTTTCTCTGAAAAGAGGAAATACAGTAGTTTAACTGTTAATACTTGTGGTTAGTTCTGTAGCAGAGCTTAGCCTTTCCATCCAAGCTGCTGTTATATTTTCTCAAACCTGTTATTCTGTTGGCAAATAACCTGTTTTCTTCATTTCTTGTCCAAGTCTAGAGAGGATTTGTCTCTCTGCTCATATCTAAAAATAGATTGAATATTGTTGCAGTATTTGTTTTCTACGTACAAAATCTGTTAAGGTTAACTTGTACCTAAAATACTGCTTGATATAATTGCTGCCTCACTGTCCTTTTTTAGATTTGAATGTATCCTCCGTTTTTGGCATTTAAATGCTTCTAGAGAGAGGAAGAGAAACTCAAAAGAAATACTTGAAAACTTGCAACACCTTCACAGTAGTCTTAAACACTCAGATATCTAAGTGTCTGATGAGCCCACCCACCTTTTCTCTCAAGAGGCTGGCACTTCTAAAAGCTTGTACTATAGACTATGGCAATGTGCAAAAAGCTTATGTTGTGTTGGCCTTGTCTTTCAATAACGCTTTAGCATTTTTTTGAACAGTGGCTTAGCTTAAGTCTTTATCTTCCTCCTGGGTAATGTAATACAAATTCTCATTAAAATGACCCAAATATTCATACAATAAACAAACTAATGCAGATAAACCTGTAGATCACACATTAGAGAGAAATTCCAATTCTTTAATGATTAATTTCAAATGTTAACTGAGGGTAAGTATATCATACTAATATATTTCCACTTTGACTTTTTAAAGTCATATATGAGGCTTCTTGCTCAGATTAGCCCAAAAACCAGGGAAAATAAAGTTTAGGAAAAAAATAATTCAGTATGAAGTGGCCCAAGTTTTTGGAATATCCAGAATGGTACTCTGGCTCACCTCTTCTACTTGCTATGTATTTGGAAAAAGAAATGTTGAATATAAAATCTGTTCTTGTCAATAGTTAAACTTGTCCAGGAGTGGGTTACTATTTTCCACTAATGTTTTTGTTTGTTGACATCTTAATAGGACCGAATACTTATGAGAATATTCATAAGCTCAGGTCATCAAAACTTGTATTTCCATTTTTTATAAGATCTGTTCTATTTTATGTACTTTATTAAATTGAAAAGACCAATCTTTTAGTCCATACAGTGTCTCTGTTATAACTGTAGTTATATACATGATGTATTACATTAAGACTTAACAGTAAAATTGTGTCATACACCTAAAAGTTTTACATCTTTTTTACTCTTAAGAAAAGTTTCAATTAGAATCATAGAATCATAGAATCGTCTAGGTTGGAAGAGACCCTTGGGATCATCGAGTCCAACCATCTACCCTACTCTACAAAGTTCTCCCCCATACCATATCCCCCAACACCACATCTAAACGTCTCTTAAACACATCGAGGGGTGGTGACTCAACCACCTCCCTGGGCAGCCTATTCCAATGCCCGACCACTCTTTCTGTGAAAAATTCTTTCCTAATGTTCAGTCTAAACCTACCCTGTTGGAGCTTGAAGCCATTCCCTCTCGTTCTGTCATTAATTACCTGTGCGAAGAGACCAGCACCAACCTCTCTACAGTGTCCTTTCAAGTAGTTGTAGAGAGTGATGAGGTCTCCCCTCACCCTCCTCTTCCTCATACTAAACAGTCCCAGCTTCTTCAATCTCTCTTCATATGATTTGTTTTCCAGGCCCTTCACCAGCTTCGTTGCCCTCCTCTGCACTCGTTCCAGCACCTCAATATCTCTCTTGTATTGAGGTGCCCAAAACTGGACACAATACTCGAGGTGTGGCCTCACCAGTGCTGAGTACAGGGGCACAATCACCTCCCTACTTCTGCTGGTCACGCTATTTCTAATACAAGCCAGGATGCTGTTGGCTTTCTTGGCCACCTGGGCACACTGCCAGCTCATATTCAGCCGCTTGCCAATTAGAACCCCCAGGTCTCTTTCTTCCAGGCAGCTTTCCAGCCACATTTCCCCAAGCCTGTAGCGCTGCTTGGGGTTATTGTGGCCCAATTAATTAAAGACAATCTTCCTAATATATAATGAATGTCAACAAATTCTGGCTTTCCGTAGTCTGGAAGGAGTAGGAAATTTGAGGGTAGGTCTGTCTTCAAGTCATTGTCCTCAACCATACGCATCAGAGGGAGGCAGCTAAGGTATCTCTTAACTCTCTGTGTAGTACAGGGATGTTCCTTATTTTAGCTTCAACCAATAAAGGTTTATGAACCAAACTTCTTTGAATTGTAACAACTAGTGAAATGAAATTCTATTACATCTGTGGCACACTGGTGCTGTGTTTTCCAGGTACAGTGGCTGGCTAAGGAAACTCAGTCGTATTGTTGCTTGGATGGGTTTCAGGTCTGTTTTACAGATTGTATTTACTAACACAGTCTGGATATGCCATGAACGTGTAATAACCTTGCAGAATTTAAATCTATTAGGAAAAGGAAAAGTAGTGACCTCTTCACTAGCAATCTATGGCCAATAGCCATTCAGAAAGAATGACAGAGATAATTAAAAGAAATACTAGATAATTAAATAATAGACTTCTATTAGATTGAGAAGTGATAGAAATCACAATTTATGCCTTCATTGATTTCTGTAATTGTTTTACAGCAATTACAAGAAGTGAAGCTCCTAAAGTTCATTAACATTTACTGCTAAATTTTTCTAATTTGTTTATCGATTTTGTTTGTTGTAACTATGTCCAGAGTAATGGGAAAAATTGAGATAATGTGGAAATCAATAGCTCTCTTCTAGCTGTGTGATAGCCAGCCATTTCAGACGTCTGGAATGCAGGACAGAATTTTAGATAAAGATGACAGTTCTGAAAGAGAGATCTGTCAATTGTAAATGTAGTGTTTATCCAGAGGTAGTGTAAAAGAAGAGAAGGCAGAAACACTATCTCATCTCCTCTGCAGCTTTGTGGCGGAATCTAGGGATTATTCAGAGGATGTGCTGATAGAAGAGTTTGAGAGGTAAAAGAAGAATTAAGAAAGGGCAATTATGGGAACCATATGGAAGACCAGATGTTTGATGGGATGTTTGATTCTGTCAGTGAAAGCTCTAAATGGAAAATTCAGCTTACTCTTGAAAAGACAATACCATTCACTAAATCAACAGGAAATATTTAAGATATGTGATAAGATGAAAATGTTATTAGTATGATGTCCCATGCACATGGACAATCAAGAACATTCTCCCATGCACATGGACAATCAAGAACACCCAAGTCTGCCTGTCATTCTTCTTTCCCTCTACAGTGCAGTAATGCAAACTATTCAAATCAATGTGCTTCACAAATTAAATCAATGATTTTATCCAACAAAAATGAAATAATGAACATTTTTAATCTCATAAGATCTACCCTCATAGCTCTTCAGCAGTTTACCAGTCTTCTGGAGCAGAAAATTTGGTTATTTAGTCTCTTGCAATGGATGTGTATTTTGGAGAAATCCTATTTACTGGTGTGGCCCATTGCAACAAATAAAAGTTGTCAGAGGTGCCAGTGCATCAGAGCTGGGAGGAGCTCTAATGCTGCACAAAGACAATGTTCTAAGCAGATCTAAGTTCTTTTAGACTTCTTGTTAATTTTTGTAGGTCTATGGGGTTCAACAACGAAGTTTCTTCCCAGTTGTATGTTGCATTGCAAGAGTAAACTATAAGGCTATAAGCCTTGGTGAGTGTGTGGTGGTTTTGTTGCAACTTTCCTGATTGTCTTGTGGTTTTTTTTTTTGTTTATTTGGTTGGTTGGTTGGTTTTTTTTTTTATTTCTACACAGGTTTGGGTGTTGTTTGGGAATTAAAAAAAAAAAGATACGTGTGCAGTATTTTTGTGAAGGGAAATAATCTGCTTTCTCAGAATTTAGAACAGAAGAACAATATGAACTAAAAAAAAAGAGAAAATTTGGTTTTTTACTTTTCTTAAATGTGCACATCTTAAGGTGGTTCACACAGAAACAAGGAGGCAAGTAATAAACCGGTTGAAAACATGGGTTAAAATAACTCTGCTGTATGGTCTCTGTTACATTCCCCGAATGAGGTAGAGGAGTTTCACTGTCCCGTACAGGCTGACAGTTTAAGATACAAAATTACAATGATGGTCTTTATTACAGTTTTCTCCTGTTATTTTGAAGGAGACTTGAGAAGCGTTTCATTATACAGTGCAGCTCTTGCACATCTTGTTACAAGTGTTGTGCTTCTGAGGCAGTGCTGAGTGTAAAGTGAAGGGAGAAGGAAGGTGCCTGTTGGCAGGGTTAGCAGGAGAGCTGAGTGTTGAAGAAGCAGAAAGATAGGTGTTCAGTAGGTGGTGGGAGGATGGGGTGACTGGAGCAAGGTCTTGGGTGTTTTCTAAACAAGGGGCATGCTTTTGTGTTGGAGTCAAAGATGGGAAGTAAAGTAATAATGGTGGTAAGACCAGCATTTTTTCGTGTAACAGATTCCCTATATATTTAGTCTGGAAACTTCCCCACCTTTCCCCCCTTGTTGTTTAGTACAGGTAGCATTATAATTTATTGATGATTGGAAGCTTTTCTTTTGAAAAGGTTTTAGGTTTTGAAGCAATACAGACTGATACTTTAGGTATAAAACAAATGTGAACTAACTAAATTTTCTTTGGGATTTAGTTTTCAAACAATCTTCTCTAGCCTACTGTGTTTCTGAATTTGGTTGAAGAAAGCCTTTTATAGAGTTAACGTGCTTGCTTTTATTTCCTACCCACAGGCATGCAGGTTAACATACATTCATATTAAATTAATCTGAATTTTGTTTGGTGTTCTGAGTTCTCTGTTGCTTTATATTTTGGTTGTCTCTGACTGCATGTTTGCCATTGTAGCTCATTTATCATCAGACTGTTTAAAATTGGAATGTTACGAAATTTCTAATTTGCTTCCTTTTCATCTTTTAACACGCGCTGTAGAAATTTTAGCACTTTTCCCATTTGATTTAAGTTTTAGAGCTTTCTTAACATTTTAATGCAGTTCTCTTTTTATGGCTATTTTTAATTATAAACTCATAAATAGTTAGCTTACAATATTAAATGTTTTGACGTAAATTACTGTGTGATTTCATGTGCTTCCTTTAAGGAAAAAAGCCCTGGTTTTCCTCTTAAGTTCATTGACCTGCTTGAGTACAAATTTGGACCACAAAGAAGCTAATATAAGAATTTTCCCTAGCTTAAGGAAAAAAAAACGATGGCCGTTAATTTCCTCACTTTTTAATATGGAGATCTTAAGAGTAATTAGTACCTTTTTTAAAATACCCTTCTTACTTATTCTTTGAGTGTGTCTTGGATATTTAGAAACTACTTCTTCATATTTTGTTAATTTAAAACAAAGGAAAGCAATTTACTTTCCAGTTTTGTGATTTAATTGCATGGTGCTCTTGTTTGTCATTGTCTTAATCAGGAGAGAGCATAAAACAGTTACTTCTCTGTTATTCCTAAAATATGTAACGTAATGTAAAAGCTTTTAGTTCTTTTTCTCTATTGAAAGAACCCACTCTTAAAGTAGCTCTAAATGCACTGGTTTTGCTATATGTCTCCCCATCACAATATAGCTTTAGAATTTGCCACCCATATATGCTACTATCTTTATATAAAACGTAAATATGAACATTATTTTCACATTTTACAGAATGTGTGGTAGGTGTGTGCTTCAATTTGCAGGTTGAATGACTGCAACTGAAAGGTTGGATTACTTGCTGAGGGCCTTATAAAGACATTTCTCACACTGTCAGTGTTAGATAATAGGTTTCACTGGAGGAGGGCAGCATAAAATGAGAGTTGCTCTATCCACCAACAGCTCATGATGCCTTGGCAGAAGTGATGGGGGGGTTTGCAGCATCAGGGTGAGCTGGAGACAGTGTCAGTGATCACAAGACTCAAGTGCCTAAGAGCTGGAAGGAGTCTGGGGAAGAGGGACATCTGGAGTGTCCTGGTACAAAGGGGGTTATGGATTCTTTTCTGGCTGCCCCCTTTCAGTGCAGTGGCTTGCCTCCTTCAAAATGCATATGTCCAAATTGTGCATTCTTTTAGTCTGTATTTGAAACTACCAACTGTACCACAGCTTTGAATCCTAAATAAACCGTGTTGTATTGTTTTAAGAAAACTCCCGAGTGCCAGTCCTGTCACCCTAGGATGAGAACTGATACTGTAGGAACAGGTTAAAATGGTTATTTCTGACTTTGATCACAACTAATAAAATTTGGAGAATCCAATTTCTGAAGTGTCTGAGAAGCTCTCAATTTACAGCTGAATTTCTTCACAGTACAAGGTCATGCTGTGCCTTTTCTTTACTGTTGTGTCTGACGTGTAGATGGATATTTTTACGTGGGCATATTTTGGGAGCTGTGAAGTTGGTGGTGTTTGTTGAACATTGACCCAAGTAAATGCAAAATATGACTAATAAATTAAATTTAAAAGTGAGACAAAATCATGTAGTGTTCAAATTTGCCTAGGCTTTTCTTGCATTTACTTACAGTGTACTTGTTAATCTTTGTAAAACAAAAGTATGTTTTACTATCTTAAAGTCAAGAAGAAATGACT
Organism: Numenius arquata; assembly: GCF_964106895.1. Taxonomy (NCBI): domain Eukaryota; kingdom Metazoa; phylum Chordata; class Aves; order Charadriiformes; family Scolopacidae; genus Numenius; species Numenius arquata. The sequence goes on from NC_133576.1 coordinate 118,978,538, forward strand.
TGTGGGAAATTTGCACCTGCTTATGCATTCTCTCATACTTTGGATTTAAATTTACCTCTCTACAGTAATACAATGGAAGCTAATAAATCTCTCTCTTATTTTATAGTTTGGGAATACATGCTACTGCAATTCAGTTCTTCAGGCACTTTATTTTTGTCGACCATTTCGAGACAAAGTCTTAGCATACAAGAGTCAACCAAGAAAAAAGGAGAATCTCCTTACATGCTTAGCTGATCTCTTCCACAGTATAGCCACCCAGAAGAAAAAAGTTGGAGTAATACCTCCCAAGAAATTTATAACAAGATTACGAAAAGAAAATGGTAACTTTTTTTTTTCTTTTTCTTGTGTGATAATCATAGGAATTATGATTTAATTCTAAAGATGACATAGTGGAATACTTACATATAGAAAGTGTTCTTGGTCCTGGAGGTAACCCTAGAATAAGGGTGTAACCCTGGAGCCATTTTGAGAGAGAATCCTTGCCTCTCTCTCTTCATGTAGAACTGAGCGTATTGTCAGTGGCTGCTTATGAAATTGCTTGCTATTTTTGTCTCTCTATGAATTGTATTTTCATAATCAAAATTCACTCTAAAACTTTTGTTCTGTGTTTAAAAAAAACATTACTCTGAATGCAGAAATCAGTCTCCCAAACTGAGTGTGTGGAAAGGACATTAAGACTTCCCTGCAAGAATCTAGCTTAAAACTCCACAAATTTTTAAATTCCTTTAGAATTTATGCAATACCTAGCTTGACCTACTTTTTAAAGGATTAATGAATTTTAAAATCACAAAGTAGTTTTGGCTACTTTTTTTTTAACTGTAATTTATATCCTAAATTTCAAGAGATTTCTAGAGATTTTTAATATTTCTTATCTGCAGGGCTAATTGGTCCAAATGTTTTAGAAAATAATTTGATGTTAAAATATAAATGAAACCTTGTAATAATAATAAACTTTATGAGGTACCATATTTAATACCGCTGCTGCAGACACGTTCACACTGTTGTAATCTCTCCAAGACTATATATGCAGACTAAAAATGTGTTTGAATGTTAGGATGACCATCTCTGTAGTAAAAACAAGAACTAAAGTATTATAATGACATTCCTAATTTGAAGTGACCCCTCTGTACGTTACCTGAGAGCTTTTTTTAACAGTATTATTACAACTTACCGTGTGCATTGCCAATCTCTTACCTATGTAGAATAGAAAACTGTCATTCAATTCTTCAGTAAGTATACTTGAGTCAGTATGCTTCTATGTTGATGCATGTATGGAAATAGTTCATTATATCAATGACTGTTGACTAACTGTGACGAATGTGGAGAATGGTTCAAACAGAAAGTAAACCACAGGAGCCATTAAGTTCTTTTTAGAAGGTGTTCTTTTTAATGCTTGATTATGTTATAATGCTAATATTCTAAGCAGGAGAAGGCAATTGGAAAATCTTCATTAAAGAAATCAGATGTGAAAGTTCAGATTTTGTTTTCTTTTGGGGTCTCTTAATGATGATACTCTCACCTTTTCTACAAATAAATGGCTAAATTGCCAGGCAGCTAAATTGTCAGGACATCATATATGCTATTAAGTGCTTATGGTAAAGGTGTATAATTTTGAGCTTTAAAGAAGACTTAGTTAAAGAATCAGACAGATAAGCAACACCAAGGTAGATTCTGTTCCAGTCAGTGTCCAGCTATACCAGGGTGATGACTGAGAACATAATCCTATTGTATTCCAGACTACAATGCTGCTATTCCATCTTTATTTTCGACATCTGAATAGAACATACATATATTAATGACCTTAAAGCTTAACTGGCTGGGAAGCAGCTGTTGGCTTGAAGTCAGCTGAAGGTATACTGTTATGTTTGCTTAAATTTCTTCTAATCATAAAATGAACAATGTGTAGCTTTCATTCTGTTGTACTTAATGCTAATTTACTGACAGGGCACATAGCCCTGAGAGGTCCATGATGTAACACTGTGAAGAATCTCTGAAGTGTTTTACCTCAAGAGACTTGTAGCTCTTGTTCTGCCTTCATTTACTTGATTAAATAAAGACCTTATGGTTGGCTAGATTCAGAATTGAACTTACCCTTACTTCTCAAAAATAGTGTAGTAGTTCATTAAATAAACTACTTGGTTGATACTCTTGGCTGACCTATTGCACTACTTAACCTCTCCAAATGATCTAGATTAGCATCAGATTCTTCCTACTTTGGTAATAACTCAGGATTATTATTTTTTTTTCCTATTTGGAGTTTACTTCTGGATGCCATCAAATGAATGATAGTAAAGCTTCCATGTAATCCCTGTATGCACTCCAAAACTTAAGCTTCAATGAGTATCTTTTTCATTCATCTTTCCAGTTTTGGGAACCATCCCTCCACTGAAGGCCAGTCTCTTAGTATATTCTTGGACTACAAGCAAATTGCAAGTTATAATTAATTAAAGTAATTGCACGTTAAAAGACTTGTATGTTATTAGCCAGTGATACAGAATGCTTTTTAAATTGGCAGGTAAATGTCCTTGTAACAATTCTGGTCAGAGAGAGAAGATGTAACTATTAGTATATCTGACTGAATGACTTTATGGTTTTCTTAGTCCCATTCCTGATGTGAGGATTTGTGACAGCAGAGGATTTCTCAGGTTGATATTCCAAGGGACTACAATAAACGAAGTTTTCAGGGCAGTACCATTTTGAACAGAAAACAGAGAGTAGACTTCTAAGAGAGTTCAACTTCATGCTTTAGTCTGTATCATTGCTGAGTACACAAGTATGTGCCACTGAAACTATTCTCCTTCTACTGAATTAATCCTAAAACTATTATGTTGACAAACAGAGGACATGAAAGCATAATGAATCCATTATTAGCTAACCAACAAGTCCACCAGTAATAAAGGTACCACATATACCAATCACCAGAAGCAATATTTCAGATCTTGAAAGACAAATCTATCTATTACTTGAAGTCCTAATTTGAAACCTGTTTGCTCTTGCTGTGACTAGAACTTTAGGCTAGTTTGATATGGCTTCTACAAATACTACCTTACTTAAAGAACTTTAAGAAAGAAAAAAGTTTTTTCAATATATCAGTATCTTTAAGATTTTTATCTTAATCTTATTTTCACTGCTAGTATTGATGACACTGCGCTTATGACAGAGCAGCAGGGGACTTAAAACCCTAAAAGTGAAAATAAATAAAGCAATGTTTTGAGCATTTATTGTTCATGTTCTTTTTGTGACAGAACATACAGACAATGAAATATTTCCTGTCGTAGTTCTCAGTTCATTTCTGGAAAATATCAACATCTAATGCTATTTGAGATGCCCATTGTTATCCAAGACATTGACGTAAGCTTGGCAGAGATAGCGTGGCCCCTGTAGGAGATCATTGTGACCTGTCATCTGGAGACTGATCGGGATAAGCTATAACATTTCAGGCAGCACTATACATACACCTGTGTTTAGGTAGTTGAATTATGCCCTAGTTTTCCTGCAGAACGGTTCACTCTCTTGTTAATTCTAATCAGCTGAGAGATTTCTGTGAATGTAAGCTTACTTGCCCCCCCTGTTCCCAACCCCTGTATTTTTGGCTTCGTTTATGAACTACACATTTTGGGTTGGTGTTGTATTGTCATGAATGATTCAAGATGTGTAATAAAGACTGGTTTTGAAATTTGACTTCTTTTAAAATCTTTTTTGTAGTGTAGCACTAACCAGTTAATTAAAAAATCTTCTGTTTTATCCCGTAGAGCTTTTTGATAACTACATGCAGCAGGATGCACATGAGTTCTTAAACTATCTATTAAATACAATTGCGGATATCTTGCAAGAGGAAAGAAAACAAGAGAAACAAAATGGTCGCCTACCTAATGGCAGCATTGACAATGAGAATAGCAGCCCGCCAGACCCAACCTGGGTTCATGAAATCTTTCAGGGAACGTTAACTAATGAAACCAGATGTCTTACATGTGAAACTGTAAGTCTGTATATATGTCGTAAAATGAATTCTTCCATGTTTCAGAACTTCATGTTTCATGATTAATTTATCTCAACAGACTAATGAACTAGATGAGTTTGTTTATTTAGAAATCTTACATTCATCTAAACATTTGGATTTTTTCTTTGTTAATGAGAAGATTTCAGCAGCTGATGCATGAATTGTAGGAAAAGGCTTTTGGTCAATATTATGAAAATGCTCCATTGAATTTTTGTCAATGTGATCATAATCAACTTCAAAATTTAGATTAGAAAATTCTAAATCGATGTATTCCTAAGAGCAATGAAGCCTGCCACTTGGGGATGTGGAGTTCTCAAATTTTATGTCTTAATAACTTAATGTCATGCTTCGTGATACATTCCATAAATAAGTATTCCGAACCAGTTTCCACCTATTTCTAGTTTTTAAATTTAAAGCCATTGAAATCAAGATACTATGGTTGGCTTTTGGCACTGAGACAGTAGACTGGGATTCTCAAAGAACATAACTTAATGTGTTGGAAAAGTAATCCTTTCTTAAATGTCTGTCCACAGAAATTCTTCTAATACTAATCCCTGAGAAATAAATTCCTTCTTTGACTAAGCTGTACTAAAATTTTCTTTGAGAATAGTTCTACAATAAGAAAAAGCATATATTTCAGAGAAACTCATAATTGAATTTTACCTGCTTGAGAAAAAGAAAAAGCAGCACAACTTGAAAATTACAGTAATTCTGTCATGATTTATGCCTTAGTGTAAAAAGCTAAATGACTGTACTTTGCTATGACTCTTCATACCTATTTTCCTTAATTAGGTAATGCACACATTTCAGCACGACATTGGAAAGGAGGAATAAATCGGATTAAATCTTTATATTTCACATGTAATTTTCTCCGTCTTCTAGAAATACCCACCTCTCTTATTTCAAAGAAAATAGCTTCTTAATGTTGTATGTAATATAACTGCAGACTTCAGTAGATCTTGGTATTTTGAGTAATTTAGGTGCTGATTTCCAGCTACCATTCTCTTTTTTCTGGTAGATTTCCCCTCCCAAATAACTATTTCATGGCAACTGTGAATTGCTTCTCTTCTAGTTCTTGAACTTCTTGTTTTTCTTCTTGAAACATGAGTTTAGCTTAGTCTCTTAACAAGACTGACCTGATTACCTTTCCTCACTATGGCATAGTGAATTACCACTGTCACGATTTTGATCTGGGTACAATCCTTAATACAATTTTAAAATGCTTATATGCTCTTTGCCAGCATTATTAGTTATCAGGCCTATCACAATTTTGTGAGGTTTACTAATATCGCTCAGTTTTATTTTTCTGTTAGCTGTTGCTGAATAGGATACACCGTGTCTGCCTGCCACTGTGCCTCCTTGTCCAGTTGAATTTCAAATTCGGTGTTCTAATATACTTGATTCAGTATATTAGGGCCTTTCTTTTCCAAGCCCTATCAGTTTCTGTCTATTCAGTACATCAGCTTGTGTCTAATTAAAGCACAGAGACCTGAAAATGGGTACTTAGAAACACATTTAAATGCATTAAATAAGTAATACTACTGTGAATAGTGTCTTACTTTAAAAAAGTCATAGGTGCTCACTATATTTGAATGTTTACTGGAAGCTGCTGCCATTCAGAGTCTTTCTGTGTTTAGAAGTATAACTTAAAATATCAGGAGTACTTGGATATAGCTTATGTAGAAGACTACATAGCAATTGCAGATGGTTTAGCACTTCTTAACAATAAGACAATAATCTTAGTATATTTTTTATTTAAATTTGGAGTTTAATGTATACTTCTATATAAAGCATGATTATCTCATTGCTGCAAGTGAGAGTGATTATGTTCTAACTGGCCAAACCTACTCATCGTTCCTTGACTGAAGATTTATCCCCAGTTTAAGTATGGACAGTGAAATATAAGGAACATAGATATGATTATTTAACAAAGATTTGTGTCATGGGTCAAGCCACAGTATAAAATAATTAGGTTACAAAATGGATTGTAAGTTTTCTTTACATGCTTTTGATGTGATTTCTTGTTGTCATACTTTCCCCCTTGCTTGATAGAGGCAGTATGATGATGTAAATATTACAAATATTTGTGGCTAATTGATAAAAATGATCTAGAAGTTCATTGGTTCTACAGATTTCTCTCACAATTTAAGGAAAGAATAATAGAAAATAAAGTTATTGAGTTCAGTAAGATTAAATTTGAAATGCCTAAATGTGGGCAGTACTTCTACAGAGAAAAATGGGAAATTGTCTTGGGTTAAAAGCACCAAACACATCGATAATGTTTTTCTCCAGCTGATAGCCTCAGTCTTGTGTTCAAATGACTCTACGGGCATAAAAATCTTTGTTTCAATTCTACTTTGGACTGAGGAAAGGCAATGAGGAAAATTTCAGTGGTCTCTCATACAAGAGTACCATAGAAGCCTTAGCTATGCCCTACTCTTTTTTTTTTGTTTTGTTTTGTTTGAAACCGAGATAAATCATGCCCTTTGTTTCAGCTTCATTTAAAAATAGTTTCTGTCTTATCACACATGGGAGCCTTCAGTTGCAAAAGCTTTTTTGTCAGTGAGCTGATTCATGTTTATAGTGAAGTTCCAAACGGAAAGAAATAAAGATTCCATGAATGTTAGCCTTCTGAGTTTTCTGTTCTGTGTTGCATTGGTCGTCAGAGTACAGCTGAGCTGTTTGAGTGCAGATTACATCCTTGATGTGCGTACAACATGCCATCACTTTTAGGCAGAATACTGGAACACGCAAATTCTTCACTGTTATTCAGGTGCTCATATTAGGAGCACACTCAGATAGCTTTCTGAACACATCAGGGCTTGATTCCGGAAGTGAGGAGATTTCTGACCGTGTCAGTCTTTTTTTTCATTCTATAGGTGATTGAAATATATAGCATTGGCAACTTTAATCTAAGGAACCTGGTGATGTTTATTTGAAAGAGAACCTCTACAGAAGGGGGAGTGGGGGCTGGAGGGGAGGGGGTGGTTAGAGTGAAAGGTGACTTCTTCTTAATATTTCTTCTTTTTTTTAATTAAAACTGTATGAGTTAATGTTGGGAAAAAAAAAAAAGTAGTACTGTTCAAATACTAATATTCAAAAAAATCTTGATAATTTAGAAATTGCTATTCTTAATTTTTAACATAGATGGAGAAAATCCACTTGGCTATTCTTTCAATAAAGCCTTTAATGGTTCCTCATGATCTTAAGTGCACAATGATGGCTAACCTGAGAGAGTTTCTTTAAAGCAGTATTATCAGTATTATCACTAAGAATTGAAGAATTCCTTTGCGAACTTCTGGTTTCAGTACTAATCGTTTTTTAACCAAGTACAACACATATCTTTCCTCTTCTCCATCTCCACCCCACCCTTAGACCTTCTGCGTGGGATAAAGCTGCCTGTGAAATCTTTATTGTTTCATGGAATTTTCTTTGATTAGACCAAGAGAGGAAGAATTATCTAATTGCATGTCTGAATAACACTGCTCACGTGACTCCTAAATTCCAGCTGTCCTAGCTGAAGACTGCAGCAGAGTATTTTCTAGAACTGATTTTTTTTTTCTGAGCTGCTCTTAATCCCTAGGCTAAGATGTTTTCCACCAGAATTCTTAGTGTTATAAACACAAGTTTGATAATTCTGAAAGGGGTTTGCAATGAGATATTAATTCTCAAAAATAGTAGTCTTGGCTACCTGTATTTTTCTTCTTATTTTCTATGTATGCTGCCCTTAGCAACCGTGTGTTTCTCATCTTATAATAATCAGAGAACAATTTTCCAAATATATTTTTATTCCGAGTTGAAAAGGGAACATGAATCTCATGTTTTAAACATCAACTGACCTTAGTTCTCCTGTAGCTGTTTAACTTTTCCTGCTTTCAATCAAGAAACTGCAGCCAGCCATCTTTTTTAAAAGCATTTACTTTTGTACCTAGGAGTCATAAAAGGCAGAGGACATTCTCATCCGTGGCATTGAGTATCTCTAGATACAGAGAGGAAATACTAGCCGACAAAAGTTAAGGTTGTAGATTGCCATTTCCTAAACATTTTAATAACATAGTTGATTTTTCAGGGCAGCTGTGGATTTTGTCCATCACCATTTTTCAGAATTTGTGATGGAATTTATTGTCTGATTCTAGGAATTTGTTTTACTTTAATTGTTAGTCTTGCATCTTTCTAAGAAATGTCTATGCGCTATTCAGCCTTCATCAGACCAAGTTCCAAGCTCTCATTTACCAACAAATTTGCGATCTGCTGCTCATTTAAGAGTATGAATCTAGGTAGGATGAGGCTTCAAAGTATTTGTACTCTTTATTAGGGACGCTATGATATGCAAATTCATAACTTTCAGTTGGAGGGAATCATAGGGGAAGAACAGAGGTGAGAGCAATAAATAGAAGAATCCTAGTAATTGTATTCTTTTGAAAAGAGTGAGGTGTAGAAAGAACTCGGTATTAATATTGTTGACCTGAAATCACAGCATGATGACAACCGGTATTATGCAGCCCCACAGACACATATACACTTCCCTATTCCTGAAAAAAATCAGAAACGGAGATCTAGCATATCTCTGAAATAGAAAGGCCACTTGTAACAATATTTAAAAGGCTGTTATAAGGTCAAAGATGCATTCTGTCAATAGAGAATGGTACTGAAAAACAAAGGTAAATTAGTATAACTGTTTTTAACTATAATCTATTGGTTCTTTTTTTCCGGTAGATAAGCAGCAAAGATGAAGACTTTTTAGACCTTTCAGTTGATGTGGAGCAGAATACTTCAATCACTCATTGTTTAAGGTAGACGCAAAAATCTGAATTTTTGTAATTTGTCTATTATCTGTTACCTAGAAAGGCAGAAGTAAAACTGAAAGCTCACAAGCTTAGCAAATTTTAGCTTATTTAGTCTTGAGTATAAAATTGTGTTTATATTTTACTTGTTTGTATGTATAGTTCAGATAAGAAACTAGTATCTATAGTATTTCTTTTTTTTTTTTTTTAATTTAGGGGTTTCAGCAATACAGAAACTCTGTGCAGTGAATACAAATATTACTGTGAAGAATGTCGCAGTAAGCAAGAAGCACATAAAAGGTACCTCAAACTAAAAGAGGGGAAAAAAGTAACCCCTGCATTTCATGAAGATACTTTTGTATTTCCTTGTGTAGTGTGTATGAGGCAGGGGGAGAACATTATTTTTCCCTTAATTTTTCTCACTGTTCTTCCACTTAAGAATAGCTTGGTTGCATTCTTCATGTTTGAATTCAGTGAACCTACTTCAATGAGTAATGAGAATCTATGTAAAGCATTTTGGGAGTCCTTTGATCATCATTTATTTTACAAATGAGAAAAAGAATGGTCTTAAGACCAAAACTAAGTTAAAAAGACAAGTTAAAACAAACTACCAGTGACTAATCAAAGATTATGGGTAATCATGAAGAGTCACTGATTTCATGTGACTTTTTAAACTTGGTTTTGTCTTGATAATAGAATAGTTTTTCCAATTGCTCTAAGAATCAGTTTGATAGCACTTTTTTTCTGATTCAGTCAGAATGAGGCTTGTAACTTTTTCTGTTAACTGAGTTTCTGGTTTCTTAAAAGTGCATAGTTAGTTGTGCTAAACTTCTGCTTAACAGTGTTCCTGAAAAGCATCAGAAGCTCTGTGGAAGCCTGAAATTCATTATGTTTAAAAACAATTCTTGTCTGCCTAATAATTCTTCTAGTCTTATTTACACCTTTGAAAAACCTCTGATTTTGTATACTGTGTGGTATTTATTATCTGAGAAAGTATTTGGCTGCTTATAGATGAGTTGAAGGGATGGGAACACTGACATGCTCTACTGGTTATACCACTGATTCTGGTTATTTGATTTACCACAGATTTAGCACATGGTTTTTGGCATATCTCATATGCAAAGTCTGCCTTCACACATTACCTGAGCTTACTAATTGGTGTGTATTAGAGGGTTGTGAAGCCAGGTCTGTCCTGTTGCCTTAGCTCTTGTTTCTGTGTGGGAGGTAATGTGATCCCTGACCAGTACAAGCTGTGTTGACATAAACCTGTACTGTAGGCACTGCCGTATTGGCAAAACACAGCTTTTTGTGTTTATATTTTGCTTTTCATGTGGGGCTTAAGTTCAGTTTCACTACAGTCATGATTTTCTTCCACCTCTATAACACGGAGTTTATCTGTGATAGTGTCAGCTAGCAAAGCTGGTATACTGACTCTCTTCACCAGTGAAAGAGCTCCTGTTACCAAACACAGTTGCGTTATGAGAAGAGGACTTTCATTTTGAAAAAAGAAATAGAGCAGAAATTATATCTGCATCTCAGTAATATAATAAAAATGTAACTCTCCCTAAAAATAGTTGCTTCTGTCATCTTTCTGCTCTTCTCCAGCTTTTTTCAATTTCTAGTTCCCTTGTGGGCCATGGAGAAAATTTGAGGCTAGCAGGGTTTCCTACAGGTTACTGTAAGTATAGGTTTAATGAGAAAAAGGGAAGAAAGATGAGTTTTCAAGGATTTTGTCCCCAGTCCCCTATCTTTTGAAAAAGGATTCTCTTGTGCAAACATATTTCCTGACATTCTGAAAATGTGGTCTTAGTAGACATGTCTGAAACCTGAGCTGTGTTGAGGAGACTTTTGAGCTGTCTTTTGGGGCTGAAGGCAGTTTGAAAAATTCAGCACAGTGCTGATCTAAGGCAATTAGCTGTGCCAAGAAGCAGAACACTCCATCTTCAATGCTCTGTTAGTATGGGCAAATTTATTGCCCAGAGAGTGGACATCTGTGTTTGCTGTGTTTGCAGGCCAGCTGTAGCTGAGGATTTGCAGGCACTGATGCGAGATCTCAATACCTCAAACTAGGAAAAGGGGCCAGTGAGCCCTCAGTAAAACTAGATTATCACTTTCTGTCTCTGACTGCCATAAAATAATGCTGCAACATTTGTACAAAATTATTGTGCTAGAGCACAGCATTATCTTGTTTGGGTAGCATGAGGTAAAGTGAATAACAGTGGCCTGTTCGTATCCCTTGGCAATGTTAAATGAACAGCTTGATATGAAAACTTGGAGTAATACATACATAACAAAGTGGTGTAACAAAGCCTATTCTAAAAAGCTTGTTTGACTTGGCTGGTTTACTGAGAAATTAGACTGGAACAGGGTTTCTGGAACAACTTTGTTGCAACACCTCCACTGTGTACCAACTGGGATGTAGGTTTGGGTTTTGGTAACAGGAAAGCTATGGGGAGGTATGTTTAAAAATTGAATTCCATGCTGTGCAGTCATTATGTCTGAATTATTATGCAGGTTCATCATGGTTATTCTTCTTATTATATATTGTAGCTTATTTTTTAAATACATTTGCAAGTCTCAGCTGTTAAAGTCTACCTTTAGTTTAGCAACACAGGACATGTTCAATATTTATTAAACAGCTGATTATTTGAGCATCTTTTAATACTTGCATAAAATTTTAAAGACTTCAGTAAGACAGTTTTCCTGTTTGTTGATACCAACTGAATGTTTGGGCTGGATATTGGAAATACTGTTGATTGTTGTTTTTTTTTTTCAGGATGAAAGTAAAAAAGCTGCCTATGATTCTAGCTCTCCATTTGAAGAGATTTAAGTACATGGATCAGCTGCATCGATACACAAAACTCTCTTATAGAGTAGTTTTTCCTTTAGAGCTTCGTTTATTTAACACCTCAGGAGATGCCACCAATCCTGACAGAATGTATGACCTTGTTGCTGTGGTAGTTCATTGTGGAAGGTAATAACTCTATTTTACACAAGAAATTTTCGTACAAGGTTAACTGTTTAAAAAACAAAACACTTAGTATCACATAACTCTAATAGCATTTAAAGACCTCTTAAAAGAAAAGTTTCTTAGGAAGGAAAGTATTGTGGGAAGGTACTACCAATCCTGACAGAAAATATGGCTTTATTCCCATGATAGTTTATTGTGAAAAGTGATATCACTGTATTTCACATGACAGACCTTTGTATGAACTTAACGATGTTTTAAAAAAACCCACAAAACATTCAATATCATATAACTCGTAAAATTTAAAGATTTTTTTTTTAAAAAAAGTTTCTTAGGAAGGAAAGCAATATAGAACAGATCTCTTTATAAAGCATTTCCTTTAGGGTGTTGTGTTTGTCTTTTTTTAAAGGTTGAGCAACAGAAATACATCCATATATTATATATTATAATTTGTAGGTTACTTCGTTTCGATTTGTATTTGATTTTGCTATACCCAATAAATGTTCTTGTGGCTTCAATTCTTAAAATTAGGGCTGCTCTACAAACTGTTTATTGAGTAGATAAGAGGCCCAAAGTTGAAAATAATGATTTAACATCTAGAATCAGAATAATATACACTGTGAGGTCAACTACTTGCAGCTCAAAGCAGAGCTAGCTTCGATGTTAGATTTGGTTGCACTGGCTCAGTTTCATGAGTAGGAATGCTGATTTCATTGCCTCTTTGGGCACCTTGTTCCAGTTTGTCAGTGTTGTCACAGTGGCTTTTTTTTTTCCCTCCTATATCTGGTCAGAATTTCCCTTGCTGCAGTTTGTGACCACTGCCTCTTGTCCTTTCACTGTGCATTTTTGAGAAGAGCCTGGATCTGAGTTCTTTATAGCTCTTCTGTTATGGGCAGCGAAAGACAGCAGCTGGTTTCCTCATTTAGGCTTCTCCAGGCTGAATAAAGCCAGCTCCCTCAGCCTCTCTTCATCCGTCTGGTGCTGTAGCCCTCTGACAAATGTAGTGGCCTGCCACTGGACTTCCTCCAGATTATCAGTCTCTCCCTTGTACCTCCCTTGTTGGGAGAGGTCATGTCTGAAATATCATGCCCAGTTATGGGTTCCAGCATGCAGAGTGGTGGGGAATATCACTTCACTGCTGGCTCTACTCTTACGGTACAGGCCCACATACACTCAGCCCTGTCACTGAAATGATACACCGCTGACTAACGGCTCAACTTACTGATCCCCTGGGCCCACCTAGCAAGCTGTTTTGCAGCTGATGCTCTTGGATGGAGTTAGTCTGGCACAAGACTTTGCATTCATACTTGTTAAACTTCATAAGGTTCTTATCAGTCCATCCTCCCAACTTTTTGAAGTCCCTCAAAATGGCAGACCTGCCCTCTAGTTGCCAGTTATTGCCCTTTGTTCTACCCCCATTCCTCCCTACATAGACCTACGATTAGAGATAAATTGAGTAGATTTCAAGTTGGCCAGGACAATTTTGGAAAATAAGTCTTTGTGCCATAGTCTTCTGGGACACTCTTGTTCTGGATTTTAGGGAAGATAGAACCTGTCCATTTCTGACCATTCTGTCCAATTCTGACCATTTCAGTCTCCCTCATTCAAGCTGCAGTCTTGGAAACTTACCCATTCCCAAAGCCATGGCAGGAAATGGACCCTGTTTTCATTTGGTTGTGTGATTTAGTACGCAGGCATGTCCCTCACAGGTGGCAACCTTCCCGCCCTGATTGAGACATAAAAATTGTATGAGCTCTGTTACCTGGTTAAGGCAGTTCCAGAACTGCTTTAACTAGTTGTCCACTTTCAGTTGTAAGGTTCAGCTATTTCAAAGAGGGTGTTACTTCCTTACATGAAATCTGATTAGAAACAGGACACTTTTAAAGTTGGGTTTTTTTTCCTGTTGTAGTTGTGGAGAAATTTCTTGTCTGTCATAAACTGAAGAGTTGTGCATTATAACAGTTTTCATTTAATTAGGAGCCCTTCTCATGGCTGTCAAGATTCTGGAGACTTCTAAACTGTCAGTTCAATTCAGTTTTTGTTTACAGTGGACCAGATAAAAAGATTCCTGAGTGAGAATGTAAATGAACAGCAGTTGTACAGCTTTTTCTTAAGATCAGAAATAGTTTGGAATCTGTTCTGTCCCTATGAAACATCAGAATGCTTTCTTGATTTCACTTCTCCGTCTCTTTTTTTCTTTTAAATTCCATTTTATTTTCAATGCCTGTGCTGCTTATTCCTCATTTGAAATTATAATCCCTGTTTTAGCACAATATATTAAATGTAGAGATAAGTAAGACCTCATTATGAAGATGATATAAGTGGAGGGGAAAAAAGAAAAGAAACATCCAAACAGAAATTATACTGGTAGCCATTTTAATTACTGTTAAGTATTGCTTTTCAACAAGAAAAAAACAATTTAATGAAATACATTTGTACATACATGTGTGTTATTGTCTGTGTTCTTTTCTAATTTTATTTTACAGTGGCCCTAACAGAGGACATTATATTGCAATAGTGAAGAGTCATGATTTTTGGTTGCTTTTTGATGATGATATTGTTGAGGTAAGCTTTGTGTAACCCTGGACTTTTTTTCTCATACCAACCAGAGTGCATGCACCCCTCTTGTGTGTATGGATACTTAAAGTAAAAGGACTGGTATGCTAATGAAAAGAAGGTTCAACACCAGTCTAAATGAGCAATAACTGTGGGTGCAAAGCTGTGCTTTACAATCTGACTGTACAATACTTCGAATTGCATTTTGGTTTTTATACTTGTTGAAGGAAGCTTCTTTGTTTATGGCCACTGTCTTTCATCTTAGTTTGATAAGCTATTCCTGTGACCAGAAGACGTGGCAAATAAAGATACAGATAAATTGGTTTTACTGCAGTTCTTCTCCAAAGGCAGTTTGTTGGAGCAAGCTGTTTGTCTGTATTTTCTAGGAGCTTATGATTTAATGGAATGTATCAGTCTGGTAGGCTGTGTTACTGAGCATTCAGACAAAGGTATATCAAAATAGGAAGCAACTTCAGATTTTGGGGATTTTGCCCTAAAATTTAAAACTTAATCCCTGAAACAGGAGCCTTTTGCCTCTGGTGGTATTCCTGCTAATATTAGCCATGCTTCCAGGAACTGATTTCTTGAAACAGCAGAATTCCCTTCACTAGTTTTGAATTTGTCATCTTTCTGTTTCATCAGTTATCTTTTATTGTTTATTGAGAGAAAGAGCAGAAACTACTGGTGTCCCTTTATAATATCATCTCAGGTTTTTCGCATGTTCTGTCATCTTCCTTTTTTCCCCTCTTGTCCATGCTTATGCATGAACAGAAGTATGATTATGCTGTCCAAGTCCTTTGCCTGACTTTATTTGAATTAATTAAATCTACAAAATGAATATTTTACACTTTCATTACAATACACAAGAACTTCATAATTGAAAAGAAGAAAAGTGGGTGAGACAGGTATTGGCCTTACATTGTTAACTGGCAGGACCAGCCAAGGGTATTGAAGAGTTCTTATCTCCAAGCCACATTATGAACGTTTTTATACACAGGAAATGACAAACATGGAAATACACAGAGCTGTTAGAAAAGTAATAGGATTGCTTCTGTGTCTTATCAAGATACACAGTAAATTGAAATGTCTCTATAGGGTCAAAAGTTCACTTTCCTCCAGGGAAAACAGAGCGCTGTAGTAGATCTCACATCATTTCACAAACATCAGGGACAATCTCTCCAGTCCCAAAGCAGTAACACCTAACAGTAACACATTTTTTTTTCTCTCTTAGTCCTTCTAAAGATGAAGGAAAGAAACTTTGTTTTTAAATCTAAAACGTCTCATTGACTTTTAGGCCTGTGGTTCATCATGTCGGAATGGCTCACTCCTTCCTGAGAGAGGTTTTGTTCCAAATAATGGGAATGAGATTAAATAAAATCTAAGTGAAGGAAAATTTATCTTTCTGCCTTTTTGTTGTTTGGAGCCCAATTGCCTTTGATTTAAAATGTGTCAAGAGAGCTTGCTTTCAGTTTCTTCTGTAGCCGAAAATGATGCCAATGAAAACTGGAAATAATCTTTTCACCTTCTCAACAGAATTTTTGCATCTTTCCCCCAAAATCTTGGTTATAGGAGGCTTTCTAGGCTAACAGGATCACAAGCAAACATTCTGTCTGAAAAACATAGGAAAACTTTGCCTTCATTTTCTACCTTATTCTCCTCTGCACTTGATGGGCTTACACTGCTTAGACTTAGAAATGATAGTTTGTACTTACATTCTTCATCTTGATCTAAAGTCTCAATGGGATATTCTTGTCTTTAAAATTTTTCTGTGTGAAATTTATGCAAGCAATGCACATAAGATTGCACTCATAGTAGGTTCACTTAATATATATAGCCACTATCCTCTGTGCAGTTGGTGGCAGAGGGGAAACCAAAACATAACTAGTTTGAGAATTATTTGGATTTTGTTACTTTATGTAATTATGTGGAAGTTATTTTTGTTTGACAATAGTTTTTAGAAGGGAACCTAATGTCATGTATATGCAAGATAGTCTTACTTTAAATTTTTGGGTTTTTACATACAGAAAATTGATGCACAAGCTATTGAAGAATTCTACGGGTTGACATCAGACATCTCAAAGAACTCTGAGTCTGGTTACATCCTCTTCTATCAGTCTCGGGATTGAGGGGGACCTAGTGAAGAGATGCCTCACATCTTCTCTATCTTGGAATGGAGCAAGCACTGAAAAAAATGAAAGCAGGGAGCTCCAGGGGCAGTAGCACAGTTTGCACAAGACTAAGCAAAGAGTTTGGGATTCTTAAAACCTTTGTATCATTTTCATTTTATTTGCTCAGGTATCGTGCTGACTACACATCTCCACTGCATCCCATAAGCAAAAAGAGAGATACCAGCCACTCTTGCAGGAGCTTTCCGTTAGGTAATACTATCTCTGTGATCCTAATTCAAAGCCCATTAAGGTCACTGGAGAACCTTTCGTGGACTTCAGTGGAATTTGAATCAGATTCTAACTGCACTGCCAGATTGGTGCAATAGGAGCATTAGAAATCTGTATTTTATACAGACTTTGTGTATGAAAGATAAAGGACTCTTTGTGAACTTAGTTTCCTGTGCTTAAGTTTAAAAGAATGAGGTTGGGAGGATTAACATGTAAGGAAGAAGATATATCTGGGCCCAACAATTGCCTTCTTGATGGTAGTAGTTTAACTGAAGATATAAACTGGTGTCAGGGAGGCAAGTGTGTTTTGCTTCTCTGAAGAAGCTTACGTTATTTATAATGTGTGATCGGGAACAATCAGTCAAGATTATGGCTTTTAATCTCCGTATGGGGAAAGATTTGGTTTGTAATAGTTTATTTTTATTTATAAATTATTGTAACTTAGGATCTTGTGTATTGTCCTTTATTCTAACAAGTATTGGAAATTTTATGTATTAATTTGAATTAAAACTAATTATGTTTAAATGTTACTGAAGAGCCAATATAAATTCTAAAAACAATGCCTACAATATCTGTGAAAAATTAATAACACAGAAGAGAGATTTCCTTCTGGAGGAACTGGTATCTGCATGAGGTACTTTATTTAATTGAATTAGAATATCCTCTTTCCATTAATGGGTGGGAAAAAAAGTGATGAAACTATTACATAGAAGACTTTAAGAACGCATGTGGTTAGAAAATGATGGTGCAGTGGTGGTATACTGGTCTTTATAGTTCTTTAATAATTTGTTAATGGTTCACACTCTAAGCAAATTAGAATGATTTGGATCAAACTAAACAATTTTAAGAATATTATTCTGTCTCCTGAAAATGGATCCACTTCTGTTCCCAGTGGCACAGGTGACTATCTCAATAACCTCTCAAGGTCTCAAGTATGAATTACATCTGAATAATAAGAAGAAATAGGCTTGGAATTTCATGAGACTGAAGATACCACATTCCTTTAAAAGTAATAATACTTAAGTCCTGTAGAGTGAAAATTTCTGAAATTAAGCAGTTTACCGTGCTTTAGGTTTATGACACAATAGCATTAAGAATTAAATCTTGACAAAACACCTGATCTGTAAGAAAGGTGAACTATTGTGATTTGACATTCTTCCGCTTACCAGTATGTTGTCTGACAGTAGCTGAATGTAATTTCTGGAAGGTCATGGGATGTGCATTCCAGATTATGGCAATCAGGTCTTGGATGTCCTTGTCACTCTCTCTTCAGCTGATGATTTTTACATCATTGTAATTTTCTAAGGTTATTGTATTGATACTGTTACAACTTTTGAAAAGAATGTCTCCTGACTGCTGCTATAACTGACTATTTACTTACCTGTATCTTTTAGCTCAGGAAATGACTTCACCTATTCACTCAGTTGAACAAATCTTTAACAGGGTCACTAAATAAATTGGGCTATTTAGCAACTGTCATGCTGTAACAAATTGCTTTTGTAAAATGCAAAGTTTCTAAGGCCTTGGTTTGGCTAGAATTCTTTTATATAAAGTTATGTATTACGATTAAACTACCAGCATTGTAAAGTAAAGCTTAAATATTGTGGGAGATGAAGAAAACATGATTGGATTTTTCTTAAAGGATTCAAATAATTTTAAAACCTTTTTTCAGCTTTCAATGGGAAAAAGGTGAAGGGGTGAATCAGTTGGATAGTGGTGCATGTTAGAAGGATGAAGTCCTTTGCATACTAAAGGTACAGTATTGTAAAAGAACTGTCGCATTTCTTTTTGCTAATTGAAAATGTTTGGGTTCTTTTTTCTTGTTTTTTATTTTTTTTTCTTCTTTGTGTAGTTAAAAGCTGAGGCAAGTTGTTGAGTATTTTATACCCTAACAAAATTTAAAACATTTTTGTTGTTTCACTGGTTTTACTCCTGCAATGTATTTTTATAAGATACTGACTTTTATTTTGTATAGGGTTTTTGAGATAGTATTCCAAATTATATATTTCATTTTTCTTTTAGTGCAGCTGGAATAATTGTAAGTTCTTAATTAAACTGATATCAGAAACTGCAACTTAAAAAAAAAAAAAGAGGCAGGGAAGTACAAAATATAATGGGTTGGTATGTAAAACATTATAGGATTTCTTTCTTGGCTGTAATACAGTGGGGAGCGTGGGAAAGTTGTCAGTTGTTTTAAATGTTGGAAATTATTTGCTGTGTAACTATGTAAATGTTAATTGGGACTACAGTCCCCTATTTTGTATATTGGAGCAAAAAATTCTATTAAATAAAGTATGTTCTCTAAAGGTAAGTACTGTATCCTTTGTGGAGCCCAAATGGTCAGTCAGCTGCCTTTTGTGCTTTTCAGTGTTTTCAAACCTAAAAAATATCTGGAATTTCCTGTATTAAGCTAAGCACTCTGAGCCATGGAGGGAGAAGTGTGTTTAATTACACTGCATTATATATCTTTCTAGATGTGTTGCTATGAAAATAGTTTGGTGGCAGCCATGGTTTTGGTGGTGTACTTCTCTGCAATTAGTTTTAAGTAAGTTGTTGGTATCTGAGGTAGAGAAGGGAGGGGTTTGAAATACTGTTCTTTCTTTACTTCCATTTCCTCAAAAAAATCTGTACCTTGCTGTCTGAGTCTGAGTTACGTAGGGGATTTCTTGGATTGCCACCTTGTGGGAGGAAGAACAGAAGGAAAGAAAAATTGGAGTGTTTACAGCATTAACATGAGAGACTGACCAAAGAACGAGAGTCCAGTATCAGAAGAAAAAGGTGCAGCTGGTTACAATATCTGTGTGTGATTCAGTATCAAGTCATTCTTCACTTGAAGTATACACTACTGTTTGTAATGAATGTATGTACTTACGGTTTTACAAACAGTTCATACCCTGCCACATTTGTAGTTGTGATGCCCACGTCCATAGTCTTTAACTGCATGAAAATAGTGACTTTTAGGCGTTCAGGTACATGTATGAATGTTTAAATTGAACTATGTTTTCTGAAGTTTGTAATAAACCAGATTGCATATCTTTAAGTGACATTTAGATGCTAGCATATTTGATGCCACTTCAGATCTTCTGCCATACCCTTCAACATATGACTAGCAGGGATAACACAAGATGCACAGATGATCTGCATCCTTCTGGAGCAGCAGCTTGAAGCCAGACAGGACATCCTGGCTTGTTCCCCATGTCTGTCTCTGTGTTTCCACAAACACTATTGCATATGCATTATTTCAGTCATATACAGGTGAAAGTCTGTATTGCTTGGTTACTTTTTGTGGTGATGTTTGTATAGCTTAAAACCTGAAGTATTTGAGGCTTCTAGTTACTTTCATAATTCCCATATTAAAATTAAAGGAACTTTAATTTTCCGGTCTCTCAGCTGTAGGTTTAAGATGATCATGCGTAGACTTAGTATTAAGCTCATCCTTGTAACTAAAAGAAATTTTGATATGTGAAATCTTCAGTCTTCACTTACCAGAACTTACTTAGCTTTGTTTCTTCTTACCTTTTTCTGCAGAAATTTTCAATTGGCCTTACCAGAAAAATCTGAACTGTGTACGGTTAATGTCATAAAGAGTTCCTCACAATCTTCCTCATAACTGTTCATTCAAAATTAGTAGTTGTCCCTTAGTATAGTATACCTCCAGAGCATGGATTATAGAAGAACAGGGATGAATTCTCTTATACACAAAGCTTTGTCTACATATACACATGAAGAGGTGACATCTTTTTTTTCTGTTTAACTGCTGACTTTGTTCAACGACAGAATTCAGCTTGGGCTGAAAGACTGAAAGTGGGAACTTTTAGAAAGTGTTGAAAATGCGACAACAACTGAGGATGCCAAAAAGGGTTGGGTAGTGGTTTGTTTGTTTTGTTTGGGTTTGGTGGTTTTTTTTATTTTTGGGTTGGTTTGGTTTTTTTAAGTTGCCTGAGAGCAGTTATTTTTGAAACTAGCATGTCATCCGTTTAGATGTATTCCTAGATTAAAGCAGCAGTACATGTGTCTCTTCAGTTACCTTTATCTGTAAGAGGAGAAAACTTCATGTCAGTACATGTTGATCATCTGTGGATTGCAGTATTACATTGCAGATACTTTTGTGATATTTTTTTTTCCCTAAAAGTTTAAATAGTTCCGATACAGTTTGTTTGCTTTCAAAGAGTGGCTTTACAGTGTAAGCTGACCGCCCCATTTGTCTGGGTTGATCTTAAGTTTGTGTGTCTTAGAGATTCAGTCTTTGTTTTCCCTCTTGGTAATGCAATATGCACATTTATGGATTCTGTCTTGTAAGGCTTCAGAGTCATCTAACCTCTCACAGCATAATGTGAGGTGTATAATACATTAGTCTCTTTACATGCAAGCCTCCGAGTACTCAGTTATTACTGAAATTAATATTCTATGTGATCTTTATTCAAGGGTTGTTCATTTTGCAGCAGCTTTGCTACTGATTGATTGTTATAAATAAACTATGCAGGTCAGCTACCGTGCAAACAGGCACAGGCTTCATCTTTTAAATAGAGATCTCTGGAATCTGTTGTTTCCAGTATTAACGATAGAGCGTGGTGAGGCAGAAATAAACTTCCTTTGGTCTGTATTAAAAATGCCTGCAAAATTGTGTGCCTCAACTTTTTTTTTTTAGTTAATTTTTAGGTTAAACCTAAGAATCTGCTATTATGGTTGATGAATCCCTTTGGGGAACTTGTGTAAGAATGTGTTGGATATGTAAGGAGGATTGTTTGCAGTCATCACCAGTTTTGAAATTAGCTGAGTAATATCTTCCAGTTTCTTCCCAAAAGTACAAGTAAATTACATTCTCTCTTTCCTTCTAATGGCTTGTGATTGCTGCCTGCATAAGAGATTGTAAGGGCTCAGAAAAGGGCAAGGTACTTTCTACATAGCTCTTTGTGTAGAACTCATATTGGCAGCATTAGGGAGGTTTAATTACAGAAGGATCATCAGTCGTGTCCTTGATCTGCATTCCGCAGGTTATGTAATCCAGGGAAGAAAATGCACAGCAGGATCCGTCAGAGAATACAGAGAAGTAGCTGTACAATTATTTACTAACATACTAGCCATAAAAGCAGCATTTCCTAAAAGATAAAATGTTGCATTTAATGCAGATTTCTGGTATTTGGAGAATTTAGGGAGTGCTCAAAACATCCTGCCATTCTAGGCTTTTGTTGCTTGTTAGAGTCATGCCTTTGTGTGTGTGTTTAATTTGCTATTTAAGCCTATATTTGAAATTTCCATCTGTACTCATATTAGTTAGGTTGATGTGATTGTATTAATGAGTGCTCCTCCAGAAACAATTTCTGCATATATGGCAGTCAAATGGAATATAATCTTTTAATGGTCTGATCTACAAAGCATTTTCGGGTATTCACTAGGATTCGTTTTTGTATTTTCTGTTACTAATTTTAAGTTAGAAAAATATTTTATTAGCATGCTATGTTAAGTGATTCTATATCCATGGATGCCTAAAAATCTTGCTGCTGTCAAGTATCAGCTGTTCAGGATTTCAATGTCATCATATCTTAACGCAAGTTGATGCTTGAGCTGTGATCGTTACGTTATTTCAACTATTTCTCTAAATGTTGCTTCGTTGTAGTGGCTGCATTAATCAGCTCTCATGAGATGTGCTAATGACATTCAGCTCGAGTTGCATACTTTCATGCGTGCACATTTATTTGTGTTTCTAGACGCTGATTATCCTAATGTTATGTCACATCAGTCTTCTCTCAGCATCTTTCACGTCAAGGAAGGCCGCTGATACGCAGGTACAGGCAGTGTTAGCTAAATTACTGAGTTGTATTTCAGACATGAGATCAATGTTTAAGATTTTTGCACTGAAAATACCTGGAGCTTTTTGTCTTCTAATCGCCATGCCTTTCTGGTGAAAGTACTCTTCAATATCAAAACCACTTTTTTGGAGTCATGAGACTGAACAAATAAAATCTTGATGTCCCCCTTTCTTCCTCTTTTGAAGGAGACTGAAAGGCATTCACTGTTTCTCCCTAAGATTGTTACAGAATCAGGAACATACTTGAAAAAGGAAACATTTGTTTTATAGAATCACAGAATGGTAGGGGTTGGAAGGGACCTTCACAGATCTTCTCATCCAACCCCCCCACCAAAGCAGGGTCATCTGGAGCAGGCTGGACAGGAAGGCATCCAAGCAGGTTCAGCTTATTTTTGAGTTTGCTTAGAACTCGATGTGGAGGCATGGCCGTATTACACAGAGATGTGTCAGAATGAATAGCAGGTTCTGTTAAGACCCATTGGGAGCTGGATACTAAGGAGGTATCACTGTGTTTGCTAATCCCAGTGCCTTCTAGCAGGACCCAACTTTTGCTAATATCTCCATCAGTGATATTTGGAGAGCAGCCACCAAGCACCTTCAGTGAATATTCAGAGAAAAACTGCATTCAGTAGGACTGTACTTATTAAGCATATGCAAGGCTCCAAGATTGACCGCTGCTCTTTTTCATTCCCTTTTTTTGGATAAAAGGGAGACCATTTTGAAGATAGAATTTTTATAGCTATAGGCTGTGTATTCACTTTTTTTTTTTTGTGGTGAAATTCTAGTAACTTTTTCTGAATTGCAGAATATCAGGAGAAGGGACTGCAGGTTGAGATCAAGAAGTTTGTTCCACACATGTATTGCAACACCAATTAGCCTCTTTTTTTTTTTTTTCTATATATTACATTTAGAAAAATTCCTAATTCACCAGAGGAGAAATGAAACAGAAGTGACTGTAGTTCCTAAGCTGTCTTTTGTCTTTCTGCATTGTGGGATTGTGTGCACGATAATATATATTTGAGGGAGAAAAAGTTAAAAAGAACTCGGGCATTTAAAAAATACAATGCATGATAATTTAGTGCTTCAGTGAGTAATAGTAATTGTTAAAGGATATAAAGCCAAAACACTACTTTGGGCCAAATTTGGTAACTTTTAAAAATAAAACTAACTAACGTACTGAAAGCTTATTAATAAGGATTAGAGTGAGATGAAAAAAAAAGAACAATCCAGAGCTTTGAAATCTTCTAAAAACAATGACCGTCCTACCAGACTGGAAGAAAAAAAAAAAAGAGAAGTAAAAAGCTGCTTGTGCAGGCTGATAGGGACAGTCTGTTTTATACAGATTATCTGCCTGCACTAGGCAC
Source organism: Numenius arquata (assembly GCF_964106895.1). NCBI lineage: Eukaryota > Metazoa > Chordata > Aves > Charadriiformes > Scolopacidae > Numenius > Numenius arquata. Next base: position 119,002,415 of record NC_133576.1, read on the forward strand.
CTGCATGTCCAAAAAATGGCATCTCCTGGTGTTTATGCTGTATGTCAGATACAGCTGCATACATCAGAAAACATTCATTCAACAGAAGACTTCTGTAACGAATGTACCTGTGATAATAGTTACAGCATGTGAATATTTGTCTTTGCGCAAATATCAACTTCAGTTTTGGAAATTGTCCGAGAAGGAATAATGTGAAAACACAGCTGCCATGTGTCACAAAACAATGAGAAATTTTGGGTTTATGGGGATGCTGAGTGTCATTCTCCGGAGTCCTGACTAATCCAGTCCCACTTCTGTGTTTCCCTTCAAGAAAGCACATGTTTTTCAAGGAGCTGCCACAAACCTTTGGAGGACCCCGGCCTGCCTGCCACTTGCTCTGCTATAGTCTAGCATTGCAGCCACTCTTGAATTGGACACTGTGCCCCCAGCATGAAGAGCACATAAAAATTCTATTACATAAAATATTCCTTGCAAAATAAGCGGTAAGACTGAGCAGGCGACCACGTAAGTTGGTAGCCTGCTCTTCCGCTTGTGTGCAACAGGTACAGCAGCTTCTAGGACTTTGGTGTATCCTTGGTGTTTTTTATATTCAGGACATCCTTGTTCTGACTTGCTCTGTTTGGCGGTTTCTAACTGAGGGGCATTTAGCATCTGCTCATGAAGATTATCTCATTAAACCACGATCTGACTCCAGTTTCCATTGCTGGCAGGGCAGGGATAGAAAGCACTTCCTGATGTTTGGTGGCTGTTTACGTAAGTACTAAGAGCAGCACTGCATTTTCTGTTTAGTTCCCTCAGGGGGTCAGCATTCAGAGAGATTACAAAAATCCAATTAATCATTAGATTTAATAGGAGTTGTGTATTTTCAATACCTTTGTCAACAAGGACCAAAGATAGTATAGTGCAAAACCCATAGTAATTCCTGCGGAAGCAAGGAGTGCTGAAACCTTGTGGTCTTGAATATCTGAGAGAACAAACCTTCCAGGTGCTCCACAAGAGCATGTGGACCCTCAAGAAGCATCAGCTCTCCCTGAGCATCGCCTTGGAGATGCTGATTCAATGCAAATGACTTAATTTTTCTGGTGAAATTAAAAGTAATGAAGCATTTTTTCCATTCTGTAAACAAGGTCTGTGTGGATTTTGAGGCTGGAGATGTTCTTCATTGAAAATTAGTTTGATGTTTTATGAGTAATAAGTTTACTGAAATGCTTCTCATAGATGATTAAGTTAGGTGAATTAAAGTTCTAGGTCTCATACCAATGCTTGTTTCCCATTGTTGTTGCTGTTATTTTTTTAAATATAGTAAGGAAGATGTGGAGATTAGAAGTCAAATGTCACATTAGCGTTCCATTTATTTGGCAGATTAGTCTGTTGTGGATGTCTAGATAATTATATGTAAATCACTGACTCTTGCTAATGGCCAACTTGAGGGTTTTTTTCCACAAACCTGTCAGTTCTTGAATGTTTCTCTTAAAGCGTGAGGAGGAATTCAAAAACATTTTGACATACTCGTGCAAATGTAAGCTGAATGTAGATATACAAATGCTTAAACTCTGCCGTATCTAAATATGGATGTTTTCAAACTGCTACTTTATACTGGAAAAAAGGCTACGTATTTAAAAACAAAAACTCTTGAAATGCAAGTGCCTGGAGCTAATTGTCTCAATAGGATTTAAAATTCTAGTTGTCTTCTGAATATTTTTTCAGTGTTAACAGTAGAAGACCCCTAAAATGAAAAGGAGCTGCAAAATCCCAATGTCTTTGGAAAGGTCATTTTGATGTAGCTGCCTAAAACAAGAGTTGGAAGCCTAACTTTCTGCATAGAGTTGACAATTTTTGCCTGATTTATTAATAGCAGTTTTCAGTAGCTTCACATAAGGTAAAGAATCCACCTCATGGGTGGTGATGAAAATTTACAGTTCCATATAATTGAAAAGAATTTTTTGCATTATTAAATAATAGTTTTTTAAAATCACTGAAGCTAGTAATAGCAATGGTCAAAGCACTAGGAATGTTCTAAGTGTGGCGTAATAGCATCGTGCATTCAAACCTATGCGAGCACAGATTTGTGTTTATGGATGATTAATGCTATTCATACAAAAATACTAACATCAACAGCAAGAACTTTCACAGCTAAGTGTGGGAGAGAAGATCTGTCTTCTTTAGTCTTTTGAAAACAGTCTTTGCTCATGACTTTACTGTGCTCACTTAATCGCACAAATCTTTCACCAGAATTCAATCTAGTCTCCTTCAGATACCATTTGGGGCTTGCAGAAAGAATTCACAATAAATTTGGATTCCTTTATAAACTCAAATGAATGAGTCAAACTAAAACTGAGTTGATTAATTCAGTCAAACAGTTATGATTAGTTCATTCACAGTTCACTAATAGCTCTCTTTTTACATATAGAATTTTAAATCTTCAGAACTGAATTAGTAATAGTTGGAGAACTGTGGTTATTCTGTTTTCTTATACTGTTGACCTTAGGTTTTTTGGTTTTGATAAGCATACATGCTATTTGAGAAGAAAAGACCCTTTCTATGAAATGTAATAAACTAAATTACAAATTTATATAAATATATACATGTAATTCTGTGAAACTGTATGTGTCATTCATAAAATACTGAAATAAACATTTCTGACAATCCTGACTTAGTAAAGCGCAATTCTGAGCTACAGAATGGCTGGCTAACTGCAGGGTTTGGGGGTTTTGTTTTGTAAATCATGCTTTGGCTGCCGGATGTAAATATTGGCCTTTCCCTAATGCCTGGCTTGTGCTCTATTCAAAGAGCCCCGAGAATAAAAACTAAATCTGGTGTTCCCGTTGCTGGATTAGAACTGAGGAAAGAGGAATACTGGCACCCTACCTATTGCGTGTACTCAATTTCATGCAGACTGCCAGTAGTGTTGCCCCGTATTACTCAGGAACAAGGCAGACCAAAACACTATGGTTATGGAACAGATTTATCCAAGTTCATGATTTCATGAAGAGGCAATTGAAGGTTCAACCTGGGACTAACCTTCAGTGACTCCCAAGCGATGCCAACGGGAGAGAGCAGGCAGTCCCGCCGGGATGCCCTGGTACCTGGCTCTCTTGTGGGAGGATCAGCATTACACTCTGCCACAGAATTAAAACACTCCTGTTAAACCAGTCCTCCCAAGGCAATATACATACAATACGTGCTAAGTATTTGGTTGTCATCAGGAATTTCACTGATGACTAATGGTGTATGAGGGATTTTGGGATTTAGAGTGCTGTTGTGAGGAAAAGTGGTTGCACTGATGTCAGTGATACATGCTTATAAAAGCAGGGCTGCACGAGCAGCTTTGTGAGAAGAGGGAGTCTAGTTCTGTTGAAACACGTTTCTCTTTCGGTGTCAAAAATGAAATCCAACAATCTGCTTGGGGAAACAATGGGATTACAGGAGGGAGCTTTGAAGGGGTTCCAGCTTGTTGAGCATCCAGTGGGCCACCTACCAGGCAGCACTTGTCACAGTAAACATAACACCCTGGCGCTCTGAGCCCTGTGCGAGCTTCCAGTAAGATACTGGCTCAGATCCATCGTGCTGTTTCTGGTCTTCAGAGCGCCAATGGAATGCGCCTCAACTTTCTCAAATCCCATCCTTATCTCTCTGATTAGAGTCAACAGAATGGAGATCACCAAACCATCAAGGGCCTGTGTAAAAACCACTAGTAGGGTACGGCACCTTCTGAAGAGGGGCAGCTCCTATTGTATTTGTGCAGTTGTGTCTTCAGAGCTACAACTGGGTTGGAGTTTTCCAGCAAAGATAATTTTGTCAGAAATCGGCGAGTTGTGAAAGCTGAAATGTTTTGTGGGAATATCATTGACCAATTTGTGGAGAAACAGGTGCAGAGCGAAGAGAGCGCTAGGTTTGCTTGCCTGCCAGCTCATCGGACAAGTTTATGGGGAGCCCAGATTTTAGGACTTGAGCATAACTCTGCTGTGTGAACTCTTCAGTGGCCCGAGATCGCACCTCGTGGAGCCTTTGGCCCGCCAGGCTGCAAGGTGGTCATGAGGGTTCAAGACAACATAAGTATCTGAGGCTGCTGTGATCATTTAAGGTCTTCACATGCTACAGTGGCCTCAGTCTAAGTGTAGGTGTTACTGTATATTCACCAGGAGGCTGAGTCAGGATTGCCTCCATTTCTGCTCTCTGCGTGCTTGACTTTACAAACTTGTTAATATTCACTGGGGTTTGTTTATAGCTCTCTGGGTTTTAATGAAAGACAACAACAGGGGGAAGCAGAGGCGTTTTCTTGTGCTGGTAATTTATCAGTCCCTGGAAGGAATTGAAACTTTGGACCCCTCTAAAAAAAATGGCATTTGAGCTAACAGAGCAAGAGATAGGATGGCTGTCTTCTGAACGGTTTGATATGAAAAGAAATGATTCCAAGTGGGCTTCACAGAGAGTTTTTGAAGAAAATAGGTGACCTTGGAGCAAGCTTATGACTCCTCAGGCTGGAGGAGACTGTTTCCCACTTAACCCTTCATTCTCTCATGCCTGTCCACAACAAGTTTTTTTTATTTGCTTTCCCACGCTATTCCCTTGTTTCCTTTTAACTCTGGGGAATGAAACAGTTAGTGAAAGAGCAGGAACTATTCCCTTCCCAAAGCTGTGTTCAGGCAGCATCTGTGGTCAGATCAGGTTGCTCAGGGCTTTCTCCATTTGGGTTTTGAAACCACCCAAAGCAGAGACTCCACAGCCTCTCTGGGCAACTTGTGCCACTGCTTGACTGTCCTTGCTGTGGAAGTTTCCCCTTGTGTGTCTGAACTACTCTCTGTCCAATTTATGATTATCTCTCATCCTCCCACCAGGTACCACGGAGAATAGCCTGGCTTCCATTTTCCACGTTTTAAAACCAAAGAACTAGTATTACTCAATGTGACCTCTTGTGTATCGCAGAACTATAAATTTCAACCAGCTGCTCCTGTGGGACACCTCTAAGTGGTACATGACTCTTCATTTAAAGTACCTCTTGCTGTCATTTCTAACTAGGCTACTTATTGGAACACAGTACCCTTCTCTGCTGCTGCCTTCACGCTTCTCATGTTACCTCATGTGTAGTCAGTCTGAACGAGCAATGTCCTCCCCTCCTGTCTCAGTAGTCTCTCCTTCCTCATGTTTGCCTTCACCTCACTCTCCCTGACTCTAGTCCCAATTTCTCTGTGCTTCTGAGTCTCAGTTTCTGTATGACCTGCTCCCCGCCTCCAAACTCTACCCGCATCTCAGGGCACAATGGTTCTGCTCTCCATTCCTCCCTCTGCCTTCCTCAGCCTCGACTCCCAGCCCCAACTCGTCCCACCGGCTCCAGTCCTACTCTCCTCTTGCTTCCTCTCCCTCCTCCTCTGTGGTTCATCTGAGAATCCTTCCCTCTGCATTCAGACTAGAAGTTCTTGGCCTCTCCCAAGGGCTCAGCAGCAGGATACTTCTGCTGCAGAGTCAAGTTTATCATCTCCCAACCTCAACATTTGGCTTGTGAGTTCCACCTTTGAGAGCTGCAGATTCACAGACTCAAGGTAGTCCATGTAACCTGGGGTTACCCTTCACCAGGGCCTGAGCCACGCTGCCTGCCAGAGGTGACACTACCACTTACTCAGTTTTCAGCCTGGAAACCCTCTCTCCTGTGCAGTGTTTTTTGTTTGTTATACTATAGAAAGCGACATGCTTCAGTTCCAAGACTTCCTACCTGTCAATGGTCCGCTCCTCGTCTCTATCTGCACTCTGGCTTCAACAGCCATGTCAGCTTAATTTTCCTGACAAGGTCACAATACCTTTTCCTCCATCTCCATTTGTGCATAATGTGAGTGCTCTGCTTAAAATTAGTCATCTGTAAACTAAAAGCACTGGCAAGATGACTTCATTATCTCCTTCCTAAGCAAAATTATCCGTGAAATTCACCTGCAAAATTATCTGATATATTGTGTCTGCTGCTAATAATATCATAATTTTTCTGATTTTCTAATTTTAAATTTGCACCAGTCATATCCATTTATATCTCCCAGGGAGTTACTGTGTTATCCTGAAACTGTAGAGGGGAACAAGTCATTACTAGTTGTTTATACCGCATGAGTCCAGTAGGGCTGAGGCCCTATATGCTGCAGAAGGGCAATCACAGCAATCACTATCTATGGAGGATATTAGACACTCAAATAGGAGGCATTCATTACCATTGAGTTGTTCAGATTTATACTTGTATCCCCCGGGATAGTGATGGAAACTACTGTTTTGTGATTTAGTTCAGTATTATTTCTAATTCCATTATTTTTTCCTCCTTTGGTGGTGATGGTGATTTCCATCTGCCATGGGATTCCTCCCTCTCAGCTCCACATAATGCATTGCCATCTTAATGTTCTGTTCTGCAATAGCGACCACATTGGGGTTTCCTGCTGCTGTCATTAGGCCGTGGTGGTGGAGGCCGGGGAGACTGTGGGGGGGTCCCAGGGAGTTGGCCACAAGGTGCTGGGCTCTGCTTGCCCTGCTGCGACCCCCAGCTTCAAGGCAGGGTGATTTGCCCAAACAGCATCATCCATGAAACCCGAGAGATGCCGGGTAAGGCAAAGAGGAAAAACCACACTGAAACAAACTGTTTCATCTTCTCTGTACGCAGCTGTGTCCTGGTTTGAGTGACACAGGATTAATTTATCTTTCAGTAATTCTACTTTTAAGTAAGGTCTTTTCTAATGCCTGGGAAAAGTGCACTTTTAGAAGACTCTAGTGTCTGAATTTGTGAAAATATTTACTTGATAGCCAGCTCTGGTATGCGGGTTTCAAGGTCTCAGTGTTTCTGAGCCTTGCCAAGTGCAGGGATGAGGAGGAGCGAGACCCGGGCACTTGACCCAAGCTGCCCAACAGGTTCATACCATGCATCTCACATTCGATATAAATTAGAAAGTTTGCTGAGGATTTCTCTCTCTCCCTTGATGGCTGTGATCCTGAGGACTTCTTGCCCCGGTGCCGGACCCTGAGCCCTTCCCTTCCTCCCGAAGCTGCAGCACTCGCAGTGTCCCACATTTGCTGTCCACTGCTGGGAGCGCACAGCTCCCTGCTGATAGAATGGGCTGAGTATGATCCTTGTGTATTTTATATTGGTATCAGGATCAATATCGGTTCTTTAGTATTATTAATGTTAACTGTTTAGTCTTATTCTATTAAATCTGTTTCTATTTCAACCTTGTTTTTTCCTGATTCCCTTTCCCCAGTGGGGAGGGATCATTGGGTGATAGAATAATTGTCTAAATGACAATAAATTGTGAGCTCCTCAAACCATAACAAGCTGTCATACCACTGCTGGGTTTAACAGCAGGTCTGTCCCATCTCTTCTGCAATAACAAACCGAGCTTGCTAGAGGACAACTTTCTGCCTAATTAAAAGCATTGAACCAGTGCTGAGAATTTCTGGTTCCTGTAGACAAGTAATGAGGGGATGCAGGATGGAGCCCTGAAAGCTGTGCCTTTGTGCTCTTGATGGGGAGTGAGTTGTTACTATCCATCCAAACAACGCTCCAGTTTGACGCAGTGGTTTTCAGTGAAGAGAGATGGAGTTCTCCCAGTCACTTGCTCTCAGGATGCTGCTGCTCCTGCCTTAGGCAGCAGCTGCCTCTCCAGCCCCCAGCTACGGCAGCTCCCCAGGGACAGCTAACCACCACCCTGGGGGCCACATGTCCCCAGAGCCCTCCCACCTCCCCTATTCTTGTCAAAACATCAGCTCTTGTTCCCCACCCCCCCCCCAGGGGAGGGCTGAGCATCTTGGCAGCAAGGCAAAAAACCTCAGAAACAAACTCTCGAGGAAGGGTTTTATAAACATTGCACTTATTCTTTGCAAAACGGTATGAGGCTGTAATCAGGAGTAACGAGAGGAGGTGCAGTTCCAGCATGCCGCTAATTAGGTACTAAAAACCTGAGCACAGTTGTCAGCACCTCTCTCTCCAGTGATAATTCAAATTGCAGTATTCCTTCCCTGACAAATCCCCCTGATGAATAAATAAACTGACATTCGGTTATAATCACCTAAAGTTATGGCAAAACCCATTCACTTTAAGCTGTTACACATCTAAGAACAGTCTGCCAAAGTCAAGAGGACTCATTCCAATTACACTGAAACACAAACATTTTTTTTTTGTAAATAGTTTTTTTTATAAACAATTTTTATAAACAGTTACTGAAAATTGCACTTGTTATTTCCCCACAGCCGATGGCAGTAGCGGCATTTCCTCGCTTGGCCGGGCTCCAGCCCCAGCCTGTGCTTCATGCCTGCCACGGCTTGTTTGGGAAATCAGCTCCCGAGCTGTAATTTATCCCTCCAGCTGGTGCCTGTGCAGCAGTACTGTAGGGATGTGCTAATTACCTGGTATTAATTCAAGCAGAAGCAAGCATGCTGCACTTTATAATTTGTAGGTAGGATGAAGTTGGTTGGACATTGGTCCTACCTCGAACAGCCTGTTGGTTTGCTTTGGTGGTTGTTGCACCGGGCAAAATGAATGTTACCAGCTTGTGGGAGATTTTGGTGTTTGGATTTTATTGCCTCTGTATCCCAGCTGAGAACAAATACACAAATGTTATAAACTTGCTCTGAGTCAGAAAGCCCCTACATGTCAATTTTTAGATTTTAAATTTTCCTGTGAAAGTGAATGTTATTTTGAGATTCATGTTTATAGTTTGTAGTGGTTTTGACAAACCATGATACAAAGGGTGCAGACAGTCCATACTTATTGCTGAAGTCTTGGGAGAAGGGAAAGCACATGCTCCTGTTTAGAAAATCTTTGCTTTTCTAGATCACACTCTCATCTTCTGTGTTTCCAAAGGGAAAGCGCATGCACCAAATGCCGGGCTGTGCAGAGACAGATGCTGGGTGGCACCAAAGCCATCCGGCAAGTGAGGTCTGTCTGTGAGGCTCCAGGGATGCTCAGGAGGCTCCTGGTCCTCAGCCACTGCTGTGCTGGACCCTCCCCACCAGCCAGTGGCTCCCCAGGGGACTGGGGTGACAGCCCACCCTGGCAAATTGAGTCTCCCAGCCTGGGGGAGACCTCCCCATGAATGATAGGGAAAGGTTTCGTCCTTGATCCCCAATGGATCAAAAATCTATAGAGATCCTGATAGTTGGCATTACTGTTCTTGGTAACAGGCTGGATTAACTGGGAGGTCTAAGGGGGCTGTGGCTGTTCAACAACCCTGCCTGTGGCTCCTTGGTGTCCTGCTGGGGGCTCAGGACCCCCCTCTATTCCTGCTACTGCCAACCATGTTCCAGGGGAGAAGTAAATTTCCCAGAGCTTTGAAGGCTGGGAAACTAAAAGTGAAGGTGTTTTCCTCTTCCCCTGACGTTTGCCATAGAAGCAAGAACAAAATCCAGATCAGTGATGGCAGACAGCTCAGCAGGAGATGCTTAACCCAGGAGTTTGAGGAGCTGAGAGGATGGATTGCTTTTGCCTCAGAAAGGAGTGGAGTTTGGGTTCTCGACCCTCAGTGACATGCTGGGGTGCTGGCTGCCACGCCAGTGGGCTCCATGGGATCCTCTCTTCATCCTCTGCACCCAGTGACTCCTCCTTGCTGCAGGGCAGATTTTCTCACCTGAGAGACCACACCATGGAAAAGCTTTCCTGGAATTTTGTGCCTCACCTGCAGCCTTCCCTCTGTTTCTCCAGCAACTTTTGAATGACACCTTAGCAAAGTGCAGGAGTCTCAAAGGTCATCAAGTTCCTCCACACCTCATGCGTGCTGACGGATGGGTAAAGGAGAAGACCCAAATTACTTTTTCCACTAGTTGTTTATTTTAAAGATTTCATAATTTTCATTTTTCTTGAGGTATTTGGGTGTGAAAACCATCTCTGAGAGCTGAAGATGGAAAAAACAGTCCTGCCGAGTGTCAGTGACTTTACCCCAAATCCCAGGGATGTCACCTCAATATCACTCCCCTCCCGAGCTCTTCAAATACTTCAGGTTTTTATTACAGCAGTTCCTCTGTACAGAGGGAGCTATGCATTTTTTTCAGGCTGAATCTCATTTTATTTCTATCCTAGTTTGTATTTTCCATTTAAAAAAAAATTCTTCCTCCAATAGCTCTATTAAAACACACGTCAGTGCTCATTTTTGCTGATTATTTATAGTCCTTCATTATGCTTATGCTGGGTCTTTTCTGAGAAGCTTCCATTAGGGGCCCTTAAACCTCAACACGGGGAGGATGGTCAGAAGTGGGGCAGGGTTAAATAATGGCAGGATGTTTTGATTCCAGGTATGACATGAAAATACCAACCCTGGTACCAGTGCTAGGGCCTTAGTTCAGGTCAATCTGCCTTGCAGTGCTCTGCTGGTGTGTAACTCTCTAAGAAACATCCTAAACTAGGGCATACTCCTGATATAAGCAAATATTCCAGGAGTTTGCAGCTGACCTGACCTCTGAGCCCTCTGCTACGGACGTCATTGAAATTAAGGTCGGCATCCATAACCGAGCGTGATACCTTGGCTGAGCCCAGCCCACCTGCCTTGGGGCAGCCCCGAGACTGTGCTGCACACAGCCCAGAGCCAGCTCCGCTTCCCACCAAGCTGCGATCCCAAGCGGCCACGTCCAGCCAGCATTTGCATTCCTTTAGGTGCTCTTCTAACCCATTAAATCGCACTTCCTGCTTTGAGGCTAGACATATGTATTAAAGTCCCACAAATATTTCAGCTGTCATCAAAGGCAGAAAGAAAGGAGTAGACAGTCGTTTATTTTTAGAGCTGATGATAAACCCATGGAAAGGATTTTGCGGTTGCGTCCAATGAATATCGTTCCACTTAATATGAATTATTCACCCACTCTGCCAGAGTTTGCTTGTTTGGAGTAAGCAGTGACTCGGACTTCCAGGCATAAATCCTCCCTCTCCATGTCTGAGGATCCCTCCTGGCATGGTTTACACCGGCTGGCTTGGTGACGGGCTTGCGTCAGCCCCTCAAGGTTCTCTGACTAAAGCAAGGGAAAGACAAGTGGTCTGTCGGCTGGCTGCCATCGGCAGGGAGGAGGGGGACTTGGCACGGCAGAGGCTGGGGGCCGGGGCTCTTCATCTCTCCCCAAGCAGCTGAGGACTGCATGCTGCTGTTAGCAAAATGGACTGTCCCCCTCTTCATTGACTCTGAAAAATATAACCCATTCTTCTGGCAAATGCTTCTAGAAAATCAATGACTGCAGGGAAGTACCAGGGAGAGGAGGAGAAGTTCTCCAGGCAGTGGCCTCCCTAGTAGACAGGCATGATAGCACCAGGATGGCTCAGGTCCATGTGGTTAACCCATCTCTTAGTTAGTTGATTGCTGTTTTACAAATTGCTAGAATGTAAAGATAGATGATTCTGTTATTCAAGGTAGAAATACTAGAAAGAAAGCAGGAAAAGGCCCCTGGGCTGCGATGAGCAGCAGGTGTATGGGTAGCATGGGCAGCACTGAACACACAGCAGCTGCCAGCCGTGTTTTCCCGTGGTAGTTAGGGCCTCTGTGAGACTCAGGTTGTACTCAAAATGCTAAAAAACTGCTTGCAAGCAGTCCCCACAGGGATACTGAAATTTGAGCAGAGATATGCTCAATCTGGAATGAAGTGAAAAGTCTTTGGGGGTGGGGGTGAGGAGGGTCTCCACCTCAAAGTGCTCCTACCCCGTGCCCCAGAGCCTACCCAGGGTTTTTTGCAGGGAACACTGTTAAAGACAGCCATTGCTTCTAGATCTAGATCTAGACATCCCTTCTAGATTTGTTTCTACCCATGTCCATTATGCATAAATAATATAAAGAGACCAGGAGCCATCCCTCAGGCTGAGGACAACTCTGGCTGGGTGTGAGAAGATTTGCCCTTTCTGTGTTTCTGCCTGTGTGCTGTGTTATTTGCTGCACTGTGCCCCAGGGCAGCAGGAGGAGTTCTCAGGCCACACGCTGAGATGGGCATCGCCTACAGACTGGAGACAGGAGCCTCAGAAAGGGATGGCAGGTTTGGGCCACTTGGTCTCTGCAGGGCTTTCTGCTGGCTTGCTCTCTGCAGCTCCCTGCCCAAATGGCAGGACTCTGGGTCTGAGTCTTTTCCCTGCTCTGTCTATGCCACCATAGAGTGTATTTTATTCGCGGGGGGGGTGGGCAGGTAAGGGGGAGATAAGAGGGGACAGATGTTGGAAGTCTGCATTGCCAGTGCCTCGGGTGCTTACCAGCCCTTTCTGTGAACTATTACCACTTCAAATGAAACATCCTTATTCCAGGTCTATTACGTGAGAGATATAATTAAAGAATGAGAGGCGCCCAGATGTGGTGGTGAGTGCCTGCAGTGGAGAGTAGGACATGCTGCCTGCAGCCATGGGAACCCTGAGGAGCTCAATGCTGGGCAGCTGGAGATGACCGTGGGCAGGCACCTATTAAACATCTATCTACAGTTCTGCAGAGCCCCAGCTGCCCATGGCTCGGTAGCCAAGCTGTCATCTGGACGAGAGTGCTCATGTCCCCTGGCAGAAAGGGCAGAGGTAACATGCCCTTCCAGAAGGTCAGACAGAACTTCCCCAAAGAGACCCAGCTCAAGTTGGCTAAAGCAGTACATTTATTTTAAGGCACAAACAAGTAAAAGAATCAGCAAGACCTACAGGAAGGTTTTCAGAACTTTCTTTTAAAATCCAAGTCTGTAGGAGGTGAAGATATTACACCACAAGGCTCACATTGAGCTGTTTGAGCACAAATGTAACTTCATTCCTCCCTCTTCTGCCTGCTGTCCCCAGATATAGGCTAACTTCCCTTGAGACACAGTCAAATGGTAAAAGATTTGATTTCTAAAGGTCCAGCCTACCTGTACCGCCCGCTGCCTTCAGCAAAGGTCAGGGGCTCCTGGTGTGTGTGAAGAACCAGAACACAGCTTTTACACACAGCTTTTTCTCTGCAGGTCTGCAAAAGCCCCACATCAGTAGTTGCACGAGACCCCAGGGCAGCAAGGGGTTCACCCCATTCAGTGACTGGTTGGGGGTTGTGCTTTGCTCTCCTGCTCTTCTGGCTGTGGCACACTGAAGCGTGTGAAGGCTGGAGGAGCGCTCACCCATGTGCGGCTGTTTGGAAGGGAAGGAGAAGCCAGCTCTGCTGGTGTGGGTGCCATGGGAGCTGATGGCTACAGGTAATCATGGGCGACCTCTGCAGTTATTTTTGGTGGCGATTGCAGAATAACTTGGAGAAACAACATGCAAACACTACGGCCTGTCAACACCGTCCAGGTACTCTCTGGGGGCTTCCCTGAGACACCCCACTTGGGTCTCCTCCAAGAAAGACCCTTGCTGTTGTGAGGTTGGAGAGGCCCTGGGGGCTCTTCTGCTTGGGAAAAACAGCCACTGGAAAGAGGAAAGAGGAGTAACACCTTAAAATGAAACATGAATGGAATATCCTACTACATCTCAACCGGAGGAGCAGCATGGTAGTGAGAAGACAGAAAGTTTTCACGCTACCTCTCCACAGCCCACTTCAGCATCCCCCACACTTCTGGGGGAATAACTTTGTGGAATCACCTCAGAGAACTGGGCATTTGCTTCTTCAAGATGTGCAGATAAGCATCAAGGCTTTTATGAAACCTCAGGCATTACCATCTCCACATGGGGAGTACAAGACAGCACAGCAAGAGTGGGCTGAGAACTCTTGCTACACATATTTGCTGGAGGACCAGAGGGGAAACTTTGCAGGGTGCCAGAGGGGTGCAAAACCAATTATGTCCTGACCTTATAGGAGTGTAAGGGCACTGGCAAGCCAGAGCTTTTGCCAGCATGAAGCCTTTCGATGAAAGGCTCTTGCTAAGAAGAGCAGTCCCTGCTCCTCTCCACCATCAGCTCACATGGGATCCTGACCTGCCTGCTGGGATGGCATTAGTGCAGCTATAAATACTGTAGCAATATTATTTATTTCAATTAACCTGTTTTCTGATTAGAGCAATCAAGCCAGCAGTCACACATTTCATAGAAAGGCCTTTCAATATATTTTTTCCACCACTAATGCTGTCAGATGAAGAACCTGAGATCCAAGCACTGAAGTGTCCTGGGCTTGCTGCCTTCTTGTCCTGTGTCCGCCACAGATACTTTCTGGCACACAGGTGAGTCAGTATGTCAGTGCCATCAGCACCAGGAGAGCTGTGAAGAAAAACCCTCTTCAGCAATATCAATATTTTCTTGTACCGTCTGTAATGTCCAGGAGACTGCACCCACTCAGCTCCTGGGCTGAAACTGCAAGTGAAAGTTCATAGGATCATAGAATGGTTTAAGTTGGAAGTGACCTTTGAAGATCATCTAGTTCATGACAGACCGTGGGCAGGGACACCTCCCACTAGACCAGGTTGCTCAAACCTCCATCCAACCTGGCCCTGAACACTTCCAGGGATGGGGCAGCCATAACTTCTCTGTGCAACCTGTTCCAGTATCTCACCACCCTCATCATAAAAAATTTCTTCCTTATGCCCAACCTATACTGAAATCTCTTTCAGTTTAAAGCCATTGCTCTTGTTCTGCCATTATAAGCCCTAGTAGAAAGGTTGTGTCCCCCTCGTCAACTGCTGTATGTGGTATGTGGGTATGGGACTGTGGTCCTTCCTGTGCCCATACTGAGGTCAGTCCCTGTCTGCAGTTCAGGTGGGGAAGGACCAGGAGGTTGTGGCTGGGAGTTGTTGCAGCTCCTACCAGCATTCCCCTGTGGGTGCTCATCGAGGCTGGTCTGCAGGAAAACTGCTGGGGTGTCAGGAATATGCCTTGTGCCTACAGTCACGGTGAGAACCTGCATCTTGTTGCTTTTCTTCTCAACAAATTGTATGTAGGTGGAACCAATTATATGTAATGTACTTCAGCTTCCTAAATGCAAAGCATAGGAGGCTAAAATGTGCCCCAGATTGACGTCAGCAGTATTTCAAGTGTGTAGCTGAAGGCAGCATCCCTTTGATATCTGCCTGTTAGTATCTGTTTTGCTGATGTCATGGTAGTTTTTTCTTCCATTCGTCTGTTTAGAGTTTTTTTTTAACTGTATTTTAAGTAATGATTTTCACTAGCAGAGCAAAAGAGAATTAGCAAAGACCGAGGTGTGTGTGTGTGTAGCTGTTTCAAGAATGTGATGCTGCAGAAAATATCCCTTTGAGCTTTCTGGATTCAGAAATAAGCCCAGAGTCACATTCTCTGGAGACGTGAAGTACAGCACCCAGAAGGCAGTGGGCTTTAACCTGCCTCTCCCTGCTCTTGGGGATCCAGTTCATAAACCCTTCTAGTCAGTAAGAAATGGTTTTTCAGCAGCTTCGGAAATGCCAGAGCTGGGTCAAAGCTGGATGCTACTGATGTTTTCCCTGCTTGGGGGAAAAGATGGAGAAGAAGAGCAAGAAGATTTTTCTGTCTTCAAAAAAGACCACACTTTCAGTAGCTGCCGACCAACCTTCAGTCATATATTTCACGTGCTGATATAATATCGATGGTAACACTTCATGCAATGGATTTAGCATTAGCAATAGCTCTACATATGCTGCTGCTTCCAAAAACTCATATCCACCAACTAATAAAATGTAATTAGTAACTGGGGCCTTTAATGATGTGATTTTAGATAGATTGTTCTCTATGGACGATAACAATGTCAGTCTGATCTCTGTATCGTTTCCTTGAAAGCTCTAACAAGCACTTCTGCCCTCCTGATAAGGCCACTGCTCGAGGAGCTGAGAAATGAGGGACAAACCTGAGCACACAGGCAATTAGTTGAAAGTACATCTTATCCCTTCAAAAGCTGGTTCTATTAAGGGGCACTCAGCCCACCACACTCAGGCCTTACGGGAAATACCCTAAGAGATCATTCGTGAAAATTTGTTATGCAAAAAAAAAAAACATGTACCAAACCCACTCAGGTAGAAGGACATTTGGGTTCCTGAGAAGCCAGCGGCCATCACCCTGAGGGCTGTCTGTGCCAACAGCTCCCAGCAGCCCCCGTTCCTCCCAGTGCTCCTCCTTCCTTGTCAGCGTCCCACAGCCATCACACCCCACCGCACCTGTGTCTCTGCCCATCTCACCCCCACCAGCCCTATTTTCCCCAGCTCTCCAGCACCCCCTGCCTCTCACAGCTTCAACCATCCTCCTGCCCAGTCCCCAGGGCTGTCCTCTAATCCCTGCCTACAGGTCTGCTTAGTGCTGGGACAATTAACTCCTGCAGCAGCAGCAGCAGTTGGGAGAGTTATGGGTGGCCAGGGAGAAACTAGATGGTGGGAACTAGATGATCTTTAAGGTTTCTTCCAACCTAAACCATTCTATGATTCTATGAAACTACTGGAGCTGTGAGTACATGTAGGGGGATCAAACTGTGCAAAGGGATGTGTCTGAACTTACCAGGCTCAGAGAGGAAGAAGATGGAGGCAACTGAGACCTCTCTGCCAAACAAGTGTGGACTGAGATTTAGAAGCAGGCCAAAGCTGTGTGGGACTCAAAAGAACCATGAGTACTCCAGGCATGACAGTGACATGGGCCAGCAGCCTCTAGGGTGGAAATGTTTCTCCAGAAGCAGGTTCTCTGAAGCTGCTAATGCTGAAAACCATGGTAGTTCCCCTTATTTCATGTTTGCAAATGGAGTAGAGCAACTTTGGCTCAATCTGTTCCAAGTCCACCTGAATTTAATGCCTACCCTGGAAAAGGCATCACAGAGTAAAAGCTGATAAATTTAGACACAAATAAAACCTTCATTGCAGGAAGTGTCTGTACGGTGGAGAAAGGCTCAGTGTTACTGAAAAGGACTGTCCTGAGCTGGGGAGCATCTCTCCTCAAACAAGTAGAAGGAAGAAAAGTAAACTGCACTGACGCAGACTGAACAATTCCACTTTGCCCTGTCCCCTTGGGGAAGTCAGTAGCCATGCCGTGTTTCATCCCAGAGAAGAATCCAGACACAGGCTTGCACTAGGTTTATTTTCTATCTGTTGCTTCTTTCTCAGTCCCATCCAGAAAATGTACCTCACCCGACTGATAAGAACCGCCACAAACAGCACCTTGTTTGGTGTTAAATGCAGGCAGGTCAGATCGTTCCCTCGCCTCGCCTCGCTTCACTGGTCGTTACACATGAAAGCCGGCAAAGGATGCAGCAGTAACGAGCGAGGCAGCAGAAAGATCAGGAGAGCAGGGATGCTGCGGCAGGGACTGTGGCATGAGAACCTCATTAGTCAGAGGGACAGTCACACTGAGGTGACTCAGCTTGGGGAAAAATGTGCTTTTTCTGATGACTTAATAAAAGGTTGTTTAGTTGTTTATTTATTTAAATAATTGCTATTACTGATTCATTGCCAGTGGATGTCAAGGATGAAGGGAGGATGATGGCACTAGCTTACCTAGCAGCCTTGTAGCTATCATTTCAAAGTACGCTCCATGTGATGCCACCTGTAGCTTAGGCTCTCATTTACGCCATCCCTGTGATTTCAGTGGGTCTACAATTTTGCCAAGTAGGCATCATTCGAACTGAGTTTCCCCATGCTGGTGGTCTGCCTTGAGCTTGTCATTAGTAACAGGATTGTGGCGTTTCAGCTGTTTCCGAGAACTAAATTAGGAGGAAATGTTTTGCAGATGACTGTTGCGTACATCGCAGGACATAACAGTAGAAGATCTGGCCTCAAAACACCACAAATCATCAACACTTCTGAAATTTATCAGCCTCCGCTTTCTCGGATCTCACACGTTTCCCAGAGACTTCCCCGAATTCAGCGTCTCTGCGGATGCTTTATGCCATCTCTGAGCCTGCTCTGCCCCAGCACTTCCCTGGTGTGTTGCCCTTTCAGCACACAGGCCATCTCTAGGGGACACTGACCCGTGCTTCATCCACAGGTCAATGTCAGAGCAGGACTTCCTCAGCAATAGTTTATTTCAGCTGCTGGGTGCCATGGACCAGAGGCCAGAAGGCCTCTCAACCCTCTGCTTTTGATAGTTCTCCAGTTGGCACAGAGAAGCAAGGAGGGAAAGGAAGTGTTTTTGTTCAAATGCCAGACAGAAACAAGTTCATCCAAGGATAAAAGTTATGGGGGGAGGAGGAGGAGGGCACTGGGAGACAGACAGACTGGAGACAGAAGGGGCAGAAGGGGTCAAGCTCGCTTGGAGGGGATAAGCAGTTCAAGAACAGCCTGTAACCGGTACAGCACACTCCTTTCTTGAAACCTGGAACAGGACCCAGCACTGGCAAGTCTTCACATTCCTCTGCCATCGGCTGGCATGGAGATGGCGTTGGGTTAGCAGTCGGGATGCACAAGCACTGGCACATGGACACCCGCTGTGGGTTCTGCAGCAGCTTGTTGGCCACCGAGCCATGCAGCCAGCTGTCACCTCCACGCTGAAAGCTGGTGTGAGGCTCCTGGGGTTCAGCAGAGGAGAATTACTGCTGGTAAGTGTGCTGGAGAGGGAAGGAAGGAAGAGAGGAGGGAGAGGGATGTTCACACTGCTGTCCTACAAACCCTCTGCAATGACAGAGAAGACATCACTGAGAACACCAACAGCACCTGGGAAATACCACCACCCATGCAACCTCCTCTCCATTCCTCAGAGAGTAGGAATGATCCTTTCTCGTTTTATTCCTCATCTGAGTAACCCCATCCCTTAATCAGCAAACTTGGGTGGCTCCAGGAGAACAGCACATCCAGGAGCCTACAGTACATCCCCTGCTGTCACAGCTGACAAAATCCTCATCCTTTCCATAAGTCATTCAAGCCACCAAGGGAGACAACTTGGGTCTGGTTTTCCTGCTCATCCAGGAAGACTGTCCCAGGCTCTCACTTTTTAGAGCACTCTTCAAATTCTGATTGCCAGCCTCAATTTAGTCAAGTTTTTATTTCAGGCTTTTCAAAGTCCAAGATACATCACGTACTATGCAAAGGGCAATCTCTATGCTAATAGGCGATTCCCCAAAGAAACACCAACCCGAGAGTCAGAGTACGACTGATTTTTTTTTTTTTTTAACTTGTTCTCCTATTGCTTGTATTAGCAGCACTGAATATTTTGAGAGATATTACTCTATGTTAGCTAGAGTTATTGCGCCAGCCTGAACTTAAACAACAGCAGCGTGTTGCCAATATTGAAAGTCCAAACTGACTGAGAACCCAGCTATGAGTCTACTCACTTTGTTCTTGTTTTGCTTAAACTTAAGCCCAGATAATCTCGAAGAGGACAAGAAATGCTTGTGAGAGCTGCAAAATTGAAACTTTTTTGCTGCATATCAGCAGAGCTTTCTGGAAGACGGATTTGAGAGTGAATTTGTTTTATTGGCTGTTTAAAATGCAACTAAATAAAGCTATAAGAATGTGCTCTAAGAATAATTCAGCATTGGCAGAAAGGGCAATTGTAATATCTCCAGGCCTTCTCTTCAACAAGTTTTTATGATTCTCAAGAAAAGAATCCCAGGACCTGAGAATGAAAAATGGGTTTCTCAAGTACTCGCAGTTGCAGTTGTGTTGATCTAATTTTGTGGCAGCGCGGCGTAGACAGGAGCATGGCGACCTATGTCCAGAGTAACAGAAGAGTATCTCAACCCATACGTACATACTGGCATCCTGGCACCTCCTCTCAGACAAAATTACCTTTTCTTTTGCCAAAGAAGCATCATTGAGCATAAAGCCGTTTGGGGGGGGGGGGAAGGGGGGGAGGAAGGGGGGGCGGAAGATCAACCAACAGCAGCCGCTCGCCTCCTCCCTGTGCCCTAGGAAGCCCCACTTCAAAAAACTCTCATCCTTCCTGCAGCTTTCCCGTGCCCACCTAGCTTTGGCACCAGACCCTGCTTTTGGGAAATATTTTCTGCCTTTCCCTTTGGGCCACATTTTCCTTCTTCCTCTTTTCTGTCTTCACCCTGCTCCCTTTCTGCAAAAGCTGGCATTTGCTTTCCCTCCCCTTCATTGCCAAATCAGCTAGCCTGCATGTGTGTGTCCATGTCCATGTTCCCCTGTCCAGGACACAGTTATTTGCACATCCTCCCGCTCAAGCATCCCCTTATTCTCCCCAACCCTATTGCTGAGTCTTACAGGCTTTTCTCTTCCCACCTGTCCCCTTTCCTCCAGCATCATCTAAACCACTTCATCATCTCCATCAACTCCTCACTCTCTTTTCCTTCAGGACATCCCCATGCTGGTGCCTTGCAATGTTCTGCCTGGGAGTGCAAGAGGGTGCACAGAACTCTGCAGATATCCTGTGTCTGTCATTGACATCCTTGTGCCAATGGGACCATCCAGCTCATGTGGACTTCAGGTCCATCATGGCATTGGTCTCCACAGCATGGTTCTGCTTGCAGCAGGTCCATTCTTGGTGTGCCCCACATGTTCCTGATGCATCAGGTTATGACACAGATGGGCCTTCAACAATGACACCAAATTCGAGCATCATGTCATAGAATCATAGTATCTTAGAATCATAGAATAGTTTGGATTGGAGGGGACCTTGAAAGGACACCTAATTCAACCTCTCCTGCAATAAGCAGGGACATTTTCAACTAGATCACGTTGCTCAGAGCGCCGTCCAACTTGACCTTGAACACTTCCAGGGATAGGGCATCTACCACCTCTCTGGGCAGCCTGTTCCAGTGTTTCACCATCTTCATTGTAAAAAATGTCTTCCTTGTGTCCAGTCTGAATCTACCCCTTTTAGTATAGGGGTATAAGTAGGACCCCTTTTAGTATAAAGTAGGACCCCTTGTCCTACCGCTAGAGGTTCTGCTAAAAAGTTTGTCCTCATCTTTCTTACAAGCCCCCTTTAAGTACTGAAAGGCCACAATAAGGTATCCCTGGAGCCTTCTCTTCTCCAGGCTGAACAATCCCAACTCTCTCAGCCTGTCCTCATAGGAGAGGTGCTCCAGCCCTCTGATCATCTTTGTGGACTGGACTCACTCCAACAGGTCCATGTCCTTCCTGTGCTGAGGACTCCGGAGCTGGACGCAGGACTCCAGGTGGGGTCTCACCAGAGCAGAGTAGATGGGCAGAATCACCTCCCTCCGCACTGGACACCCCAGCCCTTCCACAGCACCTCAGTAGGGTGTCCTTCAAGCAGGGCATGACCACAGCCACCTCCCACCCCATCACCCAGCCGAGAAAACAACCCGAGGGGAGGGTCCCCAAGAAGTCCTGAACCCCGCTCCTTAACATCTGAGGATTTAACTGCAAATAAAGGTGATGCAGGAGATACGACCATCTTTGGGGGGAGGGGTGTGGGGGTGTCCACCTCTCCCCCCGCGGAGCGATGCTCCGCGGGGGGAGAGGTGGACACCCCCACACCCCCTAACTAGGACGGGGGTGCGCTGCGGTGCCACAGCGCCACCTGGTGGAGCAGGGGGGGGCTCCTTGTGCTGCCCGGTCTCCCAGCATCGGCACCCTCCCCACCCCCCCCGCCATCGATCTCCACCCACTCCCAGTTTTATTGCTGGGAGGACGATGTCATACGGTCCGGGATATCCCTTTGGTCAGTTGGGGGAGTCAGCTGTCCCGGCTGTGTCCCCTCCCAATGGCTTGTGCACACACACACACACACACCCTCCAGCCCTCTCTGCAGAAGGCCGTGATGCTGTGTGAGAACATCTCGGCAGAACTAAAACCTCCCGGAGTTCTCAACAACCTTTTCAGCACAAAGCTAAAACATGGCACCCTACCAGCTACTGTGAAGAAATATAACTCTATCCCAGCCCAAACCAGCACATTCTCCTGCAGATAAATGGGGGCATTTGGGACGCCTGGTAACATACATCCCCGAGGACACTTTCAGTTTCGTCACTGACAGCCCATGTTGTAGCAACAGGCAGCGTGACATGTGCTGGTGTCGTACTGACTGGTCTCAAACCATGGCAATTCATGGTGTGCAACCAACGGAAAATTTAGCCGAAGCCTCTTCCAGCACAATCCCAAGGAGCAGTTCTTGGAGAGCGGTGACATTCCCACCTCCTCTGCTCCCAGTCTTGCCGGCCACGTGCGGCACGTTTGCACACAGAGGCAAATTAAACTCACCGCTGCCAGAGCTGTTACAGATCTTCTGCTCCCTTGCTTATGTCAGGGATGGCTGCAGCCTTTTACAACTTACCCCCTCCCTTTTCCATTAGAAACGGACATGCATTTTCCTTGAGGTTTTATGAAACTCCCCCTGTAGATCCCATGGGGAAGTCAGGCTGGTCAGATGGAAGGACAAGCTTGGGACACTGGGAGAGGCTGAAGAAATTGTGGACTACAACCTTGTCCTGCCACACCTGCAAGTCACCCTCATTTTTTCTACCTGCAAAATGGTAAGAACAAGGGAGCCCTTTTTTTCTGCAGCCTAATAAGGTCCCCAGGAGAAAACCCCAAGAGGCTGTGGAGGCATGGGCTGAAGCTCTCCTGGTGACACCTAAATCTTTTGTGGAGAACTGTGCTTTTGGTCTCTCCTCTAATGAACAGCTGTGTAACCTGCGGGTAGGCGATGCGTGGCACCTCCCTGGGGTCAGCAGACCCTGCCGCTCTGCCTCCCCTGCCCGCTGCACATATAAATGTGCCATTGGAAAAGTTATGAGCTTTTTATTGTCACTTGTGGAGTGAGATATTGAACCATCGAAGTGCTTATTCATTTCTGGTTATCTGATTGTCGTAATGTTTCTAAACTGCCAGTTGAAGGTAAGAGATAAACTCCAGCCAGCCTCAGACTGAAAGGCGCCTTTGACGTAGCTAGGTTTTTTTCATCAGGGGATGATATATTATTTATTGACCCTCACAGGGTCACCCGGAAATATTTCATGCAAGGAATCGAAAGGGAAGAGTAAATACTGAAATCAAAGGCCTGCAGGACCTCATTTTGCCAGTGGGACGGTTTTTCTCTGCTTGTGTGGCCATGGTGGACCCAGCCCCGTGGCTGGTAGCTCTGGTTCTCAGAAGAAAGTGAAACTCCTGTGCCTTCTGTCATTCCAAGAGGAACAAATGCAGCATGGATCAGAACAGACAGATATATTAGTTATTTCTCATAGAATTCCCTTTCCCTGTTTCCATAACCTCGCTCTTTCATACCAGCTTGGAGACAGTAAGCAGAGATGTAGGGACCGAAGTGCTGTTCACAGCTCCTTGAAGGAGCGAAGGGGAAGGATCTCCTTGGGGCTGGTGGGGAGACCCAGCCTCGCTGCCAAAGGAGATCAGACAGGAGGGAGCCTCGCTGTCCTCTAGATTTCCCAGGGTTGCTCTCTAAAAACTAATACAGATGCATCCTCATGAAACGGCATTCACATTGTAAAATGAAAAAAAGGCTTTTCCGAGGCTCAGGGGAGTTGTGTGTGTGGAGGGCATTCAGAGATAACAATTTTCTGAACAAATCTTTGGTGTTAGCCTTTCAGCACATAATTTCAATGGGAGACAGGAGAGCCATCCATCTGCTAAAGGGAATATTTACCTCTCCCATTCTGCATCTCGCTTCACTGTTGCTATGGTCGCATGTTGTTATAATTGTCTTTTATTAAAGAGAATCTCTTTTAAAGACTTTTCTGCCCAATGCATCCTGCCAGCTTTCTGGTTCATGACTGTCTATTTACCTATTTAGCCTGTCTGATGATGGCATTTTTAAGGCCCCAGGGTATTTGGTTTCCAAGCAGCACTGATAGAATTAACAGAGAAGTTCCCAGCATGATCATGATTTCCTGAGGTTTAAGGCAAGTTGAAGGTAGTGGGGTTGGGGTTTTTTTGTCTGTGTGTGTTAATAAATAAAATATCCTTTTCTGAAAAAGAAAATGTATGAAAAAAATTGGCTTTTATCAATCAAATATCAAATATAATAAGCTGAAGGAGGTAACTTAGTGTAACCTATCTGCTTGGAGGTCTTCTGGCAGAATTTAATCTAGTCTGGTTTTTAAATGCCTCCAATTGGCCTTCTGTGGTCTACATATGGATTCTACAATTTCCTTTGAGTCGTCAGTACCTTAGGAAAAAATGTCTTCATTTCAATTGAACACTTCCAGGGATGGGGCATCCACAACTTCTCCTGGCAACCTGTTCCAGTGTTTCACCACCCACAGTATAAAGAATTTCTTCCTTGTATGAAGTCTAAATTTACCCTCTTTTAGTTTAAAACCACTACCCATTGTCCTATCAATGACCACGTTGAATGATTGATACCTCATCAGAGCAGACCCATGTTAGGCTTCTCTTCACATGTACTCCAAGTTGGGAAGTTAACTGTTGGTAACTACTTATTAGCCTTGTTTGGTTTGAGCATGCAGAGAGGTTGAGCTGGCAGTGTCCCCTCTGCCTTGAGTGTAAAACGTTGGCTGAGTTCAGTCTGACCTGGCAGCAGGACAGAGCTTTCAAAGAAAATTGTGTCTGTATAAATGTCATGGAAGTGGGTAGCCAGACAGAGACAAGGACCCTTTTCAGCAACTTTGCTGAGCAAACAGCTGTAGCCGAGCTCTCGGCTTGTCAGACGCCAAGGAACCTGCATAAGTGAGAGCTCCTACAAAACCTCCAACCCGAAAGCAGAGCTGGAGCCAGGCATTATTGCCCTCGATGCTGGAATCAGCCACAAGGCAGGTCTGTAGGCAGGCAGGCTTTGGGAGGCCCAGAGCTCAGAGCAGCTCCAAATTCACCTTACCACCACTTCACATCTGCTGGGGAGAGCCCCAGCTTGGGCAGGGTCAAAAGCAGCATGTTGGTCAAAAGGAACGGAAAGCAGTGAGGGTGATGAGACACTGGAACAGGTTGCCCAGAGAAGTTGTGGATGCCCCATCCCTGGAAGTATTCAAGACCAGGCTGGATGGGGCTTTGAGCAACCTGCTCTAGTGGGAGGTGTCCCTGCCCATGGCAGGGGGTTTGGAACTTAACGATCTTTAAGGTCTCTTCCAACCCAAACCATTCCATGATTCTATGATTGAGTCTCACCCTGCAGTAAGACAGTAATGCTGATGGCTCTGTTGGCCAGGGCCTGTGGGCTGCTGAGTGGCCAGTATTGCAAACAATAGCCGAGTCCTAAATGAAGCAAACCCAGCTCCACAGCTGTGTCTCAGCTCCTGAGGCGTCCACGTGATGCCCAAGTGAATAAGAACTACTTTACAGCCCAGGTGGTGTCCTGTGCCACCGAGGGAGGCTAACAGCGCTGTTACACGCCTTCAGACACAAGGTCAGGGCTCTGTTTGGCTCAGCACGCCCTTGCCCATCACAGTCCAGCCGACATGTTCAGCATTCGTGCTGAGGCACCATGTCACACCAGCAGGACTGTCTCCTGCAGCTGAGGCCTCCCCAAACTGCATTGCCATGGCAATCTGTGCCTCAGCCTCATCCCTCTTGGTCACCCAGCACGCAGCCGGTCTCACCTCCTTCTCATGTCTCTCACCCCTCCTGCACTGTTCTCCAGGGCATAGTAATTTTTCTTTCCATGATGTTTTACAAGGCAAGCCTCTGTGGTCCCTCTGGGGACCACAGCTCCGCAGTAGCTGCTGTCACACAACCCCACTTTTTAGGAGGAGCATCCGTCCTTGCTTTTGTTGGACTGCTTTGCCACAGTGTGCTTGGCAGCTGCGGGGAGAGCTGTGCTGGGGCTGCTTGGGCACCGCAGCAATTACATCTGATCGTTTGTATTAAACAGTGGGATCACAGAGCCGACACCAGAGGCCAAGCTCAAGTGGCTTTAATGATCAGGAGTCTTGTGCTCAGAGGTTGCTGCGAGGATAAAATAATAATGGGGTTGCTGACATGTTACTGGTGTTGTGAAGAGTGCTAGCTTGCAGGGGAAATGGGAAAGAAAGAAAACAGCACTCAGCTCTGCGCCACTGAGTTAATTGGGCAGAACCAGAGTAGTTATATCTTGCCTGTTACCAGTCACTGATCATCTTCTCCTAAAATCGGCCTGCCTCTGGGTGCCACCTCTGCCACATCCGTCGTTGTGCATAGCTGTTTTGAAACACAAAGTGGATGAGAAAAACAGGTGATGGAGAGGTAAGGGTGAAATTCCATAGTCAGAAATTCACCCTTCCTTTTCCTGGGATGAGGAGGTAGGAGGAGAGATTGTGGGGGTTGCGTTCCTCCTCCACATCCTCAGCATCCCCAGGTGCAAGGAGCACTGCTTTGAAAGGGGAGCAGCTATGAGAGTGCAACTTGGTCCCATGTTCAGCTGTGTGATTATTTGCAATTAACTGTCTGTAAATCCAGCAGCTGGCGTATGATGGGACTTACCTGACCCAGTTCCTGAGCAGTTCCCGAAATATTTAGAAGAGCACTACTTGTCACTAAACCAGGATGGCACAACGATGGTGGTAAGAACATAGGAGTGGCCATACCAAGCCAGCCCCAGCCAGCCCAGCAGTGTGTCCCCTAAGAGAGACAGAGGCCATTTTGTCCTGTTGAGGTTGTGTTTATGCCCATCTCCAATGGAGAAAACCAACAGAAGTGTCTCAAGGAAAAGTAGAAGGACTGAGCAAGTACACTGAGATGTTTCCAAAACATCTGTTCCATCACACAGCAACCTATGGCTCAGGGCCTTTGCACGTAGGACACCTCAGTGGATTTCACCTCCCTGAAGATGTCCAAAATGTACATGAACCTGTGCACATTTACCTTACATCTATAATGTCCTCTCACAGGGAGCATCAGTTTTAAACACTTTGCAACCGTATAATTTCCACACTGTATAAGAATAAATCTCATTTTGTTTTTCTTGAAATGGCAGCCTACTGTGTGAGTCACCTTAGCTCTTGTACTAAAAAAGGCTGGCAGGCGGTTCCTTCTTCATCTTCTCCATGCCATTTGTAATTTATAACCCATGAGCATATTCTCCTGTCTGGTTTTTGGGCTAAAGAGTTCCCTCTACGTGTTTTTTTCCAAGCACAGAAGCCTTTCTGTACCTTTGATCACCTTTGTCAGCTTTATCCCTATCTTTCTAGCCATAAAGCAATATCCCCTGTCACCTATCTATAATGCTGTGTAAATGCTAAGTGAGGCCATGTGTACTATTCATTAAGCCCACGGGAAATCTGTGGAGGCGTAGGAGCCCCACAAAACTGCGGCGCACACAGAACATGTCCTTGTGGGTGGGAGAGTGGATTTAGAGCAGACAGGCCATAGCGGGGACCAGAGTGTGGAAGGAAGGAACATCTGCAGAACCAGAAAGTGAGAAAATTCCTATCTCTATGGGGGCACAGCATCCTGTCACAGCCTGAAGTAGCCAATAAAGAATGTGAAATTCTCTGTTCTGAATACTGGAAAATGCCTGCTGAATCCCTGTCGGGAGATGTTTTAAACATGGGAGGGGTTACACGTATCCTTAGAGGGACAAACCACATTTCTAGGACTCCCCTTAACCAGGCACTGGAGATCAACCTGAGTCAAAGGGCTCAGCCACTCTGCAGTCTCCAGGTGTGTGCAATGAAATGCAAAGAGCCTGTGCTGGCAGTTACAGGTGAGTGCAATATTTAAGTGCCTGCCTTAAATTCCCAGAGGGGTCTGGGTTATACAAGGGAGAGTCTCCAGGTTTAGCGAAGCGGGGTCTGATATTGCTGTTTACATGGTGTGGCAGCCTGGATCCTAACATGGGGTCCTCCTAGATTCTTAGCGTGGTCCTTGGAGGAGTGACTTTCTCCTTTAATGGCTGTCATTGAAACATATAACTGGAAAACTGACACTCTTTTATGCACAAATCGTAGCCCTTTTTCCCCTCCTAGAGCTAGAAGAGATATCTGCTGTTCAGGGTGGCTTTGCAGACCCCATGTGCTGGTGACACCAGCATCCCTGGATGCATTTAAAAAATGGGTAGACGTGGTGCTGAGCAACATGGATTAGTGGTGGTTTTGGCAGGGTTAGGCTGATGGTTGGACCTGATGATCTTAAAGGTCCCTTCCAACCTAGATGATTCTACGATTCTATTAATGAATCACAACCTGAGCCATCACAGCACCTTCCTCTAATGCTGTCCCTGATTTTGCCTGCCCGGCTCTGTGGCTAGCACACATCTCAAGGATGGCAGAGATGCGAGTCCAGTCCCTGTCTGGACACATTTCAGGAGAGGTCTGTATTGCCCACCGTGAAGCTGGTCAGTGTACCTAAGAAAGAAAAAGGGTGCAAAAACCAATTCTGGGTCATCTGAGCATTTGAAGAGGGAAAGTGCTTTCTTAGGGAGTGATTTTTCTGCCCCATTGCAGATGCCTCTGCTCTGGGCAGAGCCCAGTTGTGCACCGGGTGGGACTGCTTCTCGTTGTGTGCTGCAGGAGTAGCACCAAGGGCCCTGGCTCAGACGTGGACCCTCATCTGGTTGAGTGAGCCCTTCCCCACAGCCCCAGTGGACTTACTTAAAGGAAGGCAGAGGAAAAGATCACCATCAAAGGTGTCTGGTAGGAATCAGACAGGCTAGGGACGCTGTTTCTGGTCCCTGGCCACCAGCCTCGCTCCCTTCTGACACTTCAATGTGCTGTCGTTTCCTCCTTGGCTGCTGCCCTTACCATGATCCAGAGACCAGCCAAACCGAAAACTGTGTGGTTGTGGTTGTGTCTTTCTGCGATGAATGTTGAGGCTTAATGACAGAAGTGTAGGCACTGTTGCCTTGAAAATGTGTTGCTAAGAAGCAAAAGAAGAGGCTGAAAAATGCAAAATACAGGCAGCAAGGGAAAACACAAGCACAGCTATGGAAGAAAGTAAGGAGCTGTGCTCATAGCTCCCTATAATCAGACACTGTGAGGTTTAAAACCTTGCTTTCAGGAAGATCCCAAAGCCATTTTTTATTTGAGGGCTTAACAGCCAGGTGCTATCATCAATAAATATCTTAATCACAAAGTAGAAATCATCAAGTAAATGAAAAACAATTCAATAATGTCTTCACCTTCTTCTCAGGGATCTTCCTGGAAGGGTAGGGGAGAGATGTGGGATGGGTGAACGCGGGACACAGCCTGTCTGAGGCAACATTACATTTTTTCCCCATGTTATTCTTGAATAATGCTTAAGTGGTCAGTGAAGAGTGGCTGAAATACCTGCTTGAGCCTCAGCAGAGGAAAGAATCGAGTCCAGAACATTTTAACCTTTCATAACAAATAATCCAAAGGTGCTCCAAGCTGCCTGCAATGACTTCTACAAAAGGTATGAGCATTTATAGTGCTCTACATAGTTAGTGTGCTGTGCAAACACCAGCTAATTAATCTAAGTAATATCATAAAGCAAATTAAACTATTTATCTTCTCAGAGATAAACCACTAAGCAGAGTTAAAAAAAAAATCAGCTCCCTAATAGAATACTTATTTAAAAGGGGAAACTGTTACAGTGTTTAATTTATTTCTCCAGAATAAAGAAATTTCCTGGTATTTCTGCTATAGACGAGTGCAGAACAAATGGAAGGGCTGCATTACATTCATTACATTTGGAAGGTTTGTTTTTCCCTCCAGTGTTACACCAACATCAGCCCATTGTTTTTGGAAGCGTTGTTTTTTCCAACAGATGTAAGGACTTGGAGAGCCGGAGTCCTAATTCCAGTGATTGCTCCTTCAGCTATTGTCTTCCTCTTTCATATGCATACAAAAGAAGACTTAAAAATACACACAAAAAATATTCTGATGGTGAAATCGGGCTCAGCTGCCTTTCTGTTCCACGCACACACACGCACTTTGCCTAAGCTAAATGAAGTGCTCATTCGCGGGGCTGAATTCATCCAGCCTTGCAATCACTGCCTAAGAGCTGGGCATCTGTGTCGTCGCGGTCTCCCAGTCTCTCTCACGGGCACATGAGCGAGAGCATGAGCCAGAGCTGGCCATGTTAACGAGGAGGCCCCCGCTCTCACTGCCTCTGCAAACCCGCACCTGGGCTTTGGCAGAGCCTCGCTCAGCTGAATAAAGGCTTTGAGGATGTAGCCATATAAACTAATGTAAATACTATATAACAGCTAATCTTCATTGCAGAGGAGGAAGTAATGCGGCTTTATGAGTGGGAAGGTCAAGGAATGTTATCCACTTTTACTTCGGAGTTTTGTGGTTCCATTTACATTTTATCCATTTGCTTTTCTGTTGACACTGGCTTGGGATAGAGGAAACTCATGCAAAGATCAGATTGCCAGTCAAGATCCTGACAAAGGAAGGAAACAGTCATTGATTACAAGGGACCTGATTTGGCATTCCTTATGGATTCCTTTATGAATCTATGAATCTATGGAGCTGCCTGCCCCACCGCGGAGCTTGCTGCCCCTTTGCTGGCTGCTTTAGGTGCCTCAGGAGCGCAAAGTGGAGCCTCACGCTTGTCCAGAGCTGGCAGTGGGTGCCCATTGTAGCTTGCAGACTGTCTGTTATCACCACGCTGGGGCAATTTCAACTGCAGGAACCATAGATTCATAGATTGGTCCAGGACGGAAGGGACCTCCAAAGGTCATCTAGTCCGACCTTTCCGCAGTCAGGAGGGACACCCCCAAATAGGCGAGGTTGCCCAGGGCCTCATCAAGCTTCACCTTGAATATCTCAAGGGAAGGGGCCTCAACCACCTCCCTGGGCAACCTCTTCCAGTGCTCCACCACCCTCATAGTAAAGAACTTTTTCCAAATATCCAATCTAAATCTCCCCTTCTCCAACTTAAAGCCATTGCCCCTCGTCCTGTCACTGCAGGCCTTTGTAAACAGACCCTCCCCAGCCTTCCTGTAGGCCCCCCTCAGGTACTGGAAGGCCGCTATTAGGTCTCCCCGGAGCCTCCTCTTCTCCAGGCTGAACAACCCCAGCTCCCTCAGCCTGTCCTCGTAGCAGAGGTGCTCCAACCCCCTGATCATTTTGGTGGCCCTCCTCTGGACCTGTTCCATCAGGTCCATGTCCTTTCTATATTGAGGGCTCCAGACCTGCACACAGTACTCCAGGTGAGGTCTCACCAGAGCAGAGTAAAGTGGCAGAATCACCTCTCTGGATCTGCTGGCAACACTTCTTTTGATGCAGCCCAGGATGCGATTGGTCTTCTGGGCTGCAAGTACACACTGCCTGCTCATGTCCAGCTGAAGTGGTTCTGGTCATTCAGAAGAGACCTGGGCTTGAACCACAGCAGTGTCCCTGCATGTCTGTCTGCTGACCGCTCGACCAAAGGGAAACCAAGAGGGGTCAGGAAGGGATTCTGTCTCCACAGTGTTCCCATCATCCGCCCCCAGTGTTTCACCTTCTGGAACATTTTTTAGTGTAATGGAGCATAAAGAGAATGACAATAGGTACTTCTAATGATTCCGGTCTCATTACAAGTGTTATTCTTTCTAACTGTCCATCTAACAACAGAACACATTTGCATACTGTTATAGATCCATTATACGAGTATATATACACACAGACACATGCACAGTTATATACCGAGCGTAACCAGCTTAGAGTTGAATTTTTTTAAACACGTTTTCTGAAAAATTATGATGGCGTGCTTTGTAAAACAGGGGAAAAAATCCTTGACTTTATGATTCTAAAACACAACAAGTAGAAATTAAGACCAAGGAAAAAAAAATTGCATGGGATCCACAAGTAACTGGAAGGTTATTTTGCTTTGGAAACTATCGATTTAACAGAGAAGCACTTGGGTTTAGGATATACACTGGCACGTAGTGCAACACTCAAAAGATTGTACAGCACCAGTTCAGGTCAGATTTGCAGATTCTATTCTCTGTCAGGGGTCCGAAAGTTAAGAAAACTCCAGTTGTCTCCAATTACAGATTTATGTCTGTGAACCAGAGACTGGAATCTGGTCTTGCGTACTTGTCCATTACAGAAGTTAGAGAAATGCTAACCCAGCCCCATCCCCCGTGCTTGGTTTTAAATGTAACTGTAAAGAATTCTCTGCCTTTGAAATTAGGAACACTGGTCCACAGCATGGGCTGAGTGAACAGCCCACCAAGAGAGAGGCTTTGCCCCTGCAAACGGTTTTCTGGGCTTGGGAGTGATAAACTTTCCCATTGGCATATGCACATGTGTGCATGCACACACACAGAGCCAGCCAAAGCCTCAGGGACGGTTGCCACCATCCTGTTAATCATTATCGGAGCAGAGCTGTATTCTTTGAGATCTCTGACCTGTTTTGCAGCCCTGAAGGGTTTATTGCAGCCAGCGCAGCCTTGGACGGTGTTTGGATTGTGTGCTGACTGCCAGCCAGCTGGCCGTGGTTCAGAGCTCAGCGATACGGAGCGTTGCAGGACTGCCTGTTTGTACTTCTTGGCCTTTTGGGAACATGAGGCAACTCCTGCCTCCATCAGCCAAGAGGGAGAGGGTGGCCCAAGGGACGCTGGGTGAGGAGGAAGCAGCAGGGTGAATTTTCCTTGGGTGATAATCAGGTCACGTGGACATTGTCGTTGCAAGAACATGGATTCAGGGCTGAAGAGCAGTCAAGTGAAATGGGATGGTGCAAGGAGAACCTCTGTGTTCAGTGGACAAAAAATCTCAGCCTCAAATCTGATGAGATTCACACATACAGAAAAGAATTCTGCTAGAGGTTATTGCTTAAATTCATTTAGTTGCTTTCTTCTTTTTTTTTTTTTTCAGGAGTCTGGAAGCTTTTCCTGAAGCCTTTGGTGATTTGCTGAAGACTTGAACTTCAGCAAGAAGTTCATTCAGTCTTGAATTCATTCAAGAATTTAAGTACTGTCCCATTCCTGCTCTCCTAAATTGTAAATAATTTCAAACAAAGAGGAATCAGAACCGGTTTGTCCGTTGTTTTGATTAGCCAGTGTCTTGCTGGCTCCTGCATACCCTTTCTGGTTGGTGACTTTCAGGGTAGGCATCTGCTTCAAATCCTATGAAAGTGAGGCAGTAAAAAATCCCTAAAGAAGTGGAATTAGGAGTTCAAACCCAGTAGCCTTGCTGGGTAAGGGCCCTGTGACTATCTAGACAATCTTTAAAGGTCCCTTCCAACCCAAATCATCCTATGGGTCTGTGAGTCTACAATAGGTGTGTGACCATGCAGTCACTCAGGGAAGCTCCTCTTTGGAACACATTCCCAAGAAGATATAAATAAAGAAAGTGGTTCCTTCCTCTCAGTAGTGGAAACTCATGAAAATCATCTGCACCAATTATATGAAAGGGCACCGGCCATGCTACACAGGAGGCATCTCCATGGGATCAAAAGGAGGGAGCAGAGGCAGTTGTCTTCAACATGAGAGTCTGTCTGCCCTTCTGAAGAGCTTATTCTCCCTACTCTGACTAGCAACGAAGCTGTTCATGCTGAGAGGTTTATTCTTTTACATTTATCAGGAAGGTGTTAGGAAATGGAAATATGTTTATTTCCACCCTCACCCCAGTAAAGTTTCAGCTGGTTTTGTCATGTCTCCATACATCCAGATTTTATGGTCCACTGCCTTATGTGCCGCCTACATAAGGCACAGAGTTAAGGTAAGCATGAGCATGTAGTAACAGACAAACGGCAAACCTGATATCAACACCAGCCAGGCCTGTCAGCTGGAACAGGCAGACTTGTTTTCTGCTTGAGTTAATCAAACCCCTGTAGAAGCTTCCAGAGAGCACAGGGGGCTTCACAGAGCCTGGTCTTGGCTGCTGAGCTTCACACTTCAGCGGGGCTGGAGCTGATCAAAGGGGTTTGTCTGGTTCCAGGAGGCGAAGCCCTTGCAGAAAAGAGTGTGCTGCAATCAGGATGCTGTCTGCTGTAATCCGTCTTTCTTCGAAACAAGGAAAAGCATGACTTTTTCATGAGACCAGGAAAGGGGTCTATTGATTTTTTTGCGTGTGCAGAACAGCAGTACCATTTTGAGCCCCCCCTGCTGTCTCACCAGTTCAAATCCCAGCGCTTTGCAGAAATGACAATTCTGTGCAGAATGAAATCACTTGGAACTAACTGGTACAAAGAAGGCTGCGCACTATTGACAAAAGCTTTTTCATCAGTTACAGCCAGCTGTCTGGGTGCACACTCTGAAAACCTTTGAAATTCTGTGGGCTGAATCACTTCGGTTACATTTATCCATAATCTTCTTCATCATTACTCAGGAGTTTGCAGTAAGCAAATTTTACTCATTAGGGATAATGAACATAATTCACTTGTTCCGTTCCATTTTACATCACAGGCAGTCATCCTTAAGGTATAAAATATACATGTTCAGTAAAGGTTTATTTTACTGCAGTCAATAGGATATGAAGGCACCATGTGCCCAGGAAAGATCAACTGAGGGAAATTAAGAGCTGTTTCATGAATGCAAGAACAAAGCTCACTTCCAACATCTCTCTGCTCTGTGGCTTCTTCGGTGCCTAAAAAAAGACGGCATGTGTCCGGTGGGGACACAAGGGGGATAAAACCTTCCCCCAGCTGACACTGGAGCCATCTTTAGATCTTGAAGATGGAGCTTCTTGATGAGTGGAGAGAGGGTATTAGCGTGCACTGAGGTTGGTCAATGACTATGCACTTCTCTGTGGGTTGTTTTTTTGGGATCTTCCTGAAGGCCAGCAACCCTCCTTTTGGAGGGAAAATGTCCAGTTCACCCCCATGGGACAGAGAAGTGAAGTCTGTGAAAAAAATTTCTGTGGGGACTGTTCCTCTGTTCTGACTGGAGGAGAGGGCTGTTTTTTTCCAGTAATAGCTGATCTCCTAATCTTCATCCTGTGCAACAGCAGAATAGAATAGCTAGTGTGTCTTCATTAAGCTGGTCTAAACAAAGAGCTCTGCATCGTCAGCAAGTCTTCAAATTCTGCTTTTAAATGAACCAGTCCTGGAAGTTTTGCAAACCCTGGCTCACCTGGGCTAATGTTTGGTGGGACAACACACCACTCTGGTACCTAAACCATTTGCCTTTAGCCTTTACTAGGGTTTGGCACCGAGTCCCTCTTGGCATGTAGCAAAGCAGAAGATGATCTACGCTGCTCTGAACTTCTGAGGGTGTGGAGAAAGCAAGTTTGCCCTTCACTGAATTTAGATCTGTATGGAGGAATGAAGCCACTGGTACATTTTATTAGTGGAGGGGGTAGCACAGGGTGCTGCATATGTTTTTCTTTGCCCCCAAGAACGGTAGGCATATACCCCAAAACACAATGTGCAGAGATGCACTCACATTTCTCCTGTATGTACCCAGCTTAGTTATTGTGACCACCATGGTGGCTAAAGCCAAGAAGGTGACGAGCAATCCAAACTGCTCTCCAGGGCAGCCTCCTTGCTTCATCGACAGTAACACTTAAATAGGGCACCGCAAGCACGCAGCCTAAATGCAGCACATAGTGTAGAAAGGCAGGATAGAGGCAAGAAAAGAGTCTGAAAGATGTAAGGGCAGAAAGTAGGAGAACTGGTAGCAGAGACAAAAGCCTGCCAGGATAATGCAGGTTTGCGATGAGAAGCAGAAGTCAAGAATGAGGAGTATAGAAGTGGAAAAGTCTGGAAGAGTGAAAGAAACAGAGGAAAGCATAAGGGTTAACTTTGGTAGAAGTTTCCTTGGAACAGGGAGGGGCAAGAACAGAGAAATGAAGAACAGATAGCAGAGTCTCTGGTACTCTGATTTATAGGACCCATATCAATGTTTAGTCACACAGCACTTTCGTTTTCCAAAACTGCCTGGTCACAGTGCAGAAAGCACTCATGCCAGCGCTGCGCAACCTCATGCAGGATCGTTCCTGGTGCAGGATGCAGAGCTCCAGTGGGCACCTCCACAGAACCTGTACCACAGCCTCAGCACGTGTGGTCTAGAATTTGTACCTACTTAAACTAAGTTTTCCCAGACACCTTGCTCTGCACGCAGCTCTTTGTGTATGTCTCATTACTAAGAAACACAGGATTTTTCATGCAGCTAATTTAACATGATGTCATGGTCCCACATCCTACAACTCCCCCGTGGAAGTCCCTGTTTGGAGTGATACTGTTTGGATCGGGAGGTTCACGTCCTCCTCATTAGTTTAGTTGATTCAAACCCTCTCTTTCAAATCCAAAAACAAGACCTGGCACAGCAATTTCACAACCTGTGGTGACCTTCTGAGCACTAAGGCGCACTAGAGGGCCACCCACACAGGGTGCGGGACGCTGGCTTTGCACCAGTGTGCGCAAAATGCCATGATTGTCACATTTTCTGTAAACTACTGTATGACAGAGTAAATGCATTGCCTATATCCCTCTGAGTGGTGTTAGATAATGTGAACATTTAAAAGACCTTTCTCTTCCTTTTTCCTGTAGAATAACATGACCTGATACAGAGCCAGAGCGAGTTCACACAATTAAGACATGCTACAAAGTGACAGTGGTTGATCAATCAACTGACTAATTGCATCTGACTGCGGCAAGCGGAGGTTCTTCTGTCCTGAGTTTGCTTGCAATGAAGCGAGGAGGAGAACTGGGTCACCTAAATGGCACGAGGCACGGGCTAGCCAACGCAATCACCCAGTCGCTTCACCCAGTCACCTTCACTCATGGGAAAGTACAAACAGCTCTCTGGTACCCCTAGGATTTTTATCCAAGATGTTGAATGCCAAAAAATATTTAGGACTAGAAGCATTTTGCATTTTTGATATATCTCTAAAAAGTAACTGTTATTTTATCACCTAATCAAGGTATATAGCAGTGGTTTATTACCAAATCTGAAATTTATTACAGTTGTTTTGTGGTTATACACAAGAGTTGAATTAGTGCTTTATTACTATAAGGAACTCATAACAAATACCTAATTAAGGTATCTTTGTATATCTCTCTCTTGTTTGGAACTGTTCCAACACCAATTTCTTGCTAGCACTGAACAATTGTTATTATTAGTGACTTCAATGCCCTGAAATGAGACTGAATTAACTGGTAGGGAAAATGTGATTGCACCACCAAACTTCTAAGTAGTTTGATTGGTAAATAATACAATAATACCAATTAGAACATCACAGCTGCTTATCTCATAGACATTACACAATAAAATAAATATGTAGCTGTAAATGTGTCTTATTATGGTAGAGTATGCATGATTTAAACTGTAAGAAACAAGTAAGCTTCTTTATGAAGTCAGGTATCAGAAACAGCAGTGGTCTGCACCCCAACTTTGTGAATACAACATCACAGAAAACACAAGGAAATCAAAGAAGAATGTTGACTAGATATTATTTTGTGTTTCTGAGTTCTAAATAGTATTTCATGTGTTATATTGTGTCTTTGCTGAAAAAAAATAAATCCTGAGGATACCTGGAATATGCATGAAAAACGTGGCCCCCATGGCAGCAAAGGGAGAAGTATTCTGTCTCTGTCCTAACCAGAAGCAGGGCTTTAAGTTCTGAACATAGGCTATCTTTTGTCATCGCCCCTCCTGTGCATTCAGAAAATCAAGGTTTTGAGTCCTCTGTTTAAATAACAAGACTGCAACGCGTACACACCTGATCCTAGCAGCAGTTTCCTTTTCCAACTGCATCTCCCAGACCAAAATTGTTCCAAAGGACAAGAAATATCCCAACAAGTGATTGACATAGGCCCCTGCACGGTACAGCTATTTAACTTCTAGCTCAGGAAGATCATGCTGCTAATGCGGACATCGTGCTTCTGAGAGGTGCTCCATGCTGCTGAAGTGAGCAGAAATCACTGCACTGCACCCCAGCGTGATCATATTCTTGAGGCTTAGGAGCCTCAGGATGGGTGCTGGAGGCACCTCATTTTCTATTAGTGTTTTGGGAAAAAATGTGAAAGCGTATGCACAGCGAACATACAAGGCAGGTCAATTTGATTTTCTTATAAAGAAAGTAAGGAAGAGGCAGGGACTGTGACTTGTCCAGAGTCATAGTTGCAGTAACTGGGGAAGGTGGGAACAGAAGGTGGGTTTCATTATTTCCCGCCCCATGATCTGACATGGAATCAAACCCAGAGAATCTCACAAAATTCATCAGGACTAGGAATAAAAGGACGAAAAATATTTCAGCTCAAACTTCCATTTCTTCCTTAATCTGGAAACAGGCCTGCCATCCGTTTATAGATAACTTACTTTCTCTTTCCTTCTTTGGTTATAATTTTATTCTCTTCCTCCCCTCTTCTCCCACCTACCCTTGGACTGGCAAGTGGGAAAGGCAAATGGTGAAGGCCAGTACCTGCCACACAAACTCAACAGGCACCAGGGCTGGTGAAAATTCCCTGCTCCCAGCTTTTATGGCAGGGTGCAATTGGTGGCTTGTGTTTGCTATTTAAACAAAGGAGCCTTGGAGTTAGAGGGAAGATCTTCCCCAAGAAGCTGCTGACTCCTGAAACCCAATGTCCTGCTGCTTATCAGGCCAGTTTATGACAGTCTTCATAAATGTTTTATGAGACCCTGATGACTGCATCGCTGAGCAGGGTGGTGGCAGCTGCCTCCAACTTTGTGCATTGTTGACAAAAGATCAAAGACCAGATTTACCACCCTGATAAGATCGGATGGATAAGAATCCCAAACTGACTTTTTCCCCGTTTCCTGCACAGACAAGCACGTTGCAGGACTTACTGACAGGGGCTCAATTCTGAAGACCTTGTTTGGACAAAACTCCTACCAATTTCTATACCCCTTCCCCGTGGCTTAGTGGAGATTCCTTGAAATGGGCTGTAAAAATTGAAACCGTTGTCGATTTAGGGCTTTGACTGAAAACCCTTCTCCAGAAAGTCCCTAGACAGAGGAGCACTGAGGGGATCATTGGTCTTGGTTGGGGTGAGGTTGATGGGAACCACCATGTATTGCCAACTCCCCAATTTGTTAAATCACTGGTGCACAAGGCCTCCCTACAGCTGTTGCAGAGCTCAAGGTTGTTCCTCTGTGTGGTTCTGCAGGCTGAGATCTGCTGACCAGTGGCATTCCACCAGCTGAGCCCAGTGGAAGGAGCAGCTGGGAAGCTGGGCTGCATGGCAGAGGCCGGCCAAGCCTGTCACGCACAATGTGTCTGATTTTAACACATCTGTTTTTCTAACAGTCCATCCCCCAGGAAGGTCCTAGGGTTGATCTGAACCAAGGCTTGAGGTTGTACTTGTTCTATACAAGGAGATATCTCTCCTGGGCATGTCCACCAGCACCTCCTGCACCAGGAGCACTGACTCCCTGGCTGGGCACTGAGGTACCAGGGCCTAAATGGACACGAGGGGGCCACTCAGTCCTGTCAGAGCACATTATACCTGCCATGATTTAGGACATCAGATGTGTTAGCAAGCTAAAGAAAGCAGACGGTAAGGCAGGGCTGCAACCTGTTTCAAACATAACTAGAAGTCAGAAGACTTCTGGTACTATTTTTTGCTGTTAGCTTTCTTGGTAATTGTCAAAAAAATGTATGCTTCTTTTCCTTGCCTAGGAAGAGAAATATTTTTAGTTTCTTGGAAGAGGATTATTTCATTATTAGTAGACAAAAAAATTTGAGATATCTAAAAATAAGATGCTGTAGAAACACTGGGCTCAGTTGTTCTGTGTTTGTTGACTTTTTTAAGCAATGCATGAGCAGAACAACTCTTCTTCAATGACACAGGGCATGCCGCTCCCTGAAGTTTGTTTCCCCCTCACTCAAAAAATGCCCAATAACATGGGTTAGTGAGACCAAAGTATCTCAGAAATTGCTGAGATATTTGGCCAGCAGGAAGGATGGCTCAAAGCAATAGGCTGCCCCACAGCACTTAAATACAGGCAATGGTATGAAATAAAGAGAAGTTAAGTGGGATCTGAATTTCCATCACCAAGTTCTCAGAGCCAGAACTCACAGTAAATCAGAGAAAATTAGTTTCTTCACTGCCAGCCATACCTGGCCAGAGAGAGACTGATGTTCCTCTGCTTGTAAAGCAGGGAAGGGGAATCTCATCTCATTAAGAAAGATTTAGATTTTCTCAAGCTTCTACGTGTCAAACAACAACTGGGCAAACAACTGACTCCTAGGTTTGAAGTGTGCAGTTTGCCAGGAGCTGCCATCTGGTCTGAGTTACATTTTCTTCAGTCTCATCGAAAATCAAAGATTTTAAAAAGTGCAAGTTTAAGAATTATTCCTCTGTCCCCGATGGTAGAAGCTTGATCCTCTATAACTCAAAGAAAGATACTTCTCTGGGAAGGTAGGGCTGGGTGGCCATCAAATGGCCCATGGAGTGGAGATGGTTGGGCTTTACGCCCTCATTGTGGAAGTATAAGTAACTCCATGAAGTGATGGAGAGTGAAAAATCAAGCCTGCTGTCCTGAAGTACCCAAGGGATGTGGTTTTTAAAAACAGCACATGGAAAATTAGCATATATAATCTAACATGGTTTTGCAGGAGGTAATAAAAACAGATATCCTGTTATACAATTAGGCGATCATTTGGCTTCCAGTTACTGAATCCCCGTGCTTGGTTGCCGCTATGGGAAGTAGAAGTAAGACTCTGCATGGGGTTTGGCTGTGCAGTCACCATCCCTGTGGCAAGCATGGGCACCGGCGGAGCAGAACTTATGGGGCCACCACCAGCCCCTGCGCCTGGTCTCTCTCTGCCCCAGGGATCAGTTGAAAAGCGAGGCCAGGGGGAACCACTGCTCCCCATGGGCTGTGGGACCCCATCGTCCTGGGCTGCAGAGCGCCCCGTGCTAAAACACATGCCAAGGCCTCATGTTGCTTGGGTCTGCTGCTTCTCCTCCATGCAGAATTAAAGCTCTTTCCCAGGGGAGAGATAGCAGGGGAAGCATCCCAGTCTGGGGCAGGTCTGGCAGGGAATCAGGGCAGGCAGCAGAGCCGGCGCAGAGGCAGCCAGCGCCGCCTTTTATAGCGAGCACAGGCAGGTGGACATGGATCTTTATCTTCCCCCAACCTGTTTTCTAAACATTATCAACTCAGATTACTGTCCACAAATTTCACTCCAAAACTTGAGAGTAATAGGCTTTTACAATGCAGTAAAGAAAGATATTAACTGGTTCGGGGATTGACTAGACAACCATTTACACCACTCTTTTATCAATATTGCCATAATTTGACACTTCTGAATGGAGGAGGATTGTAAAGCACCTGCAGACCCTGTAAAACATGTTAAATGGAGATTAGTGTTACTGCTTAGTTTAAGCCTAGTAAAAGATAATTAAATTGACTGATGCAGCTGTAAATCTCACTTTTATCAAATCCTGGCTCTCTTTGTCCTTATGATTTTACAGCATCATTAATGTTGTTGTGACAATATCATTAATCTCCTCCTGCTGTTCAGAAAATGAAAGGCAACGAGCGGACACTATATAAATCAGCTCTCCCCTCACTGGCATTATCTTTTCTCCCTTCTTGACTCTCATACAACTCAGACACAAATTTCATTCACAAGGTGATTTTGTAAGCTGAAAATTAATTGTAAATGTACCATACTGTTTCTTTCACTGCTGCTTGTGTGAAAAGGTTTTATTAGAATTACTTGTTTTTGTAAAGCCAAAAGGGATTAGGAATAATTCTTCAGTGTTCTTCAGTGTTTTGTTTTTGGTTTGTTTTGTTTTTTTTATTTAACTCTGTGTCAGCAGTACAACACAAGACCATGAGGCCTACAAGTGGAGGTACACTGCTAGTTTGGAAATATTTGGAACTCCAGCTTAAGTCATCAGTGGCATATTTTTCATTTTTTCTGATTGGGGAGAATTACAAAGGAATGGCTGACTTTTTTGCACTTCTGGAACTGAGGTTGGGCATGGGAAGGAGGTGAACAGTCTGTATGGGGAACTTGTTGCCCAACAACACTGCATAAGAGATCCTGATGTAGTAACTGGAGCCACTCAGTGTGCAGAAGGCTTTGCATTTCTGCAGTTCCCAGCAGGAAGTATGGATGTGACAAGGACTTCAGCTATACGGACTCAGGCCAGCCATGCTGCTTGCTCTCAGGGCCTAAGGACTCACTGTGGTCCTTTTTATACGCTAGTCTAGATGGAGCCACTGCATGTCCCAGGTTCAGGGTCACCAAGGGGAAGCTCTTCTGCTGAGCAGAGCTACAGAAAGCTGGGATGGAGAGAGGTATGGGATACTCCCAATTCCTATGATGGAGCGAAGAAGCAGCATTCTCTTACGAGATGACTGATTATAACATCATCATAGAAGTGATCATAATACCTGTCCTGGTGTCAAAAGTAGTCACAAGAGGCTTTTGGAAAATGCTGGAGGCACGCAATCCTCATGACTGCCTGGGGAGTGTCACACTGCCTCACCATTCATCTCAGCTCAGCGTCTTCCCCAGGTTATTCCACCTTTCTTTCCTCTGAGTGCTTCTCCCCTTCACAATTGCATACGATTGCAGCCTGAATCACAGAATGATATGGGGTTGGAAGGGACCTCTGCAGATGATCTAGTCCAACCCCCCTGTCAAAGCAGGTCCACCTAAAGCAGGTTGCACAGGAATCATAAGGGCTTTTAATTTCTAAACCACTTTGCTCTCCACTTTGCTCTCCAGAGGAAGGTCACTTGCCTTCCCAAGTTGTAACTGTGGACGCTGGGTCATGCACCTTAGGTTGGTCAGGGCACACAGAATCCCCTCTCTCAGTGTGAGGTGGACGACATAATCCCACCTCAAACAACAGGAGACCTCAGATAAGTGAAGTTCAGATAACCACCCTGTCTGCCTTCCCCAAGGTCAGCTGGCTCAGCAGGGCTTTATCCACATTGTTTTACCTAAGATATTTACCCACGACCGAGGACTAAATCCCTTCAAAGCTAGGTTTCCACTCAGGCACTTCACCTTGGGTGATGGGTCTCACATGACTGAAATTTTGTGGGGTCTTTCTGAAATGAAAACCAGCAAACCCCACAGTCTGAATGCTGATTGAAGCTAAGTGACTCCTCCTAACAAGGGATATCAGCAGGCAAACTATGAAGTTTGCTGCTAGGATATTCTCATTGGCCATTTTCTCTGGTGTTTTCCTGGTTAATTCAAGGTTTGAGGCTGTGCCTTAGGTCTAATATGTAACCGGAATTGTGCTGTACTTGGCTGAAGTCAATGGAACAAACTGAGTATTTTAGCTCACTGTTTATGGGGGGAGAGTTTATGTAAAAAATATTTTGCAGTTCATAATCTAAAGTTTAAGTTACAGTGAAGCCTAAATATAGTGCTTTAATCATCAGCAGCTATAATTTCACTCCAGTATTTCTTTAAACCCCGTGGTCTGAAAGTCCAAAAGATAAGAAGCACTTCTCAGCAATGCAAATAGACACAGAGCACAGGGTTCACCCAGAGGCCACCCCTCCAGCCAGGGCTGTGCTTACCTTTCCAGCTCCCAGGTAATTGGGAGGAAGAAAATGGGGAGCTCCCTCCAACCTCAGCTCTTTCAGATCCTCAGGATGGGCAAGGTTTGCCCCCCTGCAAAGATCCAGGGCAGCACCACCACCTCTTTTCTGTGCCAAAACACCCAGGGCAGTTCAGAGGGGGTCCCTAAGCTCTGCAAAGGGAAGGAATTTATGGTGAGAGTACAACAGGTAGCAAGGCTCTAGGATGAAGGGGTGGTGGGAAGAAATGCGTAGTTTAATTTGGGTACGCTGTGTGCTAGGCTTAGCTATATTCTTATACAAGAATGTGTATAAAAAGAGCTAAATAGTTTATTTCTAGGAGATTTGTAGTTGATGCCTGTCAGGGAGTGTTCTCTGCAGCTGTGGAGGATTCATCTCACTAGATGGCTAATATCAG
Source organism: Numenius arquata (assembly GCF_964106895.1). Classification (NCBI taxonomy): domain Eukaryota; kingdom Metazoa; phylum Chordata; class Aves; order Charadriiformes; family Scolopacidae; genus Numenius; species Numenius arquata. The sequence goes on from NC_133576.1 coordinate 119,045,818, forward strand.
CCTTGCAAAATGTAGGTGTTTAAGCTGGTCATCTGAGCTCTCTGAGCAAGCAAGGGAGATAGACAGGCATCTCCTGAGGACAGTTCATCAGAGTCCAGGTTCAATGATCCCCTAAAGGTCCCTAACACTATCCATGGACTATGCAGGTGGACATCTGGCTTGGACTAGATGCGTGACATAGTGTGGGTCTTGTCTAGTGAAGAAACGGCCAGGAAAGAAAAAGAAACCTGGGTGAGCAAAACACAAGGATGACTGCACTGGAGTCCCAGGTGTGGTATGGGCTGCTCCCTTCCTACTGCTGCCTGCCAGGGACTTCTGTCACCTGGAAAGTACCCAGCTCCTGCTGCCTGGGGCAGGCTCAGAAGGGACATCATGTGAGGAAGGTCAGTGGGACAGGAGATGGGCTTTTCCAAGCCAGGGGCTGGGTGTCCTTACAGGGCTACCTCGCTGCTCAGAGCTGTCCCCCAGAGCCCGGGGTGGGGGACACCCTCCAGCAGAGCCCCATGCCTAGCTTGTTTCACAGGCACCACGACCTCAAAAATCCTCTTATCCATGTCAGCAGATGCAGGTGCTTAAAAGTCCAAGGGCAGGGTTTTGCCAAAGTCCACTCCTTTATGGCGCACAAAGGTCTGCCGCTGCGGCCAGGCAACTCCGCTGCACCCAGGGGTGAGGTCCCAGCACCCATGGGCTGCCCTGGCTCTGGGCAGGCAGGAAAGCAGAGCCCTCTCTGCCCTGGAAAGCATCTGTGCCCAAGCAAAGCATTGCATTTTTCAAAATAAAACAAGTGCTCAGCCACAGCACTGGGTCCTGATGGCAGCAGAGATGGCGCAGCCTTGCAGCAGCTGGAGGGGCTCCAGCCTCTGGTCTCAACTTAATGACTCAGATTATCTGGAAGTTTAAACAGCAGAAGATACTGAGTGTTGTTACTCCTCAATAAAAGGTGCACATTATTTGATTCTAATTATATTTAGTTCAAGTTGCTTCCTAATGATTAGCATTTGAAAGAGATGTCAACAATTTTCACTTTCTTTAAATGAAGGGTGATAGGCTTTTATAGCAGAGTATAAAGATATCAGCTGGGAAATCTATGGCCATCAATGGCTTTATTTTTTTCCCTTTATCTATTGATATAGCCCTAATTTGACACTTGTCTGTTGAGGAAGCTTGTAAAGAGACTGCCGACCCTGTAATGCGAGTTAAATTTAGATTAGTCTTACAGCTCACTTACGGCCCAGTAAAGTGATAATTAAATACACTGTTGTGGTTGTAAACTCTCAAGTACCTGGAGTTAGCTCTATTCCTGCCACTGGCAATGTGGCTTCATTAGAGTTTATACTGTCCCCTGCCCCGGAGCCCCTCCAGATGTGGAGTGGAGATAGTATCTGTCTGGACCACGTTTCCCAAATCCTGCAGCCTCATCTGGCCCATCCAGCCTTGTGAAACACTACATCGTTCTGCCACAAGCTGCTTCTGAGCCTTGGCACAAGGCTGATATGACAACACTTATCTCTAAATTCAAACCAGAGGTTATAATCTGGGTCAAAACCATTCAGGTTATCAGAGAGAAAAGATAGCCCTGCCCTGCTGTTGGGGCAGACAACAAATAATTTTACGTTAGGCTGTCTTAGCTTCTGCTTTTACACATTAGTCATTTGGGAGCTGAAGCTGTCAGGCTTTGGCTGAGGTTTCATCATGTCTGTGCTGAGCTCTGTAGCAAGAGATAGCCCAGATGCCCCTTTGCTTGTGTCACCCACGAGCCAAATGTGCCACAGCCCCATGGGGACAGCACAGGGTGAGCTCCACCCCAAAGGAGAAAGGGAGATGGAGGAGAGGTTGGCAGTCTGTCCTTCCCTCACAATGACCAGTTTCTTGGGCCGTTTCATTCTGTCTCTGTATCCCTGGCATTGGATTAGAAAACCTGGAGCAAGGGAGCTGGCTGGGAGACAGATAAAGCCTACTCGCAGCAGAACCTCACTATGTGCCACTTGGTTTGGAAGAGTGCCTCTGCTTGTTTCTTTGGTAGGGAACGGGGTCTAAAATACCCCCAAACTGCTTTTACAGATACTGAAAGGAAAGAATTGCTCATCAAAGAAAGTAACGAAAAGAAGAACAGGTTTCAGGTTTGGTCACTAGGACTCAACAGGCGACTTATGATGAAAAAAGCTTGAAACACAAAGTGCCCTTTGCTGTCTCAGTTCAAGTTTTGTCTGATACCTTGTTTGAATGTCATTCATTATGATAAGTAAACTTTCAAGCCAGCATCTGATCACATTTTCTAAGAACAGTTACTTACTACTTTTATTATTTTCATGGTTCTCTGTGATCCATTAAAGAGATAAAGTTTTGCATACTTTCTTCCTGAAAAATATGCAATACTAAAAATTGTCAGTAAGCAGCAGTTACAGAGAACCATGCAGCACAAAACAGAGTGGCCACCAGGTGGAGGTGTCTTTCTTGAGCCCAGGATTCAGTGAGGATGGGATTCATTCTGCCTGGTTGTATACATGCGGCAAACGGACACCTCTGCATCTGATCTATCACCGTATTTTCCTCGTGTCGTCAAGGGAAGAAACTTGGTTTCTTTCACCTTCGGGCCTGACAAGTCATGCTGAGAAAGCACCCAGTGCCACATCTTCCTTCCCATCACATGACATGGCCTGTGTCTTCATTATGTGGACAGATACTTGGAAGGCGAGGGTGGGGTGGGGTGTCTGCTGAGGGTACCAAGCAGACAAGCCAAGGGAAAGCCTCTGAACTGCAAATATAACAGGGGCTGGGCAAGGGAGGTATTACAGATACTTATCTGTCTTTATTCCTCCCTCCTCATCTGCCACTAACAATATCAGATAGAGCCGGGAGGCAGATGGAGTTTGAGGCCATTCATTTTCTAAATTTGTTGAGAAACCGGCGGAGTGGTGCCCACCCTTGGTTCGACGCCAGCCCGGTGAGACTGTGCTGTGTTGCAACCCTGCCCTGCTTGGATGTGAAAGGATGAGAAACCCCTGGTCCTGAAGTAGCTACATACGAGGAGCAGTTCAATTTTCAACAAAACTCCCTAAATTTAGCAGTCTGCCCAGAGGTTGCTACATGCAAGCCCAGCCTCTAAGTTCTGCTTACAGGGGGTCAGGGGACCAGTGTTGCCAACCCCAAGGCTACCAGGCTAATCACTAGCCGAGCTCAGTGGGCTGCATTGACAAGATTTCTGTTGGTGATAGGTGTGTTAACACGCTCGTTGAGCAGAGGGATGCCTAAATGTAGATGTCTTAATCTTGGGATGAATGCTTTTATTGTAAAAAGAGGATAGCTCATGTAAGTGCTAGTCAATGTAAAAGCTTTTGGAGCCAGATCCTTCTACTGAATGCTTTGCGACGCAGCAGACTCTGTGACGTGAGGCAGCAAGAGAGATTTATACTGTTTAGACAAGGACACACACAATGTTATTTCTAGAAAGTTGCTTAAAGTTAGTGATGCTCAGGGTGGCACAAACGAAATGCAAGTGTCATAGAACGAAAGCCATGGCAACGAAGGGAGCGCTTAATGCCAGCAGCCAGCGCCTGTCCCCAGCTCCGCCGGTCCCCGGGGAGCGCAGCCGGCCGGCGGGGCGATGCTGCCACCCGGCGGGGGAGCTGCCGCCTGGCACCGGGCAAAATTCCCTGCCGAGGGAAGGTGTTGCCACCTTTCTCTCTCTCGGACTTTTTTATTAGTGTTATAAACCCTGAAAGCGTGCGCTGTCCTGAAACGTGCCAGGGGGCTGGGGGCGAAGGGCGTACAGCCGCTAAAAGTTGAGGATTAGAAGCCGGAGAGAGACTAAATCATGGTTTTTTATAACTTTCATGTAGTTACACTGCTGGCCTGGTACTTTGAGTGCAAAAAGGAGCAAGCTCGGCAGCTGCTATCAATCAGGGGCAGGTAGCTGGATTGGTTTCTGGAGCAGGGATGTACCTCCACACAGAGACTGGCCCCTCTGCCGTGTTGCTGCTCCTCTTCTCAGCTTCAAAGCACACATTCACTCCTCCTGTCTCAGGCCCACACCGATGCAAAAGTGGGATGACCCTGCCTGCATTTATGAGTTGTTTTCCCTTTGGGCTTTCACTCCCCCTCATTAGACAGGAATTCAAGAAAGGACAAACTCTCCCTGCCTGGGGACTTTGTGTCTCATGCCAGGGCAGTTGAAGCTACCGGTCACCAGGATGGAATCTGTCATTTTTGTTTGCACAAAGGAAAACAGTGTTCCTTCTTCTTTGTGTCAGGGGCCACATGGTGAAACCCTTTGCCTTGCCCTTGTCTTTCTACTTCTGCCTCTCTGCAGGGCGTGAGAGTCTTACCCCAGAGCTGTGGGGTGGTGGACCAGCAGCCCCACAACTACCAGCTTCTGCCTTCAACACTCCTTCACCTGGCTTATCTTCACCAGCGATCACCAGAGAGAAAAGCAGAGAATGTAAAACACCCCAGACAGGGATATTTTAATGAGAGGAGGGAGAAAAGGAAGACATGAGTGCTCGCTTACAGCAATCTAGAGTAAGACACTGTCCCATGCTATTTGAAGACATAATAAAATTTAAAGCATTAGCCTTTCAAGAGTTACCAGTGCATCTCCCCTTGGCTACCTTCAGAAACACTTTTTAAATATTGAAAATCCCACCGAGCCTTCACTATGAAACTTTAATGGAGACAGATTCTCTGAGCCCACTGAAAGGATTTCTCTGCAGTATATATTACTGCATGTCAGTTACTTCACTGGGCTTCTGTTTCCCCAGCTTCTTTCTTTTCAGTGTCTTTCTTCTCTCTCTCTCTCAAGTGCCAGTTCTGCTCTTTGTTTCATTTTTCATTTCCTTTTCTCTTTCTAGCCAGAATTAATTACACTTTCTAGCCAAGTTTTTTTTCCCCATTTGATTTTAGGCCAGATCTTTTCCAATTTCCTCCCCTTTGGGTTCTACTTTACATCCTCTCTTTCCTGTGGCTTTAGATGAGCTCTTTTCCTTCTGCCTCTTTCTGGGTTTCCATATTTTCTGTAACAACCAAGCTTGCAATGAATCGAATGGGTTAAAATGGGTTAAAATAAAAAGCAAGCCATCCTCTGCCAGATCACTAGAGCTCCAGACAACATATAGCTACTCAGGAAAAACCTGACCAAAGACAGGGTGAACATCGATTATGGGGAAAGTCTTCCAGGGAACCTTAGATGCTGATAACCTGCCTGGTCCCCTTTGGGCGATGCTCTTCATATCACTGGTCAGACATCTCATCTGAATTTAGGAGATCGCAATATGGCATCTGTCTCTAAGGGACTTGTCTGACACCCTTTATAACCAAAGGCAGGAGACAGGCACTTTAGGATATGATTCATTAGATTCATTAGATTTTAGATGTCTGTTTGGATGTTAGATGATCTTCTGCTTTCTACCTAATCTATTCCACACAGCCTTATGGAGCAACTGTTTAGGTTTTCTTGCTATGATTACTTATTTCTTGTGGCATTTTCTCTGGATACACAGATTATTCAGCATCTTTCTTGACCTGTGGACATTGGACATATACACATCATTCAGATAGTGCTTGTACCATATAGGGTCATGCATGGATGGTCCCATAACTGGGCAATGGCCTATTGCGGTGTGTTGGATGGAAATCTTGTCACCAGAACAAGCTGCAGCATGTGGACCTCAGGTGTCTTCCTCGGTGCCCTGTGTCCTGCAGCACTGCAGCAGCTGGGAATGACCAACTAAGATGAGAAGAAGAGCTCTGGTGATCAGTAACAAATCTTTTATTCTGAAAATGTGACTATAGGAAAGAAAAAAAAGGAGCAACAAAACCGCATAGCAGTTCAACCTCAGTGTCCACTGTTGTGTTCCCCTTGAGGAGGGCTGCCAAGAAATGGTTGCTAGCTCAGGTGAAATGAAGAAGAAATGACCTATTGCCCACATTTGGTCTCTGATACCCCATTGTTAACCATGGATTCCAGTGGAGCCCATGAACACACATTACTTTTGTGAGACTCAATTCCTGACCATCCTCACTGAAATTGTTATCAAGGACAGGGAGTGAGGTTGTGGTGGGTATCTTCAGCTGACCTGCCCTCTGAGCTCCTGTGACAGATCAAGAGGTCCTGGGACTCAGCTGACTTGTGGAGGCCCACCAGCCCTCCAGCCGCCACTCCCCAAGCGCATGGGTCTCCATAGGTCCTGTCCCACATCTGCCAATCCCAAACAAATGCCTTGGAAACTCTTGGAGGCAAAGGGATGGTGCCAACATGCCCATGCAGATGCCTGCATCTCCTCTTGTGACAACTGCCACACAGGGGCAGCTGTGAGGACAGAGGGTCAAACCCTTCTCGGTGTTCAATTCAGAGCAGTCCTCTCTGCCTGAAGGTACCTGGCAGGAAGAAGTTGATGGAGCATCCAGAAACATCGCCCAGGGAGGAGGTTCAACAAATTATTTTTACACTCCATTGCGCCTTTTAGATTCTGTTCTCTGCTCCTTGTGTACTCATTTCTAACCATTCCTTAAGTACTCTGGTTGATATATTAAGCTACAATTTTTTCTAGCACTTGCTATCATTTTCTCAAAGATACATTGTATCATAAATTAACCTTCTTCTTTGTTAGTTAAAAAATAATAATTTAACCTTCCACTTTGTCATTTAAAAAGTAATAATTCTGTTCAACATCCCCACCGTTCACACTTAACCATACATACAAATTACCACATCTTTGTTTTTTCTATCTAACCAACAAATAAAGCTACTATCACCTTTCTGGGCAAGCATTTAACTGCTATATATCAGCACAAGCAAGTTCAGTTCACTGATACCAAATACATCTCTCAGACATAAATTTTTCCTGACTGTTTCTACAAGGCTAAGAAGGGTTTCTGTAGGGTCACGGCCTGGACATTATGCTGATGGATAAAGCCGCGGCAGAGGTGGGGTTTAGTTGTTGTATTGGCTCTGAATGGTCTCTAGACCAGAAAATCAAACTTGCTGGAGCTGTTGTGAAGACACAAAATAATCCCTCCTTTTCCTCAGCAAATTAGCTCCTGATCGGAAGCAGCTGCTGCTATTTCAGTCCCAAAACCACTTCACAGTCTCGTCAAAGTGCTTCGGGGCTGTCACACAGCTTCATTTCTCATCGACTCTTTGGAGCCAGCGGGACCAGCACTTACCCTTTCTCCAGTTAAGGAGAAAGGGTAAAAATTAAAGGAACTGAGCAATGAAAGGAAGTGGGTGGAGAGCGTTTGGTTCATTTTCAATGGTCTGGACACTGAAGACAAAACATCAGCATTCCTTCTGATATTTGTTTCCCTGTCAGAAAGACAGCTTGGAAGGGAGAGGCCCCACACCAGAAGGAAGAAAATCTGTCGTTGTAGGAAAAAATGGAGGCTCAAACCACAGAAACAATTCCTGGAGGATGGGGAACAGATGGATTTAAAAGACATGAAATGCCATCTGAAAACTTTTGATGTTGATTCAAACTGATACCTTGAGAAATGATTAGTAACAAACTGGTATGGCAGACCTTTATTCCATCAACCAGCCCTTTTTATGTTCCAAGCACTAACTCCGTAATACATTTCTTCATGCTGACAAATTCCTCTTTGTTCCCAGGCATTCAATCAGGCTGGGGAAAAAGTCAAATTACAGGGAGAAAGAGCTCGGTGGAAATTTATGCATTTCATCTAGGGGTCGTTTCACTGAATTGCAGCTATCTGGAAGATGGTCACTGGATCAAGTGGCTCTGGTACGTGGGCAAGGAAGCCGGCTGAGACACGGGGTGGGAATCTAGAATTGCCTCTTTCTTCCCCTTTGCTGACAAGGGAATGCAGAGTTTGGACAACTGACTTTAGGTGCATTGCAACCTCCATGCGACCATTTGATACCTTCATCCTATTTGAGTCAAACCTGACAGTGATATCGAGACCTCAAAGGACTAAATCTCATGGACTCAGTGATGGTCAGTGACTGGGAAATGGAAAAGCAAGTCAGTGCACACAGGGAGGGAAATGCCGGTGTAATTCAGGCCTGATCCCTCCTGAGAGGCAGCAGCCACCAGCCAAGGCAACATCCCCACCCACTGGGCAATCTGCAGAGAAGTTGCTCTACACCATCTCCAGTGCCTGTTGCCCCATGGGCAGGATGTAGAGGAAGGCTGCAATGGAGACAGTGTGGTGTGGGAGCTGGGAGGAGACCTGAGGTGGTTGTGAAGGACCTTCCCCAAGGAAACCAGGCTTTCTTAATGTCACTGCTCCCAGAAAAGCCTGGTTTTCAGCTACTAAAGCTTTGCATATATATAAGTGCCTGTGTTATTTCTCCATCTCTTAATCACAGTACTAAACCTTTGAGCAGACCTGGTTTGTGCTGGACCACGGTGTCTGGATTCTCTATAAGAATGACTTAATGATACGGGAATAGGTCCATAAGAAGCCATCTAGAAATATACAGCTATAAAAAAAGCAATTAAAACATAAATGAGCAATCCAGAACCTCCCTCAAGAGATATAAGGGAATGCCAGATGCCTTTCCCTGCATGTCAGATTATCTCAAGGATTTTGAAATAAAAATGCTAATAATAACAGTCAAGAAAGCTACCAACTGCAGAATGCAATATTGCTAATAATAGCCTGAGCTCTGAGATAAGTAACATTGTTAATAAGCAAAAACATTGGCAGACCTAATTCCCCAAAAATTCCCTTCATATTAAAAAAGGCAGATTAACTGTATGGGTTATGCAATTCAAACAGGAGCAGAGACAGGTTTCTCTCTTAGTCTCTTCCCTAGAGATACCACTTACTTCTGATTTCCTTACAGCAACCACCTTCACCGCATCCAGGACAGTGTCTTCAGATGATGACACCGTCCAGAAGATGGTAATGGGCACAAACTTGAACATAAGAAGTTCCATCTAAATGTTCCACCTAAATGTTCCACCTAAACATGAGGAGGAACTTCTTCACTTTGAGGGTGGCAGACAGGCTGCCCAGAGAGGTGGTGGAGTCTCTGTCTCTGGAGACATTCAAAACCTGCCTGGCTGTGTTCCTGTGCAACCCGCTCTAGGTGGACCTGCTTTGGCAGGGGGGTTGGACTGGATGATCTCCAGAGGTCCCTTCCAACCCCATATCATTCTGTGATTCTATGGGCAGATGGGGCCACGTGGCTCCATTGCTACATGCAAAACCAGTAGATGAAACGCCAGCTGCCTGAGACAGGAGGTGATGCTCTGCCTTGTGGGTGTGAAGAGCACATGTAACTTGGTAAATGCCTGTCCTCAGCCTGGATCTGAGCCCAGCTCCTCCTGGACTTCTGCTGAGTCAGTCCCTGCGGTCTCATGTGCATCTGTATAGTGGTTAGTCTTATACATGTCTTTGGGGGAGAATCACATTCATAAAAATTATCTCATGTTACATGTAAGAAAGTTTATGCTAGGAAGACAGCTCAGGTTGAAACATCAAATGCTCAGAAGTCAGGAAATGCCAGAATTCAGACTGTCTGAACAGATGTCAGTCTGTCCCTAGGACAGTACAGCTGGACCAAATCTTGTGGATTTGGGGGACTGGGTCTGAGAAGGTCCTGTTAGACATCAGAGGTTGAAGGCATCTTAAAGGCCAAATGGAATGTAAAAATTACCTAAGTGTGTATTTTAATTTCAAAATGCATTATTTTCATATTCTATATTAAGTCTTAAATAATAGATGAAATTACATCTAGCAAAAATGGATACTATCCCTCCTCTGCATGTTAAAAAGCAGTGATTTATTTTTTAAAGGACTTAATGCAACTGAAAAGCACATAACCTCTGTATTCTCTTATTTTCTACTTTCTGTAGTTTCCTAACCTTTAGAAAGGAAATCTGAACAACTGCACCTCCCGCCACCCCACAAACTACTATTATTTCCATTTTTCTTATGCCTATGCCTAAATTTTTTAATTACATTCAAATGGCCACTGAAGCAAGTGAACAAAGTTTTGAGTAAAACCAAGAGTTTTCCTAATCATCCCCTGAATACCTGGTAAATCCCTTGGCCAGCACAGAAGAGTCCCGTCACCCAGCCGGCCAAGAATTTGCAAATTGTGAGTGCAGGAACGAGTGAACGAAAGGGTTTACCCTTGCTCTGAAATTTCTCCTTTCTTCCTGCTCAGCCAGCTGTGGTTTTACCTCCAGGTTGCCCAGGTTTGCTTTGAGGTTTGGAGCGGGTGGTGGTGAGAAGTGCTGCCTGCTGCTCCAGGCTGAAGCTCCCTCCTGGCCGGCAGGGATGCCCAGAGAGCAGTAATTGCAAGGAGGTCAGGAAGCCACTCATGCTGCTCAGGGAAGAAGCTGGGAAGCCTTTATAAGCCAGACATGTTTAGCCTTCTGTGTTAATTAGGAGACTTGAGAAACCAGTTATCTTTTCCCACATGTGGTTGTCAGACACAGCACAAGGCAGAGAGACAAGATATAGAGTGACATTTTCTTAAATGGTGAATGACATTTGGGAAGCAAAAATAGGTCCCATTTCCAAAAGAGACACGTCCGCTCCTTGTATTTAATGCATAGAAATGAAGCACAAACCACCATTAAAAAAATACAGCCTGCGCCAATTTTTATGTACCTGAAAGAAACAGGCTCAAAACAAATGGGAAGGAAATCATGCTTTTAAACTCCCCATTTTGGTTGTTTTCCTTTCAAAACATTTTTTTTCTGTTTGTGAGAGCTATTGAGCTCTTTTATGTTTGCTTCTAAAAAGAAATGGTAATGTTCCTCAGAGTACTTTGACAGTGTGTTATCTCTGGACAATCCCTCTCCACCAGAGTGAACTCCAGGCATCAGAGAGGCTGCCCAGCATGGGGCTGATCAAACAGCTCTGAGAACGATGGAGTGATTCTCACCATATATTATGGGAACAGATCAAGCTTTTCTTGTACAAAATAATTCCTCATACAAGAAACCTTATCTTCTCAAACCATAACCCGAAGCTCAAGAAAGTTACAGATCTTTTTTCGCTCCTGTGGTTTCACACCAGTGGTAAATAACAGGGGTGGATATTCCTTCCATCAAGGATTTTTTTGAACTGAAACAATAGCTCAAGCACCAACTGTTGAAGTTGAAATTGTTTCTTATTTTGCTGCTATTTCACAAGAGCAAGTAACACCTTGAGGTGGAAATGCCTCCTCATCTGTACCATCTCCCAGCTAACGCACAGCTCATCCTCCTAGAGCATTTTCTAACATTCTTTCATATGCTACTGTAAAAATCCAACGGTGTGAATGGTGTACGCCCAGTATGTTTTCATGTCTTAGCTTATTTCTGACACTTGAGGCTAAGTTGTCCTCCAAGTGCTTAGGTTTTTCCTTCCTCATTCTGCACACACCTTTCAAACAGATACTGCAAATATCTGCTACCAGGTTCCCACCATGTCTTTAAACCTGCGGTAATTTTGCTTGTGCGGCTGGATGCCGCTCACAGAAGAGCTTCCCGTTACTGTAACACAGAAGGGGTGCAAGTCCTCTTACTGGTCTTCAACCACTGATGGTGGCTGAGTTGTCACTTCAGGGTCCATCCAGGGGCGGTGAGCTATTTTTTGCTCTTGTGCAGGATGCTGTGCCCTAAAAGTGCCTGTTTATTTCCATAACTATGAAGGGAGCCTCTTTCCAGCAAAGAGCAATCACTGCTCTGCCACACATGGGGAGCACCCACCACCAAGACACCCAGACTGCAGTGCCTGAGGGGAAACCTCTCTGCACCCCCCAGCTCCACATTCAGTGCTGCTTTATCTTCCATGTTCACAAGTATTTCTCACTCTTTTCATTTGATCTCCCCTGGCTTTTGCCCTGACGAGGGTGAGGTCCTCCAGCCTGCACAGCCCGAGGAGGATGCTGCAAGGGAACCTCAACCAGGCCACCCACATTAAGACCCAGGCAGGAGAAGCAAACCACATACCAGAGCAAATGCAGCCAGGCTGCCCGCCCACCCTCTCCTGCTGTGGCTGGTCAGCTGCCTTGTGCTCCAGGAGCAAGTTAAGAACATAGAATTTCTCCTTTCCTCTCTTCAGCCAGCCCTAAACAAGCAGAAGAAAGGAGGTTCTTGCCACAGCTCTGGAGTAAAGCTGGGTAAGCAGGTCCTCCTCCTCGCCTTCCCACCATAAAGACCTGGTGCCCATTGTAAGGCTCTATTCCTTCTCCAGAAAAAAAGCGGGTTAATAAGGTTTGATATCACTTTTTTACACAACCACTACACTTCAAAACTCATGTGATTTTTATCCAGATTTTTAAATCTGGATCAACAACTCTTCAAACATCAGTGCTGATTTTTTTTTAGTAGTTTTGCAATCAGTTCTGGTTTGCATCACTCTGTCAATATAAGTATCATCATCCCAGTCTCCTTGTTCACAGGTCTTATTGCTATGTGGGCAGCAGCAACCAAGCCTGTCCCCATCTAGATCGGGATCAGGAGGATGTGTTGTTGTGCCAAGGCTGCAACCAGCTTCCACTGGAATTAAACAAAGCTTTTCTACTGGCTGTGAGCAAGTTAAACTGTCCCTCAAAAAGCAGATTAGTCTGATGCTGTAAGAGTGTTTGCTATTACTACAGCTTCTCACATGCGAGCACTCGGCTAGGACCGATCCATATCCCGGCCTCATGGGATTTGACCCATATGTCTTCACTTGCCCAGTAAGTCGCAGGTGGCTTTCAGTCCCTCTTGCACATGCTTCTCACTTTGCCTAAAAAAACAAGATGGAAACAATGGGAATCCAGGCATCCACCTCTTGCACAAACCTCCTGCGATTTGGGTGAATTCTCACTACTCCTGGATGATACAGGCGCCGCAGTGGGAACGATGACAGCTTGGGGGATGGGGGTGTCTGGGATTGTTTTTCCTCCCCCATCATTTATCTTTTCTCTGTATTCAGAAATAGTTCAGTCTGAATCAAATTCTCAGCTAGTCCCGACCAGCACTGTCTCAGCTGGCAGCCAGAACCGAGAAAAGCCATACCAGGCAGTAATATTAGAGCTTGCAATGAGAAACGAAAGTAAACAGACACCGATATGAAAGCACATCAGGTTTCATTACAACAAGAGTTTTAAACGGAGACTGGCTTCTTGATAAGCTGCCTTCTTTTTCAGGCATTTCAAAGGTTCTGCCACTAGATGTAGCAAAAGCTCTGTCTCATGTACTTCGCTGTATTTGTCTTTCAGAGGGGAAAATGGACTAAAACTCAACAAGTAAGGCAAGGATTACCTTAAACAGAGAGCAAAACCATCCAGAAGAAACAGCATGGATAGAAGGCAGCATCGGGTGGGGCACAAAAGGTCTCTCCATTAAAAAAAGAAAATATGCAAATGGATTTGGATCATCATGATTGAATGCTCCTTGCTTGGAAAACTCTCTGCATACCAAATTCTGTTCAGCCTTCTCCAAAGTAATCCCCAGTGTTTTATTAAACCTGCCCATGGAGTTAACAAAGGGGACTTCAACACCCACTTGGGTTGGTAGCTGCAAAATGCCAGGGTGATTGGGAAGCCCAGGGTGTATCACTGTTGTATTTCAGTTCTTCCATGAACTGTGCTACACTCCAGAAGCAGATATTTTTAGACACACAAAAAAAAAAACAAGAATCAAATTTAGTATACCACAAATAAGATGATGTGGTTTGTGTCATTTACTTATAGGACCAAACTCTAAGCATCTCCACAGAAATAATCTGCCTGAAAAAAACACAAATGTCAAAAAGAGTATTTAAGATTTTTTTTTATGTAAAAAGAGGATTGTTTAAGCATTCTCAGTGTCAGAAATAAGATACCTGGCAAAATAAAGCACCATAAGTTAACAGTACAATTAAGGAGGCAGCTATGTGAGGCTTTTCAACATCTGAATCCAATATTTCACCAAGCAGGTTATGACGGAGTGGAGACAATCTAAAAAAAAAAAAAACCAAAAAACCCACATCTTTGCAGTGTTACCAAAGAAAGGTGCAAATTGAACAGAGCTTACCAGGAAATGTTCAGCAGATCTGTGAATTCGGCCAGTGGGAATTCAAACCAGAAGTTGTCTCTACAGTACAGATATGGTTCACGATGGGTAGGGTTCCTCCAGTCCCATGGGGACATGCACATCTGAGCTGGTCACCCGAGGATGCTTTAACAGGCAGTAGAGCCTGTGGTCTGTGATTCATCCCACCGTGGAGCAGATACCCACATTGACCTAACAAACCTCACACCAAAAGTGATTGTTTCTCCTGGCTGAGCTGTGGAAGGAGCCTGGGCTGAACAGTTCAGCTGCAGATCGCTCAATCGCACAGATCTGGAGGGATCTTGGGCATGAATCCTATCTTTTCCACACACTTAAAGGAAAACTGGTTCAAACCAAAGCAAATAAATAAAAGCTGAAAGTTTAGTTAACAGAGCTGCAGTATCCAGGAATACCTAGAGCCGTTGCTATGAAGTGTGTGATTCACACCGGAGCCCTGGAGCCATGACAAAAAGACAGGAGAAGCTGGTCTTTGCTGGCTGCATAGTGACCCACATCATTGCCTCCATGTGCTGACCTGGCCCTGCCCAGGGCTTGGCCAATTCACCCTCTTCTTCTTGTGCTAGGTTTTCCCAAAAGCAAACCCTATTTGGACCTTAAAAGAACTTTCTTTGGTTTATATGCTTCATTTTGGTGAGATTTTATTTGAAAGCAAATCATCTTAATTTAAGGCATGACTCTGCAGCCCCTGTTTGCCTTGCTCACCCAGTGCTACACAGGTTATAGTGAGGGGACAGGCTGCTTCTCAGCTGCTTGCAAAGTTTAGGGTGGTTTTAAAGACAACCTCAGAAGACAGCAAGAGGATAAAGCACCACTGCTAGCCATGCTATTCGCCCCATGGGGAGAGGGAGTCACCTGAGCAGGGGAGTGACAACATACGTCTCCATCCCATCATGATTTATCAACAGCTGGTAAAAAGGATGGTAAAGAAAGGACTTCTGAGTAAAAGCAAATTGGGCACCTAGATACTATTTTTCTTTTAAATTGAGGAATAGGGGAGTGTTGTGCTTCAGAGCACCAACATGTCTGGATCTGCAGACTGAGGAAGGAGGGGAGGAAGGAAAACTGAGGAAGGAGGGGGGAGGAAAGCAATTTCTTCTCTCCTAGCACAACTAAATTAGTGCAGGTCCCTGCAGCATAGAATGTAAACGGAGCTTCCAGCCTGGCTCTCAAGGTCGCCCAGCAGGCAGCTAGCCCTGACTCCGTGGGTTTGGCCATCAGCTACAGTAGCCAAGAAACCATCTTTCAGAAGCCTGTGTTCTTACTGTGGTTTTCCCATCGTGATGTACCCTAGAAGAGCAGATTAACCCAGGCTAGACATAATCATTAGGAAACAGATGGCCGTGGTGCAGGAAAGCAGCTCTTGTACTGATGGAGTGAGGCGTATCCGGCTCATGGGAGCACCTTGAAGAGAACAGAGGCTTCAAGATTTACAAGGGAGGTCAGGACAACTTGTGCTTAGAAAATCCTAGGGACGTGTCAGCAACATTACACAGTCTCTCAGGGGGATCAGATGCACGAATGTATAAAGGAGATGACTTCCTTTGCGTCATTTTCATCATTACTCTCTTTTCTCATTGCTTTCAAGCTGACCTCCGCATGTGCAGCACGCCATGCCTTCCAAGTGCCACAGCATGAACTAGAAAGAAAGCTAGCAAGGTGTTATAAACTATTTAACTTATTTAATTACATAAACATATTTAACTACATGTAATAAAAAGCTAATCAAACAGCAGGATCTACCATGGATTATACTGCTCATCGTCTCACATAACACTGGAAATTAATCCAAAACTTCCTTGCAGAAGGACAGCCTTTCAGAGAAGGCAGATGACTAGACCCCTGTACCTAGGTGGAAGAGGGCAGGCATTCAGCCACCGACCGTTCAAGTCTGGGTAAGGGAATGGGGGCTCAGCGGCTGAGAAAGACACCTGCATTGTGGTGCCAGGGGTGTAGGCACAGGATGCACCCCAGCTCTCAGGGGAGAATTGTAGTCTTGTGATACAGCACCACGAGCCTTCCCTGGAGACATCTGGGTCACCCCACTGCCTATGGGGTGCCTGGGGACAGGCAGCTCATAGAGAAACAGCACTAACGCCCACCTGTGCTGCTGCTTATTCTTCCCATGCCAAATTCCTAACTAGAATTTGAGAATAATCATATTTTCCTCCTTCCTACAGGGCAAATTAGATCATGTCTTCAATAGGATATAAACCTCATGACTTTGATGGATATCAACAACTGTGTAAGTACAAAAGCAAAAACTGCCTTTATACGTGTCTAAAAAAATCCAGTAGAGTTCATAGAAGCACACATGGAATGCAAAGTCTGATTTTTTTCAGGGTTTTATTTCCATCCTAATAACACATCACAGTTCCTGCCCCAAATAGGCAGAGAGGAAGATCTATAGGAGATATTCAAAATCTGTTAACTCATGCAAGCAAATAAAAATAAAGTGGCTTTGTGCATTACTAAAATGATGCCAACATCTGTGGCCCTCCGACCCTTATTAAGCAAGGATTCCTTGCAGTAATGTGGAACAGCATATGGATATTGTTAATAATATGCCTCAGATTTGGTTGTTTATATGAATTGCAAATGACTGGTGTTTTAAGCAAAGGATTTTAAACGTTATGGGGTAATTTTTCCTTAAGTAACTCTCAGTGTCTCTGGTTCGTCTTTCCTCCTACAATCAGCCAGTGTGTGTTCAGGTTAGCGAGGCTGTACTGGATGTTGCTGTGTGCAGATTTATTCCTGACCCAGCTGTGCTGAAGCTATTTCATGTTAATGCTGCTCATGAGTTCATCTCTGCCACATGTGAAATATCGAGCAGTTTTCAAGCACTCACTTCTGCAGAAGAACAGGCACAGACTTATCACTTAGTTATTGCCCTCGTTAAGGTTAACAGCCCATAGAGGTTCTCCACCTTCCACTGTCCCCATTAATCAACAGTGATACTTGACCTATTAAAAATTGTGAGGGAGAAGAGAGGAAGTCAGAAAGTAAAATGACCTCTGGGACAATAAAACAACATTGGTACCATCCCCAGAGTCCGGCAGTGATGCACAACACACAAAAGCAGTGAAAACACTGAAGACTCAGATTTAATAATGTTGTGCTCGGTTAATTGCCTTGCACATGTCGCAGATCTGCCTCTGCCTCCTCTCCGTGGCTCCCTCCAAGCTATTTTGTTTTTATCCCCTCTTCTTTCTGTGATTCCCCCCATAAACCACAGTGCTCTTTGTCTAGTTCCACTTTGCTGTTTTCCCCTCCCTGACTGCCCCTGCTCTCTTCCCTGCCATAACCTTTCTGTGCCACATCACGGACTGTGCCCGGAGCAGGACGGTCACTGTCCCGATGGCTCACAGCTCAGACAAATCAGGATGGGAACCACTACTTCATACGTCTCTTTAGACAGTGGCAAACAGAGACTCGCTCATCCTGGCCAGTGAGCCACATTTTGCGACCAGCAGGCCATACAAGGTTGGCATTGATGGACTGAAGCCAGTCTGCAAAGCAGATTTTCAGAATGTCAGCAATGAATGCAAGTTTGGTAACAAATATTTTTGCAAACATACAAGTCATAATCCTTAGCATTCATGCAAATATTTGTACCTCCTTGGACTAGCAGGGGGTGGTGTGTTCGTGTTGGAGGTTGAGAAGAACATTATACACTCATGAAGTATTTCCACTTCACTGCTTCCCCTTTCCACTGTGAGCTTATGAGGACTGGTGTGATGTGTGACTTCGTCAAGATGAGGGGTGACCACAGGAGCATCTGGCAGGTGGCCATGGCGCAGCTCCTCACCAGGCACTGCAACCTCTGGGCAGAAGTTCCTGCCTCACTGCCGAGGCTTTACACTGCTGCACACATGGAAGCCTGGGCAAAAACACCGGGCTGTGGGCCAACATCACAAGGGATAACTCCCAGACCAATGCAGCAGCAACAGTGGTTGCGGAAGAACAAAACCACCTAAAAACCTCTGTTTCTGCTGGGGAGTGATTACAGCTCTGTGGTTACGTGATAGTGCATAATGGGGTGAGATGGGAAGACACTGGCGTTGATCCTGCTCAAACTAGTTGAGGTGCCAGGAGCAGAAGTATTGCATTAACACTGTGCTGTGTTATTTCCTGCCTGAAGGAAAACATGACCAGAGGCAAGATATTTGCTTGGTCCCAGTTTTCCCAAGCGATTTTCTCAGACCGACAGTCAGAGGCCACAGGAACATTATTCTTCAGGACATCCAATTTGTTCTGGCTACCAACAACTTGTATCCTGAAGGCTTTTAAGCACTACCTATGATATCATTCATTAATATAACCCTGCTCCAGCAGTCTCTCTGCATCCAAGACGCTGCCATTAATCTAGAAAACTACTACTGGAAAATATCAGCACAATCAACCCAAGAGAAAAATGTCCACTCATCTGGTGCACAGAGGATAATGAAGTTTCTCCCCAAGGTCGGCCATCACAATACTGTTAGAAGAGCTACATTTTGTTCAGGTGAATGTCACATTAACAGCTTGATGGAAGCCCACAGAACATAGACAACTTGTTTTAA
This sequence comes from Numenius arquata, assembly GCF_964106895.1. Classification (NCBI taxonomy): domain Eukaryota; kingdom Metazoa; phylum Chordata; class Aves; order Charadriiformes; family Scolopacidae; genus Numenius; species Numenius arquata. The sequence continues at coordinate 119,064,377 of NC_133576.1, forward strand.
ACAGAGATGAGTAATCCTTAATGTAAAAATGCAGAAAGTAAAGAAAAATATATTCTCTACCAGACTCTCCAGATTCATGGGGATTTTTTTGAGGATGGAAGGACAGAAAAGAGCCCTTGAATCATGTGTGGGATATACAGCTGCTATGAATCCTACTTCATCTTTCACATACCTATTTACTTCTCATTTCAACCAAAAGACCTAAATGCAAACACAGGCAGTTCGTTCTGTAATGTTAAGTAATGATGGCAAACCAGTGTCTAGAGACACGTTGTACAATCAATCTGAAAAGTTAGTTATGAAAAACCCACTGAGACCATCCAGTCTTTCCCCTGCAGATGGAGGGCTTCATCCCCTGCAACAAGGATCTAATATCACCTTTGTCACTATTGACTTTCTGTGCCAAGTCAATTCTGCAGGGACGTGTGCTCTTAAGCTTAGGGATGAAATTTCATCAGTCAGGAAACTATGCAGTGAAATACGTTATTCATAACATCTTTATTTGCCTTAAGAATAAAAACAAATGTGCTCACTGCTCTGCAGAAAGCACATTTACCAGCAGTGCCTTGTCCTGCTGCCGATGGGAAGCAGCAGACGGAGGGTGAGGGCTGGCCATAGCCTGCCAACGAAAGAGGATGGGAAAGACAAGGGAAACGGCCATCGCACCATGCTGTTACGTGCTCAGGCTGGGCTGTTCTGTTCAACCAGGGCACTGGTCTCCTCCACCTTACTCTTGTTAAGCTATATCATTAGCTTAATAAAAGGAGAAGGGTTTGGACTCAGGGCAAGGGATTATTTTAGGATCTTACTCTCAAAATTGTACCCTCAAAATTCCAGTGAACTTGCCAACTCACCTGAAAACATCGGAATTGCTTCACCTGACTGCACGTGCCCGGAAACTGGCCCTGGGCTGCCTCAGTGTACCTGATGGAGACCAATGAGCATCACCAACGGATTCTTTTCCCACTTCTCTTGGGATAAAATAAATCCCTCTTGGAAGTGCATGTTCTTCTTCACTGGCTTCAGAAATCTGTTGGCATGACTAGCTTAGACTTGGGCAATGGACTCAGACTCCCAGTTGGTGGAGGTGACTCCCCAGGTAAATGTATGTTCCTCCCAGGCGATTTTTTTGTTCCTCACAGCTTGCTTCGCTGTGGTCTTGCTGTCCTGCCTTGGTGTCCTCAGGAGCAGGTCAGGCTGGGCAACTTAATGCCTGTCACATGCCCAAGCCCTTTAGGAAGCCATACCCCAATGTACTTGCTCCCCTAGGCGGTAGGTCCTTCATAAAACATGGCTGCTGGAGAATTCTCCAGTGGTGTAAATCAGGATTGGGAATTCCGCCAAATTAGAACCATGATGACCATGCACTTCGCCAGATTCATCTCACTTACCTTTGAGAGAGTCTCACCGGGCTCCCTGTGTGCAGAGAAATGAAGAGAAATTGTGATTTATTTTTTTTGATAGTGTGATTAATTTTCTCCCAAGACAGACATCTGAAGGCAATCAGGCAAGTTGTCTGTTTCTCCCCACTGACTACAAAGGAAGCCTAAAGCTACACTGAGGATATCTGCATTTAGCAGTGTCTAAACCATAAAACTTATGCATATGTAATGCGTGTGTTATACTGAAGAAATTCACAACAATTTTCTTTAGTTAATAATTCTTGATAAAATACCTGACAGCTGGAATTTTGTCAAATCTAAACTTAAATTCTAGGCCTTTGGCTGATTTTACTTTAAAATGCATTTCTTAGTATATTCATGGAAAAATAATGGCACAGCAAGTGATCAGTTGCATCTGTGACTAATTGCAAACAATCACAACATGAAATTTTATTTTCAAGTCTTTAATTAGCTGGAGAACGAGTCCCTTGATTATTTCTGGTATGCTACTGTACTGCCTGACCTAGCAGACAGAAGCCACTGTTTTCTTTCAAGGTCATTATAACATTTATTCCTCTACTGATCCCACATTCTGCAAAGCAAGCTATCTGATTTTCAGCCTGTTACAAGTTAAAACTGGCTTAAGAAAGCTCTCTCCCCTACCCAAGGAAAGTGGAAAATTGTATGCGATACAATAACACATCCTTATATGCATTGCAGATTTGGCTGCAGAGCTTTTATTGGACTGTTACCTTTTGCTTCTTGCTACAAATCTTGAATCTGCCTTCTATGAGCAAGGCATTAGTCACAGTTACTGAACAGTTCAGACAGTATAATAGTGGTATGCCATAGCTGGGAAATATTTTATTGTGCATCTTGTCCCAGCTGGTAATCCGCCTAAAGAAGAGGCTGCAGATACAGAAAAGCTTAAGAAGCAAAGTGAACCTGTGGCTTCTGCTTGAAGTAGGCTCTGGGCTGCGTATGGCTGTGTCCACCTGCTTTCTCCAGGTTATACCAGTGCAGGACAGTTAGCCTGGGGGTCACAGAATCATAGAATGGTTTGGGTTGGAAGGGACCTTAAAGATCATCAAGTTCTTACCCCCCTGCCATGGGCAGGGACACCTCCCACTAGACCAGGTTGCTCAAAGCCCCATCCAGCCTGGTCTTGAACATTTCCAGGGTTGGGGCATCCACAACTTCCCTGGGCAACCTGTTTCAGTGTCTCACCACCCGCACAGTAAAGAATTTCTTCTTAATATCTAATCCAAATCCCCCCTCTTTCAGTTTAAAACCATTGCCCCTCGTCCTATCACTCCACTCCCTGATAAAGGGTACCTTTATCAGGGGATAAAGAATACCTGCCCTGCTGTGTTGTCATCCTGCAACACAGAAGATCTTCAGACCTGTACTGAACATGACTGAGAAAATTGGGCATGGTTGTATTATTTCAATATCTATCCTGAGACGAGTGGACCTTTCATCGTGTCTGGCAGGCAGTATTACCATAGCCCTGGTCATCTTGGGAGGCTTCCCTGGTAATGGCCAGCAGCAGCAGAGAGAACCTCTGCACCAGGGGAAGTCTCCCAGAAGGCTCAGGCCAGTTTCTGAAGAGATGCAGAACAGGCTTTCACCTCAGCTCCAGCTGGAGCTGCATCATCTCAAAAACAGCTCAGCAGCATCTTTCACTGAGATCTGTTTCCCAAACTAGGGGAGAGAGTGCTGTACATTGTTGTGCTATTTCTAAGCTGGGAGACAAGAATTGCTCCCAGTCTGTCAGGTCTTAGAGATCCCTCCATTATAATCTGGCCCCTACCTGAGCAAACCTGGCATATATCAATCCACCCACCCACCATGGTTTCCATAGGAATGATGGGGGCACAGAGGCAGGCCAGAGCTGTGGAGCACTTTTTTCCCTCTAGACACAGTCAGAGGATTTGAGGGGTAGGAGGGCATTCCCCATGGTCTGTCTGGTCCTTGGTCCTGGTGTCCAGCAGACATCTTGTCCTACAGATCCCCTGTGCCTGGCTGTAAACTGTGATGAACTTGGGTGACATCAGCTGTAGAGGAGAACCCTCTCACATCCTGCAGAAGAACAGGTCATGTCCTGTAGACGGGAGCCCACCAGCACTGAGCAGAGCCAGAGATGCTACAGTGCCACACCAGAGGAAGCCTCTTTGCCCCTTGCACTGCAAAAGCAATGCAAGAAAATGATGCTCAGGACACGTGCCTTCTTCTGCAGCCAAGTGCATTAGCACCTGAGTGAAGGACAAACACAGAGATCCTGAATTCAGAGAGAGGCCTGATAAGTCATTTCAGGAGTACATCCCTCCTCACCAGACCAAACCACAAGTTTGCCTGTTTGGCTGGTATTTTTCCACCTTTTTTTCATAGAATCATAGAATGGTTAGAGTTGGAAGGGAACTTAAAGATCATCGAGTTCCAACCCCCCTGCCATGGGCAGGGACACCTCCCACTATAATTTAAATTTTTCATTTAAATTTACAGGCTATGTGGCCTCAGTCCATTACACCATATGGCTGTTGCTAACTGTATTAGGAGGTGCATTGTGTTTGCTCATGCCTCCAGCAAGGATGAGGAGCTGAAAGAGAAATATATCCCACTCAGCCTGTGACATGTGTGGACAGTAGATGTTTCACAGCAACAGGGTATAAACTATTTTCAGATTATAAATCAGGTGTCCATAGTCTACTATTAAAACCCCAGATGTTCTTAATTCACTACTATTACATGCTGTTAGTACACACAGTAAGACATTTTCATTATTAAGCTCCATTAGAAGGTAAGGGCCTGTGTTACTTACCTGCATCATCATTGTAATCTGTGCAGGCTTTTCTGGCGAATCGGACTTTCAGCTCTTTGCTGCCCAGCAGAACCAAAAAAGCTGGATTTCCCTTGGATCTCTGTTCTCTGCTACCTACAGTCCAATAAACTCGGCTCTCCTTCAGGGCATCTATCTCTCATACCATCACAACATCCTCGGTCCCCCCCACTGTCCATCCCCACGGTGTGGCAAGCTTCTCCTCTTGCCCCAGGGCCCAAATCACAGTACTGTTGGCACCTTTCCCCATTCCTCCCTCCCTTCACCTCCCTTCTCCTGGGCTGCTAAGATATGCTGGGGTGGCTCTGGTTGTCCAGTACCTGGCAGGGGGGAGCATATTGGTGTACACACTATTTTTTGAATCTGTTAATAGTTACAGATTAGTTTGATCGCAGGTCAAGTCACTCAGGCTTCCTCAGATGTGAAGATGTGTGAAGATCCCAGGGAGGTGAAATTTGAAGGTGACAAACATGGTGCAGAACATGTGGACACCTTGCAGACAAGCTGTGTGGCACGCACATTGCCTGGACTGCACAGGGAGCCCGCTCAAGCATCAGATGTGGCAAGTCTTGGAAGTACTGGACTTTCATGCAATCGTTAATTGCCCAAAGCACATGCAGAAGGACTGAGAGATGCAGGCTATGCCTGACACCACCCTAGACCTGAAGGACACACACATTCAGGGCAAGTCTGACACCACTTCACTGATCAGTGCAGGAGCCCTCACAAAGGAAGCCATGGATGTCTAGTCTTCTGTAGACCACAAAGTCCACCACCCCTCTCACTGTCCAGGGCTCAGTAGATATAAAAGCACTGTGAAAGATCATCAAATCTGCTCCTGCTATATCAGCTCAGTCTTAACAAACAGAATGACTATTTGCTTATATTTCATGACTAAAGGAAAACAGCTGAAACGAGGCTTTGTGCAACTCAGTGCTACATCCATATTTGCATTAGGATATGCAAAAGGCTATGGACATAGTACTGCAAAGGAAAGGAAACAGCACTGTGGATCCACCACATCCAAGCAGTGGTCCTGGGCCCAAAGCAGTGCATAAACCCTCCATGGAAGTCAGGAGCCACTGGCGATATATCACAGAGGGTCAGATTTGAAACCCAAAGATTTCAGGAGTTTGATGCTTTTTCTCTCTCTTTTTTTTTTTTTTTTTTTTTTTTAAACCAGTCATTTATTTAGAGATTTTCAGAAGAAGTCAGTAACCTGCCTTAGGCAGTACACAGTACCTCGTGTTTCAGAAGCAGCCTGGGGCCAGTGCCCCATAGCTCTGCATTTCACACCGCCAGTGGCTCCGCGGACGTGGAAATATAGCATTGGATCAGAGATGCCTTTGGTAACCCAGCCAAGGGGCTCCAGAGTGTCTGAGCCACATCCACCCATTTTTCAACCACCTTCTCTGATGAGCCACATCCAGTGCAGCACCTGGTTTAGCTTTGTGTTTATTTTATGCATGCTCTTTCCTGGCAATTACTCCCCCTTCCCATGTGTCTCCACAGAACTCTCTGCTCCTGCTGGGACATCCCCCAGGGCATCCTGGGGAAAAACAGAATGCTTCTAATGAGCATGATGTATAATTTCCGAACAGATTTATGCTGGAAGTAAAAGGAGTGGATCAGCCAACATTTTAAAGTGAGAGAGGAGATGGAGACTCTGATCCGGAGATACAGAGGCAAACGTGGAGCAGGCATCAGCACTAAAGTTTGGAAGGTCTCAGTGGCATCTCGCTCCAGAGAGCAAACATTTTCATAACAAAATCAGTTTGTTGCCTTTTTTTAATCCGTCAATGCTCTTTAATTTCCCAGGTGACCTTGGGCAAGATGGTTCATTAGCATTACTGTTAAAATGGAAATGATACCGTTCCCCCTCTGCTGCCTGTCTTACCCCGTGAGCCCCCTGGGTATGGTGAGATGCCACAGCACCTGCCACAGGGACAGTCCTTGTCTCAAATTGCTCCTTTAAGCATTCTTGTAGCACAGTTATCACAGAATCAGTATTTACTATCTAAACCCGCAAGTAGTGCATTTTCTGTGCATTAGTGTCACTGCAAGACAGTGATTTATTACCTCAGCAAGGAGATGCTTTCTCTGGGAGGGGAAGCTCGTTTAACCCTCATCCAAGCCCTGCCAGATGCCTCTGGTAGGGATGGGGAGGAGAGCGGTGGTCTCCAGCATCCTGACACCTGGGGTTCGTACAGCGCCTGGCCATGCTCCTGCAGCAGGGGGAGAGCAAGCCCAGGGCATCCTGAGAGCTCAGCCTCAGCACGTGAGCTGAATCTAAGCCAGATACAGAGGAGCTTTGAAACTCTGCCTGGTTTCAAAAGGATTATTTTAATAGAAGGGTCTCACCACACTCGTGCATGGCATGTGTTGGATAACACTCTTGGTATAACGTTAGCACATGGCATATTCGGCCCATCGCTGAGGGACCACTGATTGTGTCAAGGGTCTGACGGCACTTGATCTGAGGAAAATCAAGTGACATATTCCTCACCATGCTTTCCTGTGAGGGTTCAGTCTTTAGACTGTATTTTATTTGTGTACAACTTTCATGTATATTTTAAATTATTGGTATTTGGTCGCTTTTCCTTTAGGGGAACGTTGGCCTTGTGGCTACATGGTGTCTTCTCTTCTGAGAGGAGCAAGAGGAGCAGGCTGGGTTTGGATATGAACAGGAGGTATGGATTGTGAAAGTTTCCCCAGATGCCAGATTCCACTGCTCAGATTTTCTCATTTTCCTCTTTGTGCATACAGGGGCAGAACATTACTCTTGGGGGTGCAGGGTGGGACACACATACACACACACACCAGCATCTCATTTATTTTCCTGGCAAACATAGGAAGGAGCCACAATTTCTGATGTCAGGAGCATGAAAATGTTCTTAGTCTTCCTTTGGAGGAAGGTTCTGGGCTAGGACAAGAGGTGAATCAGAAACCTGCTGAGAAATGCTTTCCATGTGTTTTGTCAAATTTAATGACTTGCTCTTATAAGCCAATAGTGAAATAATGACTTTTTTTTTTTTCTCACCAGGCAGATTCTAAAGATACCAAAAGACAAGCCTGAAAATATCTGCAACCTAGAATATGAAATAGGGACAATTGGCAGTCCTGCATATAGCTAGCTGGCAACCCATCCAAGATGTTTGCCTTCTAATAATAGAAAGTTGAAAGAGGCATATGGAGAAATTGAGCTCAAGGATTTTTATTTCCTATGTATAAATACACTGAAGTCACAGATGTCTCTGCAGCCTCAATCTGCCAAGACCAAATGCAAGGAACAGACCCAAAAGGAAAGACACCAAAAAATGTGGAATAGCAAAATCTCCATATTGAAGAGTTTGTTCCCTTTCCAACAGATGGGTGTTTAAAAAGCTCTACCAACCAATCTGAAATAAATGAATTGATCTATAAAAAAAGCCAGATTTTCTTTACATTGTCTTTTTCCATTACACCAGGGTGTTGGTGCCTGCACTACTAAGGGAAACCATGCCTTGCCAGGATCATGTGTTTGATCACCTCCCAGAGTCCTGAGAACACTGTCAGCTCTACTGGAAGCCTCTCTAAGAGGTCTGAAGCATTGTGAAAACAACTGTTAGGTAGGTAAAACCTGTTTTTACATGTGCATGGTGACAGTCAGACCAGATCCTTGCCCTGTTAACAGAAACTTTGAGTTCTAAGGGATGAAAATGTAATTTTCTTGCATATCCCATAAATAGTTAAAATTTGTGACATTTACAGTCTCCAGCACTGCAAGCAGCACTTTTACACACCAGACCTGCTGGTAACCTGTAAGCCTTACGAGATAATGTCTGTGATTGATACTCATAAAATCTGCAAGGGGAGCCTGTAAGTCCCAGGAGAGCAATAGACTGTCTACAGCTTTTACAAGTTCTCTTGTAGTAGGAGGCTGAGATTGCAATTGCCAGGAGAGAAATATTTATGGGTCATGAACCTTCATACTGTGCCAGGAGAGCCTTCAGCTATTGTCAGGAGCATATATAAACTCTGCTTTTATGTTACTCAGTTGTCCACCCATGGGCAAATTGAATTCATGCCAGCACTGCCAATATCCGCTGAACGGGCTGTAATTTTTTTTTTGTCATTTCTTTATGATGCATCGGGCAGAGTATGACAGATTTATTATTAAAGTCGTATGGGAGGCAAAAAGATTTTGCGCACTTTTTCTAGCGAAATCAAAGCCTTGTACAATCTGGAAAGCTCCATGAACAAGTGAGAAAATTAGCGGACCAGGAAAGGGAAAGGTGGTCAGACTAAGCGAGGAGATATTTTTTTACTGAACTAGTATCTTTTTTAACTTCTTTGGAATTTGTGTTTGCATGGTGAAGGAGAGAGCTCTATGTTTTCTCTAAGTATTTAGGATTGCATCCTTTCCATTGCTGGGAAGTGAAGAAGCCACCCAATGTCCGTTACTCCATTATTCAGTGGTTCTCTGCAATAGACAAAGAAAGCTTTGGTATTCTGAATAATTTCAAGAAGATAAATAATAAAAAAGTGCTTTCTAAAAGAAGACAGAAAAACAGACTTCATACATAAGGTTTTAAAAATATCTTGTTCCCCTTTGTAAATCTTTCAGTAATTTATGAAGCCTTTTGAGATCATTTGTATTATATTGCAATAAAAATGGAAGCTATTATGACAGCAGGTGTCATTTGGTGCAAAGGAACATATATAATCAGCTATGAAACACCTTCCTGCTGAAAGAAGTCAGTCCTCAATTAAAAAGCAAGGCTAATGTCACTGCTGAGTATATTTATAAGGTAGCAACCACCATCACAAGTAATGGCACAATTCAAATCAATTTCCAGAGGGCCTTGAACAGACCCCTTTCAAACTGTAAGAATATATTTATTAATAACTGAATCATGGTAGAGCAGTAATGTAGCTGTGAGAAAAGCCCGGCCATTTTTTCCAGTGATATCTGTTTCTCTAATAAAATATATTACCTCTTGCTCCAAACTTCTGCCTTTCTGAAACCATTCCTAGAATATATATATACTATTTTTAACTAAGGCGCAGCAAACATCATGTAAACCTCCCCCCATGTTTTTTTGCTGTTTTTCTCAGGCACTGTAATTTGGCATCCGTTCTGCCTGCTAAAACGCCAGGATAAAAATCAAGTCTGCCTTTTCCAGACCCCCAGGCTGACATGTATAAAACATTGTTTTCACTCCAGCTGCAGCCTCTGCAGATCATTCCTTACCCCAGTGCCTGGGTCTTCCACAAAGCTGTCTGTTAGCCCTGCAAAAAGATGGGGACACTGACATGCTCCAGGAGGGACTGGAACATAAATGCCATTAAGTGCCAATGCCACAATGTCCCTGTGCTGGAGCTGTTCCCACTGAGAGAAAAATTGAAGAAAAAACCACAAAACCGAAAACAAAACACAAAAAAACCAAACAAACAGAAAACACCCTCTCTTTGTAGCCATAATTTCATGAGCAAGTGTGAGAGTGGGGATGGTTTTAATCCAGCCTGTTCAGTGCCTCACCTCAATGCAAAGCCTGCACTCACCTGGTCTCGGTCTCCCCTCTGCACTGCAAGAGAGAGCATTGCTGCCTTCTCGAGGAGACCCACCAGAATCTGCAGTGCCTCCAAAACGTTGCTCAGCTTTCTGAGTGTAGGAAGCATGTCTGCAGGCAGCTTTTGCCACCTGCAGAGCCTCTGTTGAGAAGCTCAACATGAGCCAGCAATGTGCACCCGCAGCCCAGAAAGCCAACAACATCCTGGGTTGCATTATGTGTGGCCAAGGGGTCAAGGGAGGTGATTCTGCCCCTCTACTCTGCTCTCGTGAGACTGCACCTGCAGTATTATGTCCAGCTTTGGAGTCCTCAGCACAGGAAGGACATGGACCTGTTGGAATGGGTCCAGAGGAGGCTACAAAGATGATCAGAGGGTTGGAGCACCTCTCCTATGAAGACAGGCTGAGAGAGCTGGGGTTGTTCAGCCTGGAGAAGAGAAGGCTCCAGGGGGAGTAAGGTTTTTCAGTACCTAAGGGGGGCCTACAGGAGAGATGGGGAGGGACTCTTTATCAGGCAGTGTAGTGATAGGATGAGGGGCAATGGTTTTAAACTGAAAGAGGGGAGATTTAGATTAGATATTAAGAAGAAATTCTTTACTGTGAGGGTGGTGAGACACTGGAACAGGCTGCCCAGGGAAGTTGTGGATGCCCCATCCCTGGAAGTGCTCAAGACCAGGCTGGATCGGGCTCTGAGCAACCTGGTCTAGTGGAGGTGTCCCTGCCCATGGCAGGGGGGTAAGAACTTGATGATCTTTAAGTTCCCTTCCAACCCAAACCATGGGCTGATTCTGTGATTCTCTGTGCCTCTGCTGGCAGGGCTCACCCCATGCACACAAACCCTCTGGGTTGTGCCCATCCATGGTGTGGCAGCGAGGGATGCCAATAAGGGGACAGCACAGTGTGAACCATAGGGACAACATCCAGACATGGCATAGCACATAGCATACCATGAAAAACTGGTAATCCTGAAAAGCACACACATTATCAAACCACCCCTCTCTGCAGCCAAGGTTCCTTTAAATATATAGGTATATGTAGTGTTGTTTATGTATGTAATTTTTTGTGGCAAGAAAAGAAAGTGTTTTCAATTTCTACACCCTCTGCTGTGGAAATAATTTCCTTTTCCTTCTCTTTCTCAGTACTGGAAGCAAGAAAATACAGCCCACCTCATGAACGATAGCTTAGGAAGCCAGGTCTCCTTTGCTTCAGACCTGCCACTCACACATAATTTAAGCTGCAAGTTTCCAAAGCAGGGACACAAAAATGCTATTTCCACCCACCACATCAATCCGCTGTGCAGAAAACCCTGTGCAAAAAATTCACTTCAGGTCTGTTAAGTGCATGGCCAACCCCCAAGGTGCAAAAATAACCTGATTCTCTCTTATTCCAGGCTCCCCCACTAGAAAAAAACATGAGTCTGTATCAGTAATCATGAGGGTTTGCAGAGACAAAACCCGAAGGTGGAGCCAATGTGAGAAGTCTCTTGCCTGGAGGCAGGGACAGGCAGCACAGTGGGCAGGAGCCAAGGAAATCCCCAGTGGGAGATGTGATCCTATAGCAGACCCAGCTTGGCATTGAAAAATAATCTGCAATGAGTGAATGCATCAGAAACAACCATGAAAGATGGGGAATTACCCTGGGACTGAGGATGTTGCCACGGACCCCCTTGGAGAGCAGCCCCGATTTGGGATGGAGGTGGCAGGGAGCAGAGGGATGGAGATGGCAGAGGGCTCTGCAGCTCTGGGAGGAGGTGGCTGCAGTCACATGCCCCACCAGGGTATCCTAAACCATTTAGCACACGGAAATCTGTGTATAATGACCCCCAAGAGGCTTATTATTAGGGCAGATGCCAGATTAATATTAGCAGGAGAAGCTGAAAAGCTCAACCTCTTCAGTATTCCCTGAGGTAAAAATCCATTGTACGTGTGAAATCAGCAAGACATTAAAAGGAAACCCAGCTATTGTTACAAAGAAATCCCCATAAATATTCCCAAATTAGATCCTCGGTGTGAAGTTGAAGGGCAGGTGCTTCTCAGATGGTGCTGGTGAACAGTCCTCAGCTTAGACGACAGCAACAAGGGCTGGGGGGTTCCGTGCTTCAGCTTGCTGCCACAAGTGTTTCTCCAGTGACTGGTAGAAGTAATGCAAAAAAAAGGCTTTCTAGGGTCATGTCTCATCACATGCCAAGAAAACCACATGCAGGTGAAAGGACAGTGCTAGAAACGGCATTAATGCAAAAGCACATATTTATCAGTGATTCAATTGCATCATCTGTTTAGGTTCCTCTTGGTACTTGCTGTAAGGCATATTTTCTCCAGTAATGTGACAGATAATATTAAGAAGCACAAGTACTATCAATTCACTTGGCTCCTTTTCCTCCAGCTAGGCTTTATTCAGGCTATTGCTCAACAGTGTAGTAAATAAATGTAATAAATCTGTTTAACTTGACAGATAATACATACATCAAAAAGTGCCATCCCCTCCACACACACCTGACTTTTTTCCAAACTGTGGAATATGTTGGATGTTGGATGGGGCTTGTGGAAGTCATGTGGTTCACCCCCTCTCAAGCCTGGACTCAAACACTTCAGCAGTTTTCTGACTTTTCACTCTGAGAGGAGGAAGAGCCCTCTCATACTTACACCCCCAAACCCTACAGGGGTGAGATTTAAGACATGTATCAATCCTCAGCGTTTTCCCTGATGTCTGACTCAGGAAAAGCCAATGGTTTCTAGTGCTCAGGCATTCCCAGAAATTGTACAGGGAGGCAAGGGGTAGTTTATCACATGGATCATTTCCTAAGCTATCCAGAAAAGGGGCAGAAATTTGCCGATAGTCTTTGGTGTGGTACCTACAAAAGCAGTTGGTGAAGGATAATAAAATGGAAGATGTAAATTGCAAGTAATGCACATGGAAAAAAATACCGCTTCTGTTGCAGACAGAGTGATAAACTCTGAATTAGCTGTTCAGGAAAGAGATCTTGGAGTTTTGTGAAAACACCAGCTCAGTGCTCAGGAGAGGTCAAATGGGAGGTTAGAAATGGAATTGGGAAAGGCACAGCAAGGGAGATTGCGTTGGCTGACGGCGTATTGTGTATGGTATCACTCTCTTCATTTCAGAATTGAAGGGGAGTTGAGGAAGATACAAAAAGAAGGGACCAGCATGGCCAAAGGCTTCTGTGCAAAGAGTGACTGGGCAGATTAGGACCCTTCAGTCTGGAGAAGATGTTGCTGAGACAGCAGATGAGAGAGCTCCTCAAAATCATGAAAGATGTGGAGACTTCAGTCAGAAATTATATTCACGGGCTCATAAAACAGGAACTGCAAAACATCTAGTAAATTTACCAGGTGGCACACTCAAAGCAGTGGGGAGGGGTATCTTCATGCAATGCATGATAAGCTGTGGAGCTCCTTGCTGCAGGACACTGCAAGGTGGTAAGATTTTGCATAGCTTGAAGGAAGACCAGACAATGCTAAAGAGAGTAATAAATACAAAGGCACCTCTTCTGGCTCAAGAAGTCAATGCAGGTCTGTCCTTTTCCTTTTATCCACTTCAACTCTCAAAAGCCCTTTGGTTTGGCCCATGAATACTGTACTCATCCTCATGGTCGTGTCTCAGAGCTGTAGGTTCCAAAAGAGAGAAGACGCATCTGGAAACAATGGCTTGCAGAGCCTGCATCTGGTTCCATGCTACCAGTGCTCTGACGGATAAGCTACAGCTTGTCGTGATTTGGGCCGTACTGGCTTCAGGCTGGCACAAAGCCGATGGGTGCAAATTAGCCCATTCTAGGTTCTCCAAAGACTCCTGAAGAAGCAGAGTACCCAGAAGAGCACCTGACACCATGTTGCTCTGGCTTCTTTCAGTCCATGCTGGGAGTACTCAAGCAAGATTTACTGTACACTTGAACCACAGGCTGAGGTGCACTGGTTAGACCAGATCTGTGAAGTGACCTGGCTGAAAAAAACATTCATAAAGGCAGAATTTCTTTCTGTCAAAGGATACAATCAGTTTTCTTGAAACATATCATTTCACGGATCTTTCCAAGGCACAGAAACACAAAAGATGCCAACCAGCCCAGTCTGGAGGGAGGAAGCCTCTAGGGAAGGATGAAATTCCTTCAGGTACAGGCTATTTGACTGCCCTGCTGCCAAGGGATGTTTGATGGGGGACGGCTCCTGGTATTACAACCCCTTACTCTTTTTCGATCCATACTGACATATTTTCCACACTGCTTACTAGATCCTCCATGCCCAAGAACACGTCTGCCTGTTTTGTTACTCAAAGCCCCAGTCAGAGAAAAAGCAAAAACCTCTTTTATTGAACTGCCTGCTATGGCTTTGATTGAGAAATGTAACACCCCGAGATGAGTTATTGGCCCAATTGTCACCCATGAAATGTGCGCTACTGGTGACAGACTGAGAGTGTATTAGAGTGTGCATAGCACATTTGTACAGCTTTCGTAATGCCCGGAACCTGAAGTTTGCAGGTCCTCCACCTTCCCATTCACGTGTGGTGCAGATTCCTCCTGACTGCCAGCTCCCTGCAGCCTGCACAACACCAGAAAAACTCAATTTGACACAGTTTTAATTTACATCTCTGTGGCTTCGCTTTTTTAATTATGTAATTTATGGGTTTGAGAGCACTGGTGCCATGAATATGAAGAAACCTTTGAGACGGCCCACACAGTTCATGGTGTAGCTGCTGTAACACCGTGTCAATCACTCCAGCTCTGAGTGCAGAAGGCTGTGGTGGCATTATTAGATTTCAAATAGAGATCATTCATAGAGGAACAGGGCAATTTCTCTGCATGGAACTGTCTATTTCAGACACCTGAAAGAGAAAATGGAACTGAATATCGTTCATTGTGTTTAACTCATAGGATTTCTAAAAGAAGAAATTCAGTTTGAAATGGCCTATGACTTTAAAGCTCTCCCGTCTGGCGGTCTGGGTATTTTAGTTGTCTGAGACTGGGAGGGAAGGGTGTGCCGTTTGCTCTCCAGTCCTCAATTTCAATTTCATTTCCAAAGGATGAAATGCAATTAAAAATGTCTCCACGTGAAGACGGGTCCATAGCTGTGAACATCCCTGTGAGAGGTTGGTTATTACAGGTATCGCCAGAAAGAATTTCCCTTCATTTACTGCCCACCACAAGAAAGGCTTGTGTACAGAGAGCGAAGCTTGCGGGCTGCTTCCCTTCTCTGCTCCTCGCCATACCAGAAGACAGACTAATGAGCACCACCATAACAGCACCAGGTAGGGCTCTACGAGCTGTGGTTTAACATGTTTAATCCCAGGGCACTTAGCCCTGAATTACAGCTTCATCACTGCTGTGCAATGAGAACAAGAAGACAGGGCATGCCTCTCCATGTGGCTTGCTGCCTTTTCATTAGTACGCCACTGGCAAGTAGCTTGGGGGTGCCAAGACCCACTCATCGCTTTCCCACTATGGACATAGAATCATAGAATCATGGAATGGTTTGAGTTGGAAGCGACCTTAAAGATCATCCAGTTCCAACTCCCCTGCCATGGGCAGCGACACCTCCCACTAGAGCAGGTTGCTCAAAGCCCCATCCAGCCTGGCCTTAAATACTTCCAGGGATGGGGCATCCACAACCTGTTCCAGTGCTTCACCACCCTCACAGTAAACAATTTCTTCCTAATATCTAATCTAAATCTCCCCTCTTCCAATTTAAAGCCATTACCCCTTGTCCTGTCACTACATTTCCTGACAAAGAGTCTCTCTCCAGCTCTCCTGTAGGCTCCCTTCAGATATTGGTAGACATATCAGGTTGTACAACCTCAGGGCACCTCAGGGCAAAATCCAGCTTCTCCAAGCTGCTTCCACATTGTGTTCAAAGCACCATCAGCCATCTGGCTGCAGTTTTGCCCTGTCATGCAAATATTCAGGCGTTTTCAAGGCCTGCATAAGCCTCTCCAAAGGCTGTAAGCAGGATGCACCCGGGCATGGGAACCCCCCAGGCACAGACGGGCTCAGGGTGCCCCAGAGCTGCGTCCACAGCCAAGCTGCAACCGCGCTTTGTACAGGTAGCCAGAAAATGAAGTAAAAGGATCCTTGCAGAAGGAAGCAAGTCAGGAAAGGGGGGTTACAGTCCTCATAACCGCACAGCTCCAGCTCCCTTGCTCAGGCCTTTCCTTCAGCGACCTTTTAATGCAGAGCAGACACCCCATCTTACTTCAGGTAACATTTGCTACAGGATGAGCTGAGCTGCACCTGCAAAGTTCTGCTTCTCTGCTTGGAACCCGGGATGAGCAGTCCACATGTCAGCTTTTACTTGGTGGACATCTATCTGGTGCAAATCCACCCACTTCCCTCCCAGCATGGGCCTCTCCTGATTTCTCCCCTGCTTAAAGGTCAGAGACCCAATATGCCATTACCTGTAGGCAAGGGTGGAGAAACACATCTTTCCTAAACACCTCCTGACTTCTGCTGCATCTTACTTGTGCTATCTGCTACTGACTTATTCTGATTTATCTGCAGGAGCCAGGACTTGTGGAACTCACAAGACCTTCAAAGGGAAAGAACATACCCCCCAAACCAGGCTGATCTACTCACCAGCTAAATTCCTTTTTCTTCCCCACCACAACTGTAGGAGCTAGGTCCAGCACAGAGGAGCACAGACCATCTTGCTTCACTCCATCAAGCTCTTTAGAAGTCCTCTGCTGAGCTGAGACGATGCATGAACTAGGAAGGCTGGATTTTCCCTTAAGAATCCGGTTCCTGGCATAACATTAAGTGTTTGGGATTTCTCTTAAAGGCTTTGGTTTACTATATATACTGCATTTGCAGTGGCATGCCATGAGAATTGTGTCTGATATTGATATATCACAAATATCTGGCTCTGTAATATATTTTGAAAAGAAGTAATTAATTGCACCTTTCAGGTCGGGGAACATAAGTGGCTATTTTAAACTCCAATTTATATTAAAGCAAGTAAAGTTAATTGCCTGTCCATAACAAATGAAAAAGAAATATGTAGTTTGGAAGATCGCCACAGGTCTCCAATCGATATAAATTTAATGTGCTTCTTTGTATCTCAGAGTAAAATTGCATTTCAGTACTTTATTCAGTATTCTAGGAATTCCTCGATAACACACTGCTAGGAAATCAGGTCACTCACAAATGCCCACTGAAGGCATGGGAAAGCCAAATTCAATGGAATCAAAAGGATACACATCACCATCCCATGGCAAAGGGATGACTTCTTTCTTGGGTTTATAAAAATAAGGTAATATGGAAAATAAACATCACATGTTTATTTACACATTTTTTATTAAGTAATGATTTATATTATAACCTTTATAACTCAGCTATGTGCAGAAAAAATATATACTGTTTTTTAATTCTCTACCATTCCTCAAGGCACTGAGACTTTTTGCAGTAATAAGGAAAAAAAACCACTCAGTTGAGTTTGAGCTGGAAGATCAGGCCAAATTTAAGTGTTTTACAAATCTTTTGGGGGATGTGGTAGTGAATCTCCTGTCACTTTCACTTTTAGTCACAGAAAACTGTTACCTCTGATTTTGGGCGGTTGTAGGAGAACAGCCAAATGCTCAAGAGCTGAACTTGTCAAAACCTTTTTTTGGCTTGGAAGTCTCATGAGTTTTGGCTTCTGACAAGATTTTTACTACCCCTTGGGTCTAGCTGAACTGAAAATATTCTTAGAAAAGGAGATGTCCTGATATCTCTGCAATCGCGGGCTCAGCTGAAGCCAGAATGTTCAGAGGAAGGATGAACTGAATTAAGAGAGCAGAGGCTTTTAATTTGGAACAAAATGTAATTAACTCAATTATTCGTCATTTTTCAGAAAAAAACCTAACTATTATAATACAACTTTTTTATTTGGGAAGCTATACATGCTCAGGAAGTATAAGATTGCATCATAAAACTTCTGTGACAGTGACACAGATTACACAGCAGCCAGCGGGGACGTGACCTGGTCTTGTCCTGGTGTTTTCAGTGGAACTTGATTTCTCTATGCCATTTAGGTGTTCAAGTTGTGAAAGCCTGCTTGGCACCACTTACTAACTTCTGCCCTTAAATGACCTCACACAAAATAGAGCAGCCGAAGGCCAGGAAATATTCTGGGACTTGAGCCCTGCTTTCAATTCCTGGGGAAGTGTTTTGCCTGCACTTTGTTTCAGTGCCTCCTTTGTGGAATATAAATCTTGTTTCTTCAACCAGCTAGTGAATAAGCCCCAGATAAATGCATCCCATCTAATGGGACATGGCACATCCATGCAGTTGTCCACCTCCTTTCACCACCAGGATGAGGCGTGTACAGTCTGGCACAGTTCTTGTAAGAATTAAGTTCACTAAAGATCATGGTAATATCTAACTGAGTCATGGAGATAGATAAACGTGATCAACATCACACCAGCTGCTTGCACAAAATGGTAACTTCTCATAAAGTGATTGCATAAAGGTGAGTTGGATTATAACAGAGGGAAGAAGTTGTTCCTGGCTGTGAATTATGTTTCCCCAATTCAGCCTTTTGAGATGGCACAGGTGAAACCAGAAGGGGAAAGACTATCCAGCTGAAACCAAATATCTCCATTACCCAATGAACAATCTCTGATTATAGCACTGGTGTCCATAATTAATTAGAATCCATCGAGACAGTCCATTTCAATATTTCTAATTTTATCATTTGGCAATTAATCTACTTTTGGTGACATAGTGCTTACTGTAAAAAGAAACTACTCTCTGCTCTCAAGCCTTGTTGGACAGAGAAAGACCTGAAAAACAGATGAGAAAAGGTGTGTTATACATGTATTTTTTAGCAGTTGAGAACACCGCAAGGAAGAGCAGGTGTGCAACATGGGTAAATCTTCCCGGACACCTGAAATGTCTGGATTTATATACATTTATATGAATATGTCTGTAAATGAATGACACTCAACCTCAGAAAGGTTTTTGCATATTATGAATTGTTACTTAGGTTTTGTTTTGCACAGTACCTATCACAGGGTCCCAGCTCCATTTACAGGTTTCTGAAGAATCATGGAGTCATAGAATCATAGAATTGTTTGGGTTGGAAGGGACCTTTAAAGGTCACCTAGTCCACCCACCCTGCAGTGAGCAGGGACATCTTCAACTAGATCAGGTTGCTTAGAGCCCCATCCAACCTGACCTTGGATGTTTCCAGGGATGGGGCATCTACCACCTCTCTGGGCAACCTGTGCCAGTGTTGCACCACCCTCATTGTAAAAAAATTCACTAGGTTTTAGGAATGGCAACCAGTTTATAGCTTTTTAGAAGAACAGTGGCTTCTAGGTCCTCCTGTTTTGCTGTCCATGCTGCGCACATTGGTGTAGAGGCATTTCAGCTGGGTTGTCGGCCATGTCACCTTCTTAGAGGAACATCCCTTAACTCCTTTGAGGTATTTCGTAAGTGTTTCCCCGTTGGCTGCTATTATCCTATTACCTCAGGAGCCCCTGGCTCATCTCTGTAAGACTTCAAGTGTGCTGCAGGGTAGCCGGCACATCTCAGAGAAACAGGGTGAGGGCCCTTGCTAGCACCCTGTCCCTCTAACCTTGGCGTGTCCTCCCACAGCTTGTCACAGTCAAGCCTGATATTACCTCCCTCCCCCTTCAAGTCTAGTTTAAAGCTCTGCCAATGAAAAAAAGAAACATTATGCTGATAGAAATAATAGTAACTATTATTATTGGCAGAATAAAGGGATGTCTCTGAAAGCATGAAAAGCAGTGTAGCAAAAAACAGTTCATCCACCACAATAGTCTCTCAGAGACAAGATTGTCCCTAGAAAATTGTTTCACCATCCCTTCAGGAAAAGTGGGTGTAAGACCATTCCTGTATTCAGCACTATCCCTGCTGCAGTAGAGTGTATCTGATTCTTTTTCCTGCACAGTTGTCCTTGGGATTTCATCTGAACAGAATTGGGGTGGGGACATATGTGTGTCCAGAGGTATGACTGACAGTGTTCTCAATCTCCTTAACTCATTTGTCATCGTTTCCTGATGAGCTGTGGTGTGTGGCATCCCTGGCAACACCTCCTTCACACCTCACAGGAGTGGCAGCCAGACTTACTGGAAGTCCAGAGAAGAACTGAGGTACTCTGAAGTTGTCACAGCACATCTCAAACCTTACACTTTCTTTGCTTCTTCCTGTGCTTGTGCCAGCAACTTCTGCTATCTCAAAGCATAGATTTGCCTAAAATCATTGCTTACTTCAGTAGCTCTTCTATGTTCAGCACACCATCTAGTTGATCAAGTTCAGATGCAAAACTAGCAGCACTTCCGGCTAACATAAACCTCTTCTGTAATGTCAAAGGTTTTCTCACTTCTTAAAGTGGCAGCAGAACATACCTGCTTGTTAGTTTTTTAGCAGTCTCTCTTCTTTGTGATTGCTCCCCGCAGACCAATTTTCTTACAAATTTTCATAAATTTCCCATGGGTTTGCCAAAAGATCAGAGTCGTAGCTGCTGAGTGCACAGGTAGTATCAGTACTTGGTAAATCAGTACTTATTGCCCATTCGACATAGCCTGGGGAAGATGGGAAACGTGTGGTCTAGCCAAGACTGGGTGATACCCACTCCACTCCGCGATGCCAGCTCAGCCGTGCTAGACCCACACATCCCTGACAGACCTGTGGAGCTCAGTCCCAACACTGGGATTTGTACACAGGAAGCAAACCTCTTCAATGACTGGCCTGTAACTGGAATTCAGGTACAGAAAGGTTTTGAGCTCCCCATTGTTGACCTGTAATCTCAGGGACTTGACCTAGAGAGAGAGGTAAAGGGCAGGCTTTAAAGGACTGACTTTCTTCCTGCCAAGAACAATTTCCCCTAGGCAGTTTTCATATAGCCATCCTGTTCTGGAGACTGAAAGAATTTATCAGGAGGATTTCCAAGCTGACCTAAGTTCCAGATGACAATCTTCAACCTGTTTAATTTTCAAGTGTAGGTGAAGCCAAAATGTCCTGCTGTATTCTCACTTCCATGAACCATGGCCACGTAAAACCTTGAGAAGCAAAGCTTCTTTTGTTACAATATATTCTAAATATACCTCTGAACTGGCAAGTTTACTAGGATTGTCACCTTTTTCTTTTTCTTCTTCTTTTACTTTTAGGTCTCGGATTCCTTTTCTATAGAAGCCATTAGCTTTGCACTGAGAAATACAATGAGGAATGCCTCAATGACAGCAAGATGCAGCACTAGGTGCAATGTTATATTCTGAGTAAATGATACCATTCAAAGGGCAGAGCAGAGCATGAATAGCATTGATTTCCAGAGCAGCTATTTCAGTACTTAGCAAAGTTATATCAGACTGGTCTCCTTCACTGGCTGAGTTGGTAAGAGACTGCGTCCCACTCTGGCAGGCAGCAATAAGGCCTGGGCTATATGTAACTTCATGACCTCCTGTGTGGGTGACAGCATGACATTATGCCTGGGCTCGCCACCCCAGCCTTGTGGAAAACACAACAGCATCTCACACTACCATTGCAGGCTAACGTAGGAGATTCCAAACTGTACTTTGCTCTCTACAAGGGCTTATGAAGCAGGCTTTCATCATCAAAGCGCTCTGTGACCTACTCTGAGGGTATCTGAAATCAGCTGGTGTCCAGGGATGAAGGGCTGACTGGTGGCAGAGACCCTCCAAGGCTGAAGCTGTGCAGGAGGAGGCTTTTTGGAGCAAGTCCAAGCCAATGGGATGCTCTTTCAGCCCTTTAAAGACAGGAGCAGCAGCATCACTTCCAGAGAACGGTTTATCTAATGGATTTCATCTACCTCAAGATGGGGTGAACTACAGCTCAAAAGTGCTGCCTTCTTTGCTTTAATTGTAAGTGGAGTCTAGAGGACCAGCTCAGGTGTAAAAAATTACATCTACAAGTTTGAACAGGCGAGTCTGTCTCCAAGCAACTAGTTGTACTATGCCCACCCATACAAACAGCCGTACCGAAACCAAAAGGTTTGCAGCCGTAACCCATAAATTTATATAACTTTTCAGAGTAAGTTATAAGAAATTGAAGAAACCACATTTTGTGGATGATTTGAAAAGAGAAAATGACCTATTGTTTGTTCAATTCTACTACTGTATAAAATCTATTTTTTATGGATTTTGAAGTATTTTCTATTTAATGTCTTACTTCACTACAATATAATGTTTTAAACCTATTTCTGGTTTTGAAAGTTTTATGGAAACAACTTTGAGCCATTTTACAAGCACAAGTGTGTGAATAAGCTCTTGTCTCATTAGAATGTCCTTCATCCACCTGTATAACTCAATATTGGCAACATTTCAGAGCACAAATCTTGGCAGAGAAATAGCCTGGCTATATATCCAAATCTAGCACCAAGCACACTTTCTGTGGCATGCTAACCTTGCATACATTGAAAGTGCAGGAGTATTTTAAGTAGGTTAAAATGTTGCTGCCAGTTTGTCAATTATTTCATTTCACCAATTACCACAGCATCAACACAACTCTAGATGTCACACGCCTCCTGAAGCTGCTGCCAAATTAGAAAATGGAGAGGGATGGATCTACAAAGCCATTGAGGGAATGAGATTCCCTGCACCCGAGTGGAGGCTAGAGACTTGTTTGCTTCAGTTTTAGCCTATTTATTGAACATTGAGTTGGGAATCTTGATTGCTACCAAGGAAAGGCATAGAAATTATTGCATTTTTAAAGTTCCAAATTCTTCATGCAGTGCTGTGGAAAGGTGACATCGTGCACAGGAGCAGGGCCAGCAGAGAGGACTGTGACAGGATTGATCTTTGCTAAGATAAATTGGTTGCAAAACCGCGTGCTCATGATTCTTTCAGTGCTCTGGAGCAGATCTGTAGTAACAGCTCTCCTTCTTTGTGGCCCACCTCATCTACCCACAGCCCGCTCTGTGGGAGATACCAGGCCCTCAGCAGGTCCACAGACATGTCTTTACAATCACAGCAGTTACCAAAGCAGCTCTGCTCACCAGGGTCTGGTTCATGCCTCCCGCCATTTCCAATCCATCATCCCTTCTTCCCTGCTCTGCTGCTGTTCCCATCAGCCATCTCTCAGATGTGCACGAGGCCATCGCTCCAGCACAGATCCCTGCCTAGAGAAAGCCCTTCCCTTATACATCACCCCCTCTGCTAATATTTCCCATACAGCTTTACTGTCCTGTTCGTTCCCCAGCGCTTTCCCAGCATCACGCCTGTCTGCTTGCCTCCTCCCTGCCTCTCTGATAACTGAGCACTCAGTGAAAGCAGCAGAAGGCCAGTAGAGTTAACGTTGTCTTGTCAACTCTTGAATCATCTACTTCCAATCCCAGCTGGTTCCTTCAAGGAGAGACACAAAAAAAACCCAGAATACAGAAGCACGAAAATGCCTTTGCAAAGGTTGAATGCTGATGTTTAATTTCTTGACATGATGAATTTACCCAGAAAAGCTGCATCTCAAGCGTACAAGAATCTGTTAAGAAAAAAAGACAC
The DNA here is from genome assembly GCF_964106895.1 of Numenius arquata. Classification (NCBI taxonomy): domain Eukaryota; kingdom Metazoa; phylum Chordata; class Aves; order Charadriiformes; family Scolopacidae; genus Numenius; species Numenius arquata. The sequence goes on from NC_133576.1 coordinate 119,087,601, forward strand.
TGCAAGTAGCTGGGCAGAGAGCGAGATGCTGTGGCCATGACCATTACTTTTCTCAGGTAATATTTTTGTCAAAGGCAAAAGGACTGCTCTCTGCACATGTGGGATGCAGAACCAGACACTGAGCAGGTAAATTCCAGCTCATTTCATCAGCCATAAAATAAATCCCGACTCCATCAGTGCTCGTATAGAAGTGAAAGCTGGTTTATGACCGATGCAGAAGAAGAAAGCCCTTCAAATGCCCACTTTAGTGCCTGCAGTTCTTTCTTATGCTTCTGCTTCTTTCAATCCATTTAACTTTTTGCTATAAGGGCAGTTTTAGCAACAACAGGAACAAGGAAGTAACACCAGCAAATTGGCTTAGCACCATGTGTGAATTCTTATTTACAAGCTACAGACAGCAGCATTTTTATCCCTGGCTCAGCTCTAGCTGCAGCAAGCGAGTCTGAAGCCAGCCCCACAGCACAAGGCTGAGAGCAAGCAGGGCACAGCCCTGCCTGGAGCTCTGCTCCTCTCTCCTTAGGCAGGCTATGTCCCACACCACTGAGGTGATCGGGTATTGCCATCAACGTGCCACTGTGTCAGCAGAGGATCGGGGACTCGCTATACACCAATATGACCTACTACTGCCCTTGGGTCTCCCCAGGCCTCTTCTTTTCTGATTTCTGACCCGATTTTCTCACCTCCTGTGGAAAGGGCTATTCTTATTGCTGTTCCTGTCATTTTTTCTGCTCCACAGGCAGCAGAGCATTCAACAGTGCCTGGAAGGAGAGCAGACACTAATCAAGACTGAGCATGAGCCTGTGCCCAGGAGCAGAAGTACCCACATAGGGAGGTGTCAGAGGTCCTGGTTCCCATTTCCCAGGCTGTTTAAACACGTTGGTGTACCAAGAAGAGAAGCAGGAGCAGAAGCTCTGGACTCATCTTTTCCCCCAGCTTACTCCCCTTACATGTCTCCAGTTCTCATTTGTCTCTCTAATGCGTTTATACACAGCTGGTTATGAATATCACTGTGGGAAATTCAGTGGTTTGGTGGTGGTTTTTTTTAATCTAGCTGACTTTTCTCACAGTTCCCCACATTTCCTATGGCACTTGGGAGGCAGGAGAACCCACAAAATCCATCATCTTTTTTCTGAGATTTTCAGCAAGGTATCCAGTGAGGCAATGTCAGGTACATTCAGCAAGGTTTTCACTGGGTTGATTTGAAATATATAAAGCTAATAAGATAATTATATCTTCACAACTCCTCTTTCAGGATATTATATGAATCACACCAAGACCTCTCCAGAATTAAGGGGGGGTGGGGTCCTATTTTTTACTTCCTCTTCAGTTTCCATCACTTGTCCTTGCTGTCATCCCAAAACACTTAGAGCTGTTGTAATATCTCTTCCCAATGTACTAAAATACAATTTGCCTGTTGCTATCGCAAGACGCCAAAGACCAGATGAAATGATTGATTTTTGTGCTTGAATCTGGGAAGGAGACTCCCAGGAGCATAACAACAAAGCATAAATAACATTCACTCTGGTGCACCTGACAAATACAAGCCATAAAAAACAAAAGGCTATAACATGCTCCAACAAACTTAAGATCTTTCAAATAAAAGACTAAAAGCCTCAAAAATGACAATGTGCATGCAGAAAAAAAGCAAAAAAAAACCCACACAAAACCCAGAAGAAATTAAGAGTGAAATTTTTCTTAGGTTTCTGGAGGAACAGAGAATCTATTACACGACACAGCTGAGACGACCCTAAAAAATACCATAAACCAAAAAAAAAAAAAAAAAAAAAAAAAAACAAACCCACACAAAAAATTGATGGTGCTTGCTAGTTTGACCTGGAGAAAAACTCCCTTCTGATCCTAAACCTACTGACTGGATCTAGGATGGACAGTTATAAAGACTGGAATTATGTTAAATATTTGAGGTAGTGTCTATCTAGATTTCAGCCCTGCCACACAGCGGGATATTTTGGGATAAGGGTTTTGTTTGTAATGTAAATCAGGCATGTGGTTCTATCTTACCCTAGGAAAGATTCTCTCTACTCACTTAAACCAGACAAACTTGGCAGTGTGACTAAGCTGAGACTCCCAAATACATTTCATTTGTATGTGAAAGTCATTATTAGCATGCAGAAGTCCTCAGGCTACTCTGTTAAAAATGATACAGCCCCTGCCCTATAAAGTGCATATGAGGCAGAAGGGGCAGGTATAGCCGGCAGAGAAGGGAATAGCAGAGAGAATCAAACCAGTGCTAGGACAGTCCATAGCCCACCCTCTGTATAATCAGCGCTGACTTTTATTAAAATGTCACACCAGGGAAGATTTTATTGGGGAATATAATGCAGGCAGTGAGGGAACTTTGCCACTATTTATCTGGAGCTCCTTCACACACATGGGAAGACATCCAGCAAGTAATCTTTCATAGGTAACTTCACAATTTACACCCTCTCTTAAGCCAGGGGAGAAAATGTGAAGTGACTTGCTGGAAGATTTTGCAAGTGGTTTATCCAAGCTGTCAGATATTCATGGAACAAAATCAAGAGCTGATGGAGAAAACTCCAGTTTGGCAAGACCAAGGGATTTTGCAGAAATGTATTTACTTCAAGAAACCTGCAAGAAGTCCAAGTAAGGGTGGATGTTTTAATAAAAGCCAGAGGGAGAAAGACCTCATCTGACCTGCAAAATCTCAATGCTGCTTGTTCATCATAAGTGTTAAAACTGAAATGGCCTGTAGATGCCATGTCAGAGAGAACTCAACAGAGGCCCAGAATAGCCAGTAATCGATGTGGCTGACACCAAGCCCAGGTTCCAGTGCATGTGCATGAATTGTGCATGAATCAGGGAAGCAGTGACACCTATATGCGGTACATCCCAAGAGAGTGCTCTTGTGATTACTGATCTCATCATTCTTAGTGAATGTGTTTTGAAATTTTTGACACAAAATGAAACCAGATTTTGGAACTCCAACATTTCTTCATGAGATGGAGTTCTTGTTTTTCAGCCCAACTGCGCTTTAAGTCTTCATTTTCAATGTTTAATGCAAATAATTTGGAATAGGGACATTGAAAAGCCTGGACACATTCTAAGTGTGAATAGTACAAATCATAGAATCATAGAATTGTCTAGGTTGGAAGGGACCTTTCAGATCATCAAGTCCAACCATCAGCCTAACACTGACAAAAACCATCAGTAAACCATGTCACTAAGCACTACATCTACCCGTCTTTAAATACTTCCAGGGATGATGATTCCCCCACTTCCCTGGGCAGCCTGTTCCAATGCTTGATAACCGTTCCAGTGTAAAATTTTTTCCTAATATCTAATCTAAACCTCCCCTGGTGCAACTTGAGGCATAAAACTTATTTTTAACTCGACCCCTTTCCCATAAATCCAAACTTCACAGGAAGTAAAATAGAAATCTTCCTGCAAGTTTGAAAGCAAACCACTTCCAAATCTCTCCTTACCTGTTTAAATTATGCTGAATGCCATAGACAGCACACCCTTTAGAAATAACAGATGATTAAACAGCCTGCTTCACCTGTAAATAAGCATGGAATTTGGTGTGTTAGATACGTTATTTGATTTGCACCTACTAGTCAAGCTCAAGTCCTGTGACTATTCATTTACCAGAGAGACTCCAGCTTTTTTGCTTTTGAAATAAATGCCAAATGACGAATTGCTTTTGACTCCAGTGATATGGAAACCGAACTGCTGTCCATATGTGTAAGTCTTTTGCTGAGGAGCCATCTGCAAGCCAAACGCAAAACTCTAACGTTATTATTCCAACCCAATGTGAAATACTGCAAAATACAAACTCAACCCCCAATTTCACTCCTACTACTGTGCACACAACATAAGGCTCAAATAAAAACGTTCAGCTGTGAATATTTATGTCTTATTCTTAGCCTCGTTGTGTTTAGAGGTTTAGTACACCTTTGGTTGCTTCTCATTCCCTAAATAAATAACACAGAAAGCCATTTTCTTTGTGGCAATTACATCCTAACATCTGCAAGACAGGAGGAACACGACAAAGATGCACAAAATGTATGAAGAGATTTCCTGGTGTTTGCCGCATTTCAGTGGGAAGTTTTAAAAAATGGGAAAAGCTCTACTGATTGCAGAATTCACTTTCAAGGACCTGCAGCTTTCTGATGTGCTGTAATCTAACCCGCACTCTCATGCCTCCAGCCATAAGTGTAGGGAGGTGCCAGTGGGCTGCAGAAATCTCTTTGATGTTTCAGTTGCGACTCTCCACCTATGGACACTTGGCAAGTCGTGCAGCTCTGTCACACGCTTTTCTCTAATTTATTCTCTGAAGGCATAGGAAAAAGCTTTCTGAACCTCCCTGTTAGAAAAAAAAACACTACTTGGCAAATCTAACATATATCCAATGGTATTGCGTAGTGCAAGTGCTTATGATATTAATGGAAACTAAGGGGAAACCATGCCTCTCATTTGCTTTTCAGACACTAAAGTAAACATTCATTATTATATCTATGAGCATAACTTGGCAAATTGCATAAGCCCAGTTGGAAAAGGTGCGCAGTAATGAAATAAACTAGTGCAAATGTGATCTGAACAGTAAAAATTGATTATAAAAGCAACAGGTGATTTCCTTTACTAAACGATTACAGTACTGTCAAAACTAATGGCTGGAACAGCTCTGCAGTCACTGATAACTAATTCATAAGGCACCATCATAAAACACTATGCACTAAAGAAAATGTTGTAAACTAGCAACAATTAGAAAATTCAATGTACTCTAAAATGCAGAAACTGAATGAAGAGATGAATCAAGAGAGTAAGGGCTGTGTTTTAGCAGCTATGTTCTTTCTCTCCAATTCCGATTTAAATGCTGTCTTGTAGGACACAAGTGTCTAGACACTGCCAGTTAATGTGCATCTGATACAATTAAAGGAAGTAGTAGTGACACACACAATTTCCCCCGTGTGTCTGACCATGAATCTTTAGTGACAGTGTACTAAGGTACACTAATTATGATTGCAGGGAAATAAATGAGAGGAGACACCAGGACTACCCACCCTTCCATCAGAAGCGTTACATCTGTGCTTTAGCACTACCAAGCACTTCTATGAACCTTTCTATCTTTGTAGCTATACTGGACTCATGAAATCTATAACAAGATTTTCCAAAGGGAAAGGCAAAGCTGTCAGTGCGATTGTAGGAGAATTTCTCCCCCCACCATCTCTGTTTGGCACAGTGGCTGTGATTCTTTTCTTGACTGATCTCTCTGAACTGACTCACAGTTGTGCGCGCCACACAAATCAGGAGAGTTGCTTGCCCAAGGTACTGGCAAGGTCCCCATCACCGAATGGGATTACCCAAATGGTTCACAAATTAACATATTTTAACAATTTTAACATATTTAACCTCACGCTACCCCCATTATTTCACAGACTATTATACAGAGCAGGAATTACAGCACAAAGAGACTAATGCCCAGATGTTAGAAAAAGGATACTAACAATAATTGCCATTAGGTGCCATTGCAATGCCCAACTTAGCACCCTGGTTGAACCTGGAGCTCTGTGAATCTGGTCACGTGGGTGCCTCATACTGGGATGTACAACAGGGAGCAGTGCCCAGGCAGTGAAGAGCAACCTATTTCAAATCCTGCCCTCTTTCTACAGCAGCAGAGAGACAGACATCTCCAAGTCTGCCTGAAGGTGATGATAAATACACACTGAAGAGATATTACAGTGAGAGATCTCTGTAATAATATGCTGGGTAGATGAGTAGCCTTTCAGGGAGCTGGAGAGAGCAGTGCTTTGCCAGGTCCACTGACTTGGGTACAAAGCAGGAGGTGGTGTAGGCATGCAAGCTTCTGTGTCATTTGAAGGTGACATTGTCATATCTTAGGAGGAGAAGAGATCTTTAAGGAGTCAAAACAAGCTGTCCTTTGACCGTGCAGCTAAACTCACGTCTTTATAAGCATATTTTTTAAAAATTAACATCAAGGCTTTATCACTGCAAGCAGAAACAAATTTTAGGGCAAAAGGAACTGTTAGATGATCCAGTATGCATTCCCTTGTTTGTCACAGGCTCCGATTCTTCCATGATTACCCCTGCAATTGGCCCAAAAGTTCAGTTTTGTTTAAAGGAAATATTAGGACCTGGATGAACTGTCAGGGACATAAAAACAGCCATACATGGACAGAGCAATGGTCCATCCCGTCCCACATCCTGTCTCCACTCTCCACCTGGGCCAAGAGCGGCTGTCTGGGGAAGAGCATGACAACAGGGCAAGCATCCATCAGCACCTGCAAGCACCCCAGCCTCCTGCAAGTTGTGACTCTGGGACCTCCTAGACCAGGCAAAGTATAAACTTAGACAAGTAAATTGATACAGAGCAACACCAGGTAACCATCCATGATTGAAGATGCCCTTCATAATTCTTACTGTAAAGCACTTTCTTCACAAAAATTATGTGATTTGTTTGCCACTTCTGAAAATTTTTATTGTTATGTATAAACTGGGTGCAGCCCTCAAGTACCAACCCTGCTAATGCTAAGTACAAGTTTCAATTCCCTTTTGATTCAGCAGTCTTTTATTTACACACCTCATGGCCATTTTTGCTGTAGCAGCAAACTAGGATTTAATTTTCCACCACATGCTCACTGGGATTCTTAAGATTTTATCAGCATCACTGTTTTCCTGATGTATAGCATCTGATTACACTTAAATAAAACTTTGTGCAACAAGGTCAATTTATCCACAACCCCAGAATGCTCCATGGGTCTGCCCCCTTACCTCTATGGGCCTTTCTACAGTCTTTGCATGAGTTGCAAGTTTGACTTTGGCTTGGAGTTCAGTATTAAAAATATTGAGTCATACTGGGTCTTGTACACAGCCTCGAAGACTCTCATGAGACACACTTCAATCTGGTGGTGATTCTCCATGACAAGCTTCTTGATCTATGAAAATTCAAGACAATTAAAGGTGTTTCTAGGAACACTCCTCTGAAAATACATCTTATACTCTACTCATGTCTTGCTTTCAATGAACAATCCAGATATGTGCTAGAGAGTCTGGCCTTAAATATGGCTGTCACAAAACCAAAATGGACTAGACTGTGATAAGTATGGAAATAAAGTGAGCAGGAGTGTGAATGGGGTGGGAGTAAAAGCTTGTACACAGGCAGAGAGTGCCAATTAACAGACAACAGAAGTCTGTGCCACTGTGAGGCAGACACTCCCAGCCCATTGCAGGCCGTGCGCTCCAGGGACTAGAAAACTGAGTCAAAAGCAGTCGAGGCTGTGGAGACAGGGAGTACCAACCTGAGACTAGCAGGAATAGGGAAAGAGGGCAATGAGGATGGTGGGGACATTGATTTGTGGTTCTGGTCTGTGGCATGGGGTGAGAGAAGAGGATGGAGCTTCAGATCCAAGTGTGCAAGTGATGAGTGACACCAGAAGCACCTCTTTGAGGCCATGGGACACCAGCGGTGGGACCCCCTTATGTTCAAAGCCAAAAGCTTTTTCTCATGAATAGTTACAAATCTTTCCCTCTCCCTTATTTTTGGGTAAATATGATTCTTTTCAGCCCCCAGCAATTAATTGGCTACTAATCTATTGAACATGTACATTTTTGATAACACATAGGGTTCCCCTTGCAATCAAAATGTCAGGTGGCATATAATACAAATGCCTCCCAAAATCTAAAGAAACTGCATCGGCTCCATTCCCTTCATATGCAACATTTATAATCTCAGCAAAAAATGAAACCAGATTTGCTTGATGAGATGTAGCATGAAACACTGAAATCCCTCTTTGCCCTGGCTTGCCAGCCAAATAAATCACAGGCCACTTCATAGAGCCCCTATCTGAGTACATAAACATGACAGGACAGCTTAGGGAACATCTACTAAATCTCATTAAACACTTCCACTGATAACATAATAACATGTTAAATATGTTCTAGCTGTCACACTGCACTCAGAATCATAGTGCCCCTCTCCTGCTTTTTGTAATGCTGCACTTTGCTTCCATAAAAAGGAAAATCCTATCACAGTTTTGTTTTAAAATACCAGCTCACCCTGCAGGTTGTATATTTTCAAGACTCAGCTTTTCTCACTGTAGTTTCTGGGACACATCATTCTTTAACCTTGGACTGCTCTCCTGACAAGGTGAAAACTCATTAACCACCTCAGTATAATTTAAACACACAGCTTTGTTACTATGCTGGCACCAGCCCACGGGGACGGCTGGGTTCCTGTAGCGAGAGCTTGTTCTCATGGCAGGTATGTCCTCAATAGCTTTCTCTGGGACAGAGGATAATTACCTTCCCAGTAAAAGAATCACAGGACCAAAAAACCATACAAACGCTGTACAAACTTGTACAAGGCAAGACCACCTCTCCCAGGACTGTCACAGAGAGGGGGAAAAACTATCTGTTCTTGGAGCTCCCTTTTCATGTTTTCTGAACAGTCCCCATAAGACCAGCTCCTCTCCCTGTCTCTCCAGTACCTGCTGGTATGACCAAGAGCAGCACACACAAATCTTCCAGCTCTCATGTCAATCACATTTCTTCCCTCAGCAGTTATTTCAGAGGCAGGTGGCTTTTCAGAAGTGCCTGCTCTTAATAAAGAAATCGAGAGCAATTTCAATGCTCGGTATCTCTAATAATTTATAGCACTGTCCCCTGTTACAGGCAAAGAAACACTAACATCACCGCAAGGACATTGGGTAAGCAGCAGCTGGGTCCATGTGGCAGGGGAACAACCCCGCCACTGTGAAGCCACTTTCCTCCATATCATGGTGTGGCTACATCAAGTTCTTCCACTTACCTGACCCCTAGTTACATTCGCTTCATCTGGATTCCTCGTCGTTACCTCCCCCTGCCAACCTCCCAAAGGTTGCCCAAGCCCTCATGTCACCAGGGAGAAGGGCTCCTTTGGCGAGGATCACTGATTCAAATTCAATTTGCAGGACAGGCTTTTAGACCTGCTCATTGCTCCAGTGACCAGGTGGATCCAGTGCTGGCAAGCTTCTGAAGTCACCAGGGACCCACCAGTCTCCAAGAGCTTCTGGTAGCAATATCTGACAGTAAAATCAGGGCTGCATCATTTAATTTACAACAGTGTTAGAGAAGGAGTGGAAGCAGCTTAGCATTGTAGCCACTGGGTGAATGCATTAGCAAATGAAAGGCATTTGAATCCTTATGTCAGACTTCCCCATGAGTTTTTATTTCTAGGCTGAATGCTAAGCAGGAACTGTCACCTTTCCAGTTTCAGTTTGGATGATGCCAAAATCTTTTGAGCACAACCCAAGGAAGCCAAAGTGGAAGATATTCATTTCACTAAAGAAAAAATACTCTGGAAAGCTCTCTAGAGTGCAATAAAGGCCCATGTACAGACAGCCCTGAGCTGTAGTTTGGCATTCGCATCAGAGAGCCTGCAGCATTTGGCCAGTCCCACAATCATCCACTTCCCACAAAGTCTCAGGTGACAACAAAAGCTGCTTGCCATCTAGTCTGATGAAGATACAGTGACAGTCTAGGGGTAATGGCAAGAAAGTAAGGAGAGAAACAAGAATTAACAGTCTAGCATTTAAAGAACTAAAGTCACCAAAATTTTCTCTGTGTGATTAAAATTATGACATGGGTTGATTTTGAAAGGATCAAACTATCTTTTTCATATCGTTCATCTTCCTTCTTTCTCCTTTCGTCCTCCTTTATCCCCATTCTTATCGCTCTCCACCACAGAACAACTGAGGCTCTGCTTGTCCTTGCCCTTGCACCAAGACACTTCCTTCTCTTTCTTTTTTAACTGAAGCTGTCACATCAGGAGCTGACCATCTTCTTATGGGCTGTCCAAATCTAGACAAGGATTGCAACACCTCCGAGGAACCTCATTCATATAATCATAGAATGGTTAGAGTTGGAAGGGACCTTAAAGACCACCAAGTTCCAACCCCCCTTCCATGGGCAGGGACACCTCACAATACAGCAGGTTGCTCAAAGCCCCATCCAGCCTGGCCTTGAACACTTCCAGGGATGGGGCATCCACAACTTCCCTGGGCAACCTGTTCCAGTGTCTCACCACCCTCACAGTAAAGAATTTCTTTCTGGTATCTAATCTCAATCTCCCCACTTCCAAATTAAAACTGTTACCCCTTGTCCTGTCTCTACACTTCCTGACAAAGAGTCCCTCTCCAGCTCCCCTGTAAGCTCCCTTCAGATATTGGAAGGCTGCTATGAGGTCTCCCCGGAGCCTTCTCTTCTCCAGGCTGAACAACCCCAGCTCTCTCAGCCTGTCTTCATAGGGGAGGTGCTCCATCCCTCTGATCATTTTCGTGGCCCTCCGCTGGACCCGTTCCAACAGGTCCATGTTCTTTCTATGTTGAGGACTCCAACGCTGGACACAGTACTCCAGGTGGGGTCTCACGAGCACAGAGTAGACGGGTAGAATCACCTCCCGTGACCTGCTGGCCACGCTTCTCTTGATGCGGCCCAGGATGTGGTTGGCTTTCTGGGCTTCCAGTGCGCATTGCCGGCTCATGTTGAGCTTCTCATCCACGAGCACTCCCAAGTCCTTCTCCTCAGGGCTGCTCTCTAGCCATTCTCCGCCCAACCTCTATTTGTGCCTGGGATTGCCACATCCCAGGTGGCAATTCCTCACCACGTTTCACCATGTGTAAGGCTCTGGATTGGAAAAAAGCCGCCTACACCTGGAGCATTGCACCAGCTCCAGGGGCAGCATAGCAATGAGCCCATGTGTGTGTCAGCAAGGAGCTACTGGGGCCTGATCCAAACTTCCATGAAGTTAGCGGCAAAGCTCCCTTTAACCTGAATGGGATTTGGATCAGCACCCTGGCGAGGCGATTTTGGAGGTAATCTAAGTGCAAGACTCCAAGTAAATGATTGACAGAGATTGCTGTGCTGATGAGCAGAAGGGAAAGATTGTGGGAGCAAGAGCAACCAGTCAGCAGCAGTAAAGCAGAATAAATTAAATTTCTGCAGCATGGTATATGGAGAACTTCTTATAGTTGCTTTTCTGTAACCCCATCCTTACAAATGTCATTCTTTTACTCACACATAGTTTACACTGGCACCTACTTTACCTCCAAATTTGGCATAACACACTTCAGATCCACGCAGCACGCATGTTTCGTAGCAAAGACAATACAAATAAAGAGGTTTCTCAGGTTCCCTCCCGTTTCATATTCGCCTGGATCCTTCTCTCTCCTTGGGCTAGCAAAAGCTATCTCTGTAGTCAGTGCAGCAATTTTTTACCATGAAAACTGATGCTTAGGGAAGTATTTGATGCTATTTGGACATAATTTAGAAACTGCCATTTTTAGGAAGGCGATTTAATCTCTAGGCAGAAAGTGTCAGCAAGGCCTTTGCTAATTACAGCAAATCAGCGCATGAAAACTACTGCTAGAGCTACCTGGAAACTAATACTGGAGCTGTATTCACCAGACCTAACTGCAGGCACTTCAAGTAGGTTGCTGGGAACCTACAGTCCATGGAGAAGGAAAGACACCTCCAAAGACAGATTCAGGCCTTGGACTGGGCTAAGCCCTCTCTGAAGGTACCTGTCTACTCCCACTCACTGTGGAAGCCAAATTTTGCCTAACGCAGACCTGTGTTCAGAGCAGACCTGGAAGCAGAGCTCGGGAAATGGACTGGCCGCCCAGGTAACACGAGACTGAGGAGATGCAATCACTGGGATCATTTTTCCTTTGAATCATCTAGTTCTGCAGTGGTGGAAATAGTTCATCTGGGCACTTGCTCATGTAGGCAAGCAGGGCAGACCTGGGGACAGCAGCTGGGGCCAACCAAGTGCCCAGGTCATCAGGCAAGTTTGTCGTGATGTGGCAGGTCCCAGGTTGAGCTGGGAGGTCAACCCACAGGTTAGGGTCAGGCCCAGGGTCAGACACTACCCTGGGATGGCCAGGCAGGGCTGTGGGACCTAAGGACCGGCACTACTGCTGCATCACTGGGGTAGGGACTGAGAGCCCCAGGGGGCTGGAATGGGGTCCTGGGCCATGGGCAGGGTGGGGGGAGCCCCCAGGGAGGACAGGCAGGGCCAATAGGGCCTATTGGTGCCCTCAGGGCCCTGGCAGCAGCTTAGCTGTAAATATTCAAGGACTCCAGCCTTATCAGTTTTCATTAAAACTAATGGGATGAACTCATACTTATTCATAATGTCTCTTGCCCTCCTTTTCTAAAAATTTAAAAGTCTGTTGCCGTTAGCAGATCCTTGAAAACAGCTGCCAGAAGGGCTTGCTATGAAGAATCCAACCTGCAGTGCTGTAGGCTATTGTAATCACCTAAATTTTTACCACTGTTGCAAATTACTTCCATTTGTCAATGTCCCCATCCTGCCCAACCTATGATATTTCATTATCATTGTCTTTGTTTTTAAATATTCCATGTTGCTGCATTTGTTTCAGAAGGAATTTATTTAAAAAGCAACATGAAATTTGAAGCAGACTTTTGCTCACAGATAGCCTGAATAATACTATATTAGCATTCAACAGTCTTCACTAATTTATTCTTGCTCCCTTGTAATAAGCATGCAGGCACTGTGTAAGCAGGGGCTCTATCAGAATGAATGATGCAAAGTTTAACGTTTCCTTCCTCGCGCACAGTACAGATTCTCACTCCATAAATTGTTCTATTTGTAAATTATCCAGTAGGTTAATAGATTTTAGAGCCTGAAGGTACTTTTGGCACCATCTAGCCTGTATTATCTCTTGTGTAACCACTGCCTATATAAGCTGGACAATTTTATCCAGTGATTCCTGGCAAAGAAGAAATTATTCTCCCAAACTTATTGCAGTGGGAGATCTTTGAGGGCATCAGTATGAACAAAATAAAGAGTCTTTTGCCCTTAAAATTACTTTTAAAGGGAGATTTTCTAAGTATATAAGTCACTAGTCGTTAAAGACAGATTACATTTACAACAAATGATAGATGTTATCAAAGTAATTTCAGGCTTCACTCTACAAAGGCACTTAGGAGTGAATAGCTTTAAACTTGTGAATTGTCTGATAGGTTTCCACGGGACCACCCCTGGGCTTCCAACAGAGCCTGCATGTAAGAGCTTTGATAGCTTAACCATCACAAAAGCTAAATGAATACATTTATAAAACAGCATCAGATGAGCTTCAGCGTGAACTAAGACTCCAGACCAGTAATAGATGCGCTGCAGCAAAATGGCTTCAAGGCAGGTCTGGAAACATTACAGTGTCTCTAAGTAACACCAAGCTGATTTCTACTTGTCTTTGAATATGGTGATCACCTGCTTAAAAATACAGGTTTGGTACATAACACTCCCACTTGAAAATCTTCAATTTTGCTATCAGTAACCACAAAATAATGCTCATTTCTTATGCATAGGACAAGAAACAGTTGGTGTCAGTGGTACGTACTGAGCAAAGACTGACTTTTAAATGGTGGCTACGGCAGCTGTAGACATTTGCTTAGCTGAAGCCACCTTCATTTACTTTCCCTTGAAGTTGACAGCATTGTCACAACAGCTGTGTCGTGTCATGTCATAAACTCAACCTCAAAACAACATTAATTGGAATCTATTGGGAGCACCTGACACTTTCAGGAAAACACAAAATTATGTCAAAGCACATCAAAGAAAAGTAAGTTACACGACAAGAATACGTCAAAATATCAATAAAGACAAATAAGAAGATGAAAGATGAAATGCAGCAAACATTATTGCCAGCTTTTGGAAATAACTGCTGAGTGTCCAGGTAACTGCAAAATTAATTGGGACACTGGGAAAAGAACAAATCAGCTCACTGGCAAGTTAAGTATGAGCTAAGAACCTAACTAAAACTGGCAAGACCAAATAACATGGCTTCAAGGTGAATCTGTAAACTTTATAAAGTCTATACAACAGTAAGCTGATTTCAGGATATCTTCAGGTAGATGATCACAGAATCATAGAATTGCCTAGGTTGGAAGGATCCTTTCAGATGATCTAGTCCATCCATCAACCTAACACTGATGAAAACCATCACTAAACTAGTCTATACTTCAAAGAACATCCTTTATTTCCTGAATTTGTTCCATGGGTTTGACTCCATCCCTGATGCTAAATATTCATTTATCACAAGGTCTGCATCTATTAATTAAGCTTCTGAAGAGCACCAATAAGATTCTGATTAATCTTCCTCTCAGTGCGGAGTTAAGCCTGAAAAAAAATGTAGTACCTTAGCAGCGCTAATGACAAAGCTCCTACCAAAAATGTACTGCTATTTCTCTTACCTCCTCTCCTAAGGTGGTAGTGAATGGGATACTTGCACTAAAAACTGTGGATAAGACTTTGTCAGTTAAGGTATTTCACTAAACCTCTGGTTTAACAGTTTTAACTGGAAAAGCAATTATATTCTGAACCTCAAGGAATGTTTGTTACTGGCTATGCAGATGATAAAGTGATGCCTACATGTGACATAATGAGGAGCAAAAGGAATGGATTTGCAGAGTGAAACACCTGCATACCACCACAAACAGACCATCAGCAGTGGCAGTGCACAGGGGTGCTCCCGGACAGCATCTTTTGGTTCAGTCACGTTCAAAGGGAATCCAATCTGGGTGTTCCAAGACCAATTTTTGATGTGAATCAAAGCATGCTAAGGGGACAATTGCTCCTAAAGCACGCTCCCACTCGAAACTAAAATATCACTGGCCTGGAGGCACCAGTCTGCTCTGCTGGGTTCAGAAATGGAGCAGCAAGTTAATGCTTATGGCAGGACTTGAAAATAGGTTTACTAGGGCTCTTTGGGATCTCTAACTGAAGTTCAATACTCTGTTACCAGAGGGAAAGATCAGGCCTTCAGATGTTTTACTACAGCGAGCTGCTGTTGTGTTCTGAGTGCCAAGGTAGTCACAGAAGACTTCAGCACCATATAACAAAACTGGAAACCCTCCAAGCTTTGTACAGAGACTGATGTGAATCTGATGTGAAAAATTTCCAAAAAATGGGGTGGTGTCATGGTTTAACCCCAGCCAGCAACTAGGATCACGCAGCTGCTTGCTCACTCTCACTCACCCCCCAAGAAGGGAAGGGAGAAGAGGGAGAAAAGGAGGGGAAAGGAGAATAAAAACCTCATAGGTTGAGATAAAGACACTTTAATAGAACAATAACAGAAAAAGAAAATAAAAATAATAATAATAATGGTAAAAGAATACACAAGACACAAGTCACTCTCACCACCGGGTGAATTGATTGCCCAGCCCAACCCAAGCAGTGATTGTGGATACCGGCTCTCCAGCCAACCCTCGTTTATATGCCAAGCACAACATCTATGGTACAGAATATTCCATTGGCCATTCCATCATTCTGTCTGTGCTCCTTCTGAGCCTCTATGGGAAGCTGAAAAAAAGTCCTTGAATGGTATAAACATCACCTAGCAACAACTAAAACAATATGCATTATTGACATTCTTTTGATACCAAATCTGAAACACAGCAATCACTAGAAAGAAAATTAACTCTATCTCAGCTGAAACCAGGATGAATGGAGACTAGAGTTTGAGACTGAAGGATATGGGCACACCCAAAACTTTAGAAAAACTGAGAAAATCATTGCAAGGGCTTACTTGCTTGTTCTCAGCCTTCAGCAGAACTTGGAGGACTGAAATCTTTGGCTGAAGGACAGAAACACAGCAAGAGCTGAAGGTGGGAACAACCATGATTGACCTCCTTTGATATTTGAATCCCAAACCAGAGATCAGTGATACAGAATAGAAACTTCTCTAGTAACAGTAGGCCCTACTTACCGTACACTCCACTGTCCCCTGCCCACATCTGTTTCCTGTTCTCCTGCTGTTAAGTTTCTATTTTGGCACTGAAGCATGCCAACTGCCCAAGCAATTATTTTGGGCATCCATGGCCTAGACAGAAAAAGGGCTAGAAATTTTTTGCGGTTTTGTCATTTGGTTGCTTCTAAGGAAGCTTTTGCCTGGCATTGGAAAGACTAATACGTGGCCAAACTGATGGTGTATAGAGTTAAAAAGACAGAGTAAGTTACACAGTTACATGTGCGTTGTGCTCGGTGCGGACTGGTGACTCCAGATGGACCAGTATCACACCAGTCACATATCACTCATCTCACTCGAAATTTACTGCCAGAAATTCTCCATTCCTCTCAGCTGGCAAAGGAGCTGCTCCCACAGTCCTCTTGCACTGAGCTATGACAGGAGCTGAAGAGCAGGGACGGCCCAAGAGCCTGTGGTGCTTTATCGCTCTCTCATTCCTACTCCCTCCTAGAGGTCGGGCATAGCTCCTTTCCCTGCACAGCTGCTGCCTTGCACAGCCCACCCTGAAATTGCTCATGTCCCACTTGTTTGCCTTGTCCCCGCTTTCCTGTACCAGGACAGATACCCCACATATTCTCCCCAAGCAGCTCATTAACGGGGGATCAAAACAGGGACTTTATAGGGCAGGTTTCTAGCTGCAGTTCTCTGTGATACTGTGCTTTCAGGACATGTTTGCAGACACAAACATCACTCTCCCACCCTGGCGGTTGGCAACCTTGAACGTACCTTAGCAGCATGGCCAAAAATGAGAAGCCTCAGGCACGCAGACAAGTTACAGTGGGGTGACAAGTTGCTGTGTGTCAGCTGCCCTGCAACGGCTGTCTGCACCGATGTCGTTAGATGTCTGCAAGGAGAGACCTGTGACTCTGTGGTTTGCTTTTGCCACAGACTGAGCGTGTACACAGTTACGGCACACGAGCTGATAGGAGGCCATTTCTACTTTCACCCTGCCTGGGCCCATAGTATTTAGCTGGTTGATTTGACAGGCCCTGTGTAGTCACAGCCCATGGATGGCTGGAAGCTTGTTTCTATAATTTCTCCCTTCCCTCCTGTCTGAAGGACAGCCTGGCAGTGTGTAGGCAGGCGTGGGTCTGGCAGACGCTGGTTGGCAGAGGGCCTATGGAAGCACCAATGGAGTGGGAAGCAAACATTGGCTGTGATTTAGTGGTTGGGCAGGGGAGGGAAAGACATAGGGGATATAGAGAGAAAATTATGCAGATGCTTCTCAAGTGCAGTGGGGACAACGAGGGCTCACGAGGCTGGAAGAGAACAGCTGATGGTGTGATGGCAGTTCTGAGGGCTCTGACTCAATACAAGAGAAAAAGCTGTCACGTCAAACAGGACCTTCAGCTCACTCCCAATAAAACCATAAATATATTGGGGAGAGAGAGGGAAACAAACCTGCCTGTCCTCTTCTTTTTTTTTTTTCTTTTTTTTTGGCTGGTACAGTAAAATAGGAAATTTAGAAGTACACTGAAGAGCAATTTCAGTGAAGTATCTTCTCCAAGAACAAACTGTGAATTAACTTCAGGACTAAAGTTCAAAATCATTTTACTGCTCTTTCTACAACTACTCAGTGTTTCAAATTAGCTTATTTCAAAGCTTACAGTATTACCTAGTTACAGTTCCCATATATTCTGAGCCTGTGCACCATATATATCTAGTTAATGCTTTCAGTAATAAGGAAATAAATTGTTTCAGAAAAAAAATAACTATTGCAGATATTTGCTTGCATTACAAAAATGTTTGGGTCAGAGAACTCCCTCAGGGGAAAAATTAGAGATGTCCAAATAAAACCAGAGACATAAACAGAAACATGCATTAACCAGCATGAGAGTTCAACAAATCTGCACTGAATGACACCCAGCTCAAGGTCCAGCATTTTGCATTTATTATTTAGCTGTTTGGATGAAAGCGTTGGATTTTTCCACTGTAATGTTTTAAGTAATTTGGACATGCCGTTCAGAAAAGAATCTGTCCTTCTTTCTTAAAAACGCTGGACCATGCTGGCTGGCAGGTCACATGGATTTCAACAGCACCAGCACTGTCTCACTCAAGTTGACTACACACAACAGCAGAGATTAAACCTAGAGAAGCCCCATGAGGACAATAGATGGGGAAAGAAACACATGCCAGAATTTGCTGGATTATTTATGAAATGTGATCACTTTAAATAGGCTGTTTCTGTAGCAGCTCACAGCTCTTCTGTATTTCTGAGATTTAGGTTGTTTTCTTTTGTTTGTTTGTTTATTTTTTTTGTCTCCTGGGTTTCTCACAACATAAGTTGGAGTTTTCTGTTTGTTTGCCTGCCTTCCCCTAGCACCAACAAAATTTCTGGAATTGGCACTGGCACTCTGGATGCCTAAAGAAGCAGTTTTTCAAATTGAACCATGCACAATTTAATTTCTCTTGGGGTCTTAATAATCACAGTATCTTTCAAACATAAGGTACAAAGCTTCCTTTCAAAAAGAAAACTTCCATTTTTATATGTCTGCCTTATTCCCCTGCTGAAAAGATCTCAAATTCTCAAAGCAACAAAGGCAGAAGCAGCTACTTAGTTATCTGAATTTGTATATCATCTTTGTTTATTATTTATATCCCGGTGGCACTGTGTTATACACAGTGCAATATAGATGAAGACAGTCCTCTCTGCATCATACAGCTTACAGACGTAACTATAGCTAATAAGAAAAAGGAAGGAGAGGATGGTCTTGATGTCTCTGCCTCAGTTCATCACCTTTAAAATAATGGTAATTTGGCTCAGAATTCTTGGTCATGTATCTACCATGGAAAATAGTGATAGTTACAGACTTAAATAGCTAGAAATTTTTAGAGACTTCACCAGAGACATCATTTCAGCACTTTCAGCTTCAATGCTGTATGCGGAAGCTCCAGCAAACACATTACCAATGCAGGTTACGTGTTTCTGTGAATCCTAATGGCTCAAAGACAGGTGGCAAATAAGACAACCCCAATTTATTACTAAATCAAACAAACAAAACCCCAGCCTATATCATGCAGGCTATTCTCATGAGTTTTAGATATGTGAGTCAGGGTTTCAAACATTTAGAGCTGCAGACTTTGCAGCAGTCACACCACTGACAGTCTCTGCAATATGTCAAGAACTGCATCCTTAAAATCTGTACATGTAAAAGTATGAATCAGCAAAAATCTCACCTCTTCCTTTTACTGTTAGAGAATGGCTAAACAAACTACCAATGTAACCTGAAACAATAGATGATAAAAACTAGACAAACATTGAACTGATTGGTTTTTGGTTTACAGGGCTCCCACCAGCATGAGGTTCAGATATGCCTAGCATAATTAAAAATGTTATTTGCAAATATAATTCACAGTTAATTTATGGTGAGAGTTGTTTGCTTCTTACCCCTCAGGAATTTTCGCTTGATTGGCTGAACAAGAGGAACATTTCTTCATTTTAGGACTTGGATATAGAAAAATGATCCTAATGTATTTTCTTCATAAGCCCCTTGCTCTCCTCACTTTCCCCTTTTTACCTTTGCTGTGTAACACTGTGTCTCATGGGCTGCTGTTTAGTTAAGAGGAGATAGGTTCACTTTGCTCCAGAACACACCACTACTAGGAGAAGCCACATAAGCACTAACTGTAGGGAAGAAAAAGGAACTACAACTTAGAGTTAAGCTATGTAATGGATCTCCATATGAAATATTTATAATGGATCTCCATATGAAATATTCATAGAATTAATTAAACATTAAAACAGAAGATTGAAAGCTGCCAGCTTGATGACCCAGCTGGGTCCTATTGCAAGAGGCCAATAGTGAGTAAGGGTAGCCTTCCTGACCACCTAAACTGGAGGTTGCCTTTACTGCCTCCTCGTTACCCTAATACAACCTCAAGATTCACAGGATAAAATCTGCCTGAAAGCTTAATTCTCTCTCCTGTCAGAGCTTCCTCAGATTCTGCCCTTCCTACGTAATGTAAGTCCTCCCTCACCAAGCCACCGTGGCCTTAAATTCCTCAAGACTGAGCTCTGCTATGTAGTCTAGCTGAACATATCTAGTATACAGCTACATATGCCCAGCTAATGAGCAGGTTTATAAAAAACTGCTGCACTGTCATCTCATCCCTTCTCACATTCACCACCTGTTTGCTGGCTCATCTGTTTTGGGCTTTTTTTTCCCCCATCCATCTGTTATGCCTTCCACTGTCTTCATTGGTAAGCTGTGTGCTACATCTTTCTATACAAACCAGCACAAAATGACACCTGCCAGGACTGAGGTAGTAACGAAGTTAGCAGTAGAGTGATAATAACAGGACCTCAGCCCAGTACAATTTTCACCTGAATCAGCGGAACTCACTTACCTAAAGGAAACAAAGGCTGCTACTCCAGCCTTTTGTGTATTCAGGATTTTTATTCATGGCACAGTTAACCATTTCTACCATTACAGGCAGTGCTGAACGGTTTTATTTGCACAGCAATAGATTTTCCCTGCAGTAATCAGTAAAGCACTGACCTCTTGGTAGGTAACAGCAGACGGAGTTGCTTTTCCTTTGTAGTAGTGACAGCTCCCTGCAATGCTGTAGTAAGCATGCTGTGACAACCAGTAATGACACCAGCCTGGAAGCCAATCTGAAAAACACTGCAGTCATGTTGAAGTGAACAAAATATTTAACCCTGTAATCTCCCTACAGAGAGCACAGCACTGAACCCACATCCAGCTGCTTGCTGCAAGCAGGACCCCATGCAGCTGCACAGGGCTGGACTGGGACACTGCCTACTTTGGGTGTCCAGAACACGGCAGGAAGGGAAATGGGTGTGAAGACTGGAGGTTTTGGTTCCTTCTCTAACAAGTAGAAGAGTACCCCTGTATGCCATGCACAATGGTATGTCTACACAGATAATATATATTTAAATATGTTCACACAGGTAATTATGTCAGCATCAAGTAACTGGGGAACCACCTGCCTTTGCTCCATCTTCCCCTGTCAAGTATGCATCATACAGCCAAGGTGCCCAGTAAGCAAGCAGAATATTTGTAACCCTCTCCTTTTAACTAAAGGAGCTTAAGCTATTAGTATTTCCTTTATTTTATACTTCCATGTTACATTTGCAGGAAGGAATTTCTCCTTCCCTGTGTCTGGAAGTCTTTGATTTATGGGTACCTGAAGGGGGCCTACAGGAGAGATGGGGAGGGACTCTTTATCAGGAAGTGTAGTGACAAGACAAGGGGTAATGGTTTTAAACGGAGAGAAGGGAGATTTAGATTAGTTACTAGGAAGAAATTCTTTACTGTGAGGGTGGTGAGGCACTGGAACAGGTTGCCCAGGGAAGTTGTGGAAGTTGTCCCAACCCTGGAGGGGTTCAAGACCAGGCTGGAGGGGGCTTTGATCCAGTGGGAGGTGTTCCTGCCCACGGCAGGGGGGTTGGAACTTGATGATCTTTAAGGTCTCTTCCAACCCAAAACATTCTACCATTCTACCATTTATCTTAACTTTGACCTCAATTCTAAAGCAATCTGACTGTTTGGACTGGTGTTGAAAAGACTAGTGAGGAAAACACAGCAGTTTCCTAGAACCTGTGTCCATCCAAGCGTTTAACGCAGCATTAACTGTTGGCACAGCCAAGTAAATCGCAATTACTTACTCCTTTACCAGCTGAAGAATGTATCCTACAAAAGCTGCATAATCAAGAAAATAATCATGACTGCTATGTTTAATCTCCCCATCTTGTACATGCCCATCCAAGGCACTGAATCCCAACAACCTTAAAAATAAAAAATACGCTGGTTGCTGGGTTTGATTTCTAGGGCAGCACTTCACAGGGGACTGGCTCGAAACAGAATAAAGAGGGGATGAAACAAAGTGCCTCCAGGCTCCATGGAATGGGTACATTTTTCCTTACAGCAATGTTGTGATCCATGTTTACACTTTTCATACAGGGCTATTGGCACTTTTTCAAGTTCAGTTTACATCTTGACAGCTCTGGGTCAGTGCTGCAGAACAAGCGAAGTTACACGGGTCAGGGTCCTCTATCAAAGTCCTGGTTGTTTCAAAAAAAAATTGTACCGAGTTATAAAGATATGGAATGCTCCCTTCATGAAATGTTGCAGTACAGACCATTTCCTTCTGATTAGTGAGGACATACAGCCTTTTAATACTTTCTCATTCATTCCACCCTGTTTGTGTCACAGATTTCCACTACTTTTCTTATGAACCATGGCTCTAAACTTAAGTTTTTCAGAACTTCTTTCATTTTCATTGTAAAGACAATAGAGTAGATCGCTCCATAAGAAAATGTACATGAAATAAAATGTGTTTTCACCGAGTCACACAGCTTGTTCCATGGAAAAAGTAGCTAAATGCTTCTGACATTGCCAATAGGTGCCTGATACAAAAGAGAGTACACAAAAGAGAAGTAACCTGCCCTACAAACTACGGGCACAGATACAAGCATTACTCTGTGCAGGTATACAAAATGCAACACTAGGGTCAAATCCATATTTGCCTGGAGCTTTGATAAAGTTACAACAGGAATGCCTTTGTCTCCTCTGCGTTTTTTAATTAGTGTCACGTCCATTACTGAGCTGAAGCAATACTGACATTCCAGGGAACAACGTCTGGCTCTTGCTAATCAGAGAGTTGTAAATCTTGCAAGGAGAGATTGGTTTTAATTTGTGCCTACAGGATTCTGATATTGAAATACTGGCCTTAAATATCTGCTCCATAGGGAGCTACTGCTGCACATTAATCCTAAACTTACCAGTTGTTGAGCTGCAATAAGACAAAAAGAGCAAGGAGTGACATAATGCCAAGTGACATAGCACCGGGAATGCCATGCCATGTGCAGGAGTGCACTCACCCATGAAACACCAATATTCACCCCCTACACGCAGCCTGTACTATTCATCAGGGGGCAGAACCAGATTCAGACAGCCCAGCTTTACTGCCGGGTATCCACTCCCACATACACAAAGAGAAAGTTATATGGAACACCAACGCAGCCCATTAGTGGGACTTGGGAGGTCACCATCAGTTTTGCCACTTCATGTGTTATTTTCCTTGGCTATGATGATTCATATTGAGATATTTCATTGAGTCATCTTCCATGCAGTCTCTTACAAAAAAGAAAAAAAAAAAGAGATCAGATAAACTTAGGAAAATTTTCTGAAGCTTAACACACTTTTTGATTATGCAGCTTCCTATCTCTGTTGCAAGGTGACATGAGGTCATCATGATCCATTCAAGCTGCCCAAGTTTTAATACATTCACTTGCTGGAAATGTCACTCCAGAATGCAGATGCCTTTCAAAGTCACAAACAAAACCTCTGCACTGTATTTAGCAAGTCTCAAATCCCTCTTTGCTGTGGCCCCTCATACTGGGACTCTTCACAGGGATGGCTGTAAGATGAGTTGCTGAATATTTTTTTAAGGTGTAGTAACACAGTTTAAGGGCCTGTCCTTTCTTTAGAAGTCTTGGTAAAATATATATCATTACATCTTGTTTTTTAAATAAGCCTGTAAAAATCTTTCCTATATCAATATGTAAAAATTAATATTTCCCATATTTTATATGTAAAAATCTTCCTAATATCAGATTATAGCAAACATATCTTTGGTAAAACACAGAAGTACAAGGAAGTCTCAACTGAACAGAGACAGTTCTCCTTTTTCCATGAGACAAATCTTTATATTCATATAAATTCTATTATGATTCATTAGTATCTCATAGTTATTAACATCCTTGTGGCAGCTAGCTGAGGCATGGTAATGCTGCTGTGTCCACTTCAGAGAGGAGGAGCTGAAACACTGAAAGATGGAGGATCATCTCATTGGACTTCAACACACTTTGTCTAAAATAGTAACCTGGGCTCCATCCATCATGAAGCGAAAGAGAAGCAAGCACCTTCGAAGGGTGACTGGTCCTTCCTAAAATAAGTAAACTGAAATTACTCTCAGGGATTATCTAACCCTAAACTAGATACAGAGAGAAACTGGATGGCTGGAGAATACAAGACATTAACCTTGTTCCCACACATGGGGACTTAATTAGATTACAAAGAAGGTATGCAGCAAAATATGATTTTGAGCTTATATCTCTCAAAAGCCAAGCCCACATCTTAAGTACTGAGTAACAAAATATTGGACAAGACACTAAAATGGGCATTTGCTAAAAATCTCCTTCAGTGGATTTGATGCAATAAAGAAATTATGAAATGAGTTTAAGCTATCACTAATTCTGTAACACGGCTATTAGAGATGCAGACCAAAGCAGTTTGTTTGAAAGTACTTGATAACAATGTACAATGATGTATGAGAAAATTATTACATATAAAAGTGGTAAAACTACTGACAAGGTTGAATACTACAAACAACTTTTCAAAAATGCATTCACCAAGTCATCAAACATATAGATGGATTGTGCAGATGGTTTTTCTTTTGAATCCATTAGAACAGAAAATGAAAAAGTAAGGTAAAAAAACAGCCTGGATTTTTGGAATAAAATGTACCAATCAACTAATATTGCATATTTAAGGAACCATCTGGTTTGTTTGTTAAACATAATTTTACTTGTTTTCCTTTACTTTACTTCTATTTCCATAAAATATTCCCCTATCACAGATCTTTCCTGGAGCTACTGCATGAATTGTGGCAGCTTTCAAGTAACACAAGGGCAGGAGAAAGTGAGATAGCATCCAAAGAGAAAGGAGAGAATGAAGCCACAAGAGCACAGTTGGGTTTTAACTGTGTTACAGTCATCTTATAAAATTCCCATCAGTTTGGCTAGTTACACTGCAGTTTTTTTCCATAATGTTGTTTTTCCAGAAGAAATGAAGTGTGATGCTGTGGATTGAGTTCAAAATCAACTGCTATCGCTGATTTCAGTTGGAGTCGCTCGGAGCATAAAGCTATAGCAGAATTTTGGTCCGTCTTGTATAGCTAAATGAAAACAGGTGTTTAGAACAGACAGAAATGGGGTGGCCAAACTATAGCTCTATTCAAACATTATATGTATTCCACATTTTGGGAACCAAGCTGCAGCCAAAGTGTTTTGGGACGAACATAGCTAATGATTTTATTTATTTCACTTTTGCAAGAGTTTGACAACATCCAAGATAATGAGTCATGAATTTCAGATAAAGTTCTGGTTTCTGCTGGGCTTGTTTTTGCATGCTGTGGTACAGCTGAGAAATCTATGAGGAAGATTCTTTTCTTTTCCAAACCTGGCTGGTTTTCAACATTTGTATTCATTCTGAAATAAATTCATATTGACTCACTTCTAATTAGCCCACTCATATATCTACTAATTTAAAGGGGAACTGAAATTCTTTAAAATAAATATATTCCAAATATTGCTTAACTCTGGTAACCATAGTTTACATACTGCACAGGCAATGACATGTCAAAGCACTGAAAAAAAAAAAAAAGACCAAAGAAGCCACTCTGTGGAACAGAAACACGACTACACCACGGCAGCTACAGAGAAAAAAAAAAATATAAAATAGTAATAGCAGAGTGCTCCTATTGTTTAGATGAGTAGTTCCAGGCAGCTTGTCAATACACTGGCCGTACAATCTCTTGTGCTTGTTTTTACAAGATGGGAAGCCATACAAGAATATTTAGGTCAAATAAATAATATATATCTCATAAATAGTAAAAATCAGTGGGTGTGTCCTTGGAGGTTTCTCTTCAGTTGACAAAATTTGTTTCCTGAAAATGGATGCAAGTGTGTTTTAACCATTTATATCAAGAGTACTAATGCTTTATATTATGTTCTTGTTCTTTTATATACATATCCAGAAGGATGCACTTAGCAAAAAACAAACAAATAAAACCACTGGAAAAATAAAAATCAAGGAAAAACATTCCAGACATAAATAAAATTATACTTGGTCAGTTACTGGTTGTTAGATCTCTTTCTCTCATAAGTATGGCTTTTACCAACACTTGTCTACTGAGTGGTGCAAAATTTCCTCTTTCACTAGCCACAGATCCAAATTCATCCTGAAACAAAGACAAAAGTTAAGACCAGATTCATCACTTATAGAAGAATACTCAGAAAGCATGGCAAGTTGGGAATCGAAACACAGACAGAGGCGGAACCGTCCAGCAGCCTGAGTCCAACAACTGCACATTCCAGCTCCTATTGTATACCTATTTATTGCTTCTTCACATCATACCATACATTT
Organism: Numenius arquata; assembly: GCF_964106895.1. Taxonomy (NCBI): domain Eukaryota; kingdom Metazoa; phylum Chordata; class Aves; order Charadriiformes; family Scolopacidae; genus Numenius; species Numenius arquata. The sequence continues at coordinate 119,113,576 of NC_133576.1, forward strand.
TCCTATTCACTGTCAGCCACCTACTATCAGGAATAACCATGTGCTCTCTAACTGACTGCTTTGCTTAATAATGCACTTACTATATCTTCTTGTCTCACTTACTACACTTGTCACATTTCCAAGCACCCATTTCAAACAGTTAATTACAGTCATAATTGGGGTGCCTTTCAGACCAGCGTACATGCTGCATGGTTGCCAGATGGTGGATCCAGAACTCCCTGTCTTGTGTGTATTCAGCAAACAGATAAAACCATTTTTGAAACTCATCGTAGGACAACATTGCATCAGTATGTCACTGAGAACTGGCTTGGCCTGCATCAAGAGAAGCTAATTCTGCCCAACCTAATTTTATCCCAAATTCCCACAAAAGCTTCTCTGATATCAAAAGACTTCAGACAAAACATTACGAAGACTATAATCCCCAAGATATGTATTCTTCTGCAACATGCCTATCTGAATTTTAAGAGTGCTATGACAAGCAGCGGCAATAACAACTTCAATGTCCTGTCACTGGATTCACCACTTAGGACGGATACAGATCTAACCTGTGTCTGCAGCTCAGAGTTTCCCAGTTTCTGTATCATGGAAGGAAGGGACCTTCAAGGTAATCTAGTTCCAACCCCCCTGTCATGGGCAGGGACACCTCCCACTAGACCAGGTTGCTCAAAGCCCCATCCAGACTGGTCTTGAACAGTTCCAAGGATGGGGCCTCCACAACTTCTCTGGGCAACCTGTTCCACTGTCTCACCACCTTCATAGTGAAAAATTTATTCCTGATATCTAATCTAAATCTACTGCCTTCCAGTTTGAAGCCATTACCCCTCGTCCTATCACTACATGCCCTTGTAAAAAGTCCCTCTCCAGCTTTCTTGTAGGCACCCTTCAGATACTGGAAGGCTGCTATAAGGTCTCCCCGAAGTCTTCTCCAGGCTGAACAACCCCAACTCTCTCCCCCTGTCTTCACAGGAGAGGTGCTCTAACCTTCTGATCGTCTTTGTGGCCCTCCTCTGGACCCACTCCAGAGTGCTTTTTACACTGGGGGCTCCAGAGCTGGACACAGTACTCCAGGTGGGGTCTCACCAGAGCAGAGCAGAGTAGAGGGGCAGAATCCCATCCCGTGACCTGCTGGTCATGTTTCTTTTGATGCAGCCCAGGATGTGGTTGGCTTTCTGGGCTGCCAGTGCACATTGCTGGCTCATGTTGAGCTTCTCATCCACCAACACCCCCAAGTCCCTCTCCCCAGGGCTGCTCTCAATCCATTCTCCACCCAGCCTGCATTTGTGCATGGAATTGCCCCGACCCACAACTTGTCCTGCTTAGCACACAAGGTAATAATGGAAAAACAGGCTGGTCTCAAGCTGACAATGAATATCCACAGAATTACTCAAAAACTTCTAAGAGAAATAAATACTTAAGCTAGAATTCCAACAGTTCATGGTTTGGAGCATTTCTGCTACAGGAATGTTACAGTTGCAAGGACATAAGTAAAGGTGTGTTTACTTATTTCATACAATAGCCACCATACAGGAAATCAGAAACTTCTCATGTTGCAGTTGTTCAGCGTTGTACTTCTTCATCTGGCCACTTAGCTATCTTCTGTCCTGTTTCACGCGCTATAAACCATCACTGTGCCACAGAGGCTTAGAAAGAAAATGATGGAAAGAAGAAATGTATCAGTCATCGCATCCATAAATGAGGACAGAGGGTTATTACAGCTTCTGTTCAGGCCATTTCCGTTGTGGTTATTGGCACGTATAGCAGTTCTCCTGGGATAAGCTGAAACCTGACGGGTTATAGCAGCCTTTGTAGCAAGATTGGTAAAAACAGAGCTAAACAAAGTGACAAAGACACAAAAAGCAAAGCTAGATTCTTCAGTGCTGTGAATGAGTCTGTCACAGAGTGTTAAGCTATCAGTATGGACTAATTTTACACAAAGGCACTGGAACAGCATTACTCTAGATTCAGAAGTGGTGCTTTCCCCAGGGAAGGCTCCCAGGAGAATGACTTCCAATGGCTTTTTTCCCACCCCCCTTCCCTCTCAACCCTGGGAAGGAGTGCTATATTTCCACCCCTGCCAAAGAGAGAAAAATGAGAGAAAAATCATTCTACCAGGCTTGAAATCCCCAAATGCTTTTAGTGGTTGTGATTTCCCCAGTGAGCAATTTTAACAGAATGAGCAGATAAACTTACACCGCAAACCATCAGACTGAAGGATAGAACCTTCATCATAATCAAGCATCGCTCTCACAACCGCTTCATCTCAGGAATTCCTTGAATATTCATTCATCCTAAAGGCAAGGGACAGAGATCTCAGAAGGACTCTAAATACACCCTATATGCAAGAACTCTGACTATGCTTTATTATAATAGACTGTCTGTATTTACTAGGCATATATTTACTGTTTCATTAGGGCAAGCCAAGGCAGGCCTGTGTTCTCAGCTATAGGATGTACAGTTGTACATGCGTACAGCAGCTGTACAGCTGTGCTGTTTACACTGTCACTGTATCAGCCCTGGGTTCCCTACCAGAACCGTGGGATAATTAAATACCAGTCAGACATTGAACCCAAATATGTAGAAGTTACATTGAGCAGTTATAGATTTATAGTCGTGTAAATGAAATCATGATGAACCACCAGCTCTGCTCATCACCCTTTTCCTCCCGAATCCTTCTTTCCAGTGCTATTTTTTAGTCATATGACTGCTGTGAATAATGATTGCTCTTATAAATCTTCACAGGTTCAGATAGTTAATTACACACCTCCTGCATCTATGACCAGGGTAGCAGCTCTATACACCTGACTTTTTAAGGCCAGCTTTCAATTATCAGCTCTATGGTTGCATATTTTACCACTCCTCTTTCCTTCACAGTTTTTAAATGTCAGATGTATAAAGCATTTGACATTTAGGGAAACGCCATCAGTGTAACAACTCCCCCAAGTTATGACCAGGCACTAATTTTTAGACAACACATGCTAATAAGCATGTATAATTTTCAAGCTTTAATTTCTACCCTAATAGAGATAATGTAAAATTACCAATTTAAAGCGTTTTAAAATTTAAATGAGAACTGTTGCTAGTATAAAAAAAAATTGAATTATTAGCATGATCACTGAACCAAAAATATGAGTGAGTATATAATTAGCATGTGTGCATATAAATGCCATGGTAAGAACTGACACTGGTTACAAGTAATTGATTTGTGAATAGATATGTTCTCTGTGAACTTCAGAAATCTGTAACTCAAAATCATTCTCATTACAGAGACCGGTCATCTTAGTTGAAAATATTTCTATGGATGAAAATCAATCACTTTTATGGCCACAGAAAGAGGTTGTTCTGGGTCATTGTCCAGATAGTAAAATATTAGAAGCCTGTGATCTAGTTTATAATTCATCATAGGCTATAGTTAGTCCTACAGATATGAAAAATAATTTTCTTGCTCCTCCTGAAACAGAAAAACCTCTAAAGATCTCTGCAGCTCATGGAGTTTAAATGCCAAGTCCAATAACGTCACAGTTATTTTGAAATACTTTAGCCCAGCAGTGTATTCCATGGGTACGCAGTTCTTCAGCAAACATCAGTGGATGTTTTTATAGTGCAGGAAGGCCAAAGTTGATGTCTAAAAGAAGAGGGCAGAAATTAGCAAGTAAACCAAAATCAAATCATGTGACTTAACATATGTGCCCGTAACTGTTTTGGTCCCAGAGACATGAAAAGAAAAATTAATGTCAAGTAATATGTCCAATCATTTCCTCATATAAATTAAAACTTCAATCATGTTTAATGCATAAAAATATGTAACAGGCAGATCAAATTTTTCTGTCTTTAGTTGTAACATACATGACACACACTAAGCAAACTTCGTTATGAATGCAACTCTAATCACTGCTAAAGGTATTACTGTGATTCCATGATTTTAAACAAAAAACCCCAAATTATTTCCTTCTCAACCCCAGAAAGTTATTAGCAATGTCTTACAATTTTTTTACCACTTGGAACAATAACAAAGAATATTTTCAAACACTGAAAGAAACCTAGCAACTTTTACTTCTTTACCATGCTAAAAGGCAATGTAATATTGCTCATTACAAATTTTGATTGATTTTTATGACCTTTTTTCAATATTTAACTCTGGTGAAATTCCAGTTCATACTTTTGTCACCCAGAGAGCCAGTGGAATCTCCATTTCTGGAGATACTCAAACTCGACATGGCCCTGGGTGACCAGCTGCAACACTGAACCTGCTTTGAGACAGGGTTTAGTCTAGGGACCTCAGGAGGGCCCTTCTAGCCAAGCTGATTCTGTGACTGATTTCAGGATTTCTAACCTCTTAGATTCTCTGAAAAATTATTACCATTAACAAGTCACAAAAATGTCTGTGGAGTTGCTCATGCAATCAGTATCAGGACCATGAAAAATGCAAGATGATGCCATTTAATCCTTTTTGTTCGTAAGCTAAATTAAGTCACATAACTTCTCATCTGGGTCTAAGAACAGGGATACGGGCAGTTAGTGCATCTCAGCTAACTAATACTACCTTGATAAACCACTGTCTCTTGATCACAGTTCTCTCCTCTCATAGACTGCTGAGAAGTAGCACAACAGCACAGAAGAAACACCAGTTATGAATAGGTAAACAAGCCAAAAGAAAATTTCAAACATGGTATTTTAAAAATGAAATTAAGTCAGGGATTCAAACAGGGGGGGAATTATGGTCAGAGCATCAATGAACAGTATATTAGTAACTTTATTCTATTACTTTTAGTTTTACAGAAGAGTAGAAGTGAACATAAGATCAGTCAATAGGAAATACAGCTTTCCCTTGTTACTGCACCTTTGCCTTTGAAAGGGAATTCTGGAAGTAACCGAAAAATTAAAAGCCCGTGTGAGATGTTTGATTATTCGTCACTGGGATCACACTCTGCTGTCTCATGTACAGCACCATCAATAACAGTTTTGTGCGTGAATTAATTTGGTCTGTAGTAGCCAAATGTGAAGATGCTGGCTAGACTGCTAGTAGTAAAAGCAGTCAGAGGAGCAAGAGGATTCTGAAGAGGTCATTTCATTAGATGCCACATTAATTATGTGAAAAATACAGAAAAGGCTCATTAATTACCTCTGTTTTATAGAAAATAAGAACACTTTTGGAACCGTGACACACCAAAGTAAAACATAACAAGTATATCCAGCTACTTACATGGCAGGTATGGAATAAAATAGCACTCACAGCACAAAGATCAAATAAAACTCAGAAATCTTTGAGATTCATAGCATTTAGGACCAAAAGGTATCTTTGGATCAACAAGTCTGACCTCTGTAAGACTTCATCTAATAATTCTTACATTTGAATAAATCAGTCAACAGCATTAACAAGTCATTTGAAAAGGGATAATGAGGTGGTGGCATAGGTGTTTTATGGGAGGCATCTGCCATAGGCAGCACAGGAGACTATATGTAACCAATAGGCAGCAGAGGCTGGTTCCAGAAGCTCATCAGAGGTGATAAACACTTCTCAATACTAAATGTAACATTTTCTGAAGTCTTTTGGAGGAGAAAATGAGCCTCTCATATTTGAAGTTTGAGAGGCAAGAGGCAAGGGTTAGCGGAAGGTGGTTAAAACAGGATTAAATTTTTCAAAGCACTGCTCTAGGGAAGTGACCTCTACAAGCAGCATTCTGGATGGATACCAGCTGGAGAAGGCTGCATTTGTTGAGCTTGGATAGAATCACACTTCAGCCATGAGAGACTAGGCAAGACCTATCATGCAGGTGGTCAAGAAAGGCAATATCATAACCTAAAGGGCATAGATTGAGTCTGAATGCAAGGAGAAAAATGGGTCTGAGTTGGAGAATAATCTCTGAAAAATAGGTAAAATGATGACCAGTGAGCAAGATGGTAAGTAACTGGGAAAGTCAAGTAAGGAGGGAAGACTAGCGGTGTTGATCTACAGCAGTTTTATATCACTACTAAATGTGCTCCCTTTTAATAAAGTGGACTGAAAAGCTTCTGCTCCTGTCCACAGTTCTTTCCTTCACTCATGCAGTCCCTAACAAATATACATACATATGTATTTCCTTCTTTTTGAGATGACTGGGTGAAATAAAGCACAAATTTTAACTTGTCTTTATTGTGATGTCTTGACATAAAACTTAAAAGCAGTAGCTGAACTTTCCAGTGAACTTGTCTCAGAAAAAAATCTAATTTTAAGTCCTATGAGGAGAGGCTGAGGGAGCTGGGGTTGTTCAGCCTAGAGAAAAGGAGGCTGAGGGGAGACCTTATTGCTGTCTGCAACCACCTGAAAGGAGGTTGTAGAGAGGCGGGGGTCGGTCTCTTCTCCCAAGTCACAGGCAATAGGACAAGAGGAAATGGCCTCGAGTTGTGCCAGGGGAGGTTCAGATTGGATACTAGGAAAAATTTTTACACTGAAAGGGTTATTAAGCATTGGAATGGGCTGCCCAGGGAAGTGGTTGAGGCATCATGCCTGGAGGTATTTAAAAGATGGGTTGACATAGTGCTTAGAGACATGGGTTAGTGATGGTTTTTATGACAGTTAGGTTGATGGTTGGACTAGATGATCTTAAAGGTCCCTTCCAACTTACACAATTCTATGATTCTATGATTAAAGCGGAGCATCACTTTTATACATGTGATAATTCTGCAAAAGACATGTTGGAACCATGAAGAATTTCTGAGATATTTTCCTCTCTGACACAAAAGAGGAAGTCAAACTCTTCCAGTCAATGGATTCTGCCACCAACCAAGCTCATAGTTTAACCCCTTTCAAGGATCATAACGTGTAACACCAAGCAGTCACCAAACAATAAAACTAATGCTTCCGCATCTTGTTGGACAACCCCTCCATTCAACCTCCTCACACAGCCGATGTTTCCCGTGTCGTGCACTGCAATGCATTTCACTTGGATAATTTTTTAAATTACACTTGTGAGTTTACAAACAGTTTCAGGGGTATCATGCTGAGATCATAAATGTGTGTAGCTCCCATTTATTTCTTTTGCAGCCTGATCATTATAGGGGTTATACAGCTCGTTAGGACACCGCGACAGCGTTGCCTACAACAGCTGCCAGTTCCTATATTCAAATGTGACGACATATCTTTAAGCATTGCTACCACAATTTCCACCAAGGTGCAAGTGTGAACATTTAAATCATCATTTATATGTCGCACCAATATAGTCACTTGCCCTTCTGCCAGAGAAGTTGGTCATCTCATCTATTATAACTGAACACACTCTTCAGAAATGTTCTCAGAAATATTCCCTGTGCTCTTAAGAGCCGTGATGTCCATTATCTCATTTAAAATAAGTAGAATTATCAACGTGCCTCGAATCATTTTCAGCTGTGGGGTATTACTTTGCTGGCAAACAGAGCAACCAAATATAGCTGCAGGCCAGCCTTTCCACTTAAGTATGGTCAATATAATGGTTTGTAGTACAAACTTTTCCCAGGATAACATACACCTTTTAGTATTTGTATTGCGCTTGTCTTGTTTTCTGTTCTAAGAACCCTGACAAGTGAGTGCATCACTGATGTCCTCTGTGGTCTTTTGAAGAACTTCAAGTACTTTGTTGTGGCCTAAAGAAGCTCAGTGCCTCTCACATTCATCTCATGCTTTATTCCCAATTAGTAAATGAAGACTGTCATGAAAGCACTTTTTGTAGATGCAATCAAAAAACATCCAAAAGCTGCACAAAAGTAGAAACAAAGTGCCCTATCCTCAGTTCCAGAATAATCCAGCCATGATAAATGATCCAAAAATAGAAAAGAAAAAAGTTATTTAAAGCACATATGCAGAAGAAGTAAATCAGTATGTTGTGTTAAAGGAAGCAGGAAAGAGACATAGCAGCTACCAAAACAAGCATGAGATGTATATACAGGGAAACATCTCCCCATGACAGACAATTCTGAAGACCCTGAATATTGAGCTGTTTATCAGACAGGAAAGAAAGGATCTTACTGGCAGAGGACAACTCCCCAGAGCAGCCTTGGCTACTGAGAGCATTTGGCACCCAAGGGAAAAGGAGTTGTTTTCAAACGTGTGAGACCATCAGAGTATCATGTTCTTTTACCCCAAGAGAACAAACTGTGAGTTATATGAAAATTTTCCTTGCTATAATAACCTGCAAAAAAGAAAAAAAATCAATTGCTAGTATTGTTGGGCAAGGTTTTTATTCTGGCTTGTGCCTGTGCAGTACTTGTATTTGATAAGGGCATCTTCCAAAAAGGTATTAAGAGGAAATGGAACCATTACTTGTCCTGGATGTGTTGTTCCAGTGCTTAATTATCTTGCTATTAAATGTTTGAACTTAATTTTGAATTTGAACTTCTCTAACTTCAGCTTCCAGACTCTACACCCTTTTCTGTTAGATTCCAAAGCCATGCAAAACCCTGGTGAAAGCCTGCTGTAGTCCAGTCATCTCCTGATCTTCTTTTAGCCTAACTGAACAGAGTAACTTCTATAAATCCTTCACTAGGAGACATTTTCTCCTAGTGGAGACTCTTTCCTGCATTATCTCTCCTTTCTCAGTACCTTTTTAAAACATGCTGGCCTGAACTGTATCCAGCTTTCAAATATTGATCTCATCAGTTCCCTGTCCAGAAGTAATATTACCTCCCTGTTTCTGTTCATGATTCTCCTTATATCACAGCAGCCCTCTTTGTTACAGCTCTGCACAGGGCACTCATACACAACCAACTAGTTCCTGTGCACAGTCAATGCTTTCCAGTACTCAGTCCCCCATATATGACTACATCACCTCTTCTTAGAAATACAGGTATGCATTTAGCTGCATGCATTAAAAAACAAGTTCTCTGAACAAGCTGTGTGACCAAAAGACTCCCTTCTCAGTGCCCTGCCTTCCTCTTCATTTACGACTACATCCAACTTTGTAATGTGTCCATTCTTTGCCAGCGGTCCTGCAGGTTATTGAATGACTGCATGTTTGGCACAGGCTCTGCTGGAAGCTAGTGTTTTAAGAGGTTGTAGCTAAATAGGTATTAATCCCCTCCACAAGTATTTTAATGAAAATTGGCACTTGTGTTATAACGACATGTGATAAGACAAGTGCCTTTCAAAAATCTGTTGCATCTGTGGAGGAACAGAATATATCTTCCCATTGTAATAACATCACATCTGTGTGACAAGACTTATTTTCTATTAAATTGATATAGACTGACAAGTATTCTTTTATTCTCTATTTTCTTTCTTCCCTTCAGAAATGGACAAAGGAATCATTTGGGATAAGGGAATAAACTCAAAGCATTTTCTATATAAACCTTACTTCTGTTATGCTCCTAATTGTTTTCAGCCTGCCTAGCAATTCAGAAAAAAATGAGTGAAGACTTCAACACTCAGTTCACCAACGGGAGGAAAAAAAGAAAATTAAAAAAAAAAAAAGGTAAAATGGGCTCTGCGGTGCCCAGGATATTCCAGTTGAAAGATTCTGAAAGGTCAGTAATAAATGCACAATTTTGTGCATGGGCAGAGTTTGGCTCATTACATGGTCTGAGTGTCTAAATGACACTCATTTAACACTGAAGATTAAATCAATGTGAAGCTAGCTTCCTGTCAAAATAAAAAGTATTGGCAAAGGGGAAGAAATTAAAAAGAAGTGGCAAACACATTCACAGAACCTCAAGTCACTTCTTGCTTTGCAGGAGAGAATCCTTGAAGCAATTAAAGGCAGGCCCAAGCTAGGCAAAGAGCATTCATAGATAAGATGGATGCACATTTAGAAGTAAAACTTACCCGTATTTTTATTGCTGTCTAAAATATTTATTGCTCAACGATAGAGAAAATATAGAGAAAAGTTCAGAAACAAGGTAACTGGGCTGGAAGTACTTTAACACTGTGTATAACTGTCTCAGTGTGACAGAAAAGATTACTGTAGTAACTCTTCATACATTTGCATTCAGAATTCTACCTATACGTTACTTTGCTGTTTCACTGGATATTTGTTTTTCAACAAATTTTATGCTTAATAAGTTCATCTTTGCTCTTGATATTTTTCTGAAATTTAAAATTCATAGTTAATACCGCTGTAGATATTTAAAGAAGATTTTAAATCCCCTGAAAGAAAATTCTAACAAAAGCCTTTTCTAAAATGCACACAGGTCGCACCTGTGTGCTGAACCCAACCATATATTTGGGTTCTTCACATTTCCTTTGTACAGCTAACCATTACTATCTGCAAGAGTTGTTACCAGAATATGAACTTTCTTAATATTTTTATTTAAGTTACTATGGGAGTATGTACGGGAAAAAAATCCAAAGGAAAAATAACTCCAGGTAAGAGTGTACTGAGGACTGTCCTTGGCTAGATGGTCCTTCAGGGTGGTTTTGGTTATATGGATTAAAGCCAAGGAGCCTATAAAAGGGGATTCAGAAGAGAGGGTGCTTAGGAAGGAATGAGAGAGGCATGGGGCCCCGTTGGATTTTCTGAAAGAAGGCCTGCTAGCTGGTAAGGCCCTAGGTGAAGACTGTGTCAATGTACTACTTAAGGATCATTTTTTCCTCTTTAAATGGGGCTGTTTGGTTTCTACAGAGAGCTCTATACTTACTCAACGGATAAATAAAGATGCATCCCAAAGCCTGATGCTCCTACCATTCAGATCAGGAATTCACTGGACCAGGTGATGTTTTTCATCTCTCAGCTGCAGGAACAGGCTTCCCATCCATGGCACACAGGGTCCTGGAAGCAGACTTGCCACTCAGGACATAGCTGTATTGCCAGTCACAGCTACCTGAAGGGAAGAAGTTCACATACCTGAACTCATCCAGACCTCCTGGACACAGCAGGCCAGAGACTGCCTGAAGAGTGAATTAACTCCCAAACTACGCCCTGAGATTGGTAACAGCACTAGACTTCACAGCTGATGCCTCAGGATATTCCGATATTATGCAAAGTCGTGTTGTGTTACCTGAGATAGGCCAGAGTATCGCTGTACATCGCCATGGCAGTCACAGCGTCAGACAGCTCGGGTCCAAAGCCAGCACAGCCCGACCTCTGCTTCCTGTTCCAGCACTCGGCTGTTCTGTGCCAGCTTGAGGATCAGCAAATATCATCTGTGTCAGCGTGCTCACGAGACAGAGATGGAGATCAGCAGCAAGACACTGGTACAAGAGCTCTGTTAACTACTTCCCATCACTAATTTTTGCATCTGTTAATCTTCACAATGGCTAAAAAGATATTTTCCTCTAAATAACAACTGTTCTGTAGTGCTACAGGGTGAAATCCATGCCAATGTCATCTGCCCTAATGACCATGACATCTCACTAAAAATGTGACAAACCGGCAATACAGGATACAAACATTAGCTTGCTTATAATGTGTTGTAATTGGAATGAAAATAATTCACAAATTAACTAAGTGAATAAACAGAGCTCTCCAAAGTCCGAAATTAAAATATTTAATTGAAATGCTGGTCTTCCCCATTTGTGAAACAAATATTAAAACAGGATGAAGAAAAGCTCTTGCATTTTTTAAAGCAGCTGTTCTAAATGCAGGAGGGACAAATGCTGAAACACACCGAACATACTCATCTAGATCACAGGAAAGTATTTGTTACACTGTCACATAAGAAATCAGTCAGGAAGACAGCGATCAGCAGCAAAGTGATACCCGTTTTTAATCCTTGTTATAAAGCAGGAGGGTCACCAGAAATATGAATGAATCATCTTGCATCATCCAGCAAAGTTTCACAAGGCTTAGCACAATAACTTCCCTCAGCAAGTTTGCTGACGACACAAAACTGGAAGGAGTGGTTGACACACTGGAAGGCTGTGCCACCAGACAGTGAGACCTGGACAGGCTGGAGAGTTGGGCAGAGAGGAACCTGATGAAATTCAACAAGGGCAAGTGTAGGGTGCTGCACCTAGGGAGAAATAACCCCATGCACCAGTACAGGTTGGGGGCTGACCTGCTGGAGAGCAGCTCTGAGGAGAAAGACCTGGGAGTCCTGGTGGACAATAGGATGACCATGAGCCAGCAATGTGCCCTTGTGGCCAAGAAGGCCAATGGCATCCTGGGGTGCATCAAGAAGAGTGCAACCAGCAGGTCAAGGGAGGTTATCCTGCCCCTCTACTCTGCCCTGGTGAGGCCACATCTGGAGTACTGGGTCCAGTTCTGGGCTCCCCAGTTCAAGAAGGACAGGCAACTGCTGGAGAGGGTACAGCAGAGGGCTACAAAGATGATTAGGGGCCTGGAGCATCTCTCTTACGAGGAGACGCTGAGGGACTTGGGTCTTTTTAGTCTGGAGATAATTGAGGGGGGATCTAATCAATGCCTATAAATACTTAAGGGTGGGTGTCAAGAGGAAGGGGCCGGTCTTTATTCAGTGGTGCCCAGTGACAGGACAAGAGGTAATGGGCATGAACTTGAATATAAGAAATTCCATCTAAACATGAGGAGGAACTTCCTCACTTTGAGGGTAGCAGAGCATGGGAACAGGCTGCCCAGAGAGGTGGTGGAGTCCTCGTCTCTGGAGATATTCAAAACCCGCCAGGACATGTTCCTATGCAACCTGCTCTGGGTGGACCTGCTTTGGCAGGGGGGTGGGACTAGCTGATCTCCAGAGGTCCTTCCAGCCCCATATCATTCTGTGATTCTGTAACCGAGCTAGACCTGAATGAAGGATGGCACCACACGTGCTGGCTGAGCGTATTACTCAACAAGGGAGAAGGAATTCTTCCCTCCAGATTCCAGTCATCCCCCAAGGCCAGATTTTCCAAAGCGCTTTAGATATCACAGAATCACAGAAAGTTAGGGGTTGGAAGGGAGTTTCGGAGATCATCTAGTACAACCACCCCTGCCAAAGCAGGGTCACCCAGAGCAGGTTGGACAAGAACACATCCAGGTGGGTTTTGAATATCTCCAGAGAAGGAGACTCCACAACGTCTCTGGGCAGCCTGTTCCAGTGCTCTGGCACCCTCAGAGTTAAAGAAGTTTTTCCTCATGTTGAGACGGAATTTCCTGTGTTCCATTTTGTTGCCCCTTGTCCTGTCACCAGGTACCATTGAAGAGAGTCTGGATTCATCCTCATGACACTCAGCCTTTAGATATTTATAAGCATTGATGAGTCCCCTCTCAGCCTTCTCTTCTCCAGGCTAAACAGACCCAGGTCTCTCAGCCTTTCCTCATTAGAGAGGTGCTCCAGGCCCCTAATCATCTTCGTAGCCCTCTGCTGGACTCTCTCCAGTTCCTTGTCTTTCTTGAACTCGGGGGGCCCCAAACTGGACACGGTGCTCCTGATGTGTGCTCCTCACCAGGGCAGAGTAGAGGTGGGGATAACCTCCCTTGACCTGTATATAGGCGTGCAATTAAGGACAAAGCATGTTTTCTTAAAATTGCCCAGGCTCTTCAAAAGACCAACTCATCCCGCTATTTTGACATGCCCTGAGGGCATGCCTCTCGCCACTGACAATATAGAGGACCTTGGGAGACTATCTTCTGTGCACAAACATCTACATCTGGTGTCTAAAGCTGCTTGGTGGGGTTCCTCTGACCACTGGACCTCTGACCACTGGCTTTTATGCAAGCTCAGTTTCTAACTCACTGAAAGTCCCACCAGCCTGCCTGCACCATCCGATACGTAACAGCTCTGCAAATCTGGCCACGTGTCCCTAATTGTCCCTTTGTTCCAGTATTTAAAGGTTGGCTACAAAGAAGATGGAGACTCCCTTTTTACAAGGAGTCATGTGGAAAAGATGAGGAGTAATGTGTACAAGTTGCTCCAGGGGAGATTCCAACTGGACACAAGAGGAAAATTTTTCACAATGAGAACAATCAGCCATTGGAATAATCTCCCTGGAGAAGTGGTGGATTCCCCATCATTGGACACTTTTAAGATTCAGCGGGGCAGGGGGCAGGGCCATCTTGTCTAGATTGTGCTTTTGCCAAGAAAGGTTGGATCAGATCATCTCTGAGGTCCCTCCCGACCTGGTATTCCATGATTCTACGAGTCTAATGTCACCCTCTGAAGACGTCAGGCATCCCCATGCTCAGGGTTCCACAGCAGGGTCTCTGCAATCCACCAGGCACTACCTGCTCTAGACCTGATTCTACGCATCATTCCTTTAAATCTTTTATACTATGTTTTCATTTTTATACGGCTAGACACCACAGACTCACAGAATGGCTGAGGTTTCAAGGTGCCCCTGGAGATAGACTGGTCCAGCAAGTAGGGTCAGTCAGAGGAAGTCACTCAGAACTATGCCATCAGGTTTTGAATATCTGATAGAATCATAGAACCGTTTTGGTTGGAAGAGACCTTAAAGATCATTAAGTCCAACCGTTAACCTAACAATGCCAAGTTAACACTAAACCACGTCCCTCAGCACCATGTCTACCCACCTGTCAAATATGTCCAGGGATGGCAACTCAACCACTTCCCTGGGCAGCCCGTTCCAATGCTTGATAACCCTTTCAGTGAAGAAATTTTTCCTAATATCCAATCTAAACCTCCCCCGGTACAACTTGAGGTCATTTCCTATTGTCCTATCACTTGTTACTTGGGACAAGAGACCGACCTCTACTACTCTACAACCTCCTTTCAGGCAGCTGTACAGAGCAATAAGGTCTCCCCTCAGCCTCCTTTTCTCCAGTCCCCTTCAGCCGCTCCTCAGAAGACTTGTTCTCCAGACCTCCCATCAGCTTCATTGCCCTTCTCTGGACACGCTCCAGCACCTCAGTGTCTTCCTCGTAGTGAGGACCCAAAAGTGAACACAGTATTTAAGGTGGGGCCTCACCAGGGCCAATTACAGGGGGACAATCACCTCCCTCATCCCGCTGGCCACACCATTTCTAATCTCCAAAGGGTGGCGACCCCACAACCTCTCTGGGCAAATCCGTGCCGGCGCTCGACCACCCTCACAATCGGGATAATTCTGACTTAAATCAGTTTTAAAAGGGTCTGCTGCGAGTAGAAGCCCAGACGACGAGGGGCAATCACCTCGTCACCTCAGGAAAGCGCGCGCGTGGTCGGGGGTGAAAGAGGGGCGGGGAGGAGCGGGGGGGGGGGGGGCGGACGTCCCCCCCCGGCTCCTCCCCGCCCCTCTCCCCCGGCCACGCGCGCGCGCGCGCGCCGGGAGGCACCTGCGCAGGCGCGCACACACCCTGCGCGCGCGCGCGCGGCCGGGGAAGGGGGGGGCGCGCACCTGCGCTGCTCCCACAGCCCCGCCGTGAGGGGCGGGCGGTCCCGCTGCCGCCTTTGAAGGGACCCAGGGGCGGACCCTCCTCTGTGTTCCTTCTCCTTCCTTCCTTCCTTCCATCCTTCCTTCCTTCCATCCTCCGACCGCGCCGGGGGAAAGCCCAGGTGAACAACCGCCACCGGGTGCGTGTGGGGTGGGGTGGGGGGGTGTGGTGTCCGTCGAGTTTGTAAGTTCTCAAAGGATATGGCCTCCCCCCACCCCGGGCGGGATTTTCCTCACAGGGGGTCGGTGAAGGATTCCCCCCCCCCCTTTCCCTCCCCGCCCTTATCTTGGCCGCTCCCTCCATGGCCAAAAAAATAATCCCGCTTTGAAAGCGTGGCGGCTGAATAACGGGGTTTTACACCGGCCCACACCCCAAATTGCAGTTCTTCAACGCGGGGGGGGTGGTGGGGGGGTGTTAGCTATTATATGGGCTCCCTCCCTGCGCCTTCTTCCCTCTGCAGGTGAAGGGAATTGCCGCTCTATCACTCAGCCTCCCTGTGTCGGTCCCTTGGCAGATAATTTCGGGCAGTTTTCAAATTTCCCCCTCCCTCCCCTCCTCTGTTTTTTTATTTTTATTACCACATTTATGTAACAAGTGCCTGCTTGCACATTAGATTGGTGTTGCCGTCTAGGGCGTTGCATGCTCCGGGGGTGCTGTATCCAGTGCTGTGTCTGAACATTAAAAAACATGTCTTTCCGTTGAAGAAGACAGGGGTTAAAATGAATGAAGATCTGAAGGTTAATTTGAGCTGGCTGCCTCAGGATCATGTAGAAGCCAGCTCTACCGAGAATGCCTCAGCCGCAGGCTCCTCCCTGGTTCCTGTCGTAGACCCAGAGCCCGAGCTTTTGGTAAACCCCTGGGACATTGTCTTGTGTACTTCAGGGACCCTTATCTCCTGCGAAAATGCCATTGTGGTTCTTATCATTTTCCATAATCCCAGTCTTCGTGCCCCCATGTTCCTCCTGATAGGCAGCCTGGCACTGGCAGATCTCTTAGCGGGCATTGGATTGATCATCAATTTCGTTTTTGCATACCTTCTGCAATCAGAAGCTACGAAACTGGTTACAATTGGACTGATTGTTGCCTCTTTCTCAGCATCTGTCGGCAGCTTGCTGGCTATTACTGTTGATCGTTACCTCTCCCTATATTACGCTTTGACTTACAATTCGGAGAGGACTGTCACTTTTACCTATGTCATGCTTATATTGCTCTGGGGAGCATCTATCTGTGTTGGACTGCTGCCCGTAATGGGCTGGAACTGCCTCAGAGATGAATCCACCTGCAGTGTTATCAGACCACTCACTAAAAATAATGCAGCAGTCCTTTCGGTCTCTTTCTTGCTTATGTTTGCCCTCATGCTGCAGCTCTACATTCAAATCTGTAAAATCGTGATGCGCCATGCCCATCAGATTGCCTTGCAACACCATTTCCTGGCCACTTCCCACTATGTGACCACCCGAAAAGGAGTGTCTACTTTGGCCATTATTTTGGGGACTTTTGCTGCTTGCTGGATGCCTTTTACACTCTATTCTTTAATAGCAGATTACACCTATCCTTCTATATACACCTATGCCACCCTCCTGCCAGCTACCTACAATTCCATCATCAATCCTGTTATATATGCTTTTAGAAACCAGGAGATACAGAAAGCACTTTGGCTCATCTGTTGTGGCTGTATTCCTTCTAACCTGTCTCAGAGAGCAAGATCACCCAGTGATGTCTGATTGGCAGCTAGGAGGACGCTCATTAATGTGTTACTTCCCAGACATTCTTGCGACACTGTCTTTGGTTTAGATGCATTCATTAAATGGTGTGTAATGGGTTCATATAAAAGCCACAGGATGCACAAACCTTTTTGTAAACAGAAAACCCCAGTGACCAGAATGAATTGAGTGGTTTAAGGGAGACTTCTAAAATCAAAATAATCAGTGTTACAGATTTATAATGTTACTCAGGGTCTTTTTGTTACACTACCCAGACTTTGCCATGATTTTACATTGTTTGCTAATTAAAATTAGATTGAAACAGCATACCTTCTTTGAAATTATTTATGTGATTGAGTACAGTCATACTGCATGTTACACTCTGTTGTCAGGGTTTTTTTTCCCCCTAATTAATTTTAAAACAGGAAAAAAATAAAAAAGGAAAATCTATGTCCTGTTACCCCAGTAGTATATCATCAGAATACTCGTCAAAATAATGGCCAATTTTAGCAATTTATGTGGTATTTATTGTAATAATCTCAGTGCAACAAATTTGCTCTAAGAGAGGAAGTACTTGTATAGCTTTTTATTTTACGTCTCAGCATGAATTAGCTTGATAATTGTTTTAAAGTGTTACCTGTTCTCTCCTGAGTTCTGGCAGGATGTTAGAAGATATACTTTGCCTTCCTTTTCAAAAGTCGGCCATATGTTTTTGCTTAGATATGGGACATCAGCTCGTTATTCATTTTAAAAAGAATTCAGTGGGGAGTTTTGAAATTGATGAAACAATATTGCCTCTTTCGGCTATGCGTTTGTAATAGATGCAACACTAACTTTCTCAGACAAGTTTATCTTTTCAGAAGTGTATAAGAAAATATCTAATAAAATAACCTACAAATTACTTGCGAGATGTATTTAGCATCTACGTGAAATGGTTCCCCTTAAATTTGTTATCAAGTCAAAACTATTGCCACTTGTTTTCATTGTTCTGCTATATATTTAAAATACTGAAGTTTATAAATTCTCAGAACATATCTGGTTCAAAATTGTATGCAACCAGAGCTGCAACATGAAACAATATTTTCTCCTTTTCTGGCACTTTCATCCGTTACAGATTGTGATTCTTCGCACTGTACACGTGTCAGTTCACTTCATTATAGGATGATAGTTGTGGTCAAAAAAGCAGAGCTTTTCAAACCGCTTCTGACCTTTTACTGAAGCCACATTAGAATGCACTGGAAATAAAACATTGTTTTCCAATTTGAAGACTTGATTGTCAGGGAGAAAATCTTCCTGGCAGGTGTCTTCGTGAAACTTAAGGTGTGCCCTACTGTCAGCACTTGGGAGTTCATAGAACCACTTCCATTACTGTTGATGGGAACTCCATGTGTTAATGCCCTGGTATCAGTAGGATGCTATATTCCCTTGAAGGTCAAAGTCAGCATACTGTATTGTTGCTTCAATATCTTCCATTACAGTTTAAAAAAAAACCCAACAAACTCAAGTGTAAACACAGCAATATTTACAGTTCAATGAAAAAATATACCTGTATAGTATAGATAGTAGAGACAACCGTGTTGCTGGTCTGGATTTTTCCAGATGGAATCTGTCCTTTTCACATGGATGTTTGGGTGACTGTAGCTTTTTGTTGCAAAGTTTCTGTGACATTAAGAATCATATGCTATACACAAAGCTGAATCTCAAATGTGAATGAGTTGTCTGTAAACAAGGCTCTGCAGAGATTTCTATGAGCAATAATTAATTTTAGTTGCAATGCTGGATTCAAATTCCATTATTTACTTGGTTCAGTCTTCATGATATTTGGCTCTTACTTTGTAATCTGATTAGTTTAGTAATTGCATGGCATGGACCAGTAGAGCTGTGAACTTGCAGCTCCCTTGGCTTCACTGCAATTTACAGATGCTCAGCACAGTTAGACTGTGACCCCTGCTCAGTGTAGGATATCGGTGTTCTGTATCTACTTCTGAATGCTAATGAAACTCTAGTCATTGCCTTGTACCTATTTTGTTATGAATTTTTGTATAAGAAATAATCACTTCATAAATATCCATGCTATGTATGCGTGCAGTTTTGCAAGTATGCAAAGTATGGGGAATAATTGGCAGTAAAAGTCATGAGCTGAATAATGTAGAGAAGCTGAACAATGTAGAGTGGCACTTTTTAAAACAAAAAATAAGTTGAAGTCATGTAAAATTTACACCCCCTCCCTTCATTTTCCCCAATTGTTGTTCTGTATCAAATTGCTAAAAAGTGTGATGAGGATGAGGAGCTACAGCTGTGACCAAAATTCAGTCCTGAGGGCAACTGTTACGCTGCTTATGCAAACCTGTTCTCATCCTCTTGGATAACCTCACAGGCACTGGTGTTTTTCTCTCCACGGCAGCCGAGTGGTAGGGAAGCCAGAGAATAACAGCACAGAGGGAGATAATGTCGTCCCCCCTTCTCATGCTGGTTCACCGAGTGTCCTTGTCATCTTCCTCACTCCACAGGCTGCTCAAATCCACAGAGGCTCTCCAGAGTGCCGGGGGAGCCGACCTTTTCCTTGTGCCAGAGCAGAGAGATTTGTAATTGGAAGCTCCTCTCCTGAGGAGCAGTGTGAGTCAAATGGTGGGAAGAAGGATTAATTATAGAAGTTCTACAAAGCTAGCTCATGGGGATGTGGCTTGCCCTCGTTTGAGGAGTAGCGCATGGTTACCTTTCACCACAAACAGATGAGAAACATGATTATTCCTCCCAAGCTACTGCTGTGACCTCCAGTGAGGATGTTGTCTCTTCCAGAAATACGTTCTTAAATTGGGACTGTGCAGCATACGCCCGAATATCCTCCTGGAAGTCAGTGACATAGGTTTGCCCGCAGCTGTCAGAGCAAGCTTTAACATGGTTTGTAGCGCTGGATAGATGCGATATAACACACCTGTGAACGAACTCTTGGGAGGGGGAACAGAGCTGTGGGTACAGAGCTGCCTACCTCACTTGCACAAAAGAAAAGCTTGATAGACTGACACTTTTCAGACCCTGCAGAATTAAACAATTCTCTGCCATCACCTCGGAGTTACAGTGTAGGCCCTGCTTCTGTATGGTGAGGTGCCAGTATCCATCCAAGATCCCTCTGAAAGTGGCAGAAATCCAGCTAGGTTGCAGGATTCTGTCATTTTGGTGTCCCATTAAACAACACCCATGTGTAAGACTGGGGTGTTAGATTCACCATTCTGTGTACAGTGAAGGATCTTTCATACCTCTGTTGTAATGACAAAAGATGTTTTCTTAATGTGTAATTTAGTTTAAAGAACTGAAGTTCATTTTTATTTACTAACACACTTGACCCAAAGTTGGTAACAGGTTGTATCTTGGTGGGCAAAATGTACTGTGGTCAGTGTTTTCATATATTCACTCTCAAAGCTTGGGAGAGGATTTTTTTTCATTGTCTTGTTGGGTTTTTTTACCATTTCTCCTAACAGTAAGATTTCAGCAATAAGGGGAAATACGTTTTTAGCACAAGAGCAATAAAATCCTCCATGTTGCGGGTACTATAAACTGCTGAGTAAACTCAGAGCAATAGGGAGGAAGCAATATCTTCTTTAGTCAAAAAATAGTATCTTGCATAAGGACTTTAAGTAAGCAAAAGTCTTCCTTTGTTAAGCAGTTGCTATCACACTGATGTGGGACATTATTTCTGGTTGGTTTGTGTTACAGTTACTGAGTTCCTGAATAGAATTACTCAGCAATAACCTTTTACCTTAGTTTTTGGATCCTGAATCCGTGCTATTTGCAAGAAGGAATTACGTACTGCAGTGGGGATTTTTATTATTTTCATTGCTTGGCATTTAGTTGTACAGCATTCTATGGATAAATTCATTGGGTTCAGGGATTCCGATTGTAACTTGATACTGAGAATACTCTTCACCAAACAAAAACTGAGAATACCTGAATGATGTGATGGCTGACAAGATGGATATGATAAATGATGCCAGCCCACTCTGAAGGCAGCTTGGCTTCTAAAAGAACAAAGTTACGGTATCATTGAAGAAAACCCCTACCAATACCCAGGGTATTTGGAAGCAAGCTGAAAGGCCTGCTATGGCTGCTGTATCTTCCTGCCATGGACAGTCCGTGACATAAGGCGCTGTGTCCATCCTTCATGTTCAGGAGCCAGCCTTGAGGCTTCTTGGAGTCACTAAAATCCCTCCATGGACAGCAGCCTTTGTCTTAGGCCAGCAGCCTTTCTGTCCCCAAAGAGTTATTTTTCTATTGCTTCATTTTCTTAGGGATTGTTTAGCTTCTAAAAATAAGATACTTGTGAAAAGTTTGATAATTTCAGTGGTAAACTTGGAAAAACAAATTTTTCACATGCTTAGTGTATTGGACACAGAGCGTATTTGCATGTTAGTGAGAAGCCCTGTAACTTGACTTGCGAGTTACAGGTGTGAGGTAGCAGGGCTACTCAAAAGCATGTGAAATTTGGTGCTTAGGCAATAAAAAGGCCAGTGCAGATGACAGCACATTACTGTAATTTGGGAAACATAATTTTAAATGGTATTTAAACTTCCTGATTATTTTTTTCCTGGTTTTTGGATGCCATTATATAAAGTGGTAGTTTACCCTCTCTTTCAATGCTGCATTTAGTTTGGCTTAGTGGTAGTCCAGCGATGTGCAGTGGAGAAAAAAATAAGATCTCTCAATCTCTGCTTATAGAGAGGGGGCTAAAAGAAAGTGGCATGATTTATATGTCATGAATAAGCAATAGTACAGGAGAGAGAAATTAAGCATGCATATGTCCCCCATCTGTCAGCAAAAGAACAATGAGACTCCCAGTAAACTTGAACGGTCTCATATCTGGAAACACTTTTTGGTACAAAAGGAAATTACCCCTTAAAACTGAGTGCTGCTGGCTTCTTCAGACGAAGAATTTGCAATTCCTTTTGATGTATCAGAAATCTGGATGAACTGCAAGGATATCTGCTTTGGTACTAGATGGGTGCTGAAAGATGAGAGGGTGGAAGTCTTCATGGCTTGGTGAATCAGCCAGGTAACGCGGTGCTTGAGGTTGGACAGGAAGGATGCTTGAATCAGTGCATTCCCTGTGAGAGAGTTATTTTGAACTGTCCATTTTGAACCTTACTGGATGTACATGGAGCACCTGAGAGGGGCTCTGGGGCTGCTGCTGTTCTGAGGTGAAGTACAGCAGCCCCTGTGTGCTTGAGGCGGGCAGTATCGCTGTTCCTGTTGAACGGTGCTCAGAGAACAGAAAGGAGGAAATAATGGTCAGCAGTGAGGTCCTCCTCCCTTGAAAACGTGTTTTGTCATGTGTTTTATTCAGATTATTACTTGTCTTGTTAGCACAGTCTTACATGGCTCCACTTGAAATCAGAAGCAGTTTTTTGTGGAAAAATATTGAAAATATAAAAGTAGAACCAACAGCAGATTATTTTAGAGTAAGTCATTATGTACTTCTGTTTCTTCTAAGGAGCAGCTGAGTTTGTAACTTTGCAGTAACTGTTTCTTTGAAAACAATGTGCCCTTGCACTAAAAAAAACCCTAAAAAGTCCATGCTGCAGGTTTTTTTTTCAAAATTGTTGTGATCTTGTAAGCCAGACAAGAAGAAACAGTGGCATATTTCACTGTGTTATACAAATTTCTTCTAGAAGAGAAGGAAAAAACCCAAACCTGAATGTAGGTTAGATGAAACCATATTGTAATTAGCTAGTGCATCACTGCTGTGATGCAAACTAAATCAGTGCCATTGAAATGATAAGGGGAGATTTTCCAGTGGAGGATTTTTGCAGGTGGGTTGGGAGAGTAAAACTAATTTTAAAACAAAGGTCAGTCAAACTTGCATCCCAAACTCCTTGAATTTCCTTTTGAAGCAATTGTCCTCACCTCCCCAAGCCTTTTGTTTTGCACTCTACATATGCCAAGGCAATTTTTTACAAACTCTTGCTGACATGCTAAGTATTTTACTGGATGAGATAGTACAATGGGTTTCCCCCTCCCAGGTGGAGGGAAGACTTATATGTCCCAAAACTAGTGAACGGATTTATTTATCTGGTATCTCTTAAGTAAAACAGACTTTTCTAAAAAGCATAGAGTACTTATGGACATTCACTGCACATTTAGGGGCTTCATTAAATTACTAGTGTAAAGTAATTCAGCTGATGGCCATAGGATTATGAGGGAAAGAAAGGGGTGTTCTCCCCTTACCCCCCTCCAGTAGTAAGATGTCTGGCACAGTCTTTTGTGTTTCAAGACAAACATTGATTTACAGTTGGACTCGATGATCTTAAAGGTCTTTTCCAACCTAAATGATTCTACGATTCTAAGAACCTGCCTCATATAAGTACAGTGCTGCATTCTTAGGTAAAGGCTTATTTACAAAGGTTTTAATAGTTTGTTATAACCCTTTCAAATATATCGGCAGTACTTTTTCATTGAACAACTTTGGTGAGCATTTGCCTTACACTGGAAATTTATGATTCACCTGTGGGGGGTGGGTGAACAAGTGAACTGCTACCATTTTATTTACATTGGTGATACTGGTTTTTCCCCCAACCATATGATCTACCATGATCTGTCTGAGCACAGGCCTAGTCTCAGTTTCTCAAGAAAAAAGCCAGCCAATACTAACTGCGCATGCTGAGGATGGCATCCTGCAAGGATTAACCTTGGAAAATGGAGGGGCCGTCCACTTTTAAGGAATAGATGCCAACAAAATAGATTTGTTTTTTAAAAAAAAGTATAAATAATTTGTAAAAGACAATACCTATGTCCAGGTTTAACTTAAAGAACATAAGTACTACTTTATTACATGCTGAGTGGAGAAACAGTTTCTTAGAGTATTTTGGTATGCCATTCACTTAAGTATTATGAGCTATCATACTTAAATAGCATAATTACATACTGAAATGTAATATATATACATAATTATTATGATTATTTAATTTACCTTTTATATGATATGCTAGATATCATGCTCTATACCTTCAGTGTTGTAATGATCAAAGTGTAACCTCTTTGCTGAGGCAGTATCATATGATTAAAGAAAAGCATCGCCAAACTTGTATGAATGTTGCAAACACTGAAAGATTCAATGGCAAGTAATCAGTATTTCAACAAACAAACACAATCCAGAGGCTTTGGAAGGGAGGTTAATTCTCATGTCTTTAATTTGCACAAATCCCACTGCCATCTTTGGGATTACAGGAATGTGTTACATGGCCACATCTGGGGCAGAATACAAGAAGGATATTTATCATTAACATGAGCCTATATAGCAGTTATATGTTCCTGCACACACTGTTCCCTGTTTTCATTTTCTCTCTCTCTCTGTGTCTTTTGTAGGTGCTTTAGTAACAGGACTGCACAGATCGTGAGTCTAAATAGCAGTCCATACAGTCATGTGACACAGGCGTACATTTTGCCCTGGCTGATGTTAAGCTGGGGAATATTACAGTATTTAAAAAATCTTATACATTTATTTTTAAAGGGCACACAAAATACACGTAAACTTCAGGGACATTCTAGGAAAAGTGACTAGGACCTATTAAGATTTAGGGCCAAGGTATGGAGCTCTTAATGCATTGATTAGTTATGGTCCCTATAGAATTTTCCTCTTTCTTCAGTGTTTGCTAAAATGAAACCCATCAAAATAATTAGGAATACAGCTTCCATTGCTTTAAGGGAAGACATATTTTATAATATGCAAGTGAAAGCAGCATGACCTGGCCCTTGGAAAATTGAAATAACCACATTCTGAAAGGGATATACTGTTGTGTCCCCATGGAGCTCAGAGTGGTGCCCCATCCATGGGGTTTTGTTTTGCTGCTCTTTGGTTGCCCTCTGAAAATGTACTCCCTGAAGTCATGAGCAACACTCAGTCCACCTTCTGCTGCCTCTGCCCCAGAGGGCTCATGAGGAACCAGCACGGAGGTAAGGCTTTTCTGCAGTGTTGATCATAGGGTCAGAGTGTGCTGGGTTTGGTAAGGAGCTCTGCTCTCAGCAGAGAGCTTTCTGAAGACATGATAGAAAATAGTGACCCTTCTTTGATCACATTCCAACCAAATTTTAGCTCCTATCTTTTGTATTTCCCTTTCAATGTAAGCAGAGACTTCCCTAAGTCGAGGAGGAGGAGAGTAACTCGTTGCTGGGAGCTGACGCGCTCCAGCATGCAGCTTTTTACACAGCGGATGTCCCAGAGCAGAGCGGCTGAATGCACACAGTAGGTCTGCTTGTGAGCTCAGGCTAGTCCCACAGGTTAAAATGTATAGGAGGGAAATGCGGTTTTCCAGAACATGGAAACAGTATGTGTGATTTGTGCCAAAAGTGTGGAATGGGTATTGCAGCTGAAGAGGCAAGTAAATTGCCTAGATTACATATACAGCAAAATGCTCAGGCAATCTCTAGGGTGACTTGCCTGTGCTTAAATATATTTTCTGTTGAAGCTGATAGCAGTCCCAGGTACGTATGGAGGAGGAGAAGAATATGGACTTTTCTGTTTGCCTCAGCCAGAGGGCATTCTTATTTTTGTCATTATTTATAGAAAGAGCCACGTTAAGCCTTTATCTGTCTTGTATGTCTACATAATTTTACTCTTAGGGGCTAAAATCTACAGTCATGTTGTCCTTTGGTCTCAACTTCACTGTCACAGCCAAAACCTACAAAAGTTGATTGTAAATGTGTTTACAAATAAAAAAATTTCATAGGATAAAATGTTATAACTGTGCCTCTGAAATAAAGCTGTAAAGCTCTGTATTTAACTTCAGGCCATGAAATTTGGAATGCCTGGACCAGTAGAACTACTTGTAATATTCTAGACTTACTAACTAGACCCCTAGTTTCTTTTTATTGCCAAATGCAATTAAAAATAACCTATGATTTACCATGCTCATCTCATGAAATTCTCAGAATTTTTTGTAGGAAACACCGTACAATTCATGTAAACTCCTGATACTACTGACTGCAGTGTGGTTCCATGCTGAATTCTAAAAACTTTAGCAAAAGCAGCTGCATGGGGGTAAGCTCTCACACTACAGATCTCATTAGGAGCCAAATGGTGTTAAACCGGTAATTTAAATTCTGCATGTTGTGCTTTTCATATGAGAACCAATTACTGGTTTAGTACATAAAGGCCTGTGGTTATTTCTTATACTAATTTAGGGTTTTTTCGTTTGACTGTGGTTGAAGTTTGCCAGTATATGAAGTAATTTTAAAAAGAAGTGAAACATCTTTGCCTCAGTTTCCCTTAAGATTAGAGCTTTGGATTGCAACTACAGAGCTTCTTGTTGTATACAAGATAGTCATTTAATGCACTTTATTTAAAAAAAAAAAGGCACAAGTTATTTTGTTTATAAAATGTTACAATTGCACTATGCTGTAAGAATCGGTTAATAAATATAAACTGTACAGTTTTGTAGTTAACATCGTAAGTGTTTAGTCATAAATGATTGAAACAATTACATGTTTCAGTTAAATGTTAATTTTATATGTGGTATATGTAACCATAAATAAATTTTCCTTTCTAAAAAAAGAATGGTTGTCTGTTTCATTTAATTGAATTTCACATTCTATTTCAAATAACAAAACAATATTCTTTCTAAAAATATAAAATTAAATATGTTTCAGTGCAAAGAGATGGAAGATGACATGACTAAATTTGGGGGATTAAATGCAGATGTGCAGACTTCAGTGGATGCAGGGGATATCCAGAAGATCAGCTAACACTGCAGAAGGAAATACCAGGCACTACAGTTCTCTACAAAAAGTCTGAAAGAAGAGCTAACAGGAATTTTGGAATATGGAGTTGTAAATGAAAGCCAGGGTGCCCTTCCAAGTCTACTTTCCTTACCCAAGTTAATTTACCTCTACTGCAATTCTCTTCTGACACGCTGCCATTTATTATCATTGTATATGCTCAGTTTTAGGGAACAAAACACAGTATGGATGTACAAGAGGCTCTGCATTGGATCTTGCTAAATGCATGTAAATCCTTAATATTTGAGTTAGTGATCATTAACTGGGAGAGGTAAGAGTTGAAAGAAACTATGTTAACCTAAATATATATTTTTTTTTTTAGAAATTTGGTCCTGATCCTCCAATTAAGTAACTGCAGAGTCAGATGCATGACTGGCGTTCTGTTTTCTCACTTTGGCTGTTACAGACAAGCTAAAAGAAAACAGTGGCCTGTCTCATTTTCTAATTATTTTTTTTTTTAAATGTATATTTTAATTCTTCTGAATGGTTTTCTTGAATACCCAACTTACTTTCCAGGCATATAAATTGATGGAATGAGCTACATCTCTAACTGTGAAACTGACTATTGTGTACCACAGCCAGTGAAAATAGGACTTCTGAAAGAAACTGACCAGTGACTGGCAGATACCCAGGTAAGAGGCTGCTTCCTTTATACTGTGCAGTCCTGCAGCTCAGGTATCCTGGAGGAGATCTTACTGATGTTTACTTCTACCAGGCACAGCTGTCCTCCCCACCTCTCACATCAGACATTCAGGCACCAGCTACTTTATTCGGAGAAGAAGAAATTGGTGTCATGGTGCAGGGGCTGAGTCCCGCTTTGTCTCTCTGCAGTTAAACTACAGCCAAGCGGACTACAGCACAATGGTGATCAGGTTCTATTTGATAAATGGTTTTTGCTTAACTAAACATGAACCGCAATTACACAGTATAGACCCTTAGGAACTATCAGCCATCCAGTCTACTAAACTGGAAAATGAATAAAAATTAATGGGAAAAAAACAATAGAGAGGGAGGGGAAAGAAATGTTTCACCTAACGGAGAGGCCAATACTGAAATCATGTGGCTAGGGCTGTTTGAGGATCTCTTTGGGCTTAATTGCTGGAGCCTAAAGTAGGACAATAAACTGAACCTGTTTTGACCACATGATGCGTGTGTAACCAGCTGCTGCAGTGAAGAGGATCAGGAACAGCAGGGACGGATGGTTCAGCCATCTTGGCATTGCTGTGTTGGTGCCCCTTCCACACCTGACAGCATCAGCCTAACAGCTTCCTAGCAGTCTCGGATGGAAATATTATTACGAGGGCAAAATGACTGACCAAATCAATAAATAGAATAGTAAAAACCTGACAAAACTTAGTGGCACTGTGCCAGAATTGCGAAGGAATTACTATTAAAATGGTGGAAGTATTAAAGGCGCTACAGAACTGGTAGGTATCCTGGCTGCATTTCTGTTTAGTGCAGGTAACGTCCCACTTACGAAGCAAGCCAGCAGTATCACAAGCTGTTACAGAAACAGTGTTTTTGATTAACTGGGAACTTGAGGCATTGGCAGTGCCTCGACCACCCACTAACAACTACTTTGTCCCCCCCTGCCAAATGTATAGCACTTTATGCACTGTGGTTGGATATCAGATATATCAACTAAGTCTGGAACTAAGCAGAGGGTAATGGCAGAACTTTTAATAATGGGTGTGCAACAGGAAACTTCTGTGGCCAGTATTAAATGGTCGGTGTATTTACAAGGATAAAATAATCGAAAGCTGTCAGGACATCAAATAATTTCCATGCTAGAGTAAGCAAAAGTAAGTTTCTTTATATGAGGCCCACAAGTAGAAATTAAAAGTGTGTAGTCCAGTGTTATTCTTTGGTTCAAAGAAGTTGGCTGCAGTGTTCCAGGTGCACATGCTTGTTCTTACATTCTTCTTTTTAGTGTCTGTGGGTCAGACAGAGATGAGTTGCTGGGATGCGGTGCAGTGTGTCTTACCTTCTTATGAATCGTCTTATTTATAGCAGGATATTGGAGAGTGTCTACAACCTCATCACTGTCCTATAGCATGATTGTGTGATGTCTATGCAAAGTGTGAGGCCTCTGCAGCTCACGGATGTTTTGTGTTCATCACTGAAAATTATAGGAAGTATCATCAATCTGGCATGTTTGACAAAGACAATTCTCTTTGCACGTACTCAGGCTTTTAAAAAGCTCCAATTCATATATACTTTTCAAAGATTTTGTAATTATCTGCGATCATATGGATCTAAATATTTTTTTTTTCTCCAGAATTGCTTTTAAAGCTAGCAACTCAAACCTAATTATTATATTTTTTTAGGTTTGTTTTTTTTTTTAATTGAGATGTCATCCTCATAACAGAAATGTTCCCCAGGTTGTTAGTCTTTGCATTGCTCTGACTTGGATGCGAGCTGAGCAAACCCAGTGCTGTACAGCACGTTACAGCCAACACTTGGTTACTATGTGCATATCAGCTCTTGAGCATCTTCCACTTGCAGATTTTATTGGGATTTTGTTCTTTTGTACCTGCAGAAGTGTTTCACCCCCTTATTTTGTGCTAATTGTAAAGATGGTGGCCTTTCAATGCAAGGCAGTCTTTATCTGACAACGCAAGGTATTTTAATGTACCAGGACACTTGTCTTCCCACCAGTGGCCCAGCAGAGCTGGTTTCATCTTCATTTTTTATCATGATGTATGGGGTTTAAATGATGCTTGACAGAGAGCCTATATAAATACGTTCTTAAAATGCATTGAGTTTGCCATCATCATCATTTTGAGCTGTCAACCGCAAAAGCGTTCTTTTATGATTTCCAGAACAAGGCTCATCGCTCTCCAAATCATTGAGCTTACAAGGGGAATGCAGAGGATGTGGCAAGCCAAGGTGAGGGCACCCTTACAACTCCGGTTTCAGGCATCAGACAGGTCTAATTGGGAGCGAGAGGATTCCAAAATCTCAAAGTGACCTAAGGATTCCCCTCGCTACCCTGTATATTCTTACTCTTTCACTTTGCAAGAGGGGTGACAAAGAGGGGGCTGCTTTTCAGGAAGCCTTCATGTTCCCCCCTTCTCTCTTAGATGCCATCCATCGCTGCAGCCTCCAGTTCCTGTTTGGCTTTTTCCAGGAGCTGGCCTTTCTCAGTGGTGGCAGTGCAGTGCGAGGACATCTGTGGAAATCACTGTTGGCCAAACAGTGCATCTCCAAGCACATCAGGCAGGAGAAGGAAGCATTTGCTATTTGCCAGTTAAACCCAGCAGAAAAATAATTTCCTCCCTGACATCCAAGCAGATCAGGTAGACCCACTGCTCTTGAGAGGGAGAAACGTGGGCAAGCTTCTGCTTCGCCCCCACTGACTGAGAGGCAGGGACCATGGCCGGGGATAGTCCCTGCACAGCCTGTCCCTTGGCAGATTCTCCCTTGGCTCCGTTACCCTGCAGATAGGGTTGGGTTCACTGCCTGGCAAGACAGGATGTGCTGCGCTGAGCCAGGGCCATGCAGCAACAGCTCATCGCTCCCTTGATGCCTTGGCTCCTTCTGCAGCCTAATTTCTTGTGGAAATGGACTTCAGGATTTATTGTCAGTGCTGGATTCCCCATTCCTTCAGACAGCTTTCTCTGAGAACTAATAAAACAGCTCTGGGTTTTGTTGGTGGTGGTTTTTAATTAAACAGCCTATTTTAAGGTCCCTGGAGTTCTCTGTGCTGAGGTTGGGTTTGGTTTTTTTCCTCCACTTCTAGGAATAAGTCACAGAAGACTGTCCTGACCTTAATCCTTGGTCCATTTCATTCATCATGCTCTTCCTGGACAGTTTTTGTTTGCCTTCTGTCCAGCCACAGCTTGTGCACAGCCTTTACAGAAACACAGTCGGCCCTGCCAGTAGATGCGTCTGCTCTGAGATCTGCAAACCGCTGTGCCTGCCATCACAGGGTGGTTCGGGCTGGCTCAGTGTCAGCAGCTGCATGTCAGCTCTGGGACCGCTCTCACAAGCTGCCCACTTCCCGAGGAGCACCAGTGGATCTCCTCAGAAGGTGACAGTGACCTAACCCTGCAACCCCGCAGAGCGTTTGCTAAAACTGGCCATTTCTGCCAGCAAGAAGGGGAGGCCAAGAGAGCGTTCCCAGGGTGCTGGTTGCTGCTGCTGTGGTCACCACATCTCTGGGCCTGGGAGGAGTGGGCTGTGAGGGGCAGACAGCGACAGGCACTGGTCAGGGAGACAGATTCTCCTTCCCTTGTGATACCAAGTTGCAGGAATAGACGTTGACCGGCCCAGGAGATGTTCGCTGCTCAGACATCCATGGTGTATCTCCTAGAGGAGAGGGTCACCAGGCTGGATGGGTATGTGTCAAACCCCAGGCTTGTCCCATGGACATGCAGCGAGGCTGTGGTGGTAGCAGTATGTACACAGCAGACCACAGCAGCTTTTTGGTTTCCAGCTCGCATCAATTCAGTGATTTCTTCACATTTACGCTTGATTTGTCTTACCAAGGAGTGTTGTATTCCTCTTCAGAGATGGGATAAAGCATTCATCAGAGCCGGGTAGTTTCCCCTATTCTCTTTAGCATTTTTCTGCTTCTACTTGATTCTATTAGAGGCTGTTTTAATGAGTACTCATTAAACGCGCATCTCTCTCCAGAGATCTAAGCAGCAGAATCTCCATCATTTTCGCTGTTTCACAAAATGATGCAGTGCTTGTTTTAGTCAAGTTAAAAACACAACAAAATGCTGCTCTGTGTCCCTTTCAATCATCTCACCTTCAGCAGTCATTTGCAAAAAGACTGTTGCTTTTTCCTCTGCTTAGAAGTTATTTTTTTACATCATTTAAATGACAGCTTAATCGTATGATAA
Source organism: Numenius arquata (assembly GCF_964106895.1). Lineage (NCBI taxonomy): Eukaryota > Metazoa > Chordata > Aves > Charadriiformes > Scolopacidae > Numenius > Numenius arquata. The sequence continues at coordinate 119,145,106 of NC_133576.1, forward strand.
AGGACTTCCCCAAGCACAGGTCTTTCCCATGTGTCAAAATATCAGTGGATTCCGTATTTAACATCAGACACAGCTGCGTTGCAGCCGCAGGTGAAGTTTCCCCCGTGAATAGCTTCTGTGATATTAAATCGCTCTAGAGAGCGCTTCCTTTTGGGAAGCTGCTCTGAGACAAGAGGCAGGAGGACTCTGGCCCCTGCAGTGGAAATCAGCGGCAAAAATCCCTAACAGCAGCTGAGTACCTGTAAAGATGTCGGTATATAATGAAAAGTAGGGCCATATATAGAGTAATTCAGGCCATTTATGATAAAGTAGCAGTATTGTTTTCAAAGATACAGAAGCCTTGGCAAACACGTCAAGTGCTTCGCAGCAGATGGCAACGTGAGCAGAAAGAGGTCATACCAAGCATGCAGCAAATTCAAATGTCTGCTGCTCTTCCTTCTTGCTCCCCTGTCTAAGGGCTTGCTGTGAGAATGTGGCAGGTAAGACCAGTGCACTCTGACGCTGTGCGTTTGCAGGATTAGTGCCAAAAAGAAATTACTACAGTGAATTTAACATCTACTTAAAAGTTGTGAACAATTTCTGCTCCTGAAAAAAGCTAGGTTCCATCACATTGACTGTGTGTCTCCCTGTCAATAGCTTCTATCATCGGGAAGAGCGTGCCACCACATAGCAGTTATAATGCTTTACATAAAATTACTGTGTTGTCAAGCTTAGAGTGTAGAACACCAGTGTAAAAAAGAGCCGGTAACTTGAAAGGCTGCCAGGGTAGGGGGATGGTACAGATACCTCACAGGCTCTGTGAAGCTTTGAGCACTATGTGCCACCTCCCCTGGTGCACCATAGACACATCTCCAGTCTGAAGCAGTAAAAATCCAAGGGGAGACACAGCAACTGGGAGTTTCTGGTCAGTGGATCAAGTGAAAGGTCATAAGAAGCCTGTGGTTTACTTGACCCATTAAAAGTTACAAAAAAGCCTTGTCTCCAGTAGGGTTTTACCAGGTGCTTGGTAGTGCAGATGAAGAAGGGCGTCATTTTTCCCTGGTGAAGACGGAGCCGAAGAGGTATTTGCAATCAGCGCCAATTGGTTCAACTGCAGCAGAGGTACTGTTTCCTGCAGAAAGGTCACAGGCCATTTGCAGCTTTCTGAGTCAAAACCAATCCTTAAAACTCCATCTAAAAACCACCTCGCAGCTGTGTAAAGCACTGTAATTGCCCCCGGGCTGCAGCAGCTGACTACAACAACCAGAACTAGAAATAAAATCGTGCCCAGGAGAAATTACCTGTTTGTTGCTGATGGTAAAAGCAGAGGAAACGTGTAAGTAGAAGAGCAGGACTGTACCTTTCCTACGCTTTGTCACGGGTAGGATGTGGTATTTCAGAAACAAATGGGGCAATATGATGGAGTGCGTCTTGCGTGAGAGCCTGTCTTCTCTGCAGTGAACATTATACAAGAATTCAGGAAGCTCTTGAGAGCTCTGCTTTCCCTCTGGTTCGCCATCAGGAGCAGCAGAGGTCTGGGTAGCTGGTGAGGTATGGAGAGGACATTTGGGATAATTGTGAGGGGAGAAGACGGGAAGCCAGCAGGGCAGCTGAGAGGGACACGGCCTGGAGGAAAGGATTTTAGTCTTGATGCCTGAGCTTTGAGCTGAAGGGAGGGCAGGTGGGTGGTGAGAGGCGGGTCACAGTCCTGGAAGTACTGGTAGCCCAAGCCAACATCTTACCAGTGTATAAAATCAAATTTAGCAGCTGAGTTGAATAGAGAGGAACTGAAGGGAAGCTTTGACATTTATGTAAAACACATAGACATCTGTGCTTTGTCCTACACAGGCTTTACAATACCCGAATTGCCATCAAGATAACTGAGATCAGACTGCTCGACAAATCAACATCGCCTTGTACTGCATTTTGATGTTAGGGGCTTTGTTTTGTAAACACACACCCATAGGTGTACATGCACCATGGCTTACAGTACAGGTAAGGCACAGGTGGTTCCACAACAGCCAGTGAGGAGACACTGCGGAAGCTTTGCTCACTCAGCCTGGAGAAAAGATCGCTTAAGGGGGACCTAGCTGTGCCTACAGGGAGGTTATCGAGAAGACAGACCGAGGGCCTTCACGGTGGTGCATGGTGAGAGGATGTGAGACAACAGGCATAAGCAAAACAAGAGAGGCTGAGACAGAGAATAAAGAGAAACTATGTCCCCATCAGGAGAGTCAGGCAGTGCACAGGTTGGCCAGAGAGGCTGTGCAGTCTCTGCTTGGAGGTTTTCAAGACCCAACTGGATAAAGCCCTGAGCAACCTGGTCTGACTCCGCTTGGAGACAGAGGTTGGACTACAGACCTCCCAAGGTCCCTTCTGACCTGAATTATCCTACAGTCCTCATGATGAATGAGACACACCTGTGGGTGTCCAGCCATCTTACCCATCACCTGTGACAGCCAGACTGAGGTAAAAAACTGGAGGTTTTAGATTTTGGGGTGGGGTTTTTTCGGTGCTGTGGGCGCTCGCCACCTGGACATCCCTAGTAGTAATTTACTGAAGGAGTCAATGTGAGGAAAAGGCAGACAAATACAAATGGTACAGCTTGACACAGTGTGCCAGATTTTATGCCATGCTAAGACCCAGTGAGTTTCTACCCCACCCATATGACAGCAGGGCGCCTGTGCACACTGCAGGGCACAAGCCCTGGAGCAGAGGGACACAGCTCTTCCCACCATGCTTTGAACCCAGATTCCCCTGCAAGTGTGAAGATGCAGAAATGAGCCCTGGGCAGGAGAAAAGCCAAAGGCTTTTACCTTGAAGCCACATTTAGACTTGAGGAGTCCCACAGCAGCTGCAAGGCTTTGGTCTGATGAGATAGTCCTTTTCTAGGCGGATGCACAGATGCTGCTCCCCATCAGCAGGCAAGGTGGCATCACCAGACAGGCTGCAGCCCCAGCAGAGCTGCCCCAACACCTCCTTCCCCGGTTCGGAGCCATCCCATTGGGGCCAGATTTGTAACACAGCTTTTTATGGAGCCTTTCTCATCTGAGTGTGACCTTCAGCACAAATAAACTCCTTTTCCCTCTTTGCCCAGTCCTGGCAGGAGGTGTCTCTGGATATGATGAGCCCAACCTGCACGTTTGGTGCAGGTCTCTTGCTGCTTTAGAGCGGAATCCAATCTTTTAAATCTTTAAAAAAAATCATTGCCCCCCCAAAAAGCTCAACTGAATTTTGAACAAAGCTGTCACAAGAGAAATACAGCCTGTTCCTCCCCAGGGGCTGCAGAGCTACAGGCCACCAGGCCCTCAACAGTGCCACCCCTTTCCCTCCCACTTCCCTGTCACCAACCAGTGGCAACAGAAGACACCTGGTTTTGGGCCAGTGGGCCAAAACCATGCATCAGTGTTCAAAGGTGAACACATATTGGGAACACTCCCGGGCCAGGAACCTCAGACCATGTCTTCGTAAGCTGAGTCCTTGAAAGAGAGGTGTCACCCAAGGGAGCTGGGAGGTGATCTTGTCTTTTTGTTCTGTACAGCTAGGGTGAGATGAGCCCCAAACACTGCAACCCAGTCTGTTCCCATACTTGTAAAAGTGTGTTTTTACATAGTCTAAACATAGTTAATGTTTTTACATAGGAAAAAGTCTGAAAAAGACCATTTATGGACAGTGGGAGGCTTGATGTTTTCCTTACCCAAGGAAAGCTGAACAGTGACATGAGTATAGCATAGTAGAAGTACCATTTGGAGAAAACAGGAGGTATGAGGACCATATGGATGAAACAGAAAATGTTGTAACATGAGCTAATGGATGGAAGCTGAAGCAGGTTAGATCCACTTCAACACCCAGGTGTGTAAGCATTGGAAGATAGTCCCCAGGAAGTGGAGGTTGCCATCTCTTGACATCTGGACTTGCCAATGGGATAGCTTGAGCCGAGCACAAACTACTGGATTCAGTCAAGGAATAAACGGCTGTAAAATGAAAAGACCCTATAAAATACCGTTGGTCTGGCTTGATGATGTAATGGGCATTTCTGGTATTAAATGCTAACAATCAATGACCATGGTAACAGCAGAGCCGTTGGCACAGCCTCCACAGGTTACGTACTGGATCCTCCTCCTCTGTCTCTTGGTGTCAACTGCCTTAAACAGTAACAAACAATTTCAGTGCCTGCATTTTGGAGGAGGGCAAAGAAAGGATGCGCCCTTAGCCATTTTTTCCACTTTTTACATGATGCCTTTTATAATTTTAATTCCCCCTATTATTCATAACATTGGGTGCACACAAAAGATAACATAAACATTTTAAAATTTTAAACATTACAGAAGATCTGCCTTGAGGTGTGAGCTTTGGAAATAAAATTAATTAAAATTAGGCCAAGGTCTTCCTTGGACCACAATGTGTTTGTGTCATATCAGAAGAAGAAATAGTATCCAAAAGAAGTTCACACTTGTGTGTTGGTCTTCTCAATAGATAGACCAGAACAGCAGAAAGACAGCACGAGGAACCATTAGCATTTGGATTCAGAGCGGGAAAAATCTCCCAGTACCATTAAAAGCGTATCCTTTGCGAAACCAAATGGCTCACAGTCACTCAGCTCCAGCCCAAGCTGTAGGCATATCTCAGTCAAGACTGGATGGGGCTTTGAGCAACCTGCTCTAGTGGAAGGTGTCCCTGCCCATGGCAGGCAGGTTGGAACTTGATGATCTTTAAGGTGCCTTCCAACCCAAACCATTCGATGATTCTAAGTTCTCAGGGCCAGATCATCTGAGGCAGGACTTGGTGTCTGCAGGGTACCTGGCACAACACACCCTGGGCCTCACCTTTGAATTGTAGATAACCTATGCTTAATACAAGTAAAAACCATATAAAGACAAATCACAATTATCAGTTCACCATGATTTATTTCTGTACTGGATGGTATCTGTCTAGTTAGTAGTGACTGACCCATAATTGCTCTGACATTTGGCTCTTTTATATACAGTCCCAGACTGGAAAAGAACCGAGAGCACATCAGTAACTTAAAGACGTCCTGTCCTCCCTAGGACCGAGGCAGACGGAGAAGCTTGCACAATTCCTGGATAGAATCAGCCTTCCAGTCTCCAGGACTACCAACATGACATATTCAAAAACACTGAAGTCAGGGAAAGAAAAGGAGGAAAAACATCCTGCCACTGCCAGCATTACCAATCAAGTACTAATGTTTATGAAATGAAAATTTTCTATGGCAGCTGGTGTTTTGCTAAACTAATATATATTCCTTAATACTATTTTCCATATTATCTCTGGCATTATCTCACTAAATATAATATAATTGTGCTGCAATAATAAAATAGAATACTACATATCCACAGTTTATAAAAATTCCTCTTCCCTGCTCTGCCTTGACAATGAATCAAACTGCCTGAGTAAGTGAAGTAACAGCTCGTTTGTCACTGTCCCAGACAGTTGTGTAAACCACTTGCTAGGAGTCCTGTTCACAAACTACTTTTGAATCTGATTTTAGGCTCTTGTCCTGAAAAGTTTCTATGAAAGCCTTAAATCTGCAACACGAAATTGTTCCTGACTTCTATTACACACATTTTTAAAAAAAATTTCACACTCAAAAATATCTGATGGAAATCTCCACGTAAGCCGGCGGGACTCATCACAACAGGCCCACCACCACCTGCTCACCTGGCAGCTTCCGTCTCCATCGGACTGGGAGAAAAACATCTTCCCAGTTCATTTGCAGTCAGTCACTGGAAACCCTGAGTTCTAACACCTGACCGACACGTTAGCCCACCCTGAAACACAACAGAAGCTGCCCTACAGCAAACTCTCAGCAGTGGGAGGGTGTGAGGCTGCCGGCGAGGTTCATGGCTCAGCCTGGGGCTGAGGGAGGATGCAGAGAGGTTCGTCCTAAGGAGAGTTTGGGTTATAAACTCTCCCAAGTTTCACCTTAAAAGAAAACCATTCTTTCCTAACTTTTCCTGTAGAAAAGGAAAAACCACATACAAAACAGAGTAAAAAATGTCCCTACCATTGAAACCTGGGGTCTCTGACCTGGGTCACTTTACTGGCCACCAAACCTTTTCTGCTTTGGGTAGGAGAGAATTCCCTGGGAGGATGTAGAAAGCGATGGGGTGTGCTCACATCACTCCCTGAACACTTGTGGAAATGAAGGTGTGTGGAGAGTCATAGAATCACAGAATGGTTAGAGTTGGAAGGGACCTTGAAGACCACCCAGTTCCAACCCCCCTGCCATGGGCAGGGACACCTCCCACTAGACCAGGTTGCTCAAAGCCTCATCTAGCCTGGCCTTGAACACCTCCAGGGATGGGGCATCCACAACTTCTCTGGGCAACCTGTTCCAGTGCCTCATCACCCTCGCACTAAAGAATTTCTTCGTAGTATCTAATCTAAATCTACTCCCTTTCAGTTTGAAACCATTACCCCTCATCCTATCGCTGCACTCCCTGACAGAGTCCCTCCCCATCTCTCCTGTAGGCCCCCTTTAGGTACTGGAAGGCGGCAATAAAGTCTCCCCAGAGCCTTCTCTTCTCCAGGCTGAACAATCCCAGCTCTCTCAGCCTGTCTTCAGAGGAGAGGTGCTCCAGCCCTCTGATCATCTTCATGGCCCTCCACTGGACCTGTTCCAACAGGCCCATGTCCTTCCTGTGCTGAGCACTCCAGAGCTGGACACACAACTCCAGGTGAGGTCTCACCAGAGCAGAGGGGCCATGTGTAGTGTATTCCACAATGGAGACTAACAACAGAGAAAACATGAACATCCAGATGTACCAGAAACAGTAACACACAGACATTTACATCCATCCATGAGGTGACCCCCACCCACCAGTGGAGTTCCTGGGGGAGCCTGCTTAGCAGTGGTGCTTCCACAAGCAGTGTCTATGCAACGAAATGAAGTATAGCTTACACAGGCCCAGCAGAGCTGCACAGAGAGGAGCTGGGTGCAGTGTACCTGCCACCTGCTTCTGGGAACAGCATGAAATCTCACTTGAGCTAATTCGCCCTGCCAAGAAGCTGATCTTGGGATGCACCAGATCGTATTCTCACTCGAAAGACAAAGAAACTAAAATAAACTGCAGGAAGGAGATTTTTCTTTATGAATACAGCTCCCAGGGCAGTAGGGCTTTTCCTCAGCTCTACAGCACCAATAAAAAGGAATTACAGAAGCTACATTACTAAAATTACCTTAGGCGTGTGCATATTCCTGCAAGAACTAGGAAAAGATTAAAACCAGAGCAGCTAGTGACAGCGCTGCCTCATCTAAAGGATTTGCCTACTGATGAGAGACAGATATGGTTCATGTAACTCGCTCTCTCTGGAGGAGAAGCCGAGCACCAGGGGCTGAAGGAAGTGCAAGTCAGTCCTGGCACAAGTGACAGGGCAGAGGTGCCCTTACCAAAGCCGGGGGGGAGGGAGGGGGGTGTTGTTGTACGGGACAAGCTGCAGTGCCACCTCCCTTTTTGTCCTGGTTTTCTCTTCTTTCCCCATTCTGGCAGGACTCCCCTTCTCCCTTGTTTCTGCTTCCTCTCTGCCTCCTGCCAGCGTAGTTCAAGAATTAGCAGGGGATGATTTTTGGCCTCCTTGTCATTACATTTAATTAGAAGACACCCTCATCTGCTTTGCTTTCGCCCTCCTGCCTGGTGGAGTAATTTGCATTTCACAGGCAATTCTCGGGCCGTGTTGAACATCTTCTGCCTGAAGTGAGCAGCACAGGGAATCACGCTGGATGGCTTGGCAGCAGCAGCTGTGGCACAGCCAAAGCCAGCAGCTGAAAGAACACCTGGAAAATCTACAGGATGGTTAAAAACTAACAGAAAAGGGAAAAATACTGAACGTGCAGTAGGACTGGGCTGTCAGAGGTGAGTGCAGACACAGAGAGCATCGTGACTAGGTGGCACACAGAGAGCAAACCAAAGCCCTGAGCCCCTCTCCAACATAGAGCAGTAAGAATTTTACTGCCATTAAGCTATCTACATCCTTTTTCATAGTTATGTCTGTGCCTGAAATATCACTTGACAGAATGTGGTTCTTGAATCCCCACCTCCTCTTTGAACGGCGCAGCAGTGAGGCAGTGGTTCTGTTTCCACGCTCCTTCGTCATCAGACTTTGCCAGTGCTGCTGCCCAGAGCCATGGCTCCTACCATGTCCAGTGCCAAGTCACTTGTTTGGCTTTGGTGAGTATCTGCATCCTCAATGTCGTCACAAACCATCTGCTTTCAGAGACCAGAGAGCTTTGCAATGCCGTGCTCCTTACCAGCAGGTTAATAATACAGCAACTGTGAGGTCTCCTCAGATGAAGATGATCATAGAACCAAGAACTGTCTAGGTTGGAAGGGATCTTAAAGATCATTGAGTCCAACCATCAACCTAACACTGTCGAAACCACCACTAAACCACGGCTTTAAATCTTTTTAAAAAGATTTAAATCTTTTAAATACCTCCAGGGATGGCAATTCCCCCACTTCCCTGGGCAGCCTGTTCCAATGCTTGACAACCCTTTTGGTGAAGAAATTTTTCCTAATATCCAACCTAAACCTAAATCTAATGATTACCAACACTTCCATAGTGCACGAAGTAAATCAGATCTTTGAGGAACAGTTACCTTCTCAGTGGATGCTGGATGCTAGAAGTTTTCGGCTTCTTTTTTATAACAGTAGAGATTATGTTGTACCATTTCAGATTGCTCTTGACTTCACTTTTGGCAGTGCCTGTTCTTAAGCCACGCTTCCATGGGTGAAACTTCCAACCTTCAGTAGTTACAAGTGAAATTCCCAACTTCTGCTGGGAATTTCTTCTGGCTTCTTCTGGCTTTTCTTCAGGTCCACTCTTAAATTGATCCTCAATTACTAAAACCACTAGTGGGCCAGGACATTGCTAAGGATGTGTCAAATACACCCTTTGTATTGCACCCTCAGCATGCACGTGTGTTCCCCAGGTGCCCAGCACAGGGCTGCCCCTCGTCAGAGAAAGTGGATCTTCATTAGAAATGAATGAAATGTCCTGTAGTGACAGGACAAGGGGTAATGGTTTTAAATTGGAAGAAGGGAGATTTAGATTAGATATTAGGAGGAAATTCTTTACTGTGAGGGTGGTGAGACACTGGAACAGGTTGCCATGGGAAGTTGTGGCTGCCTCATCCCTGGAAGTGTTCAAGGCCAGGCTGGATGGGGCTTTGAGCAACCTGCTCTAGTGGAGGTGTCCCTGCCCATGGCAGGGGGGTTGGAACTTGATGATCTTGAAGGTCCCTTCCAACTCTAACCATTCTATGATTCTATGAAAATGCAGCAAAGCATCAAATCCCCAAAGAGCTCCGTTGTTGGGAAGGCAACGTAGGAACAGAATGCTGAAAAGAAGCCTGTCTGCTGTATTTCTTTGCCGCCTGTTCACATGAGGTTTCTTTAGTTTAGTTCACTTCAAGAAACGGCAGTCATCTGGCAGAGCTGAAACGCAAATACGAATTAAAACGTCAGCCCTGGAATTTGTTTTGGCTAGAGCTCTACAGAGATAGGAAGATATGATAATTGTACAATTCGCAGACTCTAGGTGCTTCAATAGGATTGTCTGTGGATAAAACGAAGTAAATTGCCTTGAAAGAAACAATTCATTGAAATAATTAATTAAATGGGCTGCATCTTTAAAAAAAAAAGTAGTATCAGAATCTGCTCTCTTTTCTATAAAACATCAATCTGTTTAATGGAATTTGCAGTATCTAAAGCTTTCTTCTATATTTTATTTGCCTGGATAGAGCACGACCAAAGAAATCAAACGACTTCCCCATGACAGCATGGGAAATAAGGAATGCAAAGTAGATATCGGCTTTGAAAGCTGCAGTAGAGACACAGTTTTACAGTGGAAATAGCCCGTCTATACACGTACCTGCTCTACACACAAAAGCTGCGTTACAGGTTATTGACCAAGCTGGCTCCACACTTTGATTTCTATTCTCCAAGAAATTTTGAGAAAACATTAGTCTAAAAAAGTCACAGTTTTGAGCAATTCACATGGAAACCATTATATGCACTCCGAAAAAAAAGTAATTTTTCAAGCTATTAAAACAACCTGCCTGAAAAGACTTCCAAAATTTCACATGCACCCGGCACTACCATCCCAAGGGTGAGCCCAGCTGGACTCTTTACAATGTGAGCCAGTGGACAACCCGTGGTTGTCTTCAGTTCAAGTAAGACATGGAGAAACAAGCTCAGCCTCTGGTTCCCAAGGCCTTTCCCAGCAGCAGGGCTCTGGGGTTACATAGAATCATAGAATGATTTGGGTTGGAAGGGACCTTAGAGATCATCAAGTTCCAACCCCCCTGCCATGGGCAGGGACACCTCCCACTAGAGCAGGTTGCTCAAAGCCCCATCCAGCCTGGCCTTGAACACTTCCAGGGATGGGGCATCCACAACTTCCCTGGGCAACCTGTTCCGATGTCTCACCACCCTCACAGTAAAGAATTTCTTCCTAGTATCTAATTTAAATCTCCCCTCTTCCAGTTTAAAACTGTTACCCCTTGTCCTGTCACTACACTCCCTGATAAAAGAGTCCCTCCCCATCTCTCTTGTAGGCCCCTTTCAGGTACTGGAAGGCTGCTATAAGGTCTCTCTGGACCCTTCTCTTCTCCAGGCTGAACAACCCCAACTCTTTCAGCCTGTCCTCAGAGGAGAGGTGATCCAGCCCTCTGATCATCTTTGTGGCCCTTCATCTTCCACTTCAAGGCACAGCAATGACTTGCCTAGGAGGCACATACACCCCTGGCCATTTCCTCTCCTGCTTTTCCTTTGCCTGCCTTCTCCAAACCATGCTTGCTCCACTTGCGGCTTGTCCTTTAGTTGACTGTTTGTACCAGGTTTCTCTAATTTTGATACCAGCAACCCCAGCTCCATCCTTTCAACCACCCCAGACCGCTCCATTCCCCGCTGTAGCCCCCTTAACTAGATGTTCCTCATTCCTTCTTGGGCAACCAACGCTGCTCCCATCACATCATGCCCCTATTCTCCTCCCACTCCCACAGTTTTGTCATTCTCCTCTCTTTACTTCAGTGCTCTTGCATCTGCTGGTTCTTCTTGCATCTCTGTAAGTTAAAGTATAGCAGATTCAGGACAGACCTAACTTGGTTGTGCAAAGCTGATTAAAATCAGATGAGGAAAAAGTGATGTAAAGAGTCTGAATAAAGTTAATTTTGGACTAATGACTACATTCATCATACAGAAGAAGAGAGAGCAGCAGGGGTGGAAGGGGGAGAGGGGAAATAGCGCTGCAACTTGGAGTTGCAGAAGCTGCAGAGATCCAGCCGGGGAGCATCAATACTCCGACGCACCATGTTCACTGTGCTCTGCTACTGTGAATCACCATAAACTGCACAGCGTAAGATTTTATGTACCAACTGTGGGCGTTTAGTCAATTTTAATTGTATTTCATGTTGTGACAAGCCTTTGGAAAGAGACATTGTTCTGATGGAAATGTTTTCTTTCATTGTCACCTTTCCCATCTTTTCAAGATCAAAGCAAATTGTAGAAAAATAGAGCCTGAAGAACAGAACGGCTGAAGCAGATTGTTATACGGCTCCTGTCAGCTCGAAGGAAAGAACAACAAAATCAAGCAGCAGCAAAGCCTTTCCAAGGCGCGCTGCAGACGGGTGCTGCGGTGACCCTACGGGCAGACCCAGACCAGAAGCAAGCTGGACTGGGAACCACACCGTACGCTATAGGAACGCACTGACAACGTGGTCTTTGCTGGGATGGCTGGGTTTTATCTGAATCCGCTCCCTGCTTGGGAGGGAGCGGATTCAGATCATTACAGCATAAAATTGAGCACAGTGTGGTCTATGGCAAATCTCTCTGCTCATGAGTGGGCTTTGAATTAAGAAGCCAAGGCTGCTGTTCAGTAATGTAGCTGCCCACCAGCTACCCCTCAAATTCTGGTTAGACTGCGGGGATCATCTTTTCTTTCTGTGTTTATACACCACCTGGCACCGCAAGCTTCTGACCTCAAATGCTAATAAATTGACAATGCCTGCAACGCATTTCTTGTTCTAAAAAAAAAAAAATAAAATAAAATAAAATAAAATAAAATAAAATAAAATAAAATAAAAAAACAAAACCAAAAACCCCATCTGGAAACCGCAGAGATATCAAGTTTATTAAGAAAGGAATAAATGATCCTTTTTATGCTGTTAGTACTATTGGCTTGTAATCTCTTGACGCAGTTTAGATATTATGGAGTTTCAGATTTAATATTCCGCCCAGAGGATGATATAAAAGCCACTATTGATTTCCACTCCCAGTAAGCAGGCTTCATCTCTATGTAAATTAAAGATTCTATAATATATTTCACAATATAGATTAGTTGTCATTCAGGCATTGATCTATTCTCATACCAGCAGGCTGACTTATTGGCAAGTTCCAGACAATAACACACCTAACGGAACCTGGTTAGGCCTGTGCGCATTAATTAGTGCCTGCATCTACAGCCACATCATCAAACATCCTCAGGAAAATCTGGGATGGATTCCTTATGAGAGAAGGAGTGGTGTACACAGCAATGCTGCAAAAAGCATCACTCACCATCACTGTCCCAAGGGAAGAAACCAGAGGAGGACAGGGAGGGAAGATGACAATGTCTTCCATCTTCCAACTATTCAAATCCTCCGAGTATTTGGAGGAAGTTCCAGAGGACAAAGAAAGCAAAGCAGCAGCATAAACATGCCAAGGTCTTCCACACAATACCCCAGCTGGCTTCTGCCCTGACAGCCCGCCTGGGCAGCAGAGAAGGTCACCACCACCACCATCAGCTCTCCCCGTACCGCAACGAGGGTGTTTCCTACGTGCTCTTCCCTTAGTGAGCAGGAAACATTTGCTTTTTCCTCTTCAGAGTGGCAGCGGAGGCAGCAGAAGGACCCATATCATCAGTCACTGCACTTTGGGAGGGGAGAGCTTACCCTCATCTTGAAGATCCTTGTGACACGCTGGAAAAAGAATAAATTACCAGAGGGCACCAGGGACTGCATCAAGCCCTGAGCGGCTTGGTCTGACCTTAGAGCTGACCCTGATGTGAGCAGCACATTGGACCAAAGACCTCCTGAGGCCCCTCCTGCCCGAATTACCATGTGATCCTATGAAAGAGCAGAGGAAAGACTTCCTACTAAGGCTCATCTCCACCACAAAAAGGGGCACTGGAGCCTCAGGAAACAGCACTACCTCTTGCTGCTGAATATACTTCCCTTCTCGGCTAGGAGAGGTGGGTTCCCGATTACAGAATCACAGAATGATACGGGGTTGGAAGGGACCTCTGGAGGTCATCTAGTCCCACCACCCTGCCAAAGCAGGTCCACCTAGAGCAGGTTGCACAGGAACTTGTCCAGGAGGGTTTTGAATGTCTCCAGAGACGGAGACTCCACCACCTCTCTGGGCAGCCTGTTCCTGTGCTCTGCCACCCTCAAAGTGAAAAAGTTCCTCCTCATGTTTAGATGCAACTTCCCATGTTCAAGTTCATGCCCATTTCCTCTTGTCCTGTCACTGGGCACCACTGAAAAAAGACTGGCCCCTTCCTCTTGACACTCACCCTTTAAGTATTTATAGGTGTTGATCAGATCCCCCCCTCAGCCTTCCCTTCTCCAGACTAAAAAGACCCAATTCCCTCAGCCTTTCCTCATAAGTGAGATGCTCCAGGCCCCTAATCATCTTTGTAGCCCTCTGCTGTACCCTCTCCAGCAGTTGCCTGTCCTTCTTGAACTGGGGAGCCCTGTGCTTGCTCACAAAAGGAAGGAGGAAAACTTAGATCTGCCAAAACCTCACTCTGCCCTTCCAGTCCTTTTCTAAAAGGCAGCCACAAAACTCTCTCCTCCTCCTTGAAAAACAGCCTCATCAAACCCAACAAGGTCCTCAGGTTATTTTTCATTGGGCTGCTGATGGGCATTAGAAGACCTCTCAGCATGGTGAAACTCAAAGCCCAAGTAAGGCTGGAGAGGAGAAACCCAGGTTTTCTAGTTTCATCTTAGGCTCATCTACAGCCATCAGAATTCCAATAATGAAACCTGCTGTGCAAATGCAGTCCGTACAACTATCTTTTCTTTATTTAGTGGTTTTTATTACTGTGTAACTGAGGAGCAGAACAGCACATCCGTTCCCAGACAAACACAGTCTCCCCTGCAGAAAGAGGGACTTACACCATTTTTAACTCAAGCATTAGGTTTACAGCAACACCGTTAGTGAGCAGAGACACTCAGCATCCCTAGGGCTCAAGCAGACAATTGAACGCAATGACCACAAACGGAAACAAAGGAGGTTCCCTCTGGACATCAAGAAACACTTTTTCACAGTGAGAGTGACCACACACTGGCACAGGTTGCCCAAGAGCTTGTGGAGCCTCCAACCTTGGAGATATTCAAAAGATGCCTGGATGTGGTCCTGGGCACCCAACTCTAGGTGGCCTTGCTTGAGAAGGTGGGTTGGACCAGATGACCTCCAGAGGTCCCTTCCCACCTCAACCCCTCTGTGATTCTGTAAATGCAAAGCTTAAAATATCCAACACGAAGCTGCTGCAACTTACCCCTCCCCCCCCCCCCAAATTCCCTGGAGGCTCCTTATTAATTGCGCAGTGTCACATCACCTCACAACTAGGGCAGAGGAGGACTTGTGAGGACAATATAGGCGGGAGGGAGCTCAGCAGAGGTGCAGTGACTTCCTCAGCAGCCGTATCTTGTCGCTTCGATGCTTTTAACTTCATGGCAGTTTTACATTTCAGAGCATTTCTGCCTTGGTTCCAACTTCATCAAGGACTGGGGGGACCTGAGCCTCCAGAAGTGGGCACAGCTGCACCTGCACTGAGATTCGCTGTAGACCAGCTCTTACCGCAGTACCACCCGGTTACCGAGAGGGGAACAAACAGCTGAAAGACCTGCCGAGGACAGTTTCCGGGGACTTTGTCCTCCTGGAGCTACCAAATCAGTAGAGTGGAGCTCACATTAGATCATGTCTTAATAGCTGGGTTTCTCTCACTTCAGAATGCTTGTCTGCAGGGCACAGGGCCTCCACAGAAAACGTGTTCCTCAGGGGGAAAGAAGCTGGAGACAATGTTTTATTAAGATGACCAGCAATTTTAAAGACAATTAAATTTCACCAAAGTGCATAGAAACATTTGCTCTATGGTTGTATAGAAAAACAAAGGCATTGAGAGTTTGGGGAATAGTGAAGTGCATGAATCTCCATATCTTGAACTTCATCTCATCTGGGTTCTCATTCAGCCAAATTTTAATTAGAATACACTCTTATGATTGCCCCATTTGTCCACTGGAGGTCAGTATCTTTCTACAGAAAGACAGTCCCTCTTACCTGGTGTGTTTGCAGGGGACAGAACTCTTACAGCAGCACCTCATTCTCCTGCCACAGGGTTTTAAGGCTTCGGGTACAAGATGAAGACAGAAGCTTAGCAGGGGTCTATCGTTGCCAAAGGAAGCCCCCTCCTCGCATGCCCCTTCTCAATGAAGCTAAGATTTTAATACGGTCACACAAAGAATTGAAGGAACCTCACCTTTATCGTTTTCCCAGATATTAAGCCGTCTCAGGCAGGGTAAAAGCTGCCCGAGCCCTCCTGCAGCTCTCCTGCCACCACTGCAGCCCTGTAGGACCAAATGCCCGGTTCCCCTCTTGGGTAAAACGGCATCTAGTTGGGCAGGGACTTCCTAACTGATAAACAAACGTGTTCAAACATTTTCATGCTTCCTGCGTTATCTGGCCTTGCATTTTAATCCAATACTGAAGTGTAATTGCCAGCTGGTAGATTTTTTTTACTATCTAGTCACTCCTGCTTGGCTCGTTTGCCAGGACGAGCTCCAGAGCAGGCGCCTGTTTAGGCTGCTACACCCGCTGCGTAGGAGATGTGCTGCACCGCGTCGCTTCCAGAAACACTCCCTCATTAGCGATGCTCCTTCAGCAGCTGCCAACACTCCGCCAGATGCTCCCCGCACCAAAGATAGGGGTGTTTGCCTCTCCAGGCTGAGCAACAGAGGATGCTGAAGGCTGACAGCAGCAGTGGACAGGAGGGAGGGAGCGTGGTGGGGAAGGGTAAAGAGCCGTGAAACAGAGCTGATGGGCAGCCACACGTAGATCACACCCTGGCTGGTGCTGTGCCCACTGCTCATGGGTTTTACAGACTGGCTCCCTTCAAAGTCCACTTCTGAGTAACGTGGACAGGGCCTGACCAACCAGTTGCCATCATGGATGTTCAGGCTGCAGTTTCACCCATTTTCAGTAGAGGACCTGTCATCCATGGATCTCAAAGCAATGCCAGTGGAAGGAAAGGAACGTTATGAGGGACCCTCCTCGCCTTCATCTCTCTAGTTTGGGCACCAAATGGAAAAACTGAAACATGAAGTCTGATGAGCTGAGACAGTCCCCATACCATGTATCTCAAGATCTGGCCCTTTCAAATTCTATGTTATTTTCTTTACCTTCTGTGCTAATAAATTAATGGTGCCTTCATGGAATTGTTGGAGTTGGAAGGGACCTCTAGAGATCATCTAGTCCAACTCCCCTGCCAAAGCAGGATTGCCTACAGCACGTTACTCAGGACTGCATCCAGGCGGGTCTTGAAGATCTCCAGAGAAGGGGACTCCACCACCTCCCTGGGCAGCCTGTTCCAGTGCTCTGTCACCCTCACCGTAAAGAAGTTTCTCCTCATATTTAAATGGAACTTCCCATGTTCCAGCTTGTGCCTGTCACCCCTTGTCCTGTCACTGGGAACCACTGAAAAGAGTCTGGCTTTAGTTCTGTCCTGCCAAGAGCCCTGATGTTCTCAGAGGGAAACTTTGCTCTTTCCATCCCACTACTATTCCATTTCATTCTACAAACGCTTCCTGAGCCAACAACTTTTTCTACACCCTTTCTACAGCTCTGGGATCCCTGTTAGCATCCGAACAGATGGGTGAGAATAAACGGTCGCTGCCCAAAACCCAGAGAGAAGTGATACCTGCGGCAGGCTGGTAATTACAGCAATTGTGCAAAGCTCACACCTGGAAGCCTTAAAATAGAGCTGCGCTTTAGAAGTACGCTTTACCCACACATTCCTTAAATATCCTACCTCCCTGAATATTCATGTTTCGCTTTCTGAGTAGCAAACATTCCCAGTTCACCAGTCTCCTTTAATAATTCTTGTATTCATGAATTTTAAAGAAGACCTATTTCCTATTTAAATGTCAACTTAAGTCTATTTATCCTGATCAGGCATTGAGGCCAGCAGCACTGCCAGCGCCGGTTGTACTCTCATGTCTCATCTGATCAGTGAAGGAAATAAAAGCTGAAGCAGGCAGATGGCTGAATCGAAGAGAAAGGTCATTTACATGCTACAACTGATAAGGTGAAGGAATAAAATAGATAAGGTGATCTTCAGGAAGAAGGTTAAAACTTAGCCTCACCATTCAGAGCGTGTTTCTGTATGGAGATAAAATAAAACAAAGAGAAGTATCATCAATTATTCATTGAAATGTCTTCTCCTATTGTTTAGCACAGGAGAAATCCTGGCCTTTCTCTTCTTCCCCATCTCTGTCCTAAAAATCCCATTTAAGGGACAGAAGAATGCCACAGATCTGTGGTGTTATCCTCCCCATTTAAGTGAGGCATCTTGTACTTAAATGCTTTTTCTCTGGTAACACGGTAAGTAAGAAGCAACATTACAGCTAGACAACTCCCACGTTTCTTATCTCAAATAATTCAAGTTGTTAGCAGCTGCCTCAGAATTTGGTGTATTTTAACTAGGCTTGAAAATCCCTAAAGTGAGGATTTATTATCTCTTTCGGCAAAGTACAAAGTAAATCTATCATGCCATATAAATAATTCATATGAATTCTAGAAACATAGGAAGGAATATAGGTCAGGAGGGGCACCACAGGAGAGGGATGGAGCGTCCTTTAAAGCATGTGGTAGACCTAAATTCAGTTTCCTAGACAGACCGTGTCAACTTAAAGAATGAAGATGGCTCTTAAATAATTTAAAAAGCAAAGGGGGACTTGACAGTTACTGAGGGTTTTGAAGAGAATAGAGAGGATGAACAAAAATGAGATAACTGGGGTTTTTTTTCAGGTAAGAATTTGTCTGATGGAAGTCAGTAGGGTACAAGGTAGCTTCCTTGCTTATCTTTCTTACAAGATTTGTGAAATGTCACAATGGTGGTTTTCAACAGTTATGGCAAATCAGTGACTGGTCACTGGGAGAAGCAATGAGCCAGCAGGATCCATATATCTCACAGTAAACTCCAAATGCCCCTAGGAACCTTTGACGTTTATAAGTAGTCAAGATCCAGGTACACGTCAATACTTCAATGTACACACTGAAACACAGCACCACACACATTACATACCTTAACGTACTCGTCACAATCAGATTAAATATTTTGATGAATCTACACAAGAGATCTTCACAGCAATCCAAAAAGTGCATTAACTACAGCAAGCAAAACTTCTAACCATTTGTTAAAGGAAAACATGCCATAAACCGAAATCACACAGAAATAAACTTATGAGGAAGCATTTGCAGACAGTCTAGAAAGTGTTGCTGTGGTAGCTGTTCTGAGAATATGAAACAAAATAAAATCCTTCTTCCTCAAATACAGAAATAACGCTCACAACAATGGCAATCAGAAGGAGCTTCACCAGCTGCATGAAGGCACCATAAGAAAAAGAAGGTTTAGCAAGTACGCTAAATTTGGAAAGAAACCCAAACAGAACAGACAAATGAACTGAACCAGGTGCAGCTGAAAACACCATAAAACCAGACCAGAGAAAATGCATACACACATATCTGAAAGAATGTCCTGAGCAAAGCTAACATGAGGTCTCACACGGCTGGAATGAGCAGTAACTTCGGAAATACTGAAGTTTCATCACTAAGCTAAGCCTGTGATAAACAATCCTGCTACTACCATCATCCTCTGTGGAGGAAGGCCTCGTACCTGGAAGCAGCACCCCTTGTAATGTCCTCTGTTACCAGCACAGCCACAGAACAAGAGTCTACTCATAGGAACGACGCCATGGCCAACCAACCAAACTGCAAGTCCTGCTCATGCAGTGAAGGGGAAAATCCTTGGCTGGTAACATGCAAACTACCTATTAAAAACCAGAAGGAAGAGACTCGAGAGAGAAGGATGCAGAGGGACGGGCTGCAAGTGAAAATCAGCGCTGGGCTACTGACTTCAGCACAGCAAAGACATTTTCACAACAGCTGGGGACTGCACCCAATTTGCAAAGGGTGACAATCAACATGCACAGGCCATTCAGCAAGTCGGAGAAAGGTAACCGATGAGGGACCAGAAAGTTACATTTGCTAGAGAAAGGGAACGTGAACAGCAGCTTTACTCAGAAAACTGAGTAAGGAATGCATCAGCCTGATTTTCAAGAAAAACAGAGAAAACGGCTGACTTCTGCCATCTCCTTCAGTGTAGTCGGTAGGACTCCTGTTTAGGGTTCCTCTCAAAGAGAGACAGGACAGACTGGCCAACATTAATGGGTATTAGGGTAACTCTGTCGGATCCCCAGCCCTCTCTTCCTCCCTTTAACCCACCCTGCATTGGCAACGTGAGTGACTGCTGAACGGGGCAGCTGGTTTTCACGTGGCCTGACAGCGTGTTAGTGACTGAAAATGCTGAGTGGCTCAGAAAGGCAACATGTCTAAGCCAAGCTGTTGAGACATCTCAGGAAGAGTTGCCCTCAGCTCTAATCTCTAAAACGCTCTGCACGTGACCTCCCACCAAGAGAGAAGCGCAGAAGTACTCCCTGCTCTGGCTAATCAGATAAGAACCTCTCTATTTATCTGCAGCAGTAAGAATTAATCTCCAAAGAGATTACTATATTTAGCTAAGAATCTCTTAAGGGCTACTTGTTTTCTTATGCAGCTGAAAAAAAACCCAGTCCGGCACAAACGTATGCGACTACGTTCCACACGGAGCACACACCAATGTCCATCTAGATGAGAACACGTTTCTCAATAGAAACCTACAGATATTTGACAGCACATGAAAAAATACTCTTTGCCTCCACCTATTGCTACAAAAATCAAAATATTATATTCCTTCTCCCTGTTCTGTACTTAAAGGACTTTTTTTTTTTTTTCTTTTCAGTGTTCCCGTTCTTTCTATTCACCCCTAATGAAAGACAATGGTCGACTGGAAACCTACAGTCCTTCCAGAGTTTCCACACTTCCTTAAGTCCAAGGGACTGGGGAAGGACATTCAGTGCCAAGCTCCAGTCACTCCTGACTATTCTGTGGCGGATGCCAGAGCCTGAGAGATTCTATCAGGGATCGTCATTTATTTTTCACTCCCTGTAGAGCACCGAGCTCGCTGACAATGCTGAAGTACGTGAACGCAGAGCTGCCTCAGGATGCTGAAAATCCTTGGACTTCTGTGTGTGTGCATTTGTGCCCGTGTGTATGTGCTGGTATCAGGATACCTCAAACTCAGACTCAGAATGAACCGCTCGGGCTGGCTGCCCCCACAACAGGGCAAGAGACTTTCCCCAAAGCAGACTATGGCAGGTTGCATTTCTTTGCTTGGTTTTTCAGGAGGAAAAAGGGTAATGTCATCTTAAAAAAAAAAAATTTTAAAAATATTTTTAAAAAAATCACTGTCAGAGCCATCTTGTGATAAGCTGTTCTAATATTTATTTCACTCTGCTGCTAAGAAATAGTATCTCAGCTCGAGATTGAATTTGTTCAACTTCCAGCCACACGATTCTGATGAATTTTTCATTATCATCAGGTTTATACTCAGTTCAGTTTACAGTGAGATTTTAAACATTTTCAGAAGTTACACATTCGCTGTATCCTTATGTGTGTTGTTTCAAGTGGAAGCAAACACCTCTTCGTTATTAAAACAACGGCTGGCACATGAGAGATAGCAAACCTGCAAAATACATCACAAGAATCGATTTCCCAAAGAGTAAATTTCCCTTCCTCCCAACTCCATTTGCATACTGCAAACGAGCTCAATTTTGAGCTTGTTCTGAGCAGCCTGCACCTCTCTCACACATAAAGATTTTTTTCTTCTTCATGTAGTTCATCTTAGTACAGAAAAATCTGAAATATCTAAAAATCCAACTGATGTCAGGTTAGTTACATGGAAATATTTTTAACATTCAAAAGACAACCATAAAAACTGCAGAAGCAGTACGCTGAGTGATCAGTCTTAACTCCAACCCCAACTGATAAATGGGCAGTTATAAATGCTTTACTAAAATAGCCTTTGAATCAAATTGTTGGCTCATATATTCAGTTTTTATGTAGAATTGGTACCTTTGCTCTAAATTACCTGAGTTAAGTTCAAATCAATGATGGAAAATTTCAGCAAAATAAGAACCAAGCGCCAGAGGGACTGGAATTTTCAGCTGAACATAGTAAAGATTCATTTATTTTCCCAGGAAACAACCAAGTCTAAGACGCATAAACAAATCTGTTTAATTTACAATTGGGCTACTATATTACACAATTGGTTTATGTAAGTTCTTCCCAGTATGATGAAAAGCCTCCCCTGTTACCATACCAGGTTTTAACCTGATTATAATTAAAAGATTAAAAATATTTTGCAAGCAGGCAGACACTGGTTTGCATTTTACAGTATTGTGCTTGGTGTCATTAACCTACAAAGACTCTTTCTTACTAAAAAAAAGTGGGGAAGGGGACTTGCTCATACAACTCATACATTCTGCCTTGTTCTTCCTGGAAGCAAAGCTGTTGTTTAATATATTTCACAAAAAAAAAAAATAAAGCTACCTGTAGGGAAACTAATACCTGTTTACACCAGCCAAGAACTTCACCTTGGAGCTTGAATCAAGGTTGCAAAAGAACAAAGTAGCAGCACGTTAGGAGGAGCAGCAGTACCTTGAAGGAATCTGGTTTTGTAGACTCCAGCCTCCATCCCAGTAAAAACGTGGTTCCTGGGATCACAGATAGCATTCGGGAGCTTTACATTTTCATTTCTGTTATTTATCAATAAGGGATAAAGATTAATAGCAAAATCTTACTAATCTAAGGAAAGAAACACAAGCTCAAAAGTGAGATTTTATTCATATTTGTTACTTATTCACAACCCAAAGTGTGATAAAACTGATAAAAACAGCCTAGAATAATGTTAGTTTACATCACTAAATTCAATTCACATTTTATTAATAAAATACCGAAAGGAAAATGACAACATTGCAGGTTCAGAAAAACAGGTTGGCTACTATGACTGAAAAATCTACACTATCTTAACTGCTCACAACCGATTCCTTGTTTAATGCTAATTATTTAAAATGAACACCAATTACAAAATTTCAGACACCCCCAACTCCTGTGCTCATAAAATAGATCTTCTGTCATATCAAATTTCAGTAGATTGGAAAGAATTTTCTGCTGAGATATATCATTTCAGCAGGTATTAAAAGAATACCGGGAGTACTCTCCCCACCTGTGCAGCGACGTAACGACGCAGTCCCAGCTGGGCTTTTCGCCCACCCACCCAAAGAATCGGTTTGCAGGGCCCTGTGCAAGCACTTCATGATGATAAGAACAAACCATCTCTCGTACAGTGATGAAAACCACCGTCGGGCTACGGCCTAAATTCTGTCCTCTGTGGTGGACGCACAGACCTCAGACTCCAGGGCACAAAATAAAGCAGATTTCAGCTCTGTATTTTAAGGCAAAGACAAACCCAGCTCCAGCTGCAACGGAGATGAGTATCTTCAGCTGCCACCAGTTACCAAGAGCTGAAGTTGCTCATCATTATGCAGAGATTGGCCATACTTTACGTGATGAATTTTAACACCCACATTGAGGCAGGATGTTACAACCCTACCATAAAGACAGCCACCACAGCTTGAAAAAAACAATACGCAGATTAAACAGCAAATGCAGTAGCCAATAGTTTGCATGCAAACATCATGTTAGACTGTTACATTCCCAGGACTGTTAACTGTGTAAACACAGGTCAGATAATTATCTTCCATTTCTCTTTTTATTTTACATACTTTTTTTACTTTTTTTTTTAAAAAAACAGACAGGGCCTCACAGGAAAAAAAGGAGTTTTACCAAATGTTAGACCTGGAATTACACAGACTTCAGTTACAAAGATTAAAACTGTAATCTGGTAAGGAAAGAACTCTTTCCCTGCTATGAATACATTTTTAAAAGCCTCATTAGGCAAAGCAGCAGCCTGACTCTCAGTTCAAAAGAGAGAAAAAAAACAAAAAAACATTTTAATACTGTACTTAAAAAAAAAAAAAGGTATTACTTTTAAAGAAAACAGAGACAGCCAAAGCAGACTGTATGGCAGCAACTCTTCCTAGGGCAGGAGAAAACAAGTGTATATATACACGGCATAGTACCTAAACGGCCATTAAAGCTGCTTTAACTGCCAATGTTTTATCAATGGGATGTATTGGGAAAGAAATACATTCAAAGTAAGAGTAGTTTTGAGTAAACATGCTACAGGAAACGGAAAACGATCTGTTATGACTATACTTGTACAAATCAACAACAAAATATATTTACAAACACTTATACCTCTCCAGGCATAAAGACCAAGTTTAATACTTGTGAAATGTATCTGATTGCTAGATCTGGACTGTTCCAATCTTTAGTAATAGCAGAGTAACATTTCTACACTGCAATAACCATATGGCTTCAATCAGGTCTATCCTGAAGTCTTTGCATCTAGTTGATCTGTACCACAAAAACTAAAAGCTCTACAGGTATTTTAACTTTCATTTGTAACGTGGACGTGCATCCGCTACGTACCCGAGACTCCCCAGCTCTCTACCCAACAAGCAGCCAGCAGCCCCGAGCTGGTACCAGTACAGACGTATTCAGTCTGCTCACAAAACAGTAATCTGGGGTCATGTGGATTCATTCTCCAAAGCATACATTTCATCATCTGCTACATTTTTACGATAAAAAGAAAGATTATATAAAATCAATTCTGTATGCAAAAAAAACTAATCCCAGAAGTGATTAAAAATAGACTAAAGTGGACATAATTAATAACTAATAAAAAAGCTAAAAGTCCTATTTATGGAACTCAACACTTCACTCAGTCATATAGTTAACTGCCCTCAAAGACTAACAACCAGACCAATTCACAAGTACCTAAGTTGCTTACATAATTAAAAGAATAAGATGTAAAGTCAAAAAAATATATTTTATCCCTTCAAGATCAGGAAAGTAAAATAAAATGCTGGTTCTGTAACAGTGCAACAACTGCAGCATATTTTGCACGCAGCACATGATTTGCTACATTTAGTGGCACTTAAGTATTATGCGGTAAATACTGAAAGTAAGACAAGTTTCTGATCTGCATAAGCATAATCACATCATCATTACCAGAGTTGCTAAGCTACAGCTTTCTGAATAATACCAATTCAAATTTAGCACTTCCATCACTAGCCTTAATACACGTCAACGTCCTGCTTTACATCTTGCTAAGAAAGTAATCACTGAAGCCAAGTATTTAATGAACTTGCCACGAGGCTTGGACCAGCTTCAATCTGACCAATCGTTTTCATCAAACTCTGAGTCATCATCAGAATCGCTGTATTCCACAGCAATGCGTCTTGAGAGGATGGTCGCCACATCGTTTCCAACGGGCTCTCGCTTTGCTTCTTGCTCACGTTGCTCCTGCACCTTTTTCAGCTGGATTCCTGTAGAGACAATTACTCTCAGATAAAGTTTTCTGCACAAGAGATTTTAAATTTCATATTGTTATTAGCGAGCTTTTGTATTCTAATGATATATTCGGCAGGAAGAAGAAAAAAAAAAAAAAAATTGAGTTAGAGAGCCTCCCTGAGCAAGAAAGAGACAAAGACAAAAAAAGCAGACTGGAATCAATTCTCAGAGACTGAATACTTCTAGACTTTTAAAACTGTCAACTATATGTTAAAACTAAATATTCAAGACCGTACGGGCCCTTTTGATCTGAAGATGAAAGTTTTCACAATTGTATTTGAAAATACCATTAGACCTACAGCTCCATTTTGTAAGCAAAGTCCAGAGCAGCCATTAGTCACTGGTTAAAAATCAGTGGGCTGAAACCTGGTGTTGGGGTAACTCAGTTCTTCTGAACAGGAGCAAAAATCCATGTACCACTGCTGGCAACTTTTCATAATGAGCACAAGTTCTGTTTTCATTTGATTATGTCCACACAAGCACTAGAACATGTTTGACAAAGCTGTACGACTTTGGGCACTAGAAAAAGATCCAAAGTCAAGGTTCAGAAATGTTAGATTGGGTGTGTGGTACCTGTGGTTTAACCAGTCTCTCAATGACATTCTGCCCAGCTGGGAACAGAAGCCATGACCCTGGATCACTGGAAAACACAGTGCTTTCATGGAAAAAAAGAAATGCCTGAAACTCAGTGCCCACTTACCCATTCGAATGGCAGCAAGAAGATCGCTCCGTGCATCACTTATTGGTGGCTGAGCGGGTTCGTGCCGTTTTGCCTCTGCAGGCGGAGGAGCGTGCATGGGGGAGGAAGAGAGGGATGAACCTGCAGCAGGAGGGCCAGGAGGGGGAGGAGGTGGGCCGGGAGGAGGAGGAGCGGTGACAACAAGCCCACTAGAAGGAGGAGGATGAGTAGCTGCGTATGTAGAGCCAGTCACCAGTCCAGAATGGGAAGGTGGCACAGGAAGCTGAAGGGGACTAACAAATGCTGTTTGTGCTGAAGGAATCATAGGGGGAGGAGGAGGAGGGGGAGGACCTGTAGGATTGTAATAATCCACCATCTGAGCTGGAAGCATCCTATATAAAACAGAACAAAAACATTTAATGCATTGAAAGTTAGGACTTACATAATCATCACCCCTTAAACTGCTCTCATCCAACCTCAGCTAAAACAAAAATCAAAAGGAATTTAAACTGGTGAGTTGAATATGCGGCTGATTACAAACATATGAATTGTCAAATATTGATCATACATTGAGATTTAAGGCATATGATGAAGTTAAAGGCAATGTCCTTTCAGCGCTCCACAAAGTGAGATTTTTATCTTAATACTCCTTCCTAGTTAAGTATAAAGCTGTATTTGTTACTAAAGACCTACTCTGCGAGAATATTAATGATGAAGAAGGGCCTATGATGAAGAAGGGACCGAGAAAACTGCAGACTATGCCTATCACTTCCATAGAAGACCAAGTGTTAGAACAAATATTAAGAGATAATAAAAGACATAAGCATGGTGGACAATGGAAAGCATGAATGGAAAGATTTACCCAAAGGTATATCATGCATCTCATGTGCTTCTTTAGTCAAGTTTATCAATTTAAATATTATTTAATTAAATTGATATATTTGATTGATACTTTAAAGAGGAGGAACAGGGAAGAGCTAATTTCTTTGTTAAGAGGTCGTTAAAAGAACTCTTAAGCAGAAAAAATGGGAATTAATATAAGAGTTATGAAGTAGGTATGAAGTAGGTAAAGAACTAGATATAGGAGCCAGGAGTTGAAGGGAAGTTACCGATGACATTCAGTGATACATGTCAATGTATGACAACTGTGATACACTGACAATGGCCATGTACCTCGGGACTAAGCACAAGTATTTCTGTTATACACTGGAAATAACAGAGAAAATGCAGGTTGGAGCAGTCAATTGTAGCAGAACTGAGTCATCTACAGCATGATACAGTCATGAATCAGGCAAATGCTATCCGGGATGCATCAAGTGAGGCTGAAAAACCTTGCCTTGCTTAGTTTAAAACAACACAGGCAAGAATGATTACACCTTTCCAGGGGTTACAACTTGAAAGTTCAAGCTGTTTAAGTAAAAAGAACAAAGAGGCACAGACTGGTTAGAAAAGAGATGTCTTCTTGCTATTGGAGAGCCAGTACTCTGGAGCAAGCCTTCCTTCAGAATGCATTCAGGCAAAATATCTCCATAGGAGTCTGATAAATTCATATCTTGAATTACGGAGGTGTCTGTGACAGTAAGGAAACTTGATTCTGTGTCTGAGGAGATCCCTTTCCAATTCTGTCATAAGCTCCTTTAAGAAGTCATTTCAGGGAGGCAACACAGACTGCCACGTTAATCCCATTCAGTAATACTTTTTCTGCACGTTGCCTGAAGTTTAAAATATTATTCAAATTATGCTGTAACTATTTTCCACTTTAAAGGAAAATTATCCCCTTTTTAATATTATATTAGGAAACCTTAATATTTTACAAGCATATTGATTTCACCACATTCAATACATAGTTCATTATTTCTGCTTTCACTATTTATTTACTTAAATTCTGTTGCTACATAGAAATTATACCATTTTTTTTCGGTCCTTCCCAGGGAGATAACGAATGGATCTGGAGTCTTTTTGTGTGTATGCATTATATGTTATGATGGTTATGAAAAACATGCATCCCTCTAGTTTTGTCAAGAATGCACTGGAATAAATCAGGAGTTTTACCCATATTCTGCTGGTACCACAGGTACTGAGCTATGTTGGCCATCTGAAGGCTGGGGTGGAGGTGGAGGTGGTTGCTGAGGTCTGTTTAAAGTAGCATGTCGTACAGTGGTGGAAGGTGGTCTGTATTCATGCTCATGGCTTTGGGATGCTGCCATGTACTGTGGACCATCTCCTGTTCCATATGAAGGCATTGCTATCTGCTGATGGAGGGAATGATTCGGAGTAGCAGGATAAGAATAATCTGTAACATCAGATGCATGGGACCTAAAATTAAAGTAAATCGATGCAGAAGAACAGATTATGTGAGTGTAACAGGGTATTATCTAAATAGCTCACAAGAAAAGCTAAAAAGAATGCAAACAGAATTATTTTTGTCGTAACAGGACTCCCTGATTATCAAGCACCATTCCCTTGTAAGTCCACAGAGCACAAGAACAAATGCAACAAAAAAACATGGTTCAGCTTAACAAGACTTGAAAATAAATTAGTCTGACAAGTCAGCATAGAAGGACTGAAATTGAGTGTTTTTAATATTTCAGCCTACTAGCTGCATGCAGAATGTCGTCCTATAACACAGAGGCAAAAAAGTTTAGAGCTTTCTCCAGATTTTAGAGTGCTTAAGTAACCATAAGGAGGTAGATTGTTCCTGTCCGTGATTTTGACAGTCCATTTTTTGAAATTTTAAGTATTATCAGGCCTGCCTTAAGTTAACAATAGCAGCAGAAAAAGGAAAGCAATACCGCAAGCACTCACAATTATGCAGAAGAATGCACTTCACCAAAGCAGAGAAAACCAATTTCAAAAGTTAGAAAATGCTTTTTATTTTGTTTGTACAATTAATTTTGCTGGAAAGGCTTAGAGAAACTGGGAAATGTAAATATTAGTTGAGCAGAGAGTTCATAAAGATACAAAGTCTAGGATGCTCTGTCAAATAAGCCCAAGAGAGGGAGCAAAAGGATCTCTTCATCCCATTACTGTGAACAGTTGTTTTAGTAATGAACAATCGTGCAGCCTGGCTTTTAGTGAACACAGTAAACAGATGCACTTATCTGTAAGACTGGAAGCAAGGTAAGCAACAAAAAGCCAGGGCTTTGAGTAAAACAAAATGACAAACCCTTTGGGCATTTTGTCCTCTTTCATGCTTCCTGCCTGTTCCATTTTCTTTGCGTCACTCATGAACTCAATGCCCATTTTCCTTCTCTCCCACTCTTCTTTTCTTGTTCTTACTTTTCTCACATTAATTTGCTGGTTTCTGTTTGGATTCAGCTTGTGTTTCTCTCTCTGAAGTACAATAAGTATAACAAATACATTGTAAATTGCCACAGTCTGGACACTTGGATGTCAACGTTAATGCGCAAGTCTTACAATTCACCAACGAGAAGAAACGAGCTTTTTTTTTTTTCTACTTTAGCATTAAAAAAGAATCACAATACAGCCAAATACCCTTCTTGGGGACCTTATTTATAAAGTACTGCTCATGCAGTAGCTATCAGCATAAAAAGTCTCTGCAACCAGTACTTACTTCTGTATGTATGGGGTTTTTATAGCTTAGTTCCTACAGCTAACACTAACCCAAAATAAAAATTCAAAAGCCTTCTCTCCACCTCACTACCACTCACAGAATTAACCCTTCATGCATGTAAACCACAGATTTCAGGATTAAATTCCAGTGAATCAAATATCAGTCATCAAAATTCTCCATATATTATAAAATTTGAAAGAGGCTTATATAAGTACAAGGTACCTGTCATACCACAACACCTAACGTAAGGATGCATCCTACAATTTCTGCTTAAAAATCCCTACAGATTGCAAATATTATGGATACCTGCAACCAGTCAAATACATGTTGACATTTGTGGAAGATACAAGCAATACGCTTCAATATGATTATTTAAACTTGGGAATCCAGGAAGCAAGGTGTTAAGGCTAGAAAAAGACTCAAAATGTGTGAAACAGAACTCATGGTGAAAAAAATCCACATCTTGCACTTGACAGCTGAACATCAATGCCATTTTACCAGATCAACCTATGGAAAGCATAGTCTTAAAGAAACATTACAGACTGACAAACAGGAGACAACGTTTTGCATTTGAAACTGTAAAAAATAAAAACTGGTGACTAAAGGATTTTAGACAGAGAGAGGGGGTCTGAATACATTATTGAAACACCAACAGCAATTTTAAAATTTTTTTTTTGTTTCAATTACAAATATTACATATACAAAATTCTAAGCAGATTATTATTTTTAAGTTAATCTCCACTGGACAGTGGACTAAAGGTCTCGGTCCCACCTTTGCAGTGGTGGCTTCTTCCTCAACTTAGCCATTCAACAGTTTAAACACTAAAATCATCACATAATTTTTCCAGTAGATTCTATTTATTCCTAACATTACTGCTAGCAATTAACCATGACAGACAGAGAAAATGAAATAAGTGGGAAAATGCTCCAGTGAGAGCAGCTTAGTGAAAAAACTCAGACTTCTGTGCACACCCGGAGAAGGTAACTCCCACTGAGCTCAAGGGGTATCTTAGTCAATGAAGATGAAATTCTGCTGTGTGTCTCTAAGCAGAGATTTCTGCTATTTCAAGCAATAATGTTGCATCTAGTTTTGTAGTTTGCTTTTTAGACAAATAAAACATCGATAAAGTTAAACTATTCCCCCATTAAAGCATTCTGTTAGAGGCAAAAGTATGCTCGACTGAGTAATCACAGAAAAATATTTATTAAGCTATCGGTGGCATAACATGCGACCAACTAGACAGGAAGGAAGAGGTACTGACATTATCTAGCAGAGGCAAACTTAAATGCTTTTGTAACTACAGCTACTCAAGATCAAATACAAAGCATGCAGCAAATATTTATTTCACTACATTACAACGACAAAACGCTCATCTGAAGCTGGGGAAGAAAACAAATCATTACAGAATTTCTTAACCTTATTTATGCTTTAAAATAATTTTGAGAAGAACTCTAAAACATGCATTATATGTTCTGTCTCTTCTAACTATTCCCAACCGGTAAAAACACCTAATTCTACTCGGTATTTCTGAACATACAACTGTGGTATAACAAGCAGCTTTGCTGTAAACAGACCTAGTATCTGGGGACAGTGATCCCTCGGAAGATGCTCCATGGTACACACTTTGAGACAACCTGTTGTCAGGTCTAAGCTCTTTGTCATATGCCATCATATTCCACTCCTGGCGTCTGTTCCTGGCTTTTCTAACCTTTTTCACCTCACGGGTGGTGCCATCTATACGCTTTTGCTCCTAATGTTCAAACAAAAGAAATAAAGCATGCAAAGAGAGAAAAAAAAGGAAAGGAAAAAAGCTGGTTAAAATGCAGTTAGAGTGCATGAAAATAAGACCAGATTTACAGATGAAGCCAAGTCTTCATGAAATTTCTCTGCACTGAAAATATCTCCTTATACTACGAACCTCCTAAGTACTGACTGCTGCTTTCCCCTTCTTCTGTAGGACGCACATGCTTGTGTGATACTGACCCACTGTTTTTCCCAATACAGAAGAGTGACTGATTCTAAAAGCCAGAAAGTTTAATTCCTTCTGGCATCGTATGTCATTTATTTAGACTGTCCTGAAGCACTTGTAATATCTTTCTCCTGCAAATCAATCTTACGACAATATGTTAAATATACTCAGGGTTATTTTGATTATTCATTAGGGTCACAATCACCTGAGATCTTGGGGAAGTATGGAAAAATTTCCTATTTCATAGAGTCTATGTGAAATGATTTTTACGTTTAACTTCCTCTCCCTTCTTAGATCTGATTAACTACCAAAATTCCTCCTAGTTTTTCCTCATCGTTGTTTCCCATTATCTTACATAAAAATGAATTACACTAATCCTCTCTGCAACATGTCAGTAATATTCAGGCCGGTAATAATGTATTACGGCTTGATAGCTTCATGACAAATCAGCCTGTTTAGTTTTTTTAAATCTTTCTATATAATTTCAGGCCCGATCAATGTCAGTGTTTATCTATCGGTGAGATCTCCTAACAGTGGAACTCAATGCTTTCACACCTCTGAAATGTTGTCCTCACCTACTTCTGACTACTCACTATGAATATAAAAACCATATTGATGCTTAACTAGAAAAACAAGTTTGCTCAATCCAAACTGAGAAGGGTATTTTTTTGCTACTCTTTTTCTCAACATTTACGAGGGCATTGGATTTTATTTTTTTTTAATCAGCTCTAGAGCCCACATCTTAGATTACGATTCATAGACAGGTTAAATATATTTTATCTATTGATAAGGCAGTATTAGGCTTTTGGCCACTAGAAAAAATAGTTTCTCAGAAAATAATCATATTGATAGTCTGAGAACGCAATCATATTCAATTGTATTTAGAGAAGAGTTCAGTAAAATGCTCATATATGCAAGCCTTTTATTTTGGAATCTCTACCTTCAAAGTAAGGGATAATAGTTGGAAAGCCAGTCTCACCAAAAAGAAAAAGAAGAAATGTATAACACAGACGAACATGGGTATTTTACTCCAACTGTCAAACAGCACTGAGTAAATAATACTGAAATAATGCATTTGGTGTTACACAACTAACAAAAAAAAATAAAAATCTATCGAATGGCTTGCCTGCCCATGTTTTGGATCTCTTGCTTGTTCATGCATGTCCATATGAGGGACCTGCTGATCCACATCTGCTAACATTAAGAATGACAGAGAAAAGTCCTTTTGAAGTTCAACATCCAAATGTTCCAAAAACTCTTGCTCATTCCTGACCCCTGCTGTGAGTAGATTTTTGATCTTGTTAAGTAAAGATCATCACCTTGGTTCTTAATTATTTCCTATAAAATCTTTTTTCCTCCCTGAATTTTTTAGAATCACATCCTTTTTTTATCAAGGTTACCCAAGGCTTTACTTTCTCCTTTAATATCACTTCTTCACATCAAAATTTCCCAATATAGGAATCAGAGCAGAAGGGAAACAGATTCAGTCATGCTTCAGTTTAAATATATAAAGTTTTGCTAATCGCCATGGTTGAATATATGCTTGTTAAAGGCTTTACATCTTTTTCATTTGATTGCTGCAAAATTTAATTTGTTTTAATTTGTAACTTTTATCCTTGTTCATTTATTAAGATTTTGTTACTAAATCACGCTAAATTGGAGAGGAAAGTACAAATAAGCCTTCTGGTTAACTGAAAATATGCTTTAGTTTTCTTTTCTCACAGAATACTAACTCCATCCTCTAAGGGTCACAACCATGTATTTCATGCAAGTTTCTCGACGAAGTATCCACCTTTTGACCAATGTATGATGCTGCTCAGAAGACAATCATTTTGATACAACTCCTGTACCATAAGGAGTGCTTACATGACTGCTTATGTATAATCACCTATTTAAAAGTTTGGTTTTAGAGAGATCACTGTTTTTTATGAAAAAGATAAATACATATGTATAATACATGTATAAATAAACAACATAAAATAAACACAAAGCTTAGTTTGTTTTTATTGGATCAGATTCCAGTTGGATAGGTTGTTCCAGACCAGCATCTGTAAGGGTGCTAATGAATAAATATGCTGAAGCCCTTTTTATTCAGACAGTACTAAGCCCTACTTGTATTGATTTTACAACCAAATATTATACATACAAATATCTAAACCACCTCATTTCTTCCAAAACAGTGGGGCAGGCCGATTACTAGCAGCTGACAAAACTATATATACACCTCAAATAGAGTAGTTTTCAGTTGTTCCATTAATACTGTCATTACCTTGACAAACAACAGTGACAGCTCTGGTTTCAGTACCCAGGGCAATGACAACAGAGTTCTAGAGGCACTGAAGCCTTTCAAAAAAACTACAGTTCGGAATATTTTTTAGAAAAGTTAAGCAATATTAAGAAGAGTTACTTCCTTTAACCAAGTGTAATAGAAGCTGTGGCAGACAAGTGGATGCTGTAGAGGTTAAGCCAGAAAATAGGTACATCATTCAGCTGTTGGCAGGAAGCAATTTCAGCAAATACAACAAACGTATTAGAGCCCCCAAACAGGGTTAAGTTAATTTTAAGTTTGATATTTGCATCAAGAGTTAGCAAATGATATTCCAAGCGTCTTAACAAAGAATTAGAGCTAGTAACAGAAAGTAGCTTCAACAGGTATTTGCAATACTCTCAAAAAACTGGAAGCACCAGCCCAGAGTATTTTCCTGACTTCACAAACTCACAAGATCCTATCAATCACAAGTCCTCAAGAAATACAAGCCCTCCAAATTTAAAGATTTCTCCTTATTTAAATAACTAATCATTCCTCAGAAAACATGGGGAACGATAAAAAGCAAAGTAGAACAACTTTCCTTTGTTTAACCAATATTTAGCAACGTCTAAAATAATTTACATAAGGAATTCCCAATTAGTAGCTTCAAAATACAACTTGAGCCACAAAATTGTTAATAGACGCTCTGGATTCATTCCTGGTCACTGCTATCGTAAGGACAAAACCAGAAGAAAATGACAGTCCGTTAAGCAACCTGTGGAACGGATGGTGCCTGTGAAACTTCTCACCCAAACCCTCCAGCTCGCTAAAGGTTCCAGATGAGAAAAAGCTAATTTGCACACCAACTTCTGGAAAGCTAAAAACCAGGTTTCTTCCTGTCAAAGTGACACCTAACCACGGAAACTCAAATCTATGCTGTTTTCTTCTTAGTTGGTCTTGCTGTGTATTTAGTCAAATCAAACCCTACTTCAGGCAGCACGTATCAAGGGGTATTTCTGTGCTGTATGGCTATAATCCCACATGACTGGAATTGAGCATATTCTACATCTGGTTTGTAGACTGTAATAAGACAATTAAAATCTACAAAAAAATATACCATGGATGGAAGTAAGTGAGATGTGTTGCCTAAAATATAGCCTGAAATCAAGTTTATATATAAATTGGTTTTGTAAAAATCTCTCTAAAGCTATCAGAAATTTTTCAAGTGATATTCTGTTATAAATTTTTCTTAAAGCTTTTGTATTTTTTCCTTTTTAATGCTGAATCAGAATGAAAAAACTAGCAGTTGATCGTTTCTTTTTATCCCTCTCTCCAGTGAAAAGATCTAAATTTGAAGGGAAAAAGGTGGGAGGAAAAAAAACCCAAAGGGTGCAATTATCCCTATATATTTTTCATAAAAGAAATACTGAATGAAATTTAAAAAAACTAAACTAGAGAATGAAAGCTACTCTAATTACTTCCAGTCTTTTAATCAGCTCTGTGACTTATACTGAGAATATAATGGGATTATAACCTTGCATACACATTTGTGTACAATTATACGAATAACAAAGTGAGTATTTTCAATACCTTGCTTCAGACAGTAAATTCCACTGAAAATGTTTACCTGACTTTTTCAACTCTGTTTAATATTTCAATACTGAGATACCTGCCAAAACAGAAAGCATTTTTGACTCATACCCCTAACAGGAAAACCTGATTTATCTTTCCCAGAACTTTGAAAATCATGAACTCACAAAACGTTTTAGTTAAACCAAGTCTTCATGTTTTGTTTAAAATTGTTGTAGTCAGAAAATTTTTTTCTAGCAATAGGAACAAAAAATTAATAGAATTTTATAAAAACAGAATAGTAAAACTTCCCAGTCATGCCCTGCAATTTGATTTCTAATCAAATACCATATATATTAGCACATATACACACAATGTATATACATAAATATACATTAGCATGTATATTCACAGATTAGACATTATGTGTGTATATATATGTATAATACATGTATATATATGCTGATATAGTATGATACCTGCTTATATATACACATGTATAGGTATGTTAATATATACAACATATACACATGTGTACATACACACGTGTACGAGTGTATGTGTACCGAAAACTAAGTACCTTCCTTCTATTTCCTCTGAGCAGCCTGTGCATCTTGTGTGAACTCCTTTTATTTTAAATCCCTTATCTCTCACTGAACCTATCTAAAACGGCACCTTCTGCCAGATAAGATAGGCAGTCATTGCTTCAGACTCTCCTTCTTCACTTTTTTTTCAGAATTATCTTCAAAAATCTTAAAGCCCTCAGATTTGATAAAAAAAATGGACTTCAAAGAAGCTGCAGAAATAGCAACTAATTTCTTCATTCAAAACTAAAATCCATTAAGAAAATCTTGATTGCAGCAGAACACACATTCTTGGATCAAACTGAAGATATTCCAGAAGGACTGAAGATACTTTTCTATGAAAAAGTCTTGTTATGTTGGTTTTAAACTTAGGAGAAACAAATAATATTTTTCCTAAAATTAATCTCTTGTTGCTGAACCACAGAATAATTATGCTGTGTATTATCATCTTACTAACTTGTAACAGGTGTAGAAAAGTGAAGAGTTTCTATCAAGGAATTAAAAAACCCAACAAAATATTTATTTCTGGATAAGCTCATGATTCACTACAGGAGTTGATGCTGCTGGATAAAGAACTACGAAAATAAAGGAAACCATAATTCTTTTTTTTTTTTTCTTTTCCCTAAATCACAGTGTCTTTTTCCAAAGCACAACAGGGACATTTTGCCGAGTACTAATAAGCAGATGCTGGCAAAGGATTAAAGAAAGTATCTTGGGAAGATAACTACAGTTCCTAAATTAGGAAGATAAATACAGTTCCTAAAATCTAATTTGCAACTTCTTAAAATAGACAGTATGAGCTATAAAAATTGAACCAACTGAATCTACAGCCACATATAAAGAGGAATAGTCTTTCCATGCACACAAACTAAGTACGACCCAGCAATTTTTATGCCTAAACAACTGTACACAAAATTGTAATGCATACATTTGCTGTTATATTTCTGCTTTTACCTTTTGTCTCCTCTTTTCTTTCCGCTTATCTTCAGTATCTTGTAACATTTTTTCTTTCCAAAGATCAAAAAAATAGGAAGGATCAGTATAGAACTTCAATCCATCCTTCTTATCATCCCTGGAAATACAGTAGAAGAAAAGTTAAGAAAACATGAATTAGTATTTTTCAAACCAACAAAACTCATCTTTGATGATTATCCAAACTTCACCTTTTTTGCATTATAGGATGACAGCACGCCAAGTGCATTAAATGCCACTCTTGGTACTTACAGCTTACAACTGGCTTGATTCATGCCAAGAATTTGAGGGGCAAGGGGTGGAATATGGAGCCTTTTGGGAGGGATGCTCCCAGGCTCTGCCTCATCAGAGCTCAGGAGGGCAGATCAGGCTCCCGCAGCAGCCGGCTCACCAGAGGGAAATTTACTGGTGCTGCAAAGTGATCAGTGCCAAGACAGGGTGTGTAGGGGACAGAGGAGCCTAAGAATGGAACTCAACTGTCTCAAAAGAACTAGCAACGGAGTATTTGGCGCAATCAAGACGGGTCTTAAGATCTGGATTTAGGAACAAGGTAGGTCTGAGTACCTTTGCCTTTATGACAGAAAGCACAAGACAATCACTGTTTCCAGTGCGACGCTTGAACCAGGGAAAGGGCTAGGAAAGGGGTGGCAACTGAAAGGCTGAATCCTACCAGAGTATTCCAGGAGGAATTTGAGACAGAGCTGATGTGGGCTTGCCAGCTCCAATGGGCAGCAGGAGCCAGGGACACCCAGACTAAGAAGCCACAAAAAAGGTATGCTATCAAATCCTAATTTGACCCCATGGCCTGGAAATAGGTAATCTTCTAATATCGTAAACTCCTGGAAAGCAATTGGTATAGGGGGAGTCAACATGGCAGGGCAGCTGGCACGGTCCAAACAGCGTACGGTGGTGATCCCAGTCTCCCTTGCTAAACTGGTGTCCTTCAGAGTCCCTTTTGGCTGTGCCATCTTAATTTCTTCCCAGGCAAATTCTGATGGCAGCTGAATACAATTTTCTACCAGCAAGATGAAGAGCGATGGAGATCCAGCACACAGAAACCTTACAACCACTGGAGAAGGGTACAGAGAGCAGATCTTGCAGACTGTCTGGTCATACGACCAGAAGCCTCTTACTTTTTGCGTGCTAGATCTCCTCGCTACAAACTTCTAACCTACTGACAGGGGCACTGGAGCAGTTCTTCCACCCCTCCAGCTTTGGTCCGACTACAATTTGAAATTTGTTTAAGCTTTGTCCAAATCAAATACAAATAATTTAAATTCAGTAGATGTAAAAGACTTACCAATAAATACAATTTAAGTAAATTTCAGTAAAGTATCACCAATAAAACAGGAATAGCAATAAAGGTCACTGACACTGTCACCCAGATACATATTAGGACATAGTTGTGCAGAACAGCTGATCAATAACAACTCTTAGTAACCAGATGCCTAAAAACAATCAAACACCACCGTTGTCTGTAGTAGTGGCAACAAACATGGCCTTCAGTCATAAATCTAAAAATTTTACCTTTCAAGTAAAAGCTCTTAAAAATAAAATACACTGCAAATTCTCTGCTATGTCATTCCTAAAAAAAAATTCAATAATTCACTGCAGACTGAGTGTCTGCTTCACACAGACACCTCACAACCTAGTACCTCTCAAAAGTTGAAGGACACAGTAAAAATATGTTGTCCACAACCCTTCAGACAGACAAATTATACTCATTTCATGAGCAATGATAAACTTAAAGGAAACAGGAAAAGAGAACAGGAAAGTAAGTCCTGCTTGCTGCTCTTTTATTCACCAGTAAGTAACCAGGAAAAGAAATGGCAAAGATTGTGTGCACACGTATATGTTGGGGAGAAGAGGGAAAATAGAGGGAAAGCAAAAGCAGCAAGTCCAGTTTTCTGGATAAATTAACAAAAAAAAAGCAGTTTAGTATATTATTAAATTTCTTTTCACTTTTTACATAATCAGTGGCCCTTGCTCTCTGATCCTGTGCTGCCATGTAACACTTATGCTGAAATATGATGATTTTTGTCAGGTACAACTTACCATTTTAAATGTGGTAACAGCAATTTTTGTTTCCATGAACAGGGAGGTCACTGAAAAAACAAATCTCAACAACCAATACCACTTTTCCCTTCTGCTGTAATTATTCTCTGCTCACAAGCAGGAGATGAAGGGCAAAGAACAAGAACATAAACAATTAATATTTTCATACCTATAAGGTGAAAGAATATTCAGAGGTGGTGGTTTGTCACTCTGATTATAAATATCAGCCACCGGGTTAGGAATGCTGTTCTTCGAAACTACCTGCTGATCTTGAATTGTTGAACTCTTAAATGCTTTTTTCATGTTGATATCCTGTAACGAGACTGTTAGAAACAAAAATGCATTTATCACAGGTGTGAAATTAACATATTGGATAAACAAACTCCACTTTACACTAGCTATTTAAAATATTTTCAGAAAAATGCAGAAGGAAAACAGCAAGATTTTTCTTTAGTGGATAATCATGACGTAGCACAAAGGCATATAAGAATTACCATAATAAATCAGATTTAAGTCCCACTTGGTCCAGTACCTCACTTACAATAATGGGATCACGGACTGGCTTGGAAGATGATGTCCTGTCACATGCGGATGTCCCTTTTTATCAAGTTTAACCTGGACTTCTAACAGCAGAAAGATTGGCTTCAAGCCTGAAACACAAGGTCTGGTGTTTCTCTGACACAGCGTGTTTTATCATTATACGTGGTATCCATACACATTCAACCCACTCTAAGTTTAATTAAATTATGGCCTCCACAACCTCCTGTCAGAGAGTTCCACATCTTTTACCATCTTTCAACTCCAAAATCTCTCTGTATAACTGAACATCCCTTGATCTTAAGTTTTGCTTATCTCTATAGAGAGAGAAATACTTCTCTTCTTTATACAGTCCAGCAACATACTTCCATTTTATCTTTTCACGTACACAATTCTGAGGGAAGGAATACTAGCCTTTTCATTCTTTCTTTTCAAATGAAAGATTAAAGTTACTTTTAACTGTTCCTGTTACTTTTAGCAAGACTTTGTTTCATTCTTAATATAAATTTTCCTGAGATGGAGTGACCATTGCTAAAAAGATCCAGATAATGCCAAACACAATTTAGAAGTGGCAGTAAGCTCTCCACATTATTTTCCATTCTTAGGCAACCTGAAATACAGGGTTTTGACTGCAGTTGAACAGAACACTGAAGCCTTCACCAGCTTGTCTGCAATGACACTAACCACTTCTTGAATTGATCCAACTGTTTTGCAACAGTGTAAGCTGTAGAAGTAGCGCAAACAAAATGCGCCGGCTTGTGTTCTTTTTATTCTCATTGACATCTAGTATTTCTTGTCTAACTATCTAATTTATTGAGGCTAGAGAACAAACTGTGAGAATTTCACACAGGAACTGAACAACACTGGGCAAAAGTTTAATATATTGACGACCTGCAGAACCAGAAAGGCATGAAGCTTGATAGAGACCCTGTAAGGTACACCGTTACCCCTTGTCATGATGGAAACCAAATCCCACTCGGACTTCTCTACCCAAGTATTTTTGTCATCTGTGGTAAGCTCTTGCCTCTCACTCCAAGACCACTTAGATTCTTCAGTAGCTTTTAAAATAGCAAAAAAATTTGAAGTAGAATATTTCATTCCAAATCATCCTTCCCCCATCCACGTTCTCTGAAGTATCAAAACAACATTCTTGAGAAACTACTTTCTATTTAAATCTGCCTTTAAGTAAACCAGTAAGGTATTTCAGGCAGTTTTTCCAGATGTATATATCTGAATTGTTACATTGCTTGAAGGAAGACATTCGAAAGAGCACAAATCCCACTTTTACAGGGCTTTTGAGTGTAAATTATTTATACGCTTTTGAAAACTAAATGTCAATTATTTTAATTTTTTTTCAACTGTAGTATTAGTTATACATATAAAATATTTTTATATATACACTATATCTTAGTTATACCTAGGAATGTAAAAAAAACCACTTATGCAATTAAATCAAAAGGATTTCTTAAATCAACCTAGTAATTGACATTTTACTTCAATGCCTAAGCTGCCCAGAAATACATTTAGTATTAGTGACAGCACAATGAATTATTATAAAGGTTTCAACTTCTACAGCTAAATAGCTAATAAAATTTCCTACTGACACTATAGCGACAGCAGTTTGTACATATAGGTTATTAATGGGAAAGATGATTAGCAATGCAAGAGTATGCTGTCAATTTAAAATAAAAAATGATTAAATTCTCAGTCCATACACTAGTTTCCCCTCCCAATAGGCTGGTTTTAATTACTCTCCAAACTCTGGAAACTAGCCAGGAGGTATTGCATAATACAAATGAGGCATTAAAAAAACAGAAACAAAAGCAAAAACAACCTCTGATGAGGACTGCATTTCCAAAAAAGTTAGACTTGAAAGTCATGAAGACTGATGTCATCCACCTCAGCACAGAGCAAATACAGCATATGAGTATCATCTAGTTTGCTCATATTACCACCACAACATGCCTCAAAAACTAGGCTGAACAGTAGTTATAATAGCTTGGTTGACATTCCCATATAGCTCTTGACCTCTAAGATGGCAAAAGAAAAGTGCAAGTATCAACCATGATACTCTACCAGTTAACATGTTCCAAAACCAGAAGCAAACTAGACATGTAATAATTTTCAGACAGCAACAAGCTAAAAACGGAAGGCTAAATATTACACTATTAAATATCAACAGTAAAATTTAATAGTGACATTAATAGTAGTATTAAATATAATATATAAACTATACAAACATAGAATATATAAGCCATATAAATACTACTATTAAATATAGTAGCCTGGTCTAGTGGAAGGTGTCCCTGCCCAGCGCAGGGGATTTGGAACCAGATGATCTTTAAGGTCCCTTCCAACCCAAACCATTCTATGATTCTATGATATCACAAGTAGCATTAACTAGTACTAAGTAAATATTACACTACTGTCCTGATGTAACAAGCTTTTAAATTTTACTAAATGTCAGGAATCATCTAAACAGGTAGTAGAGGCAGTGGCTGGCTCAGACATGTAACTGAACATGGAAGCAAACATGCATGTTACACAGCTCTTAGAGCTAGACAGAGAGGCCTGTTTTACTTTCCCAAATAAATGCTTTCAAACAATGTAATGATGTTACTTAAACCCTTTGGTTTTACTGTGTATTTACGAAGTGAATGACCAAACACATAAGTAAGTGAGGACATAACAGCATTTTAAAGGAAACACTATTTACAGTGACTAGAACCTCCTAGAGAATTTCACCTACTTGATGGAAGCACGCATGGCTTCATTTAGGTAAAGAGAATTATAGGATCTTAGATGACCGCAGAACAGACCTACTAACATAGTTTGTGACCACCCTATCCTGAACTAAATAAATAGACCTACTGTGTCTCAAACTTTTTCCAATATTCTGATTTATTTCCAGTAAGGTCTAGATTTATTCATTTCTGATTTATTACATTCACAAACTACAAGTTTTCCCGGTGAAAAAGGCAGCTCAATGGCTCCATTACCACAAGGGCTTCTTGAAGCAACACTAAGTCAAAAATGAAGACAGTTATATGAGTCAAGAATATTTTTTCTTGCTCTGCTAACATGATTTTTCTCAGCTTGCCTTACTGAAAAAACAAGATGAAATATCGGTTCAGGATTACTTTGAAAAGACAGAGGTTGTTGTGCAATTAAATACCGTGGTCTTGTCAACATCACTTCTGGCTCAATGCTTTCATGCAATTACCTACCCTCTTCTACTGTTGAATCCAGCTGGGTAACTTTGACAGCAAGGCGATCAATTCTGTCTTGAAGGGAATTTGCTCTGATGTAGAAGCTGTTGGCCTCATTAAACAATTCACCAAATATGTCTTCAGCATGTTTGCCTGTGTAAGAAAAGATACAGGGAAATTCCTTTGCTAAGGGTTTACAAAACACAAGACAAACGGCTTCAATACCATGAAGTTATAATAAAACTTATATTTTATTATAAGTAGCTGCAGGATTATAACAGCCCAGTTTGTCATTCAGCAAAATTATGGGCAATAGATTTGGACAAAATCTCAAAATATACCATAAATGCTGCCTGGAAGTCTGTTCTCCTGGATATTCCGGTTAGTCTTCTACTTAAAATTTGAAACTCTCCTTGTTTAATCCATATGTAGCTGAACTAGTGCCAACAGACACGCAACTGATCATTAAAATCTGCCTCTGTGATGAAGACACAGGCCCATCAAAGTTACACCTGTCCATAACAGCTTCTGAAGGAAATTTTGAAATCTAGAATCTGGCGATCCATAGCAGTTAAGATTTAATTATAAACATGAGCAAAAGCCAACATCAAAGTGAAACAGATAAAACCCAGGATCCTCATGCAAGGCAGCCCACTTACCTCTACAAATGCTCGCTGTAGACAAGTTGCTCTGTCACTGGAGTCATTTGAGAGCCTAAAACAGCACTAACCACATTTACCCATGGCCAGTCTGGACTTGCTATAGCACAAAACAGGAGCCTACAATCTTTCCAGCCTCCCTTTCAGCTGCCTTACTTTCTCAATCACTATGAGGGCAGACAGTCCCTTTCAGATCTGCAGCCTCAGGCCCTACCCTAAATGTGCTACAGAGGACAGGAGTGGACACACGAGAAGCCCAACCACCTCTTGGTCCACAGATCCTTGTGCAGGCCCATTCCTTTCCTAGATCTCCCACCTCCCAAAGTACTAGACATTCTCACCCAGAGTTTGACTCTCTCTCTGTCCCAGTCTGAACCTCTCAACCACTCCAGATCAAAATCCCCAATTTAACACTTCTCCTGCCTCAGAACTTCCCCTAAAAATTTCAGATTCCACCACTCAGCTGACAGTACTGCACCTACTTGTCTCTCAGTACCTGCTACCCGGATACTGCTGCATCATTTAAGATTTCCCCTCCAAAATTTCTGCAGCCAACACCCCTCTCAAGACATCCACACTCCATCAGTTCTCCATGCAAAAGGCAAAATCCTGCCTCCTGTGTTTAACCATGCTTTTTAAACAAAAATAAATTTTCAAACCCTACTTCTGAGTCACACTCCTCTTGTTATGACCTGTATCAAGACAAGTCTGAAGAGCAGAAATGGAGGGGAGGGGGAAAGTGAAACTTTGTCTAATATTGGAACATTATAAAATATGTATTAACCACCTAAATGACAATGACTTCCAAAAGAACAGCAACTGTTGACATTTTAAGTTGGGTCCTATACCCAACCTTAATAATTTACAAAGGAAAGTACAGATGTAATTAAAATCTCAGTCAAGATCCCACCCTGTGAACATCTGGAGACCATAACTCAAAGTGAAAAACAGCCACACTTAGGAAGTCAAAAGGATCTGCCCTTTTCTTGGGTCATTTACTCGGAAGGAAGAGAACACAACACTACTGAAACAGTATCTGAAAGCACTGTTTGTGAATTACAGATGGAAAAAAAAATTATTGCCTTGCTTTCAGTGGAAGACTTCACCAGTAACAGATTTTTCTCACTAAACGTAAGATCTGCCAATAACTGACACAAAATGCTAGATATTTTGGTGTACCCAAGCTCTGCTTCGTATGTATGTGGAAGGTGGATGGGCAAGGTACACTGCCTACCTGC
The DNA here is from genome assembly GCF_964106895.1 of Numenius arquata. NCBI lineage: Eukaryota > Metazoa > Chordata > Aves > Charadriiformes > Scolopacidae > Numenius > Numenius arquata. The sequence goes on from NC_133576.1 coordinate 119,189,074, forward strand.
TTCTAACGTCCTCCCCCTCCAAAATAGAAGTCACACAACCACAGAGTAGTTGAGGCTGAAAATCATCTGGTCCAATCCCTGCTCAAAGCTGGGTGAGCAGAGCAGGTTGCCCAGCACTGTGTCCAGTTTGGTTTTGAGTACTTCCAAGGATGGAGGCTCTACAATTTCTCCAGGCAACCTGTGCCAGTGTTCAACCACCTTCACACTAAAAGCGTTCTCTAAGTGCTTCCCAGCAGGTACTTGAGATTCAGTTATAATCCCCATTTGATTTAGTTGCTGCAAATGAAGAGGTTATTCCAAGCTATGGAACAAATAAGCTTTTCAACTCTTCAGCTAAATAAAGCAGGCATTACGTTCTTCAGCCACCAGTACTCGGAGCTCAAAACATCAATAAATTTTAATGCATGTTAGTTTATGTTAATATATTGAAATCAGCCTGCTGAGAGAGTACTGCCAGATTCTAACATTAAGAACATCACCCCTTAGAGAAGTCAAGCAGACAGGTGCTTGTCAGTTATCTTTCTTGAAGTAAAATAAGTCATAAAGTTGATTTGTGGGAACATACTTCTTTTAATATTGAAATCTTTTTTTTTTAAAAAAAAAAAACACTCGCTATTCTAAAACAAGTGAAAGACAGGTTATCAATCTTCTGTCAGTAAAAACAGTGAGACAGTAAAGCAATATTGGAACATGCTGTTCTGACTAACATGATGCAGTAAGTTTTAGAAATAAAGTAATAGTTCTCTAGTGTTTTCTATGTTACCATCTTTTTTATTATATTCTTAACAGTAGAGAAACAAGCAGAAAGAAAACATTTGAAATTACGAGCATGTATCTTTCACCTTAAGAGCTGATTTTGGTACTGTAAGACAGTCATTTAAAAACATGAGGTGTTTCCCAACGTACGGGAAACCTAAATATTAATTTAAAAAAAAAAAAAACAGAGGAATTACACGGTCTTTCCTTCTAAGGCTCCCTCCAACCATAGAAGTAGTTGAGGGGAAATTTAGTCATGATGCTGCCTCACCAAATCCCCACTCTTAATAGGTCTTAAAGTCAATTAACAGAAATGCCTCTTTCTAGCACTTCCGCAGGTCATCTTCAGAGCTGTATATTTGGTTGCTCACAAAATAAATTTCCAAGCATTGTGAGACATTACCAGTATTTCACAAATAATTGTGAAACCTCTACTCAAGTTCTGCAGTAATTACATGAAACATCATCTTGCCACGTTAGTTTATAACATCTCTAGCAGAGACTAGACACCATCTGAATTAATTACAATTGGTTTTCACGTACTGCATAAAAAGGTGTGCATTAACACATTGAATACGTTGCCCCAAAGGTATCTTTTTTCAGCAGTCAAAATGCTCAGTGCTGTAACAGGAGAACAGGAGAGGAATTCAACAACGGTGCTGGCTTGTCTGAAGGCTGGAAACCCAACAATGTTTATTACTGTGGCTTGTTTCCTTTCACATATTTGAGTCCAAAAAGTAAAGCTTTGCTTTGAATTCCTTGTTCCACAGCACAAGCACATGGAAGAACACATTCAAGTTAATGGAAAGATTTACGTTGGTTAGAAGGGTTACAATTTTTGACACCATGAACATGCATTATCAAAGAGAAAAGGTAGTGCAATGTCATCACCTGGCATCCAGACATCCATTCTACAAGATACTGGAAGAAAGATGACACTAGGGCTGCCCCAAGGGAGCCAGCGCTACATTAATGCTCTCCTTGGGGTCCTAGGTAAGCACTGAAATGCCCCACAGAACTAGGTGCTGTTTAGTAAATTGGAATTCACCCAGGACATGACCATTTTATCACAACATGGAACAGAAGACAGTGATTCCACCCATCCGTTCGTAACTGGATCAATTAGAATCATGCTTCCTCCCGCCCCCATTTATTTATTTTTTTTTTTAAATAAGCACAAGTAGTAGGCTGTTACTGACCAGGTCTCGATTCTTATCTGCCTCCTCATAGTACCTCCAGCATGATACCTAATGACAAAAAAGCTAGCTTCCCAACTCAACCTGATTGAGCCGTGGTAAAGAGCAGAGTCGCAGAAAGCTGGATGCAGCGTGCTCAGTCCTGCATGCAAACTACTGAAACTCTAAGCCAATGCAACAGCCAATCTACAAGCAAATATCAGGAGGTAGATTGGTGGACATTGCGTTCTGTGTGAAAGTATCCCAAGTCCCCACAGATTGCATTTCCTCTGCTTTATGTTGTAAAGCAAAAAATGTATGGTATCACTTGCATATGGGTGAAAGAAAGTAGCTCTGTACCCATGTACAGACAGCTTATACCCATGTAGAAATAAGATTTCAGCCTGACAGGTAGTATCTTAATAAATAAAGAAGCCAAAGATACAAAAATACAAATTATTTAAAGGAAAGAAGTTAAGAAGTGGTAATCTAACTTGAAACACGATGAATATGTTAATGTACAGACTGAAATCTAATTAAGAAAAGCTCAATAAAGGAATACATATACAGTTTTTAATATTTAGTCTTCAACAACAATCAGATGTAATTTATTACTTCTTTCCCATACATATACATAGGTGAAACTCCAGAATGAAACCATGGTGCAACAGATCCTGTTGCAGAGAGCAGCTTTTTTCACTGGCTGGAGTCCTGCAGCCATCAGACCAAGCACCACCACCAAAAGTAAGGAATATTGTGTGGAAGCTTTCTTCAAAGCCTCTGCTCCATGGCTGTGTTCACTAGGGAAAGCATCATGGCACTTACAGGTATGGGGTGCAAATGCTCCCATTCCTCCCCTTGGTAGAGTCTCTCCTCCCAAGTGGAGGTGAATCCCCTCGTCAAGTTTTTGCCTTATAAAAGTGCATGGTTTCATACAGAACGCTGCTCCCTCTGCCTGTGCTCCAAACCAGCTGGCTGCAAACAAACTCAAATCTGAAGACATAATAGAAAAAAAGCTCCACTGAGAGCACATTCCTTTTGGACAGGAACTTGTTCATGTCTCCTGAAAAGAGCAGATGCAGAAGCCAGCCAAATTTGTATGCTACAGCACAGACCTGCCAGTTTTTAAAATCCACACTGAACTCACAGTGCAACATTAAAAAACAGTGTGACTGCAGGATAGACCTGTACTTGCTCTCTCTATGCTTCAAGCTGTGGGAACACAAGCAGCTCTGATGCTGTCAGCAGGACATATACATTAGCTCCAGCACAGCATTTTTCTGTGATCGTTTCCTTGCTCCCAGTTGGCTTGAAACCCAGGCAAAGCAAACACTGTCTGCAGAAAACACCCTCTGCAAACATCACCAAGCCTGGTGGCAGACTTCACTCATTAAATACCATGTATTCACCTGTTAAATCAAAGGACCTCATTTATTTGCATAGATCTTTAACTTGACACAAATAAAGTAAGGCTGTCTACAGAGACTTCTGATGACCCGAGAAATCTGCTAAGGGAAAATTGCAGGGTATGGATTGTGTAAGTGGCCAGCTCCTCAGCAACAATCATAAGAGGATCTACATAGGCAGTGTAACAGGCAGATTAGTCTCAAGACCAAATCCAGAGAAATGAAAGCTAGACATTCCTAGCAAGTCAGAGAAGTGAAAAGGGTATTATGCACACTTTGGCAATCATTGTACAATACCAAAATGAGGTCTTATCAGATACACTTGAATGCAATCAGGAGATAATAGCCATTCTTCTCAATTTTCTGAAACTTAAAGATGTCAATGCTGAGCAACTGCCTGATAAAACAGTAAATGAAACTCAATGACAATACAAACACAAATTAACTATAAATAATATTAGACACTAAATTGGCAGCTAGTGCTCAAGAAAGATCAGAGAATCACTTGGAAACTTCTCTGAAAATATCAACTGAATTTTCACAGAATCACAGAATCATCATGGTTGGAAAGGACCTCTGAGATCACCGAGTCCAACCATACACACACAAAAAAAACCCCTACAATCTCGGCCACTAGAGCAGCAATCAAAATTTTACAAATTCTTAGGGAACTAATGATAAACAGAAAAAGTCTGTTTTGATTATGATTTGAAGTCCTCAATACTCCACCTTAAAGAAACCCCAACATACTCTAACACAGCCAAAGCAGAAATAACAACAATCAGAAATACAAAATGGTTTCTATCCAAAAAGTACTAACAGATCAGGACACTCCAACCTGGAAAAGACATCAGTAGGAGAACACAATAAAGACCTAATAAAATCACAGGTTATTACGGAAATACACAAGATGAAAACACCTTTCATTATTTTTTGTAACTCAAGAACCAGAATGTATCAAAAGGAAGAAACAGATCAACTTCTATTGTGGGACATTCTGCCACACAGCAAGAAAATAGTGCAATCCCTATTTGACCACGTCTAAGCAATGCCACAGATGACAGGTTTACAAATGCTCATTATGCAGGATAATTCAGATGGACCTCCAGCTCAGAAAATCCCTGAATCACTGACTACTAGGAAAGTTGAATATGCTGTGTTTCTCGTACTCTTTACCTAAGCATCAGCTATTTCCTATCATCACAAATTGAACACCAGACCTAGTAGGACCCGTAGTCTAAACTCCATACAGACTTTCTTACAGTCTTAAACCATTTCCATTTAGAAAGTGAAGAAACTGATGAAGCGGTAATTTCTTTTCTAGGACCAGAGCTATCAGCACAAACAACAGCTGCTGATTGTTAAACACTCTCTGAAGGAATCTTTTTTTCTCATTCATTAAGAAATATTATTCTTCTTGCAAGTACTCCAGGCATGCTTCCAGAATTGCTAGTTGTGGTATCAACTAACAGGTGTACTGCACTGTCAGCTCTGTATGGAGCTGACGCTGGCTTGTATCAACAGAAGCCTATAGGTTTCTTCAGTGAATGGCACTCTTTTGATGTATGTGCTTAATTTCATTCATATGAATTGATCACACACACACATAAAGAAAAGGCTTAAGAAATATTAGCACATTAAAACAAACTGAAATTTCAGTCAAATGTGTCATTTGATGCCAAGAGGCAGAAGAGTTTACTGGCTTCATCCTGTACAACGGAAAGCCAAGAATAACTCAAGTGCTAGTGTTGTTTCTTGCACCAATTTCTTTTATCTTAGAAAAATTCCTGGTTTTCTATGACATAGGTTCTTGGTTGGTTGTTTTTTTCTTGGGTTTTGGGGGGATTTGTTTGTTTGTTTTTGTTTGGTTTCACTGAATTTCACTGAATTTTTAGAGTTGGAAGGGACCATAAAGATCATCTAGTCCAACTCCCATGCTGAAGCAGGATTGCCCAGAGCACGTTATCCTGCTTATTTTGGTTTGTTTTTGCTTTGCTTTTTTATACTTGTAAATCTTAGAGAGGCTCTTGTACAAACTTCAAAATATAGAAGAGCAATGTAGTACCATTATATTATTATATTACATAGGTGGCAATGTCCTGTATCATAATTTTGCTATTTAAAACAAGTCATCTTAACGCTTTTCATTTATTCAGTTTTTCACCAGGAATCAAATACTTGCAGGAAGTTACAGGTACTTACTTAAGCTGCTTAGCTGGCGTATGATGGCAGCAAGGGTACTATTTGTTACACATTCCAGTTCACTAGTAATTCCCTCTGGCAGTGCTCCTCGGCAGAGATGCCGCGGTTCAATGTTCCTTTTCACCAAAGGCATGGCTTACGACCTGGAATTTACAGAAAAATATGTATTATATTTACAAAAATGAAATTAAGAGCTATGAATCTGTCTAGCACACGTTCAGGTTTTGTTGTGGGTTTGTTTTTTTTTTTTCTACAAAATACACTTCACCTTTCTTCTTTTAAAGCACTTACTTCAGCATTCCCGCCATAAGATACTGTACGATTCCTACCAAGTCACCGGAGTCATGCACTCAAGCCAGAACACAACAAAAGCACTGCAGGTAAGCCAAGAGGATTCAGTCCATGTAGACAGTACACATCAAATCCAAGGCAAAAAGTGTAAGATTTACTGTCTATGCAGACCTGTGCTCCAGTACCAGAATCACTGAACTTTAGTCCACATTTGCATTTGTAAAAAACTGGCAGTCCCCACAGGGGTGGCAGGAAAATCTCTGTCTGGAACAAGCTGGCTCACTGCCTGGGCAAGCTGGCCACCGACAGACTGTCCGTGCATTACAGCCCCCTGACTACGTCAGACACTGACCTACCCTTGGCTCCAACAGGTTTTCAGTCAAAATGATAAACTCATCTGACAGAGAAGGGCAAGGGCCTCACAGAAATAGGCTGGGTGAGAATAAGGAAGAAGCTGCAACGTGAGGAAGAAGATGGTTTTCCGCAGGTGGTGCTGAATGACAATCTGAATGAGGTAAGAGCACATACTGAGCAGATTTTGGGAGCGTGGTAGATGTGAGAAGGCATTTATCTGAGAAAACAAAGGCTGTCAGAACCGGTTTTCTTGGAAAAATAAAAGAAACTAGGATGGGGAAAACAAATACAAAAACAGATCTTAGAGTCACAAAAGGGCACAATGGCATAGAAAACACCATCGTACAGAGAGGAGCTTGGAGGGCAAGGATGCCCAAGTGGGACAGAATTCCCCCAAAAGGGAAATGAGAGCATATAATATAACAAGTTCTTAAGTATGTTTCTTTAAAATGGCATTAATACAATTATGAGTCTATTTGATTAGCTTTTTTTAAACACTGACAATTCAATGTCCGTTCACTACTTATGAATAGTAATTCTGTTTAAAGATCATGTGGCATTGAAATTTTCTGGAATGAGAAGTCACAGTGTTACCAAGGACATAAGTTCATTTGGAAAAGATTTAACTGAAAATTTCTTTTTTATTGCACTAAAGCAATTAAAGTAGCCTTTCAATTCTCTCATTAAAATCACATTAGTAAATTAAAAAGACCTTTTCGCTTTTCAAATGTTGCATAGTAATCTTTGTAATGACTTTCTCCCCTGAAGGTTTAAAATATTTTCTTCTCAAGAACATTTCTAAAAAATTAACATCTTTTAAGTATTTAGCAAAAAAGTAAATTATTTAACTGTAAGATTATTTCAGAACAGGCCAGGAAGAAATAGGCTTATGACTTCTAAGCAATAGTCTTGAATTTTATTTTACATTTTTCTTAATATGAGACAGTTTATTCAAATATGTCAGAATTTAAGGCCAACTGAGTTTGCTAAATTTTAAACAATACATCAGAGGTAAGAGAGGAACAATTTTTATTTTATATTAGACCAAAAAGCTTCTTGTTTCTGTTCTATGTCTTCATATTTCTACAAACTAACGCACCTTAAAATATTGTTTAATATCCAATGCAGTCAGTTTCCTGAACTTGATCGAAAGCAGGTAAAAACTGGAAATTCACAATTATTGAAGAGTAATATTTAGCAACATCACCCTGCAAACAGGCTAGAACATTGCAACTGTGAAATAAAAGTCATTATGAATAATCATTTCACTATGCAGTAAAATGTTCATAAGATAATTAGTAAGAAGTAAATTAATAGGAGCATATATCAGTGCTAAAGCAGCCAATTCCAAATCTAAGTACTTCTCCAACACACAAGGTACAACTTTCGGTTTTCTCTGTAACATTAACAACACTGTCGTACAAACTAAGGGCATAAAGACTCCCTACAACTATGACGAGAATTCCTGAAATACCACTGGGTGAATAGACATCTCAAAATCTTCTTTCCTTAGACCTAATTTTTATTTTTCAATTCATTGCAATTCATCAGTAAAACACTCTGGTGAACAAGGCAACCATTCTACTGGGGCAGGGGGTGTTGGTTGGTTTGCTTTTTTAAGAGGATTACTTGGAATGTGTTTTGCTACACAGGTTCATATTCTCTATTTCTTTTTGTTAACTGATCTTAACTTAAATTCTTATATGAAAAGACCAGAAGACTAGCAGAATACATGGTTTCCAATGGCTTTCTGTCTAGCACTCTCAGAGCTGCCCCCCTCTTGCCTGTTGCAGTTTACCCGACTTTTCCCCACCAGCCCACGCAACGCGCTGGGACCAGTCGGAAGCTGGCCGCACACTGCCCAGTTAATTGCCTGCTACCTCTTCAAACACTCACCACACTGAGTATAATCAAAATGCCTTTCACCAGGAGCACTAATTTAAGTCCCTTCTTCACATCATGTTCTTCCTTGCCTATCAAAGCTAGTTTGAAGAAAACACACAACTGCAGTTTGAGTTTTTCATTTTCTCATCAATTCTTTATGAAATGGTGCAATGCGTTCCAGAGCAGGAGAGAGACAGACTGACCCAAGACATCCCATTTCTTTAAAAAGCAAGCTAAAATACACAGTAGCGCTGAGAGTGAGGGAAAAAACAAGTTTAATTTGTGAATGCATGATTTAAATTATTATATATCCACCTCATTTCAGTGTGAAGTTTAATTCCAAAAGGTAAACTGAACACTGATGAGTAAATACATGCCACAGATTAAGCAATGCATTAACTGTTCCTGATCAGAGGGGAAAAAAAAAAAAAGCCTGCAATTGCAATTATAAGTTTCTTGTAATCTAAAACCTTCAACTATCTGAATCAAACACTTACAGGCCTATTCAGTCTTAAACCACGCATAATATTTTTTTAAACTTCTGACTTAACTACCAGATACCAATGGTGGTGGTTATCACAGAGCTGCAAAATTTTCTCTTTGCCTATTAAAAACTCATCTGTTCTTTATGTTAATTTATCATCTTAAATGAAAGCACGATAACATATAACCCATTAGTAAGTAAGAAAAAGCTCTTATTACTATGTATCCTTGCCACTGAAGCACTACCTCCCTTTTCTTCACCACGCACAACCAGACAACCTTAGTCTCTCAAAGAAAAATCATAAGAAGTGAAGCTAAAATCTTTTCAAAATATATGTAACAGGAGGTTAAACAAGACAAAATAAGTCTCAATTACAGGAGCTTCATTAGGCTCAACCAGGCTGGGGGGCAGTTTGTTACCAGGTGCAGAAGAAAAAGCTTTGGCAATGGCAGTTCCGCTGCCTTCACAATTTGTCTTCCACCTGTTTCGAATCGCACTTCAGCCCCAGCTTACTATGAGAGGAGAGATTCATGGTGATACTCTGTCACTGTATTAAACACACTGGCACTTGGTAAACCATACTCAGTTTTACAACACTTCTTTTTGCTCCTATCCCCAAATAAATGGAAAACGTAAGGCAAAAAAGTTGCTATTATTTTCAAAAATTGTATCAGTTCAGAAGATTGGGACCAATCATAGTTGATCATTTTATGACATATTTTACCCTAAGTACTCAATGCGGCCCCAGACTTACAGCCAGGATAAACAGGTCCAACTCCGCTCCCTGCGTGGAGCCACCTATGACTGACACAGCTGGCTTTAAACCACCGGCTGCATCTGACGCAAGAGATGAAGGATCTAGAAAGATGCTGTACTGCATATATGCAACTGGCAGCACTAGACATGTATGAGACATTAGCGGCAGACCACAAAAACGGGAGCAGGAGTCAAAAGGCAAAGAAGAAAATTAAGGGGGTAAGATGTCGCTTAACATCTTATTAAATCCACGCGTGCCTCACTGGATGTGGATCGAACACAACATCTGGCTGGATTGAACTCCGACTGGAACACAAAGGACACTGCTCTCCAAACCCTACAGGCATCAGCAACTGCACCACTAACCTAACTCGATTTCCACACATTCTAAAAGAACAGGACATCAGAAGCTTGAATTAGCTTAGATCAGCCCATTAAAAATTCACATTAGGCGTGCTCCCTCAGTACTCTCACCTCCCTTTTTCTTCCTTTCCCCTCCCCCCCCCACAAAAACTTGCATAACTGCCTTTTGTCACAAAACCAGAAGGCACTAATCCCAGTAGTTATTGCTGTAGAGGCAAGCAGGGTACAGAAAGAGATAATCAAAGCATTTTTGCTTTTCTTTCCACGCTTGCCCTGCAGTTGCGGGACTATTGCTCCAAGTCAGCTCGGACCACCTTCCTCTGGACAACATCTGTTAAACCGCATGTAGGAAGTTTGACATTGTCTTGGCAAGTCAGATTTTAAAAAAAATCAAGTAGAAAGCAGATGTACAGTAACAAACATGAAAGACGACAAACACAATGTACAATCTTTCCAAACAAGAGCGGAGCACAGCTATTGTAAGAGACAAGCTGAGTTTTCAAGTATTTGAGCAACTGGCAAAAACTCAAAGCACCAGCTGTTCCCCAAACCTGCCTTTTTGCCCTTTCACATCCCCAAAAAAGGCACTGTTATTTACACTAGCACTAAAAATATGTAGCTGAATTTCATGGCTCTTTAACATTGCAAGTTCTTTATACCACAAAACGAATGCCATTCATTATACAGCCCCTCTTACTTGTGAATGTTTCCTTATTACATTTTCTCAGACGTTGTTCAATCCCTTTTTTAAACTCTTAAGAGGTTTCTTCTTATAGCCTCTAGTAAAATATAACAAAGCTGAACATTTTTACCATGAAAAAGAGCTTTCCATTCATCCATCCTAAATTCTCCCTGAATATCTTCTATTATTTTCAGGGACCTTTAGAGCTTTTCATTGATTAATCTCACAGACCCGTATAAAAGGAGAGAAACTACCATAATTCTCCTGTGGAGAAGAAAAACAAGACATGGATTGAATATGCAGTTTGTCATAAGCGATGCAGCAGATGGGATCCCATTCAAAATAAAGCACCTAAATTTGGATGACTACATATATATGAACTTAGTGTCTGTGTCCCTCCTGAGAACTCAGCAGAAGCTGAGAGATCTATTGATAAATAGATACAAGGATGATACAGCGCGCTCAAATACCTCTGCTATGCACCCACCTAACTTCAGGTGTCTGAATCTAGAACTGAACTTCACCTCCTCAAAACCAGATAAATACGATCCGTTTCATTAACTCTAGCGCCACAATCAAGTTACACTACCTCCTAATCGCACTGTCTCTACGCCTAGGGCATTTCTACATTTCAGATGTTCACAGGCAGTTAAATTTTCCCACACCTGGTGTTCACACACTCAATTCAACAGGCGGTATTTCCATCTCTGAATGGCACCCAATTTGGTAATACAGCTCCTTTTCCTATTCAAGTTTGTAATTCTAGATAGTCTGCAATCGCCCCACCTTCAAAATTTATGTGTGTGCTAAATAAGAAAAGAAGGGAAAGCAGGGAGATGAAAGACCCCAAACACTAGTTTGGCAGAAGCTCTCCATTCTTCCCACGGAGTCACTCTTATCACAGATCTCCCTGTCCTCCCAAGGTCCCTCATCTTTCACCACAGAACACAGAGGAGGGCTACATGGGTAGCGGACACCACTAGTGCCTTAACTCAAGGGAAGGAAAGGAACAGACATGCCTTTATTCATGTCCTTTTCTGTGTTTTTTTCTTTGGCCTAAATGATGACGATGACTAGGAATCTGATGTTTAGGAACCTCTCCCATTTATCATCTGTGAACATCATCTACTTCTGTATCATCAGTGACAACTTAAAAACAAATACACTGAAGTAGCAAATAATCTGGGCATCATTACTTTAAGTTCATTATCCGTATCATGTCATTCTTCTGCACTTTTTAAAGGTTGTTTGGTTTTTTTTTTCTTAATTTATCCCAATTTAAGGGACAATCAGTGTATTTATTTTATCAGTTAATATACATTTTTTTCATGTTTCCCCTAATTTTTAATGCAACTTTCTTGATTTTGATACTGAGTTTGCTGAAGCAAGGGCAGACATTTGTGACATATATGCAGTGTCTAATAGAATTCTGTTCCTTAAGGATAGCAAGAACAATTTTTTACTTATCCACAGCAAACCACATCTTTAAACAAGAAAACACAAGTAAAGTGAAATGCCTAGAAAATGCTCATCTCAAAAGAATAGCTAAAATTTAACATATGGCCAACTCTATCAATGTAATTTGCCCAGATCTTCTTCCTGATCTACCTGAAAAGCATGACAGTCAAGGCTGGGATGAAAATGGGCTTTTTTCTTCTTAGCATCAGACCACCACTCCTGATCTTCCTCTCACATCATACCAACCTGAGTACTGGCAGTGACGAAAAGGGCACAAAAACCCCTACAGCAATTTTGTTTCTTTAATGGAGCTTTAATTTTAACGTCTATTGCAAAGAGCTATTTCTGAAGGTTCACCAACTTACAGGGCTGGGGGTTTTTTTTGTTTGGATTTTTTTTTTTTTTTCATTTGGCTGGGTTTTTGTCTGTGCTGAGCTCTTCAGGGCAGATTTTATGGTCCAGTGATATTATGAAGGAAATCGAGACATTAAGCAATGACAGGAGAAAGGACAAAAGGGGAGGGGATGGTGCTTGGTTTTGTTTATTTACAACCTAAATATATTTTATGGACCTACTTATCCCTAGCCAACCCTCTACATCTCCAAAAAACCCATAAGAGGCATAACAAAAATTCTGAGTTGGTAGTTACCTCTGCTAACACACTGTGGGCCTGCAACATAGAAAGTTTACAGAACCATTAAAAGGCAAATGTATGAATTCACAAATTTCCTCCAACTAAAAAGTTGGGAGAGAAAAAAAACTAAATGGGTCTCCACAGCACTGAACATTTACATTTGCAATTACCTTAATAAATTACCAATTTACCTTAATAAATTTATAAATTATTATATTATTAAATTTATATTTAATTTTAATTTAATTTATTATTAAATTTATAAATAAATTACCTTAATAAATTTAGTTCTCATGAGAATTTCACACTAACGTTAACTCTAAACAAGCATCTGCACGATGACATTCACTAATGTATGGAAAAAAAAGCCCTGAGAATTATTTAACCTGAAATTAAGTAGCTATTCTTTCCATGAACGTACAGACTGTAATGTAAAGGAGGATTTAAAATATCAGCAATTCTGAAGACAAGTCAGAAATCTGCCTTATTTTCTCAAAACCTTGCTGGACAATTTTTTTTTATTTTTTTTTTTTGCCTGTTCTACAACTCCATCTTTGCATTAGCTGTTGACTGCCATTCAAGAAGATACTCATGCACCTGCCATGCTGTAACAGTGTTAAAGGTCTCAGCAACTTCCATTTAAGTACTTGTGTCTATAGATCACTGCTTAATAAGCATGCCTCAATGAACAAGACTGAGGGATTGCTCTAAAGAAGTCACTGCTTTAAGTTTTTCCTTCCCAATAGAAATTATTCCAAAACTACAATCCCCACATCAACTTTTCTCCATCACAACATTTTTCCCCAGGAGTTTCCAAGGAAATAAAAATATTATCGTTATGAAGTACAGACATATTATGATAAAGTTCCATCTTCTGCTCCAAGATAAAGGATCATACACATCTCATCCAATTAAATGGTTTTACCACTGTTAAAGGAGGAAATAAAAACATTTCTTGCTCTCTGCTAATAAAGCAAACATACAATCAGTACCATAACTGAGGTTATGCACTGTTTTATCTCCATTTCCAGGTATATAACCATAGTTCTTTCAAGCCCAACTAAAACATCTATGGAATACAGAACATATCGGTGAAATATCATTTTTTTCTCTCAATTAAGTTTTTACATTGTCCAAAGTAATGGATTTTGCAATTTATATTCATAGCACTTTGTCACACTGCCAAATACACAATAAACATTGCCAGTAAATTAGTTTGGATTTTTTTTACTCCTTTGTCACTTAAATCTTTACACTTTCTAAAGATGCTTTATGTTTTTTTTTCTTTTCCTTAAACACAAACAGTGGAAGAAAAACACTGTGGTCCCACTGAAGCTATTTATTAAGCTTTTAAATAAGACTTCTCCTTCACTAACACATTTTAATCTTCCTTGGTACACTAAATGTTACTAAGATATCTACTGAAGACTAGATTTGCTTACCTGAAAACTAATATAGGTTCACAGACTGCACAATACAATAGCTTGCTGTAGTGAATCCAATCACTCTGCCAGCATCCGATCCACCCACCCTTTTCTGTTCATCCTGGATCAGAATACAGATCATCCAGGACACCTTCACACATGACTAGCGTCTCTCGTTTCTAGATCCTAAGTTTTCCTTTTCCTAACCAAAATTTTGTTCATTAAGCCAAAACACTAATCACACTTTCTCTCAAAAGAAATAAGGCTGAAGGGTATTAAAGAAATCCAGGTGATTAAACTGGAAAACATCCACATGCGGTATACTCGTTGCTGTAAAAAAAAAAAAATCAGGATAAAAAAACCACATACATGAAGAGCATGGACTGAAAAACTCTGGGAAAACATTTCAGAAGATTTTACCCAATAAATAAATAAATTAAATCTGGTTTAACAGAACGATATTACCTGACACTGTGCTTGAGGGTAAAAGGTGGCCGGTGACTTTTATAGTGCACTGACTGGGAAAAAAAAGTTGATTTGTGCCTATGTAGGGTCATGTCCAGACTGAACACCACTAAATTTATTAATAGTTCTATATAAATCAGATTTTCTCTTCTGTCTTCTTTTCATATCCAGGTAATCCCACACACAGTGACAACAATTCACATTGTTGCTTTCCGCTGAACGAACAGTGACCAAAGTATCAACAAAAGATGCTGACACGTTAATCTTGTCCTTAGGACGATGGCTGCTCATCCTGCTCATAGTCCCTTTCCAGATGGCTCAGTGTGAAAGGGGTGGTGGGATAGGGAAAAAGGAATATTCCATACTGTTCTGAACATCTGTTCCACTGCCTTTATACATTAAAAAAAAAAAAAAAACCACCACCAAAACCTTACTGCCACTATCAATTTTACTATTTCAACCTAATACTACAAGGCTAACACCATGTAACTGTTATGCATGTACATGAGAAAGGAAAAACATCTTTTTAAGTCACATAAGAGCATTTGTTTACTTTTTGCTGTCTTAGGAATGGACTTGTTTCAATAAGCAAGTACTTAATGCTGCACTGGAAACACATTTTTCTTTCATGTGACCTTTCTTGAAATCTGTATTATACTCCAAGAATTTATTATCGTCCCTTCTCCTATTCAAGCAAATAGAACTGAGTCACCATTTGTTTCCCTTCAGTTTTATTTGTTTGTCTTTACTGAAAAGATAGACACTATGCATTTGTTTGAGCTTGTTTAAACTTTATTTGAACAGTTTTGCACAGCAACTCAAAAATATTTTCCTTGTGCACATACAGATACAGTGGTAGCTTTTTGGGTTTTTAAGCAGAGGTGAAAGAAATAAATAAAAAGATAAATACCTTACTACAGTACACAGTCTATCTCTCAAATAACATTTACACTTTAAAAATCTTGAAAAGAAGCACTCAGCCAGAACAAGGAGAAGGAACTCAGCATGGACTTAAGAAAGCAAAGGAAGCAGCGCTTTGTCCTACAGCACAAGAAAAAAAGACTTAGATTGATCATCCCCCCCCCTTTTGTATCATCTTGACATGTGCGAACCATACAGCTGCTGAATTATTCAGCTCTTTCTACTTTGAATAACCAATGACTACACATATGAAAATTCAAAAGTACTAAAACACTGACAAGAAAAAATGGCATCCTGTAAAATTTAATTTTGTTTTAACCTTTAGGACGTAAATGGCAAAATTCAGTCAGGAGTATAAACTGGATGAGGTCAAAAGGAGGAAAATCACAAAACAGCAAAGACCTGGTTATAATGCCAAGCTAATTAGGTCAGGAACAGCCCTCTACTAGCAGGTCAAAATGTTTCCAGATGTCATCAGGCTTGGATCTTATCAGATTTGAGTATAGAGCTGGTTGTGCAGACAGAGCCACACAGTTCTCACTTTTCATAGCTGAACTCAGCTGCCCAGATATCTGAGAAAATGTCCACAGGCCACTATTTCAACAACCAGGCAAAGTATTCCCATGAAATAGCTAAAATTATTCTAGCCTTAAAGTAAATCATGGTTCAAACATCTTGCTGTGCACTTCCAACACTAGTGATTCCCACCTATTTAGTACCTCTTATTTTTTCTAGCATAGTAATACCACAAGGCATTAAAATTAAAAAATGACAAAACCAAGAGAACTGCTATTTAATAAATACTATTATTTAACTAACATTTAACCACACCAGGAAATTTCCCACCTAAAGGAAGTTTCTTTCTTGTTCACCACCCGCCTATTCCAGGATCTTTTTGGACTGTAGTCCAAAAAGCATCATTACAAACACAAATTCCTTCTCCATCCATCTGACAATTAAAGTAAGAGGGCACACAGTAGCTTTTCATTTCTGAATTTACTATAAACTACTGAGAGACTATTTTAAGTGTGATTCTTTCAATACGGTCTCTTGAATAATGGCCTTATACATCTTAGAGTGCCTACTTTAAATCTGTTTTGGACATCTAATAGACGTTCTTCTAATAGTCAGTTATGGAAAGCAAGTCACATTTTATCTACATTACAAAAACAGAACAATTCCGTAACACAAGAATCATTACTGAAAGATACTTTATGCTACTTTAGACAATTTGATGCTGGAACAACTTGTAACAGAATAGTAAAAGTCTGCAACTATAAAAAAGCCTTTTTTTTAACATTTAGGCTACAATAATGCACAAATAGCTCTTGGAGACCATATCGAGAGCTTTTGTCAGAGCATTCATTCCTCCTTCACAAACAGTAAGTGTTATCAGCAGCAAATACCTTGATTATTTAACGAAAATATAAATTGCAGCTAGACCTTGCTGACTTCCATTGATCCCATTTAACAGAGCCTTACTGGATTTAAAGTGCTTGAAATAACCGTCTGGGTCACAGCCCATGCGACAAAGGCAGCCCGGTAAGGCCTCAGGAGCCAGCCTGCAGGGAGAACATGCCGTTCAGATCCTTAAATGACCTCAAGCTACACCAGAAGCAAATTCAGTAATTTGTTTCTCAGAATTCTAATTATCCCTGAATTGGAAGCAACAGCACAAAAGGGATGAAGCATCCACTTCTTTCCAATACTATCAATTTTATGGCAACACACAGTGTTCCTTATTTCCTTTTTTATCTAATATACCATTAAAATCCTTTCAGAGGAGCATTTTTCAGAAAAAAAGAAAATAGTCTTAAACTCTTCTTCCCTACAGCAGTTGATCTAAAATGTCACAGGGATGTGTTAAGTTTTCTCATAGTTCAGTTAACCCAAAATCTAAAATGTCATAGAAAAGTGTTAAGTTTTTATAATTCTTTTCCATACCAAAAAACCTCCAAAAAATCATATATGCATATGTACACAAGTGCACAGTTTATGTACATATATGATACATACACTTACACACAAAAATATATACACATTTTTTATACATGTGACACTCTGAGATGATGGAAGAGAGCAATAACATTGGTCAAACTGCAAAAGGAAAAACACTTTGTACCATGACAATTTAGCATTAATCTTTGTCTGTGCCTCCTCCATTCCCAGTTCTCACCAGGCAGGACAGACCTTCCCACTGGGAAACAACTGTAAAGATGCATTATCAGACTACCACAGTGTATCGTGATCCCTAAAATACCTTGCAAGTCAAGCAACTTCAATGTCCACCTGAACTACCAGGTTCTTGGAGCCAGGAGCAGAAATTGCCTGGCACATGTTCCCAGCATGCAAGTAGCCCGTGAAGACTTAAGTTAATACAAAATAAACCAACATCCCTAAAATTCCTCAAGCTGAAGATTCTCACCCACCCCTGCCATGGAATTTCAGCAGGAAACTCGGGATTTCCCTAATTCTTTTGACTATAAACCTACCACCAACACTGCACTTTCCCTACATAACAGAAACCTGGAAGTGGCAGCTAGTCTATGTGGGGGGAAAAAAAAAAACAGATTTATTTTGGGTGTATTTAAAGGAAAAACTGAGCAAAATATTTTGTGTTTGAATCCAACAGCTGAGTCCAAGTGAATCAACATAAAAATTCCCAACCATTTTCATCCTGAGCCAAGTGCACCATCTGTTCCCATGAAGTCCGTCTTCTGGTGGCTACCATCCTACAGTGTATCACAAAGTGCCAGGCGATCAAGGACTGGTGCATAAATCAAGAAAAACACTATAGGTGATAGAGTGCAACACTCAAGACAGTGGCAAAAAAGAAAAAAAACCACCAAAACCAACCCCAAAAACCCACCACACAAAAACACCACCACAAAGCACAAGTAGCCTTATTAAGCCCCAGCATTAATGCAGCCAGGTATTCTACAGCTTTGGGTATTGTAGTTATTTCACTTTGGTGCCTAAAGGAGGGCTGAGCTCCGATACGAGGTTTTCCCCGAGTGGGGATGCCTTTTGTATCTTTTTTACTGCCAGTGTCTGGTAACTGAAACATTAACAATGCAATTTCTCTCTATCATGTAACCTTCCTCTCTCTCTTCCACATGGTCAGGTTAATCACAGAAACCATTCATGTTTGATGCACAAGAAATTAGCAATTCATAATTTTTCAGGTCATAAAATAAGTAATAGTTACAGATGGCACAGCGCAACATCCAGTTAAAAGAAGCACAGAAGCTCCTTTTTCCCCTACAATTGAATTACGTGCAAGTAAGACAGGGTCCAGCAGAAATAAAGATGGATCATAGCCCTTTTCCTGGCCTTATCAATACCGAAGACATTTTTAAAAATTAAGTTATGTGGTCAGATATCCATTTATACCTTTCACCAGGAACAGAACACCAAGAGAAATAAAACTGCAGTAAAAAAAAAATCTGAATACACTTAATATACCTAATATTTTATTAAAATATTAAGCCCATCAGGATTGAAAGCAGCTACATCTCCCCAAATATATAACATTACTTTCTCTCGGTGTTTCTGGCCCTTTTGTGACAGATCCTCCCTTTTACTAACATCCCAAATTCAGATGTCAAAGTTCTGCCCACCATTAGCTTCCTAATAATTCAATGTATAATCCTTGTCTCAATGTTTTTGTTTGTTCTGGATTTGGTATTATCTTGGGTGGGTTTTTCTTTTGGGGGGTGGGTTTTTCTTTTGGGGGGTGGGGTTTTTTTCAGGTAAAGCCTAAAATGAAGGTCAGGCATTAGTAAATGTAACATGTTTTGATACAATAATGTTGGCTTATAAAACCTTATTTGCAGCATTAAAGAGACTTCCTTGTTACACATACAGTAACTCCCATTATGAGACAAATAAGCTACTATAAAACCATAGTGAGTCTCAGACCGAATACAGCAGTTAGCCTTCTCTAAAAATCCCCTTTCAAGACTTGAAGGCTGAAAAGCTGTGTTCCATGAAATCTGGCATTGTATCAACAGATCTCCATGGAGCTGGCAGTGTAGAAGTGCTCCAGAAACCAGCTTGAAGGGGAAAAAAAAAGCATTCTTAACCATGTATAATCAATCAGTAAGAAGAGGCTTAAGCAACTTTTCTTCCCCAGCTAAAATCATCAAATCTTAGCTAAGATTACCGGGGATGCAGAGGTTACCGATGATAATACTAAGTAATTTTTAAAGTTTGCTTTTCTCCAGCATTTCAAATCTGCATTAAATATCCTTTGTGGAACCTCTGTTAACACAAGTCTTGGAGTCTTTCTTCAAGACGCATATGTATATATGTCTTGAAATATATGTCTTGTATATATGTCAGCTTTTTTAAGAGTCTTTGAAATTTCAGAACCTAACATTGAACATTTGGAAGTATCACATTCATTTACAGTTATCTCTGTAATTCGCCTCTTTTAGTCAATGCTAAGTGTGGGTGAATCCAAGTATGGGTGAGCTGGGAAGAAAAAAATAGTATAACAGCATTACATAGTATAATAAAAGCAGAACTGAACAAAATACACGGAGCCCACAAGAAAGAGCAGCACCATCCATCAGTGGTTTTCCACTTGTGGAACTCTGGGGATGTTCAAAGACTTCAAAAGGAATTCAGAAAACTGTAATGAAGGTTAAGGACTGCATTAGCAAGTTGTGTGGTACAAAAGAACCAGAGAGACCTGCAGAGAAGAGTAGCTGGTGCTGATGAACCTGTATGCATCTTATATATATATTTATTATTTTTTTTTGGTAGGGAAGCAGGGATATTTGTTCCAAACTAGCTCTCAATCGGTCTCATTAGATGCTGAACACCATCAGATATGCTCCTAGAAAGCATCTTTTGGTTTTCGACTCATCGGAAATGAAGAGTTCCCATACTCCACAACTGGGGAATTCGCATCACAAACATATTCCTGGATCCAAACCAAACCGATAGCATAACGCACCCTAAAATGCCTGTTGTCTCAGCATGTTTTAATTCTGTAAATAAAGGCTGAAAGACAGCAGTTTTATTTTGTTTCAATTTTATGAGGACAAGGTGGAAGAAAAGAGGCAAATACTGGTTGAAAAAAACCTAATCATCTTAAGGCCGAAAACCTTTAATTATGGCTCCCTCCAATATTTACAAGTGTGGGCTCCATGGGAAAGGAGGGAATAAAGACATTCTTATGCACAAAAGTCAGAGCTTCATCTATCCTCTCCTTCCCTATAATGCACTCAGCCACCCAACGCATGGGGAAGGATCCCATCTGATTCCCCACTAGCTGGCAGTCAACCACACACCAAATTCCTGGCAATGCAGCCAACTAAAACCCACCAAAGGACGAACAGGCTGCCCAAAGCCAACTAAAATCCACCGAAGAAGGAAAAGGCTGCCCAAGCCTAGCAAGGTTGCAGCTGCAAAATAGCATCAGAAAGCCTATTACAGTAAAGTTGCTGAGCAATACCTGTATTACTACAATATCTGTACACCTAGAAGTTAAACTGAATCTCCAAATTTGAGAAATGCAAGCAGCAGCATCTCAATTATAGAGTTGAGAGGCACAAAGCTACTTGATGATGATGTTGGCCGGCACACAAGGCCCCTAAAAGGACTGGAAATTGGACCTAGATCACACCAATACTTAACAACAAATGCTTCAACCACAAGATGAGTTATGATTCCTTCTCAGAAGGAAAACCCAGTTATTGCCTTAGGATCCACTCCACTTAGAGTTGTGCTTTTTAAGACAGCTGTAAGCCAACCACTCCTTGATTTAATTAAATGGATTCTTTTCCCTGTTTCAACATTTCTGCTGTTATAGCTGCTGCTCCTGGCTGAGCTGCTTCCAGGGCTAGAATCAGATTGGAAGTGAGCAGAAACATAATCCAGACGAAAGAAGTCAAAGCAGTTTATGGAATTACTGCCCTTACGGCTGAGGCCACGTAAGCGATAGTGAGAGCACTCAAATCTGCTTCAGTACAAAGGAAAAAACAAAAGAACTGTGATTGAAGCTAACCTCCCATTTCATACTGACACAGGATAGAGGCATTCAAAAGACCAGTTACAACATTTAGTTTTATAGGTAAATAGCAAGCTAAACACAAGGGATTATCTAAAATGTGGTAACTAGACCTGACAGATTAATAACTGCTTTCTACAACAAATGACGTCAATATTGTCACAGAAAGAGGATTTAAGTCTAGTTATAAAATCATAGAATATCCTGAGTTGGAAGTGACCCATAAGGATCACCAAACCCCACTCCTGACTCCACACAGGGCAACCTAAAAGTTAAACCAGATTCCCAAGAGCATTGTCCAAACATTTCTTGAACCCCAGCTGGCTTGGGGTCGTAACCATTTCCCTGCAGACCTTCTTCAGTGTTTGACCACCCTCTTAGCAAATAACTTTTTCCTAATATCCAATCTGAACTTCCCCTGATGCAACTTTAAGTCATTCCCTCGTGCCCTGTCAACAGACACCAGAGAGAAGACATTAGCACCTCCCTTTCCTCTCCCCATCATGAGGAAGCTGTAGATGGCAATGAGCTCACAACTCGGAACCCTCTTCTCCAAACTGAACAAATCTAGTCTCTTCAGCCACTCCTCAGAAGCCATGCTCTCTAGTCCCAATCCATCTTGATGGCAGGAATACCATTATGACACTGAAGAGCTCAAACTGTTGCAATTTTCTGTCACCTTCTGCTGCCACGCTTCCCAAAAATCACATAGGAGTCCCAGCAAACTGAGAACGCCAACAAAAATTTTATTGAACAGATGAAAATACACATCTTATATTTATTCCTCAGGTTCACAGAGGCATCTGTCATGTCACAAGGACTGTATTACATGACATCTCATGTACACGTTACAAATTCTGTTTACCTTGTTAGCCACAGAAGTACTTCATGCCTGCATCATTTCCATCTTTTTACGTGAACACTAACTTGTTATACATTGATTTCTGTGGTTTGTTTACAAAAAGAAAAAAACCAGCATATATCCATAAATATTTAAGACCAAATTAATTTTAGGAGCATGAAGTATTAAAGGATAATTTTTTAATAAATATACAATATGCTGAAAGAGGAAGGTGGATAGAAACTCAGCAAAAAAAACCTGTTATCCACTTCTCAGGAAGAAGTCACCAATCTGATGAAATGTACCATCACATCTCAAGAAAAGTAGTTGCTCTTAGCTCCTGGTAAGTGTTAGGGTCCCTTTTTTCTTTACCAAGACAGTAAGACTGAAACAAGCACAAACCATTAAAAAAAAAAAAAAAAAGAAACCTATTCTCCATATGTTTTTAATATAAAAATTCTTAATTCGTAAAATTCATAGAGAACAGAACATTACTTATTTCCCATTACTTTGACAAGAAGTGTTATAAAATAGTATACAAATAGACTGCATGTTGAACTGATCACATTCATGTTTTACAGTTTCAGAGAGAAACAGCCATCTATCAAAATTCAGTAGACAAACACCTGCAGAGACAGAGCTTCATTGTACACTGATGCCTAATTTAAGGTCAAATTCAACAGGGCTCTGAGCAACCTGATCTAGCTGAAGATGTCCCGGCTCATTGCAGGCGGGGGTGGACTAGGTGACCTTTAAAGTTCCCTTCCAACCCAAACTATTCCAAGATGCCCTGCCCACATTTTAGAGCCATAGTCCAACCTTTTCCTCCTTTATAGGAGCCCTACTGACAATGCTTTCTCTTCTTCACTTCAGGCAGCCTTCTAGTACCTAATGGGGGCCTACAGGAGAGATGGGGAGGGACTCTTTATCAGGGAGTGGAGCAACAGGACAAGGGGCAATGGTTTTAAACTGAAAGAGGGGAGAATTTAGATTAGATATTAGGAAGAAATTCTTTACTGTGAGGGTGGTGAGACACTGGAACAGGTTGTCCAGGGAAGTTGTGGATGCCCCATCCCTGGAGGTGTTCAAGACCAGGCTGGATGGGTCTTTGAGCAACCTGCTCTAGTGGGAGGTGTCCCTGCCCGTGCCAGGGGGGTTGGAACTCGATGATCTTTAAGGTCCCTTCCAACCCAAACCAGTCTATGATTCTATTTGGACCATTTATCAGTCATAGACAGATTCTAGAGACTGTTTCTTACTATCTAAAAAGACTCCAGTAACAAAAATAATGGGACAGGGTAGTTGTTCCTTCCTCTCTCCTATCCATCACCCACAGACTTCCCAAAGTTCCCTCCTTCCGCTGTCAGGATAAAATACCTTACTCAAGTACTGTGTTCTTATTTGAGAATGAAAACTCCTCAGACAGGCCGCATAACATGTGTCAATTCTTTCCACAAAGGCTCAGGACTAGATGCAGCTTCCCCCCAAATCATGGGAAAATGTACCTTGCTAACTAAATGCTGGCAGGCTTCAGATCAGGCAGCTGCCTGCAAAGATTCCAGTGCCTTTTTTCCTTTCTTTTTTTTCTTTTTTTTTTTTTTTTTTTTAAATATAAGGAGCCATTAGTACCTATTTTTAACTGTTTTAATGCATAGCTGAGGTGGAAAAAAAGCTATGTGACTGCAACCAGATGAACAGAGTTTAATCCTATAAATATACAAACTGCACATAAAAAATAAGGAAGCTTTATTTACAACAAAAGGTATATGAATGCAATGAGTATTGATAAAACATGCTTTAATTTTACTCATTCAGTCAAAGAGGAAAGGGCAACCACCTAGATCTTGATGATCATTGCACTGGCTTGTGAACTTAAAGAAAGCACTTTGAACCTAATTTCAACACCTATTTCCAAAAAAGTCTGATTTTCCCCATTCTGGTTCCACAGTGGTTAGTCCTGAAGTTTGCCATGAGTCTGCTTCAAAATATTTTGCATATTGGACCAAAATACTTTTAAGATTAATCTGTCATTAAATTGTTTTGAACAAGAAAAGTTTCCTAGATGTTCATTCTTAACACCAGCAAGTAGTTTTTCAACCTAAACATGCTGAAGCAAAAACAATGGAAAAAAATTACATCCTAAAATGTTGATGTCCAGGACGCTTTTGTTCTTCTTTAAACAACAGAAACAAAGAAAGATGTAGAATTCTGAAGTGAGCTTACTGTAAACTTGCCTCCAACCTAGCACTGTTGTTGCTGTTATCCTCGTGATAAAATGTTCTCCTGTGAAACACAATTATTAGTTTAAATCTCATTGAGCTCATGAGATCCCACAATCCAAGAGGAACAGATTTCTTGACTAGGGCTGTAACCAGCTGGCTGCTGAGCAAAAAGAGGACTGCTATTGCCACCTCTGTGATGTGGCTCCAGGAGACAAAACTGCAGTTGTTAGCACCCTGCCTAAGGCTATTTGAGAATCACATCAAAACTGAGCAAAACTTGTGCAACTGCACTGCAGACCTTCTGGCTTGATAGGGTAACACAAGGTACAAACATGTTGACTCTGATTCTCAAAGAACACCATTTAAAGTTATCTATGATTACATGGATGTTCCACACACCCCACCAAATTATGTAATAAACCCATCAATACTTGCATTGCTCTTAACTACACTTTAAAAAGAGCAATCTACAGAGACTACAAACTGCATGTTTTAAAAAAAAAAAAAAATCAAGCCATTAGAGACTAATCTACACACAGTTCAAGAAGCAATTTAACTACATCAGTTAAATTTAGAAACTGATTCAGTTAATCATTGCACAAGATTTAAATTGCAACCAAGATTTAAATCTCATCTTCAAGCAGATCCCTATGCACTAGCTGCATAATTCAGAAGGGAAGTTACTATGATGCCAATCACAGAAAAAGTTCCGAGAAGAGGTCAATGACTGCATTTATTTGCAGTATTTAAGTAGCACTGAGTTTTCCACTGCCGCGGACAACAATGAAGACTATTTCTGCATGCATTCATATCACTGTCTTGGAAAACGCAATGGGCGTGCTAAGGCTCTCATTGCATAGATGCCTGTTTTACCAAACTACTCCTCCTTGTGTATTAACATCAAACCTATTTTGTGAGGCTGCAATTTAAAAATATAAAGTCCCTCAACTTCATGCAGTCATGTGCAAAACGTAAATAAATGCACACTGAATAGAGTTCAACTGAAGACAGGCAAGAGTTGAGTCCAAATATTCAGCATCTTCTAATATCAAAATCAGACAAAAACCAAGCTCATGATAAACGCATGGATCTCTTAAGTAAAATAAGAATCCGTGATCAGACTTCTCTATCATACTTTTATATCAGTCTCTCCCCAAAGCAGCTTCACCTCCTTTTGACTTTATCATTTGTAACGCAAGCATTCTGGGATACTTTCTCTCTCCTCTCTCATAGGCCTTTTTTCTCCCCAGGATACCATTGGGGAAACATTGTCCTACTTTTTTGCCCCCGTCCACTACTATGCAATTAGAGATCTTCAGCTTTTGACTGGCTGAGTGGTCCAAAAACCTTCCACCATTCTCCAGAAGGATATTTCTCTCTCCTGTCCAATCTACCTTTTGCACTCACTCTCTCCTATTCCGAAAAGTTGCTTTCCTTCAGGGAAAACGCAAACTGTAGTCTTCTGAGGAAAATTTGGAGGAAGCTTTTATTGAATTCTTGATTTAAAACAAACTATTAAGTTACTAAATCATTCTACAATTTGCCAGCCATAAAGGACACATGTTATATTACCGAAGAGTCAGATAGAGCAGGCAGAAGTTTTTGCGAATAACTTTGGTTTAACCCTGACTAGAAGTATCTAAGTTGCTTTCATAATAGAAGTATTTCTAAAGACTGGAACAGTCTTATCCACACAGCAATCACAAACATAATTTTAACGTCTTTCTTCAAAACATATAAGTGAATATGCAACATTTTTATATACCAAACTATAAACATGTATTTCTCATCATCACATACAAGCAATTCTAAAGGAGTTCTTCAGCTGGGCTAGCAAATTGACATTCGAGGCTGGTAAGCATCAGGGTCCTTCTTCAAGCCCTGCATTTGGTACTGCCTTACTGACTACACACTCTAATTTTCTTTGTGGGAAACACTTCTGTGGTGTGGTGTTGTAGGATTACAGTGGAAGTTTAGAAAAGCCAGTGTGTGCTGCTTAACGCAGGATGGCATGTTAAGTCATCAGCAGCTTTCACAAACATCTAATAGGTGGATTTTATTTTGAGCAACTTGACAATTTTTGGGAGCATTTATATTAGCAAAACACACTAGGAAATCCAGAGGAGCAAAAAAACCACAAAAGGCAAGGCACAATTACAATCTAAGTGACAAAATGAATGACCTGATTTTAACATGAAAATGCCTTACTATGAATGCAAAACAGGCAAATTAAGCCATTTAGGTTTTTAATTATAAATTCTAAGTGAAATTCTTTGAAGCAGAAATTTAACAAGAAAAATACTATATTTCTGTAGAAATCAATCATTATTTTAAATACGAGCTTGTCATTTTATTGACCAGGTAGAGTTTCCAAATTGTACTTCCTATTAGAAAGTTTGTGATAGACGAATGATCAGTGTTCAACCAAAAATTAGAGTATGTTTACTAAAATTAGGTTTTAATTTTTAAAAAAATAAAAATCAAAGGCTGATTATTTTCAAGTACATTCAGCATTCTGTCTTTAAATACCCTTCAACTATATTAAACTCCAGACTAATAAATGCTAGATACATTTCAGTTAAAACCTAAGTGAAAGTTGTGCTTAACCTGCACAAAGGAATAGAAAATATTTGATAATACTCCACTGAGTATAAACAACAAATATCTCAAAATAATTTTTGAAGTCTAATGAATAAATAGAAACTAGCTAAAATACTCCTAAACTTACATTTTTATTCCTGTAACAAATAATCTCTACAACCTCCCATGAACAAAAGCAAGCAATGATGTTTCCATGCAGCATGAAATGCAACTGAAATATAACAGTATAACAACAATCGTTAAGCTTATAATATAAAAAAAAAAAAAACAAACCAACGAACACTGGAAGTTAAAACATGACAGCAGTGACTTTTTAAATCCCAAGAGCAGGAGAAGAGGTCTGTCAAGTCAGCTATTAGAGAGACCGTATGTCTGGGGGCCAGATACTGGAGAGATCAGGGATCTTGAAGTCAGCTGCTGGAGTGACCACAGGTATGGATTAACTGCTGGAGACACCTTTGCACTCATGTTTATGTGTATGCACGTCTGTGTGACAAGAGGACACCTGAGGACACTAAATACATAGATTAAGAGGAATAAATCTCACTGTTTCATTAAATAATAATAATATGCTAATCCAATAATTTAGCAGAGTGAAGCATATTTTCAGTCTTTGATACATTCATTTCGTTTACCAAACTGTTTGCAGAGTATTTACTTTTCTTGGCATACTTCCTCACCTTTGATATTTACAGCAAGTGATCTTTTTTCTAAACAATTTCGGTACATAACCATCAAGTTACTTAACCATTTAAGAGGAATATTGGGAGAGGCAGATGGGGGAAAGAATGGATTTTCTTTCATCCTCCTCCTTCCAAGGCTGTTACCATACCTTTCACATTTCTGTTTGCACCATATTGCTTCCTCATCCCTTCATCCTTCACAATAAAGTTTCTTACTTGACACTGTGATTGCACGCAAACATAGGGGAGTTTTCCAGAACTCCTTTGAGTTTTTACCTAATTTAGGGTGCAATCTCTTTCACAACATATGTACTGATAATCATATTGAATAGCATCAAGCATATAATCAGAACTCAAAATTAAAATAAGCATATGTGAATTTCAGCTCAACGGACAAAGTGTGCCAAAGGATCATAGCCAGGGTCAGCTTTGGGACATAGGCAAAGTCAACAACAGTATCCTAAAGCACTGCTGCACACTTTGCTTTTTTCAGAGACCTTGAAGCAAGGCTGGCTGCAGATTCTGCCAAAGGCAACACTGGGGTGTGCAACGCAGGAAGAACACAGTCTCTCCTATGAGTAGTTAATACTACTTTTAACCTCCTCATGCTCTCAGAAGGAAGAACAACAAACCTGCTCTCCAGCTTCTTCCCCTGCTCAAAAGGTTTCTCTTTCCCACTGCAGAAGCAGACAAGCTGCAGCCCCCTAAAAAAAAAAAATAAATTTAATAATCAGCTTTACTTAAATTCTAACAAAATTGTCTGCACTTTGACAATAGCCCTTCATTAGCACCACCCAGTGTGGCTCACATCTTACGTCACACAGTGAAGGAAGTGCAATACAGCTGTCTTCATACTCTTCCACCAACACAACAGATACTCCTCATCTAAAAGTCTGTAGTGTGCACATTGTAGCTGAGACAGACTGGGGGACGGGCGGATTTTTCCCCACAAAGCTAGTTTAATATCAATAAACATAAATCTTTTATTATCCATTGCACTTTGAGGCAAACAGTCAAACATTTAACCTCAGCAGATTTGGTTTAAATCTCTAAGATGACACATCAGCAAAGTACAGATTATACAGGGTAAAAGTAATTAACAGATGCAAATTTAGAAATCCAATATCTCATGAACATCCACGAATAAAGTAAATTTATTTCTGTTTTCTACACAATAAGATTAGTGTTTAAATTATGCTTGTCTCCTGGGCCAGCAGTGCTTTTGACATTTGTCTCAGGGCCTAATACAGCATAGCTTCAGTATCACAAAAATATAAACCTCCTTCCCAATGCTAACTCAAAACCTCCTGGACAGTTTCCAAACTTCATCATTGGTTTTCAGTTTAAGGACCTACCACACTTTTCAAAGCTATTTGTAATAGATTTAGACAAATGCAAATTAAGTGACAAGGCATGTTCAGTAAGAGCTCTCTTGAACAACTTACCATTTAAAAAAAGGGAGCAGAGAACATCCTTTCTGTTTACACGTTTGAGAAGGCAGCTCTTCTGTAACTTGCTCACACCCTCAGGCAGCTTTATCTGCAAACAAAGACAAATTGAAACTCAGCTTTTCAATAACAGAATAATTAAAGATATGCATTAAAAAAATCAGTTTCAGTGATCGGTTGAAAAAAACCTTAAAAATGCACGAGTAGCATCTAGATGTACTTTTAACTGTTTTGAGCTAAATGTTATTTCATATTAACAGCTTAAATTTTTTCAAGGTAAGAAAATAGCTTACGTTATTTTATAATCAATGCCTTTTTTTTTTTTTATCTGGCAATATCTGCAGAGAAGGTAACTCTTACCCACTTAAAAACTGTGGGGTTAGAAAAATGTATAGTAATGGCCTATTGTAAAGCATAATAAAATAGCAGATTTGAGTCCCTCTGATATACTTCACAGGATGTTAAACATTACTAAACACAAACCCGCTAAAACAAAACAAACACTAAAAAAGCAATGAGAATCTTTTGCAAAAAGTATTGAGATGTTTCCATGAAAATAATACAGATGCTAGCATCCAGAAAATATTCTTATAGATTAATATTTAGTCATAACTGGAATTTTGATAAAGTAAGTTTTTATGGTTAAGACATAGCTGCCCTTTCTGTAAGAACTGTACAAAGATGATCTCTAGACTAGATCATTTGATTTTAAGAGACTAATACTACAGCCATATTTTTAAAGGCTGCTGCTACACATTCCTTGATGGAACTTGATTAGACATCGTAGA
Source organism: Numenius arquata (assembly GCF_964106895.1). Lineage (NCBI taxonomy): Eukaryota > Metazoa > Chordata > Aves > Charadriiformes > Scolopacidae > Numenius > Numenius arquata. The sequence continues at coordinate 119,218,931 of NC_133576.1, forward strand.
CAAAAATTTTCACGAGAGATAAAAACTACTTCTATTTCAAGGGCACTTTTGTAAAACAGGATTTATAACAACACCGAAGCACCTAGAAGAGCAAGACGCTATTAAAGTCACCGCACACAGATTTCTCAAAGGCAAGACATCAATGTTCTACACAACATCTCTTGTTCACTGTTACCAGTCTAAGTTTCCTTCATCCTCCCACAAAATATTCAAGCTTTAACATCATGGTGCCCCACCTCAATTCCAGTAAGCTTTAGTGCAGCAGCCGCCTATTCCAAACATAATATTGCCCTCTATTTAGCTTGCTATCAAGATCTACCAGTTGGCCAGGGCCTTGGTCCTCACTTAACTGTTTACAGGCTAACAGAAGGACCTGTTCTGAAGATACACATTATAAAAGGCTCAGGTACATATAGTTCATTCACACTCAGATGTCTCCCTATCATATCACCAGGATAGGTGTGACATATGGGGAAGAAGGTATCTTCCAAAAGCAGCTTCACAATCCTGACTAAAATTATGTCAAACAGGATCCTATTACCCTAAGTGATTTGAATCAACAGTGATTTATTCAAGTATACCTGTGGTTCTAGAAACAGCAAATCTGCTTTAGAGCAATTAGCCCTAGATTGAAAAACACTACAAAATAGCTGTCAGAGAGCACTAGCCTAGTATGAGGTGACTGGAACTTTATATAGAACTCAAATCGTCTAGTACTATCGGGGTGGCTGAGGACATATCTGCACATGACATTAGGCTCCGCAACAAAAGCACCTTATGAGGCTCTCAGTTCCCCCCACATTGGTTACTCATTCCTGTCCACACACTGCAGTTCACCACTTCCATCAGCTACACCAACACAACATCTGCACTACATACATCACAGGATGGATTCCATGATCCCATGTAAGAACTCTCCACTCAGGTCAGCAATAAGCGTGACCTACACAGGGATAGGAAGGAAGCCAGGAATTACCACGTGAACCACGAGGTTGAGACTCTTGCGCAGTTTTCACAGTGAAATGAGGTCAACTATCCTGAGGTACATTCCAGGGGTTAGTATAAATCCTTACGTGGTTAAATAAAGACATCAAGACATGGCCAATGTCAACCAGCTTTATATCTTTTATTAAATCAGATTTTTGTTTAGTTTTGTGGGTTTTGTTGTTGATTTGCTTTTAAAGTAAAGTATTTTTAAAAAGACCCAGGATAAGCCAGAGAAGAAATGCTGGACTTTCTCACTACATGTTCTACATTTAAGATACACAGTTATGATGAAAAAAATATTGCAGATGCACACAACATGATACAGAAAGGAAAATATATTTCAGTACACCATTGACAGTCCAGCAATATCTATCTACCGGCATAACTGTGAATACATACACTCCCTTTCGAATGGATTCTTTCTTTCCTATAAAATCTTCAAGAGGAAAGAAATCCCAACAAAAGCCATTATAAAAAGATTCTTACTCATTATGAAGTACATCACTGACTCCTCAGCTAAGTGCCCCATTTGACTCATATGCACTGACTAAATTACAAAGTACTGAACAGTTTCAACAGGGTAAGATTTCAAAGATGCAGAATGTATAAAGCTGACTTTTGGTTAGAAATGTATATCCAGTGAATCTTGTTTAAAATCAATGATTTAAAACTTTCTAAGCAGGACTCCTAGAAATGAAGAGATTGTATGCAAGCAATTTGAAGAACAAGCTATATGGCACACAGAGGATTACTTCAGAAATCCACAGAAAAAAAAAAAACAAACACAAAGGATTTAATGCAAGACATAACTTTTATACAGATTGAGGATTAAAAGTATCCAAATGGTAGGTCATCATCAAAGTGGTGAAAAAAGGATTTTATTTTAAAGCCTGCTTCCGGGGTGGGGGGAAGGGGTTTAAAACATGGTTTCATATATGGAGAGCCAAAGCTTACTACTGTAGTTTGAATTACAAAGCAACTTTTATCAATGCATACACAAAAAAGGAAGTGGTTTAAATCCCCCACACTGATTTGCCCTGTTAACTTCCTGTGTGTATTCAATCTTAAAAGCCTGAAACTAAAATCTTGGAAACTACTGTAACTCTACAGCAGACATTTGGAAAATGTCTGGAAACTGTCTGGAAAACCCAGACAGTTTCTGGTGTCTTCAAAGAGCAGAACCATCAATTAGTGGTTACATCCCACTCCATATTTCTACAGTGGGATGTGTGGGCTTTTCTGTAAAAGACCCAAACAATCATTTCCTTAGAACTAAGGGGCCTCTGGGTGGCCCATTCTAAGCAGCTTTCACGAGATTGCTCACAACAACTAGAAAGTTTCTTATCTTTGAACTAGGCTTGATCCAGACCCCAGTCTTAAACTTGGGCACGTAACAGAGCAGCACAAAGGAGAACATAGCAGCCCGTGTCTTCCAAGTTGTCTTTATCTTAAGGTTCAATTGCTGTTGTCTAGCCCAAACTCTGGGCCTCCACAGGCATCCAGAAATGCAGACCTAGTTAAGACGTATACTGTCCTTGGAGTGCAGAGAGAAATCTGCCCTCTGCCAAGCCTTCAAAGGCCCTCCACATCTTTCTGAGAACCGCTTTGATGGTCCGACTTGGTCTACAAAAGACAGCCCTTCAAGCCTATGAGCCACCCCGTAACAGCACTGGTTTGTCATACGTTCTTGGCTGATAAGAAGCATGCCAGCACTGACCAGCGCCCACGCCTCATCTCTTTGGGACCTCAACAGCAAGAGGTTTGTGCAGGACAACACTCTTCCTTAATGGTCAGCAATGATACTTTACTGCAGATGAAGCCAAGTGTAGAGATAAGGCTGTACCACAAATGACTAGGACCAACCACAACAGGCAGGAAGTAGCCCTTTCACTCTCTCACTTCTAATCTAAAAGAAAATATTCTTCAATCACTGACAAAGAAATAAGTCTAATACTCGAAGAAGGAACAAATTTCAGCTGGGATGTCAATATTGAAATGTTTTCAAACACTTGAAAACATTTGTTGGCAACATTCACTGTCCCTAAATCTTCACAGGTAACGATCCTAATCTCACAGTAAAAACCTTCTGTACTATCAGCCTTCTCCCAATATAGCCCCACACTCTTCTCCAGAAGTTTGGTGGACACATCTTTACAGAAAGGCAAAGAGCTCCCTCCCAGCACCCAGAGATGTCTCCCTAATGCTTTACTTAAAGGAATGCTGCTGGCTTTACATCGAAGTGGAGATCCACTTGAGTGACAACACTAAAAATGGACCTTCCACAGCAGACAGCCTCTGTAATTTCAGAGGCTCAATTTCAGTTGTTGCTCACCTAGCTGGGGGGGGGGGGGGGCAGGGAGGGGGGCAATATATAGCATAGTCTGTCAGTTAATAAGATTTAAGAACATGCTTCTTAAAGTAAGAAGGTCCCTTAAACTCTCCTCTCTTGAGCACTCAACCTAATTTCTTGAGGTTAGCAGACACTGCTACAAAGCATGAACATCTAGACAGATCTTTTTATAAATAAGTACTCCAGAGAGAAAGAAAACTTGTGGGATTGTTAAAGGGATTAGCCCAAGGCTAGATGGGAAAGACAGAAGTACAGTCTTTCAAAGTTAAATGCTTCACTAAAAAGAAGTGGACTGGTGACATGAGCAAAACAAAAACACTGTCAGATAGCTAACAGTCCACATTCAAAGCAAATAGTGGACTTCACCCTGTCCTGAAAAAAACTTAAGATTTTTCTTTAGCTCAAACTTCTCCATAAGCAGTAGAGGGTCATGCAGTTTGTACCCTACTGCTTCAGAGCATTAGAGAGAAGTGGCAGAATAAGGGAAGCATGAATCAGCACAGGACACAGAACCCCACTGAAAAGTGTTAGTCACAAATATCACATGCACACATACATACCACTAAAATGAGACACGTAACTACTAAAATTGATACATAAAATTTAGTAGGCTTCAGAAGACCTAACAAAAAACAAAAAAAAGGCAAATTAAACAGAACTGATGCAATTTTTAAAAGAAAAAAATATCACATCTATGAAGAAGTTCAATGGGAAAGGAGGCAGCAGCAAGGTCATACTTAATGATATCTTACTCAGCCCTGCCGTAGCTGACAGCCAGCTTCCAATTCCATGGAATCAGAATTATGCAGATGGTCACAGGCTGGAAAGCAGCTGCTCCCTCTAGCACACCCCATCCAAGGGCAAGACATATTTTTTACATCTGGATCTAGCTGAAAGTAACCACTCGCATCACTCTATGACTAATTCCCCTACAGCTTGGAAAGGAAAGAGAAATGGAAAAACAGAAGAGCATTGAGATTGATTGTTTAGAGAATAGGAGGCACATCCTTCACCCCAGCAGACAGAATGATGCTTTGTGGTACAGGCTCATGGAAAAATCTCACCTTCCCTGTAATTATGTTCTCCTCAGAGGCCACGTCCTTTGTTCAAAAGCCCATCTGAGACACAAAGCTTGCTTCCTTTGTAAACTGCTCCGTGATCCCTCAAAAGGCTTTTTTAAGTGTGTTAACAGCCAGAGGAGGTCTAAAGAAAAGATCGGACCAATACTTGTTGAATATGGTCACCTGACTAATAGGGTTGAATAAAAAGTAGATGCATTCAATGCCTTTTTTCGCCTCAGTCCTTAACAATACTGATAGACCTTGGGCTGCCCAGTCCCCCGAGTCAGAGGACCACAAGGGTGGGAACAGTGACTTTCTATTTGTAGCCAATGAAATTGTAAGGGACTAGATGTATCAGCTGAATGTTCCCAAGTCCATGAGGCCTGATGGGATTCTAGAGTACTGAAGAAGCTAGAGGATGTTATGGCAAGACCTCTCTCCATCGTCTACTACAGGTCTTGGGCATGTGGGGAGGTCCCTGCTGACTGGAAGCTAGGCAATGTTATTCAAACTTACAGGAAGGGCGTGAGGGAAGATCCAGGGAATTACAGACCTGTAAGTCTAACCTCAGTTCCTGGAAAAATTATGGAGAAGACTATACTGGGCACTACTGAAAGGCATTTAAAGAACAATGCAATAAGGCACAGTCAACACGGGTTCACAAAGGGAAAGTCCTGTTTAACTAATTTGATATCATTCTATTATAACGTCACCCTCCTAGGTTGGTCAGGCAGGACTTGCCCTTAGTGAAGCCAGGCTGTCTCGAATCACCTCCCTGTCCCACATGTGCCTTAGCATAGCTCCTAGAAGGAGCTGTTCCATGATCTTCCCAGATACAGAGGTGAGGTGAGGCTGACAGGTCAGTAGTTCCCAGGGTCCTCCTTTCTACCCTTTTTCAAAATGGGTGCAGGAAGGCATTGGATGGGTTTTTTTTCGATTTCAGTAAGGCTTCTGATACTGTCCCTCACAGCATCCTTCTGGACAATTTGTCCAACTGTGGCATAAGTGGGTTCACAGTGCACTGGGTGAAGAAGTGGCTGAAGGGCAGAGCTCAAAGGGCTGTAGCGAATGGGGCTACATCTGGCTGGCAACCAGTCACCAGTGGTGTTCCTCGGGGTTCAATTCTGTTCGATATGTTTATCAACAATCTGGATGCAGGAGCTGATTGCACCATTAGCAAGTTTGCTGATGATACTAAACTGGGAAGTGCTATTGACTCTCTCAAGGGACAAGAGGCCTCACACAGGGATCTAGACGGATTGGAGCATTGGGCTATGATTAATGGGATGAAATTTAACAAGGCCAAATGCCACATCCTGCATCTAGGACAGAGTAATGCGAGGCACAAGTATAAACTGGGAAAGGAGTATCTGGAAAGCAGCCCTGCAGAAAGGTGTGCTGGTGGTGCTGGTCAGCAGCAGCTCAATAGGAGTCAGCAATGAGTCCTGGCAGCCAAGAGGGCAAACCTCATCCTGGGGTGCATCAAACACAGTAGAACCAGCTGGTCAGGAGAGGTGATCATCTCACTGTATTCAGCGTTGGTGTGGCCTCACCTCAAACACTGTGTACAGTTGTGGGACCCACAATTTAAGAAGGATACGAAGGTCCTTGAATGCATCCAGAGGAGGACAACAAAGCTGGTGAACGGTCTGGAAGGCATAGCCAGTCCTCACAGGACAAGGACTTTGGGCTTGTCTAGTTTAGAGAAAAGGAGGATGAGGGGTGACCTCATTGTTCTCCACAGCTTCCTGAGAAAGGGGAGAGGGAGATGCTGAGCTATTCTCCCTGGTAGCCACTGACAGGATGTGTAGTAATGGTTCCAAGCTGCCCAAGGGGAGGTTTAGGTTTGACATTAGAAAGCTAATAGTGGTCAAACACTGGGACAAGCTTCCTAGAGAGGTGGTCGATCCCCCAAGCCTGTCAGTGTTTAAGAGGCATTTAGGCATTGCCCTTAATAACATGCTTTTACTTGGTCAGCCCTGAATTGGTCAGGTTGTTGGACTAGATGATCATTGTAGGTATCTTTCAACTGACATACTCTATTCCTATGAACAGCTCTCTCTCATATGTACGTACTTAGATATACATGTAGATATATATATTATTGCAGTTTAGTTCTCACTATTTATAAAGCCTTTCTATATCTATCTATCTAGAGAGATATCTATAGATATATATCTCTCTATATACACAAAACCTTTATAAAAGTTCAGTAAGACACAGACTGGAAGACATTTGTGAAAAGTGTCTTTTTTCCCCCCAATTTGAAAGACTGAAAAAGCATTTAAATTGTTTTTAGACAGATGAAGGTATCACGCAGATTAAAGAGCCACCATTTATAAAATTAAAACTCAGTGGAATTAATGGTTAGTGACTCCTTACAGTTGATCTACAGGGTTCAATTAAGGACATTACTATGTAAAGAAATAAGGAGGGTGAGAAGGGAGGGAGAAAAATGAAAGCATTAACAGGTGAAACTTATGTATTTAATTATTCCATTTTACACTGTAGCTGGAGAGCTATTCTTGAAAGACATTAGCATACTCTGGTACTAACTACAAGGTTCAAGTTTATCCTGATTTCTGAAGAGATTTTTCCCCCCCTTCTCCTGTTTTTAAAGGGCCAGACAAGACAGGCAGTTTTATTTGTTCCTTTGGGTCTTTTTTATTAACATTTTTACTTCTAAGCCAGTTAAACTAAAGCAGTTTTGCATGGATGTGTGACCTCAAATCTCATTCAACGTAGAGGAGCTTAGCAGTTTAGGAAGATCAAACAAATCACAGAAATCCAAAAGTATTTGAAATAAAGTCCACTTTTTCTTTTGAAAAGAAGGTTGAAGTGGCTTAAAGCCATCATGCCTGCTGTTACGATGAGATTTTATGTTTTTAATTAAGACCTGTTTACATAAAAGGGAATTTTAAAACTACTTCTACTTCACACTGCTTAATATGGGTAAGGAAAAGTATGAACTCCATTATCCTAATCACATAACCCAACCAGGTTACCTACTGCTTTACCATCAGACTCAACACCAAGCAGTTGATACTAACTCAAGAGATCAGATTTGCCTGTTCCCATTAAATGTCCTCATAAATTCAATAAATCCTATTCCTCACATTAATTCAGTATCATTTTCACAGCCATGTTTAGCATTCTCTCTTGGGGGAGGGGGATGGGTGGGCAGGCAGCTGCCACAAATGCAGCATCTTACAAAAGTAATTTCCATGAAGAGATTTTGAAACAATTAAAAAAATCTTGATCTGATAACCAAGCCTAAGAAAACCTAAATTTCTTAATACATACAATACTGTATTTATGTATTTACATCCCAGATCTCTCTTAACAGTTCCTAATAATGTGATTGCAGGTATGTCATGCTATTATCTCTGTTTCTTGCCTGTGTCCCTTCCTCAGTCTTCCAACAACCATAAAAAACCCATTTAAACTACATTTTGAAGTCCTGCTCCCTTGCCTTCCTCTACTGAACATTTTGAAAATTACCATGTAGATTGTAAATCTGTATTTAATTTTTGAAAACATCATGTGTGATGCAAAATACCTTGACTTTGTAAAAAAAACTAAATCTTAAATGTTTCGAAACAGTGGCAACTGGTTGCTGAAAGTCATTTGTTAACTTGAAGAGCAAAAGCTATTTTCTTTAATACTTTGTAGACAGGAGTGGAGACACAGAATGTATCACAGGAAAGGAAGCATGCTGTGTCCTAAGGCAATACCATGCCTACCCAAGCAGCAGCTGACAGCTCCAAAGCAACATGTGGTTTACACTCAGGAATGGAAGTAACCAGATATTTTGGTTTTTACTGACCATTGTAATCTGACACGGGAAGAAAGAGAGAAGGGACAGCAGGAAATCTGGCACAGCTTCAAATCTGCTTCTTCTCACCTCCATAGAGGAAAGCAGAAACCACACAGTGCTCTGGGGCTTGAGCTCCACTTCCCAGAGGGCAGAGCCAGAGCCACACAGCTGTGGCAGACTGCTTCCTCTTTCCCTCTTTGTTTAACAGCTGTTTGATGCTGGCATAAGAGCAGTAGAAGAACACACAATTACCAAAAAGGGAGGTTCAATTAAAAGTTTAAGAACTACTGATATTCAGTGTGTTCACCCTTTGCTCAAAGAACCATGCACATGCGTTGTAGATGTGTGGAAGCTAGCAAGTAAAGCCACATCAGATGGAGAACTTGATGCCTTATCTTTAGTCTTCTACCATAAGTGACCTTGGTTTGAAACTCTTGTGTAATTCTTCATAGGTGACCTCTATGACCAACATGTGGTGAGGCGGTATAAGCACCACAATCATCTTATTGTTGGCCACTCATGTTATTACAGGTTACAAAATTCCTGGCAAATTCCGCATCAAGTACAATGAACTAAAACAGACCATCCAAGGCGGCATGGATACTTGCTGGTTTTGGGGTCTGGTGGGATTTTTTTGTTGTTGTTATTTGGGGGGGGGTGGGTTTTAGGGTAGGGTTTTATTTGTTTGTTTTTCCAAAGGCTCCTTTATGAGGAGCTACTTAAAAGTATCACCTGATCCCACATAATATGATGGATGAATGATATGGCCTGGATGAATGGATGAATGGATCCATCCAATGATGGATGAACGATATGATATGGCCTGGATGAACAAAGAGCTTTTGATGGGACTTAGGGAAAAAAGGAAGGTTTATCACCTTTGGAAGAAGGGACAAGCAACTCAGGAAGAGTACAGAGATCTTGTTAGGTTATACAGAGAAAAAATTAGGATGGCAAAAGCCCAGCTGGAACTCAACCTGGCCATTAATATAAGGGACAACAAAAGAAGTTTTTATAAATACATCAACAAAAAGAGAGTCAGGGAGAATCTCCATCCCTTACTGGATGCGGGGAAAAACATTGCAACCAAGGACGAGGAGAAGGCTGAGATACTTAATGCCTTCTTTGCCTCTGTCTTCAATAGTCGGACCAGCTACCCCCAGGGTGTACAGCCTCCTGGGCTGGAAGATAAGGATGGAGAGCAGAACAACCCCCCCCCATAATCCAGGAGGAGTTAATGATTTGCTTATGCACCTGGACACGCATAAGTCCATGGGGCCGGATGTGATTCACACAAGGGTACTCAGAGAGCTGGCGGGAGAGCTCACCAAGCCTCTCTCCATTATCTATCAACAATCCTGGTCAACAGGAGAGGTACCAGATGACTGGAGGGTGGCCAATGTGATGCCCATCTACAAGAAGGGCCGGAAGAAGGATCCGGGAAACTATAGGCCTGTCAGCCTGACCTCAGTACCGGGAAAGATCATGGAGAGGATCATCTTGAGTGAGCTCTCAAGGCAAGTGCAGGGCAGCCGAGGGATCAGGGCCAGCCAGCATGGGTTTATGAAAGGGAGGTCCTGCTTAACCAACTTGATCTCTTTCTATGACCATGTGACCCGTCTTCTCGATGTGGGGAAGGCTGTGGACATTGTCTACCTGGACTTTGGTAAGGCCTTCGACACCGTCCCCCACAGTGTTCTCCTGGAGAAGCTGGCGAATCATGGCATAGACAAGTGTACTCTTCACTGGGTAAAAAACTGGCTGGATGGCCGTGCCCAGAGACTTGCAATTAATGGGGTGAAATCCAGTTGGCGGCGGGTCACCAGTGGTGTCCCTCAAGGCTCAGTTTTGCGGCCAGTCTCGTTTAATATCTTTATTGATGATCTAGATAAGGGGATTGAGTGCACCCTCAGTAAGTTTGCAGATGACACCAAACTAGGTGGGAGTGTTGATCTGCTTGAGGGTCGGCAGGGACCTGGACAGGTTGGATCAATGGGCCAAGGCCAATGGGATGAGGTTCAATAAGGCCAAGTGCCGGGTCCTGCATTTCGGTCACAACAACCCCAGGCAACGCTACAGTCTTGGGGAAGAGCGGCTGGAAAGCTGCCCGGCAGAAAAGGACCTGGGGGTGTTGGTGGACAGCCGGCTTAACATGAGCCAGCAGTGTGCCCAGGTGGCCAAGAAAGCCAATGGCATCCTGGCCTGTATCAGGAATAGCGTGGCCAGCAGCAGTAGGGAAGTGATAGTGCCTCTGTACTCGGCACTGGTGAGGCCTCACCTCGAGTACTGTGTTCAGTTCTGGGCCCCTCACTACAGGAAGGACACTGAGCTGCTGGAGCATGTCTAGAGGAGAGCCACCAAGCTGGTGAGGGGTCTAGAGAACAAGTCATATGAGGAGAGGTTGAGGGAACTGGGCATGTTTAGTTTGGAGAAGAGGAGGCTGAGGGGGGACCTCATTGCCCTCTACAACTACCTGAAAGGAGGTTGTAGAGAGGTGGGTGTTGGCCTCTTCTCCCAAGGGAATAATGGCAGGACCAGAGGAAATGGTCTGAAGTTGCAGCAGGGGAGGTTTAGATTAGATATTAGGAAGAATTACTTTACTGAGAGAGTGGTCAGGCACAGCCTGCCCAGGGAGGTGGTGGAGTCGCCATCCCTGGAGGTATTTAAGAAACGTGTAGACATGGCACTTCAGGGCATGCTCCAGTGCCCAAGATTGTTGGTTTGTGTCTGTTTGTGGGTGGGGTTGTCTGTTTTGGTTTGGTTTTGGTGTTTGGTGTTCTGGGATTTTTTGTTTGGTTTTTTTGTTTGGTTGGTTTTGGTGGTTGGTTTTTTTGTGGTGGTTTTTTTTTTTGTTAGTTGGACTCGATCTCAAAGGTCCCATCCAACCAAAAATATTCTGTAATATAATTTTTCTTTCAGCACAGTACAAATACATACTGGGTTTCTTATTTTAGTAACTCTTGTTGCAAATTACCACTGGAGTCACTTTTTTAAAAAAAAAGTTATTGCCCCCAACACTTAAGATCCTACATTTTCACAACTTACTGGCTGCAGAAATAATGGTATTTTCCATTAACTAGAAGCATAAACTGCCCTTTTCATAAACTGGTAACACACTTCCTGTCTCACCTATTTTACTCCTGCCACGCAGGTCTACTTTAGAAAAATCAACACACCTCAAACCAGGTTTCATTAATGATTTTCTCTTCTCTTTTGACACACATGGAAGATCCAAGCTCAGATGTTAGAATCGTAGATACTCAGTACGTTTTAACTTTATTACCCTTACGTGTTTGGGACATTCAGACCAATGGAAATGTAAAAATGGCATTTAAATATGCCTAAGTTCCACTAGCCAACTAACTATACCCTTCAGGTCTTTTTTCTTTTTTTTGAAGTCAAGACTTCCAGAAAGTGAGATTTATCCATGCTGCTGGCACACACAGAAGAAAACCAAAGGGAACAAAACCTTCCACCTGTCCTGTTTTCAAACATGACAACAGTACAGAGATGCCCTGCCCTTCAGAAAGGCTTTTATTTAGGAGTAGCCCGTTATCAGGTTAACATGTGAATAACTAAATGTTCTGCACCAAAACTACTACTTGAAAAGGGAATCTCACAACTTTAAAGTGGACAACTTAAGCTATTATTAGGACAAGCCCATGTTCAAGTGCTTAAAAAATAAACAAATAATCAACCATCAGGACCAAGTAGGCAGTCACAGGGAGAGGGCATTTTCCCCAGTAAAATGTCACATTAACAGTAACAGGTATCCACACAGTGATCTTTGCCCTCATGCAGCCAACTGAAAGACTGGTGTTTAAGACTTTACAAGTTGGATCAAGACAGCTTTCTAGATATAATCTTACTGGTACAAAAATGGCAATGTCTTCCCCTAAACATAAAGCCAAACAAACAAAAGTAGAATAAGAAGTCCAACCACGCACCAGCACTGATTCCACTGGTAGTGTTTTGCTGCATTTTTCAGGCAAATAGATCACTGTTTTTTTGCAAGAAGTATTTTAGTTTGGATTGTACTATTAAGTGGAATTTTAATCTCAAAATCCCTTCTCCACCAGACTCTCTGCATCTGATCACTTCAGGTCAGTCACTCTTTTTCTGCTTTTATTCAAGTAATTAACAACTATTAATGGAAAATAACATTTGAGTAATAACAAAAAGTACAGTAATGCAAAATTTTGGAAAATAGGTCAATGGGATTTCAGGTATCAGCAGAACTCTCTCTTCCCCTACCAGCTTCTTGTTCTTTGAAAAATGAACTTGCCTGAAGGAGAGTTAGGACTTGTTCTTGGGAAATGTAAACCCAAACAGACTATTACACAGAGTGATACTGCACTGGCAATGGGAACCCACACAATACCTACCTCCCACAAATACAAGACCTTTCCTCCATAGTGCAAGCCTCCTTTCCCTCTAGAGGGATTGTGGCACTTCTCTTTTTTTTTTTAAACCAAGCCCAGTAAACTAAGATATAGTTAACTAGGTCTAATCTAAGACTAAACTTTCCAAGTTCTTGTACTGTTACAATACAGTTGATAAATATTTCTCTATTACATTCTAGCTTTTTATTAAATAGTAAACAGACTTATGAGAAAAAAAAAATGTTAATGTTAAATCTTGTACCAGATGCACTTCTGAAGAAATAAAAAGCAAAATAAAAGGGATTAGCTGGAATTCAAACAAAAGCACATGAGAACACACAAGAGGCGTATTTCCAGATTTCATGCCCCTTTGCAACTTACATTCTTTGCCATCTCTTTCTGCAGAACAGGGGAACATTGATTTAATGGCTGGAAGTGGTATTATGCTACCAACAGTAAATAATTTTCATCCCCACGCACAACCAGCTCTAAAGCAATTTATCTGTGCATTAAGAACAATAGGTATTAAAAATAAATAAAGAGTAGGTGAAAACCATTACTAGATCAGTTGAGTGATTTATAAAGCCTCCTTTTGGCTACCAAGAATCTATTTGGCAGAGACGACTCATTAATATGGAAGAGAACTTCACTTTCTTCTAAGCCTTTAGAGTATCAGTATCTATTCCCAGATAAAACTGCTGCAAATCCCAACCTTACACAAAACAGTTAACCACTAACATTCTTTGTTTGAAGGGGAAAGGGAGGGCAGGGTACTTGCAGCTACTGCATCCTTATGACCAGTAGGTCACTTTTCCATTCAGAATCACCAATAATATTTCCAAGTCTACAGAAAAAAAATAATACTCAAGCTTCCCACTTCGGCCAAGTTTATTCCTCTTTTAACCCCCAATAAAAACTTGATTTAAATCAGCAAGCCTTGGAGGCTTTGAGGCAGGAAAGAGGATCAACACTTCACTATACACCTGCAGAAAAGAGCAAAAAGCATGGAAGGCATATTTTATAGAACACTAATAATATCATGCAAATTAACTAATCCACAGTGGAATTTAATTATTTCTACAGTCTTATCTTTCCTACAGTTACATTTATTTTAGTATTTTGTTCAAAGTGGATTTAGAAGACTCAAAAATACACTTCTGACAAAAGAACACTTGTCCTTCAAGCTTTGTATTTCAGACAAGCTTTTGTTTCAAGGTTTCCACCACATATTTTAGTTTTGAAATCAGACTGAACATCTTAAAGAGAATATAGTAACTTTCAGTAACCCTCAATTAAATTCACTGGTTTTATTCCTCTAGATTCAACATCCATACTTCCTACCCTCACAGTTAAATCTCCCTAATGGTTCCCACTCAGTGTTAAAGGACACGATTTTTCTCCATTCTTTCCCTGTCGCTGTAACTAAATGAACGTAGACTAACTTCTTTGGGTAACTGGGACTGTTCTATGCTGTATTTATTGTTCTGTACTAAGGTACAAACAAAGTTATCTCTGACCAACAAATCAAAACTGTTTACTGTTTAGACTGCCATCCCTTAAGTTCACAAAACTTACTTCAATGTATTTTCTAATGCTTCGTATTCAAAGGCATTAACAGCCATAACTCTATCAAGATGAACAAGAGTGGGGATACTCAAACTACAGATTTATAGCCGTAGGTCTTACAGCCAACATCACAGCTACCATAACCATAAACTGAAACCTTATTTATTTATATCTGAACCTCAACATTTAAGTTTAGCTTTGAAAAAACTTCAAAAAATTATTACAGGCTGCCTGTGTGCTTCTCCATAGCCCAGTAACTTGGCTGAGGAAAACTCTTGCCAAGCTATGATTAGCATTTAGCAGCTTAAGGGCTAACTGCGCTTGTTGTTTCAACCTTGACAACCAACTGTAAGGACACACCATTAAATTTAAGCTTCCAAAAGCATGTAACATTTGATTCTGCTGAAAATACAGTTTTACGACATGTTTTGAAAATAAAATCACTTTTTCCTCTTTTAGAAATCCATGATGATGCCAGACATATGCTTGTTTTCCAAACAACAACTGTTTAAAAGAAAGAATGCTCTTTCTGATGTTCCTGCCAAAAATAACATTCTGTGGTTTAAAGAAATCTGATAGTAGGCAGTTCACTCAGTTGAGGGAAGATGGGTTTACATTTCATGTCTTACATCTACTTTCCTCCATTTTAAGTTTCTTCGGGGATGGATGTGGCAATGGGGAGAGTATTTGTTGTGGTTTGTTGGGTTTTGGTTTTTGTCATCTCTAAGCATTTCACTCTAAAAAAAAAAAAAGGCATCTGTGGGTTTTGTGAGAAATGACACGAAGCAGAAGTTCATCACAACGCATTTCTTTCTTACGGGGAATACTAGGATATAAAAGAGAGAGTTTGAAAGGGAAGTAAAAGAAGGCTTCAGGAGAAGTACACAGGAGAGAGTTTGCAGCAAGAGGAAGTGGAACAGAAAATCCAAATGAGGAAGTAGTGCGCAACAAAGAAGATATTAATCTTAAAGTGTAGGGCAGGGAGGAAAGGAGATGGATTTGGGGCTTCAGCTGCTGCTGTCACAGACAGCAAAAATACTACCTGCCCACTAAAGGTGGTTACTTCACTGCTTCTTCAATACTCTCAGTCTAAGAGATTGAACTGGTAACAGAAACATGCAAACTGGACTATATACTGCTTAAGACTACTGTTTCTGTACATTCCAGAAACCCACATTTTTAAGACAAGTGTTCAATCTGCTACAATATTTTACTTCATCCTTTATTCATTTTACTAGACATCACTTAAAAACTCACAGAAATAGTAACTGGGCCAATTTACTAAGTGATATAAAATATTTAGTCAACTTGAAGCATCTAAGACAACAGAAGTTCTGGAATTTTCCCCAATCATGGAGTTTTAACTCCTGCTTCCCGGCGTCTTTTGCAAATAGAGTTATAAATCCCACTGAAGAGAACCTTGCCATCACTCTCCAAGACCAGAAATTCCTGAAGGCTGTTAAACCTCCTCCAACATCAAGCCAGCAGTTCAGCCAGTTGAGTGACCAAGAAGAATATAATCTCCTACATGACAGCAAGCTGCAGATCTACACAAGCTTAGAGGCCCTCAGAACTGTTAGTATGCCAACCAGAATAACATTATCACAAAGCACATACCTTCTCTAGTAGAATAGCAAATGTTTGAGAAAAATAAGGTCAGAATCCCAATGATCTCACAGTAGTATTTCAGATGCAGCTATTTCAGGCTAATAAAAAACCTTAAGATTAAAAACCCAACCGCTTAGTAGTCTGCCAATGTGGAAGCTTCTTCTGTCATTAGCAGTGCAAACCCAGCACAGAAATTCAGCAACGAGACATGGCCTGTCTTTACAACATTATTAGCTGGAGCTATAACTAGGTGTTGCTCCTAATCTTATCTATGTGCTTGTGTAGAGTTACCCACCCTGAATCAAAGGATACTTGAAATTTCAAGACAGTCTACATGAGCAGTGTTCGATGACAGAGGCAAACGTTCTAATGGCTACATTTCATTTGAGGCCTGGAAGACTGTACCCCAGTGCATTCTCAGACACTCCTCTTGAAGGCATTTGTACCTCCTCACTTCAACATTCAGGTATTTCACACTTGCCATGCACAAGCTCTCCAACTCTTTACTTGCTATAAATATAAAGGGATTGCTACAGTGAAGATATACAAGACCTATAGGATCTGAAGAACAGAAAGCTTCAAGAGAAACATGCTGACTTCAGCTGATGGAGACAGAATGCCCTCCATCTAGAAAAAAAAATGAAGCTGCTAAAATGCTAGTTCCTGGTTCTTTCTGCAAAAAGAAGGGTGGATAGAAAGCACGGGGCTTGCACATCTGCTTGTCTAGCACAGCTTGGCAAATGCCCTTCTCCTACTACACACTTACATAATCTGAAACTGTAACTAAACCACTTGTATAACTGTACCAAGACATCCTCTTTAAAAATGACTTAAGAGTTAACTGCAGCCCCCCTCCAGCTCCTGAGTTGGCATGCAGTGGTTAGAAGGAACTTCAATGTGCAAAAAAAAAAAAAAAAACCTGTAATACATATATGAAAGTGTCTTCAAATTCAGCATAAAAATCAAACATAGGCTTCATTTGAAGCGATGTGTTACCTCCTCTATGTCTGCAGCTGTTTAAGCATTCAAAGCAGCAGCCAAGCTTTAAAAAGAAAAACAGTACTTTTCCAGGAAATAACTCTACAATAAACCTGTGCTGATATGAGTTCCAGAGAACTTCAACACTATAGAAAACTCCACAGCAAGTTCTAACTGCTGTAGAAAAAAGAACTAAAAAGACACATTTGCACTAAAGCCCCCCCTTCCAATTCAGAAGTTCAAACTCTTCTTCATTCACATGTAATGAGGCAGAAGAACTTCTCAAAGAAGCATTTCCAAAGGCTGTTTGAAGTTTCAAAATAAAATAAGCTTCCCAGGCCTTGTCTTGTAGCATGCTCGTCCCCACAGCTGCCTGTTGTTCTGTTAGGACAAAACCAAGTCCACAGCAGATGAACGGTCTTCCTCAGCATCACAGAATAGTGACCTTTTCCACTATAAGACTTCAAAACAAACATCAAGAAATCAATTCCAACATTCACTGGAATACTGTTACCATGTTTTGATATATTATGCCTGTCACCCATTACATACACAAGCTCTCCAACTATTAATCCTTACAAGCAAACTGGTTGCCACTATGGAGACGCACAAGAAACCTGGGATCCATCAGCTGAAGAACTAAGGTCTCTGGCTATGAAGAGAGTACATGTCTTAACACCATTTAATTTTCCAAGTCACAGGAATGCAAAAGCGAATCTGTTTCCACCTTTACCAACCTTTTTTGATGAAGTGAGTTACGGAACCAAGGGTTATATACTGCTCACTTGCTCTAATGGGCCTCTCCGCTAAGGTATACAACAGTGACCCAAATGCTACTGTCCCTACCTTACAGGAATCAGAAGCATGAAACAGAAAAGATAAGTTAGCCCTTTCTAACTGTCAAAGGAGGGCATCACAACAAGAACAGCAGTGCTAGGCTTCAAGAAAAAGCTTCTGGAGAAGGAAAAGTGGGCAACAGACGCACACATCAGCTATGACTATATACATTAACTATAAACCCTCAAATAAGGGAATACTCAAACCGAGCTGTCCATTAGTCATCAGCATTGGAACAAATTTCACCTCCAGATTCAATCTGAACCCGAGCCTTTACTAACAACCCTGTCAATGGTACTCCACTGTGAAGCAAGTGACAAGCAGATAACTGGTTTACCAGTCCATGGAAGAGTCCTGATGGTCACATCTTATATAGTGTTCTCCGCCTACAAATATGGCGCATCTCCAGTAATTCCCAACTTATACTCATTGTCCTTTACACACAAACTTAACATTATGTTCTCTTTGCACTGGCAACCAGACTCGAACATTTTTTATGAGATTATACGTGCTTTTCAGTCTTCACTGAAGAGGTGCTTTGTTCACATTTAGTTTCTATGAATATATCAGCAATAAAAGGAAACATTATTGCACACGCTATCTTCTAAACAGTCGGTGAAACTCAAGTTCTCTAAGGTGTCTGAAACACTATTGCATTATACCTTTCATGTTATTATAGAATATCCTGAGTTGGAAGGGACCCGTGAGGATCAAGTCCAACTCCTGACTCCACACAGGGCAACCTAAAAGTTAAACCAGATACCCAAGAGCATTGTCCAAACGCTTCTCAAAACCCAACTGGTTTGATGTCACAACCACTTCCCTGGGAAGTTTGTTCCAGTGCTTGGCCACCCTCTAAGTGAGGAACCTTTTCCTAATATTCAATCTGAATTTCTCCTGACACAGCTTTATGTCAATCGTTCATGGCCTGTCGCTAAACACCAGAGAGAAGACATCAGCACTCTCTGCTCCCCCTCATGAGGAAGCTGTAGACAAAGATGAGACCACCCCTCAGAACCCTCTTCTCCAAGCTGAACAAATCCAGTATCTTCAGCTGCTCCTCATAAATCATGCTCTCTACTCCTTTCACCGTCTCTGTTGCCCTCCTTTGGACATACTCTAGTATTTTTGTATCTTTTTATTGCAGAGCCCAAAACTGTTTATATATTTTATTCCATCAACGATCTCTACCTTCATAATCTACCAATACATTAAGAACATTAAACAGGCTCCGTGAATCATGAAGAAAGCACACTAATTTCATCCACAGTATTACTGTATGCTAAGATCCAACTAATTACGCAGCAACCTAGAGGACAAGAACTAGAGAAGAATATAGACAAATATGCACAGAAGTAGCAAATTACAGCATTCCAAGAAAAATATAACATCACTCCAATTCCTGGCAAGGAGACACAAGTGTTTCCTGAATGAGAAAACTCTAAGATTAATTAATGGTAAGACAGTACAGCATTCAGTAGCAAGAGACATAGCCCTAAAAAATTAGGGCTTCCCCTCACATAACCCAACAGGAAACATATGCAGCACCCTCTGAGCACAGCCGTCCAGACACAGCACCTTAACTCAACATGATGCTGTAGCCTCTACACCATACTAGCACAGCCCCAGCCCGAACTGCCCCCTGTTTTAGTATTTAACTGTTCAGCACATCGCTTACATACAGTTACATGTGCTCATAGACAAGCCAGGTACCTGAAAACATTACATTACCTTAGAAAGGCTAAAGGAGCCAATTTCAAGAAAATCTCAAAGAAAAAAGTTAGAAAAGGCTGAATGACAACAAAGTATTTCAGCATTCTTTACCTAATGAAAAGTACCAAATAACAGACTTATGTAAAGTTTCAAATGTCTGAAAAACTGTAGTTGCTAGCAGCACCTGCTATGAAGATGAAGATTCATCTATCAGTTTCATTTAACTCATGCATTAAACAGCACTTTCACTACCTATAATTTAAACTTTCCTTTCCAGTTTTGAAGTTCTATCAGCAAACATAAGGTTGACAAAGGACTTGAGAATCACCATAATATATATAGAACTCTAAAGCAAGTGCATATTTAGGTACCAAAAAAAAAAAAAAATGAAAGCCACATTAATGCATAGTTACAACAGCCAAACCTTAAATATGCTTTTACACCAGCACAGGAAGAAACATAACCACTGCATAAGCCTCCAAAAGGTCTGTCTCATTTGAAACTAGTAATGATAAATATTTTTCAACAATGTGAATTTATGTCTGCATACTGCTGTGTAAATGAACAGTGCTCAACAGAGCTTAACCACAAGAAATTATTCTATAGTTTCTACATTGGGCAGATTTCCACAACAGGGATGTGCAATAAAAGCTCAAGCCAAAGAAACTCTGAAATAGATTTTTGATTTATGGAACTAGAGAGAAAACAAGCCAGGCTGTAATTCTGTGCATAACTTTAGATTTTTTTCTTGTCCTGGAGAAAAACACATTTAAGTCAACCAAAAATTCTGGTTTTGACAGATTAATGGAAGTTACAACTGCCTTAGCATAGACTACTTCTATTTATATCAATTATGATGACTGTAAAATATGAACACTGAACAGATTCAAATTACCACTGATTTCTATACTTACTTATCTATGTCACTTAGCAGCATTTTAAAAGCAGCACATTCTGAAGACTATTATAAAACCTAAGTATCTACAGAATGTAAGACTAATTAAAATTAAAGCAAAAATACCTGCATGCCAGCCATGTCCAAGACACTTATTTTAGTTACGTTACTATGTTCATTAATGTTTAGCCAACTCCCTTAACTCAGCACTCAATAGTGTGTGTCAGTTCCTTCCAGTACTTCTTACTAAAACACTCTTGCAAGGAGGTTTGCAGTTACAAATGTTTAGAAGAACACCTACACATTAAGTATAATCTGTTTGATAGTATACAAATGATGGGGAAAATATTTTGCTGTATTAATTTTGTTGTAGACTGACAAACAACAATCAAGTCTAACCCGACAAACACTCATTTTTTCTGCTTCTAAAATATGTATTTAAAAATACAGAAGATTATTAACTCAGTGTTGAAGCATGCCTTCAAGCGGTACGAGTATAGCGACTATACAAAAATAGAATCTTAAATAAATTTGGCATAAAGATGTCCTATGCTTAACAGAAACACACATTGTCCCCATCACTGTATTAGGCTACCAATCCCTATAAGAATAAAGAGATGATATTTGTAACCAACAGGTAGGAAGACGTTCCAAGAATCTTGAGAAAAAACAAAAAAAGTAACTAAAACTCTGCTAAACAGAGAGGTCCACCAAAAAAAAAAATCCCGAACACAGAGTGTTCTAGACCCAGAAAACACCACTAGTTTAACAGCAGAATATTTAAGTATGAGAAAGGAAAAACTAATTCACAATATGTTTAAATTCAGAACACCTATAAATCCCTAACAAATAAATTTGGATTTGGTTTAAAAAAAAAAACCACAATCAAATCCAACAAATGCTTAACAAGCCTTCAACAAAAATTCTCCAGCTATCTCACCTGCCAAAAATAAAGAAATCAAACAAGATAAGCTCCTAGTTTACAACCTAAATGAGCACAAAGACTTCCATTTTGATCTCCAGCTGTTTCTACACACAAATTTCTTAATTTCTTTCCAAATGTTTTGTTTCCCCTTTTGGCAGAGGAAAAAGAAATTACATCTGTCAGCAGTTAAAAAGATTTCAGTTATCCAAGTTTTTAAAAGAGAGGTGAAAACCAACAATGCCTTCCTGGTTAAAAAAAAAAAATAGAAACCCCCACAAAAAAAAAAAGAAACAGTGCAACATTTCAACAACTTTTACAACAGTCTAGCTTCTGAACAGTTAGATCTAAATAACAGTTAAGTGTGAAGGAAAGCACTCACAGGTTAAAGTTGAGCAAATAAATCTGGTGTAACTTCAGGTTATTTTCATTACTACCTCTAAAGGCAGCCTAAGTTCTCAGGCGAGACTGAAAGTGCTATAGCAGTTCTGCTACAGAGCTAAGGCTCAAGATGTCTCAATCTAATTCTTAGTCTACTCACTGATTTTTTTTTATTTTTTTTTAGACTACAGGTATTCTATACACGAATCTTCCATACGGAGAAGTTGTTAATACTCACCCTCTACCTCCTTCTCTATCTGTTCTTTTAAGAGAATAAGCAGTTACAATTCGTGATACGTAATATTCCTTGTACAAGTAAGCTTCTGAAGGCAATGTACAGTTCTGTGTAACACTGGAAGCCACGTATGTGTAATCTGGTCCTATTAATGATCTTCATATACAGAATGACTTTAAGATTAGAGAACTAACAAAAGAGCCTGATAAAAACAACTTCTCTCCATCAGTACTGTAAATTAGTATCTTTCTGCTAATGAGGTAATTAACAAAACTTAGTATTATAACCCACTGGACACCCATAGCCTGGTTAGTAACTTATGCTAGTAATGCAGTTCACCTGATACACAGCCTGTAGCTCAATATCCTACGCAAGCAAAAATAAAAGAAGTCACAGTAATGACCACAAGAAGTCCAAAAATTTTAATTTGAGCCACACATTAATCAGATAGATACCAGTGCATCACCTCTGAATTAAAAAAAGCCAAAAGGTAATGTGTTATACAACCCACATCAGATTTGAGTTCAGTTACAAGACCACATCAAGTAAACACCAACTAAGGACAGGCCTGCAAGAGCAGGCTGCAATTAACTGCAACAACATTTCTTGCTCATTCCTCACTAAAAGCAGTCAAGAGAGCTCTGGAAGACAGTGCTATGGGAGGGCTCAAAAGAACAAAGATTTAACTGCACATATTTATCTTTTTACATCACGAGTCCTCCATGTAGCTCTCTCAAGGCTCTTTCCTACTCCAATTAGTACAAATTACACTAAGATGTAATTGTCCATGCAGGCAGTTTAATCAAAAATGGAAGACTTGCAAAGGCATGAAAGCTAATTCACAGTCCAGGTGCCACTGATGCAGTAACTTCAACACTCAGCTACCATCAGCTCTTCTGGAATTCTTCACTAAAGTATCTGCTCTGGTTTGCTTTTTAGAAATCCCAAGCTGCTAATCACTGTATATAAGAAACTTCAAAATAATATTCCTATCATCTGTCAGACAACGGCTTTTCTTCCTCTTTCCTTCCTACAGGAACATTGCCTGCACTGTTATTCCTGTTCCAGAGAAATATATGGCATGGACCTTCTCACTGAAGAATAAAGTAAATAAACCTGAGCTGAAGTAGTCACACCAAAGAGAAGCTGGTCTGTAAGAAGTTTATATTACTACTCCTAAAATCATAATCCTTTGAGGCATGTTGTACAGACAAGGCATATACTGAAAACAAAGCAGGTTTATGCCGCTATTAACTATGAAATGTCATATGTGTTGTACCATATAAATCAAACATGAAGCCTCAATAACTTATTCCTGCTATGAAAGTGCCTTTTTAAAGCACAAGCAATTCTACTTCTGAGATATAAAGTCATCTTTTATTACTTCCATGGACAAATAGGAAGATTAGCAAAGACTATAGAATTTCAGTAACTATTGTGTATAATCAAGACTACTATCTGATTAAAAAAGTGTTTTCTATTTTTTCTTTATTCAAGGAACATAAATAGTCATGGGAAAGAGAAGAGGACTGGCTCAATTATGTATTATTTCAAGTACAACAAAACCTCTGCGTTCACCACCTAATAACTACATTCACACTGCTGCTAGCAATACAAACACAAAACTAATCTTCCAGCAAGCAATAGCAAAAGTTTGCTTTGCACAACTCATCCCCAAAATTCTGCTGAAAATAAACTAAGCTTCCACATTACTCAAGGTGAAGATGGTCTGATCCTGCTCTCAACTGAAGAACTGAAGATAAAACACCCTTCTCGCAGAACTTACTGAAAGCCACGTTCTTACTGAGTAAGAATGACTTAGGGCCTTTATTTTAATGTAGGCAGATAACTGTCCTTCCATCTTAGTGTATTTTCTTCTGATGAAAACTTAAAGGCAAAAAGTAAACTGTGACTGAGTGTAACGCCTAACGAAGCTCAGTTCCATGGCTCAAATATGGAGTTTAATCTTAAATCTTTAAGTTAGATCACAAGCCCTATACCTTTAATGTAACAGATTCCCAACTTGGGTATTAGTCTAAGTAATTATTCTGTATCATGTCAACCTCCATATATTAGAGACCACACAACTTTAGCATCTGAGCTACAGATCGCTGTAGCGTGGGAGAGCATGCTGGAGCACAAGAACTGCAGCCTTATTCCATTACTTCATTCCCTTCTTCAAGCGCACACGCTTTAACTACCATGGAAAATACTGTATCAGGCAAACTCAAAACAACAGTCTGTTTCATATAAATGTAATTAAAACGTATTACGTTTATACGAGACAGACTGTTGTTTTGAGCAACAACAAAAAAGTCAGTCTGGCATGATACACAAGGCAGAACTGCTTCCTCCTTCTCACCTTCAGATTTCAGGTCTCCTGAAGTTCCTGGCTGCTTTCATAATTTGCCCCCATCCTTTTCTAATAGGAATACTTTCCCCTCACTCCCTGTAGTTTACAAAAGGAGCACAAAGAACCGCAGCTAGACAGCTTTTTCCTATTGCCGCACAAACAGCGCACAAACTAAACCATTTGTGCTTTGAAGTATTTTCTATCAAGGAATCTCACAACTGCCTCCAATAAGCCATCACTCAAGTACTGGCCCCACTCCACAGACTGTTGCTCAGCCTAAGACCATGTTGTTCAGCCCTTCTCCTGTTAGTTTTCTGCAGCGATTACTAAACTGGATCAGGAACGACAAGGAAAAGAATAAATAAGCATTTCTTCAGCACTTTTCGGATAGCGTTACAGACATTCAGCAGTCGCAATAAATCCCCGTCTTCACACGCCCGCGCTCGCTCAGACTCCCAGCTGCTTCTCCGTGACACAGTCACTTAAGAAATAAGTGGAAAAAAATTAATTCATCTGCAAAAACCACGAGCAGGGGGAAAAAAAAAAATAAGGGGGGGAGTGGGGGGGTGGAGAGGGGGTTAAAAGTTCCTGAGCTGTCAAGGACTCCCAGCGCCCTTCAAAGCCAAAGCCGATTATTTTAAGTACTTGAAGACCGCTGGGCATCAGAAGGGACCTGCCGGTGTCACGGCCACGAGCGAGGGAAAAACACGAGTGGGTTAAAAGCCCCCGGGACTCGGCGGTTCTCGGGGCCGGGCGTCGTGTTCCCCGCAGCCCGGTCGGAGCGGCCGCTCCGACCGGGCTGCGGGGAACACGACGCCCGGCCCCGAGAACCGCCGAGTCCCGGGCGGGGGGCCTATTCCCCGACCAAGCTCCGCAACCCCCACCCGAGACCCACAGGAGAAGGCGGCCCACGGTGCTGGGGGCCGGCGAGGGGCCGAGACCGGCGGGAGGAGGGGTGGGGGGGGGCGTTGAAACAAAGCTTCCCCCCTCCGAGCTGAAGCGGGAGGAGCCCGGGACGGGCAGCTCTGCCCGGCCCCGAGCCTCCCTCATCGCGGCCGTGAGGTGAAAGACGACGCCGCGCTGAGGGGGCTCCCACAAGGCAACGGCGGGATTATCCACTAAGAGACCGTTAAAAAGCGGTTGCTCCCCCCCTCAGCGCCCCTCCCGGCTGAGGGGGGTGGGGGGTGGGTTAGCGGACCCCCTGAGCGCCGCCGACCCTCCCTCCTCCTCCCTCCGCCGACGGCTGAGAGAAGCGGGAGCGTGGCCCCGCACCCACCTGCCGCCCTGCTCCGTCCCATCCCGCGGCACCGCCGCTGCTGCTGCTGCTGCTGCTGCTCGACCGCTCCAGCCGCCGCCGACCGCCTTCGCGGGCTAAGCCTCCGCGCCCCCCGCCGCCGCCCCGCCCCTTCAGCATCAAGCTCCGCCCCCTCGGCCTCCCATTTGGCCCGCGCTGGGAGGGGCGGGGCAAGGCGCGCCAATGGGAGCCGGCGTTTGGCACTGCACACTGCTGATCGGCGTGAAAGGCGCCCAATGAAAACGCCAGGAGGGCGGGGAGGGCTGTCGATCAGTGGCCCCTACCTGGGGTTCACGAGAGGCCGGGCGCGGGGGAGGGGAGTTTTCTCCCGCTGACCGGCGAGGCCGCCCCTTCCTTCCCCCGCCACCGCCCGGGGCCTCGCTCCCGCCCCTCAGTGCGGCCGCCGAAGCCATCGGGGCTTCTGGAGGCTGCTCTGGGGCTGTCTCCCCAACAGCAGCCTCAGGAGCAGCCGCTTCTTCCCCCGGCGCCTGGCCGGCCTCGCCCCCGCTCCCCCACAGGCGGCTCAGCAGCCTGACCCCGGTGCCGGCATCCCCCTGCCCTCAGGGCCCCTCTCCCCTTCACACGCAGGGCCGGGGTGCGGGCCCCCGTGACCCTGTCACACCTCTCCCGGCTTCTGGACACCCGTCCCAGCCCCTCACAGCCATGGGGTTCTCAACCGCCCCCCTCGTTGCTCATGGGGCCTGCGCTCTCATGGTCCGCCGCCATGGCCCCTCGTCCCCCTGCCCCGAGGCCTCCACCCGCATCCCTGACTCCCACAGAGCACCCACCACCCCTGCCCGTTGCCGGCCCTCCCCACCCGATTCCTGCTGTATCCAGCTTGGGGTTATCTGGGCCCAAAGGGATTCATTCGCTGATGGGGTCGGTGGGGCTGGTTTCTGTGAGGGGGGCAGGGGACCATTGCCCCTGGGCAGGGCGCATTGTGGGGGCCGCAGCTGCTGGCCCGGCCCCAGCAATGTCCCCCTCCCCGGCTCTGCCGGAGATGTCCTCCTTTGTGGTTAGCCCTGTAACGGGGGCTTTTGTTGCTGGCTGCAAAGCCTTTAGGAAAAAAATTAAGTCGGACTTTATCACATGAATGAGATTTTGGGGGTAGAACTGTCACCGACCGAACTTTCACGGCCCAGGGCACTTCAATAAATAATCACAGCTGAAAGCAGAGGTTATCGAATGCCATCTCGAGTCAATCATCTTTGGCAATGGAAAGTTTAACTGAACCCAAACCCAGTTGTACAACTGACTTCAGCTACCCAGACTTCGCCTTATGGCAAAGGCACGGGCTCACAAGAACCTCCTTTTCCTGAAAAATTGCTATTATTTTAAGTATTGCTAAGTATATAATAAGTATTGCTATTAATTTTAGAAAATTATTTGTATTTAAGATACCAATACTGGTCGTGTTAAGAAGCAGCAGTTGAGAATCGCTGCTATAATCACTCAAGGTTACACGGCAAAAAAGCTGGAAGCCAGCTTTGAAGTGCAGATGGTGACAGTTTTATGATCACTAGCAAAGCAAACAGAAAAGAAGTCATTAAGTAACATAACCCTAAAAAAAGGAGGCAGCAGTCTTTTTAGTCAGCATAAGGGCTCACTAAGACAAAAATCCCAAGAGGAAAATAGTCTCTAGGTTTTGAGAAAAAGTGGTTCTTTTCAAAAGGAGAGTATTTTCCCTAAAACGTATGCAGCAAGAAAGAGGAAACTATTCAGACTGTGAAATAAGACGGAGGAAAATGACCTGGCATTGTTAAAAAGCAGCTGCATTCATACTCATTCACTGATGCTTTTTTCGTACTGAAAATGAGATCCTGAGGTTTGAAAAATATTAATTTCAAACAGACGTATCACTCCCAGTAATTTTTTTCTGTTCCATCAATAGAAGCAAGCAGTCTGTGTGATGCAAGGTATTAATGAACACTTACTTCGTTCCAGCTGCGTTCCAGGCTCTTGGATTCCTTCTCAGCTTTCATTTTTCTTCTCTGTATTCATGACATTTTTAATGCTATTTTTAATATCTACATCTTGTAAAAAAGGAACTCAGGCAGAGCTTTATTACAGCTGTTTTGACCTTGCCTTAGAATTTGCAAAAACGGCAAATCTGCCAAACAGTTTGCATTTAATCTGTTCTGAGTTTTCATTAAAAGACAAAAAAAAAAAAAAGGTGGTTAAATTATCTGCAAGGGATAATTTAATCAGCTTTTGTCCTGACCATTGTTATTTTTATGTAAAATCATGCTTCAGAAAAGTCCTCTGAAGGCAGTAGGTTCAGGTCTGGGCTGACACACTAAGACGTGTCCAGGATTGATCTTTCTCCTATTAATTTCACTTGAAGACAGAAGCAGGATTCAGAGGGTAATGAAAAGGGAGGGCTATTAGAGACTGAAGCCAAGATGAGCTAGCGGAAGTGAGCATGACATTTTCTTAATATCTGCTTATAATATCATTGACTTAGATCAAATTTATAAGGACCTCCTTTTCTTGAATAGTTAATTTCACAAAAAAAGGTACAGCATAAGAAGAAACAATATTTTAAAAGTCTGATATACCACTTGTTACTTTGGGCTGAAGAGCATATTTGATGATACAGAAATCTTTGTGTCTTTCAGGAAACACAAAATTGCTGAATAATGTTAAAATAAATAGTGTTACACAAATGATTTACAACACCACCGATAATCATTACAGCATCTCTGATTATTAATGGGACATTGATGGGCCCCTGAAGAGTCTCTTGCTGAATCAGCTTTTGGAATAAATTGCTTTCCCTCCAGCTGCAGCCGCACCCCAGAGAAAGGGGAACCATGTCTTGACTGAGGTAATTGATTTAGGACAGCTAGCGGATACGTGCAATGCACAACATCAGATGCTTTGTGAATTACTACCTCTCTGTTAATGGAGTTTGTTTTCCATTAACGCAAAACTATTTAGCCTTGATAAGTCTGCATATGTATTTCTCATACTCTTCATATTTTCAATATTATTGATATTTCCATACTATTCATATTTTTCAGGAATATTTTAATGAGACTGTTAACTATTCTGCTTTTTTTTTATTGTTTTCCTTTTAATATCCCTGGATCACTGGAATACTGAAAGAGTAGTAAAGTATATGAAGCCAAGATGCAAGTAGATCCTCAAAGGAAACATTCAATATAAGTTCAAAGAGGCACTGTGTAATCAATCTTGAGAAAAAAAAACGCAGGCAAACAAGAACAAAAGGAAGTCTAATAACTTTTCAAGACAGCTACTTTCATCAACTCAACAAGAGTTGTAATTCTGCCAATTAATAGTAAGGTCCATTAACTGTAAGCCATAAAAGCTATTTGCTATGCAAAGCTCTCATTTGTCTCTGCTGGCTCTGACACGTTGGTAGGGCAGTGTAGTAGGATATCCTACGAAGCAGGGCCCGGTGATCTATAGCGGGAGTGGACATAGTCTCTTAATGGTTTTACAGCATCATCAGTAGAACAAGCTCCCTTTTTAAACATAAACACATGAAAGACATGATTCCAAGTTCATGAGGAGATTAAAAAATGATATGCAGAAAGCTGTAATTAGTAATGGACTGTTGATTTAGCAGCTGTACAATGCAGGGCACAGCTAGGACTAATGGGATGAAGCTAACAGTCAAGAACCACGGGGTGAATATCTAGTCTGAAAGAAGAGAAGGTCAGCTCTCAAGGATAGTTGGGGTCCTACAAACAGGACTGTCTGAAATGTTTCAAAGTGTGCTGTACCAAACATTTTTCCATCAGCTAAGGATGAGCTAAATTTTATTTCTCCTGTTTGGATTCATTATAGACATATACTTTTTACAGATCCGGCAGTCCTTTCCTAAAGTTCTGTGCCTTGTTGCATTATGACCACAAATCATAACGGAAGTATAATGTCAAGGGGGGAAAGAAAATCCCTTACTAGGTAAAAATAAGCTCTCCTGGATAAAAATAAAGGGGTAAGGAATAGTAACATGTTGCTCAGTGCCAGGGGATTTATGCAGGTGAGTTCTGGGAAGTCCATAGCTGCTTTCTCACTCTACTGAGCCCATAAACAGACATGGATATTGAAAGATTCATTATAACTAGGCTGTGACAGGCTGAAAGAGCTGGTGTTGTTCAGCCTGGAGAAGAGAAGGCTCCCAGGAGACCATATAGCAGCCTTCCAATATCTGAAGGGAGCCTACAGGAGAGCTGGCAAGGGACTCTTTGTCAGGCAGTGTAGTGACAGGACAAGGGGTAACGGTTTCAAACTGAAAGAGGGGAGATTTAGATTAGATACCAGAAATAAATTCTTTACTGTGCGGGTGGTGAGGCACTGGAACAGGTTGCCCAGGGAAGTTGTGGATGCCCCATCCCTGGAAGTGTTTAAGGCCAGGCTGGATGGGGCTTTGAACAACCTGGTCTAGTGGGAGGTGTCCCTGCCCATGGCAGGGAGGTTGGAACTTGATCTTTAAGGTCCCTTCCAACTCTAACCATTCTATGATTCTAGGATTCTAACTATGTTTGATTGCTCCCGGCCTGATGTCCAATAGTTATTGGTAGCCTCACTCCATCTGATTTGTCTCCTGTAGTATCTTGGGTAAAGTTTACCAACACAGACTGCAATCGTCCACTTCCTACTGACTTTCAGCAAGAGGTTATCACCTAGCTCCCCTTATGTGCCTTTAGAAACCTCTCTCCTTGTCCATGGAAGCACACAAAAGAGTGAGTGCATCAGTGTTGTACTCCATGAACATCTTTGACTTTGGGAAAGTCGGGGTGACAGTTAGACACAACCAGAGCATGAAGATAAGCTATCTGACTGTCCTGTGGCTTTGGCTTATATTTGAACCTCTGTGATTTGCCTTAGGTATGAAGATACTTGGAGTGACACATGGAAGTGCAAAACTTCAGAACCAAACCCAACCTTATTCAAGATCTTGGAATGTCCCAGCAGCATCCCACCTCTTTGGACAGACATTAGTTGCAGTCTAGGGTGTAAAGTAGGCCAAGGGAAGAATAATGAAGGAGATGGCTGTGATGAAAGGGTTAGTTACATTAAATGATTTTCCATCTTTTTTATTCAAGTCTAAAAAACATGGTGGGTGCCACTTAAAAATATGCTCCTGGAATTGTTAGGAGGCATATTACATAGAAAACAAACATGGGGAGTACAGTCAAAAATGAATAAAAATATAAAAAATTTGAAAGCATCCCAGTCTTTCAATCATACAAGTATGTATAACTCATCAGAATAAAACTGTCACAGGAACAACTTAATTACTGACCTCGGTGCCTGCCTCACAGGAATCAACTTCTCTGTATGCACAGGCATTTATCAGCCTGCTCTTCAGTTGCAGTCCTTTCTTAGCAGGGACCAAATGTGTGAGTAAGTTTGCACAACAAGAAGCACAAAATGCTTCTAAACTTCCCCTGGCCCAATGTATGAGGCCTCCTCTTTGGAGTCTTATGACAAGTGCGCTGTTATATCCTGTTATGTGGCAGGGGAGTGACGCAAGGACAGTGAGACCGCCTCCTTTCTTCCCAGCACTTGCCAAGGAGCACATTTTCCAGTTGAGATGCTCCTCTCCAACTCCTTGACCCTAGCTGCTAGACACAGCTGGATCACAAGGTAGCCTTACTCAGTGGACTTGGCCTCTGGTGTCCCAGAGTGTAAGAAGCTGAGTTGTAAATGCTTAAGGTATGGAGGTAAAGGTAGTAGAGCACCAGAGGAAAATAAATACATGAATCTCATATCATTCAGATGAGGTGAGATAGATTTTTATTGAGACCAGCCTTCGAAAATATATGTAAATTAACTTCAAATAGAAGAGTTCGCACTAAAATTGAATAGGGATTGAGACACGGAAAATGAGGCCGAAATGACATCAAGAGATCTTTTAATGTACTCTCCTGTGCCAAAGCTGAATAAATGAGAGATATACGAATATGGATTGACGTATGTTTGATTATTTTAAGGTATTTAATCTAAAGCCTCTAGAGAATTCTAGAGAATTCTCTAAGCAGAGAATTCCACAGTTTCCTCTTCCATTCTTGCCTAGTGTTTGTTGTCAGAAAGTTTTTACTTATGTCTAATGTAACTCTTCCATGATGTAATTTTAGCACATTCTTTTCTCCTGCTATCCACAGTGGACATGGAGAACAGATGACAACCTGTGATTATCTGAAGGTTTCTCACGTCTCTCCAGTCATTCATTCAATAAATCAAACCCCTAGCTCTTTCAGTCTTGCCTCATAGGGCATGTCTTCTAATTCTCTGGTCATTTTCCTTTCTTTCTTTTGGATTGCCTCCACGTTTGCTGAAGTTCACTGCGCAGAACTAGACACGCAGCACTCAATAGCAAAGCCGCATGTTTGCTTTTACTGTAATAGTATGACATTGTTGATACATATTCCATTTGTGAGTCACTGTAACCTCAACATCTTTTTCAGCAAAACTGCTGCCTAGTCAGCTGTTTCCCATTCTGTGTTAGTGCACTTGATTTTTCCAGATTAAGTGCAGACCTTGCATTCTTCGTTTTGAAGTTCCTCCTGGTTTCTTTTGACCAGCTGTCTCATGTGTCAGAATAATTTTGATTGCGACTCCACCAGGTTTGTGACATCTGCAAATGTGCTAAACATACTTCCTACTTCATCATCCAGGTCACTGAAGTAAATAGGAAACATTACCAAACTCAAGACACATCCCTGGAGAATCTCAGCCAACAGTTTTCCATTGTAACATTGAACTTTTGGTAACTATTCTCTGATTACTGCTTTCCAAACAATCTTCTCCAGCTTCTTAAAAGAACGTCCTTCAGACACATCACATAACAATGTACAAAACCTCTGTTTCTACCGACATTTTCAAGGGAGATGAAGTTAAATATTTCCTTAAAACTCATGTTTATATTAAATTTAATTCCTTATCTCTTGCATCTAGTATAGAACACTTATGTTTGCACAAGAGACACAAAACAATGTTTCAGAATTGTCAGTGAAAGCCAGGCATTTTGGACACCAGGCAGGCAAAATTTGGATATTTATTCCTGTAAGGTCTTTAGATTTTGAGTGTCAGTAAGTAATTTGTATTTGAGTGTTTGCTTACATGATTGAGGGCGAACGTCACTTTTACACAGATTGGAAGGCCTCCTTCCATCTCTAATGCTCCAAATTATCATTTCCCTATGCTCCCCCAGTATCCCCCAGTAATGTATCTGGCAGTATTACATTAATTGAAAATATTAGCCCAAAGCTGAGCAATGAGTTAGATGATACTACAAGATTTTGCCTAGGCTGTATCAGGAGAATGATATTATCACTGTAAAGACTGGCCAGTGACACCTGGTATGAGGGAGAGGGACTTCTGCTGTCTTCAGGGGGCTTCGACACCCACTCTGCCACCTCAAACAGCTGTATCATAGAATCACAGAATCATAGAATTGTCCAGGTTGGAAGAGACCCTTGGGATCATCGAGTCCAACCATCTACCCTACACTACAAAGTTCTCCCCCATACCATATCCCCCAACACCACATCTAAACATCTCTTAAACACATCCAGGGATGGTGACTCAACCACCTCCCTGGGCAGCCTATTCCAATGCCCGACCACTCTTTCTGTGAAAAATTCTTTCCTAATGTTCAGTCTAAACCTACCCTGTTGGAGCTTGAAGCCATTCCCTCTTGTTCTGTCATTAGTTACCTGTGCGAAGAGACCAGCACCAACCTCTCTACAGTGTCCTTTCAAGTAGTATTGCTTTAAATATAGGTTTTCACCATAAGCCCTCCAAAGGTTTATTTCTTCAGCAGCTTCAGCCGCTATAGACTGAGCTCCTCTTTTGAGCAGCCCTCCTGTGAAAGAAGATGCCTTAAATAAGGCTGAGCTGAATGAAGACCAAGATTAAAAGCAAAGTTATTTCCTGCTTCAGAAGTAATAGTGATTGTGCCTTGATCAAAAAAGCCACTAGATATTAATTTTGAAAAATTATCAGGACGAAAGTTAGATCTTCATCCAAGTATTAAAATGTTGAAAGACCAGCTTTCTAAAAATAAATAGAGATGAGATGGGTATTTGAAAACCAACCAACTTTTTTACAAGGCAAAGCTCTATGCATAATTAATATGTCACTGGGGGATTTTTCAGCAAATAAATACAAAGCTAAACTGTTTAATTATCAAGATAATTTCAGCAACTTATTAATGCTTCTTCTGGTAGGACAGACTTCCGCAGTAGTCTGGAATGTTGCTGAAATTAGCTAAAGCTGAGATACAGCAGATAGTTTAAAATGTATAGCTTGAAAACAAGAGAAAAAAAAAAAAGGTTTATTTTCATAGACATGCTTTTAATCGTGAAAAATACAATCTTTCTTTGTAATGAATTTTGGAAGTGCTGTATTTATTGGATTTCTTTTGTGAAGCATATTCTTTAGTTGTTCTTAACAACAGAGCTTAAGCATGTGCATTCTCTAGCTTTTATTTTTTCTTTTTGGCTGAAGCTAATACAATTTATCTATGTTTTACTTTCAAAAGCAAGGGAAATCATTCTCTTCCTCAAAACACAATGCACATGTCGTTATGCAAGGTTGAAAAGCAATCACTGTCTTAGGTTTCCATCTTGCATGTTCTATCCTAAGCCTCCTGTTGTCTCCAATTACGCTTGTGTACCCACAAAGCATGAAGCATGAGTCTCTTCAGATATCGGTCATGAGTTCAGTCCTGCTGATTGCAAAGCTACCTTGCCCTTGTCTTATCATAGTACCTTTTGGCTGAGCTACATGGGGGTTTGAAAGTTCTACCTGTACTTTCTGGGTCAGTACACTCTTTTTTTTTTTTTTTTGCAGGGTGAAACCTTATATTAAAAGAGCATGAAAAGTATCATTTTCTGTGGGTCTTAGCTCTGCCTGAAAGCTGTATGGATGCCTACAGTCTTCAGGGAAAATGCCTACGGTTTCCATTCTCATATACAATTCATACACAATTGCCTCAATGCACAAGCAAATCTTATCCATGCAAACCGGAATAGGCAAGAGGCATCGCGCTGCATTCTGAGTGCTCGGTGTGTCAAAAGGAACAGGAGTGCAAATCCCAACGGTAATTAAGCCTTGCTGGGAAATCGAGCATATGTCATATAGAATAGGCTGTCTCTTCTGTTTTCCTTCACTCCCTTCCCCCTTCAGTCCCATTTTGGGTAGAAAGGAATCAAAATACAGAGTGAGGGGGATATTTTAAGTCAATCTTAACAGCTGCTTTTCAGTTGTAGGAAAATCTGTTGTTTGTATAACAGCATTAGAGGAGGAATTCTTAACTGATACAGGAGAGAAAGAAAAGCAACCACAGCAAGACAGAAGAAAAACCTGTCAGAATAAAGAAATCTTAGTCAATCCACAGAAAGGGCAATTGGGAGGCTCTATGAGAGAAAGAGAGTGACAGAGCCCTTATGCAATGTAGATGCTCAGGGACACAGTGCAGAAGGGAGAAATAGAGGCTATTCGCTTGTTCAGTTTCAGCCGGAAACGGAGATGGCTGTCTTTCCTACCATACATCAAACCGAGCTCCGGAACTCCAGAACAAAAACAGTTCAATACAGACTGTCTGCAGCTATGTCTTTTTGATTCTCCTTTTTCAACCAATGCCTCATGGGAAACCTCCTCCACCTCTCAAAAAAAAGAAGTCAGTTTAGAAACAACTGTCATTACATAGCATATTTTCCTCATTATAAGGTACGTAAAGAACAAGAAAAAAGCCATCTGCTGTAACTTGGCTGCCCTTTCCATTTTGGGTTAATCCACATTTCTGGCTTTTTCATCATCATTCCCAATTAAATCCTTCTCCAAAACAAATTTGGATGGTTTTACAATTTTTATTTAAACCTTCTTATTCAATTCCATTCCTTTTGGCAGGGTGTCTGACAATATCATCAGATCTTAAATGAAATATTTCTGCCTAAACTTTGTACACATAACTGATTTTCCATTTTTAGGTCGATCTCTGGGGAAAAGGACTGCAAAGTCCCATGTGACTGATAGCCCCAGCTTTGTGCTGGATGCTGAAGTACAATGGCATCATAGCATACCTTCAGTTTTAAATACTTCCTTGTACAGAGTTCTTGTGTGGAGCCTTCTGTTCATTTCCATTTTACATTTCTTGGAGGCTACTAGAAGAAGCTGTTGTATTGTGCTTTGTACAGTCAGAGAATTGCACCGTGTCCTGTCTCTTGGGGAGATGGTTGATTTTTATTCTGCCTGGTTCTATTGTGCCTTAATCTAATACAGAAGTATCTGTGTAGAGAGCAGAATGATGGGAAATGCTTGCCCTGGAGTTCTAACGCTGTCTCTCCTATTTCAGTCTTGTTAATGAACAGCAAAACAAAACAACAAGCCGACAAGTCTGAGCTTCTCTTAGATATCACAGCAGGCACATGGAATGGCTTCTCCCAGGCATACTGATCACTTTTACCACATTTATAGTGCTCTAATAAATGCTTCTTGGAGCCGCTCCAGGCAATTGTAATTAATTCTCTGTGGGATGCTCATAGTGGTCACCCTGGATCAGAAAGGTCAGGACTTTGTCTGTGCCTTTACAACATCAGTAAAAATTAAATACCCACTTTCCCCAAAGGTCATCACAAGCCGAATACACGAAACGATCAATCTCAATCAATTTCCCATTCCCTGCTGTTTCTCATTATTTTTGCAGCTATCCTAAAAATTAAAAGTAAACACATAAACAAATCAAAGCAGAAGCCGTTTTCAGTGTTGATCTAATCCTCTCTCCTATGCAAGCAACCGATGAAGATACAAACAGGAAAAGTGAGAAAGTCGTGTGTCCCCCCCCCCCCAAACACGTGGAGCGCCGTTCACCTATGGGGACTCTGCCTTTAATTAATCTCCCTGCCTTCTTAGGGTGGCTAAAAGAGGAAAATCCCGGCTGGCAAACATCTGTTGCACCGCGCAAGCAGCAGTAATTCAAGGTAAACCTGAAGGAAAAAGGCTTCCCCCGCGGAGGGCTCAGCCCAGCGGCCTCCGCAGCCGCCTCTCAGCACCATGGACAGCGCCCGCCCGGGACCCGCCGCCGGCGGCCGGGACCCCGGGAGGGAGGGAAGGAGAGAGCCCCGCACGGCAGCCCCACACTTGGGGACTGCTTCCCCTGTCCCCGCGGGGACCCTCGGGCCTGGCCGCCCGCTCCCAGCCCTGGGCGCACAGGCCCGCCTGGCAGCTGGTCGGGAAGGAGCAGCAGGCTTGGCGACACGTGTCTTGATTTACTGTGTTTTATAGCCAGGGCTCCGCTTTATTTCCCATTGCTTGTCACGCCCGCTGTAAAGGGCAGTGTGAAACTGGTTGTGAGTTTTCTTTCTGTTGTTTTTCTTTCTTTCTTTTCTTTTTTTTTTTTTTTTTTTTTTTAATGCTGCATATCTCGGAGCCCGACAATTTTGCAAAGGAGGAGGAGGGAGGAAGTCCTCAACACGAAGAGAGCACAAAAATAAAGACGAGAAATAGAGCAGTGTGCACCCATCCAAGAGAGGAAGCATTGGCCAGAGTCATGCCAAAATAAAACCAGTTTGGGACCATTCCAGCCACTCAGTTGCTCAAAACTATGGTCTTGCTGAGGGGGAGAATATCAGCCAAATTTTTCTCAGTGATACTGGTGTATATGCAGGTGGCCCTTTCAATATCACTGGCTTTGCTTTCCTGTGTTTGCCGGAGAGGTCAAGTTTGACACTGGTGACTTTAAAAAAAAAAGAAAAAAAAAATTTAAATTTTACAGCAAAAATTTTCCTGCTTCTTCTACTGTATTGTTCCTTTATCTGACAAATATTAGTTTCTTTCACTGGCCTGGTGGAAATCCTGAACACAATATTGCTTCTTTCAGAAGCCATGTAATTTTGCTTGTAAATGTCAAGTCCCATTGTTCGGCATCAGAAATGCCGGCCTCAGGGTCAAGGCAGCCAGGTTGGCTTAAACAAGTGCAAGAAACAGTCTCCAAAGACTAGCAGACACTAGGTGTGATTACATTGCTAATTTCCCTTGGGACACTCTCCATCTCTCCTCATAGGCTTCTCCCAAACCCCTCCGAAGTCTTCCTCTCAGCCTCTGCTTACATCAGTCTCTGCCTCCCTCTCCTCCACCCTATCCTCACTTGTGTGCATCATCTCTCACACTTTGTTTGTGTGTTTAGTCATTGTGCGCCCCCATTAAGACAGCCAAGGAACAGAAAATGTTCAAGCCTCACTGCCCCACTTCCCTCAAAAAGCCAGGGAGCCAAACTAAGGTGGATGCCATCACATGGTAGGAAAACATCCTACATGATGTTTTCAGGAGTATCTCTCTCATATTTGACTTACCTTGACTGCAACTCACTGGGTAGTCAAACTCTGAACAGTACAATCTCAGTATATCTTTGGCTGCTGCTGAAACACAAATGAGAAGAAATTATCTGTCTTCATCCTGTACACAAGATAATTTCACTTTTGATCAAATAGTGGTCTTGTAAGAGATGCAGAGAGATGATGGACTCTGGCTGGTGTTTATTATAAGTGCAACAACTCCTATGATGCAGCCCTCCCTCTCTACTCTATCTATGTATTGATTCCCATCACATAATTAAATTGTGAACTCTGAAAGGGAAAGCCATCTTTCATTTCAAGTACTGATCAGCGTCTAGCCCACCAGTGCTCTGAGCCCTTATTTGATCCCTGGTAATACTGCAATGCAAGTAGTAAGGGAGCTGCATCTTCCTTCTCACTAGCCCCAAGACTCCACACTTGCCTAATGCAGGGGATCTTATATATCCAATAACACAACAGCCGGAGTGAC
Organism: Numenius arquata; assembly: GCF_964106895.1. Taxonomy (NCBI): domain Eukaryota; kingdom Metazoa; phylum Chordata; class Aves; order Charadriiformes; family Scolopacidae; genus Numenius; species Numenius arquata. Next base: position 119,257,111 of record NC_133576.1, read on the forward strand.
AGATCAGTACTGTGCTATTGTGCCAGAAGTGTTGTTATGAGTATAAAGGATTGAGCCGGTTATTAATCATCTCAAAGCGTTTCACACAGGCACAAACATAAATCACAGCACTCTATCCAGTTGGGTAATTGCATTCTGCCACAATAAATTCTTTCTAAAATTTCTACCAATAACAGTATTTTTCACTTCCAGTCCTAAACTTCGCGCTTTGTTGCTTTACACCACTAAATGGCTGAAGTATTTCTCTTCTGAGGTGATCAATTGCCTTCTATGGAAATTCAGATGTACACAGAGCTGCACTATATTCTTTATGTAGCCATCAGAGAACTCCATAAAGCCCTTTCTTCATATTAAATTATGTATAAATGCACAATTTTCTTACTCTAAAGAAAATGTGTTAATGACCTCTAGCAGCAGAGCTCTTTAGGCAGCCTTTTTGAATGCCAAAATAGTAAACATTGACTCCTAAATCATATTTATCCAATGATGTCATCAAATCCAAAAGCAGCCAGGAAAGAGAGAAAATACTCTAATCTCCTCTTAATGCACCTTTCAAAATTGCAACACAATTTGGACAGTTCTGATTATAAAATAGCAATGTCATTTGCAACTGGCTATTTATTATTTAGTATACAGGGCTACATAGCTGTGCATTCCTTTATAATACATGAAGGGAGCTTTCAGTTAGTAAAGCAGGAAAGATTTGGCCCTTTAGGCAGCCATGCTTGAGGCCGTTTGAAAAGCCTTGCTGAACCGCAGTTTCTGAAGACCTGCGCTGCTATTCATAGCTACCACTTAGGATTTGTTCCTCGGGGAGAGCAATTCCCCATAACCACAGTAAAGTGTTTATGTCCAAATGAAAATGACACATTGGAGCATGCCATGCTGGTGGCAGTGCAGGTCGTTTCCTTTATTAAAAAAAAATAATAATAAAAACCACTTGCCTGTAGCCTTGTGTAAGCCCTGATGCACTCTGTAAACCAGCTTCCAAAGAGAGGATAAATGGACCGTCTTTTCAAAACAATGTCTTGAAATTATGTCTAGCACCTGATATCATCAGTTTTGCAGCTATCTTTGGAAGCTTCTCTGGTTTAGCAGCAAACTAAAGAGATAAGCAAACACATACTAGGATCCGCATCGTTGCTTGGAAACAATCAGTTTGGGAATGGCATAATCCTATTAGTCTAAAGAAGACCAAAATTTTAATAGACTTCGTGCAATTCAGATGCAAACTCTTCCTCTCAAATCAAATGTTACTACACATATATAACAGGTTTCCTCTTTTCTTTTTCCTCCCTACTAAAGGGCACACATAAATGCCTCGTGGCATTGCAACGATGAATAATGATGTGCTGAACCTGTATTGATTTGCTTGGCGTTCTCCTAGACTCCCCACTCCCAAAACATGTTCATTGGGTTACACACTTGTGTTTGCAGTATAAAAAATACATTGCATTCTAAAGAGAAGACTGAAGATCTTAAAGGACTGCTAAGGGAATATAGAGGTCCAGATTATTCAAGCTGGGCTTGGCACAAGAGCACATCTGGGAGCACAGGAGGGATACTCACACCACAATTTTAGGCAACTCAGTTAGTTAGCATGTCTGATTAGAGTCCTCCCATTGTGAATGGAGAAACACCAGCATCTTCTGTAACTGAGCCAGAGCAGGGGTCTAACTTACTGTCCTACTCTTTCTCTGTTGACTACAGAAGGAGCCCAGCTACCTAAAAAGATCACTGAAGTTGAGCACAGCAGCCTCAAGCCTACTCTGGTGCACTCTCAGCTGCCTGAGAAGTCAGCTTGATGCCCTGGGACTGCTGCAGCACGAAGAAGCCCTGTGCTCACGCTGCCGTGCCAGCCTGGAGGGTGCTGGAGCGTGACTCGGTTCCTCAGCTCCAAGATGTAGGCAGTTCTAGTGGTGACTCCTGAAGACAACTTTCCAAATTCAATATGGTGCAGAGCATCAAGAAAGAAATAGAGGATGAGGCCTTAGTCTTCCATGGCTAGAATTCTGTTTTCAGAAGTAGTACTGAACTAAGCACTGACATCCATCTTTATTCAGAGGAGCTCTCGTTTACATGCTGAAATCCATCACTGAAGGAGAAACTTGTGTAAAATGTACTATATACACAAGTGCTTTCCCAGTGAGAATGCCTCCTGCCTCGCGGTCATGGCTGCTGGCTTCATCCCAGCCAAGAATGATAGTCATCTAACCTTACTGGATCAGCGTGAAATTTGTTTATTGGCCACGGGCAGCTCCTTCTGAACAGATACTGGGATCAGAGCTACTGCGACAACCCAGATTCATTTCATACCTGGTCAGCAGCAAGGCAAAGGATAGGAACAGCCTTACAAACAGACCTGCTTTTTCACCCCAAGACACTTTTCTTTGAGGCAGGGTTGACACACGCAGGGCAGGAATAATGCCAAGGCACCTAGTGATGTTGCCTCGTCTGAACTCCATTCTCTCAGGCTGTCGAGCAAGCCTGCACTTTCAATGGGTACAATATTCCCATTAAAAGCATGAATTGTAAAAGTACAAATGAGAGATGATTCTCAAAAGGCATTTATATAGCCAGCAGAAAGCTCCATGCCAATTGCTTAAAAAGGCTTTGAAAGTTTTCCAAGACAGCACAACACAGGCCCGGATCACTCCTACCGGTTTAGCTTCATAATTGCCTTCCCTTTCAATACTTATTTTTGTCTTCAGCAGAGTGCCTCCCTCCCCGCCACCCAAGTCCCCTCTTCCTGCCAACATCCTTCCGAAAGGACTGAATACAGCTTCCCTTCCCACCCCGCAGACACGACCTGGCTATGCCACAGGTCACCATGGGCAGAAGCACAAGGTGCACTTACCCAGCTGTGCCCAAAAAATAGTTCCAAAGTGCCCAGCAAGAAGTATTAGGGAGAAAGTCCAGCCCTTGGGCACGGTGCAGCACAGCTGGCTGCTGACTCCTGAAACCTGGAGCAATGCCCCAGTGTTTGGCAATTTCTGCTTTGCCAACACAACTCTCGTGAAGCCTAACCTATTCTGTCATCAAGGATTACGTGACCAGCGGAGAAGTGGAAATATTTGTGTTTCAGCCAGCCCCTCTGAGTGTTGGGTTTTACTGAGACAGGTTTCTGCAAGTAGCTTGAATAAAAGATCATACTCTAAGCTCTAACACAAGTTCCCGGAGTTTCCCAGAAGCACTTTTTCACCTGCATAATGCCTGTCCTCAGTCAGTGCTGAAGATTCCATGAATTTTTAAATGCTGTATTTGGATCGGAATTTTTCTAACCTCCTTTGCTGCCTTTTCTGCACAGGTCGCAGCAAAGATAGTCTGACCTGAGCTCTCTGAGACTGTCCTAGAGACCTTTACCTTCTTATTAACTGTTCTGCTGCTGTCTAGACCTCCTGGGCACTTGTATTTCCACTTCAAGATCTCCAGTGGTGCTGTCCTTACTCCTACATCCAAGCAGTGAGAAAATTTTGAGCTAGCTGCTTCAGAAATGCAAATCAGTGGATGAGAAGATAATAACCTTTTCTCATTTATGTTCCTTAACTACTTTTTCTGCTAGTAAAAAATCTGCTTTTTTTCCTTGTCTTTTTTACACCTTCAACACTTGAATCATTAGTCGTCTTCTTATTTCTTCCTCTTTGATTTTTTTGTATATATTGCTCACATTTTTATCTTAGAAATATTTCCTGGGTTCTTCAGTGTCTAATCACGAGATTCTTCCTTATTAGTATGCTATTGTTAGCTGGCTGTTATTCCACATATATATATATGTGGGATACAGCTGTTCGTGCACGTAACTGGTCCTGATGGTCAGCTTTTGTGGGAAGAGGACAACACAGTGTGAGAGTAATGATGTCAAAGTAGCTCAACACCCATTTTTTTTTTTTTCTCTGGCTTTTCATTGCCAAAATCTGCAACAGCCTTTCTACTCTGAAGTTGTAGCCCACCCTCCCAGTCCCCATCCCATATATCTGCAAGGAGGAGAGGAGTCTTTCAATTCCACGTGTGATCTGAGCTCTTTTCTGTTTGCCCCTCCAAGGAGCCTGGGTTTGGGATGACTGCAGATGCAGTTCACGTGGAAATGTCTACAGTCGTTACAGCATGTATTTTGGGAAGCCAGGGCCACCGCAGGGAGCAGAGGCTGTTGTCAGCAAGGAGACACGGGTGAGCCAGCGGCATGGAGCCCAACTAGGAGAAAAGGGGAACGGCCAAGGAAATGAGCCTCATATTACCAAGGGAAAAATTGCCTTTCCAGTAAGGCTGGAGGCAGCAGATTGTGGCAGAAAGCAAGTGTCCACGTGCTGAGGAGTTAAGAGCTTGCCTGTTCGTCACAAAGCATGATGAAGCTGAGGATGAAGAATGAGACACGAGCACTAAGCTTTCCTGAGAGGCTTAAACATTTCATAGCCCTGTAGCCCTGTAAATACAGCACTGCCGCTGCTTGTAACAGGACATTCTGTGTGGTGCAGATTTTGCAAGGTCTCAGGACTGAGGTTCATCAGGCTTTTTTTGTCTGAAGTCATCTTGACCTACCTAGAGCTTTGTTTTAAGTCTGGTTATCTGTATCTGCATTTCTTTCTAATGACCAGGCAGCTATGCCTGATTTGTTTCCTTTTGCTTATTTTTGCATGCTACAAACATAATGTTTACATTGACGGCAGGAACAATCAGCTCTTCCATGCAGAATGAAACCTTCATGCTTCATACGATGAGGTGGGTCAGAGGAAGGCAGGCTGGGCACGACAGCAGGGGCCTTGAACATCAGGACCACAGGACGTGGCGTACAGGCGTGGGATGATAAGAAAAGGGGCAGAGGCCGACATGGCAGAGCCCAGGGCTGTAAAAAACTCACCAGCGGTCAATTAAAGAAGTGAAGACCTGGGAGCTGGACAAAGCATGTTTCAGGGGTGGCAAAGAGAGCAAAGAACAAGTATCTAACATAAGTAAAAGGTATCATACATGTAAATTTGGTTGCAACGAAGAGTGGCAAATCAAGGTGTGAACCAAATTAGCAAACTTATAGAAATGATCCCAATTGGCTTCTACAAGGAGGAGGAAGAAACCATCAACCTGGTGAAAGACTCAGGGGGGCTGATGCCCCCCCACCCATCCCCCTGATCTGAAGCCATCAATCTGAGCACCCAGAAGGGCAGTGGAAGGGGTTGCAAAACACTGGAAAAAGAAATTTAGCTGTATCCTTACTATTGAACTTTTTCTATAGTAGTACTCTTTGTGCTTTTTTCTTTCTTTTCCTATAATAATTAGATCTGGATTAATAAGAATTCTTTGATTAGATCATTTAGATTTCAATTATGCTAACAGCACATTCTTAGTATGAAGTAAGTTTCCTTTTTGTCCATAACAAGATTTTGAGCTTAACACATTCAATAAATCCCCGATGCTTTGGGAACAGAGGCAATTTCTGATTTCTCTCTCTCTGTTAACAGTTACGCACACCAGACACCTGAAGGCACTAACATTCTCACCATTCTCCCAGAGCAATGTGAGTAAGAGCAGGAAAGGGACGCTCGGAGTCGCAGAGCATCCATTACAGCCACTCAGCCGGAGTCGCAGCTTCACTGAGGCCCCACGTAGCCGCCCTAGTATAAAGGATTTCTAATTCCTGTAAGAAACATTACTCTTTCACATGACTCTGCAGCGCAGGCAGATAATTCCCACCAACTCCTAGCAGCTCTATGCTGTGTGTTTAAGTGTGCTCTCCCCGCTTTTCTGAGTATGATGTAATGAGGTCCCAAAAAATGTGAAAACATCCCCAGCATCTTTGTTTCTGTACTGTGGCAAAGGGGCTGGAGCACTCTATTAAGACAGTCTTCAGCCACGCATTGCAGAGCAGAAGAAAGCCCCAGCTGATATTGGACATGTAGAATCCATTATACCAGCTTCTTGCCCACAGAGGAAGAGTCAGCTCTTAACTGTGCTGGGTTTATGGTCATTTTGCCTGAGGAGAGCAATTTAAAGCAGGTGAAGCATCACCAAGAAATGAGGCCAGTGACCTGGAGTTTCAGAGGGATTTGAGCATCTAGATGGAAGCACATCCTTGCTGAAACTACCCCACACTCCTCGGGACACTCCTACCTCTACTAGTGATTACTTAGAGTTGCTTTTCCCCTGGTTGTTTCAGCGTTCCCAACATTTGCTCAGAATGTACCAGATGTCTGCTGAAATGGATGAATTTAGGAGATGAAATGCCAGCATTTCCTTCTATAATCATCGAGATAATCCACTGGATTTCCAAAGCTGTTACCTGCAAGTCTCTCTCAATATCAGGAGCTCCAGTGGGAATTCAGTGCCTCTGAAAGTCCGGCAAGGAAGAAAAAACAGGCTGCAAACAAACTGGAGAGGATATTGGAAGAACAATTCTCACGAGAGGTGTGATATGCCCTGGAGAAGAGGATGCCCAGTCTGACTGCTGTTCAAATTTTTAGGTTGCTTTTAAAAAAAAAAAAGTATAACTACAAATACGTTTAAAAAAAAAAAAAAAAAAGGTTTCATTGGCAGATTAGCACCTAAATCCTTTGCAGAATGAGTGAATTAAAGAAGAATTTGAGTGAGGAAAGGACAGTTGTTGGGGACAGGAGAGCAATCCCCTACGCACAGTGTATATGCCTTTACAATGTGCGTGCACTTTCTTTGTGTTTCCCAGCCTTCTCTCTGCCCTCTAATTTAAGGTTGCATGTTCCGATAGTAAACATCCCACAGCTGCAGAAAGGAAGCCAGAGACAGCCTGTAATTTGCTGCCAAATATCACTCTGAAGAAGTTTGCAATTTGTGATAATGGTATTGTTCCTTCAATTCTGCTCTTGTAGCTCATCCTTCATTACACACAACGCTTTACAAAGCCTTCTGTGTTGAGCAGCATTAGCCCCTCAAGCAAGAGATTACAGTAAGAATATTTAAAATTTTATTACTGCAGCTATTTTTTTTAAGTCCCTCCTGGCGGTAAGTACAAGGTATGAGCTGGTGGTGCCAGGAAAAATCATTCTTGTTTGTATGAGGCAACAAATAAACTCCACATGTCTAATACAATTTGACATACTAAACCCTCAGTGCAATTAGTCCTTAGATTAGCAATTTTATAATTCAGCTGTTCCGCAATGACTCAAACCTGTTGTATGCCATCTTTCAAGTAATGATATAAATAGCTTCAGCAAGCAAAACAGAGACCTACAATTTATTGTTTCAAAAGGTACTTTTCTGTTCCAGATCTCTAAGCTTTTTCCTAATAAAACTGTCTGAAGTTGATTTGGATTAAATGGATGGGCTTTACCCAAAGCAGTTTGAGGCTCAGCTGAGAGTGTATAATCTGTGTCAGCACTGAATGGACTGGGAAAGTGTATCCACACCCAACAATAGGCCATTTCTCTGCTAAAGAATTTGCACTTTGCTGCCTTTCCAGGCAAGATATGCATCATCTCTTACGAGGGAGGGATGGGGGTGTGCACAGAGGATTGCTGCACAGAATCATGCAGGCAGGATTCAAAGCAGACGGTTTTGCTGTTTCTTTAGGCTAAAGGCTGAGGTCTGCTTCTAATTATGATACTGGTCAAATCCAAATAGGATTCAGATTTGTGAAATCCAAGGGGTTTGTTTGTTTTTTTTTTTTTTCAAGTTATTCTGATTTGTGATATTGGTCTTGTTGAGCTTTCCCACCAGTGACTCCTTCCAGAAACATTATTTAGTGTCACCAAGGGCCTCCTGAGGAAGGGGGAGCGCTCAGCTCTGCTGCAGAGCTATTATTCACAGACCACATGCAATTGCTCAGGATCTGTAACACTGTACTTAGCTCCCAGATTATTCCTGTGCTTCTGGATTGCACCCAACATGTCCTCTGGAGTGTTAAATTTAAATGGTTAAGCTTTTTCTCTTCTGTGTTCCAGTATGCTCGTTTCTTTTCCCCAACCGGGATGCACCTTTCCTCTAGAGAAATAATACTCAGTGCCTCAAAATTTTCTTGTGCTGTGGAAATAGACTGCTTCCTTTTTGAAGATTCTCTGTTTTACCATAAAATATGATTTTACCTTCTGGGTTTATGAACTCATTTTACACTATAGCCCAGTCTCCACTGCCTTATATCCTGTGCCTTTCTTCTCACCTTAGTATGATGAGAAAAAGGGAGCCATGCAGGTTAAATCGCCCATCTTCTTCATGGAGAACTGACCCAAACTAATGGGTTGTACTCTTAAAACTGGCCTCTGTTCAGCAGATGAAAGTTTTTCCAGCTCTGGTAATATATATCAAAAGGAACAGGGCTTCTGGGAGGCCACCATGGTAGACTCTACTTCAGCTGGTAAAACAGAAACAGGAGTACAAATTATCTACCCTTTCCATACCCATCATTTGCTGTATTTAATTGAACACCAGGTCAATAAAGCCTTGTGATCTGGTAACTTCTTTAAGTGGAATGAGCTTAGACTAGGCAGTCAAGTTGATATGGCATTTGAGAATTTGGATTTATTTTTCAAGAACAATCTTGGTAAGATTTTGTAAAGATAATGCGACCCTAATGATGTCAAATATAGAGGTGATATAATTAAAAGGTAGTTCATAGTTAATCAGTATTATAAAATTCTCCAAATGCTTTGGTGGATACATCATAGTATACAGTTTTACATAAAAATAGAAATTAGGTTGCTTGAGAAAAAGTCATATTTTCAGAGCAATTTTTTGGCTGATTTTTTTTTCAGAACGCATTGCCGTCTTGTTCTGCCAAGATGAGAAGTTCAACTGCACAAAAGAGAGAGACTGCTACAAGGCTGTGCTTTGTGACAGTGCTTAAAAACTTACTAACAGAAAATGCTTGCTTTGCTTTCTGATTTCTTCTTAAAGAAATCTGTAGCCTCTGTCAGTAATTTTTGTGTGATTGGTCAAGAGTAAATCGAGCAGAAGTGTTACCCAGGCCCTATCTCATTGCAATGTAACAGAAGCAAGAAGTGTCTCTGTGTGATTTTTTTCCTTTTTATTATTAATATTTACCTCTTAAAGTAGTTTCATAAATACAATATGCTTTACTGTACTTCTAAATGTATTCTAAAATAGAAGTTTTACTTTGGTTTCTTCAGGGAATGGTGTCTGTATTTTTCAGGGATTTATGGCACATAGAGCCACGTAGGTATGAGAGATCTTTGGGAAGCAAGGTCTGTCTTGGCAGCCCTTATGTTCTGGCTATTGCCCATCTTTCCTCAGTTAGGAAAGAGCTCCATCGCAGCAGGGAAGACCAGAAGATCTTGTGGAACCTGCATGAACAACGCATAAAACACAGAGTAATTACTGTCCTTACTTTCATCTTTGCATGACTGGCCATATGCAGTCTCCTTCTGGTGACCGGTGAGCAGTGATTTCCACCTCCCGTGTGAATGAAGGTTGCAGCTCTGGGATGCAACACGAGCTCTTGGTGGAACAGGGACAGACCCTCAGAATGGCACCGTGCACGTTTCTGAGACTGGGCTGCACGTGGCAGAGGTTTCGGAAGACCTTGCTTCACAGGGCTGCTGACTTGTGGGAGCATGACTGTGAAGGTGAGGTGATTAGATAGGGTGATACTTAAGGTTTGCTGCTGACAGCAGGAGGCATTTCAGCTAGTAGTTCCTGGAGGAGAAGGGGGGGCTGGAAAAGATGTCGCTTCTGCTTGCTGAGAACAGGTTCCACCAGAACTCAGCATTAAGAGATACTAACCGTAAGAATAGCCTTTTGCAGATATTTTGTCAGTCCTTAGGGACCCAATCATTAGGGTGAAGGCTCCCTCACATCTCTCCTCTCTTTGTGATATCCACAGATTAGCACCTCACCCTCACATTTCCAGCCTCATCTGAGCCCACCTCCAGAGTAAACACAGACGCTGCCAGTAAGACAAAACCCCATTTACTCACCAAGAGATAAGGTCAAGTTTCTATTAGAGGATTGCCAGAAAAGCATAAATACAGATTTAATCTCATCCCTGGAACACAATGTGTCTGTTTGCTTAGACTTTCTCACCTAGGACATATCTCTGCTCTCAGAAGAAAGGGCTGAAGGCACCATTCCCCCATCAGTGTCCTCCTCTGCTGTCCAGAAGCAGAGATCTCTTTCCCAGCACAAAGGCAAATGCCAAAGAGAGTATTTAGGAGTCAGACTGGAAATGAAAACCATCTTAAATATCTACAAACTATCTTTCCTCTGGTGTCCGAAGGAGATAACATAACATAACATAACATAACATGTTGCTGTTATATACTTTACCTGTAATTCATTACAGAAAAAAAAAGTGAAGCTTGTGGTTTGCTGCATATTTGCAGCTCAGATGCCCATTTAAGTATTGCCTTATTTCTATCCTTCTCCCTCTAGCAAATGTCACAATCAGCACAGCAGAACTTCTGAAGGTCTTGTGTTTCTCTGATAGCATGAAGCAGCCTAAATAATATCAACGGGCTGTGGCTAGAAAGCATCACTAGGGAGAATTAACCCAGTTGAATAAACATGGGTCAGCTTTGGTTAACACCTCAGGGTGAAATCTCTAGGTCACTTTGCCTGAAAATGACGGTATGAATTGGGTCAGACATCCAGGCCTCAGCTCTCCCTGTTTTCTAGGCTCTAAAGTCAGTCTTCACAAGCAAAGCAAGCAGGGAATGTTTTCCTGCTGACCCAGTGGGGCTAACAGGCTCTGGGAGGGCACAGGGGAGCACTGGAGCCTGCGGGAGAGAAGGATGGAGACAACCATCCTCTGGGAGGATGGGACAGTGGAGAGGAGGCAGAGAGGGAGCAGAGCTTTGGTGCAGTGATGGTGAGATCCTGCAGCACCATTCGACTGCGCCCCGGTTCTCTGCGCAGTCGATAGAGAGGAATAATCATGTTTTGAAAAGGCTGGTTTTGAAAGACACAATAAATTTCCTCACTGACGCCTCCCTGGTAAATGTGTATAAATTCCTTTGGCTAACATGCCACTCGGAGAATTACAGGCTCTGAGTGCCTGGGTAAGTTTTACTGCTTTGGTTTCCATAGGCTGACTAATGGCTGTGAAATTCCCTCCCAGCTCTTAGTTTGAACACTGAATCCGTAATTTAAAAGCACTCACATATTTACCCTTATGTTAGATAAAGAAAGAGGCTACATGGGCTTTATGATATGTTATACTCCTTGATGCAGCTAGAGGGACACTAGAAAGCCCCGTCCATCGGCAAGGCTGTAACCTTAAGTGAATAAATACACAGAATAGCTTCTCCAGCAAAAAAAACCCCAGCTTTGAACACCAGGAAGAATAAAGTCCTAATTCTGCAAAGATGTTATCAGCAGCCACTGCAGCACCTATTGTTTCTATTCATAAGCTCCCTCCTGTATCTCTGCCTCTTTTACTGCATCAGTTTCAGGCAACTGAGAAGTTCCTCAGTTCCCAAATCACGCTCAAGATACTGTAACCCCTGGATGCACTTGAAAGCAGATGATTTGGATTTGTTTTTTGCTCTATTATCTCAGATTTCCTCCCTTGACCTCTTGAAGAGATACCATTCAAACACTCTGAAAAGAAACTCTGACTTGCTAGTTACATAAACTTTCAAACAAAAGGCATGAATAATTAGTTCACCCTATTTTGTGCAGCAGCAGAAGCCTTATTAACAGACAGTAGCCCTCGAAAGACGGCTTTTTCTTACCCAAAGCAGTTACAGTGCTCTGTGGCTGTAATGTTGAGAAAACTTGGACAGTACTTGTCTACTGCAGTCTTATAAATGACATAATGCAGTTAATTAACGGACTCCAGAGAGTCTTCTTGGTTCGTCTTTGTCTACAAGTACATTTAAATAAAAACTTTTCTACCGCTGACCTGATCTCCCTTTTAGGGACCAATTCTGCACGGCATTCACTATGGAGCCAAACACCCTGCACATACCTAGAGTAAAATAGCTGTACGGCAAAACAGCAGCATCTAGGGTCAAAGGGAGTTCACTTGGCACAGAGTAACAACTTGGTGTTAGTGATGGAAATATATCACAGGTCAGACAACACTAGATGTTACACTTGTTTGCACGAAGCGAAGCTAAAGCTCAGACAACGATGGCGATGTTCACTTTGTTGTTAGACACCTGCTCTTGCAGCTAAACAAGCAAACATGAGCTCCAGGAGACATGGATTATGGCTCCTCCAGACATGGCCATTGTTCAGTTACTACAAAAGCCTGTGACCTGCTCTTCAGCATTGAGGGGATTGAGTGCACCCTCAGTAAGTTTGCAGATGACACCAAGTCGGGCGGGAGTGTTGATCTGCTTGAGGGTAGGAAGGCTCTACAGAGGGATCTGGACAGGCTGGATCGATGTGCCGAGGCCAACAGTGTGAGGTTCAACAAGCCCAAGTTCCATCTTGGCCCTGTACCTTGGAAAACGATATATTTCTCCCAGACAGCTCTAGCCAAGGCCCACATCCTCCTGGCTCTCGATGGAGTCCCTTCCACACATCCAAGTGTTGTCCCTTCTCATTTTTCCTGACTTCAGGCACCTTAGCAAATGGAGCAACTCTATTTGGTATTTGTGCAGAACTCAACATGATGAAGTTTAGAGTGTTTTGGGTTTATTTCTTTTTTTTTTTCCCCAAAGAGGCTCTAGACAGAAATTCAAAAAGAAATACAAGAAAGCAAGCAGAAGATGATGTCACATGCCATCTGATACAAGCTTTTATTCTGCGGCATCATAATTAATATGTTTTGCTGAATTTTTAAAAAAATATGAATTTTCTCAGCTAGCCATGGAAATGGAATACAAACGTGAAGTCAGTATGATCTACAGATTTGTTGCCTGACCCCCCTAGGTCATGGATGCCAAGAAGATTTTTTTAGTCACCTAAATCAAGGAATTGTGTGAGCCATGGGACTAATAAATCCTGATGTCCTGTGTCCTTCTTCTGCATAAAGTCTCTACTGTCTGATGAGAGGACAGTTAGTTTTTCCTTCCAGAAAGAAAGGAAATTCACTGAAATCACTTGAGACACTTCATCACTGCTTTCCTAAGATAACCTGGGAGGGGCAGGACTTGAGGTCTGCCCCAAGAACTCCCCAGAGGAGCCAAGGGAAGCCAGTGCACTGGCTATGGTAGTACTGGAGAACCTCTAAGGAAGTCTGGAAATGCTGTTTGCATTGTGGGGCTTTTTCCTTCCGTCACTTTGTCATGCCTAGAGGAACCACCAGCTCTTTGGAAAAGCAATTGTGCTTTTTGTAAATTGTCTAATGTAAAGGAGTCCCGACCTAGGCAGGTGCTAACTAGATGAACAGGGTGATCCTACCTTTTGAGAAACTTTCCAGTAGGCTACTCACTCAGGCACTTTCTCTAGTGAGACACTAGAAATTGAGTTGCCTTGGTGATGATGGCTTTTAGCTCTACAGAACAAGTGCTCACAAATCTGCCTTCCTGGCCGCAAAGGGAAAGCAAGTCCAGGTGTTTCCTTTCCTGATTTGTTCCCAGTAGAAACTTCTCGTGACCTAGTGAGACTCCTGCAGGGACCCGGCAACCATGTGTAGAGCAATCTGATGAAGGGAACATATTAACAGCATGTTCTGCGAAGGACATGGGAGTGTCCTGGTAAGCTTCTGCTGTCTTAGAGCCTTTGAAGGATCCTGCCTTGAGTCCCTTTTTTTTTTTTTTTGGCAAAATACAGTTACAGTTCCTGTTCCTTTGCTTTGCTTGAGAAAGAGCCATGGGAAACAGCCAGTCACTCTCCTGCTGCTCCAGATGTCCCATCTGATGTCCTGTCTGGAGAGTGGTTGTTCCTAGACCCTTCCTGGAGCTGCTCCGTTCCTGCTCGCACAGAAGCAAGGGAGATATAGCAGCACTGGAGAACTGGTGCAAAAGTCTCCCTTGACTGACAAGTCAATGAACACTGAACTACTTACCTTTCCCAAGGGGGTCACCTCTTGTGACAGCCAACGAGCCCGGGGAATTCTTGCAGCTGATGGCTCTCTCAGGAGAGATGTGACTTGTCTCACTCTTACCTCAGGGAAAGAGAAAGCTGAGGCCACACTGTCACTGCTGGTTATTTTCATCTGTCCTACTGCCCTGGTCAGCCTTGTTTGCTGTTTTCCTTCATTGTTCTTTTTTAAGGTGTAACAGATGAGTTGTGAAGTGCTGTGAGTGATGTCCCGGTGTCTCTGGCCTGCTGCCACTTCCATTACATCATGTAGGAGCTACAGGGTCATGTGAAGCCCCTGGAAGAAATCTGTTTGTCTTCATGATCCCAAGGAACTTGCTACCAGCTATGGTACAGTGTTCACTGCTTTGTGCTTCGATGTGACACTCTCTGAGAGCTGGGAGAAGGGATCCTTCTCTTTCCCACCAGTGCTCCGTGTTGAACTGGAGAGCTACAATGTTATCGCTGCCCCATCTCCCACTGTCCAGGACCTGCTGCACGCTGCGACCCTCAGGACGAACATGGGGGTGAAACCAAACCTACCACAGACCTGCTCCACCCTCTCCTCCCAGTCCCACCCTCGAGTACTTCCCCACTCCCACCCCTCTTGCTGGAGACCACCCAGCAGGAGACTTTCTTGCTTTCTTGCCCGTTGACTTCCTCTAGCATCTCTTGATTCCTTATTGCCCTCCTACCTCCCCCCAAAGGTTTGGCAGCCCCAAATCCTTGCCCCAGCAGAGGTGCTGAGGGGGTTCTGCTGTAGCCTCTCGTAGCTGGCTGCTCTCCTTCCCTCTGCCCTGTCCCTCATGGCTTGGGAGGCCATGCACATCACGCAGAGCCAAGCAGGCAACAGCAAACTCAAGCAAGCTTTTTTTGTGGCTACAAACATTTTCTGCTAGTGCCAGGGCACAGGGGGAGGAGAAGTGGCCACCCCGTGTTGGACACTTCAGTCTGTTCTCAGGCTGTTGTAGAAATTTCTGAACTTGGCCAAGTTCAGGCCCTTTCCAACTTCAAACAGCCTTGGCAAAAACAAAGTCTGAAGCTCGGGAGATTGATTTGGGCTGGAAGAAAAAGGCAGTTGATGCAATTCTGCTCTTTAACCTTCTGAGACAAGGCTTGAAGAGAGAAAAAAAGAAAAAAAAAAGGTGTGATGGGAAGAGGAGGAGGAGGTGGGAAATAGCTCAGCACTTTAATGAGGACTTTTCAAAATGTCTCACACCTTGTCCCTGAATTCAAATCTCTTCCAGAAATGAACACCGAGGAGCATGGTGCCGTTGATCGAGACAGCTGGGGGTGATAATGCAAGATACCTGCACTGGTACATTTTTTTTGATTGATCTTTCCCCCACCCTTCTTTTGTTGAAGTTCAAGAAACATGGTTCAAAAGACATAAGTGTGCACTTCAGACCTTGGGGAAAATGTTTCTTCCCTTGGAGGAGAAAGGCTGGTTCTGTGACACAATTCTTTTTTTTTTTTTTTTTTTTTTTTTTTTCTGTATGGCTGTTAGATACTGGCTTTACTATTTAAAATAGTTTGGCTGGAAGTGATTGCAGCCTTTTTTTTGTATTGGAACATACTGGGATGCCTGAAATTCCCCTTCAGGTGTGGCAGCCTTTCCTAGACCCACTGACAACCTCCTGGCATAAATCCATGGAAAGGACATCACGCTCCTGAGAGGAGGGATCCTGAGATGTCCCCTTCTTTTCTCTGCCAGACCTTTGTGCCCACCATGGCCCACCTTTTCGGCTGGCACCCACTGTTCAGGACAGGGCTACGGATCCCCCAGAAAATCCACAGGGAGTCATCTCCCTCTTATGGTGCGATCCCGTACTACACTTGGGTGCTCCTCTCTGAGCTCCCCAGGATTTGCTGCTCCAACGGTTCGTGGAAATGCCGAGCAAAGAGGTGGCAGCTCGCCCGCCTGCGGGAGTAGGCAGAGGGACAGGCAGAAAACATGTCAACTAAACCATCGCAAGAATGAGGGGAGTCTAAAATGGGGATGGGCTGGAATTAGAAGAGGGTATAACTGCTAGTGGAAGAAAGTGAGGACAGGAAGGTGATGACAAGGTTGTTCAGTTGACGAGTGAAATCGGAGGAGGTGGCCACCTGCGGCTGCTGAGGACTGGGACCAGTGAGGCAGAGTTCCCAGATGGTCTTTTTCACATCAAATCCAGAAATCATCCTTTGCCCTGAAGCCATGCTGGCCTTGGCCGTGCAGGGCCATGCGGTCCCTCCTCTTGGAGAATGATTCCAGGGGAATGAGGGGCACAGGTCTGTTTGCCCATCGGACAGGTGAGCACTAACCTGGCAGGACTCAGCACTAAGGCTGGAGGTGTTGCCTTCACCACTTTGTCTAAACTCTTACAAATTCCATACATCTCTTCTCGGCAGAGTCATTCTGTCCGGTAAAGCTTGCTTTTAACGGTAAGGGGTTTACAGCCGGGGAGCAGAGAGGGCAAAAGCCAGGCAGGCTGCCCTGCCTCCAGTCCCACCTTGCAGCCCGGCTCTACCCCCTCACGATCACCATGGTAGACCTTGTCCACCTGATGTCTGCTTAGAGAAGAAGTTGTCAACCAAACTTGTCAAAACAATCCTTAGAGCTGCAGAAAATGTACAGAAGGCCAGGTGAGGGCTGGTCAGATGGGGCAAGCCCATGTCATCCCATGGAGACCCAACTGCCCGGCCAGGAAGCGCTGCAGCTCCCAGCTGGCTGGGGAAGCAGCTCTCCTCCTGCAGCACCTGGTTGGAGGGAAGTTGGCATGTGCCCGCGTCCAGCCTAGGGCCCTGTGCCTGAAAGACAGGGCTGCCGACATGCTCTGACGGTGCATGCCCAGAGCCTCCAGCAGAGCAGTCCCAGACCAGTCTTGTGCAGAGGCCAATCCTGGTTTTCATCATCAGTCTGATAAATGGGAAGCCTTCATGGAGCAATTTCTGCTATGTCAGTGCATCAGTCTTAAAGAGCCTCCCTGTGTTCAGGTGACTGTGCTGTTCACAGGGCTCAGGGCAACTGGGGAGGCCTCACTTCATGAAATATATCCAGAGAGAAAAGCCAGCCTAGATTAACAGCTGTTCACACTGAAACTGGCCACATTAATTTAAATGACATAGCTCTCCCCATTTTGCTCTTCAAACTTTGTGATTTTCATAAACCTCGCAAGTGCTTGACTGATCGCTTCTAAGCTAGACTATTTGTGTCCGGTTAGGACCAGCAGCATCCAAAAAGCAGTGGGAGATCAGTGCTCAGCAGCTGCCCGGTGCGCAGGGAGGTGCCGGAGCCCTGCACACACGGGCTGCATCCCCATGGCATCTCTTGGCAGAGGTACTGCCCTTCCACAGAGCTCCTCTCTGCTTCCAACCTCCCAGCCACATCTCCTGCAGCTCAGCTAACGTGACAGCTAATTACATGCACTACTAGCCAGGTGCCCGTCCTTTGAGATGGGACCTGGGAGTTATCCAGGGGTTGCTTCCACTTCCGAGCAGTGCTGCTGGCTGGGGCTGGACTTCATGGGTTGCTCCCGTGCCCAGCCCTCATCTGCAAATTTTGCCCCCAGATTAAATCACCTTGATGCACCGCAGCAGCAGTGAATTTAACACGGAAAGAACGTGGAAAAAAGCTTAAAAGAAGAGGACAAAGGATGCCTACTGCTAGGGAAGGTGGTGATGGAGAGGGAGGAAAACTACCTGTAAAGAGATTTGTGAAAGTCACCAAGTGTTTTGTTCACGCTCAATGTCCTGTCCACGCTCCCAGTGCACAGATGTCATGGGAGGTCCTGGTCCCGCCTGGAAGGAATATTTGGATCATTAAGATTTCTCTGTGTGACTGACTCCTCCAAAGTGGTCTTTTAATGGGCTGCAGTGATAAGAGCTGTTCATGGCGCACTGGGAGCTGCTGGTGGCAAACCAACTCTCCCAGCTCCGGCTGCGCCGGGCTGTGGCAGCAGCCACGTGGCGTTGCTTCTGGTCCCTGACTGGGTGACATTTCATTTGGTATAAATTACAAATGTTACAAGTGAATGAACAGTTTGAAATTCATAGAGTCATAAATTGGAAGGCCAGGGGGGACATTACCATCAGCCGCTCTGACCTCCTGCATATCACACTGGCCGTAAAACCGCAGCCGGGAACTCCCGCATCCAGCCCGGCAACTTGTGCCCGAGCAGGAGTGAATCTGTGAGAAAGACACTCTGTCCTGATTAAAATCTCAAAGTGACAGAGAGCTCATCTATCCTGGCTGAGATCTCCTAAAGGCTAATTACTCTGGCAGAATTCATAGAATCGTCCAGGTTGGAAGAGACCCTTGGGATCATCGAGTCCAACCATCTACCCTACTCTACAAAGTTCTCCCCCATACCATATCCCCCAACACCACATCTAAACGTCTCTTAAACACATCCAGGGATGGTGACTCAACCACCTCCCTGGGCAGCCTATTCCAATGCCCGACCACTCTTTCTGGGAAAAATTCTTTCCTAATGTTCAGTCTAAACCTACCCTGTTGGAGCTTGAAGCCATTCCCTCTTGTTCTGTCATTAGTTACCTGTGCGAAGAGACCAGCACCAACCTCTCTACAGTGTCCTTTCAAGTAGTTGTAGAGAGTGATGAGGTCTCCCCTCAGCCTCCTCTTCCTCATACTAAACAGTCCCAGCTCCTTCAACCGCTTTTCATATGATTTGTTTTCCAGGCCCTTCACCAGCTTCGTTGCCCTCCTCTGCACTCGCTCCAGCACCTCGATATCTCTCTTGTATTGAGGTGCCCAGAACTGGACACAATACTCGAGGTGTGGCCTCACCAGTGCTGAGTACAGGGGCACAATCACCTCCCTACTTCTGCTGGTCACGCTATTTCTAATACAAGCCAGGATGCCGTTGGCTTTCTTGGCCACCTGGGCACACTGCCGGCTCATATTCAGCCGCTTGTCAATTAGAACCCCCAGGTCTCTTTCTTCCAGGCAGCTTTCCAGCCACATTTCCCCAAGCCTGTAGCGCTGCTTGGGGTTATTGTGGCCCAAATTCATACTTTATTCTCGCTTTGGGTTTGCTCCCGGCCAATGCAGGGCTCCTTACCTGTTGTTGGGTTGCTGGGTGGGTGTCCTGGTCGGTGCCTAACGCCGCTGCAACTTGTACAGCTGGGTCCTGAGCCTCTGCCGTTGTGCAAGGTAAGTTCAATTCCTCGCTCCAACTGACCTTTCCACTGCCTCTTGCTTGCACACATCCAGCCATGGCTAGAACTAGGTCAAAGGCTATTGCCAAGAAAGCTGTGGGCACCCAGACAGAGGCCCCACGCAAACACGTGGGTGTCCAGGCCTCGGGCTGCAGGGAGTGCCGAGGCCTGGCCCTTGCCATGGAGGGTAGTGGTGACGACACCTGTGTCAGATGTGAACAGGTGAATGACCTCCTCGGCCTGGTGGTTGAGCTGAAGGAGGAAGTGGAAAGGTTGAGGAGTATCAGGGAATGTGAGAGGGAGATTGACTGGTGGGCCCACTCCCTGAAAATAAAAGAACATGTTGAGGCCCCACATAAGCCAGAGGACCCTCTCCCCATCTCTCGCCCGACAGTAGAAGGGGATCTCAGAGAAGAGGGGGAATGGAAACAGGTCCCTAGTCGGCGAAGCAGGCGAATCCCCTCCCTGCCTCTCCCACCTCCCCAGCTACCCCTGCAGAACCGGTATGGAATCCTGCAGGAGGAATTGACTGTTGGAGAGGAGGATGGTACAACTAGGCAGGATGTGCCAGAAAGACCACGTCGCCGCAAACCTGGCATCACAACTAGTTCAAGAAAGAAAAGCAGAAGGGTCATCGTTGTGGGTGACTCTCTATTGAAGGGGGCAGAGGGACCAATATGCTGTCCTGACCCGCTTCACAGGGAAGTCTGCTGCCTCCCTGGGGCACGGGTCAGGGACGTGTTGGACAAAGTTCCTGCTCTAGTCAACCCTTCTGACTATTACCCCCTTGTAGTTTTTCAGGTAGGCAGTGATGATGTATATAATACATCCAGGAAATTAAAAACAATCATAAAGGACTTTAAGACACTGGGAAAACTGGTTGAGGGATCAGGGGCACAGGTAATTTTTTCAGCAATACCCTTAGTTGCAGGAGGAAATCCTGAAAGAAATAAAAAGGCAACTGCGATAAACAAGTGGCTCAGAAACTGGTGCCATCACCGAAATTTTGGGTATTCTGAACTCAGGGAATTTTATATGGCACCGAGTCGGATAGCAACAGATGGAGTACACCTGTCTCAGAAGGGGAGAAAGATACTGGCAAGTGAGTTGGCGGGGCTTGTTGAAAGGGCTTTAAACTAGGATCGAAGGGGGAGGGGGTTAAGCGTAGGTTGAGCAGAAAAAAACTCAAAGAGAGCCTTCAACCTGCCATCTCAGCTAATAAGTCGGCCCCTTTAGGCACCCAGCTGAAGTGCCTTTACACAAATGCACGCAGCATGGGGAACAAACAAGAGGAGTTAGAGATGTGCGCACGCCTCCAGGGCTACGACATTATTGGCATCACTGAGACGTGGTGGGATGGCTCTTACGACTGGAGTGTTCGAATGGAAGGTTACAAGCTCTTCAGGAAGGACAGGCTGGGCAGAAGGGGAGGGGGTGTTGCCCTCTATGTCAAGGACCAGCTGGAATGTATGGAGCTTCACCTGGGGATGGGTGAAGACAAGACAGAGAGCTTATGGGTCAGGATTAAAGGGAGCACGGGGGCAGGTGATGTTACAGTAGGAGTCTGCTACAGGCCACCAGATCAAAGTGACAGCGAGGATGTGGCCCTCTACAAACAGATAGGGGCAGCATCGCGCTCACACGCTCTGGTCCTCATGGGGGACTTCAACCACCCCGACATCTGTTGGAAGGACAACACAGCAGAGCACAGGAAATCCAGGAAGTTCTTAGAATGTGTCGATGACAACTTTCTTCTGCAAATAATAGAGGAACCAACGAGGAAAGGAGCAGTGCTGGACCTTGTCCTCACCAACAAGGAGGGGCTGGTCGGGAATGTCAAGTTCAAGGGTAGCCTCGGCTGCAGTGACCATGAGATGATAGAATTCAAGATTCATAAGGCAGCAAGGAGGGTGCGCAGCAAGCTGGCTACCCTGGACTTCAAAAGAGCAGACTTTGATCTCCTGAGAGATCTGATTGGTAAGGTAGCGTGGGAAAAAGAACTGGAAGGGAGAGGGGCCCAAAAAAGCTGGGTGGTATTTAAGGATTGCCTCCTCCAAGCTCAGGAGAGGTGCATCCCAAAAAAGAAGAAATCGGGCAAAATAGCCAGTAGGCCGGCGTGGATGAACAAGGAACTGCTGGACAAACTCAGGACCAAAAAGGAGGCCTATAGAGGGTGGAAGCAGGGAAAGGTAGACTGGGAAGAATACAGAGAAGCTGTCCGAGTCACCAGAAACCTGATCAGGCAAGCGAAAGCCCAGGCAGAACTAAATCTAGCCAGGGATGTGAAAAATAACAAGAAGAACTTCTATAGATATATCAGGGATAAAAATAAGACGAGGGAAGCTGTGGGTCCCCTCCGGAAGGAAACGGGAGACCTGGTCACCCAGGATGTGGATAAGGCTGAGCTACTGAATGACTTCTTTGCCTCAGTCTTCACTGGCAAGGGCCCTAACCACACTGCCCAAGTCACGGAGGGCAAGAACAGGGGCTCTGGGAATGGAGAAGCACCCACAGTACAAGAAGACGAGGTTCGAGACCTCTTAAAGAACCTGAAGGTGCATAAGTCCATGGGACCTGATGAAATCCATCCACGGGTCCTGAGAGAACTGGCGGACGAAGTTGCTAAGCCCCTCTCCATCATATTTGAGAAATCGTGGCAGTCTGGTGAAGTTCCCACTGACTGGAAAAAAGGGAACATAACTCCAATATTCAAAAAAGGAAACAAAGAAGACCCGGGAAACTACAGGCCTGTCAGTCTCACCTCTGTGCCTGGCAAGATCATGGAGCAGATCCTCCTGAAATCCTTGCTAAGGCACATGGAGAATAAAGAGGTGATTGGAGACAGCCAACATGGCTTCACCAAGGGCAAATCGTGCCTGACAAATTTGGTGGCCTTTTACAATACTGCCACAGACTTGGTAGACAAGGGCAGAGCGACTGACGTCATTTACCTGGACTTATGCAAAGCATTTGACACTGTCCCGCACGACATCCTGGTCTCAAAATTGGAAACTCATGGATTCGATGGATGGACCACTCGGTGGATAGGGAACTGGCTGGATGGCCGCATCCAAAGGGTTACAATCAATGGCTCAATGTCCAGGTGGCGGCCAGTAACGAGTGGTGTTCCGCAGGGGTCGGTACTGGGACCAGTACTGTTTAACATCTTTGTCGGTGACATGGACAGTGGGATAGAGTGCACCCTCAGCAAGTTTGCTGATGACACCAAGCTCGGTGGCGCAGTTGACACGCTGGAGGGAAGGGATGCCATCCAGAGGGACCTAGACAGGCTTGAGAGATGGGCTCATGCAAATGGCATGAAGTTCAACCAGGCCAAGTGCAGGGTCCTGCACCTGGGACGTGGCAACCCCAGGCACAAATACAAGTTGGGTGGAGAATGGCTGGAGAGCAGCCCCGAGGAGAAGGACTTGGGAGTGCTTATGGATGAGAAGCTCAACATGAGCAGGCAGTGTGCACTGGCAGCCCAGAGAGCCAACCGTGTCCTGGGCTGCATCAGGAGAAGTGTGGCCAGCAGGTCTCGCGAGGTGATTCTGCCCCTCTACTCTGCGCTCGTGAGACCCCTCCTGGAGTACTGTGTCCAGCTTTGGAGTCCTCAACACAGAAAGGACATGGACCTGTTGGAACGGGTCCAGCGGAGGGCCACGAGGATGATCAGAGGGATGGAGCACCTCTCCTATGAAGACAGACTGAGAGAGCTGGGGTTGTTCAGCCTGGAGAAGAGAAGGCTCCGGGGAGACCTTATAACAGCCTATCAATACCTGAAGGGAGCCTACAGAAGAGCTGAAGAGGGACTCTTTGTCAGGAAGAGTGGTGACAGGACAAGGGGCAATGGTTTTAAATTGGAAGAGAAGAGATTTAGATTAGATATAAGGAAGAAATTCTTTACAGTGAGGGTGGTGAGGCACTGGAACAGGTTGCCCAGGGAAGTTGTGGATGCCCCATCCCTGGAAGTGTTCAAGGCCAGGCTGGATGGGGCTTTAAGCAACCTGCTCTAGTGAGAGGTGTCCCTGCCCATGGCAGGGGGGTTGGAACTAGATGATCTTTAAGGTCCTTTCCAACTCTAGCCATTCTATGATTCTATGATTCTATGATTACTCACAAATCTCCCCTGAAAAAACCAAAGTAGATATTTCGTTGTACCCACTGGTGCCTTAGAGACCATTGCTGTTTGGGGACCACGTTCACAAATCACCCTGAGCAAACAAGGAGGGGCATGGGATTTTGGAAATACCACAATAATCCAGACATTCATCAGATATATTTCATAGAAATGATTCTCTGAGCCCTCATCTAAAAGGGGTCTTGTGCCCCCAGTAAGGGCGTACAGGGAAAAGCAAGGAGGCAAGGGTGAGAGGAGTGAGAGGATTGACTCAGGGCTGATTACGGAGAAAACTGGAGGCAGTGTGCCAAGCCCCACCAGAAACTGCAGACTAAAAAAAGCCAAAAATAATTAAATTTAAAAAAAAGGCACATGTTATGAAGCGCAAGTGCTATGGGAGCACCAGTGCTAGCTTCAGGAAAGATGAAGAAAAGGGGTTTGAAACCCACCTGTGCCGGGTGCAGGGCTGGACTGAAAGCCTGGGAGATGCTTTCAGCCACCATGCTGGGAGGAGGCAGGCAAAGGGGGCAGCTGCCAGCCTCGGTAGGCACTGGCCACGCTAGCCTGGGAGGGCAGGGGACCGGCTGGTTTCTCCATGTTCACACCAGCGCAAAACCTGACCTCCCATTCCCATGGCAACCCTAACCCGGCTGCATCGCACCGAGGCAGATGAAGGCATAAATTTAACAGCAAAGCCCGTCATCTCAGAGCCGCCGCGCACGCGATGCAGCCGGCTTCGGGTTGCTGGGGGAACCATAACTTTTTAATCACGCTGCATTAAGGGTTTTATTACTCTGCATATTTATAAGGGCTGGTTTATTCAGAGCCGTTGAGAGAGGGGGAGAGAGAGAGATATTTGCCATTTTTTCTGTCTTTCATATTACCCCAGGTTTTTCCTTTGCTTTGTACTGTGCTGGTCCGGGCGACTGGGGCACCCGCTGCTGAGAGCAAATGGGGTGCAAAATAGTCACAGCGTGTGCAAGCAAAATAGCAAACAGAGATGCTAAAGAGGCAAGTGCAAAGTATCCAAAGGAGGATCAGTGCTTGTTACGATACATAATATTTCTGTGGATTTTGAGTGAAAAGGCAGCTGGGACAAACGTTAGGAGGGTGTTTTACATAAATGGTAGCTACAAACATTTCAATAGCCAAAGAGAATGGCAACCAAAGGGAAAAAAAAAAAACAAAAAACCACTCAATGAGGTACCTTCTGGAAAGACCGTGGAAAAAATGCAACCCAGAAGAGAAGCTTTCTGCCCTTCAGGGCCTTTGCGCACCCTTATTATTCCTCCTCCTGGCCTGTACAGCCTTGCTCAAAAACCTATTTGGAATGCTTTTGGAAAAACATCAGTGCTAGTCTTTGTTTGAATCAGCTGAGAAACATGTACTTTCCAAAACATTTGGAAAGGCACAAAAATGACCTCAAGAAACCCTCGGAGGCTGTCCTGGGCGCAGGGCTCAGACAGACTCCTTCCGTCGGATTTGGCTGCAGTGCTTTAACACATCCCTCCAAATTGTACACTCTCCCCCCACTGACTTGAGGATGTTTGGGGTTCTTGCTGAGCTGCTCGGCTCCTTGGGCTGGCTGGGCTGGGAGGTGTGGGATGCCAGGGCCAGGCATCTCCTCCTTCATCCCTGCAGAGGACCAAGTGACATGCGGGGGGGCGGCGTGCAGCCCGTGCGGGGTGAGCCATTCGGCTGCCCTTGCTGAACCTTACAAACAGATGAGCTCATCGCCAAGAAAAGTTCCTTCTGAAAGTAGCAGGAAAAATAAAAACTGTCGGCTTTGGGCCATGAGCTTTGGAAAAATCCCTTCCAGTGCTCCAGTCATCACAAGAGCTCCATCCCAGGCAAGCTGAGCATCTGTGCCTCAGCCCGGGCTTTTGATGCCCGCCCCATCTGTGACGGTGATGCATTGGAATAGAAACAAGAGTTACAGCTTCCTCACTACAACCTCCAGCACCGGCTGCTGGGTCTTTGAGAGGGCTGTGGGCACCAGAAACACCGAGGCCTCCACAGGGGCTGAGAAAACCCGGTTTGTTTATTCCAGTGACGTAAATGCTGGGGAGAGAAGGAAGAAACGGGAGCTGGTACTATGCATACCACAGCGGGTTGCACAGGTTGGGTTGCTCCCACTGCTCACGTTTGTCCTCTCCTCCATCTGCTCTCCTTTCTGCCCCTGCCAACTCTTGCTACAGCTCCCTGGCCTCTTCACCGCTCCCTCCAGTGATTCCCATGCTCTCGGTGGTGCCGGCAGCAGGAATTGTCCCATCTTCTAACTGCCAGTGTGGTGTCTCTTCTCACTCACTTTGCTCCAGTGCTGATTTTTCAGTTTTTGAACAGTTTGGGCTTTGACCGTCAGGGCGATGAAGGGGCAAATGCATCTCACATCAAAAGGCTCCAGCTGTGCTGCGGGACTGGGGGCGGGGGATGAGCACAGTGTGTTTCTCTGCATGTGAGTTTGCCAGGCTGCAGCCGCAGGGTGACCTTCATGTGGTGGGTCAGGGACAGCTGCCTCCAGCCACATGGACTGCATGTCATAGAGGAGCAGTCACCTTTGGTCAGACCAAATGTCCATCCGACCCCACAGCTTGTCCCTACCAGCAGCAGATGCCATGGGAGGAGAGTGAGGACAGGGCGAACCCGTTGCAGCACCACCCCAACCTCTTCTCCCCACCTCTGGGGACCCAAGGGACCTCCTGGGCTGGAGTTAATGTCTCTGTAGGCAACGGCATTTAAATACATTTCCTTTCATGATTTTTTGCTGTGCTGTTTGGAAGCTGTGGCCAGCACTGACAGCCTCCTGTGGCAGAGCTCCATCGTATAACGACACGCTGTGTGAAAACACCTCTCCAATTTGAAGCCGGTACCTCCTGCTTTCACTTGGTATCTTCAAGGCATTGACCTGGAAGAGCCAGTGAGCGGTCATGGCCTATTTGCCATGCCCAGGCCTCCTCTATCACCTTTTTCCTTCAGTTGGGCTGAAAAATGCGATCTTTTTTCCTGATACTGCAACTGCTCTACACCTTTGACTACCTCCTGCACCCACCCCTGCCCCTTCTCCTCCTTGCCGAGGGCGAGGGCAGCAGAGCATCCCACAGCGGCCCAGGCTGGCACCTCCGGCTGCCCATGGTGACCCACCAGTGCCGGATTTCCACACAGCCATGCCAGCCGTGAGCACCGAGCTGGGGCAACTCTCCCACCGTATCCCAAAGCCCTTTGTGCAGTGGCTGTCACTGCTGTGATGCCTTTCCTTTTCAGTGCCCTTTTCTTCTCCATACAGCCAGAAACTTAGAAGCACACATGATATTTTTAGACCTAACTTTGAAGTGCTTCGGGTCTGCAATCGGGTGACTCAGCTGCCAGTGCTATTTACTTTAGTTTTACATTCAAACTGGGCAATTACAGCCCCGATCGGCTATTTAGAGACCATTTTTCCTTGTTGTGCTGCCGGATACTTTGCGCGCGGCATTGTCTGTAAAGCAGCGCGTTGCACACCCAGGTACATGTCTAAGGGTTTTCCAAAGCAGGTGGAGAATAAAGCTGTGGGCTGTCACACCTCCTTCCCCTGCCTGCGTGTAAACTTGCCTCCCTGTGCCCTTCGTAACACCCCCTTATTTCAAGATGATCCGGCACGGTCTGCTGAGATCATCTTGTCATCTCCCCAAGATGACAGCTCACAAAGGATTGCTGCCGGATGCGGGTCACGGCCGGAGCACAAGGTGGCATTTTCTCCCTAATGAAAGTCTCTCTCACAGCTTCATCCTTTCAGAGGAAGAAATCTCCGCTGCTCACAGAGCCATTCATACTGGTTTAATGATGCTCAAGACATTTATCCCGGGGAAGGGTTCTGCCTGAGCTCCCTGTTTACTTCAAGCTCGCTTATTTATAACATCCTTTCCTCCAGTTCTTGAATCCTTCACCTGCATGAACATCTCCTTTAGATCATCTTTATTGAATACAGTTAAGTGTAGCTCATGGGGTTATTGAATTACAGGCATGAACTTACCAAAATGAGATAAATCACTCATATTAGCCTCTCTCTATTAAACACATTTCACCCTAAGGCATTTTTCCATAGGACAGATACTATATATCAAGTGTTTGAATACTCGCAGCAGCTAACGTGGGCTTCTCCCTGTGAGAAGGCACACGACGGGAATGGAGTAGCCCTCTC
Source organism: Numenius arquata (assembly GCF_964106895.1). Lineage (NCBI taxonomy): Eukaryota > Metazoa > Chordata > Aves > Charadriiformes > Scolopacidae > Numenius > Numenius arquata. The sequence goes on from NC_133576.1 coordinate 119,284,452, forward strand.
TGAAGGAAGCTTTACTGCCTAAAATATTTATTAGAAATAACGTACTCTGTGTGAGGCTTGAAGGGTAAGAGTTTGAGATGGGGTTGGAGCTACATTTGCTCATATGGGATTCTCTTTGATGTGGTGCAGCATTAAATGGCGACGTGTGCTGGCCACCGTACGGTCCCGTGCTGCAGGGAGTCACCACCGGTCCCTGTCACCTGCCCCTGACCAGCCCCAGGCACCGGAGGGACCATGCCTTCCCTGGGATCACTCACCGAGTGTCTCTGCCAAGCACCAGCTTTAGCCCCACAAATCACCAGCTGGGAGAGAGATGGGTTTTGTCTTGGTGAGGTATTTGAGCTTGATTTGGGGCAGAGGCAGCGCTGGGAAACGTTGATGCCTTTTGGGGATGCGAAGGGGACTGGGTTGCATGCTCAGCCCCCGGCACAGCGGGGAGCAGCGGGTCCTGGTGCTGCCCAGCCCCAGACCACGCCACCTCCTCACCCACCCTGTGACACTCTCAGACTCATGCACCTCCAGAGCATCTCCAGACCACTGCTTTGCCTCTTTCTCCAGTTACTTTCCATTCTGGCACTCCTTTTAACTTCTCTCACCGCACCTTTGGTATTTTCACAGTCAATATGATATCCACTATTCCCTTCCCTGTCTCATGGTTTCACAGGTCTCGGGGTTTGGGTGGATTTTTTTCCCTCTTGCAATCTACCCTGAGTTGGAAGCCTGAGAGGGGTTGGTGATGGTTTATTTAGGGGATCCTGATCCCAAACCGCATCTGCTGACTCCAAACCATTGATGCTGGAAGGTCACTGGCAGAGCTTCAGCCCAAGGTCCATGAGAAGGCAACACAAAATCTTCCCCCGCGACTCCGCTGGGCTGTGCACAATCTCTCCTGCAGGTGTTGGGCTTCTGCAGAGAAAGCGATGAAAAACCACCTCCCCTTTTGGGCATTTCTGTCCGGGTACAGAACTCAAGGGGAGCCATCAGCGGCCTCTGGCATCGCGCCTGCAATTAGAGAAGAGGGCTGATGCTTTTATCTTGTTGTTCAGCCTGCTGGAAAAAGGCCCAAATCTCTGCAGAAGTCCTGTTTTGCTAAATCCTCCAATTGTCTATTATTTTGAGCAGGGCCAAAGTTTGAATTATTTTCAGGTAAAAAGATTCACTGAAATACAAAGAAGAGGGGGGAAAAGAAGTATATATACACAGTAATCTGCCCTGATTTATCACCATGAAGATTAGTAACCTTTCAGGAACAGGCACATTCACATAGCTCTTGGATATTAATTAAAATTTTGTAAATAATTAGCACAGTCAATATTTTAAATCCTAGCATTGTTAAGGATTACACATGGATGGTCAAGGCTTGACACAGGTGTATTTGTAACCTCGAGGAGCATAAAATACCCTATTTAAATTTTACTATTTAAGTAAGTTGCATCTCTCAAGGGAAATAATTTTTACAATCAATGCATTAGGTTTCCAGCCAGTGGAAATGGTTTCCAATGTGGGTGCTAACTTTTTTCTCTGGCAATGCCTTTAATTAAGGAATAAACTTTAAATCTGGTAATGGTGATGACACCTATATATTATATTTAATGTCCTCTGTCTGCAAAAGGGGCTTTCCTGCCCCATTTTTCAATCATCATAGAATCATAGAATGGTTAGAGTTGGAAGGGACCTTAAAGATCATCTGGTTCCAACCCCCCTGCCATGGGCAGGGACACCTCCACTAGAGCAGGTTGCTCAAAGCCCCATCCAGCCTGGCCTTGACCACTTCCAGGGATGGGGCATCCACAGCTTCCCTGGGCAGCCTGTTCCAGTGCTTCACCACCCTCACAGGAAAGAATTTCTTTCTGGTATCTAATCTAAATCTCCCCTCTTCCAATTTAAAACCATTACCCCTTGTCCTGTCACTACAGGTTCTTTTGCAATGTTCTGCAAAAGACTGTGGTGGAAACAAAAGCCACACCACCCCTTCTCCTGCCTGAGCCCCCGCACCCTTCAGGACCCCTTGTGAACCCACCGAACCCCACGAGCGGCTGCAGCCCCCCTGGGCCATACACAGCAGGATCAGGCTGCCCCTGGCCACGTGCGCATCCCGTCCTGAAGACAAACTGGGGAGGGAGCTCCCTGTTCATGGCCTTTTAGTTCAAACTGCAGGTTCACGACATGTTACACCCTCTTTCTCTTCCAAACCCAGAGTCCAGCTTGGATTTTTCCCCCTTCCTTTGAGGTATGTGCGTGTTGCCAGTTTAAGGACACCGCACGGTGCAGCATGGGTTATTTCATTAAAACACAAACCTCTGTGATACCATTTCTTCTGGTTCTGAGTGAATTGGATTCCAGACTTTTAAATTTCCGTTAAAAGAAAAAAAAAAACCACAAATAGACAAATACGACAGACAAACTTTCACGCTTGTGTTCTGTGTTGGTCCATTTTCACTGTCTTCTCTCCCGGTTGAAGCTAAAATCACTCTTAGACTCATCTCCCATGATGTAGTATTTTAACCAAAATCGTCCATCTCATGTAAACCAGCTCACAGTTTGTCAGAGCAGGTGTTTGGCGCCTGGGCCACCAGTTTCCCCAGTGGCTGCATCTCCCTGCACACGCATTTGGGGTGCTGCGCTCTGAGCTCAGAGTTTTCCCGGCAAGGGCACAGCAATGGATCCCCTGGGGGGGCTGAGAAGGGGATTGCAGCTCCCTGCAAAGGCTGAACTTCAAGCAACACGGGCCACCCGGTGCTCTGTGAGGCAGCTGCAGCCATTGGGTGGTCTCCTCCTTCAGTCCCCCCTTCGGGCAATTTGACCTGCCGTTGGGTACCCACACGCTCCTCAAATTTTCAGTCAGGAAAAAGGAGGTTTTCCAGCTGATTGACCCTTCTGCGATGGTCCCCGCGGCGTTTTGAGCCGCCACCGTCCCGCTGAGCCCCAGGCTGCAGATCAGCCATCACACACCATCACTCACCAGCACCTCGCTCTCTGCGGCTCCTGCCTTCCCTCCTCCCCTCAGACCCGACCAGCAAGGCCTGTGCCTCCCGGGGAGCTGGAGAAGCGTGTGATCGCAAGCGACAGCCTCACCTCTTCACCCACCCAGCCAGGGCTGGATGAGATCTGATCAAGCAGCTGCTCATCGGCCCCAGGCGCCGACGGCCCGTTGCTGGGGAGGCACAGGCTGCTCCGCGTCAGAAATCCCCATGCGGCAATCCCGGCAGAGCCTCCAAGGCAACTGGGGTAGGATTTTCAAACCACCTGGTTTTGTCTGGTGGGCAAATAAATTGCTTGGTTATCTTACATACCTGCATGGCTGGTGGCGGTGGAACAGATGTTAGGAGCCTGTATAGGGATTTTTAAGTTCCTGGGCTGGGATGTCACACTCCTCTCACTTTTTCCTGATCTTCTGAAGGTAAGATGGGGCAGAGAGCCAGGGCAGAGCCTGAAGCCTGTGCACAGAGGACTTCAGGAGTGCCCGAGCTGTGTATAAGCTGTCTGCACTGAGGTGAGCACACCTCAAAGCCCACAGCCAGCACAGCAATCATTCCTGGCACCCAAACACAGAATTTATCCCCAAAGAATCCTTCTCCACAGCTTGCCGGGGATCTCCATATTCTGATCTACAGGAGCACAGGGCTGAAGCAGATATGCCGAACCATTTATTCTGTTGTCTTCCCTACCCAGTTAACAGAACTCACAAAGGTGGAGCTTGGGTGGCGTAGGAAGCCTCTCAGGTCCCTATGTACATTTGAGAAACACTATAAAGAGCAAAAGTATTTCAATTTAAAAAGTTGATCAATGAGAATAGCTCTATGCACGCCCTGTCAGCATCCTGTGGGAAGACCAGCCGCTGGATACGCAAGGCGACCCTGCATAAACCTGAAACACATGTGTAGGACACAGTCAGATTTTGGCACAGTGACTCGGAGAAGGACTGAGCTCCCATTAAATACGGGAGCGTTATTCACACCTCACAGGGCAAGACAATACTGCTTCACCTTCCCACACAGCACCTTTGGGAAAGGCGTAACGGTGCCTTCCACAAGCATCTGCTCAGGGCTTCTCAGCTCTAGTCTCAGGACTCGTGTAGGTGCTCTCCTTACACAAATCCCTGCTTCATCTCCCACCCTTCCTCAGTCACCTGGTTGCATTTCTTACGTAGCTGATGGGGTGGCAGAGAGCCTGCTGCTCCTCAGACACCGTGGACACAGCATTGTACAAATCCAAAGACCCCACAAATATTAAGCAAGGGCTTGCTCCGAGCACACAGCGGCTTTCCCACATCCCAAGATGAGAAAACAGAAACATCTCCTGAAAGAGGGTGCTGCAAAAACTATCCTTGGTGCTTCTGTGGGGACGGGGTTCTGTGCCAAGATGTGCTGCGCTGCTTAAATAACAAGTGCTTATTGCGCTAGCCCCTTCTCCACCTCCCCTGGCTCAGGTGGAGTATCCAGCCCACCTAAGTAGGACCAGAAATGCAAAGGGATAGTTAAGCTCAGTGTGAAGGCCAAGGAAAGACACTCTAATCCCAGCAGGCTGGAAAGTGAGTTTCATAGAATCAGAATGGTTTGGTTTGGAAGGGACCTTAAAGATCATCAAGTTCCAACCCCCCTGCCATGGGCAGGGACACCTCCCACTAGACCAGGTTGCTCAAAGCCCCATCCAGCCTGGCCTTAAACACTTCCAGGGATGGGGCATCCACAACTTCCCTGGGCAACCTGTTCCAGTGCTTCACCACCCTCACACTAAAGAATTTCTTCCTAGTATCTAATCTAAATCTCCCCTCTTTCTGTTTAAAACCATTACCCCTTGTCCTATCGCTACACTCCCTGATAAAGAGTTCCTCCCCACCTCTCCTGTAGGCTCCCTTCAGGCACTGGAAGGTTTCAGTATCTTGTGACAGGGGAGCTTTCAGAGCAGCGATGGAGCTTGTCCAGATTCCCATCCCGAGTTGGAGCTGGTGTGTGTCACCCCAGGGCAATGGCTTCATTAACATCAGCGCTGGCGCCAATTTCTACAGCACAAGATCCCTTTAACTAAGGACAGTCCTCTGGAGATCGCTGCCTTCTGCCACTGCTGAAGCCAACCACCAACAATAAAGGCTGCTTAAAATCCTCGAGGAGAGGAACTTACTGCAAGAGTCCTGGTGGAAGAAGCAGCCCTGTTTCTGTTTTGCTTCCAGAGAGTAAGCACCTTTTTCTTTACCTCTCCTACTGCTAGAACACAGTTTGTACATCCCATCATTCAGATGTCTGAGACGTTATTTCACAAAGTATTCTTTATCCATAGCTGTGACAAGCAAATTACGCTGAATTAAGCTCATCTACCTTGGCCTCAAGGGATGCTGACTATTAAACTGTCTCAGAGCTGGCATCCTGAAGCACCGTCACCACTCAGCCTAGTGGAAGATGCTGAGATGTGGCATCACCCAACAAAAAAGCACTGCTCTGTTCAGGGGTGGAAGAGAAATAGCACATAGGGAGCACCACATTATTCAGTCCTTCTGCAGAAAACAGGCTCAATTTGTAACAGCCACAACATTTAGTTCAAATGGCAGGTCCACAACTTCACCACTGGCTCCAGGAAATAATCTGTCTTTCCTTTCTGATAACACAATAACCAATAGGAGATCCTGCAGGCTCCATCCCACCGCCATTATCCCACTGGGTGGCAGTCAAACTGCCTGCCCGTGCTCATAAAATCATCAACAGCCACCACACACGAACGGCAGAGATCACAGCTTGCCTTGCATTGAAGCCAGGATGGGCTCGGGGAAGGTACAACAGGAGCTGCTCATTGTGCAAGTAACAATTTTAGAAAGAAATGGATGGACGCTGGGGAACAGCACAAGTCATTTCTTCACAGAAAACCTTCCCTTGCAAGTGACCCCAACCCTTGCTCTCTCTAACTGCCACCTCTGCGGGGGCCTGAACAGGCAAGAGACATAAAAGGAGGTGATAACGACAGGAACAGCTTCCAAGATCCTTTTTAACAGAGCTTAAGGGCATTTCACATGACGTGGCCGACTCCTGCGTGCCTCACTCGCACTCCACTCACGCTTTGCTGTCATCATCTTGATCCAGTTGGCAAAGGAGAGTTGAGTTGGCACCACTTCCCACAAAATAACATCCTAATGATCAGACATGATAACACCCTAACGATCAGCCTCACAGAACTGCACCGCTCCACGCTGTGGAGAAAGCTTTGTGCAAAGCTCCCACGGCCACAGTAGTTGATGGGGCACTTGGGTCTTGGGCTACTGATGGCCCTCAGCACAGCAAAATGGAGGAACTTGCTCTGTTCCTTTGGAGGAGCCCATCCGGCACAAATGAGATGCCAAGGACTGCCACACTGTTTGGACAGGCAATGGCACAGACCTGCTGCCTGCATTAACTATCTCCCCCGAGACAGCAAAGCTTGGAAACATAAATCCCATAGAAATTAAGCATTGCAAGTTCTTGAATCAAGCACCAAACGCCGAGCGAGGCGAGGAGACCCAGGGCTCACGCGCTGGCGGTGCCACACGCCGCTGCCCTCTCCCTCACCGGAATCTGCAACTCGTCTATAAATGTTCTCAAAGGTACTTTCCTCTTCCTCGCCTTTCTGTAACCCCCATGGAAAAAGGCTCCCAGAGCAAAACACAGACAGGAATAATTTTTTTTTTTTTTTTTTTAACAGTTCAGGAAATTAATTTAGAGCCTTGCCCTGAGTATTCCTAAAACAGTATTAATAAACTTAGTTGATGCAGAAGTTCATTTATAATTATCTTGAATATGACAAGATTAACCTTATTTGCAACAGAAATATACCCCACCTTGAAGGTATCGGAGGTTATACCAAGCACTGAAAAAACCTTTTCTTTCTGCAGTTCTAGAGAAAGAAACCTCAAATTCCTCCTCCCAACCAACCAGCCGACTCAGACATCAGAACAAGCCCAATATTAAGATTTGACTTCCCTGGAGGATCTCAGTTTGTTGAGGCAATCTGCAATACGTCTACTAAAAACGGGAGTAGAACGAATGAAATTACCGCAAATGGAGTAGCAGCCCATTTAGAACTAAACGTAGAATATAATTTAGTTTTATTATAATTAGTTGGTAAGCTGCATCTTCATCTCAAATGCCTTCTTAATAGGAAAATTAAATTGAAGCGCAAACTAATGGCAAGTCCTTTTTGTCAGTTGGACGCATTTCCATTTGCAAAACTGAAATTAAAGCCAGTCTGGTACAAAGCACTGGAGACATCGTAAGATACTGGTATCAAATAAGGTCTGCATTTATCTGAAGAGTATTACCTATTATGCATTAATATGAATATGCATCAATAAGAAAGCAAAAAAATCGAGGCCAATAGTACTTTAGCCAAAGAAAAGTTCCTCTTGTCCCCGTTTCCGTACCTGGTAAGACACTACAAATAATAAAACAGGCAAGTTCAAACCCTGTATATAAATTAAGGACAAAAAAAGGCTTCCATTTAAAAAACAAAAAGAGGTTTAAGGCACTTCCACCTATATTATTTATTTTTATTCCAGAAACTGAGGAAAGTCAGATTTTGACAAGTCTTAAGTCAAAAAGAAGAGGGTATCACTCTGTATTACCAAAGCAGCATAAACTGCACTCAGATTTTTTTATTTAGTTTTAAGTCTCCCAAGTACTTAAACCTCTGTTTCACTCAGATAATTTCATCTTTACCTCAAACACGGTTTGCATTTCAGGCTGGCTACCTGTTTGGTTTTTCTTTTGCTCCTTGTCAGGAGCTCCGTGCATTTGGATGGATCCCACTTGCTGACAGTGACAACACATGAAGCACTTGCAGAAGAAAAACCCTGCGTATCTTGCATACATTTGTGTCATAAAATCACGGTGTGGTATTAGATGCCAAGGTAAGAATGAGTTACAGAAACCTTAGAAGAACTATTCTGACAGGAACATCTCTAGATTCTGTAGACGAAAAGCAGCTGTCTGATCTGTGAGAAGTAGCTGGTAATAAACCCACGATCAGTCTATCTCCAGCTGATCGGCTACATGTATGCAACAGGGGTAACGGCATTTTATGAAGGCACGGTATTTTTTCCTGCTATTTAAAAAAAAAAATAAAATCCTTCTCAGCGGTTAATGGAAGCTTGGACACTTGCAAGAAAAATTCCTACCACATACTGCTTCTCAGGACACAACCAATACAGGTGTATGATGGGGGAGCCGGGTGGTGTCGCTGATAAAAAGGAATACAGGCAAAGGTCATATGCAGATTTATGAAAAATAAATTTATTACATAACACCTTGTTTTAACAACGTTCGATTTTTTTTTTTATTATTCAGAATACTTGCGTCATTCATGTAAAATAGTTTGATACAGTACATTGTATGTAAGTTTCTCCTCATAAATTCTAAGGCTCTCCTAACACCTTGATCCTCTGCTGTAGGAATGGCACCCCTAAACAACGTGCGAACAGTTAAAAAAAAAAATAACTGAAGAAAATTTAAAATCCACTACACCAAGCTGGTTCTCAAAAATCATGACGAAATATCTGAATGGATGCCGCACCTTTTTTAGGAAATATCACTCATGCTTTTTTAATCCCAAAGCATGCTCACAAATCATTAACACCAACAGGAAAAAAATAAAACACTGTCTATGACAATCATTTTAGTTTGTTTGCTGAACCAAACATGTTTATATCAATGACAACATACTTATTTTACTATCAAATAGCAGCTTTAATACCAGTCAAGTCATAGATTTAAAAAAAAAAAACAACCCAAAAACTTATGGTGGAAATTAATCTTTGGGACATTTGTAATTGCTGGAAAAAAAATGCAAACGTTTTCATGTTTTTAAAAAAAAACCCAAAAACTCATCGTAGCAATTGTGTCGGTCATAAAACATTGATCGAGGTGGAAAATGAACCAACCCACAAAAGTCACTAAAAATAAACGTCTATCAAAATTGTCTCAGTCGGAGTCACGGTTAGTTTGCTTTTTTTTTTTTGCCATGGTAACATATACTGTATGCTTCAAGTACCAGTTCAAAGATGTTGTGTACTATTGGTCAGATAAAAGTTGTTACATCAAAGAGAATTCACCACATACGACAACAAAAATGCTTGCCCCTAGCACATTTCACAGCTTCAACTGCTACAGACTGTCACTGGAAAAAAAAAAATAATAAAAAAAAAAATGCATCGGTCAGTCTGAACCATGTCAAGTAAACTATGGAAGTAGCATATCCACAACACAAACTGTGCTAGCACTTTCTTTTCAAGTCTAACCCCAAAAACAGGTAGGATTTGGGAGCCACTACTCCGCTCTGTGGAAGGGGGTGGATCGTGGCGGTCGGACAGGTTGGAGGTGTGGTTGTACAGTACATTCTCGTGGCCCAAGCCGGGTTCCAGGCAGGCAGCTGCGCAGCCGGTCCCGCAGCGTTAGCAACAGTGCATTGACGTTATTGGGGTGCAGCTCAGTACCGGTGCGTCTGGTGCGAGTACTGTGGCGGCTGCTGGGAGGTAGTTGAATACCCCATGCTGCTCTGTGGCTGCGATGTGCTTGGTCCGGGGTTGGGGTAGGCAGCATGGGGGTTGGAACGCTGCAGAGGGGCAAAAGCAGAGGAAACGCAATCCTTCGTAACAGGTACATCACAAGACAGTCTCGCACACTGATTTATTTCTCCCAGAGGTACCAAGCACACGCAGTCTCAAAGCTGCTGAGCTTCCAGGCTTCTTTCCACTTACCCTGATTACAGCAGGTGCAGGTATGAACATCAGGAATCACAGAATGGCTTGGATTGGGAGGGACCTTAAAGATCATTGAGTTCCAACCCCCCTGCCATGGGCAGGGACACCTCCCACTAGACCAAAGCCCCATCCAGCCCGGTCTTGACCACTTCCAGGGATGGGGCATCCACAACTTCTCTGGGCAACCTGTTCCAGTGTCTCACCACCCTCACAGTAAAGAATTTCTTCCTAATATCTAATCTAAATCTCCCCTCTTTCAGTTTAAAACCGTTACCCCTTGTCCTATCACTCCACTCCCTGATAAAGAGTCCCTCCCCACCTCTCCTGTACGCCCCTTCAGGTACTGGAAGGCTGCTATAAGGTCCCCCCCAGAGCCTTCTCTTTTCCAGAGAGAGAGAACAACCTTTTCTAGAACAACCCCAACTCTCTCAGCCTGTCTTCATAGGACAGGACTACCAGATTAGACAGTGACAGCTACTACCCTTCAGTTATCCATCCTAATTACCTCCTGTGAATCTACACCCATCGTAGTCAAACCTCCAGCCAACCCTCCAGATGGCTACGGTTCACCTGCACATCACACAACGTTACAAGGTCTTCTCCACTTGCTCCCTTCCCCTACCAAGAAGATATGCTGGGGTGAAGGTCCAAACCGATGCATCTTACTGCTGCTGAGCCACTCTGCTTTATTCCAGAGATTTTCTTATACAAAAGTTATGCTTGACACCCTCTCATGTGCCCTAGGAGTAAAGGCTGAGCATGCTGTGATTATTTAGGCTAAGATGCCATAGCAGCAACCTTACAAATCACAGAATCACATGGGGTTGGAAGGGACCTCTGGAGATCATCTAGTCCCACACCCCTGCCAAAGCAGGTCCTCCTAGAGCAGGTTGCACAGGAACACACCCAGGCAGGTTTTGAATGTCTCCAGAGACAGAGACTCCACCACCTCTCTGGGCAGCCTGTTCCAGTGCTCTGCCACCCTCAAAGTAAAGAAGTTCCTCCTCATGTTTAGGTAGAACTTCTTACATTCAAGTTTGTGCCCATTTCCTCTTGTCCTGTCACTGGGCACCACTGAAAAAAGACTGGCCCCATCCTCTTGACACCCACCCTTGAAGTATTTATAAGCATTGATCAGATCCCCCCTCAGCCTTCTCTTCTCTAGACTAAAAAAAGACCGAAGTCCCTCAGCCTTTCCTCATAAGAGAGATGCTCCAGGCCCCTAATCATCTTTGTAGCCCTCTGCTGTACCCTCTCCAGCAGTTGCCTGTCCTTCTTGAACTGGGGAGCCCAGAACTGGACACAGTACTCCAGATGGGGCCCCACCAGGGCAGAGTAGAGGGGCAGGATAACCTCTCTCGACCTGCTGGTCACACTCTTCTTGATGCACCCCAGGATGCCATTGGCCTTCTTGGCCACAAGGGCACATTGCTGGCTCATGGTCATCTTGTTGTCCACCAGGACTCCTAGGTCTTTCTCCTCAGAGCTGCTCTCCAGCAGGTCAGCCTGCAACCTGTACTGGTGCATGGGGTTATTTCTCCCCAGGTGCAGCACCCTACACTTGCCTTTATTGAAGTACATCAGGTTCCTCTCTGCCCAACTCTCCAGCCTGTCCAGGTCTCGCTGTCTGGTGGCACAGCGTTCCAGTGTGTCAACCACTCCTCCCAGTTTTGTGTCGTCAGCAAACTTGCTGAGGGTACACTCCATCCCTTCATCCAGATCATTGATGAATATATTGAAGAGGACTGGACCCAGTACTGACCCCTGGGGGACTCCACTTGTTACAGACCTCCAACTAGATTCTGTGCCCCTAATAACAACCCTCTGAGCTCTGTCTTTCAGCCAGTTTTCAATCCACCTCACTGTCCATTCTTCTAATCCACACTTCCTAAGCTTACCTATGAGGATGCTGTGGGAGACAGTGTCACAAGCCCTGCTGAAGTCAAGGTAGACAACATCCACTGCCCTCCCCTCATCTGTCCAACCAGTCATGCCATCATAGAAGGCTATCAGGTCAGACAAATACCTGAAGGAGAGTTAAAGAGAACAGCCACATGCTTCTCAGTGGAACCAGATATTGCAGGGAGAAATGGCCATAGACTGTGGCTTGGGAGGTTTAGGTTGGACATTACAGGAGACTGGGCTACATGGTTTGGAGGCCCGTTTCAACCAGCATTTCTACAATTATTTTTTGAGTAGAGCATTCATCATTGCAAGAAGCTCTGAGCAAACCAGCAACTGCCCACTTAGATTTTAACCTGAAAGTTATTTATTTACACATCATGCATTATAAAGGAAAAAAGATTGTGAGATTTTCCATCTCATCATATGACCACTTAGGAGGTTTAACATTTCATTAAATTAACATAATTTCAGTACGTTACTGTGCTGTTTTACATTATGTTAAGGTTTATACACACAAAAATTCTGCAGCATTTAGAAACTGCTGTATAACTTCTGAACTCTTGATATCACAAGATGTATTAGGATTTTTAGCAAAACCTCCTTCTAGGAAAGATCTGAAAACTTATTTAACGTGAATATTCCAGGACTAGGGTGTTGCTACTGAGACCTGAATATGAAAAACTATGGTGAATCAAAATCCTGAAAAAGGAAAATATTAAAATAGCTTCATGGATTTTATAAGTCACAATGTAAAATAATAACAACTCCATTTTTTCCTGCCGTTCAGCATTTAGAATGGAAGCTATAAGCAGGGTGCTGAGCTGATGGCAGAAATGAAAAGGCATTTGCTGTTAACATTTGCTCACAGGACTGAGCTAATTCTCTAGGGGTATACAGCCTAAAGGGGAAGAAAAGCTGGACCAGCGCTTAACGCCAGGGGGAACAAACCAGCACTGCTGAGCTGCCCCGTTAACACTGTGACTGAGCTTTCGTGACATTTGCCTTCAGTCTTGAGACGCACTAAGTCACTCATCAACAGTGTCACAGCTCTGGGTCACCCTCCTCCATGTAACAAATACAGGATGTACTTCAGAGAGCAAAAACCCCTGAATATTCTTTTTGCCCAAGCGTGGCTCCTGTATATAGGAAACTATCACAAGTTTAACCATTTAAAAACTGACCACTCATGTCAGTTGTAAACATTTTCTGCATCCTGACTTCTAAAACAGATCTTATTTTAGACGGAGGCAATTAAAAAGTCACATGGCCTTTGTAAGTGTCACATCCCAGATTTAAACGAGAAGGCAAGGAAGTCTGTGTGCCACGTGTCTACTATTTTTACACATGGCAGAAAAGGATACAAGGTCAACTTGCTCTGCAGAGAGCAATTTGACTGCTGAGTGGAAGGGGAAACTGTCTTAGTGTGTCTTGCCCAGGAGATGGCAATCCTTCTTCACAAGCTTTACATGGGGAATTTGAGCAAATTAAATGAAGAACAAAGGAACAGGTGTTTGATTAAAACAAGGCTATATTGTAATATTTGTTTGCCTTCTCCTCAAGTTGCAGGATCAGCAACAAAAAATGTGAGGAATTTTTTTTTCAGGGAGATCTGAAACCACCAATAGGCAACTCTTAACTCCTTTTGTTCCACTGCCAGCAAGTTCAGGTTTCCTCCCTTTGATTACCATGTTTTCCAGATACCTTAATAAGAACAAATCTACCCACTGGCTTCTTGCAAGACTGAAGGGTAGATGGCTGGGTGATTTTGTTTTTTTAAACCAGTTTTTTTGCCTCCAAAAGAGGCAGCAAAAAGATTAGTCAGGAGGAGCCAACTTCCCAATAAAAGCTCCTGAGACAGCAAAGCAGCAGTTATCACTACGTCAAGGCAAACAAATTCTGAAGTTACACCTGTTGACAAGGGTTACCCCCAGCTACATCCTGGGATAGACATCTGAGAGTACAAAAGTTTTGTACTCTTTGTACTTTGATGAACATGAGCTGAAAACAAACCAACATCAACTGCTGCCGAAGCAATCTGAATCTTCTGACTTCTCAACTAGCAAATCTCAGCCCTTGCTTCCACAGAAGTGGAAGACGAAGTTTGTTCAAAGGGGTGAAGGGCATGTAAATGGGGCTTCCTGACACAGCCCAGGCAACTTGTGCATCAATCTCCTTAGATGTGTGGCTCAACATGAGCAGAAGATTAAGAGAAAGTTGCATTTGCCTTCTTAAAAATATACACAGAGAACAGAAGCAGCAGAAAGAGCCAGTTAAAAGGCCCAAACAGCAATCAACTTTGCAGCTTGCCCAATTGAATGGGATGAATCTCCTGTAACGGGGTGCTCTGCGATGCATAACTCGGCTAAAAGAAAGACACTGTTTATACTTAGAGGCACCCCACAGTGCAGCACTGTAGTTAAGGCTGACCACTGTTTGAAAGAGCTCTAAAACTCCTTATTCTTCAAGGACAACAACTTGAAAACTGATATGCTATTGATGTCCTGGGATTAGTTGAGAAAAGGAACTTGGGGGACTATATGAAGGATCTTAAAACAGTGCTCCTGGAAATCGACCTTAGTTTACATTTTTTTGGTACTCTCAAGTTTTGCCCAATGGTGGAAATATATAGATCTATACAAGGATGAGGGTAATGCCCCCAGGCAGCCTTTCAGGACATCTGGTACTCTAAAGAACAAGCTCCAAACCGAAAGACTTCAAAACCATTGGTGTTTATGGAGAAGCAGTATCAAACTGTGAAGAGCAAAAGTTGACAACAGCAGTTTTATTAAAAGTATTCTTTAACTCTCCCTAAGTTTTGCTACATAATATAAACATACCTAAGTGGGTTCCAGATACTGGGGAAGGGAAGGATCCTTTTTCATCTTTAAATTAACTGAAAATACTGCCAGCAATTTCTCACTTCCCCATCTTTTGATTCCATCAAACACTCTTCTAATTGGCCTTCTGCACTGCGCACTCCATGTGAACCAGTATTTATCAGATCCTACAGGCTAACACTTTCACCAGCGTGCCTCCTCTTGAGATCTCCTATTTCCAGGCTTCCAAAATCTGCCACCTCTCTAAATACTCCTATGCACGTCATTTGAAAAGTCTTCCCTGTTCCTCTTTTGTAATTTATTCGCTTGCATTAACTAAAGGTTCTGTCCTTAATTCTCTTCTCCCCAATCTCTGGGATCAAACTCATCCAAATCCACAAATTCAGGTATCATTCCCCTGGATGACTCTCAGATACTCTCCTCCTCCAGACTCTTCTGATTTCCTAATGTTTGACCATAAGCTCAAATGCAGGAAGGCTAGAACACAGTTTTCAAGTTTTCCTCAAGCTTTTTTCCTACACTCCTCCTCTTCCTCAAACCACAACACTCATTGATTGCTACCACCTTACCAGTCCCTTCAGATCTGTAATACTGGGCTTTCTCAACCTGGAATCTCCCTTGGTTTTCAAAACCGAGATTATGACAGCATCATGCCAAGTATTTCTGCTTGTCATCCAAAATACTGCTTTCCCATCCATTTGCCCAACTAAAACTCTTGTTCAGATTCTTATTCCACAGCTTGTTTACTGCAATATCCTTTGCCTCCTATTACAGACTTGTTCAAATAAGGAACGGTATTTTTTAGGCGAGACAGAGCACAGCACAACAGGCTCCTGGTCCACAATCAGCATTCCCTAACATGAAGGTAAAAAAATTAGTAACTGTAATAATTTCTGATCCTAATTTTCTTACTGCTAATCTAAAGAGCATCAGCATATCAATTTACAGGCAAACCATCAACTAAATGCACTAAAAAAACATCTGGAAGCTGCCAAAAGGTTACCAGTTAATACACTAACATTTATAAAATTATTTGTTGAGCTAAAGAAACACTGCAGTGAACATGAGAACCACATACATAATATATGAATAAAGCAAGTACCTGATAGTCTGAGGTCATAATAAGTCCACCTGAGGTAGTGGTAGGAGGAACAACTCTCACTTTTTTCAGTGGGGGTCCCTGTGTGTGACTGTTGTCTTGGTTCCCTGGATGACCAGTTCCATTAGTATGGTTATTGCCCTGCTGCTGCTGCTGGTTCTTCTCAATTGTTTAAACACAAAGAAAAATTTCAACTCAAAAGCAGTACATGAAATAACATGAAAACAGGAAATAGTGTGAAAGCCAGTGAAGCATGATGACACTGTTCTTCCAGTACTTACTTTGTCTCCTTTATCATCTGGTTCTTCTTCTGTTAAAAATTCTCGTTTTGGGTAAGGGATTTGACAACCTGCAAAAACACTGCCCCCCAAAAAAGTCTATTTATCACTGTATTAGAACAGAAGGGTTAGACCCGTAAGATTGATACTTCACCCGTGCTAGTTTCAAGTTGCCTGAGCCACAGCCTAATATCTGTAACTAATGGAGAAGTTTTCCCCATCTTACTTTCATCATATTCTAAACTTAGCAAACCTATTAACATTTACTTTTAATCTTCAGTTGCCTCTTATACACTCAAACTCCTAATAGTTTTCACAGCTTCTGGTAACTGGTGGCTGGAAAGGTAACCACCTGTTAGATACCTGCAAGGGCACAAAGAACTATCTTAATCCAGCTATCATGTAATTCGCAATCTCAGCACTAACTAAAAATACTCCTGGAAACTCCACTATTAATAAAACCACCTGGAACAAAGTTTAAAAATAACTAGAAATTTAATTTGTCAATTCATATCTCATGGTCTATGTGCATTTGCGACTGCAAGCTAATATTTACCTGCCCTTAATCAGTAGACTGTATTTATAATAATGTCTCTGTACACCCGTTGGCATTACTCATTGTGTATTCACATTAGAATGCCAACCTAAAGTTGAGAAGAAAAAGCCAAACACTGTCCTAAACGCAGTTTTGGCAAAAGCAAATCATTCACATGACAACATTAAATCACAGAGACAGGTCAGGAGCTGCCATAAATAATCCAGTAGGTTTTAGTGAAATAATTTAATTTTTAATTAATTACTTATAAATATACATACCGTATTTTATAAATTCTTCCCTAGATAATGGTAGAGAAGCATACACAGGATGTACTAACAGCGTTTCTAAAAAGGTGTACAATCATGCTCTCAGGCTAGCCTTTTGGGAGGGGGGATTAATTTTTAATGAAATCATTCATTGTCCCTAAATTTTCTCCCTTTTGTAAATCTCCCCACACAAACAAAAAGAGAGGAGTGTCTACAGAAAATGGATTTAAGTTGTTAAGGATGACAGCACAGAGACACAGAGTTGATTTCCCCCACCCACTGAATTTACAACAAAGGCTAAGACAGAAGAATGTAAGCTAATTAGAGAGTGTCATATGGCATTCTGGAGCAGAGAAGTGGACCTGCAGGCACTTAGCAGTTGTCTACAAAGATCTGTAGCATGCATAATCAACCTGTCAGTGAATAACAAGATTAGTGCTGCGACTAATAGGATCAAAGTTCCATAAAGCAAGAGATTAATAAGAATGCTACTTAATTTTAAAAACCACAAATGGCATTTTAGTGGTTATAGCCTTCTTTGGTTCTTAGACTGTATTTAGCTCAATAGTCACAAACATAGCAGAGAGAAAGCGCACGTTTCTGAAGCATCTCTGGATGTACCGATAGGTTAATAAACTGACCACTTACTCGGATGTGGGAAGAGGATCTTCTAAGAAATAGGGATCCTGCATAGCCTGTTCTGAGGTAATTCTCTTTATTGGATCCATAGTGAGCAATTTCTGAAGCTGCAAAAATAAAAAACACTCCGCATTACCAAAATGTTTTACAGAAACTTCACTGTATTATTCCTGAAAGACAAGCTGATACAAATGTGTCTGAACTCAAAATCCTAACCATAAATGGCACAACCATATTCTTTCTTGTTAAAATAGTAAGTTCATTTCCCATCGAAAAACACCTATTTTTACTTGCAAAGCCCAGGACACACAGTTCCAGTCAAAAATGTTCTAACAAAAACATTCAAAGAGTTTCCATGACGTACCAGCAGCTTTAGTCATAGAATCATAAAATAATTCAGGTTGGAAGCAACCTCTGAAGGTCATCTAGTCCAATGTCCCTGCAATGAGTGGGGACACCTTCAACTAGATCTGGTTGCTCAGAGCCCCATCCAACCTGACCTTGAACGTTTCCAGGGATGCAGCATCTACCACCTCTGGGCAACCTGTTCCAGTGTCTCACCACCCTCATCATAAAAAATTTCTCCTTTCTAACTAGTCTAAATCTACCCTCTCTTAGTTTAAAACCACTACCTCTTGTCCTATCACAACAGGCCCTGCTAAAAAGTTTGTCCCCATCTCTCCTGTAGGCCAGCTGTAAGGTATCCCCCAGCCTTCTCTTCTCCTGGATGAACAGCCCCAGCTCTCTCAGCCTGTCCTCATAGGAGAGGTGCTCCCTCTCTCTGTTCATTTTTGTGGCCCTCCTCTGCACCTACTCTAACAGGTCCATGTCTTCCTGTGCAGAGGGCTCCAGAGATGGACACCAGGTGGGGTCTCACCAGAATGGAGTAGAAGGGGAGAATCACCTCCCCTGACCTGCTAGCCATGATTCTTTTGATTCAGCCCAGGATACAATTGGCTTTATGGGCTGCAAGCGCACACTGTCAGCTCATGTCCAGTTTTTCAACCATCAGTACCTCCATGTACTTCTCTCTTTAATGGTCTGCTCACTTTCCACAAGAAGACAACATGCACGTATTTAGCCTGGTTTCTTCAACTACACTGCACTAAAGAGGAAGCAATGTAATATCCATCTAAATTCACATAATTCCTAGCAATTAATAAACAAAAGTGATTCCATGTCCATTACTGCTCATTATTTAGTATTGTCGTATTAGTACATCTCCATTGTTATCCATAGTATTTTAAAGATGTTAAATGAAGTCACTCAGAAAATCTTTATGCTGTAAAAGAAAGTAGTAATCAACTAAAAAAGCCCACCTGGCCAGATAACTTTTTATCACCCACTCCAGCGCATGCTTGTTTATTCTGACAAATACGGACCCTTAGACACATCTGTGTGCTACATGCTGTGCAAGGAGCAGTTGTGCAAAATCTTGGATTTTAGTTGATTTTTTGCATGACATGATGCAAAATCATAGAATCATAGAATGGTTAGAGTTGGAAGAGACCTTAAAGATCATTGAGTTCCAACCCCCCTGCCATGGGCAGGGACACCTCCACTACAGCAGGTTGCTCAAAGCCCCATCCAGCCTGGCCTTGAACACTTCCAGGGATGGGGCATCCACAACTTCTCTGGGCAACCTGTTCCAGTGTCTCACCACCCTCACAGTAAAGTACTTCCTCCTAATATCTAATCTAAATCTCCCCTCTTCCAATTTAAAACCATTACCCCTTGTCCTGTCACTGCATTTCCTGACAAAGAGTCCCTCTCCGGCTCTCCTGTAGGCTCCCTTCAGATATTGGAAGGCTGCTATGAGGTCTCCCCGGAGCCTTCTCTTCTCCAGGCTGAACAACCCCAGCTCTCTCAGCCCGTCTTCATAAGAGACGCGTTCCATCCCTCTGATCATTTCTGTGGCCCTCCACTGGACCCATTCCAACAGGTCCATGTCCTTCCTGTGTTGAGGACTCCAAAGCTGGACACAGTACTCCAAGTGGGGTCTCACGAGTGCAGAGTAGAGGGGTAGAATCACCTCCCGCGACCTGCTGACCACACTTCTCTTGATGCAGCCCAGGATGTGGTTGGCTTTCTGGGCTGCCAGTGCGCACTGCCTGCTCATGTTGAGCTTCACATCCACCAACACCCCCAAGTCCTTTTCCTCAGGGCTGCTCTCAAGCCATTCTCTGCCCAACCTGTATTTGTGCCTAGGATTGCTACGTCTCAGGTGCAGGACCCTGCACTTGGCCTGGTTGAACTTCATGCCATTTGCATGAGCCCATCTCTCAAGCCTGTCCAGGTCCCTCTGGATGGTATCCCTTCCCTCCAGCATGTCGACCGCACCACTGAGCTTGGTGTCGTTGGCAAACTTGCTGAGGGTGCACTCTATCCCACTGTCCATGTCTCCGACAAAGATGTTGAACAGCACTGGTCCCAGTACCGACCCCTGAGGACCTCCACTCGTCACTGGCCGCCAATTGGACATTGAACCATTGACCACAATCCTTTGAGTGCGGTGATTCAGCCAGTTCCTTATCCACCGAGTGGTCCATCCATCAAACCCATGACTTTCCAATTTTGAGACCAGGATGTCGTGCAGGACAGTGTCAACGCTTAAATACCCCAGAGAAGTCTAATAAACTGCCTCCTCCATGAGCACATCAAGTCTTAGCTCTGGTACTGTTGCACTATCCGTGTAAGACCTCAGCCTTAATCTTTGTAACAATTGATGAATCACAGCACAATATGAGGTTGGAAGGGATCTCTGGAGATCATCTAGTCCAACCCCCCACCAAAGCAGGTCCACCTAGAGCAGGTTGCACAGGAACTTGTCCTGGCGGGTTTTGAACATCTCCAGAGATGGAGACTCCACCACCTCTCTGGGCAGCCTGTTCCAGTGCTCTACCACCCTCAAAGTGAGGAAGTTCCTCCTCATGTTTAGATGGAACTTCTTACATTCAAGTTTGTGCCCATTTCCTCTTGTCCTGTCAAATCAATCAGGTATCAACTACATAAAAAAAAAAAAAAGTAGATCTTTCCAAAATGCCTGTTTGTTAAAGACAACAAAGATGACCACAAAGTATAAATACACAGAAGACAAGGCAAAGTATAATTTTTTACAAAGTAGTTGAACTCACTTTGACTAAAAAACCAGAAGAAACTTATCCTGTGAGAAAGCACCTCTTACTCTCATTGGGAAGCGTTAACAGAGGGCTAAGCAGCACACTAGGTATTTGCTGCCTGATACCCAACTTTAAAAAAAAAAAAAAGGCATTCAAGGTGCTTCAATAACAGATAGCAGAGTAAAATTGCTAAGGTAATACACAAAAGAAAATTTAAAGTTGACCTAACCAAAGCACAGTGAAAAACCTGTATTAAAAGAAAAAGTTACAAACATTGCCACTTAGATGGACACGCTATGAGAAATGCTTAGGATACGTAGCCAGGAGCTCCTCTTGAGTAACTTCAAATACCAATAACAGACATGAAGTCTAAATTCAGCACAGTGTTAGAGATGACAGGTAACTCTAAAAACCATTTTTACTGTTCGTACTGTTTTTACTCTTCCACTCTCATTTTGCACCTATGTAAACATTTCAGATGCTAGCTGGACTTTATAATATTTGTCACTGAAGCATTTCAATAGTGATTTTCAATAAAAATCACATTAGAAACATCATGCTGTCTCCACGGGTCTGAAGATTTTTCTCCGTTTTAGGAACAGCAGACAGTGATTTTATTTAACTCCAGCACTAAACTGCAGTGATGCACTCTAGAAGTTAAGTGTTTCTAATTCAAAAGGTCTGGTGTACGTGCATATACATCCCATCCACCCAGCAGTTTTGCGGAATACATCCGTGCTGGACAAGCAACAGATACAGGCAGAATGAGATAACCTTCAGATAGTAAAGAGAAAAAGGAAAATACTGATTCTTCATGTTTCACCATAGAATACAGTGTCCAAGGCAAAACTACACCAAAAAACTACAAGGCAAAACTACACAATGATCTTTAAAAGAAATGTTACATGCTCAATCTATAGCTTTTTTTTAATCATGGATCTAACAAGATATGCAGAAACTACATATGCAAATAATATTCATTTTACATTTGCTATTCATACTTTTTGTGGGGTTAACTTCACCTTTTTAGAAAGATCCAGTGTCATGATCTATGTCTGAATCGGTCACCTCCTTTCACTAGCCACTAAGTGAGGATACACAACCACAATGCAGACCTCCACGCTGCAGACTGCTAAAGTTAGAAAGTACATTTTCTCTCCTCAGCCTTCAGTTTTAACGGCACGGTTAAGAACATAATAAATATGTATTGCCACCATCAATCCAGTTTTGTTTTTCACATCACCAAGGACTCACAGTAAGTTATTTCAGCTCTCTGAATCTGCATGTAGCCTTTGTAGAATATCAGTTTGAACAGAACAACTCTTGTTCTCTCAAACAGCTCAAAAAGCAATCCCAGGAGCCAGAAAAGAAGAAGGCAAAAAACGAGAAAGAATTGCCAACATGCTGAAAAACATCACAATCAAAAAACATTGCAAAATTCTGGCATCATTTCTGGCAATTATGTTGTAAAGCTGTCCATCACATGCTGACAAGATGGGAGCAAATTTGGTCCCATAATCAGCAACAGAAAACAGAAACAACAAGAAAAGTTTAATGATTGCACAACAATTTTCACACAGGGGATCAAAACTCCTATTTTTCCCCCTTGTTCAGGTGCCAGCACAGAACTGAATCTTCCACTTATTATTACAAATATTTTCTATTTTAAAAACTGTTCAATTAAAAGATCACCTGGCTGAACAACATAATAAAAAGGCAGCAAACTTTATAGATCAGCAATGAATGTGGGACAATTAATACAGTTCATATGGACCAAAGTAACCAAACAGGAGATGAAGCATCACTCAATTAACCAGGAGCAGCAGTTGTGTGCTCATTTTCTAGGGCATAAACAAATAAGTAGGAAAAAAAAAAAAAAAAACAGGAAAGTGAAAACAGGGAAAAAAATGTAAGCTGCAAAAGCAGGAAGGAGCCAAAGTTGCCTCATGTTAACACATCAGTTCTGCATGTGAAAAGGGACCATGTGCATGAATGTCAGTAAAGAGTGAAAAAAATCTGGTTAGTTCAAGTTGGGAAATCAAAACATTTCATTTTTGGCAGTGATAACAACCCAGGATTTACTAGTCCTGGAATTATTAGTTCTGGCATATTTCACAATAGTAGGTATAAACAGTTTTTTATCTGTTCTGATGCAGAGAGTAAAAGTGCTGTTAGACAGCTTGTGGAAGAGCAAGATCTTGGAGTATCTCTGGAAGAACTGGTACCAAGAGATTCGCTGAACTTTTTCAGGCTCTGGGGGAGAGGCCGAAGGGATTCATCTACAGTTCAGCTTACCCTCAAACACCACGAGTGGAAACCTAAGGCACCTTCCAATTTTGACAGCGCCTAAACAATGTTTTAAGATGTTACTTTGGAAAGACCAGGGTTTTTAAATGGAATCTGACTCTCACTGAATTATTCTGACAGACAGCAGAAAACTGAAAAGATTTTGTTAGAGCTAATTAACTCTGAACTTCACGGTACCTCCCTCACAATCCGTATCTATGGGGGTATAATAAAACATGGCTATGTCTACACCACAAAATACTCTGCTTTTTAGCTTGTGTGACACTGACTGACACCATCCAAATAGCACAAAGCTCCCTCTCTTGCTACCAGTTTTGTCAAGGGAAGGTGGGTAGATGTCCAAACTCACCCCCTGGCCCTCTTGTTGAGTACCAAGAGATATGACCAAGAATGGAGGGATGGTAGTGGCCTGGTAAAGGACACCGTTTGCATTTTAATGTAACCACTGCCTTTTTGGTATAAGACAAACATGTTGAACAAAAATGCCAAATACATCCACTTATCAATCTGTTCTGATACTGCAAGGAGAAAACGCTGTAGTAAGTGCTTTAAGCTATCCTCAGGTGATTATTTTGTGTTTAGTTTTGTGTTCTGTTGAAAACAATGTCTAAACTTGAAAGACTGGGAGAGCAGATGATGTTGGTTTGGCTAGAGGACTCACAACTCATATGAGAAGCTACTTCATTCACAGCAAGTCTTTTTATGGACCACCAAGATGTACAGAAAAGCCTGAACTACTCACTTTTTTCAAGTCTCAAGTTACTTTTTTTTTCATTTTCAGTCTGTAAGATGTGAGCTTAATAATGAATATGTAAAAAATTAATCATTTAGGACTTTCTTTTTAATAAAAAATAGGCTATTAAAAGTATGCAAAGCAGAAAAATGGCTGAGAGTTGCAGCAAGACTGTAAACAGAATTACAAACTAAACATGAAAGACCGAAAACTTCTGATACACTCAATACAGAACCTAATCCAGTGAATGACTCACAGAATCATTTTATCAATGTGAGAAGATAAAGTGGTTTCGCAATTCTCAGAATGCAGTGTCTGTTATTCCTAACTTCATTTATAGAATAAGGTATAATATTTATAAAATACAGTTAGTTACAGCGTACTTGACAGCAACTTGATTCACACTTTGAACAACTGTAACGTGAGGGGGTTGATTTTTTATGTGTGCAAGAACTTACCAAGTGGAATGCCTTACTATCTGGTTTAACTTTATGTTTTTCCATATATTTGATAAGGCTGCAGTTGGTATACCTAGAAAAGGAAAAAAAAGTGACATTTCTAATATGCGAATCCCCAACATTGCAAAGCTTTCTTAGTAGCCACAAAACATTAATAAGACCAGCTTAGTCTCCATCGCTTATCCACTAAGCGGGTAAAAAACACAACTACCAACACCAGAAATTGCTTAAAAATCATTCAAACACTACAGAAATGCATCTCTACCTCACATGCTTGTAAAACCACATCCACACAAAAAGCACACTTTTAACCCACATGCAGACAGCAAACTATCACTTGGATTTAAACAGCCTTTTAGCAATTTGACTACTATACAGTTTCATTCTGTACATTTGTAATGCCAGTAACATGGAGACAAATAAAAAGCCCAACTTAACACTCTCCTGCAACGTACAGGTTGCTACAAGAACATCCATGAATTTACTTTTTTGAAGAGGAGCTCAGAAATAAGGTTTCTAAATGGTTACAACAGCACAGTAGATGCAAGAAATGTATGTAAAGGTACAGCCCCACGTCACTCAGCAGGGAAACAAGGCAACAGGGCAGGCTCTTAAGTGCAGGTATTAGACTCCGACAATCCGACAACAGAACTGAAAGGTACTCTTTTCTTTAGCCTTCATAAGCTACTCTAGACACCAAACCTAACAATTATACCCTACTGTTTCCTGGGAACACTGTAAGGTTCCCAGATCCCTTTTATGCAGCTATCACAGAAAAGTCAATTCCAGTACCACAGATCTGGGAACAGCTGGGACAAACTGTGCTCAGCAATCTTCAGAGCTGTGTGGGCTCTTACTGGCATCAACTCCCACCTTACCATTTACAGTCTGTCTCTGGCTGCTCTTCTGATGCACACTACCTCAACAGGCCAAGTTAACCATTATGAAACTACTTCATTTTTCTTTTTCCACAATTTAAGTCATAACCACTTCATAGTCCTTGTTTAGCATCTACATAGAAAACAACCTCAGCAACAAGAAATTTAGGGTAGGAGGGAAAAGTAAAACATGCTTTCTTAAGAAAGCTCAACTTGAAGCAGACTTACGTGTTTCTCCGGAAATCTTTCATTAAAGTTGAATGTTCGGGCATCTTTTTTATGTCTTCCCAATCTTTATCTGCAAAATCAATATTTATTAATAATTTTTTTTTCTCCCCCTCCCCCCCAGTAAAACAAAGGCTTTCCAAGTATCTGTGTAGCTCTGATTTTTTTTTAAGTCTGCTTCTCTAACCTTGCAGTTACTTATTTCTGTGTACTCCTTGGCTCATACTCCTCCTTCACCACTTCAAAACAAATCTTCGCAATACCCACACTTAAGAGTTGTGTGCTGATTAGCTCAAAAGCTTAAAAAAAAAAAAAACAAAACAAAAAACAGCTGGCGGCTACAGTGAAGATCAGCATATGCCCAGAAGGCAGAAGAAAATCACATCAGCTACTGTCATTGCACCTTTCAGGACCATTATTTATTCAGGCGCAGTCATGATCTCGGGACAGGAGTATACAAGACTCCCACAAATGCTGACTCCTTCTAAGGGATTTTCCATTCAACAGTGCTGTCTTTAACTACAGGAAAATGACCAGGGGTACTGTGTAAATTTCTGCTGTCTCAACGTAAAGGAAATACTGTTAGCCAACAAAAGGTTAAGAAAAAGTAACATTTGCACACTCAAAGTATATTTCATCTCAACTTCTCTGTGTAGACAAAGCCTGAAATGGAATAAAATTAAAACAAAAAAAATCACTGCTATCACCTAGCCCCAAATGTACTACACTCTGTAACTGCTGAAAAGGCTCTGTGGGCAAGCAGTTTGATTCAGGTCAAATCTTTACTAAATCTTAGCACAAGGGGAGTTTAAAAATACTACATGAATAATTAAATCAGAGATTAACTATCTAATTATTTATTGAAATAAAATATTCTTCTCTTTTCCTATCCCCTACCCCAAAGATGTACGAAACTGTTTCAAATATGGCAAGTGTCAATTTTTTAATTGACAACGAGGTTTGCTGCAATTAAATGAAAGATAATATACCTTGGTAAGAACCAAAGATCTTCAAAAATCAAATGCAAACCATTGGAAAGGATTATTTAAACCAATCACAAAACAATAATGAGGTATAATCTATTTATGTAAGCTACACAAGGGCAACGTAAAACCCAAATGAAGTAAGAAAAGCATAAGAAAAGGGTAGAATTCTAGGCTAAAAGCAGAAAAGTAGAGTATTGCTTAAAGAAGCAAATTAAGGGGGATTTTCAAGAAAATTAAAGTACTTAATATGCAAAGGCAACACTTCCAGGAATCTCATACAGCAGTATAGAAGCAATGAAGTACATGCAGGAAACAAAAAAGTCAAAAGGAAAAATATGAGCAAGTTTTATAACAAAATTCTATAACCATATAAAGACCATAAAATTCATGTGATGGGAAGGAGAAAGTCCAGCAGAACAGTAAAGATTATTAATAGTGAATGGACAATAGCAGGGAACACAAGCAGTAAGGAGAAAGATGACTAAAAAGTAAAAATAAGGCCCCTGTTACTCTGACATCTACGATCATGTGAATACTAGAAGACAAAGCATTAACTGAAAAGATGCAAGACAGCCTGTAGAAAAACAAGATACAACCAACACTGAGGGGAAAATGCAACAAGTCATATCCACATTACAATATGTTTTGGTTCATGCAACCAGTTCCTTGTTCTCGTTTGGAATAAAGACATTTTTTCCACATTACAAGCTTTCTACCAAGGAAAACAAAAAAAAAAGAAATACCCTCCCCTACTATGTTTAATTTAGCATGAGTTAAACATCTGCATAATAGTCACTAAATGTATAGATTTTTGCTTCGTTTCATACAATCATCAATCACTCCCAAATCTATAATCACTACTGAAGAAACACAGAAATATTCCTTCAGATTTTTAATCATCCACACATGATTAAACATGATCTTTTAAAATTATAAAACATTGGTACACATATACACAAAGATAATCCTATCATTAATAATAAAATATCTAATATGACTATTAGATTCTAGATTTATAACTCATGAAATAAAGATGGTGTTTGAACAGCTTTGTTGCTTTGATCAGCTGTGACCTTCATATGCAAAGAAAGCAACACAGAAATCTTTCTTTGAACAGCAGTGATAAGAAAAATATACAGTATGTACCTGCAGGAAATCCCATTACATTGAATATTCTGTCCAGCTGGTCATGGTGATAAGGATTACTAGTTTTGATATCTTCTTGTCGACAATGGAATATTGGCTCTGATGTTAGCAGCTCTGCAAATATACACCCTATGGCCCAAATATCTTTAAAAAAGGAGAACAGAAGTAAAATTTAAAAATCAAATTAATCTTTCCAAAAGCATCTTGGTGAGGTAAAATGTTACCTTATCAGAGATAAGGTCCCTGCATTGAAAATTTCAAGTTTCTATTGTAGAAGTGCAACACTTAGTCGACTTTTTCTTTTAGCTACAGATAGAGGTACACAATTCAGTAACTACACAGGAGCTGAGACAGGATCATATGAGTTTTTGTGGGGTTTTTAAAGTGTAGTTACCATTTATTGCTGTAAGAAATTAATTTGATTAAGAAAAAAAACAAAAACCAAAGGAAACTATTTGGGTAACTGTCCACACATAAAACACAAATGAAGAAAAGCCAACCAACATCTTGCCCGTTCACTGCGTTACTGTCCCCACCAAGAAACATGCCCTGTCTGATCAGCCTCTAAGTTTAGTAAGTATTACGACCCAAAAAAAACCAAGTTGAAAAGCTGCAATATTGGAATAAACCAAATGCTATATGCCATGCAGAATGTAGCAAGAACATCGCTCCATGCCTATGTACCTCACCCCTTTTTCTTGAAAACATTCATTTAAAAAACAAACAAACAAAACCCTTTCTGTTTTAACTGTTGTGTCCCAATCTGCAAAATCAGATAGCCTGAACTTCCCCAGTTGTTTTCCTGTTTTTTTTCTAGTATATACAAATGCAATTTTTAACCTACGTAAGTAATGCTACACTGAACCTTGAATGAACAAGAAAAGGTCATGAACAAGGACAAAAGAAAATGATGCAGAGAGCATAACCCCATTACTCAGTGTTTGTATACAGTCAGGTTTTATCTATGCTAAAAAAAAATTATGTACTGAAGGCTATGACCATTCATGCAGTTTCACATGCTGCAGGCAGAAGAAAAGTATAGAGAAGGAACAAGCAAACACAACAACAACAAAAAAAGCAGTTTAAAGGAACAAATAGAGAAGTGTATTTAATCTATAAAAGAAATGTATTCACAGAAAAGTAAATGAAAATACATTTAAGTCATAAATATTATAATTTCTGACAAAAACACTGACACGATCTTAAAAAAAGCAATGGTCTGGGGAAAGAATTTCAGGTTACAGAGACAACAACATGTATGTAGACATCCAACCTCCACGTTTGTGTAAAGTAAGTGGAGTGCTGCAGGGGAAGTTATTTCCCCCAAAACCGTTGCCAGGCTTGAATGTATCTTTGAAACCAGCCAGCAAGAGAAAAAATTCCCTCCAGCCTCTCTCCCTTCCATGGCAAAGGTGTTTGCACCCACTAAAGGCGACCCTCCCTCCCTCCCCCCTGCTGCTGGGCTGTTCCCCCTGTCCCACAGCCACCCCTGCCCTCTGCCATTCCTTACCCAAAACTGGCTAGGGCAGAGACTGGCAGAGCGAAGTCAACCAGACCATGGCAAAGCTGTTAAAATTCAGACCAGTAAGTACAAATTAAGTGGTGAGGAAGATGCATCATTAAGTTGATGTAACTAATGCCGTCCTCAGTGTCTGTGTTCTGTGAGGCTTGGGCTTTTCTGGATGTGCCTGATGCAGCATCACAGCTTAGCCCGTTGTGTGACTCTGATCACATCTCACTACTTGAATCAATTCCTGGTCACACTTGTGCTTTGAAAAAGACACAGAGACTAAAACACAACCTCTTTTTACAGTTTAGTTTTATTGCGGCCAATATATTCTCCGTTCTGTACATTCCTTAGTTCACATATTTATTACACTAGGTAAAAACCTCTACAATAAAATCAATGCACTGTGCCTCATCATCTTCATATGGGTTCTACTAATAGTTCAAAGATACATCCATATTTTGTATAACCTCTAACAGCATTTACAAAAATCTTGGGTGAAAGCCATATAAAATTACATTGCATTGCAGGGCATTTGGAACCAAACCCCAGAAATACTTCATTGCTAGAGACCAGCAGCTACTAGCCAGAGACCACAGTAAACTAAACAATTTGTCAGAGTTTAATATTTCCTCAAGAATCAGTAACATACCTTTAACTCAGCTACTGTCCTTTGTACTATTTATCAATGCTGCAATATTTGGGTATACTTCGCACAAAGGACAAAATAGTAAGTTTTCATCCAATTTACTTACCAATAGCTTTGGTATAATGCCTTGCTCCAAGAAGCAACTCTGGAGCTCGATACCAGAACGTTACAACTACTGGATCCAAGTCTGCTAAAGGCTTCAGAGGTGAATTAAATAATCGGGCAAAGCCCATGTCAGCTGCAAAATTCAAAGAGAGATGCTTTAAAAATTGAGAAAAATAACCAATTTTCTTTTTTTTTTTTTTTGGTTTTAAACAAACTGATTGAGTTTACTTGTTAGTGCTACCATCACTGTACTAAATAAAAGACAAACACAGACTGTAGCAGATAGGAATTCTGTGAGCAGGTTTTCTTAAAGCTTTTGTAGAAGTTACTGGATGTCACCACCTATAAAGTATATCATTATAAATCATTACTAACATGAGCCGTTTGGAACAAAGAATTAACCATTGTTCTGAAAAAGCGCATCAACTCACTTCTCTCAGGACACTGGTAAATCCTGACTCATTTTACCTGATATTCTCCGGTAAAATATTCCATTATTACAAGATGGTCTTTCAAGAAGCAGCATTTTAAATGTTAGCAAAATGCAAGTTCTGCAAAGGTTAGAATGATTTATAATACATACATGCACATCACAAAAGCTCCCTCCTCACCAAGTTAGCTGTAGCAAGATTTCCTTCACACAGAAACAGCAACTAAGCCTACAGCATCTGCCTCCCTGCTCATTTTCGGTCAAGATTTCCAGTATTTCCAGTATGAAGATACCAGTACTGAATACCATTTAGACTATGATTTTAAAATTCTGTTTGGGGCCCTTATATCATTAAAAACTGCTTTTTAGAATTGGTGATATACAACTGCCTAGAAAGCTGCCTGAACTACCAAATATAAGTGATCAAGGAAAAAATGGGCAAAGACTAAAATAACACCTTCTCCCACCAAATCGCTTTCCTGACCCACCGATCCCCAAATCCCAAGGAAAAGGGACTCTATGGTGCAGGGATATACATATGCTGAGAAAGACTCAAATGAAATGAGATGAGTAGCCATTCTGAGGGAAAAGGACCTACATACTATAGCCCACTGGTTGAGGGAAAACTGCAGTGTAATATGGGTCTCTAACTTGACTAAACAATCATTTATTTTTTTCATATGCATTCCTATTTATGATTGTTTTAATGCATTTAAAAAGAGAAACATTTTACAGTTATCTACATGAAAACATTCATTACTCAAGATATGATCAAGTCACTAGTAACTATGAAAAATAAGGAAAATTGTTGGCAGAAAGTGAATTTATGACTCAAAATGACACAAAAAGCCTATAAAAATTATTTTAAGTTAAATACCAGTTATGTATTTTTTAGAAAAATTAGTTACACTGGAAAAGTGGAAGCCCTTGGTATGGGTATAACTTCTGCATTCTTTTCCTACTGTGGTAATATCTTAAGAAAATAAGAAAAAAATACCTACATTTTGATAACACGCTTAGAAATCCAGGGTCCCCCTCCCTCTTCCCCCACTGGGAATGGATGGCTCAGAGGACTGGTGGTCCAATACAGAATCTTTCACCTGTCCATTAACAGTCTGACTAAATTTAGTTGCGCTTTAAATTTATTCCCAAATTAATTCAATACTATCATTTAAGAAATAAATGGGTGGTCTATGTGCAATTACTAGCAAGTAGTTGTGTACAGCAAATATCACCACCACAGTTGAACGTGAACGTGCCCAGAGGATGACCTATGATCTCAGTTTTGGAAGCAACCGCTCCATGAAGAATAAGGTAATAGGAAGAAATTTTCCCTTCCGCTGCCCATGCGGTACCTGTTGTGTACGGAGAAGACCTCAATCTCTACTGTCAACTTTAAACCTCGGAAGGGCATTAAAAGCTTTCAGGGTAGGATCTACAGAAGCGTTCAGTCCTGGCCCGTCTGCTCCTTGGATTTCAAAAGGGCGAGGGAAGGACTAGAGCAGCACTGAACACTCCGAGAAAATCCTACCCCGAATCATTATACTAGTGATTAACCATATAGCTCAGATAAACAAACCAGTAAGAGTATAGAGCAACAATGCAGAAGAATAATCTCATAAAGAAAACAGAAGGAAGTGAAAAAGATGAACTACGGGGCTGCATTACCATAGCAAATATGAGCAGGCTGTGCATTAGCAATCTGCTATCAAAAGCACTGCCATGCTAATGCACAGCGTGGTATAGCTTATTACTGTTAGACTACAGTTAATTTTTATTTATTTATTTAATTTAAAACAACTGGAGGTCTACAAACTATCCTCGCACTGTGAGCAGTAATTCCCACCAGAAAAATGTTACAATAATTGGGAAAGCGTTGGGTCCTTCCTACACTGATACATCCCAGTTTGAGCATTTAGCAGTAGTTCTCACTAAGCATTTTGGCTGGATTACTGTGTTTTCTGGACTTTAAGATCCCTTGCCTTTATCTCCAAGGGACTTATCTACCCTTTCAAGAACATTTTGTAGTCTAAATGCCACCTTTGATTCCATCATAAAATTTAAGGTTTGTAGTAATGAATAGTTCCCTATTTAGATTTTATAAGCAGCAGCAAGATAATGTCATGGCATTACAGGGGTAAATGGAGGAAATTTTAAAATCCCATTTCTTTCTCCTCCTTTCCCCTAGCTAGCTCTCGTCTTAATCCCCACAATCAAAATCCCCCCACCCCACACAAACACCCACTTAAACAAAATGTAATGACATTTTCCACTTTTCATTGATGAGGCTACAGCATTTCATCGTCAGAACTGGTGCATGGGGCTAATATCAAGAAGCCAGTCACTCAGAAAACAGCATTTAGGCAATGTGCCCAGGCACGTACTAGTATTACAATGACTACTTTAGGTGGTACAACTGCACCTTCAGAACATTCTAACTTAAATGCTACACTGGGACTTATCAAAGATATAAACATACCAATTTTTACTCTTCCTCGCTCAGGACCTTCACCCATAACTAAAATATTAGCAGGTTTCTGTGGAAAAAAAAATAAATATACAATACATATACCACGATAAACCTAAACATTAGTCTCTGAAAAGTTAGTTAAGCTTTGTTTTGCCAGTTTTAAACCAAATTTGTTTCGATAAAAATGACAAGTTTTACTGTCACGGTAAAGCTGTGCAAGGACCCAGACACAGGCTCTCCCTCACTGCATCTTCCTCAAGTTTCTTTTCGGCGCTTCTGTGCTCTGGCACCGTGTCCCCTGACTGACACCCTGGTGTCTGTCCTCAACCCACAGGAGCTGGCAGTCGCCGAGCCACCAAGATTTCTACCAAAATTGCCCTAGATCCTTTTGGCGGGAGGCAGTCCCATTGCTGCCCACCACCCCACACCCCCAGCACAGGGATGGGATGCCAGCTCTACAACATGTTTTGCCCGGGGTCATTAAGCACATTTGCAGACACATTTTACATCAAAAAAAATACCCGAGTGAGATGCAGATTAAACATTACCACACCACTTTATACTGGAGAGAAAAAAAAAAAAATCTAAATTATTTCTATTTACAAGTGTATACCAATTCAGACAGCTACAAAACTGGAAATCGTTGCCTTTACATTATTTTTCTCTCCATCTTCCCTTTCTTTTACTAGGGAGGCAAGTTAAAGAATTGAGCTAGAGTTCAGCTGGTTAAAACAATACTAACACTTCATATAAATCAAACCTGTAGTGCTTATTTTGAGGGAAAGTCAGGAAATTCATAACTAAAGCTGAAAATTTATGCTAGACTTGTTTTGAAACGGAGTGATTTAGATACCCACTCATACAGTAAATCCTGGACAAAACAGGGGCTCTTATTCAATTGTGAACTGTAAGAATTATAATAAGGCTGAGTTACAGCTCTTGCTCTGATTTCCCAGTTTAAACTGATCTGAAGAAAAAAGTACCCTAACAAGATAGTTTAGGCTACCTAAAAGGTAATATAATAAATCCTAATATCTTAGTGTGATTTACCAAACACATATTTTGGGAAACTATCAAGTCTTCCTGAATCTATCAGGCTCTGGTGTAAAGACATTCAAAGAGACAAAAGACCACAATTTGATATCAATCTAGTAGTAATTCACAGTGTGTAAAACAAGGTGTGAAAAATTAATAATCCAGCAAAAAAAAAAAAAAACTTCCTTGAGAAACTTATTTACTACCGCTTATGAAAGGTTGCAACATGGATCTCTGAAACTGTACAGTCCATGTATGAAATATGTAAAAGGAATTTGAGGTGTTGCATCTCTTTTCTGAGAGCAGGTTAAAGACAGAAGAAAATGTCATAGCTTGACCGTGATCAAAGAGGTCAGGTATATCCCATTATCTTTCCAACAGCAATAACAACAGACCCAACTTGTGCCGCATTAGCTCAGTGATATGCAGAAGAACTCGTGTCCCACACCACCACCACCCCTTTTTGTTTTCTTGAATAAAGGCATACACTTCAGGTAAGTGTTGCTTCAATATAAAAAAAAATAAAAAATAAAAAATGCAGTATGTGGGCACCCTGCTCACAAAGCATTCAATTTTGACTGTTTCTATAAAAGTCCTAGAAATAAACAAGCAGCATAAGTCTTCAAATTCAGAGTTTATGTTGAAGTTTAAAGCAATTCAGTCTGCTAGGCAAGAACACATTTCACCACACAAACCATTCTATTGTTACACTGTGACTCAACGAGAAAATACAGATATCTTTTAAAAAAGCTGCTTCAATATATCTGGGAGGTTAATAAACTACATGCCTAATTAATATTTTTTTGAGTTAACGAAACATTACACAGGCACTGAAATTTTTCAGATAACTAATACATTGACCTAAAATATAATTTCTCCCCCTGCATTTTCACAGGTTGATAATACTCTACAAAAACGCTTGTAACATCCTCATGATATTTTTACCTTAAAACATTTTACTGTTTGGATTTCGATAGGGACAAGGAGCCACATTCACACAAAGACTCCATTATGCCAGATGATTAATCAACACAGAGCTGAGTAACAATTCCTGCCCCAAAGATCTTCTACCTTAAGTTCAAGGTAGGTACAGATGAGAAGAGAAAGCACAAATAGATGAGACAGTAACTGGTTTGCAAAATAAGTAGCTGCAGCTTGATTCACGCTCAGATATTTTTTTACTCTCAGGATTTAGAGAAAATCTTTAAAAATACAGACAATTTAAAATTCTGTGTAGAAGGCTTCTAAAGCCACAAATTAAAAAAAACAAAACACCTCAGCGGATCTGGAATAACCATTCACAGCAGTTCACCTCTTTCTCGACTCAAAGGCCCTTCACTGAAACAGCTCTGCTTGAAACAGAAGATTCTTACTACAGGCAAAAATATTTATATTGTCACATCACTGTAAAGAGATACAACAACACAGTCAAAGATTAAAAAATAAAATTTTAAATCAGAGGTGCTAGTCTGAAGGTTCCCAATCCTAAAATCATTGCATTAGTAGCTTAGAATAACATGTTTAGTTGAAAGAATTTTCCAAACAAGACCATAGGTATTTAAATTCAATAGGGTAATATCTACCAGAAAGCAGTATAGGGACAGTATTGATGTTCCTAAAACATAAGCATTTTAAGAACACCCTGAAAAACATTCAAGTCCACTAACAAAAGTCAAAACATGGATAAGAGATTCTTGCTAGCCATCTTTGACTTAAGTCCGCCATCTGGAGAAAAAAACAACTCCCCAGATCTGTCTCTTTCGGCAACTCATTACATATTAGACATTTATTTGCAAAGAAAAATAAGCAGTCATTAGAAACAGAAGGGAGAAATCTGGACAAACTTCAGTTTAATTTGTTAAATTTCAGTTTAATTTTAATTATCCAGAGAAAATGAAAGTTCAAAGTGGTTATTCAAATCACTTGGGCTGAGCAAGTGAAGAAAAATCTTTCAGCAATTTTTATATTGTTCTGAAAACACATTACTTAAAACCAGCTTTTTTAATGTAACTACAAATGATCAACTTTTTTGAAGTGTCTCATTTTTGTTCTAATACAGGCATATTTACTCTTACTTTCAAGTAAAACAATTTGCTCATGTGAGACAAATGCAAATGAGAGAGCTGTTATGATCCTAAACTGAATGTGAAGAGCCGTGCAGCGATGTACAGCTGAGTACTCGAGACCAACAAAACAACGTTCTGACAATCCCACAGAACAAAATTTAAGAACAATCACCACCACCACCCCCCGACAGCCCACCTCAGCAGCAGGGGAATAACCCATTCTCATGGATGAATGGCGTTGGCAACCATGGCACAGCACTAGATCTTATCTCGTCCTAGATCTGGCCTTGTCGGACTCCTTGTATGATTTCTAGACAAATGCTAATCTTGTGCGTTTAATTACTATTATTACTGAAGACAGAACAAAGATCCTCACTGAAATATTTTTAGGTACTTCTAATTTTATCATTATTTGCAAAGTGCAAACAGAAATCCTAAGGAGGCGGCTAATTTCAAATAAAAGGAGCTAAAAAAACCAGAGGCTATATCAACAGGTTCATAGATTTACGAAGAACTTCAGGAAGTCACCTTCTTCCATCCACCTGACCTAACACAATATAGCACTCTCTGTTCACCCCAATCCTAAAGTCTCTGATGATGAAGGCTGCACAACTCCCAAGCAATCTATTCTCTTCCTCTCTTCTCTATTGCAGGGCTTTTCCTTTGCTTCTAACACAACATGTGAGGTTACTCTCATTGCCTCCGATACATCAACAGAAAGATTAAACACCCGCTTCTTAACTGCAAGGACTTCTTACACTTCTGAAGATCTGCATCTCTTTTCAGTCCTTTCACCCAGATTAAAAGAACACTCTCTGGCTTGGTGTTTCCTAGTAGGTAATTTTTTCTGGATGTATGATCATTCTTCTTGCTTTCCTCTAGCTGTTCTGCCTTGGGCCACCTATTTGAACTCAAGTGCTCCAAATTACATACACACTGCTCCTGCGGAGGCTTCTCTAACGCTAAATACAGGGGAGGGATCATTTCACACGCCTTGCACAGCATCTTCCACTTTGTACAATCCCAGTATGGTATCTGGATTTGCCTCGCTGTGTAAGGCTACTGGTTCATGTCAAGGTTATGAGCCATGCTTTCATCACGTCTTTCCTACAGGACAGCTACTTATTTTTTTCCATCTTTCTTCATCTTTTTTTTTTTTTTTTAATCATTGTTCCATTTGAACAAACATTGCAGTCACATACCGCTGCTTAACATACACTGAAAATGTTTGTGTTAAATCAGAGGGGAAACTCAGACTTTAGAATTTATTTGGTTTTCTATTTTGAAGATAAAAAAATGCAAACAACATAGATTGGTATAATTTTTATGTCTTGATGAGATGTGATCATATCAAAAAAAGACAGCATTCCTGTTGCTCACAGCAAATTATTCATAGGAGCAGGAGATGATTACTTATTCTATGTCCGCATAATAGATGTCTAGAAATCAGAGGACATTTTTTCATGCTCCAGGAAAGGCATTCTGCTGGAATGCCTTCCACTAAGTTTTACTCACCAAAGTAGTACGGAAAAAAACTGGCATTTTTTGAGAGCTTAGCCTTTGCCATCTTTCATACAAATTACTTCTAGCATCAAACCAAGTCTGTAGAAACTACTACTCCACATAGTTTTTGCTATGAGGCTGTTCCTGAACTTGGAAGTTTTCAAAGGTTGGTTTTAAACATACCTATCAATAAGTAGCAAAAGTTCCTTTGAATTATGTATGATATTATAATGTAGATGCTACCTTCCCCCCCCCCTTATTAACTGTTTGCAGTAGTCCCATGTATATTTATGAACAGACTCACGTTCTTTATACCTCCATTTTAACAGAATCATAGATTGGTTAAAGTTGGAAGGGACCTTCAAGATCATCGAGTTCCAACCCCCCTGCCATGGGCAGAGACACCCCCCACTGGACCAGGTTGCTCAAAGCCCCATCCAGCCTGGCCTTGAACACTTCCAGGGATGAGGCATCCACAACTTCCCTGGGCAACCTGTTCCAGTGTCTCACCACCCTCACACTAAAGGATTTCTTCCTAATATCTAATCTAGATCCACCCTCTTTCAGTTTAAAGCCATTATCCCTCGTCCTATCACTACATTCCCTGATAAAAAGTCCCTTCCCATCTTTCCTGTAGGCCCCCTTTAGGTACTGAAAGGCCATTATAAGGTCTCCCCGGAGCCTTCTCTTCTCCAGGCTGAACAACCCCAGCTCTCTCAGCCTGTTTTCACAGGAGAGGTGCTCCACCCCTCTGATCATTTCTGTGGCTCTCCACTGGACCCATTCCAACAGGTCCATGTCCTTCCTGTGTTGAGAACTCCAAAGCTGGGCACAGTGCTCCAGGTGGCGTCTCACCAGAGCAGAGGGGCAGAATCATCTCCCTCGACCTGCTGGCCACGCTTCTTTTGATGCAACCCAGGATGTGGTTGGCTTTCTGGGCTGCCAGTGCACATTGTTGGCTCATGTTGACCTTCTCATCCACCAACACCCCCAAGTCCTTCTCCTCAGGGCTGCTCTCCAGCCATTCTCCACCCAGCTTGTACTTGTGCTTGGGATTGCCACAACCCACATGCGGTACTCTGCACCTTTTAATAAGGTTTTAGTATCATCCTAACCAATTTCCATTTGGATAATCCCATACTTAAGAGTTTGGCTACTAAAACATTACTCAGTAAAGGGTTTACAGTAATGGGGTGAATCACACCAGTGACTTTTGTTAACCCCTAATTTGTGCATCATTAATGGCTGTGCCACCAATTTTCAGAATTAGCCATCCTACCCATTTCTACCTGTGATGAGACAAGATAATTGAAAAAAGTTTAACACTGGTTTTCATTAAAACCAATTCATTTTTAAAAGAGTAGTTTAAGAGAACAATACTAAGCAAAGTGCTTTTGCCCCTAAATTATTTTGCTTTTGCAATCATGGCCTCAGTAATGATTCTATTAAGATTTAGAACGAATGACTTTTTAATATTTTAGACTTCAAAGTATTATATTAAACAATATAGGAACAGATTCAAATGCACAACCCTGCAATTATATAAAAAAATACAACTTCTCTAAGCATGAAACACAAGTTAAAAAGGTCTTGCTGTGAAGTTTGTCATACAATGGCATGGGGAAAAAAGAAATCAGAAAGGTCTTGGAAGACAACTGCAAGGTTTTACCAAGTTGTAGCCTGCTTGCAAGAGCACTTTTGTGATATAGTGGTAGAAATTTTTTGCTGTGGTTTATCGCTTCCCAGTTACATCCTCTGACAAGAAAAACTGCAGCAAAAACCTAGTTTCGGGTAGCCTTGCAAAATTCACACCCCATCTCAAGGTCTATGAACTGCAAAACATTTATGCTTCTTAAGGTACATCCACCTTAACAACCTTGTTGATCTTCAAGTAATGGTAACATAAACCAAAGCATTTCCTTATTATCAAGGTGAGATGTTCCCCTACTGCATTCTTAGGGATTGGAACTGACTTTTTTTTGAACACTTTTTGGTTAAAGAAAATAATTCCATTCTCTTTCCACTTTGAATAAAAATGACAACTTCAATGCTAAATAGCACTTTAGCACAATGAAAGTGTCAATACAACCATATTCAAAATGATAATATCAGCATTTTTCTGAAGTTAATTTATTTCCTTGAATTCAAGGATATGCATTCATAATTAAGATAACTTCAGTTGCATTTACTGATTTGGGGCTTTAAAATAAATTATTATGAAAAGACCACCACAAACAATAGCTCCACAGAACTGAACATGTATTAAATCTAAACATTAAAGTCTTCTTTTTAATTAAAAAACAAATGAATTGTGAAAAGCACTGGAAAATTAAGAAAAACTAATTTAATACTTCCTGTTAATTATCTTCTTATAAAAAACATCTCAGAGTTGTTTAAAAAAAAACAATAAATCAAGCATCTAAATAAAATTCTCATTAAAAACAGGAACTGTTAAAATTACCAGTAACAACTAAACAAAAATAAAACCCTAAATTATCAAAGCACACATGCTCAAAATTTTCAAAAGTACAGAGAGTATTTGGATAGGATAGAAGACAGAGGGACATCGTATCTATGCCAGGGAGGCCTTCTGCTAGTTACCATCACCATATTTTATCTCTGTTTCAGCCTGATGAAAGCTGTTGGCCTTACTATTACATTTTTATGCACTGAACACACTCCAAGAATTTCTTTCCATTGCTGTCACTCAATTACTGCCAACTTGGGGCAACATAACTTTTTAAAGCCTGCGCAAAGCCTAATAGACAGGCTTTTCTATCACTTTCATTGGAACTGAATTGAAAGTGAAATTAAAAAAACTAATTACACTTTCCAAGCCAACCCTCCCACTCCCTAAAAATGTACATCAGAAAAAGCTGCAAGGCGTGACTTTCTGTACTAAGCCTCCAAAGAAGGA
Source organism: Numenius arquata (assembly GCF_964106895.1). Classification (NCBI taxonomy): domain Eukaryota; kingdom Metazoa; phylum Chordata; class Aves; order Charadriiformes; family Scolopacidae; genus Numenius; species Numenius arquata. Next base: position 119,324,266 of record NC_133576.1, read on the forward strand.
AAGGTGGATATCATAGGCAAAACCATTATTAGATTGGGGAAATCTAACATGTCAAGTATCATTAATACATCATTCAAAAGTGTAATAACAAACTTAATAAATTAAAACAAATAGTCTTGCAGAAATTTATTTCCTGTGTGTTTTACTACACAAGTGATTACTGCATCCATAGGTCAGGATGACTCTGGATGCTGTGGACACATCAGAGCAGGACCAAATGCAGGAGGAGAGAGAGCATGCACTGAAACTGAATTATTCCAGATATAATTCCATCTCCTTTTTCAATTCAGAGTTCTGCCTCACAAGTAAGGATTTTGAATGGGTAATAAAACCATCAAGTGCCATTTTTGCTCACTCATTTCGCTGGAGCAGCTTCCACTGGTAACCTCATACTTTCTAATATTTTCACACAACGGAAGAAAACTGCCTTATTTACTCTTTGGTTTGCATGCAGTTGTGGTAGCCCACGGCACCTTCCTTAACAGCCCTATTTTATTTTTGGTTTTCATTTAATTAGTACTCTCATCACTTCCATATCACCCTACCTGTATTGACTAACGCATAGCTCCCCCTGTTCTGAAGAAAAAAAAAAAAAAGTGTATTACTATGCACTTTCCAGTGGTTGTCTAGGCTTTGTTCGTGCTTACTCGTTAAAGCATCTTTGTGCACAGAACAAACACAGTATTTCAAACAACACCCCAAAGATTATGTTTTGTGCCACTCGTGTTCTGAGCAAGTCAGGTGAAGTTGGGAGTTCATACAGAGCAAGTTTTTATATGCAATAAGCATGCCCTGTTTATAAAGTGAATTTTTCAGAGTACTTTGAAACTGCTCAGATTTAATCAAAGGAATATTTTCTTACTATCTTTTCAACTTTTCCTCCATATTATGAGTATAGATCATTCGCATAGATCATTGCATTTTCTTTCGACAGCAGGATGCAGACAAAATTATTACAGCTATTTCCTGTATTTTGAACAACTTATATTCCTATCTTCCACAGCATTTTACACAGTGATAACTTTGCCACAGCCTTAAAGTAGTTAGTATTAAAAAAACCCAACAGAACTAAACCAGCAAACTGCACTTAAGTGTTTCTAAAAAATCATACTCTAGGGTTTTTTCTAAATCCTACTGCAGGGTTTTTATTGACTAAGCTTACTTCAAAGGCAAGTTTGTGATCAAATAGCTTCCGGCCCTCTCATGTCAGAACCAAAAACTATGTTGATACTTTTTCCATCTAGCTAGTACAGCTCTTTACCTTTATTAGAGGAATTAGAACTGAAGTTTCTAGAATGCCTTTCCTCTGTAGAAGTCTTACCTCTATTTGTATTTATATAGAATCATAGAATTGTCTAGGTTGGAAGGGACCTTTAAGATCATCTAGTCCAATTATCAACCTAACTCTCATAAAAACCATCACTAAACCATGTCTCTAAGCGCTACGTCCACCCGTCCTTTGAATAGTGCCTCAACCACTTCCCTGGGCAGCCCATTCCAATGCTCAATAATCCTTTCAGCATAAAAATTTTTCCTAATATCCAGTCTGAACCTCCCCTGGCGCAACTTGAGGCCATTTCCTCTTGTCCTATCGCCTGTGACTTGGGAGAAGAGACCGACCCCCGCCTCTCTACAACCTCCTTTCAGGTAGTTGTAGAGAACGACAAGGTTTCCCCTCAGCCTCCCTTTCTTTAGGCTGAACAACCCCAAATGTCTGGATATGAGAGTTATCTCAGCTGGTTTCCCTACAGCTACTGCGTGGCAATGCACTGAGATGACTGAGCAAGCCTTCAAACAGCGAAGGCTTACTTACATTACTCTCCTTCCAGCACCATAATCAGGTATCTGGCCGTCTTGGAAAGCCAGCACATTAAAAACCAGACTAATAACAAGAGAACAAGTTTAAAGTCTCAGAGAAGAAACAAATCTAGTATAGTCTGCCCTCAGTTAATGTATTTGCATCCCCAAAGTTTCATGTAATTCGGGCAGGACTTTTGCTATTAAAAACAGTACAACCAGATTCAAACTACTTTTAAAAGTCCTTATATATATACACAGATACAAAAACACCTTTCCTTCTCTGGAGACATTCAAAACCCGCCTGGACGAATTCCTGTGCAACCTGCTCCAGGTGGACCTGCTCTGGTAGGGGGGTTGGACTAGATGATCTCCAGAGGTCCCTTCCAACCCCATGTGATTCTGTGATCTATATATCAGGTATCTATATATGAATGATATTCCTCAATATATTAGTTACATTACACCCATATAATTCTCATTTTTTATTGTGGAACATGCAACACCAGTTGCAGTTTTTCAGCTGTTTTTCCTACAGATTGTAGTAGCAATGCTATCATTTCTCCTATCTCAAACTCTAAAGCACCACCCTGTTTTCAGTTTAGAAGTCATGATGCAATATGTGGACAGATGGGTTTCTGGTGCTGTTATTAAATGTATGTTCAATCAAACAAGGACAAACTTCTCAAAAGCTACTACACTGACATAAATTCTTGAAGAAAGGCACTGAAAAGGCCTGCCTTGATTTGACAGGGGAAGAAGTAGAGAGAAAACAAAAGCAGTAGTCTTCACAACAGCATTTATAGCCATATGAAGAAAAACTATGATTTACTTTCAGGCTGTAGTTTGCAGTTCCCCTTACGCAAGGGCTCTTCACTACCTGTTAACTGGGCTGAGATCACAGGTTAAAAATTATTTGATTTACAATGATGCAGAAATGTCACGAAAAAATACTCTGCTTCTACTGTTGCTCGTGTCTGACAGTTCTGCAGCAGGTAAGTGAAAAACCTCTCACTAAAATATTAATAATCAAGTAACATAACTCTGTGCTGTCCCTAAGACATCTGGTGGTTAAATAAGCAGCCTTACTTTTTCCGTTTCTTTTTTGCATCTTGTACTTCTTCAATATAGAAGTTTCCACTGAGTACAGAACTCCAAATTCGCAGCTTTACCCGCATTTCCTCCAGCCAGTAACAGTCCAAGAGTAAGCCTGTCTAGGTCTGGCCCCATTATTGGCTAGGTAAATTAGCAAAGTTCTTCTAATATATACATTGCTCCACCTGCATCTTCCATTTAAACTTCAGACAAAGACTGTGTTTACTGTAGTTTCAGAACAAGATATGTTCATGAATAGAGCAAAAAAGTGTTTCCAGTATCACCATCAGTTGTAAATGACAAGGTTGTGGGACTCAGCCTTTATCACTGCAGAGGATTAATTATTTTAAGAATTATTTATGGAAAAGAACTACTCAGCTAAGAAGCAAGGAAGTTATTGATAAACTAAATTTAGGATCCAACAAACAAAACAGAAGTCGGTACATCAGACAAACCGATATAGTCAGGCCCTTTGGAAACACCTGCAGAAGATAATGAAAGGCTAAAAAGCATTACTCATCTTTATGATACTCAGAGAAGGTTGGACTTGACCATCAAACAAATGAGGCTTTGAATAAAAGCAGAAGTCTAAGAAATGGATTTGGAAAATGTTCTTGAAATTGTGAGATTTTTGACCTCTCCTTGCACCACTATTTTTATTTGAATCAAGTTTATAAACAAACTTTTTACTTGCAATCAGAAAAACATCTACCAAAAGTTCCATATTCAGCATTTCATCTTATTATAAAAAGGAATCTAACAGCATCATGTGGTAAAAGATTATCAAGGACTTTTAGGATTGTTTTTCCATTTTTGCCAAATACTAGTTGCTTGGATAAAAATTATTTTCAGGTGTATTTGTTCATCTCGCACATTATCATAAATCTTGGATTTTTACTCCATCCTTTCATTGAAGTTCAAGAGAGACAGAGAACTACTGGAGAGAGTCCAGCGTAGGGCAACTAAGATGATTAAGGGGTTGGAGCACCTCCCTTATGAGGAAAGGCTCAAAGAGCTGGGGCTCTTAAGCCTGGAGAAGAGAAGGCTGAGGGGAGACCTCATCTATGCTTACAAGTACCTAAAGGGTAGGTTGAAGGATGATGGACCTGGACTCTTTTCAGTGGTTTCCAGTGACAGGACAAGGGGCAACGGGCACAAGCTGGAACATGGGAAGTTCCATTTAAATATGAGGAGAAACTTCTTTACGGTGAGGGTGACAGAGCACTGGGAACAGGCTGCCCAGGGAGGTGGTAGAGTCCCCTTCTCTGGATATTTTTGAAGACCCGCCTGGATGCAGTCCTGAGTAATGTGCTCTAGGGAATCCTGCTTTGGCAGGGGAGTTGGACTAGATGATCTCCAGAGGTCCCTTCCAACTCTGACAATTCCAAGATTCCATGAAGGCTTTCAGGTTGGCTAAGCACGATTGCCCCTCCATAAATCCATGCTGACTACTGCCAATCACCTCCACGTCTTTCAAATGCTTGGAAATGGCTTCCAGTAGAATTTGATCCATCACCTTCCCAGCGATTAAGGCAAGAGTGACTGGCATGTAACTTCCCAGATCCTCCTTCTTGCCTTTACTGGAAGATGGGAGTGACATTTGTTTTTTTCCCCTCAGGAACCTCCCCTGATTGCTATGACCTTTCAAAGAGAGCAGCCTCACAATGATTTCCTTATATTAAGCAAATGATTTTATGTATCTCTATAGGCTTCTCTATGGTGAATTCGAAGATCTCCAACTAGTATGCCTTCTACTTTCCTGATTGGAAGGCTGGCAGTACTGCAGCAATAGATGCTGTATTTCTAGCTTCAAATCTGCATTTCTACAAAGCTGACAGACGTTACTTGATCAAGAGCTTGACCTAACAGGCCACTGCCAGCAGCAATGGCCTAGAAGAAAGCAAGCCAAATGGATTCTCATTTGCACAATAGCCTTTGGTTTTGTTATTTTTTTTTTTTTTTTTTTTTTTCTGAAAAAGGAAGTTTGTTTGGGGTTTGTGGGTTTGTTTTTTGGTTTTTTTTTTGGTGGTGGTGGGAAGGGAGAGTCGGGTTTGGGCTTTTTTGGTTTTGTTTTTGTTTTGTTTTTTTTAACATCACTGGTATGAGCATCAAGTACTTCGTTTCGCAGTCTCTTCTGATCATTTCTACACTTTGAATAGTTACTGGTTTGAAAGTTTAACCTAAAACATAAAGAAAATGCTCAGAGCGGCAGGCAAGGGAGTAGTCAGGTTCCCTGCAAACAGCAGCATTAAGAAACACTAAATAATGTTATTTTAACTATAGAATATTTAGAATTATAGTAAATTACAACTCACAGGAAAGGACGCTGTTACAGTCTATGCAAGAAAACAAGGTTCTGCCAGACACGTTGTTCTTTTGTGGTCCCAACAAAGCACACACACAATGAAAAACACCTTGGAAACAAAAATCTTGGGAAATGCAACAGCTGACAATTAAAACAGTGACTGGGTTTGGGCTGGGTTTTGGGTTTGCTTTTTTCCCTCCTCTGAAGCAAATCACCAAGAAGTCACTATAATACCTTTTGGGAAATAATGCCTATTATCTGTTTATATACTTAAATAGGGTAGAAGACCACTCTGCTTTTAAAAGCTGCCAACTTCTTTCAAGTAATGCACACAGCTTTTCCTACTATTTGTTTTTAAGCATTCAAGTTAATTCCTTCAAATGACCAGTTTTGTAAGCACTAGAGCAGGACCAAAGGGCATTCCTGTATTTCTGAAGTAATCCTTGAATATCGGTGAGGGAGACATCCTTGGATTCAAAAGCTCTAATGCGGAAAATGGTAAATCGGCAGGGTAAAAGTTCCATATATTTAACTTTGCCTAACGCACATATTTAAGTGATTCACAGCCAGAGCCTGTAAAGTGACTAAGACATTGTCTACAAATAAACACCCTGAGAGTGGCTTCTCCTCATTTATTGTTAAAAGAACATCTTGATCGTTCCCACTAATCCCAAACCTGGCAGCAGGTATCCTTGGGAATAGTCCAGGTCCCAGGAAGCTCCTTTCCAACTGTATTAAAGTTTGTCAGCTTGAAAGCTTATTAAAAACAGTGCTCATCCCACAGCAGCAGTTCAGCTGAGCTGTACCCTAGGAACACATTAAATAGGCTGCAGTATCCTGTGCTAGTGTCAGTTTGCGAATGGTCACATCCGCAGCGACACAATCCCAGACTAACTAGGACATGGAATTTAATGACAAAGGCTAAGAGATTGTCATTCCTTTGGCAAGAGACAGGAGGAGGGGACTGGGAAGCAGGAGACCCCTCTTCTGTATCTGGCTTGCCAAGTGTCTAGCACCCACTAATACCATCCACAAAGAAATAGGCCAGGGAATTTAGTCTGAAAATCTGTGAAGAAAAAAAAAGTTTCATCATGGTGTCTCAGTACTACAAGAGCTGTGAGATTTTCCTGGTTTTTTTTGTTTCAGGGTAGTTTTGGGTGGGATTTTTTTGGAAGTCAGGGGGTTGGTGGTATGCTTTTAAGCTGTACCACATGAGTGCTTAAGTAGCTTCCGTGCAATATTATTATTTTTTAAATATATTATTGATTTTAATTGCAGAATAATCTTTCTGTTGCCACACAAAACCAGTGGAGGGGTGCTCATCTCTCAGCTGAGACTGGATCCTCACTGTGTGGGCAGGCCTCCTGCACACTAATATCAAATAAAGACGGACTTTTAAATGTTAACAAGTATGGCATATTAATTGCTGTACCATGCAAAGGGTCCTCTATTTTTGAGCTCTTCACTTGAAGAAGTCTTCCAAGCATACCGCCAAGTCCATCCTCTCTTCCTCATGCTATTGAGGAGGCAGATTGATGGAAGCAGATATACAGCCAGTCTTCTGCTTATGCTTATTTTTAATGTGGAATAAGCACTTTGAGCACAGGAAGAAGCCTGATAGCTGGATATCATAAAGTGGAAAAAAATACTAGGAGAAGTCAGCAAAATGCAGTAGGTTTCAAGCACGCTTGATAACTAAATTCAAAATATTATTAAAACTATAATTGATGCACATTGTGGTAATTACATGAAGTGTTCTTATTTCCTTCCTGCTACAGTCAGAGCATGAATAAACAATCTGCTTTCAATTGCTCTCAGTCATGGAATTAAAAAAAGCCGAAGAATATGCAAGTCAAATAAGAATTTTTTAAAGGACTGACATTTATTTGTTGAAAAATTTTACTGGTATGTTTCAAAGACATATGGAAAGCTAACTGCTCAAGCACAGCACTATTCAAAGATAACAAATATAATCAACACCTCCCTTGCTCTGATGGAAACCGTGAATTGGCTTTCATGTAACCAGCAAAAGAAAAAGAACAGCGAAGACAGTTGACTATTTAAATAGTTAAGTTATTGCTAAGATTTTTATGCATTTCCTATGTAAAAGATGAACTCGGACTAGAAAAAACACAATAGACAATTATTGTCTTCCTACAGTTTTTACTGTTTCATACAGAATATACTCACTTTATCCAAATCTTGCATGAATGAAAATTCCTCAATTCCACCATTATGAAGACAAATTTCAGTCTAAGTTTATGTGCTTTCAATAGCCATTGAGTTTTACTGCCTGATTTGTGGATGCTAGTAAGAAAGGAGTTACTTTATGCTGTATTTTTTTTCTTATCCTATGGGAGAGATGTAGCAAAGAACAGATTTTTCTGCTAAAGTACTATATTCTTTAGCTTCCTACCACCTCCAAGCACCATCACTCTTATAATAGCTAGTATATGAAATGAAAGCAAGCACGTTGCTTAAGCAGCTCTGTGCGTGTATCTGTACATACACATCTAAATCTAGGGAAACATAAAACATTTAGAAACTACAGCAACACCTATCATTTTAAAGGCACAGTAGGAGAAACATAATAAATCTGTCCAGCCATCCAATCAGGAGGTAAAATTGATTATTTAACACCGATATTCATGAAGGCTAATATTACAGGTAGCCTGGAACAGAAACCACATCTAAGAACAAGCATTAACATCAGTTATTTTGCTTTGGATCAGAATATACATGCTATTGAAGCCCCAACTTGCAAGCCTAACTTTGCACCAATATGCCCCTGTCGTGTGAAAACAAAACACTAGGTAAAATCCCTTCAGTTTCTCAGGCTATTTCCAGGGACCCTGATAAAAGGAATAAGGTATCTGACAGACACAATTTTGTCTTTTCACCTGCATAAAACACATGCCTTCTAAATTCAGCTCAAACTGAATGGTTTCAAAACAACAAACCCAAAGGTTTCCATGGATGAGGCAGCACAGCAGCCCCTGCACAGCATTTAGAGGATTCTCACCGACACGGCTTGACAAGGTTCCAGCGGGAAGACCTCTCAGACTGCCTCAAGCTTTTGGTCTCTTCCTCAGATTATCAAAAGATAGCCAATTGTGATGGTGGTTTTTCTGCTGGAAGAAATCTTCATGCTGGACTGAGACCACCAACTCATTTCACATAGGTCAGAAAATGAAATGGTAATAGTTTTTCGCAGTTGCCAGCTTAAACTGTATTTGATCTACAGACCTAGATGTGAAAGGCTCTGTAATAAATTACCAATCTCCTGAGCCATCCAGTTAACAACACACATGGTTTTCTTTTTAAACTCAATTACACTTAAGTTCATAAGTTTTCTGAAACTGTAGAAAGTAAAACATAAAAAAAATTTAGATTCTTGATGACAGGCCATTTGTTTTCTGTATGCCTCTGAAAAAAATATACTGAGGAGTACTACTGCAGACAGAACATTAGAGTAAGACGTTGTATTTTATTTTAAAACAAAGTGTGTCAAAGGAGAAACATGCACTATATATTTCTACATTATGTTTTGCTCCACTATTTCATGAGTCATGACAAAGCCACAATCTTTTTGAGTTTTTCCCCTTAGTGCTGCGGCTTTTGTTTCATTTTGAAAACCAGGAGGAAACTAGAACCAATATTCACACCATTATTTTAACAAAGCAAAGCTTCCTTATGTTTCAGTTCTGAAAATGTTATTTGTCAAAGACAAATTTTTTTCCATCAGTTTAAACAGAGACTAGCACTCTGTAGAAGCATTTATTGGGCATGAAAATAACAACCAAAAAACTAGTCATTCACTACATTTCCGGGAACACTATTAAAGCTATTTCAAAGACAAAAAGTGGCTCTAGGACAGTAATAAGGAAGCCGGACTTATTGCACCAAGCATAGAATAGCACTGGTATTAATGACTCATGGGAATAAAAGGTCAAACTAATGATACTCCCATGCACTAATGAAATTTCAGTCATTAGAAGCATCACATAGAGATAGTTATCATATTTTGAGAGCGTTTTTTTCCATTTACCTCTAAGAATAAGAGCTACAGACAAGTGGGTCAGGAAAACTACCCAACTTTACGACAACAGACAGAACCGGCCGAGCCAGCTATGGGCATATTTCAAAGGCAAATATATAAGAAATGGTGAGGTTTACAAATTTAAAACACTTAACAGAATTTGCTGGTTAAGAAGCACTAACTCATGTTCAAAATGTTTTGCTCATGCTGTAGTTTGGATAAGCATTGGTTTATTTGCAGAAGTCTTTGAAAGTTGGCGTGGCTGTAATTCTGATAGATTATAAACACCAGGAGAAGATAATGGCCTTCAAAAGTTACCTTCATAAGTAAAAGTGATCATTTTAGGGAGTTTTTATTTTTTCAGCAGTTCTTACAGCCAATCATCCTCTCCCCCACCTACACACATGCCATATTTAGTTATTTATCTTGCCTGCAGTAATACTACCACAGGCATTTTCTGTACCTCAATATGCCTGGTATTTAAATAAACAATTTTAAAAATAGTTTATTTAGGAAATAAAAAAGGGAAAACAGCCATCTGATATACCTTGCTGTCATAAGCATATCAGATCATAGTCAGCTTTTAAAATCCGCTCTACTAATCAAGGCTGTCTGAATGCAGTATAAAAATATGTACTTATGAGTACGTGTCCTTAGAACAAAGGTTTTTATTTCCCAGTGATTTGTATAAAAAACAATCCTGCCCTCAATCATCATCCCAGTGCTAAAACCCATTGTGGATCCAACTTACCAAATCCCTGTGTAACACCCAGTTAGCATGCAGGTAGTGAATACCATCTAGGATCTGATATAACAGTGACTTCACCATTCCCCGAGGTAACTGAACTGGTTTCTTGTTTGCTTTAGAAGCCCTGTGAAACTTGATTATATGCTGTAAAGGGGAAAAAGAAATCAAAATAAAGAAGTGTAATGTTTTTCTCTATAGCATTACACAAAAATATTGCCAGCAATTCCTTACACAGACAACTTAGGTGGTTTTTTTCAAGCTATTTTCATTAATTTTCAAAACTAGAAACGTTTACATTAAGTACTAGAAAATTAATACTATATGAGGTAAAGCGATCACTGTCCCAAGGAAATCTCTCAAAAATGAAACCAGTTGTTGCTGTGGTTTAACCCTGGCAGGCAGCTAAGCCCCACAAAACTGCTCGCTCATTCCCAGTGGGATGAGGCACACAAACCCAATACAGTTGTCAAAGCAAATTCCCTTGCAGATCACTGATCTTTAACAGTTTGGAGGTTTTAGGGATATTTTTGTTCAGGGGTTCTTTTTGTTAAGATAGGCTGATACCTTGTATATCACAGCACAGAATTAAAAGTACATCACCTAATTTCTTTATTATTTTACTTTGAAGTTTTCTCCTACAGTAGTAATGACACTGTAATATTCAACACCTAATGCCACACAGAAATTCTTGCAAACTGTATTGGCAGCTTTAAGTGTTTAAATTAGAAGCCCAGATTTATTCCTTCTTTATTTACTATACCTTTAAAGCACAGCACTCTCAAAACAGAAGCTGTTGACAGAGCAAAGATATAAATCTGCCCATCTGAAAGCCAGCTACCAAGCCAGGCACAGAAAAAACCTTTTACAATCATAAGTGCATACACAAGCAACGACGTCTAGCAACAATGAGGAGTCCGAAAGGATATGTTGCCTTAGCACTTGAGAGCAAGGTGCCATTAACCTCAATAGCATAAGGTGTGCCACAATAATGGTAGCCATTTCCATGTTTGTCTCCCTTTGAAAGGTGATTTCTAGAACAAACTTTTTCATGCATTCATACTTCTTTTCTGAAATGGCTCACGCTTGTGTGATCATCAAAACAGCCCTGATCTTGTGCATCCAAAACCTGGCACCAAACTTCCATCACGTGTTCTTCCCACATTCCTGAGCTTTCACATTCCAGGTACCAATTCGGTACCCAACTACTCAAACCCCTTTGGGAAATTGCCTTTCCTCTCTTGCTGCAGCCCATACAGCTTGCCCTCCTTTGCTTCAGGCATAAGCTTGACTTTCCTGGCAGGAAAAGGCACAACCCTGCTCTGCCCAAGATAAAAATGGAGCTGCATGGAGGAGAAAAACACTGATGGAAAAGCAACAGTCCCTGCCCAGTCAGCCAAGCACCACATGCATGAGCATCCCTCAGACACAGCCACAAGTTTCACCTTTTCTCACCTCCCACTTCCACTAACTCCAAAACAAATGTTATCTTTCATGCAGCGCCCAGGGAGAAGTGAATCTTCAGAAACAGAAAGACAGATGACTCTCCTGGACCTTTTTGTTCCTGCTCTAATATACCTTGTGCCCTTTTCCCAGCCTTGTTTGGGACCTGCTGTGCTAGATATGCTCAGCCCTGGAGGACTTAAGTCCATAGCCAGCTGACTGGGGCACAGACCCAGCCCAGTCACTGCAACTGAAGCGAGGCCTCTTGCATCAAGATAGAGTCAACAACCAGGAGCTGGTAGAGGTGGGGAGTTCTGGAGTTTATACAGATATGTGCATGTAAACATAAAGGTCAAAGTTGAGGGTCATTCTTAAGTTACTGATATTTTGTTAACAAAGGTGTTCTGCAGTGATTTTGGGTAAGTACGAAGCAACACAGAAATGTCCAAATACAAAACAAGGACAAGTCACTATTAGTCACAATCCTCCAAATAGAAAGCCTTGCGGTACATTTTGAAACAAAAAAAACCTCACGCATTCCTAAGCCTCTGCAGCTTAGCATATCATAAGCATGGGGGAGCAGTGAACAAAAAAATGTACTCGTTTTTTCTCTACATTAGAAAAACATTACATTTAACATTTACATTAGAAAAACGCTTTACTCCATCTCCTCAAGATTTTTGTTTTGTACATCGGCCTTAAGAATGTCTCAGTATTTCAGCTCCTTGGTATTTTTTTTTTTTGCTTTTACTTTATTTTGGCAACGAAATCTCAATATCAACTATTGGAAGTTCCAAGAAACTGAACTGGGAGAAAATATCTCTGATTCAGCTTAGATGAAGGAAAATTGACATAGCAGTTCTTAGGCAAATACTACTGAATTATTCCCAACTACAAGTAAAACAATTTTCAAAAGAAATTAGTTTTAATTTAACTAATGATTTGACTCAACTCATGATTCATACTACACAATTCTTACATGAACACGTACATAAAAATTTCCATCTCATTCCAAATTGCCTCTGTTGTACCTTTTGATACAAATCTTCTTAATATCTTTTAAGGTTAGTATTACAATGCTTGTTCCATTGAGACCAATGCTCGAAATGTATGTCAGATTTAATTTGAGGCAAACGCATACCTTTTTTCAAGGAAGTTAAGGTTGCATGGGATTTTGGATTCTTTACAATGCTACTTTAATTATTTTATTTTTTTAAGCATTCCAAATGTATGTTCAGGTCACAAATAGTGTCCTCAAACCAGGACACTAAGTTAACAGAGGTAAAGGGTATATATCTTAAAACAAATTTGCTCTACCTTCAACGTATTTATATTTTAAAGCTTTATCTTATAATTAGGAATAAACAGCCTTCCTCCCAAATATAAGAAATTTCACCAGATGAGCTGAATAAAAAGTTCTTCCCAGGGAAACACACAAATTAAATTTCAATTACATGCAGTGGCACTACTCTCACTTCGTGTATTCATGAATGGCATGCAATGTAACTAAAAGTCCAAACTGTCCTATTCAGCCAATCAGTTTGTCATTTTTCAAAGGGAATTCACTTGCATAATCAATTCTGTTTTCCTGCACTCTACTTTAGCCATAATGAAGGGTTATATTTGCATTTATTTACCTAGATTTCTAGCTCCTGAGAGCTGAATGCAGATTTTTAGCTTCTTAAAGAGGTCACAGATTAACTGTGTAGCGTGCTTACCCAACATTTTCCACTGCTTTTCCTTTAGTACTGAAAATGTTTCCAACAAACACAGGGCAAAAGGCGATACTGTTTTTTAACCGCTGCATCTTCCCTGACCTTGTCCTTTTCTGCAACTAAAACTCTAAGCCAAGTACCTACAAGCAATTCACCTTACCCAGAGGTCATGCTCAGCGTAGTCAAAGAGAAGCCACACTTTCCTGTCAGCATGAGAAAGAAACACCTTTTGCAGAGAAATGACATTTGGATGTTTGAGCTCCCGCAGCAACTGCAAAATAAAGAAAGTTCACAACAGTTACAACCACACATCCAAAGCTGTGAAAGTGCTGGAAAGATGAATACTTTAATAGTCTTTGCTACATATGCTACAATACGAACAAGTGAAGTTGAAATTTGCAAGTCATGGAAAACAGCACACTTTTTAATGAAAAAACCAGTCATTAGTTTGAAACCAAAGCTGAAAGCAAGTCATAACTCCTTAGGGCATTCCCTTCCTATCCATTTCCTAAAAGTTTATGTCTATGTATTTCTTGCTATTATCCAGGACCAAGAAGACTCTGCAAACAGCCAGCTGTGCCATCTGCCCTGTAATCTTTGATAGAGCCATTTGAGGTATCCAATTTTCTCCTGACTCTCAATTATCTGAAAACACTGCATTTTGGTTGCAGCCATTCAAGGCTGAGTGGGATGACTCATTTAGAGGCTGTCAATGCAGTCAGCTAAAGAAGATGTGGTTTGTAAGATGGAGTCAGCTGATCTACAAGGTCACCACCACCTACAGATGAAGGTGCAACTCCCTCCCACAACATGTATTACACCAGTTATGTTGCTCACAGAAGCAATCCACAAAACACCTCCCAGCTCAGGAGAAAACTAACCCAAACACACAAAGGCGTTAATTTTCTGCTGAGCTCCTGAGCTGAAATGACTCACAGCAGGGACAGCAGACCCAGCACTAGTGGAGGGACACAGCTAGGAGTAAGAACTTTCAGCAGCAGTGAGCCATTAAAACAGCTCAGCTGCTTTAGCAACTATAGCTTTAACCACCACCAAAAGGAAAACATAGTTGAGATGTAGCACAAAAACTGAATGCAGACAGCAGTCTGAGCTCCACTGGTCACATCACAAATATACTGTACTCACACAACTGCTAAGAAAGAAACAAAATCTGACTAAGCAAACTCTTGTCAGGCTTGGCTACCCAAGACTAGATGAATTCTTACCAGCTCAGTCTGCCAGAAGTGATGACATTTTTAATAAAAGGAATGGCTTGGGGTTTTTTAAAAGCCAAGAACAATTTGAACTACTATTTGAATATAAAATAGAAAATTAACACTTGATTTCTGAGATTGAATCTATTTTCAATAAAATAGAATTTTCCTGCTATGTAAATTAGAAGAAACAAGAGATTTCATTCCTTTCTACTCATACCTTTGTCACATATGGTAACATTTTAGCTGCCTCTGAGATCGTAACATGGGAGTGGGTATCTGCATATGTTTGCTTCCTCCTTTTCTATTTCATTTGAGACAGACTCCCATCCCTACTCACTGGCCAGAGTCTTCAGTGCGGCATTTGTAGAGCAAGAGGACCTACAGACCCACAGAGCTTGAATCTCAAGTTTGAGATCACACAGGGAGACAGAGGGTTGAGGAGACAATGCAACATTATAAATCAACGCAGAAGGAAGTAGTTTCAGCATGTTAAACCTCTTAATCTTAAGATCCATAACAGCATTACATAGAGGAACTTTAAAGCAGGATCTGCAAGAAGTGTGGAATTCTGTAAATGCCTGTAATTCCTACAAAGCATAAGATCAGCATGGGGAAAACCAAGAAATGTTTATTTGCAATTTTTAATCAATTACAGGTGGGGACCATCTGCAGTAGGTTGACACCAGCCAGCAGCTAAGCCCCACACGGCCACTTGCTCACCCCCCTCAGTCAGATGGCAGAGGAAGAGCAAAAAAGGCAAGAATATTTGTGGGAGAGGATAAAACTTTAATAAGCAAAGGAAGGAGGAATTAAAAATGAAAAAAGCCACCACAAGTGACGCAAAGGCAATCACTCACCACTTCCCACAAGCAGATCGATGCCCAGCCAGTCTCCGAGCAAAGGCTACCTCCCCCAAAGGGAGGAGAGGCAGAGTGGGAAATAGAGAAAGCCTGGACACTCTACAAGCATCGCTCGGCAACAGCCAAAACACTGGTCGATTATCAATACTGCCTCAGTTGCAAGGCCAAAGCACAACACCATGTGGGCTGCTATCAAGAAAATTAACTGCATCCCAGCCAGGCCCAATACAGCATCGAAGACCATCAGTAGGAGTCAGCCTCTTAATAGCAAATGAGGTTATAGGGTTTAAGGACACATTGTGCCAGTCCTTACAGCAAAGTTGAATCAGTATAAATTCGCAGCTTAAACTTATGCTAAACATTTTATTGAATTAACTATATATACCCACTACTGCATGACAGCTCAGCAACTACGTGTCTACACCAAAATTTCATCAGATTTCCTGTGGCCTGATGACACACTTGTACCAGACACAACAGACTGTTTCTCGATGAAAGAGGCACACACTAGTCAGATCTCTAGAAAATAATGTACAGATCCCCTTCACATCTTCCTGTCCCATTTTAAGTCCATGCTGCTCCTTATTCCCCACGTAGCAGCTATCACCCACTTTAAAAATCCCTTTCTCCGCTCCAGCTAATCAGGCTTAGAGTTCACATACATGGACACATATTCAGTGGTCCCCCAGACTCCACTGCAGACCTCACATCTGGTCAGAATCCAAGCCCAGACGCCGTCCTGCCCTTTCATCCAAGTTCCAGCTCCGATACCAGGTCTCTAAAGATTTTGGTCTCCTCCTGCTTGCTGGCTTTGCACACTTGAAGCTCACTAACGGGTCACACATACGAGCTGCCAGAGAGAGCTGTGTGTGTTCATCTCCTGACCTACGCCCCTCCTGTATTGAGCTTCTGCAGATCTGTGGTATTCTCAGCATCTGGCCCCTGCAGACCTCATCCTGTTCTCACCACCTAGCCCAGCCTGAAGTCTGCTAGCAGGTCACAGAGGCACACACACAACACAGAGCACACCCACACAGAGAATGGTTAGGAACAGACACGGGACTGACTGCAGTGACCATGTAGCCGTGGCCAGACGGGCACACTGCCCAGCAGCCTGCTTACATGAAACCTGCCCCTTATTCCCTCTCCATTTTCCCATGCTTTTTCCTCCCCAATCCACCTTGACAACTCCCCTTCCTGCCTTTGATCCTTCCTCTAAACATCCCACAGAAGTTTTACAGAGTCCCAGCAGCCCCCTCAAATACCCAATAAAACCTCTACCCTCCTGTAAGATCCACAGCAATCTGCTTTCCCTCTCATCCATTACAAAGCCCTGGTTGACTCTTTTCAAGGACCACTTGAGGGGTTCCTTCTGCGGCCCATCTCCCATGTTTTAAGAGTTCTAGCCTTTGTTAGTGTCCCTGGTAGCAGCTGTTATGGTTTGTGCATCTGTGTGCTCAAGTTTATCATTCTTGCTGGTTTTTGCCTTTGCCTTTTATGTTGAATAGCCGTTAACTACCTAAAAGTCTAAAAAAACTACCTAGGTCTGCCTAAAAGAACTGACGGGTTTGGTTAAAGCTAAACAGCCCCAAGGACTCCAGTGAACAGGATGGTTAATACACATCAGCAAAACCATCAGAATAAGGAAATGATTGCTGCAGTGGTGACAGATGATCCCTGACTCACTGTCTTGGAAAGGCTCAAATGCTCCAGGACAGCGATAATGAAGAGCAACAAATGCAAAGGCTGTCTGAAGGACAGAAGGAGCTCATGCAGATGACAACACATCACATGAGCTGCAAACAGTATTTCCAGCAACCTCACTCTCCATGAACCAGGCCTCTCTAGCCCACATGCCTCTCCTACCAGATGACTTGCCTCGTGTCCAGCAGCTGACAGTTCTCTGGAGACAAAGCGGACTGCAGGAAACACAGTATGACCATCAGTGCAATGTCCACCAATGAGAAAGACCACTTTTGGACCTAGTGACTTTGATATCTAATTGCTTCTCTCCACCCGAGTTCAGTTCTATAGAACACAGAGAAAGTCCACAAAAGCTACACATTTGGCTCTCACAAAGTTACCGTCCTTTTCATTTATGTATCACACAATGATTCAAGAGCATTTCCACAGCCAGAAAGGTTTCACTTAAATTATTTGGCCTGGATGCCCGTTATAAGGAAGGGAGCTCATTCAGTGCACCTTCAAAGAAATACAGATCAGCAACTGATGAAGACGCTGACACATCTAGTTTGACTTGAGTGTTACAGTCCCACGTTCCCTGAGTCTTGGTCAGAGTCCCTGAGTCTGGTCTTTCATAAATATTGTTCAAGACACAGCAAGGGCAACAGCATCCCTACATGCAAGTCCTGGGCTCACACTGAGGTTCCTCCACCTTCCTCTTCAAATGCAAAAAATACTCATTCCACAGCCATGGGGCAGCTGGGGGACAGTAAATCAAGTATCCTAACAATGCGTAAGGTTTTTAAATTGCTTCACAAACAAGGACAGAGTGGGGTAAGACAAGACATTATTAAATAATCAACAGCAGCATTAAGGCAGCCTGGCAAAATGCCACATAACTAAGGCAAATCTTTTCTTGCAGAGTGACACTAACAGTAATTACCTTTCACATCAAATATGAGCTGAACTCAGCACAAGTCTCGATGAACACACTCTCCTTCCTCCAGTGATACTCCTACATTTCCCGTACAGCTCTGCACCACTGCAGACGCTTCTCGTGATCCAAGACGCTGTACTGAAGGAAGGCACTCGATATACTGCACTCTCCGCGTGAGCGAGGATTTCTAGCTTTACTGCAAGTGTCATTCCACCCCCACTCTTGATGCTTGCTACTACGTGTGGTCCACAGGGTGCATTAACCTGCTTAGTGTTGCAATACTACCATGCTTACTTCTAAAATTGAGGACAGATTCATTTGCTAAAGCAGTCGGCCAGGTGACCTGGCCCAGAAGAAGTTTCTCTGATGTCCCGTCTCAGGACATTAGCTATTTTAGAAAAGGCAACCCCTTGCTCTCACTGCCTTCCTATGAGTGCTATCGTAGAATCATGTATCATAAAATGGTTTAGGTTGGAAGGGACTTTAAAGATCACCTAGTTGACATCATGGGCAGGGACACTTTCCACTAGACCAGGTTGCTCAAAGCCCCATCCAACCTGGCCTTGAACACTTCCAGGGATGGGGCATCTACAACTCCTCTGGGCAACCTGTTCCAGTGTCTCACCACCCTCACAGGAAAGAATTTCTGTGCAATATGTTTCTCTCAAAACTTAGGTCAGAAAGCTGGCTAGACACAAAAGCCATCGGCAATATCAAGCAAAACATTCTCTTAAACAAAAATCACTATTGTGTCATCTTGCTAGTTTGATGGCGTAAATTCAAAATCTAATCATCTCCTCATGCTTCAAAAAGGCTCACATCAATTCCAGCAGTTCCATCAGTGATCCAGCAACAAACAAATCATATATTAATAGTCACATTATGGCCCTCAGATGGAAAATGGGCAAAGAGGGACTTGGAACAGAAAGCAGATTGCGGTTGATGGAGAAAAAGGTGATTTTCAGACTAGAAGATGACTGACAAAGATTTAGTCATCCTGTAATACATAAGACACCAGTGGAACTACTGCTACAAGAGATGAGTATAAGCAGTAGTGAGACATTACCTGAAATGCTATGCGCAGTTCTAGCCAATTCAGGGAAGATTAATTGCAACTGCAACAGGGCAAAGAAAGCCCAAGCCTACACCCAGGGGAAGGGAGAGCCTACTGCAGAACGGGAAACCAGCAAGCGAAGCCAAAATCGCTATAGCCTGCCAAAACAAAGCCAGAGAAAAGAAACAGTCTCTCTCTCTTTAAAATGAAAGCAGGAGAAGAGCTATTCTAACTATCTGACAATATTATCATAAGGACAAATGGGTATGAAATAGTCATGATTAACTTTGGCTTAAAGGCTGAATAATTAGAATGAAACTCAGCCTTCAGAGATTTTTCTTTTCCTTACAAGTTTAACTTGTAAACAAGTTTAACTTGTAATTTGCTGTATTTCTGAAGGTGCACTTTGTTGTCTGCAAGAGCAGGAGCAGAATATGACTTCAGAGGTGTCACACCCAAAAAAACATTAAAAACCATAAATTTCTAAAAAGAAATAAATAAATAAAAAATGCTCAAATCACTATTCTTAGTTTCCTATCAAAAACTGGAGCTCCAATGTACTTTAAACTTGTTATTTAAACTAAACACCAAATTCTATTACACAAGTTCTTAAACCCCAAGTTGGCTTAGCTGCTATCCAGTAGATTCCAGATCTGTTTGTTTCAATGTAAATATGACTTTACAGTTTTATAGTCTCATGAGTCAGATATTCCACAGTACTAAAAAAGAACAAAATACCTGCTTAAAGTACATGCTGTTTTCCTTTCAGTGTTCAAATGAAAGCTTACAAAGCAATGTAACAGAAGTTATAACACTGCTCACTCTATGAATTTATTATGAAGCTGACAATACGTTTTTGAAGCTCTAGTTCTTCAGATGTACAACTGTGTGAAATTGTTGCATTATTTTCTTCTTTTTTTATTATTTTTAAAGTCTTAAATGTTGCAGAAAGAAGCCTAACAACACAAAATGTGAAGAGAAAAAAATTGCACATTTCTGGTTTTAATTTTTGTTGTTTCCAAAACAAATGAGTCTTAAATGATCCCACTACAAGTCAATATTTATTAGCACTTCTTACATGCAAGCTAAGTATTACAAGAAATGTTATTAAATGTTCTCTGAAAGTAAGGAGGTGGATGAAACTCCCAGATTAGACAGACACTGGATGTCAAGCTTAGTCAAATTCTGCTGTTCAGAGAAAACACGATGATTCCTAAGGACTCCAATTTCTAACATTGAATCAGTATCTTTCACAAAAACTATCCACTTTCACAGAACTAAAAATACTACTACCCTCCCTTTACACAAAATCTCTCAAGAATACTGTTTGTACCTCAGTAACATAGCTTGATAACATACTCAGTCACAACTTATATTTTACATGCCCTACTATTAAAGCATTTGAGAGTCATTAGACTTCCCAAAGAGGGTCAAAATCAAACATTTGTCTTCCTCAATACCTTTCCACCTTTCACCACAGGGAAAGATTGCTAAGAAACCATTACTTGTCTTCTGACATGGGGACTGTACTAATCTAAATGAGTTCTGTGTTTGGTCTTGTGGGAAACTGCTTTACCTGTTAGTGTCAAAGGGACACGACAGCCTCCATAATCTGGGGAACCTACACCTAAATATTGTTTCTTATCACATAGCTGGTACAAGATCTCCTCCAGCAAGCTCACTGGGACAGCCATTTTTTCTTTACCAGGGGAAGATGTTGAAGACGGCGAATCCTGGAGTCACCTAGTTTCAGTTTCTGCCTCATGGGGTCCCTTCCAGCTGCTGCATGCTGCCTCAGAGTCCTTGGTCACCCTCACAACAGCTCTGAAAAGAGCCCTGAAGCTCTTCTTCCATCCCCTCCTCTGGCAGAGGGGAAGGAGGCCTGACTATCATGTAATGACATGTTTATGTCACCCAGGACATGGAAGGCCCCGTGTGCAAAGAGGACCAGTTCACCTCTACAGTAGCTGCCTCCATCGAGGTCAACTCAGCCAAGACCATAAGTCAGCAGCTTCGTCCTCACCTGCCCATGGACAAAGGCCTGCCACTCTAGCTTTGCCTCTTCCTTTCTGCCACCGTCCAGCCCAGAAGATGAAAAGCCAGGGGGGTTGAACAGTTTCAGAGGTGAGCAGGATTGCTGCAGAGGCTTCCCCTTTTGGGGAGGAGCAGCAGTCATCACCAGCTATCTCTCCACTTACTGTCACACTGTCTGGGTACCGCGTGCATGCTCCCTGCAGACCCAGCCAAGTTCCTGGCAGAAGGAGAGCTGTACTGGGCCCTGAGCCTCCTGCCTTGGACATAAAAATCACTACTCCCCTTTCTTTTCCTAATGCTCAGACATGTGAGCATTAGGGTACAAGTCTGCATTATACCCAAACCAACCCTGCAGGTTCCCACCACTTCCCATGCGCCAAGTTAAGACCAAAGGATGGTTCAACTCAGCTTACTCACACAACAGAAAGCCAACAAAACCGATCATTTTCCCTTCTGTAAAGATGAACTTCCTCATCCTACAACCACACTATCACTAGATCCAACACAGAGGATATCACCTTTTGCGATGACAGCCTGCATTTTTTACAATAGGAAACAACAAAATCCTAGGAACACCCAAATGCCTCCAAGGCAGACCGACAGAGTGGAAACAATCAAAGAACCCAGCTAAGTATTGTTCTGTAGTTTTCTGTCCCACCCTTGGGACAGCCTCAAGGCTGTTCTAACTTGTACAAGCTGGCTATGGTGCTTGAAGGACACCACACAGACAGGAGACAGCCAGAGTTAAGCATTGTCCATCCCAGCTCTGCTTTGTCCCACTCAGAATTTCCATCACTGAGAGCATCTGTCACCATATCTAGCACTTCCTCTTCAGAGCCAAGTCAAAAACTAATGCTATCATATAAAAAATACTATGTAGTGTTTTTACACACAAACAAGCTTTTCAAGGATATTTCTGCCAATCAAACCAGGCAGCAAAAAAACAAAGCTACATGGAAGTCCCACAAAAAGTAAAAAAACAAACCAAAAAAAGAAAAAAAAACCAAAACACCCAAGAAATTTCTCACTAGCCAAAGGAAGCATAGGCAAGTGAAGTACTTGCAAACCTGCTAAAACTGAATGAAAAATGCTAATCAACAAGAAGAATGTCAGAAAGTCACTTGATTACTTTAAAATCTAAGACTCCTGTATAGGAAACTGCCCAACTCAAACTCCTGAAGCTCTATGTGAAGCCTGGTTAACTACTCCACCTTCCTACAGCCTTGAAGAATTCTTCTTTGCCAACTGTGAAATAGCTTTTGCTGCACTATTCCAGGTGGACAGGCTTTAATGACTTTCTTCCTCATGATTAAATCAGAAGACAGCAAGTGTCTGGGCTTGTATGTTTTGTATATTTTTACACAAATCTTCTTACCATTCTATTCCTCTGCTCTCCCATCTAATACAAAACCACCTTGTGGTATGATGAGTGTGCAGTTTTTAGCGCCTGCTTAAATCCTCAGAAGTGAAAGTGCAGATCACAAAAAAAGATACCCAGAATCCCAGGCAGTTCATATGCCTGTAAAGAACAAGAGATGAGCAGCCAAATGTTCAGTCAAGGTTCTGGAAGAAGCAGCATTCACAAATGCTTACCACGGTGGATGAATGGGGGAAAGATAAGGAAGAATGTAAGCCTACAACTATCTTGATATTAAAGATACTGATTCAATTAGCATAATTAGCACAATAACTGTTAATTCCACCAGTTAGACAAACAATTTACAAAAAAATAATTAAAAAAAAAAACCAACACCCTCTTATTTCAACAGAGTAAGAGACTAGCTAGGGTCTTGAAAATCTAAGAAATAGATCCTCATTCTCTAAGTTCTCATGCTGCAGGAAGTACTGAAACGTAAGAAGAATTTCATATACAAATATAGGTTGAGCTCATCCCATAACTGAGTCAGCTATTTCAACTCAGGTCTTTGTGCCTTTCCCTGTAAGTGATGTATTCCAATATTATTTTATTTTTCTGAAGATCTGACACGGTTCTTCAGCTCATGTGTCTGCATCAAATAGACAGAAGAGTAGGCTGTGGGCATTTCAGTTCAAACATATCAGTTTTGGACTAATCGAGTAACTTAAGTTAGTCGTCATAAACAAAACAAAAGCCATTGTAGAGTTATAAAAACAAAGGAGAGTTTCACTGGGATTTATCAAACTGCAGACTGACTTTCCAGAGTCACAGAGGAAAATATACAAGCTTCAGCTCTGCAGAGAAACTGAAATGGATACATCTCACATGCAAACCAAGTCATCCTAGTTTCTCATAATGCATTTTACACACATGGTGATGTTAACTGGGGTAGTCCAGATTGCATTGTAACAATGTCTGGCATTCAGCCTTGACATTTTAAGTATGACAACAAATAATTTTATTAATTAGATGTACCGGTGACATTTTAGGGCACAACACTGCTGATTAACTCAGTAGCATTTTCATATATACATTACACACACTCACATGATCAATATAAATAGTATGGCTATTATCCTCAATTTGATCCATCTCCGTATGAGGTTCCTTTTTTTCCTTTTACAATATTAATTGATAGAAAAGGGAGAAAAATTCTATTTAACAGAATTAAAATGGACAACACATTCTAGGGAAAAAATTCTCCTGTTAACTCCAAACAGCAACATCAAAAGAACAGTAAGTAAGAGAGATTCAAACCCTACACGTCCATGGTGAATTATTAATTCAACTGCAGGAAAATTCAACTACAGTATCAGCAGTTGCAAGCCAAGAAGCATAACTGGAAGCAAAGTCAACAACAGCTCAAGAAGTGCTGCTTCAGGTTATTCTTTCTACCCCTCCGCTTGCTTCTGGGCTCGACTCCCTTCTTTGCTCTTGACGCCTGCTTTCTTGGCATCTGTGGTATCTTCAGTACGTTCCCCTCCTTCCCCCACTGCCTTCTCTTCAAAGGGCATATGCTGCAGGAGCTCAGAGCAAGGAGAAAGCCCCCCTGCTTCCTGCTGCTCCTCCATCACTACCGGGGACCTCGCTGTCCAAGAGGAATGACCACACAACACTCCCCAAGCCACGCACAATGAGGCCAAATCCTTCCCGACTGTCAGCCAAGTTAGTGATTCCCTTTTAACTGACCGAAATTGAGTTGGGATCATACCCAGAGTAGAGACCTCCCTAACACCAGCCAAGCTTCTGCCAAATTCGAGCAGAACAAACTCATCAAAACTCTTCAGGTAAATCACTGCAAAAAGACAAACAAAATTTCCCTAATCCATCTGAAATGGTAGCTGACACTTCCCAAAAACACTCAGCCTGAAGGAGTCTCAGCATTTAGAAAACTTCCGCCAAAATGGTTGAAGCAAGCAAAATTTAAGACCCTGTTTTCCTTTAGTTCACTGTGGATGTCTGCAATGGCAGGAAGGGTCAGTTTTCATCAATGGACAGGAAGAGCTTCTCCTGCAGAACGTTCTTTGCGCTTCATTTTTTTCACCTCACTCAGTTCAAGGACTGACATGTTTGAAATCACAAAGCCAGCTGGAAGTTGACAAGGTAGGAAAGCCTAGTACTCACTTCAATCCATAAAAACGAAATTAGGGTGGGTATAGTTTTACACTCTTGAGGAATGTGGACTGAAAATAAACTGTTCGTTTCCTACACACACACATAAGTTATATGAATTTCCTTTTAGAAAGCAATTTCAGTTGAAACATTTCAAGAGAAATAAACCCAAGCAGCAGTATAACATAAGAACATAAAACAGTTAAACTTCAGAATACTGGTTTTACCAGTCTTTCTTTGGAAGCTTGTCACAAACCGTAACTAGACCACATTGTTCACCAGTTTCTAACAACACAGAATATAAAAATATAAACCTGAATAACTTGAATATTATTCAAACATTTTCTTATGTGTGTATTACGGCTTCTGAGGCAACAACAACGCCGGTTTAGTTTGAAGCCTTCACTTAAATAGAAGCTAACATGTTTTAATCATTATGAGCCAATAATAACTAATCTGTTTAGGAAAATAACTGAAGTACTAATGCAAAAGTCAGATCAAATACATAATTTAAGCCACTGACTCTAATTATGTTTTTAAGGTGCCGCATTTAAAGTTAATCTGCCCTGAGGCAGGCAGTAAATTGTAACTTAAAAACACTGTCATTTTTAGACAGCAAACATAACAGGTGCGAAAAACCTCCCACGACATCTGTACTTATTTTATACCTCCATGATACAAAATACAAACACCCATAGCAGAATAACATGATTCAGCAAATAAAAAACAGCATGCACTCAAATCAATGTTTTCAATAGTCTGTTTGCTAGTAGAAAGAACTAATGTTACTTACTGCTATTTCTCTGCATGCAGACATAGAAATTCCAGTACCTTCTATTTGCTTTAAAGCATAATCTTTATCATCTTTCCTGTGAAAGAAGAAAAGAAGTTTTTTTAAAAAAATTGCACCATGAATTCCAAGTGAGGTCTTCACCACCATTCAGAGGACAGCTTCTAATTAATACAAGCTCTGCATCTTACTTTCTTTTGATCCTTTACTAGCTTAATGTCTGGATACCCAGCTAAACTATAATCTAACCCCACTGCCTTGGTAAAGCTAAACTATAAATTTGGTCTCTCTACAGAAATAGGGATTTTTTAAAAGCTTTTTTATTTTAAATTCAATGATCATTTCTTCCATTCCTTCCTTCTCCTATTACAAAGAAAACAAACATTTAGAGTACATACTAGAAATAAGTCTAGCTAGGGATATATCTCCCATAAATGCAAGTCTTCCCCATATTTTAATGAATTCTTGAGTAGCCCAGAAGCAACATCACAGTAACAGTTATCTTTTCTTTCCTCTAGGTCACAAAACGTGTCCTAAAATTATGTTCCTACCAAACTAATACAAATACCAAGACCAATAAGAAAACCCACAAGGTATCTGTGCAATATGAAGAATCCAAAGAAATGTTTCTTCAGCATCAAATATGTGTACAACTTAAGAAGAACACCACCTCCCCGCATTCTAAGCAGTTATGCACCTTACATTCATTTATTTAAAATGCAAGCCTATTAGTAGCTCCAGCTACCAAAAGCAAAATGAAGAAGAGATACACTGCAGCAAAAGAAGACATTGAACTCTTGCCCATGCTCAGCCTCAAAAAGCTCAAATTTTTAAGAGACCGAGTGTGCTTGTCCTTCCCACTTGCGGGCTGGCATCCACAGCACTCCTGGGGGACATTGCACTTAACAACAGTTTTGCCTTCAGTATGTGGAGTGCTCCTATAGCCCCAAATCTCCGGGTTACGTAAGAATCCTTTTTAATTTTTTAATGAATTCAGCTTTCACAGCTGTGAAGAGCTGCCCTGAAAAAAAGTGCAACTCAAACATCCTAAAGGCAAATAAAACAAAACTGTAGTTAAGCATTTAAAACTTATGCACTTGTTTCTTCAAGCTTGCACTAAGTATTTGCACTGAATTGCTGTATCCCTACCTGAAAGACACACTTCCCCCCTACTCATCACTGCCTTTTCAATCCCTCAAATTATCAGGTCCCATCCAAGAGATTTTTTCATTGGGTTCAAAGACAACCCACTGTCAGCAATAAGCTTTCAAAACAGAGAAAAGAGAAGAAGTGGGAGATTAATGGTCAAAATCTGAACACAGTTAATGAGGAGGAAAAATGAAACAGCAAGTGGGTGAGAGCAGATTTCAGTAAGAGGGCAATTACATATTTTCGGCAAGATAAAAGAGGGGAAAAGATACAAGGTCTGTCACAAACAGGAAAAAAAAAAAAAGTAGGGAGGACAACGACAGAAAGCATTAAAAAGGTTCCATATAATAAAAACCTAAAACTTCCTTGTCGGGAAGAGAAAGAGCCAATGCTGAACACAAATTCATACCTGGCCAAAACAAGGCGGGAATAGGGCACAACATTCCCCTATTTCTCACCTTAGAGGAAAACAAGTTGCATGAAGCCCAAAAACAAGAAACTGTCATGGCATTAAGCATATAATTAAACTGTGCAACTCAAGGTGACAGATTCTTACAGAGATCAAAAGTATAAATGGATTTCAAACTGAATTACACATATTTACGGTGGACAGGGGAGTACTGGACCACTCCACGAGCAGCTACTGAACATAACCCCAATCCGTTTTCCAGCACAGAGATTTCCTATGCTGCTGACAGAAAAAGATACAGAGAAATTTTCTCAGCCAAGAATCATTTTATCCTCTATCTGCCTTAGCTAGCAATGGCTCTTGGCTCTTACTGGACACAAATATGAAGCAAAATGGATTGGACTAGAGGTCATTCTCATTGCCCTGTGTGCTCATCTACTTAGTTTTCAAGGTGTTTGGAGAGATCTTTATTCCATGAGAAGTGCTACCACATAACTGCTGCTGTTACAAGCATCACCACCAACAGAATATGGAACAAAACAGGTCAGACTAAAGGTTATTCTCAATGCCCTGATGCTTATTTGCTTAGACTTCCAAGTTATTTTAAGAACTCGGTATAACCGGAAATGTTACCATACAACTGGTATTATTACAAACATTTCTGATAGCACCATCTACAAAGAAGCCTGCTTTGCATTTAACATTGTACAACTATTTTTAATAGATGGAATTTTTGCCAAATTAAGTCTGGACTAAAATTTTCCATACCAGATGGCAGACTTTCTCTGGAATTTTTTAGAAAAAAAAAACACAACATACTTCAGCTGTTTCCTAGAACCAAACTTGAAGAACACACTTTCGGTTGTGTACATTAACTCTTTTACAATCACTGCTTTACTGATGAAATTTGACAGGTGGGTTTAAGAATGTACCATTTGGTCTCCTCAAAACAACGGATGAAATAAGAAGTCTCTGAAAATTAATCTTCTCACTTCAAAAGGCAGTTAAAGAACTGAGTTCCAGAGAACCGGTGACCAACCTTGCTCTGCCCATACAGCAGCCCAGGGCTGTGGGGAATTAATCTCTCACTTGTTTGCTCTGCCCCAGCGCTGCATGCAGGAATCAAGGGCAGGTGGCCTCTACCCTGTCCTTACCCTACCCAAGCAGTTTAGAGGAAATATAAGCATGGTAAAAAGAAGGAAAAGAAACCACAATTTAGAGATAAAGCATATTTTTAGTACCACACTATGCTCTCCTCCAGAACCTGAAAAAATAACCAAAGACTTCCAAGACTTAAATTCTCCAAATTATGCATGCAGAGTTGAGATACAAAGTAATAAACCAATTACCAACCTCAGCATAGAACAGATATTAGAGAGGGTTAGGAACATGCCATGGTTACCCATTACACTGTTAGTACCAGCTTTTCCATTAACAAAAGGAAAGCGGAAAATCCTACTTCTACCCTTAAACCAAGTGAGATTCTCTTTATAAAGCTGAGTGTAGTTCATTGGGAAACAACAAAACTGGGGGAATCGTTTTTTACAGGGAGTGGTAAGAGTTTACAAGAGTGTTATGAAGCCAAAGGAAAGGCCAAACAGAGTGACCAAGCTTGTTTTACACAACTTCCAAAAATATTTTGCCAATAGTCTGTTTAGAAACATAATACAGCCCTAATGGCTTCCCCATGGTTTTGGATATGGGCAATTTACTTCTCTGAAGATAAAGAAATGTTCAATGACAAGTCAGAAAAAGCAAACAATAAGAAAAAAAAAAAAGAAAAAAAAAGCCCTGTTAATAAACATCTTCCACAGCCAATAAAATTGGCCACTTAGCAGCTTGTATTTTAAGCACACAGTAAGACTCAAAGCGTAATTCAACTAAATTTCTTCCTTCTAACTGAGAGGTCCTGTTGGGAAAAGCTGTCCATTTTCTCTGCTGCCTGGGAATGAGACGTTAAGTAACTTCAGCAGCTCCTCCACTTACCAGCAGGCTTAGAAAAGCTGGTCAATCTGCAAACTTACTTTCATACCAATATATTCATACTCTCCTGCACTTAAGTCGGCTGGCATCTTCCACACAGTAATACTCCCCCCTAGTAACAGGCAGTTGTGAGAGCGGTAAGAATAAGAAAACTCACTTTGTACATTGCTGATGGAAATAGCAGGGTTTATTGTGGTCAAACGCAAACTACATAACCTTGTGTAAAAATGTCATTTCCTGAGTGTTTCGCTCATTTCTCACATGAGGGACAACATTAAGATCAGAGGCATAAACTTGAAAGAAATGAGTAGCTGCAACACCACTTCCACTGTACTTTAAATGACAAGAACAAATATACCGCAATATCACCATAAAAGAGCTCAACTATCTAGTTTTGTTCCTACAGCTTGAATAAACTAAAACAGAAAACACCACCTTTCAGGGAATTAAGCTACTGAGTATTGTAATGCTGTTTCCAAATATTAATATCTTTGTTAAGTTCTACTGAATTTGGAAGTACAATGGCACCATAGGAAACAGTGGGTCTGTCTGGGGAAAAAAAATCAAAAGGAATAGGAACAGATGCCTGCTGAAGGCGAGCACGCTGCAAAGCTTTCTTAGTACTGCTAGCCTTTATTTAGAAGGATACTTTTAAGCATAAATATATTCAGCAAGTGGGAGAAAATATCCTGCACATGAAGAAAAAGAAGGCTTATCACCTAAAAGGCAGTTTAAAAAATTCAGTTCTACTGTTATTTCATCTCCAGTATCATATATTTTGTAGAAATGTAATGGCACAACATAATATATCCTTTATTCAGATCACTAGGTCAGCTTAAAATTCAATTGAGTAATAAAAATAGCCGAATAAAGTACTGAAGCCTTAAAATCAGTGGTCATAATTCTAAATTTACATTACCATTTAAAAAAGATCTCAAATTCAAAATTAACTGGTCACAACTTAGGAATAGTTTTGTCTTTAAAAACAAAGAAATGTAAAACTTGACTGCAGTTAAACATCTGAGGGAAATTGGCTCTACTGTCTCACAGCTACCACAGGGAACTGTAAATGCAGCATCCATTCTGCAGAAAGCTCTAAGGAACCTGCTAATTGTTTATGGTTGTAATTCCCTATAGAATACAAAAATCCTGATAATTAAAAGGTAAGCCCACCAATACATGATTTTTATTTCTTTTAATTCTACCCTTGAGAATTCCGTTATCATCACTGTAGTAAAAGTAACACATCCTGAGTCAGTACAACTGTCACTGGAGTGATACAGGCTCAGCAGTACTGACTCAAAATTTTCTGAATGCATTAAGCACAGCATTTTGATTTTACTAGCCAGGTTAGAATAAGAAAAACAGAACACCCATGAGAGTAAATTATAACAATTAGGAGACTGACTTGGCATTTTCATTTTGCGACACGATCCCCTGCCTCCTCCCCCAAGTCATAGCAATGTTGTTTTTTGGTTTTAAATAAATTAAAATCAATGTGGTACACACATGACATTCAGTAAAGTCAACAGAAAGAAGTAGTAACTCAGTTTGTTGGAAGTATATGAATACACAAATTCAATTTTTGAAGCCAAAAGATTTTATACATTCATACTAAATGCCAAAAGAACTGCTATACACAGTTCTTATAAGCAGACACTTATATACACACTAAAACAATACACGGTTTTCTAGAAAATGCAGCAAGATGAGGGCAGACTGGTACCCATTTAAACGATGTCTTGGAAGAATAGAATTACCTCTTTTTCCTCTTCCAACACCACATTTATGGCACTAAATAGTCTTGCCTGAATAAGATATTTATACCAGGAGTTCTATTTATTTTTGCATCGTTTCTTTTAACTACAAAACCAGAAAATTAATGTGGTGGAGAACCAAGTGACGAAGAACACAAAAGAGGTTGAGGTTCTTAGTGCCTTCTTGGTATTACTTTTCACATCACGGTCCACTCATAGAACCCACCACATTCCCGAGGCTAGTGGCACGGTCCTAGTGAAAGCAAGTGGAGAAAATCAGATTAGGTACAACTTCAACAAACCGGATACACACACAAGTCCATGTGACCAGGTGGGCTGCATTCAAGGATGTTTAACTTGAGCTGGCAAATGTCATTGCTAAGCCACTCCATCATCTACAAAAGGTCACGGTGATCATGGCAGGTTCCAGATGACTAGAAAAGGGCAAATATCAGAACCCTCTTCAAGAAGGGATAAAAGGTTCAATGATACTATAGGTTAATCAGCCTAACCACAGTCCTTGAAAAGGTTATGCAGCAAACCCTCCTGGGAAGCTATTTTCAAGCACATGAAGGAAAAGAAATGACTGGAAACACCTAGCAAGGATTTTCCAAGCATGAGTGATGCCTTACCAACCTGACTGCCCTATAGGAGAGGACTAGCTCTGTGGACAATGGAACAGCACCAGATGTTACCTTGACCTTAGCAAGGCTTGTGACATGATCTCATCGTTAACTCATAGCCAAATGAGAGAGACAGCTTGGACAGCTGAACTAAAGAACAGATGAAAAATCAATTGGACTGCCAGACTTAATTGGTTGTAATCAATGGTACAAATCCAACAGGCTGACAGTTACCAATGCAACCCTCAGGGGCAGATACTGGGGCTGATGTAACATCTTCAGTGGTACAAATGGACAATGGGATGGAGGGCATCCTCAGCAAATCCACAGATGACACTAAACTCGGGACAGTGGATGATGGACTGAGGAACTGAGCTGCCAGTTGAACAGACCTCAATACACAGGAAAAATGGGCAGACAAGAACTTCAGAAAGTTCAAAGCCAAGTGAAGACCTGTCTCTAGTTTGGAATAACCCCACTCAGCTGGACACACTGCCAAGTGGGTCAAACTCAGCTTTACAGAGCAAGTCCTGGGGTCCTGGTGGACAAACTGAACATAACACAGCAATGTGCCCCTGCAGTAAAGGCAGCCAACCACATCCTGGGCTGTATGAGAAAGAGCGTACCCAGCAAGTGGAAGGAGGTGATTATTCCCCTATATTCAGCACTATGAAACTACATCTGGGAGCTCCATATTCAGTTTTAAAGGTTTTCCAGTACACGAAAGACACAGTGAGCAAGTCCAGCAGAGCACCACAAAGAGTCTGAAGTGCGTGACACGTAAGGAGAGGCTGAGTGAGCCAGGTCTGTTCAGCCGTTAGAGAAGGCCAAGGAGGGATCCTATCGCTGCCTTCAGTTAGCTAACGGGGGGGTACAGGGAAGGAGTCAGACTACTCTTGGAGTAGCCTGGCAAACAGATCAGAGGCAGCAGTCACAAGTGGCAGAAAGGGAAATACCAATTAGATAGCATGAAGAAAAAACCAAATGCAGCTAGTCAAAAAGTAAAGACATTTAACGGAGCTCTCCGTGCTCAGAGATATTTAAAACTCAGCTGGGTAAGACCCTGAACAGCCTGAGCTAATTTTGAAGTTGGTCCTGCTTTGAATGGAAGGTTGAACCAGGTGCCTTCTAGAAACCCATTCCTACCTGAAGTATTCTATGTGGAATTGTAAAATAAACTACATGGCTTATGATTCAACTGAGACTCTAGGGAGTTTCAAAGCTGTCTAGTACATTCATTACGTATTTTCAAAGCACACAGCTTAACACATACTTAATACTCTTTTCCCAGTCTGACAACTTTCCCAAAACTTAGCTAAAAAAGAAACAGGGCAATTCTGGATGGATACATAAGTTTGAAGACTATTCCCTATAGAGAGATTTAAAACTTCTAGTTTCCAATGTAATTTAGACTAGTGCAAGGGCACAACTTTGAATATCATCTCTTATTGGAACAGTAATCTTTCCTTATGCAATATTTAGAGGTTGTTCTAGTATTTGCAATGTGTGCAATGGTAACTGTTTCTTAAAAAGGGAAATAATTCTATGGCTTACTGTAGAACTAGAGCAATGCACAGATATTGCTACTTGTAAGCAGCATTAAAAAAAAAAGAAGCACAAAGGTTACATTTTTGTGAAAAAGAGTAAGTCTTTAGAATTACATTTTTCCTCAATATTATAAATACTGGTATCTGAACCTTAATACAGCCTGCAGATGATTTGTATGGATGCCACACAAATCAAGAATAAATTCATTTTACCTCCTGGATTTCAGTGGCTTTCATGTAGATTCCACAAACTTCCAAGGCGCTTTGTGCTTATACACAGAGGACCACAGAGACCTAACAAAACCCTTTCATCCCTAAAGGAAGTTGACTCACGTCCCCAAAGACCATTGCACCCTGACAAGATCAGTGTATTCTAGAAGTGGACACTATAGAGCACTGTGCTGGTTTTGGCTGGGATGGAGTTAGTTTTCTTCATAGTAGCTCCTACGGGACTGTTTGGGATTTCTAACTAAAATCACGCTGACTACACACTCATGTTTTAGTTATAGCTGAGCAGCGCTTAAACAGTCTCAAAGTCTTTTCTGCTCCTTAGACTGCCCCACCAGTGAGTAACCTGGGCTGCAGAAGAAGTTGGGAGGGGACACAGCCAGGACAGCTGACCCCAACCGAGCAAGTGATATCCCGTACCACGTTACGTCATCCTCAGCAATAAAAGCTGCAAGGAGGAGGTGGAGGAAGGGTGGGCATTTCATAGAATCATCGAATGGTTAGAGTTGGAAGGGACCTTAAAGATGATCGAGTTCCAACCCCCCCACCATGGGCAGGGACACCTCCACTAGACCAGGTTGCTCAAAGCCCCAGCTGGCCTGGCCTTGAACGGTTCCAAGGATGGGGTATCCACAACTTCCCTGGGCAACCTGTTAGTTTGGTGTTACGGTGTTTATCTTCCTGATAACCACTACATGGGATGGAGCCTTGCTTTCCTGGAGATGGTTGAACACCTACCTGCTGATGGGAAGAATTAATTCTTTATTCTGCTTTGCTTGTGTGCACGGCTTTTGTTTTACCTATTGAACTATTTTTATCTCAACCCATGAGTTTTTGCACGTCCCACTGCAGGGAGCGAGAGGCTGTGTGAGGCTGAGCTGCCAACTGGGGTTAAGCCTCAACAAGCACATCCATGATATACAGACTCGATAACTGAAGAACGCACCAAAGTATTAAGTTTACTTGGGTTTATAGTCACAGTCCAACTGGCCAAAACTGAAAAAAAGTTTCAAATTGTAAAATGTTCAAATGTATGCAACCCAGTGGTTATCACTGCATACATTGAAACGTACAAAGCTGGAAATTTATACTTGTGCAGGATGAGATACAACAGTTCTGTGAGGATAGACGGTAACAGCCAAATAGCAGACAATAAGTTGTATAGGAATAAAAATTGTTACTAATTGGTACAAAAGCTAAGAAATTGCATTATAAGCACCTGACTTCCCACAAAGCACATTTTAGGTCAAAACTTTAGTCAAACTAATTAGTACACACAGTAAGTCTGATCACTGACCCTATACGTTCAGGTAAACCTAAAATAAGGAACAAAATCTTCTAAGTCATTCTTTAAAAAAAAAAAAAAACACAAATCTGAGCTAACAGTGATGCAATGAAAACTACTTCATCTTTTTGTACTTCCATTTTTACAAAACCTGCTGGGTAAAACATTCTAATGTTTTACAATTGTGTTGATAAAAAGAACATAAAACTAACAGTTAAGTTTCACACAATATCTTGCTTTGAGTCAATGGTTTGCAGAACCCCATCTTCATCCACACACACACTCCTGTCCTTGGCACTAGAGCCCAGGCACTCGTTTTCAGATGGAGATGAGTTTACTCAGAGAGCAAAAAAGTGTTTCTAATTTTTTGTTTGGTACATTTTCTGCCACAGTAGTGAGTTAAAGTGGCCTGCTGAATGCTCAGATGAGCACTGGAGCTATCAAAAGGCAGCAAGCAGACATAGCAGAGGTGCAGCCATTTCTTTCCACATTCAGGATGAAGTTCATCTTCTAACTAGTACTTTCTTTCCATGTCAGCTTGAGGCAGTAGACCCACCTTTGCCAGATTGCAGCTAAATTCTACATCTGCCGCAGAAATATTCTATTAACTAAACCCGCTCACCATTGCTAAAACAATAGACCTTTTCAAAATATGGAAACAATATAAACTAAGATTATGTCATTCACCTATAGCTGTCTGAGGGTTATTTTAGTTACACATAATGCACAGAGCATCAGTAAACAATTTCCAAAATAAGATTATTCTAAAAATACTTAATTTTCCAAGGGCCACTTGTTGTGAGAGGGACTTTTGAGACAAACAAAAAACACATTTCAGTTATA
Organism: Numenius arquata; assembly: GCF_964106895.1. Lineage (NCBI taxonomy): Eukaryota > Metazoa > Chordata > Aves > Charadriiformes > Scolopacidae > Numenius > Numenius arquata. Next base: position 119,359,333 of record NC_133576.1, read on the forward strand.
TTAGCTAAAACAAGTTGGATGAAGCAAGACCAGAAGATAGATATTAGCTCAAATTACTGCTTCTTCATTTGAATTAAATTTAAAACATTTTTAAAAATGGGACAGTTCTATAGCATGCATTAAACCTACAGAAAATAGGTTAAAATTATCTTCTCTGTTATAAACTGCCTGCTACACAACCAAAGCATGACTATTTTTAAAAGTTCAGATTTATTCAAGCCCAGAGTATTTAAATGCATTTGAAATCAGCTTAAAGTTTATCCCATCATAGATTCTAGCTTGTTCCTTTCACAGAAGATGTCTGACAAAAATCAGATAAAAATGCAGATTCTGTTGTGAAAGCCTCTTACATATAAATAAATGAAAAAGGATCTTAATAATGCAATCCAGCCAGAAAAGCTGGGAGTCTAAGCTTTTGTCAAGGATTTCAGCTCAAAAGAGTAGTTCACAACTGTTCTTCTCTCCTCTATGAAGTTACCTGTGAAGGCTTTCCATGAAGAGGTGAAGAGAATAAAAAAAGAGTCGGTACTAGTTAATCTGCAGACAAGGATAAATACAGTTCATAAAATAGCATGACTTCGTATATATTTGTGCTTGCCACCACAAACAGTGCATTGCACCTGTTACAATGCGGCTGCCGGCATCAGTACGTGCTTTATGGCTTCACACACTTGTAACACTGCTCACTCCCAAAGGGGAAATTTCAGAGTGTTTCCATATTTCTACAGTACCAAGTGTTGTTTACTTCTCTAATTTCAAACATGAGACATGCAAGAAAAATTTGAATCAAAAAAATGCACAGAAGCATGTTTAAAAAGACACGTAGTGAACAACTGCCTGGAGTCAGCAGGAGCTGGATCGGTCGCCTGCAAACAATGCATCCCAGAGGTTGGTGCACAGCCCGGAGCAGAGCTGGTCCAGCATCCAGGTTTCCACATGAGCAGCTGGGAAGAGGAAGCAGGCAGCACACTGCCCGGCCAACACCACCAGCCACCCAGAGAGTCAGTGCTGGTCAAGACCCTCACGGTAGCTGTGCAGCCTCTGAGAAGCCACCGTCTTCTCCAACAGGAACAATTTCCACAGGAGATGCTGGGACTCTCAAATGGTATTGGTATGTAACTGTTAGCAGTAAGATCAGCTACATTTTGCCTGGTCTCATAGAGAGACTACAACAGACTAAAATACAGTAAAATCAGCATAAGGCAAAAAAAACCCCAACCCAGAATAAACAAACAAACAAAACCAAAAAAGAAACCCTAACACCACCATGCATCACATCCTTTATCTCCAAAGTTCCTTTTCTTTTGCTTCTAAAGAGTGCAAGAACAACTACAGGCGAGCACCACAGTGTAAATCCAGGACCCCAAATTTTAATTTCACCTTAAGATCATAATTCTGGAGACAGATGAAGGAGAAATGTATTAGCAGGAAAGCACCTGCTACATGCTTGCCCATCTTACTTTACTTCCTAAAGATCTGCTAGAGTTAACTGTCAAAGACAGCTGGATGGACCTTTGTATGATCCAGAGCAACCACTCCTATTAATCAATACAGCCCTTAATTTTATAAAGTCCTGTCGCAGATTACAGCTACATCGATCCAAGTTTCAATCAATGCACTGTATGATCACAGTTAGTTTTGGTGAGTCTTAGGAAGCGTTTGTATAGTTATTTCATTATATTTAAATAAATTGCAAAACTCTGAGAAGTTGACAGAAACTTCATATGTAATTGTAATTGCCCTGCTGTTCTTCCCTTTTCCTCTTTCTTCCAGAGACATAACAAAAATACATTACTATCTTTATGCTAGGCAGCAATCATCTTCAATAATTTGTCGATAATTTCTAGCTGAATTAAAATTTAATTTAAAGAAGGACTGATAGAAAGATCACATTTAAATGTAAGTATTAACCTGGCAGAATAAAAAATGTAAAGACTTATCCCTAAGGTAACATTTTAACAAGTTTGCATGGTTAGGGATTTTTTTTCCTTTTAAAGATATGTACATGATGCACACAAAAAAAGCAAAAAGGTAAAAAACAGCACTCAGAAGCAGGAAGAAAAAGCCAGTTTGTGCTATTTCTTGTTGCTACTAGCCCCCCTCCTCAGAAACATACATTTTATCCTGAAAGAAATGTAATGCTTCAGCGTGACTAAGTCTTGCTGCCACTTTAGTATGCAATTTTTAGATGGGGGGGCTTTAAGACAAAAAACCTTTACAAAAGCAAAGAAGAGTACAAGGAACACAGTTTGTGACTGAAGCATGTTTCATGGAATCGGATCTAAATTCATAAGATGTCATGTGAAAATAAAAAGCCGCATTACTCACCAAAACGCTAACAGAAAGAAGTTATTGCAGGGGAAGATGCACTAACAGGACTGAATTTATTAGGGGTCTAACTTTTATTAAGGGTCTAACTTTTTCCATCCACAAAATACTTACAGGACATGGCATAACTGCTGTGCCAGAACAGCATCATTATTCTTATCAGATAGGAAGGCTTATGCTGAGAATATTTTCTGCTTCAAAACAAATCCTTCAGCAATCAGACCTTTTCATGGGTAAAGAAAAGGTCATTTCCCACAGCTGGAGAAAAAACCATTAACAGCAAGCCAATAAACACTAGTGCTTCTGAGACAGCTGATACTATGTGGTGAACAGCAATTACTGATTCACTTTATTCCATTTGTTCTTTGATTTTTTTTAAATTAACACCTTTCACCACAACATGTAGTTTGGCAAGAAGTTCAAAGTAAGCAAGTAAATTCAATGATACACTGTACATGTGGTTCTTCTGATCTAAGAAATTGCTGCTGTCAGAAGAAAAGCCTTTTCTTGACATCTCTGCCTTCCTGTTCCTAGCCAGAAAATCCCTCCCCTTACATCAGCTCTGATCTGTCCCACGCTCCTCCATGACATGATTTACCTCCTGCATTCAGCAAATAGTTATCCATTTCTTTGTTCCCAGGTTAACAAATTCTGTTAGTCTCCAGTGGGACACAGTGAGTATCAAAATCGGCACCAAAGTATGTGGTAAGAGAAAAGACAAGGAGGGGATGGGTACAGAAAATCAGAGATGAAGAAGAAAAGCAAGATGCCCCACACTTCACTCCTCACTTTCTGGTGGTGGTAAAATCACCAGGAGTACAGCTGGTCATAGTTTAAAAAAAGAAAAAAAACCGACCCAAAAATAATACAAACCAACCCCCCACCCAGCCAGCCCTGCAATTAACTCCAGCACAGAACTTCCATAGAAGCAAGGTTCAGCATCCTCCCCTCTCTTCTCTCCCACAAAATTATCCTTTGACAGCCAGCCTAGAAACAAAGATTTTTAAACCATACAATTATGAAGACTATTCCTATGAGAAGAGTAGTTACCAATAGCAATGCTTTAAGAAATTCTACACTGATGGGCAGCAATACCTCACTCCGGACTCAAAGCTCTGAGCTGCTTTATTAAAGCACACAGCAATCTCACCAGTATTTTATTTAATGCACTACACAAGGTACATACGCAAATTCCCTACAAAGTAAAACATGGCTCTACTTCATTTGCACTTTCCTTCTTCTCTCAGATTGCTCTTAAGTCACCTCAACATTTGTACCACTTCAGAAACTAGAAGTTGCATAAAGACAGCACACGGTTTCAAAGAATCTGTTCTGAAAAGCAAACAAGCAGGATTAAAACAGTGGTCTAAACTTCAGAAAACCGTAATTTCATTAACCTGTATTTTTGGTATATTTTTCTTCAGTAGTCAAATCTGTGAAATTATTTGGTTTACAGGGAGGAAACTACATACTTGCTGGTTTAAAAAAATTTTTATGATTAGAAGCCTTAAGTCATAAATTTGCCTAACAGTCACAAACATACTACTGTAGGAGCTACAGGTTCACAGATATTTTCTTATTTAATAGCCCTTAACAGATTTATCTTTCATAAATGTATCCAGTCACTGAACAACTGTTTCCTGTCTTCTCGATGACACTCAGGATTTGAGTCCTTGCCCCTCACTCTCGCAAATACAGAAGAGTCCTCGTCTATGGGAACGACTGACGTTTTCATAGACACTGCTCCACACTTCAAAGTATCCTTGTTGGCCCGCCTTAGGTCTATTATACCCCACCTGGGATGAAGGAATTAGAAGCACCTACAATACTGAAAACAGGATTTGCAGCAACAATGACACCGGGCTTTGTGCTCTGCTCCACTGCTAGTAAGTCCTGTGATTCTCTCTGCTTTTGAACAATTACCTGCACTCAGCCGGCACTTTCACAAAACTGTCATTATAAATTTTTTTTCCTAAGTAATAATAAATTCAGAGGCTACCATTGTGTGAGTAAAAAAAAAGGCCATTTTCCCATACACATCACTTCACTGAGCATGATATATTATTGGAGAAGGACTTTGTGATATTGAGGGCCAAGCTTTCACAATCAGTCCCTGCCTTCACTATCCCAAGTAACTCTCTCTCAGCAGCAAAGCGGTTTCCCAACTATTTATGACAAGTGATTTCCAAACAACACTTTTGAGCAGCACAGATTCCCAAGAGATACCACTAATGACCTCTTCCCATTATTTCACATCTTTAACTAACTTCTCTATCTGGAGAAGGACCATGTCTATTTTCAGCTAAGTCTTCAGTAGGGAACTTCACAGAATGCCTTTTGGAAATCTAGACAGATTACATCAACTGTGTTGCCTTAACCTCTATGTTAAACCCATCAAAGGATTTTAATAGATTTATGAGATGCTGAACATGTTTCATAAGGCTGTTGTCTCTTGACCTCAGGACCTTTCATGAGTCTATGATCCCTGCTCTTGGTTCAGCTTACTAGTTAGTAGTTTCCACTCTTTCAATAACTCCTTGGAAAAATTGATCTCACCACTGCCCCTTTCCAGTCTTCTATGGCTGAGACAATTTAAAGCACTGGGTTATACCTTCTGGTGAGGAATTTGCTTATTTCACTCTTGAACTCCTTCAGATGTGTGAAAACATCTCATCTTGACAACTGACTACCCTTCACTTGAGTTTGTTCAAACAGCTGCTTCCCCAAACGCTCCAATTTGAGACAGATCCCCCGACTCATTCCTTCACCTCCGATTCTTTAAGTTTTTTCACAATGCACAGACAAAACCAAATATTTTCTCCTGCTGTCATTTCATCTTCTCTTAACACTCCTTCTATAGTTCACTGGTCCCCCAGTGCTACAGATAGCATTGTGCTACTGATGCACCAGAAAAGGAGGAGGGGAAAGGAAAATTAATTTCATTCCCTTCTCAAAAAGTTTCTCAGGGTTGGGGAGGGACAGGGGGAGCTTGTGTATATTTCTGAACGCTTATATAGGTGGAGGTTGCCAAGGGGGGCTGTTGCACTACAGTTCTACACTTAGCCTACCATCACTTACCTTCCTTTCTACATTCACCATTCACAGAAGACTTAATTTTTCAAACATATTCTCACTCCCAAGGGCTTCCTTTATTCTATTTGGCCATGTCAGATTTTTTTTTAATTGATGGTTTTGCAGTGTGTCTAGATGAGTGACACATACTCACTGAGAGCCCAGAGAGGCTTCAAAAATGGTTCCCGAGCAGCTTGCAACATTGCACCTTCTTGGCTCTCTTTTAAGAAGCCTCCTCCCATCACCACCATCTCCCTTTATCCTCTTTTTTTTTTTTTTTTAAACTGAAGTAGCAGATTTCTTAACCTTATATAGATTCAGCATCCTTCCAAGAGCAAAGTACAAACCATGTTTGTCACAGACCACCCTCAGTACTAACAGTTTAAATCTGCTCTTTCATCCTACAGAGTCCCAGTTGATTCTCCTGTTGTGGCTGTTCCAGTAAGTAGCTACTCACTGCCCCAAAGTTTTGTCTTGGCATCCCTCCCTGACAGAGCATCCACCTAAATGAAATGAGGCTAACGAGCTGTTCATTGCTATATTTTCTGCTTTGCAACCTCTCTGATCTCACACAGCACAGGCAAACCAGTCAAGCAGATGGAAATGCAGCCCTAACATTATTTTTCACCCCTATATTTGCCTGGAATTCCACCTATAGAACCTTGAGTGTCGCAATAGCTACTCTTTTTTGAGTCTTTCAGTATCTGACACTCATCTGGCAGAGTCAGATAAGCTCCCAGTTGAGCTTTTATAAAATTGAATTAACATAACAGTGAATGGCACTGCTAGCACATTTAGTTGTGAGGGGTTGTTTTGTTCAACCCTGCTTAAACAGGATTGACGTTCACCCAAAAAGAAAAGAGAGAATTTGAAGTCCAAGCAGTTCACATACAAAAAGTTAAATAAGATTCAAATTATGCTTAGGGACAAATTTGCCGCCTTGCATTCTTGAAGCCCTTCCAGGTAGAGGTTGCTCCAGTTGGTTTGTTCTGCTCCAGACCTTGCACAGTAGTTCCCTGAGAATGACAGAGTTGATGAAACCTGACTTTCCAAGGCTTTGTTGTGGGATTATCCAGTGCCTGAATGCAAACTGTCATTGAAAGTACACCTGCAGCTAGGGCTCCCCCTCAAAGTGGGAAGGCTATTCCGCTCCCAGAAAACACACTTTGGCCAAAAACACAAGGTGAAATTCAGGGGGTTGCTGCAATTCACATCCTTTTGTATTCCAAGTTCTCAGCCGCAGGTATTATTCACACAGGCAGTAATGAATTGAGTCTTCTTTTTTAGTGCAACTCTCCAGTGTCCTTTATTCAAATGTCAACATCTTGTATGCAAGGTGTTACAAGCGCACAGCACGGAGCTTTCCCAGAAAAACAGGCAGATTGTTTCAATGACCTTTAGTTGTGTTCCTCCCTGTTCGCAAAACATGTGCATTTTTTCAAGACTAATTTTAATTTTGGATGTTTAGGCTATCATCTGTAGTTGAGAAAATCATTATGTTCTCTTGAACATTTTGTCCTTTAAAGAAAATATCTGCAATTTCAATCCTGGCTTATAGTTCTTTTCCTGCAAATTCTAAACTGACTGCACAATATGTTTTGCCATATTACCGTTTACCACACAAGGTAGTTCAGCTCCAGTTGAATACAAACTGCTGCCTAAACAGCAGTATCTTTTTGCTCAAATAGTGCACATAATTTTACAAGGAACTTTTTGCCATCCCGATCTTCACATGCTTAAGTCAATCTTTCACTAGGACGTGCAAAACACATGCAACTGGGCAACATCAGTAAAGTTCTCCATAAAAAACCCAGAATATTAAACTGTCTCTCCAGTACCTTTCCTTTAGTAGCTTATACAGCTACTAAATACTTCACATGCTTCTGTACGAAATTCAATATATTTATTCAAATCACTATTTCTCAAATGGGAAGCCTACAATACACGAAAGTTAGCAACTAGTTCACAAGTGGCCTTGTACTTAAAAAATTGTAGCTAGGAATAAAAGCTATGCTGTAATTCCCAATGTGCTATTATGGGGGCTTGACAAGGTCTCAGAAACCATTTGTTGAGCCTCGGAGAAGACAAGAGAGAACAGCAGGCTGGCCAGCCAGAACACAAAACCCTCCTGCATGGTTATCAGCCTGCACTGAGCAGTAACATGCAGCGTTGCTTGCCAAGCTCTCAAAGAAAAGATGGGGGGGCTACGGGGGGAGAAGAGGAGCACGAGAGCTGGAGCACTCCAGGATGAAGTCTGAAACTGAAACCTTATTCCCATCCATTCATTCAAGATGGGCTTCTCTACTCTAAACTTGACACTGCTTTACAGTGGAGGGATACCCAAAAGAAAGCCTTTTATTAGCAACAAAGTTAAGTACCTTGATGTTCCTGCCTCAGCTTCGCTACCTTACTTGAACAAACGTAGACAAATTCTGTATTGAACCTTAAAGAGCATTTTGAAGACTTAAATTACCAGAGGAGGGGCAATTGATTACCATCATCTACATGAAGTCAGAATCCACAATTCTGAGTATTTTATAATATTACAAAACAAACTGCTGGCTTGCTTTGTTAATATTTTAAACAAGCATAAATGAGAGAGCCAATTATATATTGATTAAACAATCTTCATAGGCTTACTCAATTTCAAAATGAGAATTTTAAATGAGATTTGACATTCCTTTAGCATGGGCCCTTTTGTCATATTTCAAATGTTTAAGAACTGGCAGTTCTTCTTCTCCCAACACATGCCCAGAAAGCACAACATTCTTACCTCAAATCATTTGAGCTGATCAAATCTAAGATTCTTTATGGTAGCAGACTGGCAGAAGGCATGCAGATTATAACTTTTGCACATGTTAGTTACCTCATCCTAGGAAAAAGCCCTAGCTACAAGCATACTTCCAGTCTGCATTTGCATTTAGACAATGCATAATTCCACAATAAAGCAAAGAACCTTGGGGAGAGGAAAAAAAAAAATAAAATTAAGTTTCATAAATGCCATTACTTCCACAACTACTGTACAAGCTACAAAATGTTGCAGCCAGAAGGAGTGCAGCCTGTATGACTTTAAGACAGCAAGGCTGCAAGTCCATCTTCAATTTTCTACTGTCTCAAAAGCAGTTAGTACCTCAGATCTCTTTATACAAGGACTCTGTTCAGCCACAGAACTCGTTGGGTTTTAACCCAGTTTCAGAAATACGGAGGTCATCAGTATGTGTAGTTGTAAAATTAATATTCTTTCCTGTTTTTTTCCTATGGTTAAGACATTTCTGATGTTTTTGCAGAAATACCTGAAATGTGTATTTTCCACAGAACAGTTATCACATGCAGAGACCACAAACAGTATTGTTTAAAATCAGCAAAAAGGTTAAGGAATACACCAGGATATTCATTCAACTACAGGTTATTCTTTTAGTATCTGCACTGGCCAACAAAGGTGCTGTAGAAGCATGAAACATGTTAGAGCCTCACCACACTCACCCTTAAAAGCAAGGAGACAATCACCACCACCACCTTTAAAAAAAAAACAACAACAAAAAACCCAAACCAAAACATTTTATCAGCTATGAGGAATTGCTTTCTCAAAATCTGCTTTCAACCAGCTCACTAAGGAACTGCTACTGCAGTACAAATTACCTGCACTGTATGTACTTACCACTTACCTGTTTATCTACCTGAACTTTTGTTCTCTAAGTACTTTTCTTCAAATGCACAAGATTACGTTCATCTTTTAATGCTACTATTTTATTCTTGCTCTCAGATGCAAGGGGCTCCTTCCAGGCCAGGTCAAGGGGTTTTCCACCATTTCTATCAAGATTCTCAAAACTCAGCGCTGGAAACAACAGCTGCAAGATCTGTCCTCTTGGTCCATGAGACCTCCAGGACCCATTTTCCTGACTCATCTCTCCCTCCCTATTCGTTCCCTGAGACAGAAACCCAACGATACTCTACACTGAACACTGATTTCAGCCCCCGTGAAGTTTCCAACTCCATAGTTTCTTTCCCTGTCTCCAGACTGTTAACACAAAGAATCCACTGCCAAAGAATGTACAAATGTGTGTTTTCCCATGCAGATGCTATGCCCAAACTCCGACCTGAACCCTGCAGAACCTTCCAGCCACCTCTACCTCTCCTCTTACCTTCCCCTGAAGAACAGTTTAGCTCCAGTTTCACCTCCTCTTCCTTAGCAATGCATGGCCCAGAGCATCCACCACTTTTTTCAGTGCACTCAACTGTACGTATTCTGCACCACCATCCCAGGAGCAGACAGGGCAGTACGTTGCTTCCAGCATGCCACTAGACATCTTGATATCCATGGATAGCCCATGTTTGCCTTTCATCTCCACTGCTTACTTCTAGTACATAACATCACTCCGAAGTCCACTCATTTGGGCATTGTTGATAACTACATGCAGCCTTCATGTGGGTGGGCAAGGAAATGGAGCAGTCTCTTCTGCCCTTAAGTTCCCTCTGAATTTTTCAGAGGTTTGTGAACATAAACAGTATACAATACCAGACAGTAATCATTCTCCAACGTGACTGAAAAATGCAACACAACAGTTCCCAGCATTTTGCAGTAGTCCATCAAAAAAGTTCTTGCTTGCTAAAAAGTACATGATGCACGACAGCCCATTTTTAGCACATACAAGAGGGGACAATTAAATCCAAACAAATGCAAGTACCAACTCTCCCCTACAGTTTGCTTTCAGTCTTGACATTCTGTAGTCATTCACGTTTGCCAGCCACTTCCATTTTATTATTTTCATATTCAGTTCATACTAGCATAATGTGTGCAAGAACTATGATGGCATTAGGCTTGACACTGGAAATCAGGAGTTTTCTACATATGGAGGAGTCTAGAGGAAAAAGGACTATTTGGGAAACTTCAATTGTCCATCTGTAACCAATGCCACTTCTGTTTTAAAAAAATGTAACTTTTTGTTTGGTTGGGTTTTTAGTTTGGGGTTTTTTTTGTTTGTTTGTTTCTCTGGGTTTTGGTTTGGTTGTTTTGGGGGGATTTTGTTTTGGTTTGTTATTTTACACTCTCCAAAGACAACACACTACCAGACCATTCAGTTATTTAAGTCTGTCCCTCCTACCCACCTCCAATCAGCATACCCTATAAGAGCACTACTGCGACAAATAACTATCACACTCTGCTGGTTCCAAGGCAGCTATGAAAGGAAGCCAGAGAAGTCCTATCATTCATACTACAAACTCTTGTGGGAAAATTCAGATTAACATCACACTTCGAAACAAAAGGATTATCCTCTGGAATTAAGAACCAGAGCCAAGTTTGAAAAAGAGGCTTTACGGCAAAAATATAGACAAGACAAACATTTTATCCTAAGATGAAAAAACAGCACACCAGGCAAATGGTAAAGACTGAAGATTGCACTCTTTTTGCCAGCACAGAACAAAGGAGATCCTGTGAAGGGTATGAGGTGACCTCTTTTGGAACTCTAGCCCAGCACTCCAGTATTTCTGCTAAATAAAAGAAAAAAAGATACTGGTTGCCAATTGTTCGGACCAATACTTATGATCCTACTTTCCAATTCTCACTAAACTAATGTTTAAATCCAAATAAAAGATGATGAAAGGAGACAGTACCGTTCTGGAACTAGAGCTGCACAGAACAGTATTAACCACAGCCAGGTGGGAAGACACAGTCGACACCAGCAGCACATGCGCTGCCTTACATGCTCGGTTCATCCAACTACAGCAGCCCAGTCTCCATTCCATGTAATCACAACTCCATAATGATAAGGATCCATAGTAGTTTTCTAGAACAGAATCCTGTTTCCAAGAAAGCCATTGGGGGATGGAAGGGCAGGGAGAGGAAGAAGTGTTTTGTTTAGAAGATGCTGCTACCCAGACATTTTCAATTTATGTCCTGCCTCTCATTGTGCTCCTACTTGTGTATGGAAAATTATTTTGGTGGAAGATGGAAACATCTTAGTATTAACTGGCTATTCAGAATGATCTGCTTCTATTGCTATTTCAGGCACACTAATGAATGGCTTATAAGTCATTATGTTCAACAGAGAGATAGATTTTTATAAACAATTTGATACTCACAGTGGCACAACAATCACCTTTTAATGCCAAAACAGGCGCATCTGAGCTGTAACTTGGAGGTCTTGTGAAGCGCATATCACATGTTGGCTGTTGTTGCACACTGCTGGAGTAACAACTCACCAAACACAAATCCGAGCCACTGTACTTTCATTATGTTTCCACTGTAGTTTCCAAATTTCAGCATAACTAGAAGAATCTATTCTTAAGCAACAGGAGATTTTTCACAGTTTCTGCTACAGCAGTCTGCAAATTACAGTTCTTCAGATTCCAATGTTAATAAAGGACATCTCTATTGCTTTGTGGTTGGGTTGGTTTTTTGTTGGTTGTTTTTTTTTTATTTTGGGTTTGGTTTTTTTTTTTTAACTTCTAAAAGACTTTAAAACAGAAGAATCAAAGAATACCCAAGAGCTAGCGAACAGGCTACCTCACCATCATTTGGCCGAAAGCAGCTTTCTCTGATGACATGCACTTTCTCTATAATCAGCATCCTCAAAAACTATGCCCTGTTCCCTCATGAGAAACCAAGCACACAGCAGTACACGCCTCCCATTATTTACATATATTATTCTAATTTATAAATCCAGAATAAAAGCAGATACAGATCTTTGGTGTTTTCGCAACGCTATTCTCACACCTTCCTCTCTGTGCTCGTCAAAGGCTTCAGACGGGAATGAAACACTGACTCATGGCTGCATCAGCTCCACCTTTGCTGCTGGCTATGAAAATAAATCAACACATCAGTGACAAAATAACAAAAGATCACACCAAATGAAGTCCAAGAGCCACAGGACTCTCTCAAAAGCATGACCTTAAAAACCTATAAAGCTTGGAGCCACCTAACCGGGTGAGAAGAGAAGGAAGCAGATGGGAAGAACAATTATATGAGCGGTTTACCAGAAAAATTAAAGAGCACAAGACTTCATGCAATACATCATGCATACCTCATTATGTAGATACAGTTTAATTAGGAACTTTCTAACTACTGTGGTAATGGATCCAAAACAGACTCAGGGCATACATTTTAACAAGATAATACCACATTACATACATAAATAAAGTCTGTGGCATTTAGGAATTACACGCTATTGTTCACAAGAGCCACAAGCCAAAGGCTTGCATGCCGACATGGCAGCTCTCACTGCCTGCCTGTAAATCTGCACCAACTGCTTTGGTTCAAAAGAGTGAAAATCAACACAGATGAACATTCAGAAAGAAAAAACCACAACCCTCATGTCTAAAACTGAGATGCAACAAGAGTTGTTCGTAACCTTATAGTGAAAACTAACAGCCTGAACTTCATGATACAACTCCTGCAAAGGCTCGGTACAGAACAAACCAAGAAGTCCACATCTGTTGTTCCACTTCTTGCCAAGTAAAATTTCTCACTGGAGTCATTACCTCTATTTGTGGCACTCCCAAACTCAGCACACCTCTCACTAAAAAAGTTTGATATAAACATTGACAAAATAAGTGATCTGTGATCTAAAGTAACTCAATCAATACATACCCACTAACAGAGAAAAACTGGAACTAATCTTGTATCGACCTCATGAAGGGCCAAGGGTTTAAATAAAAAGAAATCCAAATTCCTAAAGTAAACAAAGGTGTGCTCCGCATGCACTACAGAGCTTGGTCTGATCTCTAACAGAGCAGCCTGACTTCTAGAGCATGAGAGCATTCAACTTGTTACAGCAGTTAAGTCAGAAGTGACTGTTCTTGCCAACGCTACAGAACAGACACAAAGCTCTTGACTTACCTTTTAGCTTTGACAACAGGTGGTGCAGTTTATCTACGTTCCATTAAAATACTACCTTATTGTTCACTAAAAGAACTCCACGTCCCCCTCTTCAAATACTATGAAACAAGAACAGCACTGACATATTTTACACTACACAAACTATTTGTTATTTTATCTAACTTAAACACATTCTGTCTTCTCTTCTTTTTTTTTTTTAAAGGAAATACTCTCAATCTCTTCAGTTTCTCTTTACACTAAAGCTTTTCAGAGAATGATCATCATTCTTGCAATACCCTTTTACCAGTAAGTAGGAACTATGACATACCATATTAGAGATTAAGCAAACCAGTAGTTTACTGGACATCCACTAGTTTTGCACCATTCTGTTTCTTACACAACTCATTAGACTCATTACACTCAAGGAAAAAAACGTGGATATAGATTTGAATGTTTGAAGGGTGAAAGGAAAAGTCCAGCACATAAATGTATTTTCATTGTTTCAATTACAACGTGCCAATATGTCCAAGTGAAAGAATCCGTCCCTCCATCCATAGCAATATTTCCAACACAGAACTCTAATAGCTGCAATTATAAAACTCTCCAGCTGCACTTGTGTTTGGGACCTCTTGCAGTTTCTGGGAGTGACAAAAGCAGTGCAAGATCAATCCCACGGAAACTGGGTACCACTCAGGCATTAGGACAGGACCAGCACACGCTGCCAGCACAGACAGCCCAGCTCCAGCATCCAGGCTTGCACAAGCAGCCCCTCGTGTCCTACTACCTCAGTGCTTGGCTCCTAATGAGCTTTGAAGAAGCCTGATCTGGTCAATTAAAGAATAAAAATTTAAAAAAAAAAAAATCAAATCTGTATGTTAGTCCAACAAACTAAAAATTGCTGCCATATTTTCCAAGCCTGGCATAAGACAAATAGGTAGGTTTAATATCTGCGTTGAGCAATGCTGTTGAGGGAGCACCAAGATGGCATGCAAAGCAGCTTTTATGCAGGAAATAACTGACATTTTCCAGACCAAAAAAAAAGTAAACTATCCTACTACCACTAGAGACAAGCAACAGTTTCTTTATCTGAAGACTAATGTTCAACATGCCATACCTGCGTTCCCTTCCCGCTGTCAGCCATTAGTCAATTGCCGCCTTGTACACCTCTCCGCTTAAAAATAAACTCCATCAATTCACATAGGGTATGTTGTAAGCAGGTTTTAGAGCCCACTACAGGTACTACACTGATGAAAAAAAGACAGCACCATTCAACAAAACGCCAGGAAGATTTTTTTCAACCGCAGAGACCACAAACTTAACAATAAGAGGGATTAAAGTAAAAACTTGAGATCCAAATGCAATTTTGCTGCAGGCAGTGCACCAGGTAGAGCTCAGCTGCGACGTCTGACACTGTTACTCAGCTGATTTCATGTTCAGCTGGGTCATGTTTGAAAGCAAATTTCTAAGAAAACCTCCCTGGAGCCGCACCTAGTGATCCTCTGAGGGAGGATCAGTCAAGACCCCAAACCTCACCTCGTGGCAAAGGGCACCGCAGGGCAGGACTGGCTTTTTTGTTGGAGCAGGGCGTGAAATTCAGGTCACACCCTCATCAGGTCACTAAAGCACATGCTACAGAGCATCTCGTTCACTCACTAGAAGGAGTTTCACTCCATCAAGATACCTATGGGACTGTCTCCCAAAATGTTCCCTTGTATTTTTAATGACATAAAATTAACTTCTACAGTTAGGACCCACAGCTGCTATCCAGTTTTGAATTGCCATATTGCACTTCAGAAGCAGCTGTAAGGCAATCAAAAAAAAAAAAAAAGGTGAAGATTGCAGTCATACTAAAGACACAGACACTACCTCCTACTACTCTTAAACTGGATTTTTATCACTGAGAGCTTTGGAATACACAATTAACGTTTAGTTCTTCTTTGTGTTTCCTCTGTTCATTAGACAACCGTATGTAGAAAGTGATACCATTTAACAAAAAGCTGCCCCAATATTTTTAACAAAACATTTGCAGTCCTGCAGCCTATTCTTCAAAGTACTCTAAACATCATGATGTCTATTAATAGACTTAAAAGATTTGTGCTATTTAAAATGAGAATTAGGATCATGTAACAAAGTTTGCTTTGACCTTAGAAGTTCAAGGGGAAAAATTATTAAAATTAACTAAAAGACAGCAAATAACTCTACATATGTAAAGAAAATTCAAGCTGTATAAATACTACAAAAAACCCCCACATTATTCATCCACCAGTATGTACCATTTGGGGAATGCTGAAACAATGTAAGGTATGTTTTTATATATATTTTGATATAACAATATACAAACATCGAACTCCATTTCACACACTCTCCACTGCAAAATACAACATGCACCCATACATTACCATAGCTCCAGCAAAACAAAATGTTATTAAACATTTGCTTTTGCAATGTAATTGATTCCTTTGGATAAAGGAATGTAAATGGGAACCTTTGACTTCAATTCTAATTCCATCCATGTAATTTAAGATCATATACGTACAAGTATACTATAACCTACAAAAGCATCTACAGATGTTCCTATTTTACATATTTTAGTGATTGTCCAAGGGCAATTACACAGCATATTTAAAAGAGAAAGTTTGCAGAAATCTGGAAGGGAAATGGGAAGTAATAGGGAAAGGGAAGGGAAAGGAGACACTAAATGAACAGTAAGACACAGAAAGAAAAAGGAGACAACACATATTGTTCACCTTTTTTTTTGGAAACTCTAATCAAATACCATACCTTGATTTTCCCCTCTTATCAAGAGAGGAGAGAATTTAAAATCGTACATGCCCAAGAACCAAGAAGAAATTCTATTTTAAAGCCACCTTTGCTTACCTATCTATTTTTAAAGTACACAATTCCCTTTTTCTGAAATTTCTCAAAATGACACTACCCTCAGCAGCTCTAACACACTCTCCCAAACACCGCCAAGTAGATTGATGATTTCACCAAAAATATGTTTGAATATATGCTTCACCAGTGTCACATGCTGAACTCCCTGCACCCTGCTGCAGTCCAACAGGCTGAACAGCTGCAAAGAGCCCGACACAAACATAAGAAATGTAGTCATATCTTTCAATACCTGAATCTATTTTTCATATTGCAGGTCTCTTTACCAGCAATGAAACCAGCACTGCGTGTACTGGCAAAGTTAGTGCCTGCATGTAAGGAGACTTGAGGCAACTGAACAGTTTATTCCCCTTCCCCTCCCAGAAATAAAAGAATTCGGCCAAGATAAGAATTTCTCCTGTGAACGGCTCAAAGGATCCAAACATAAAATTTGAGAAGAATAGTTAGCTGAATCATACTAGGAAGCAAAATTCACGCTAAAGTAACTGTGCCGCAATTAATATCAGCGTATTTAAAACACAGACAAGATAAGGTGTGACCAGTCCTATTACAACTGTTCTGTAGGTAATGGCTAAAGTATTTCTAGAATTAAAGCTTATGGAAGCAGAATCAGTTCATGTTTCAGCCATAACTGACCACAGCCTGCTTTAAAAGTTTTTTATTCATCAATTGTAAAATGAACACCCAGACTTTTTAAATACACGTTATTTGAATGCCAACATACAGAACACTACTGTGAGGAGACTGCAAGAGAAAGAATAATGGGAATTTAAAATTTAGGACCTGTTACAAGAACAGCCCGAGCCTCTCCTGCTGCTTTTGCTCCCTACTTCCTATTGTTCTGCTGTTCAGCCAGCGATGCCATGTCATGGACGAGGGAAACCTAAATGACAGTTTGCTAGATCTTTCTTTAAAACATATACGTCAAGCAATTCCTTTACTCAGGTCTGTACCAAGAACTGATCACACATAAAAGCTCTTTTAAGGGAGTCTAAAGCCCTGAAAGGATCGGCAGACTTCGGTTCCTGAAGCAGCCAGCGAGAAGACCCAAAATGGTGACTACAAGTAATAAATCAGACCAAAAAAAGAGCATTATTTAAAAAAAAAAAAAATAAACCAAACCCTGTTCTACGAAGGTGATGGCTGGGCTGAACATTTTAAGTGACTACTCATTTATTCACAATGAATCCCCGTTAAGTTAAGCGTTTTCCTTAACCGCATCATTTTCCCTCCCAAGCCTCCCCGCACCGAAACGGGGCTCCAGCTCTGCGCGGAAGGGCTGGGAACGCTCAGGCGAGCAACCTATGGGGGGACCCAACCGCAGCCCGGGCGGTAAAACGCGGGGTTTAACCGGGCGGCGGCAGAAGCCGCGGCACCGAGAGGGGCGATAAGATGCAGGGCGGAAGAAAGGGCGGCGTTTCGGCGGGGGGACACAGAGGCTGGTGGGGCGGGAGGGGGCCGGGGGAGGAGGATGCGGACAGGCCGAGTACCGGGGAGGTCTTGGGGGGGGAAAGGAGAGGGAGAGGGGGCTAGGGGACCCCCGCTCCTCACTCACCCGTCCTTCCGCTTGGCTTTGTAGACGTGCCCGTAGGTGCCCCTGCCCACCTTGCAGCCCTCGTACTCGAAGAGGTCCTCCACCCGCTCCCGCTCCCCGGTCAGCTTCACCTTGAAGTCATAGTCCATCTTCAGCGCCCGCCGCCCCGAGCCGCCCCGGGCCGCCCCCGACAGCCGCGCACCCCGCCGCGCCCCGCCGCGACCGGGCGGCAGCAGGAGGAGGAGGAGGAGGAGGAGACCCCCGAGCCGCCCCGCGGACCATCCAGGGGCTGCTCCCGTCCCTCCCCAGCCCCGTCCTCCGGCTGCTCCCTCCCCGCCCCGCCAGCTAGCGGCACAACAGCCGGTCTCCCGGGGCGGAATACGGCGCCCGCGCCTAGCCGCACTGCCGCAAAGAAACGTCGCAAACCGCGGGCGCCTCCCCGGCCGCGGGCGCGGCGGGCAGCGCACCACGTGGAAGCGGCGGGCTGCGCCCCTCCGCCAGAGCCCCGCCCATACCCGTCCCAGCATGCCTTGCGCGCGCGGCGGCACGCTGGGAGTTGTAGTACAGCCAGGTGGGGCGCGGTGCATGCCGGGAGTTGTAGTCTTCGGGCAGGGCGCGGAGCAGGCCCAGCGGGTCTCGGAGGAGTAGCAGGGCCCCGGGGCAACCCAACACAGAGCCAGCGGGTCATTTTGTAGCATAAAGCGACAGCAACCTTTCTAATTACAGCCCAGCTTTTGGCATTTTTAGTAATCACGCACGTACACTTCACATTTCATCTCAAGAACGCAATGTGGGTAAGGGAGTGGGTGCTCAAATCCCTAACTTTGAGACAAAATACCACAGAATGTGGGGGGTCCTGAAAGAAGAAACAACATTTTCTGCAATTATCTGAAATCATCTCCGTTTTAATTTACAAATACCCTTTTTCATCTACACATTACAGCAGCTTCCCAGTGTTTGCAGGGCACCTACAAGAAGGATGGAGAGGGACAAGGGCACATAGTGACAGGACAAGGCATAATGGTTTTAAGCTGAAAGAGGGGAGATTTAGATTAGATATTAAGAAGAAATTCTTTACTGTGAGGGTGGTGAGACACTGGAACAGGTTGCCCAGGGAAGCTGTGGATACCCCATCCCTGGAAGTGTTTAAGGCCAGGCTGGATGGGGCTTTGAGCAACCTGCTCTAGTGGGAGGTGTCCCTGCCCATGGCAGGGGGGTTGGAACTCGATGATCTTTTAGGTCCCTTCCAGCTCTCACCATTCTATGATTCTATGATTAAAGTTGATTCCTGAAAATTTGGGGTAGTGATGCCTGAGCTGGCATCACTCAATCCCACTGATGTCAGACGCCCACAGTTGGACCTTCAGTATGTTGCTATGTAGTTACTAGGGTTATTATTGTATGTTAGATACAGCAATTAGGCAGGTATTACAAAAAGACACATGCAATCGGTAGAACCAGCAAAACTAAATTTTATTTGCCCGGCGCTTCACTACACCAATCAAGCAGAAAGAGCTCAGGGCAGCTCAGCAGCCCATAAAGATCATGGGGTCTGGGAGACGCCCTCCACCTCATAAAATACATCCACCTCCCCCCAGAGCAGAGCAGCGCGACTCTGCCTTGGGGGATGCCTGGCTTTGGGGACTGCCAGGGACGGCAGGGACCACGCTTGCATGGCCAAACCCACCACGTTCAGCACCTGGGTCCTGTCAGCAAGGAGAGGGAAAGTAGAAATAACCCCTCTTCTGTAACTTCGTACTCTTCTTTCTGTTATTAATCATTCTTTCATGGAGGCAATAAATACCCAAATTCCTTCACACCGATCTGATTATTGCATGGTAATTAATGGGTGAGTTTAGTCTGTCCTGACCTTAAACACTGCAGGGTGTGGAGAAAGAACAATGTCTGCTTAGAAAGAAAAGAGGCCATGAATAAAAACAATACAGAAAGTAGGCTTATTTTCCAAGGACCTGTGCTATGTTTTACATGTTTACTTAAACCGCTTGGAAAGAATTCCATATTTTGACAAATACACTCTGAGAATTCAAAACCACAATAGAAAAAAAAAAACTTTTCTTCTCTTTCAGACTTTGGTCCTTTTGTAACAGTGTTTAGAAGTCTGCTTTTCTGCAAATGTTTCTTTCATTAGTTTTTCATAACATTTGGATTATAAGCCTTCCAGATCCAGGGCAGCTCTAAATTTGCTGCTTCTTCACTTTGTTTTCACTTCAGGTACTTGTATTGCGGGCAACGTTCAGTTTTACCAATTCAGATGGATGGTCCCCAAGTCATAAGAGATTTTGAAACAGAAAACACAACTTGATCTTTTTAAAGATGAGAAAGTAATATTGACATTTCAAGGTCAACTTTTAATTTTGTTTCATGGATAGTTGCATACCTTTTGTGCTTTATTTTAAAAATCTGTTACAGTATAATACAATTTCAAGAAAAAGTTTAATTTTGGGGTCCATTCTTAAAAAGAAAGACATGACCAGGCCATGATCTGCTATTCCTGACTCTCAGGTCCCCACAGTGGCCTTTTTAATGGATAGGATTTCTTATCTCTTACTTCTTATTTTGTATTCCTTCCCTTCATGCTGTCACAGAAATCAATTTTAAATTAGATGCTTAACAAGTCCTGCTGAATTTGACTCTTTGGAGTGTTCTTCTTTTTTCCACTAATGGCCGGCTTTATAATATCCTTCTGGTCTGAGTTTGTGCTGTTTCTAACGTTTCCTGTACACACACGCTTTTGACATTTTTTGTTTGAAATCACCACACCTGTGAAGAAAATCCAAATTCTCCATAGGAAAGTGACTGTTACTGTGTGAGCACTGATAACGTGCAGGGGGTTGGAGACGGTTACCAAAGCGAGCCGTGTCCCAAGAGGAAAGTAGTCAAGAAAGGTTCACATCATTAAACATCTCTGAATGTAGGGAATTGTATTTCAGGTGAAAACCTGGGATTGTTTGGGATCCGGCTGGGTTGTGGTACTGAGCAGATGCTGCCTGTTGAGGTACGGCACCAGGCACCCAAGCCACAGCAGCAGTACCGACAGCAAAGTGGGCTTTGTTGGGTGCCTGTTTGCGTGCTAATGGCCACGGCGTCGGTGATAGAATCGGAGTCTGTGAAGCAAAGCTTACAGCTGGGGAATGTACAAGCAGCTACTTGCTCTGTGTTTTGCAGTCTTTGTAAATAGAGAAGAAAGTACAGAATACTGTATCTTTAATGTTTTTGCTTTCTCATCTTTGTATGTTACAAGTGGATAACCTGCAATGCTCAATCACGTCCCCATGCCATTAGTATATCCATTTGCTCCATTTACTAATTTGCCAAATTTGCACATACTTTTGCTTTTCAGAGAGTTTTTCACATAAGAGTAGCTACCTGCTAAAAGTCTTCCATATCCCCAAAGGGACTTTCTTTAGCAGTGTGACTAAGGTGTTCCCAGCTTGTTATTGGGTGAAAAAGGGCCAGTCCTGCTAACGGCTATACATCTTTCACTTATGCTTAAACTAGGGAAAAGTGAAGGCAAGAGAATAATGTGGGGTTTGTTTCTTTTCTGTGTGTAAATAAAAACAAGCTATCATACTTGCACAGTTTGACTATTTTCCAGAAAGCTTGCAGTGGTGAATGTGCGGATGAGTGAGTGAGCTGAATATTGGCACCATTTAAGAATGCAGTTTACTTAAAGCAGGTAAGTAAAGTGCTGGTTCTACAAATAGTCTTGTGTGCAAAGCAATGTGTGGTTTTGTTTGTTTGTTTGTTTGTTTGTTCTTTTTTATTATTATTATTTATTTTGCACTTAACTGTACTATAATGTTGATCAACTGCTATAAAGTTCATCAGACTGTTGATGCGCTTGATCTAACAAGGCGTTCTAGGTTCTGGCAGGAGTGCACGTTATTAACAAACATAAACCAGTTCTTTGGATCCAGGTCCTGTACCAGAGAGAGCCGTGCTGGCATCCAGTGAAACACCTGGTTGCCAGACTCAGGACCACCTACAGCCTGACTGTTTTATGCTCCCGAAGAAACCAGGAATCAGTTCTCAAGAGTCTTGACAGACCTTGAAAATTCAGCCTATGAACTTCTGGTTACTTTTATTATTGAAAAGAGCCCTACTTGAACAGAAATAAACCCTGAAAAATGAACATTATTTTATTATTTTATATTATTTCGGTAAATGAATCATAGAAATATTCTGGTTGGAAAGGACCTCTGGAGGTCATCTAGTTTAATATCCTGCTCAAAGCAGGGATGCTATTAAATTCCAGTTGCTTGAGGAATTGTCCACTTGGGTCTTGAAAACCTCTATGGAAGGAGATTCTACAGCCCCTCTCAACCTGACTGGCCTCAGGGTAAAATTTTTTGTCCTTCTATCTACTCTGAACCTCGCTTCTTTCAAATTTATGATCACTGTCTCTCCTCCCACTGTCACTTTGTTAAAAATCCTGGCTCTGTCTTCTCCTCCTTGTACCTCCTTAGTACTGGCAAGCTGTCCCTTCTCCCAGCTGAAGAAGCCCTGGTGGCCACAGCCTCTCTTATAGGGAAAGTTTTCCAGCCCATGACCGCCTTGGTACTTTTGGCTGAACTCACTCCAGTTTATCAATAATTTTCCATATCAGTATTGTTCTACTGGAAACTCCCAAATTGGGCATTGTATTCCACATCCAAGCAAACAAGAGCCAAGCAAAGGGAAATAATCACTTCCCAATCACTTCCCAGTAATCCATTGTCTGTGCTCCCCTTGATACAGCCTGGGACGCCATTAGCTTTCATGGCTGCCAGGGTGCACTCCTGACTCCTGCTTAGCCAGGACCCTCCATCCTTTCCAGCAGAGACACTACCCGGTCAGTAAGCCCCATTCAGTATCATCCCAGTCAGCCTGAGATGGGGGACTTTGCATTTGTCCTCATTGAACTTGGAGAAGTTCCTGATGGCCTGTTCCTCCAGCCTGCTCAGGTAGGCTCAAGCATATCAAACCTATCTCACCACTTTAGTGTCATCTGCACATACTAAGATCCAGTTATAGAAAAAATTATTAAGAGGTTCTGCCTTACTTATATAATATCAAGCAATAAAACATAACAGAATAAAGTTACTTTCTAAATAACTTAAATGACTGAGCAATCATATTAAAAGAGAATTACAGATTTCATGTTATTTTACAAAACTTTGTAATTGCCTGAGGTTTGCTGCCCTCCATAGGCTATTTTGATTATTGTATCCAAAGGTAAGTATGTTATTGTGGAAAGTGTTGCTACACTGCAATAACAATAATATTCCAGGAAAGATCTACTATCGCTATTTCTTACTAACAACACAGCATAAAAATAAACAAAGACTGTACTTAGTTATATGTTGTGAAACATCATTATGAACAGGACATAAACACAAAATTCTGCATTGGAGGACTGGTCAGTGGAAAAAGACACTAATTCGGTATAAGCTTTGAGTGAGGAAATACAGGCTCATTTATCTGTCTAAAGCATATTATCATCTTCTTCCAGGTGAGCAGCCCACATGTGGGCTTGTTACCAGAGAAGTTGTTGTGTTTGACTGTGGAATAATGATTACTAAAAACAGACCATGAGAGGAAAAGATTTCAAAAAAAGGACAAAAAATAATTGTGGGAAGAAACTGACGTTTCAAGGGATTCTGGCACTACTTTATATACTCTGACTTTTATTAAGAAAGTAAAATTGATCTTCCCAAAGGACATATGTTATTTGCTCCAGGCAAAGGAAATCACAATACAATACTAGGTACTCATACTGTGGAAAGGAACATAAATAACGAGGGTTAATCTTTTTTAACACAGTGAGCAGGAAGGTGTAGCCCCTGGCACAGCCTCAGTGCTGCGTGTCGCCCCACTGCCAGTTTGTCTCATGGAAACCACGTACTGGTACAAAAGGAGCATCAACTAACATGAAACCCAAACATAACACTTGGGTAAGCGCTTATCTCAACCAGAATAAAGAAATCCTGGGGTGCATAGTTGAAGTGGGGAGTATCTTCCCAGACATGGGCCCAAGCCTTTCCTATCACCTCACTCATTAGTGAGGGTTTGCCTTTGCATCCAGACAAGTTGCACGAAAAATATCCAAACTTTGTTTATTTCTGCAGGCAAGTTTGAACATAAGTATGAGCACTTTGGATATTGTAGGGATGAGGTGCTTTTACATAGTTAAAGCATCCTTCTCACAAAATCCTCTCATTTTGCTGGTGCAAATAGTTTATGGAAGATGTGAAACGTGCTCCTCTGGCACAGCCTGTCAGCTACCGCCACATTTTGAAACAATCTGCAGAAGCAACTCAGAAAAGAAAGTTTATGGATGCTATCAGCATTATCAGCAATTAGCATATGTGAAATTTGTAAAAGGGTTCACTCCTTGTGTGAAAAACTTCTAAGGCTCTGGAAATTGAAAGAACTAAAATCACAGCTTGAAACATGACAGTTTCTGTGAGGGCATGGAGCAATTGATTGCTTATTTTAGAAAACGGAGACAGTGAATCATGGAATCATGGAATTGTCAGAGTTGGAAGGGACCTTCTAGAGATCATCTAGCCCAACTCCCCTGCCAAAGCAGGATTGCCTAGAGCACATTACTCAGGACTGCATCCAGGCGGGTCTTGAAAATCTCCAGAGAAGGGGACTCCACCACCTCCCTGGGCAGCCTGTTCCAGGGCTCTGTCACCCTCACTGGAAAGAAGTTCTTCCTCATATTTGAATGGAACTTCCCATGTTCCCGCTTGTGTCCGTTGCCCCTCATCCTGTCGCTGGGAACCACTGAAAAGAGTCCGGCTTCATTATCCTTCAACTCACCCTTTAGGTACTTGTAAACGTAGATAAGGTCTCCCCTCAGCCTTCTCTTCTCCAGGCTAAAGAGCCCCAGCTCTTTGAGCCTTTCCTCATAAGGGAGGTACTCTAATCCCTCAATCTGCTTTGTTGCCCTACGCTAGACTCTCTCCAGTAGTTCCCTGTCTCTCTTGAACTGGGGAGCCCAGAACTGGATGCAGTATTCCAGTTGTGGCCTCACCAGTGCAGAGTAGAGGGGAAGAATGACCTCCCTCAACCTACTGGTCACACACTATGCAGCCCAGGATTCCATTGGCCCCCTTGGTGACAAGGGCACAGGTAAATGGCCTCAAGTTGCGCAGGGGGAGGTACAGATTGGATATTAGGAAATATTGCTTCACCAAAAGTATAATTAAACATTGCAACAGGCTGCCCAGCGAAGTGGTTAAAGCACCATCCCTGGAGGCATCTAAGATGGGTAGATGTGGTGCAGAGGGACATGGCTTAGCAGTGGACTTGGCAGGGTTAGGTTGATGGTTGGACTCAATCTTAAAGGTCCCTTTGTACCAAAAAGATCCTATGATTCTAAATAGAAGAAAGGAGACGCAGAGAGACAGGAAAAATGGGAGAAGCAATCATTCTAAAAATGCAGGCCTAAGGAGACAGCAAGGGAAAACAAGTGATTATCATCTTACCCCTTATGTAATTTATTATAACGTACCAAATGAGTAACTGAATCTGCAGTCTTATGCTGATTTGATAAGCTATAGTAACGGTCATAGACATTATGAAGTTAAGGATCTTGAGGCTGTTCTACAGCTGAGAGGTGATGTACTGTGAAACCCCCTCTGTGTAAGTTTATCTACTTTGGCCGTCAGGCCTCACCCGCACCAGGCGGGGGGTCACCACGCCAGCTCTGATAACGGAACGCCGTACCCGGGAGGGATTCCCCTACGTGTCTAAAGGCAAGGAGAGATGCGGAGAACGGCAAGTTAGGCAAAACAAACAAACAAACAACCCCGAAGCTTTACTGACGGAGCACCAAAGCACACACCACACACCGCCCAAGGTCGCGCGCGCCGCCCAGGGGCCGCCCGCGCGCATGCGCGGGGAGGGCGGGGGGCGGTGCCGGCGGGCGGGGGCCGCCCTCGCGCGCTCGGAACCCGTGCTGGCGGCTGCCGGCAGCCGCCCGGACCGCAATCGGGGCTGGAGCGCGGCGCTCGTACACCCAGGGGTCGGTGTCGTTCCGGCGTGAGGCGGCGGTCGGTCCGGCCGGCCGCCAGGAGGGGAAGGGGAGCGCGAGAGGGGCTGAGCCGGGGCCACTCCGCCCCGGTCGGTGCGGCGGACGGCAGGCAGGGACGAGCTCTCGGCAGGCTCCCCCGGGGCAGGTGGCGGCATGGACGCCTCCCCGGTGTGTCGCACCGGGTGACGACGCTCCCCGGCGGGCAGGGGAGACGGGGGCGCGGGCAGCGCTGGAGGGAGCCGGTCCGGCCGGTGGCGGTTAGTGGCGGGGCCCGACCGCGGAGTCCGGGGAGGAGAGAAGCGGGAGGACATGGGCTGCCCTTCCCGGTTGTGATTGGTGGGTGGCCGCGAGCTGGCCAGGTGATTGGACGGGAGCCTTGTCAGTCACTCCCCTCAGCCTCCCCTCCCCCAGGCGTCTGGCAACAGGCGCTGTCTGGGGCGGCGGGGGTGGCCGGGCCGGGGGCTGCCGGTCCCGCAGGGGACCCCACGGAACCCCCGCCCCGGGGCGCAGGGCCCGGCCCGCGGCTGCCTTGGGGAAGCGCCGGGGAGCGTCACCCCGACGCAGGGCTGGGTTCTGCAGGCCCGGCTGGGGGGAGGCGGGCGGTCCCAGGCCCCGGGCTTGGATCGCTTTGGGTGTCCTGTGGCCTGATTACCTTCTGATTCTTCCTTTGTCTGTCTTTCCTTCCCCCTCCACTCCTTCCCCAGGCTTTGGGGGGGTTATCTGGGTTTGGGGTTTTTTTTTCTTTTTTTTTTTTTTTTTTTCAAATTCAGTGAGATCATCTCGCCTGGAGGCTGCAATGTGACAGAAATGCTAAATAGCCCTGTGGCTCGGGGAGGCTTCCTCATCTAAACTCCGTAGTCGTCTTGCTTGCAATCAGGTGGTAGTCTTTCAGAAAATGAATACCTAATTGAATTGGGGGTAGTAATTCGTGGAAAGAGGCCAAGGCCTAAAAGCATAAGGTATATGTATTGCTTAGGTCAAAATGAATGTAAATCTTCGAGAATGGGGTGGAGTAACTATGAATTACGAACTGCAGGAGTTAGTCTTCCAGTTGAAAAATCTAGAAACTGTAGATAAACTGTTGGCACGTGGCACCTGTTTCTTTGCAAAGGAAGAGTAATCCTGAGTCATAACTGGATTTTGATTTCAGTTTTTTACATCTTGGTAGTTAATACCCTTCAATTTTTCAATAGCCTGAAATATTTTACATGCCAAATTACTTAATTTTGATACAGTTAATATCCTTCAACTTTCACTACTCTGAAACACTTTAAGTGCCAAAGTACTTAGTTTTGATGACGTTTGATAAATATGGATAGTAGTTGTCATCCATGCAGTTATGTTAAACAGATGGGACGACCAAACACTTCACACTTCTTAGTGTTTCTAAGTGAGTCATTTAAAGTGTGTGACTAATCATCCTACCATACAGTTGTCAACAAAACGGTATTTTTTTTTCTACCACCCACAAAATCTGAAGAAGAGATTTCCAGATTTTCTGTGGATGAGAAATGAAAAGTAAAGAGCCTCTCTTTTGAGCAACAGTTTAAATTTAGATTGAGGCGGGCTACGCGTGATGGACTTTTCATCTTAAGAATTGATGTTGTTTTTTCTGTGCAGCAATATCCAGGAAGTCGGTTAACTTACTAAGGTGACTGTCAGGCAAACAGTAACATGTTAGTTGTTTTAAGGCTTTCATCTAAATAGAAACGTTACATGAAATTAAATTAATTTTATCTCTCCTGTTTCCCCTCCCTGCTTTATTTACCTCAAGTTGTAAGTCATCTGGGACAGAGGCAGTATAATATTCATTGCAGTATGGATTGGGTATTTTCATGATAATAGTCAAGTGATGGGTGTCATCAGGGTAATAATAGTGCTGTGTGTTGAGGGGGGAGGAATTACATTTGTTTTGAGGAAACCAGGGTAGTAAGACAAAGAGCTGGCTGAGAAACTTGTGTTTAGAAATGTGATATGAGAAGTGACCTGATTTGAACATAGCCCTTGTGGGAAGTGGAAGTCAGTGATTACCTACAGCTTGGGAGCCTGAGCTAAGAGGACGACAGTAAATTTTAAACCTCCACAAATACTATGGGAATAGAAAATGTCTTGAGGGGGAGATACTCAGATTTTATTTATTTTAAGTTAAGTGAGTTAAAGAACTAGGAAGGAAGTATTGAATACACTGAAATGCAGTATTGGACACGGGAGACAGATGTGTAAAATTGATTGGGAAGAGGTGTTTAGAAGTGGTTACCTGTGGGGGAGGGAAGAAGTAGCATATGGGGTAGAAAATGAGGAGACCAAGGATTCATCAGAGTGGATTCCACAAAGAACATGAGACAGGTATATTAAATGTATGCCAGCTTCTGCTGTTGGCAAATACATTTTCTGATTCTTCATATCTGTTGGCAGGATTGATAAAGATTTACTCTTTATTGAATGTGTGTCTAATAGTTGGTTTGGTCTATTGTCTCATCACCTTTCCTGTGAAGACTAATTACTGATTGGGAGTGTGCTGAGAATGTTGTTCTGTGTTTTCCCCATAATTAATACTTGATTGACCTTGATATGTTGGTGAACTGACAAAAAAAAATTTACCCAATAACTTTTTTAACACATAAGCAAAATGGTGCCATATGCTCAGCTTTTTTGACCTCATGATGTCTTTAGAGAAATGATCCCTTCTGTCAGGTATCTGCCTCAGCAGGTGTTACAGATGGCTTTTGCTAAATGGGAAGCCCCTTTGAAAGGATGACACTTGGCTTTCTCTTCTTTCAAATTGAATGTTGAAGAACAGGTTTTCTTTAGGAAATAGAAAAGTTGGGGAGCGGCCTGAGAGCCGATTAGTCGGGACTCAGTCCTGGGCCAGAGAGAGCTGGTAATGGCAGGGAAGTCAGCACAGATTGATGCCTCTCTCTGATGCTAGAAGGTTATTCACACCTCCTAATAGGTGTCCCACTGGTTAAATATTTGGAAAGTATTGAAGAGCTGTGGGTGAAGTGTAGCCCTTTCTCTTTGAGACCAGTTTCCTGGAGATGGGTATCCTTTTGTTAGCTAATCCTTGGATTAGAGATCACGAGGAAAACATACCGGTAATGTCAGAATGTTGAAACAGTCAGTTCCGCCAAAAATGTATTTGTAGATCTTGTGCCATGTGGGGAGTGGGACCGACTGAGATACTTGTGTAGTCTTACCTGCTTATCAGTAAATGTTTCAAGTGCCAGACGGTCTTCTCTAAAGTAGTAGCTGTGGTTGTCAGAAGTCTATATCGGGTAATTTCCGTCCAGTAATCGGAGAACAATGTTTTCAGTGACACTTTAGCTTTAAAATACTCCTTGTTGCTGTTTTATTTTACTTGGGAGAAGGGAAATAAATTTTATCTTATTCCTTTGACTTTTTAGAATATCCTTATTTAGCAAGAAAAAATTAATAATTTGTCATTGCTCTTTTATTTTAAAGTCGCTGTACCAACTGGTATGTCCTTTCGGTGAGCAAAGGGGACTTCTAGCTATTTTCAAGCAAGCTAGAAGCAAAATACTTGCATAATAACCTATACTGTTGACTTGGCAAATAACATGGAGCTTGGTTCATCTTAATAATCTAATTTAATTGAAAATGCTGGGAACTTTTTACTGTAAATTAGTTAAATTGTTACCGTAATTACTGTGCAGTCTAACCTCCTGGTTTTGTTCAGGACAGCCTGGCACTATCATCATGGATCGCTCTCGGAACCGTGCAGGAAATGGCAATGAGCAGGCGTCTTCTCGAGAGCATAGTCATGGGGAAGATGAGAGACAATGGCAGCTGGAGCGCCTCAGTAGGGAGGAGGCCTATTACCAGTTCATTAATGAACTCAATGAAGAAGACTACAGGTTAATGAGAGACCGCAACCTGCTTGGCACGCCTGGTAAGATGTGGGTACCTTCAGTAGAAAAGATGTAATGTGAAGTAACACTACTGCTGTCAGGCACCACATATGGTTGTATGACTCAAGCAGCCTGTGGCTTTGTAGAAAGGAAAAAGCCCTCCATTTCCATTCAAAATTAATAATGTCCAGTAAAAACTAAAAACATTTTTTTTTAGTTCAGCTTTATTATCTATGTAACTCTTTCAAATGCAATGTCTCCATACACAGGTAATATCCAAACCCAAGTAATTATTACCTGGTACATCAAAGTATATCTCTTGGTACGTGGCAATTTTTGGGGCCTCTGCATTGTTGCTGGAAGTTGACATGCTCTTGACACACATTCAAGTATCTTTTTTTCCACCCACCCTAGTACCTCCTTCTGCTGTTATCTGTGTGCCTGTGTTACGATCTCACAATAGGGTGTTTTCTTTTTGGTTTCATTAATTTTACCTCATTTCTGAAGATTTTTCAAGATAGGAAATATTTTTATTTCTGCATGGCTGTGTTGAGTTAATAATAATGTCTTATCTAGCAGCATTATAAAAATTAAATTATTTCAGGGGAGATAACAGCAGAAGAGTTGCAGCAACGCTTGGAGGGCGCTAAGGAGCGTCTGGCATCACAGACTGATCTGGATAACAGAGCAGGTGAAGGTAGAACTGTTGGAGGTAAATATTTTTTCATTCGTGTATATAGATACACATAGTACATGATACATAAATGTTGTTCTGTACAAATATTTAAGAGAAAGGCTGATGGATTTCAGTACCAGCCATTTCAAGTCTTGTCTTTCCATTGTGCCTCTATGGATTGTTTTAGAAAAGAGATTTCCTAATGATATGAAAACAATCTTGAAATACTTCATGAAAGCTGATTATATCAGCCAAAATTTACTTTATCCTCTTTTCCTGGTTTCTCTTTTGTAGTAAACTTAATATCACAAAAATAATTTTCGTTCTTCTAATTCTTTAAAGGTTTTATCGTATTAAAAAAAAGTTGGAATGGGAAGAAGTTGATTGGGAAATAGTTAACCTCTCCACTGTTTCATTGGTTTTGTTGTTTCATTTCCGTTTGTTTTAATGGAGTGAGGCTTTTATTATGTGCACTGTCTGCCTTTACTTCCCCAGCAATATTGCCTTAATTGCCTAATCCCCAGCAATATTGCCAACTGAGAGACAAAGATACCAAAGTTCTTGCAGGTTTCATAAAAGGAGGAAGACGATGCAGTAGGGAGAACTTAATCTGATCCCTTCGAGGGAAAACCTTCACTGTGATCATGACCATTGACTTTCTTCATACACGGAGCTAGCACATTCCACAATTGTATCCGTTCTTGAGCTTGTAGTTGGAGGAGATTTGGGAACAAAGCTGTGCATATTGTAGTAGGAAAAGAGTGTATTTGCACAAAAGGAACAAATCTGTCAAAACCATGCATTGTTTACTCTAGTGCTTATAGAAAAAAAATGTAAATGTTTGCCAGAAGACGACAAAATCTGTCATACATTTCCTTGCTTTATCAAAGTTAGTTGGTTAGGATGCACTCAAATTGAATGAGGGACGAATATTGGACAAATACAACTAACTTTACACTGCCTAAATCTGAACACTTTCCTCAGAAGAGGGCATCTGGGCATATTAATCTGTCTGTGTGTCTGCTGGTGAGACAAAGTTTAGGTTGAACTGATGAGTGTTGCTGATGTTTTTACATACAACATATCTTCAGCAAAATAGCATTAGCATAGCAAGGTGGCTGTCCTGCTACTGTAACATTTCTGAAGTCAGGGCCCAGCAAATAGAGGATTTTTAATACATCGTAGTATGCTGAGCGTGCAGTTGTATGAATGTTTGCAATTCTTCGTTTCTCTCAGATTCTGATGTTCTTGGAGAAAACTCAAATGGTGACTCTTTGCTTGAATGGCTGAACACATTTCGTCGCACAGGAAATGCCACTCGCAGTGGACAGAGTGGGAACCAAACCTGGAGAGCTGTGAGTCGAACAAATCCAAACAGTGGGGAGTTTCGATTTAGTCTTGAAATCAACATAAATCATGAGCATAACAGTTTTGAAACTGCTGGTGAGGAGTATGTGGGTATAGATAGTAGCAGAATGTATGTAGGAAGAAGACATCAAAGAGCTGTCAGTCCAGTAACCCCACGAACAAGGAGCAGGACTGCAAGAGAGGCAAACAGTGAAGCTTCAAGCACTGCAAGGACCAGGTCTATGAGAAGTTCCGTGGCACAAAGCTCTGAAGCAGCCTCTCATCCAGTCTTGGGGAGGCTCAGGAGTAGAACAAGGGAGTTGGCAGGCCTTTCCCAAACAAATAGTGCACGTAATAATTCTGCAGCTACTGGTGAACAAAGAGAAACACCAGAAAGAGGTACTTCTACAGGAGTCAGAAGAGGTAGAGCTAGAACTAGTGTTCGGATGAGTACAAACCAAAGACTAGAAATTCTGCGGCTGAGGTCTACTTTAAGTAGTCGAAGCCGCTCTCCACTGCAAAGGCAAGGCGATACTGCTCATTCTGAGGAACGCGTGCAGAGGCAGGATAGAAGTGCGCAGCAAGTCAACAGAAGTAGAAGGCAAACAGCTCAATCTTCTCCACAGCCTGTCGAAGAACAAGCAAGAGGTAACACTCAGACTCCTCAACTGTCTGGTGTAGCCCCATCCTTGGGAATAACTTTGGAAGAGGAGGAGTCTAGTAGGCCAGCAGCTGCTGTTAGAAGGCACCCAACAATTACATTAGATCTTCAGGTGAGAAGAATTCGTCCTGGAGAAAACAGAGATCGGGACAGTATTGCCAGTAGAACTCGTTCTAGAGTAGGAATGGCAGAAAACACAGTTACCTTTGAAAGTGACAGTGGGGGATTTCGGCGTACGATATCACGATCAGAACGTGCGGGTATTCGAACCTACGTTAGCACTATCCGGATACCTCTTCGTCGGATTTCAGAGACTGGGCTGGGTGAACCTTCGTCAGTGGCTCTTCGATCAATCCTTAGACAAATTATGACAGGCTTTGGAGAGCTGAGTTCTTTAATGGAAACTGAATCCAACTCGGAAGTGCAAAGAGGCGGTCATCACTTACCGGATTTACAGTCAGAGCAGAATAACTCAAGTTCAGCAAACAATAGCAGTGATCCCAGTGAGATTTCATCTAGAAATGGGCGTGCGGTAGAAGGCAGCAGGGAAACAAATGGGCAGAGTGATGATACTCAACGCTATGGTCGCAGTAATGAAAACCAAGATAACAGGCAGTCTCAAGATGCTAACAACCTAGTGGAGAATGGAACACTGCCCATACTTCGACTTGCCCACTTCTTCTTGCTGAATGAAGATGATGATGATGATCGTTTAAGAGGTTTAACCAAAGAGCAGATTGACAATCTTTCTACCCGGAACTATGGGGATACTCACACTGAAAATGAAATAAGTAAAACCTGTAGTGTTTGCATTAATGAATACGTAACAGGGAATAAGCTAAGGCAGTTACCTTGTATGCATGAGTTTCATATTCATTGCATCGATCGCTGGCTTTCTGAAAACTCCACTTGCCCAATTTGTCGGCAGCCTGTATTGGGGTCTAATGCCACAGACAATGGCTAAAATTATTTATACTGCTCAGTACTCAAGGATTTGCTTCTGCTCTATTTATGATGAGCCGGATGGAATTAATTGACTTACATAGGGGTCCGTTTGTGTGGGGAGTTTTGTTAAATTTCTTTAAAAATAATAGGAAACTTGTCTAAATCTAGCAATGTAAATACTATTTTTCTCCAAGTGCAGACCTAGGAGTACACATAGAACCAAATGATATCGGTAAAGTTTATATTTTTTTAGATAATTTTGTTATGCTAAGCACTTTTGTAAATACAGAAATGCAATAGTTAATCAGTCCTGCTTAATGTATGTTTTTTTAACAGTGTAATGGACTTGCTTTATTTA
Source organism: Numenius arquata (assembly GCF_964106895.1). Classification (NCBI taxonomy): domain Eukaryota; kingdom Metazoa; phylum Chordata; class Aves; order Charadriiformes; family Scolopacidae; genus Numenius; species Numenius arquata. The sequence goes on from NC_133576.1 coordinate 119,392,875, forward strand.
GATTACAAATTGTTTCACACAGACCCACCACTGTGTTGAAAAATTAGTGTCTAAATAGCCATTCATTAGCTTTTTGTTCTAAGAACAATTTATTTTACAGAGAGTCTCTTGCTGGAAATGTTTGCTAAAGATATTTAAGTTACTTGAAGTGCTCATTTTAATAGACAGTATATTTTTTTTAACATTGAAATATCCTTTCCAAAAAACTTGCCAATTTGGTTCTATTTAAAAAAAAAATTATGGCAATTTTTGCATGTGGTTTTACACAATGCTTAAGGCTGATGAGTTCATATTCAAAAGTGGATGGGTTAGTGACATTATAAAATGTACATAATTAAACGCTGTCTTTGACAATCGCTGTCTTTTCAATGCTGACAGCAATCAAATCCATGATAATTCCAAGAGGGCAGGTCTTACCGAACATGATTTTTGCTCAAAGAATAAATGAGCACTGAGGAAGCCTTTTTACTCTTCCAAATTACTCAATTGATATTCATGGGGTTTTTAACTGCCTTAGTTTAAAGAGAAAAAATATTTCCTTGACCATTATATTGTCTACAATATGCATGATTTCTGCATCCTACTCAGAAAAAACAAAACGAAGGCTTGAAATGTTTTTGTACAGAAGTTTAAGGTACACATGTAATATTAGTCCTCTTGAAACATGTCTGAGGACCAAATGGCAGAAGACACTAAAAAGGACAAAATAAGCTTCTCTTAAAGTCCCCAGATTACTGTATAATTAGATATTAAACTTTATACCAATAACTTATAAAGAAATAAAGTTGCAAAGTAAATAATGGAGGCTTTGTGTGAATTACTGTTGACCCATATCCTGTAGATTGGTTAGAGGATTTATGATTCTTTATGCTCAGTCTCAGTTTTCACTTTATTCTTTTCCTGGTTTTCCCCAACTGTGTACCTGTGTTTCCACAGTGCATGTTAGCTGCTAGGGCAGATAAAAATGCAAGGCAACGCACCCTTGGGGCTTCTGGAAGTAAGCTGAAAGTTAGAAAGCTCATCTTCTGAGCACTGTGCATCTCGATCCTTAGAGAAAGGCACAGTTGTTCAATATTCTTGTGCGTGTATATTTTGAGCAGTAGAAAGAATACTTAAAGTGAAGAAGTCCTCCTGACTTTCTGTGCCTATAGATGGCCTTGACAAATGCACTTCTGTACCAGGTGTGTCAGTTAAAACGTCTGCTCGTGGCATGCTTGAAGGGAAACTGTAAAATCCTGCATTAAGCTGTCGGATATCTACTTCAGTTTTACAGGTGGAAAAACTTTTGACACAAGTTCCACAGAAATGCTTCTTTTTATTCCTAAAAATAGCTGTAAGAAATTATGAGACTTATTATTAAGAAATTATGAGACTCTTACGAGATTTAGAAGAGTTTAAGGATATGATTAAGATCTTCTCTGATGTGATTTGGACTGCTAATTATTGCAAACATTGTTGACACCTTTCTTGAGTGCCTCCTTAGCCATATTAAAGAGTGAGGAAATTGCAACAGGCTGCCCAGGGAGGTGGTGGAGTCTCCATCTCTGGAGACATTCAAAACCCGCCTGGACATGTTCCTGTGCAGCCTGCTCTAGGTGGACTTGCTTTGGCAGGGGGGTTGGACTAGATGACCTCCAGAGGTCCCTTCGAACCCCAAACCATTCTGTGATTCTGTGAAACAGGATTATCAGAACTAGCTTATTTTTTTATATTTTTCTGTTATGTCTGTTAGCTCCTGTTGTTGTCAGTATCTAAATACATGGGTGCCTTCTGCTACTTTCTTGTCTCCGTATGGTTTTCCTTTATATTTCAAAGCTGCCTGACTCAAGTGCCATGCTTATAGAAACCTGCTTTTGGCTCGCCATTGCCTTGCTGGTCAGCTCTTTCAAGGTCAGTTTTAACTTAAATCCTTACTATAGGGGATTTTTTTTTTTTCTTTGTACTGCATTTTTTAACTAATTAGTTGGAGTCCTGCTTGACTGCTATACTAATACACTAGCAGTAAAGGAAAATTACCCGTGCTGCCTTTCATTCAAATGGGATTTTGCTGTGTAACCATGAGAACAAAATTTTGTACATGGTTCAAGATAAGATCGGATGTGACAGAGTATGTGTAACTGAGCTGCTGTGCGGGACTATCCACAAGTACAGTGAGAGCTTTCTGTAGAAATCATAGGCTACTGAATAGGAAACAAGTCTCCCGTGCCGTCTTCCTGTCCTGCTGCATGTGAACTGTCAAATATTAACTCTCCGTTGGAGGGGTATGTCATTTGTTCCTCAACTTTCCCAGCAAATTGCGTTGATATGACCAATTAAATCTCAGTGGTTCAGTTGGTCTTGGCTTCTGTTACCTGCATTCCTGTGATGTTCCGTCAGTTCTACACACACACCCCCAGATGCTGTTTTACCTTGTCCATGGCTCAGGGGTTTCATGTTCCAACAGTCATATCATATCCGTGTGTTGAAGAGCTTTGTTAGTTTATTCTCCGTGCATTTCCTATCGCTTTTCAAACCCATCTGTTTCCTTGATCTCCACAGCTTCCCATTTCGGAGTTATAATGCAGTTTGTCTTTTGTGAGAAGTATTTGTTTTATACTTGCTTTGTAGTATCTTAAATTAAGATCCCTCGTTCTCGTACTGTAAGAAGCAACGTCACTGTAAGTAACACCTCCCCGTTCACTTTGCTGGTGTCTTAGCCCAGTCTCTTTTTTTTTTTTTTTTTTTAAATAACTGAGAGGTCCTAATTAACGTCTTCATATAAAAAGAAGCTATGATTTTGTAACTATACTTGTTGAAATGGTACTTCTGCAGAATTCATGATGTGGATGCATTAGGCGTTATGTGGTGATAGAGCTGGTTTTTTTCCTCTGTGATCTTCCAAGTAATTCCTAATACTCTGGGTTTGCTTTTGATTGCAGTTCAACACTGAGCTGATATCTTAATAAGTTTTGCAAAAAGATTTCACAGTCACTTTCCTGAATCTTAATTGCTAATTTAGATTTAATTATTGCATGCTTTTTTTTTTTTGGTGTGTGCTATTGTGTACGGGTTGTGGGTTTTTTTCTTTTGGATTATTTAGCATGTTGTGCAAATCAAATTTTCTCTGCCCTTTTATCATCCAGCACACCCTGTGATTTGTCTTTGCTTCTAATAGCCCAATAGTTCTGTACCATTTGCGGATTTTATCACTTGTTATTCATCTCTTCTTGGTGATCATTTGTAAGGATGTCAGATGGCACGGGTATTTCACTAGCAATGCCTTCTAACTCAAAGTTTAACCATTTATTTCTAGCTATTTATTCAGTAAAGTTGTAAATTTTTTTTTTTAGTAAAAGGGCACAAGAGGTAAATACATGAAGAATTCCATGAAATAAATATGATAATTGTTCTTAACCTGATACTTGTTGAGGAGAACTTGAAAGCCAAGTAAAGCACTGACAGAATGCAGCTGGTTTGTTAATTATTAAATTCCTTTATTGCTGAATTCTATCTGATTAGGTGAGCTAATAACATGTTTTATCCTTTCTTTTGCTTGTAAAAGGGGTGAGGAGAGGAATAATACTTGCTTACTCTTTATATATTTCATGTGAAGGTGCAGTACCCTTTCCCTATATCCTCCTTCGCAGGACAGCTTTATGATGTTAATGCAGAAGGCATAAAAATACCCACCACATTACATGTATTGTGGCTTTCCTCCAGCAAGTGCAAGATCAGGGCAGCAGTGGGAGGGTGTAGCCAGGCCCCAGCAGGTCCTTACGGTTCCCACTGATGAATCGGTGATGTCGGTGCCTCTCACTCATGGTGCCATGTCTTTGCTGTACCTAGTGTCAGCGTGATCAGAGCAGGGGAAGGGAGGTACATCTCCGCATGTGTCAGCAGCTGTTTAATTTGCTGAGCAATTTAGTGCTACCAGTTCAAAACAAAGCAGTGCTTGTCGCCAGGCACGGTGGGAGCTGTGGCAGCGTGGGGGTGCCACCTCCCAGCAGTGCAGAAGGTGGAAGATGGTTTTCATCAGCAGCACAGACAGGTGCTGATCTAGTCAAAATAATCCCTGTCCGGTGTGGACCGGGAACGCTTACTCGTCAGGGCACAGGCTCACGTGGAGCAAGTCTGGAGCTTTTGTGTCTGTCACAGCAGGCAAAGGGAGGTTGCTTCCAATTCTGTGAAACTCTGGGTGGCTGGAGTTTTTTGCAACCTCTTGATTCATCTTATTGTGAAGGGAAGATCTTATAAAAGGCTACATAACATAAGTAATGACTTGACATTTACTGAAGGTAAAAGACTTGAAGCCTTAGAGTTAACTAGAATCAAGGGGATAGGGTGCTCTTGAACTGGGGTAATGAACCTCTTCAAACAGAGCTAGACCACCAGTGGTGGCACTGGTGTGTAGTGTAAGGGAAGAGGCAGCTGAGCACTTGCACATCTGTGCAGAAACAAAACGTTCCCGCAGTCATGAGGGCAAGTAGGACGAAGCTGGGAAATGTGAGAATGAAGGTTGCCTATGGGCACCCCAGGTCAGCTTTCTAGTGCCTCTCCTGCTGATGTTATCTCTCCCCGCAAATGCAGCCTCTCTCAGAGCTGCAGCTGGGTCAGGTTCACTTACTGAGCTGCTGGCAAATCTTTCCGTGTCTTTTCTTATATGCCTTGGCATCTTTTTTTTTACTCCATGCTGTTAAATTCCTGTCTCTAAAGGAAGCATCTACTCCTTAACGAGTTATTTTGTGATGCTTATTGTTCATGGTAATTTTTTCAATACTTCTGTGAGAGAAGGATCTGCTTTGTACTTAGAAATTTTACTTCTCATCTATCTTATTTTTTCTTTTCAACAAGCATTTATTTCTCCATCTGACTGTCTCCTATTCAGGTATTTAATATGAAGTAGCTTACATAAACATAATTGTATGGCATGAAAGAAATCTAAAAATGAAGAGATGTTAAAGATGAACAGCATTAAATCCTCAACCTAGAGGAAATGTCTTCCAAGCCATCTTTGGTCTCCAGTAGACGTTTTCTTTTGGTCATCTCCTGCTCCAGGGTACACCACTATTGGTACTAGCATCAGGCCAGCTTTATCTCTGGAATGAGTGAGTAATACGTTAAATGACTTTTATTGGTGACATTAAGTAATTTATTTCTATGATAAGAAATAGAAAAATGTGGGTGGAAATTTTAAAAATAACAATTTATTTCAGCTGAAATACTAAATTCAGGTCAACTGGCAGCACTAACCCAGAGCCTCTCTAGAAAGCCTTAATGCTGAAAATAACCCAGAGAGCTGGACTGGACAGTGCTCCTGGAATGATATAGAGAACTAACAGGCTGAGATAATACATTTTTCCATTTCTTACATGTGTGATGCTATCAGTGACTCTCTAGCTGCTATTATGGCCCTGTATGCCTCTCTAATAGTCTCTTCTTTAAAAACGTATGATGTAGAAATGGATTCTTGTGTTACCAAATAACTGCAAACGGGGCAGAAGTGTTTTAATTTCATCCCGTTCCTCAGACTCTTTCCAACTTCCTTTTCTTTCCCTTCTCTTTTCATTCGATCTTTTTTACACCTGTAACCATTTCCAAGCTTTTTTTCACTCTTTCATCTTGGGAACAGACTGTTTCTGCAAGTAATTTCCTCTGACACTACTGAAAAGTTCATGTGAGTGACTTATGTATCTAGAAAGGGAGAGAGATTTGGGATAATACGATTTGTGCAGCAGCGTCGCTGTGGTAGGTTGCACAACTGCTCTTGGCTTGACTCAGCGTCAAGTGGTTGTTCTGCTCATGTTTTTAGATCTTTAGAAATACAAGGAGGGAATTTAGTTAATTAGGTGTTTTGTTGTCTGATATACAACTGAATTATAAATGTAGGCTTTTCATCTAAAAACAATAGCTAAATGGAAAACAGAACATGAAATATGATAGTTTGGAACATACAGGCTGGGTTATCAGGCTGGTTTTAGCATCAGGCATCTTGGTAAGCCACAGGCACGGTTAAATTATGTTAATATAAAAATGATAGTAAGGTTTGGCTTAGCTTTGGCATAAACATGGCTGAATTTGTATAGCCAAGCAGAGTTGCGCAGCCTACTTCTATTAATATAAGGCAGGCTGTTAATTAGTATGAAAAATAAATACATAAGTACATAAAGGAATTGGAGGCACGTGTGAGAGGACAGTTTTCTGGAGTTATTGAGACAACAATTAGCAATATGTGCAGATTTGGAAGTATGGTAGAGAGATGGTAAATTATGGAGGTGGTAAATTATAGCAGGTTGTGTCCTGCTACTTCATGCTTTTGTCTTGATGGGAAATAACTGTCTTTAAAAGCAGGTGCTGTTTCCTGTGGCCAAGCTCCTGCTGGAGGAAGCCTGTGTGATCACGTAGTAACTGCCAAGTGACTGATCAGAGCCCAACCAACCCAGTGAGAAAACCAACCTGACCACCAGGCCAACGAGGAATGGTGTGGGGAGGGATGTGACAACCTGCAACCAAGGGAGGAAGCGGTGGACAGGGTTGGTAAGCAGTGTGCAGGGTGATGTGGACAGGAGAAACCTCTTAATCAACAGAGGAGAGTTGAAGTGGGGTCACTCCAGGTGTGTGCCCACAAATAAGGGCAGGCCTACAGGCCAGCGTGGTAGGGACAGCTGTCCTACCTTCCCTGGAAAATCAGCAGCTGAAGTGCCCGCGGAGCAGTGCATACAGCATGGGGAGCAAGCAGGAGGAATGAGAGGTCTGTGTGCAGTCATCAGGATCTCAGGGACATGGTGGGATAGCTCATGGAACTGGAGCGCTGCAGAGAATGGATACGGGTTCTTGAGGAAGGGCAGGCCAGGATGGTGATGGGGAGGAGCTGCCCTTCGTGTGTGAGAGCAGCAGGGATGCTTGAGCTCTGCATTGGGATGGATGAGGAGCCAGCTGAGAGCCTGTGGGTCAGGACTAGTGGGCAGACCAACATGGTTGATGATGTAGGTGTCTGCTGTAGACAACCCGATCAGGAAAAAGAAGTAGATGGGACCTTCTTCAGATAACTGGAAGAATTCTCATGTTCACAGGCCCCGATCCTGATGGGGGGAATTTAACCAGCCTGGCATCTGCTGGAAGAGCCACACAGCAGAGCACAAACTGTTCAGGATTTCTGGATTATCATTTCACAAGCGATAGCGAGTATTCTTGCCAGTTTCCTCACTCCTTCAAAATTTAAGGCCTATTTCTTTCAACATACACTCTGAAATGAGACATGGACGTTGAGTTGATTTGAGGTTTGTAGGATTTTCCAGTTCCTAAAAAGGCTTTTAGACCTGACTCTCCTTTTGGGTGCATTTACCAGACATCAGCGCAGTCTGCAGCGTTTAAGGGAGAGAGGGGCCAAGTGGCAGAAAGCTCTGCAGTAACGTTTCCCGGTCATACAATGTGGCTGTAACTATGGAGCTGTGCGCACCCAGCTTTGATGAGAGCAGCGCACACAACAAAAGAAACAGGCACGCTCACAGTGAAGCGCTGAGAGATGAGTCTTTAAAATGAAATGTATCACTTGCTCTCCTGAGAGGCCATGCAGCTAATCTGAATTCAGCCTGTACACAGAAACCATCAACAGCAGGTGAGCGCTGCACAGCATCAGAATGGGGTTATCCCACCTTTTTGGCAGCACAAGGTACCTCAGAGCAAAATTCCCTCCTTCTTTCCCTGGGCTTACACTGGACTTTGACTAGTCTAAAAGAGACCTGCAGCAGGTTCACCAAATTCCAGCTCCGTGCAAGTTGCTCCTTGGCATTCACACTCACTCCAGAAGGTGTTTATCCCACCACTAAATTTATCTTTAGTGTGATGTAAATTGCCTGAAGTGCAAGAATGAAACATATACACAATAAAACAAAACAAACACAGCTTTGGTTTTCTTCTACAGGTTGAACAGCTATTAATGTGGGATCACTTTGTCTCATTATTTTAACAGTCCTTTAACTTCAGGCATTTATAACCCACAGTTGGGTTTCTTCTCCTGAGTAAAGTGGGACAGGTACAGTGTATCGTTTATTCCTCCTTCCAAGAAAAGCACTTTGATTTTTACCTTGAATGTTTCTATCTTATAGATGAAGGCTTAATACTAAAGATGATTGTTCTATTATAATGTGTTCCTTATGCAACATAGGTTCTACAGAGCATTTGACGTACCTTACACAGCCTGGGAGCTATTTCTGCAGCGCATACAGGTTTGAGCTACGTGATGAGGTTTGAACTACGTGCATACAGGTTTGAGCTACGTTTGAGCTAATAATGGCTCATCCCTTTACCTTCAAGCCTGTGTGCTCAGGAAAGCATACCATGTTGCTATTTTAATACAGAGGTCTTGCCCTTTTCTGAGTGAGTGGTGCATGAACAGAGCACTCTGCTTGCTAGTACTGTTCCTTTTACTGATTCTCAAACACATTTTGCATGCAGTTTATTCCATTCATTCAATGTTAACAGTGTATGCATAAGCAGCAAAAGAACAGGGAATGCCAGTATGTGTATGAGCATAGAGTTGGTGTGTAGTTAATGTGCGTATGTGCAGCAGTTAACTTGAATATGCACATAGTGCGAGTAACAAATCATATTATTGCTTGCCTAACACAGTAGCTTATGTCAGTGTGTGTGTATATATATATACACACATATATACATACATACATACATTGAATTCTGCAGGAAAAAATCAAGTAATCATAAGGGAAAAAATACCAGCATTATAGTGTAATGACTAAGTTAGAATTATTGTGTGTCTGAATCCAGGGCTTTCGTTGGGCTACTTTTTCATTGTACAGACACTACAGTTGGGGGGCTATTCCCAACATCATGACAGCCCCGACCTCCTTCCTCTTTAGATTGTTCCATTTGCTTAGTTTGATTTCCTTGAAATCTTCTCTTGGATGTGGCATTGAAGTAAAACCCCAAGTTTGGGGTTATTTCAGCAAAAGTCGTCTAAAATTTAGCCCGTAAATTTTTTTGAAGGCATGTTTAAGTCCACAGACTTTCTTTTTTTGCCCTTTTTTTTTTTTTTTCCTCTTGTACCTGGACCCCAGACGCTGATTTTTGCCTTCTCGGCTGGTCTCACTTACTCGGTTCACATTATTCCCCTGCCTCCATACTTTGCTCTGGCCTATCACGTGAATCAAGTCATAGCTCCTTTCCCACCTGGCTGTATGAACCAGGTTGTGTGATGCCCCTGCAAGTAACACAAGGTGAGACGCCCAATCCCTCAGAAAGTACCGTGTTGTGATTGGTGCTGACTCTGGTGGGGGTAGATGGAGGGGGGGAGCAGAACCGTGTGAGTGAGACGGACTATTTGGGACAGAAGCAGGTTGAGAGCAGGAACCTGGCCGGAGCCCCAGGGCAGAGGGGCCCGCAGGAGCCCAGGGCTTATCCCTGTGCGTTGCCTGGACTTGCTTAATTAAGGCTAAACCTTCAGCTTCCGAGATGAAGACGTGTCGCAGAGCAGAAGAGGGCGCCAGACAACAAGGAGCAAGCGCTGACTTGGTGGTGCTTCCCGCAGCACGGACCTCACGGACGGGGAAGGTGACCCGGGAATACGGCACTGGGACGTCCGGGGGGAGACATGCTGCTCCTCTCTCCGAACCCCAACTTCGTCTCACAGGGAGGGCAAAATAATAAAGGTTTGGGGGCAAAAAAAGGTTTCCCCTCCTGCTGTGCCCGTCCCCGCACACCCCAGGGCAGGGCCGGGCCGGCGCTGCGGGGAAAGGAGGAGGAGGCGGCAGCGGCTTCTTTGACATGACACAGCACCCGCGGTTTCCCTGGGCCTGGAAATACTGATGTGGTGACAGCGCCTGATATGAATAGTAATTCTGAAATAAAACTAATTCAATTTAAAATAAAACTAAGCAAAGCCAACTGCAAAATTAATTGACGGAAATTTTACGGGCACGGCGCTGAGGCTCTTCCATGGTTCCTTGTGCCCTTTGGCACGCAGTGTCCTCAAACCCTCGCACACCGAACAACCAGCGATACCGCACGGAACACAGCGGCCCAACGCCGGCAGCTGCCCGGCGGGCAGAGCTCCGGCGTCCCGCCGCGCGCCTTTCCCCGTTCTTCCCCTGCAAACCGCACCGGCGAGTGGCGACAAAACCTCAAAAGCGGCTTTTCGGCTCCGCACCGGCCCCTGGGCGGCAGGAGGCAGCGCGTCGGGGCGCGGAGCACCGGCCCCGGCGGCGGAGCCCTCGTCGCGGCCCCGGCCTCGATCGCGGCCGGCGGGAGCTCTCCGAGGTGCTGGAGCGGCTCCTGCGCTCCGCCGCCGCTGGCCGCCAGCTCGCCCAGGGCCTGTTGCGGGTTGCCAGCGGTGGCAACCAGGCATTCCTCACGGCAAAGGCACGGCGGCCCGGTGCTCAGGACATCTGGATTCCCTGTTTAGGACTGTGCTTTTCCAGAGAGCCCAAGAGAAGTCACCGTCTCTGCCTCCTCTGCCCTGGGGAACCGGCGATGATCGTACTCTGCCTCTCCGCCAGCCAAAACGCTGCAAACAAGCAGTGCCATGACTTCTGGTTCTTACAGTATGCAAAATGCCTATCTGTTATATTAAACTATGGTTCAAAACAGAGGGGTTTAAATTATTTTTTACTTATTCTGTGTTGTATATGATATTTTAATTCTCCTGGTATCTAAATATTTGAAATAATATTAAGTCACAGATATAACATATACTGAACTCTATTTACAATCAAATGATGGCCTGGCCATAAAAGCTGGTTCAAAATTTTGAAATCCTGAAATTCCATATTTTGGGACACTTACACACTTGGTGCAGAGTATAGTTTCATCTTAGCAAGTGTGTCAGTTGTCTCAAGCTTCTTTTCCATCTTCCTGAACGCATCTGATTGGGACCAACTTTTGCTTTTCTGCATTTTTTTACAACAGTACAAAGTGAGTCCCACCGAATCAGTATGGCAGTATTACACGCATGCCCTGGATTGTCTTTGCATCAATCTCATTGATTACAAAGCCAGAGAAAACTGGACTCCCATTAGCTAGCAACCTAGCTGTGGGCCAAGGAAGTGAGTGAAAATAATGAAAACACACCTCATGTATTCTGAGAACTCTCTGCATTCTGAAAATTAATCTCATCTTAAACTTCCCTTCATTAAGCTTCTAATTTCTTCAGCCTTCTTCTTTGCTTAAGAATACAATTTCTTCTTCATTACTAGTTAATTATTATCTTGGCCGATATAATGGAACAATTACATTATCTATAAGCTGAATGTCTAAACTATGGTCTATTGTACCATATGTACTCTCTGTGCAAAGCATTTGGAAGGGTTGTTCTACACAGAGTTTTCCATCCCTTGCCAGCCTGATGAATTCCTTCTGTGGACACTATTATCATGGAATAAAAATGACTTGCTCCAACTTAGCTTACTGTATTTTGAGTGTCTGATTAAAAGCATACAAACTTGGAGTTATTCTGGTAAAGTAATAACACTGATGTTGTTTCCTGAATTAACTTGCAGGTATGAAGAAGCTCCAACAGTTGATAAAGTAAGTACTTAGTCTTGAGTATGCTGGAAAAAAACCCATTATTTTTCTTTATTTAGTTTTACTGTTTTTCTTAGTGTTAATATAGAAAGGGCTCTATTTTTCAGGTTTTTTTAAATTTTTCAGGCAAATCACAGATTACATCTTGTGACAAAATGAGTACAAATTTCAGTTTCTAACACATCAATGTGATTATCCTACTCACTATACTTTTAGTTACATGTGTCATTATTCAAAAGTAATCTGGAAAACTTTGATGTGCCTGGCGCTGATTGTTTTCCATTGGATGGAAAAATTCCAATGGAAATAAGAGGAAAGAACTGTCTAGCTTTGAATGAGCTTTGAATGGGGCTTGAAAAATGAAGATGCCTACATTTCCAAATCTTTGACCTTTTTTCCACCATTGCACTGATAGGTAATGGTTTACTCTTCCTCCACTCTGCCACCCTTTTCCCATTTGCGAGTGCAATTAACGGTAATTTGGTTTTCCACCTTCAGGTTAAATGTGTGGACTACGATTAACTCTAGGAGCAGTGTACTGTTGAGTGAAGCCCCTTCTGCGCTAGTAAGTATAGGAGACTACCAAATCCTTTAGAAGGTTATGGGTGGGCCATGCATGCATTAATACATGTTCATTAAATATCTTACTGCTGCCCAGGAGTTCCATATCTTTGGTCACATCCCATTTCTGTCTATAGAGATACAGCATCTCTGTGAAGAAGATCCATAAATGATTTCATAAATTTTCTTAAGTTCAGTGATGCTAAGCATGCTTCCTGGATATGGAAGTGGCTTCCCCTATAAATTCAGAAACAGCAAGCGCTGGCTTTTTGACCTTTTATAAATTGTCATGATGTATGACAGATGCCTCCCATGTATCTCAGCAAATAATTTGCATCATGTTGTGGTTGATCCTGTGCATGTAAGCAAGGGCAAAGCACCACTGTACCAAGTTTTGTTTTAAGACCAAGACAGTCTGTTGTGGTTTTTTTAAGACAGCAGAACTTCCGTACAATCACTCTAGTCCTGTAGCCCAATAACACCATTGCTGGTAGGAGGCCACAGGCTTTTTACCAACTTTGCAAGGTCTCAGGACCAAGACTTGTTTTGCCAGAGCTTTTCTTGACATGTCTGCAGCTTTCTTTTTACTTTCTTTAGCTGTAACAGCAATACCTCTAATGAGCGGGTGGCTATGTCTGTTTTGCTTAACTTTGTATGGTACAACTGTAGCGTTTATATGGACAGTGACAAGAAGTTATACTGTGTAGAATGAGATATTTATAGTGAACATAATCAGAGAATCATATAATCGTCTAGGTTGGAAGGGACCTTTAAGATCATCGAGTCCAACAATCTACCTAACAGTGCCAAAATCACCGCTAAACCATGTCCCTTAGCACTATGTCTACCTGTCTTTTAAATACCTCCAGGGATTGTGATTCCACCACTTTCCTGGGCAGCCTGTTCGCGTAGAGGAATGTAGGCCTGGTATGACAGCAGACCCTGAAAATGGGGACACAGGACACTGTAGAGGAGGCACAGGATGATAAAAAATGGAGCACAGCCTTGGCACTGGAGAAGTCAGGGCTATGAAGAGCGCTGGGCAAAGCTGGTTTAGGGGTAACAAAAAAACCCAAAGAACAAGTATGTAAATAGCACCACATATAGTAAAACTGGGTGTAACACGGAGCTGTAGATAAATGAAGAAAGAGCAAGGTGTAAAGGCATGATGAAAAATGTATAAAATAGCCCCATAATATTTCTTAGCACAAAACTTGTTGGGAAGACACCGATTACCAGCTGCAGCCCCGACACCTAGTGCTGGGGAAGGCTGGCACTGTCAGCCCGGGTCCCAGAGGGGCAGTGGAAGGGTAAGCACAACACCAAAAAAAGGACAGACAGGAAGAGTGTGTCTACAAAAAAACTAACTGCATTATTATTTCTGATTTTTTTTTTAGTAGCTTTTAGTAGTTTTTTAATTTCCTTTTTTTTTTCTTTATTTTTCTGTAATAATTATCTGTCACCTAATAGTTCTTTGATTAGACTGTTAGGTTTTCCACTATACTAATCATAAATTCTGAGTAAGGTGTGCTGCTTTTTATTTTTTCAGAATGAAACTCTCTGCATAACATTATTAATTGGAGCAAAGGATGCATCTTTTGGAAATTTGGGCTTAACAATCTCTCCAAGGTCCCAGACGGTATCTGGCACAGTCAGAAATAGAATGAAGATATCCTGTCTCCCAGCCTGGCACATTAACCACAGGACCATTCTTCCTGCCTTTGCTTTATTTATTACATTAAAATAATTATTATGCATACTGAGCTCTTTGAAAGTACATTGCTATAAATACTAGAAAAGCGAGCACATTGTAATTCGAAAAATACCAACTCCTGTTTTTCAGTACATCATTCAAACCATGGAGCCATTATGAGAGACCTCAGGGAATCATACTGCTGTGACTCATGGTCCGATAATACACAATTTAGCACACATCAGCGCTATGACAAAGACGGGTGTTTCAGAACAAAATGACAAAGGTGAGTCCTGCACAGCTGAAGAATCTGTTTCTTTTCTCAAAATTCAGGGCTAACCTGTTACTTGACAGCCCTCAGAAACTCAGCTAACTCACCTTCACCTCCGGACTGCACACTCAGCTTTCCTGCCAGCCCTACTCCGAAGCCTGCTGAACAGGAGTCAGGTTCTTCCTCAGCTACTGAGATTATCCTGCACACTCGGTTTCCTTAGACACTTTTGCAGTCCGCTTTCTCCCCTTGACTTCCCGTTAGCAGTACAATTCCTGTACAATTGCAATGTACAATCATATCAACTTGTGACTAGGGACAGATATTGCGGACAGGTCCTCTGATGCTCACAGTCTATGCAGGGGAAAAGATGTTTTTTCTTTCTTCTATGCCATTAAGCATCACTGAAATGCCTGGTCGCTAATGCTCAGGGATCTGCTGTCCACTGTTGAGATAAGTGTGGGTTGGGTAATTAAATCTCTTTGAGGAGCTCGAGTAGTCAAATTTACATGATTAAGTAGCCCTGCATAGAGGCAAGCCAGATGGCACGTTAGCTGGAGCAGTCTTTGAGAACACTGAGGACACAGCGGTGAAAGCAAAGGCAGTGCATGACAAGGAACGGGCGCATTTACCTGCTACTGGGGCTTCCAGGCTGATGGCTTACAGTTGACCATACTTTTAGCCTATTGCAAACACAGTTCACCTGAAGGTTAATTTCTGATCAAAAGTAAACCTGAAGCCAGGAGCTGCCATTCTTTCTTGGTCCTGTTTTGGAGCACTTTCCTTGACTTGCATGGCCTCTACTGGATTATTTCATTGACAAAAGCCCTCGGGCCAGCCTTCTCCCAGAGCGACAAAATCCACCAGCGTAAAAGCTTCTCACAGGCCGAGAAATATGTGTCTGCAGCAGTCCCGTCCCAAAGTGAATGTCTCCAGGTAGACTATGATGCACTCAGTGTAAGTCAGTGTAAAGTGTTGCAGTTCTATACTACTCTGTAGTTACAAAACCCAAAATGCTTTGTCAACAAAATTTCTATTTGCAACTTTTTGTGAAGTTGCAGCTGGAAAGTGTCAGTTTCCGTGTTATACGTGAGGACACTGAAGTACAGTGAGATTCAGTGGTTTAGCATTACTTACGATCTTGGAAATAAATAACACCCAAATTGCACATCTTGTATGTTAGCCAACTCTGAATGGCAGAGTGCTTTAAATACAGATCTAGGGCCATTTGTTCACAGACCTTCAAGGTACTGGGGACCGTTTCTTATGCAGTAGGTCTTCTCCAAACTCAATACATCCTCATCCCAAGAGAGCTTCTGCCTCGTTTAAACCATCCTACCTTGAAGCTCACCTAGTAGAGAAGGCAACCCCTTTAAGATACGGTGACCAGTGCTGGCTGTGCCTGACTGAGACCAGCATCTTTAAAGATTGAAAGGTTTTAAAAAGAAGTTATTTTTCTGCCCTTCAATTTAATTCCTTCTTTGCCTGTCCTTGGTAGGTAAATTCTCATGGTTGCAAATGTTTTGCACAGAAAGGCGGTGTGCTGCAAGAGTTAAGTGATCCATTGATTAATCTTTCCTCTATTTTTTTTTTTTATCCTTGATTTACCAGATATTTTAAGTTGAGAAGGAATGAGACCTTTTGTGAGGAGGCTGGCAGGAGGCCACAGTGGTGAAAGATGCCCTTGTAACTGGAAGAACCCCACTGAGAACCATAGAATGGTTTGGGTTGGAAGGGCCCGTAGAGACCATCTAGTTCCGACCCCCTGCCATGGGCAGGGACACCACCCACTAGAGCAGGTTGCTCAAAGCCCCATCCAGCCTGGCCTTGAACACATCCAGGGACGGGGCATCCACAACTTCCCTGGGCAACCTGTTCAATGTCTCACCATAGTGAAAAAATTCTTCCCAGCGGGGGCTTTGTTGGGATGCTTTATGTGCCCAAAATCTCAGCGACATACTAGTTTCAGACAGACACCTCAAAAAACCACCCCAGTCCCAGAGTTCACCGTATCCCCTTGGTACATGGGGTGGCGAGAGGCTGTTCCCTCGCTCTGCTCCGGTACAGATGGCTGCAGTGAGGGGACCAGAGCAAGTCAAAGGGGACAACAACGACCCTTCTGCCCCGGGAAGCCGTTCTTTCCGTCAGCGGCGGCGAGGAGGCGGTCAGGACCCGGCTCTGCCCCGCGCCTCGTCCCCGGTGCCGTTAGCGGAGGAGCCCGGTAGGCGCCCGGGGCCGTCGGGCCGCACCGGCCCCTCAGGCCGCTGTCCCCCGGGACGTGGGCTCGGCGGGGCCGCCGGCGGCGAGCGGCGGGGCCGGCCCTCCGCCGTGCCGGGCAGGGAAGGGGAGGCAGCCGCCGCGCCCGGAGGGAGTTGCCCGTGGCCCCGGCCCTGAGGGAAGGGGCGGAGGAGGACGCAGCGCCCGCCGCGGCGCCGAGCCCCCTCCTCGGGAGGGCACCGGCGAGGGCTTAGCGCCTCGCCCGCCCCCGCAGCCCAGGCCGCGGCGGTGCCAGCGGCCGCCGCCGCAGCGCGGCGTCTGCGTGAGGGGGGGCCCATGGCCAGCCCGCCGCCGCCGCCGCCGCCCTAGCCGGCCGCGGGCTTCGCCGGCCGCAGCATGCCGAACAGGGCCGGCCTGGACACGGCGCTGAGGATGTCCCTGCAGCGGAAATCCTCCAAGATCCACTCCTCGGCCGGTGAGGAAGGGGCGAGGCGAGGCGAGGCGGGAGGGAGCGGCGGAGGGAGGAGGCGCCGCGGCGGAGGAAGGAGGGCGAAGGGAAGGGAAGACGGCGCCTCCATGGCTCGGCCGCCCGGCCCCGCCGCGCCGCCCGCGCCCCCTCCTCCTCCTCCTCCTCCTCCTCCTCCTCCGCCGCCGCCCTCCCCGGGGTGTCTGGCGGCGAGAAGCCGGCAGTGCCGCCCCCGCCCCCGGGGTCGCTGCGGGGGAAGGAGGTGCGGCGGGCCCCAGCGCTCGCCGGGCCGCGGTGGGGCGGGGCAGGGCTGCCCACTCGGCCCCCGCGCCCTGCGGGCACCGGGCACCCGGCCTCCGCCTCCGCACCCCGGCCCCGGCACTGCACCCCGCGCCCCAGCCACCTTGTCACCGCTCCCCCCTGGGCCCTTGCGTCCCACGGGGCACCCGCCCCCCAGGGACGGCCTCCTGCCCCCCAGCATCTGCGCACCACAGGGCACCCCACCGGCAGGCCCCTGCTGGACAAGGTTCGACTGCCTTCCCGTGATAGCACTGCTGGGAGGAGGGGGGCAAGGGGTTGTCCCCCTTCTTTCTCTTGGTTCCGGTCGTTTTTGACAGGAAAATCCCTTGGTGCACATCTGGCCAGAGGGTAGTGCTGCCGGCGGAGGGGAGGGGAGCCGAGGCAGGGTTGCCCCGCACCCCACCGGGCTGGGCAGGGACCTCTGTCCTGTGGTCCGGAACGGGGAGAGCACCAGCCCTGCAGTGAGCTTGCAGAGAGGTCGATTAGAAGGTTTCTCAAGAGGCTCATTTAAGAACATGCTTCCCAACTAGTTCAGAAGAAAAAAAAGGCAAAAATGGAATACTTTGAAGGTTTAATTCTGGCACTGACTTCTGTAGGACCAAGGTGCATACGAAATTCACTTTTATCTGTTTTACTTGGGGATAGCTGAATCCTCAGTGACATTGTGATTTACAGACAGATCCAGTAAAAGGCTGAGACACCTATTCCTGTGCAAAATATTTAGGCTCCTAATACAATCTCTGTGGTGGGTAAGGGTGCAGTATAATGCTCCTTCAGCACTTTTTATTTGAGTGAGGAATGTGCTTTTGAAGCACATTTCCTGATCAGCTGTACTTGGGGTTAAATCTCAGAGCACCTTGGAGTGCATTTGCTGGATTGCTTTTGGATGACGCTGAACTAGAAGACGTCCTCCAGCCTCTTATGGCTGTTCAGCCCATGGAACCAGACTAGAACGAGCTTGAAGGAGAAGCCACCTTCCCTTTGGCTCCTCTGAACAACCTACTAGTAGTCACTCTACTAATATTCCCCTTTTTGGCCTCAGCTGCTTGCTAATAAGGACAGAACCTCAGGGTAGCTGCTGAAGTAAGCAGGATGCTAAGGAAAGAGGTGTATAATGCTAGCTCATAGGAAATGGTAAGGTTTCAGACTAGGATTTAGCACATTACCAGCTTTACTTATCTTCAGCGTAAGCCATTCAGATGAAAGAGTTGCAGTTAAGCAGATTCCACTCTCTAGTGCTTGGGGCTGTGTCTGATCTGAAATCCTGTCCTGTGGCAGGGAGGCTCCTTTCCCAGAGCTGTAGTTTGGCAGATCTGTTTGCAACCTAACGCTAGGAATCCAAACCTAGGTGCCCTTACCCATAACCAGCCATTCAAAAGAGAGCCAGATGCTGGATACTTGGCACTTGGAGAATGTTTAGTTTGAACATGGAATACAAAAGGAGTTTAAGCTTCTGCTTTTTGTAAATCGTACTTGTAGATGTAGGTGGTTAAGTTACGTCTCAGTCATGCTCTAGGTGCCGGGGCCACCCAGATCTTCCAGCTAGGATTCATCTATACACAGCGTTAGACTTTTACATGTTCCCTGCATTTCATGTAAGTGAGAACCAAATTTGACGATACTTTGAAGAAAGATGGGGCTTGCTGATTAGCGTTACTAGCACTGCTTCTCAATTGTTGAACAATGTATTTACTATTTAAAACTTTTTTTCTGAAAGATAACAGGGTAACATCTAGTATAGGTATATATAATGCCTATGAAATTTACATAATAGAGGTTTGTGTAACTTATTACATAGATTTATTCAAGGGTATGATTGTAGCTGGCCTAGGACACGAGAGCCAACTCTGGTGGCTTAGGACAACCACAGCCAACCTCTCTGCCACCCAACCTTTCTGTACCCCCTTCCTGCCTATTCCCATTGCCCTGCTTGCATCAACATTAGCCATCAGATAGTTAGACTGTCACTTGGATCACTGCTGATGTTTCTCGCTACCAGCCTGTATGATCTCAAATGGCAGCAGGGAACAGATGCAGAAAGGCGGGAGCTCTCTTTTCTCACTGCATGCTGTGGCTTGGTGCAGACCTGCTGTCTGTGTGGACTGAACAGGTTCTTACGAGGGGCTCTGGGCTGGGCGAACCCAACTGTAAAAGTACATGTTTGGAGACTGAGCCACTGTCCACTGAAAAGCAGTTCAAATGTGGCTGTGTGGTGGCGTTGCAAAATCTGAAGATTTTTCTGAGCTAAATTCCATGGAGGGGGGAACGGTCACCCTTTTGTCATCCTTAGTTAGGGTCAGGTAACCCGGTCTTCATCCACTGCAGTTTCCTTGGCAAATATGTATCAGAATATTAAACTTTATTTCCTTCTTAGAAGAGAAGATGTTTCCTGCTTTGAATGCTTGTAGTTTGTCTGCTAGTCCTCTTTACTTTTGAAGGAGTTTTGGTAATCTTAAAATATGAGCTTTTAGTTTGGGTCACAGGGATTTCTTTTCGTGCCATATAAAGTATTTCTGTAGCTTGTAGACATTCTTCTTTAGTCAGTAAGAACAGTACCTCTGATGGACTAACGATGTCTTTTCACATCAGATCCAATTGTGATTTTCTACCCTCTTGCGTTTTTTAGTGTGACTTCCACATGTGCTAATACAGTATAAGATGTAATTGGTATATTTGGTAGAGTTTTAAACCTGCTTAGCACCGGTACAAAGGACTTCACAGAAGAGCAGATGATGTGAAAAGGAGAATTTAGAGATGACGAGTCACCCTGCTGCCACTCAAATGATCAGTCCTCTTCTTTTTTATGCATTTGCTCATTAATCGATTTTTTTTTCTGCTTTGTACAACTAAATCTTTTTATTGCTGTAATGTTGTACCAGCTGAGCTAAATTGATTAGATTTAAATTATTCTCAAAGAAGTCTCCAGCTCTTTACTGTTGGAACCACAGACATCAAAGACTAACCTGTTCTCCTCCTTCCTGTCTCCTTAAAGTCACTAAAAATAAGCAACTGTCAATAACACATTGGATGATTACACAATAGCATTTTTATTTTTAGGGCAAAAAATTTCAAATTCCAAGTTTAGATTGGATTAAAGGTCCAAATGGTGTTGATGTCATTTACTGTGGTCTTTTTCAACTGCTCAGTGGTGCACATCAGCAAAAAGAAATATTTTTAATCTGAAGGTAGTGACAGAATCTTCTCCCAGGACATGAGAAGCTGAAATATAAACATCATTTCATGGTATGAAACCATACTCCTCTTATATCTTTTCCATCCACATTTCCTGAAATATTTGCTTTTATTTTTTGCTGTGTATTTGGTCTTAAGAACAACGACTGTCTCCTCGAGTCATACTCCCTTCTGACTGCAAAGGATCCATCTCTTTGTTTTATCAGAGGAACATCTATGTAAGAGCCTCTTTGGGCTAGATCCTATTTTTGTGCTGTGGTAGTACGTTACCATGATTGCAACTGTTGGGAAGTGTCACACGAAGCAGTTATAATCGCACACAGGCACTTGTTTTTTGATCAAAGCTTTAATGTGTAGTCATTTGCAGGTTAGACACAATTCCTGTAGATATATGTGAAATGCACAGTAGCTATAGGTGAAATACTTAGTCAGCTTTGCACTATTTACATATCACTGTTGCTGCTTCAACGGAGGTGTGTTTTTTGAAGGTCAGGTTCAGAGAGTGTGAGAAGCACAGTGAGGCTTACTCAAATCACCTGTACTCACGGGATCTTTTGCAGGCAGATCAGCAGTTGTCCTGAATGTATTTTTAAGCAAACAAATGCTATGAAATGGGTGAACACAGTGCTGAGATAACAGATTCCTAAAATATTAACATTTAAATGTTTAACTAAGAGCAAAAGCCCTGCTCTGCTGTGAGACACGTACCTGGCAGGTGTAGTGACAGTGGCCACTAAGCAGAGGGATGTACTTCCTCAGCAAATGCATTTAGTGCCCATTAATGCTACCAAGAGTTACAGAAACATCTAGTAAGACAATTGCAACTGTAGTGTTGGCACACAGAAACTCTAGCCTATGATGAGAAATTTTTCCAGGTGAAGGCTGAAGGACGTGTGTGTTTATGCACACACTGAAACTGTGTGGTGGTAATTACGTGTAAGTGTCAGGGAGCTCCTGTTTCTTTTCATCCATGTTTAACTGGCACATAGTGCAGTATAATGTGCGGCTTGTTCAATCACATCAAAGGCCTGATCCTATTTCCATAAACACCAGTGACAGTTATGCCTTTTCAGCAAGACCTCATCACAATAAACCCCGTGTTTTACGTTTCTATGTTTTTATAGTAGCACAAAGCAGAGTCTTCTCAAGCAGTATGAGATCTTGCTCAGCTGTAACGTGAGGTGGTGACAGTGACAGGGCTAACCGGAGGCCAACCTGAACTTCTGCTGTCTTCAGTATTGCACTTAAAGCTTGTCTGGCTGCGAGAGTTAGTTTGCATTAGGATAGGAGGGAATTTAAAATACATTTGCTTACGGCACTGAATTAGAAAACGATGTCGTATACACAGTTACTGTGGAATAACTTCATAAATAAACAAGGTCCTCATTAGTGTGGCAGAAGAAACACTTTTTTGTCTTACTGTGATGGGGGAGGTGAGATTGTGAATAAATGCATTAAAGATCAAACCACTCAGATGGTGGGGAACACATCTTGGAGTTGAAGAGATTTAACTAACCTTCAATTTTTAAGATTACATTACATGAAATGTATTTAATAAAAACAAAAATTTCCACCCCACTGGCTTAGCCAGTATATGAACTCTCTTATGTTATTTGACTATATTCATAACCCCATTGAAAACAGACTCATGTACTGTCTATTTATAGGAACTATTTTATTCCTTCTCTGCTCTGCTCTCTCTCCACAGGTCTTTTGTTTCAGATTTTAGTTCCCTAGCAGTATCTGCTTTGAGTGACTTCCCTGTGCTGGGTGAGTCAGTATCTTTCTCACTTTCTGGGTAGGTGTAAAAGTACTGCCCTGCTAGTGTGATTTGGCAGTAATGCTGTTGTAATTCCATGCAGGATTAAAACATCTGTCAGTAAAATGAGTGTGAGGAAACCTGCTTGTCTGTTTGGGGTCCTAGAATACATCCAAGACAATGAAACTGCACTTACTTACTGAGTACAGAGAGAATAGTTGTTCAGTATTGCATTTTCATGGCCACGAGGTCTGAGTACAGCTTTGAACTCTGCCATCTCTGTAGGCAGTTTTTATGTGGAAATCTATGGCTTCAGAAATGATGCTTATTTTTTTTGATAATTAACTCTTCTTCCCTCCCCAAGAAGTTCCAAGCTGACAGCTCCCATTGACTCCACACGGTGTTTGGATGATCATCTGAAAATTGATGGCAGAATCTCAAACTGATTACTCTCCAATTAGTTACCAATTCACTTGGCATTTTTATTGTAGTCAAGGCTTGCTGAGGGCCATATAAACAACCAGGTCATCCATTTCTGCTCTTCCGGAAGATTGTGAAGTGATACTGCGTAGACTTGCAAAACGGTGCGACCCTTAGCTGTTTAATCTCCCTTTGACCGTTCTTCTCTGAGCTGTCAAGTATACCCCTTTGAATCTGAGAGGACTGATTTGCTACTTGTGAAGTAATATTCTAAGTGCCCATGTTAGCTTTATTACTATAACAGATTACTGTTTCATATTTGTTTTCCTGCACCTTGTTGCATTGTGGCACATTTTAACTAGTTTGTAGTAGTACAAATATCAGAATATCTGTTACAGGCAGTACCTGTAGAGCCTGATTGCCGACAGGTTCTTTTAAGGGGTAGTTAATCACAAAATCTCTCTAGTACGTATAGCTGGTAGTGCAGAGCAATATATTAGACTTTGAAAAGGCAGTTGTATGTCTCTGCAGCAACAGCTTTCTGCTTCTGGGACAGCCATTAATTAAGTTTTACTTGGCCTTTTCATCAACATAAATGTTTTCCTTTCAGTCTCCCATCTTTTCTAGCAAAGCCTTTTGGAGAAGTTGTAGGTATTTGAGACATGATATCTGAGAGCTTTAGGTAACTGATTCTCACCTGGTACACTCAAAGGATAACTTGTGAAAAATTGTTGATATAGTGGAAGGTGGAGAAAAAAATTAAAATTGTATACAGGGGTTTTCATTTTTTTAAAATGCAAAATAAAAAAAAATGAAGTATCAGTATTGAAAACTTCTTATTCAAACAGTTACTCCAAATATTTATTTGGAAAGATTTCAGATTTTTGATTTGCATTATTGCCACCTTTCCATAAGGAATTCTTTCTGCTAGAAAAGTTCCTGGGCAGTTTCTTTCCAGCCTAAGGAGTGGATAGATGGAAGTGGATGCCTGTTTGGAAGCTCCTGGCTCTCCAACCACTAGTTGAGACCATGATAGTAATCCTTGATTCTGGACATTTTTAATTTGAATACTGGAAGCCAGAATGTAGCAAGCACACCTGAAACCAGAAGATGCTAAGTTTTGTATTTCAGGCCGAGGCATGGTAAGGCAAAGCTGACATGATGCAGATTTTAATGAGTGACCCAAACCACCTATTTGCACTCAGAGAAGTGACAATCCATATAGATATAATATACGCATATATGACATTCAGCGGACATTTATCAGGCAGCTAGGAGTGTTTCTTAACAATGCAGTTGTCCTAGCAGTAAGCACTAAAACCAGTTTAAATCAGAAAGAACATAAAGTGTCAGTAAATTAGTCTCAATACCTTCATGTTGTGATGAAGGTTCACAAGACATACTGTAGATCTTTTAACACATTTCCACTGCTTTCCAACCTCACATAGGATACGTTTGTTATTTTTAGTTCTAATTAACAAGTTGGAAATTGTTGCATTGGGGCATCAGTGCAAAGTGCAAATAAATGAGAACTTGTCATCCAGGAGACTCAAATGGAAGAGCCGTGATTGGGTCAGACTTGTAATTTGTAAGAGATCCACCAAAGCATGTCAGTTTGTTTTAGCCAAGGGTTTGGTCTGATGAACCTACCTTTTTTTTCGGTGTTGCAAATCAGGATTAACAGAACTGAAACTAGTGTATAGGTTCTATATGGGAGAGAAGGCAGCTTTACGTCTTGTTTAATGCTGGCTGGAAGGTCTTGATTTTTCATTCCTAATCTCTCAAATGCAGATTACCAAACACATTTATTTGATTTCATTAAATGGGTAGGTAGTCATAAAGAGTGAAAGCAAAAGTCTTTATCTCTTTACAATAACACCACCCTGACTCATTTGCTACTTTGAATAGCAGGAGGGCTCAGGTGTTATCTCCTGCTGACCCAGCACTGTTCTGCCTATTCATAGGCAGCGTGGTGAAGGCAGGCTGACATCCTGTGCCTGTGAGATCTAGGAGCGTTCAACTCAATGCTTATAAAAAGGATATATGAAACAAATACCCCTGGCTTTGTGTGCCATTAAATACTCTAAGCAAATGTCACCTTAACAGATGCAGTTTATTTGTAAATGGGAGACAAAAGATGCTGAAAGAATATGTGCAAAGTCAACAGCAGCCATCATAACTCTGAAACAGATACAGAGGCCACATCTGCATTTGTCGTATCAGTTATACAGATGGGAATCAGGGCTCGACATGGAAGCTTTAAATTGAAAGCCAGTTGTCATTTGCTCAACATTTCTGCATCACTGCAAAGGCTCAGCATAGTTTGTGCTTCAGTGGTCCCATGGCTACTGAACTGAAATACATTGACCTAAATCCTGGTACCTTGTTTTGAAGAGGGACACAAAGACAGGGGAATTAAGGTATGTGGGTGCTCCCCAAACTGGGGAGAGGACCAGGCCTGCTTTACAGATTAACAGCCAAATCTTGTTCCCAGAGTTTCACTAATACAGGTCTGTGCCTGAAGCCATCCTTATGCCATTTGTCTGCCTCGTCCTAAGGGGAAAAAAGAGCTTTCATGAGAGTTTACCAGTCAGAAAGGAGGAGAGTGCTTTCCTTCTCCCTCCCTGCCCCCAATCAAATATTGCAATTATTGGTAAATTTATTAACATGCAAATGTGCAAGGGAACTCATTATTTTATAGAATCATAGAATGGTTAGAGTTGGAAGGAACCTTAAAGATCATCGAGCTCCAACTCCCCTGCCATGGGCAGGGACACCTCCACTACAGCAGGTTGCTCAAAGCCCCATCCAGCCTGGCCTTAATCACTTCCAGGGATGGGGCATCCACAACTTCTCTGGGCAACCTGTTCCAGGGCTTCACTACCCTCACAGGAAAGAATTTCCTCCTAATATCTAATCTAAATCTCCCCTCTTCCAATTTAAAGCCATTACCCCTTGTCCTGTCACTACATCTCCTGACAAAGAGTCCCTCTCTGGCTCTCCTGTAGGCTCCCTTCAGATATTGGAAGGCTGCTATGAGGTCTCCCCGGAGCCTTCTGTTCTCCAGGAGTTATTTTAGAGTTATTTTAGATATGTTCCGTTTTAAGAAATTGGAGTTGGACATCATTTCAGGTTTTTATACATTGTGTCGAGCCCCTATAATAGGAAGAATTAAAAATACATTTTCTGGAATGGGGGTAATAGTTAAGTTTCTGTACATTTAGTCAAGAGAGAGAAAAACCATTTCAACTAGAGGATAATGCTGGTGCAAGAATAGACTTTCACAGACATTTAGTCTGAAGGTAATAAACATATTTCTAAATATCAGACAACTGTTCAGAATAGCTTTCCAGAAGGAGTGGTGGGAAAGAAATCTAGTCTGATCTCATGACGGCATTTGATTGGTATATGTAAAGGACTATAAAATAATCATCTGAGATAGGAGGATCTGAACTTTTAAACAGGCTTTTGCTTCTAGGTCTGTGTTTTTAAACACCAAGTAGAACCAGGAACTTCACGGGCAGAAAACAGACTGTATACACTGATCTTTCCAGGAGCAGGCTGTAAAATAGCACCTGCACTTAATATCTGGTTTTGATTGAATAATAACAACCATCAAATGCAGTATATTTCAGTACTTCCTTTATACCGTGCTAGGATTGGGATGATGTGTGTGATGTCTGCTGTCATTTGAGTTTCAGACTAATTTCTTACTCAGAAGTGACCAATAATTGTTTTGGAAAATAGCAAAAAGTGCATAAAGGCAGTAACATGAGAACTGTACAGTAATGGAAGAGCATGGTGGCAGAGGCAGAAGGAAGGAGCCAGCATCCCTGAATGTCCTGCCAACAGGAACAAAACAAATCATTTTCTCTGGAAACCAAAAGGGAACAACATGAAGTCAGTACAAGCAGCACAACCGTGACTGTCCAAGGGAGTACTCTGAACTGATAGAAGAAAATGCATGTATCCCTACAAACCTGTTATGGTTTGAGAAAACCCATAACAATTTATTGTCGTTTAGACAATTATTCTATCATCTGATAACCCCTCCTCTGGGGAATCGGGGAACACAAAGAAACACGAGGGTTGAAATATAAGTAGATTTACTAGCATAAGAATAAATAATTAACAATAATACTAAAGAACCAGTATTAATCCCGATACTGATATAAGATATACAAGGATTATACTCAGCCAATTCTATCAGCAGGGAGCTGTGCACTCCTGGCAGTGGACAGCAAATGTGGGACACTGTGAGGACTGTGGCTTTGGGAGGAAGGGAAGGGCTCAGGGGTCCGGCACCGGGGCAAGGAGTTCTCCGGACCACAGCCATCAAGGGAGAGAGAACTCCTCAGCAAACTTTTCTAATTTATGTTGAATGTGACATTTATGGTATGAAATAATCCTCTTGACCAGCTTGGGTCAAGTGCCCAGGCCTTGCTCCTCCTCATCCCTGCACCTGGCAAGGCTTGAAAACACCGAGACCTTGAATCCCACGTACCATATCTGGCTATAAAGTAAATATTTTCATGAATTCAGACACTAGAGTCTTCTGAAAGTGCAGTTTTCCCAGGCATTAGAAGAAAAGTTAGTCCTGTGTCACTCAACACAGGACAAAACCATACATAAGTAGAGAACAAGCGCCTTTTGTTTTTTTTAGTGTGGCTGTGTGCAGAAAGAGATATAAACTCTGAGAGCGTCCTGCTGCCTGCACTATATTTTCTGACATCCTAAATTCCAGTTGGAATTCCAGTGTTTTTTTCACTCTGAATTATGGACAGCCTTTGGATACAGCTGGTGATTGAACCGCAAGGGAGTTTTATATATTACCTGCTCAGGAGCTGGGATGGCACATATCTCCCAACCTTCCTAATGCCAGTTTATCAAGAGCTTCCTGCTGTAAGTTGTAATGTATCCTGTCAGCCTGAAATTACCCAATGACACAGATGATGCTTTCCCTAAGTGCATGCCAGGGAGTCCTTTTGTCACGGCTCTCTCTTAGCTAGAACCACGTATGCAGCATCCTCCACACACAGCATCTCCCCAGTACCATTCCTTCTCTTCTGACAGGGTATCTCATAGGAGATCTGCAAAATCCCAGATCCTACAGTAGGCCCAAGAAAGTCTCTTTAGTTGCAGGATCTCTATTTCAAGCAGCTGAGGAGGAAGTCTGTTTTGTCTCACAGTAGATGCACCTGCCATTTAAATTGCTATCCATTTCCATCACTGGCTCCATGCCATCTCACTGAAGTGTGTTCACCCCCACTGGTGCTGGTAGGAGTTGGAGTTAGATGCAAAGGACTGCGTCTGGCGTGGCATGGGAGACAGCAGTAAGTGTTCCAAGCCTGAAGTGCAGGGAAGACCTCAGCAATCCTAAACTTTCACCGTTGAGAAAGACTGTTCATCCAGGGCTCCAGAGAAGAAGATTCTCCAGTCCTCAATGCTGGATGGTTTTGTTCAAATTTTGGCCTCCCTGCTGATTACCTAAGCCATTTTCTTTGAGAGCTTTTTGCCAGAACCCCAAAGAGAGAAACATGGGAATAAAATAGCTGCAATAATAGATCTGATATAATTTTGTTGAGACAGTGCAATTTTGTGTTAGTGCTAAACAGCACAGGATTTAAATAATTTAGTACTCCTTTTGGTACTTTTTGGTTCATTAGGCAGCCAGGTTCCCAGGCTCTGTGCACTGTCCATTCCCGCTATGGTGGCTGTTGCTTAACTTCTATTAGGCTATCAGTGCCATCTCTTATGTAGAGAGGTCCCTGACAACCAGAGGCAAGAGTTCATCTTAAACCTTCTTCCTATTAGAATGTTTATTTTTTTTTTTTTAATTAAAGTCCCTTGTAAGACATCCAGCACTTTACACACAGACATCTTGCTGAATTTCTGCCTCATTCTGTTACAGGCTACAAATCAAATCAGGACATCAGTTTTGCCCACTGATGAGATGATATAGGATTTATATTTCTGTGGCCCAGTTCATGTCTAGACAGGGCAGATGGTACTATTGCAATATACAACGTTATTAATTTGGGACTCAGCAACTGTAAACAACCATATTTTTTATTTTCATCAGAATTAGTACATGAACTAGCATTCACTAATAAAATACTAGTACTCTAAGCAGAAGCCACAAAATTTACTGTGGTGGAGAAGGACAACAGTAATGTGGTGTCTTCTGTCTTCACAGGGAGCCAAAGCTGTTGCACTTCAGTTCCAGGCATTTTGTCATTGGTGTCTCCCGAGCAAAGGAGTAATTTTAGTTACCATCTACTTCACAGGGTCAATATGAAGATAACAGGCAGCTACATAGTATTTGTATGATGCTGGGAAATAGAAGATGGTATACAAAAAGGCTTCTTTAGTCAGATAAGTTTGCAGCCATTAGAGTTACAATTTTTTTCATCGTTGCTGTCTGGCATTGGCGATGTCAGCCCTCATGAAACCAAATCCACGTGGATATTCTGGAAAAGACAAACAGAGCATGACCTTTTATTTAATCCTCTATTTCTTGTAAAGGTTTATTTTTACAAGGGCATTTTATAAGCTATATTTCTGTACTGTTTTGGCATTATTTCTTATTGTTTAAATACCTTATTAACAATGATTCTAATCCTACAGAAACAATTCTAATAAGAAAATTGATATATCAATTTTTATAGACTAAAATTTGAGAAGAGTGATTAACAACCTGAAGAAGGGGGAAGGGAAGCCCTGCATTAATAAGATTGGCAGCGCTTCAACTAGAAGACTATGCTATCACTGAGGCTATAGCCAAAAATAGAAATGGATTAACAGAAGAAAAGCAAGTAGCTAAAACTAAGGTCAAGGCAAAAATAGATGCTTTAGAATTGTCTTATACACCAAAACACAGGAAGAGATACTTAAGGAGCTTTCTTATTATTTACACCTGTAAAAAGTAAAATCAGTTCACACTAAGAGGAATTGTGAAAGAAGACTCAAATAAGTAGTTAATTAAGAGGTCAAGAACTAAGCTGTAAAACATCTGGAAAAAGTACAATAAACTTTTCTGGTTGCTTATACAGGTTTTAACATGTATACTATTACAAATATATTAAAAAATAACCTGTAAACAACAGCTGTAATAATAACAACACTTAAAAAATCAAAGGAACAGTAAAAGTAAGTTATCTGAAAACTCTTATTCAGGTGAGGCAGTGTAGTTACCATTCGGGCCGAATAGGTTGTGCTTTAACTACTTACCAGAAAGGAGGCTTAACTAGATACAAGTTCTACCTGATGCAAATCATTGCAGCTTTGTTTACACTAATGAGCCCAGCCCCCTAATTTGTGGGTGAGAGAAACTAATGCACACAGGTAAGACTTTAAAAGAGGAGAACGGAAGCAGAAAGTCATCTCTGTAGAGGTTTTGGTAGGATAAGCTCTAGCAGATAGGAGGCTTGTCCTTTCTTCTAGCTTTGGATTTGTCAGGTAAGTTTATTTTAGGGTTTAAGGGGAGGGAAGGTTTGCACGTATTAAAAAAATGTGGTTTTAATGTGTTCATTTCTAGTGCTCTAAGGTAAATATTGACTATCCTTATCTTTTCTTCACTTCCCTGTGTTGAAAAGCCTGTTTTCCTGATAGGAAGGTTTAGTCAGAAGCACGGGAAGAGCCTTGTAGTAAGCAAAGCCGATGTCTGCTTTTACTGTAGTGGCTTTGTTCTTTTATCTGTGATTAGATATTGCTTGTAAAAGTATAGCTGAGACTTAAACCTGGAGAACACCTATAATTCTGGATCAGAAAAATTCCTTCCTGTGGGTAACTTTATATTCCTGTTGCTGTCATCATATACACCTAAACCGTGTGACGCGAGCACTACAGTGGTTGTTCTCCACAGCTGTATAGTGGGAGTTTTGTTAAAGATAAAAGGTATGCTTAATGTGAGACACTCCTTCAAATTTATTAGGAGGTAAGCCTAATTAGGAGTGAGGAACTGTTGTGTTAGCATTGAGCTTGATATTAAGATGGTAACTGAATGGAAGGGATTTATCTCCATTGAGTAGCTCTACTATTCATGGCAAAGTAGAATAGCTATGTGGAATTAATGTGGTAGTAATATTTCTGAAGACCTCTAAACATCGTATAGCAAAGTAATGCTTGCCAGTGGGGGACTTGTACTCATATATGAGCAAATAATCTTCTATAATAGTCTATGTAGGAAAGAGAAAGAAGGCTTTTAGGCTTTCAGAAAAAAATGCTATATGAACTTTGTCCCCAGTAGTTATTTGAGAGAACTGGCTGCTTGCTTCTATCTCTTAGTTAAAAAAAAAAAAACAAAACCCAAAACCACAACCCCCTGCCCCCCAACGAAACAAATAGCTGAGTCTGGGTGATGCTTATACTGGGGATGGGAATGATTGTTTCCCTTTCAAAAAGTGTCTCTTTCTTCATGAAGGAATGAGAGACTGGAGCAACCTGTATCTAATGCAGGGATGGATACAGCTCAGCACTGTCTGAAACTCTGTCCTTAAGAGTTTGGAGCCACTCTTGGACTCTGCGTTATAAACCATTCCCTGCATTGAATAGAAGGAAAGAGAAGACTGATGATAAGACTTTCTTGGCAATGAAATGGCAGAGCCCACTGTACCTGGATGGATGTGGTGTCATTGGTAACTAAGTCAGCTAGGTGGTGATGTTCAGCTTCCAGCAGTGGGTGGCTGATTTGGGCTTTTTGCCTCTCCTCCCTAGGGCTACTTTATTAGGGAAAATCTCCTCCAGTACTAGCATATGAGTCATAAGCATGATTTCCTCTAAATCCACAGCAGCCTGTGCAACACTAGATAATTAAGTATTGAAAAGGTCTGTGATTCTTGTCTATGCTCATCCTGGTAGCAGTTCCAATAAAACTGCCTATTGTAGGCAGGTACTGGAATGTCTCAAAAGTGACAGATGGATGCACTGCAAATGTATTTAATCATTACCAATGATGGAATAGGTCAAGTTGAATCCCAATCTGATAGAAAACAAACATTTAATGTTTTGTCAATAACAAGCCTTGTGTGAACCCTAGCAGGAGACCTGTATGGTGATAGCCCCAGCTGGTCCAGTCAGCACAACTCTGCCTAAATTGAGTTCACTGACACCTGTCTGCAGCAGTTCCGGGATCTGATCTATAGGCTTCCCAGAAAAATTTGTAGAAGCACTGTAAGATATCTTTTAGAGATCAAGACACTGAGCCCATTATCTCTCATTAGGAAGAGAAAAATACTAGGGGGAGGGAAAGAGGAAAGAATACTTGTAACATTCATCTAGTCAGTATGGATGCTGCAGACAAGATGGCTGTTCCAGGAAGAAGAGCTAGCATAAGAAAAATTACTAGGCTGGGACTTTTCTAATAAGAACACTTTATTGGGGAAAACTTCTCCAGTTATACTTACAGTGCAGGACTTCAGCATAACAGTAGCAGGTGGATAATAATGCTTATTACTGCAGTGTTAAAATAATTGATAATTAGATTTTTCATATAATGTGCTTCAGAGGGAAAAGGAGGGTCCACATAAGGTTCTAGCTCAATAAGCTTTCCTCTCATCCCTGATCTGATCTTCTGACTGAGGCTGCAGAGCAGAGATAAGACTGGCTGATACTGCAAAACCTGTAAGCCTCTTCTATCTGTCAGTAGTGCCCTTTCCTGCAGGGTATGGGCAGAGGTGTGTGATGGCAGCTTTTCTCTTGTCCTTGGTTAAACATAGAACTGCTGTTGAATTTTCTGATTTGGAAGTCTGTCTTGTTTATTTTTAGCTTAATGGATATACTTGTCCTACGCTGAAGATTTTCATAAAGATTAAGTTCATGAGTCTGTCCTGAGCATTTGTATGTCTTTTGTTAAGCTACCTTTAATGTTATTAGCTGTGTTGCTGGTTTTGGTAGTCCTTCATGATACAGATCACTTATGAGCATCACAAGAGGTTTTGCACTGGATTCTTAATTTGGTGTTCAATTATAGGAACTACTCTTCTAGGTCCAAATGTAAGAAACCAGAAATGCAGACTCCCACCCCTCCACCCCCTCGCTGTAACTCTTGGGGTGGTAGTGGCTTCAGTCTAGCCTCCAAATTCCCTGGAAACTTCCAGGTGTTGGGAAGGATTGTTAATTCTCATATCAGCATAGATATTCTTGCTTTAAGGTACCTTTAAAGGAAGAAAATGTCTGTTAGTGCCAGAAAATTAATCTGAGGATTGTGCTACCTCTCTGCATGCCCTATCCATGTTGTGATGGTGATGTAGGATAGCAAAGTCACTTCACAATGTGTCTGTTATTCCTGGAGCTTTGAAACAGCCTGAGGCTTATTTTTTCTTTCTGCTGTTAGAGTGGATAACAGAGTTGAGTACTTCCTTGTTTCTCTTGCTGGAGCAGAGTGATCGTCTGCATGGGTTATGGTGACAGCTCTGGGATGCAATGCAGCATTCTACAAGCACGTGGAGTGTCCAGCCCACCATGTTGGGATTGCTGAACAGTCCTTGGTCTGAAGGTGGATGGCTAAAATATTCTGATTAACAAGATAGTATTGATCTTGTTCCTGCACTATGTCAAACTTCAACACAGTTAGCAGCTATTACATTAGAAAAATGAGTATGAGTTAAATATTTTCAAGAACATAATAGCCTGATTTTATTAGTTATAACACTAAGCACTTAAAGATGCCATTTTCTGCAAGGCATTTGGCTGCTGTGTAAGATAGCTGAAAGTATATTGCAATTAGTGAGAATGAATTAGTTGCCAATTTTGTCTTGAATGGTTCCATTAACTGTCCTACTAACGGTTATAGTGAACCTTTAATGAATACAGTAAGCCACATAACCCACATGAGCCTGGATGGCTTGGTACATGCTGTGTTCTGTAATGGTAGCATGCAGTCAGGTTTTCAATCTGATTTACTAAGTACTTCATCAACAACTTGGTATGATTTTTATTTTAAATATGTTGCCTCAGTGAGGAGGATAGATATGAAACAAATAGTGGGCCAAAAATGAAGTTATAGTCTTTGTTCTGTGTTAAGCACTAGTGAAGGCAAAAGTAGAAGACTAGTACAGGTATAGTAGGTTAATAATGTGCTGTTCATAGAATCATAAAATAGTTTGGGTTGGAAGGGACCTTTAAAGGTCATCCAGTTGAACCTCCCTGCAATGAGCAGGGACATCATCAACTACATCAGATTGCTCACAGCTCTGTTTCCAGGGATGGGACATCTGCCACCTCTCTGTTCCAGTGTTTTACTACCCCTATTTTAAAAAGTTCTTCTTCATATCTAGTCTGAATCTACCCTCTCTTAGTTTAAAGCCATTACTCCTTGTCTTACTGCTACAGGCCCTGCTAAAAAGTTTGTCCCCATCTTATAAGCCCCCTTCAAGTACTGAAAGGCTACAATAAGGTCTCCTTGAGCCTTTTCTTCTCCAGGCTGAACAACTCCAACTCTCCCAGCCTGTCTTCAGAGAAGAGGTACCCCAGCCCTCCCTGGACCTGCTCCAACAGGTCCATGTCTTCCTGTGCTGAGGGCTCCAGAGGTGGATGCGGTACTCCAGGTGGGGTCTCACAAAAGCAGAGTAGAGGGGCAGAATCACCTCCCTTGACCTGCTGGCCACACTTGATGCAGCCCAGGGTAGAATTGGCTTTATGGGTGGTGAGTGCACGTTGTTGGCTCATATCCAGCTTTTCCTCCACCAATACCTCAAAGTCCTTCTCTGCCGGGCTGCTTTCAATCCCTTCATCCCCCAGCCTGTATTGATACTGGGGGTTGCCCAACCCAGATGCAGGACCCTGCACTTGGCTTTGTTGGACCTCATGAGGTTTACACAGGTCCAATTCTCAAGCTTGTCCAGGTCCCTCTGTTGGGGGACTGGGTTAGCTGTTAACTGACAGGGTTAGCTGTTCTAACATTCAGTCCTTAAAAATCATAGCATGATGCTGGAATACCTTCTTCAGTAAGAACAGTACCTTACAGGGGCTTCTTGGTGGCTTATGCAAGCAGGGTAACCCCTCAGCATTGCAGGCAGAATCTGCTCCATGCCCTCCCAAGGCATATCTGTGCATCTAAGATGAGCACTGGGCTGCATAAGCCTGTATTAAATAACAGGTCCTTCACTTAACAGAGGCAGGAGGAGGTAAAATTATGCCTTTCTTCTGCAATAGGGCCAAAATGAACTTTAGAAGGTCCTAGTCTCTTCTTCCTGTAAGTGATCCTTCACTGTTGTCTTCTGTGTTACATGTGACACAGCTGCCAAGCTGAGAGAAGTGGTTTGAGGAATGCTGGGTTGCTTCTGGATGAGTCTTGGTAGTCTTTCTTCCTCCCCCTTGCAAAAGAAGGAATATATGGATTTGAAACCTTGGGGTTCAATGAAGGTTGTTTAAACCTTAGTTCCCTAATTTGTAGTCAAATGTCCTTTTGAAAAGGCAGCGTCATCTGTCTTATGTGGCACACCAGCACACTCGGGGCATGCCCGTGTTGTCATGCTATTTAAACATCTTTTCCTCAAGACTGGTGTTCTGCTAACATCCTCTAGTGCATGGACTGCTGAGGGCTGGCATGCTATGTTGCTGTTTTAGACAGACGTGAGGGTAAAACATGAGACATCTGGGGAGTTTCATAGGGGTGAGTTGGGGGTTGCCATCAAGAGTGCTGAGGAAGCCCCACTGTTGTGTGTGTGTTTGTTTTTTTTTTTTTTTGAAAGCTGGTTCTAGGCCATATCCTCACCATGCTATAGCTCAGGTCAACATTCAAGATGTGGCTCTGTTTCAGCTGTCAGTAGCACTAGTGAGGAAGCGGGGTTCAGTGGGACATGGTGGCTTGCTGCTGGTTGAGTCCCTTCTAGTGACAGCAGTTGGCAGTGGTGAGATGAAGACAGTGTTGGACTTGTTCTTTGCAATAGGATCTGTCACAGAATGCAGAGGGACCTGCTCAGGCTTGGTTTGGTTGTCATTAGGGCCACAGTTTGCTGTGTTTTGTTCTCGGCTGTTAAAATTCACCCCAATACAGTTAGCACTCATATCTGATCAGGGCAAGAGTTTAATCCATGTGTCTGCCTAATACATCAGATGCTTTAAAGAAACAGTAATTTTCTAATGTGTTGTTCTGCTGAGCTCTTCCACAAAACCTATATGCACACATGAGATGCAGACATGCAGAAGAGAATAAACCTGAGCTCCTGAACTAATTGTTGTGTTCCCAGTGCTCTTAAAATCTAATAAAGCAGTGGGCTTGTCTTTGTAACCTGCTGTTGGCTCATGGAAGTTTAGCAACTCCGCTGATCTTGCCTGTTCCTTTTAGCTACAGGACCCTCACCTCACCCCATTAAGAGCAGGAATAATTCTGGATGTGTATCTGACAGCTGCCACATAGCACCACCTGGTGAGCACATGGCTGGTCTAAACTGGCTTTGACAAATCCAATGAATGGTCTGAATTATCTGCAGCCTAGTTCATTAACCAAGTCTGAACAGTGAACATCATGCTGGTAGCGTTGCTAGTGGTGTATCCTGTGTGCTGTCTTTCATCTTTTCCTCCTGCTGCCTCTTGGTCAGTACTTAAGTTATGAATGTACCTGCTAATGCCCTGCACGTCTGGAGTAAGTGTCCTAATTAACAGGGCTTACGTGTTTCAAACAAGTTTAGTTAGGGTGGGTGAGGGAAACTGAAGTTGAATGATGATAGAAGAAGCACAGCACTGGATTTTCATTGAATGCAGATCTGGATTTTGCTAGAGCTGTTCTAGAACTCCACTGTGGTAGCTGAAGTCAGCTTTCCCCAAGACTTGGTCAGACTGATTATCTGCAGTTGCCAGAATAGAGCTATCCTCACCTGATAGCCTGCCTGTCTGCCTGCTGTGGATAACTTCGATTTGCTGGTTGTTTTTTTTTTTTTAAACAATTGTTTTTGATATCTAATGAGGATTGCTCATAAGGGAGTTCCTATGGATCCGCTAATCATTAGAATCATTTTATGAGAAGAGTCTCAGGGCTGCATTAAACCCGTCTTGAGAGCCTGTAGGGAGAAGGCTGTGCTTGGTCTCTGTGCCTATAACTATAGCACATCATCTTTGAATCTTTAAATTCTCAGTTACACTTTGGCTAAAGGCCATAAGTTAGAACTCTGTTAGGCAGGATCTGGTAGGTGATGCAGTTCCCTTTTGGATTAGTGCGTGTGTAGCCGTTAGTTTTAAAAGGCATTTTTGTACAGTGTTTCAGCTAGTAAACAAGTTCTCTTCTGGCCTGTTAGAAGGCAGTGGTCTCAGGCACAGGCCAAGTGCTACAAAGTGCTGCTGCCACAGGGTATGGGGAATGCATTTCTTTGCCTTATCCTGTGGCCCTAAGAAGATTGTTTTTAAAATGTTTCTTTTCCCTTTACAGAAATCTAATGTTCTTGCCTCTAGAAATAAAAAATTGAATGAAATCAACTCTATAGCATTGTTAATGCTGGGTTAATATAAGTGCACATAAATGCAAGAAGCTGTACTGGCTTCAGGCTACTTTAAACAAACTAGAATTATCTTACCATAGTGAGTGCTTGACTTCTGCTGTTTACTCAAGAGGATAGTAAGAATAAAAGGATGGAACGAAAACGCATGTTCTACTTATTGATAGTATTTCATTGTTTGCAAGTACTTCATCTTCTTTATCTACGTCAATATTTTAGCTTTATAAAGTAGAAAGCCGATTTAATACAGAAGCAGCTGCATTGATAACATTGAGACAAAAGCATTGATAACTGGATTGCAAGGATTATTTATTAATAGCTATCCTTTAGCTTACGTTTTGGTGGTCCAAGTTAGTAGTAGAGCACAAGCTAGGTGTCAGGACATTAGCTCACAAAATCAAAAATTGTTCACTATAATTATTCACTACTATATTCAGATCATAGGTGTATATGGGCATTGCACCTGTATATTTAAATGCTTGGTTTCTGTGCATTGGTTTTTGTTAACCGGAGGGCAGATCCAGTTGGGATGAAGGTGAATGAGAAGTTGGTTGTCCTGCTAGTGAAATCTAAGACCTAATTTGTCCCTGTTGCATGCTTTTTTTGGCCCCCATGAGTGTTTGTAAATCAGTATTTGAAGAACTGTCTTCTGGTAGTCCTGGATGACTTGATGGAAGTCATGGTCATAGATGACTTCAGCTGACAAAGCTGTATTTCTGGTATATGAAGCAGGGGTGGCTTTGCTGTACAAGTACAAAAGAAACTTTGGAGGTGCAACTAGCTCCTGTGTTTTGTCATATCATATGTTGGCAACACTGCAGATGCGGGCATGTTTACAGAATCACAGAATCACAGAATCACAGAGGTTGGAAGGGACCTTTTAAGATCATCTAGTCCAACCAATGAAAACAACAACAAAAAAAAACAAAAAACAAAAACAAAAACCACCACACACGCAACCCACACACACACCACCACACCACCCAACACTAATCCATATTCCCAAGCACTATGTCAACTCCTCTCTTGAATACCTCCAGGGATGGTGCCTCAACCACCTCCCTGGGCAGCCCATTCCAATGCCTGACAACCCTTTCAGTAAAGAAATATTTCCTAATATCTAACCTGAACTTCCCCTGGCGCAACTTGAGGCCATTGCCTCTTGTCCTATCATCTGTAACTTGGGAGAAGAGACCGACCCCCGCCTCTCTACAGCCTCCTTTCAGGTACTTGTAGAGAGCAATAAGGTCTCCCCTCAGTCTCCTCTTCCCCAGACTGAACAACCCCAGCTCCCTCAGCCTCTCTTCGTAAGACTTGTGCTCCAGACCCCTCACCAGCTTCGTTGCCCTACTCTGGACCTGCTCCAGCACCTCAATGTCTTTCCTGTGGTAGGGGGCCCAAAGCTGGACGCAGTACTCGAGGTGGGGTCTCACCAGTGCCGAGTACAGGGGGACGATCACCTCTCGGGTCCTACTCACTACACTGTTCTTGATACAGGCCAGGATGCTGTTGGCCTTTTTGGCCACCTGGGCACACTGCTGGCTCATGTTCAGCCTGCTGTCGACCAACACCCCCAGGTCCTTTTCTGCCAGGCAGCTCTCCAGCCATTCTTCCCCAAGCCTGTAGCGCTGCCTGGGGTTGCTGTGACCAAGTGAGTTTGTTTGTTGTTGTTGACCTCGCTGTTTACAGTGAGAATGGATGTGATCCTGCATCTCCTACATCTCGAGGCTGGAAGACTGCCCTGGAGTACTTGGAGAACAGCGGTTCACTCTGTGATAACTGTTAATATCTACCTCTGAGTTTTTTTCCAGTCACTAGTATGAGTGTTATCCTCTTTCAGATTTTCCTTAAAGATAAAATTGATGGCTTGTGCTTTAATTTTGACTGCTGTTGCTTGATGAATAATTTTCTCTGGAAAGGAAAGCACTTTGTAAACATCAAGGGCACTTGCAGTAGGTAGTACCAACATAATTTAGGAAGAAATATAGCTGTAGGGAAAACTTGTTCTCTCTTCCTTTGCACGCCAGGTGTCTTAGAAAATGCCTTTTTTTTCTTAAAGATGATATTCTTACTTGAGTAGGCATAGATGGGACAGTGGTTAGGGCTGTACCATAAGACACCTCTGGGGATGGATACTTAAACAGTGTGTGCTAAGTGAGCAGCACAAATCTTATGTTAGGGGAAAAGATTATTCTTGTTGCTGTCTCAGTTTGCTTAATTTTATGGTGCACTTCTCTTTGATTTTTCATGATTATTCCCAGTTATACTTAAGCAAGCTGCTCTGTTAGACAAGTCATGGGGACTTCAGGCCAGAGTACTGTCTGTGGGACTTGTGCTTTTTTGCTATAAACTTGAAGATTGAGGTCTGAGGTCAAAATCTTGAGATGAATTCATGTTTCACATCCTTGGTGAATTTCTGGTCAGAGATGTCAGCAACTAGGAGAACTAAGTTCTTGAAACTAGAAAACTTTTCCAAGCTGCAGTCATCCATATTTTTTTTTTGGTGGTTTTTAATATGAAACTTACTGGCTCAAGTGTGTGTACTGGAGGAGCAAAAGTTGTTCTCTACAAATGCTATGTCAGCAAGGCTGGGGCTGCATTTTATGCTTTTGGGCTACCTCTGCTTTCTTATGGGCAGAACTCACAACAGCATCAGGTTTCGCCTCCTGGGCTGTGTGTACTAGATATCTGGGTGGATGAACTGAGCCGTTAGTCTCTGTAACAACAGGAGATCAGAGAAAAGATACCTTGCCCTGAGAAGCTGTAGCTATTGCATAAAACTGTGGAAACCATCTCTTCTTTGCTTATCACAGCTATAGCTTTTGGTTATCAGATTTGACTGCTTTGTTTAGATAGCAAAGAGTCTGAGGTAGTGGCTGGAGGGAGAAACCTCATGCAGAAAGATGAGTTGAAATGAGAGAAGTGGATGGTGTAAGACTGCAGCAGGTGTTATGAGCTGAGAGAAATGAGACAATCAAAGTCTCTTTCCAGCTGGAACTTGGCAGTTTAGGGTACAATCAGAATCCTCATTCTCACTGGGACAAAAGTGGTATATAAAAAAAGGTGATGTTTAAATGTGACAGTATAGCTGGTTATGCCTAGTAAAGAGAAGCCCCCATACAGGAGCTAGTTTCTATTGTGCCTGTTTATTTTGAACTATGTTTTGTGACAATCTTGCATAAAAAATTTGTTTCCAAGTACCTTTCTCCTGTAGGATGCAACTGAAATGGTTACAGGGGAGCAGAAAAGACTGCTGTAAGACTGCTGAAATAAAGGCTCTTAGCAGATGGGACAAAGTATCTTGATGTTGATAGAGAGGGTGCCTCACAAAATAGGAGGTAGCTCAACCTGGCTGTCTTTTAAGACTCATTTTACACTGGGGAAAAAAACCCCAAACCACTTGCAATTTAATTTGTCCCTCACACCTTTTGGAAAAAAAACCCCACACTTAATATTTGAAGTAATTTTTGCATGTCAAAGACTTTGCGGAGAAGGGGAGTATAGGAAGGCTTCCTTTAGAGGGCTAGTAAGAGATGTATCTCACACTTACTGATTTCCATATATACATTTTTATTTAAATATATAATGTTAAAAGCAGAGTCCTCTGTAGATGACGTGGCAATATGGGCCTTGGAGCACAATTATGGAATCAAAATTGTTATACTTTTTCCCATTAAGTTCCATAAACATGAATTGACTGACTCATCACTGGAGACCTTAATCTTACTCAAATAACATTAGAGCACAGAATAAAAAGGCTGGGAATTGATTTTTTTCTTGTTTGTACTGCATGTGTTTACATGCATGTCCTTACTGTTTCCTGACTCTGAGGCATACTATCAGCAGCTTGGAGATGATCTGATAAAAATTAACTGGAAACCGAAAATTGACTTACTAAATGATTAGAGGTTACACTATGGTCTCCCTAGCTGCTGAGTGGCTCTGAGAATTAATTCCCTTCCTGGTCTATGGCAGAGAACATAAATCTTTGATTATATAAGCTAAGGAAATATATTTAAATGAGAACCTACAGCTACTGTTTCATTATTAACAAATGTCAGTTAAAAGAACTGTCTTCCTGACCCTGCAGGCAACTCTATGCACATCTGTCAATGTTTGCTATCATGAAAACATAACACTTGCATCTAGCACCAGTTTTATCTCAGGACACTTCTGAACAGGTGCTTTATATAAATCTTGAAGGGATAGATCCTGGAGGAGGGCAGAGAGCAGGTTTCTGATCTTGAACAACATCCAGCTAAGAACAAAAGAACAGAAGTTGGTTATGCCTGAACTTGTGGCTGGAAAAGACACTCAAATGCCAGTGTCTGTAGCATTTACTACCCTGCTCATTATCTGCGTTTGAAAAGTTGATCTCGTGATTGGGGAAAACTGAACTTGAGCTAGTGGGGTTTGATAAACAAGTAAAATGATCTTAAATCACTGGAATATAATGTGTGGCAAACTGACAGTACAAGAGCTGTGTTTTCAGCGTTCCACCAATCCGTTCTCTGAACAGCAGCCTCAGGGAGAAGGGATTAAATCTTATAATTAGATGCAACCCCCGTCAGTCTGCTGAGTTTAAGTTGACATGCTAAAGCTTTTTAATCTTTTAGAGTGAAATAGCAGGTAAGCTAATATTGGGTGGGATAGTGAAGTGTAATGAGTGGAAAACTTGTCAGTTCATCCCAACAAAACTCCCAGGAGCTTCAGTGATACTGAATGTGTCTTGAAATTACTCAAACACAGGCTTTCTAACTTGGTGTTTAAACAAAATGTTATATTTCTGTTTAAGGTACCAAGAATCCAAATTGTTATATAAACAAATAATTATATCTAAATATAGCTCAAAGGAACTACATTCAAGACTGTAGAAATCATTATCTGCAGTGAGACTTGAGTAATTGCTAATTGGTGTGGTTTGTGGCCACTGCTCATGAAGGCACCAGAGCAGGAACAAATGCACTTAAGCCAATTGTGTATTTGGTTTCTGGCTTGCAGTTCTTCTCGTTGGCTTGCCAGAAACCTGGTTTATGTGTTTACTTGCTTTCCACACTGAAGTACAAACAATGAAGAGATATTTGCTTTATTGCTAATTATTCATTTAGTGGAATTCAAGTTTTTAACAACTTGCAGTGTTCTGAGCCATGCCTGTGGCTGTGGGTGCTGCATTGGTTTCCAGTGCTATTCCATGTTTCTCTTTGCCTGTCCTGCTGACTGTCTGAAGGGAAGGTGCCTTGCTGGTCACCAAATGGTAGATAAACATTTAAGCAGGCACTTTACGTGGAATGAAGGTGCTACAGGTGCTCAGCATACAGTGAAGTGATCGTGTATTTGAGGGTGTAGGCACAGAAGTGGCTTAAAGTCTGAACTTGAACAGCGTTAAGCAATTTAAACCTTCCTACAGAGTCCTCCTCCTTTAGGAGCATGAATCTCCTACTCCCTACAAAGGAAAAGCTCTATTTACTAGGACTACCAACTGTGAATGGGATGTTGAACTGTGCCAGAAATACATTTCTGGCCTCCAGAAGTATTTGCATTTCCCGAATAAAAATCAAAGAATGAAGATGCAGTAGAATACCTTAAAAAAAGTTGACACCTTGATGTTCAGCCTGTGTCTTCAGAACTGCCTCTGCAGCCATCGGTCCCCAGGACATGCTCACTACTTCTAGTCCTGGACTTTGTTAGCTTGATTAGTTGCTAAGCAAGAAGCTTCCACTTCATGATAGTAAAGTTATATGATATTGAGAGTAGGCTCTTTAAAAAAAAAAACCAAACACAACACATTTGGTGGTTGAACTCTGTGGTCTGAGAGAGAGACTTGCATAAAACTACCTTGAAACAATTCTGTTCAACTGCAGCCTGCGCCCTTGCTAGCTGTGTAGGGAACTTGAACTTGAGAGATTCTCAAGACCTAAGCCTTATCTTTAAACTGAAGATTTTCCACAGTGTTCCACTCAAAATCATTTATCGGTTTATTCCTGAGCAGTGTGTATGCTGGGGAAGGGCCAGGGCCAACTACTAGGGCAGGGGGATCCTGCTTCGATGTCCCTGATGAACAGCCCCATTTTTACCCGTATGCACCTTGAGCAGCAGCAGTAGTTCAGGCCCCTGTTTCGCTGCTGGGCCAGCATGTTTAGATACTTCCTAGAGCAAGTAGGAAAACACCACTACTTCCTAGAGCAAGTAGGAAAACAATTACTTGCAGTTTTTTTTTTTTTTATGGGTGTTCACTCTGGCTGTATACATATTTCCAGTTGGACTACAGTTTTGTTTTGCATTTCTTTAACAATTTTCTTCTCCTTTGGAGACTTGGAACAGTAGAAGCAGAATAGGCAGAGACTTGAAAATGCAGAATGTATGAAAGACTGAGGAGGGGTTGGACTACATGATCTTCAGAGGTCCCTTCCAACCCTATAGAGTTCTGTGATTCTGTGAAATCCTGTATTTAACCCCAAGTTATTACATAATCAAACAGCTGCAAAGGTTTGAAAATCATTCTGTTTAGTACTGTAAAAGTCTGACCAGTGGTGGTTTATACTTCTGTGCAGTGTGAGGTTACATTATAAATGTGTAGTAACTGTGCAGTGACATTAGAGGATGGGAGCAGTGCCTACTCTGTTTTTGATGGAGTCAGCTGTCAGCACAGCCAGATGAGCACCACAAGAGTGGAAGTTTGAATGCAGTAGTGGCAGCAGTATTGCTGTTAGATGCAGTGATGTTTGCTCTAGCAGGTTTGGCCCACAAGGGCTAAAAAGGAGCTGATGCAGGCTCTTTTGAGGAGTGTAGGCTACCTTAATGAGCAAAATCTGGAAGATGGAGAAAAGAGGAGGGGAAGAGGCTTGTGTTCTGCCTGATTAAGAATCGCCCCTTAAAACTTTGTCTGTTCTGGTCCATAATCTAATGGTAAAAGATGTATTTTAAAAAAAGCGTATCCCAAAAGGAATGGAATAATTACTAAGGGATATGGTTGGCTTTGTAGGAAACAAAGGCCAGGGAAAGATTACAACTTCCATGAATTCTTAGGGCTGGGTTCCTGGGAAACGAAAGAGTTCAGAAACAAATTAAATGCTGTTGGTGAAATCTGTTACCTAAAGGCCCATTCAGTAATAAAATACTTAATGTCATCTGTGACTCAAAGAATAGCTCAATTTAATGAATGGTATGTCTTGGTACCCATCTCTGTGATGTACTCTCTGCTCAGAGGCAGGAGTGCTGTGGAAAGGAGTGGGAAGGGTCTGGTCCCTGTTACATGAAGAAGTTCTCCTGTGTTGCCACAGTGCTGCCCAGCTGTGACTCTGACCTTAGCCAGCTGTGCTGAATTCCCTGGTTGCAAAAAGGGAAACCTCTGGTGACTGGGTGTGCTAAGGCTGAATGAACAGTGCTGAATTAAGTGGTTAGAGATTTCCTTGTGATGTGTTTATGTTGGTGACTATCTAGAATATTGGCTATTAGCTGGTACTTCCTCAGTAAATCATTTAGCTGTGCATTCTTGGCTTACCCTAGCACGTAGTTCTGATTATCGGGTGTCATAGTTTGATCATGAAAATCACAAGTTGACTTTAGCAGCAGATAAAAGTATATATAGTACTACAACTGATCCAATATTTACTCATTCTATATGGTTGTTAATAATAAGTTTGTTCAAGTGTGAGTGGTTTCCCTGGGCTAGGAACAGGGTAAGGAATTACCTGTCTTTCTGTTCTATTTATAAGTTTGTGTTTGTAATCAAGTCCTTCTAGTACTTTCATATGCACACTAAGTATCCCACTTACTTACTGAATACTAAACTGGCA
The DNA here is from genome assembly GCF_964106895.1 of Numenius arquata. Classification (NCBI taxonomy): domain Eukaryota; kingdom Metazoa; phylum Chordata; class Aves; order Charadriiformes; family Scolopacidae; genus Numenius; species Numenius arquata. The sequence continues at coordinate 119,437,496 of NC_133576.1, forward strand.
AAAACCTGTTAGGGAAGTCTACACAAAAAAAAATGTTGAAACTTATTTTCGAGCCTGATATAATACTAGAATAAACATTGGACTCAGAATGACTTGTGCTTTGAATGACTTGTGCTTTGAATGTTATCACTGAACTTGATGCGAAAACATCTATTACATCAAGGCTGAACTTTATCTTCAGCATTAAAGCAAATTCCTAGTACTTCCATCCTTCATGATACTTCTAATCAGCCTTATGTTGAGCCTTCAGCTCACTTTCAAGGTAGCGTGTGGGCAGATGAGCCTGCATTGCAGAACAATCAAGCTGTGGTTGCAGGCAATTCTGAAAATGTAATGTGTGTTTACTATAAAGGGTCAAGGGTGAGAAGATAGTTTTGTTCTTTTAAAAAATTTAAGCCTCGAACCCCAAGACTCGAAAAATCATGATGCCTAAAAAAAGGTTTTGTAATGTTCTGATGCCTGACTCATTTTTGTCAATGCCTGGAGCTGCCAGTACCGAGTTGCTGATACTCAGCACTACGCATGGAAGGATTTCCAATAATAAAAAGGAGTACTGATACACGACTGCACACAGTTGATGGTAAATATGCCAACAGTACTGTCCTAAAACGCCTCCTCTTGTTCTTGAGTACACTGTGAAAATGGCTAATGTGTGTTATGCTTGCTCTGAGAAGAGCTTGGAGAGGCTGCACAAGACATTGAAGGATGTAAGGAGCTCCAGGGACAGAATTTGAGGTCAATCACTTTGCTATTCAATTTGGGTGCAGGAACACAGTTTTGTAATGTACTTTTACTCTATGTATCTATTCCAATAGTTTTGGAATAGTCACAAAAATCCTGGAGGCTAATGCTAAGTATGATACGCTTGTTTTATTGATGTTTTGTTAAGTAATGTGTAACAAGTTATACTGGGCTTCAGGACAACAAAATAAAACTAGTCAGTATAGAAAATGTCCTGATAGCATGGTTAAGTCTGTGCTTCTACCTTTCTACTTAATGTACTTGTCATGTCTATTATCTGTCAAGGAAAAAATAAGCTATCTGGAAATAACCTAAGTTATAGTGTCAGTGCAGTTTAAGTGTTTACATGGAGCTTTTTGTTTTTGAAAAGAAGTAGCACTACAAAGTTGACTGATTCGATTGTATCCTAATATAATCCTTTATTTTGATCAAGGACTTTTTATAGGGGACTTATGTCCCCTATAAATACATATACAAATATGTATTTATGTATTATAAATACATATATACAAATACATATTTCAGGCTTACTGATCCAAATATGGGCTTCTTGTCTGGTGTGTATGAGGTATTAAGTTTGGGAAGATCTGAGGGAGGCTTTGTTAGGGAGCGTGTGGTACAAATCTTTCCATTAGTATTGTGGCTAACTCGGGTTGTGCTTTCACCTAGAATGAGGTTAGGGCAGACGTTGCCAAGACCATACATTTCAGCACCAGCTGAGACTTTGAAATAAGGTGGATTCAGGGGTGACCTGGCCAGTCTGGTGCTATTGGCACACTTGCCTCTAGATGTGATAATCTGACCTCTCTGCTGTCAGATCTCACAGGCTTGGAGAAGGTGATTTTTAAGCAGTTTTGGTTCAAGATAGGTTATTCATATGCCACGTACTAGGGAACTGCTAATCTGGGCTAGCCTAATCAGCTGGTGAGCTTTTACCATTTTTAGTAAGAAAATCAAAGTCCAGCTATATGCAGAGGACAAACAGATACAATACTGTCTGCTCATGGATTCATCTGTGTTGGGAATACATAATGTTCTCAGACATTGTTCTCGGATGTTTTCCTCATGCATTATGCAACACACTTCCCTAATGAAAGCTGGATAAGAGCAGCTAAAATTTTGAGTTACCTTCCTCTCCTGAGGAAAAAGCACTTACTTGTAGCTAGCAGTGTCTTCCATGGTTTCCTGTCATTGCCTTGCTAATAAATATTTGATACCCTTTATGTGATTATCTCTTAACAACCATAGTTGTGCCAATTGCCAGGTGATGTTCTGACTTTCTGCTCCACCCAGATTGCATTCTATGGTAAGAGATGGGCTTGATACACTCCTCACACCTGGAACCTGGATTTGCACAGGCATAGAAAGAGCTAAAATCTGAAGTTGATGGTGTAATGTCAATGTCGTGGTAGCTTTAGAAAGACTGAACTGGTTAACAGCAAGTGGTGATTCTTGCTTTCTTTCCCTGCTAATGTGGTCTGGCTTTCTCGGAGAACACAGCTGTCCTTGCATAACTCTACTCCCTTGCTAAAAATAGCCAATGTATCACTGAAGTGGCCCTGATGGCCACAGGGGAAGGTTCTGCAGATCCAGTATTTCACTGGGATGGTAACTTGAGATACAGGCCAAAAAGCCAAATCCTTGTCTCTTCCCATAGCTTGCTTGTGGGGCTTTAAGCACACTGCTGATGATTCCTTTCCCCTTCCTCATCCAAAAGGCAACCAAATAGTCTAAAGGCGGGGGGAGAGGGGGGCGGTGGAACGGCAAGGAGACGAGAGAGAGACTGTCAGGCAGGAACGACTCTGGAAACCTGCTGTAAGGGCTGTATAAGTAGATGTGACTCTGAAGAGAGGATTGTACTGATGGGGTTACTACAGGTGAAAACAAAAAATACTCTTTTCTTAAAGGAGAGGGATTTCTATTTGCTGAAGTGATAGCAGAATTAATCTTTAACCTTTTCATTTGAGACCCAAAATACTTTGCCATTAAACCTGTTCAGAGGCAAGAAAAAGTAAGTTTAAAAAAATCCTATTTAACCTACAAATATGGATGGATTTCATGACCCCAAACATCACAGAGCATCTCTAGGGTGAACAGAACTTGAGTTCTACTTTATCGTTCTATTATAGAATCACAGAATGGTATATATTAGGACTTCACTTGAGACATTGTGCTTTAAAACCTAGTATTGGGGGGGTCAGAGTTCAGGAACTGGGCAGGTGGTTGTTTCGAGTGCTGAAACACAGGATGATGCTGAATTCTCCTTTTTTTTTGCTGAAATGTATTAGAGCACTCCAGTGAAAGTCACAGCTCTCTCTTTGTGCATGGGTATGCACAGGCACCCACTGCACACTTTCCTTCTGTGAATCCAATGCGGAGCAGTTTGAAAGTGTGAAACATATATTTCACAGATTACCATGGGGATCACTGTAATCAGCTTTGAGACCTGCTAATGCTGTAGAGATCTTTGAAGGACTACTGCTGTTTGCATCTTCATGCAGCCAGTGCAAGAAGGAACGAACATCATGTCTCTGTGCCGTCGCTGGAAGAGATGCTTCTCTCTAGGTAACTGTACAATGGGCAGCTGCTTTTGTTGTGCATTACACTGAGCTGTGGGTGGACAGAATTAAGAACAGCAGCTTTGGGAATGCTTTAGAGCAAAAGGTCAGTATGTATTCAGTAAATCTTTCTAATCTAGCGTTGGCTAGAAGCCAGCGTTACAGGCCTCTGGCTTTTAGTAGAAGAATACAGATAGCTTTACATCATGGGCATATAAATGAGAAAACATTTCTTTTTCTTGTTTAAATTGTTCTCTTAGAAATCAAGATCAGCTGTGCTTGCAGCTGATATGCTTAGAGCTGTTAGTAAATTGTTATAGGAACAGATGCATTGCAGAAATGAAAAAAAGCACTTATATGCCAGAATACTAATAGAATTATGATGTGCCAAAGGTATTTTTAGCTTCAACCAATATTAATACAGGGAAACAAGCCTCAAAGGTGGGAGGAGAGAAGGCTGCAACTGCTCTCTTCTAAGGATTAGCTGTGACTGTCAGTTGTGCTAAGGAGATTTCTGATGGCTGTTTTTGAAATATTCCACTAATCACCAAACAGATCCACTGTGCTTGATAGTTATGTCCATGGCCCACAAATAGGATTACTAGTCATGGTTATCCAAGGTGTATCTGACAAAAGTGCTGGAATTCCAGGATTTTCCTTGAGCAGTGGGACTATTCAGAGATGCTTGTTCTTGTTTGAGCTATAATAATCCAGTTTAGCTGTAACTTCTGTTACCTCATGTTCATTTCTTCAAATTGCTTTAAGAATAAAATCTCTGAAATTCCAGGAACTCCAAAATAATGATGCTGGAAGAAGGGAGTAGAATTGCCATTGTGCGTTGTCAAATACAATGGCTTCAGTGTTAAACTAAGTTTTTTTTCCTTTGTATAGGAAGATTTCTTGAGCTGAAAATTCAAAAGGAACTTCCTAGTAAAGTTGTCCTCATCTCAGAGGCTGAAAGTGCATGCAGAATGGACACAGTATGTCTTTGTGTTTGCACAGTGGAATCCACATTTGCACCGTTGCCTTGTATGCAAAATGCTTCTAAGAGATGTTAAATAAGGAGCTCTAAATCCAGTGTCCTCCAAACTGTCTCAAAAGCTGAAGCCTTGTTCAGGGCTTTCTAATGTGTGCAAGTGTGTTTTGAGCTTGACTGACAGTTGGTAGGCCATGCTAATCCAGGAGTCTAAAAATAAAATTGTGGAAGGAGCAGAGAAATGTTGATGTGTAACATCACCAATAGATGAGCAGAAACATAGTCCCCCAAAGTCTCAAAACCCCTTACAGGGAACACTAATGCTTGGTATATCAAGTTCTCACAGAACTAATGCCTCTTTCTTCTTTTGAATCTGCCTTACTGCTGATTCTTACAGGGCTTGTTTAAGCTGGAAAAAATTGATGACTAATTTCTTGTAGGATATCTTGGTGCCTTTTACAGTATTTGATAAATTGTTGGAAACCTGGACCATATGGAACTCATAAGTAGCTTTCAGAGTTTAATATGAGTTTGAGAAATGCCACTTGTTTAAGAACCAGCTTTTAGAAAACCTCTTGCACATCAAGTGTTTGGATTTGGACTTGAGGGGTTCCAGGGACAGCTTGGGAGGCTGCTTTGGCTTCCTGGTGCTGCAGTATTTCTTGCTTATTTAAAATTCTGGTGTTGCTGAAGCTGAGTATTCAACTTTGTGTCAGGCTATTAGATCTAATTTATCTGCTGACTGAGATTTATTTTTTTCAGGCCCCAGATGTATCATTGATTTTTCATAAATCAGACACAATATTGTATACCAGAAATAAGCTGCTTGAAGTCCAGGTTATGGTGACAAGCTGCTAGCAGGTGATATACAAGTGAATTTGGAGAACAGCTGAAGAAAGAGTGGAATATGGGTGAAGCTTCTAGAAAAGCCGTTTTTGTCCAGTGCTGCATGGGAAGTTAAAAACAACAACAAACCACTTGTTAACTGGTGTCAATTACTAGTGCCCCTAATGGTTTTGTAAATTTAGTCTGGAAGCTGCATCAAGGGAATAAGTGACTAATTTCTTTTTACTTATCAGTGATACAGGTTCAGCCTTGAAATTTAGCTGACAGTTGTGGCTATGAAGTATGAGGCAGAATAAGAATAGATTATGTTTGTCTCATGCAGCTTTATTAGCTCAGCATTATCAGCAGAAGCTGCTTGGTTTTGACATTAAGTGAGCAGGTACAAAATGACTTGGGAGATGGAGAAGAGCTATTTTAGGCAAAGTGCTATTTCTCTTGTATTCTCACCAAGGCTGCATACGAGGATTGTTAGAGGAATAAAAACATCAGGCCTTTATTTTGCCATTCAAAGAAATGCATCAAGGAGACCTTAACTCAGACAACAGGCAACCTTAGGCACCTTTGCTCTCCCATACCAGAGTTTTCTGCCACCTCATTATTGCTTTGAATAATGTGGCTGTCCACTATTCATACAGAGGGTAGTGAATTGTATTGGGTGGACCTGCTTCTTATCCCTTGCCTCACTAATAGTTCTGGTCTGTCTCTTGAAATACACAGGATTTGTGTGGAACCGTGCATCTGAATCTTCTCTGTATGTAGTTTCTGCTAAACTGTATACTCCTGCAGTAGCATGATTCTGGTTGCTGCTTGTTGGTTCTGTGAAGTCTCTAGCATTCTGCTAGGAATCTGTTCTGGTCATCAGTGACAACGCTTAGCTGCTTCATCCAAATGAATTTGGGCATATGCATCAAAATCCAGGCTCCAGCTGTCTCCGCTTGTGGCATGCGATTCCATTCACAATGTGATGAGGCTGCTCTTCAAAACAAGCTGTTTTGTGCCTTGAACTTCATGGAGCTAAGAGCCTTCTTGTCTGTAACTTAAGATTATTCAGAAAGACCTTCTTCAGTGTTGTCAAATTCAGCTTAAAACAGGGATACACCCAAGAAAGAAGCGACTTTTAACTTCACAAGGCATATACTATTCCTGTTCGGACTTACATTAACAGGACCAAGCAAACTGGGTTCTTGTCTTCCTCACATCTGTAGTCCCAGCAGTTGCTTTTTGTATCCACTAATGCTACAGAAGTCTTTCATGAGTGTGTGCAGTTCTAGTCACCTACTGTGGGCAGGTGTGTGATGCTGTCTGTCTATTAAAATGATTGATGAATTGCCTATTAACTACTGATTCACCTGTATTATGTATATTTCTACATCATATCATCTATTATAGCACTGCAGTTACTCCATAGTTACCTCTTGCTGGCAAATCAGTCCTTCTTGGATTGACCAATATATCCAAGCTTTTTTTTTTTTTTGGCTTAGCTGAGCTCCTGATTTATAGGAGTGCTTTTTGCACTGATCCCTGAAGTGCACTGTTTGGTGTTTGTCCTGCAGCATTTTACATTAACCCAGTCTTGAGGATCATATAAATGTTATCTCTTTAAGACTGACACTTGTTGTAAGCTGCATGTAGCTCTCCAGTCTTCAAAGTAAGCAAGCCCAAACTAGTGGCCACTCACCTGTCTTGTGTTTTTGACTGATTAAATGTAATTATCGCCAAAACTGGTCTTGGAGTAGGTTGAGAAGTGACCTCTTTCCAGCATGACAGCTTCTCTCAAAGAGAGAAGCTTGATAGAAGCTCCTCCTGCATAGGAGCTTCTCTTGCAGAACAATCCACTGTCTACTCCTATAGGCAACTACTCTTGAGTTCTAAACAACATCTGAAATCCATTACCATTATCACATTGGCTAACTTTCCTGCCCAGCAATACCCTTCTTAGTCTTGTTGATTTTGATAATCTACACACGTTGCATAGCTATGAAGAGAAAAGGAGAGAAGTTACAGACCTGTGTCTGTTCAATTTCCTTTGCAATATCTGGGTTAGCTTGATGGATGACAACTTTCTCCTTGCATCTTGTAGTTCAGAAAATAAGTTTCCTTTGCTCAGTCCTCCCTTGTCATGCCTCTGAAGCTTTATTTATTCTTAATATCGTTTTGGGGGCTACTGTCTTCATCTGAGTCTCAATTTCTTTATTGGTCTTTATCTAGTACAGAAAAAAGTTCCTATCTTCAAATCTGATTTTCTGCTATGTGTAAAATAACTTTGCTTCCTTGCTGTGTGCATCTTTAAAACATCTGCTACAAAGGTATGGATGTCTCTTTGTGTTCTGAACAGAGGGGTTATATGAGAGCTTTAAGTCCCCCTGTCCCAAGTTTGACTTATAATAGAACTGTTCCACAGCAATCTCGAGTTGCTTGATCCAAACAAAGTCTTTCCACTATGGCTTTAGCTGTTGACAGACATAAATTCAGGTTAACTTTTAAGAATGAGATCTCGTGGAAGAAATCTAACTTGATGTTGTTTTGCTCATTTAGTATCATGGTAATTCTGCTGGAACACGAAACTAAACAATAATAAAAAAAAAAACACAAAACAATTTTAGGCATTTGGAGAATGTACCTACCAGTTACAGTATTAGAACCGTGGTCACTCCCAACTTTACTGTTTTATATTGTCCCTAGCCTGCAAGAAAACCAGTACCTTCCCAGGGATGTGCATATAATACTGCTTGTGTGTCTTGCTGCACAAGCTGGTAACTGGAGGGGCTTGATCTGACTGAGTGGTCACCTAATTACTGAAATGCTAATGCAAGTCTCTAATTGTACTAAATTGTTGTCCGCTTTGTTAGCGTTGCATGGTGGCAAACCTTTCATTGTATTAGTGTAAAAGGTCTGTTGCAAGGTTCCTAGAGGCTGGAATGAAGGAGATGGAGGCATAGCTCTTGCTTCCAGTGTCACAAGTGTTTCCTGATGATACACAACCTTACAGAGTATCATTTTCAGAGTATGTGTGTTTCCTTGTGTATTGTCTATGTTGTAGCTAGCAACCATCAAAAAAGTCTAAGAAAACTCTGACCGCTCATGTTAGCGGAACTGACACCATTTTCCTTTTAGGTAACGCTTTTCCCTTTAACTTGATTTGACACAACTAGAGCAGAAGCTCAGTGCCAGTGAAGTCCTAGGCTAAAATATACAGTACTTTGCTCCATTTTCCTTCTCACCATTTGTATTGCTGTGGAAATCTTGTTACTATCACATAGAAAACACTGTTTTTAGTAAATGGTCTCTAGAGAAGTTCTGCATGGCCTAAAACCCCAAGGAATTCCCTTGGGAAAGCTGAGGAAAGGTATGTTCTTCTCTGCTTTACAACTTCCTACTAAAATGGATGAGATTGATTATAGAAACATTAACAAAGTTAATTGAATACCAGATGACTAAACTGTCTGCTGAAAGCTTTAAGTTATTGAAAGATGCGTGTTAGTAACATCCATGGTGCTGTTTATAGAACTTGAAAACGGCTTGAAGTAAAGCAGATCTAAAATAACCACATGCTAAATATGTATTACTTAGCAATAGTTTTTTAGAAAACAATAGCTGCTTTTCTTGATGCAACTTGCTTTATTCCTAAGTTACAGGGGAACATCATCCAGTCCAGGTATACTATGCCATGTTTGTTTCTCCTTTAGCAAATTAAAGAGCTGTTACATCTCCAATAACTTCAAGCAGAGCACCTCTTGCATAATTCTTGAGAGAAGTGAGAGGTGGTTCGCAACTGCAGTATTAACTTCAAGACCGTTGCTATTATGAACCCTGGTACTGGCATGCAGATGATCTAAAGATATATTTCTTTGCAGGACATGTATCTACAAAGAAGGAAGCATGTTTAAGATTACTCTTGATAATAGAAGAACTGGAAAATAAAACTTCCACTGTGAATTATTCCAGAACTTACTTTATAATTGTAGGCAAGTGTTCTGACATACTCCAGCTGGAGCAGTGTTGAACACAGTAGAAGTTTTCTAAATTCTAGAAGACAAAACCTTAATTCTGTTCATGAATACTTTTTTCATGTGAACTGGTTATAACTCAAGGTTAAGGTATTCCAGTCCTGGTGGGAACAAAGCTTTCCTGGAGGACCTGGTAGCTGAGTTCATGCCCTGCATCTCCTGTGAGAGCATGCTGTGCTATGTCTGTTCAGACTTTTACTTTTATGCGCCTTTAGATTCACTCTCAAGTGCATTGCTGTTGAACAGTGAAGGCAGCTAATGAAAAGAGTGCAAGAAAGAATGTATTTTAGGTAAAAACAACTCTCTTAGCAAAGCTTCAAAGTCACTGTTTATATCACTTGTTGACAATTCTCAACTACAGAATTTCTCATTTGGTGTCACTTTTGATACTCGGTTTGTGAAGGTAATCCTGTGAACAGGATGTTATCCGAAGAAAATGATCGTGAGTCACTGAATCTGGGGTGGCTTTTTAAGAGCAGACTTTGCATTTCAGTGCAGGCAAAAGTCCAAACTTGTCTGCTACTGAGCGAAATATGGGCCTTAACTTCTCAGATGTTCAGTTTGTTAACTCTTACTTTGAGCCTATGCCTGTAACAATAACACTATGTGCTCTGTAAATGACAAAGTTTGGAGGCTTTTGGTGAGGTTCCTTTTCATTCTGAGGAAAGCTGTCTTTCAAATGTCTCTTAGTTGAAAACTGCCACTTAATACAGTTGGGGGGCACAAGGAACTCTGTAAGGATACTTAAACTTTGACTTGTGACTGTCTAAGATTAGAATCACAGAGGGGTTGAGGGTAGAAAGGACCTCTGGCGACTGTAGTCCAACTCCGCTCAAGCGAGGTCAGCTGCTTTAGCTCAGTGTCTGCCCTTCTGCTAGATCCTAGTCCTACAAACAATGTGCAGAATCGGTAGGATGATTCTTGGCTGTGACCCTCAGTATTGCTTTGGGTTCTAAACTCGATACAATGAAGCCTGTCTGGTGAAATTCTTCATTACAAACCTGCTGTTTCTCATAGCTCGTGGTTCTGCTGTCTTGGTGAGGTGCTTAATTGCTCTATTATCACTTGTTCTTAAAAATGGAACACATGTTAGAGCCATCAACCGCTTCACCAAGATAGACAGAAGTAGTAACTAGCTAGCTAGTCTACTTAAGAGAAAAGTACAATTTCAGTTAGAGTTCTCTTGTGACTCCTGACAGTTGGCAAGCATCCCAACTGACTCATCTTTAAAAACACTACAGAATTCACAACACTTTATTTACTTAATCATAGAGAAGCTATTATTATTACTGAGCAGACATTAAGGAGACAGATGTACATGGGAAATGTCATCTTTGCAGGCCCAGTGAAGTAAGGGTATTAAACTATAATTCCATGCTTTTCAAGTGATAACAAATGCAATGTGAATTTGTCAGGGCATCAAGCCTGGCTTCTCTTAACGATGAGAGAAAGCTATGATATTTTTGTCAAGCTTTAATCCCATCTTTTTTTAGAAAATAAACTTGTTAAATAGTGTGAAGTAAGAGCCTTGAAGAAACGAATGGGCTTTATAAAAGGAGTTTATAACTCGTCTGACTCATGGGACTTGTAAAGCACAGTGGCAAACTGTATTAGACTCCAGCAGTGAGTGTTTCATGCCTCAGAGTTGAAGCCAGATGTATTGGACATTCCTTAAATTTCATAAGGATCTAAGTTCCATAAAAACAGGTAGCAGTTATAGTGTTTTACTCTAATAATCATGTTGCTCTACTAGCTCTATCCCTGAGTTTGTTGTGTGTTTTTTTTTGTCAGGCTCTTTTGTTTACTTCTTGGTGTTTTCTGCTCTGCTCAAGTTGACTGAGACTTTTCAAGGTTTCTTTCCTGAAGATGAGTGGAAATAATCATTTAATGCCATGTCTTGATTCTGTTCCTGACAACTTTTGGCCAGGACAAAAATTCTGCGTTCTCTTCTCCCTGAAGTACAACTTACCAAGCTGAGAGCAGAGTAGGTGGTGACATTAGCAATGGATTTTCATGATTTTTGGTTGGGGGGAATACTGTGAAGAGGCAGAGCTCAGGAGATAGGAGGTAAGCCAAATGATGTCTTCAGCTAGTGAAGAGAGCTGCTCTGCTAGCACACCAAACCTATGCTAGGTTATTCTTGTAGAATCAGTTTCCTTTTAACTAGTTGTCTTGACTTCTAAACATGACATGAATTTACATTCATCTGTATAGAGGATGTAAGTGTGAGATGATACAGACTTAAGACTGATGTAGCTAGATCTGAAATCTGATGTAGCTAAACATACTAAATGAACAGGCTATGAGGTACAGTGGTCTACTGTTAATATGCTCCTTGAAGCATGAATAGTTTTATCCAAAGTAAATTGCAAGGCAGTGTTGCAAGTCCTTGGGTGAGTAACAGAAGATGCAGTTCTTGTGGGAGAAAAACCTTCCCAGAGTGAAAATTTGGTCTGCCCTAAAATGAAGTCAGTGGGACTGATTCCTTTGAATACAGGTAAGTAGACACTGCTGAATAAGAGCTGCTCAGACTTCAGTTTAAAATTCCACCACTGGTGAAGTTAGTCAAATCTGTGCTGTTTTTATCCATATCCATCAAACAAGGAGCAGAGATGAAGTGGCTTTCATGTGGCTCAAGTGATGGTCTGCATGTGTTGATGTCATCTTGAGGGGGATGCCTTCTGAAGGTGGTGTAGCCTCTGGGACTCCCACCCTCCAGGAGCCCCTCATAAGCTCAGGGCTCCTTAACCTTTCTAAATGTGGGGAAGGAGAGCATCAACAGCCAGTAGCAAAGGTCACTGTCTGCAGGCTTCTGACTGTGATCTGCTTAGTAATATGGGAGGGGGGTGCAAGGCATTCCTGATGGGCAGGATTAGTGGATAATCTTCCAAAATGAGGCTTATTCCACTAAGAGTTGAGACAGCTGACTTGAGCCACTTTCAAAAAATAAAACCTTCTTAGCACAAATGTTTCTGCACTCACAAGTCTGCTTTGAAAATATTTCAGTGCCTCTAAAAAAAAAAAGCCAGATGCTATTGTCCTTGGGGCACCTACCTTGGAGCAAGAAGTCAAGAGCATAGTGCAGTAAGTAAACCTAAAGTGCTGAAGTATTTATCAGCTGTATAAACTCAGTTAATCCTTAAAGTTGTGGGACTGCTTCATGATACTTCTCAGGGAAGAGACTACTAAGCAGGAAGACTTCAAGTGCCAGAGAGTCATGAAAAAGTGAAACAAATAAGGTCTTTGGAAAAAAAAAAACCCTCCAATTTTTACAGCTTTGTTCTAGAATAATTGCACTTCTGTTCTGGAGCTTGACTAGGAAAATAGATGAAAGCTGCTTCCTTGCACTTAGTGCTCTTATAAGTACTGTTGTTTGATCTCCTTTGCAGTTACACAACATGAAATCAATGAGAGAGAACAGCAAGTATCCAGTCGTGCTCTTAGCTCTGTTTTTCTGAAGGGGAAAATACCCACTCACAAGGTTGAGTAGTCCTCTCTGTTGTGGCAAGTTTCTTCAGGCTGAGTAACCGAATATAGTATTATAATGGCATAGTCTTGCATAATGTATAGTCTTACATATTTCACTTTCTAAATTTGTATCCTTTTTCACAAAGTAAATACTAGCAAGTTGGCATATTTTTGCTGTCTGGGTTAGTGTCAACTGAAAGAAAATCAATTTATTAGCCTCACACTTAAAAGTTCAGCTTAATGCCTCCAAAGTATGAATTCACAAGGCCCAACACATGCTTTGGGGAAAGAGACAGTGCCTTTGAAAGTATTTTAGTTTAATTACGTTAGTTTTATTGGCCAGGGTGCCAATACTACTATGCTACTAGCATTGCAAAGTTGGGGTGTTGTGTTTTTTTTGGATACTGGACTACGTCGTAAGATGAATGGGTAATGTTGCCCTCCAGTGGCTAACGTCTAGAGGATTCAGAGCCTGGTTGCACTAGCAATAAAGAATCAATCATTCAGAAAGTCTGGGATTTAGGAGGAGGATGTTAATGTAGACCTATAGTCCTTTTTTAAAAAAGACAAGTACTGGTAATGTATACTGAACACTTCAGTTCTCACACAAAGGTAGTATTAGGACTGAAGCTTTTCCCTCAAGCCGTAGTTGAGAAGGACATCATTTCAGGAGGCTTTCCTCTGCTCGCTGACAGTCATCTTTCTTTTTTTTTTTTTTCCCCCATTGTCTAATCAGGTTGCAGTTTGTTGCAGTATAATCTTAGCGTTGCACAGAAATTGGAAGTAGCGGCTGCATTTGGCTTTACAGTAGTTGCTTCTCAATGTTATCTTTGGGTGGACTTTTCAAATAACCATAAAATATCACTTTCACTAGATTCTTATGAAACAAGTTGTCTTATTCTCATCTAAAGCCACCTGTGCTAGTTTGTAAATCCATGGGTTATCTCATAAATGGGTAATTCTTATCTACTACACTTAGAGCTGAAGTAATGTATAGTATCTCTGTGGCTCAGAATGGAAAAGGAAGGCGACAAATCTGTTTCCAGCAACTCTGGTAATATTCCCAGGCTTGACAGGGAAACGGCTCCTTTCCCTTAGATTTTGCCTTTCTCTTAAGGCAAAGCCAGACGATGCGGGCCGGAGCGTAAGGGGCCGTGCCCGTGGGGACCTGCCCGAGGCCGGGTGGGGATGCGCTGCCCCGTGCGTGGGGATTTGGGCTCGGGTGGCACCACGGAACCGGAGGGACCCGGAGCGCCGCGGCAGTTGCTGGCCGTTACTGCCGCCGCCGCCCGCCCGCACTCCCCCTGCCCCCCCGCGGGCTGTCCCGCACCGGAGCCCGCGAAGCTTGGAGGCGGTCCCCGCCAGCCGGTTCTTGGCGGGGGCCGTTCTGCGCCGGTACCGGCCCGGGGCGGGCGCGGCGCTGCCGGGGGCGGCGCGGGGGTCTGCGCCCCTCCCCGCGGCCCTGGGGCGGGGCGGGGGGCGCGGGCCCCGGCGCTGTCCCCGCTGCCAGCTGGCTCCGGGCGGGCCCCGCCGCCCCCTCCCCGGCCGTACGTTATTTATCAGCCTCCGCCGCGGTAAACACCGGCGAGGGCGCGCCCGCAGCCGCTGCTCGCCGCCCGCCCCCGGCCCTTCCCCGCGGCTCGGCCCCGCCGGGAGCTGCCGCGGCCCCGGGAGCTGCCGGGCCGGCTCCGGTGGGCGCATCCCCTCGCTGATCGCATCCCCTCTGCGCTCTCCCCGCAGGACCTGTCTGTTCCCCCTCGGGCTATAAGAAGGCGGATGATGAGATGTCCGGAGCCACGTCCTCGGCGGATCTGGACGAGGCACCAGCCCGCACCATTTACTTGAACCAGCCCCAGCAGAGCAAGTTCCGCGACAACTGGGTCAGGTACGGAGCAATCCCCGCTTCTCCCCTTCCCGGCGGCAGCCTGCGCACCCTGCAGCCCTGGGCAGGGAGGGCTTTGGTCCCTCTCCCCCTCTCCTGTCCCTGCCCAGACCTGCTTCCAACACAGTGGGCTCTGCTCTTGTTGAGGCAGCGGGGTTCTTGGGCAAGAGTGGGTATCAGGGTCTGGATGGCAACAAGGAGGGATCCAGAAGCTCAGCCCTTGCTGCTGTTTATATCAACAGTAGTGAGAGCAGGGAGCTCATGGAGCTGCATGGGTGAGATACTTAAAAAAGGTCTTCACTTGTGGCTCTAGTAGGACCATGGAATTTTGGAATAACAGGTCCTAATCCAGTATTCATGGAGACATAAGGGTTAACCCAGGAAAAGCTATTGTGGGATTTGGGTAGAACTGGCTATGTAAACTCCATGGAGCATTCTCTTGAAAAGTAGCAGCATCCAGTTGTAAGAATAACTAGACTAAGTGGGGGGAAGGCAAAAAAAAAAGTATAGGAAGGAAGAAGAGAAAAAGTAAGTCTAATAGGACAGAAGTAACTACAGAGTTTACAAACTTGCATCCTTATGCATACAAGACTATGGTCCACTTCTCTTCTTTAATTGAAGACCAAAGGGAGTTTTCATAGAATCATAGAATGGTTAGAGTTGGAAGGGACCTTAAAGATCATCGAGTTCCAACCCCCCTGCCATGGGCAGGGACACCTCCACTAGACCAGGGTGCTTAAAGCCTTTTTCTTTGTCATTTGGAGCCTTTCATTGTAGGCATGTGTGTTCAAGACTTCTGTTGGTATCATTAATGCCTTTGTTGCAGTTTAGAAACACAAATTATGTGCATTGAAGCATGGAATATAAGGATGCATAACATAAGCAAGTTGTGGCAGTGCCTGCCATGCTTGCCCTGCGTTAGCTAGGTGAACAGATGGCTCCTGTCATGACTGAGGAGAAGCATTATTTAGCAGGCTTCTGTCTGTTAGTGCGGATGTTTGGGTTATTGTTCAAAGAATGGTTTACACAATGAGTGCCTTTGTGAAAAGAAAGGAACTTTATATCCTGCTGAAACGATGATTTCCATTAGCTGGTTTATTGTGTGTATTATCAAGGGCAATTTTAAGAATATCCTCTGGAAGGATGCTGGTGTTCTGGATAGTGCAGCAACTTATACAGGATTTTTTCTTCAACTTTGACTTATTATGTATTTGTGTAGAAAAGCCTATGGTTTAGGAGCAGTTAAAGTGACAGATTTTCTTCGTGTCTTGCTTTTTGTTATGTGGGCAGCAACATTGAGTGTTTTCTCACTTTATTTTTATTTTTCCTTGACTAATTTTGAGCTGAGTTCGACCGTTTTCTATGGATAGACTACTTGTGCTTTTTCTGCTTTACAGAAGGAAAAGCAGGGAATGGAGGGTTGGCAGAATCTCCAGTTTAGGTTTTCTGTAGGGGTTTCTGTTCTGACCTGGCTTAATTTTATGAAAAAGTTGTGTGTGACTCGGTGACCAAGAACTTTTCCTGATAACCCTATTGGCAACACCTGAGCAAGCTGTTGTGTCCAAATTGTTGTTTGGAAGCCATTTCCTGATAACTGGAAGCTTTTCAATAGTTTTTTTGCAGCTTTGCCTCCTGACAAAGGCAGTTTGAGTCACAAGGAGTTTTGGTGTGGGAGAGACAGGACAAAACACAGGTGTGGTGGTGGGAGAGGTGTTTGTATCACCTGATGAAGAATATTAGCTCCCTAGTGTTGTTTGGAAATTACGTTCACTTTATAATAACTTGCTCCTGCACGGTAAGAAAGCTTTGATTCCTTTGACTTTTAAAAGGGTGACAGGCTTTGGCTGCGAGTTCTCCATCCTCTGGATTAGCTTTCTTCCCTCAGCCCAGTGGGAATAAAGGCAAAGGTGATTTGGGCTTGTAATATCTAAGTAACAGTGCCTTGTGTGGAGTATGAGTGGTGACTTATTTACTCACTGGCTTATGTATATTAGAGATGCTCTTGAGGAATTGCAATTCTGCATTGTCCTTGGACTTTCTTGCTGTGTCCAGCTTGTGGATTTCTCAGTACTATTGGATCTGAAGGCTTTTTGTCTCCATAGGAAGCATCGGTGTACCACAGCACAAGGCGCTGTGTAAGCAGATGAGCACCTCTACGTAAATTCTTTATGGAAATTAAACTGAAGGGGGTAATAAAACAACTTGTTGTAAAACATGTGACTCCTAACTGTCACTTTTTTGGTAGTTGTCAAGGATCCTCTGAACAACAGTGGCAATTTGTGGATGTTTATAGGAAGTTTTCCCCTATTACGGGGTAGTGTGGAATAGCTTGCTCAAAACTAGGTGAAGTACAGCAAGAAGTGGAGGTGCAGAGGGTGGGGGAAGGTAGGTCAGTAGTATGGGTTTTTGTCGATGTTGTTCTAAGCATCTTGAGCTCTTTAACAATGCCTCTCTCCCCAAAAGAGTTAGAAGTGATTTCCTAGGCTTGTTTCTGTGTGGGAGCAAAAGGAGAAAGTACCAATGTTTTTTCATTTTGGGCAAGTTAAGCAAAATTGATAATTCGCTAATACCACTTCTACATAGCTTTTGCAACAGCACTATATACTAAGTGGATGGCAAGATGGAGTGAGGCATTTACACTTCCAAAAGTCTTAAAGTGTGAGTATGTAGAAGGAAGAACTGTTCTCTGATTTTTGTTGTTTGGTTCTTTCTTTTTTCCTCAAGCTTTCTGGTGTAAATAAGTGAGATTATGTGAACATGTAGAGCAATGGCTAAGTGTTTTTTTTTTTGTGCTCTTCAAACTTTGTTGTACATTATTTTAAAGCCTTGCGCTGTAAAGCTGCGGTGTGGGGTGGATTTACCTTGGCGCTTTACAAATGCATGTATATGGCTCTCACCATTCTTTATTACATTGCTGCAGCAGTGATCCCTTCTGTAGGAACACAACAGCTTCTAATGCAGGTAGAAGAGATTCATTCTTTCTGTGTTAAGTTTTAAAAACTTTCTGTATGTGTATATCCTCAGACTTCCTAACAAAAGGCACATGGTGTTCCATTTTCAGTTGAAACATCTTAGAAGCTTTAAAAAAAACCCCAACAAACAGAATGTAACTATTTTGTCTAACATAACTGTAGTTGTGGTATTAACTATATTTGCTTTTGTGAAAGCTAACTAGTACTTGTTTTGATTTTTTCAGTGTACACAACTTAAATATTTATCTGTTTATTAATAGGAGCATTTCTGTATTTAATATTAAACTTTGGTAAGAAATCTGTTTTGAAAACTTCTAGCTGCTGTGCACACAGTTTTGTGCCACTTAAGGCAGTAATTATAATCTATTCTTAGGCATTCTACATTTGGGGTATGAAGTCAAGAACTGGCTTTCATCTAAATACAGTTCCTTGATGTTGTTTTTTTAATACAGGAATCGACTCAGTGGCTTCTACTGGATGTGTAACACTACCGAAAAATTCTTCCAATGCATGCAGTAAATATCACCTGTTCAGTGATTTGAGGTCCTCAGTTGTTGCATATCTGTTAATGTTGATGCAAATGTAGTTGGGACTTCTGGTTTCTTGATCCAGGAAGCACAAAAGTGCTGAAATAACTTTTTTTTAAGAACACCTGCAGTTGTCTCCAAATTTTCCTCATACATTGCAGTTGCTGTTGCTCTATGTAATATTTCTATATTCAAAGCCTGTTAATGCATCCTGGTGCAAGTCTTATTTACATCTGAATCAGGACTCCCAAGTTCAACCTCCGTATGTGGCTTGAGGAGGAGGTTGGGGCAGAGCAGCAGCCAGGAAGGGCAAATTTCTACTTCTATGCTCTTCAACAAGAATTTTGGATTCAAGATTTATTAAAGCTTTCTGTTCAGAACAGATTTGGTGGCTTGATCTATTAGGGAGGTCCTAAAAGATGCATTCCAATATCCAGAAATTTCTGTGTTAAAAGACTTGCCTTTCATATAAGTAAAAGCTGAATTGTGTTAAGAAAGGTAATGAGCAAGAAGCCTTTGGTTTCCAATTCAAATTTGTACAGGGTCTTGAAACTCAAGCAAACAGAGAAGGAATTTCTCATTTAATAAGGCAGAAGCACCACCACTGGGAATTTAGCACTGAAGACTGTAACAAGGCTTCTAGTTGCACCACAACAGCACCACAGGCTGTTGTTTATCTGTAGTCCCAGACTGTCCCATGAAGGCCTGCAGGATGCTTGCTGGTGACAAGGTTGTAGCTGCAGTCTGGATTCTTCTTTAATTTCAGCTGTATGTTGCAAGTGAAAGCAAAGTGCATTGTGTTCTTGGCTTGTAAATAGGTACCGTAGAAGCCACTCATGATTTAGAGAATTTGGTGCCTTTTTGAATGGGTGAGAGGGTTCTCACTGATACTTAGTGAGCCCCTGCTGCTGAAATATGAGTTGCTGGTATCAGTAGCTAATTAGTATTGACCCTTGTAACAGGGTGTTGTGGCTTGGGCTGATATGGAGTTGACTTTCTTGCTGGCAGCTGGTATAGCGCTGTTTTTTTGGATTTGGGGTGAGAATGGTGTTAACACACTGATGTTTTTGGTTGTTGCTGAGCTCTTGAGGCCTTTTCTGCTCCTCACACCATCCCAACAGAGAGTGGGCTGGGGGTGCACAAAAAGTTGGAGGGAAAAGCAGCTGGGACAGCTGACCCCAACTGACCAAAGGGATATTCCATACCATGTGACATTATGCTCAGTAAAACTGGGGAAGGAAGAGGAAGTGGGAGATGTTTGGAGTTACGGTGTTTGTCTTTGCAAGTAACTGTTGCACATGATGGAGCCCTGCTTTCCTGGGGATGGCTGAACACCTGCCTGTTGATGGGAAGCAGTGAATTAACTCCTTGTTTTGCTTTGCTTGTGTGTAGCTTTTGCTTTACCTGTTAAACTGTCTTTATCTCAACCCATGAGTCTTCCTTATTTTTCCAATTCTTCCCCTCATCCCATTGGGGAGAGGGAGAAGGGAGTCAGTGGCTGCATGGTCCTAGTTGCCAGTTGGTGTTCTCTGTGATCTACTGCTGAAAATGTGAATAGTAGTCTACGTGCAAGTGCATTTCTCTGCACTTAAGCTGTAGAACAGCATTCCTCTTGCACTAAAATGTACCTTTGTTCTTTAGGTAAACTTGTGTTCTGTTCTTGGTAAAGTTCAGATGTGGTGGCTGTTTATTATAGTGTTTGGATTACATTTGGAAATTTCTTCTGTTGTCATGCAAACAGATTGGTTGCCTGACTGCAGAAAAGCATTTTCTTCAAGGGGATGTATTATATTTTGAATGGTACAAGTGTAATCGTGTATTAAACTAATCCTCTGCTAACTCTTTTTGGTTCTAGATAGATCTTGTTCTTAACTAAAAAGAAATACTCAATGTTACGTATTTCTTGTAAAACAGCAAATAATTTTCCTGCAATGCAGGAAATAGTTGTTGATAATGTTCCTGACAGTGTCATCTATCACAGTGACAGAGGCTTGGGTGCAACTACAGAAGGATTGTTTTAGCCATTAAAACTCACAAGAACTAACTGGTATTGTATGCCTGGTGTTGATGTTGTGTTTCCAGATTGTGCCGATGTATTTGAAGTTGCTGCATCTTTGGTCTTAGTGGGCTACTCCTTGGGCCAGAGCACCTGGACAGTTAACTCTGTGATTTTGCCTAGATGAAATGTACAGATGAAAAAAGAGCAGATGTGAGAGAGTTCTAGTGCCCTTCTACCTGCTGCATGCTGAGCTCTTGGGCATACTGAAATTGGTTTGGGTGTTTTGGTTTTTTTTGACATCATGATGGATTTCATACATCATCAGTAGCAACATAGCAGGGGAACTAAACTGGGTCTTTTTCATTTTTTTTAGATAAAGTCACTGTTTAAGTGACTCTCAGACACCAGAGCCAAAGCTTAAGTGGAGTCTGACTTCATGCAAACAAAGCTGCTTTCCCATGTATTTGTTGAATAAATGTTGGCCTCTACTCAGTGGTGTATATTCCCTTGTGACTCTGCATTTCTACTTATTCTTCCACTGTTGGTGATCTCTGTACAGAGAAATATGTGAACAGGAAGAGACTAAATGTTTTTGATTCTTCTGTAGTTTGAGTGAGAGTGGAGTCAAAGCAGGTGTCTTTCAGGACTTGGAGGTGGCACGTACAGTAAATCACACTTCCTGAAGTATCTTGCTGCTTACAGTTGTGTGTATAGCCTTCTGCTTAGTGCTACAGACATCACTGACTGCTGGTGGCCTGTAGAAAAAGGTAGAAGAGTAAGAAATCATCTCAAGTTGACCTCAGTAGAGCTTAAGAACTATAATAGCAGCTCTCCATATAGTTTCTGTGGACTGTGAAGACACTTGCTCAGTTTTGAGAGAAGTGTAAGCATTCATTTTCCCTAACACCCCCTGCTTGTTACTAGAAAACAGTAGCCGCTTAAGTTGTGGTGACACTTGGAATTTAAATAATGACTTAAAACTGAAGTTAGCACTCCAGCTTTTAGACAGCTAGGTAACTTCCGTGCCTTGTTTTGATGTGTTTTTTTTCAGTCATCTTCATATAAATGCTGTATGTTTACTGTGAAGCCTATTTTGGGTTTGCACAGTAACTAAATGTGGTACTAATTTTCCTTTATTTGACAGTAATATTTCTGGGTTAACTGTTCCAGTCAGCTCTCTTCTATTAAGTTGTTCTTGCCAGCAGGGCTACTGAAAAGCAAGGGCATATTTCTATAGTGATGACCTGACAATATCAGAGCATGCTGAAACAATATCATGCCTACAGAGCTTTTAGTGCTGTTTCTAAACAGGCTTTGTCTAATGTATTTGTTACTGAAAAATAGCCAGGAGTCTGTTCCTCTTTCTGTAGGGATTGCATGAATAGAGAACAAATGGAAAGGCGTTTTCTGTTTGCATGCATTAGGAAAAGGCTTCAGGGTACAGTATTTGGAAGCAAAAATGCTATCACTTCTATTAAATGTGACCATGGTCTTGTTTTTAGGTTAAACTGAGCGTAAGCAGTTGTGCTAATGCCTGCTCTGTACTAAGACTCCCATGAGCACTACTGTAGGAGGCCTTTCTAGTGGAAGTAATACTTGCTTTGGCAACACCAATTACATTAGTTTTTGTAGTCTTTCCCTGCCTATGTATCGCAGAAGTCTTGCTGATACTGGGGTGATTTGGCACAAGATACTGTAGATTAGGAATTCTGAAAAATCATCACATGGGAGCTGATCTTGCTGAACTGGAGAGTAATAAGACTGTCATGCTTCGGTGGACAACAGTTCATAATGCGTTTTCATGTATTTTTGGCTTAACAATGGTCTATACAAAGATAACTAAAACAAAGCACTCCAAGATAAGCTTGTTGCTGATGCAGCTTCTGAGGAAGTGCAGATAGCTTATCCAAGCTGAGTATGTCAGCCTGAATGTCTTGCTCCTGAAGTGGAACCTGTGCATTAGGGTAGATAAAACTACTTGCCAGCAGAAGCAATGATAATCAATGAATATTGCACTTACCACCCTGCCTCTTTATTAGGCTTTGGTGTGGGATGCAACGCTAATGGTGTGCATTACTATAAAATAATGATGTAAGAATATATTTGAGATGTCTGTGCTAATTTAGATTTCCCCTTGTGTAAAACACTGCTAAACTTCAGTGGTTGGTTGTCTAGCTGACAGCTTGTCTGCTTATTTTTTCTTTTTTTTTTTTTTTTATTTGGTCATGTGTGAGGTCTTAAGTTTAACTTGAAACAAGCTCTTCTTCAGAAGAGCTTCAGTGTCTTATTATAGTAGACCCAAACCATTCTGGCCCACAAAAACAAAATTCTGGTGGAACTTGGCCTGCAGGGGAGTTTGTGGGCTGGCTTGTTTATGTCCTGACTCTTAAACCTGTATGAAACAATCTATTTCTCCCAAAATCATGTGATTTGAGAAAACAGGGCTCAGAGATGCTAAGATATGATCAGTTCCTCCTGTTATTCCCCTCCTTTGTAACAAGTCTTCCAAACAGGTCTTCCTTTAGTTCCTTCTGGTAGGAGCCCATCCTGTCAAGGAAGGAATCCTTGTACTAAAGGAGTTGAGGGGAAGTGGTGAGGTCTGTGAGGTTCAAACTGTCCCACTGGTAGGAGTTTCACTAGGTACTGGGCACTGCAGTTTGAAGCAACTATAAATGTTTTCTGTACACTGCTGAAGTTCAGATAGATTAATACATCTGAATACTCCCAATTGGTTTCACAGTCTGTGTGGATAACTTAGGACAACAAATTTGTTGCTCTTACTTGCTTGGGAAAATCTCTTGGGATGTGATGTTTCAGTGGCTAGACAGAATAATGTCCTTCAAACAAAGTTATGACCTGTTCTGTCTTCTGACAATATAGGAACTTGTATATGCAAGATGTAATTTTAACTGTAGGGGAATGCAGGAAAAGGTGGAAACAGAACAGGCACTTGGACTATGGACAGTGATTGCTCCAGAGCTGGATGACAGATTTCTAATGTGGTGGCTCTTGGTTCTTTGCCTTGCTCTGGTTAGGTGTTTCAGCTTTAAACAGTAGTATCTTGTGGAATTAGTCATGCACTTTTTACTGTGCAAGAGCAAGTCTTTTTGCACTCTATTCTGCCCGGAGCTCAGAGTCTCTCTAAAACTGTGGAGTATTTAAGCATTGCATGCCCTTTTCTTAACTGATGGAAGCAGACAGGCCATATACAAAGCAGTGAAGCCTTTGTTGGCTGAAGTCTTCCTCTGCAGGAACTGTAGTCTCAAGGATTCATCTGTCAGCAAAGCTCTTTGGTGGGATTGGGGGCTGTGCTAGATCAGGCAGAAACTGCTGCCTGGTAGAATAAACCAACATGGGTTGTTTAGGACCTAGTTTGCAGTCAGCCAATAATCATTGCGTAGGCATATAAGTAGTTGATCCATATAAACCTTCATGATGTGTTCCTTTAGGTATCTGTAATCAGTTGATTTTTGTGTCTCTAAGTTTCATGATCAAAATAGGCCATCTTCCTTATGTTGCAAGGAGGTAGATGATCTTTCAGTGTCATAAACATGCAGCTGCTCAAAAGGTTGTTCACGACACCTGTATTTGTAACAACCTAGCTAGTATTCTGCATGGCAGTGGTGTTTGTTGGTGAGACGTTCCTATGAATGAGCTTTCTCTGTACCCACTGTAGTAATTGCCTGTTGGTTTTTGTGTTTATGTAGTCAAGTATCACTTAGAATACACAAAGCTTGCTGCTGTGCCTCCCACAACAATGGTGACTGTCTGGAAGTAGCTTGTATTCTTACTGCTTCTGTACTTGAGAGCTATAGCAGCACCTCTGAAGACGGTGCCAATCTTGCCATTGAAAGTGTCATGTGCCTGCAGGACCTTAGCATACACTGAAAGCAAAAGTTCCACTGAAGACAATATTTGAGCACTTAATTCAAGCAGATAATCTTGGGGGTTTTATTTCTTTTTCTTCCCTCTCAGTTACAGGGCATCTGATCTTTTGTACATGTTAGTGAAAACAGAGCCTCCTTGGTGAGAAAAAAGTTCAAGTCCTTAATGTTCCCTTTAATTACCCAGCGCCTCTGCTGTGGTTCGGATGTCTGTGCCTGGCTTTCTTACTAATTGTCCCTGCGATTGATGTGTGTTAAAAGCAGTAACATCAAGCAACATTAATTCTTCACCTCTCAGATTTGAGAGCGTTTGAAGTATGTGAACTGTGGAATGGATAGATGCGGGTAAATGCTGCCTAGGAAAGGGCAGTTTGTTGTACTTGTCACCCCTGGAAATGAGACCACATGTCTCAAAGAGGTGCTGTTTTCTTTATCACGATAAGCTTGAAGGTGAAGTTCATCTCAGAGTCGTCCATCTAAATTCTCAAGGAAGGAGTTGGAAGTGCTTTAGATGGCTGACTGGGGAGATGTAAAGCTGTTTTCAGCTGCACGTTGCCAGCACACGTACACTTCTCAAGGCAGTAACCTCTCTGCCTCTATTATTGGCAGCCTTTGCCTCTTTGAGTAGAGTAGAACATGACTTTAGGAAAATGTTTTGGGGAAACAGCGAGGATGGCAGCTATGGCAGTTGTCATGCAAAAATTTCATGTTAATAAATGGAGGAACTGTACTGGAAAACAACTACTGAGTTGCTCAGTGCAGTGTTTGCTAGTTTTCATTGGAGTGTTATGAAAATAAATAACTAATCCTTGGTACTTCAGTAGCAGGGTAGTGAGTTAAGGTATGTGAATTACACTTTTTTTTTTCCAAATTATACAGTGACTGCTTTTAGGGAAACCTCTGCACTGCCCTAGAAAGACTGGGGCCAGACTCTCAGCAGTGCTGATGTGTCTCCCAGCTCATTTAACAGGGTTTGGTAGCGTTCCTCCTGACTTGCACAGTGGTGTGTAACTTGAAACATGACTTACTTGAATTAAGTTGCAGTTATAGAGGAGACATCTCTTTGAATGTTTGCACACCTGTTTAAACATCAGACTTGTGCAGTTAAGCAAGATTTGCACAGTTAACAGCTGTTGCTTTAGGAAAAAACAGTTTGTTGTTTGGCTTCCCGCATGTGCTTCCTTCTTCCCCCTACCACAACCTGTTGTGTGAGCTGCTGACCTGGTGTTCTTGGAATTCGGTACCAGGCACTTTGAAGATAAGATGGCTCTGATTGGGGCTGGTCAGAGGGCTAGCCTTTGCAGATACTAGTCTTTAGTGACTAAAATTGTGCTATGAACGAGCTGACTGAGTTTTGTGCTTGCTCACCTGTAGATTTTAATTTCTGAGCTTTGTTTATCCTGAAGTCATCTACAACGCATCTATTTGTTGGGAGGGAGCACAAAGCTTATTTTTGGTTTATAAGGATTATATTTGTCCTTTAGAGAACTGTTCTTCAGAGCTATTCCTCATAACACAGGCAACTTTCTCCATGTTCTATATTTGTCTTTATTGTGTGATCTTTCTAATGTTGGCTTTTAGAAACCTACATGAAACTTTTTGGTTATAATCCCAATGTGATTTACCAATGAAGTACTCAAATATCTTCTAACCTGCAGCACAGCCAAGTACAGCGTGGTGACATTTCTACCTCGATTCCTGTATGAGCAGATAAGAAAAGCTGCAAATGCATTCTTCCTCTTCATTGCCTTACTGCAGGTATTGTTTTATTGGTTTGTCTTGATTATAAAATAACTTTTACTGCATTATGGTTTCAGTTGTTATGCTTAACTGCAAAGAAATTCCTAGACATATTTTAATAGTAATATTAATGAGCTTTGTACTTTATAATTTAAACTAGAAGGCAACTTGGAGGCTTTTTATGATGTAGTTTGTAAAATGAAGCTACTCTTAATAAGTAAAACCAAGAAGTGGTAGCATAAAACATGGAGCTATTGACCATGCTGAGAAAAGAATGTGTGGATTCTTATGAAACTCCTAACTGTTTAGATAGTCCAGATTATCACTGCTTCCAGTTAATTACATTAGCTGAATGCTTTTCTTGTGGAAAGAGGAGAAATAAAAGGCATGTACAACAACTTTATATTCTAAATTTATGATAGTAGTTTCTTCAGATCTGCTGAGAAGGTTAGGCTAGTTTGCCCATCGAAATTTGATGTCAGTCAGGCACAAATAAGAAAGCTCTGCAGTCTCTTTTCTGAGAGCTTTGCATCAAGTTCTGAATTTCCTAGAAACTAATTCTAAATACAAATATAAAATGAATATCTCTTTTCCCTCTGTTCACAGCAAATTCCGGATGTCTCTCCAACAGGAAGATATACCACCTTGGTGCCATTGCTATTTATTTTAACAATTGCTGGCATCAAAGAAATCATAGAAGACTATGTGAGTATGACTATGTGGAAGGCTGTGCTAAAGACAGTGTTTCAGAAAAGCCATATAATGCTACAAAGCTGTGCATCTCTGAAATCTATGGAGTCATTGCTGAACAGCAACAAAATATCCTTTTGACTTGCAAAGCTCTGAACTTGGCTAGAGTTTCTGTAGCACACTGAGATAAATTGAGTGTTTTCATGATAGATGGTGAACAAGGAAACAATAGAAGACAGGATACTTGTTTTTACCTCTTCAAACGTGTTTATCCATGCTTTTGTTAGAAAGGTCTGGCTAGAAAGACACTGTAGAGTCCTGACAGATATGATTTTTTTAGTTGGTCTTGAAAATGGGTGCGAGGGGAAAGCAACTTTAGCATAGGGCAAACTGTTTTGGGCAAAATCTGCACCACCTTGGATACTGTTTATAATAAAGAGATCTTGCTGCTTCTCAGAGTTCTGATGAATAAAATAATTTAGAAAACAGTCTAAAACAGCACATAGAATGTATAGCGCCACTGTCATCGAAATATGTTGTTCCTCACTGTTCCCCTTGGTTTTCCTTCCCCTAAAAACAGTTTTGGAGACTTTGGTTATTTTACTGTTGATCCAGGCTTGAGCCTGTTTTAAATTATTTGGATTTAGATGATCTGTGTGGCTTTAAAAAAAGTAAAAAAAACATACAGGCAAAAGTGACCCAGTGTATAATCTTGCAGTTTGTCATGTTTCTAGCTCTGATGGTTTTGGAATTTGTAATGAGGTGTAATGAAGTGTTTTGTTTTCTTGCAGAAAAGGCATAAGGCAGACAGTGCAGTGAATAAAAAGAAAACAATAGGTAAGACTAAGCAATCTTGAAGTGAAATATTTAAAGTGCAGATAGTGAATACCAGAACGCTTACTTTTGAACAATTCTGTTGCTTAAATGGTTGTGATGGTGGAGAATGCATGTCTTTTTGGACTAGGTAGTTACTGGTGTGTTAGGATTTTACTTTTCCAAACGTTTCAGACTGATGCTGGTGTGGGGGGCATTATTAGAATTTTTAAGTTCGTGTAATTTCAAAGTTGTCCAAAGTTAAACAGTTCTCAGCTTCTCCAAGAAAATTAAGCCATTTTCTCCCCTGTGAAACTCTATCTTGATTATTCTGAAAAAAAAACACCCACCCACAACAACAAAAAAACCCAAACAAAACCAAAACCGAAGCAAACACCCCTCCACCCAAAAAACTAAACCAACCAACCAAAAAAACCCAACAAACCCTTGAAATACTAAAAGTTGGTGTGAAAGAAATTTTAAGTCACTTTGATAAATGCTGCTGCCCTTAAAATACAGGAAGAGTTCTCGGCATTTTGTGGATTTGCTTTTCTGAAGCATCACTGAAGGATTTTAACACTGACATCCTCTGGATGTCTACGTGTATCCTTAATGTATTGACCCTACCCGACACTGAATACCTACAGATATCACTTTGTTTTCTTTATCTCCCTTAACTGAAAACAGAAAAATCTGAAGAGTTCATTGCTGTCTGCCCTATGGTCAGTTCGTGTTGCAGTCGTGGGACCTCTGTGTTCCCATCTTGGATGGCTCCTTTGCTGCTCCTCTGTGGGGACCTGCAGATGAAGTAGAAAACACAGGGCCTTGACCTTTGAGTAGAGCCCCTTCCTCCCAAGCATGTTTAGCTTAAGTGTCAAAAAGCTAGAGAAACACTTAAAGAAACGTGGGGAATGGAACAACCTGCTGGCTCCATGCTTCAGTTAACAGGCTAAAATGTTTGTAGGACTACTTTCAGTGAGTTGTTTTTCCTTCATGGTTGAGAAGTTGATCATTGGGATTGTATATTAATGAACACCAAAAAGCATTGCATTACCAGTTCTTCAGGGTAATTTCTCTACAAGAGTCTGGGAAGATATTTCAAGTGTTAGGGGAGAGTTTCAAGGGTCATGTTTCATTAGTCATGAGAAATCAGCAATTAACTGTCTGTAGTGCAACAGGTCTTGTTATAGATCGTATGAAAGACAACTCTTTCAAAGGTCCAATAGGCAATTCTAATTCAGTTGTAGTCGGAGAACATGTGTGTTAGTGCTTCAAGGAAAATTTGTCACAGTAATTGTGGAGAGACAACCTTAAAGAATATAAGGTATTCTTATGGAGCTGAGTGAAATTTAGGTCTTGAAAAATTTAGTTCAAGTTTTATTTTTTGTTTTAATACTCTAAATACTATTTTCAAAATTATACTTAAAACTGTACCCTCATATTTCTTAAGAGGAAGGCTAAAGAGGTTTGTTCTTGAGACTTGTATTACGAGAATGAAAAGCTAATTTATGTTCAAGGTGGGATTAAGATAAACTTGGGTTCTGTGTGTGCCTTTAGGTTCCTCTTACAGCTGAGTGAGGTCAATGGAATCAGTGTAGAGAGCAGTTCAGCTGACTGAAAAGCAGACATTTACTGGCTGCTTAGCTATGTCCTGAACTACGCCAACTGCAGTGACCAGATTGCTTCCTTCAGTAACATTCATGTAGGCTTTGCACTTATCTTCATGTTTATTTTTTTTTAAGCAGCAGTGTGTCTTCAAAGCATGCTTCCTCTATTAAAGTTCCCATTGAAAAGATTGGTTTGCTTTGCAGAGTGGCTTTGGTATGTAGGGATTGGAAGAAACTAAATTGAAAGTTCTGCTCCAGGTGAGCACTTTACATCCCCATTAGGAACTGGAGCGTGTTAGGCTCTGAGCCAGCGTTTCATGTTTTGGACACGTGGTCTATAGGGAGATGACGTTGAATCCAGGGACCAGATTAAATGTAATCCCAAGTGAAGCCCCTGAGCAGCATGTTGCATAGATGTAGAGAGCTCAGTGATAACTCTGCTGATGTATTGATCCTCTCAGTGTCAAATTACAGAATAAGCCATGAGCATTTAATACTGTATGGGGTGCCCTTGAATAGTAGACAAGCACAGGGCTAGCAAACTATTGCACAAGACTGATGGGAAATGCTAGCCCTTCAGAAGCAGCGCTTCAAATCACCTTACATAGCTAGGTGTGAGTGACAGCATTAAGTCCTGTATCTAGAACAACAATACCCTCTTGTTTAGTCTTAAAAGTCTTAGAAGGTTTATATCGAAACTCTGTTTTTGAGTAGAAGCAGTCTTTTTAGGTACTTGTTACTTCAGCCAAATACCTTTTGTCAATGAATAATTCATCAATTTTATCCTCCTATAAATATTATCTTTTCTATCCTTTGGAGTACTCCTATAAAACTGGGTTAAGCAGAATAGAAGGTGCAAAATTGCAACCCCAAAATTTGTGAACTGTTATGTGTGTAATTGAGGTTTTCTCTTTAGATTGTGGAGTTACAAGTTGGGGAAAAAAAAATTAGTTTCTTCAGTGATTTTATTGGTTAGTTAATTTTATTAATTAAATTTGGGTGGTACAGAAGGCAAGGCCGGTTTAGTACCTTGTTTCCTTTTTTGTTTCAATGTGAGCTTCAATGTTTAGGATTCTCCTTATGCCTAAGCCAATCTTTGCTTTTCAGTAGGACTTTGGGCCTGCTTGACAAATAAGCCTTAGTCCTGTAAGGGCAGTTTATATGGTAGTGAAGGTGGAGGTGTCAAAACATAATGAACAAAATGCAAGGAAAAGAGTGAGAAATAAAAATTCTGTAGTTAAATCACACATAGAATAAAGATGCTTCCTGATTGACAGTGGGCAATAATGCCCTTACTTGTCTGGGAAGTGACCTTCCTTAAAACAACGCTGCCCATCTGTGTTCGTATGAAATGATGCCAAGAAGAAATCAGGCCACCAACTGTTGCCTAGCAGGTGATAAAAATCTTATAATAAATACTAAGGGCAAATTCTTCCTCTTTCTTGGATGCACATGCCTACAGCAGTGAACTAAAGTTTGGTCCCAGCTTCTGAAAAGTACTTTCCTGATGTGTGTATTAGTTCCCATTCTGGTCAGTGTTCACTACTGCTGGTATCGTTTTGAAATTTGTCCGAATATTGGGTATTTATTCTAATACAACTTTAAACTTTCTTTCCAGTTCTAAGAAATGGGATGTGGCAGAATATTATGTGGAAAGAGGTAAATCAAATTTGGGATGGGAGGGAGTGGAAGATGTTCAAGAAATACTTTTGCTGGAATAGATTTGGAGGCCTGGAGTTAATGCACAACATGTGATAATTCCCTGTGACTTGGGGTGGGAGGGATCATTTCTGTTACAGTAGTGGAAATTGCCCTGGGCAAGGCACCTGAGTATCTGCCTTTAAATTCTAGTACTATGTTTTTGTCAAATGCTAATAAACTATTATAAGTGTTCTTGCTTGGACAGTTAATATGCTCCAGGGTGTAAACAGTATTTTGTCTTCAGTCCACGTCTAGAAGAGTACCTTTCACTGCAATGCTGTGCCTCTCCTGAAAGTCAAACAGAGCTTACTTTGCTAGCTGTGCTGACAAGTTCTTGGGTTTTGAGGCTAATTAGTAAGCTGTTTGCTCGGGTAAGGAACACAAGCCCTGCTGCTACCTCAGGCACTCGGGAGGTGTTCTGTGAAGCCCTGTGCCAGGACGTGGTGAGCTTTATTTCTAGAACTTGCTGAAATACCTCAGGATGGATCAGTCTAATCATGGCTCTTAATGCCTTTTTAAGGACAAAATTAGCCTTGTTAACTAATAACTGAGGAAAAGGTACACCCTTTAAAACCTCTGGGAAATGAGACCTGCCTCAAGACCTAAAAGTATCCTGCTGAATTGTTAGGCTATAGTAGAAGTTAAAGATTGTCAGGGATTCTTATGGCTAATACTGATGGCTGTTCATGCTGTTCCATGTCCTATTTGTAGTGAGGACACTGAATTGGAAGATATTTAAAGCTGAGCCTGGAATCTAGTCTTCTTATATCCTTAAGCATTTCTTGAATTGGCCTGTGTCTGCATCTGCACATTGTCCAGGCTTGCATTTACTGTTGGGGAGTAACGGTTCTGCACTACACACCTTGTTTACTTTAAGGCAGACTTCTGATCTCTTTTTGTGCTGAAATTGGTAGGGAATTTGTTCTTAGTGGGGTCAGAGTAAGACTAATGATTATGCTGATTCAAACATGCCATCTGTTTAAGTTTTTACAAATTAATGTGTTACAAGTACTTTAAGCCCATTTCAGATTCTCAGCAGTGCACTGGTGCTGAGCAGTCTGATGGTCATCAGGCAAGCCTGGTGTACTGTTTTGAGAGTGTTACCTGGTCCTTCTTAGAATGAAAGTCCCACTTATGTGTGACTCCCGTTAAAGGAGCTGTAAACTTTTAGGTCTTCAGTATTCCAGAAGTTAGGACTTTGCACATCTCACGTGACTATAGGTCAGGGAAGAACTGTGGGTGGTACTGTTTATCTGTATAGACAATACTCCTTGCTAGTGACTAGTACAAGTAGTGCATCTAAAGAGGGCTAAGGGAAAATGATAGTGATGACTGGGTAGGTAAGTAGTACGGAGAAGGAACAGGACAAACTCTTGATACTTGAGGAAAGTAAAGTTTAAAAGTCAGTTTTTTACTAGAAATTTGGATAATGGCAGGATTATAGGAAAAAAAACCTTTGCTAAATAAGCCACAGAAGTTAACACTTTCTAATTGAGTATATCTATATTGCATTCAGAAAGGGAAGGCTTTGATACTTCCAGACTTGCAGTGAGAAGTACTCTGACTTTGAGAAGCACTGTCTGTAGTTGTTTTGTGCATGATGCTGTTCTTTTGACTGGATGAAAGAAAATAACAAACTAACATTCCACACAAGCGAACTCTTTGTTTTTTCTTTTTCCATGCTACTGTACTCCTGCCCCTGACTCAACAGGTAGCAGTAGGCGATATTGTGAAGGTCACCAATGGGCAACATCTTCCAGCAGACATGATCATTATATCTTCCAGGTATCCTGAATGGGTGTGGAAATGATGTATCTGATGAACTGAGGTGCAGAGGACTCTAAACTCTGTATTTGCTAGTAATAAAAACAGACATCAGATGGCACTAATTCTTCTCTACATCTAAAATCAAATTTCAAAAACGTCAGATGTCAACACAGTGCTTTAGTAGGCAATGATTCATGTATCATTGTAGATAAGTTCTTAAAGAAGGCTTCTTTAGGACTACATAGTATTATATACCTGTAATTCATGAAGTGTATCATTGAGTTTGCTGGAAGACTGCAGGTTGTTACATGAGCTTCGTGCAGTCATTTCCTTCTTGGCCTTCTGAGGATCCCTTCATTTAATTAAGGAAGCTTAAGTTTTCTTCCAGTTAATTCTACCGAGTTCCCAGCATATTTTCGTGCCCCTCAGGAAAGACTTATCTTTCAAACAGTAGTTCTAAAAGGCTAGCCCAGCTGGCATCTAGTAGCTATTATGCAAAATAGCTTTTGGGCTTCATTGTTTGCTGCTTGTCTTTGATACAGTGCACATATGGCCCATCCCTAGCATGGCAGCAACAGTCAACTGTGGAGTCTTGTTCATTTTTCTTTGTGAAATATAGGACAACGTGTTTATACAGATACACCGATTAAAAAAAGCTTGGTCATTAGTTCCTAAAAGCATTTTAGTGGTACTTGGCTGTTACTCTAGATTCTGTGCTGTGTTGAACAGCTTGAGGCCAAATTAAGACCACTGTCCCCTTAGAGGAGATTAAAACAAGAGTGCAGTTCCTGTTTATGAATGTGCTTTTTTTTCTAATAGTCAAACCTTGTGACACCTTGCTCTTCTCTGTAATTTCCTTCTGTCTGCATGCTTTTCAATGGTGACTGTAGGTTGCTCTTGTCTTCGGATTACAGTTCTCTTAGATGACTCAATTTCAAAGGGAATTTGTTTTCTAAGCTACTACGTTTTCTGCTCCATCCTTCTTGTCTGTGCCAGAGTTTTCATTTTTTTTTTTTTTTTTGAAAACTGTATGGGGAAGCTCAGTTTTTTTGAACTGTCACATGATCATGTCACAGAGGTATCTTCATTCCATTGTATGCAGTACTGTATTTTTTTAACACAAACCCCAAATTGTGAATAAGCAGTTGTCAACCTCATTATGCAGTTAGTTAGGCTACACACTGACATCAATAACTTCCTGTTTCAGCACTGAGGAATATTTAATCTGCTTGAGAACTTCTCCTCTAATGTATGACACTAAAAAACCTTCTGATTTATTTCTTAACTTGCATGAGTCATCTCTTTGTTCTGTTATTCTACTAATCTGCTGTATTGATAATCACATAAGTGGAGAATTTAACCCAAAATATCTTGATTTTGGAGAAGTTTTGCTTGAAGTAAATAGCAATTTCTATGGCAATTCTACTTAACAATTGGTATTATTCCTGTGATCCTTTTAAATGGCAATACTAAGTGTCCTCAGTTCACCAGAAGGCTTTGCATGCTCTGAGGGGGGTGGGCTCTTTTGTATGTGTTGACTTTGTGTCTGAGTGGACTGTCAGAGGTGAAATAAACAGTTGTCTTCCTCCTGACTCTTCCCCCCCACCTTGTAGAAGAAAGATGGCATAAAATTAATTTTACATAGAGAATAAATTTACATGAAGGAAAAAAGACTTTAATTCAAACACAACTTTGTAGGGAAATACTTCCATACTTCCTTGTAAATGAATTGCAAGAGGTTTCCCTCCTGAGTTAAAAACTTCAAGTGTAGTGGATAAAGTGCTTGTGACAGAAGTAAAATTGGAATCAAGCTGGCCTTAAACTGTTTTCTAAATTTCTTGCATTCAGATTCAGGTTGCTCATATGGGAATAGACAAAGAGCAGACTGACCTTTTTTGGTTTTGTGGTTGTTGTTTTTTGTTTTTTTTTAAGAAAAATTGTCTGGAGAGAAAAATCTGTCTTCTTACTGTGTTATAATTGTACCTGCCTGTTTCATAATTTTTGATTTAAGGAGCCTTTATTACTGACTCTTCTGCTGAATAATTACATCTGCTGTTAATGCAATTGGTTACTTTGGAGAAGAAATAGCAACATCTCAAGAGTAAGAAAAGTGATATGCTGAAGCAGCACTTGCCTGGGTCCAGATAGGAAACCGATATTCCTTAGCAGCCCGAGAGGACAGGGGAAAACAGTTTTGTTCAATACCATACAGAGGCTTTAAATCTTAAGGGGCAGGAAAAGATCCATGGTAAATGTACTCTTCCTTATCACAGGTGCCACCTGTGCAAAGCTCCATGTGAGGAAGGTTTTTTTTTTTCCCCTGTCGGTAAAGGCAGAAGCATCTGTCAGATGCAGTTAACAGCCCTCAGTTGCAATGTTATTGTACCTTTTTCTGATTCTCAAAAAAAGAAAAAGGCAGCTGATTAGCAGTGACTACCTCCACAAGTCCTGCAACTTTAAGGTGATCTTGTGGCCATGACCTCTTGTGTGCATAGTTCACAGGTGGAACTCATTAGCAGAGCATGCTACCCTCTTCATCCCAGTGCATCTCCTCTTTTACATTGTTCAATACTTAATATTTTATCTATAGCTCTTGCTATCTGAAGCAGTTTTATGGATTGCTATGTAAAATAGTCCACTTAAGGCATCTGATTTTATCATGACTTGTTAAATTCTTATTAACCTTCTGATTTAGACTTGTCTTTCTCTAATTTGGTGTATGAGAGTGTTCATATCCAAAGACATATCTGTAAAATGTGTGCTTCAGCTGGCTCTTTCATGATTATATATCAACAATATGGATTTTTCTTCTGCACTGTTTGGAAGAAGTGTTTTGTGGGCCATTTTAGTGCAAAAGTAGTATACAAAAAGTACTGAGTTTTAATATTGAAAATCTTA
Source organism: Numenius arquata (assembly GCF_964106895.1). NCBI lineage: Eukaryota > Metazoa > Chordata > Aves > Charadriiformes > Scolopacidae > Numenius > Numenius arquata. The sequence goes on from NC_133576.1 coordinate 119,472,572, forward strand.
TGCTCCTTACAGTGAACCACAAGCCATGTGCTACATTGAAACAGCTAATCTCGATGGGGAGACAAATCTTAAAATACGACAGGTAAAACAAACTGAATTTCATCTTTTTTTTTCCATTTAGGTAACTAATATTAGCTACAAAGCAGAGTCAAACTTGCATGACAACAATACAAGTACTTTTTAAAAAAAAAAAAAGAAAGCACGTCTCTTTCCAGGTGGCTATAGCCACCTTTTCAACAGATACACTTGCATGTGAAGCATTACTGTTTGGGTTTGTAAGGAACTAATCTGGAGGAAGTACTATAAGCCCACAAAGGCAAGTCAAGCGGACCTTGGCTCTGTTGGGCTGAAGGTCCTGTAAGTAGAATTGAAATGCTGCATTAAAAAAAAAGGCAGCTGTGCTTGTGATGAGAGCTGCAGTTTCTGCTGTTGCAAATGCCAGTCTGTTGCTTTTGCCTGTGCAGAGTGCTCAAAAGAAGCTTTTCTGTGTTTAAGTTAACTTGTTCTCTCTGTGTTAAGTAGTGGAATTTACTTCGATATTTCTAGTTTTGTTGAAGGAATACTGTGGATTATGGTGTTTAGAAATAGTTCAGAATCTTTGCCCACTTTCATCACAAAGAAATTTGGATTAGGATTTTGAAATACAGATTATTTGTTTTAAAAAGCGGTAAATTTGCTGCTTGCTTACTACTGTTGTAGAAATGTGACTTACTGTTCTGGGTTAGGCCAATAGATCAGATCTTGAGTTCCTGCCTTGTAGGGCCTTGTTCTGGCTTGCAGTGATGCAGTCAAAGTCTGGCAAAAGAAACACTAAATGAACCATTCTTAACCAAGTGGAAGTGTTCACAGACAGATGAGAAGCAGTGGAGTGTTACGTGCAGTCTGAGATGGAGCAGCAATCCGTTAGGTTACAGTTGCATGATGGGTTGATAATTAACCTTGAATAGGATCAGAGCATAATGGCTGCAGTGACCTGAGAGAGACTACATTTAGGAGTGACTATATTTAGCAGCAGTAATGCATCAGTGGAGCTATACTCTGAGAGGAAAGCCAGGCCTGTTCATACTGCTTGTCTCCTACTTCCTCCTGCACGTGTGCTGCTTTGTGCTTTGTGGATGGGACTTTCATCTTGGTTACAGAGAGATCATGTAGATAATAAAATTCTCTTGTGTAGAGGGATTTAAAACAATCCTATATAAGCAGGATCATGTGTGTCAATAATGAGTTTTCGTTGCAGCAAAGACATTAAAAAAACCCCACAAAACCCCAAAAACAAACTCTCAAAACCCCACCAACAAACCCAGCAGAAAACCTCCATGCACTTAGTTACATTTGATACCTTGAGTGTTGAAAGAAAGCACCATTTTCCTAGGTGGCCTTCTAATAACATTTTTTGACAAGAATCTCCTTTGGATTGCTCTATGCAGGGATTGTCTCAAACTGCTAGTCTCCAGTCAAGAGAAGAGTTGATGAAAGTATCTGGAAGGATAGAATGTGAAGGACCCAACCGTCATCTTTATGATTTCACTGGAAACTTACGCGTAGATGGTCAAAGGTATTGACTTGACAATAAAACCATAAATTCATTTGGTTAGGAAACATGTTTCCTGTGTGCTCTTAATCTGCAACACTGAGTGTATGCATGTTTTTGCTGCGGAAAAGGAGGGTAATAATTAACAGTTGTCAATCAGAGCATCTGCAAGTGTAACATTTTCTGTCTTTCTGTGGAGTCTTCTGCTTGTTATGGGAGAGTTGGTTTCTTTGGTGTCATAGTGTTGTGGTGGTTTTCTTAAATCAAAAATAGCTTCTAGTGAGAAGGAAGAGTGAGGCAGATGATTGGGGTTTTTAGGGCCTTCTTGTTACCAGAGGCGCACAGAGGAAATGGGAAACCTTTCCCTTCCAACTAGAGCCAAAGGCTGCACTAAATTTGGATCTTAAGAGAAAAATGATCCCAGAATCTGGAGTCTTTATCAGCGTGACCTTGATCTGTTGTACCTCTTCAAAGAAAAGAACTTGGGTTTAGTACTTCAATTCATAGAACTTGAAAGGTCAGTAGGAACATACAGGTTTCATCAGTGAAGGTGGCAGAGCACTGGAACAGGCTGCCCAGGGAGGTCGTGGAGTCCCCTTCTCTGGAGATTTTCAAGACCCGCCTTGATGCAGTCCTGAGTAATGTGCTGTAGGCAATCCTGCTTTAGCAGGGGAGTTGGACTAGATGGTCTCTAGAGGTCCCTTCCAACTCTGACAATTCCATGATCTTCCTGTACCTATTTTCCTGCACAAAAAATGTATTCCTTGAGCAACTCAGCTGAACAGTGACAGAGGCAAGAATAGAGGAAGATCACCTTCATCCTACTTGAAAATTACCTGGGTAATACAGTTTTCCCAAAAATGTTTGTATAATGGCATAGGTGAGGTGATGGTTTTCTTGGAACGGATGGTCTGGTGCAAGTGTGATACTTCTCTGTCCTTGATGTGAGCCAAGGTGTAGTGCAGAGTAGGCTCATGGCTGCCACAAGTTCTTAAGTTTGGGGTAACTAGAACCCTTGCATCACCTTTGCCCTACTGTGCTTTGGCAGGGATTAGATTTACACAGATTTCAGTGCTCACTTGAGTTGGGTGGACAATGTAAGTTCATTATATTACTTTCGTCCTTTTGTGGTTTGATTGGTTGTTTTTTTTTGAGGGGGGAATGAGGAAGAGAACTATTTTCCTAAAACGTAATCAAGAATTCAAAGACATAAATACTTCTTGCTTTGCAGCCCCGTTCCTGTTGGTCCAGACCAGATCTTGCTACGAGGTGCACAACTGAGAAACACTCAATGGGTCTTGGGTATTGTTGTGTATACAGGACATGATACAAAACTCATGCAGGTAAACTTCTTAAGGAGATTTGGGTCTGGTCATCCTTCCTGTATTCTACTTATCTTTTGGACTTGAGTTTATGAAATGGTTTGACTCATTGTAGCTGTTTAAGCCCTGGAGGCTTTGAGGAGTATAAGGATACTGTTGTACTTGAGGTTGCATGTGCACATGTAAACACTTATTGAGGTATTTCTCTCAAAAAAATTCAGTAAGTAAGCAAAACTAACTGTACCTTAATTTTTCTGGTAGCTGGACAATATTTAAAACTGAGTTTTAACAGCTGAGGAGATGGTAATTACCACCTATGATTTTAGCATTTGGAGGTAATTAGGTTAAAACTACAGTTTCTGTGTTGCCTTAATGGCAGGGAGTGCATGGAGAGACCAGCAACATGTGTTGCTCGCCTCTGCTGATGGTCAGTGGGATGGGCAGACAGGCAATGAGTGTACATCTACTATCTTCAAAACTGAATGGTTCTTTTACTCCCATGTCCTGTCAGTTTTGGAGTTATTAGGAGTATTGGCTCCTATTACTGCCTTGTTGAGCTCTGCATATGATATTAAGCTAAATAGAGTTGAAGTAGCAAGTTCTATAATGGACTCTAAAAATAAAGACTTGGGTTTGCCTCTGCAATTTCCTCTTATATAAGCCATTGCCAGACATTTTTTTTTCTTTTTCTGCTGCTGTTCAGAATTCAACCAAAGCACCTCTGAAGAGATCAAATGTGGAGAAAGTGACCAACATGCAGATCCTGGTTTTGTTCTGTATTCTCCTGGTGATGGCCCTTGTGAGTTCTGTAGGTGCCTTATTATGGAACAGAACACACGGCGAAGTCGTCTGGTACCTTGGCTCCAACAGTGAGTACATAGGCAGTGTGCTAGGCGTTTATCAGGCTGGAGGCCTAGCTGGGCTCTAGCTTTGCTAAATGAATGCATAAAATAAGAAACAAAGAAAGGAACACAAGAAACAGCCTGTTGCTAACTTTTGATGGCCCAATATTGGGTTTTTTTTTTTGGGGGGGGGGGAATGGGCTGGCATAAATGAACTTGCCAGTGAGGCTTCTGTTAATAAAACCTTCTAAAAGTTAGGTAAATATTTCTGAGCTACCACCCAGGGAGCAGGGAAGAAACGTAAGAGGGGCAAGAGTTACTCTTGAATATCTGGTGTTCAAATTCTTTCAGCTTTATGGAGACTCCATGCATGAATTTGTTTTTAGAGCAGGTCCTGTACTACTGCTTTACATATCATAGCTGACTGCAGGGTAGCAGGTATCAGTCTGATGATACTGACCTCAACTCTGTGCTTGTATACAGAAGCAAAGGATTTCTCTAGCTGTTTTTTCAGTCAAATGCTGATCTCCTCTAGTTGTAGAGAAAACTGTTAAATGCTAAATGTTACGATTTTGTATTGGATAATGTTTCAGAGTATTTTTGACTTCTGGCTTGCTTTGTAATGAGAAAACTGATCTCTTAGCATGCTTATTAAGGGGTTTTATTTGATTTCATTCATACTAGTTGTATTTATTACTTCAGATAAAGATGGGCCTTATGCAGATACTTAAGGATGAAATAAATTGTTCTCCCGTAGACTTCTGACTTGAGGGGGTTCGATTAGCCAGCTATAAAATACATTGTTACAGGCATCTTGAGATGCAGATCTGAAAACAATTCTCACAAACTGCAAATGGTCTTTCTGCTGGTGATTGCAAAACAGATGGCAAAGGATGCCTTCTGCAGTTCAGGAACTGCAATTGTGATAGTAATGAAAAAATTCATAGAGGAAGAGCGTGGAAGTGCCTCATATTTGACTCTGGTTCTTAGTAGTTGTAATGTCTTCTAGTATTGTTATCAGCAACTTTCAAAGTTTCTTCCCTACCCTCCCCCTTGATTTTTAATGAGGAAGCTTAAATTTGTGCTTTCCAATGATGGTAGTAGTACTGGAAAAGATGAATGTAACAAACTCTTGAACTTGTGCTAATATAAAACAGGCACAACCTGTAGTAAACTGGAATGACATAGTCTGCATATATGCTTTTTTGTAAATTGAATGCACAATTTCTATCAGTTCTGTAACTGCCACGTATGGGAAAGCCACTTCTGCAGACTAGACATACTATATTTGTTACATGTCTAATTTCTATAAAAACTGTACTGAAAAAACCTCTTCCAAATAATCAAGTGTGCTTCTACATGTATCTGTATCATATATCAAAGATATGGAGTTCATGTGTGCCCACACTTGAAGGTGCCTGGGTCCAAACTTCAAGTCTTGCTCGGATCTTCATTAAGATTCAGCAACTTTGTCTGGCTTCTGTCTCCTGGTATGCTCCCTTGCCTTCTTACTAACTTATTTGTAATGCTGAAACCCCCTTAGTTGTGGGCTGTGACCCCATTGTGCTGCATGCTCTGTGTGCTGGCTCAAGTGCCTTCCAAAGCTTCAAGGGAAGTGAAGAACAGACAAATGTGGAGACTTTGGATGTTAAGAGAGGCTGTGGGCAGCACCATGAACAGGAGACTTCATCCTGTGTCTCTGCTGAGCCTTGTCCATTCCTGCCTGCTGTCTATAAATGCTTCCCCTTCACTTTAGGACCAGTTGTGCTTGTGGATTTATTTGGGCAACTTGTCCAACGTTGTCACCATTAATAACAGCTCTTCTGCTTAAGCAGGCTGTCTTAGTTCACTTACTAGGTGTCTGTTTAACAGTCAACTTGTTCCCTTAGATTTCTTTAGTGTGAGTAACTTCTCAATTCTGCCAGTGCTGGCAGATTTTTAGAACAAATTTTAGTCTTGATTTTTTGTTTTCTAACTCCCCTGAGACAAGTAGGCACTTTCTGAAAGGTAATGTTACTAGTGATATTGGTGGCTCTTAATTGGGGCAGTTGACATGCCAGATAAATCTCTAAATTTGGGCTATTGTGTGGAATATACTTCTCACCATCTGTTTAGAAAAAGTTGTTCAGCAAGTGTTCTGTTCTCTAATGTATAGCCTTACCAGTCTTGCTCTTCTTCAACTGGTACAACATGCTGTGTATTCAGGCATGTGTTCTGTGGGTGTTTTATATATGTACTATTGAAATCAATATTAAAAAGGCCCTTTATATTAGGCCTCGACACATTTGCTGATTATTTTAGCACTACTAAATCTGATTAGGCCAACTGCAGAAAGATGATTGCCCCTATACTGTATCGCTCAGACTGCTGCCTTCTGTCTGCTGATGTCTTATGTCTTTTGGTCCACAGAAATGCTGTCTGTCAACTTTGGATACAATCTACTGACATTTATAATCTTGTACAACAACCTTATTCCAATCAGTCTTCTGGTGACGTTGGAAGTTGTCAAGTTTACTCAGGCTCTTTTTATAAACTGGGTAAGTAATAAGAATAAACTGGTAAGTAATAAGAGTAAATGTATTAACATCAGTTTCGGAAAGGGACATGAAAATAAAAGCACTCAGATATCTTCATCAGATTTTCTGATGGCTTTTCTGATGCAACTTCTGGGAAAGGCAGGGAGAAGTTCAGAGGATTTATTCTATTAGTTCTGTGTTCCACAGGAAATGAAAAGATTGTTGTAGGAAGATTCCCTGTGCAAATGATCACTCTTGTATATTTTAGGCTTTCAGGATGAGAAGTAAGGCTCAGCTTTTCTGGTTGAAGGAGGTCTCTCAGCTGACTCATGTTCAGTAAATATCTTTTGAAAAGTCTTCAGTACCTCATGACTTCTCTCAGCCACAGCAAAGGGAAAGACTAGACTTGTTTGGGGGTGTGGGGTTTTTTCATTTGTTTTTATTTTTAAATCCCGAAACTGGCCTTAAGGTCCCCTCTGGTATGAATCATAGTATTTCTGTGTGGAGATGAGTCAGTGGTGCCTCATGCAACAAAACAGTGATCCCTCTACTTAGGCAAGCTTTGATTTCAAAGTGTGCTTCTCTTCAGTTGTGGACCAAAAATACTGTAGTGATGTCTCTTAAGCTCAATGAAAACAAGAGGAGTATCTTGTCTTGGTATGCATTAATCCTTGGACTTTCAGTAAAGTTGTAGTGGCTTCTCTAAAATTTGAGTAAATAAGGTCTAATGGGTCTGTTCTGAGCTGCTTATAATGTGTTGGAGATGCTTAACTAGCTTATCTGAGAAATTGCTTTGTTTCATGTAGCAGCTGTTTTGTTTACCCTCCCAATTAAAGGTAGTAATAGAAGTTGATTTCACAGTCACTTAAATTGTCTCTTGGATCATGAGTATGCCTGGAGTAAATTGTATTGTTGTAACCGAAGACCTATGATTAGTGTGGCTGTTAGAACTTCTTCCTACTGTACTAAATTCTTAAACTAGAGATGCAGTGAAGAAAACGGTCATTATCTATAGTTGAATCTGGCTTTTCTTGTGTACGGATGGTATGGAAGTACACTTTGGAACGGAGTCACCCCTGTTCAGCCTGGGATGTTGTTTGTGTCTCAAGCTTTCTCAACCTTCACCAATGCAGTTCAGTCAAGTTGGAGGTGATGAATGGAAAGTTCAGTGTTTAATTTGAGTAGCATAGGTCTACTTTTGCTCTCATTTCAGGACATAGATATGTATTATCCTGAAACAGATACACCTGCAATGGCCAGAACCTCAAACCTTAATGAGGAACTTGGGCAGGTAAGACACCATTTTCTTAAGTGTTATGTTTGATATGTTCTAGGATGATAGAAGGTGCGAGACCATGCTGTACAAATCTGCTTTATTCTGTTGCTCTGTGGCGCAGGTTAGTGGGACATCTTGGACAGGGGTCTAAGTCTTAGAATTAAAATAATGAGATATCACAAGATTAAATTCGAGGTCATATAGACAGTTTTAAGCCTGGAAATTCAATCTTTAATCCTTATGTTTACTCTAAACTGACTTTTTTTCCTCAAGGGTGTTGAAGACATGCTCTGTGGTTGTGTCTCTTTATAGTGGAACAAAATGTACAGGACTAAGCTTGGCGGAAGAGCAGGCTAACAGCCTCAGCCTGTGTTCTTAGCTTTTCATGTTTCTGACCACCTCTATGAGGAAAATCAAGTCAAAAAAAAATGCGGTTCTGTTCCGTATTTAGATTGTGTTTCTTCAAGCATTTCCATTTTCTTTTCAGATAAAGGTAACTGTATATTAAGTTGTAGTTGTTTTAAGAGATGTGTTATAAATTATGTGAATGAGATTTTTTTTTCCAAAATGGAAGGGCTTCCCAAAACAAGGTTACTGGAAAATGCAACTTTGCCATTGGAATTTTGTAGTACTGTTGAGAAATCCTAGCCTCTTGCATTGACCACCTGAGTCATACATATGCAACTAATCCATATGAACTTCATAATTTGTCTGAATTTAGTGTTGGAGACAATATGTATGTAAAACACAATTATTGTGTACTGATCAGCAGGGTGGTAGTCAATATTCTTCCTGCTTAATTCAATTGGCCTTTTCCTTAGGATGGTCAAATTTTATTTGTATTTAGATTGCTGTGATGTGAAGTTATTAACCTCCATGTTATGGTAGTGGTTTTGGCTGAAGTAAACTATATTATGTGGCATAATGTATATTGTTGGCTCATATATTGTTTTCAGAAATGGCTTACTAGTGATTCCATGTAAACAAGCTGAATTTCTTATTAACTGAATTACTTGTTCAGAGGTGTATTTTAAAACTTTGTTATATGCTAGAATTATTAATCACTTCAAGTTCCCTAGATATTTGGGTACCTGCTTTGATTTCTAACTTGCACAGGCTCCGTTTCTAATGCTGTGTTCAGAAGCAGCATAGTGCACAGCTAAAGGGTCATTTAAATAGTTAAATTGGCCGATTCCTATGTTAGCATCATCCCTTTCTGCTTGTTGCTGGTTTAAAATCTGACCTGGTGCAGAGGTAAAACGGTATGCGGTTTAGCTTGCGATTAATTTTGGACTGCTCTGGCCTACCGAAGGTGGGAATTTTGAGTCTGCTAACACTCCAAGTGAAGTTGTGTTGCTGTGTTAGAGTTGTCTATCATTCTAATTATTCTTCGATAATCTTAAAGAGTCTTTGTTTTAATTTTCAGTCTTGTTGTTCGATGTTAGTACAGTTGAAAGATTTGGTTAATGTTAAACTAGCACAAGCAAGTACATCTGTATTGACCACACTGGAGCCTGGGCAGTTGATACCTACTGTTTGAGCCTTTCTGCATTTAGAGATAAAGAAATAATGCCATTAAATAACTGAATATTTTCCTGTAGCTTTAGTAAGACAAACCAAGCTGTAATAAACTTGCATTGGCCAATATTGTGACACTTGAGCCATGTGTCTTTCAGAATTTTCCTGTTATTTATTCCGTTTTCCATGTTGAGTTTTGTTACTTGGCAAGTTGAAAATTAGACTTATTTTTCTTCCAGGTAAAATACCTGTTTTCTGATAAGACGGGTACTCTAACATGCAATATCATGAACTTCAAGAAATGTAGTATTGCTGGAGTGACATATGGGTAGGTATGACTTTTTTAGAAACTCTGTAGCTTAATATGTGCTTATTAATGGTACATCTTCTATATCAGAACAGAACTTGAACATTCTGTTCTTCAGTTTTTATTTTAGTATATTTTGTGGTCTCAGTTAATAGCTTTCATTTTCATGTCCTGCAACACAAATTATGAAATGCAAACCCGGGGACTACTTTATGTGACAAAGAAAACTTGCTTCCTAATTTATCTGATCATCATTTAAACTAAACCAGAAGTGCTAAATAACCTCTGGCCTTTCCAGAGGGACGATGATGCAGCCCAAGGCTAGCAATTGTCAGTCATCTTTCTGTGACTTCTTCAGGTGAACCAGGATTTCATTGCATGGTGAACCGTGTAGCTGTAACTGTAGTTCTAGAGATAAATATTTCTTGTGTGGGAGGGATACCTATCTACTGGTTTTGTTCTGTTTGTGTTAAAAGGAGCCCTTTGAGTCATGCTTATTTCATAGCACTTAGCCTTTTGAGTCTTGGATACTAAATCTTTGTCTTTGCTTAGTTTTAAATGGGTAGTTTTAAGATCTCTGTGCAAGTTAACCTTTGAATTTCATGGCAGCTGAATTAGATACCTCAGAAGGCAGAACTTGGTTCAAATATATGAACATCTGAGCCCATGGTTCCAGCATATGTTTGTATGTGTTGATGACTCACTGATCTTTGCCTTCCACCTATTTCTTCTGATTTGCAAAGTGGAATAAAAATTCTTTTTTCACTTTTCTACTCCTCAGTCACTTTCCTGAGCTGGAAAGAGAACGTTCATCAGAAGACTTCAGGTAAATATGCTGGAAGATGTTTGTGTTCTGTATAGCAGAGTGAGAACAATTTATATAAAAACTGCTTTCCAATTTGGGACTGGAAGAAACCCAAGAGAGCAGTGTGTTTGAGTAAAATGCTCTTCTAGCAAGAGCCTAATGCAGAGCTGGTGGGTGGGGATGAATCTTCTCTTCTGCATAGAGAGATGGTGGGTGAAGGGGGTGAGGGATAGGCAGTAGCTGAGGTGGCTTGGATGCATACTAATGCAGAGCTCATTTATAATTGCAGACAACCAAGTTACAAGCTAAGAGTAACTTTCTTTAAAATAACCTTACTTCTAGCTAGAGACCGGATATTACTCTTTGCAATCACTAAGTTCAAACCTGAAAAGGAGAAGAAAAAACTTTATTAAAATGCTGTTTTAATAATTAAACCGGGAAAGATCTTGATATGGAGGTGTCTTATGTCAAGAGAACCACTCCTTTTTATTCAGAGATTTAATGAAAGGAGGTGATGGGTTTGTCTCATTCTACAGAAAGGGGTGAAAACCTGGAAGTGTTACACAGGTGTCACTGTAGTGTGTTCAGATTAACAGGAAGCTGGGGGAGAGCCAGAGAGGGCTGATGTGGCTTTGGCAAATACAGGTAAGAAGTGAGTTCCGACCCAAGAAACAGATGCTGAGTGCTCTTAACCACTTTCTGATGAACTAAGTTAGGTTTCTCCACTGGTCCATCTCATTTTTATGATCACCTTTTAGGAAGGTAATATGATACGGTGTGTTGCTACTTTGGCTGCGATCTGATTTCTATGTATGGCTTTTTCTTCCAATATGTTGCGGTTTCCTTTACCATTTTTTCCCCTCTTTGTACACTCCTTTCGTAGTCAGTTCTGTGGAAAGAGTTTCTTCTAGGTACTAATTTGGGGTACTCAAGCTTAAAATTCTCCAGGGATCAACGTGGCACAGAGCTCACTGACTAGAGAGGGACCTTAGGAATATTGATCTTTGACCTATCTTTAAAGCAAGTGACCTTGATAATGTATTTCAAGTACATTTAAAAGCTGCTTCTGCTACATTTGTCCTAGGAATCGTGTTGACATTGGAATCTTCTCAAATGCACATTCAAGCATAACCATTTTGGGTTTCTTGCTTGTCTTCTGAAGAAATTATTGCTCATTTTCAGCACTTAGTGCATTACTCGTACGATCTTTTCACAATACTTCCATGGACAGTGGAATCTTACTTTGTTTTTCCTTTGCTTCCCACAAAATAGATGAAGTATTAAGATTGGAAATGTTGCTACTGTTATGTTTCAATACACTTGTCTTGCTTTGCAGCCAGCTACCTCCTTCCACCAGTGAATCGTGTGAATTTGATGACCCAAGACTGCTGCAAAACATTGAAAATGACCATGTAAGTCTACTCTTTTGAATATCATGTCTCTTAAACACCCTCTTCTAGGCCTCTCTGGAATTAAATGCTAAATAAATCTACTTGTGTGATCAAGTCAGCTCTACTGGTGTTACGTGTAATCACAGGTGCAAGCACAGTGAATAGCTCCCCCAGCCCTTTCCTGACCACTTGTCTGTCTAGGGGAATAAAAAAGGAGATCGGTGCGAGTACCAGCTGGCTATAAACCAGCTTCATATATGCTAGTGTATATGGAAGATAGTGTCTTGTAGCAAATGATGGTAGAAATTGTAATTCTTTAAAAGATAAACTACTTGGAGTGTTCAACCATCCATACTGTAAAAATACCATTTTTAACAGTAATCCAGAGCATTGCAAGGTGGCTATGGTGTGAGGACCTGCTGTAAATACTGCAGATGTTGGGAATTCCAGTTGTGTGAAGGGTGTAAGAGATGAGATTTAATTGCAAGTTTAAGCATAGCCTGAGACTTAGTGATTAGTAATTTTAGCCTAACTCCCCTGTAAAGGGACCTAGTCCTTAGGAGAATGTCAGTTCACTGCTTATTCAGAAGCCATGTGGCTATGAAATCTGACTGGACACCAGACTATCTAAGTCAGTTGTGAAAAACATGACCCTTCTGTTCTGTAGAAGCTGTCTCATGGTAGGGCATCTGGGCTTTGGCAAGCACTAATGCAAATGACAAACTTAATTAGCTGATTGCTCTTCTGTGGCTGGGCTGGTTAAACTTAGTATGAGCTTCTAAAATATAGTTACAACATACTGTCTGTGTGCAGCAAACCTTTGGTTTCTGTTTTGCTTTACAGTACTTAAGAAGCTGAAATGCAGCATGCTGTAAATGCTTGAAGGAATATTTAATTACTTTGTATGTCACTTCGTACTCCTCAGGGTGATAGAGCCTGAAGATGGCTCTTGTACTCAGCCCTTAAGGATGGTGGCCCTGCCAGGTCAATGTACTGGTTTCTTGTGTGGCTTTTGTAATAATCTCTTCTGGAAGGATTTCTCAATGCACATCACTTGCAACCAAGTTTTGGGATGCCTCCTGTTCTGTTGTTTATTTTTTTTATATATGGCTACAGTTATGGTTTATGGCAATTGCTGACACCAGGTGGTCATTCTGAATGGAAGGCTACTGGTTTTTACAGATAAAGTGTGTTTAAGCTCTTCCTCACTGGCTGTTGTTTTAGGCATCTATACGGAAAAGTGTTTCAGTACATTTTAATAGATTCAGCAGAAGGAACAGATATCAAATGGGCTGTGAGATGGAGTTCCTCATCTAGCCTTGAGATGGCTCCTTAACTTTGGATATCTCTAATGCTTTGATCTTCTCTGGGTAGAGCTGCTACTTTGGGAGACAAAAGGAATATTTGCTGTTGTAGCAGGCAAATAAAGGATTTTGGTAGCTTCCATAGGTGTCATTTAGTCTAGACAGCTCAGAAGTCATTGTTCTTTACATGCTGAACCCTTATGAGTAGTGTTTCCTTTTGGATGGCAACTTGAACAGATAAATATTGTTGCTGTTGAACAATATGCACAAATGCTGAGCTGTCTATTGAGCTGAGCACACTGTGTGAACTCGGCCCTCAGACAATCAGTGGGGAAACTTCCGGCTGATAAGGTGTACCTTGTATAGGCCAAAGGTATCTTTTGGAGCCTGATGGTACTGGAGGGACAGATGTCACCCACTGACAAGTGGTGATTTAGCACAAGACACAAGAATGCGTGGACTGTGTGTGACAGTTTGCTTAGGAAGTTCAGATCCATTTGTCAAATGGCATCAGTGAGACGAGGGCTGGATTTCAGGGTAGTGGGACAGGGAGGAGTTGCATTTTTCTAGCACACTAGGTTTTTGCATTATGTCAGCTATTTAAGGTGTATAAACTGCTTCCTTCTACTGAAAACTCCTAGGTGTCTTAGTTTTCATAGCTAGTAGATAGCTGTGAATGCTATTTACAGATGTCTGACAATCTCTACTTGTTTAGTGATAAACAAGTGATAAACAGGTGATAAAACTGAAGTGTTCTAACACAAGCTGCCTTGCGGGGGTACTCAGCTGGGCAACGAATTCCCTTTTGAATGATTGCCCTTTTGCAGCTGAAGTTGTCAATGCTATCTCTCACAAACACTCTGTAATTGCTCATTGCTCTGGTCTTGAAGATTTTATTTTTTCAGTCTAGTTGCAAGTTTTAGTTTAGAGCTGTCTTGGTGCCAAGTAACTTTCTTTCCAGGTTGAAAATAAAAAATGTACTTGTCCTCATGAGATTTGTCTTCCATCTGCTAGGAAGATTTTTAGCATCCTGCATTGCCTTTAAATTTCATAGGTCTTCTGGGCCACTGGTGTGTATGGACTGACTGATGGCCAAGTCCACTCTTGAGCAACAGGGAAAGAATTATTGCCCTGTAGCAAATGTTCCAAGAAAAAATAACTTCTCTTGTAAAACACATGGAGGTTTCTCTTAGCTTCTCTGGGATTTTAATGTGGAAGAAAGTACCTAGGTTTGTCTGCCTATGTTTTTTTCTTTGTAACAGCTTCTGTTGTAGGAACTGTGCAGTGGTGCCAAGGGTGTGATGCTGGCTTGTTTCTATAGGAGGAAAATGGTGTAAACTCTTACTAGAATAAGAAAAGATAAGTTATTTCCAAAAGCTTAAAAGAAAGTTTGGTGAATATGCTAGTTTGTCTTTATCTTGGTGCTTTCTGTTGCACATGAGCTGTGAATAAACTTGTCATGGAGACGCAAGCCTGCTTGGTGTGAGTTTATATTTTACCCCGGTGATATGATTGCCAGGAAGGAGTCAAGAAGTGAGAGAACTGCTACACTTGGATCTCATCCTAGACTCCTCTGTCTCTCTGGATTCTCTCTGAACTTGCTCTACTAATTCCCGTTCACATACGAACTTTCTTCTGCTGCCCCCAAATTACCACTTGGGCAGTAAGCATGTGGTATAACTGCAGATGTGTGAATTGGTTTTGGTGAGTATGTGTGGTGAGTAGTTTAGCGGCTGGCCAGGAAGAACAGGTAACTCCTGTGTTAAGGCTGAGCTTTTACCTCAGTGAAGGTGTTCGTTGAGATCTCTCTAACATCTGCTTATTTTTGTCAAGTGTGTGGGAACTGAGGCTTTTGTCCCATCAGGCTTTGAAAACGCTGCTATGCCCAGCTGATTTTTAATTTCTTAGGAAAGGAGAACAAGAAAAGCATATTACTACTTATTGGGATGAAAACCTGTGATTTAAAGTCAGGTAGGGGGAAAATACATTCAGGTGGTGAGAACCTCTGGGAGGCCTTAGTTCAGAAAGTAACTGTTGCCTGAAAACTGTCCAAACATCATTTTACAGCTCACAATTAAGTTGTTACATCTTGACAAGAAGTATCTCTCGCTCTTTTGCTTTTGCCCTTACTGTGCATGGGACTTCAGTACATTTCTTTTGCTCATGTAAGAGGCAGTGTCTTTAATTATAGGTCATATTTTGGTGGCTCTATTGATACTCAAATGCTAATTAATGTGTTCTTTGAGTCTGTGCCTGAAGAACCCTAATCCCCTCCAGCCTTACCAGTTTCACTCTTCTGGAGGTGCCTGACGTGGCTGGATCCTCACACTGTTCTCCAGATGTTTTAATGAACAAAACAGTAGGAAGTTCACATCTTTTTAGGACTGTTAGTCATAATTCTCCCTGGTAACAAAGTAGATAAGTATTTTACTAGCTGTCCTTGGCAGAATGCAAAGTTGTCAGCTCAAGTTGGTAGGCTGTCCCTTTGGCCATTTCTAGGCCGTTTGCTTAACCTTTCAGTCTGCTCATCTGGAAATATTGTGGATGGAGGAACTGATCTGATACTGCTACAAGTAAAAGGAGAGGTGAATAAATATCTTCAACTTCATATCCAACTTCCTTGTAATTTTATCAGGCTGTGAACAGTTGGCTAGAACAATGCAGTTTGTCTTCAGAATGAGGAGGCCCAGATAAGGACGTGTGTGACAAGCATGCAGATACGTAGCTCTGCAGAGTGCAGTTTGCTCTCAAAAAGACTGAATTTCGACTCTGTTTTGTTCCCTCTGAGTAAGGTAGAACACGAAGGGATGAAAACTTGTCATACAGCTTCCTGACCGGTGGTCTGTGCCCTGCTTGATAATGGATAATGCTCTACCTTCTAGATAGGGGGGCTTTGCTTTCAGTGTAGGTAATGCTTTGTAGGTAACAATCCAGAGATTGCTTCCGGAAGTATGAGGCTATCACATCTCAACATGTCTGTAGTTCTCAGCTTGTAGGGACAGCATGCAGAGTAAGTTTAGTCAGGGGTGTATCTCAATGCTGTTGGTGGCTGTACACCAGGTATTCCATGGATTGTTGGAAAAGAGAAAGAAAGAGAAGCAATAGTGTTTGCCTAGAGCTGTTGGCACACAGGGAGAAAATGTGGGGAGAAGGCACTTCAAATGAAAGCTGCCTGTGGACAAATGACTAAAATATGCAGACTTTGTTCCTGCTACAGATAAATAGAGAAGGCAAAAATGGGGTGGAAAGAGAGCTGAGCTTAAATGAGCAAGGAAGGAATGTCTCAGAGACCGTCAATAAGTATTTGAGTACTAAAATCATAGAATCATAGAATGGTTAGAGTTGGAAGGGACCTTAAAGATCATCGAGCTCCAAACCCCCTGCCATGGGCAGGGACACCTCCCACTAGACAAGGTTGCTCAAAGCCCCATCCAGCCTGGCCTTAAACACTTCCAGGGATGGGGCATCCACAGCTTCCCTGGGCAACCTGTTCCAGTGCTTCACCACCCTCACAGTAAAGAATTTCCTCCTAATATCTAATCTAAATCTCCCCTCTTCCAATTTAAAACCATTACCCCTTGTCCTGTCACTACATTTCCTGACAAAGAGTCCCTCTTCGGCTCTCCTGTAGTCTCCCTTCAGATATTGGAAGGCTGCTATGAGGTCTCCCCAGAGCCTTCTCTTCTCCAGGCTGAGCAACCCCAGCTCTCTCAGCCTGTCTTCATAGGGGAGGTGCTCCAGCCCTCTGATCATCTTCGTGGCCCTCCACTGGACCCGTTCCAACTTTAATAGAGCGGGGAAAAAAAGTAATAAAGCAGAATTGGTTGCTGGGGTTAAAGTTGGCATGGTGCAAGGGATGTATTGCCACAGAAGCTATTAATCAGTTTTCTGTTTATGGCTCTGAAGGTACAAATTTGAATGCTCTGTACTGATTCACGCCAGTGCAGCACGTATATAAAAAGGAAAGAAAGGACAGCTGTGTGGAGGAGCTGATGTGATAAACTGGGCCTCTGCTGATCTCTTGCTGTAGAGTTGGAGGATTGCCATGTAATATATTGTGAGCTGTGAAAATACCAAGATAGCAAGAAATTAGATTGCTGGCTTGAAAGTAGAAATATATACATAGGAAGGATTACAATCTATGACACTACCGGAGACAGGTTGTTTCCATCTGATAGAACACATAGTATGAAAACATGGAAAGGGCTAGGTGATACACATGTAAGAAGGACATTAAAGGTCTGCAACAATGGATGCTGAAATGAGAATCTGGGAGGCTGTGCATTTTGAGATGGAGACAAAACTTTCATTGCTTTCCCTGGAAATAACGGAGCAGCAGTAACCTCCTGACCAGTAATTTAATGTGGACTTAACATTTCACATGCTACTCTGATTATATTCCATCTGCTCATTTTCTTGAATGCAGCCTCTGTGCTCCAGCATGTCAAAAGCTACAACTCCTGTTATTTTAGTGGCACGTGACCATACAATTCAGAAGTTTTAGTATACAAAGATAAAGGTCCTGTGTGAAACAGTTATTTTGAAAATATTAATGACTAAGTACATGACATAAAACAAGAATATAAGTATTGTATCTTCAGTCTCTTTATTGCAGTTTTTTCTGATATGCTTACCAACATTTGCCACCTGATATTGTTTTGTGGCTTTCATAGTAATTTACTTCCTGCTAATTAAACTTTGCGATTCCTAGTGTGCCTTTCTGTCATACAAGTATGTAGGCTACGTGCACCAAATTTGAAAAACAAAGAACTACTCAACAATTTTACCCTATTTTTGGTCTTGTCTCTGAAACAGGCCCTAAGGTAGAACGAAACTTTGTTCTCATTTTTGTCACAAAGCTTGGATTGGGTGGAGAAGCATTACCGTGTCTGAGAGCCAGTTGTGACTGCTGCTGGCCTAATTGTGAGAGGTTGTATTTTATGTGCCCCTCTAAGTGGGAAATGGAGGAGTCTTTAATGTCTCAGTAGCCCTATGTGATTAAAAGGTTTTATAAAATAGTGTGCTGCATTTCAGATAGTAGTACTGCATATACTCTTAGAAAAAGACCTGTAATACAAATCTCTCACGTCAGGATTTTTGGTGGTATGGAGTTTTCACTTAGTTTCATTTAAACATCGTAGCTTTTTTCTGCTGTGAAACATTCTGGTGTCCACTAGCATAATAAATTGTGTAGGAGTATTTTTTAATTAACTGTTTAAAAAAGCTTGGAACCTGTTTACTGGAATCTTGTGGGATTCTTGATCTGATCTTGGTTTTAATATTACTATAGTGGTCTTTTGGGCTGACCCTGTGCTATTGTAATGCTCTTGATTTTTTTAGTGATTCTGTTAAGACAGAGTATATATAAAATATGCTATGCTAATGAAGACTTTGGAAACTAGATGATAATTCCATACGCAAAAATTCTGTGAGCATTTGCAAAGTCAACTAAGGCGTTCTGCAAAGGTAGAAGTACTGAGTTCAAGTCTGACTCGTATCACAGCAGCCGTTTGCTCAGTGACTAAGATTTTGATGCTCCAGTGAGTTTAATTCTGGAGTGGTTACGGTCAGTCTACTGCAAGCTGTTGTGGAAGCTACCAAAGTAGTGTTTCCTGTTGCTTGATTATCATCAGCGTCTCGTGGTAGATGTGTTTGCCTGTATGAAGCTTTGGGTGTTAAAAAACTAATGATTTTGTATTTCGAGGGGATGGAGGAATATGCTGGCTTCCCAGCTCTCTGCCACTTCAGTGAGTATTAGCACTGTGATTTGTTAATGCTGCCCCTTAACTCTGCTGTATTGATGTTCAGGGACCAAGACAACTACTGTAAATGGAGAACAGAATATTTTTTTGTCTATGGTACCTAAGGGGTCTTCTCAGGTTAGTGAACAGCTGGTCTGTGTGTAAGATACTAAACCTGACTCTCCTGGCCTCCTGTCTAGCCCACAGCTGTGCACATACAGGAGTTCCTTACTCTGCTGGCCGTGTGTCATACTGTCGTTCCTGAGAGACAAGGAAATACAATCATCTACCAGGCCTCCTCTCCAGGTTGGTTGTTGCTGTCCTCTTGGGGAGGGAAGGAGTGAGGGAGTAGATAGGTGGATAGAGATTAAAGGGAAGTCCACAAATTTCTTAAACGTCGTTGATTTTTTAAAAGTAAGATGCCATCCATAGTGTCAGCAGTAGATCTTGCATCTTCTGTCACCAATGCACACAGCTTTTGAATGCCTCATACACAGCTGCCAAGTCCATGATGTTTTTCTAGAGCTAGGCTTATAACCCCTCTTACTCTGGCCTCTTTCTGCGGGGGTGAATAGTAAAACTAAAACTTTGAGTGACTTGTCTTCCCTGCACAGAGCTGACCTATGGAACTACTGAATTGTGTCTGCATGAACAGTTACTTCTGTTTGGCATGAGTGCAAACTGTTTCTTTTGATCTGGTAGCTTCCCATCTTGCTTTATGCAGATACAAGATGCTGATACATGACAGCATACAACAAAGAGCTCAATCTTGGCCATATTCAGGTCTACCGTTTACCCATTTCTTGCTGCTTTCAGGCAGCAGTGGGACTGAAAGAGGTAGGCAGGGCCAAGATGCAGAACAGTAGGGCCCTGCTCCCCATCAAATTTATCTCCATTTCAGGATGTTTCTAGAATGGTTGTAGTGATGTATTGAGTGATACAGCAGCATTTCTATATGTCTTCATAAAGCATTTGAAGACTTGGGTGCACAGCTCATTAAGGCAGTTCTAGTCACAGTGTTGATGAACTGTGAGGAGACCGATGGAGCAGTAGAGATATCAGGGCTGCTTGAGCTGAGTACTAAACTCACATGTACAGTGGTTGTGCTTAATGCTACTTGCTCTTTAACAAGACTGTATAACTACATAGTAGAGGTAGAGGTGTTGGCTTTGGTTTCAGCTCAGTTATTTGAGCTCTTAATGACACTGCCCAGTTCAGTCTCCAGAAGACAATGCTGTGCTTATTTCTATAGCACCTGAACTTTGTGCCTTTACAGGAGGAAATGGATTATGCATATTGTAGGAATTCAAAGTAACATAGCTTTGATCTTGCTTTCAGAACATGTATTCCCTTTTTCATGTAGAAAAGTATGACTCTTCTACAACAATAGTTAAATGCTTCAGTAGTTACAGGATGTCTTATACAGATTGAGTATGAAGTTTGTGTTGTTGATATTGCATGGCCTTTGTAGGACTGCAACACGAATGTTCTTGTTGGAAGTGTGTGCAGAGCTACTCTAGCAGCCCTACAGATGTAGGAGTTGCATGTTGAAAGGGGGGTTCTGTTTTTGTCAGTGTGGCATATGTGAGTATGGGCTTTGTAGGCCTCTTCACCATACCAGATTAAATTTAAGTTTTTCTTGTACTGGCAGATGAAGGAGCATTAGTGAAAGGAGCAAAAAAACTTGGTTATGTCT
This sequence comes from Numenius arquata, assembly GCF_964106895.1. Lineage (NCBI taxonomy): Eukaryota > Metazoa > Chordata > Aves > Charadriiformes > Scolopacidae > Numenius > Numenius arquata. Next base: position 119,492,821 of record NC_133576.1, read on the forward strand.
TCACAGGACGGACCCCACATTCAGTTATCATTGATGCGGTAAGTAGTTGATGTGCATGGCACAGACTGCCAAGCTCCTGCAGAGTATAAATGTCTCCTGTGTGGTCCTTGTGAGTTCCCCTTCACAGGGCCTTTAGGATGCTACATGCAAAAGGCTTTTGCAAGCTGGGAAAAGTTGTCTTAATCTGGTTTTTAGATGCAAAGTCCTCTGCCCTTATGTGTGGCATGGGCAATAGGAAGTTGCAAGCTTACATGGGAAATAACAGTAGTTATTCCTGAATAGTATTTCCTTTGTCTGGGAAGCACAGATGAGCACACTCACATGAGAAGAAAATTTATGTATTTGGGAAATTTTTTTACTATTATGTTTAATGGTTGCTGTACTTCTAAATGTTTCATTTATTGTATTGAAATGGAATTTTTCTTCTGAGTAAGATCATCTTTTGTAGAAGATGATATCTGTTTAATAAGCTCTGTATGCAGGGGTGTGTAGTTAACGGATTAGAGTTGACACAGGCTGTCTCAAACTCATGGGGCCAAGTTCTGACTTAAGTTGCAGTCTAAGCTACTAAGTGGCTCCAGATTTACACAGGTGCAACTAAGATGAGAACTTTGTCTGCAATACATAGTAGGGTGCTTATTAAGAATAATGGATGTATTTTTGTCCTTCCTCTGAGGTGCATTCACTTTCAAGTTTCTTGGTACACTGCCAAGCTAGGCACTTAAAACGTATATCTTTCTAGGACTTGTCACAGACTTTACTCAGAAAACTGATACTTATTTTAAGAGGAGGAGTTTAGGGTGAGTAGTGTCATCCAGAGCTGCTTAGGATCATCTTTCCTTTGCAGGAAGACCCAGGTCCACCTGACCTAGTTTTATACTCCTCATATAAAAAGCTGGGAGCATGGTCAGTCTATAGCCAGCAATAAAAGCTGTCACTGAGGATCCTGTCTCTCCTCATTGCCTGCATTTGTGGCAGTACATGTAACATGGCTGGAGATGGCTTTTGGTCCTGGGGATATTGCTGAATTGATATATGCCTCATACGACATAACTCTGTACTGCAGTTACATTTTGCTACAGCCCTTTCTTTAACCACTGGAGTACTGAGACTCCAGTAACTTCTGCTGTTCCTTCTATCTGTTATACAAAAGGAATGGCAAAGAGGAAGCATTTCTAAATCCTTTTCCTTCCTCAGGTTACTCATGCTCAACCTCAGCAAACAGTTTTTGGTAATGGGAATTACTCCTCAGTTAACCTTTTTTTTGCCACAAAAAATTATAATCTAATATGCTAGTGCGTTCAAGTAAAAAATGCTAAGGCAGTTCAAGCAAAGGTTTTTGTAATACTAAATCTGGTGGTATATTTGTTTTAATTTGGAATAATGCTCACAGTCTGTAATGTCTCTTGCTTGATAGCTGTTAAAAAGTAAATATACAGCTTAACTTCCAAAGTATACTTATACTTCTAGACTAAGATATTAGTTCCTTGAAATGATGTGAAAATAATAAATGGAGAATGCCCCAATTTTAGCTGTTCAAGTAAGATTAGAATAAATTCATTAAATAGGGCTCTACATCACCTTTTACCAGGAGAGGGAGCTATTACTATAGTTTATTTACATAGGGCTGTGTAAACAAAGGTGCTTTAACCAACTAGCATGTTTACACATGTAAGAATATACTGCAAGTTATAATGGTACATGCTTTCTTTTGTAGCTTGGAAAAGAAAAAACTTTTGAAATTCTTAATGTGCTGGAGTTTTCCAGGTAAGTTTTCCTCTAATACACTAAATGCAGGAGAACAAGAAAACCATTTTTGTAAATATTATCTAGAATAAAAAGATTCAGCTGATGCAGTAGAAGAGCTGCACTTTCTCAATTTTTTCCTGCCCCTTCGTCTCCTAGTTTCCAATATAGGAGTTTTTTACAAGCTGTTGGCATGTGAATGTGAAGCTCTCCCCTTCCACTGCAGCTCTGTTGCCTTATTGCGAAGTTGCTGCCCTGGAAGTGTCAGTCTGTGCCTTCTTGATTTCCTGATGTGTCACTTGTCTACTTCAAGAACATGCTTTAAGATTGAGATTGCACTTCTATACTGCTTCTGTAAACTACTTGTTTTCAAGTAGGTGGAATCTCTAGCTGTAGGGCTTTTTGGTGCCCCTTTTTAAGAACCACTCCAGCTAGGAAAAACTAAACCTTGCAAGCACTCCTGATTTGTCAGGCTTGCCAGGATGGGCACTGCGTGGGTAGTAAGAAGCTCTGTGTGATGAATTGGGCCCCTAAATCACAGGATATCATAAAAGGTGCTTTTTCTTTGTCAGCTGATAAAAGTTTTGTCAGTTTGGATTGTGCTAGTCAGCAGGCTTTTCTACTGTTTGTTCTATTCATGCTGTGGCTTTAAAGCCTTGAAGTCTTGCTCTCTGCCCTCTTTGAGTTGGCCGACTCCACTCTAATCGGAGTATATAAAACTGGAGTCAAAGAAGATTTGGGTTGGCAGCTTTTTCTTGTGTCCTGGCTTTCTTTGAAGATTGCTCTTAATTACTTTTCCTTTTCATTCAGAATGTAGCTACACAGTCGTCTTGTGGGAATATCTAAAAAGGTACTAGAAGAGTTCTTCAGGGTTTCTGACAAGTTGACCAGTTCCCTGGTGTCCATAGACAGGAGTATGTGTAGCCTACATGCAGCACTGGTAGAAAATGCTGGCTAGAACAGGACTTAATCTTCATCACTATAACTAATGAAACCAAATATTTCTCTTTCAATAGTAACAGGAAGAGAATGTCAGTGATTGTTCGAACTCCAGCAGGAAAACTACGTCTCTACTGCAAAGGGGCTGTAAGTAATTATGCTACATAATAGAGAACTAATGCTACCAGTTATTGTTTCAACAGCTGCAGCTGATGCTGGTGTTTCATGTCTCACACATAATACATGTTGGTTTTCTGTTTAGGGCTAAGTGATTTAAGAGACCTGTAATTCCTCCTCTGACTCTTCCTGCCCACAGAAAGATAGCTAGGCTTTCTGCTACCTAGCTGAAATCCTGAAACTAATGGGAGCAGTACCCTTCATTTAAGCAAAGGCAGGATTTCACCCAGCTGTGCAGCAGCAGTTCAGGAGCTGGACTAAATGCTGTTATCTGAATCTGTAATACAAAAATCTGTTCTCAAGTGGTTGGCTCTTGATCTGGCTCTCTTGTGTCTCTGCACCTGCTGTTATTTGTCATCATGACTTGTACCATGTTGTGCTCCTGTCTTCACTGACAAGAGCAATAATTTACCAAAGTACAAAGGCTGCAAAACTAGTGTTGGCCACAGCCAGACAGTGGTTCTAATTTCAGTGGAAAGCTGTGGAGCTGGCTTTTTGCAACAGAGAAAACTATTTCTGATTTCTGTAAGGATCCAATTTGCTGAAACTTGTTCTGACATATACGTCTGGGTGCACTGCTCTGTTGCTTCAGTTTAACCCCCCTGATTTGATAAAGTTGTGTCAGCTTCATGCTGGTGTGGTGGGAGTGAATTAAGCCCACTGCTGTTGTGCAATATTTCAAAGCTGTACGCCTGGTAGGACCGCACAGCTCCGCAACAGCTTGTTGCTCGTACTGTGCCTGAGTTCACACTGTTTCTTGGAGAGTGGCATTGGAAGGGATGGAGAACAGGAGAGTCTGTAGTAAAAAATTTCATGCTGTCTTCCATATGAGCAGGCTCAGATGTCTTAACAGAGCAAAAGGGTTGTAGTAATTAGTGTAATCTGGTGTTTTGTCTTGTATGTTCTGCTGCATCCACCACTCGCCTAAACTGTAAGTTAACTGCCTGTTCTACATGGACTCTTCCACATTCTGACAGTTGCCTCCTGTCACTTCCATCATAAATTACTTGTTTTGTAAGCCTATCAGTAATCAATGATAGATGTAGGCCTTTTTACTTAGCTTAAGAGCACACGTTTGAGTAAAAGCACAGTTTCTGTATTTCACGTGTGTAACAACTTGTTCTGGTAGCTGCAGAATAAAATCCAGAGACTCGAGGTATGTAGATGATGGTGCTGTATTTTGTTTGGAGCTGTTATCTAGGCCTTTTCGATTACCCTTTGATTTAGTGGTGATAAAGTTGCTGCAGGAGGAAGATTATTTCTGAGAGAATTTTGTAGTAGAACCTATTCTCTGTTTCTGCCTTCTATTCTTTAACATCAGTGTGAATCTTTTCTAGAAAGGATTGCAAGAAGCTCTTCTGTATGGGACTACAATTTGTACTGAATAAAAGCAGACACTTACATTCTTTGAAAATCAATATATCAGCTTAGTAATTCAGAAAGGAGTGTTCTGTATTGCCCAATAATGGGGACCTCTTTATCGAAAGAGGGGAGGAGGGCAGAGTGTACTTCTGTACCCATCATTTAAAGTGGATGCAGTATCTCTGCCACTGGGTACAATCCAGATTACTTACGCAAACCAGAGTCTCTTAAAACCTAAATGTATTACTTGCAAATATAGCCTTGGGTTCTGATATTAGTGAGTCCGTTCAGGTTACTTCACTTAAGCTTGTAAATACACAAATGGAAACTTCGTGTGTTGACTTACTTTGTTGTAATGAATTTGGTTTTAATAGGATAATGTAATTTTTGAGAGGCTTTCAAAAGATTCCCAGTATATGGAGCAAACACTCTGCCATCTTGAATACTTCGCAACAGAAGGTAAGAGAAACAGCATGTCATGAGAATTCAATTTGTCAAATAACTTGCAGCATGTTCTGCGTTGTCTGAGCTTTGCAGTGCCAAATGAGATGGTTATGAAGATAAGAAGTGGTGTGTAATAGGCAAATTAACAAGTCTAAGATAACTTTAAACCAGAGGAAGCTCGTGCCCCACTTCTGTGCGATTTCAGTAGGGAAGTGGAATTTGGAAGGAAAAAATGGGGTTGTGTGCCCATGATGAAGGGCAAGAGCATGAGTTGTATTGCCCAGAATACAGTTACATTGGAGGTAGTGATGTGTTTACCAGTGTAAAAGTCAGATGACGAAGTCCCAGGTTTTATGAAGAAAAGTGAGAGCCTGAACTTGCTGAAAAGCCTGGAAGACCAAGACATCAAAGACAATCTGAAATGATATCTAAGGCCTTTATGACTTGTGTAACACCTCTGTTCACAGAGGAGTACTTGGCTTTGTTCCTTCTTCTGCAGTAGCCTGAGATTTGTGTTATAGTAAAACCGCAAGCCAGTGGTGTTCCTCCTAAATCTGAAAACATCATTCAGGTTTTTAAAAAAAACACAATTCTTTTTGCAAACTTCCACACTTCTTCTGGTAAAGAAACTCTTGTATTTTATGGCACAGACTCCTTTCTGCTTGACTCATGCCAGAAAAAAAACAAATCATTACTTCTGTATGTTAATTCTTCTGTGGTCTAATAAAATGGTTTTCATACTTCATGGGTCCTATTCTCCATTCTGTTGTGCATGTGTAACCCCCGTTATTAATGTGAGTTACGTGCATACACTAAAGAAGAAAAGAAAACAAAACCCAGTCTTTCTAGAGGGAAATGTGGGCTGTGCACTATGTTTGAATAAGTAATATTTCCAGTCACAATATATAGGTAGTTCTTTATTTGATCTTTTTAAAAATACATGAAAGTCAAGCTTGCTTTTGTACTTAAACTAAAAATATTGAAGATGACACTTTTCTTGTTCCAGTATGGCTAGATTGCAATACTGAAAATCAGGGAGAGGTTTGTGCCTGTTACTCTCTCTTGATTTGCACCAACATCAGTAACCTAAATGAGCCAGACTTTTTTGTTTTACGTTAGAAAACCCAAATGCTTTAAAAATGTACAGGGAGACTTTCTGGAACCTAGAGTTTCACAGTGTACGTTAAAAGCTCCTCTTGTTCCAGTGAGAGAGTTAGCATTTAGCATTTGTTTTGGCATTAATGATTTGCTGATACTCAGTAATTTTACTGTGCGTAATGGCTGTCTTCTGTTTTGTAGGTCTGAGGACTTTGTGCATTGCTTATGCGGACCTGTCAGAGAACTCTTACAGAGAGTGGCTGAATGTCTACAATGAGTCCAGTACAGTTCTGAAAGACAGAACTCAGAAGCTGGAGGAATGCTATGAGATCATTGAGAAGGTAAGACATGTATGTTTTTGAGAATTGGATGTATATTCCCTTGCGTGTCTTTTCAATGGTGTTTAGGCTTTATACAGTAAAACAAACAGTTAATTTCATTCATGAGAAACTGGAAAGGTATTCTTTGTTGGCAACCTATTCAGCCCATAGGCCTCTCAAGTTTTAGCTCATAAATCTGAGACAAATACATATATAAAGGGTTATTCCTAATTACAAATGCTTTTCTCACACTCTGTATCTTGCTATCTTGTGTAAGGTGATGTGATAAAGATAACATATAAAATTGTTATTTTATGCCAAGTTCCCATGGACTAGTAAATGAAGAAAAATTTGTTCTGTTTGTTCCTTCGCATAAAGCAGTCACACTTCAAACTTTGAGGGCTGTTGTAGGCACTGTAGGCATAAAGTCCTCACCGAGGCCTGTAGCCACATAGACTGAAAGGTGAAAAACTGCTTTCTTCATGCAAGTTCCAGAATTTATAATTCTGGAAGGGGAAAGTACGTATTGGAGAACCAGTTTGAAACGGTGTGATCCCACACTAAATGAAATGTTCAAATGTCAACACTAGGGGCCAGTGTTTCTCTGATAGTTGTTGGTCTTCCTGCTTTCTGAAGTGCTGGTAGTCACACTTCTCACCTATGCCTGTTTATGCTCTTTCCCTCTGCTCCGGTTATTTCACTTTCATTTTGTTCAGTGGTTTATTTTAAGCATGCTTTGAACTTCAATCGGTTTTGTTAATGAGTCTTAACAATGCAACTGTAGTGCTGGAGTTAGTTAAGCTGGGGCAGAAGAGAGGAGGAAGCTGAGACTGGGATGGGAGCTGTCTTTCACAGGGTAACAGGAAAGACTCCAACGACTTTAAACGATAGCTGAAGACTGAGTCTTTCTTTTCAAACTAAAGACTAAATCTCCTTGTCTTGGTCAGTAGCAGTGTGGTTATCTAATCCTTCAATCTCTAAATCGCATAGCTCCTTTCAGTTTTCTGCTACCTGCACTGTGCTTGCGTATTCCTCTGTTTTCATAGAGGTGAAAAATGATCATGGGTGATCAATCCATTAATATGGGCTGATTCTCTCACCTTAAAATGTGGTCTCAAACCTTGGATCATTTCTAGCCACCTACCTTCTGCCTCTTTTCACAATGTAGTGCCTTGAGAAAAGGGCACCCTTTGAGTTACAGAATAGGTGTTTTGGACTTCGTGCCATATTGGTAGGAAATATCCACTGTATTCCTTTCCTGTTAATGTTTGTTTGCTGGCATACCAAGGAACAGGGAAATACACTTGAAACTTAATTTTTTTAATTTTTTCTTAGAGGTGGTATTTCCCAGGTTAAATTCTGTGGTCTGTAAGCACTTTCTAGATAAACTGGCTTGCGGATGTAACATAAAATGTAACTTATTTTAACGGGCTGATTTCTCATCTTGGGGCTCAAATGAGAGTGGGAGATCTACTTTGTCAGTCTGAGTGGTGAGGTCACTGGATCACAGTGCAGGTGCCCATGCAGAGACGAACTTTAACTGTCTTGCTTTCCTACCTTGTAAACTGTCTGAGAGGGCTTCAGCAGATGCAGTGGTAGCTCCCCTGCTTGGGTAGCTCGGCCTTGCCAATCCCTGTGCTGTCCTGGTTAACTCCTTAAGTGAGTTTGGGAGTGTAAACCAATCTGCAGTTGCACTCTTGGATTGCCTTTGTTAACCTCAAATGCTGTTAGCATTGATAGGGCTAATGTTTCATCGGGGGCTATAGGGTACTAAAACAAATGACTTATTGTAGTTGATTCTACTGCCTTTATCAATTGAGTATCTCATAACAAAACTTTAGCTTTGTCAAGATCTGTAAGTAATGCCAGTCTACACACCTGTTTGAATAAAACCTTCCGTTTCTGTTCTCTGTGCCTGCATAGATGCATACAAGCAGAGATTACTTTAATAGAATCACAGAATGGTTTGGGTTGGAAGGGACCTTTTAAAGATCATCTAGTCCAATCTCCTCTGCCATCTTTCACTAGATAGGTTGCTCAAAGCTCCATTCAACCTGACCTTGAACACTTCAAATGCTGGGACACTCACAGCTTCTCTGGGCAACCGGTTCCACTGTCACCACCTTCATTTTAAATAAAAATTCTTCCATGCGTCCAATCTAAACCTACCCTCTTTCAATTTAAAATTGTTGGCCCTTGTCCTGTCACTACAGGCTGTGGTTAAAAGTCTTTCTCAGCCTTTCTTACAAGCTCCCTTTATGTATCAAAAGGCTGCAATAAGGTCTCCCTGGAACCTTCTCTTCTCCAGACTGAATAACTCCAACTCTCCAAACTTTTCCTGTTCACTTTGTCTGTTTTCACTCTTTTTGAATAATTATAGTCCCTACAAAAAATAGCTGTTACTTTTTTTCCCTGTGCTATTCTGAAATTGTACAGTATAACTAAACCAAATCTATATCAATTGCTTTTAAATTGAACATCTTAACATGTCTAAGGAATCATTAAAATGCTTTTAAAGTTAAAATTTGCTGACTAGATTGTGCCTTTTGACAAGGTTTATTTCTTAGGTATTTTTGGCTGCCTGTCTTTTTTTGTAACTTGGCCAAGTCTCTTCAAGCAGTTGCTTTAGAGTTCCATAAGACTATGGCTAACTCTGTAGTATTAAATTTGTTGTATGAGATGTGTTTTTCTGGCAGACATCTGTGTGTAGACTAGAGATGATTGATTAACATTCATACCACTTGTATTACATAAAGGTAGTGATTATATCCATAAATAGTTGCAATAATTTTTGCTCTGAGTGATTCTATCCAGTCTGTATGTATATTTTATAGGAGGGAAATTAGTTTAAATGATGTGATGCCAGGTGACTTTTGTTTTGTGCGCTTAAGAACTATACAAACTGTGACCACTCATCATGTTGCTATGGTGATTAGTGAATGCTCTAGTCTATATGTTCATCCACAGGCTAGCTTTGGAGTTGTATAACTTCAATTAATTGCTCTTGAAACATTGCCATCTTTCTGATCGGAAACACTTGGTTCCATTCTGTACCTCTTGAAATGTGAATTGTATGCAGAGGAAGTAGAATAGCCACCCTAAAAACTTACTGTAGTGTATATTGCTTGTCAAAATGCTGTATTAGCAATGAGGTGCAACACGCTGTCTTTAATTCCTTTTTGCGTGTGTTCCAAACAGAGGATTATTGTAAGAAAACAATCCCTCAAATTCTCTTTTCCAGGATTTACTGCTTCTTGGAGCTACAGCCATTGAAGACCGCTTGCAAGCAGGTGTTCCAGAAACAATAGCCACTCTGATAAAGGCAGAAATTAAGATATGGATTCTGACAGGGGACAAACAGGAAACAGCTCTCAATATAGGTATCCATCTTTCTGGTTACTCTGAACTTGTCTGGTGTGTGGCAGTTTACATACTAGATCTGCTGTGGGGGATTTTAAAAAAAAAAAAAAAAGGCCTGCTTTTTATAGAATGGTTCCTTGGTATCAGACAGGCATGTGGTAGCCTTCACTTTGGAGAAGGGGGTGTGTGTTGGAGTGATGTCTTTGTTCTGAGTGTCGGGCTAAAGAGATGCTTCTGCTCTTGGTTAAGTGTAGTTCTTGTATGGAGTGAATTGATAACTCTGTGTTCTGATGGAAACTGGAGAGCTCAACCAGACTGTAATGTTTCAGTTATACTGTGCATTATATCAAACTGTTTTATAAATTTTTTTCTTATTTTACCAACTACCTTTTCTAGAGTTTGGGATATGATGGGAAACACAGTAATACAAACTGTATAGCTTAAACATTCTTGCAAACCTTGTCTGTGAAAGCAGGTAGATGCTTGAATAACTGTTTGTGCTGTCACCTTATGACCCATCTGTTAGGAAAGTATGTTGTGATTGTTAGTGGAAGTGTGTTTTTGCTGTTGAGTGTATGGATAGAGTTTGGTTGGTTTGAGTAATAATATTGACTCTAACATACAGATACGGGTTGTTTTGTATAAGTGCAATAATGGTATTCTTGCCTCAAACTTGTTGATTTCATCTTTACTTAGAAACTGGTCTTTGTAATGCAAAAAAAACCCTGGCAATGATGTGAACAAAAAGTACAAACTAAAGTATTTATCACAGGTGTGCTTGGGTACTGATGTCTACTTAAGACATAGGTATTTATCTGTTCTTGCAGTATAAAACTTGAGTTTTTTGCGTTGTAAGATTAGGTTTGTTAATAAAAGCAGCCTTTAAACATGAGGCTTCCTTTTAGGTTATAAATGTATCTGATGGAGTTGGGTGTATATAGACTGATTTCATTTGATGAATTACAAATAAAATGATTTTGCTGTAAGGCTGGGCTGAACTGGAGGTAGACATTGTAATCCTATAGCAACTAGATGTTGTGCTCTGTAGCATTTCTGCTGTTGTACTAGTCTTTTGTGTTAGGTATGCCACATGGGTAGGTCTAGCAAGTACTCAAAATTCAAACCCTTCAGCCTTTTTCTCACTGTGGATGCTTGCAAGGTGGGCAACGAGGGTAGCAACACCTTGTGTAGTCACAGAATGCTGCTATGCTTGAAACATTAATTTGTGAGCTATGCTTATGCTGCCATTGTGCTGTAGTGCTTCACACAACACTAGTAGCCTCCTAGGGGAGGGTCTGCCTTGGTTTCAACACTGTCTTTAGTGTGCTCTTGTGAAGTGCCATCCACAGTCGCAATCAGATTTGCATCTGCAGTTTCTCTGGGCAACCTATTCCAGTCTCACCACACTCATAATAATCATAGAATCATAGAACGGTTAGAGTTGGAAGGGACCTTAAAGATCATAGAGTTCCAACCCCCCTGCCATGGGCAGGGACGCCTCCCACTAGACCAGGTTGCTCAAAGCCTCATCCAGCCTGGCCTTGAACACTTCCAGGGATGGGGTATCCACAGCTTCTCTGGGCAACCTGTTCCAGTGCTTCACCACCCTCACAGTAAAGAACTTCTTCATATCTAATCTAAATCTCCTCTCTTCCAATTTAAAACTATTACCTCTTTTCCTGTCACTACACTTCCTGACAAATAAAAAAAATTTCTTTGTCTAGTCTAAACTTACCTTCTTTCAGTTTAAAACCATTGCCCTTTGGCCTGCCACGACAGGCGTTGGTAAAAAGTCTCTCAGTCATTCTTTTAAGCCCCCTTTATGTATAAAATCTCCCCAGTCTTCTGTTCTCCAGGCTGAACCACCCCAACTCTCTTCGGTTTTCCTTATAGGAGAGGAGATGCAGCTGTCTGATGGCTTCTGTGGCCTTCCTCTGCACCCAGTCTAACAGGTCCATGTCTGTCTTCTTGGGTGCAGTAATTCAGGTGGAGTCTCATGTCCAATTTCTCATCTACCGGTATGCCCAGGTACTTTTCAGTAGGGCTGATCTCAGTCCATTCCTCCCCCAATCTGTGCTGATTGATATTTGGGATTGCTGCAACCTAAGGGCAGGACCTTGCACTTGGCCTTGTTGAACTTCATGAGGTTTTCATGGGCCTAATCCTCTAGCCTGTCAAGGTCCCTCTGGATGGCGTCTCTTCCTTCTAGCATATCAATTCCACCATTCAGCCTGGTGGTGTCTGCAAGCATGCAGAGAGTGCACTCAATCCCACTTTGTCATTTATAAAGACAGTAAACGGTATTTATTCCCAAGGCAGACCCCTGAGGGGCATTAGTTATTACTGGTTTCCACTTCTACACTGAGCTGTAACTCTTTGGATGTGGCCATCCAGCCAGTTTCTTATCCATCTAACAGTATCTTCATCAAACCCGTATCTCCAGTTTAGAGGTAAGACTACTTCTGTTATGGTGAGCCATGATTTTTCAGTTGAGGATATGGAAGCAGTGCAGCGTTGCTTCCCTGTATCCCTATGTGAAGTTTGAGCAGGGCATATGTGTCTCCTCTAAACACGGAGGATAATCATTCATGCCTCAGATGCTGGATTCTGCCTGCCTGCAGTATGAATGTGCCTGTGGGCTATGATCTTGAACTCTGGTTCAAGCAGTCTTTCTCCCAGGACACTTGAAGGGAAATAAGTCCCAGAAGTACCTGATTCATCTGTTTCATGGACTTAGTCAGACTTATAAATTAAAGAGCTAGATACCAACTTACAGGTGTGGATTGACATTTTATACTTGGCTTTGAACCAGCAGTTGATCTTGCTCTACTCGGCAGCATTGACAAAAATATGCCCTGATCTCAGAGTGTATTTTTGCTTCCATGTTAGTACTGCCAACAGTAACTATTATAGAACTTCAAAATATGACTAAAAGATAACTTGTAATCTTACAGTTGCCAGTTACATTGCTTTATGCTAGTGCTAGATTAACATCTTCATAGTCTTGAAATTGTATATAATGTGTAGATCTCTTATTTCACTGAATTTCACTGAATTTTTTTAGAGTTGGAAGGGACCATATAGATCATCTAGTCCAACTCCCCTGCTGAAGCAGGATTGCTTAGAGAATGCTACTCAGGACTGCATCCAGGCGAGTCTTGAAAATCTCCAAAGAAGGGGACTCCACAACCTCCCTGGGCAGCCTGTTCCAGGGCTCTGTCACCCTCACCGTGAAGAAATTCTTTTTCATATTCGAGTGGAACCTCCTATGTTCCAGCTTGTGCCCGTTGCCCCTCGTCCTGCCACTGGGGACCACTGAAAAGAGTCTGGCTCCCTCCTCCTTCAACCCACCCTTGAGATACTTATAGGCATTAATAAGGTCTCCCCTCAGCCTTCTCTTCTCCAGACTAAAGAGTCCCAGCTCTCTCAGCCTTTCCTCATAAGGGAGATGCTCCAATCCCTTAATCATCTTTGTTGCCCTTCGCTGGACTCTTTCCAGTAGTTCCCTATCCCTCTTGAATTGGGGAGCCCAGAACTGGATGCAATACTCCAGTTGTGGCCTCACCAGTGCAGAGTAGAGGGGGAGAATGACTTCCCTTGACCTACTAGCCACACTCTTCCCTATGCAGCCCAGGATTCCGTTGGCCTTCCTGGCCACAAGAGCACATTGCTTGCTCATGGTCATTTTGCTGTCTACCAGGACTCCCAGATCTTTCTCTTCGGAGCTTGGCTCCAGCAGGTCCGTGCCTAACCTGTATTGGTGCCTGACATTCTTCTTGCCCAGGTGTAGCACCTTACACTTTTTCCTGTTGAATCTCATGAGGTTCTTCCTTACCCAGCTCTCCAGCCTGTCCAGGTCTCTCTGCATGGCAGCACGGCCCTTCGGGGTGTCAGCCACCCCTCCCAATTTGGTATCATCAGCAAACTTGCTGAGGATACACTCTGTCCCCTCGTCCAGGTCACTTATAAACCATTGTTAGGCTTGACTTAGATCTTTCTATTCCAATCTTGATCTCCTTCCTGTTTAATGTGATGCCAAGATGCAAAATGACTTTAATTGCAGGATTAGTTCTTCTGACTCCATGACTTCCAAGATGCACAGCAGAGCAACCCTGTGTTTTCTACAGGTGATTTTCTCTTTTTCCCCAGCTCTGCTTGTCAAGTGGCATCTTGCTCATTTTGAAAGAGGTAAAATCAAACAGTGAGCAGTGGTTTAGAAATTGCAGCTTGCTAGTGCAACTGCTGTTCCAATCAAATGCTACTAGAAAGTCCTTTTGAATTAGTTACATTGAATTTGTAACAGCCTACTGCACAAGGCTGTTGCCACTCCCCGGGGGAAGAATAACCCTGACATGGAGGGGAAGTCCTTAAGTTGTAATAGTCCTTTTCTCCTCAGTAAAAAGAAGGAAGTTGTTCTTCATCCTGGGACTAACTTTTAAAAATGGCAAACTGACTTCTTCCCAAGTTAGTGTTTTGTCTGTACCTGTTGAAGCTTCATTACTCAGTTCTGTACTACCACCTAAGACTTATTCACAGGCAGAATCAGAGGCTATCTGTAAAGCTTTCGTGTTGTAGGGTGTGCTTAGTTAGAATATATTTCATGCTTTTCCCAACAGCTGTGAGCTCAATGTCGTTCTGTGTTGTTCAATCAAGCAGGAAGTAAACCTTATTTTCATCTTACTGCTGTTAACAAGCTGTATCTTCAGGGTTGCACCAGGTATTCATATTCCACACCGCTGTGAAAATGGAAGAGAAACAAAACTTCAGCAGGTAATCAAACCTGCTGCCTGAAAGTGCCTGGCTACGTGATACAGGCATGCCTTCCGCAAAGGAAGATGAGGGATTTGCTTTCTTGACAGAAGTCATTCATGCAGGCATGTTAACCCTGGATTATACATTAAAACTTGCCTAATTATAAAAATTCTGTAGCCTGAGGAAATGATTTGCATTGCAATTGGTGAGCCAGTGTGGCCTTCCTAAGGAACCAAGAATCCCACAGAAAATAAATTCACGCCTCGGTTCTCTTGTTGTGAGATATGGAGAGAGACACTTAATCTCTTTACACTGATTATGCTCTTCTACTTTTTAACCTCTTGGCCTTGCAGTGGTTCCTCACTGGATGTTCTTACACTGCAGTAGCCTCCAGTCTCCATTTAAGAAGAGTAAAAGACTTCCTGAGACTTCATTTTATGACAGCAATTTCTTAAACTTGCTGTGATTCATTCATACAAAAGCACAGTAGAAATATGAAATAATTCTATTGTATTTCTTTTTCCTATGTGACTTAGATTGGCAATAAAAGGTATATGCTTCAGATGAATTCTCTGCTGTTTTATGAAGCTACATGACTGCCAATCCCAAGTGAACCTGCATGAGCTTTTAGGATAATGCAGTGGGGTCAGTCTTCAAGTCTGCATTTGTCTTTTGCCATTAATATGAACTGGAATTAAACTTTATTCTGTAAATGCCAAGTGTATAAATATATTTTGGATATGACTTTGTCTCATGTCAGTGGCAATCGTGTGGCAGAAGAACTGCCACTTCAGTAGCACTGAGTGGTACTGCAGTCACTGGCTTTTACTATTACAGAAATAAGAGGATTTTTTTGTTTTGAGAATTTTGCTTTGAATTTTGGTGTCCTGGAAAATGTGCCAGAATTGCTTTCTGAGTGCTTCTCCAGACTGTGGCAACTTGCTCTTGATCTTTCATGCCCCAGTCCCACACTAAAAGTGATTTAGTACAATTACCTGATGCCTACAGGAGTTGTCAGGGACTCTGTCATTGATCTGTAGTTTTTGATGCAGCGAAGGACCCTCCACACTGAAAACTCAGAGTAAAAAAAAAAAACAAAAAAACAAAACAAAAAAAAAAACAAAACAAAAAAAAAAAACAAAAAAAACACCAACAACAAACAAAAAACCAAACAAAAAACCAACACCCCCCACCCCCAAAAAAAAAAACCACCCCAAAAAAAACCCAACCAAAAAAAACCCCAAAAAAGCCACTCATAACCCAAGTGTGAGTTAAGGGGACTGGGTAGCGCTAACTGATTTCACTGAATTTCACTGAATTTTTTTTTAGAGTTGGAAAGGACCATATAGATCGTCTAGTCCAACTCCCCTGCTGAAGCAGGATTGCTTAGAGAATGCTACTCAGGACTGCATCCAGGCGGGTCTTGAAAATCTCCAAAGAAGGGGACTCCACAACCTCCCTGGGCAGCCTGTTCCAGGGCTCTGTCACCCTCACCGTGAAGAAATTCTTTTTCATATTCGAGTGGAACCTCCTATGTTCCAGCTTGTGCCCGTTGCCCCTCGTCCTGTCACTGGGGACCACTGAAAAGAGTCTGGCTCCCTCCTCCTTCAACCCACCCTTGAGATACTTATAGGCATTAATAAGGTCTCCCCTCAGCCTTCTCTTCTCCAGACTAAAGAGTCCCAGCTCTCTCAGCCTTTCCTCATAAGGGAGGTGCTCCAATCCCTTAATCATCTTTGTTGCCCTTCGCTGGACTCTTTCCAGTAGTTCCCTATCCCTCTTGAATTGGGGAGCCCAGAACTGGATGCAATACTCCAGTTGTGGCCTCACCAGTGCAGAGTAGAGGGGGAGAATGACTTCCCTTGACCTACTAGCCACACTCTTCCCTATGCAGCCCAGGATTCCGTTGGCCTTCCTGGCCACAAGAGCACATTGCTTGCTCATGGTCATTTTGCTGTCTACCAGGACTCCCAGATCTTTCTCTTCGGAGCTTGGCTCCAGCAGGTCCGTGCCTAACCTGTATTGGTGCCTGACATTCTTCTTGCCCAGGTGTAGCACCTTACACTTTTTCCTGTTGAACCTCATGAGGTTCTTCCTTACCCAGCTCTCCAGCCTGTCCAGGTCTCACTGGATGGCAGCGCGGCCCTTTGGGGTGTCAGCCACCCCTCCCAGTTTGGTATCATCGACAAACTTGCTGAGGATACACTCTGTCCCCTCGTCCAGGTCACTGATGAATATGATGAACAGGACTGGACCAAGTATTGACCCCTGGGGGACACCACTGGTTACAGGCCTCCAGCTTGAACCTGTTCCATTAACCATTACCCTTTGGGTCCTGTCACATAGCCAGTTCTCAATCCACCTCACTGTCCCCTCATCCAGCCCACACTTCCTTAGTTTTCCAATGAGGATGTTATGGGAGACAGTGTCAAAAGCCTTGCTGAAGTCAAGGTAGATAACATCTGCTGCCCTCCCCTCATCCAGCCAACCAGTTATGGCATCATAGAAAGATGAAAGATAGCACATAGAAAGATTCTATGTGCTCTTCCAGTCATGTGGCATAGCTGCAGTTGTGTGTTCAGATCTGTTCCTGCACCGTGTTGAAGGCAATTCTGTCTTCATGTAGATAAAAAGCTTAGGTATAGAAATAGTTAATTTTGCTGTAGGGATATAGCCTATATTTACTGCACCTAGTTAATACACTGTTTTCTTTGGTTAAAACATGTGAAGTGATGTGTTTGAAAATGGAGACAAAATGCAGCCTCTACTTCCTAGTAAAATTGTCAAGTTGGAGTGTGTCCTATACACCAGTGCTTCTAATAGCCTGCCTGATGGGAGTGACTGCTTGAAAAGTAAATTATCTGACCTATAGATCCTCATCTTGAGGTTCAGCTAAACTTTAAATATTCTTCCAAAAAGTAAATTCTTGTGTGTTCTCTTGCAGGGTACTCTTGCAGACTCATTTCACAGAGTATGTCTCTCATCCTGGTCAATGAGGATTCACTAGATGTAAGTAAGCAAATTCTGGTGTAATACTTGACAGAAGTAGGAGTTGCTTACAAAAGGGGAAGTTGTTAAGCTTTCGCATTTTGTTTCCCTCACTTGCCTTTAGGGGTAGCAAGACAAACAATGCTAAAACAAGGGTGGGTTTTGCAAAATGTACTCGTAAGGTCTGCTGTTACAAGCCCGATAGATCAAACTAAAGCCTGAGAACAAGAGACTGATTAGGTCTATGGGTTTGATTCTGCTGCAAACTGGTGAAACCTGCAGTATGCCATCAGGAATATAGTTAGGATTTAAAGTACTGATATAGGAATAACATGTTTGAAGAAAGGAGAGAAAAAAAAACAAACCCAAACCTATGCCTGAGCAAACTGCATTCTGAGCTTGCCTGTGTACATCTCTTGAGTCCTAAAAATCACCTGCAAGTGGTTGCCGTGCTCCCCAGGTATGTGCAAAAAAACATAACTAGAAAAAAAATGTTACACTTGTACATGAATCTTGCCAGAAGATTTTTTTCCAATTTTCCTGTTTCAGCACCAATATCAGCATTTGATATAACTTGAGTATCTGAATTCTGTCAGAGGTATTTGTAGGAAAGATGAAAAGATCTATAATAGGCACCATCTGATACTTGTGTTTAGAGTTGGCAATTCATCCTGCTTGGCTGGATGGGAGATGCAAAGCCTCTATCTTGGAGTATCAAAGTAGTTACTGGATAATTGGTGGAAGAGGGG
This sequence comes from Numenius arquata, assembly GCF_964106895.1. Lineage (NCBI taxonomy): Eukaryota > Metazoa > Chordata > Aves > Charadriiformes > Scolopacidae > Numenius > Numenius arquata. Next base: position 119,510,756 of record NC_133576.1, read on the forward strand.
AATACTATTGTGGCGAAGTAATCACCTGGTAAGCTTAACTTTCCAGTTGTGTCTATGTGATTTAGTTAGCAGCAGCCTCGATAGTGTTTTCATCTCATACTCAAGTTCATTGGTATGCTATTGTGGCATCTCAAGGACTAGTGTTCTAACTCACCAGAACTAATGAGATCCCAGTGAATCCAAGGGGAGATGATCTCATTCCAGAGGCTGAATGACTAGTTCCCGTACAACATAATGCACCCTCATGGGAGCTGTCTCATTGCCGAGTTCTAGCAACAAAGACCATGTTAGTTCTCTTGCAGAAGTTCTTTTTGTCTGTGTTTCTGTGATCTGCAAGTTAGAGACTTGCTTAAATACTTTTTTAGATAATTCTAGTGGGGTAAGAAAACTTCGAGTTTTTATCTTTTAAACAGTTACTGCATGAGGTGTGTGTAGATCGGAGTATGTAAATTGTTTCAAGCAAATATCTAAATGCCTTGCTTAAGACTAAGCTGCTCAGACCATCTTCTTCCCCTTTTCCACCTCTGATCCCCCTTTAAGGGAACAGTTTCCTTTTTGTGGGCTCAAAATACTGTGCTTCTGATGAGCTTTCTGCCACACTTGGCTGACTAGACCTCTTTACTTGAAGACAGATGCAGAACCTCAATAGAAAATAAGCACCTGGTGCTCTTTGTTTTGTGAGGTAGGAAGATCAGTTGGTTAGGATTGTAGGAATAAAAACTTGAGGGTTTTTTTCTTAATGTATCTCAACCCAGAAAAAGGAAAGTGGTTATGCTTTGTTTTCCTTTTAAAATTTCTTACACAATTCTAAAGCTCCGAGTAAAGCACAACTGAAGTTTTTTTGACCCTGGAAATAAGACTCTTATTTCAATCTGAATTAAAAGTAGCTCCTCTAAATTTGCGAAGACAAACAGTGTGCCTGTTCAGAAATACTAGAACTTAGATACAGGTTCTCCATGGCTAAAGCAAGGGGTGCAAGCTGGAGACAGGACAGAAGAGGTTCTTGCCAGATCACAAGAAGAAAGTTGAGCTAACGTTGCTTTGTTTTTAGAAACATCTGGAAGCTGGACAAGATAGCCTTCAAGTGATGTTAATTTGACTTCTTTATTATTTCTGATTTTGAATGCAGCGATATAATGACATACATTTTTGGATAGCTCTATTCGTAGTGAAGATAATACTGAGGGAGCTGAGTGAAAGCAGCTTCAGCACCTGCTTTTAAATTGTGACTGCAGCTAATTGGTGAAAGGACTGTGAGAGGGCAGTATGAATAATGAAATGGTTTATGATGTGTGCTCTAATGGCGAGTGTTCCAACCATGAGATTTTCCTTTAAATATCAAACAGCAGTGTAGGTGGAACAATTCCAGGACTTTCAGTAAGAGGCAAAAATGAATTTGCCTTTTCTGAGATGAAAGGCTGGATTTTAAGCAATTAGAACTGAGAAATGTGCCTGAATCTCATTTTTCCCCTCCCCTTCCTTCTTATCCTCAACAGGAGGAAGAGCGTGGCCTTGGCCTATGTGTAGAACCAGCTCTGGTTAATTGGTGTGATTACAGTCTTATTTTGTTTACAAAACTGACATGGACTTACTGAAACGTGTATCATGTAGCTGTACAAAGGAATACACTTACATACATTACTGTAGTATTCTTAGACTCCAAAAAGGTTTTTGTGTTTTATTTTTAAAACTCAGTATTTTTTTACTGCTTTAGGAAAGCAGAGGTTTTAGCTAGTTTTACCTGTGCACTTGAGGTTCTTGAAGTCCTATTAGATCCTTCTGCTTTTTAGGCAAGTCTTTGATTCTTCTCTTGAAACATGAGAAAATGGAGGCCCATGACAGCTGGTTTTGATTCAGTAGATCTTGTGTGATGTTAAAAGTGCTGCTTTAGCAAGAATGCCTTGTGTGACCATACGTCTTCAGCTTGATCTACTTATAGTTGATGGGCTTGGTATGTGGGTTAGGGAGAAGGCATGCTGGCCATCTCCTTGTTCTCCCTTTTTAAGTCCCTTTCAGAGGGTCAGTTGCCTATTTCACAGCTTCATTTGACAACCCCTGCCTCAGTACATACACTAAATGCCAAACTAATTGTAACAAGAAAGTGAAAACTGTCCTTCCTCTTATTCTTGTCTTAGCACAGACCTACAGAAGCAAAAATGGCTACTAGAGAGGAAACCTAACAGGAAAAAGAAATGAGCTAAGGAATATAGGGTACAGAAAATGCTGAAAGATGGGAACTGGTTTATTCCAAGCAAGTACAGAGGGAATCTCCTATTTTAAAATACTTGAAGGTTTATTTCAATTCCTTTCTGAACTTGGTAGCATGTGCGCTTGGAGGTTTTTATATATTCAACTTTTTCCCAAACATTAGCCAAGAAGTATGAAGGAAAGGTAAATGGGAACTGAACTGGGAGAAAACATCGTTGACCAAAGCATCTCTTCTCACTTTCCCACATGCCAGCTTTGCAAGTAGAGTGCCAAAACTTTACTTGGAGTGATAGACAGGACCCCTGTGGAAAGAAATTAATCAAGTTAGTTAGAAGAGGCTAAATACTTCTTTCCCTATGGAAGCGAAAAGGTGAAAGATCTACCCACGCACTTCCACTTGATATGTCTTGGCTCCATTGCCTGGCTTCAGATTGAAGTCTTCTGAGGCAGTGGAGGAGGACAGGAATGAACAGCCATCTCCGTCCGCTGTTTAGGTGATGGAGACTAGCATCAAGTGAGGGCAAGCAATTTTCACAATTTTTAAACTTTCTCTTAAGTAGAAATGATGCTCCTATTTTGAGGTTTTCTGTTAACTACCTGAGAAGCAGAAACTGGAAGCCTGAAAAACTGAATATAGAAGTATATATTTTTGCGGTGATACTCAAAAAGTTTCTTTCTGGATTGTAACTCCAGAGTTAACTTTTAACTTCTAGAGAAAGACTTCTTAAACAGCTGTACTACAAATGAGAAAATGGGTACAGATTAAAAAAGGACAGGTAATAAACTAAAAAACTGAATGGATTGAACAGTCTAGGAAGATTGGAGGTTGTATTAGTCTTCATGATATGGATTAAGATAAGGAGAAACTTTTTATTTACAGTCTGTCCTCTTACGATGTTGAAGTGTTGGCAGATTTATCTAATCAACAGTTTCCACGATGAACACCCATCAAAGGTATATTGACAGACAGATCCCATGATGGTAGAGAGGGTCACTGGTCACATGTAAAACATGAACATATTGCTGGAGTCTCCTGTTGTCTCAATGCCAGAAAGCACTTTGGTTGGATAAATGGGGATGTGAAGCCTATTTTAAGACCCTTGAGGACTCTGTATTTGTCTTCAAGGAGTGTATAGGGATGGGAGACTTTCTGACTGGTCATTAAGATGGATCCATTCTCGAATAAGAACAGTTAGTCATACTCGTAAAGCGTGAGAGGTCAAGGATGGCACTGTCAACAGTACGAGCCATTTCGTGTGAATCTTGCCACATGGCTCAGTCTAAGGACACACTAGAAGAGGAAGCCCTGATCAAGCATGGGTTGACATAGAATGAAAACCTGCCCTTCCCTCTTTTTGCTTGACCTCTGCCAGTGTAGAAATGAAAGAAGCAATCAACTTTCTATTAAGCATACTTTAAAATCCCTAGATAAAAAAAAAATAAACTCTATCATCTTTTCCCACCTGCTACCTTCCATTATGTAGCTGAATGAGGAATTCTGTGGAGTACAGAGAGCACAGCAGCTGCTCCTGATCTTTTATGTTGGATTGCAGTGTTGCTGATGGCTCATGTTGAATTGAATGCCTTATACCTTGATTTTGGCCTCAACTGTGTTGATCAGTAGTATCACAATACACTTAAGGATTCACTTTTGCAGATAGCTGAAGATACTTTGCAGAACTCAATGCTAAATGCTTACCTTAGTGAATTATGTGCACCAAGTGTCACATAACATTGATAAGGTAGTAGTGGGAGAATGGGGAGTGGGAAGAAACAGTAGAGGGGTTCCACCTGTGCAGAGCAATTTATCTTCCACACCTAATTTGAGCTAATTTTCTGGTTTCACTTTCATAAGCCAAAGATGTGAGCTTCTTAGCTGTAACAATTCTAAAAAAATAAAAGACTAGTGTCTTTATTTTTCATGCTTTTCATTTGTGTAGCTTTACTTCTTTGAAATAACGTCATCTAAATTATGCAATTATAAAAAAAAAGTATTTTTTCTGGTCCTGTAACTTTAGGTAAATCACAGTTGGAGATGACTTAGCTGTAGTATCTCTGGCAGTGGTTCTAAGGAAGGGGTCATGTCTGCTGTTGGAGTCATTTGAGTTTCAAATATTATAGTTGTTAACATCCCCCATGCAAAGCTGAGAATTTACCTCAGACATACCATGCACCAGTATTCATGGAGCATTTGATCATTAAGTGCATATTTTATACTTGAAATATTCTGTAATACATAACCACAGTTGATTCCTGTTGACTAATGCAGAGTCCACCAGTATCCACTGGTAAGTGGATAGGTTTTAGCAAAAGCAGCAGGTAAAATAGTATCTATTCTTAGCTTATTCAAGGTCTGGTTAGACATTGTACATTAAAAGAGCTTTGTGGAAAATGAGTGTTCTAAGGGACTTAAATCAATAATAAATTTTGAATAGCTGCTAAGTCATAACCATGTCAAATATTTTCATCTGCAGCGGTTGCATGTTCTAATTTTCCGCTGCTGCCCCCTCATCTAGTAGATGTTCCAATATCTTCCTGTGTGGAAGACTTTGGTTGTAGAATCCAGCTGTAAACGAAGACAACAGTATTACAGGTTTTTCAGTAAACATAAAAACTAGTGGAAGCTCTCAGAACATTAAAAGAAAAAAAAAGGCACAAAAAAAATGGAGAACCCTGGCATGTCAGACAAGCAAAAAAACCTCATTGATAAATAGTTGCTGGTCTTTTAAGTGAAGAAAATAAGTGATTACGTGGTACATCATGAAGACATATCTAATACTGAAGATGACTGGGATGCTTTAGCTCAGGTAATGTGTTTTTCCAAAATAGGAGCACAAACTTGTGGAGCTTCTTAACTGGTACATCAAAAATGCTTTGCGTTACATCAGTCTTGTTTTCAACCCAAAGTAATTCTGTTTGTGTTTTTTTTCAAGTACTTGTATCACCATTTCTAATGTAGAACTGAATTTTGCATGTCTAAATATGACTCTTAAGTGTTTTGTTAATAATTGCCACTAATTCTTTTTAATTTTAAGGTAGGTGTCTAGCCAATTTTTCAGTGTTGGATTTCCACAGTAATACTTGTTTTGTTTGTATGTGTAGTAGAAATTATGACTTCTGTTCAACTTAGCCTGAAATCTATCAATAGAAGATTCTCACACTTGAAATTCTGTGGCATTATATTTAATATATTCCACCTCTGAAATCCATTAATGCTAAAAATGAATTTTTAAAAGATCCAAGTTGAGCTTAGAGCCTTTAAATATTGATACACTTTCCCCTTTGTGCAGTCCCTGAGTGACTTTTTTCCCCCACTCCTGCTCCTTGGCATGCAGCAGCAGGTGAGATGCAATCGAACAACTGTCTTGGATTGTTTTTGAGAGCTAAATTTTTTTCTAAATCATGCACTTGAGGGAAAAATCAATCATTTCTGTTCTCTTCAGAGGACTACTGAGAATAGAAAAGACTAATCCCTAGCTTGATTCACCTGAATTCTAGAAACTTAGCATAATAATGTGCAAATGTTTATCCCTTAGAGTTAACTGCATGCATACATATGCTCACTTAATTTTTCTCTCCTTCTCCTAATAAGGCTGTTTCAAGTGAAAATATTAGAACAAGATTTACTTTGAGAGTAATTCTTGGATTCAGTTTCTGTTTAATTAAATAGGAAACACCATGAAGTCTTATTATGCAGCTTCTAACCTGAACAAATTTCTTTCATTAGCATCTTGTAGAAGTTGAGTTGTGAGAGCAGTGAGAGGGAAGGCTGAAAAAGGGGAACTGTATGACCCAGAGAAGCCTTGAAAAGCCTGAGATAAGAGTAGTGGATACTACAGCCAAGTTATTTTGGGTGTGTTCCTCCCCCACCCCCCCCCCACCCCGTTCAAGAAAGGAGAGCTGGGAACTGTATCAATTGGTTGCATGTTTGGTTGTATTTAACAGTAGTGGAAGGGCAAAACTGGAGGGACCCAATTCTGAACCTGTGGATAGTATTTTGCTGTAAAGTAATTCTGTTGGTATAAATGGAGCTATACAGCGGATGTGTCCCGCAGAACTCATGTGCCTGGACTGACGGTCATCGTCCTGTGTTACACACGGATACGCAAGTAACCACAAACTGATACTCCAGTCTAAGAACCATCAATGCCACTGTCCATTGATGATGATCTGACTAAAAGTATAAGCATGGAAGCTGGGCTCCCTCACTTCTGTGCTTGCTCACCTGTATCTCTTTTGTGCTTCATGGTTTGGATAAGCAATTGAGCACGAGGATGGATAAACCCGTTTGTGCTACCATGGTATTGTGTAGTATCCTTAAACAGAACTTCACAGTTTAATTTCTTGTCTGCAGTCAGCATCTTGACTTCTGAAACTGGGTCTTAGTATCCGCAGGGAAGCTTTACATGCAGATATGCTTTGTATTCTAGTGGTGAAGAGTAAGGACCTGGAAAAGTTGGTTATTTTGTTTTCGCTATTCTGTAGGGTAGCGTTACTATGAAGGTTCTATAACCGATAAGGAAAATCTCTTAAGCATGAGAATATTGTTGGATTTTTCCAATCGCTTTCATGGCCTTTATTCTTAGGAGCACACTTTTTTCCCCCACACTTCTGAACAAGAGTTTTAAAAATAAAAATCTCTTAATGAGATCTTTAACAGACACTATTATTCATTGTATTTAAATACTGATCTATAGATCAGTATTTGTCTGAGAATCATGCATCTAAATTGCTCTGGATCTCTTATGACGCAGAGCTCTGATCTGGTCACTGGATTTACCCCCATGCTAGAAATAAGCACGTCTTGTTGAGTTACTGCCGAAAACTTTTACTAATAACCATTGGGAAAACTCAGACTGTCTGTAGAAAGGTAGGAAACCTGAGGAGTAGGCCATTAAAAATAAATTGTCTATCAGTGTGTCTGTCTTAAAGCAAAGAATATGGTTCCAATGGTGTCTTCTGTACTGTACTTATTGGGACAAAGTTTTGTCTAGCATTATGGCTTCCATAGGAAAAATACTAGCTTCACTACAGGAATTTCTTTAGCATATGTAAAATGTGAGTTGTTTTATATAAATCTGTATTTTAAAATCTTGAGTATAGCTACAGGAGATGGTGCCTGTGAAGCTCTAAGAAACTTTGAAGGTGTTGCTTTTTGGATCTTGATGCTCCTGCTGTTGGAAGAAAGGATGTCTGTGCCTTGTCAGTGATGTCTTGCTGATTACTCCCAAGGAATGGGGATAAAGTCGTTGTCAGCCTTTCAGACTAAAACCAAAGTTACCTACTACTGGGAGGTCCAAAGAATTGGTATAATGTACTTCAGTCCTACTAAAAAGTAATAAAGTGTACAGATAACTGCTGGGAACCCTAGAACAAGTCTTCTACTGCTAATGCCTTGTAGATGCTTTGAAGATTACATCTTGTGTGTTGTGCCAGAGAGGAAACTTGGTTTGTTTTTTTTTTTTCTCTCCCCCTCTATCATCTGCCCAAATGCTTTCAGACAAAGTTAGTATTCTGGAAAACTGATCAATGTGGACAAGTTTTAGTCAACCTCTCTGTCCTTCAGAGAGGCATCTGGGATGTTCTTCTGGTGTCTTGTGGTTAACAAGTTACTTCAATTACCAGTCAGCCTGGAATTGTAATCAGCTCTTCTGTATAGTACTGGGAATTTGGAAAGGAAGCTAATCAGGAAAACTAGAGAGAATACTTTTCTCTATTGTACTAAATACTTTTTCCTGCTCGAATTTCTGTTTTTCTTAATCTAGAAACAGACATCAAGCTAATAAGTAGTTACACAAGGAACAGTGTCTAATCAGATAAATCTTCAAAAGTGCTTGGGTAGAAGAGATTTAGTGTTTTTTCTTGTTTGTTTTTGAGGAACAAATAGAATCTTTCATAACTCCAGGTATTTGATAATCTGCATAGAAAGTTAGTTGTATGGATGTGGAAAATACACATCTCTTCATGTGAAAAGCTGCTTTGATTTGAGCCTACTGCATAGAATTACAAATGAAAGAATATAGGTGTTACCTGGACCTGTAGGTTTAAGTACACACAGGACTGTGTAACTTAAGTATTAGATTACCATTTTTTCAGGAAGTAATACTAATAGGTTTGAGCTGTGAGTGGTGAAGTAGTTGGGCTGGTATTTTTGTTTCATCCTGCTTTCCCTTTTCAGCATTCATTAATGACTGTTTTCCCTTATCTGTGGTGCTGTTTTTTCTGTTAGTGTTTTCTGGCACTGTCATAGTTGGTTTGGATGAAGTGGGGGCACTTGGACCTGAAGGAATGCAAGGACCCTTAGGAGTCCAAAGATTGAGTTTCTAAATAACTCTTCCATAGCTGGAAATTGGGGGGGGGGGGGGGGGGGCTAGGGAGGGCTATCAACAAAAACACTTTAAGTTACTTTTCCCTTCATTTCTTAAGTTCTAATAGTGATCACATTTGACAAGACACAGAAAAGATATTGTAGCTTTAGGCTTCAGGTATTTTAGTAGCTGGGGGCTCATCCTGCTAATGCCTTGTCCATGCTATAGGACAGACTAGATTATATTACATAAAAATGGAAAGGAAGAGTTTGTGTTCCCTGAATTCCATTTAAAATTTGCTGTCTTGTTTGTAAGAGCTCTCATATGTTAAGAGGAAAATGACTGGGAACAAACTATTTCTCTTAAAACTGCTAATGATCTTCACATATGTGAAGGCTTTTCTCTCAATAGATGATCCCTGAGTGATACCCAGATCTGTTCTCTGTTGTTTTAGTACGGTGAAGGAAGTATCTGTTTGCTTTGAAGATGGGATTCTCTGCAATATACTGATACATTTCTTTCTAGTAAACACAAGAGATGTGGAAATATAAGGATGCATAATGAAGTTAAAATAGGATTTTTAATCTTAGTTAAATAAGAACTAAGTTCTTATAAGAACTTATTTCTTATAAGTTTTAATCTTAGTTAAATAAGAAGATAGGCATGAAACGCAGTTTCTTGCTTATGTTAAAGCATAATGGTGTGGGTTTTAGGGGAATAAAACTAACTGGGTGTCTGATCTTTAGGTAAATGAGTTATGGATACTGATTGTCCTGATTGACATGGCTAATATTATACATCTGTAAAAGCACTTCAGATCTGTTTTTTGTGTTGAATGGTAAGGACTCTCTTCTGCTTTTGAGATATATATTTTTTTTTTTAAATATCTGATCCTCTGCTTTCATTGAAGGGGAGGGGAAGTCCTTGTTGATGCAAGTTTTTGTGGTGTTTTTAAACATAAGCAGTCCTTTCTTGATGCGGGGCTAGCCTAAAGCAATAGGATTTATTCACCTGTTAAGTTAAATGAAGATAGTGGAGAACTACTCCTTCAGGATAAGAAGTAGGGTGCGTCTTGACCACATCTTCAGAAAATGAAGATAGAGATATATAGGTATCTGTGGTGTTATTTTTGTGGTTCCCACAATACAGACCTACTACTTCGTTAAACACTTTTCTGAAGATTATCTCTTTTTTCTAAAGAATAAGAAAATCGTTCTTGTAGCTGAAGCTTGATTATTCAAAGCCTATGCATTAATTGCATAAAGGAATAAATTTCCTTCACATGAGAATTAAGATGATGGTTTACATTTGGCTGAAGCTAGAATAAGTCCCGCTGAATTTTTCTGGGCTGATTGGTCTGTCAGAAGCTAGAATTAAGCAATTCTCCAACTGTATGAAATTAATACCTGCCAGAGGATGTGTTCCTTCTGCATAGGGTAGAACTGATCAGAGAAATAACTTAAAAACTTCTAGGGATTTTTATGTGCCTCTGCCACTATGATGCATGCTTATTTTTTACTGAAAAACATGCCAAGGTGTGTTTTCAATTATCTAATTCCAGTCACTTAATTGAAGTAATAGTGCTAGAGGGTCAGTTTTGCTGTTTCATATTTAGGAAGTGATTTGTTAGAGAAGATAAGATGATTGAAGCTAGGTAGTGAATGTGGTCTTCTCTTCATAGTTTCAAGACAAAAATGATTTAGGTATCTTGCTTTTTCAAATAATTCCCAAATCCTGAAATTATCATAACAAGTGTTCTAAGCAGGCCTAAAATCACAGTTCAGAAATGTCAGAACTTAATGCTTTTTTAGAGCGTTTTAACACTTTAGAGTGTTAATCAGAGCTGAGGTGAATCGGATGTCCTCTTGAAGGCTCCATCATGCTGTGTTGCGGTGATATGTATGCTTGTCATATACTCTAATTTTTCAAGCTAGCCAGGCAAGGTGGGAAGCTCTTGACAGCTCTGATGGATGCCTGGGTTGTGGTGGTGGGTAGACTTTGAGAGAAATTGTCTCATAAGCTTAGAATTGGTATAATCTCTTTAGTTCTTGCAGACTTGAGTCTTGTGCTCCTCTCAGCTCCTTTTTTCTTCTACCCATAAGTAGGCTAATTTAGGAAGGGAATAAAAATCCATGGAAAGCTTAACTATTCACTTACACTACTGTGTTCTCCCTCCTACCCCACCGTGATAAAAGTAGATAGTGAGTTTGAGTTGAGCAATGGTAACAAGTTCTATGAGCGTATTTCTTGATAGACTGGCTCTATTTCATGATATGGCTCCCTTAAGTAAAATGTATGTCACAAAATAAATTCAGCTTAGTCACTGGCGCGTGCTCCTCAAGCTGTGGCAAAGCCTCCTTTTCAGCTGTGTCTCATGTTCTGCTGGGAGATGTGCTTATTCTGAGAGTGCTTCATTATTTTTTGTTCTATATCATGAAATTGTTGCCAGTGTTTTCCTAAATGCAGCATTATAAACATCTTGTGACAGATTATTTGCATGGCAAAACTAGCTGTGGAGAATGTAATCAATTTGTTCCCTGAATTGGTAGTTTTCCAACCTTTTCACTTCCTTCCCTTCCCACCCCCTCCATAGATCTCAAATTTGTGCATATATGGGAGCTGTCACAGAGTTTAAGCTTTGCGCTTTGCCTTTGACTTGATAGAAGAAAAGTATTTTCTTGCAAAAGCAGTATTTCCGTATGTCAAGGCAGCTCTCTTGCATCCTCGTTATTTGCTCAAGTAAGCTATGTAAGATATTCTGTTTATTTGACCCTGTTAGTCTTATGGGAGCAGGGTTAAATCTTAACACTAAAACCAGTCAAACCTTAAAGCAAAAAGACTATACCATAGTCATGCTGTGACAGTCTTTCTATGGCAGAGTAGAGCACCTGCTTTATTTGTTGTTGAGGAATGTATTACTAGCTTGTCACGAACAAGCTGTGTCAGTGGGAGAAATCAATTTTTAATTTTGAATAGTCTCTCCTTTAAAAAAAACCCAGAAGTCTCCTCCAATTTGTTTATAAATACAACATATTGCATAAATAACTTTGTTCTTTTGGTTGCTGCTAATTGAAAAAATGTAAGAGCTTGCAGAGTTACTTAGAATTCTGTGAGTAAATGTTTTGCCGTTGACTTATAGACCCGATTGTGGTTGTACTTAAACTAGATGACAAATGAGTTCTTTGCAAGTAGGTCTGCTGTAAGCTGTGGTTGCACTAGTACTTATGGAATGGTTTGGTACATACTGTGATGTTGAGTTATTGAGAAGTCAGGGGAAAAAAGTGATGTATAATGATTAGTCTGTCTTTCTGGTGGCGCATATCCTGGAAGCGCAGTGACATACAGACAACCTGTGCTGTGCAGTCTCTCATGACAGTTCATTGCTACTTCCTAATAGTTGTTGAGAACAAAATTGTCAACTGTGAGCTCAGTTCCAATAACAGTTATTCATTTTGGGCAGCAATTCTTCACTTCAGAACTTGAGAGAAACTGGAACACATCCTCCTGCTATTTACCCCAGGATAATGCTGTTGAAATGGTGGGGAATTCTTCAGACACAGCCCTGAATTATTTCAACTGCAAGTGACTCAAACCTTGCGCTCACTTCCCAGAACAGTGCTCATACTAGATGATGGTGCAAACTTTGTTCAAGTGGTAACGTGTGCACCACAATTATGTGACAACCTCTTAAAGGACTAACATTTTTGGTCACTGTGATTGTTAACCATTGATAGTTTCTGGCTGAGATGAGGAATGCAAGGTGCTTCTGGCACGTGCAGTTATTCCACCCTATGCATTCCTATTCCGTTGTGGGTTAATTTGATGCAAGTCTCTTCTTCCTTGAAAACCTGTTTCGGAAGCAGTTCTGTCAAAATGGCTGTAAATCCTTGGTTTTGCCTGTCCTGTAAGCCTGACTTATTCTTTACTTTTCATCTTTTGATTTGCACAGTTTATGGCAATGTCTGAGATAACAAACTTTATTTTGCAATTAGGGGTTTGCATTTCCATATCTAATCCACTAGGTTTAAATAATCCCTAGTGAGTAGACTAGTATTTGGGATCACTACGTGCGCTTAGATACTGTGTTTTACATTAGCATGGCAATACAGCTGAGAAGGGGGCAAGTGGCCAGCTGGGTGCCTACCTAGTTGTACCTACAGAGGTTCTGAAGTAACTAAACCAGCATGATTTTCCAGGTACTGTGGACTTCAAGTTTTTTATCAAGGAAGCTGCCTTTCTTACGATGCAGTGCTTCATAACAAGCACCTTTTCCAGTTTATCTCACCTTAAATTGAAGTTTGCAAGCTATAGCTTTCATCTAATGAATGGATTATTTTTATTAGAGCTGATTATGCTGTAACTTCAGTGTTTAATATGCCCTTCCATGTGGATGAAGACAGTACATCAATTTGTCATTCTTTGGTGACAGGCTTTATGCAAAAACACTTCAAGTGATCCAGTATGACAATTCACATAACAAAGCCCTCAAATATCAGAGATGAAAGCCTGGTTATCTAGTCTGTCACTTTGCTAATTTGTTGGTTCAATGCATGTGTCTTTGGATCCTTTTTGGTCAGGTAAAGAGTATTGTTCAATACAAGGTGTTTTTTACTTTTTCTTACTTACCTGAAACATTAAAAATAAGTAACTTCTTCATCCTAGAAGGGTAACCTGTATTTTAGTTCAGTCTACCTGCACATCCCTTCTGTTTGAAGTATGGCCACAGGGCATTGACATCCCTTAGATGAGTCCTTGGGAGCAAATCTTGTCTCTGAGGCAAGAACTGTTCAGCTGTGGAATATTCCAATTTGGGGCCTCTGCTGGCTCATGTAACAGGGACTGTAGGGTAGGAATTAATGCTCATACAGACCTTCTCGATTTAAGTACTTGCTTCCTCTTTAGGCTAATACGTACAGCCTGTATTCACTGTTCAACTCTGATCTGCTGTGGTGCTTCAGAAAAGAGAAAGTGACCCTTGAGACAACTAAAGGTTGAAATGTTTTTCAGCCCGGGATCATATCAGTAATGGATTGACAATAGTCAAATTGCAGCAAAAGACTGAGAAATGGTGGTGAGTACTTGGTGGAAAGCTGGACATAAAATCTTTGTCCACTTTGTGTCCAGCAAAACTGACACATCACAAGGAAGCTTTTCTCTGTTTTGAAAGATGGAGGAATTTGGTGTCTGTTATTAATTCAAGTTCTTGTAGCTGAAGTATAGAATTCACTAAAATAATAAAATACAGCTATTTGTAGAAAGCCAAGGTATCAAATTCTACGGTATGACTGGGGAACATTTATGTGGCTAATGGTGACCAAAGTTGTCTGGCTTCAAGAATTCTGTGTTCTCAGTGGCAGAAAAAGGTCAGCAGGACATGTGCTTTTGGATGTGGAGTTTGGTAGTCTGTGGAAGTCTGGGAAAATGTGGATGAATAAAAGCAATTAATAGTTAATGGGCTTTGTAAGATCTAGGCTGGTATGGTAATATTTATGTCTTCGTTATACAATTAATATTTCCCAACTTATCTGTAAATAACATATGGAAAGGGGGGATGAATTAAAAAATTAACTGGCTGATTTTTTTTTTGAAAACTTCTACTTTCTTTTCAAGTTATTAAAACTTAATTGCTCTGTCTATATTAGGTTTACGATTATCAGATTCTCAGGGGATTTATGGTTCTATCCAGAGCTTGACAGACAAACTCCACAGTTCAGTAGACAGAGTTAATAGGTTTAGTAAATATTAATAAAATAAATCTATTGTACAACTAAATCTTTAGGGAAATTACTCTGGTGGTTTAATTTTAAAAAAGAAACATGATCTTGATGATTTTGTGGAGTCTTCTTATTAAAATTATTTTTAGTAATTGAAGTGGGTATCATATTTATTAGATAAACTTTAATAAAAATTTAAGATGTACACATGGGGTAAACTGATAGGGAACCAAGTGGTGTGTTTTTAAAACTCTGGAAAAAAAAGTCTTTGAAAATTAGTGTTCACTTCAGGGAATGGTGTTTATTTGACCAGAAAAGAGAAGTTTGCCTGGGGCTTTCTTACATAGACCTCTATATATTCTTGCCTTACAAAAAGAAAAAAAGTAAAAATACAGGAAACCATCATGAAAGCAAATCAAATGTTGTGTCCAGCTTTTCAGTTGAGTGGGTACCAGCATCTCTGGGCAACAGTTATGCAGTGTCAATAAGACTCTTTTCAGTTCTTTCTAGAATTAGAAAAAAAAAAGTCAGATGATGAGCAGTGCAGCCTCAGAGCTACTCTTGCTTCCTGAGCTACCTGTGGATGTCAAGGAAATGTCAATTTTCTCTGACTGTGTATGGGAATAAAACATTTGAGTTGTTGGGAGTACAATCAGCAACATTAAAATTTTGCTGGTTTTGGATGCAGAGATGCTTCTGAGCTTACCTGATATGCCATTGTGACCTCTACATGCATTATGTGATGTAGTCATTCCTAGCAGTGGCAATTGCCAACAAATACATGTCACTTTTAATGTGGTTTTTTGGTGCTTTTGAATATGCAAGGAATAAACAAGTCTGCAATAGAGGAAAGGGATAGAAGGGATTATTTCTGGGAGTCTGGCAGGATATAGAGTATCTGGAAGAAGATGCTCTTTCCTCTGTGGTTCGTTACCTGCTGTTAGCAGTTTTACTGGAATTTTTGTTGTTGGTGGACAGAGTGTTTTGGACAAGCCAAGTAATGACAGTGGAGAAATCCAGTGTGCTGGTTTTGGAAGGGGGAAAAGGCAGCAGATTGTTTAGTTTATTTGATGCTTTATTTGTATTATGGAAGCATGTGAAGATAAGAAAAGGAAATTATTTAACTACTTGAGGTTGCAAATAAAATAGACCCTGTGACAGGTTATTTGACTCATGGTTTGTCTAGCACCCAGGAGCCACATGAACCTTCAATAAGGAAATCTGCAAATCGGAGGGATTATTCTGGCAAAAACATTAGAAAGTATGGTTGCCAAGAATGAGTCATTCCTGTTTGTCAATATACTAGGAGAGTGCTGTGCTTAAGGAAATAAAAAGTTGTTGCTGTGGCTGTTGTACGGAAGTGTAATGGAATGACTAATCTCCCAAGAGCAATATAGATCTTCAACATAACTTTTTGTGCTGATCACCTGCAGGAAATTCTCAAACTAAATACTATTCAAAAAGCATCTTAAACTGAATGGTAGGGTCGTGTAGGACCAAACATGCATCTTGCACATCTCTTACCCTTATAAAGAGGTGAAGTGCTCTACTCATGCTGCCTTAACCTCTGCACTGGGAACTTAGATCACTGACAGGCAAGGTAACTAACTGCTGTGTATTGCTTTCGCAGTGAGCATAAAGTCCTGGAGTGCCTCTGCTTTTCAATTCCAGCAACATCTACCAAAAAATGGCCGAGTTCCTTATTGGGATTTTTGGCTATTAATATGCATACTGCCATTATTGCAGTCATTAGTATTCTAACACTTTTTTAAATGGAGGGAAGCTTGTTATGTGTGTGTGCTTAACAGAAGCCTGGTATTAATGCAGACTGAAGTAGACTGCATATTTTAAGGATTATCCAGGTTATTTAGCCTATTTAAAAAAAAAGAGGTTTTTGTATTCCAATAAAGCATCACATAGAAATATATTCTGCTGGAAAAATTGCCAGTGCTGTTTTAAGACCATGTCTACTGCCTCATAAATGCAGTTTCAATAGTCTTGAGTTTGGGTTCACATGTACAAATGGCTGGTTACAATAGTCCTTTCCATTAAGCATTTTAGAACACATGATGCCTTATGAGCAAAGGTTAACTAGGGCCTGAAGGAAGCTCGGAGCAGGAAAGTACGGATGTATTTGTAGCAATGAGGACCACTGGCCAACCTCAGAATTATTACTACTACATCTTACTTAAAGGTAGACTCTCTGTTGCCCAGCTCTTCCAGTGTCTTCTAAAAGATCATGTTCTGCCCTACCCAATTTCAGTATTCAAAGTCATTGTGGCTAAATCCCGTATTCCCACATGATAGAATTTCAGTTCACGTAGTCAGAAAGGTAGCCTGTATGATATAAGAATGAATATTTTTGTTAGTTGTGAATATTGTTACCCTAACTGTGTGTTACTCTATGCTGGAATTAGTGCTCTGAAAATCTTTATGGTAGTGCATTTGTATAGAATTTTTTTAGTAGGTAAACATAATCATTTTGTCAGATAGTGGAATAAGCTTTGGGATGAATGCAGTACCTGGCGCTTTAGGAGGCTGGGATAAATGAGGTCTCAGCATCCCTGTGAGTTTCAAAGGTCTTGGATACATTCGTTGCCCCAGGTAAAGCATTTATTGGCTTCAGCTGGGAGAAGGCTTTTTGTGGATTTTGTTTTTTATCTAAAGTATCGAATTGCTGAAACTGTTTGTTACATGATGTTAAGAGTATATAACTTTAACACTGTTTCAGTGAGTAATTACAGTTTGGGAGCTCTCCATAGATTCTCATCAGTACTGGAATTTAAGGATTATTAAGAGTTGTGTGATGTGATTTGGAACTTGACATTGGGGTCCGGTATCAGGACAGCTCTTATGAAATAGCCTTGGATGAACTGTTTCATCACTGAACCAAATGTCTCTCAGCTCCATCCCCCTCAAACACACTGCCTGGGATTGTTGTTTCTTGTGTATCTATGAAAACAAAAACATGCTGCATTGTCAACTGAACATGTCATCTTTCATATTTGCAGCTGGTCTGAAATATCAGTGCTGACTGGGTACTGTAGCTGGTGAAGAAATCACCCAACTATTGTAGGATGTGATGGCAAATGTCACTTTAATGTCCTCCTAATGTCATCTTATGTAGTATTAAATAGGACTATATTTAACAAAGGCCATTCTTCTATTCCTGTGCACCTTGGAGGTTCTTGGAATGCTGAAGGTTTTACTATATCTTTTTAAAACTATCTTAGTTAATAAAATAACTAGGGAACAGTTGAGCAGAGGAACTCGCTTCATTTGAGCTGCAAGGAGGCGGCCGGTGGCCGTGCTACCCTCGTTCTTGCTTGTGACCTTTTCAACATCTATGTAGGGATGTTGCAAGGCCAGACCGTCTGCAGGCAGCACCTCTCCGAAGGGGCTGTCAGGAGACCTGTGTGTGTTGCTGCACTTCACCCTTCCCCAAAGATACAGCCTGTGCCAAGTAGGTAACGCTACTTAAGGGAGCCAAGTAACATAAAATATTCTCGGGCTGCTGACTGATGTTCAGGAAGATCTTGATGCCCTGTATCATCATCTTTTATAAACACTAAACTTGATATGTTTTTCTTGTTTTAA
The DNA here is from genome assembly GCF_964106895.1 of Numenius arquata. Lineage (NCBI taxonomy): Eukaryota > Metazoa > Chordata > Aves > Charadriiformes > Scolopacidae > Numenius > Numenius arquata. The sequence continues at coordinate 119,528,583 of NC_133576.1, forward strand.
ATCCCTGTTGACAAGGCTTCAGGCCCTTTAGCAGCCTCCAGACATGCACTTCTATCTTTAAACCTAGGCTCTTCTGAGCAGGTGAAGCTGTGATGTAGTAACAAGGATTTTTTTAAAAAATATGCACAAAAATTCATTGAATTTAACTTGGAACTGAAGTAAAAATCAGCAGAAACAGTGTCAATTTTACTGCGGCTTCTGGACTAGCTGTGGTGAGCTAGTCCATACAGCCAGGCATAACTCTCTTCTTGAGACAGGGATGGTCAGGAGGTGGGCAGTGGCTGTGCCCTTCTGCTGGTTCTTCATGTGCCATGTGGCGAGGGATGGGCTGGAGGAAACGGTTGCCTTGTGCCCAGTTTTAAGGGTGGAACTGGGGTGGAAAGAGGGATTCAGGTCTGTGCCACATCCTGTTTGCTGTTGCTCACACATGTGCTGCCAGTTGAAGTAAAATTGCTCCTAGAAAGCTTGTTTGTATTGGCTTTTTCAGAGCTTTTTGGTTTTGTCCCCTTCTTGCTCATTAATCTTCTGTACTTGATTTGTACCTGTACTTTGCAGGACAAAAAGTTTGTGCCTTTTGGTACTTTGAAAATAAGTAATAATATTGAGCATGAATTGGCCTTGGTAGAACTCTATTAGAAAATTCTCTCTTCGGATTCCTTACCTGTTAAAGCTGGACAATCTTAAAGTATTTACCCAATGTTATTGCTCTTTAGTATTAATTTTGTAATCAAATAGCAGCGGAAGAACTTGCATTGTGACCAGATCTTATTTGAGCAAAATTAACAAGTTGGTTCAACAGGCTGGCTTGCATAGAACCAGTCAGATAATTTTGCCGTGCTTTTTTCATTTCATGATCTAATGCTTAGCAGATAGTTCAGCTATGGGTCCTGTATCAGCTGAGCAAGTATATAGCTATCTGGTTTTCTAGTATTTGAGTGTAACACTAATTACTTCAGTTCTTGTAATTTTTTTACATGCTCTGCCAATGTCAGTGTTTTGGATGGCTCTCCTGTCACTCTCCTTAAATTTTTGAGAGTTATTTGATCCTATAGATCTGGCAAGCATTCAGTTCATAAAGATCTCTCCTTAGGTAGCAGGAATGCTTTCTGGCATGCCTCTACTTTAGCACTGTAATTGATGGGTTTCAAAAACTGTAATCCAAGGTAAACATTTTCAGTCCTGTTACTGTCCTCTCCTTGAAAGCTAAGCGATGGAGCTCTTGCTTTTAGCTTTGGGGCATGAGGGGAAAATACAATTTCTGATATCTTTGCTGTTCCAGCTTTCCCATCTCCGCTTCTTCCTCTAGTAGCCTTCTGTCTGGTGTTTTCCAGATGCAGGAGTGTCCAGACTCTTGTCCTTCAGGGTATGCTCAGTGTCTTATTTGCTCAGAGTGTTCCTCAGCCTTTACCTACTCTTGTGGCAGCTCTTAAGCAATTAGGGCACTGTTTTGTCTTAAACATAAGTGTTGTCAGACTTGAGTGCCGCCTTTCCAGTTGCTTGCTGAAGGGGCTAACTCAGGCAGGAGAATGTTGACTCTCTGTCTGCTTGCTGGGCTCTGTTTTATTAGAAGCCCTGAGAGGGCACAGATGGGACTGAGGCCAGGAACGAAGAGGCCAGAACAGCCTGTTGCACCCTGCCTGCTCCCTTGGGCAGCTGCTGAAGGGCAGGAAGCCTGAACTAATTCTTTAATGAGTCAAAGAGACGTTCTGGGACAGTAAATGAGCTCAGGAGCCCTTATAGCAGTCCCAGTTGGATGTGAACAGTCAACAAATGTGTATGTTCCCCACTTCCAAGAGGCTGTTGGGAAAGAGGTAAGGTCATGGGAGTACAGCTTATATCAGATCCTTTTGAAAACATCTTTGTGTGTTGCTTTATTGCCTAGTCAGCCATGGGTAAAAAGGAAAAAATATATAATCCAAGGAGTGTGTGTAACTTCTGATGCTTGTCATGCTTTAAACATAGAAGTAAAAATCTCAAAGGGTATTTCAAGAGCTGTAAGTTCTCTCATATTTCTGTTCAATACCTGTATTGTGTCTAAATCAGAACCAGGGCTTTAAGAAAACAACTTGGGTTAAAAGCAATCTGTTCCTTAAAAGCCAGTTTTATTACAGAGCTTGCCTGTGCTAATCAGCCGCTCTGGAACTTTCTCGGCTTCACTTAGAGAAACAGATTTGATAGCGCACGAGCACTTGAAAGGAAGACTAATATGACAGGTTGGCTTGTTGCATGCGTGGGACTGCCTTGAGTAGCTTTGAGTTTATAGTTTGCTGTTTGGCTTAATGCTCAAAGCAGTTTCCTTTTACTTAAGTACTAGAATAACTTTGGCTATGGACTCTGACAGCGGTATGGCCTCTGTTACTTACACTAGCATGCAACTGAGCTATTAACTACACAGATGCTAATAGTGATTTTTTTTGTTTTTTAAATGGGGATTTTGGAGAGGAAACTGAGAGTGGAAGACTAAAAATAATTGAAGCTTTGGCTTTCCCTGGCTCTTTTAATTTTATTGGTCTGTAGAGAGGGAAATTCTGTCCTTCCAACTTTATTTTGATGTCTTACAGATTGATTTTACCTTATACGCAAAGGTAAAACCAAAACTACTGCTTTTCCAGACTACAGATGTAACATGACTTGAAAATACTAAATGATTTTTTCATTGTGAACACTGTTTCTGGAACGTGCTTGTGTCTGTACTGGCAAGATACTGCAGCATGAAAAAATCATGTTGATGCAGTCCTGTCAAATCAATCCTTGTACAAATCAATCTACTCGGAACTATGTATTTCCTGTGTATAACATTCTTTCGGAGAAAAGATGTGTTCTGTCATCCAGTCTATATTTCATTGTGGCCAGTGTTCAGTCTTTATGTTTACAAATATGGATTCCTTATTTGCTAGCAATGATAATATTCCTTCACTGTAGTCTTGGCTACATTGCTGGCTGTTCTTTCTGTCTCCCTTTCAGAAAAAGTTGTTCTAATCTCACTGAATCAGAATGGTTATATTTTATATCTGTCAAACAGGGTATAACAATAGCGATAATATACATAAAAATTACTTTATGGTTTTTTTAATACACATGAAAAAGTCAGTATCTCCAAGATCTGGGTCTATAAAACACCCTACATGCATATAAAGATAAAACGCCACTATTTTTTTCTGGAAATAGATTGTAGTCTCACAAAACAGTGTCACTTCCTTGGCTGATTCTCCTCAGCAGTTTGTGGGCATCTGAGTGTGCTAACAACTTGAAACACAGAAGCATATGGATAAGACACTGTAACGCAGTTTTGTATCTTCATGATCTGAAGTAGAAGGTTGTGGTATCTTCTTGATATGAAGATTTACCCAATGATCTGAAAGATTGGCTTTTATCTTTTGGAAATTACTTGGTAGAAACATAAATTTCTTGGAGGTCTGAAAAAGAGCTTGTTCCTGCTCCGGAAAAGCTGGACTGTTATACTAAAAATTGAAAAAGCAATTGGGACTTGTTTGACAAAAGTAGAAGGAAGTAAAAGGCCTATTCTGTTGAATGAATTGAATAAAGCTACAATATCAAAATATAAAGACACTGAGGCATTCTATCTTGTTAGCAAAACTGACTGCTTCCCCTTGGCAAAGTAAAGTTGCTTTTAATAATTACTCAGATGCGTTAGTGCCCAGAACAAGCATTTCTTTCTTATCCTTTCTGTAGCATGAGATGTGAACTACCTTACGTGTACCATAAACTGTTCTGTGGTCTAACATCTAATAAGTATTGGAAGCAATAGAGAGACTGTCCTGTGTAGAGCACTTGCGGAGTGAACGAATATCATGTAATAAGCCTAATCCTGTTCTTAGTGTGAAGAGAAAAGGATTTTATCTATGCTATTTGAAATCCCTTGTCTTCCTAGGGTACACATGTTTCTTGCTTAAGTTAGAAATGCTAAAAAATAATGTCTAACTGAACAAATGTGGCATTGTCTTTCATAGCATTTGAAGAATGTGTGATGATGATGAATTGTCCCTTTGACTGCAGTTGTTTTCTGCAGTTGTTTCTTATGCTGCAAGCTTTGCCCTCTGAGAACTCAAAGAAGGGTTGCAAAAGGCTCGTGTCTTTCAAGATGGTGCCTTTGCAAGTCATGTTGCACTCAGTGACCACTTAAGATGCAGTTCTTTAGGCTGAGAATGCTGACACTTTTGTCACTTTTCTTAATTTCTAAGAAATAAGTCTCATATTTTAGTGAGGCTTTACAGTGAAGGTTGGCATTTTGAAGATGCCGCTCCCATGGTTATTGTCTGTCTCTAACGTGAGGGTAAAGTACTGTTGCAGGAAATTGGAGGTTTTATTTCAAAATGCTAAAATGCTAGGGCTGCCACTTCTGGCAGCACACACTGCCATGATACTTAATCTGCAAACCAGGAGATGATGGATTAGTGATATCTTGAACAAATCAGTTTTACTTCATTTGGAAAAAGCCTGTCTTTTCTCCTACTTCTCCTCTCCCTCTCCCACCTGAGCCCCCAGCTCAAGGGTTGCAGGGGAACTTCTTGCATAGTCCTTAATGAAGACACCACTTCCCTTCACTGTGAGCCTTACCTTTAGCATGCAGCCATCTGGCATTCTGTATTGTTTGACTTGAACACTCAACCATGTACTTTTCAAGTGGTCAGCTGTTTGGTGCTGTGCTTCACAGTGATCTCTAACTACCTACAAGCTTTATACAGCATATGTCTTTGAGTTGGTATACCTGACTGGCATATTTGGAGATTGTTTGATCACAGAAAAAAACAAAGCTTGCAAAAGAGCCTTTTCATTTTCTTTTTAAACTACATGGAACATGCTTGGAGATAAATGTACTGCTGACAGAACAGAGGTTCCTTCAGGGTATGCTCTCTTCCCTATTTACCAAATTCCCTGGCTGCTGTATAATCAGTTTGTTACAGAACTGAAAACATCCTTGAGTAATTATCTACAGCTCTTGTTATAGCTCTTGATGGTCCAATTCATCTGGACTTTCAGCTGCCACTGGAGACATAAAAGTGCTGATATGATCTGTTTATCTAATTTTTGAAGGCAGGATTTGGTCTGTGTGTGATAACCTGAGATTTGCTATGCAGATTAAGGACTCTTTGTATATAGACGTTTTAGATTACTTGGCTTATGGTGAAGGAATTTCAGGCAAAGTTAGATTCAAAGCTATGAAAATGATCTGAGTGAGGCCATCTATTATCTCTGGGTCCTCCATATGATATTTTTCTTGGCATGGTAGGAGACCATATTCATCAAGAAAAACGATGATACAAGTACTGCTGTGTAGAAGCAGTGACAGTTGTTTGACAAGTTTTAGGAATCGGTTCTTGTCTTGCCTTAGACTTTTAGTAATATTTGCACTTACTGTATAACAATATTCACTTAATGTTTTATATATTGTAGTTCTATTAATGTTACAGTGAACTTATTCCCATAAATAGGTTGTGATGAGCAGATGACATGTTGCTGGGGTTGTTGGTGTGTAACTCTGGTATCTGAGCTTACTAAATACTTCGGTAAGAGAAATGCTTAGAGTGGCTTTATCAACTTTTACGGAGTCTTGTGGGAAGTCAGATGATGACCTTAGTAACATCTTTTGGAAAAATTATCTATTCATACTACTCAGAATTAAATTGAAGTTTCCAGGGACTTTGTTGAGGAATCTTGTTGGGAATAACTTAGAAACTGCAGGCTTTCTATCTGGTACCTGCAGAAATGGTTTAGAATAGTGTTTCACAGTTACTGTACATACAAGCTCCTACTCTCACTAGACTCTGAGAATTTTAAATTATTTTGGCACTCCTGGTCAGAGGAATCTGGGATTAAATGGTCAGCCTCAAGTTTTGTCAGTCATGGTAATTTTATATTAGAAATGGAATAGGGGACAGTTATACCTTTCAGCCTTTCTTTGGAGGTTTTTTTCAAAGTGGTGATGTCAAGTGGGGGGGTGGGACTTACAAGATCAAGTTAGTGTTTATCAGTGTGAAGTGTCATTAGCGTGCTTACATAGTGCCTGTATGTCTTCAAATCAGCAAGTGACACAGGCTGAGCACTGCAGTAATACCGAGCGACAGCTGTTGATGAGCCTGGGTGGTGGGTTTTTTTGTTGTTAAAATTTTATCTTACTGAAAAGAGTAAACTGAAAGTAGTCAGCTGATCTTCTCCCATGATCCATTTGTTGAGTAGTTTTGTGTGCACAGGTTGAATTTGAAGTGAATCATATATTTTTGAAGTATTCTAGGCTTCCTAAAGTGGGAGATGGGGGTAGCATTTCTTTTGAAATGCGAAGTAGCAAAGTATTCATAGATATGGACTCTTTAGCTTTCAAATGTTCTTCTGGCTCTGGAACTGAGGAATGTCCTTGTATTCCGTTCTTGTGAAGGAACGGACAGACTCTTAAAAGTGGGTTTTAGAAATGTGTAATTTTCAGAGGTATCTCTTTATAACACTGTTTTAGTTAGCTAAAAACCAAAACAGCCTCACTGCTAATATTTCTGCTTTTGACTTTACAGGAACGTTACAGATGATGGGTTTTCATATGGAGCTGTGTAGTTAGTCTCTTTGCATATTATTGAGATATTTTGGTGTATAAGTTTCTTTTCTTAGAGTCATTTTAGTCTAATTTCTCCTATTGACTCTTCTGCCATAATTCCCATAGATCATAGGCACCAATATTACTGCTGTTCCTTCAGATACATTCATCTTGTGAGACACCTCAAAGTCTCTCATGATTCAGAACTTGTATGAGCCCTTGATAACACATTCCTGCTTTTCGACTCCTTTATCCTCACGTCTTCTAAAAGAAGATATAGAAAGATGGGTTTTTTCTGATTTTAGGCAGCCTTCTATTGTTCACACTCAAATAGGTAACGAGAGGACTAGTCCTGCATTACTTGATCGAGCTGTGCAGCAGCCCTCATCTAATGCTATGTACATTTGTTGGCTTTTCTATGGCAAAGCTGATTTAATCAGTATGTTCCTCACCTGATTTCCCCTGCAACTACACAAGAGGGTCTGATAGTACATATGGACTGAAAGGTCTGGAAGCAAGAACTCCTTACAGCTTTATAGCTTCAGCAGAAGGAACAAAAAAGTATGTAGAGCCAAACACTTTAAGTTCAGTGGCAGAACAACTTTGAAAACAAAAATCATGATGTGTTATCTCCTGGGTACGCTTCTCACATTGTCACACCCTGAATCAAATCCTCTGGATGTGAACAAGAGTTGGACCATGTGAGTGGAACTGTAGGTTAACTGTTGCACATTCTTATATCTCCGGATCTGAATACTGCTGCAGTATTTTAAAGTAAAATTCTGGGTTTCTTTCTTGCCCCTTTGCATTGTCATCTCTTGTGCAAAGACCCCAGAAAGTTCAAGAAGAATTAGCAACAAATCTTAATCTCATATACAACAGAAATAGCAAATTTCTTTGAGTAATTTTTCATTTATCGAGAGATGATGGAGAAGATCTGGGGCTACGTCATTAGCAATCTGTTAAAAAAATAAATCTTTCAACAGTACTTTCTTAAAGGTTTTTAGTGCTGAGCAAGCTTAAGGTTCTTTGGAAATGTGTATTGGTGTTACAGAGCGGATGCGTTGCGTTTTAGAGGTAACTTCATTGTATTTCACCATAAGTAGCTAAATAGTTCTTACCTAAAGAACAGCACTTTGTCCTTCTGCATGAAGGATGTTAATAAATGTGAGCACTCTGTCTTGAATTCTCATCTTAGTGTGGTGGTTTGTAATCTGCTGGTCACTGTCTGCAAGATGCTTTGAAGCTGGGTGTATTCAAAAACCAGTTTGGAAGTTGACTTTAAATGGGAAAGTCTTTAGTTGAAGAGGGATAATCCTTGGCTGAATATTGCTTAGCAGCCAAATGAGTTTTCAGAAGCTAACAAGCTGTGAGGCTCCCTGTGCCTGTTGGGATTTTTGGATTAGGTTTTCAAGTGATTTCTTTAGAGAATGGCCTGAGAGAAATCAGATACAGTTGAAAAGTAAAGACTCAAGATCCTATTATTGCACAGGATTGCTCAACCATGTAAACAAAAGATGGGAAACAGAAAAAGAGTAGGTAGGTCACAAGCTGAATGTGGGAGTTAAGTGTTAGCTGTGGTGAAAAAGGCGAAAGGCAGGAAAGTATGACAAAGGAATATAGTCTACTCTATTCAACACATACTGCCTCATCTGTTGTGCTGTGTAGCCAGGTGGTCAGACTAATGTCTGTTCCACTGTCAAGTTTAATTATTTTTGGCATTGTGACACAGCTTTAAGGGTAGAAGAAAGCCAAGGTAGTTTTGTGGACAGTCTTAAGAACACCCTAATTGTTGAGAAAGTATGCAAATGCTTGTCTGAAAATTTTTGTGAGTAGAACATGGTGGTCTGTGTAATTGCATTGTTGATTGTATTAGGCCATGCATATCCAAATATTAACAACTAAGTATTTCCAATCCTACTGATTTTTTGCATTTCCATTTAATTGGCCACACATAATGGCTTTTGGATCAGTTTTATGTAAGCAGGTGACACTGTACCTAGCAAGCACTACTATGTTTGAATTTGTATTTGCAACCACAATCTAACTCTAAAAGTATGCAGAAGCAGTTAAAGAATCAGCTGTTTGAAGATAAGTTGTAGGAAGTCACAAAAGAGGGGGAGCAGAGGAACCCAGTGAACAAATCCTGCAGTTGACTTCTTTCTGTGCACAAGAAGTTGTCTTTACTAGGCTTTGTGGCAATGCACTTTGCACCCTTGCTTATAACTAGGTCTTTGGAAGTTGCCTGTCTGCTTTCAGAAATTGAAGTTGTTTGCAGTCCTCATTTGAGTTTCGTGCAAAACTTGGAAGACTGGTAAAAGTGGGTATCTGTTCTGGAAATAAAGTGGTATTTCTTCCTTGGTTTCAAGAGAGGTTTCAAGGTTAGCACTTGCACATGTGCTATTTATTGTGGAAAGCACTTCCAGTGACTCTTCTGCCCAACAGGTGTTGCTCTAAATACTTGTATCGTGTTTCACCAGCTTTGGTTTAAACATTAGTTTGTCTTGCCCTTATGTTCATTATCCCTATTCTCCTATAAATTTGTTTCTGCCAGATGTCCTTACAGATCCCTCAGGTACAGCAACTAGACAATTTGAAGTGGAAGATTTCACCCAACATGTGGTGAAGCTTCTAAGTTGCAGTTAAGATACAATGGAACATTTCCCATGAAGTAGGGCTGGCAAGTGTTATCTTGGATGGGGTTATGCAATGAAGTCCTCGCTTTTCTGAAGTAATCCTTGGAAGATTGTTCGTTTCACACTGGGGGGGCAGGGGGCATAGCTGGTATTTTAGTTGAAGCCACTTTTTTCAGCATAGTAAAAGAATTGTTACATGTGATTATTCACATTATCCATACCTAGGAAGGAAACAGCGGAAGCCATAAAAAGTAAATTCTTGGATTGGTAAAATAGATTGAGCTGGCACTTCACTGTACTCCAGAACAATGAGTTAGTAGATTGGATAATTTATATCATCTTACAGACTTGGTGGTTTGGAAATGATTTATAGGATGATGGAAGAAGTTAAGTTGGAAAAGTCTTTGAACTGCTGTAGCTAGAAGTACTTGCTAAATTTATGATAAATATAGCAACAAGTAGTATATGTAGTTGACTTAGCTTATAGTTAAACTAATGTAAGTGTTAGTTTAACATCTCTTACTGTGGGAGCTTGTTCTGTGAGGATCACTTTAGCTCTTCTGTGATGGAGGAAAGACCATGGAGGAAAGACCATGCAAGACGGGTGTGGGTAATGTAGATGCCTGAGAAAGCCAGAACATAATGAGCATGTGTGTCTCGGAGGTCACAGATCCAGGGGTGAGTAGTTCTCTTTAGCTAAAGAGAAGCTTCTTGTCTACATGGTGCTATTTGTTGAGTTTTCTTCCTAAGCCCTTTTGCCTTGTGGACCGTGTATCACCACTCTATGCTTAGAATGAAAGAGGAGTGTGGTTACTGCATAAATAAAGCTTTATTTCTTTCTGCTGCTATCGTTTCAGTGACTTTGAGCCTTTCCAGGGAAAGCAGGGGAGGAAAGGGAAGAAATTTGGAGCTGATCATCTTAGAGCAATTGTCCATTTCTTCTCTGGGTATCAGCTTGTTCATAAGATAAATGTAGGGAATGGCTGTTATCCCGTAGAAGACTTTTGCACTGAAAGTTTTTGCAAGTCCTACTGATTTTTCTTCCTTGGCAAGTATCTGATACTGTTGTTCTGTAGTGGATACCAAATTGCCTCACACACTAACACTCCTTGCTGTAGCATACAAACTTCCTCAGCTCTTGTGCGAGGGAATAGGCACTATGGTGTGCTGCTGTTAAACAAAAAAAACCACCAACAGCAAAAAAACCCAAACAAAAAAAACCCCAAAGACAAGAAAAAACCAACCCCAAAACAAAAAACCCAAAGGTAACAAAAAAAAATCCCACAACCCTTAAGGTCTTGTTATATAGCCTATGGAATAATGTTTTTATTACACCATGAGGAGTCAACTCTTGTTTTCAGTGAAGTCGGCAGACCTTTTGATTTAACTTAATTCTGATTGCATTGACTTCCAAATTCCCTCTAACCATCATATGAAAATTACCAGTATTTGCTAGTTAAACTACAAAATAATAGCTTGGGAAATCCCAGAATTTGTTTATGTCAGTTTTGTTATTTAAATAGAAAGCTGGGCATAGCAGGGTGCTTTTGTGAGGCTTTAGAAAGTGAGAGTATACCAACATGCTATTAAAATGCTTGTTAAAGATCCTGAGAGTACAGTCCAGGGAGAAGACCACACAAACTCTGCTTCAGGATGTTTTCATTTTCTGCCTGTCAACAAATTATATTCTGCTATGGAGATTTATAATAGTCTATTAATAATGTTACTCAATGTTCTGGATGGAAACTATGAATACACAAAACAAAAATCTGAAAGCTTGTTTTAAGACAGTAATATAAGTAAATGATCTGCTCAAGGTTTGTATTTGTGGTTGTAACTTGTTAAAATGGAAATGGGAAAACAAACAGGAAAAGCAGATGGCATAGGTTTCTTATGGAATATACTCCTGTCTTGATTTTAACTGCAGCATAGAAACCATAACAACATTAACCCTTAAATGCATTTGTGTAAATCAGAATTGTTGATATCTTTAGATTCAACTCCAACTATGTCAAATGTGCGTAAGTAGAACAAAAATAAAAGAAAACCTAATTTCCTTAGCTTCTTCAGTTTGAGCTCTGTGGTTGACATTTTGCAATCTATTGCGATCTGATCCTATTTTAATGTTTGTTCTCTGAAGCTTTGATTTACTTGGGGGTCTTGTACGAATGGATTCTTAAGCTCTTGTGATGCTCTAATTGAACTGATAATGTTGCTGTGATGCAACAAGACAGCTTAAGTGTGTGCATATGTCCTCTACTGGCTAATAAAGTATCTGTGTTTGTTCAACTAGCCCACTGAATCAGAGCTGCTAAACCGATGGACTTTTCAGTTGATGCATGTTCTGACTTTTAAGTAAAACTGTATCTGCATTTTTAATATTTGGTGGAACTTGATCTGATAAGCCAGTACAATAAGGTCTGATTGGCAGGCACCTCTCCAGACTTCTCCAGAGCAGCTGAATGTTCTGTGTATCTAAAGGAAATCTTGAAGAAGGGAAAACCTAACTTTATTATGGATACGTGAAGTGCTTGTAATATTCTATTTTTGTCAAAACTTCTGAGATCTTTCTATTTACTCTTGATGGGTACTCAGTAAAAATGGCAGGGATATTCCACAGGTCTGAGTTTATTCAGATACTTTCTTAGGACTACTATTGATTTCTGCTCCGTCATGCTTGTTCTAGTAAAGGATTGATTTATTCTAGCTTGAAACTTACCCCTTGATGTCAAACGCAAAGTAAAAGCTAGGTATCAAAGTAGAGATTTCTACTCTAGTTATTAGTAATGAGTTGCTCAAGGAAGGATATAGCTCCCCGTGGTTTCCAAATGTTTGTTCATCTGCTTTCTTAGGAAGTCTTTATTATATACCCAGTGAGATTTAGGGATAGTTTCTCTTGCTTAATTGCACTGGCCTACAGGAGCAGTAGTTTTTTTCTTTTTCAAAACATAGCATTTGTAAGGAGTTGAAAGAAACAGAAATAATTAGTGCTTTTTTAAAAACTGTATAAGCTATTAAGTTGTAAATTAGCCATGCATATGGAAGACTATATTGAGAGCTTTACAAAATGCTGTTTAAATGAGTACCTGACTTGTAATCCTTGATTTATAGCTTTGAGGTATTACTAACCCTGTTACTAATTCTGTGACATCTTGTATGTAAGATGAGTAAGTTCAGTGACAAGGGCATGAATTGGATGAGGTTTATGTGTGGCCATAATAATAAGCTATGGAGAGACTAGTAATCTCATCTGATGAGGAACTTCACCTTTTGTAAGTCATCCTCTTGCCGTGTGGCTTTTCCTTTGGGGCAACAGATGATGGATATTGAATAACCCTCCTGAACTTGCCCCCAGGTTCTCCTCTGCTTCTGCAGAAGGGAGCAGTTGGGCCCAGCCTTTCACCTTCCTTCGGGTCAGGTGAAGCAGCAACAGGGAAATACGGATGTTTCCTCTGAAGTGCCAGGAGGGCTATAGGCAGGGGATAAGGGCAGGGACTGCCTCCCTTGGTTTGAAACAGTCAGAGAAGTTTTTAATCCTGTGGGTGGATTTGGGAGATGGATTGGGGGAAATTCTGCACTTGAGAGCAAGAAAAAGTTTTGAGCAAGACAGAGGAAGCAATAAAGAAAAACAAACGACACTCTAAGATTCCAGGGACAAGGCTTCTTGTGTTAAAATTATCTTACTGATGACATTTCCCAAACTGTGTCCCTTACGCCATCCTTGGGATTTCTGTGAATGTTGTCACTACATAGTAGTGTTGAAGTAGATAAAACAGCTTTATTCCCTCAAGATGTACTTTTGTTTTCCCTGCATCAGTATGTAGTTATTGTCTTAATCTGTAAATTTGCCTCCAGTTGGGGGCTAGTTCCTTGTTAAATCGGGGTGAGTTTGGTTTGACTGCCATACCAATGAGAGAGCCAAGAGAAAAGAAATTGCAAAGCAACTTCCCCCCTTATGAGTTTTTTCTTTTCCTTTTTTGCTCCCCTTTGTGTGAAAGTGGCCTGATTCTCCTCCTGCCTGTTTGGCCCAGGAAAACTCAATTGTTCAGGCTACCTGATCCCCCTCTTCCACTCAGAAATGTTGTCTTGGCTGCTGTTGTGTCCTCAACTTCTTCACCACCCAGAATTCTTTTTATTTCCAGTGTTTCTTGCCTACAAGCTGTTCTGCATCCTGCTTTAGAGGAGAGGTGACTTCTTTCCCCTTGTTAACTTTTTGATCTACTTGATTACTTCGTGGTAACTGGGAATCAAGGCCTCTCCCATAACAGACCTTGCCCCTGGCTCAGGAGGTCCCTGAGCTGCCAACTGCGGGGGCCCAGAGGCTCTTCTGGGAGTGCTGGTATATGCTTGGTGTGTTCTTGCACTCTTTCTGGTTGCTTTTGGCCATAGCTGTAGTCTGGTTTGAGTATAGCTATTTTTGTCTATTATTTTACTCGCTTTGTGTAAAACTGATCTAGGTGAACTTAAGAACTTTACATAGCAGATGGCTGGAAATGTTGCCATGTTTAGCAGTTTTGTTATACATTTCAGATTTGAACATATTTATCAAGTTTTATGAGAAACATGATTCAAGGCAAGCAAAAATATGTAGCCTCTAGCCCCCGCAGTGCACTCAATCTTGGTGCTGGGTGTACTGCAGTGGCTGGCTGTCTTGACAGAACTCAGATCAAGTTCACTCTTACGCATGGAAAACATGTCTAAAGTTAAATAATTATTTAATTGGGGAAGCTAGTGTACTTCTCTGAAACAAGGTGATTGTTATTTGAGCTGGAAATAAAAAGATAAAGGGAAAAAAAATCCTTTACCATTACCTTAGGAACGTGGGCATTTGAAGATCATTGATGTAATCCTATAGTAGAAATCTTTGCAAAACAAATCAACAGAAAGGTAGCACTTTTGTTGCTGGTTATTTCGGTAAAACATTATTAGAATGGTCAAAGTCCAAAGTGTTTGAGATGGTCCTGCTGTACACTGATGGAAGTGAAGTTTGGACTGGTTGTGGCTGCTGACGGCTGTGATCAGGGTGCCTTTAGCTAGGGTGAATATTGCTATTGCAGCCTCATTAGAACTCTGCCACCAAAACCCGAGCAGAGGGGAAAGGGAGAGGAACAGAAGACAATGTTGTGTTCAGAATCCAGCCCTCCTGAGGGCTGCAGTACAAGATGCCAGAGCTGCAATGGTGGCTTATGGGACCATCAGGGCTGTTGGGGTGCTGGGAAACACCGACTGGCTTTAGCATCTGAGTAGCCTTAACTTTATTGGTGCTTGGCCTCTAGTGGACATGAGAATTTGGGTTAGTGGGTGAAGTGTGGTAATAAGGGGGGGAAAAAAGGGCGGGTGTGGGAGAGGTCGTTTCCTGTAAGGCAGAAGCAATGCCTGTGGTTCTTCCTCTTGGACTGCGGAGTAGCTCTCGGTTTCCATTTGTTTGACACTCTGAATTGATTTACCTCAGCTTCTCTGGGGACTGTAGTAGTGCCCATCCGGTTGGCTCTTCTGGGTGTCTGTGGCAAGGTGTTGGGGGCTGCAGGGGCCTTGGTGAGGAGAGGCCAGGGCTGCCCCATGCGTGACATGGCTGGTTCTGCAGGGCACAGATGATGGCACCTTTAAATGATGGCCTGTTTAGGAAAGGACAAAATGCTGCACAGACGGTGAGGAGGGAAAAAAGTGAGAAACAGCCCTGCAAGCACCCAGGTCAGAGGAGTTTCCCATCATTTTATTCACAGAAAAACCTCACCTTGGTATGATATTTCTGTTCTTTAGAGTGCACAGAAACAGCTTATGAAAGCTTAGATTAAGAAATTAAGAAGCCACAGAACCAGAATTGGTACACATTGAGGTAATCTGTTCCTCGTGAACAGCAGGTGTGTAGTCCAGAGTAACTAGTTTGGCTACCTTTAGTTTTTCTCTTCTTTTTTTTTTTTTATAACATCTGTCTGTTGAACTGGAGGTGCAAATGGGAAATCCAGCACTTGGTAATGCTTTGTGGCTTTGCAAATCTCTGGAGAAATCTGGATCTATAAAACTATGAATGGGTTGCAATGAGGCATAAATATCATGCTGTCATTTCTGACGGCTATAACTCTGTTCTAGTGTTTTTTTTCTTGTTTGTATATAAAGAAGTAGTATTATTTTGCTTAAACCAATGCAAACAGATCACAAAACCTTTAAATGCGTATCAGCAGAAGCATCTGTGATACTTAGTTTAGAAGAGTTATCGGAAATTACACAGTTAAGATGGGTGGGAGTGCATTTTCTTCTTTTTTTGGTTGGTTTGAGTGGGAGAGAACACTAGACTGGAAATTGGGTGAGGATTTGCTAAAACAAACTTTTTTTTTTTTAATTATATAATCCAGCAGTTAGGGATCACTTGTCACCTGAAGGCAGTGTCTGACTGGTTCTGGAGTCTTTGCTTTTAATATTCTGCCATCCTATGTCCTGTGCGTCAAGACCTTCTCTGTCAAAAAGTGTGTGTACAGTTCAGGTCATGAGTAACTTCTTGAACCATTTAGCAGTGGTTAACTCAGCTGGAACTGATAGTTAAACTAACCTGCATGGGAATGGAGCAGACTGCTTTAAGCATGAATTTCACTGCGGTAGGAGGGTTGAAATATTTGGGATGACAGTGAAACATGAACATCTGATTTATTTACTTTTTCTCCCAGCAGCAGCTGTCAGTGAAAATGTTTCTAGGGTAGTGAATACTGTTTGAATAAATAGTACTACTTTGAATGGTGTCAAAATCCATGAAAGGCATTAGGTTATACCTGCCCTGCAGTTGAAGAGGATATATCACAACTACTGTGGGCACATGTCATGCAGGGGTGTGTGGTGGAGATGCCGGAGTTTGTGCTGAAACAAGGCACACGTTCCTATGCAAGCAGATGTAGCTTTTGCTGATTTTTTTTTTTTTTTTGAACCAAACTTATATGTCTGCACAAGGTCCTGTTAAAACACTATCTCATGTCAGTACTAATTCAGGTGTGTGTATACTGTGCTCTGTTGCGTAGTCCAGAGATGCCTTGCTGTAGTAGTGCAGTTCTCTTATATTAGGAAGAAAAATGATTTCTTTCTGTTTATTTTTCAGGCAACAAGAGCCTCTCTGACTCAACACTGTACCAATCTGGGGGAGTCGCTGGGCAAGGAAAACGACATTGCTTTGATTATTGATGGCCACACACTGAAGTATGCCCTTTCATTTGAAGTCAGGCAGAGCTTTCTGGACTTGGCGCTCTCCTGCAAAGCGGTCATTTGTTGCAGGTAAGAAATCCCAGAACTCTTTCTGGTAACAAAATGAGCATGAAGCCTGTGAAACTTTACCTAGTAAGTTAACTTTCCTTTCATATTTGTAGTGCTTACAGAAAATATAGAAGTAGGGGATTATCTTAAAGGTCCCTTCAAGCTAGACAATTCTATGATAAATAGTGTGATACTCAGGAGGAGGCAAGCTGCAGTGGTGGGCCACTTCATAATATTTATTTCTCTGTTCTGGAGCTATTATGAAATGGGGCTTTGTTGGGAGGAGTAGGGGGGACTGTAGAGAGGTATTCTTCTTATACCACAGACAGGTTTGTGAAAGTGTTCCTAAGGCTGACTGACAAGCCAACAAAGTTTAAGATTTCAGTTCTTTCTGTCCTATGGGGATGCTCTACAGTGCAGCAGCAGAGCTTGCACACCTTCGAGGTGAGCATTCAATCAGCTGCATGTTCCCTCCTGGTGGTAGAATTCTGCTAGTTCTTGGAAGTTGTTTTCCAGCGTACTTACAAGACTACTTAGGGTAGTAGCTCCTTTCCTGCTCCTACGGAGAAGGAAGCAGTTCCTTCACTAAAATTAAGTGCCTAAAATCAAATAACGCAATTCCCTCTGCCACAGTCAGTCCCAACTGAGTCCAATCTCTTTTATAAAATGATGAAACATCATGAGAAAAGATTATGCCTGATTGCTTGATTATGGTAGACACTGAGGAAGAGTGGTATGGATGTATTCTTTTGTAAGCTATAGGAATTGGGCAGCAAGAAGTTTGTGTGACTGTTCAATTCAGCTCTAGAGAAGGTCTCTGGATAAATTGAAGCCGTCTTGACTTATCAGTTATGTATGCTATGCAAGAATGTGTGTCGCCGTGCAATTTGCCCTATTTTAAATGTTAGACTACCACTTGCTTATGAATTTAGCCATACACAGATGTGGTCCCATGTCATGACTACTTCAGAAAGAAAGAAATAAGAGGCACAAGAAAATGAAAAACAAAAGCTGGCCTGCTTTACTTCTTGGATAGCAGAAAGACTGTGTCATTTTTAACTCTGAAAGATTATGCAGCTTTGAGGACTGTATGTATGTCTATGCATGTGTGTTTGTGCTCGTTGCTGATATTTGGGGAGAACTGTGACCTAGAAGGGATTGTTGTTTTAGATGGACAGGAATTTTTACCTGCATCCTAGAGGCAAGACCTGCTTTGTGGGGAATGACTATATGGAGTCCTTTTACTACTGTTTTGCAGTCTTAATTATCTTTTTATAGGAGCACTCTAGCATACAAATATTGCATGGGAAAAGTGATTTCCAGTCCATGCACCTGAAGTAGAGATGAATCCATTGGCTTTTTTCATCTCTTGACTAGTTTCTTTCCAAGTGTTGGGACTCTTGGACTGCTGTACTGCAGGGCGCGATACTGGGGCTATGTCTTCAGCGTCTTCATTAATGACCTGATGATCAGATGGAGTATGCCCTCAGGTTTACAGATGATACAAGACTGAGAGGAGTAGGTGTTAAACCAGATGGTTGTGCTGCCACTCTGAGAGACCTTGGCAGGGTGAACTGAGGAGAGAGAATTCTCATGAAGCTCAAGAAGGGGAAATGCCAAGTCCTGTACCTGGGGAGTTATTAGCTCTGTGCACCAGTAAACACTGGGGGTTGACAGGCTAGAAAGCACCTCTAACCAGATAGATCTTGGGGTCCTGGTGGACAAGGTGACTGTGAGCCAGCAATGCACCCTAGCTGCAAAATAAAAGGCCAGCAGCATCCTGGGCTGCAGTATGAAGAGCATTGCCAGCAGGTTGAGGGAAGTGATCCTTTTTTACTCACCACTGGTGAGGTTGCATCTGGAGTACTGTGTGCAGTTCTGGGACCTCAGTATAAGATACAAACAGGTTTAATGGAGAGAGTTCAATGTAGGGCTATGAAGATGATTAAGGGACTGGAGCATCTTTCATATGAGGAGAGGCTGAGAGCTGGGACTCTTCAGCTTAGAGAAGAGAAGGCTCGGAGGCATTCTTCGTGATTTGTATAAATATGTAATAGGAGTGAATGAAGAAGAGGGAGCCACGATCTTCTCTGTAGTGCTTAGTGACAGGACAAGATGCAACAAATAAATTAAAACAGATGAATGTCCATCTGAAGACAAAAAAACCCCACTATTTTATGGTGAAGGTTGAACACTGGAATGGGTTCCCAGAGAGGTTGTGGAGTCTCTTTTCCTAGAGATATGGAAAACCCAATTGGATGGCATGGTGCTGGACAACCTGCTCTGCCTGACCCTGCTTTAGCCAGGGGCGTTGGACTGATTTCCTGCAGTCTCTTCCAACCTCAGTGATTCTAGGATCCTATGACTGGGGACAAATGTATTATTTATTCCAGCCAGTGCTCTTTGTCCTTCTCTCAAGTCCTGTCCTAAATAGTTGTCAATTGCAATGACTTTCCCAAATCATTTCTTTAATAGCAATTTTTTTCTTTTTGCTGCTGCTGATTGCTTTTATATTTGGAGGGGGAGGTGGGGCTTAGGGGGAGAGAGCATGAGATGGGGAGGTGTCTCACTTTAGAGCTGTTTCGTGGGAGTGAACAAGGATGTTCTACAAGAGGGGGCTCACACAATTGCAGCAGTCTTCTCCTGAATGCAACAGGTTCAGATGTAGGGCCTGTAAGAAGGTCAGTATTCTCTTCTTTGTGCAAAGTTACCTTCAGCTTAGAGAGCACCAAGTGCCCAGGAAGGGAATTAACCTCATGTTGTAGACTTACACTGTTGTATTTGCGGGGAAGTTAACAAACGTTGAGCAAATAGAAAATTCTTACTTTCATTCTCTATGGCAATGCTTCAATAGAGAGATCCTTCTAAGGCAGTTTGTTGGTTTACTTCTCAAAGATTTGACAAGGTAGGTCAAAGACTTGTGTAGCTGAAACAAATCATATATTGGAAATTATTAAAGTTATACTACATTAATATATGTAAATAACCAATGTCCTGTTTTTCAGAGAGATGTGTGATACTGGATGTTTCCCATTATTTCATGACCAAGCCAACAACAGTTTTAATTATTAGTGAATTAGCAAATTGAGGAACAATGCAGGAAAAAATACTGTGAAGTGTAAATCAAAGGGGAAAAGATGATGTAATTTCATAGCCTTAAAAAGAGGAATAAAAATAACTGAGTTTAAAATCCCCAGGGAGAAAGAGGAATGCCTTTAATAGCCTTTAAGGCTTTGCAGGAACCTTCCATTTACTTGCCAGGTGCTTGATATTGAAGAAAGAAAAACATATTTTTTTTTTTCTCTGCTCTGGGCTGTTTTAAATAGTACTTTGCATGTCAAATAAGACAGTGCACTTAAACTTCACAGGAAAAAGTTTTAAAATGTAGTTGGTATAGCAAGAGGAAATTTCAAATTAGAGTTAGTCTTCAAACCAAAATGTTAATTGGGAGGGGAATCTGGGTCTTAAAACTTAGTGGTGTGATGTTTAACCACTGTAGGAGGAGTTGTGTTGCTGTTCTCAACGTAGCTTAAATTTGTGGGACTTGATATTTCATAAATATACTACAACATTTTCATGTTCTCTGGGGAGTTTCAGCTGCATTTGTCATTCAAAGATTATTTTTTTAAAAATACACTTAAGATACACTGTATATTCATTTGCTGGGCTTTAGGCATAAACTGTAGTTGAACTTGATTCTCAGGGGTAATCTCTTAAAATGAAACTGTACTAAACCTGGCCCCACTTTGCATTAAGAGGGAGAGATGGTATCTTCTGATGCGGTTAAGTCTTCCACAGTTAGTGTCTCTAACAGGCCACTGGCACAGTGGAGGAAAATACACCCCTCAGGAGACTTCAAAGCTTGCAAAATCAAACCAAACAATTCTTTAAGAAAAAGCCTTGTTTGTTAAAAGTCTTTCCAGAGACTGATAAATGTTATTATCTTCCCGCACGTTGACTGGGATGTCGGTATGTGAAGAGCAAGCAAAACTTGCTTTTCGGTGGTGGTAAATGTTGTTTGGAAGGCAGTTGAACTCATGACTTCATTTATGAGATCTGAGCTGTTGATTGCCTGTCTCAGGTTTTCAAATATTCCTTTAAAGGACCTGGTTTTATTGATGTTTTGTGACAGCAGCAAAATGTTAAGGCTTAGGTATAAGTGAGGGGGTTTTTAATAAAAAAATGGAGTTTTATCATTAATCTAGTGTTTATACCTCTCAGAAAGCTATTTTGTACAGCAGGTTGCTGTGTTTGGCTGTGAACATATAAGTAGCAGAGAAGTACTAACTTGCATGTTACAGTAGCGTATTTATTTCTCTACTGAAGAGCCTGCCTTGAATTGAAATATGTGGTGTTTCAGAAATACTTTTCTATTACTTTGTTTTGGGAATGATTTTTTTTCTTGTTGAGTAGAACTTTTCTGTAGGTGGCAGTGATCCTGCCTTTGTATGAGTTTAATGCCATATTAACAAGACTCGCATTAGGAAGAAGCAACTCATTGGCATTTTACAGATTAAATCATTCCAAGCAGTTTATAAGTACTTCAGTATTAGCAAATAATTGTTGGGACAGCAGAAGTAGTCCTTCCTTTAATTTCTCTTAGATGTACGCACAATGAGGGAGGCATCTCCAGAAAGATAAGTGGCATGAGGCTGGGACCACATCACTTGCTGGGCTGCCTCAGGGTGGTTTTTCTTGCTTATATTATTGGCCATTTCTGCAATACTGCATGAGGTGATGGTGCTGGGATGGTTTTTTGAGTGGAGTATTACTATTTCTGCACACGTATCTGCAGAGCAAGAACGTTAAACTGAGCTTTTGTACTGGGATCCTGCAGCCCTTTTCAACTGAGAGAACAGTGAGTTGACGCCCTTATAGGAGAGGGTTTGGGACTTTCTAGCAAAAGAAACACACCACCACCCTTGTCTGACTTTTCAGTACTGCTGTTTGGAACTTCTGTATTCCTAAATGGAGATCAGCTGGTATGCAGTGTTTGGATGGTAATCACTCACTTCAAACACCCACTATGTATAATTTGGAGCAGAGGCTGGTTTTATTTAGCTATTTCACAGCAAGTTGTGAGAAGTTGCTTGTACAGGGAAATTCTGTTGTTCTACCCTGTCCCTCTAAAAAGACACTGATGCTTCACTGGATCTGATGATGTACGTTCTGCTCAAAGATAATGAAGTTGCTTTGACCAGCCTCTTCTTTTCATCTACTCGCTGTACAAGACCATCTCTATTAGAACACCTCCCCTCCATTGTGATGTGTGGTTTTTTCAATGCAATATTCGTCTGCTTCTGCTGTTTATGTTGTGCTGGTGAACTTTGGTATAGCCATGGGGAATTCAATGAAGTTATGATGACTTCATCAGCCTGCTCTATTAGTAAAATATATCAAAATGTCTGCTTTGAACAATTTATTTTTTCTGAGATTTTATCTTGTTGCTGGGTTTTGGCTTGGGACAAAGTTCAGGCAATAGGAACACTAAGAAAAATGTCTCAGTTTCTGTACAATCTCACTACTTTTCTGCCTTGCTTTTATCAGATGTCCTGTTCTGCAGAGATCTATCAAGTGGTGCAGCGTGAACAGAAATTGAGGAAATCCAGCAACAGCTATTTCTATGGACTGTCTGCTATTTGCACTGAGCCTTTCAGGGCTACCACATCAGTATGATTTTGGTAGTTTTTAGGTATGAAGGGTGTGCCGTTTGCAGTTGTTGCTCAGTATCTGAGTGTTGACTGCACGACTTCTGCCCGTCCTCACCAACTTACTTTGTTAGGTGATAATGACATAAATTGTTGCTTTCAGTGCCTTGGGCAATCATGGAGCTGTAGTGAATAATGGTTAGAAACTGAGGAAAGAAGTAAATGTGGTCAGAAAATGCATGTTTTTTAAACAACCTCCCAAGAACAACAGAACCCCCTGACTGTTTCCACACTTGTGGTGTTATTTCAAACAGTATGCAGAGTGGGTGAGGTGAGGACAGGAGCCCACGAACATCACTGAGAACAGACACTAAATGTTCTGAAATGAACATACCCTTTGACTAGAGTGTGTCTGCTCAGGTGTTGAAAGGGAAGGGATTTAATGACTTGAAAGCAGAAAGTGGGAGAAGGGAAGGAAGAAAGCAGCCTGTGAAGAGTACCTATTGCTAATTGTTAGTGTCACTTTGTCAGCTAGGTAATGAGGAGAGATATGAGGAGACGAAGAAAGTTGTCTCAGCACTCTGACTTGTAAGGCCATACATAGCTTGGATGTTTCTGGTCTTCCATCATCGTTTGGAGGAGACATCAATAATATAGCTCATAAAATGAACGTCTGGAATACCTCTTAAATATTTATCCCCCTAAGTCTCATATTGTTGCTGGTGTTAGTTTTTGACAGTGATTATTCTGTGCTGTAGATCAGAATGTATTTATTAAATCAAAGAAGGGTCTTGTTGGCTTTCATTTGAGAAGATCCCCTTTCTTGAGACAGAAAATTGCAGCATAATTCTGATTAAGATCATGCAAACCAATTCAAACATCAGTCCCAAGGAAAATTATGGATGTGTTGCATCTTCCTGTATGTACATCCTATGTTTTCTGTCATCTGTCACCTACCAAATTATCAATGTTCATTCTCTTGTTCTATTTCTGACAACTCATGACAGCAGTATTCATCTTATGACTTTGAAAACCACGAGGGAAGAACTGTTCTGGCAGCTTTAATGTTTGTAGATAATTGAAGTGGGAGGGAGGTTCGGGGTTGCAGCATGACGTGGTGCTCTCTGCACTCTTGAATAAAGAATACTCACAGATAATTAGAAATGATTGCCTAAACTGTCCAGTGTGGATGTAGGTATGTGTAAAGCAATCTTGGGACTTTGTCTTATGATCACTCTTCCTAAAAGCTTATTGGCTGCTTTGCAAGAGCTAGTAAACTTGCAAAATGCCGCCAAGTCTGTGTTGGGAAGCCAATATAGGCAAACTTTGAGAAGGCTGATCTTAAAAAATTTTGGTACTTGTCTTGCCCTTTCAGTGACAGTGTGAGTTTCGCCTGAACGTTCTGCCTTCTGTTTGTTCTTGTTAATCAGTGTCCTGAGCTATGACAGTTCCTGAGCTTTACTCTCACTAGTTTAAATCATTCAAACACATAGCTAGTGTTTAAAAGGAACAAAATAATTACTGTTGGTTCCAGTCACTTGTCCGGTCAACTGAGAACCCAAGAAGCAAAGACTTGACTCCAGTTCTAAGTGTGTTAATGTTTCTCCAAAACATTGCTGTATTGATTAGATGCACAAACTAAGGTAAACATTCCAGACTCAGAGTAGTCCTCTCATAAGGAAATACCTGCTTATCAGGTCAGAAACATCTGTGAATCACTTATTTGCTTTCCTAGGACTATTGTTGTTTGCATTAAAAAACTACTTAAGATACTCTTTTGACTGGTATTGTTTGGTTTTTAAATGACACAGGTGAAGCATGTGTCGCTCTTTCTCTCTTTCAGTTACCTGACAGCCTGAACTTAAATCATTCCTGCTACATGGCCGAACAACTATTTTGCTTAATATCATCCCATTATTGTGACCATGACTATACTTAAAATTATTTTTCTTGTTGTGTATTGGAGATGAGGAAATAATTCAGGCAAGGTAATCTCCAAGTTGAACCACTACTCCAGTTTCCATTGTTACTCACAATTTGGCAAAATATTTGTTTCTTGGAAGTTATTAATGAAAAATACTTAGTTAATTGAGAAAATCTATGTTGTGTTTTTGGAATTTGAATGCTTCAGATCAGGTACCTGTTTTAGTGTTGGGTTTGTTTTTATACTGGATGTCGAACTGAGTGACTTCTCATGCCTGTAACTGATTATGAATGAAAAATTTTTCTGAAATATTTTACTGCATTCACCTGAACTTCCTATTTCTGTAACCATTCTTAACTAACAAATTAACTTATCAGTATGTATTTGGAAAAAGTTGGAGGAAAGGCATGAATACAGCTAAAAGCAACTGGCTTTTTTATTTTTCTTTAGAAACAATTGTAGTAAAAGCTCTGTATGTCCCGATAAAAACTAACCAGTTTATCCTCCAAGTCCTGTTTACCCAAATTAATTTAAAAATAATTTATTACCTTTGTGCATTGTGAGCCTAGTCCTTAGGTGACCAGAATCTTATTAATTCACTTGATGTATTTCATAAAATGCAGGTGAAATTTCTGTGTTGAGCTATGGTGCGATAACTCTCACAAACAGTTCCAAATGCTATTGGTATCAATTTCTTCACTGCACTGCAGTACCCTCTCCAAATTGCTACCAGTCTTTTCAGTTTCTGAGCAGGAGCAGCCAGCAATGCTATGTTTAGCACTACACTTCCCAACTTGGAAAATAAACATTCCATAGATACTGCACATGAGAAAACACTACGCTGCTGGAACGTATGCTATTTTAGAAGAAAGATAAAACTGTGGTTTGGAATTCCTTCTGTTCCATGAGAAATTCATAGTACTGGTATATTTTTCTTTCCACAAGTGTTAGTGTGTTAACCCCTATATTCTGGCCAAGTTCCAACTTGAAAATCACTTTCTTCTCACTGAAATTCCCCCTGCTTTGTCTGTTGAATATGATACTCTTTGCTTCTATTCAAAGCTGTAGTGAGGGTCAGTGTGAACGCTAAAGGTTGCCAGGTTTTAACCCAGAGGTCCTACAGCAAGGTCCTGCTTGTGAAACCTAGCTCTATTGGTGAGCCTTGGTTTTAGCCTTCTGGCTTGTAAAAATAGTTACGGAAACACAAATGTTATCTCAACTGTCTTTAAACAAAATTTGTAGGGTTTGGGTTTTTTTGGGGGGGAGAGGGGAGTTTGTTTGGTGGTTATGGGTTGTTTTTGCTGGTGTTTTCCTTACAGTTGGGCAATGGTGCATGTTGACCCTGGACTTACCCAAGTCCCTCCAATTTACCAGTGCAGTTATAAATTAACTTTGTAACTTGGCTGTCAGCAAAACGTTTGAGCTCTTTCAAGCTGTCTTATGTCATATGTAATATGTGGTCTCTGACAGGGTGCACAAAAGCATTCTTAGGTATATATACTTCTGTATGTGGTTAGAACAGCTTGTTAACGTGGTGAAGCACATATGCTAACTGCAGCTGACTGTCCTGTCTCAGCTAAAGCTTCCACCCAAACCAAAGTTTGTGTCAGACACTCTGGTTCTCCTGTTTAGGTATTCTGGCACAATTAGACTCTTAGCATAGTCCTCTTATTTCTTCATGCGTGTTGCACCAAATACCGTTTTCCTGAGTTCCTGGAACAGTATGTCGCTTGCCAGGGAGTGACTGAATGGTTCGTCTTAAGGAATTCCCTGGTGGTCCATCAGCCTGGATGGAGGCCAGGAGTCTGGTGCCTTTATGTAACCTTGCAACTGCAACTGGTTTGTAAAGGCTTCTGACTGCATAGAAATTATCTTTAATTCCTTACTCGCCAAGGTGCACTACAAGAAAATATTTTTCCGTTTTTGTGTCCCTCCAGCAGTTTGGAGAATGCCAGGAGGGAATAGATAACTCTACTCATCTTGATCATTGCTTACTGTTCAATTTTCTTGTCTGAATATTGAGTAGTTGGAAAAGATATCAGAACTTTTCATAGGAGAGAATTTGAGGATACTCATTGCTTTTATTGAAATATTTTTGTTTTCCAAATTAAATATTTGAGTTTCACTAATATTCAGATGCATGAATGTAAAGAAGATGAGGGCTTCTAAAGAATGTGTGGTGCTGCACTGCATTCAGAAACAAGACACTCAAAACCACTGTGATACTGCTCTTTTCATAAAATCCAGTTAAGTCTTGTGCTGTATCCCCAGGACCAGCTTAAATATTGTATTTTCCATTGTTAAAAGTACTGGATATAAAAAACTACAGAGGCAGGATCAGTCTGTTCTGTAAGCTTCTTTGTACTGCAGGGAATTAACTTGATGAGAACCCTGGGCTTTAGTGCACTGTAGTAATATGTGGGACACTGAACTTGTAAAATGTCTCTGGTTCAAGTTTCCAAAAGTGCTTAGTGTTGGTGGAAGCTGACTGGAGTTCAGTAGAAGCATAGCTGAATCCATACTGGATACTTGGAAGAATCACAGAACGATATGGGGTTCGAAGGGAGATCATCTAGTCTAACCCCGCTGCGAAAGCAGATCAACCTAGAGCAGGTTGCACAGGAACTTGTCCAGGCGGGTTTTGAATGTCTCCAGAGAAGGAGACTCCACCACCTCCCTGGGCAGCCTATTCCAGTTCTCTGTCACCCTCAAAGTAAAGAAGTTCCTCCTCATGTTTAGGTGGAACTTCCTATGTGCAAGTTTGTGCCTGTTACCTCTTGTCCTGTCACTGGGCACCACTGAAAAAAGACTGGCCCCTTCCTCTTGATGCCCACCCTTTAAGTATTTATAGGTGTTGATCAGATCCCCCCTCAGTTTTCTCTTCTCCAGACTAAAAAGACCCAGTTCCCTCAGCCTTTTCTCATAAGAGAGGTGTTCTAGGCCCCTAATCATCTTTGTAGCCCTTTGCTGTACCCTCTCCAGCAGTTGCCTGTCCTTTTTGAACTGGGGAGCCCAGAACTGGACACAGTACTCCAGATGGGGCCTCAGCAGGGCAAAGTAGAGGGGGAGGAATGAATCTGACCTTGCACTGAATCAAATGACTAGGCTTAGACTTCTTTCTCTGCTTTTCTTGTCTCTGAAGTCACAGTAATTAAAAACAAAACTTGAGGGAAATGTAGTAAATCTGACTTCATTCAACAAACTAGAATAGGAAGCAAACTCTTCGGGTTTATTCACATGAGCAGAAAGGTGAAGAGGCACTGGCTCCAGTGGGTTATACATTTTTTGGGGCATGCTTATGTCCATGAAATCATAGAATCATAGAATCGTCTAGGTTGGAAGAGACCTTTGGGATCGAGTCCAACCATTTACCCTACTCTACAAAGTTCTTCCCTATACCATATCCCCCAATACCACATCTAAATGGCTCTTAAACACATCCAGGGATGGTGACTCAACCACCTCCCTGGGCAGCCTATTCCAATGCCCGACCACTCTTTCTGTGAAAAATTCTTTCCTAATGTTCAGTCTAAACCTACCCTGTTGGAGCTTGAAGCCATTCCCTCTCGTTCTGTCATTAATTACCTGTGCGAAGAGACCAGCACCAACCTCTCTACAGTGTCCTTTCAAGTAGATGTAGAGAGTGATGAGGTCTCCCCTCAGCCTCCTCTTCCTCATACTAAACAGTCCCAGCTCCTTCAACCGCTCTTCATATGATTTGTTTTCCAGGCCCTTCACCAGCTTCGTTGCCCTCCTCTGCACTCGCTCCAGCACCTCGATATCTCTCTTGTATTGAGGTGCCCAAAACTGGACACAATACTCAAGGTGTGGCCTCACCAGTGCTGATTACAGGGGCACAATCACCTCCTTACTTCTGCTGGTCATGCTATTTCTAATACAAGCCAGGATGCCGTTGGCTTTCTTGGCCACCTGGGCACACTGCCAGCTCATATTCAGCCGCTTGTCAATTAGAACCCCCAGGTCTCTTTCTTCCAGGCAGCTTTCCAGCCACACTTCCCCAAGCCTGTAGCGCTGCTTGGGGTTATTGTGGCCCAAGTGCAGAACCTGGCACTTGCCCTTGTTGAAACTCATACCATTGATGTTGGCCCAATGATCCAATCTATCTAAGTTTCTCTGTAGAGCTTCCCTATCCTCCTGGGAATCAACACTCCTGCTTAACTTGGTGTCATCTGCGAACTTGCTGATGATACACCCTATGTCCTTGTCGAGATCATCAATAAAGACATTAAACAGAAATGGTCCTAACACTGAGCCCTGAGGCACACCACTCGTGACTGGCTGCCAGCTGGATTTAAATCCATTGAGCACCACTCTTTGGGACCTTCCAGTCAGCCAGTGCTTGACCTAGCGGATCGTATGCTCATCCAGGCCGTGTGAAGCCAGTTTTTCCACGAGAATTGTATGGGGGACAGTACCGAATGCTTTTCGAAAGTCCAGGTATACAATATCAACAGCCTTTCCCTCGTCCAATAATCTGGTTATCAATCTGGTTATCGAAATGTGGCAAGATCTATAGACTTGCCTTTGCTTTAACTGGGTGAGTAAATTCCCCCTATTCTTCAGGGCAATAAAGGCTGCCCAGTTGGAAGCGGTTTAGCAAAATAGCTTTTGGGGGATTTAGACTTCCCTTTGCACAGTTGCCCAAAGACAGCAGAAATAGTTCTTTGCAGGATCTCTTATGTATTGCAGTCTGTTATTTGCTAACATTTCTCTGTAAGTGATGCTCACCTGCTTATGCAGAGCAATACTCAACTCATCCTTCAAAAAAGAAAAAATCTTTGTCTCCGTGCCACTAATTCTCCTTCATACTTCTAAGAAAAGGCAAGCTAATAAATGTGTGAGGAATACCTGTGCTTGCAAAGATACACTCTAAAAATTGAGGAAAAACTAATTTTCTGCTGTAGTCGAACTACCATGCAGCTTAAGAGAAGTCAGTGTTCTGAACACCAGACTTAAAATAGTGAAAACCTGGATTCTGCATTCACCCTTAGGCTTTTCTTGTGCTTTCTCTGAAGAAATCAGGTTTAAATAGCTCCACCATATTCTGGGAAGACTGCTTTGATATCTCCTTTTGGCATCTGCATTGCCTTAAGTTTTCTTCTACTCTTTTACTTGCGTCTCCCATAGTGTCCAGAATAGATGATGCAGTGATAAGCATTGAAAATTATAATCTTTTTTTAATCTTACTCTTTCATATCCCCCTTCTCTTACTGTTTTCCATGTCACAACACATACTTAGTCTTTTACGTTGCTTCATCTCACAGGTCTTCTCTCAAGTGTCTCACTCTATAAAATATGCTGTCTTTGTCTATTTCTAGTATTGGTTTATTTATGCCCTGCATATACCTTTTGTGTACGACACACAGAATCTTAAGTTCCTACAGGGACCTCTTTGATCAGAGCTTCTA
This sequence comes from Numenius arquata, assembly GCF_964106895.1. NCBI lineage: Eukaryota > Metazoa > Chordata > Aves > Charadriiformes > Scolopacidae > Numenius > Numenius arquata. Next base: position 119,558,000 of record NC_133576.1, read on the forward strand.
AACCTGTGTAGGACGTTACCTGTGGTTATTTGCCTACATTTGATCTTGAAAGAGCTATTAGTTATGGGCCCTAGTAAGGAAGAACAAAAAAAAATGTAAACAAAAACTTGTGACATAAGTGAATTAGCATCTCAAAAGGAAGACAAGCTACTAACTGGATGCAGGTGGGATGAAGACATCTGTTTGAGAAATCAAATGCTTACCTTTCTGCAAAACAGCATCTTGTTCTTCAGAAGCATGTGCTGAGCATTCAGAGGTTGCTGGCTGAAAAACTGATCATCCTTAGTGGAGAGGCAGGATTTGGCAGCCTCTATGGAGGCTGGAAGGTCAGAAGTACTTCTTTGCAGTTGAAGAAAGGCTGTTCTGGTATGTATATAAAACCAGTTGCTGGAGCTCACTTCTCTGTGGTCTCTTGCCTAGCTTTAGTCTTTCATCTGGTGAAGTGTTAAGCTCAGAACTGTCTGTACTTGAATGGTGGAGGGTCATTGTTGCACATGGTATATTCAGTGTCTAAGTCAGTGCGAAGTTTCTCTGAAACTTTCTGCCTCTACATTCCTCATCCTGCAAGTGAGGTATTTTAATATGTCTTGGTACTGGGATGTGCAAACAGGTCATCCAGATCCAGTCTGAGTTGTGTGATGGGTCTCTTGGAACTGTGGGTCAGTGATTTTGTCCAGGAGATGGAATGACTGAACAGTGCCTTAGTGATATGAGTATGTCCAAGCCTGAACTGTGATAACATTGAGATCGCTGCCCAGGGATCAGATGAGTGCATGTCTTGGCTCTGTAGAGGAATATTTGTGGGACCTTTGCGTGCTCTTCTCCTTCCCATCCCCCAATGAGTATCCTTAAAACTGGTGAAAGCAGCAACCATTTCATAAAATCAGAGTTGGTATATATGTGTTTGGCTCTAATTTTTTATAAATAGAAAGCAGCTGTACTATTGGATTCTCTGCTATTCGGATCAGGTCTTTATAGACTGTTGAATACTTGTTGATATAGCAGGAGCCAGAACGTGACTAAGTTAAAGTTGAGGATAACCTCCAGAGCGACAAGCAGCTGCTTGATTATTTTGATTCTCTGCAAGGTGATGGTTGTAGCTGCATTACTGTTGGTTAAGAAGTTCCAATTGTATCTCAGAAGGAAAAAATCGGATAACACTTGTAAGCAGTTCATTGCAAGGTATGACCCCACTGCTGTTAACCCCCAGTGCTCGTGACTGTCCCTGCTCTAGTGCCGGGAGGCTAACTGTGCTTTGTTTTTTCAAAGCAACTAGTTTTAGGAGTCTGAGGAAGAAATGTGTGCAAGCTTTCTCCCTCATTATTTCTCGTGTCTGTTTCTTTTGATAACCAACTTGTGTGGGCTGGAAATCCAAGCTGTTCAGGGATATTTTGTTAGGGTAGGCTTTTAAAGGCAACATGGAACTAAATTTTATCCTGCCCAAGTGTAAGAATCTAATGAATGTTTTTTCTTTAATTGCTGAGCTCAGGAGTTCTTAGCACATTCATGGGACTTGTTGGTTTTGTCTGGCTAGTTGAATAGGTGAAGTAAATAGTGATGGTTTAAGAAAAAGTGGCTATGTAGTCCACTGCATGCTTGTTTGCAAGCTGTTCTGGGAGACTGTCCTGCTGTACCTGGTCAGCTAGAACCCTATTCTACTGTTTTGGCCATATGTACTTCTGTAATTCCTGTCCTTGGCTGGGGGAAAAACTGGCCTTCAAATACTGTGTGGGCTCCTTGGGTGTCAGTGCCTACTGTCACTTATTAGGTGACTTATTACCTGGGCTTTTAAAGTGCTTAACATGATGTCCTGATAGGATTGGAGAGTGTAAGCTACTTCTGTCAGATCTGACAAACTAAATTAAAGGGTGGGTGGTGGAGGTGGAGGACATATATGCAAACAGTAGCCAGTGGTTGGGGGCCCCTTAAGCATAACAGAATAATTGTAGCCCTCCCCAAAGCAAGCATTGCACCTGATTTCAATTTAAAGTAGAAAAGCAAAGAGCTGCTTGAACAATTATTCAGTTTTTATAAACCTGTTCTGAATAATTACTGCTGGTATCTTTGAATTATTTGTCTTGTTCATCCAAAAGACTGATGTTTTATATGATGTGGACAAAATGTGTTCAGTACCTAACCTGTCATGTGGTTAGCGGGGTCCCTGCCCATCTCAACTGTCCCAAGTGAAAACCTGAAGATCAAAGGAAACCTAGCACTTGACCATTCTCTCCTCACAGAATCTTCATGGTTGGAAGGGACCTTTGAGATAGAGTCCAACCACAAAAAAAAAAAAAAAAAAAAAAACCCAAAACAAAACAAAAAAACAAAACACCCCACCAACCACAGACAGACACAACCCAACAATCTCGGGCACTAGAGCATGCCCTGAAGTGCCGTGTCTACATGTTTCTTAAATACCTCCAGGGATGGTGACTCCACCACCTCCCTGGGCAGGCTGTTCCAGTACCTGACCGCTCTCTCAGTAAAGTAATTCTTCCTAATATCTAATCCAATCCTCCCCTTCCGCAACTTTAGACCATTTCCTCTGGTACTGTCATTATTCACTTGGGAGAACAACCGAGTGAGTGAACAACCACCTTTGAATTGTAAGTTTAAAACGGAAGTATGTCTACTTCAAACTGCAAGTAGTAGGTGAATTCACATTAAACTGAAAAGTAACCACATGCGAAAGAAATGGAGTCTGATTTACATGACAAAAGGGAATCTGGAGTTAAATTTAACTCTGTCCACAACAGAACTTCTTACTCTACCAGGCTGCAAAGTTTGGGAAAAGAGTTGTGACTAAAGAATGCAGTCCTAGTTTTAATTTTTCTGGTTTTGGTTTCCTCTTATGTCTCTCTTTTATGGTATTCTAGAAAATAGCAGTTGGTAGGAGTAGGGAGAGGATCATATAGAAAGTCATAGTCCAGAAAACAGATGGCAACAGCTTTACAGCTTTTGTGGTTTGTTATATGAATAAGCATTTAGGGACCTTTTAAAAGCATGTATCCTGGACCAAATGCCATATTTTTAGTCCTGAGTCCTCAATATTAATGCTTTGATACAATTGGGATGTATTACAGGATATAAAAAAGCTCCACTGATCTGGAGCTCTGTTTTAATGTGTATTTGTGCCTATTACCAAAGGCTGGCTCTGGATGTGCAGCTCACGGCTGTGCCGAAGGGGGAAGAAACATTCCAGGGGCTCTGGCTTTTTCACAGGGGTCTCTTGGGGTGAAGCCAGTGTTTGGTCTCTGCAGTCCCCTGCTTAAAGGAAGAGTTGTACCCCAAGTGCTGCAAGGCTTGTTGCTCTTTCAGTGGTTGGCAGCTTGGAAGAGGCCTATTTTAAAGTATGTAAAGCACAGCAACATTTTCTGTAACTTGACACACCAGGGTCAGATGAAGTTGATGTGTGAAAGCAGGGACAAGGCTGAGCATTTCTTCTTGGTCCTAGGCGTCCCATGGTGTGGTGGAGGCAGGTCTGTCATTTCAGCACGTGCTCTACAGCAGTGTGGGTTTTCCTGGGTGCTCCTCATGTAGAGGGAGTTCCAGAGAGCCTGGAAAGCTTTGCTGAAAAAATACAAGTTGGTGGGGTCGCAGCGGGGAGCTTTGAGAGTGGAGAATGCAAGGGGGAAAGATTCCTTCTGCCTGCTTGGGAGACTTGTTTTGCTCAGGTTTTATACTATTTCATATGGATTTCGTTAATGTACAACATCTTATTTCTCTCTGCTCTCATGAGATTTGTCTGTGGCTTTGTTTTAAGAAACAAGAACATTTTTATTGTGAGATTCTGTCATGGGTTCTCCAAATTTACACTGATGCTTTAAGCTGTGTAGCCATTTAATAGAAACACTTTGTCACCCTGTTTCTTGTTGATTACTAATTACTTTGTTGCATTTGTAACTATTGAACTGTTTCAGTGTGTATGCCAAAATTTCTCAGGGTAGATCACGGAATTGTTGGAGTTGGAAGGGACCTCTAGAGATCATCTAGTCCAACTCCCCTGCCAAAGCAGGATTGCCTAGAGCACATTACTCAGGACTGCATCAAGGCGGGTCTTGAAGATCTCCAGAGAAGAGGACTCCACCACCTCCCTGGGCAGCCTGTTCCAGGGCTCTGCCACCCTCACTGTAAAGAAGTTTCTCCTCATATTTAAACATAACTTCCCATGTTCCAGCTTGTGCCTGTCACCCCTTGTCCTGCCACTGGGAACCACTGAAAAGAGTCCAGGTCCATCATCCTTCAGCCCACCCTTTAGGTACTTGTAAGCACAGCTAAGGTCTCCCCTCAGCCTTCTCTTCTCCAGGCTAAAGAGCCCCAGCTTTTTGAGCCTTTCCTCATAAGGGAGGTGCTCCAACCCCTTAATCATCTTAGTTGCCCTACATTGGACTCTCTCCAGTAGTTCCCTGTCTCTCTTGAACTGGGGAGCCCAGAACTGGGCGCAGTATTCCAGTTGTGGCCTCACCAGTGCCGAGTACAGGGGGAGAATGACCTCCCTCGACCTACACTCCTCTGGAGTGTCGGCCAGCCCTCCCAGTTTGGTATCACCAGCGAACTTGCTGAGGATGCACTCTGTCCCCTCATCCAGGTCACTGATGAATATGTTGAACAGGACTGGGCCGAGTATTGACCCCTGGGGGACACCGCTGGTTACAGGCCTCCAACTTGACCCTGCTCCATTAATTACAACCCTCTGAGTTCTGTCATACAGCCAGCTCTCAATCCACCTCACTGCCCCCTCATGTGATGCAATCATACAGACATCACTGACTGTCCTGTAGAAAAGCTCATATAGGATAGTGCTTTCTTATAAGACCGTTGTCATGAGAATTTTAAAGATATAAAAAAACCTGCATCTTTCACAGTTTTAGTCTCCTTCTCTTGTCTGACTCTCCTCTGGTACAACCATTGTTTGCATTCCCCTTTTCCCTATACACTCTCCCACCTTCACATTGTTTCTTCAGTTCATTTTTGGATGCTAGTCTTGCATACCAACCTGACAGGCTGACCTGTTATATTGTTGCCAATTTGCTATGTCTAGGGGAAAATTGATTTTATTTTTTCTTTACCGGGTATGTACTGCAGAAATCAATATTTTACAAGATGGTAGAGAGCAGGAACAGTGGCAGCAGCAGCAATTTAGCTGAAGGTGCAGCCAAGCCCAGTGTGCATGCTCAGTATTCACAGTCCAAGTCCAGAATTGGGAGGATTGGAAAGTATTTTGGTTTTGGCCTGAGAACAAGAAAAGGATTAAAACACCAGCAAACTTATTTTAAATTTTCTTTTTGAGAAAAAGAAGGAACTGAGTGCAGAATGGTGTTTTATGTAGTGATGACTGAAGATCATAAAAAGACTTTCTTCTATTGTCAGTCCTAATTGGCGGCTGGCACTGATTAGCAAGAGGAAAGAAGGCTAGGAAAGGAAAGACAAATGGAGAATTTTATTGAATGGAAAGCTGCTGAACAAAAGAGGACTTCTGTTCCTGTATATTCCTGGTGGTTTTTAAAAAAATGAGCTTTCTGACCTTCAGTCTCTTAGAAATACAGCTTGGATCGTGTTGTATAGAGATCAGTTTTTCAGTCGTTGAACTTTAGTTAAGCTCTTACATGCCTTGATCCATTTTGATGTCCAAGTGTGAACCCAGGGTTTGCCTCCAAGCTATTGATAACTCTTCCTCTCACCTGCTTAAAAATAAGAGGAGGGGTGGGAAGAGGTATGAGGGTGAAGTAACTCTGTTTCAAAGATGGTCTGTAGTATAGTTTGTTAGGAATTCCTATACTGTGAGCCTCTCTCTTACCACTCATGGCAGTGGTGCCAGTGACATAAATATGAATATTCTGCCTTGGACTCTTTAGCAATGAAATTGGAGATCTGATACCATATATCCTGGCATTATGAGAAGATCCTGTTGGAATGTCAAACATTAAGTGCTAGCAACATGAAGGCTGTATTTCTGAGTGTAGTGCCTTATATAGGCTTGTGAATCATATGTATTTGACTCTTAAGTCGATGCAAGTTGGTGTGTCTCTTCCAATGTAATGCAAACTTGAAAAGGTACGAGTCTGCAGGTAGCTTAGTCACACCTTTAAAAAAAAAAATTAATCTCAACAACGATGTGAAAGTCAAACTGTACTGCTGAAGCTGGCAGGCTGCAGGAGCACAGACACTGAGGCAGAAATGCCTGCCACAGAAGGAGACAGGCTGTGAAACTATTTCAGGTTTTTGCCTTTCGCAATCTGAAAAGTTTTTGAGGGGCAGTAGAAGTAACTGGATGGCTTTGCATCTGTGGTGCTTGTTTTGGAAGTCTGAATACCTGATTTGCGCTCCCAATTTTCTATGGAGAGTTGAGACACTCAGCCCGTGGTTCAGCTCTGTAACATCAGGGTTATGTATGTGCTGCTGCCTGTTTCTGCAGGCTTTGCGCTGTAAGAAGCTGCATTAACATCTTGCTTATTGAGGGATGGCTTCGGACAATGGAGTGGTTCTGCAGATGCGTGGCTGGGAATTTAAGTTTTATAATATTAGTCAAAGGGCAACTGTAAATGAAGAGTAGCTTTATTTTTAAACGTAAAGGATTAGGGATTAGCTACCAAATTTTACAAAATTAACAAGTAGGTTTCGAAAAGCTGGTGATAGTAACAGATAGGAAAATGAAATGCAGCACCAGTATCTTAAAGTACAAGAACAAACTGCTATTTGGCTGTGGAATTAATTAAATATCTAATTGGCTTTGGTGCTGAAAGTAGTTTAGCTGCAGCTGCCACCGCTGCCTTTAACAGGATAAAGTGCATGGTGTGAAGTCTAGGCTTCTGTAGCCAGGCTGTGTGTATCTGCTGGCCAGAGTGCCTGCTGCGAAGAAATTGGCTCTGGATATGTGTGTTAACAGTAAGAGTCCTCAATGTTAATTCTACATCCATTCATACATAAAATATTAACAACAACACTGTATGGTACATATCTAATAGAATTGGAAAAAATAGAGCTGTGACCAATAGACTGCTGGTATGTGTCAATCAGAAAAGCCTACTCTTTCCTTCTAAAAATTCAAGTTACAGTATTTTGCAGATAAATGAATACTTTATGCAGTGAATATTTTAGCAAGCCATTTGGAAGAAATTCCACATAAAACTTGGAAAAAAGAACTTCATTGGCCTAAATATTGCATGGACTGGAAACTTGCTGAAGGACCTTAAGCAAAAATAGTAGATGTGGCAGTAATTTGAGCTGCAGGGCAGGGAACAGTGCTTGTAGGATAAGTATCAGGCTTCATTAGATTGAATGTCTTTAATAGTGATTTAGAGGAGGAGGCTAAACAGCTCATCAGTTAAATTCTCAACTTAATACTAAATGGCGGGGGGGGGTGTTTGTAAGCTCGGAGGGGAAGAAAACATGGAATACAAAGTATGGACTGGTTAGATCTCAGGAGATAGTATAAAAACAAGCTGAAAAAGATGTGTGTATTTTAGTGAAGAGAGAGAACTGGCATATTTTTTATGGGAGAAGTTTGTTCAGCATGTTTTACCTGGCTGTATGTATGCCTCTGCTGTACTAGTTCAGGGACGTGCTTTGGCAACTATAATTAGCGTTGAATTCTTATTCATGCCAAAGACTATGGGTAGAATTAAAATCGGGTCATAAATACTGTAAAAAATCAGAGGCTATTGTTCATAAGACTATGCTTCTCTAAACAGTCTGATTCTGCAAAGATGCTGAGGGGTGGTATCCCTTAGGACTTATAACAAATGAGGACATTTAATACTGTATAAATCAAAATCATTTTTAAAAGTTTCTCTTACAAAGAGGTAGTTATCACAGTTTACGCCCTGAGCTAAGCTGCAGATCAGCCTATTGTTACATCGTGTTTATGCAAACTGCTGTCTTTGAAAATATTTAATAGTAAGTCGTCACTGAAACAAGTTTCCTCCTATTCTGTCTGTAGGGCACTCAGTGGAGGGGGGAGGGAGAGGCCAATTGTTTTCCCCCCCTCCCCAAATCCGTGTGTGTGGGTGCATGTAGGGTGCCTGTGGGGTATTTCAGAGAAGCAAGTGAATGATCTCCAGTGTATTTTTACATTACAACACACTTTAGCTGTGTAGGCAAAAAGTAGGTGGCATCAATGTCCTTTTCTGTGCTATGCTGTGTAGAGTTAAGCGCACTGATATACTTTTAATAGATCTCCTATTCAGAACTTCATTAGCTTTCAGGGAACAGAGCAATTCTGGATCTAATAGTGCTATACTCTTCAGTCTTGCCAAAAACTTTTTACTAGATACTGTTGTAACTGATGCTTGATATTATTACAACTTGGGGAACGTATTGTTTTATAAATGCCATTAATAAAACATGTAATACTGAGGAAATCCAATCTCTGCAATTTTAAAATTGGTCATGCTCATTATAAGCAACGCTTATAGAGAAAACATTTGACTGTTTTCTCCAAAATATCCACTGATACATTCTGCTTGATTTAATGTAGATAATCAAGACAAACACAAAACAAAATACTTAACATTTGTCATTACTCTTTTGAAAAATGACTTTATATACATTTTTTTCAAAGCCTCCATATCAAATAATTTGGCTATTTTGAGGATTTATTCCTATTAAACCTTTCAAGTTCCTGGTTTGAGTTAAGTCCTAATATCATCGGTTTGTCTTACCATTGGTTCAGAACATCTTCAGAATATTTCTTAATGTCTTGCATTTGAAAAACTGTCCAATAACTTTCATAAGCACTGTGATACTCTTGATTTTTGCCAGAACTGAAGAAGGGAAAAATCCTCCAGTTAACAAAGGATGGAACCTGGGTGGGGTCCAACAGGAAACTTTGCATCAGGCAGGTCATAAATTCCTGCCAAGAAGCTAGTCCTTGAAAAGAGACAGCCAGTGCACGTGATGGGTTTTGTGCTGTTTTGTGCTGTTTGCAGTTGTTACAGGATGACTCTGAATGTCACTGTGAACTCTAGTTACTGGATGCTTAATTACTTAAGTTTTCTGTGCATATTGCTGCACTGAAAGAAAATATGTGGAGGATGCGGTGGCCACAGAGATGCTTATGGGAAGTATAGGGCGAAAAGGGAGTAAGTTCAGGAAAAGTGATTTTTGGGGAACTTGAGAGATTAGTGATGAACAGCTGAAGGGAAGGTTAGGCCACTTGGTTTGTAGGTAAGATGAAACAGGTAAACCAGGAGGGATATTGAAAATGAAATGAGACTTAATTGACATCAGAGGTTGACCATGAGTAGTGGTCTCTTAGAAGCAGCGTTTTATATTGCGGTGTAGGAAGGCAGGGCTTGTAGAAGTAGAAAGGATTGCAGTAGCTGATGGAAGATGATGATTGTAGTAGGGATTCCTGTTTGGTTTTCAGACCTTTAGGCGTTAGGTGTGGGTTAGGTGTGGCTTCTACTTGAGAATCCAGAGTAGATTTGAGCTGAAGAATCCCATGCTGCTGCTTAGTAACCTCTTCATGATGAACAGACAAACATTTCTTGAATAAGCTTCCCCAGTTCTGTATGTAGCTTGTACACTCTTACAGTGGGCAGGGGTTTAAAAAAAGACTGGAAGAATCTTGTGGTGTGGAGTATTTCTGGTGCCTGGGATCTGTAGGGGAGGTCCATTTTCGACAATCTGGGGTCTGTCACAGGTGTACTTGGAAGCAACGGGGGAATGTGAAGTGTGAGTTGTGCAGCAGACATAGCTTTTCTCTGACAAGACTTATGTAGTACAGACAACACCATTTTCTTGACTTGTCAAATGAGATCTTTGGCCCAATAAAAATGTTCCTGTTAAGTTGGAAGGAAAAAAAAAGAAAGATGAGGTTTAAACGTGGATTTATTGTCAAAATATTGTCCATTCTCTCCATGCAACAATATCAAGGTGATGAGTAGTTACTGAATCAGGTAACTGAGTTGGGAAGTCTCTTGGAGAAAACTTAGTTTGAAATAGTGGATCTACTGCTATTTCCAGTGCCTTCATATGCTTACTGTTCCTAGAAAGAAGAAATCTGATCCAACTTCACCAACAAGATGGTGACTCTCCTGTGAGCTTTGCTTCCCTAGATAAAAAACCCAGTCACCTTATGCAATAGTAAAGAGAACTTGTCTCATTGTATAAGGACTGTAACTGGGTGAACCTTGATACATTAAAATTACTGACCTCCTCAAGTGTCTCACTGTAAGGAAAGTTCTCCACAGACTGTCACCTCTGCTGTGACTTTTGCATTTTCCCCTGTATTGTTAACTTCTTTTAGCTCAAGGATAGATACCTTTGGAAGGTTTGACGTAGAGTAAATACTTTGTCTGCAGTAAATGGGTTATCAGTTTTGTGATTGTTCAGATCTGTTTGGCTGGCTAGTAAATAGCAAATTGTAATTTGTCTGTGTGTGTTTTAGTGGTGGTTGGGGTTAATTGTGAGTATCAATAGCTTCAGAACATACCACAAGAGATGATGGGAAAACTACTAATTTTTAGTTATCTTCCTCTTAGACTTGTCTGAACTAAGTTCCAAATTCATTTAACCCAATCCTCTCTTTGATTAAACTGATTAGCTTTTGATGGGTGTTTGGCAGCAATCCAGTGGTGAAATGTCTTTTTTTTTTAATTTTTTTTAAACTTGATTTCACTAACCATTTTTCTCTAACAAATGGCATCATTGTCTGGAATTCAGAAAGTTGAATATTCCTGAACAGCCAGTCTACTTCTATGTGTGTGAGCACATTTTTTTTTTCTTGTAGTCATCTTATTTAAGTTTGCATTCTTTCTGTGTTTTTCACAGACTTGATGCTACATAAGTATCACGAAGAAAAGCAGCATAACAGAGCTTTTACATCAAGTTCATGAGGTCTCTGGTTTTCCTCTCCTGCACCAAACCCAGTGATAGCTGAAGTGGCATAGAGGCTGTCTCTGTCTACTGAAAGAGAAAAACTATAAAAGTTCATTTTTAAAAGACTAATCCAAAGAATCATTAGGACGAAGGATATACTAGATGTGGGGTAGTCAGTTTAGAAAAGAAACTGATGGCTTGTGTGTAAAACAGTAAATGCAGGAACTGGGCATGAAGATTAGAAGGAAGTACTGTTCGCAGCTGGCACCACGGTGCCTTCAGGGGAAGGAGCTCTGTAGTGAAAGGAGCTGGATGAATGGTTGAAAGCCAAGGCAAGAAGTGCTGGTTCTTCCCAGAAGGCTGATCCCAAATCATGATAATGTATCAAAAATGGTTGGAATGGTCTTATTGTTTCTTTCCTGTCTCCCAACTTATATGTAACATTTAAATGCTGATAGGATAAAATTATGATAGTACTACTTGTGGCAGCTGAGAAATAATTAAGTGTACCTTTAAAAATTAGGAAACTTCTTTTTTTGTCTGCTTGATTTTCCTGCTAGTTGTGTGCATACTTGTCAGACAATGTGCTAAAGAAACCTTTTGCTCAAAATTTACTGGAGAACTTTCTGTATAGCATTATGACTAGAAGGCTTGAATGACCCTGTAATCTAGTTTTTAGTCTAGCATTTGAAAATAATGTTGTTTTCCTTAATCATAATCAACGACAATTTAAGGCATCCTAATATTTGGCAGCTTAGCCAATTCTTGAGGAAATAATTTACATGAGTTATTCTGTGGAGGTCCAGGCGTAAATCCTCTCTGGAGCTCAGCTGCAATAGCTCTCAGATCCCCTGAGGATGGCAGCCTCGTCATGTGTACTAAATTCCTGGGCATAGTATTTGTCTGAAAGTGGTTTTACAGGTGAGAATTAATCTCTCCCCTCCCATTCGCCCTGTTCTGGCTTTTATTTCTTTGTTTTCTTAGGATCTCTGAGCTGAACCCATCAGTTTTTCCCAAGTACTGTCAGAATATTTCAGAATATTTATGTACTAAATCCCTTTTTTGTGTAAGAAATAAATGCAAACCTATCTTGAAATCAACCCTGATGAATAATCAGTTAAACCATCAGATTACTTATCCCTGTTCTTGTTGTTTAACCCTAAAAATCTGGCTGTATTTTTCCAAACATACTTGAACAAAAGCAACTACTCAATTTTGGAAGTTTCACAAAGCTGTTTCCCAAGAGCTTTGATACCAAAATGCTGTGATTTACCAAAGTGATTTGAAAGGCTGTAAAGGAGTTGTTGCCTTATTAAGGTTCATCTTTGCCATGTGTAGCTTTAAGATACTGTGGAGATGGGACGTTTTTTTATAAATTCAAGAGAACTAGCCTGCACCCTAGCATGAATGCCCTCAGACAGGGATTTGCAGATACTTACCCACAGCTGCCAGGGTCTAGAGGACATGGAGCAAGGCAATTCCCTAAAGGTAATAGATAAGCACACAAATATGAGAAGTAGATGAGCATTTGTTTTTCCCTTTTCTGCTCCTGTGCTACAAAGCAGAGTGAAATGTCTGCACAGGGAAGGGCAGTCGTATCCTCTCTGGGAATGTGTCAAATTTCCTTGATGTTTGGAATAATAAAGCCAAGACTCTGCCTCTCACTTGCTTCCGCTGGATGATGTGGGGGTAATAGTGCTCTGTTTGGGTGGTGCTGTGTTGGGGAAAAGGCTACATGAATGGTGGTCTAGCAAAGGACCTGGCCTATTATAGAGCAGTAAAACACTTTCCTGTTCTAAACCAAGTCAACAGAAAAAGGAAGGAAAGAGCAGAAGTTGCCGAGTTGGGTATGTGCGGTGCCTTTGTCCGTCCTTGTTCTCCTCAGTAGTTTTCAGTATTTTCTCATTCATTCTTTTTTTTCTACCAGGTGCCAAATTGTGTCTTCTGGGGGTATAAGTTTGGCTGTAGATGTGGTTTAAAGACTCTCTAATAAAATTTTCTTTACAACTTGATTCTGTGAGGTGCTAAATGCCTTCTATTAGATGCTAAGTGCTTGACACAATGTGGTGTTAGGATTTTAAATCAAGCTTGTGCAGTGATGGTCCTGTGATGCTTTCACTAATAACAAATAATGGTAAAAGGCTCTGTAGAATGTCTGAAGTGGCCAAAAAGATGGTATTTAAGGAACAGACTACTGAAATTTGGGTGTCAGTTCAAAGGTGTTTACAATGGTGAAAATGAGATTTGACAAATCTGTGAAGGTATTGTAAAAGGCTATTCACAATCTAAAGTGTTCCTTGATTTAAAGGGGGGAGAAAAAAAAGTCAAAATGAGGGGAAGTATTAAACTGGCTAAGATTTGTGTATAGTCTCATATTGTGTGGGCTTTTTTGCACAAGGTAGCAAGTGTTATGACCAGCATGTTTGTTCTTGCCTCTCTCCCTAAAGACTGAAGCGTGTGCAGTGGAGGGCTTGATTGCGATTTTTGGGATGGTTTGCAAACATGCTTGTGCACTAAAGTTAAGATTAATGAGGACTGAGTCACTGGACTGAGGTGCCAAAGCAATGAAATAGTGGATCTCTGGATAAATGTTGAAGAGCAACCACAATGTTTTACTGAAGACAATTTAAGGCACCATTTTAAATATAAGCATACAACACAGGAATACCTTGAGATGGTGATAAAATTTTATCTCTGAGGTCAGATTCAGCATGGTACTTAGTGCCTTTGGAATAAAACTGAGTACTTCACTAAAAGCAAAGGATTTTGGTTTTGAGATGTTTTTTTATTTGCAGGTTTGAACCTGTTTCTCTTCTATAGATTGGGCATAAAATGCAATCTTTGTAATGGGCAATTGGCTACTTTAACCATCTTGAATAGTATTTAAGACTTTAGCGCTCATCCATGTGAAAGCTGATAGTTCATGTAGTAGTTTTTAAGTATTTCATTCTGCTTTCTTGACGGTAGTAGTAGCACGGGCCTTATAACGTACAGGAGGAGACTAATGCAGAGACACTAGCTACTCAGTAGCTGCCTCTATGTACTGCTTAACAATTTATCCTTATGTTTAAATGATATTGACACAGATCCTTTATTACATCAGTATTTTCTACTTCAGAGTAGGACATAACTTTAATAAAACTCCAAACTTCTATTCTCTATTAATGAAAAAGTTATCAGGAAATTCTGATAGGCACAGTTTCTTATTGTAAATTCCTTTTATGTATCTTGTCAGACTTTTTTTAATAATATGGAAAACCAGTAAAATATTTCATTACTGAAGTGTAATATAAAGGTGGGTTTTAGTAGTATTTTGTATCTGTTTTCCAAAGTAAAAACCTTGCCGTTACACAAGTATCAAATATTTGTGTTGCTTTTATGGTGAGGCCTCTTCAGCATCCTGTTGTAGGCAGTATTGTATAAACTCCAAGAAATCATCTTGTTTGAGAGTACTTGCTGTTTAGATGGTACTTATTTGCAAAATTAGTTCCATCATATGTTTTCTGGATTTAAGTATGTTACTATTCTTTTACGTCTGGGAATTAAAATAAATGGATCTAATTGCTTTTTTCAGTGTAGATGGACCTTCAGGACTTCATATTTTTCTTTTCCAATGAATGATGATTAATTAAGGATGTTCTGTTTTAGGATTGGCTGAGTTCCTGAAACTGTAGAAGTGGTTTGAGAGCCATCAAAGATGATTTTGCTTTGTGGGTTCCAGTAATGAAATCATGTTGCTCCTGCAGCTTCATTCATAGCAAATTAATAATATTGTTATGAAAACATGTGTAAACTAATAAGGTAGAATGTGATACGAAATTCCTGCCTTCTTACTATATTATTACTTGTTATTGGAATTGGCTGTTGTATTGAGTTACAGGAGTGTGATAGAAAAACTTGCTAGAAGTTATTCATAGTTCAGTGTAAGCCATTGTGCTTTTGCCTGGTCCTTCAGGATGGTGAAAATATCTTTGCTTGTAGTATAATGAAAAAGCTCATGGCTCTCCTTGTACCCACGAGGAGAAAGACTGTCATAAAGTCTGCCAGGATTTTTTGGGAAGGAAGACACTGAATGCCATTTGCATGCAGTAGGAGCAGCTGTATGCTACAGCATGAAACGCAGAGCACTTGCTTGAATTTTATTGCAGCAGTGAGAAGGAATAGCAGGGTTTTGTTTTCTTTCACCTGGAAGTTGCAGTTAGTTCACAGTATAAAGCAGTGAATTTGAAGCACAAGCTAAGTCTCTGCCACTGTCTCCCTTCCTTTCTTCCACTGCCCTCAGCCCTCCAAAAGTCCACACCCCAACAAAACCCACAAGACACCCCCCCGCCCCCCAGCATTGCAGTCTGAGTTAGATAGTAAAAACAAAACAGCAGCTGTGCTTGAGAGGTGGCCCAGATGGAATTAAATTATTATGAGAGTTAACATTGTTCTGTTACCTTGAGGGAAATAACCCTCAGCAGAAATGTTTTGCTTCCTAATTTGACTAATTTACACAAAGCAATTTAATGTGTATTTTGCCCTTGCTGTGACACTTGCATTCTCAGACACAGAAGGTCCCCACCAGTGAGGGGAGAGAAGGCAGCCAGGCAAGGGGAGGGATGCTCACTGCCAGCTTCAGATACCAAGAAATGTGAGAACTGACATCTGTCCGAAACAATTCTTCTCAAACACTGCGACACACAGAGCAGCCCTCTGTGGGATTTAGCAGGGGGAATGTGTTATGGTACAGTAACAGCTGGCTACAAATATGGATAGCAGGCCTGAAAACACAAACAAAAGAAAGCCCATGCCCAGGTCAAAACAGCGAAGGGAAGGAATATATTCAATATATGTTTGCTAGGCTAGCTATTCTTTTCCTAATACTTTTCTAACAAACTGTGCAGGTAAAAGTAAGTTCTTTGGTTACTCTGTTGATTCTTCTGGTATTTACACTGTCAAACTGTAAATTTTTTGCAAACTTCTGCAATTTTTGCTCTTGGTTCATTACAAGTATCTGTCCCACCCATCACCATTTCTTCCCCTTCCAGCCCGAATGTTCACCAGCTTTTGGAGTAAGTTTTTTTTTAAAAAAAAAAGTTCCTATTTTGCTTTATGCTGTGATAATGAAGTTCAAGACAGGGACATAACTAGTTAAAAGGTAATATGTCTGTGAGCTGGGAAGGCATTAGAGGTTAGTCTAAATATCTTGTTGTCATATAATGTTTTAGTATATTCTTGCTTTGTGCTGAAACACCTACAAATTCTCTGTTACGTTGAAAAAACATTATTTCAAAGTTATTGTGTGCCATATTCTAACTAGTTGTCTTCCTTGAGCATTAATAACAGCTTTGAATAGTGTGGAATATTAAAAAGACACTTAATACTTTTCCACTTAAGTAATAAATGTTGCATGATAAAAAGAGTCACTCGTTCTGCTTTTGCAGAAACAGGGATGTTCTCATGGAATTAATGCATGCAGATGTTATAGACCAATAGAAAAAAGAGGAATAGTAAGGACGACTTGTGAGATTGTTCAGTCTGGAAAAAAGTTGAGGGATAAGGTGTTGCAAAGAAGCATGGAATGACTTTGTTCTCTTGTCAAAAATGAAGATCTAAATTGTATTGATTCAATTACATAAGATAATGGAGGAAAATGTTAAAGCAGGAGGCAGTGTGGAGGAAAATGTTAAAGCAGGAGGCAGTGTGGAGGAGAAATCTGGTGCATCTTAGCGCACTGAGAAGCATTGATCCTCTGAATTTAAGTCACATTCTTTATGGCCAAAGAGCCAAGCCTGGTCTAGTACCCAGGAGGGACTGTGTGATGAAACTCGTTGGAGGAGGAAGGCACCATAGCAGGAGGGCCCATGAACTTAGCCTTGGTCAAAGTTTTACAATATGGAACCTGAAACTGCTCTCTTAGAATACATTTGCCACCAGTTTCTAGCTTATGAGTTTCTTGGTATCACATGTAAGAGATGAGGGGTGAGGGGAGGGTGTGTGTACAGGCAAGGAAGCGGGCTTCTACCAAATCTTCACTGCTGCTTGCTCCTGTCCAACTCGGGCAAGTCTTAGTATAGATGTGGCTTCACCAGATGATTCTGCTGTGCGCTTTGGTGTTTTAGGGTAATGTAAGGGTGGACTGGGTAGCCATGCACTGTGCTTCTTGACAGACTGTTTCATGAAAGGCCCTGAGCTGTAGGTAGATGCAATCAGGTGGCTCTTTTGAGCTGGACTGAAGGGTTAAATGCTGCTGGTAAGAATTCATGCAACTGCAGAAATACTGCAAATGAGGAGATAGATTTCAGACTACTGGGATAGTGTCCTGTGTAACTGATGCTTCAAAGCATCACAAAGATGAAGACAAAAAGTTGTGAAGCAGCCTAGTCAATAAAAGAAATAAATTAAAACAGAAGTATCTTAATGAGGCAGGGGAAAAAATGTATTGGTATGCCACAGTCTAAGGACATGGAGACTGAGTGATGGGCTGGATGAAATATCAGGCTCTGAACCAGGCAGGGTTTCAATGGAACAGTTGCTTTGGATCCCCTGTTGTATTTGTGTAAAAGTGAAAGTTGGAAGATGACTTGCTTCAATACATTTCCATGACCTTGAAATCTGTGTGTATCTCTAAAGATTTCTAATAGAGTTTTCAAAGTTTTTGCAAACAAAACTTCTTTAGTCAAGAGAGCAGAAAGCCTGGTTGAAATATTAAGAGATCTGAATACGTTCAGGTGAGTGTGAAAAATATCTGCCTGAAGACTGAAGAATAACGAGCATGTGTGTTAAGGTGTGTAATTAATGTTTATAAAAATGTAGGAGGGGATATTTTGGTAGGGGAAGTGGGGATCATAATTGCTTGTGGGGCTTTTGTTTGGTTTATTTTTTTTTTAAGGAGCAGGTATTTATCTTGCAAGGAACAAACATTGCTTTATGAGAACTTGTTGCTTTCTGGGATGGAAAGTAAAGATGCGAAGGCTCTGAAACCAAAGTACTTAAAGAATTGGAAACTTTCCCTTTTTAGGTCTCTAGTATTTGTAATGTTTCTGTTACAAGAGAACTTAAATCTCCCTTGGCTAGTAGGACAGGATTCTTGCTCTTCCCCCAACTCCCCCAAATCTGCAAATCGATGAAGAACAGATTTTTCTCCATGTAGTTTTAAGATGTGTGGATCCATGGTGTCCTTAAGTTACAAGCGCTTTCCTGTGGCTTGATTTGGGTCTGACAAACTTGCTAAGCTCAAGCTTTTATGCTGAGTAGCCTTAGAGGCAAATGAGAGGGGAAAGCAAACTACAGGACTGAAGAGGTGATGTGCGGGTTCAGGCATCCACATTTCCTAGGTGTGGGGTTTATAGTGTAGGAGTAAGTGCACAGCACAACACAGGAATGTGCTTCTACAGCTAGGTCTCCCCAATGCACCTCTTTTCTGCTGTGAAATGAAGATGAAATCTGTTTCAGGGTGAAGCAGATCGGATGGCAATGTGAGTGGTTGGGTGCTTGGCAGGGATTAAATGAAAGAGCCCATGGAACTGTGTGTGTGAGAGGAGGCTTCTTGTCAACTATGTTCATAAATGTCACTTTGCTTATCAAAATGAGGTAGTGTCAAAGGAAAGCAGAACTCCTTTAAGAAGTTGCCTCCATTTGTGAGACTTGGGGAGTTCACACAGGCTGAGCTAAAGCCCCATTAGCCAGAGTACAATCCCATAGTCTGTGTTGGCTGGTAGCAGGTAACAGTTTAATATGGTGGCATGTGATGTTAAAGCACTGAAAGATAAAACTGAGATACAGCACTTTCATCGATGCATCTGTGACTGTGTCAGGCCATGAGCTGCAGTGAACAGGAGAAGACGCTTTAATCAGCTGCAAGGAGGCCTGTGAACACACTGAGGTAACTTGTCCCAAGGCCAATGTTTCACACTGTGCAAATAACGGAGGAAGGACTTGTCTGAGGAGAGTTAACTGCTGGTACGTATCAGACTGGAGACCAAGCCAGAATACGAAAGTGTAGTTTTGTTTTATTCTCTCGCAGCATGAGTTGTTGCTCAAACCTGAATTACTTTGGGACTTTTTGAGCGTATGTTTCTTTAACTTTATACTAGCAGGTCATGTAGGAAGACTCTGAGCTCCTTTTTGAGTTAATGATATATGAAAATTTGAGAGTTAATGTGATCACATTATTCTTAAACTGAAGAGGAGTAGTCATAGTCAGTAGACAAAACTCACCTCTTTCAGTGTCTGTGTGTTTGGGGGTTAATGTGGCAAATGCATGGGGCTAAAAGGCTGCTGTTGTCAAATGTGTGGTGGTGACATAGTGATTATGGAAAGCCGTTGTGTAAGTACTACAGTGCACCTAACTCAGAGGAAATCAGTTACGCTGGAATAAATGGGCACTAGCATTGCTTTATGGAGAAGACTGGCGTGAGATGAGAGGTGGACAATAGACAGCATATTCTTTTCAAAACTTTTAGGGCATGGGACGCAAAGCAAACAACCATATGGATTCTGTGTTGAAAATAAGTATCCAAAAAAACTTGCAGTGCAAAGCTATTTGTGTTTAATTTTTTTTTTATATAGAAAGGCACCTAACTTAAAGATGAAACAAGACTAAACATAAATAGAGCACTGCTTGCCTGGAAAAGGTGTTTTGGGTTTTTGTTTTTTGTTTTGTTTTTCATTTCACTGGAAACAGTTTTGGATCAGAGTGAGCACAAATACACTATTAATTTTGTTTTTGCCACCAGGTTTCTTTATTTTTCCTGGTGGGGGGAAAGAGTCCTCATACTATTTTCTACTTCTGTATTAGGCTAAATGTGTTTACACTGACTGGGGGGGACCAACCAAAAAACCCAAACAGCACGCTTTTCTAAAAGCTGGAGCATTCTTGGCATTTCAACTCTTGAAAAGTTTGATTTACATTATCCTAAATCAGTCTCCTTGATATTAATCAATACTTTCTCTTAGTTTTAAAACAGGAAATAGCTTCAGTCTGTGTTTAAACCCTGCAACGTCTCATGTCGTGACCTTTTAGTAGTTTGTTCCTTTTCTCCCCCCTTCCCCTGTTTTTCCTTCTTTTCCTTTTCACAAAGGCCCCTCAGCCTGTCTTTGGGTTTTTCCTGAGCAGTCGGAGCTGTAGCTATTTCAGTTCCTGCTTTGGGTACATGTGTCTTACAGGCTTCCAGTGCTGATTTTCTTACCTTCTTTGGCCTTTCTCTTTGCTTTCCTTTCCCTTTCATATCATGCTGTATGTTTCCCAACTCTTCAGCTTCTTGCACCCACTTCAGCCCTAGGCTGTAGGCTTCTAGTAGCGTGAAAACCCTCTGCTCCATCTATGGAGATAATGAACTTCTTGACACCAGCTGTATAAATCACTGCTGTAGATGGTAGTGTCTAGTAGGTAGAAACATATGGGAGGCTAATTCTGCTGCCCAAACAGGCAGTATAGGCATCCAACAATACTGCACATTAGGAAATGGAAAGCCTATATTTCTTTGTGGCATTCTGTTAGGTAATTCAATAGTGTTAAATCCGTTCCTGAAGGGGTATGGGGACACTTAGTATCTCTCCGTTGGTTTTCATTTGTTTCATTTGGAGACCTGACAAACCAAAAGTATTGGAGGGCTATTAGTCTTAGCTGAGTAGACACGTATTGAAAGAACCCTGTGCATAATTTTACCAGACCTTGGCATAATTAACAGGATCTTCTCGGAGGGGCCCCAGGACTAAACTGGCCAGGATATTGTGCTTAGCTTTTGCAGACATTGAGAATGAAGGCTCCTGGCAGGGCAGCTGTCTGACAGGACGCCAGCGCAGTGAGGAATGCTGCTGTTAACTTATCCATTCATGTACCACGATAAACAGATGGCACCATTAGACTTCTACATATTTTCCTTCCTTTTGGTGCAGATATCTACTGTCTTTATGACCATAAAAGTTTTTTAAAAAATAAAAAAGTGCAGAAGAGATGCAGCTTGCTGGCTGCTTTATTCGTTTTCCCTTGCCTGCAAGATTTCTTTTTTTAAAGAGCCAAGTCTCATGAGTGCTGTCCTCAAGTTCAGTTTCCTGGTTGAAAATCTGCATACGGTAATGCAATATTCTTCTCCAGGAAAGATTTTTATGGCATATGTAAATGAAATAAGACCAGCCCCTTGTGGTATTGACAGGATGCTGAGAAGGAAGCTGACTGTGTATTAACGTGCTTGCAGCTTAGGTCATTCTCACCGAACCCTGCAGCTCTGTGAGGTTCAGCTGCTTGGTGGAGATGACTTTGCATTCTTTCAGTGACCCTTTGTAAAATACTGTTTCATTAATGAGAAATATTTTTTTACAGACATCTCTCCCTAGCTGAAGAAGATATTGAATGGATATGTAATAGTTCTGTTTATACAGGCATAATTAAAGAAATATGAGTGGGAATCTGGCCAAAATCTGGTGTAAACATACTACAATGGGAATAATCACTTTCTTTTGTGATCATTCAATTCTCTGGATCAAGCTAGTCTCTCCAAATCTTAATCCATTTGGGACTGGTGTGGTTTCCTTTACTTAAACTGTTCAGAGAAACTTTGATTTCTATCAATTTCTTTGTTTCAAAAATGACTGGTACATGGGTGTGCCAGAGCAGTTCCCAGGCCCACTGTGGCATTAGATATATTGCCCTTTCAAAAAGTCTTCAGTTCTGTCAACAAGTTAGATTAAGGGAACTTCACAGTTCTCTTTCAAGAGAAAAATTATTTAGACAAAACTGATCCTCAACATCTTACTGTGTGCTTTCTAAAATACGGTGTCGGTGCATTTCTTGCAGAAGTCATCAAGTTGCTTTATTTCACAGCTGGAAGCTTCCTTGGGATTCTGGAGCACAGAGAGTATTTATTTCCTATGTTCAGGAAGCAGTAAGCTTTTTGTCTGCTTTCCATAGTGCTGTGTTGAAAGCAAAGCTTCACACAGGTTCTTTTCCCTTTTAGCAAATGTGTACAGCGGAAAACCAATTAATCCACTAAAGGGTATTTTTTCTATTTCCACCAAGTATTCTCTGTTTAGAAGGTATGTTGGTAGTAAAGCTGAGGAGCTTCTGTCAAGCTAAACACTAGCAAAGGAGGCAAATAGCAGGAAACTTTCCATAGCAGGAAAATACTTTGCCTGATATTGTACCATGCATGGATTGAAGAGCCCTTTGATATTTATCCAAATGAATTATTGAGGGGACATGATTATCCAAACCAAGGTAGCTAGATTGACTCTAGAAGTCTTTCAGTTAAACAATGGTGCCCAACATCTTGCTGCAGAACAGGTAATACAGTTTATACTGAGACACTTGCAGGCTATGTGTTCTGAGTATCCTCTGCCATGTAACAAACCTCCTGTCCTCCCGTTCTCCTGCCCTGTCCCCCTGGTCCCCGATCTGATCCGGTGAGCACCTGTATTCAAGTTACAGTGCATTTGCTTTTCAAGTTCCCTTGAAGTACCTCAAGGAAATGTATTTTGGCAAAATACGGATTTAATGTTTTGGCTGATCTCAAGATTGCTTTCGATGTTAACAGATGATTTGAGAATGGTTAAGGGGAACTACTAGTATGTTCTTGCATGTACACTGTGGCTGACCAAGTCTTTATGGGAGGAAGATCTTGGTGCAATAAAATCTTCCACTTCGTTATCTTCTCCTGGTGAGAGCTCCTTGGGACTTTTCTTTCCATCACTTTGTCTCTTCCATTTCCTTTGCCTTCTGGAAGGGTTTTAGCTGAAATAGGTATGTAAGAAAACTTCCACCAAAGAAAATAAGGAACAAGCTGGCTGTGTGACAGAACTCAGAGGGTTGTAATTAATGGAGCAGGGTCAAGTTGGAAGCCTGTAACCAGCGGTGTCCCTCAGGGGTCAATACTTGGCCCAGTCCTGTTCAACATATTCATCAATGACCTGGATGAGGGGACAGAGTGTATCCTCAGCAAGTTTGCTGATGATACCAAACTGGGAGGGCCGGCCGACACTCCAGAGGGCTGTGCCACCATCCAGTGTGACCTGGACAGGCTGGAGAGCTGGGCAGAGAAGAACCTAATGAGGTTCAGCAAGGGCAAGTGTAGGGTCCTGCACGTGGGGAGGAAGAACCCCAGGCACCAATACAGGTTAGGGATGGATCTTCTGGAAAGCACTACTGAGGAGAAGGATCTGGGAGTCCTCGTGGATAGTAAACTATCCATGAGCCAGCAATGTGCCCTTGTTGCCAAGAGGGCCAATGGGATCCTGGGCTGCAGAGGGAAGAGTGTGGCCAGTAGGTTGAGGGAGGTCATTCTCCCCCTCTACTCGGCACTGGTGAGGCCACAACTGGAACACTGTGATCAGTTCTGGGCTCCGCAGTTCAAGAGAGACAGGGAACTACTGGAGAGAGTCCAACGTAGGGCAACTAAGATGATTAAGGGGTTGGAGCACCTCCCTTATGAGGAAAGGCTCAAAAAGCTGGGGCTCTTTAGCCTGGAGAAGAGAAGGCTGAGGGGAGACCTTAGCTGTGCTTACAAGTACCTAAAGGGTGGGTTGAAGGATGATGGACCTGGACTCTTTTCAGTGGTTCCCAGTGACAGGACAAGGGGTGACAGGCACAAGCTGGAACATGGGAAGTTATGTTTAAATATGAGGAGAAACTTCTTTACAGTGAGGGTGGCAGAGCCCTGGAAGAGGCTGCCCAGGGAGGTGGTGGAGTCCCCTTCTCTGGAGATCTTCAAGACCCACCTGGATGCAGTCCTGAGTAATGTGCTCTAGGCAATCCTGCTTTGGCAGGGGAGTTGGACTAGATGATCTCTAGAGGTCCCTTCCAACTCTGAGAATTCCATGGTTCTGTGAAAAATATCAGTAAACGCCAAATTATGTGAATGGCAACTTGAATTCTCCTTGTTAGCTGACTTATTTAAGGATTAGTAGTAGCTGTGCTTTCTTATTTTTTCTTCTCGTTCTTGAGAGTATTTCTTTAGCACTAATGGTTCAAGTCTGTCAAAGCCTGAATATTCTCCTTAAAACTTTCCATGAATCATAGAATCATAGAATGGTTAGAGTTGGAAGGAACCTTAAAGATCATCGAGCTCCAACCCCCTTGCCATGGGCAGGGACACCTCCACTAGAGCAGGTTGCTCAAAGCCCCATCCAGGCTGGCCTTAATCACTTCCAGGGATGGGGCATCCGCAACCTCCCTGGGCAACCTGGTGTCGTTGGCAACTTGCTGAGGGTGCACTCTATCCCACTGTCCATGTGTCCAACAAAGATGTTGAACAGCACTGGTCCCCGTACCGATCCCTGAGGAACTCCACTCATCACTGGTCGCCAATTGGACATTGAACCATTGACCACAACCCTTTGAGTGCGGCCATTCGGCCAGTTCCTGATCCACGGAGTGGTCCATCCATCGAACCCATGACTTTCCAATTTTGAGACCAGGATGTCGTGCGGGACAGTGTCAAACTTTGCCTAAGTCTAGGTAGATGACGTCTGTTGCTCTGCCCTTGTCCACCAAGCCTGTGGCAGTATTGTAAAAGGCCACCAAATTTGTCAGGCACGATTTGCCCTTGGTGAAGCCATGCTGGCTGTCTCCCATCACCTCCTTATTTTCCATGTGCCTTAGCAGAGATTCCAGGAGGATCTGCTCCATGATCTTGATCCATGGCTGTTGCATGTTCTCTTTATTTTTGTCTGTTAGTGCTGAAGCAAAGGAGAAGCTGGTACATACGCCACAAATGATGTTGAATCCTTTGATTTCCCTTCTTTGCAGTTAGTTTTCTATTCATATTCGTTAGCTTGGAATATTTTTGTGAAGATCTAGATTATCCTGTCATAAGATTTGATTCTTAAAGGTTACTGTGACCTTCAGATACCTGATTTTACAAAAATTGAAGAGTTAACTTAAGCCTAGAACAGAACAAGAGTGAAGGAACCCTGCAGCAGAGGAGTGTAAGAGCTGACCTATGCTCTGCCAGATCTGGAAAAAGCCAAATCTGAGGCAAGGAGATGACAGCAGACCGAGCAGATTAATCCATAACGCTTATGAAAAGGCTCATTGTTTGCTTTCTGCGAAACCTCCCCTTCCCCAGAAAGAAATAGGCATTTTAAGTAGAAAAAGAAACTTGCTTTCTCCATGTTCACAAATAGTGTAATTTTTCAAAATCTCTGGTACATTTAAGCTGTTTTACCAATTTTTTAAGATGTTACCATGCACTGTTAACCAGTGATAACTGATTTCTTTTTGCCTAAAATAAAAACTTGTAGAAAAGCAGGCGTACCAGTGTCAGGATTTCAGTTCAAAGCAAAAAAATCAATTAACTGGCATGACAGTGCATCATGTTTTCCTGCACAAATTGCTAACCCGTTCATTACGGTTCTAGAATAAGAATGTGAGCTGGATTCTAGCTTTTCCTCTTCGAAGAGATTTTAAGTAGGCTATGTCCAAATTTAGTGGATAGTACTTCAGTATAGCTGTTCTTTGGCTAGTACTAAATCTGTATAGAAACTGATGTTGTTGTTGATGTAGTTGTCAGCTAATTATTTTAAACCTGGTTTCGTATATGAGTGTCTGTGTTGGACCAGACCCAGTACAACCCAGTTTTGTTTCAAATGGTGTCCAGTAGTTGCTGCCTTGGGAATGTGTCTAATTAGGGAACGTGAAACCTCTTTTGACAGCAGCTCTATCTGCATCGTGTTTTCATAATCCCTGATTATTTTTTTTCATAATTTTTTTTTCCCCTGAATGTGTTTAAACTAATCTCAATTAGAGATGGAGTTCTGTAATCTCGCCTTGGACAGAGGGTGTTATGTACTGTACAGAGAAAGTATTTCCTTGTGTTTTTGAATCTGCCTGGTAATTTCATTAGGTGCCATCAAGTTCTTGCACATTAGACATGATGAATAATCATTCCCTGGCTGTGTTCTTCTCCCCAGCCTCATCAGATGAACCTCTAATATATTGACTCTTAGTTGCCTTTTTCAGATAAAGAGTCCTTGTTCGAAAGCACTTCCATGTGTTTCATCTTTCCTACCTCCCTTTTTTTAGATCTCTTTTCTCTTAAACTGATAAAAAGAACTAGAAGATCTGCTTAATATGAGTTTGGATACATCATGGATTTATGCACTGGTGCAATGAGGGGGTTTGTCATTTATATTTTGTGGTGTTCCACAAAACATGTGGAAAAACTGTGTTTATACTTTGAGGTACTTCCTTTTTGGATATAGCTGAGCAATTTCCATACATGGAGCTGAGATTCCTAGGTCCAGAAATACAATTTACTCCAAAACTTTGCCTAACAACTCGTATGCTGATGGTCTGTAAACATCTGATTTCTAGCTAGTCGTGTCCTAGAAAAGGCCAGAAGGACTGAGGCAGAGGGCTGTTGGTAGAGCTGACAAGTAGCTATTTCTCCTGAATTTGTCTGAGATGCATGAATAGGCCTCCATATGTGTAAATGCTTTTAAGGTCTAGCTTTGGTGTATGTATGTACGGAAGGTACCCCATGAAGCAGGCTTAAGCTAAGTGTCCTCTTTAGGCTGTAGGATTGTAAAATGACAGCTACCTTTTTGCTTTTGGTGGTGTTTTTTTTTTGGCGATCAGGTTTAGGCAAGATGTGCTACCCATCTCCTGCTGAGCTACTTGAAGAAAACAGTGGATCCTGATTTCTAAATCCTATTCCTGTTATTGCTTCTACCATTTATCCAGAGGGAAACATGTCTCAGTCTCCTCTAGCTTTATCCCTGTCCCCTGAAGCGGACTTAGTGATCTGTCTGTACCTCAAGGAACAACTCAGTTATCCTTTTGTGTTTTGTGCATCTGGGACATGGTCAGTTAAATCTAACCAGAAATTTGTTTTCCTAACAGTTAAATAACTTCTAATTACAGATTGCACATCAGAAAAAAAAAAAGAGATGGTGCTGAACCATGGGAGGGCAAAATATAACACACTGGAGCCAGAGTTTGTACTACTTGTGACACACTTGAAAGAGTCATAGACCGTTTGTTCAGATTTATTTTTTGTGTGTGTCTTAGTGTTCTTTTGTAAACACTATAGCAGCTTTGTAGAAAAACAGGGTGTTAGGACTAGTTGAAAGTTGGAAATGTCTTCACTGAAGTAATGCCAGAGAAGTTTGTCACTGGAAGTTCTCCAGTGAAAGGATGTTGAAAGAACGGTGAGTCAGTGAAATGGAAGACAGAAGAAGGAATTTTAAGCAGCATAGAAAGGAAAGAGGGAGGTCATGTTTGTTTTTCCCAATTATGATTTCAGGAGAGTAACTGGCTGCAAAATTACTTAATTATCTTGTGTTTATCGTAAACTCCTGTACTTTTTCTGAAGACACCAGAAGTGCTTTTGCTTCATAAATCATGTTAAATCAAAGCACTTTCATTATATTACAGAGCTCCATAAATTGATGTCACAACTTAAGAAAAACACTTTTATCTGCAGGCACTTAAGAATGCCGCCACTTTCAGAACCATGTAAGACATTAGTAGCTGGCTTGTTCAACTCCTTTCAGCTTTCATGCTGACACGTACCATATTGAAGACATTGGTTGTTTGTATAATACTTGGTTTGATCTTTTTTTTTTCTTGGTACTTTCAGTACTGTTGAATCAATCAAAGGAAGTTATTGCTCTGTTGGGCATTAGCATACATTTAGATGTTTCTGCATTAAGAACTGTTCACGGAGGAAAAGGCTTTTATGTCAAAAAAGGAGAGTAAACAGTATGACCACAGCTGCTTTGAGCTGTGCTGTTATTTCTGACCCATGTATATTTGAAAATGAGCTTGTTCGTGCTAGCAATTATTTCAGTTTGGGTTACATGGTTGTGAGAGTTTCTCTCCTCCCCCTCCTCTTTTTAAAATTTTAATTCCTTTAGTCTCTCTAGCAACTAGGCAAATAGTACAGATGGGGAGAGGGCTCTCAGTGGCTCTTGTGGTGGTTTGCTTCATTCATTGATTAGCATGCACAATGGGGTTGACTTCTTTATCTTCTGTTGCATGATCTACTGGGAATAGTAATGCAGTGGCAGTTGCTAATGCTTAATATCGAGAATTTCTGCATGACATGTGGATGTGTCTTCCCTGGGAAATTTTTTAAGGACAACTTATTGGGAGAACCCAGGTCAAGAGAGGACTGACTGATCATCTGCACTTTATTCACGCCGTATTAAAATCCATGGATGGATTTGCTTTAGGCTGGGCTCTGAGTAAAGAGCCACTTAAAATGCATCTGTAGCTTTCCTAATAGTCTTACTTATGCAGTTTTATAGATGTCACAGGTGTATAGTCAAACATAGGAAGGGGATAGAGAGGAGTAAATGTGTGGATCAGACAAAAGGCTGGAAAATCTTAATGTAGAAGTTCGTGTTGACTGTGGTAATTATGGCACAATGTAACTGAAAAGGGTTTTGTTATAATCTGTCTCTTCAGTCAAACCTCCTCTTCTCAGCAAAACACAAATATGCAACATAGCATTTGGGAAGATTCCAACTGTAATACATATGCTGAAGTTTCACAGCAATTGTTATGCAGAAATGAGGCTAAAATGACTCTTAAAATGAGTCGATTTTCAGTTCTGCTACTTACTCCTGACCAGTTTCCTTAAACTAAGAGAATTAGATCTACTTCTCCATTTCCTTTTATCTAGCAAAGGTGAGGGAAAGAAACTAGAAGCATCTGTTACTACAGGGTCTGATTTTCTCTGAAAACCGGTCTATGGTCAGACATTATGCACTAATGAGATGAAAATGTTAATTTATGCTAGATTTGGAAAGAGTAATGCGGAGAGTGCTTCTAAAAAATGTAAGTCTTTGAGAGCTGACCCTTTTGGAAGGAGTCGTTCCCACGTGGAACTTTCTTGCCGGATCAGAGCAGTTTCTGTTGAGTCTACACTGGCTGTCTAGCTTTCTCAAGAGATCTGTTTATTGCTTTTGATGGATTGGCTTTTATGCCAGATGTATTTTTTTTTCTGAAGAGACTGTGACATAAAAATAACCAAGAAATTTTATAGTGTCTACTCAAAGCGTTGTTAACTTGGAAACTTTAAGTCTAATGTATCCACTGTTAAAATACAAAAGTCTCAAGTTAAGGAAATGATGCACCAAGTTATTTATAGAACTTCAACACCAGTGGGTTATTCAGGCAAAAGAAAGGGGATGATGTGATGGTGAGAAGAGTCTGAAGTGCTGATGGATGAAGAAAAGGCAAAGCTGGATGGAGAAGACTGTTTACCTGGGGTAGGTGCTCCAATAACATGGGATGATGACCACATGCAGGGGAAGGAGGTGAGGTCACTTCTCTGCTGCAGTGCCCAGTTATACTGTGTCTCACTGGAGACCTTTAGCACACAAGGCAGCATGTGTACTGAGCATACTTGTGTGAAATCCAGGCCTCACTGTGTGACAGAACCACATGGGAACACTCTTCAGGGGCTATATCAGTCCTTTAGTAGGAAAGCGCATTGACTGTCCCTAAACTGAGACTTCAGGTGTAGAACAGTATAGATGGAAGGGACCTCTGGAGGCCTAGTCCAACCTCTTGCTCAAGGCAGGGTTTTCATCCACACTAGATCACGTCAACCATGACTTTCTTTAGTTAAGCCACGGAAGACGCTTATGGGCAGAGATTCCACAACCTCTCTGGCACATGTTTTTCCATTGCTCATCACCTTCATGAAAACATGACTCTTGGCCCTTGTTACGTTGTTTGATGTGATAGGAGAATTTGAATAACTCCCTGGTAAGCAGTAGTACACTACTGCTGTTAAACTACCCCTTACCTGCACCAGCCCACGTGACACAACCTCTTCTATGCAGGTATGTATTTTAGACCCCTGACCATCTTAGTAATTCTCTGGTGGACTATTTCCAGTTTCTCTCCTTCTCTTTTCAAGTTTGGCTGTAAACCTGAACATATTATACATGTTGCCTCACCTGTGCTGAGGAGACGGCTGATAATAACTTCTGTCTTTGTCCTGGTCACACTTGTGTGCTGGTTATCCAGTACACAAAGTGCCTTGTTCACACTAACAGTGCACTTTCAGCTCATGTTGAACCTGATGCCCACCATAACAACCAGGTTCTGTTTAGCAGGGCTGCCACTCAGTCATTTCCCAGCCTGCAGTAGTGCATGGGGTTATTTTGTCCCAGGTGTGGAGCTTTGCCTTTCTCTGTCTGAACTCCATGAGGTTTGTTGGCTCCGTCCCTGAATTTCTCAAGGTTTCTTTGAATAAAAGCCCTGGGATTTCTTGTAATCTAGTCCCCCTAGTTCAGTGTCATTTGCAGACTTGCTGAGGGTATCCTTTTTGTCAGCATCCGGGTTACTGATGATGTCGAGCAGAACGGACCCTCGTGGTACTCTAGCTATTGCCAGTTGGACACTGAATGTTTGACCTTATTCCTGTGAACTGTATTTTATGCAAAGAATAATGCATTAGTTACATCTCAAATACATTAAAACACTTGGATCATCACTTGGACTAATTATTCTGCCCTGCTCCAACATGTTGGCTTGCATTTGGATTGTTATTTATACTGGATATGAAGAATGTGAATGAGAACAAAATCTGTATTCCTAAAAATCAAATAGCAGGGCATCTATGGTACTATTATAGCCAAGTGCATTTAGAGAATAAGCAGATTTTCTGTTCATGTAAGTTGTTTGGGTTTTTTTTACCTCCAGATTTAGTAATTTACTTTTTTTGGCATTCAGTCTGTTTTTATGGAGTTTTTTTAATGCAAAGTGTTAGCTTTGATTTTTAAGTCACGATCAAGTGTGAGTGTAAGGCTGTTAGTAGCCTGTAATCTTAATGTTTTTCCATTATACTCATGGGAGAACTGTACATATATCTCTACATCTTCACGAACTGAGTGTTTTGACCGCTTTCATGTTAGATTAGTGTTGCTGAGTCCTCCTGGAATTTTGCAATAGTAACCTTTGACTATGTCTTGCACGTCACTGCCAGCAAACTTCTGGCAAGGCTGCTCTGACCCTATTTGGAGAAATAGGGTATAGAGAATTGTATAGATGTATATAAAGTGAAGTGGCATTTCAAAACTTACTTTAAGAAAATGTAGTGGCCTGTAGATACATGCTGGCATCCCTGCCAGCTGCTTTGGCGGTTTGAGTACAAGCTGTGCCATGTGAGCTCTGACAGTGAAGTCCCATACACACTCCCTATCTTCCTGTCCCTCTTCCTTCTCCAGGCACTCTGGGACATAAATTATTTTAAGATAGTATGTATGCTAGTATGCCTTGTATCCTGCTGTGTAGACTAGCTTGTAGAGCTAGTAGGAGCTTGTAGAAGGCACTGTGTGTCTGCCAAGTCCTTCGAATGTTACAGCTTTTCACATTGTCAGGGAATGTAGCAAGAGGACGAGGGGTAATGGGTTCAAACTGAAAGAGGGTAGATTTAGATATTAGGAGGAAATTCTTTACTGTGAGGGTGGTGAGACACTGGAACAGGTTGCCCAGAGAAGTTGTGGATGCCCCATTCCTGGAAGTGTTCAAGGCCAGGCTGGATGGGGCTTTGAGCAACCTGCTCTAGTGGGAGGTGTCCCTGCCCATGGCAGGGGTGTTGGAACTCCATGATCTTTAAGGTTCCAACCCAAACCATTCTGTGATTATCACATCCATGTTTCGCTTTTGCAATGTGTCTTAAGAGCTTTCCAGTGCTAGGTGATATTTGAAAGCGGGGCTTGCATTTTACCTCAGTAGCCTGTTTGGCTGTGGGATTTTTATCAGTGTGTCATATTTTGAAAATGAATTGCTGTTACTTGAATTTTGCCAGTGTGTTAAATATTTAAATTTGTAAACTTCTGATATATAGTAAAAAAGATTATCTGAACTTAGGCTTCTGAGTCTTAGCTTGTAACTAAAAAAATAAAATACGATTTACTGTGTAAATTGAGAGCAGACTAAATGCTGGTACAAAACCCAATTTTATTAAGTCAGGTGAGCATGCATAGGCTCTAAGCCTTTCTCTAGACAGAAGGCCCTGTAAGCTGACTTGCTTTTCATGGCTGGATTTAGAAAAGAACACATCAACTTAGCCATACTGATATACTCTGGTATATGTGGAGAATATCCTGTCTGACTCAAAAAAGCCCCTTTCCTGCTTCTGTTGAGCCCCTGAATTTTTCAGCACTGGGCAAGTCATCATTTTTCCTCCCAGGTTTTTTAACTTCTAATCTTGCTTGAGTCATGGAGAGTGTCAGTGAATACAGTTCAACTTCTTGCAATTCTCTTTTTTTTGTTCTTTCAATTTCCATAGTGTCTTTTTAAGGAGATGTTTCATGTAGTTTGGCTCATTTAGCTCTTGCAGTCATAGCCTAGGCTATGGGTGATCTAAGTTACCTTAGCAGTAGTAAGGTAGCTCTGTCTGTTCCTTCACATTCCATTGGCACTAATGAGTTGGACGTGCTCAAATTCAGCATTATTGTGGCACTAATGGTCTGAAGCAGCCCAGTGCTTAAAGTCACTGGAGCAGTGAGAGGGTGCCTCTCTTATTCTGAGACCAATCTGGTATAAAAGTGGTTGTGGAAGAAGTCTGCTCTTCTCTGCTCCTTGTAATAGACTGGTACGTTATGCTGCCTTTCAGTTGCCCAGCAGTTCACCTTAAAAAACGCGAGTTAATAGAAAAGGGCTCAGAATAATGCCTGTTGAAACGTTTCAAAGATGGTTTTTCTCTCCATGGAAGAAGGACCTTCAGGCAATATCCTTCTGCTTGCTTTCAGGAAAAGGTTAACTGAAATGCATCTATCCTCTCTTAACTGTTCCAAAGCTCCTTATGTATAATTGTTCAGTGTCCCTTTTTATTCTCCTTAAGTAAAAGGGGTGGTAGAAGGGGTGAACTGTCCTGGTATCTCTTTCTTAGCACTCGGTGTGTCCTGTGAAACATGGCCATTTATGTTACCAAACTGGAACTGCGGCATCTTCTGTCCTTTTTATAAAGATGAAAAGGTTTGACATTTTGAAGACTTGGCTTCTAGTTCTTTATTCTTAGTCTAATTCAGGAAGCAAAATTGTTGGCCTAGTTTGAGCTATTAAACAAAATATTTGTGCTTTTTCTTTTTTTGACTGTCTGTACTCCATGGAGCTCTGTCCTGTGCAAATCTGTGTACTGATATGACTGATCCCATGGTTAGAAATATGAATGAGACTAAAACTAAAAATCACACGTACAAAACAAAATTGGCTCGGAGAGTTGAGACACATGCAGGAAATGAAAACTGCAATTTCTTTGATGCATTTTTTCAAACCCCCTGAAGATTCCTTTCAATAATAGTGAGGTGGCCAGCCTTTCAAAAGAGGCATCATTCTGAAGTCAAGGCAAGTTTGGAAGAAAACAGAGTTGGGTTCTGTGAGGCTTTTCGTTATGTATTAAGCGCTTCAGGCTGTGTACACATTAATTGGAGCACTAAGGAGAGCAAGAGTGGACACTGGCCTGTAATTTTCCATCCTTTACTGTTAAAATACCCCTCAGCTCTGCCTAGACTGCTCCAAAATGCCTGGACAAGCTTCTGGGGACAGTCAGCCCAAGCAGTTGCTGTGAGACTGGCCTCCTCTTGCCTGATGGTCGCCAGTGCTGTTACAACAGGTGGTGTTTCATGTCCTGTGTGACAGCCCACAATGTGAGGCTTTGGGTTCTTCTCTGCAACAGGGTCCTCGTACTTGAAAGTGCTTGAACATCAGGGGACCAATATATGTTGTATTCCCTCTGCTGTCTGTTTTTCTATTTTACTATTACAGAAGCAGCTGCTATTAATCACCATTGTTTTCACAAAACACAGGGAATTTGTGTCTTAAATCTGAATGTGGAAGCATTCACCAAGATATGGAAATGTTGGAACCACGTGTTCAAGGGTTACAGGTGTCCTAGTAATATGGCCATGTTAGTGGCTGGCCATGGGCAGAGATGCTGCTACTAAACCTTTTTGATGTAAATTTTGTCATACTAACTTATACTATAGGTGGTGATTGAACACAAGAAGAGCACCCCGTTACCCTAGATGCTGTTTTCTAATGCTTCAGTTCAATCATGAACTTGGTGTATAACGGACTTGCTCCAGAATATTACTCCTTTCTTTTTCCTCCTTCCCTTCCCCGCTCTTGTTAGCTGTGTTGCTTGTATTGAGTCTGAGGTTAGAGGTTGATGTAGAGATCCTTTCTTGCAGCTTGTGTCTGGGAGTAGTGAGCACGCCGTGGATGTTTTTCTGTAAGTTAATATTTAACCTGGCTTTGAACAGAATGCAGATTTAATAGTTGACAGAGACTGAGCTGGTCCCAGTCAGACTTCCAGTTGTCAATGTCGTCTTCTGTTCAAAAGCAGTCTGAATTTTTTTAATTTTGGTGGGAATGCTCTGTTGCTCACCTTCCCCTCAAGCATTTTATTCTTGTTAAATAGAGACTGGAGTTCAGGGAAGGGTGGGAAATAACATGTATTTCTTTGGTGCCGTCATGAAAAAAAATTCTTCGGAGCTCATCTTTCTTCCCTGATACAAAATGACCCTGACTTTTGAGGTATACTGATAATTCTGAAATTGAAAATCTCACTTGCTACAAGTAAGTGGTACTTTCACTTTGGGTAGTGAGTCCTCAACATGATACACTGGTACACTGCAGCCCTTGGATGTTAATTACTGAGTAAGGTACCCTGTTTGGGATTGTATCTGTTTGTACAGACATGTATGTCAGAGCATGTGTTTCAGAGATCCTAGGCTTTTCAACAAT
Organism: Numenius arquata; assembly: GCF_964106895.1. NCBI lineage: Eukaryota > Metazoa > Chordata > Aves > Charadriiformes > Scolopacidae > Numenius > Numenius arquata. The sequence goes on from NC_133576.1 coordinate 119,592,510, forward strand.
AACATGTAGTTGCAAGTTGATCATTTATATGTGTTCTCATTTTAAATTCCAGGGGACATTTTTCATAGAGAGGGAGAAAAATAAATCATACAGAGTTACTAGAACTCAGAACGAAGAAATAAAATTGTCGGTGCTTGTAGCTCTGCTGAAATGGCAAGCTATCTCAAATCTACTAGCTTGTGTCTGCCTTCATCTTCGTCCCACGTCGGTGTCTGTGGCTTGTTTCTTAGGCAAGTGATCCTGAAAGAAGCAGTAGTTGAGTAGTGCTGTCTGAAGGTGCTGTGTTTTGTATTTCTGAGCTGTAGTCAGTGTGGAGGAGCAGAGCGCCTGTCAGGCAACAGCACTGCCCCCATGGTGTGGCTGATGCTACCAGAGTATTGCTGCTCTTCTAGAGTCAGGCACTCACCCTGGCTCTCCCAGCTCATCCCTTGGCTTCACTGCAGGGCAGAGACTCCGTAAATGGGCTGAGGTGCTTATTAATGGCCATCGTCTCAATTGTCACTTCATTTCGCCAGGTGTTGCAGAAGTCCATAAACAACTACACTGTGTTAAAGACATGGGTGCTCACTCTCTGTGCCGGTCCTCAAGGTTATAAAGGCACTAATCTGTGTTTTACAGACTGAAGTTGTTTTTTTGCTCTGTCATTAGAAAAAGGCAGATTTCTGTGTTGCATGAGAGCTGCTTGGGCTGATTAGCATGGAAATGAATGTGCCTTAATCAGCTTGGGTGAGGGAAGCTCAAAATTAATTCGATACATTAGTTTCACTTTAAAAATGTATTATAGCTGTTGCCACTAGTGACCATTATAGTTAAAAATGCAAAATAGTCTCCTATTCAACACTGTGTTTATGCCAACTCATCACTTTCCAAATAATTTGTTTTCCAAACTAATTTTCCCTATTTAATCTTTGCCCCATAAAGCAGGTTGGGGGAAGGGCAATCAGACAGAAACATGCAGGGAGGGATATCAAAGAGGAAGAAGATGCTGACTTGAAACTTAACCCTGTGTTCACTGGGGCACTGTTGCTATATTATACTGCTTAATACATTGAATCCATCTTATAAAGAAATTATTTTATAGTCGTTGTCCTCTATAGAGATCATTTCACTGGCAACTGTGAATGGCAAATGAGTTGTTGAAATACAGAATGCGAGGGAGAAATTCTCTAGTCATTCATATATTAAAAAAAAAAAGTGTATAATCAGAAAAAAAAATCTTTGTTTTTGTGTCAAAAAGGTACTAAATGAATTTGGGTTCTTCCTCTTCAGAAGACTGTAAGATTCAGTGGTTTTATAAGTACAAAGAGAGCTTTATATTAAGAAGGCATTTCTATTATACCTAAGGTGATGCAGAAGGAACTATTTTGGTAACCATTAAATTAAAAATAAAAACCTGCCACATGTTCTGTGAGCATGTATGTAGGGGTGTGTGCATGTGTTTTGACTTAGAGACATCCTAGGCATCAAAAATACTCTGTTCTGGATAACCTGAAATGTAGAGGTAATATGTTGCTCAGAGTCAAGTGTGTGACTAGCATGTCAGTGAGGCTGAAAAACTGAAAGATTTTTTTTTTTTATAGTTACAACAAGATGAAATGAGACTTCTGATAAGTGAAATAGTATGTAAAGCTCTCTTCTAAATTAAAAAAATAGACTTGAAATCAATCTGAAGCAGTTTGGAGGGTGGTCTGCTCAGGAAAAAAAGAAAGCATGGATATGTGAGAATGCAGCTGAACTGACCAAGGCTGGTGAAGCTGTCGTGGTTTTCACAGAAGCCAGTAGAGGTTTGGTAAGATTTTAGTTGTCTGTGTTCAGAAGAGATGGGAGTGGGAAATTACTGTAGAAAAGAATTAGTAAGAGCTGGAAGCACAGTCAAGAAGTGAGAACTTTAAGAGAAGGGAAGGAGGATGTGGTGTATCAGTCAGTTCAGCATCGGGTGCCTGTGCCAGGAGGAAGCAGGCATTCTGCTTTCCCAGAAAGCAAGAGAGGAAAAGCTTGTGCACCTGATTAATTTGAAGGTATTTAGCACTTGAGTAAAGCAAGATGGGTTTCATCCTGTGTAATTTCACATGTCAGTAGCATGCTTTTTCATGTGAACTAGTTACCTTCAGCCCCCTTTACCTTGGTGGAGAGAAAAGGACATTTGTAAGAGGAGGTGACTCTTTAAGTACATGTCTAAAATAAGCCAGATGAATTGCACTCCAGAAGTGCCTGTTTCTCTCCATTGACTATAAAAGGAGCATGGTGTGATTAGTGCAGATAGAGATGCATCTATTGGAGGCACTTAAATTTAGTTGGATGAATTCCTTTGGTGCTTTTTATGAACACTTAAACTATCCATCAGCTCCCTCAGTGCTGTCTCCAAAGTTATAAGTACTGCACCAGAACCAGTCCCTGTGAAATCCTGGTTGTCAGCAGGTGAAGGAGATCTGGGGCACATGGTAAATGAAAAGCATTCGATGTAATACGCAATTTGTGTCCATGTGAGGTGTGTGTGCATGTGTTCACTCTTCCTCTGTGTGGGTTACTGCATCATTGCAAGTCTATCCAAGGTATCTCAAAGCATCATGACTGTGTTTCAAGACTAGCCCTTGTTTAGGTGACACATAGTTGAAATCTGCACCCTATTGTGTGTCAGAAGAAATCAACGTGTAATTGAAAACTGCTAAATATAACATCATGGTAACATTTCTTGCTTTCTGAGAATTACTTTTAGTGGTGTTAATTTATCTTCCTGCTTTTTCTGGGGACCAAATCATACACTTGGTTGTCAATATTATTGATAGCTCTCAGCTCTTTCTGGGCTGTATCCCCTCTCTGCCGTTTCTGAAGATGAGGTCACTGAGCGTTTTGAAGTACTAGTGTATTTTATGATAGAACAGGGTAAAATCATGTTCACTGCAATAAAGGTAGGCTCTTAAGGGCCTCTTATGTTGCATTAACAAGGCATTTCAAGGAAGCAGAATATCAAATTAATGTTTCATGTTAAAGACATTAACGTTTTTGTGTTTAATCCCGGTTACCCGATGGAAGCAGAAGGAGGTAATACGCAAAACAGCTTCCTTCCTTGCCTTCCTCTTTTCACAAATGAACATTAAAAATTTGAAAGTGTGGGTAAAAATGTCTTAAGAGTATTTTGTATCAAATTGGGGATGAGGGAAGTATGCAGTCTACAACAGAAGTGCCCTTGTTTTGGGGCAGGGGACTCACATACCAAAAAAAATCCCAGCAAAAAACAACATGTGGAGGGAATAGAGGAGAGTGAGCTCAGCATTGAGCTGTGCCTTGCTCAGGTGTGGAAGAGCTTGTGGGGCTCATTCCCTGTCATAGCCTTGTAAGATGATCTCTCTATATATAATGATCTTGTATAAGTTACCTAATCTTTTTCTGCCTATGTCTTACAGATAAATAGATTTCAATAAAGTTTACTTGTTCTTTATTAATAATTTCTCTGTTTATATACAGTTGGTAGTCTCAGTGTCTGTGTTAGCTGGACCCTGGGTCATTGGGTCTCTTAGACTTGAATGCAATAAATAAAACTAATCATTTTCTGAAATACTGTGCTTTTATTTCCCATCTGTAGTTCGTCTGTATACTTTGAAGCATCTGCAATGATGTAGTGGTAGTTTAAGGGACTGTGTGAGAAGTATTACTTACAGTTGCCATCAGTTGCTCTCATGCATCTGTAACTGCATTAAATACAGTTACGCTTAGGGACAGAACTTATAAACTGTTTCTCACTTCTCGCTGATAATGTCTTGTGGAGTGTAGCTGACCTTTGTGACACAGGACTGGTCGCGCTCATTGCATCCTCCCCATCTTATTTGTGACTGCATTTCTTGATTTATTCAGTGGAGTATGGTAATAAGCGGGATAGCTGCCTTACCAGATTGCAAAAAGTGCAGTACAGGAATTGATTGATTTAAATTAGTTACAGTACATTAAAAATTGAAGTTAAAGCTCTATTGCATTGCTTTTCTTGGTTAAAATGGATATTTTAATGTTTTCCTTCTACTTACATTTGAGGGTTAATTTTTTGCTACCAAAATAGGTTTCTAAATAAATTTTTTTTATATTATTTTTGAAAACATCACCACTTCTGGTTTTTTGTGTGGAATCTTTCACTGAAAGATAGAGCAATTTACAAATTCATATCAGTTCTGCTATTTGTCTCATAAGTATTCCTGATGACAGAAAATTGAACTGGAAGATCCTCTATCTGTGCTTGAATTCTCTTCTGAAAGAAATAAATTAAGCCTGAGCAAACCTTCCAGCAAAATGCTGAGTAGAATCACAGAATGATAGAATATCTCAAGTTGGAAGGGACCCATAAGGGTCATTGAGTCCAGCCCCCTGCTCCTCACTGCCTAAGACTAAACCATATCAGTAGAACTTTTCTCAACAGGCAAAACATAGCAGGTAAGAAGTTTGCTTATTAACGTGTTTACCCAGGTGTCCTGGGTTGAGAGACACAGGACTAACTTTTCTTCTAACGCTGGGGAAAATTACACTTTTAGAAGACTCTAGTGTCTGAATTCATGAAAATATTTACTTTATAGCCAGCCGGGCTCTGTGGGATTCAGGGTTTTAGTGTTTTCGAGCCTTGCCAAGTGCAGGGATGAGGAGGAGCAAGGCCTGGGCATTTGACCCAGGCTGGCCAACAGGATGATTCCATACCATGAACGTCACATCCAATATAAATTAAAAAAGTTTGCTTCGTAGCTCTCTCTCCCTTGATGGTGGCGGTCCAGACAACTCCTTGCCCCGGTGCCGGAACCCTGAGCCCTTCCTTCCTCCTGAAGCCATTGCGCTCACGGTGTCTGTTATTTTCTGTCCACTGCCGGGAGTGCACAGCTTCCTACTGATATAGTTGGCTGAGTATAATTCCTGTATGTCTTATATCAGTATCGGCATTAATACTGGTTCTTTAGTATTATTGTTAATTATTTAGTTTTAGTCTATTAAATCTATTTGTATTTCAACCCTTGTGTTTCTTTGTGTTCCCCCTCCCCACCCAGAAAGGGGAATCGGGTCATCGGGTGATAGAATAATTGTCTTACGACAATAGATTGTTATGGGTTTTCTCGAACCATAACACCAGGCTAAAGAAGTAAATGCAGGACTGAAGGTTTAAAGCCACTGGGACCTGATCTGCAGAAGTTAGTGGGAAGCCACTTATCCTCTGTGGAAATCAGCTGTGTTACTGCTCCATACTGTGCCCTGGGCTATTTTTTTCCATGAGCTTCTACTTAGAAGTAGTAGAGAAACCTTTAAAGTATTTACTAATATTAACAACGTAGTACTCCGTTATCTGAAAACTACTTATCCCTGCCTCCTTCCACAGTTTCCTTATGGATTTAAGTGACCCGAGGATAGTTAGGTCTATGTCTTTCTGAGGGTCCTTGGCTCTGGGCTGCATTTATCTCTCAGCTTCCTCCCAAGGTATAGTGCTTTGTGCCCCCTTTTGCCTTTACCCATCCCATTACAGAGGAAGCAATATGATATTAAGGCACTAGTCATCTTACTCAGGATGGAAACTGCTTTCTGTATTAATTTGTTGAAGGTCCTGATAAAGACTAAGCATGTTTGAGATAGAAGAGAATTTTCCATTTTTCCATATCACTTTCTACCTTCCTAAGAGCAAGGCTACAGGAAAAGTCCCAGAGGTGGGCAAGTAGCAGGTCTGCTGTATGGCTGCTACGACATCCCTTTTGTCATCCTTGAACACCTTATTTTACACAGCCAAGTGTTGAGCGCTAAACACTTCATACAGGTGTGGTCCTGGCCTCAGGCTCTCTGTCACCTGAGTGGTTTAAGTCCAGATTCTGAGGGAAGCAGTTTGAGCAGGAATCCAAAGACTTGATCCTGTAGCTATAATGGTGGAATTTGAAACCTGATTTTTTTTTTCCCAGGGATATGTGTTAAAAGAGCTTAGACTAGGGCCACGAAGACAATCAGAGGGATGGAGCACCTCCCCTATGATGACAGACTGAGAGAGCTGAGGTTGTTCAGCCTGAAGAAGAGAAGGCTCCAGGAAGACCTCATAGCAGCCTTCCAATATCTGAAGGGAGCCTACAGGAGAGCTGGAGAGGGACTCTTTGACAGGAGATGTAGTGACAGGACAAGGGGCAATGGTTTTAAATTGGAAGAGGGGAGATTTAGATTAAATATTAGGAGGAAATTCTTTACTGTGAGGGTGGTGAAGCACTGGAACAGGTTGCCCAGGGAGGTTGTGGATGCCCCATCCCTGGAAGTGTTTAAGGCCGGGCTGGATGGGGCTTTGAGCAACCTGCTCTAGTGGGAGGTGTCCCTGCCCATGGCAGGGGGTTTGGAGCTCGATGATCTTTAAGGTCCCTTCCAACTCTAACCATTCTATGATTCTAAGTTGATTGTATCTGTTGTCAAATATGCTTTTTGAGCAGAGACAATAAAAATAACTTATGTATTAAAGAAACATTTCTAGTGAACTCTGGAGTTGCACTCTTAAGAACCTTTGTAAGGAGCATTGCTGTCTGACCAGCGAATGAATACATGAGTAAGCAGAAGATTTTGATGAAGCTGCTGTTTTTCTCACATGTTAATTATTTGTGTGTATATCAAGGTAAGGCTTACATCCTGATACTGCTGCAGTGAAAGCTGGGGATGTTCCACCAAATGATAATTACCAATAGCTGCCTGTCGCTGCAAAATTTTTCTCCCAAGTAGTTAGTTCTTGCAAGTGCTTTTTACTTTGAACTTATTCTTTTGTCCCAGAATCTTTCTGAACTTGGCTATTCCTCCTTCCCTTCCAAGATACCACCTGAGGGAAGCTGCAGGTTAATACCGTCCTGCACTATAATCTTCTAGTTATTCATGTAGACAGCCTATCAAATGTGCGGAAATGGACCACAGCTCTGATCATCTGGCTAAGAGGATTAATGTCATCTAATGCAGTGTGTTGGTACCAAATAGATTACAAGGAGCAGAAGAGGTTTGGATGCTGAGAGTGCGAGTTGGGAGGAGAGGGGTGTAAAACCCCTCAGGAAATCGGTAGCTGTCTCAATTTGCAACTCTTGTATATATAACAACTATAATCAAGTAATGCTTTATGCTGAAATCTTGTCTTAGATTTCGTCTTCTTAAACCAAGCACAGAAATATTTTTGCTTTTAAAAGCGTATATCTTGTGTTTCCTGTAGCTTGTTTCATCTTATTAGTCATATAAAGATGTTGTTCTTTAACTGGGTGCAATATAATTGTGGGTATAATTAACTTTATTTGGTCAAGATAGTAAAAGCATATTCTGTGTATGTTATGTAGTAGTCGATAAATGTGTTTATGTTGGAGCATTCCATTGATTTAACAAATAATAGGTCATTAATGTTGAAGTTGACTTAAAATCTGAAGCCACAGCTACACTGCAGGCACAGAAGTGCATACATACAAACTATATTAGCTTGCCTGGCATGTCGCAGGTAAACTGCACTAGAACAAGCTTGAGCATCTGTGCCACATTCTGGTCATGTCTGAAGTGTCTGTAGACAAGCTGCTGACTTGGACTACAGAATCAGAGATGCTGTTCTCAGTCTCTTTTTTTCATTCCCCTGTTACTTTAAGCATATTTTAAACCAGGAAACTTCTTGGCTATTTCTATTGCCATGCAACTGAAAACTAAATGAATGCAAAGTGGACTTCTGAGAGATGTGTCTAAGGAAGACGTTAGCAGATACGCATACTTCATTGCTCAGTTGCGATGAAGTAATTGCAGGAGGGGACTGCCAAAAGTATATGGTCCTGTGCACTGGAGATGCCTCTGGGGCTGGTAATGGGGGTCTGTGCACTTGTAAATCCCGTCCCTCCAGAGCTGGCCCCAAGTCCCTTTGGAACTCCCATTTTATGGCTTGAAGTCCTTGTTGACTGCTTGCTCCATGCTTTAGTATTTTATCATGTGAAGATTGGTGACTGGAGAAGGGAACGTGCATGTACATATGTATGTGTGAGAGAAGTTAAAATTTGGCGCAGATGATACTCAGAGCTGCTTTTTAATTATAAACTGACACCTTTCATGCACCATAGGTTAGCGTGTTAGGGTTTTGTGCTGGTAATTTAACTGGGCCCCTATAGTGCCAAGTGGTGGGTTTGTTGCCAGGTAGTTGAGTGCTTAATAATTCTATCTAATGGCATTAAGTAAATTTTATGGCCCAGTCAACTTTTTCCTGTTTTCAGCTTTTAGGACCTGGACAGCTGCTAGACTTTTCAGGTGGCTTAGCTCACATGTGAATTTTGAGCCTGGCAGATTTTTCATAGGAACTCTTTCTCCCCCAATTACTCATCCAGTTATTTAAAGAGGTACTCAGCACTCAACAGAATCAAGGTCATAAAGCAAAATGCTGAACAAGATAATTCTGCTTTTTTTTTTTTTATCAGCAGTAATCCATCCAGGTGTATTAAAAAGCTGTGTAAACTGCTCCCACAGGAAAAAATGCCATGTAAAAAACCTTTCTCTCTCATTCCCAAAGCTCCCATTCTTCTCCTTTTTCTATAGTGAAGCTTTTAGGTATCAGTTACATTCTTTTTGTTGAGTGTTATGTGGCTGACTTGAAATGTGAAAAAGTTTTGTCTAAAGGTTTATTTAAGGGAACATAAAATAATTTGGAACTTTAACTAAAACTGATGGGGAAAGGAATTAGAGTTGTTTGTACAGATGGGGTTAGAATGGAAATATTTAATCTACATGTAGGTATTTCCAGAATACCTCATATGATTTGGTAACCTGATCCACCTTTCCTATGAAAAAAGGGTATTTTGGGTGTCTTGCCCAATTTAGTAACCTAGTTCTGAGTCTTTTTCCGCTTTTCCCTGGTTTATACTAGTTAAACTTTGTTGAATTCAACCAACGTGAAATAAGAGAAGGATCGGGTTAAAGTAACTACCAATAAAACTGATAAGAATATTCAAATGTCATGGACTCAGCCTTTTGGTTTTGAGTTGGAATTGAGTAACACCATCACTGAAATCAGAGTTGCAGCAGCAGACAAGGCACATGTGAGATCAGGGAGAGACCTTATGCTTTCTGATCCTAACCGTGTAGTCTGAGGTCGGAAAATGGCCTGGCAAGTGGGGAAGTGAGCTGGAGGAGGGGATAAGGTAAGCCTGAGGTGCCTTTTGCCAAACCACTGAGTAAGTCTCTGATTTATTTTCTGAATGTGTTAGTGGTCTTCCACCTCCTGGATGGAGATGCACAGATAGGGAAGCCTGCACTGTTAATCTGTAAGCCGTGGTAGTTGAAGAGGAAGCTCCCTTCTCCAGTGTTCCCAATATAACATCACTGGTATTTGCCAAAGTGTATCAGGTTGGGGCTGGGGCAGGAAAACAAAGCTTAAAAACCTTTCATATCTGTTTGGTTGCTTTTGCATAAAATGCAAGCCAGTAATGATAAATGTGAAATTACTTTTAAAGCTATTTTCTCCTTCTGAAATGGTTTGGCACAGGTTCTGAAGCTTGGTTCTTGAATAAAGAAGCTTCCCAGCAACTGCCCTTTGATTACTTCTAAATGTAGATGACAGCTGTCCTTTTGGGAAAGGCACACAGCTCAGCATGTGAGAAACTGACACCTTTTTCTCTCCTTTTCAGAGTGTCTCCTCTACAGAAGTCTGAAATAGTAGACATGGTCAAGAAACACGTCAATGCCATAACACTTGCCATTGGGGATGGTGCCAACGACGTGGGAATGATCCAGACAGCTCATGTTGGAGTGGGGATCAGTGGCAACGAGGGCATGCAGGCAACCAATTGCTCGGATTATGCTATTGCACAGGTCAGAGGCAAAAAAGAGCAACGGCCGTATCCTGTTGTCAGAGGTGCCCTGTGTGGCCATGTGGTGCTTGATGACTTCTAGCCTTCAAACTAGGAGCATGTCTGCTTGTTTCCTTTTCAAGGCAGCTGTCTAAAACAGACATCTTGGGTGTATTTTTGGGATTCATTAGTACAATTTCGTATTCTTCAAAGCAAAGCTCCACCTCCCTTCAAAGCTTCAGTTCCTGACAGCTGTGCAACATGTTGGTTCCTCACTAATCAGAGAGAAGCACTTTGTGATGCTCGTGTTAGCATGCTTTTATCTCATAACTCATCTCTCTTAATGCAAGGTTTTTTTTCTCTTAGTATCAGTAGGCATTATAACCAGGTATGTAAGAGTTTAGCTGTTGGGAAATTCTTATTTTGAGGTGTCTCCTCCTTTTTGGTGTGTGTTTTTTTTTTTCATACCCCGATGATGTGTGCGAGAACTAGTCAGTTCTAGAGAGCTGGCCAGTGTTTTCAGTTTAGGTATGTTATTTTGAATATTATTTGGGTGAGTGCTCCCAAACTATCCTATCAAATTCAGCTGAAGAGGAGAGTAAAAAGCCTTTTTGTTTGACTGAAGAAACCAAGTTTTAGAATAAAGACTTAAAAAGAAGCATAAGAAAGAGATGCTTCAGTTGCTGGACATCCTCTGAATACTATTTAAAGCTGAGGTGCTGTGTGTATGTGTTTGAGACTGATGACAGGGCAGGAACAGATAGAACTGACAGGAGGTAGAGACAACCCATTGTCTCCTTGGTGATCTGTGAGCATCAGCTGATGTTCCCTTCTGCCAGGGTGTGAGCAGATTTGCTCTGCCAAGTGATATGGAACTTTCAGTACAATGTGAGGTTTTGAAAAGGCGTGGATAGTGCTGCTGTTGGCGCAGATAACTGTTTATTGTGTTGACTCTGCTGCGAAGCAAAGTGGCAGTCTTGTATTGCTGTTCTTTCCTGCTGTCTGATGAAGCACCCTGGTTTTCAGGCTTGGGTAACTGAGACCTTTCACCAAATTTATCTTGAAATTTTTAGGCCATTTTATCAAGGGCTTATTCTGTCATAAACAGTAGCACATTCCAAATACATTGCGTTATTGGAACTGCCATAATCTTAAAGTCTGTGGTATCTGGTAATGACTTTCTCATTTAACTTCTGTAGACTGTATATTGCTTCTGCTGTATAACTTAATTGAATGCTCTTTAAACTTTCTCAGACCATTTATTACTTCCATTTTAATAAGTATCCAAAAGCAGTGAGAGTTTTGTTCATAGAGGCCCCTACATGCTTAATTCCTTTTACATTAGTTGCACTGACATTAAATCTAAAGAAGTAATTCCATGTTCATATGTTGCTTTTGCATTAACGAAAGCCCCCATCTTTGGATTCAGTTAGCATGTGGAAGTAAGTTGCTCTTGGTTTAATTTCCAGTCAGGGAGTTACTGACAATAGCAGTGAATCTTCTTAGTTCAATATAAAATAAAAGCTGATCTCACCAGCACAGAGTTTTAATTTCCAAAAATTAGTGAAACGCTGTGGAACTGTATTTTTTTGTGATTGTGTAGAAGGGCTTTGATCAGAAAACATACAAGAATCCCTCTTGTGAAGGAGACTAATACTGTATGGTAATGTGTGTTTCAAAAAAAGCTTTCAAAAGAAAAACTTGATCTTCATGGGGTATATTTCTTTCAGTGAAGGCATATAACTCCCACTAAAGCATTACTGTATGTGCATGCCTTGAAGGCAGAGTATGTTCTTATTGAGTAATTTAAGACGACCACTATAATGTAGCATCTCATGTTCAAATGGTATTTCAAATGCAGTGGTGCCAGAAGTAGGCACTTATGGAAGAGAAGTCTCTATGTAGGCTCGTTCAGGATTCCAGGGGCAATCAAAGCATAAACCAAACAAAAAAATGCAGTTGTGTCTGACTGTACTCCAAATAGCTTCCACAGGTGCAAGGAGCATCTGTTTGAATCATCCTTTTCCCTTGAAATGATATTGCACCAGTGATCCATATTTAGAGAATTCCCAAATCAAATGACCTAACTGTTTAGAGAGACAGCAGTAGAATTAAATAAATTTTCCTCAGTAAAAGGCTGTATCATCTTAATCTAGAGAGCATCTGGTGTCTAGGGACTGTTCCCTTTTCTTAACTGGGGAAACTTCTTTCTTAAACAAATATTCATGTTTCGGTTTTCTACTCTGGAAAATCTGGCTTGCGTTTTGGATGCATTTTTCCTGTCTTAAATCCCGCCCCCTGCCAACATGGCATCACCTAATCCTTTAGTCAAGATCTTCCTAAAAGTTAATCTCTTTAGGAAAAAAAGTTATGCCACAATTGATACAGAGATGACTGTGAAAACTTTTGCAGGTAGGCCGGCCAGATGGTTGTAATGTTCCCGTCTGATTTAAAACTCCGTAAATACAGTAGTGGCCAAACAAGGGCAGTGTCTTAGTAGAGCCCTATCCTTACAGTCACTCAAATGTGCCAGTAGCTGTGCATTTGCATGTGCATTTCAGTGACCGGCATCAAAACAAATTTAATTCCTTGCCTTGTCTTAATGGGACTCTGCACCAGTGTGAACAGGCTCAGAACTGTGTTATTTAGGTTACTAATATGCTCCTTACTATGCTATGCAGTGCATTCAGTTTCATGAGAGTACAGGCAAGAGAGTAATTAATGGTAAAATTTTTCCTTGCCTTGAACGCTAGAGAAGACTACATCTGAGGTGGTCACTTGTTAAGAGAGAAGTTTTTAGGGTGTTTCTGTTATCTACAAGGGGTGTTTGGGGTGACTTGTCAGGACATAGTGGCAAGTTTCCCTTGACTGCTGATGTGTTTTGTCAGTGAATTTTGACGAGGAAGGCTGTAGCTGTGCCGCATATTAACTGAGGCATTAGGTGTCTAGTAGGTCACCTACTCTCTTGTGAGTGTCCTGCTTTCAGTCTTGACTCAAGTTAGGCAGAGACTGTGCTGTGAAGTTTGGTTCACTTGTATTTTCTCTCCTTCTTTCTTGCTGGCCTGTCCTAACAAATCTGAGTTGCTGGTGCATGGGAAAGACACTGTTTTTACAGGATTTGTAGTTCACTGGTTTTGGTGCTGGAAATCATGGGAGCAAAGCTATCTCATGACAGTCCTAGTTCATTACTGTAGCTTTCAATTTCAAACAAGTTTTGGTTAAAATAAGTTATCTAGAATCTAAATTTAGGAAGTTACGTTTTTCCTATCAAGTCACTTTGTGGAAAAAGAAGCAAAGAAAATAATGGTCCCACCTTAGTGTCCCAAGAATCCTCCAGGTACACACATGATGAACTTACTGTTCTAGTCACCAGTCTGAGCTGTCTGTAGCTGAGGAGGAATACTGCAGGCCATAAAAAGGTTCACTGACCAAGCCAAGACGAGAAAATTATTCATTTCCTAGGCTGCATTGTGAGACTGTTTCTATAAAAGTACTTTTACAAAACTGCTGAATTGAGAAGCTGGATTTGAGCTGTACCTGTGGTTCAAACTAGTATTAAAAGGTATCAATTTTTACAAGATTAATTTACTTGCCGCCCTTGGCAAATATTCTTTCTTTCTTTATATAATATTTTAGGCGCTTAGTATAACACATGATCACACACATTTTGTGGGCTGAAAATGTTAATGTAAGTATTCATTCTCTATAAAAGAGACTATGCATCTATTTTTCCACTTGTATTCCCCCCTTGTGCATTTTATTTCAGCTCAAGACAGTTCTAATTGCCAGACCGTTTGCCTTACACAGACAAAGGAGATTCTGAACCTTGTAAGCCCGTGAACACGGGAATCTTCTTTGACCATGAAATGAAGAGTCCACATTTGTATTCAATCCACGAGGTTATATTATGTTAACCTTCCTTGATTTTGCTGTCGGGATAGTAATACCAATTGAAGACTTTTTGCTGTTTAAAGCTAGTGAACACCACTTAAAGGCATTCAGAGGTTTTGCTACAAAAAAAGGCTTTTCCTGTAAATATTTCAAGTGTTGAGTTTTGCATGTATGTTCTGCTAAGCTGTTTAAATATTGCACTTGAAGAACAGCTTTCATAGCTGATCTGAGGGTTTTTTTCTGAGGGTGGGTGTTTACTTCAACCATTTTTTTTAAACAGTTCTTCATATGTGTAAAAACTTGTTTTCTGTCCTTCAGTTTTCCTACTTGGAGAAGCTGTTGTTGGTCCATGGAGCTTGGAGTTACAATCGAGTTACCAAGTGCATACTATATTGCTTCTACAAGAATGTGGTTTTGTATATAATTGAGGTAAGAGTAACTAAATGAATGGGTCTTACTCCTCAAATCCTCTCTTATAAAAAAGAAAAACTCATCCAAATGGATTGAGCTAAAAGGGCTGACACTTTTTACCATGTTTAACAACTTAAAATTCTGTTTCCTTTCTCAGATTAAGTTAGTTCATTTGAGTCTTTTAATGTTTGCAAAAGGAAAACTGAAGGTTTCAGTACAGTGAAGCCTTGGGTATGAGATGTCAGGGATGAAGTTCTTCTGTGCAAATGTTCTTATGGAAAGCTTCTTTGCATTCATGGAAACATTTGAATTAGAGCTTATGTTTATAAAACTTGAACTTGGGGCTAAAATTAAAAGTTCATTTAATAGAATCAGGAAGATCTCTTTTGCCTATTTTATTATATAGCAACATATTGCTGTATAATAATATATATATTATATATTAATATATATTATATAGCAAAATATTGCTATTTTGTTTATATAGCAACAGCCTATAACTTTAGCTGGAACTGAAATTAGTTTGCTGCCTTTTTTGGAAAGAGTGGACATCGTTTTGCCCTACAATGCCAGTGAAATTATAAAATTAATCAGGCTATTTGATTTAATAATACTTAAAATGTAACTAACTGTGTTTTGAGAAATTGATTGCCTGAATATGTCAAGTAGAGAAACTGGTTTTTAAAGAGGGCTGAATACTGTTATGAACGTGAATATATTGCATTTCAGCCGGCTTAGGTAGGAGTGCAGTTCTCATGCTTTCAGTGTTTAGTCTTGAATTTAAGAAGGTTCAGGAAGGGAAGTTTATCATGTGCTGTTGCCTGTTCAGAAACACATGAGGAAAGTGAACTTTGTGGAGTAGTCACTTGGTACAACAATTTCCACATTGTTCATCAGTTTTATTTATATACACCTATGTGTATATATTAGGTTTTTGATTTCTTTCTACAATTAAGCAGACATGAATGAGGTTAACAGTTAAGAAAATTAGAACATTTATAATTAGGTAGCTAGTTGTATCAATTACAGGAGGTAGTGGGTAAGTAATGTTTTACTATTCAGTGAATCATATCATGGTCAGTGTGTGTGTGTGTGTATACCTGACTCCCTCAGGGTCTGATCATCTTTTATGCATGATGTTAGGCTCTTAGAGAACATATATTCTCCACTAACTTGCTCCTTTTTTCCTGTGCTTATTATTTCTGAATTAGCTGTTGGCTGTTATAATTTGAACACAGATTAGTCTGTCTTGCTGCAAGAGAATTACAACATGCCATCAAAATAATAGCAGTGTTTTCCTGTAGTGGATGAGAGCAGTGATACACAGTAAGCTAGATTTGTGAAATAATAGGAGCTGATTTTTTTCCTAAATTTTAAGCATACAACTCTTGACTGTGTTCCAGCTCTTTAGCCAGATTCTCTGCAAAATTTAAATCCCTGCTCCTGAGATATCACAGGTGTGTTCTTGTCCTAGTATAGAAGCCACCTTCACAACTTTGAGACTAATCGAGCCCACTGAAATAATTAAGATTTGCTTCATGTTTATTTTCTGAAATAGTCCTTAATTTGACTTGGGCTGATCGTCACCCATGTGTTTAGTAAGGGGGTTTAAGTGTTGGAGATGACAGTAATATTCATTATTGTGCAAAAGAAATAAAAATTTTAAAAATAACTGTTCTAGTGGGATTCTTACTGATCGTGGGAATTACCAGGGCTTTCTCTGAATTGTTCAGAAAATGCTTAACAGCTTCATGATTGTCTTCTAGGATTTGCCTGAATTGTTCAGAAAATGCTTAACAGCTTCATGATTGTCTTCTAGGATTCTTTTCTCCATTTGAAAATTAGTTTTGAAAGTCCTGCTTCTCGCCCATTGTAATGGTGTGTCTTTGCTTCACTTACCATAGTCTGACAAGTAAATTAAGTTCTACAGCAAACGTATGGATAAATTATGTCTTTCCATGTGAGCAGCTGTGAAAGGGATTGAAGACAGGTGAAGGCCTCTGGGACCTCCAGCCTGAGGTAGCTTAATCATCTTGCCATAGGGAGGAATTTCATTAGCCACAGATATTGCTGTATGAGACATAAAATGCAAGTCTGCTCCAAGAACATGAGGTCAGATGTTCTCTTCACTGTGTTAGTCTGTTCAGTTCTTTCTGCATACTGTACTGAAGCAAATGAGCTTTTATGTGTCCTGGTGGCCATGACTAAAGGTGGGAGTAGGTTCCGTTTGACACCTGAGCACTGATAAATGTGTATCAAGCTTCAGCCCCTTGTGTCGGTTACCCCTCTGTGCTTATGCTGTATAGAAGTTGGGAACAAGTTTAAGGGATATGAAGTTATAGAAGAAATCATATAGACCTGCAGCAATGGGAAGAGCTTGGTTTGGTTTTGGTTCTCCTGGTGAGTTTGCTGTGCTAGTGGCCTTAAGGCACTTCCCCTCCAAAACAGTATAAAACTAGCCAAATTGCCTGGAAACCAAAGAGACATTAATTTTGCTATCCTGGGGATGCAAGGAAGAGAGAGAAGAGGTCTCTAATTCCCTTCTTAACTGTACACAAAGAAAGCTGAGTTGTTTTGTATTTCTGCTGTGAGGCTCGGGAGCACTGATCAATTTTCGGCATGGAGTGATGCTCATGAAAGAAGTTCCATGAGGGAATAAATCCTTCAACTTGAGAGAATGGTAGTTGAGTGCCCAGCACTCCTGCAATGCTGCTTGTGCATATGGTATGTTCCTGATTGTTTCCCAATGCTCTGGACAAGTTTAATATTTACCTGTACTTCCTGCTTGGATGTGTGGTGCATGGGGAATATTCTTTTAGCATCGTAATGAAACAGGGATTTGAACTTGAACTACTTTCTAAGTTAATCTTTTAAAGGATTGTACTGAGTAAATATTTATAGAGTTGAATCAAAAAGCACATCGGTCAATATTACTGTCAGTTATACTTTTGTGACTTTACCTGTTTTATTTCAATGAAGCTTTAACACCTGAGGAATCACTAAAGTAAGCCTTATGTAAATGAGTTTCGCAGCAGTGAAGCTCTGGGGCTCATCAAAACTTTTATTCCCTAATACTTTCCAAATATCAGAGACAAATAAGAGATGGTACATGGGCTGAGTACACAGAACTTCCGGACACAACTTGCAGAGGCATACATTAAGGTGAAATTCAGGTTAATTAAAAAATGGTAAATGCTTGAGGAGAAAAAATTGCTGTCTCCTTCCCTAGCATCCCAACATTGGTATATTAAAACCCCTAATACACTAAAAAAGGTCACCTTGATACCAGTCACTCTTTTTCCAGGAGGATCCAAACAAGCATCTCCGAAACATTAAATTTCATCAGCTTTCCTTGGGCTTCAAGGAAAAGTGGTAATTAAAATACAGAATTTGGGATTTGGTGGAAAGTGTACTCAGGTGACTGGGATCATGGACAAGAGATGCTGCTTGGTTAAAGCTGGTGCTTACCTTCCTGCAATGCCCGATTCTTTGTGGAGAGACAGGGGCATCAGAAATTATGTCTTCAGCTACTTTGATGACTAAAATGCGTGTCCATGTTGGGACGATTTCATGCAGCTAGAGAGCTAATGTGGCAGAAAGCAAGCCTTATAGTTTAGTGATTGCAGAGGAAATGGAGGGAAGAATGTATCTTCCCTTTCCCTTGATTAGATCTTCCTAGTATTTTTTTTAGGTGAATTTTAAGTCATCAAATTGATAAAACTCAGTGAAGTCTGAGGAGGTTTTGGTTTGGCTTAAGAGGCAGAAACTCAGTGTTGCTCTCCTTTCTCTGACCTGATCTCTCTTTCTCTTTGCATTTCTTCATCGTTGTCCTCCTGCCATTCTCTTGATTTCCCCCCTTGATTTTTGAAAATACAAAACTCAGTGAAATATAAATCAAAAGCAGAAAGAAAAGCGAGTCCTGGAAATTCAAGTCCTTTCAGTGTGATTTGTAGCCTGGTTCTTGAGCCCTTGTGTATCCCTGCTAACAAGGTGCTTCAGGGTGTAAAGTTGGGATTCCCTTCCTTATGGCCTCGCCTGCTGGCAAAGGGGTGCAGAATCAAGTCCTTACGTCCACGGAGCTGGTTGATAGACAAATAGCTGCCACTTCCCCACTCTGACTGGCCTTGCTGGATCTGTCCTTAGCAGTGGCAAGGGAGTCTACATAGAAACCTAACAAGATGCCTGCAGGGATGTGAATGTGAGTATACAGCCCCCTCTTTGGTGTCCATTCCTGTATTTCCCATGTCTGGCTGCAGTAGCAGCGTGCACTGAAGCCGCTACTGAGGAACGTCAATTATTCAGGGCCATCCTGAAGCGGGAGATCGGTGACAGGGTTTTGGCTTTTAAAGATTTGACAGACAGATAAGCAGGCATCATGACAAAACACCATCTCATTTGATTATTTATGTAGCTGGCCTTAAACCGAGCAGTGAAACAAAAGATGTTTCACATCTGTTGAGCAGATATATTTCACTGGAGATGATATAAACTTGTCCTGATGACATCAGAGCTTTGAAATATAGCTGATTTCAAATGTAAAAGAATACGGGAATGTTGCTTTCATGTCATGCTTGGAGAAGTAGAAACACAGCAAGATCAAAGGCGGTATCAGAAATATCAGGTAAGAGCTCAAGGCTTTGGGGAATGTGGAAACAGAAGCATGGAAGATAACTTTCAGGCCAACACAGCGTGCAGGAAAAATGCGCTCAGTACTTCACTGGAGGATGTTCATCTGAAATGTACTTAATATGAAGTGCTCCTGTATTATATATTGCAGAATAGGTTGGAGAGAGGGGAAATAGACGGTCACTGTGCCAAGGTCTGGCAGTGCAGGGCCATAACAGAAATGAATGGCAAGTGGGAGGGGAAGAGCATAGTGTACGTATCCTGACGCTGCATTGTGTTCCCTTCTGCCTTAAGAATACAGAGATAAGTCATAAACTGAGTTGTTTCTTTGGAGGTTGAGGGAAGTCTTATATTGTGAGCAGCGTTAAACAAACAAGTGTACTAAAGAACAAAACACGGGGATCATAGTTTCTCTTTTAGAGCTGAAATTTCAAGTCTTGAAAGCTCTGAGTAAACATAATGCCTAGGTAAACATACTTTTCAGTAAGTGGTGATTTTGTGAGTCCAGCAAGATCTGAAAATGAGAGCTGTGAAGTGCTCCACACGCTTTGTGGTCACCACTTCAGACTAGCCAGTAGCACAAGCTTTGCAAGCACAAGTGAAATGTTGCTGCATAAGACCTTTCGTTTGCTTTTCTTGTTTTCATGCTTTCCTGTCAAACACAACAGGTATTTTTACAAAGATGGGAAGCAGACATGGGAATCTTAACCCTCTTATCCAAATGGCATGCAGGATTGAGTGTATCTGATATGATACTAAAAATTATATAGCTCTAATGCTTCTGTGTGCTTATCCCTGATTTATGTAATCTGACTTTTACCTACATCCCTGTGCCTTCTGTTTCCAATTGACTTTGCAACTCCTAGGTACAGCCAGGCAATAGAAAACCTTAAGCGTGGAGATTTTTGCAGTGAATTGCGGACTGACAGGCAGTAACTGTTGTCATAAAAAGCAACCTTGTTAAAAGATAAGAGCAGTATTTTCCCCCAGTGTTGAATTAAGAATAAGAACATCTGGTTGCAAAATTCTCCAACAGGGATGATAATACAGGCAGCAAGCTGTCTTGTCATGCTTATGTATTCCAATTATTCAGTTGCCTGTTCAAATACTTCAAATGCCAGTAGGCATTTAGTAGTCATTACTTCTGAGTGCATGTACTCAATTGGTGTGGTAAGCTTATAACAATGCTCTATCATGATGAAGCAAAGTAGGAATGTGTGTGTGATTTCCATTTTATGTAACTTGGAAATCTGGTTTTTCAAATCTCAGAAATGCATGCTGCTCCAGAATAAGCAACTTGCACTCTGTGGACAGGTGCTTTCAGATTGGCAAAAGGTGGGATTCAGTGCCCTTAAGACTGGTATCAGGTGTAAATTTAGGTGCCTGAGAGATACCTACATAGTGTCCATGTAGATGGCCTTTATGGATGCTCTGGGGTCATGGAGAGCAGTATGGGACTGGCAGGTGTGTCACAGGACCTGCCAAAGACCTTCACATGTCTGAAGCAGCAGCAGCATTATTAGTACTAAGAGGTCTATGTTGAGGTAGTTGAATCCAATCCAGAAAGTGAAGGAATCTTTTTCGTTTGTTTGTTTTTTTCTTGTTCATTTGTTTTTGAAATATAAAAAGAAAGGAATCCAAACCCTCCAGTGTGGGTAACGTTCATCAGTTGAAAAAGTTCAGAATTTTTATGGATGTTACAATAAGAAACTTGCAGACCTGGAAAGCAGAGTAATGGACACAGTGTGAGGAGCAAAGCATGTGAGAATTGGCCCTGTCTCTTGATAGTTTTTGGAAAAACAGGCCTTATATGTGTGCTTATTTTCATCTTGCACTGTTTCTTATCAGCCTCATACACAGGTTTAACATGCAGAAGTAGACCTAGGGCAGCACAGAATGTTAGCCCCTTCCCATCCACCTAAAAAGCTAATCGTAGGCTCCAATTCAAGAAAACATTCTTTAGTAGCGATAGTTACAGACAACAGATCCTGCAAATGGCCTGCCAAAACTTCTTGGAATATCATAAGATACAGTTGGCCAACTTAATCCAAAATCGTTCAGATAGTGCTTGGCTTTTTGTTCTTAAAAATATATCCTAATTCTTTCTCAGCTGATTTACAGTGCCTAGTTTATATTGCTACCACTGACAATTTATTCTGTATTTCAAACTCCCCTGTTGTCTGAAGAAATTCAGAATTGCATGTAGGCTGGTTGCACCAGCTTTAATCCATGATTGACTTCCTGTTTTTTCATTTCCTAATTGAGTATGTTAATCCCTAGGGTTTCCAAGGAATCAGTCACAAAGATAAATCTATGCTAATTTTCCTTTCTTTTAGTGCTATGCACTACACAGTGAATCATTAGAGAGCAGTCTGTCTTCCCTGAAAACCAAATCGACTCAACTATTAAATGGCTTGTCTTGAATTTTTCCAAGCATTTTCAAAAGTGATGGAATGAGTACCAGCATTGTTCTGACTGTTTATGAGCACTGCCTTGATTACACCATACAACTAATACAGCTTGTAATTTTTCAAAATTCCAAATATTATAAATGATAAATTAGGTTCCTTAGCATGGTCTCAGAACCTTGAGTTCAATACATGCTGCAATAACTGCATTATGTCTCAAGAAGAGACCTAGTGGTATATTTTATTGGGCAGAAATGTTCAAAGTGCCTGGATCCATTTTTTTATGTATATTTATATACATAAGGGATGTATGGCAGGCACAGTGATTTTATTTCTCTATAAATATATGCTTAATTTGGTATGAAAAATCTTAATTTCATATTAACAAAGCAATAATAATGCTGTCCTCTAAATTTGAGATTGTTAAATGTGAAACATTAGCCATCTTCTGAGCAATGTGTTCTTCAAGCCAGAATTCTGTCACCAGTAAGTGTTTTTTCAGTTTAGCTATGTCACCAGTGAAAATGCAAGTTGATGTTTAAAAGGGAGATAACTTAATGTGAGGAAGCTTTAAAGAGGGAAGCTAAACCTGTATTAAGAAAGTTAGGAAACCCCAAGTTTTGGTTTGGTTTTTTTTTCGTCAGACAAAACCAGCTTTGAAATTCAAAGGTTTTATCATTCTTGATTTCAACCCCGCTTTCTTTCCAAAAGCTGAAAGTTGTCGTATCGAATATAACTCTTATGCCTTTGAGTATTGACTGTTCTGACTCAGTGATATTGAATAATCTTGTTTTAATAAAAATAAGGGGAACAGATTCTACTTTCCCATCCACCTAGGCCAAATCCGTGCATATGGTGTTACTTGTGGGTACAGGAAAGGCCAAATTTTAAGTTTTATCAAAGTTTAAGAAGTGAAGATAAATGTTACCTGGGAATAACTTGTGCTTAGCACATTCACGCTGAATTTAACAATGTATGCTCTGCTCAACTGAAGGGGGTAACTTTGAGAGTGCTTTTTTTAAACTCCAACACTGCATATACATTGATCTATATATGGTAATACAGCTCTTTACAAACACATCCTTTGGACTTCTACTGGTTTTCTTTATATCTGGCCTATACCCCTATAAATAGACTTCCTTTATAGTAGAGTCATTCCTGATTTGTATGGGAACAACTGATAGCAGAGTAAGGGCCTGTGCTTATGGCTTGTATGAAGGGGTTTTTTTATCTGTTTTGCTTTTTAGTAGATGGAAACCACAGGGCTGGCATGTTGAAGGTGTGAAGGTTTCTTCTTTCACCTGTACCTCATTGCTATGTTCAAAATGCATTTACAGTAATTTACTTTTGAGAATGGTAATACAGGTGCTTACAAATGAGGGTACATTCTGCCAAAGAGGACTTAGTGAAAGACCCTGGCCCCAGTGACTGATGGGCAAATCAGAACAGTGATTTTAATTCTCTGGTTTAGAAGCTTTGAGGCACTTGTGTTAAAATGGGTATGTTCTGTAATTTAATTCAACTCAGAAGACTTTAATCTTCCAGGGGAGAGAAAAGCAGAATTACTTTCACTTGATTAGACGCATCTGCTGCGGTTACCTTGAGATGTTACCTTGGTATTTAAAAACACTACTTAGCCTAGGTGTGAGGAGGGGGTTGCAGTTCTTTTGCACAGCTCTTTGCAAACCATTTTTTTAAATAGGGAGAAATAGTTTGAAAGTGTGGCAGACAAGGTGTAGTATCTGTTCAGGAGTCGTGCTGTTGTGCAATTTGATAAAATCCTTTAACTTACTGTTTAAACCTGAAGTATTCTGAAATATAACTTGAAGACCACTTCTGGAAACTAGTGGCTTGCTTGTAAGCAGTCCCACTGAAGTCACTGAATAATAATTGAAGACACTTTCTACTTTGCTGGCGGTTCTTCGAAATAAAATGAGTTTATTTGTTCCAAGACGTGTTAAGATATTGCTTGTTGTTGTGTGCTCATGAGCAGAAGGTGTGCTGGCCTGTGGGATGCATTTCTCTTGTCTGAACTGAAGTCTGGCTGCCAGCTACTTGCCCAGCAGTTGATATTTCTTGAGCACGAGTAACTTGGTGATAACACTGAAATATTTTCTTTCAATGTTCAATTTTATCATCTTGAGGCTTTTTACTAGTACTTTTGCCTCTTAGTTCCTGCAAAGTCAAGCAGAAAAAATATCCTTACCTGAGCTCCTGCCCAGCAGCAGTCTTGCTGTCAGCTTCTCCTTTCTGATTGTTGATATGGCCATTTGTGTGGCATATTTGGAGGCACCACTGGAGTATCTAACTGCCACATTTGCTAGTGTGTTCTGTAGTACAGATGCATGCAATTGATGAGTTCATAATGCTGTCTGTCTTAATACAGCTTCACATCCACAAAATTCTTTTGAACACTAA
This sequence comes from Numenius arquata, assembly GCF_964106895.1. NCBI lineage: Eukaryota > Metazoa > Chordata > Aves > Charadriiformes > Scolopacidae > Numenius > Numenius arquata. Next base: position 119,616,037 of record NC_133576.1, read on the forward strand.
CTCAAATACGTGGTGTCGGCAGATTTTTGAATATAAAATTCCTTTCTTTCCAGTATCTGCATAGTTGTTGTGGTTTGGGCTCAAACCAGGACAATCATAAACTGAGCTGGTCCTGATTATTTTGAGGTTTCTTGTTTTTTTAGGATCATGACCCAAAGAAGTGAGGGCAGAGAACAAATTTAACTGAACACAGACTCCATTTTAAATGCTGCTAGAAAATAATTTTGACATTTCACTTGGATGAGCACTAATGATAAAAATACCTCTATCCAGTTTCACTAATTAACCACTAGAGATTGTTTTATTTTGGGATTCATAAAAGGCATCTGTAACCTAGTTTAAGTGCATGTACAGGATTTAGAATAAAATGTATCTTGTGTTTGTGAAAGAAAGAATCTAGAATATAGGCTTGCAGGTTTTGTTTGCCCGAGTTCAAGGTCTTGAAGCAAATTGTTTTAGCACAGCAGGGTCAGAGGTGAAAAATACACCATATTCTCCATGATCTATCCAGTTCTCAGTGCAGATCTGGAGCAGCATAGGCATTGCTTCCAAATGTGCTCTTACAGCCTCTTCTGCTGTAAAACCCCCTTTGACTGTGTTTGTCCCAAGGGATGTAGCTGCCCTGCAAGGAGCTCGAGCTCTGTGGCTGGGAGAAAAGGAGGAGTTATTGCTCAATGCCCTTGAGGGACTCCCTTCCTGTGAGGGAATCCCGCATCCCTCAATTGAGCCAGCGTTAGGATGTGTTGGACTGTGTGACAGCACGCAGTAGGTATAACAGCTTAGAGTAACCTGTCCAAAACAGGTTATTTTTTTTTTTCCACTCAGTATTGAGATGCTGAGCACAATGCAGATAGCTGTGACTATTTATACGCTTTTGGTTATTTATATGCTCTAGAGAGCATGTCACTGCTTTTTATAACTCCTTGCTCTTTCCAATAAAATTGTTTAGAATATGTTAAAATGCACTAGAAATAGAAAATCATACTACCTATTTGATAGTATTACTTCTGAGTTATACAAGATATTTTTCTGAAAAAATGTAAAAAATTAGTCAGTTCCAGCTTCCCCTCTCACCCCCCACCCTGATATTCTATTGCTATTCCATAATGTTTCCCATTAGCTCTTCTTTTCCCTACTACTTTGAACCGGATTCTTTTATTGAACCATTGCTGTTTCAATATATGGGCATCCAGGACCAATGTATTTTTTAGTATTTCTGAAGCAGGTCACTGTAACTGGGACTATGTCAGATAGGGGAGAGGAGAATCGGGACCAATACTTAAAAGTTTGAGACTGCCATACTCTTGTGCATATACTTGCATGTTGCATATAAGCATTGATATAGGCAGTAATCATGGGCTTTAAGCTAAAACCCCAGAACTACACCCCAAAAGGCACAGGGGCCTATTCTGTGGAAAAAGCAAGAGCTAAGTGGTCTTGATACATGCTTGTGTGTGTTACCAGTCTGGTTCTGCCCCATCAAGACAAAGACGTGGATAACTACTGACGACTTCGTGCTGTTGGAAGAGTGAAGGAGGTCAAAACTTGGTCTGCCAGCTTTTAAACGTGACAAAGTTATTTTACTTACTTTCTTCTTGCTGGAATTCTCTGCATTCATGCAAAAGCAATTAAGGATTTGGAAAGCAAGAAGATGGAATATATTAGCCTTAGCTGTATCTGAATTCTGCAGGGATTCAGTGAAAGGGTATAAGAAAAGAAATCTAATACTGTATGCTCTCATCCAAAAAAAAATAATGCTATCTTTATTAATAAATGACAGTGCAGGTTGATTTTATTAATGTTAACTAAAATATGCGGATGGCTCAGTAGCAGCAGAAGTGTAAGCCATCAGTTACCAGTAACACCTGAACCTGTCCACATTATTTGTGATGATGGTTCCTGTCAAGTTCAATTTTGGTAGAAAAATGAGTCTCCCCTTTGGGTTTACTAACAGTGTCTTGACCTTTTCTCTCTTTTGTTGCCAAGGAGTGACAGGTGTCTGGAGCAGCTAAGCAATATGACAGTCAGCCTGTGCTTTGTGCCAGCTGGCATTCATTAGTGTTGGAGAAGACGTGGGTTTGTACTACTCGGAACTGTGTTTATGCCTATTAATACATCCTGCTTCATGGACAAGATAGTGATAGACTATTGAGTTGCTTTACTTTCCCCTGTTTTGGTTTTTTTTTTGGTGTTGTGATTGACTATGTAAACGTGTGAAATCTAGGGAATTTCAAGATGCAACTTCCATAATGGCATCATTAATCCTTGCTTGCCTGCTGCAGTCTGCCTTGGTGGCACCATACCATGCTGCCGTGGTGGGTCCAGCAGGTTCTGCACTAGGGACTTTGTGCAGTGCTCACCTTCAAGGTGCCACTTCTCTTAGGAAGTGCAAGTCCCTCCAATGTGCCATGCGTGTTGCTGTACCCATCATTGGCCTGTGCTTTCACTATTGCTTGAATCCACAACTGTGATTTAATCCAACATAAATGCACACTGCCATTAAAAAGGGCAGACTGATCTTCATTTCTCCCTAAGAGTGTGTTCTTTCCCCTCTTCCTTGCTGAGGCACTACTGTTTGCACAGCTGCAGGATGAGCCCTTCAAGGTTAGAGTTCAGCCAGATCACGTTGCTGATGCACACAGGAGTTCTTGGACGAGAGGTAGGACCAGCTCTTCTGATAGCAATGTAGACTTTTGTCAAACTGAAGTATTACGTGTTATTTTAGTAAGCTAGGGTAGGAGCTTTTGCTTGTGTATCTGCAGAAAAGACAAAAAATTGTGGAGGTAGAGCAGGTAAAGGTTGTGAATTGGTGTTCATGATATCCCTGGTAATCTCATAGCTTAACTGTTTGGGGATTTACAATCGACCAATTTTTCCCTTTTGGGCTGTCTGGGTATCTGTTACTCAAAGACATCCCAAACAGAGCTGGGGAAGAGGGAAGGAAGTTGAGTAGTGGTAGTTGATCCCAAAGGCATGTCTGAACAAAACCCCTTTTCCCTACGTTTGTCACGTGTTGTTCATGTGCACAAAGCAGCTATGATCTCTCAAAAACTGAGAATACATTGGAGACCATAATTTTAACAGAATGTATGTACAATTACTGGATTTTATGGTGTGTGATTTGTGGTATACGGAGGGGGGGAATCTTTAAGAAAGTGCATTAGGCCATCTGGGCAGCAAGGAGGAGCTGGCTTTTGTTAAAATACAAGGTATTGCTGCGATGGAGGAGTGATAAAATGATAGCAGTGAAAGTCCTGGCAGACTTGCTTCTCTGGAAGCAGTTCCTACTATTTTTCAAGCAGTTCCTAATTTATGCTGAGTTGAAATAAAGAAGGTGGGAGTAAATCTAGGGGAAAGGGGAGGAATATGTTACCTAAAAATAGGATAGTACTTCAAGGGATGCGAGACCTGAGAATTACTATTTTATTCAACCTGCCTGATATTGCTGAAAAAGCATTCTAGGGAAGGCGTGAGAGAAAAGCTAGAACATCTTAAAAATATGGATTAGGATTGGAAATATATGTATTTGGCTTTTGACTATATAAAAAGTTACAAGTAAGCCTGGCAAGCCCTCTATTCTTGGGCTTGGTGAGGAACGGAGAGTGTGTGCTGGTGGTCTACAAAGGGTCTCTGTGGGGTTTGTAAAAACCCACTTTAGTTGAGGGAAAGGTGGCATTTGGATAGGCACGAAGCTCTCCTCTTTAATACATCTCTCTCCCTGAGGAGAATGGTTTTTTTGTTTTTGTTTTTGTTTTTGTCTGTTCAGCAATGGATTCATTACCTTGTTTGCATTTTAAAAAGTGTAACACACAAAATAGTGCCACTTCTAGCATGCTGATTTTAATATTCGAATATATTGCTGGTACCTGTATGGTTTCTGATGCATGACACTTACTTGCATGGTTTGCTTCTGCTTACTGACACAATAGCTACACTCAGTGAGAACTGCTCATGAGCACAAAGGTATATCTGCCCAGAAGCAGATCCATTTTCACATGGATCTAGAAGTTGCAGGTTGTTTTTTTCTGTCTGACTTCATTCCCTATAGAGCAGGTTGTTGGATCAGTAAATTATGGCCTCCTGAGAGCTCTGCTCTTCAGAAACTCAACACAATTCCTCTGGTCATTGCCCATCACTCCTCACGTAGCTGACTGCATTGTAACCTGAGAGTTGGTGATTGACTGGGGGGGTTTGGGTGGGTTTTTGTTGGTTGTGTTGACTGAGTTGGTCTTCCTATTTAGTTTACTGGTGTGTCAGTAGGGAATCATGCTCATGAGAAGTTTCCAATGCTTCCTTTAACCACACTGGCATTCACTTGAGATTCATCTCTAAATCTGTTATTCCTTTCTTATGAAGAAGATGATCTACAGGTTTTTATTGCAGTCCCAAAGTAGCCATAAATGATGCAAACGCTGGGTACATTAAACTCCACTTGGGGTTGTGCTTGAGCACTTGGTTAAATTTCTTATTTTCAAGGAAAGCTGCTGCTGCTTACACTTCTGTAATATAAAATCTAGCAATACTCCCACATCTACTGTCACATTAAAAATAATGATGATTGATGAAACTTTAATTATCATATTTCTCCATTTGGAGGTATAGCTGGAAGCCAGTCTGGTGGGCAGGAAACGTCTGCTCTCTTCTGTTTGAACAGAAGTAATTACTATATAATTCTAGTAAATGGGGAGAAACAGACCTTCACCTGCCTGGCTTCAGTTATTTCCCCCCCTACTGGCATCAGTCACAGTAAACTCCTGCAGTGAGCATGTATCCTGTTCCAAAAAGCAATTTTGGCAGATGACTGCCTGCTTAGTGGTGTACGAAGAATGATACCCTAAAAAAACCTGCTTTTGTATTGCATTTAAATAGCTCCTGTTTCCATTGCAATATGAAGTTCTCCCGGCCTTGTGGAGTTTGGTACTGAGAACAAGCTTTTGAGGTGTCATTGTGTGTGTGGGAAATATTTAAAAAATACTGTCAAGTCTTGTCAGCACTTCTGGAGCTGGTGTAAATTTTGAGGGTTGGCCGTTTCCTCCACTGGGTGCCTGGGTCCTGCAGCAGTGTCATCTTTTGGAAGACATAAGCTTGTTCCAAGCCAGCACTGTTACACGTCTGGCTCCTGTGCTGAGAGCTGCAACACCATACTGAGGAGAGTCCTTGAAACTTTTTTCCTCAAATCACTGCTTATACAGTAAAATACAGATTTCCCTTTTATTCCGTGGCTCTGCCTCATGACAGTCTTTCAGCTTGGAAAAATAGTAGCAGAAGAAAGTAAAATTTTTGTATGCTGTAGAAACCATGTGAAACTGCATGTTTGTTTTCGAAAAGTTGGTTTAGCTGCAATTGTGCTTTGATATCAGTAAGGGAAGTGGTAATATATCTTCTTACAGGATTTCAGGTTTGATTCATTGGGTTGGTTTCTGGCAATAGACAAAAAGTATTCTCAGTGACCAGTTATATCAGCAGGATAGACTTGATAAGAGCAACCTGCTCTTGGTGGACCTGCTTTGGCAGGGAGGTTGGACTAGATGACCTCCAGAGGTCCCTTCCAACACCATATCATTCTGTGAAAATAAAAGGAACTTTTTACATTCCAAGTTTTTGCTTGAATATGCTCCTGAAAAATCGTTATCTGTTCTTGCCAAACTGTTCTAGGAAGCTCCATACCTAAGAAATCATTCAGGGCAATATCAACATGAACAATCAGTTGTTCATGTGCCTTCCGCTGCATCATCTGAGACTAACTGTAACTAAATCAGAGAAGAATTAGAGTTTTTAAGGCATTTTCCTAGAAATGCACATGTTCTGTAGCATTCGTAGTATTTTTTCCCTTCCAGTCCATGTAAGGCTTCCTTCAAAATGAAATGTGCGTGTTTGTGTATGCACCATCTGAAGGTGTCTTGATTTGCCACTCATAAAAATGTTTGCTGTCTGCTGTAAAGCAGAAAAGGGTACCTTTGTAAAAGTTGTCAGTCACAGCTGTTTGACTAGGTGGGGGAAGACGAATGGGGGGGGGGAAATGGATAAAAATTGTAGTAGTACCAAAATGAAAACAGACTTCCAAGTTTCTCATTAGTATTTCAAACAGTTGGAAGTCCAGCACAGTTCCATTTGAAAATTAATAGCTTAACTTATTCTATTAATGATCAGTGAGTTTCAGCTATTTCCTGACAAGCATTTTAAACTGACTCACTTGGATGCCCATGTCCCTTTGTATTTTTGATGTATTTCTCAAAGAGGAGCTATTTCTGTGTTTACATTACTCTTGCCTAAACCAGTTTCTCAAACTATTTTGAAATCCCTATTGTATGTACAGCAGGAGGCTATATATTTGCAGTGTGTCAGACTTGGTAATTCCCAATATCCTCATCTTTAAAAGAAATCAGTCGCTAATGAAAATTTATAAGTAGTAGAGTAGAACATGGGTATTGAAGTTAATATTTTCAGTATTAGAATTTGTGGTGGCTGTTTCCCAAAATCTGAAACAAGAATTTAATTCTTGACTGAAGTTTGTGATATGAATAAAATCTTCTGAAGGAATATTTTTAGCTTTAGGATAATGAATATGATGGAGCCAAATCAATTACCTTTACAGTATGAATGAATGTAAAATGTTCGCATTTGGCACTGCTGAAAAGGAAGGGTAAAAAATTAAACCATCTCACTGTTTCCTTTTTCCCTTGCATGACAAGTTCCCTTGCAGCAGCAAACCATTTGTGGTCACTTCTCCAATGTATTGATATCTGCTTTATATAGTAATATGGAGTTTAAGGTAAACTGCTGCCAGTTATAAAAAAGTCAACAACATCCTGAAGACACTGCATGTCATTTTTTCTAGGCAATATGTATGCGAGATGACATTGATTTAATGTTGGAAGGCAGAGTTTTGTTGAAAGACCACAAGTATGGTATACACAAGAAAACCTGCTCTGGGTGCCAGTTGTTTTCTGTAATCACTGTTAAACTCTCCTTGGAGCTGCCCTGAAGAAAACTTACAGCATGTGCAATTTATGCTTAGAAGCCAGAATTTACAGCAAGGTTGTTTACATCATTTTCTGCCCAAATTTCTGCCTCTGCCATTCAGGTCTCCTCAGCTGATTTATTGTTGAGCATGGCTGAGAAGACAGAACTCTCCTATGCGTCAGTAAGGGTGGGAGTAGCAGTGATGTGCTATGACATAAATCTGAACCAGACTCACATCGTGTTCTCATGGCCCACTTCTGTATGAAGTGTGGAATCTCCCTATCCTTTAAAAAAAAAAAAGAGGTGGGCCTTGCCTTCATTCATAATTAAATAAAATAGCTTAAGCCGCTGTCTTCAGCATCAGTCTGTTGTCTTGCTGCACAGGGAAAGTCAACTGGATTGAGTTTCAGTACCAATTGTAGAAAGTATTCAGAAATGTCACAGAATCACAGAATCTTCATGGTTGGAAGGGATCTTTGAGATCATCGAGATCATCTATGTCATTGGCAAACGTTAACAGCCCAGGGTCTACACTGGAGCAAGGCTTTTGTCTAGGCAAAATCCAATGGTCTAAGGTGACTGTTAACTCAATGCAATCCGTTTTCACTATAAGCAGTGAAACTTTTACTTTCTGCTGAGAGCATCCTCTTACAGGTATGAATACATTTACTTGAGAACAAAAATTCAGCTTGAAAAGGTACTGCTTAGTGAGCTGGCACCTTTTAGCCCCCTCAGTATAAAGGTTCAATGTGGCCTTTCTGGCTCCTGTGCAGGTTGGTGCTCTTTGTTGCAGAGTTAGATGCCAGCCTGGGGGCTCAACCCCCTGTATTTTCCTTTTCTTCCTTTCTTCTTCCCCAGTTGGGCTCATGCTGGCACGAGCAGTCAGCTGTGGCTTTAGGCATCAGTTAGTTCCAGATAGAGTAGGAAAATTTCAGCTTTATAACAACAATAATTTCTTACCCCTCACAAGTCAGAGCAGAAAAGCTGGCAGTATGATTGGAGTGGTCTTATTTCTATCTCATCCTTCCCAATTTAAGAAACAGCGTCATAAACAGCAAACAGCTCACTAACTCTTATGGCTCTTCTAAAGCCTGTTCATCCTGTGTGACTGTCATATACTGACATATAGTGCATGGAACAGCTTTTGGTTCTGCTATTAGTGTTTCTTTGAAATAAGTCATGTTTTATTGGAGTTATCCTCTGAGTGCTGCCCTAAAACTAAAATGGCTAGGGAGCAATAGCACATTTTTTTAAAAATCTTGAAATTTTACCTGCGTGGGTAGTGGTTCTGTAGCTGTGTTGCTGATGCTATTTATGTTAGGTGCCGTTAATCATACTTTGGCCCTTCCTGCTGAATGTAATAAAACATACCTATGATTTAGTCTTAGATTTTGATTATATCTGTGTTCTTAAGGGTTTTTGTCATGAAAAGCAGTACCTGGCTTCTACATGAAGGATGCAGCGTGGCTTGTAGGTGGTGTCTAGTAGACCACCTTCGTATCCACAATGCATAGTTCTGTGCTTACATCTATTCTGGGCCGCTAGAAATTTTGACAAATTATTTCCACGGTATTTTTAACATAAAAATATCTGGAATGACTTGATGGCTGTGTCACTGCTGTCAGCATAGTGATTTTAGCCCGCTGGTAGGTATGTGCTGCATGCGGAGGGGTGAGATGAGGTGTGTGGTGCCACTGTTGTTGGGTCCGTCTTGGAGGGAACTGAACTTGGCATGCTTTTTAGAATCATAGAATGGTTAGAGTTGGAAGGGAGCTTAAACATCATCTAGTTCCAACCCCCCTGCCACGGGCAGGGACACCTCTGCCACGGGCAGGGACACCTCTACCCCAGCTCTCTCAGCCTGTCTTCGTAGGGGAGGTGCTCCATCCCTCTGATCATCTTCGTGGCCCTCCACTGGACCCGTTCCAACAGATCCATGTCCTTCCTGTGTTGAGGACTCCAAAGCTGGACACAGTACTCCAAGTGGGGTCTCACGAGCGCAGAGTAGAGGGGTAGAATCACCTCCTGTGACCTGCTGGCCACACTTCTCTTGATGCAGCCCAGGATGCGGTGGGCATTCTGGGCTGCCAGTGCGCACTGCCGACTCTTGTTGAGCTTCTCATCCACCAACACCCCCAAGTCCTTCTCCTCAGGGCTGCTCTCCAGCCATTCTCCGCCCAACCTGTTTTTGTGCCTGGGATTGCAAGGTCCCAGGTGCAGGACCCTGCACTTGGCCTGGTTGAACTTCTTGCCATTTGCACGAGCCCACCTCTCAAGCCTGTCCAGGTCCCTCTGGATGGCATCCCTTCCCTCCAGCATGTCGACCAAGCCACCGAGCTTGGTGTCGTCGGCAAACTTGCTGAGGGTGCAAGTTATCCTGTGTTATCTATAAAGAGTGATACCTGAAGCAGGTTGTCCACAGAAGTGATACTTGCCTTTTGCTGTAAAGAGAACAAATACTTTAACAAAAAAAAAATAAGGCTGTTGAGCTACCCTGTGTAGCATGGATGACTGGGTACCTGGAACCCAGTTTGAACTAGGGAGCTGAGATTTTGACAGTTTGGACTCAGTCTTTGCATGCTTACCCAGGCAAATTCACCATGTACAACACCGGTGATACTTCGGTCACAACACTTAGACTGTGTGGTGGCCTCACAGTGTGTGCTCTGGCTCCCTGAAGGAATCCTGAATGGTGTCCGGTTGGCCCCAGAATGTACTTGGCTCACTAGTCCTGTCCCTGTGCGTTAACAAGATGTATTTTCTCTGATGTGCTGGAGATAAGCTGCTGTGTATGTGGCCCAGCATCCACTCAGGGGTAATAGTATATTCTTGGAAGGTCTTAAAGGGATTCCTTTTGGATGGATGGTTGCCTCTGGAATGCAGGCTAGGTGTCAGTCTATTTTCTTTCTGGGATACAGAGGGCAATGATACAGCTCTGAGTGTTCAGGTTGTTTTGACAGCAATTTATCAGAAATTACTAAGCTTCTTAACTTCTGATATCACTCTTACTTTCTCAGGTCAATAGCTTGGAACGTGAGATATAAGTGGCCACCAGTAATATGTGGGAACTCTTTTTCCAGCTCTGATCTGGCCCCAAAGTGGTAAACTTGAATTCCAAATTTAGAATACTCCTTTATATATAGACAATCAGACCCATCTGTGTTCTAGATAAAATAAATTACTGAGGCTCCAACAAACAGCTGCAGGATGCTGTTTGCAACATTGCTCATACTCTGTCCAGAAGTGCAATAACCATGTTAAGAAGGAAAGCATGCTGAATCTGGGAGGAAAATACCATATTTATTGTTTGAGGGAAGATAGGGGCGGTTCCCTTCTTCTTCCAAATAGCTGTACATAGGTGACACGTTATGTTTCGGAGCTGCCTGTCTGTCTTTCTGCCCCATTTTTAAGTGTTTACCTAAAACCGATTTTTTTAGCAAAGAACATAAAAACCTAACACACCTGAATATGAGATCTTACTCCATAATGTGTTTCGGTGCTCTAAAGCATTTAACGAATACTGTTCAAAACTGACAGCTGGGGAATGCCTGGAGGATGATAGATTGTCACCAGGGTGACACAGGATGCGCTGTGTCTGTATTTTTAGTTAGAATGAGTCTCTCCAGAGCCCAGGGGTCTTAAATGCAGGAAACTTCAGAAGCAACTGTCATCTGGCTAAGCCCTGTGGGAAGGCAAGCACTCTCATTTGTGACTGTCTCTATCACGATACTCCTGGTCAGGATCAGGAGGATCTCTAAACTTCAGGAGGGTGTTTTCCAGGGGGTCATGGCTTGCGTAATGATAATGAAAACAATTCAGAACTGTAGCTTACGCATCAGTAGTGTTGATGTACATGTGTCCATCTTTCCAGTATGAAGAAAAGACATCCTTGTGCTGCAGTTGATTTTTCTCTGAAGTTATTCTTACTGGCCTACCACAGGTGATCTTTTTTTTTCCTTCACATTATTTATGTGTTTTCTGATCTAGGTAGGCTTCCTTGAAGTCATCTTGCTTGTGTTGCTTGCTCTTTCTCTCAGAACTTGTTATAAAGTTGTTAAGGATTCACTTGGTGTCTTGTATCATTTATTTCTATAAAATATGAGCACTGAAAATCGAAAAGTAGCAAACTTTATATTCCCCTTTAGTCTTCTGCTGCAAGGTCACTGCAGGATTGAAAGGTTAGAGTGAAGACGTGGTTCTTTCTCAGGCTTGGTACATTTGGACCTGAAGGTTGAGTTGCAAACTGCTGGTTGACTGGGCGGGGCGGGGGGGCTCTGTTTTCAACAGGCAACTCATAAGCTTGGAAAGGGAAAGATTAGCACTCCTGGCTAAAGAAAATAAGGAAACCTATATTTTAAAATACTTGAAAAGATGAGAACACAAAAAATTATTCTTACAGCTTATCAGCAGAAATATAGCAAAATGATTTTTTTTAAATAGGTTGTAAATGGTAAATATCATATATGGTTCTCTCTTTCTTTAATCTACAATTTACTGCATGGCTTTCCAGTAGAGGTTTGTGTGGTGTGTAATATAATGTATATACTGAAGCTTTGATTTGAACCTGAATAACCTATATTAAGTTTGATCATGTGTGGTTACTAAAATGGTTTACAGTAAGTAGTAATCAATCATAATAAATGACATATGTTGATTCCAAGTTGTTGATTCTGCTCATTGCGGAGTTCTGATTTGAAGTAACCTATTGCGGTTAAATTGAGCACATATGCACAATTGGCTGAATTTAATTGCCTGGCTGTGTACTGTTTGGTTTCATGGTACCACACAAGCTCTGAGTACTGGAGTCTTTGAAAAATGAGGTGTCCAAAGTTTTCAGCTATTTATCTGTGTGAGACATGGTGATGTGAAGTGTAGAAGACCTTTAGAGAAAAGACTAAGAGGAAAAACCAGCTTTAAATCACTCCAGGGAGAGTTTCAGAAAAACAGAACCCAAACCAGCACTTCTCTATTTTCAAAGCAGCATATGCAGGCGTAGCTGCATGACTCTCATTAAATTCATCTGAGTCATGCAGCTAAAGCCCCATGCAATGTTTTGAAAATGTAGGAAATAAAAATGCTCTTAAACCAGACATCTGGGCTTCTATCCAGTTTTCCGGTGATAACTTCTGATGCATGCCGATAATAAAGCATCATCCATGGGCTAAATTATTAAACTATAGAACTCTTTGCAGAGGGCTTATAAGTCAGTTTTACTTAAAAAAAAAAAAAAAAAAAAACCAACAAACAAGCAAAAGAAGAAAAGGCAAAAACTTCTGTGCACTCTTCAGCAGCGATTGCTTAACCACAAGGCCCTCTTCCTTTTGAAGTGTGTTAACCTTTTTTTCCCTCATACTTTTCAGTTGTCTTTTTGACTTTTTCCCTGAAGTTCTCACAAGGTACCCAGCTGAGGTCCATGTTCTGCTTCCAATTTTCCTAGTAGAAAGTGCCTTCACTTTGCTGGTTCCTTTATCTCAGGTGAAGTTGTATAAAGTACAGGTGCTACGATGAGAAAAGCATACCTTTTCAGAGGTGAAGATGCTTTGCTGGTTCCCTGTCTTTTGTATTTTGCCGACAGGAAAGTAGTGATGTTAGTGACTCTTAGAAGCTTAATAATAAAAAATTTTCAATAGTGAGGAAGATGGTCTAATTAACTACTTCCATAGATTTTACAGTTCAATAGTATGCATTTATATGTGATACTGTGAACTTGCTGTATAAAATTAATTTATTTGCTGTGCAAATGTTTTGGTTTTAATTTTTTTTATCATAGGAAACTCAGAGTTCCCAATGCTCAAATATTCATATAAATTGATTTTTTCAGAGAAGTGCCCTGTTATATGAAAAATTACTCAACAAGTGGCAACTCCTCACTTCCTTAAATCTCTGGTTGCATCTCTAACAGTAGGTAGAAGTTAGAAGCTTTTATGGAATATAATAACCTGTTTTTTCATGTGTGGTCTGTTTCTCAGTGTCTGAGCTTGAAGTTTGGAAACATGTAAAATGGTTGCACTGTAGTTCCAAGGGCAGGGTGGTGATTTCAGCTGAAGGTTGAAATAACTTGTGCTCTGTTTCAGCAGCAAGAAAAATATTCTGACCCCAAAGAGGACATATTGATTGTGGGGTAACTGAGATGATTAAAATCCAGCTGTTGTAGCTTTTACTTTAGAAAGTATTTCCTAATTTGTCAAATCCTCTTCCCTTCAAGAGGAAAATACTCAGTAATCTTCAAACAGGACATTGTAGTGTCTGAGCAAAAGGCACATCTGTTCATGTTAGAATCTGATACTAAGACAAAGGTAGAGAATAGCTCTCTGGGATAGACTGAAGGCGCCGAGAACCAAACCTTTGCAAGTCTGCCCCTTAAAAGGGACTTCCAGACTAGTGCAACCCAGAAATTGGCTGTATCATGTATATATATATACAGCAGTTCTGAGGCTGGAGGTTTTCCTCTGTGTGTTACTTTCAGCACTGGCAGGTGAAAAAAACCCAAACCTTTGAATGGCAAGATGACTGATGCAAGTAACCATTTGCCATCTCAAAATTATCTGAAGAGCTAGCACTGTGTCAGTGAAAATGGATTGAATGGTGTTTCTGGGGATTAAACAAGATTAAAAGAAAAGCTTGGTGTTAAAAGCATTAATTATATTTAATAATTTACCTGAAAAATGCCTAGGTTACTTAGGGTGGAAGATCCAACGTGTAAATTCTGGGCATATTTCCTCAGACGTCTGGATGTGGCAGTACATTCTCTGTTGTTAGAACTGAGTGACTGAGACAGATCCCAGTGTAAAGTGGTTTAAGGTTTCTTCTAATATTTGAGTAGTGCAAGCAAAATAATAAGCTTTTTCCCCCACCTTTCAACCTTCAGTGCTGAAATCCCTGAGCAGTGAAGTGAAGGCTATTTCTGACATCCTCTTTCTCCTCATATAGTCATCCAAACCATAAACAAATGTTCCCTTGCTTGCCGTATGGGCTTGCCTACACAAGGAAGTTACAGTGGTTTAACTGTGATGTGATTGTAAATCCACTTAAATTGGTTCCAAATGTTCTGTGAGCACTCTAAGCCTGATTTAAACTGAAATGATAGTCTGGATAGTTTGTTCCGCAGACCTAAAACCTGCATTTTAAAGAGTTGATTGTTGTGCTGCAGTATGGAAGACATAGTCTTAAATGAAACATTAAGTCACTGTCTGTTGTGATATCCTATTTGGAGGTGAAATGACTCTTTCTGAGAAAATGCTTCCGAGTGACTGGAGGCTGGGACAGCCCCATGCGATACAAGGGTTGTTTGCTTTGTTTAACTCCAGATGGGTCTCCAGTGTCTTTTGAGGGAGCAATAGGTATGCTCTGTTTTTCAGTTCTTACAGAGACCTGACTACTAGGTCTAGCCTGGCTTGTGTCCATATTGCTCAGTGTTAGCACCTGGAGGAGTAGTGGCTTGAGTGTCTTGTGGCCCTTTGTACTTGGTCTGAGTAGACCAACTGTGTGGGTTGTTTTTTTTTTAAACTTTGAAGTGCTGGGAAGAATGAGGGCTGTGTTTATAGCATTAGTGAGGTCTTGTGTTGTGGATATAGGGCAAGATAAGGGGATATTTGAGGGTACTAAGCCTGCCAAGATAGCCTGCATGGGGTTAGGGTGCCAGATTTCAGACTAGCTGCAGGCCATATGTGGTGAAAGACATTTCATAGCTTATATGCTTTTGCCACTGAAGAAATCTTTCTGATGCCTAGATTAAAAGACTATTTCTCTTACCTCTTAGCAGTATTGTTTAGAACAAGTTTTTTTCCCCCATCCTAGCCCAAAAACATCTGTAGGTGATCTGAGGTACTACTCTGTTCCACATATATTGGTCATCAGCCCTATAGTCTAGGTAGAGCTGGTAAAAATCTGTTGTTACCAAAGTGTGTTCAATATTGCTTATTAACCAGCTGGTTGAGTTGTTGAAATTTGAGGAGAGACATTCCCTCAACCTTGATTCACTGGTGTCCTGTTCATAGTGTTCCTTCCCACTGCTAGTCAGGCAGGTCCTAAAAAATAAACCTGTTGACGGCTGCACTAGCTTTCTGCCTCATGTGAAGGCTTGTGCTTGAGCTCAGTGTTTTGAACCCTACCTAAAATTCCTTGTCAAAGGATGTTGTGTTGCAGGATGTTTACAGGGGCTTATGAGGAAACGCGAAAAGCACCAAGAAATAGAGCTCTTGCAGGTTACTACGTAGGCAAGACATAGGAGACTAGAAAGTCCACAAAGCTGGATATTGCACATACTGGGTGAGTACCTGGAAATTGTGTGGTTCGTACTGTTTCCTAGGACTTGGCATGCTTACACTGTTAAAGATAGGCAACTAGGTGGGATGAGCTATTGGCCTGAATGGGTACAACTGTCCTGATACTCTTATGCAAAGCCAGCATCTGCAGTTCTTTCTGGAATTAAGATGTTCCTTCAGAGAGCTGAGTGCTTTCTTCAGTAATCAAGATCTTATGAGGGCTGCTACGTGCTTCTAAGGAGAAAAGAAATGGTAATGCATATGACTTGAAAGCTCTCCATGTACCTGATCGCTGCTCTTATTTTTTAGTTGCCTTCCATTTACACAAATGTGCTGTGCTGGTCCATTATTACTATTTTTTTTTAAAGGGTCTTAGTGTATTTCAACTCAGGTGTTACATTGCTACATTCTACACCAACAAGAATTACTTTTCTGAAGAAATATGCTGTTCCTATCTAGAGTGAGGGGAGAATGCAATAGGGGGAGAACCATAACTGTGACTTAGTTGGACAAATTTTCATACAGTACATAATTTCTGTAGAGGAGAACATCTTTCAGAGCATCTGCTGTGTTCTGAAGAGCTCACTGTCCCAAGAATTCATTGAGGGAGTAAATTTGCATCTCCTCTGCATTTAATTGATTTGGCTTGCAAATGGAAAACATTTATTTATCCCCTTTTGCACTCTTCAGGTGCTTTTCTGCACCCGAGTCTAGTTCTGAAGCACGAGTACTCTTGGAGGGTGTAGAAGGTACTCATACAGCAGCTGGAGTCATGCTGTTTTGTGTAGATCAAGTGAATCATGGTATGGATGCTTTCTGTGCATATTTCCCTGCCGCCCACTGTCTGCTGTATTAAAAGCTAGCAACGCTTGTGCCCTTTACCGTAATTAGTTTGTGGAGATTCTACTCAGGATATAAATTCACTTTTTTTCTGAAGTAGCTTTGGGGTCTTGTACAACCAGTGCTTTCACAGTTTATATGTGGATTTGCCAGATTTTTAAGTAAGACTGTGGTTAGTTTTTCTTCATAATTTTTTCTTCTGTGTTGTGTAAAAAATGACAAATACATCTTCATTCTCAGAGTAGCTACTTACAGCGTTGCCTAAGCTCAAACCTCATTTGTAGACCTTATTCCTGTGAATGTTGCCTCGGGTGCCATCTCAGCTTTTCGTTGCATGTAACCAGACTTACTGGGTTTTGCTTGGTAAAAACTACAGAAGCCAGAGGGAATTTGCTGGTCACTTGTCATGCAGGGTTTTCCCAGCAGGCAGGTGATGGTGTGAGTTAGCTTGTTCTGGTTAAAAGCCCATTTGCAAAGTGCTGTGAAATGAAGAACTGGTTAGTGGCAAACGTTGTCAATCTGCCCTAGTCTCTCCTTTACTACCCAGCCTTTTTAGGAGAGTCATTCATAAAAAGCACCAAGCTGCTTGCTTGGTGTAGTAAGGGAGTGTACAGTGCCCTCCCAAAGCCATGTAATGAAATCATGGGCTGAATTTGGGAATCAAGTGAATACATTTCTCCTTTGTATGAACTCCTAGGTTTTTCTCATCTAAGGTATTTTTCCTAGCTGCTTTGTTTTTTCTTTACACACAGCTCTATCACAAGATACAGCGAATGCTTTAAAGGCGCACCAAGAATTTCTTTGTATGTATTGCAGTGAAAGAAAACTAATTGCTTTTCGAAGGAAGTTCAAACATTATTTCTTTAGTGAGAAGTACATCAATAAGTAATTTACCAGAGAAATGATGGCATGTGCTTACAATGTGCTGCATATTTTGGCAAAAGATGTTTAGGATCTAAGTCTTTTAGCTTTTGCCAGCATGTAAAGAAATAAAATTTAGACTTAAATTACCAATATTGCATGTATTTTCCACATGAGAGGAGTGGCAAGGAGAGCAGGGGAGAGGCCTTTTGTGAACAAGTCTTGAAGCTTTTAGGGATGGGGTAGTATGTTTAAAAACAGCTGCGTAAAAAGAAAATTGTAAGTCTTGTCTATTTTTAGATTGTCCCACTGACCAAGAAGACAGTTGTATTGATGAAGAAAAATGGAACAAATGTAAGATAAATACTAGGGAGCCTTCTAGATTGCATCATGTGTCCTGGTAGTTGTGGGCTAGAGTGTTGTCTCTGTGCTGCAGTGCTAATAGAGCTGTGGGTAATGAGAAACACGGGCTGCTCCTGGGATTGCTGCTGTAAAGGTTCGCTCTTGTCAGCGTGACACAAGATGAGCTGTAGTTTCTGTAGTAGTCTGCAGTGGTAGCTTTTCTGTTGCTAATTTTGCTATTTTCCTTGGATTCCAAGCTGTCAGAAAACTTTATGTAAACTTCCTGGATAAAAGTAGCTTAATGCAAGGGCTTACAGAGACTGAGTTTTATTTCGTAGGGAGCAAAGGGGGAAAATAGACTTGCAAGGAGAACCTGGCAGTTCACGTAGCCATAATAGGGAATCCTGAGGGGACTGTGGTTCAGACCTAAAATGACCTTGCTACAGAACTGCTCCTATTACACTTAATTCAGCAGCTCTGCAGAAGGATTCCTTTATGTGGTGACAAGAAAAGCAAAATCTGTGAACCTGTGTTTGTAAGTGTAACACAAGAGATTTCTGCAAGTAGAAGTAAGAAGGGAAAGGATTGAAGTTGAAATGTCCTGTAAAATAGGAGCTGAATAGTGACATTCAGGGTCTCGATCACCATCAGCTTTATTCAGTCAGTGCTGGAATGCATTTGGTCCTTGGAAATCCTAAAATAGTTTTGATTACTATAAGACATTGCCTAGATTCATATCCAAGAAATAAGAATGCACAACTGCTATTTAGCCACACTGAATGAATATTGGTGTCCTTATCACTATTTGTCCTAGTGCCCTTTGTTCTGTATGCAGATATAAGTGAATGCATTTGTATGTGGATTGGGAACTCTCTGCTTCATTTAACTACATATAGCCTAAATTGAAACCACCAATTTCACAATGCTATGGGAAGAGGCAAACTAAAAGCAAAAGTAATACCATTTTTTTAATGAATTATAGCATTCTATAAAGTCGTTTTTAAAAATTCAATTCTATCTTCCTCCATCCTGATAACCTGTATACCTAAAGGGTTAGTGCTTCTATGTGTTCCTGTGTTCTTGTGGTGCCATCCTGGGGTACTGCATGAATGAGGTCTGGGTTTGGGATTTTGTTTTCTTTCAATTAACTGGGTGTGGAAACAGGATACTATGAGTTTAGAGAAACAGGCTGCTTGTTAGGCACTTCAGGGCATATACTTACACATATGTGACAGAAAATGTGTGTTACAGTAAGGCCAGCTTCAGTTTGAGCAGAATCAGGTATATTCCAACAGTGTCTCACAGAGATACTTTTACAATACTGCCACAGGCTTGGTGGACAAGGGCAGAGCAACAGATGTCATCTACCTAGACTTAGGCAAAGCGTTTGACACTGTCCCGCACGACATCCTGGTCTCAAAATTGGAAAGTCATGGGTTCGATGGATGGACCACTCAGTGGATCAGGAACTGGCTGAATGGCCACACTCAAAGGGTTGTGGTCAATGGTTCAATGTCCAATTGGCGGCCAGTGACGAGTGGAGCTCCTCAGGGGTCGGTACGGGGACCAGTGCTGTTCAACATCTTTGTTGGACACATGGACAGTGGGACAGAGTGCACCCTCAGCAAGTTTGCCAATGATACCAAGCTCAGTGGCTTGGTCGACATGCTGGAGGGAAGGGATGCCATCCAGAGGGACCTGGACAGGCTTGAGAGATGGGCTCATGCAAACTGCATGAAGTTCAACCAGGCCAAGTGCAGGGTCCTGCACCTGGGACCTTGCAATCCCAGGCACAAATACAGGTTGGGCGGAGAATGGCTGGAGAGCAGCCCTGAGGAAAAGGACTTGGGGGTGTTGGTGGATGAAAAGCTCAACATGAGCCGGCAGTGCCCACTGGCAGCCCAGAAACCATATCCTGGGCTGCATCAAGAGAAGTGTGGCCAGCAGGTCGCAGGAGGTGATTCTACCCCTTTACTCTGAGCTCATGAGACCCCACCTGGAGTACTGTGTCCAGCTTTGGAGTCCTCAACACAGGAAGGACATGGACCTGTTGGAACGGGTCCAGCAGAGGGCCACAAAGATGATCAGAGGGATGGAGCACCTCCCCTATGATGACAGACTGAGAGAGCTGGGGTTGCTCAGCCTGGAGAAGAGAAGGCTCTGGGGAGACCTCATAGCAGCCTTCCAATATCTGAAGGGAGCCTACAGGAGAGCCGGAGAGGGACTCTTTGTCAGGAAATGTAGTGACAGGACAAGGGGTAATGGTTTTAAATTGGAAGAGGGGAGATTTAAATTAGATATTAGGAGGAAATTCTTTACTGTGCGGGTGGTGAGGCACTGGAACAGGTTGCCCAGGGAAGTTGTGGATGCCCCATCCCTGGAAGTGTTCAAGGCCAGGCTGGATGGGGCTTTGAGCAACCTGCTCTAGTGGAGGTGTCCCTGCCCATGGCAAGGGGGTTGGAGCTCGATGATCTTTAAGGTCCCTTGCAACTCTAACCATTCTATGATTCTATGAGATACAGCTCCACAAGGTTATAGGGTTGCAATGTGGGTTTTTAGTACTGTTTTTTTACATTTCCACTCTCCCCTTTCCAAATGCACACAATGTTGGGGTTTTTCTTTTGCATTTTGTGTTCTAATTTTTGGGGCCAGATATGTGTTAAAGTTTCTGGTCTCTCTATGTTCTTGTTTTGGTATGAGAGGTGTTGAAATACTTTGTTGTTACAGATCTGTGGGGGTGTGCTTCATTCAGGCTGTGGTGAGTGCTAGTGCACATCCTGGGTGTGTGAAGAGCCTTGGTGGGTTTAGCCTCAGTTTTGACTTATGGTATTATCAGGCTTCACTCATGGAATGCTGTGTTTTGTTGGCGTTCCTTCTGTTTGTACATTCAATACCAGTCTCACTGGCCTATTGATCTCCTCTGTAGCCGTTTCCGTGCTTTCCTTCTCTTTCACTGCCCTTACTTGGGTAGTAGCAGTAGCATCCTTTTTTCCACAGTTCCCTAATCTTCTATTTCAAATACTGCTTTCTTGCTTTCTGATACAGTTTTCGTTACTGGATTCTAAGTGCTTAGCAAAAATTCAGGTGGATAAATTAGTTGAAACCGTTGATGTTTCCTAACCTATTAATATAAATAGTTAAACTTGTCGGGTTTTTTTATCAATTTATTTCAGCACTAGAGAACAAATTAAGAGTAACAAATCCAAAGCACTTCTAGTACTTTATCATTGGTTAAAGATACCACTTAGCTTCAGAAAAGCCAGCAGGTCATTTAAAACCATGTAATAGCATGTCCTTATCTTTTTATCCGAGATGTGGGTCAATTACACAGTTGTGAAAGTTGTATCAAGACCAGTCTGGAGTGATTACATGCTGAGGAGATATCTTAAATTCTCATTAATACATGCCAAGCTATTAATAGTCAGTTCTACAGTGATGTGCTCGTACTCAAGGGCAGTTAAAGAAGTTGATTAGGCAAGGCTGAGAGGCAGAAAAAAGAAAAAAGAACATTAACATTAGTGAATTGGTTTCAACACTGCAGGCACTGTTGTGCGTGCATAAGCATTCCATAACATCTTCCACATTAATGGAAACCTTTCTTTACTCTCTTTTTGCTAAAGAAAGGAGTGTTATGAGCAGTGTTTGTTTTGTAAAAGAAGTCAGATGGTACTGGTAGTTCATAGCATGAGTTCCCACTGCTCGGCAGCAGAGAGTGGCCTGGCGTGATGTTTCCAGTTTGCCAACCAAGCAGCTGAGCCCACCTTGCTCCTCAGGCAGGGGTAGGAGGAGGATGTAGCCAACAAGCTCCTGCCTGGGTTCCTCTCAGTTGGCATCTTCCAACCATCTCATCCTGACTTCCACCCAAAGCAGACCCTCTTCTGGCTTTGTAGGATAATGATAGGCAACTTCCCGGTATCATCAGTCTTGATAGTCTTGTTCTGACTGTGGTTTGTACCCCCTTGGCCATCCAGGTGTGCTGAAACTCTGTGTCCTGATGGGGCTTGACCAAACTGTCCTGAGCCATGTTGTTTTTTCATTTGATTTTTAAAAAGTCAGTATGTAAGTCCTATCACCTCTAGGTTGTCACATATACACGTGATGAGACAACCCTAATGTAGTGGTGTCAGCTTTCCTGGTATCACAGAAAAACGCAAGGAAGGATGAAAAATAAATTCAGAATAGAGCTGGCTCTATTTGTAAAAAGGAAATGTTCTGAGGAACTGCTAAGTTTAACCACATCTTCTGGCAAGTACATCTGCCCTTTGGCAACACAGGCCATTTCTAATCACATTATTGTAGACTTGCTTCTGCAGCAATTAGTGTGCTGGAGAAATATTAAGTCCCTTGAACATTCCACACCATAAGAGCTGGAGAAATATCTTGCCCTTTCCCTACTTGGTTTCGTAAGATTTAAAAAAAAAAAAAAAAAAAAAAAAAGTCAGATTACAGCTGTCTGTTAAATTTTTTCTATTGGGCTGCATGTTCATTTTACCAGTCACGTAAATATTAAATGCATAATTTGGCATCCTGATTAGATGTTCACATAACTCAACACAAAAAAACAAACACCACCCCACTGTGAAGAAGAAGAGTTTGCATGGACTGCTATGTTTTGTTGGCTTTTTAAATGCATTAATCAGTATATCAGGGCCAAATGTTGCAGGAAGAGGCAATCTTCTTTTGCCTTAATGGCTAGGTCCTTTGATGTACATTGCGTAGTCATCTGCAGATGTGGTATCTTTCCACAGTGCTCAAAACTCCTGGGGCAAGAAACGCGATTGTTATCTAATGGTGACCACTGAGAAAAAAACCAAAAGTTTGCTAATTCTTTCTTAAAGTCTTCAGAATTATTCTGAGGATTTGAACTCATTTGCCAGCCTGTGTAGCTGTGGGATGATGCTCCTCCTACCCTTTGTGCCCCTCTCCCTCCTGTTCTGCTCTGTGCTTGCCTCTCCTTTGAATGTTACCTGTGCTTTGGAGGAAGGGTTTTGGCAAGCTGCTCAGTTAGAGAAGAGGAGCACGGAAACAACGTGGATAAGGAAAAAATCAATTTTTCTGCATATGCCTCTTCTATAAGCAAAGAAAGATGAAGCTGATAAAACTGTGTGCTTTAGTATGCCAAAATATAAACTGTGTATCTGTAGTTAGCAACAGAAGAAATAACAGGTGTTCAGGTTTATTTAATAAATTAGTGTTTAAAGCCAGGAAATCTGTTGTATTAGTTTCTTTGATATCTATATATCTGACCAAGCTTTTCAGTAAATGCGTAGGGGTTTTTTAATGAGACAAAAGCAGCATGAAACTTTTAAAACAATTGTTAACACTGGCAGAGAAGATTTGAAATTAATTTTAAGCTTAAATGGGCACTTGTTTGGGGTGCACAGGCCTAGAACAAATGCTTTTCAATTGAAAAATATTGAGCTGTTTTCAGGAAAGAGTTAATAAATGGTGGGGGTATGAAAGGAACAAAGGAAATATTCCTTGGCAAATGAAGTGAGTCTCAGGCAGCCATGCCTACCCTGTCGAATCTTATTAATAAGGCTCTTTACCTATATTATAGAATTGGTGCTGTACATTCTCTAATGAAGGGATTATTTTAGACTGTGTGCATCTGGGCAGGAGTACGAACCCGGCATTGAGACAGACATCTGTAACGAGAGGTTTTTAATCAGGATACATTATTAATGAACAGCACAGGAGACATACAAACCTGCTTTATTAGGCAAACTGTAAATGAGCCTATTTGGTAAGAACACGCAAAATATGTGTGTGCTGAGAGAGGTTATTTTGAGAATTTAACTCATTTCTGAATAGTAAAGGCATCCAGTCTGGCTATAATTGGTGCCTGTGGCAATTGTTGATACTCTGACTACATTAGCTTTCTGTGCCCTTTAGCAGAATTGGGAAAACATTTCTAGTACTCGTTAAGCTGTCTATTATCAAGACATCATAAATATACACGTTTAGAATAGATGATTTGCTATCCCAGTGCCTTAGAGCACTTAAATAAATGAGTTCCTACTATTTCAGGCATTACTGTTGCTGTAATTATGCATGAAGCAATAATGCAATTAAAATTGCCTTCCAACTTGCTCAAGTGGGAATATATTTTGAAAATAATACTTGATCTTTTCTCAAAATATGCTCTAGAGCAGGTGGATGGGCTGCGTGGCTCAGAACAGCAGTGCTGGACTGTTTTACCTCAAGATCTTCAGTTTGCCTGCAGCTCAAGTCAATATTAACCAAGTATTACCATCTGTTGGCTTTTGTTGACCCCTGGAAGGAGGCAGCAGTCTGATTTTATTTTTTTATTTAAATTCCCCCACCCCCCCTCTCCAGTGGCCAAGTGCCCACATCACAGCTGGCATCGAGTGCTTCAGCAGTGGGGTTTCTTATTTAAAGAATGCAGCCACACTTCAAGGCAGGAAACGGGCTAGCTTTCAGTTTGCAATATGTTCCATTCTTTGAGCACAATACCTACTGATCTCAGATCTTTGCAATATCTGCTATAATAAATCGCAGCAATATATCAACACAGATTTCAGCCTTCGTTCTGAATTTCTTTACATTTAAATTGGACTTCTTGTTCCTTGGGAGAAAAATATATATTTTGTAGCTGAGTTACAAATAAGCTTTTCCAGCTTTTTGGCAGCCAGGTAATAGTTAAAGTGAAAAGATCTCTTTTTTCCATCCAGAAAAGCAGTTTAATAACTTTGGGTCCATTTGCTCATAGCAGTACTGGAGTTGAGCCCCACAAACCCCTGGAGCTTGGCAAGCCAGGCGGACTTGGCAGGTTTTCCAAGCAGTTTCCCAAGTCTGAGTCAAGCATGGGTTGTTGCAACTTCAAATATATTTAGTACATTTTGTTAACAGGAATGTTGAAGTGAAGTGTTGGTGGGTTTTTTTTTTCTTCGCTGACCTTAAAGAATACCATACCCTCTCCAAAAACAGCTGGTCCTTAAACCATGCATGACAATTTATGGCTTGTGTTAAATTTGAAATAAACGTATATTTTACACAAAGTATCTGATTTACTCTTGACATTAAGATACTGAGGAAGTATGCAACATTCTTTCTGTCGATTGGTGTTTGATAATGTGAATCTCTGGAAAAGACAAGCGCAGCCGTTAGATTTCAGTGCGTCGTAACTGTAACAGCTTTTGCCCTCTGTTTGGAGCGTGTGGTGCACGCAGACTTGAAGTGTTGGGAATGTGCTCGCTTCCAATTTTCACCTGTATCGATCCTGCCAAAAGAAAAATAGTTCAAATTTGGCTTTTGAAATAGCAGAACATGGAACTTTCTGAATGTTAGTTCTTGCCCGCCTAAATCATAGCAGCCTTGAAATAAGGAGAAGACTTTTCTGTAGAAAATTCTTGCAATGTTGAAAGATGCTGCAGAAGGCTAAAGATGATGACACCTAGGTATGTATTTACCACAGACAGACACATCCATCTCAATATTCTCCTATAGTGATGGACTAACCTCGAGGTGGTTTTAGCAGGATCTTTAATGAATTCTGCATCACCCAATTATGGTAGGGTAGCAACTTCGAGTGGAAAGAATTGGGTTGTTGAGAGGGTGTTTTTCACTTGTACTTTTGGCAGTCTGTCTGCTCTTCTGTAATGCATCTTCACAGCTTTGCTTCTTCCAAGTTGTGTTTGATTGTATCTTCGCTTCATTACTGCTAATATTTTTGTTGGGAAATGTGAATCGAAGATGTTAGCTTTGCCTGGTTTGGGGCTTTTATTCTAGCCGTGGCCCAGCTACAGAAAGTCTGGCTGCTTTGTTTTACCTCTTGATGGAAAATCAGAAAGGTCTGTTGCTGGAGGACTAGTTGTGGGAGGCTATGGTTTTAGAAAGCAATGGTTTCCTAAGTAGCATGAGCCAATGTCATAAAAGACCTCAACGTTTGCTACCAAACCTTTGGAGTTTGCTTTGCCCAGTGGAAACTAGGAAACTGAGCAGAGCACAGGCTGAGGCTGCCAGTAAGGCAGACAGGCTTCTGATTTGTCAACTACTTATGTTTTCTAGAAATGCTGCCCTCGTTCATAGTTGCAATTAATTGCAAATCACTCAGAGATGTTAAATGTCTGGGTCATCATTACTAAATATCTGGGAGTATGCTTCTTTAAAGCTCTGTTTCTTCCTAGGAGAAGAAACCCTCAAGTTCCTTACCTGGTGGCCCCAAATTAATTGTGGTTTCTTTTTGGGACCTCAGGCTCTGTACCCAAGATCTTCAATATCTTTCATTTGAAGAGCTGGGGAACACAACTGGTTGAAACACTTCAAGTGTGAGTAATGCTAGTCTGTATGCTCCTTTGGGCCATTAATTGAGTCCTTAGAGCAAAATTTAGAGAGCAGTGATTGTTCAAGGTATCAATACAGTGGAAGTGATGGAAAAAAAGTTGGGATGTAGAATGCATCATCTTTTGTCCTTTTTCTGGACAGACCTGGAGAGATGAACGCTTAAATACTTAATTTAAATTAATGCATGTGAAGGAAATAGAATGGTTTGTTGTTTTTTTTTTTTTTTTTAGGTAACTGGAGAAGTATTTTGCAGTTCATACTAGAGAGATGCATGTCAACTAAATGGAGATGGAAGAAACAGCTGGCCCTTAAAAGACCTTACAAGGGCACTTCTAAATGACAGGCTGCAAAAAGGGCAGCAGGCATAGAAAAGCACAAACCTTAGAATAACGTAGGGTGAAATCAATAGAGAGTCCCTGCTAGAAAGAACAGCTGAAGGTTAAAAAATAATTAAAAGTAGGAAATAAGTCTAAATGGCTGGCCTACTGTGCAAGGTATATCTATAAGCCAATTAGTTGAGATGAGTGTCATTGCTTCTCACTGAACAGTGAAAGTGCATTAGAATGATGATTAATTTTAAACAAGAATGGTGATAGATGTAAAAGCAGCTGCAGAGGGCCAGAATAAAGGTTTAAACTAATCTTGGTTTTTGATCTTATGTGTACAGTGGTAGTTCTCTGACAGACTCATCTGGTCTCCAAGCTTTCCTTCCATGATTTTTTTTCCTGCTTGCTTTTTGCATACACAGCACTGTCTGGCAGGCACTTCCATAGATCAACCATGTGTTGTGTCTGAAAACATTTCACTTCGTGTAGCCTGCTAATCTAATGTCTTGCCACACAAAACTAATGTGAACAGCTTTTCCTTATTCTTGTCAATCTTGTAAATATTTTAATCTTCCCCTAAATTGTTTCTGTCCCAGAAGAGTCCTAGGCTGTTTAGATGCTGCACTCATGAAGGCAGTTGTAGGTCTTGATGCAGTCTTACTGCCTTCTGTCCTCATTTCTAGTTACTCTATATCCATTTTGGGTGGGAGCAGAGAAGAGGCCAGATGAGATGCAGTTAGCTAATTGCTGAGGTATTTTGCTAGGACACTAATATTGCACAAGTCAGCCAGAGAATAAATGATGCTGGTAGGAGAGTGCTGCTATACATAAGTGACAGAATGGTGTCAGAAAAGATGCCTGGCGGTGAGTGCCATGGGCTCTCAGGCGGTGAGAAGGGAGGCACGGGCATCACTTGGCCGCTCTGCGATACCTAGTGCATCCAGTGCAATGTCAACTGGTAAAGTAAATGCAAGATAAAACATGTTGAAAGGGGGTGGGGAGGGGGAGTGTGCGTGTGTGTGTCTGTCCCCAGTGTTGAATTAATTTTGACCTAAGTGCACTGTGGGCTTTAGAAGAGACTACAGTCACAAATTCACAGAAATCCTTTGGTATCTATTTAGTGCAGCAATTCACGTGGAAACTGTTTCAGGATGCCCTTAAAATGCTGATTATTCTTCTGGTTTCAAATTTACTTGGGAAAAGATAATTCTTTCCCTTGCTTCGTATATTCTTTCCAAAGCTTCATTCAATGCCTGCTGACTGAGAAACTTTGTTCCAACTCAGTTAAGCAGTTCTTGCTTCAAAAAGCTGCTTAAACAAGATAAGAAGTAAGCTCAAGGAAGCTAGGTCCAAGGAAATGCTGAAGAGTTTACCTACACAGTGCTGCTTACAGCAGTCTCCTGGGATTGTGGTGTTACAGAGCCCTTGTCAGTTGGAAGGCAACTTGGAGGCCGTCTAGTCCAATCTTTTGCTTTTGAAGTAGGGTGAACACTAAATTCAGAGCAGGTTGCTCAGGGCTTACCCACTTGAGGTTAGTAAACTTGTAAGAAGGATGGAGACTCCGCAGCTTCTTCTGGCAACCTCTTCAAATGTTTAATTATTAAATTGATAGTTTATTAAATAGTAATGTTTACATCATGTAGATAACAAAATTGTAATATAATTATTTAAGTGGTAAGTTTGTATCACTAATTCTGGGACTGTAAAAATAGGACACAGAAGTCAAGCAGAGATCCATCAAAACACACTTACCTTGAAAATTCTGGTCTTTGCTGACCATGATGGAAATGAGGTTGGCTTCTGGCTTCAAGCATGTTAATTGGCCAGCAATAAGGATTTCTAAATAGTTTGAGGCCATTTATTTTTTTTTTAGAGCAATAATGCAAATACAGCAAACTGCTCCATCACCTGAGCATTTTATTTTAGATAAGCAATACTCTGGCAGTATTTAAAATGTAAGACTTTAGAAGAGAGTAACTGCCTGGCACTGCTGATAATTATTTTTGGCATGACAAGCAGCTGTCTCCAGATGGTGGTCTGTGTTCCACATCCTTCTCCTCTACTGTAAATGGAAACATGTACTGCAGTAGTAATCTAAAGCTTCTTGTAACTTGTCTTTGTTTGTTTCAGCTTTGGTTTGCTTTCGTTAATGGATTTTCTGGGCAGATCTTATTTGAGCGATGGTGCATTGGTCTGTATAATGTGGTAAGTGTTACACGTTTTGACTTGATAGTACTTGGGACTTGTATGTTATTTTTTTGTGTACCATTTCTCACAGGTAACTGTCTTGGATGTTTGTCAGGAAAGGTGAGTTCATTTGTAAGAGACATTTTGAATCTACTCTGATGTAGATAAAAATTCATTTTTGGATGGTGTTTTTATCACAAAACTAAATTTGGGGAAAATGACTTGAAAATATGTTTGGCCTAATACAACCTCCGTAAAACTCTGCAGCTTTTAGATTGAACTTAATTTCCCCTTCAGAAGTGTCTTCGGTCTTTTGTACTGAATATTTTGCTGGCTGTTCATGTTAGAAATAGATACAGAGTCTTAATCTTCTAGTTTTGATTTTATTTTTTTTTCTCAGACTCTGTAACAGTTAGATGCTCGGAGAAGTGTCACGTGGGTGCTTTGGGCTGACTCATGCTGTATTGGGTACAGAAAGGGAAGTAGCATTGCCGTGTCACCAGCATTTCTCACTTGCCCCAAGAACAGGATGTGTCAGTCCAGGAGTGAGTTGACTTTTGCCGTGCTCTGCAGACACTGTGCCACATAGCTTTCTCCCTTTAATCGATAATATTATTTAATCAATAACATTGATTAAAGTCTGGAGGATCTCTAGGACCAATTTCCGTAGCATACCGTAGACCTGTGCTGGTGTTTTCAACAGTGTTACCCTTGTAATATTGCTGATAAGTGCCCTGGTGTCTGGATTTATAAGCCATTAGGATGCTTTGTCAGTGTTGAGAAATCCTTTGCATTTCTCTTTGGAGGGAGGAAATTTAATTTTTTTTTCTTTAAGCGGACTCATTCCAAATATATGGTAATATAGAAAAAGCCAGCAAATTATCACTGAGTAGTATTAATGGAAACACTTAACTTCTGTCACATTAATCTTAAAAATGATGGCACAAACCCTCATATTCCATAAGATTTCATATTCTTCATGGAAGATACTTATTCAGGGATTTTCCACTCCCTTGATTCTCTTCACCCTAATTTCCTGACTGTTACTCAGTCTCTGTCATTCGTGTTTAGATATTTGCATCTATTATCTTTAAACCTGATTTGATGGATCTACCTACCCTACATAAAGCTCATGGATGAAACTCATCTTCTAGAACCAGTGAAGTAGAAATTAACCCTTGTTTTGTAAGTTGGTATTTTCTAAAATTAGAACTGGTTACATAGACTGATGAAGAATCAAGTGCTGGTAGGATATTAGTGACTTGTACAATTTGAAGGGGTTAGATTTTAAAAGTGGTTTTAGCTCTCTTATTCTCTTCTGTGCAGATTAACCCTTTGTTTCATGAGTAGTCTCATTAAAAATTACATGTAGGAAATAATAGTAGCATTGTCATTCCTGCTTTTGCAGTGGAAGCTTACTTTCATTAACAAAAACATTAGGAGATTTACTTAAAGTGAGAGTGTCAGTGCCCCAGTAAACAAGGAAAGCTGGGGAAATACCTTAAAGCTGCATGAGACTGTCCCCTTTTTTTGGAATTTACTGGACCAGGGGTCTTAGTTTTAGTTCACCACCCTCAGGCTGCTGCCATTTTAACCATCTGGTTTATCACCTTATGAGCAGAAGCAGCATATTCCCAGTTGGATCTAGGGATGTAATTATTGATTGTCACTGGTTTCTAGTCCCCTGTGTTGCTCTTTGTCTACTCCCCAACTGCCAGCTCGCTGCTGGTGGGAACCACAGCTCAACTTCTACAAGCAGGCAGACACGCTAGAAACAATTCATAACTTCAAGTTGCTTCTTAACTTCAAGAACACTTCTCAAACTGTTAAAAATAATGTATGTGTAGGATTAGAAATTATTTTTCTGATATAAACCATTAATGTAGAAGGAAGTGAATGAAGTGTAGTATTCAGATACGCACACTGGTATTATTTTCACGCTGTGCCTGCACTGCAGACCGCAAGAAACATGGATACCCAAGATGGCTTTAAATGAGCTGCCTCAGATCCTGGAAACACTTTAAGAGCAGCAATGTGGGACTCAGCAGAGGCTAATTTACTCTGCTTCTGGCAAAGTGTCCTGCTGCCTCTCCTGGAAAGCTTCCGAGGCTTGGTCATCTAAGTGTCTGCCCGTAGCACAGACACATACTGCAGTTAATTTGTTCCTATCAGTCCATGCCTGCCTGGAGAATCCCCAAAGCACCATAATACAGAATAGCCTTTGTTTCTCAGTAAATTTTTTTTAATGTGATTTCCACATTTGCTTTGTCTGTAAAGTTAGCTTTGGTAAAGCATATTACGTATTTAATTATAGCTACAATTGCAGCTGTATTTGAACCCATTTCCACAGGGCTTTTTTTGAAAAAGTACATGTTGTCTTTCCTTTGCAGGCTGACATGTTTTGTCCTCACTAGATTATTTGGTACATCAGAAACTACTGATGCTTAACTTCTTGTGTTTTAGCTAATTGGTTAATCGTAAGAATTTTCTTTCATGCTTCTATTGTTTGTAAGTCAATATTTAGGAGTTATGAATTGCTGAAATTCATGTTTGGACTTGTTTGGACACTTGAAAATTATGTCAAATAACACACTAGTTGGCAATAAGTCTTCACTGAAGTCTGGGAATCTTGCTGTTGTCTAGATACTGATATATTTTCTGAGATCCACTTAAAATTAATAGCTGCTGTTAATTATTATTTGCTTTCCTTTTAGATTTTCACAGCACTGCCACCCTTTACTCTGGGAATTTTTGAACGAT
Organism: Numenius arquata; assembly: GCF_964106895.1. Taxonomy (NCBI): domain Eukaryota; kingdom Metazoa; phylum Chordata; class Aves; order Charadriiformes; family Scolopacidae; genus Numenius; species Numenius arquata. The sequence continues at coordinate 119,646,887 of NC_133576.1, forward strand.
CATGTACTCAAGATAGCATGCTTAGATTTCCACAGCTATACAAAATTACTCAAAATGCAGATGGGTTCAACACAAGGGTAAGGGAAAGTCTGTTTCTGTAAGAATAACGATGAGCATTCTTATTTCCAGGTCTTTCTCATCAGAAAATAACTTATTCCCCACTGTTACTTCAGCTTCATGCTAGCTGCTGAGATTAAGGTTGTTCTGCCTCTCTGTTCTTTTCAAGGGATTATATTTTTTTATTAAAAAGGAGTCTTTGTTTTTAAATAAGGATTTTCTGTTATGGCTTCAACTGAAACTGGTCCTAAAATTTTGATTCAAAGTAAGATTTGTATATGAGTGATTTTTCAATTTACAGCTACTGATAAATGGTGAACTTACTCATAGGAACTGGATAACATCACCTTGATTTTATTTACTATAAAAGTTGTCATCATGGTCTCTACTAGGGGGCTTTTTCACAGTTAGTGTAGCTTGATTCCCATAGTTCTTTCAGAAAATAAAATTTGAATTGGTTTACTTGGACTTTTGAGTTTTGAAGGAACACATTTTACTTCATTTTGCTTTTTAAATGCTGGAAGTTGCCAGGATTTGGTATTCTGTCTTCACTCCTTAACAGTCACATCTAAATGTGCTTCTGAACCAAGGAAGCTGTATGATTGCTTCAGTTAGAGAGGAAATTGTAAAATACGTAAAGGTCTAGTTTGTGCAAAACGGTGTTATCTCTAAGTTAAAAGTTGTGGGGCACAAAGTATTTGCTCTCTAAAAGAAATAGAACATTTCATAGTATTGAATTAGTCTTTTAAAATCGTTCTTTGCGGTAATTAAAGGAGAGTGACTCCATCTCTTTGCTGTATTTTCATGAAGAACTTAAATTGCAAGCATGTTGCCTTTTATATAAAACTATCCAACTGGACCAGTGTTTTCTTATGAAAGCACAGAAATTATAGGAGGAAATAGATCCTGGTGAAGTTTAGGTATTTCACTTCAGGACAAACATTATCTGACTCTAAACTACACAATGAAGTGTTTGTTAGGAGTTTGAGAGAGGTCAAGAGTTTTGGACTTTTCTGACGACTTGGTTTGTTTTCCCTCAGGTTTTCTGGGGTCACTGCATCAATGCCCTGATCCATTCCATCATCCTCTTCTGGTTTCCACTGAAAGTGCTGGAGCATGGTAAGGGCTTCATTATTTCTTACGTCAGTAACTGATGTTCAGTCTTACAGAGCCCTATATGTTTATAGAATGGGAGGTCGTGACAAGTCGCAAGAAAATAATGCTGACAGACACTTCAATAGGCTGTAGCTGCTGAACTTGGCTGGTTACCTAGGGGCTTTCAGAATTTACTCTAATTTAACATAATTATTGTTCATATAGTGGCTTTAATATGTGAAAAAATCAATTGCTGCTTTGCCAAAAAGTCTTACTCAAATACTGAATAATGTTCTATACAATGACATTTTTTTTTTGTAGTGGGTTGAGATCTCCACCTTTTTACTGTATAATATTCTTACAGCAGCCGTATCACAACCCTTTGCTTATATCTTGTTGGATCTTTCCCGTTCCGTAACACAGTACTGTAAAATGTAGGATGAAGCACCACTATTAAAGTAGTATTAAAGCCTGTGGAAAAAAATTAATTGGCTGAAAGGGAAGTAGACCAGATGACGAGTCAGAGATACTGGGGAAATGAGACTTTTTGTTGTACAATTAGGCTTATTAAGTCTTGCTTTCCATGAAAGGTAATGCAACTACATGGTATTTCAGGGAACAGTAAATCCCATATGGTTCCTACCTAGCTTTACGATATAGCTGTGTGGGCAGGAAAAAACATGGGAAATCTATTCTTTTACTATCATAAGAAATAGAACTAGGTCAGATGAGGAATTTTAGGGTGGTGACGGGGGGAATAGTATTTGTCTAAACCCATACATTTTTCAAAATTAAAACTCTTTCCTGGAAAACACTCATTTCAAGAAAACCACCTCAGCTGCAGGATGGATTAGTTGGGGAGGAAGGTGAAAGAAAATGGAAAGGGAGGGAAGATGAATGCTGACATCAGAGGCATGATGGTATATATACTTGTGGGAGGCAGGTTCAGGTTTCTCTGCCTGGCTGAGTAAAACATCAGTATTGTATCCTTAGTGGCAGCTTCACACGCTGTCTAATGGACCATACAAGAAAGGGACTTCCCTTTCCTCCGTATGTGGGCTGGGAGCTTGGTTCAATCTTAGGGGAGAGAGATTTTTTTATGGTTGATTTGGTTTGTTTTGATTTGAGGGGTTTTGTTGTTCTGTTTCACTATTTTTGTGAGAAATGTTAATCTCTAATAGCTCTTCTTTAAATCCAACTTTAGAAATTTTAGGCTGATGCTAAATTAGTAGTAGTGGTTACAGTTAAAGAAAAATACAGGTTTTGTTTTAGTCTTCCATAAATGTTTTTCTGAGTAATTCCTAAATAGATAATGTACTTTTATTTTCAACAATTAAAATGATAAGACTGGAATACTCACCAGCCAAAATGGTAACTTTCTGACTTCCTTTGAATAGGTTGCTTAGTTTGGGTTCTGAAGAGGAATGAATATTGCTTTTTCAAGTTTCTTTGTATTTCCAAATGAAAAAGGGGTTTCAGTGCCAGAGACAAAAATGCGCCATTCACACTGGGATGTTTTTTAACCTCTCGAGTTCCTTAGAATGTGAAGTGTTTATAGTCCATGAATGGACACTTGTATAGCTTTAGAAATTAATGTTCACTAATCACCCTGCTGTTCTCATTAACAGAAATAACATTCCTTTAAGGACCGCACAGCCTTCAAAAGTGGAAGGTCATGGAAATCACTGGGGGGGGGAGGCATTAACCTACTGCATTAAAATGTAACTTTAAAAAAAATTGAGACTTGCTCCAAAAATTATTTAATTACTTAAATATGCAGTCATGTTGCACTAAAGTAATATACTGGCAGAGTCATTAGGTCAGTTTATTCTAGACCTATCAAAACCGATATGTATTTAGGCATGCCTTTTTCTTAATAAACTGAGACTTCTGGCATCAGCAGGGTTCACTGGATGTGGAGGGCTCAATTCTCTAGTGCTCTTCACCTTTTTCATTGTCACTAGAGGTAAAAGCAAAGTGACTGTTAAAACTTGATGTCTATTTGTGAATGATGTGGTAAATGCCTGAAGCCAGAGTACCAGGGGAGGAGTTGGGCTGATCGAGATGCCACTGGCTGGAAACCAAAACAACTCCTAACCAAGCTGTCTCAGGCTTTAGCTCATGTTGCAGTGTTAGTGACTAGTCTGCTGCTGTTTCTTGGTAGTTGGGGTTCAAAAGAGAAAAGAAAGCAGTGGTATTTTCCGGAAGTTGCTGATTCTATATTCACAATCTGTTAGTTCTTCAGAGACAACCACATGCAGCCATTGTAGAAGAAAACCATAAGTAGCTTGGGGTTACTGCACTGACTAAATATATAGTCTTTTTACCTGTAAGCTGTGCAGTCTTCACCACAGAGGTCGGGGTGTGAGGGACTCTTCTCTGTAGACTTAAAAACTCACTGACCCTGGAGACATACATTACAGGAACATAGTTAACTAAGTAGATGACCCCAGTTTAAGAATGTCAGATTCAGTTTTGCAAATAAGTCTAGCAAAATGGTACCCTCATAGTAGAAGCACTATACTCGGCAGTATGTGTTTAGGAACAGGTCCAAGGTTTTATCTTAAGCCTTTTTCATCCCTGCTGTTTGTGTATTTCTCTAGCAGTTATCTTAAAACCTGTGAAAATAGCAATACTTACCATGCTTGAGTAATGCTTGAAAGCTCCTGTGAGTACGAGTTCATTTGGCATTAGCGTGGCTGTCGAATGTGCTTTCATGGTGTTCCGGTTTTATTCAACAAGGGCTAAGAAAGACTAAACAGACATTTGAAGTGTTGCCAAGGTTGGCACTTTCAAATGATAGATTAACATGTACTTACCCTTGTGCCCACTGACTAGAGAAAGGGTGTATGGAGACTGAATGCTGCTCAGTTACTGAAATAACCTCCAGTAAGATATTTTAGGCGTTACACGTGTCTTTTATAGATGAAATTTTTGCGACTTTTCTTATTTCAGCTCTGTCACCACAAATCAGCTGGTGTTTTACAGGCTTTTTCTTCACAGGCACAGCAAATAATGGGATTTATTAGAGGTGTCAATAAGTAGTACAGTACAGACAGCAACAGAAAAAGTGACATGGGCATACCTCAACTCTTAGAGGCAAATTACACGTTAGGGTCTGGAAAACACTTTCCATTTTGCTAGAAAGGCTTCTGGCAGTTAGGACTATGGATATAAGCTCAATCCAAGCATCATGGATAAGGCCTGGCTTAGCAAAACTTCTCTATTACCGTTATCTCACAGCTTCTAAGAATGCTTTTAAATGTTGTAAAAGGTAAGCTTCGGACGAGTTATTTTCTTCCAAAAATCTCCTTGTTATTTTGAAACGGGGCTGGAACAGGTTGCCCAGAGAAGTGGTAGATGCGGCATCCCTGGAAACATTCTATAATTTCATCCATTCTGTTGATAAACTGATAACAAATGTGATAATTTTTCTTTTTCTTTCAGATGCAGTGTTCACAAATGGCCAGGGAATTGACTATTTATTTGTTGGAAACATAGTTTACACTGTAAGTTTGTGTATCCTAGCAATTTTGAATGGTAGAATTTCTTTTTTTTATACTATGAGAAAATGGTGTAAAAAGCGTACAAGAAAGCGTACAAGTAAAATAACATCAAACTTACACTGTATGCATGATTTTCCCCCTTCTTTTTTCATTTCTTTTTTTTTTCCAGACATGCACCAACAATATTTTCTGCTCTGTCCTTCCCCCATCCCACTGCCAAGGCCCTGGGTTGGTACCTAAATGGTAGTAACTTTTTAGGTGTAAAAGGGAGATTGGGCCGTGAACACCTTTGAATTTGAGCGTGTTAGTACTGAAGTTGTCTTTTTTCTTTTTTCCTTGCAGTATGTTGTAGTCACTGTTTGTCTGAAAGCTGGCTTGGAAACAACTGCGTGGACTAGAGTAAGTACTTTTCAATATCTGTTATTTTATTATCACACCTTTCTCCCTAATGAGTACTAATAGAGAAAAGAAGTACTAAAAATCATTTGAGGCTTCAGTGTTTTAATTGGATCTTTCATGTAAGGACAAACTGCTAAGCTCCCTAACTACAGGATGTGAGAGGAGAATGAGCTCGTAGATCACACACAACGTGTGATGAAAAAGGACAACCTGTCAGAAGTGGGAAGAGAACACTAAAAGTATATTGCAAACATCTCTAAATATTTAAAATAGGGAAAAATTTTGTATGAAATCAACATACTACTGTAATTGCTTCAGGAAATAGATCAAGAACATCATCTTTGTACTCTGTAGCCCCTTTAAAAATTAATGCAATAGAGAATGATAGGTGTCTGCCCACAGATAAACAACTGGGCTTTGAAAATGTCTTTGAAGCTAGTGAAAAGCACTAGTGGCTTCACATCGGATGAGATTTTTGGTTTGGAAACTTAGTGCAATAAGGGTGTTACTCAAATGGTTATGTTGATTCCTAGATTTGAGTCATTTACTTGCAGTGAGTGAGTGCTCTTTTACTGACTGGTAGGTGTCAGAATCTAACAGGGCAGTGACCTCCAAAGAATATGGGGGGTAGGAGGGTTCCTGTGTTGGTGAACTTTCAATACCTTTGTCCTCTTCTTTCCCCAGTCCCTCTGAAACACTAATCTTTTGATTTTGATGGAATCCCTGTTTCTCGGCACTTATGATATACCTTACAGAAATCTAGTTTTCATGACGTACTAGGGCACTCTGCCCTCAAGATCAAGCTGTTTTGAGGACTCTCACATTATTTTACCAGTTTCTTGGAGGGGCTTGATTTAAATCTAGTAACCTCGTTGCTTCTGTTAGTTGTAAAATGTTTTGTTTCCTTCATCACAGAGGAATTGCTAAGATTAATGAGCTGATGTCTGTTCTGAATTTTAAAGATGAAATGCTGTCTATATGGGCTATTTAATTATTAGGGATCTGCTAATATTCTGTGCCTCATCTGCAAATAAAGTCTGTTCTTTTTTTGCTGTTGCTTATGCATAAGTTCCATGTTGTGTACCAACATTTTAAAATGCAAAAATATTTACATAAATTAATCCCTCATGAACTAGAAAAGGATATACCCAAGTCTACATTGGAGGCATGTGAACCTGTTTAGATCTTGTTATGTTGTGAATTATTTGATGCTTCCTCCTCTCTCCCCTTCCCTGGGTAATTGGTGTCTCTTCAGTCACTTGTGGATAATCACAATTCTCTCTTTTCTACATCTTATTTTAAAAGATACCATAATGTTTAGTAGATCTCAGTGTTCTTTAACACTGGTGTGTTACAGAGAAATTCTTGTTATGCACAGAAAAGTCATGTTTAGAATCAACTTTTTTTCTATATACAGTTCTAATTCCTGTCCCATAGCTTGGACTGGTGACTTGTAATCTGATGTTGATTACAATTATTTTTTCAGCTGTGAGTGAATCAACACAGAAAATCTTTAGGTTACTTGAAGAGTATTAAATGTACAACATTGAGTTAAGCCTCTTCTCCATCATCAAGTGGATTGGTTACATGCAATTTGTTCTTGAGAGTGAGAGGGGCACTGCCACTTGGGAGAACATGATGGGTTCAGCTGAAAGCTTTAAATAAATAACGCAGATTCAAAGTGTTTGGGAGCCTGGTATACCCAGTAGGTAGTGTGGAAAGAAAGGCTTTGGCAAAAGTTGTAATTTGATGCATGACAAAATGAGCACATTGGAGGTATGTGGAGCAGCTTGATATTACGTGTTACCTATCTGGAACACTGCAGTAGACTTTCCCAAACACTTACAGCTTTCTTCACTGTTTTACCACACCGCATGAACTATTTCAGACGAATAGGACACACAGGATAGCCATACAGTGTGCCTAGTTTCTATGACACAGAGCCTTGTTCCCTTTTTTCTGACTGTCATTCATTTAACACATCTGATGGGACTTGCTTATGCTTCACAAAATAATTCTACAGCAGTAAATGACAGATCAGTGGAGAATCAACAGTGCAAAGGTTGGTGGGGTGAGTGTATAAGGAATATTTCCAAGCAGGACCAGGAGGGCCTTCCTGAAAGCAGAAGCTCTTTTAAAGGTAGGGAAGCAATTCAGGTGGGTAGAAGCCTGAGATGGAGAGATGATTGGGACAATCATGAGAAGAGAAAGGCGACATAAAATGAGCAAAGTCTTTGGCTGAGCAAAAGGGCAAGGTGAAGATCTGCAAAACTTGCTGTCCTACCAGCAGACTGGAAAGAAAAACAGGAGGGATACAAAAGAAAAAAAAAAAAGTAATTTCACTAGCATAAATACACCACCTACAAAATAAGAGTATTTCTTAAATTCGTTTCCCTGCTTGCTTTTATCTTTACTGGTTTTAATCATAAAGTCTGAAGGAGTTTTCGGCTTGTAAATGTCAGTCCAAGCTATCCTGAGCCTTCTGTCTGCTTGTTTGGAAGGAAGGCTGGGGGTCAGGACAAGACGTTGTGTCCTTTGGGAAAGCAGTGCTGGTGCTGTTCTGCCATTGGATGGGGCTGGCTTTTCTTAAAGACAAATTCTTGCGGCAGCCTTGTAGTACTTGTTCTTTGGGGAGCTGAGCACTGCAGTTGCTCACTGTGGCAGGGCTTTATTTTAGTCAGAATCTTCACATGAATTGTCCCTAGTTTTCAGAAAAGCCAGTAGACTGAAAGGATAACCCCACCTCTTCTTCCAAGTGTAAATAAATAAAAATCCTTCCAGTCTCTTAGTTTTATTCATATTAGAACTGAATCAAAAATAAAGCAGTTGCTGCTCAGATGTCCTGGGTGAAACAGAATAAATAGCAAAATTTGAAAACACGTCTTCCTGCCCACTGTGTCTCTCCAAGAAGGGGCTTATTCTGTGCCCTGCTCGTTAGCCCAGCAACTTTGAGTCAAACAAAATTCCAGCTTTCTAAAAGTGCCTAGAACAGCGTTCTTTCCATCACCTCTGACATTTTGCCGTATGAATGCTTCTACTGTAAGGCAGTCTCCAGTTGCTCCCAGCTACCTGCCAGTCTGCACTGGTGCTGCAAACTCCATGCTTGCTTGTTTTCACTCCTTGTGCTGAAGAAGTCTCTCCTTTCCAAGGGTGCTCAGTGCTTCCAGAGAAGGAACAATCTTCTCCTTCTAGAAGCTTCTGTCTATCTCAGAGAGGGCAAAACGCTGTACTCAGACATACCATTCAAAAAGTCAGCAAATACAATCATCAGATGGAAAGTATAAAGCTGAGAACTAAACACACACACACTGTCCACTACAGCAACCAGCGTGTGAATTCATTGCCATGTTCCTAAACCCATATGTAATTAGTAATTAAGATTTATGCAGGTACTTCTCTGAATTGGAGCCAGAGTCATCAGCCACAGGAGTTGTTGGCATCCAGAAAAGCTGGAGCCAGTAATGAGCTCAGTTGCTTGTTACAACTGAAATTACTGATTCCATCCAGTGCAGTGTAAAAGTAAAACAGCTTAAATCATCCTGAACAGCGAAATAAGTTTGGCTGTGTAGGAAAAATTACTTTCTTTAATGCAACTGAAACAAGGACTGTGCTGGACATGTTCTTGGTCACTTTAATACTACTTTTATTTACTCATAGTGAGTCTGCAGACTAAAAAATCTGTGAAGATGTAAACTGTACTGTATACCTGTAAATTACTTAGGACACTTTTAAAACAAAAAAAAAAAAAAGCAAAGCTGATCAGATGATGTCGATTGTGGTAGTGTATTACACAGCACTGGATCGTCCTCCGTGAAAGGTACGCAGGTGGTGCCCATGGCTTGTATGCGTGCACTCTGCCATAAGGCATTTGTCCGTGTGAACTTTAACCTGAGCCTTTGAAAATTTCTACCTTGATGTATGTGTTGAACCTGACATGTGCGCGATGGGAAGCAGGAGCTAGATGAGAGGAATCGGAGTTCCAAGGAAAATCTGATGAGTTTTTTGAGCTCTGAATAAGACAGATGGGCTGAGAAGACTATCTGTCTGCCCTGTCGTGAGGCAAAGATTAAAGAGGAGAGCTGGTTTATGCTGTTTAAAGAACCTGTGCTACTGGCCTGAAACCAAGGGCAGTAGAGAGGCCTGAGTGAGACTGACAGAAACCTCAAATGGAGAAATATCTATAGGTTAGGTGGGCGGAGGAAGTGCCCTGTGTTGACTCTCCTTCTTTCCCTTCTCCTTTGCAGTTCAGTCACCTGGCCGTCTGGGGAAGCATGCTGCTCTGGCTGGTGTTCTTCGGGGTCTACTCAGCCATCTGGCCCACCCTTCCCATCGCGCCAGACATGCTGGGGCAGGTCAGTACCAATGCTTGGCTGCACGGTAAGATGCTCAGCTCAGCATCCCGCTGCCGCTGGCTGCTTCCTGAACACTCACACAATACTTGGAAAGGAATTGCGCTCTAGTAAGAGCACTTGTACTTCATTTTAACCTTTTTTTTAAATCCCTGCATTCATTTAGCTTAATCTCCTCATTAGAAGGACTCTTTTTCTCCCCAAAAGTGACCTCATATGTGATTATACGCACTGTGGATACTATATGACAATTCTCAGTTCACTTGGATAGCAGTGAGACTGGCTCTTTCATTAGTGCTTTCCTAGTAAGACTTTGTGTATTTGACAAAACGCCAGGTAGAAATTTAGTTTATTTGTTTTGGGGGGTTGATATTTTTTTTTTTTTAATGTGGATTCTTTCTCTTCCATATATTTTGTTTCTGCATTGTTCCTTTTTTCCTGCATTCGTTTAAACCAAACCAGAATTTACTTGAGAATAAGATGAGATGGTCAGAAGCAGAAGGGAAGCTGATATGTTACTGCTCCCTTTATAATACTAGAGGAATTCTGGATTTGTTCCTTCAGTGTCAGCTGAGTTCCAGGTAGCAGAATTTTCCCTTCAGTGTCATTATTTCAACCCATGGTGAGAAGATTGAGTCACGAGTCTGTCAAAATCACTCAAGAGCCTTGTGTGTATTTAAAATAGGGGGTTACTATGAACAATGAAGGACTTAATGCATGGTAAAAAGTTATTCTGTAAAAGAGTAACTGCTGTCAAAATTACCAGAAAATGGTATTTTGTAATAAGTTTAGAGTTTTCTTTAATGCAAAGATGCTGTTTATGGTACAGAAACAAGAAAAGCAAACTAGTAATTTTAACAAAGAATCTTAGCATATTTAACTCTTCACCTCGTGTACTACCAAACAATAATAAAAAAAGCCAAGTGTAGGCAAACCAATTAGAGGTTTTCGAGGTTACTGTCATGTTTGTACTCAAAAAGAGCAGTCGGGCATGATTTTGTTACTGTTCTGGCCTAATACATATTTTATTATGTTGTGCTAAACAACACTGGGGATAATGGAGGCTGTGGTAGATTTTCATGGACAGCTTTTTACAGCAGAGAGTGACAGCTGACAGGCTGGGATCAGCAAGTAAGTGACTGACAGACAGAGCCCCCACTCCACTGATAGTATTTCATGGTGATCTTTGTGTGTTTCACGGCACGTACAGCACCGGTAGCTCTAATTCACAGTTTTCATGTATCAAGCAGAAATTTGACTTGAGTATCACGCAGAGCTGTGAATTATTTGTATTCCACAGCAAACTTGTTTGTGTTTTATGAGGCTGACATGTTAATGGTATAAGGTGAGCTGTTCCTTCGTACAAGAAGGGTCAGACTATCATCTTTAGCTTGGTGTTGCTTTTTGGTTTGGGTTTTGTTGTGGTTTTGGGGTTTTTTGTGTGTTTTGGTTTTTTTTTTTTTTTCAAAAGTAGCTCCCATTTTTTTAATTGCAGCTGCAACAAAACTCATACTGTGTTAGTCATCAACATTTGCACTGACATAAACCGCAGGTCTCGGAACAAAAGCTTCATGTTATTAAGGCTTTGATTTTGCTTGACTATGCTTTTAGAAAGTGTTTCTATTTAAGCTTTGGGTTTATGTTCTGGTTTTCTGATGTTATGACTTGAGAAGTGATACTAATATCTTGCCGACACAAAAATTATCTAATGTACTTTTTTTATGCAGAACACACTTACTTTGAGTCTCTAGTCCAGTACTTGTGGAGCTGTTTCCCTGGGTCAGTAATGATTTATCAAAGATGTTAAGGATTGTTGATCATTCTAGAAAGACAATTCTTGAATACAAGCTTTCAGAAGTAATCTTTTGTATGGCTTTCAGTGTGTGTGTGTAACAATACCGTTCTATCACAATTTTCTTGTATTTTTGAGAGAAAAAGCAGCAGTGGAAGAGAGTGAATTTTTTTGTTTCCTTTATCCTTTTGTAAAATCAAGGAAAGCTACCAAGGTAAAGGGAACTTGCTTATCACTTGCATTAACTTATAAAAAGTCTCTTGAGTAATCAGCTGCTGTCATAAAACCAGCTCATGGTGAAATGAGCTGGGATCATGCTTGACCCTAGTCAGTAAAATGAATTGCCTTGCTGCTTCCCAGATTTAAGCTATTCCTTTACTCCTGCTATATCCTTTTCTGCATTTACAAGTAATCAAGGTATCTTAAAACCAAAATGAGACAGTGAAAAGCTTCCTTTGTTTGCTTTTCAATCTTGCTAGTGTGTTTATCTTCAAATAATCCGAAGTCCAGAATATTGTAGATCCTCGTGCTATGCCAATCCAAAGACACTTGCAGGGAGCTGTTTTTAACTGTGCTGCTCATTTAACATCTGTGCCAGCCAGGACTTTATGCCATCAGTATAAGGCATAGGAGGTGCAAAACATTTTATTCCATCCATTCATCAAATGTCAGCATGGAGCCTTGCAGACTTTTAAGTATGTGAAAAGATGCTTTGTTTCTGGGATTTATTAAACCATTTTCACTAAGTATTTCTTTCTCTTGCCCATTATATCTTGAGCATTCTCACAGGGAAAATAATACCATTTTTTTCCTCCTTGAGGGCAAAGGGAAGCAACTTAGTTATTCTCTGCTGTCAAAGAGTCAACATATTTCTTCTGTTTCCACTACGGTATTCATCATAGAATACATGTAACATAATAAGACAAAGCTGTGATAAAAATCTCAATAGTACTTAATAGAAGTTTTCTGATAGTATGACACCTGGTACTTGGGAAGCAAGCTCTCTGCCTGGTTTGGGGGAGCCTTTTCAGATGCACAAATAATATTTTCTTTTTAATAGTATCAGAAGAAATAATGTAAGACCAAGGCCTTCTGATAGCTCTCTTGGCTTTCCTGAATATTTCTATGTTTTTGAGAAGTTATTTTTGTATTGGCAGAGAACAGTCCCACTGAGAAAAGTCAGTACCTATTGTTGTGTACTGCTTTTGGAGCCATGGTGCTTGTATAGGAGCTAACTGGCTTTTTTGAATGAGCACTTCCAGATGACAGCATTTTGTACAATGTGTAAATCCTTTCCCACCTTCTAGTAGTTATGACTTACCAACACAGATGTTGAAACAAGTAGATGTCTATGTTTTTAAAAAGAGCTACCCACTTTGATACTCATTAATTAAGAGGTGGTAGAGAAACGTGCTGCTCTATAAGGTTGTGAGTGCCTTTTTAATTACCCTTTTCCTGAACTTTTGGGGCTTGTGGCTCTTAACCCACTGGTATTTTGTTGACCACATTAGCCATAATCCTGCCCTCATGCAATCTTGGGTATTCTGTTTGCCTGGGGAATGGGAGTTGGGTTCCCCGAAGGGAACAGTGAGCAATAGCATTTGTGCCCATTTCTTGCATATGTCATACAGGTGTTGTGAGTGAAATGATGCTCATATTCTTTTCTTGTATTAATTTCTTCATAGGAATTGTAGTATACTTCAGGTTTATGGAAATAAAATTATACTGTATAGGATCAAAGCCTGTGTGCAGGTGTTCCCACCCATGCACATACCTAGATACCTGTACCAGAAAGCATGTGTATGTACACAAGATGATGTCATATGTGTATGAAAGTGATCACACTTTGAGTCTTGATCCAGGTATTGTTCAAGATAAAGAACAACACCTTTTCCTTTCCAGTACCGAGCTATAATACTGTATTTTCAGTGTTTAAGGGAGAGTGGGTGTGACAGGGAAGGGGTGTTCCCATCGCCCCCTGAAGCATCTGTTATTGGTTGTGGAAGTAGAAAGGACTACTGTTGAGCTGTGATTTTTTTATTTTTTTTAAATCTATTTCCCTTAAGGTAAGTTTTGTGTTTTGTCTCTGCTTCATTAGTTGTTGTTACCATTAAGGAAACGTCTTTGGGAAGATTAGTATCAGTCTTATTTTTCAGCTTGGAGTACAGTGGCTAAAAGAGTTGGGGGGATTAATCTGGTTTTGAGAGATCATACATTGTGGTTAATGTAGGCAAAGTGCAGACTGGTAATTTCTAGGTTTTTACACTTATGCTTTGTGCTGTAACTGGTCATATCTCAGAACTGGGGTTTAAGAATCATTTTGAGTTTAGAATCCATTATTTTGATCTCAGGTTGGCATTAGGAAACCCTTTCTTGTCTGAGTCCTCCAGCTTCCTCGTGACTGGAGGTATTGAAGTTGGAGCTGCTGCACTTCCCAGTTACTCTTGTACAACTGCTGTTGGGAGGAGATGGATCAAAATAACAATCCAAATAATTGTTGTACCACCAGCTCTGCTTCTGTGTAGTGGAAAAAGCTACATGTAAGAGTCACTCTCGTGCTTTTACAGCACTTATGACAGGCTTGCTTTTTGCTTCCTAATGCTGCGCACGTCCTTGACAGAAGATTTTTTATTTATTTATTTATTTATTTATTTTCCCTGCTGAACTGTCAAATGTTTGTGATGTTATTTGTCTGCTTACGTAAAGACTTTAAGGAAGCTGTACATCAGCTTTTCCTAGATTAAGGGTGATTTTGAAAAGATCCCAGTAATCAAGATCCCTGGTTGATCCCACGTAATGTGACAGTAGTTCGACTTGATCATATTAATGGTTTGTCAAGAAAATGTCTATCCCTCTTTTAGTAAAGCTTTCTATTCTTCTCTGTGTATGCCATTAGCAAGACAGGTTCACCTTGGTTATTGCAAAAGGTGGTTGGCTGTTGAGGATGGGAGGTTGTCTAAAGGGTCTGATGGACTCCAGTTGCATGGTCAGCTTAGTAAATGGCATTGTCTGAAGTTCTCTTAAATCTTGCTGATTCAGTTATTGCAAAAGCGTGTGAGAAACCTGCATGGTTTAGGAGACTTGGAAACAACACAAAACAAAACCAAAAAATCCTGGAGGCAAGATAATAATCATTATTGTAACATAATAAAGAGGTTTCACATTACTGCTCTTACAAATCTGTGCTGAAATACTGACAGCTTAATGTACGCTTTCGTGTTTTCCAGAATATTTTTGCCTTTCTCTCTACATTTGAATCTTTTTCCAGAGGTCCCAGTTGTTGTTCTTTCTGGCTTCTCATATTTCTGAAATTTGGTGCTAGTTAGAAAATTGGCTGTTCTGATTGTGGTTTGTTTGTCTGCAATTGGTTGCACATTATGTTGTGGTGTCAGTGTTTTGGTGGGTGGAAATGCTTCATCCAGCTGTTAGGCAGAAATCAGACTTTGCCTGCAGACTGAGGTCCTTAATGCCTGCTGATTGTGTTTGTTTTTATTATTATGCACAGCCGTCTCCATGGCACTTGATGTGGTTTTGGAACTTTTTTGCAGTTTTGGACTAGGCTCTGAGCAGACAAATTAGACTAATGAAGCATGCATATATTTTTAAGCATCTGTTGAAGGGGAGTGGGTTTGTTGATTTTTATGATCCACACATGGCTTTCAGAAATGAATCTGTCACTTCTAGATTCCTGGCGTTGTGCCGTTCCATATCATACACCAGAAAGATGGGGAGGGGGGAAAGATATAAATGAAAAAAAAAAAAAAAATTTAATGACTTCTCAGTGTGAAACTAGTAGATTAAACATGCTTATTTTCTGGAGGCTAAGCCCCCCAGAACATGCCACTTTCTATTTGGCAACTTTGCTGTGAATCTGTCCTAACTATTTCTTGAAGATGTCCCAAACTTACTTCCCTTTGGAAGTATTTCGTAGAGGCTTTAAAGCAGCACTGTACTGGCATTTCCTACATAAAGCCATGTGAAAATAGGATTAAGCTGTGAGCATAAAAACTCATTCTGGTTTGGGAACTGGTGCTGTAGAGTGAGGCAGTCATCTGGCCTCCAAAATTCTCTGAAGTCTTCATGTGCCCACCTTCACTTTGGTCTTTATTCCCGCCCTGCAGAGGAACTGTGGCGAGCAGGCCAGTCTGTTAGATGGGAGAGTGACAGGAAAGTGAGTGGAGATAAATGGTTACCTGCAGGTTGTACAGATGGTGCAAAGGCTGTCAGCTGGTTTTCCTCCAGTGTTGTGGTTTAAGCTGGATGCTAGCCATGCTGTCTGACCAACGTTTGTTTGGAGATCAGGTAGCCTTAACAATTTTAAATGCTGCTCAGTAGCTTAAATAGAAATGCAGTGCACATGCAGAACATTTACACTTCTGTGTAATTGGTAGATTATCCAGATTTATTGGTTTTGGAGTGGGGTGTGGAGATGTCCAGGAGCAAGCTCCTTCACTGAGGTAGACTTACTGTTTCATGGTAATGGACTGTGCTTCAAAAATTTCATCTTTTTTCAATTTGAAGTCCAGGGTTGCTCATTGTCCTTCAAAATTTCCCCAAATCACTTTTTTCATATATTTAAAAGCAGCGAAGCCTTGTTGCATGCTCGTGGAAAGATGTTTGGAAGATATCCTATTCAGTATTTTCTTAATTAGAAACATCTGGCTTTAAATTTAGAAAAGCAGCTACTGTATTGTACCAGAGGCAGTGTGTGCTAATACTCGTGTCTACAAAAAAAAGTCTGTGTTCCGAGCCACGTTGAGGAGCAAGGACAAACCAAGAACGTATGGCTTGCCGTACTGGATCAGAGCATTTCTGATGCAGGCTGTGTTCTGCATTGGAAACCTAAGGAGGAAAACCAAACAGCTCTGCAGTCTGGGTTTGTCATGTATAACAAGGGTTGGTGTGCATCTCGGTAAAAGAAAGAACTTCTTTTTCTGTCAGATAGCATAACTGGAGAGTGGCCAAAGAATTTTTATGCCTTTTGTGAAGCGCTCGGCCTCTGTGGCATCTGCAGACGGACTTTG
Source organism: Numenius arquata (assembly GCF_964106895.1). Classification (NCBI taxonomy): domain Eukaryota; kingdom Metazoa; phylum Chordata; class Aves; order Charadriiformes; family Scolopacidae; genus Numenius; species Numenius arquata. The sequence continues at coordinate 119,663,109 of NC_133576.1, forward strand.
TAGGGTAAAATTGTGATACACAGGGGATGGGAAGGGTGGGCTGGAGGGCAGTACGAAGAGGCTCCATGGCCAAGAGATCCGGGTCTGCCTCTGCACGTGTTTGCTCTTTGACACTCCTGTCTGTGGTTGTCATACGTGGGAACCAGTCACGTTTCCAGGCAGTGTGAAGGCATTGAGCAATATCCTCTTCCTGTGTGGAGTTTATTGCTTAAATGGTCTGGCAAGATGAGGATGGGCAGGAGAGAGAGGACCTGAAAGTGGAGAGACCAATATGCTGTAGTCTCTAGGACGCAAAGAAAGGAAGGTGGTAGGGTAATTGCGTGTGTGAGATCTTTTTTAAAAGAGCGTTTAAGCTGATAGCAATGAAGCTGTGGCTCCTTTAGAAAATAAGAGGAGCGGCAGATGGGATCTGTTCCAGAGGGCAGGAGGTGACTGTGAGTTGGAATTAGTGGTTTTATAGCTTGCTTTGGTCACACTTAAGTTGCTTTGTTTTCTGATGGATGCAGGAAAGCCCAGATAGCAGATATTTGGTGTTTGGTTAGGATGTTGTTTTTCCCCTTCATTCCCTGGGGACAGGAGGGTCATGTTATGTTTTTATTTGAATTTACTTAATATAAAGGGGGTTTGTTTGGGGGGGAATTTTTTGTTTGTTTAGCTGAATTTGTGCACCATGCCACTGTTTCTTTCCTGCACTGCTTGGATTGCATTTTTGTGAGAGAGAAGCATAACTATTTCATATGGGAAAATATTTCCAGATCAATTTGAAGCATACCTTTATTCCCTTTCCTCCCTACAGTATACGTTTCACGAGATCATTTTTTCCCAATTGTATTATGTCAAAATTTGATCCAAAAAGCCCTGAGGAGTGGAAATAATCTCTCTTACGTTGTTCTAAGGCATACGTTGGGTACACAGGCTTCAGGAGTCGTGAGGCTGGAAGGAGCGCGGTACCCTCCCTGCCTGCTGCCGTGGGTCAGCCAGTGCAATCCGTCCCCTACGTCTTTCCTGGTCATTCAACAGCTGGCGGCAGCGATGGTATCTTGTGCTGCTTCTCTGTCGGTGAACATGGCCAACAAAAAGCAATTTTAATCTGAATGCTGAAAGTTTTTGCAGTGCCTTTGAGTGTCTGTGTGGGAAGTCGAACTGCACCTATTTGTCTTGCAGAGTCTAATTTCTCCTTTGGGTATGTGTATCGCTTGAGCTGGTATTTCTATACCAGTAACCTTGTCAGAAGGCATAGGAAGGAGACTGGAAAAGGATGTATGTCACAACAGTGGTGCTAAGCACATACATGCTTCCACTTCCAAAGAGCTATATTTTCCTTAGAGTAGTGTGTGGCTCAATAGGATTGACAGGAAACAAGGACAGAATAATACAGGTGTTGTCCATCTCCTTTTTCTGGTATATGACTGAAGGCAGTCTGGTGCTCACTGTAGAGCCAGCAGGCCAACGCAGAGAAAGCTTGGACAGCAGTGTTGTCACACATAAAACCCATGAGTAAGTATAAATGTCCTTTCTCTGTAGCAAAAAAAAATGACTATCACCTTTGCAAGGACTTCTCTTGTGCAATATTTTGAAGTAAGCATCTGTTTCAGTAAACATCTGAAGGGTTTTATTTTGGTATTTCTTTTGGTATTTCTTTTATTAGTCCTATGGTTCCTGTATCTATATAAGCTGTTGCTTGCAGTGTTTTGTCCAATAGTATATGTACATACAGTAGAACAGCTAATATTTGGTATTTTATTTTCATGCCTGGAAGAAATATTCTTGTTATGGGGTTCTGAGAGAATTTGAGAGATGTACCAACAAGGAATATTTTTATGCTGTTTCTGTTTCAGAGAAGCATGAAAAGTAACCACTTGAAGCTTTGCTTCAACAGAAGCTGCGTTTGGGGAAGACCTTTCCAAATTCAAGTAAAGTTTCTCCACTCTAGTGATATAGAAGTCAGGGAAAGTGACAGTAAAATTTCTTTGACAGTGTTATACAGCTGACTTTCATTTTGCTTTCATAAAATTACATGCCAATATAAAAAGAAAAACACATTTTTAAAAATGGAGAAGGGAAAAGTGAGAATATGGAGTAGCAAGAACAGGTATCTGATGGGTAGGGGAACAACAAAAAATAAGGCTCTGCCAAATAGTTATCCTTAGGTGCTTTTAAAAAGTGCTATTGTCATTTGGGGTTAGGCAAAGTCCCATTGAGCTGGTGGATCTCACCACTGCTGTTCATTCAGAACATATGTGAAGAGCAGTTGAACTCCTGAACTGCTGGCATCTCCACACAGACCAAAAGATGTCTGTCAGACATCCACAAAATCCACAATGTTTTCCAAGGATCCAATAAACAATTACTGATGAGTGTATTTGATTTCAGCTGTAAGGGAGAAAATAATAATAAGTGTCATGGAAAAAGTTTAGAATTTGAAAGGGACTGAGGGGGGAGCTTCTAAGTGAAATTATTATCTGGATTTAGAGCTGGGACTGTGAAGAGTAGGTGTGTTCTTGCCTTTTGATGTTAGTAGCCGGGAAAAGATACGTTTCATCATGTTTTTTCGGTGTAAGCAAGCAAAATTATTTTAAAGCCATATGTAGTCTGCATCAGCTTCCAGTGAAAGTGGCCTGCAAGTACTCAAATTTAGCCTTGTGCTGGCTGTCACGGGTAAGACAAAGTAAATGACAACCCGTAGTGGATCTGAATACTGGGGTTTATTTCAGAACCAGAGAGATTAACACTCTTACCCTACTTGATTGTTCTCTCTTGCTCATTAATACCATTGCTTTATGTTCCCCAGGTCTTGACTTCCCTTCCCTGCAGGGAGGTCACTGCTGGCCTGGGACAGCTGGCCAGAGAGTTGGGTAGGTTCCTGCTGTGCCACTGCTGACAGTGTTGACCACCTACAAGTGTTAGTGATCAAGGTCCCTGACCATTCCCCGGCATTCATCTCTATGCACGTCCCCGTTCTCTGGGATCTTCTACTGCTTCCAGGATGTTTTCAGCAACCATCATCTTCACCTTCTTTCCAGACCTTTTCTCCCATCTTTTCCAAGACAAGCTCTTCTTTTCACGGACCCTTGTTTTTGGCATGGAACCCCAAGCCCCCTGGTTTTCCTCATCTAAATAGTCTATACGCAGAAGCACAACACAAGATCAGCCTTGTAACTGGGGATGGTGTCTCATATCTCTTTATTCGTCAGAGGATTTGGGACATGCCACTTCTCTTTAGTCCAAATGTTACCAGAATTTGCAACCGGTCTGTATCAGTTGTAGCTAACGCAGACTTCTGCCTGAGAGTTCAAAATTTCAGTTTTGGACATTCACATGTGTGCACACACCTTCCCCCAGTCATTTTCTGCCTTCACACTTTAAGCTATTTTCTGCCATGGGGTGTCAAGGAGTTTTGTACGTATTGGCTTCTGATGTTGCATATGCGGAAGAGAATTGACCTGTGCCTCAAAATCAGTCTTACTTTCTCCAGCAGGAGTAAGTTTTTTCAGGAGAGGCTCATCCTGGGATGATCCTTTAAACTTCTCCCATCTCAGAGCGCCTGCCTGTTCTGTGATTGTGATGAGTAGCTGTGTCTCTTACAGTCAATCCTACTGACTTTACTGGAATTACTTGAATAGTTTCTTTTTGTAGGGGTTGCAAACTCAGGTCCATAGAATTTGTTGCGGTTTCAACCACAAGTCCTGGAATACATCAGTTTCTCGTTGAAATATCCTGAAGGTTCTTGTTAGTCTTGTTTAGGGGAAGAAAAACCCTCTCCATGAATCAGCCTAACTGGATAGATACAGTGTTATGGGAACTTCACAAGAGAATACTCTTCCCAGAAAGCCAAACTCCTGTGTGCAATCTGTTTCTTCCTGTGGCTCTAGGGATTTAAAGTGTTGCTGAAATGTTCTTGTACATGATGCTGGTGAAGTGTTGATGTAGCAAATATATTTATCATTAAAGGTTTAGTTCCTTTTCTGCCATTCTCTTCTAGTAGAAATACATGGCTTTTGCTCTAAGGCTTTCAAGCCTCATGTAATATTACATAGTGTGTGAGACAAACACACATGCACATGTGCACTGTACAGGGTGATAATAGAGGGGAGAATGGGCTTTGTTAGTCACATGGGTGTGAATATTTGGAGAAATACTTTTGTGCTCTATCTCTGATGTAACACGTGGGAAATGCTGCATAAATCTGGTTAGTGGCATAACAGGAGCTTCCTGTGTGTGACGTGTCCGTACAGCGCCCGCAGGGCTTATTAGTGTTGGAACCCCTTATGCTGTGGATGCAGAATTTCAGATTTCAGAGGGCAGAAATGGGCTGGAGACTTGCATAGAGATTTACTAAATATAGTGCGTGAACATTAACAACTGAGATATATCATAGCATCAGCTGCTCTCTTCTGTTGTGTCAGAGCTCTTTCCAAGGCTGAGTCCTTTTTATGGGGTTAAACTGTGGAAGCTCCTTCTAAACTCAAGAACTTGGATTTAACAAGGCAAATAAATTCAGGTTAACCTCGTGGATAGTCATTAAGGGGATGCTGGACTTTCCATAAAGGAGACTGTAAGCAGATATGTACAAGTTTATCAGCTCAAATGGGAGATAGAATGCATTTGCAATTACTTTTTACACCAGTATCACTTTAGATACTGCTTTAAGACAGACTACAAGAGGTGTTGTGTGAGAGAAAGAAATGTCGAGAGGGACAAAGAGAAACAAGAGCTGTGGAGGACATTGCCTGAGTTAAATTATGCTCATTAATTCAATTTGAGGCAGGAATGTGTGTAAATAAACCCTGGCAGCTGCAGCAGCTCTCATTTCTGCAGGGCTTTGGCAGGAATGCAGGGGCCAATGGACATGAAATCCTGGCGCTCTTTTGAGAAATTGCAGGCAGACAGCTCTGCAGCCGGGAGAAAGAACAATCCAAGATTTACTGAAAAGACGTAATCGCTTTAAGCAGACTTGAGGAGTGTGGAGTTTCAGACGCACAGATTTGGAGGTAAAATTAGTGCAGACAAAAACTAAGTCATTGAAAAACCATGGGGCTTACCTAATTCTCCTGGGTTAATGGTATTATTCACGTTCCAAATGTCCAGCCTCAAAATGTAGCATGAGAATTGTAGCTGGTACTATTCAGTGTCTTCAGACCAACCTGAGTCTGGGTTTTCACAAGCAATTGCCTGTAGGTAGCGTAACTGCTGTGTACAGAAAGTCAGCTGTAGTGGGCACATGAAGTAAACCTGCCTTGTGTCCTGAGGAGTTTAGTCTTTGGTCCTCTTCCTGATATTGTATCCCCATGAGTGCCTGTAGGAGCCTAGAATTTGCCTGTGCCCTTCCCCCCGAAAAAATATTTGGAGGACAGGTATCTCAATGGGTGCTGCAGAGCTGAAGATGGGAGGGGGGCAGTTCGCACCAGTTCACAAGTGATGGATGGATTCTCAGATCAGTGGATTTTTCGGTTGTGGCTTTTCAGTAGTAGCAGTTGCTATTTGCCTGAAACTGATCTGAATCTGAGCTTGATATATCAGTGTTATATTTTAAAAAAAAAAAATTATAAGTGAACAGTCCCTGACCAAAGAAGAATGCTTGGTTTTGCTGTATTTAATCTAGAACTTTAAATAAGAATGTCATCTAGAGCTAAAGCAGTTTGAATTTTAAAGGCAGCCAGATGGACATTTTAATAAGAGTATTTGAGGTAACTATTAATTGTTCATATATTTTACCAAACACTTGAAATCTGATAGTTACTTTACTGATATATGAAAAAGCAAGATTTTTTTTCCTCAAGTGAAAACCAATGTCAGCCTAGGTCCCCTATTCTGCAGGCTTTGGTTTTTATCTCGATTCTATTGTCTTCAAATATTTGCATATCTGAAAATTTCTTCTAAGTGTGGTGGCAAAGCCACCTGTGTGAAAATGAGATCTAGTAAGGTCAAAACCATAGAGCAAAAGCTGCAAATGGAAGAACTTGACGTTATTAGTAATGATAATGCTTAGTATTTGGATGCTTATTGGGTTTTGGAGCAGCTTCTTTGCTTTGCGCATTAAAAAAATTAGTGCATACAAAGATGTGTAAGTGTATATGTAACTTCTTAAATGTCACAAAGTTTGTCAATAGCACTTCCAAATTTTAAATTAAGTTTCTTAAATGGCACTTTGAAATATATGTGTACTCTGACTTTACTGCTGTCTCTTTCTGTTGGATGTAGTACAGGCACCGATGTGTGGCTGATGATAGACCAGGAGGCACTCAGGGAGTTTCACAAACAGGTAGATTGATCGTTCAAATTCTGAACTGGATGCTATTTTGTTGAAGAGCTGCGTCTCAGTAGCAGAGCTGCATTAAATACATTGACCAACGTGCCCTAAGTTTTTTCTTATTGCTCTGTGAGAGAAGAACACATGAACAGACCAGAGATTTTTTGAGCCATTGAATTTGGAGCACTGACGGACATTTGGAAATGTAGGTCATAAAAACAGGGAACTGGGGAAAGGCAGCCCAGCAGTCAAACAAGGATAGACCCAGTCACACGTAACACTTGCATTAATTTTGTTGAAAGTGGCATAAAAACAACAGTGTGCAGAAGTTTGCTGATTCTTCAGACAGTTTAATTACAAGCTTGTCATAAATCTGTTTCTTTTAGTATGGGAAGTATCTGCCTGAGCAGTGGTGGTCAAAACTCAGGGCAAACTGCTGAGACTTCTAGTATGTTATTTTTATGTTAAGCCTTTTCTTAAGCTATTGTTTACATACAGTGTGATTTTTTTTGCCCCTTTCAGCCCAGCTCACCCTCGACACTGCTGGCTTCAAACATCACCTAATGTCAGATTTAGCAATAGAAGAGCAGGGTGATCTGCTCACACCTGCTGTCTTTTCAATAGCTGCCTCTGGGTCAGTAGCCTCTGGCTGGCTTTGCCGTTCTTGGGAAACTTGAATTTTAATCATTTTGCTCCTGTCAAGAGCAGTGTGAGGAAGGCTCTTTCCTCAGTCTCGGTACAGTGAGCTTGAACACACGTGTGCACGTCCCCTGGAAGTCTCGGCTTGCTGCTAGCTTTGGCTGGAATAAAATCAGTTGTGATTTGTATTCTGCCTTTTGTGGGCTTCTCGGGTGATATACAGAGAGGCACCCAGTGTTTAAAATCTGCACACAGCACACCCTCGCTGGCCTGGTTGCTTCCCTCCAGCTTCTCTTCCATTGCTGCCCAGATACATACCCAGACCTATAGCCCTCCATAGGTGCACTGGGGCGCAGATGCATTCATTCCAACGAATTCATGCCCGTGCTGCCTGCTTTTTGTGCATGCTCAGAAGCTTGCAGCGCTTCAAAACATCACTTCTATTAATGCATGAGCATCTTTTTGTAGATAAGATCTTTCTCTCTTTCTCACATGTCTTGGATTTACACCAGTTCCTCCCTGGCTGCTCAGAGACAGCTGAGGAGCAGCTTTTGCAGCTTCAAGTTGGACTACTTTTCCCTTCAGCTGGCTTTTTGCAGGGCCCCTGCGCTTCACAGGGCCAGCAGCCACCATCGTACTTGTCCTTCCTGGATCCCTGGCCCCTGTTCCATTAACCACCTCCAGGAAGGTCTCATCCACCGAAAGCTGCTCCTTTGCCCCAGATTGCACAGTACATATTCCAGGAGGGCTTCAAAAGAGCAGAAGGGACTCAAGGGAGAAATTTTGTGAGCAGTCCAGCCATCACAGCAGGGGATTGAAGGACATTTTCCAAAGTGCCCTCAATTAATTAGTGTTCCCGTGGCTAAAGACTTACTGGAGCCCAGGTACAGCTTTGAGTGCCAACACTGCAGGGAAGGCCCTCAAGAGTCATTTCAGCGAGTTCTTTGCTTTATGTTTGATTCCTTCCATTTTCTTCCGAAGGGATTCAACTAGGACAGGAGTCACAGCCTCCACTGAAAGGTAATGTATTCTACTGTGATAAATTCCAGAGTTAGAGCCCTTTCTCCCTCCTTAGCTACTGCTGGCCGTTTCTGTAATCTGTTAAACAGTTTGGAAAGTTTTAAACATCTGTGCCAGAATGCAGCTATGAAGCATAAAAAGCAGCTAGTGCTGTCTTAAGCTGAAAAATCAATTTGATAGTCTAAAGTGTGGCTGCATTGCTGTGCTGTGGTCATCACGGTGACCTTCTTTGCCACACCTGCACTGCTGTTAGGATTTAGCATTCCAAAGCCCAATCAGCCTTCTGTGGTCTGCATGTTTTGGGGATTTTTATTTATTAAATCAGATGTTCAAAGAGGTTTCCTCTGTGCAACTTTTTTTCCAAATGTGGAACTTCTTCCTTCCAATCTATACTGGCCAGCATCTCAAATTAAGTGATTTTTTTTTTTTTTTTAGCCTTGAGCCAGTGATGGTTTAAGGTCATAATGCAAGCAGCTGAAGTTTATAGCAATGGAGTAGAACAAGATTCTTATCTTACTCCATGGGCCAATATATGTTTTCTACTCCATAGTGTTATCAGATAGGCTGTTTAGAACGCTTGATAGGGATCCTTTTAATCAAATTAATTCCATTAAGAATAGTTTTCATATCTGTCAGGGAAGGTGGATCCTTTTGTTGTTAGAGCCTGAAGCTGGAAGGCTGCAAGAATGTGAATGTTAGTGTATTAAAGTAATTATTGCTGTGATTTTATAGACTAATAGGTTGTGGCCTTTCGCTGCCTCTCACTGGAAAGCTGGGGATTTCCCCCTCTATGGTAATCTACATCTCCTATTGTTGAATTGTTACAGTGAAAAGATCCCAAATGGCTGTCGGCTTTCCCATAGAATCTTGCTGCGGATTTGAGCAGTGTCCCTGTAAGGCGAGTGGGTTTTAATGTGACTTTAATTCTGCTGTCGTGTGTGTGCTTTACAATATGACCACTACTATAATTGCATATTCGCCTTCAAACAATAGCTTCCAGTGCTGTGTAATTTTTTTTATCACTTGGGTACATGTGTCATGTTTGATAGTGCTACTTACTGTGCTGTGTGCAAGATTATATATATGTATATATATATTCCTTGAAATCTTTTGGAGGTGGGGGGGAAATACGGTAACACTTCATACACACCAAATATGCCAAACCGGATACTAGAGCATAGGATAGTCGTGGAAATGTGGTAATTTTAAGTCCGTCTAAATTAGCTTTCTAGCCCACTGCATCATCCCCTGAAATCAAAGAAATGATGCAGTACAGAGCTGCCATCTAAATAATTAAAATATGTTCCTTGGAGAAGAGATATGATCATATGTAAGTCTAACTCAATAAAGATTTATTGGATTTTCTGATAGTGGGAACTGAGTAAATAGACAAAAATGGGAAGGGGGGTGAGAATTACAAGGGGCTATATACCAATAATCAGGTGGTTAAAAAGAAACCCTTGTGATGAATAATGTTTCTATTTAAGAAATACGTATGCAGTGTTTTAATGACAGTATTGAAATACTGTACTTCAGCTGTATAATACTCTTCCTGTACCAGAACTTCACCAGTGCTAGTTCAAGGTCATTTTTTTCCCTGGCTGTGCCATTTCCCAACCTTGAACTACTGGAACAACTGCTTCAATTTTCAGTTATTTTCCCATCCATCTGTTGTCTACCTATTTGTCAGTGTTGATTTCCATGTATTCCCTGCCACTTTATGCAAGATCTTAAGGAGAAATCAGGATCTGATGTACCCACTCTGTCTTTTCTGCAATCAGCAACGTTCAGGATTGTTCTCTTCTGCTTCTTCCAGCAGTCCCGCCCCCCCAAAAGCACATCATTTGCTGCCTCAAGCTCTTGCATTAGTTCACTATCTTTTATTCAATAGGCTATTGGTTTCCTCTGACATCTTGCAAATCACACTGGTTTTCCTACGTGCCTCACTAAATACTCCCCCACATCCTTTTTTCCTGTTGTTTCTTTAGTCGCTGTGATGTTGGTAATCCTTTGTGCAGCTTCCACTAGGACTGACTTCAGTCCAGTTCCTCCGTCTCCTTATCACAGACTGGCCCCTTCTTGATGAATTCTCAAGCCACTGGCTTTTTTTGTCTCTGTGTTTGGACAGTGCTGGTATCTTCTTTGTAGAAGCCATCTCGTGTCCCAAGCTATCAGGTTAGTGTCTTACCATCTCAGTTTCTATGGGAAAGCTGACCATGCCCAGCAAGTTGCAGTTACCTTTTAATTACACAAGACACTGCTGAGAGAAAGCAAAGTAGATCCTGACCAGTGTGTCCCAGCAGAATAGTGACAGAGTAGTGGACAGTCTCCTAACGACTATTATTTTGAGCCTTTTTAAGCAGCAGTGGTGGGTTTTTTTCAGTGTGTAAAGCACATGACAGATACTACTATGATACAGGGAACTAGTTGCATTAGTAGTCCATGGTCACAGGTACCCTGCAGCATTGTGCTAACATTTTTTGGTTACACAGTCTAATTCAGGAAAAGCAGTGTAATGGATTTTAAAATACTATTTTTCTGTACTTAATTTCGTAAAATACATACTAGACAGTTCTTCATGCAAATGCATGGTTGACAAGTACTTACGAGTAGTGTTCAAAATAGGTGTGCAACTGTGACATCTTACTAATAGTCTTCACCCGTATTTTGGTATAAAGATGTGTGTGTAAAACTTTGTCAAGGGGAGAAGTACATCTAAAGGGTTAAGAATCCATAGAAGAGATTAAGGATCAAATGGCTGCATAGAGGAAGAGGGAACTCAAGACTGAATAATGCTGTGAGCTTTCTTGGAACAGAGCACTGCCAGCTGCTGTTATAATCCCATCACTCTCAACAGGCACACAGCGAGTCTGGGACAATCATGTCTCCGAGTTCAGTATTAAATGAGCTACTTTGGAAGCTGGCATGCGGGGTTATGTCATCCTCTTGATGAAGTGGCCTGTAGTGTGCATCCTTACACATCTGTAACCACTTAGGAATGCCCCTAAAGTTTTCCAAACTGTTACAAACCACAGGGTGAACAAGAGTAGCGAAAGGATAGGGAAGGGTGAACACTGGACTTTATAATGAATAAGCTTCTAGTCCAAAAGACAGTAAATAACTTTGAAGGAGAGACTTCTGCTCTGACTAAGCACTTTGCTTTCTTTTTTGGAAACTAATCTCTTTAATACCATGTCACTGGATCTCCCTCTGTGTGGCTTGTACCGAGCAGACATCTGGACTTACGCCTCTTACAGACGGTGTGTGAACTCAGCACAATAGCAGTCAAGGCAGAATATGACATCCGACCAGTTGTTGGTCTCCTCATAGTTATACTGGGATAAGCTGAGAGATGTGGGTAGTGACAGAAGTAGGTGAGTGTGAACACTGGAAGAGTTTACACTTTCTTTTTGACAATCACTTCTCCCCAACTTGATTTTTCCCTTCTCCACCCCTTGTCTTCTCTCTGTCCATCCCAGTGACTCTCAGCATGTTTCAGTGCCTGCATTCCTTTGCTCAGAAGAGATCAGGAAACAGGTTGCTGTTTCCCATCACACTTGAATTACAGTAGCTGGTTTAAGAAGTACAAGACAGAAGCCAGCCCATTATTCAAGCTTGCAGGGCCCACTTGAACTTCCATGAGGATCATGATGTGCCTCTTAATGCAGCAAAGTGGGAAGCACTAGTGCAGAGTAAAGAATTTAAGAACAAGTTTGTACTTTTAGGCAGGCCCTAATAGTTTTACTGAAACTGCCCCAATGTATGTTATAGATCAGACTATAACATTGACTAGATCAATAACACTTTTGCACAAAGAGTCAGTAGCAGATTTTTTTTCTTGGTGCTGAATCCTTTAATTCTGGTGTGGCGCTAAGGGAATACACTGGGAACTGCTCAGAAGTTGAGGGGCCTTTGACAGAGCTGTGAAAGGGGATCTGGCATTCACACTGTCCTCCTCTCCTGTAAAACCATAATCCCTGCCATCATCTGAGGTGCCAGTCTCTTCCTAAAGTGCTTCTTGTCCTGACAAAGAATCCCCTTCCCAGTACAGGTACAAAAGCAACTTTCTGGTCTGACTGGAGCCATGCTGGGTCTCCACATGTGTGGGCTGAACTCTGCCAGCATTCTGTGTGCCAAAATTTCTCTCATTCTGACTTGCAATCAGTCAAGAGCAAGGACATAGCCTAGCACCTGCCTGCCTCTGTCCACTCTAAGTAACTTTCCACACCTATTCTTTTTAAAATAGTAAAATGGAAGGGACTAATTTTAAAAGGGGATTCAGGGCATTATTCACTGAGGAAAAATAAGGTTTTAACTCAGACTGTCAAATGCATCTTAACAAGCATTTTTGTATGCCCTTCTGTCTGTTGCTAAAAGCTGTGCTCTTTCTATGCTAATTATCTCCTTCCTTGATTACTCCAGACTCCTCTGTTTTGATGTCCCTAATGCTGAAGTCATACTTCCAATCTTTCCAACCTTCAGCAGCTAAAATTCTTTTTCTAGCCCATTAATCAGACCCTGTATCATTTCAAATTCCTCTTCAAGCTCCTTGTGCACTGTTTCTAATGTTGCCAACTCTTGCCAATTTATTACAAGCAACATGAGCTTGGCCTTTGCTCAGGAGGCCATAGGAATGGGAGAGTATTTGCAGAATACCCCTTCTGCTTTCATATGCTTTGGAAATTGAGTAAATCTCCACCTAATGCATGAAGGAAATTGCTATGTTCTTTGGGCAAGGATCCCATATCTTCGTAGTTGTTAGTGATAGACATCCAATATATGTACCCCTCTCAACCCTTTCTATTATTTGGTTGTGCTTTGGGCAGGTAACCCATTTAACACTTAAGACAATTAAGCTTTTAAGGATGGCTTCAAGCTGCGCTAGGAATAAAACCTGTTTGTATAAATAGAGATAGAGAAAAAATGTTCTTTGCCATACTGCCTAATGGAGAAACAGCCTGTACTGTAGGCTTAGTTAACTCACACTGGTGTCATAACGCTCTGCATTCACCCAGCACATAAGATAGTTTAAAACTAGGGCTAGTGTCTCTGTGCTAGTACAGAAGTCCACTTTCACCTCTCTGATATCCCACATCAAGTGCTATTGTGTTTCGTTTCACTCCCTAGTAATGTTAGTATGGAATACTGGTGCACCCTGAGTTAACTGGTGCCAGTGTACCTGAAGCGTGAGATTAAGCAACTGAAATGGTGGAGAAAGGTATGTAAAGCTTACTGATATCTTGATTTAGTAACACCGATGAAGCTTTCCGATGTGCTCCCACTTTGTATGGCAGGCTCAGTAGTGTGCTAGGTCTTTTTTCCAGTTTCTTAAGCTTCTTTTTGTGTTATAGAAGGCTGACAGTTCTTCAAAGCATAGGATGTTTGGTGTTAACCTTCTGGCACTTTGGAATCCTGGCTTTGGTTAGGTCTTCTCTTGAGCAGTTCTGTAGCAGGGAGCAACAGGTTTATGTATGTGATAAATTTTTGTTGCTGTTTGTGCTTCTCCAGGAGAGAGTCAGAAATGGCAACACAAACTTTACTTAAATTTTATTTGTCTTTGAACTGACTCATGATTTTGTAACTGATCTTTTAGTATTGCTACCCTTTTATTTCTTGTTGCTCACCACCAAGGTCATAAGTATTTTATATTTCATTTTATAGCTTCAGCAGCTGAATGGTCAGTTCATCTTAGTCCTCCCTAACCTTTCTGGGGCTTAATTTTGTGTTAAGAATAATTTTGTACAAAGGAAAAAAATATTTTGTGCAGGATGTGTGTCATAGAATCTACCAGTCCTTTCTTTCAAGATGGTTGTAATAAACAGTTGAACATTTGGTGACCCCTGCCTGGCTGAAGAAGTTGTGGTGGTTGTGCATGCCCATCTATATAAGATGACTTCCTGCATTGTTCTGTGGAAGCTTGTCTTTGCCAAATGCTGCGCTAAAAATTTGTTGGAAAGGCAAGCATCAAAAGCAGACTTGTGATGCTCCATTCCTGCTGTGTTCAGGGGAAATGAGACTTTGTGAATAGACCAGAAATGTCTAATTACACTACTGATTTCTTTATTTAATATCACCCTAGATCTTTCCAACTTTCCAATTGAAACACATTTTAATAAAATACAGCCGTGTATGTGGATTTCTACTTTAGTCTGTGCTCCTAAAGTACGTTGCAATTTCACTGTATGCAGGCATCAGGAAAGCTCCTCTTTCACTCAGTCATTATAGTTCTGTCTTGACCTCAAATAGTGTTGCATGTTCCACAGTCTTTGACCTCTGCTGACTGGTTAGGATTTTTCTTCATCATTTTTCATGATTAGGTGCTCAGTATAAATTTGCACAAGGCAGTTGAAAGTCTGACTGTAACTGAAATGATGTTGGATCAGGGACAGTTTTAATTCAGAAGGAAGCATCTTTGAGTGTCAATAACTAGGAGTCAGCTCCTGTTAAACCAAACCAAGGTGAGGTCGGACCTTTTATTTGCAGGAATAAAAGGTTAGTGCATGTTCTTACCATGTTACCAATTCTTAAATGTTTTTAAGACAAATAATCTGCACTACAAAGATTTTATTTTCAAATGGATGTTTTGGGAGTCAGAGGAAACTCTGGTAGCCAAGGTGTTTGTTATTGTACACAATATGCCTCAGGTGTTTTAAAAAGTCATGTCCTGAAGCAATTTATTCATGAAACGGGACTCCTCTTCCTGTTTCTTAAAAGATTTTAAAACATTTTTCTTGAATTTACCATGGAGAACACTATACCTCCATATTGAGTGAGCAGACAATGGAGCTGAGAGAATGCAAGAAGCCTTTCTTTAAGCCCAAATTGTTTTGCAAAGACCAGCAGAAGCTCTCAGCAGCATTGGTTTTGTGAAGGCACCGAGTCGGAGCCGGATGAGAGAATACCCAGCACAGGCCAGCTGTTGGCCAAAGGTACAAAGGCTGTGGACTGTTCACATACAAAAGTAACTGGAGCTCAGTTCCCTTCCATATATTTCACTAAGTTTGGTTGCTCCTCAGGTAGAGGTGTTCATTCTTCTATATCGCAGAGTAAGGGTGGTGTAACAGAATTTAATTACTGAATCTGCTAATAGTGCCCCAAGTTGGGGAAGCGCTTCTTTCTCAATAGTTTTAAGAGCAGTACAGTGGAGCATATAATACTTGCAACCAGTTCTCTGGAGCACTTCTACCATCACACTAAATAGGATCTTAACTCCAGTAGCAACAGGATTAGTTTGCTTCAGGAAAATGCCTTCTGCACCACCCTGTACAGAGCAGAATGGCTTTTTGTTCATTACTGGTATTTATCATGATCTTGAATCCTATCTTGCTATTTCATTTTTCATGTAAGATTTTCATTGACAATTGTTAGATGTAGTGATTTAATGGCCCTGTTTCTTCAAGAGGCTTTGCTCTAGCTGCTGCTGTCTTTTTTGAACTGTATTTAACTATAAGATAGTCTACATTAATTTTTAAGAACTTTTTTGGAAAAAGCATCTTATGCTTAGTTTTATCATTCTTTGTAAAATCTGGGAATGCTTTCAAACGTGCTTAAGAAGTGATAACGTTTCTGCTTCAAAAATGGAAACTCCCAGAGCCTTATTTCTGCCTAATGCTTCTGCAGGCAAGATATAATTAAAGTCATCTAAAGATTTTTGTTCCAAAAAAAAAAAGATCCTCTATAAATACAAGGAACTGAGAATGAAAGGATTTATCTGGCTGATTGTGAAAGGACACAGACCTATTGAGTGCAAAGTCAGTAACCCTTTCAGCTCTGTACTCTATGCTTTTTGTAATTTCCTGGAGACTCCATATCATCCAGCTGACGTCTTACTCTGGAAGAGGAGGGGAATAGAACAAGGTCAGATGTGGGGTGGTGAGGAAAGCAGGTGATAGCCAAGTGTCTCTACCATTGCAAGCAGGCTTCTGCACAGAAAGTTTCCTGTGCCTTTCCCTCAGGGGTGGCTTTAAATAAAAGGGGTTTGGGGCTTATTTTTTTTTGGGGGGGGGGGGAGTGTTTGGGTGGGTTTGGCTGGTTGTGGTGGGGTTTTTTGGGTTTTGTTTTGTTTTTTACCTGGGAAATTAACTCTAAGGTCTAATACAGTTGGTTTGCAGTGAACTTTGATACAGGGAACCCTCTTCCAAATAGTTTGCAGGTTGTGTAGTGTCAGTTGTGGTTTGTATCAAGTGATCAGTTATTCACAAGGCCCTTCAACTGACATCCTCTCTAATTGCTTGTCCCCCACCAGTGTAAGGCCTTGGACATCAATGATATATGTCTTTTTCTTTTCCTGGGCTACTGTATTTAGATCGAGACTGAGAAAGGCAGCCATAGTCCCAGTGCCTGATTGACTTGATCCTGCAGGCTGCTGAGAACTGAGGAATTTCAGCCCTTTGTGCAGGGCTGAGCAGTTCCTCAATGGTGCAGTGGTGGATGGGTGCACCTATCATCTGGGGTTGGTTCTGTGCTACTGTGGCCCTGGGATTTGTGTGGTTAGGCGTGATGCTGCCTCATCTCAGTTTAGTGACATTGTCACTGTTAACCTTGATCTTCTGCTCCAGAGAGACATGGGGACAGTGGTGACATCCAGCT
The DNA here is from genome assembly GCF_964106895.1 of Numenius arquata. Lineage (NCBI taxonomy): Eukaryota > Metazoa > Chordata > Aves > Charadriiformes > Scolopacidae > Numenius > Numenius arquata. The sequence goes on from NC_133576.1 coordinate 119,679,607, forward strand.
AGTTGACACATTGATGTCGCATGCGGTGATGTAGACCTTGTGTGGCAGGGCTAATTGTATCCATAAATGCACTTACACTAAGTGGGAGAAATATTTCTATTTTAAGAGAACCCTTTCAAATTTTTGACAGATTTATTTAAATACTGTAGTGGTTTTAGTTTGCAAATCTATTTATATCGTGCTTTTCATAGCACAGAGGAGAGTATCTCGTATCTGTTTTACTGTATACTTATTCTTGGAGTATCTGTCATTGTTTCTGGCCAGAGTTAACAGGTAAAACCTCAGGAAAAATAGGAAAGAGTTAACACCTAAAACCTCAGGAAATAACTACTTCAACATTTCTAGAAGTAAAAGAAATAATTATTTGGGTGCCAAAGAAAATAACTTCTTCCTGTGAAAAACAAGGGTTTCTAATAGAAATAATTGAGTCCCGTGTCAAATCTGAATTATTCAATCAGGTTTGCTTAATTTGATCTTTAAAACCATTTCCCTTCCTACTTGCCAACTGTCAGATACAGAAATGCTGACATTTAAAGGGGAAAATGGGTAAGACCCTAACTCAGGACAACTGGAGCAAAAAGGGCTGGAGAAGTAAATTTATCACTAATGTTTGTGCGTTTGAAATTCCCTTGAATAGCTTATTTGTGTTTTTGCTATTGTTTGTCAGAATAAAAAATGTTATAAGCAGAAAGTCGGGAATCTTGATAAATAAGCACATATTCTGTGCTCTGAATTCTGCCTGTCCAGATGCATCATGACAATGTTCTATTTTTCCATTTTATGAAGAAAATACTGTGAAAATTGAAACTGTGTGAATTAATGACACTTTAACAAATGATAAGGTTTCATATAGAGCTTACTGGTTAAACCATGGAGTTATGGTCTGAGGAGCAAAAGTAGCCTGTTGGCTTGAAAAATGTCTCAAAACGGGTTACATACAGTGTCTGCAAATGATAATTTCTTTAGCTGGAAATAGGCTACTAGTGGTGTACTCCAGGGGACTGATCATTTTAATAATAAGTATATAAATAATTGGAATGAGAATATCAGATGTAAGATCATAGTAAATATTAGCTGATGGTACCAAAGTTAGAGGAAGGGAATAGAAAACACTTCAGCATTTATACGACCTTAATCAGAGGGATTTGGGATCTTTTAAGTGTCTGAGTCATTCAGTGAAAAATGCACTTTAATGCAAACAGATGTAAAACAATGAGTCTAGTGGCAACCACAAAAAACAGTATATATTAAACAGAACATGAAATTCACTGACCAGACACAAAATTGAGGTTTGCCATACAACTGTGTAGCTAGAATTATAAGCCCAGTATAGCTGTGCAGGAGAAAGTAAGAGGGGGGATTAATACTAAGAACGAGGGAGAAAGAGGAAAATCCAGTACAAATCAAAGAGGAGTATCGTGATTGTACAATGAGTTGCTGGATCACAGAAAAGGATGAGATTGGCTGTGGGGTTCCACGGGACAGGTTTCAGTCAGATGACACCACCAAAACTGAAAAAACTCTAGTTACAAAGTAGTCAGCTCACAGGATTTGTCTCCAGGGCTTTGTTTCAGTACGGGTTTGTGTGGTGGGGCTGATGGAACAGCTGGAGGTAAAGTCATCCATTTTTGTTAACTGGGGGATAGAGCTCTAGGCAGTTGGGTTTGGGGTTTTTTTTGTGGTGGGTTGGTTTCTTTTTTTCCTCGCTCCCCTGTTTTGAACCTTTGACTTAGCAATTCTGAACCATGAAACAAATTCTAGGAGACCTCTAAAAATGAGAGGCTGAAGTGTCTGCATATCAATGGGTGTTTCCTCAAGTAACTGAAATACAGTGAATCTGGAAGAATGCTTAGAGCAGGAATGGAAGCAGCAGAGAAATACCCAAGGCGGTCAAAGCTCCATGGTAGGGACTAAAAGGGACGATGCTTCACACTCAAGGGTGTAGTGGGACAAACAGGAAGGTTCAAAGAGCTGCTCTTCCCTGTGATTGTTTTCAGTATGGTTTCCAACTACAGCACTTTTCCCTAAAGACTTGGAAGTTCAGATACTATAATGAACTTTGAGGAACAAGAGCTGAAAGTGTGAAGCAAATGCACAGTTGGACAAATCTGTAGGAACCTAGTCCACTGTAGTTTTAATATGGTGAACCTAAGATGGAGGATTGAGTTTTGGCATCTAAAATATGTTTATTAATACTGACTGAGTATTTAATATACTACTTCAGGCGCAGTATTTAATATAGTACTACTTAATATGTGACAGGGAGGGAAGACATAGTTGACTCAGCTGTCTTAGAAACAGAGCCATCTGTTTCCAGATGTGCCCAAAGCAGGCAGTATCTGTTTGGATGGTAGATGACCAGTATATACTGTAGTAGGTGATGAGAAAGGTCATTTCAGAGCAATGGGGGAATGAATCAAAATCCCCATCTGCCTTAGAACCAAGGCAAGTATGATGATTCCAGAGAGGACTCTTTAAGAGGGAGAGGGATTTTTGTGTTGGGATTGTCTCTCTTGCTACAGGTAAATCATCTTGAGGTGGAGAGTAAAACCAAGCTCTGAAGCAGAACTCAACTGAACATTGTCTATGGCTTGCACATATCTGTGCCTTGATGCATCCAAGTTAGGACCACTTTGTCCTCAACCCTGTTGTCTCAAATACTTCTGTTATGTCTGCCTGGCTGTGCTTTACCCTGTATTGGTCCATTAGTCTCATCTCCCCTGCTGCTTCTTTCTTCCTCACGCCCTTAGATATTATTATTGTTCTGGAACTCCGGTTTCTTACCGCCCCTGCAAGAGTAGGTTATTTGTAAGCTTAGGAAAATAGGGCTGCTAACCCATAGTGTCCCACTAGAGAACATATCTCAAGATGTAAACCCCAGACCAGAACATCAGTAGAGGGTGGGATTGCATGCTGCTGAGAACCATAGCTCATAGGAAGAGCAGTGGAAGGAAATTTGGCAAACCAAAATCCCAAAGGTAGGTGTGAGAGGTAAGGAATAGGATTTCATTCATACAGCCAAATAACAAATTGTGGTTTGGTTGAAAGAAGCATTTACAAGCTGGCATTGAGTTTTGGCTGAAGTGGGGCTGATGGTCTGTTGCAATTATAACAATGTTTATGTAGGCATAAAAGTCTTTAGAGGTAAGCATTTCCTGTCTGGTTACAGACTCGTTTAATCTCTGCAATACAGAGTTTAGAGAGAGGATTTCATGTATCAAAGAAACTTTAGCAAGAACTAGTGCCTGCCTTTGGTGGAAGGAAGAGACAGACCTGCAGAGGCTGGCAGGTCTCTGGGTCACCTGAGTTGAGCACAGGAAAGAGCAGCAGCTGCAGCAGTGGGGCAATGTTCGTGAAAAAGCTTACCTTCTGATTACACTGGGCGTTGGACAGTGCTGTGCATCTCTAAAAATCAAGCTGTCTTTTTCTCTCTTTTTAAGTAGAAGTAGTTCTTATGATTTTCCCACTAGAACTCATCACAGTTGTGTGGTGGGTAGACACTAGTCTGATTTATGAACACAATTCAATTGCAGGTATAAACTTTGCAGATGCAGAATGCATTTGTGAATAAGAATCTTTCCTCTGATCGTTTCCTCTTTGTATTCCACATTTGGTCTTGATTGCGTATCCAGTGAAATCAGTGGGAAATCGGCCATTGACTCTGATGGGAGCTCAGACCCTTGGGTCTTTATGCTTCTGGTTATTTCCACTCTTTTATTTAGCTAATAAGAATTACTCAAATGCTTCTCTTACAGGAATATTCTTTCTGGCAGTAATAAGATACATTTCCCCTGAGAGCTGTTTTTGCTATATTGCCATTGCTTTCTGATCCTTAACGGTCGAATTCTGGTTGAGCCCCTCGTGAAACTAGTCTACAGGCTTATAGGCTATATAGTCAATCAGAGAGTTAGGGAAGCACAGCATGGCCCAAAGCGAAGACTCTCTTACTGCTTTTACTAAAGCATGAGGGGAAAGGGGGGTGGAAATGCAGTTTTCTAAAATGCATGTTTTTAAAATGGATGTACAGATGTGTTACGCTAAATAAGTACATTTTATACCTGATTTAGTCCTGCGCGCAATTAGTGGCATGAAAAGGAACAGAGGCAGTACAGATTTCCACCTTACCAAGCTAAGTATTCCAGACCTTTATATCGTGTAACTTTACACCTAGAGATGGGAGCAGGGTAGCAGCAAATGCTGTTCATATCAGGTTGTAGATAAGGGTGTCACTGGAGCCTTTTGCCCCTTTAGGTGTCTTGTAACAGCCTTTCACGACAGCTGTTCCATTTTAAGGATGAGTGCACACAACAAATTCCAGACATCCCATGGCTGGTGCAGTTGCTGAATGGTGAGTTTAGGCTTCATTTGGTACAGGCCTTGAGAGGGCTGAGACAGAGCTGTCAGGGCTTTGTTGTTCAGCCTACAAGATCTAAATAAAGAAAACATTTCAAATTCCACTTGACACTGTTGTTTAACCAGAGAGAAATAAACATTGAGAACATAAGTTTTTAAACTAGTCGCATCCCTGTTGTTTTTAACTATGTGCCTGATAATATGAAGATTTTGGTTTAATATCCTTATAACCTCTGACAGTTAAATAAAGGAATTAAAAAGCAGATTTATCCAGTGACTAGAAACAAAAGAGTATTCGTTGTTGAGGATAAATTGATCTGTATGGTTTTCTTCCTAAATTGTCTTCAGTCTCTGAATTCCATTTAAGAGCTCTAAGTGTAACTAATGCCACTTTTCTGAAGTATGCTTTTAATAAGTCAGCTTTTGCTCATATTAGTAGTTTACATGTTTATTACTATAAATAGCTGCTAGTGGAATGTTGGCTTTTCATCATTATTTGAAATAACTTTTTTGGGGGGGAAAAAAGAAACAACTGTACAGTTCAGATAAAATAATAAAACTCCAAAGAATCAAAGGACAGTCTCAGCCTTAAGATTTATCAGAAAATTTGACTGGCACCTACTAGTGCTTTTTCCTGTAGCTTCTTAGTCTTCGTTATGCAGCTGTATGTATTCTTTCAGAAGCTCTTGTATAGATGATTCCTCCACAGTTGTGGGGGGACTTCTTAAAAATAGGATTCTTTTTTATGACTAACTCAAAAGCCTTCTAAACATTACTCAAGAAAACAAAAAGCTGCAGAAGGAATGTCTGGAATGACTGTCACACATGCTGGTGGAGACGCAGAGGTAAACACTACCAGTGGTATTATATAGTGCAGCAAAGCAACACATTCATTTGGGACATGAAGATTAATTTAAAAAAAAAATTTAGTAGTTGCACAAATTTTCCCATCTCCCTGCACAGCCAAACTGGTCAGAAAACTGCATCTGTGACTTTGTCCATGATGGTTCATCTGTGGATGGATTTCAGTGTTTTCCAGGGAGTTGCACCCCTGTCTCAATCCCTCTCCAACCATAAATCTTCGCGATGCACGCAGCTACTTTAGAAGTGAGTCCAAAATGTGTTCCTGTCTGACCAAATGGTAGTGTAGCTCTCCCAAGAGAAAGAACACATTGTTTTTGCAGTTTTAAATAGACCTGAAAGTGTAGTTGTAGTTACCTCAGCTATTGAATTACTTTCTCAAGTGTGTTAGGAAATATATTTGATGGTAGGGAATACAGAAGGAGTTTGTAGTCTAGTTATTGGAGCTAGACAGAGCTATTTCCAAATGTCACCTACCAAAGTGTGCTTTAATGCAAAGAGTTGTATTCATTTTCTATAGGAATTACTCTCTATACAGTAGTAAGGGAAACTGGACGTGGTTTAACAGTACAAGAAGATACTTGTGTGCATGCATAAAACTGCAAAGGTACAAAGAAATAGTATATGTTAAGGTTAACTGCACATACATATAATGGTGTCAACTCTTATATCTGAAGCTCTCCCAAGAGATAATAAGCAAACATGCTGTAGACGAATGGTCTAATTTGTTTTCCTCTGCTCTCCTGTGAGGCAGTCTAGGGTTATAAATGTTTTAGTGATTTATTTCCTTCTCCCTCTTTATTCTCCTGCTGTTCCTTATGTTCTCTCAATTCTTTTCGCATCATCATCATCTTCTTCGCCCCCTTCTTCCCAATATTGAGTTAAGAAAAAAGAACTTGAGCCTAATGTTCATTTTGTTCTGAAAACCAGTAGTTCTTGATTTATTTCAAGCACCTCCTCCCACACCCATTTCAGTTTTTGTTTCATGATGGGAAAGAATGTTTCTTCCCCTACCCATTTAAACTTTGGTCTTTTCCCTTCTAAGAACTTTGTTCTTAGTATCAGTGGTTTGTTTTAGGAATAACCTAAGGCAAGAAAGTAAAATGCTCTGATCATCAGAGATCACTAAATCTAGATAGAATGTGTATAAAAATCATCACTGATATTGTGGTTGTTGCTCGACCTAGCTAACTTGGGCATACTGCTATAGAATATGCGCTGGTTTTTGCTTAGGTGGTTCCCTGGGAGGTAGTGGGCTTGTGAAGTTACTCAGGTAAGATACTAGAGTTCCCTTTCCAAGGTTATGGTCTTTCCCACTTGTGGTTTAGTCCCGGCCAGCAACCAGGACTGCAGCTGCTCGCTCACTCCCCCTTCCTCCCCAAGAAGGGTAGGGAGAAGATGAAAAGGAGGGGAAAGGAGAAAAAAAAACCTCATGGGTTGAGATAAAGACAATTTAATAGAACAGTAATGAAAAAGGAAGATAATAACAGTGACAAGACACAAGTCACTCTAACCACTTGGTGAATTGGTTGCCCAGCCCAACCTGAGCAGTGATCACTGATTCTCGCCCCCCAACCAACTCCCATTTATAACTGAGCATGAAGTCTATGGTACAGAATATTACATTGGCCATTCCATTGTTCTGTCTGTGCTCCTTCTCAGCTTCTATGGGAAGCTGAAAAAAGTAATTGAATACTAAAAACATCACTTAGCAACAACTGAAATAATATGCATTATTGACATTCCTTTTATATCAAATCTGAAACACAGATTGCTGCAGATGTCCTGCAAACTGTAGGTGGTGACTGGTCTTTGTTTCAGAATTTCTAACACATCCTGCTCCATACTATATGCTGCCTCTTGGAGGGAGGAAAATATGTCCCCTTGTGGCCAGTCCGGCCCAAACCATGAGAAATTAGTATTTCTGTACAGAGATGTTCCCAAGGTGGGATGTTGCTTCCCCTGTTACCTGTTTTAGGCAGAACTGGAGTTTTTGGACCATAGCTCTATTGATCATATGATACAGAGTTTCTCTGACAGTTAATGATGCTGAGGAGGATATCTGTGCACGTATTTTTTTTTTTTTTCCTTCTTTCTTGCTTTGCAATGTCTTGGGGTTAAGGAACGGGGAAGGAAAAGATAGCCACTTAGGTGTTGTCAGGTCAATAGTAGTGGCCAGACATGTGGCTGCAGCATGTTGGTGATCTTGAGAATTGGGAGCGATTTATGTGCATGATTGTGCAATTCAGTTGAGACAGCTCTCTGAGAATGACCAGTGGTGGCCAAGTCCTTGCCTTGTCTGTCGGTCTCTCTGTTCTGTAGTCACCATGGAGGAAGTCATAAATTAGTGTCTATCTCTACAACAAGGATCTTGTTTGTGATGTGCTAAGCAAGAGGTAAAAGGAATTACGCTTTTGCCTCATGGTTCACCAGTCCATAGACCACAAAATGAGAAACACTGGTCTTGCAAATGACCTGTACGTAGGGATTAAAACTGACTTTGTCCTTTCATTTCCAAATAAGGTGGACGTGCCAAATAGATTCTACTGTTTTTAGCTTGTATGGAATTGAGGTTGTCATTCCAGCTCAGCACTCTGCCTTGTAAAAGATGTGTGTGTATCAGTTGCAGCTAGAATTACCAAGTATGCTGGCACCATCTCTACAGGCTTTGATTAAGAGCTTTCAGTAGAATATCAGCTTGGCAATGATGAGCTCAGATCTAGTATTGAGTCTCGTAAGTCTGAGAAAAAGTTTACTAGCAGGGCTGATTGTGCTACAATAATGATTTATTATTTTTGTTCCTCTGGGGCCAAGTTGGCCTCCCTGATGTTCTCTCATTAGTAGGTCGTTGAAGAGGTCTGATGTTTGGGAAGCTGTATTTGAATGCAGTACAGTAAAATGTGAAATATCCAGGGAACAATATAATTGCTTAACCTCTGTGATGACTTACCAGCTGCATCCTCTCCCAGACCTTGTACAGAGATCAGTTTTTTTCAATACTGAATTAAAACTGAAAAAAATCAGCTGGCATTACCCTCTGTCTTTTCCCTCCTTTGCTTGTTGTAGAGTTACCCCAACGCAAAGCACAATGGCTTTCCAAAAATGAACATCTTGCATTCTATGTGGAGGCAAATAGCTTACCCATGATTTACATTAGGTCATTGTCAAGCCAAAGTACATGTTTTCCTTACTCTTTACCCTGTGCCCTACAACCTCTGCAACTTTAGTTTTGGTTTCCAGACTGAAAGATGAGGAACGTTTTCATTTTATTCTTTTTTTTTTTTTGTCTGAGGCAGTGGGGGGTGATTTGCTTCTGTGTCAATAGTGATGGTTCTTACTCTTTAGCAGCTTTGGGGAACACAAGAGGTGTGTATAATAAGGTACATAACGTTACTTGTGTGGTAGGGCTTGAGCCTGCAGTTGAGTGCAAGAGCCCTCTTACTGGGATGCATCCTGGGGAAACAAAGTGCCAGCACTGCTCCTGCAGAATTTGGCATGGGATGAGTGTGGGGTTATTTACACACAGTTTGTAGGACTGGGGTTCCTCCTGTTGTTAAAGCCCATGTCAGTACCTTTGGAAAGTAGATGTTCATATTTCTCCTGTAAAGTCAGCATTAAAAGGATAGTCTTAAACACCAGTGTCCCCAAATATTATACATTAGCATTAAATGAGCTTATAATTATAATGGGAAAACCTTGAGGAATCATGACCTTTAGAATCATTTGAACCGTCTGCTTTCTGTCAATTTCTGCCTTTTAGAAAGTGCTAATTCTCGTTAAGTCCGCATGAGAGACTTGTTTAATGAGCAGATTAAACGGGTGATTATATGTCTTTTAAAAATGGGTTTTGTGGACGGGCTTCATGATGCCACTCTCCCATTTGGCACAGCAACATAGAGCAGTCTTTTTAATTACCCCTGCAGGGTCACTGGGACCCAAGCTGTTTGCTTTATTAAACCCTGATGGCGCCTTTGGAGCAGCTCCTTCTAAACTCCGCTGTCACAATTGTATCTAAATTAGCATCTGAGTGACCCTCTTTTCAGGCTTTCCAAACCCCAGCTGACAGGGATTGCCAAAAGATGCTAATTGCTTGGGCCGGGCTAGGAACAAGGGCCTGCCAAGATAACAAAAGGACTAATGTTTCTTTCAATATGCGTCCAGATTCACATAAGTACCTCTTTTTAATTACCAAGAATTATTGTAATGCCCAGTCAATGGAATAATTGACCCTCAACAGGGAGAGCTTATTATGTAATAACTAATGGCGTCGGCCTTGTCAGAGTAGCAGGTACCGAGGCGATTTGCTGGGCCGAAAGGAGCTTTTCTCAGCAAGGGCTCTGGGATAGACCAAGGCATCCCAGTAGGAGTCCAGCAGAGGGGACTAATTTGAGTTTAACTGAGAGGAAATGCGCTGAAAGCTTTTTAGACTTACCCTTAACGATGACAAAGGAAGAAATAAAAAGGATTGGGTTGGTAGTTTGGCAGCTTACGTGGAGGGAGTCTCTCCTTGATGAGGCAGTCTAGAAGTAGCTGCGCGATGCTTGTCTATGAGGTTTTTAAGAGCAAATTTTCATCAGGGATAATGAAAGAGAGGGTTTACTGTCTTTTCCTAATTTATATCTCTGTTTCTGCACTGTGTATATTCACTGTGCTTGCACAAGAATCAAATGATGTTATTAGAAACAATCGATATATGTAAATTACCTAACGTTTTTATATGTGAAGAAACAAATCCAACGTGGTTTTGCCTGCTCTCCTGTTCCTATACTCGCCTTCCGTTTCAACTCCTGAATCCCAGGAGATGCTGCAGACTGGAGGGGTCAGCTCTGCTCTCAGCGACACTGAAGCTAAAGCAGGGTTCATTTATTTTGTTGGTGTGCCCAGAATAACTCAGGAATCAAGATCCGGCCCTCCATTCTGAAGTCTCCATGTTCATAAAGAAAATACAGTCTACAGTAGAGCAGTTATCCCGGTGTTCAAAGTGGGCTCTGGGGATAATCTAGCAACTGTTGGCAAATATATATGGAAAACACATACAGACATGGAAAGTCCCTTCCCCTCCCCCTTGCAAACATGGAAAGAGGCTGTGCACACAGCATGCTCCTGGGGGAAATGTTTGTAGTCTCATTTATGACAGGGCTCTTGTCCTTTTAGGTCAGACTATTGCAAGTTTGGCTTGAGATATGTTGGCAGAGCTACTTGGGGAAATGTGCGTAGTGCCTGCCAAAACAAGTTTTGGACCAAACCATGCTTTTTAGTGCCTTGCTTTTATGATTAAGGTCATTCCTGCAAAGCATGCATAAAACAAGAAAATAAATATTGACTTGGCTAGGTGATATATGAATAGCGCTTTTTGTTGTGTTTGTAAGGTCACCAGAAAGATCTGATGGAATTGCCTCCTTGTGCTGAATTTCATTTCGGTTTATCCACTGTGTTGTCCTTTGGGAATGTTTTTTGTGATATACGGTACATCAGTATTCTGAAAAAAATATAGTCTAGTTCAAAGAGGTTTCCAATGTGATGCTCCTTTAAGTAGGCAATTCTTGCTTTGCATGCTCCTTAACTAACAGCACGGACATCCAGCAGAGGTTTAGCATAACAGAAGAAATATTTCAGTCGAAGACTGATAAGCTGAGTATGAACAGAAAATGAATGTTATAGATTAATTATATGTAAGTCACATTAAGCTCTTTCCATTTAAAATGTACTTTTCACTGTTGCTTCTAATCTGTCCTTACGTGTCACTCAGACTCAATGTTTTCGTATTAAGAGCAGGAGTGAGGAGCAGGCCTGAGGATAAATTTTGTCCAGTAAAGTCCTTCTCAAGAGCTCGGTCTCCTCTGAAGGAGGGATTCAGATAAGATGGGATGGCAGCGCAGCAGCGGTGGTGGTATTGGGAAGCTAGTTGTATCTCATCATGTGATCACCAGATATAAATATGTTCTGAACTGTGAACCACAATTAAGCTGTACTTTTATGATATTTCAAACTCCTACTGAGGCTGCACGTTCTCTCAATAGAGAGTTTGAGCTGACACAGTACACCTGAAAAATCTTGAGAGCATCCTGGCCCTTTCCCCCCCCTTTTTTTTTTTTCTCTGAACTATGCACTTACTCCTACTGCTGAAACTCCTGAGAGCCTCGATGGTGCTGCTGTTAGGCTTGTTAAGGAAAAGTCTTTATCCCTACAGTGTGCTGTGTATATTCAGCACCAGAGAAAGGGGAGAATGAAAGAGAACATGTATTAATTGCACGACATGAGTCATCTATACATTACTGAGGTGACTACACAGATTTGGCAGGAAAGAGGAGTCCTGAGGTGGGATAGTGAAGGGGGAGAGTGAAATAACTTTGATAGTGTTTTCCAAGGAGCGGTTTCAAAGAAACTGAGGGCATTTGGCTGAAAGTGATAAGTCTATGATGGGCAACAGCTTCCGATACTGTTGAAATCTTTGTTTGAAGATAAGCCTTAATTTTCACCCTTCTATACCATGATTTCTTTGCTGCTTTGATTTCTGTGTCTGCCATGTTGTCCCCCCGTTCCTCTCCCCATCTCTCAAGTGCCTTTTTATTTTCTTATTTTTTTAATATTTTTTTTCTTACTTTCAGTGGTAAGTACTTTACTTGAAGCAGTGAGAGAGATTGGGGTGTGCCCACTGATGTTCGCATGAGGTGGCACTCATGATGAATTAAGGAGATCGGTACTATAAAGCTTTATCTTCCTTCCTATGTGCTCTGTAGGCAGAAATATCAGCTGATCATTGTCCTCCTTTTTATCTGTGACTGTAGGGCTAGTGGCTCTAAAGCACCAAGACTTGAGTGATAGCTAAAGTAGATGATGAGGTGGCAGGGAAGTTATGAATTATTTTACATCTATTTTCATTGTAGAAGACGAAGGGGAAATTATTATTCCAAGGGCATTTTTTTTTATGGAAAATGGTGTGTGACCTTAGCAGATCTTAATGTTTTAGGAGAAAGTTAGGAAATCTATTGAAAATTCAAGTGTAGTAAATCACTCAAACACTATAGTGGAGTTAATGATGAGATAGAACAGTAAGTCTGTACCCCATAAATTCCTTGATAAAACAGTTACAGTGTGAATGGAACACCGTAAGCACTTTCAAAATCCCTTCCTGTTCTTTTTTAACAAGTGCTCCTGAAAACCTTTAAGGTATGCAAATGAAGACTGTCTTCAAGGGAGAGCCTAAGAATTAGATATAACTTAATTTTACTTCAGCTCTTGGAAATGAAATTGAGGAATGAATTTTCCGATTAGAACAGCAATAGCCGTGGATAACTCCGTCAATTATCTTTTAAATTTTTCCTGATACAGTTTTATGTAAGTGAATATGGAGTTCAGCCCACAGAGATTTCATACGTGAAGAGCATAAGGAGAAAATTATGTTAATGTAACTTAAGTCAAAATGGCATGGCTTTGCTGAGGAAATTGTAGTTCTTTAAATTATCAGCATTATTGAAGAAGTTGATAGAAGATAAAGGCAACCTGGATGTGACAAATTACTTGGGTTTCCTTAAAAGCTTTCCAAAATGCCCCTCCTAAGATTCTACTGAGGAAAATAAATAGCCGTGTAATCCAGGGCAAAGTGCTAGTGTGGATTAAAAACTGTTCAGGCAGGTGTGTGCATAGGAAGCAGGATTGAGACAAGGTCAGTGAAGTGACCTAAGCACAGTGGTGCTTTAAGGCAAAGATGATGGAGGATGTAGAAAAAGAGGGGAGGAAGCTTCTGTCAAGTTTATCCAGAGGGGAGGCTGATGAAGGAGATCCTAGAATAGAAATAGCCTGTTCTAGAGACTGGCGCAGAGGCAGAAAAAAATTAGTGGGGGGTTGACGTGTGTGTGGGGAAGATTTCAGAGAAATGAAATCTTTATGACAGAGAAACTGAGGAATGGGAGAGAAGAGTGAGCAGCAATTTGTCAAGGGCCACTCAGGAGGAACTGTCAGACTTGCAGACAGGGCTGTGCAGTTAGAAAGAGCAGGCAGGCTGCAGGTAGATTTAGCTTCAATATTGGAAGCATAAAATAATACCTGAATCATGGAATCGGATATTGCTCGGAGGATTAAGATGATTTGACCTAGGAAAAAGCTTTTAAGAGCATTTGGCAAATAAATACCACACTTTGTGTAGCGTGAGGTAAACTGACCAGTCTTCTGCCTGTCTTACCCTGCAAAAATGAGGGTGTTTAGCGACATTAAAGTGCTAATAAAAGATCCCTTTCCTGTGAAGTGATCTAACTACCCCAAATCATGTGCTGCTCTGATAGGTGTTATAAATAAATAAATAAAACTTTCGATGATAGTGCATCTAAGCGGTACTGCAATGTAAACTGTGAAAATACATGTAGTTCATGCCTGATTAGAGTAACATCTCAGTTCCCTTCAGACTTCTATAAGAACTATCAGTGTCTTTCCTCTTGTGACTCTTGTACAGTGCCAGTGGCCACTTCACTGTGTCTGGGTCACTGGGCTCCTGCCACAGCGAGGCCTAATGCTGGTCATCACTGAGAGCCATCTGTTGGGATGGGTGGCCCAAGCGTAGCATTGCTTCATCAGATGTTAAAAGCAATACTGTTATAACACACAGTTCTTGCTGCTCTTTAGATTTCTAATTAGCGTGGATGCTAGGCCAGAGTTCCACAGTTGTCACCACTTAGCTGCTGAGGAAACCAGCAAGACCAGTCTGGATGGGGCTTTGAGCAACCTGGTCTAGTGGGAGGTGTCCCTGCCCATGGCAGGTGGCTTGGAACTTGATGATATTTAAGGTCCCTTCCAACTCTAACCATTCTATGATTCTATGAAACATAATTTTTATTTATTTTTTTTATTTTTGAGACTGGTTCATAAGAATTCTACTGGAATGAAATTTCTAGTGAATTGCGATTAACTTAGTAGTATGGTGTATTTACTAACCCTGGCTGAGAAGGCATGGTCAGTCTGTGAATTCTTGCGAAGATGAATATTTATCTGTAGAAAAAAGACTTGGAAGAATGTATTTCATAATCTAGCAAAGGAGCTCACTGTTTGTTCTGTTGCTTCCTTTGTGAACAAACCTATCTAAGCTGTAGCTATAGAACAGCAATTATGGTAACACATATTATGGTCAAGTTTACAGAAGTCCTGGACTCCTGATGAACTTCAGTTATACTGGCCTAAGCAAGCAGAGGAATTCTCCAGCCATCAGTGCTTTCACAGTCTTTGACCAGTTTCCATGTAGCAGTTACCTCAGTCTTTCCTTTTCCTTCCATACAAGCTGCACAAATACTGTAGTAATTATTTTAGACAATATCCTGAACAGACTTCAAATTTCAGCAGTTTTTGTGGTAGCTGTCTTCAGAAGCGTATGATTAGATTTTGTTTTTTAACACAGGGTAGGTAGTTCTCATTCAGTTTTCAGAACAGTTTATTTTCTAGCAAATAAATTTTTTGCTTTAAACTTAATGTTGTATAAAGCTGAAAATGCCAGAAAATTACGCATAATTAATTGTTCCATATATGGTTGTCTTTAATGTAGGTATCATTTGCTTGACATTCTTTGTTTTTTTTGGGGGGGGGGTGTGGGGAGGTGTCCATACTATGTCTTTATAATGTACCATTCAAGTTTTCTGCCATGTAAAAACATTTGAAGGGCTTTGATGATTTTTTTTTATTTATTTATTTTTTTTAATTATTATTTATTTATTTTTATTTTCCCTTCAAATGCTGATTTCATTACTTGGCTGCCTTGGTAGGGATGTTTGCTTGTGAAGTCTTGGCAATAAAGGAGAGCTCTGAAAGTAGGAATGGATAGGGTTTTAATAATCATACTGGTTCTAATGTTTTTAATCAGCATTTATTAGCACTTATTTTATTACGTTGCCTGACTAAACTTTTTGCAGAAGGGGTGGTCTGAAGTTGCAGCAGGGGAGGTTTAGATTAGATATTAGGAAGAATTACTTTACTGAGAGAGTGGTCAGGCACTGGAACAGCCTGCCCAGGGAGGTGGTGGAGTTGCCATCCCTGGAGGTATTTAAGAAACGTGTAGACATGGCACTTCAGGGCATGCTCTAGTGCCCAAGACTGTTGGTTTGTGTCTGTTTGTGGGTGGGTGTGGTGTGTGGTTGTACGTGTTTGTTTTGGCTTAGTTTTGGTGTTTGGTGTTCTGGGATTTTTTGGGGGTGTTTTTTGGTTTTGGTGGTGGTTTTTTGGTTTTGTTTGTTTGTTTTTGGGTTTTTGGGTTTGTTTTTTTTTTGTTGGTTGGACTTGATGATCTCAAAGGTCCCATCCAACCAAAAATATTCTGTGGTGATTCTGTGGTGATTCTGTGGTGATTCTGTGGTGATTCTGTGTCTTTGTTTAATTCACTGAATCTTTAATATTCTGGAGATATGCAAATAGTTTCTAAAACTAGAGGAACATTCATGTGGTTCACCTAGTATTTCTCAGGTTCAAAAAATAAAACCCCCAAATTGATGGGCTTGATTAAAATGTAACTAAACACTTTGGAGAAAGGATGTCTTTGTTAAAAATTCACTAAACAAAGTGTCTCTGAGATAATCATATATCAGATGTCAAGGAGGCTGCACATAGCAATGATTGGATTCCTAGGATGACAGAAAGGCATTATTTAACAGGATAAATCAAGATCTTTAAAATACAACATACTAAAATAAAGAGGCTGATTGCTTTGTGAATCACCTTTTATACTAATATTCCATCTCACTAATTTGGTACATCAGGCCAATATTGAGAAAGCAGATGAACATAAGGAAGTTGCTCTTCTTATTACAGGTATTCCTTTAGGAGGGCACTGCTTGTTACTCTGTTAAATTGTTGATACTATGTTTTTTTAAAACGGAAAAGATTCTGTGTACAAGAGAAGTGCAGACCAAAAGGTAAGTGAACTATCTGCAAAATTCTTTTAAACTTGTTTACTTGCCAGCTGAGCTGTGCCATGAAAGGCTTATTTGCAAAAGCTGGCTTACACCGTTCTGGATTGATTAAGTGATGTATCACTGAGCATTAGAAATATGTGCTATATTTACAGTGTGGAAAATATTTATTTCATAGCTTATTTGGGCAGATGTGAGCAAGTGTGGGAAGTATGTTAATATATGGAAACGCATAACTCTTTAAGTCAAATGTTTCCACAGTTGGTAATATCCCCAGCACAGATTAAATTTCCACCTAAAGCACAACCATGTTCTTCACTGCCCTTCTCAGCCTTGTCAAGTGAAGGCATGTCTCTTCAGCAGGCAGGGATTTGGTTTACTCAGAAGTGGTTTGCTGTGGTCACTTCCATAACAGGCCAAGCGGGCTGAGGGTCACTGACTACCCGGCTTTAAGCAGCAGGATAGTGTTTAAGCAGGATTTATGGCAAGCCAAGCCATACAAATTGTTGCTGTATCAGGTCACTAATCCAGTTAGTCCTCTATCTTCTCTCAGGTTACACGTGACGGTAGTATTTTTCAAAAAAATAGGAATTGGACCATCAAGGATTGACCGAAACATGAAAAGCTACTGATTAACCATAGTAATCTGGCTGGCAGTGGGGAGAACCTTATGCCCTGATCCATGAGGATTTATACCTTAAAAAGCTGTAATCCCTGACTTGGCCCTTTTTGTCATGTCTTAGAGTACTTATGGCTGGTTGGTAGAACATATGTTACTGATCCATACACGGGTCAGCCTGATCACACAGTGTTGGCTCTCTTTGAATCCAGCTGCTAAGCTACAATAAAAGAAAGCTAAAAATATATCAAATATTTTCCTAATACTACGCTGCCATGAAAGCAACTGGGTAGTTGTAGAAAGTCATCATGGAGCTGCAAATGGGGGAGGAGCTTCCCACTTTAAGCAGTCCCTCTAATTACACAGTGCATTCCAGTAGGAAATCTGAGGGTTTGCTCTTGCTACGAGGTCTCATAGCGGAAGAGCCAGTGGGGGGAGGAGGGTTCCTCCATGGTTTGGTAAGTTGTTGGCTTCAAAGAGATCTTACTGCAATGCATTCTTCAGGCTCTGCAGCAGGGATTTCCACTTCTAAGCCTGCTCCCTCCTTGACTTGGAACATCACTTGTCCGTCCTTTCTTCCTGCCAAGGGTGATTAGCAGTGGGAAACACGAGGCAGGCTGGGGATCTTGCTGGCTGGTGATGAGCTTGTTCTGGTTTCGGATACCCTGGAAGTGTTGCAAAGATCCTGCTTGTGTTCTCAGACCCTCTCATGATGATGAAATCACATCCAGGCGCATTAGTTGAGCCTGATCTTCGTTTACTTCATGGTACAGTCGACAGCTATATGGCTGCCAAGATGGAAAGTTCCAGGATTTTTGTCAATTGAGAATATTCCAATCAGTAGCTGAAAGGGCTCTACTGGATACACTTACACAGCTGAGTCAGCTGGATTTTCACACTGCTTTTTATTTAACGCCTTTCACTGGAGTTAGAGATTGTATCTCCCAATTAGGCTAAGAGTGCAGTTAGTAGCTTTGTCTGCATTGCATCCACAGAGAGGAAGGTCTCTGCTTTCTGCTAGGTTGATGTTTACTGAGCCCCTAAACGTTTCCTCTCTACTCCCTCTCTGTGAGATCTTCACCCAGTGCTAATAACCCTGATGTGCCCATCTTCTGAGCATCACCACTTGCTTTCTCCTTAACCTTTCTGTGGAAGTGGTGTTCTTGGTGGTTTTCAATCAAGGTGATGAGGGAAATACAGGGAGTAAAGCTGCTTTTGGAACTGTAGATTTCTACCAAATGATGTGATTGCTTTTGCTACAGATTTATTCTTTCATGATAAAAAAACAACTGTCCAATAAGCCTATTGCCTTTGAATGAATATGTTACATCCAATGCTGTCATCATCCAGTTAACTCTGAAAAAAGTTTTCCAGAAGAAAGTGTTAACTTTTTTGCTTTATAATACTGTTCATGGTTCTGGGCAGCCTCATGAAAGAAAAGTTAATTCAAAGGCTGCAAAAGGTTACTACTCAAATGCTTAAGGAAAGCAGAAGACACTAAGAATTTGCCTTGTACGTTTCAAGAGAGCAAGCATGGGGGGGGAAATATGACTTAAAATACAGTTCTACTATTATTAGTTCTACCTAAAATATGTATCTGGGAATGGGGCACCAAATAAGGAAATGTGTTATTAATGCTAAAGGACAGTGTTGATGCCAAGGGATCTAAACAAGCCCTGTGTAAAGTTCAGTTGAAGAGTACTTGTGAAAAGCTGCTTTCTAGGGTGAGGAAATTCCAGGACAGCTTTCCAGTAATAGTAGCAGTAGTAGGGCCAGAGAGAAAAAAACCTAATTGTTTTGGAAGGAGGATATTAATATTTTCATGAGGTGACAAACTGACAGTAATTTCATATTGAAAAATACAGAAAATGTCTGCACACAGAAAATGGTGCACCACGAGCCACTGGAGTCAGGGCAGAGCACTTTGCAGCTTTTAGAGAAGGCTTCCTAAATGTGTACTAGAAATGGCACTTCGCTGCTGATGTGAGCAGGAAGATAGCTTCCAGTTCAAAATTCCCATTAATCTGTTATAAATTTTCAGTTATAGATAAGTCAATTTGGCATTTTAATATTACGATATCTTTGATACTCATTTTTAATGCTTTATCACTTCAGAAGAGTTGACTTAGGGTTCTACACTCTTTCTCCTGCGCATTATATGCCCTAGTAGTGTGATGACAAGGGTGAGGTCTCCTGGATTTAGTAGACACAGGACACAACTCTTTTCTGTAACAAATCCTACATATGAAGGATGTCCATTTCCCTGATAATTCTCTTTTTGCATCAACTCAGATACTTGGGGATGGAATAAACATCCTGTTGTTCAACCTCTGTTTCAAAACTCATGGTCAGCAAGATCCCCAGGAGCTGGTAATCAGAGTTTTGCCAGCCAGTTGCCTTTTGGTAGGCGCTGTTATCCTGTCTCTCCAAAGGAAGCTGTCAGTAGCCATAATTGTTCTTAGGGGTTTACTTGCTCGTAGAGCAGAATCTGATTATTCCATTTTGAGTGATGTCTAGAATGCTTTTTGGTAATTGTCCTGATATATACCAAATCAGAAGAGCAATTTTTAGTAATCCTTCCACTTTAACCACTACTGTAGTCCATAGCCAAGAAAAATGTAGGCTTTTTTTATCCTACAAATCTTTTCAAAATAATAAGGGGAAAACTCATTTCATATAACTGACTGAGGTTAGGAGCAGTACATACTACATTAGTTCAGACCACACAAATTCCAGTCTCTTGGAGCTGTTTAATTACAGATTCTTTCAGCCTTGTACTTAAAATTATAGTAGAACTGGAAACCTTACAACTTAATGTGTTGCTAAAATTCTTCCAGCTTATGTTTTTTCATTAGTCGTACATTTTGCTACATTGTAACTGGGTTTTTTGGAGGGAGTGGGTTGTTCCTGTTCCGGATTTTTTTGAGCAGGAATTCATTAAAGGTGAGTAACAAGGGGGAAATCAGGGACACCTGTGTCTTCCTCACTTCTGTAGTTGAGTATTGTGGAGTTCACTCTACTAATTTAGGGGGATGTAGGTGGTGGGTGTCTAGTATGGTTATGCATATCTGTATGTTGTTTCTAAAACCCATCTTAGAACAGAGTTTTTCAGAAAAGGTCACTGTAATTATCAAGAAACCTTTGCTAGAGAGCAACTACGTGTTGTGGTTTGTGCAGCATCCCCACTTAACATATGTATGTACAGTTGGGTAGAGCAGCTGTGGGTTTAACAGCAGCATAGGGTTAGAAGCCAGCACCGGTCTGGAAGTACAGTAGATGTGTTGGTCTGTTTAGTTCCATACTACATATACCTTGCTACCAGTTCGTGTCTGCGCTTTCATGGCTTCTGGTTCCCCATGCCTGAGCCTTAGTAGTTCTTCCATAGGAAGCTTCATTACTTACACCATGCAGACTGAGGAAGGGTGGCTATTTCTCTTCTGGGGAGGGCTTTTTTTTTTTAAATAGGTGGGGTTTTTTTTCCCCTGGGAGACAAGATTGGTTTGTGCAGGATTCATAACAGTCCATGTATTTTTGCACCACTACTCTGGCCTCATTTCTGGTTTTGGGATCCGCTGCACTTTCTAGATACGTCAGATCAGGTAGAGATTGTGTACCTTGTGTGCCAGGTCTTCTACTACAAAGCTCTACAGAAAACCTGTGTGGTCTTGGGGCTTTTTGTGTTTGCATTAGTTTAATTGCCTCTCTGACCCCTCTTCCTCTGTTGGCCTTTCAAGCTCTGTGGGCTCTTAGCATCACTGATATCTCTCCACAGGATCTTTGTACCAGGGAGCATCCAGGCTTGCCAAGAACTCCCCCATCCCTGCTGTCCAGTTCCATCCAGCGGCTTCTCTAGCTTTTATGCTGAACTTTTCTGGTTTTGCATTTTTAATACCTGTAATTCACTTCCTTCTGTTCCCTTAAGCTGTAGATGAGGAGTTTATTAGTTTTAGCTCTCTTCGTAATACATCTGTTTCAGCATCTGACTGCTTTTTCATTTCTTTCAGAAGCATGGTATTTTAGTTGCCCTCTGAGAAAGGGGAGTAATTTATAAATATCCTTCTAGACCAGTTCTTTTATGCAGCACTTCCAGTTATTTGATCGCCTGTGTTAATTTCTTTTATTGTTTCCTTTTATTTTTTAACCCTCTGGGTTACTAAGATTAATTACTTTTCCATACTGTAATTGTTCTGTGTATCCTAGGCAGTGGTTTTCAATTTCAGTCTTTATCATGACAATCAAAATCGAACCTATTTTCTCCCTTAATGGCATCCAAATTAACTTTAATCCTACATTAGGAAATTTTTCAGTCTCACTGTATCTGTTATGTAAAGTCCGAAGTGGTGATCCAAGAATGAAAACAGCAAGAGCTACCCCGGTTTGATCCGAATGCAGCCGTGTGACTTTCCACTTTTCTTTGATTTCACTGACTATGTCTAAACAGGCTCTTGGGAGTGCTCTGCCGGGAACCCTGACTGTCCAGCTCAGGAACATGTTGAAATAAACTATGGCTCCATGCCAGCCCAGGCACCAGCATTTCTTTTCCATGAAAACTAGAATATAGGAAATGTCACCTGCACATTCGTGTCTTGTCTGAGTATTAACTTGGAACATGGCCCAGACGCACCCTCAAACTTAATGGTACCCCTGCATCAGCATTCAGATGCATACACTGATTCTTGCGTGGGTTTTATTTGTAGAAGTCTACCTCTTTCTATTCAATCTGATAAAAAAGATCTACAGGTTCTTGTGGTGTCTTGAGTCAGAAGGGTGTAATTCTTTTAGCTGAAAATAGAGCTATTGTGTTTGGTATTTGTTTTTCATTTATAACTTTAAAATAAAAGGGTTGGAAACATGTTTATTTTTTAATTCCCTTACATATGTGAAGTTGTTCTGAATGCTACAAGAATTAAGGCAGTCCTGGGGGAATAATGACAGATGTCATCAGTTGGAGGGGCACTCTGGAGAAGAGCCTGTCAGAGGGGGAACTTGCTTCTAGGGTGCTTAACTGGGAATATGGCAGGAAAGAGCCTAGGCAGTCTGTCCTCCCTAAGCAACAGTTTCTTAGTATGTCTCCTACTTTCAGGTACATCAAACTAGATGAGCACTTAGTTCATCAGCTTCTACTGCTGGAATGTGCTAATTTACATTTTGTGCGAGCCTTTCCATGCAACGCTATTAGTTGTGTTGTAGACGGGACTAACCAGGAAGCCTACCAGGGTCACGCTGACATCTAAGCAAGCGTTCAAGTCTGCCCCAAGTAAGGAAAGGTTAAGAAAACCTGAATTCTGTCAGTGGGACTGAACTCAAGACTGATACGTTTTCAACAGTAGAAGCTTTGCCAGGGGTTGAGAGCAGTGATGTCTCTGAAGGAGGTAAAACAGCCATCTTCTGGACATTCTG
Source organism: Numenius arquata (assembly GCF_964106895.1). Taxonomy (NCBI): domain Eukaryota; kingdom Metazoa; phylum Chordata; class Aves; order Charadriiformes; family Scolopacidae; genus Numenius; species Numenius arquata. The sequence continues at coordinate 119,701,726 of NC_133576.1, forward strand.
TGTTTGGTTTAGCCTTGAAGAGCTCCAGGTTTGCTTCCCTTTTGTTTGCCAGTTCCTTTCAGTACGTGAGCTCCCCTACATTACACTTTCCTTTTTCTCTAAGGAATGTTACTATTGTAATGACGTGATGGTACTGTCCTACCTTCTTCTGACCTGACAGTGAGTCCTCTCATTTGCAGTTGACTGTCAGTCGAGTGAAAGGCACTGAGTTGTGTTACTAGATTATTTTCCTGGAGTTGATTGATGTCTGCAAATTATTTTTATGTCTCGTTTCTTTTTTTGCTTATTTTTCACTGCTTGCTTTTCTGATGACCAGTTCTGATGACCTTCATAATTGATTCTCTCTGTGTGTATATATATAAGTACACTTTTATCTTTATTCTGTTCTGAATTCCCTTTGCAGAGAATCACTTCTTTTGTAAGCAGCTATTTTGTTTTGGTTCTCCAGACTTTTGAGGTATTGAATGTCTAGAACTTACAGTTTCAGACAGTGTTAGTCCTGAAATGTCATACTTGAGCTCTTGCGTTAGTAACTAAAATGCAGGGAGTTTTGTGCTGCTTGGTAAAATAGCCTGGATGTGGTCTTCTCAGGCTTACAGGAAAAACCTTGTTCCTATGAGCATGCCCTGGAACTTGATTGTCAAATGGGACACAGGGTCAGGTTATATGGTTTAGTTTGCCGGTTTGCATTTGGGTTTGATTTCCTGTCTTTGGAACTGTGTCGGGTAAAACACAGGATTTCTGGACTGGAAAATTAATGGAAGGCACCTAACTCCTGAAAACATATAATCAATACATGGTGCTAGGATCATTTTCAGAACTTTATTGGCATGATAGTAGCTGTCTTAGACTGTAACCATGTTAGGGCAAATGGATGTGGAAACACCCTGAATCTGTCAAAACAGACATAGCAGCTGACAGTGTGTAGAAATCAATCACTTGATCTCTTTGCTCAAATGATGTGTGAATAGTGTGTTTTAATAAAAGTAGGCTTGAACTCCTGCATTAAGATATGTGACCATATCAAAATTAAAAACACAACAGATGGCCCTTTCCTAATTACTTCAACAAATGCTTTTGCTAATGAAATGACACTGGTAATTTTAATCCCCTAAATTTAAGAATTTCTGGCTCTGTGCCAGAGGACAATATAGTGGTGGCAAAAGTAATTAAGCGTTTCTGTAGCATGCTCTATCATTGGATTTGAAATAATTTAGAAGCAAGCAAATAATGATGATCATTGTATCACAATTTCCATTCTGTGGATAAGGAAACAGAATTACGATTTGGGGGGGGGAATGGGCAGGATGAAGTGTAGCTGGTAGCATGGCTTCTCAGTAAAGGTTGTGGAGGAGATGACATATTGCAAGTAACTGTGTGTGTGTTGTGGCCTTTTTCAAATTAGCTTAAAAGCCTTAGCTTTACACTGAAAATTCTCCCTGGCTACAGTTTGAAAGGTTTGGAAAAGGACCACAACATGCATGTTTATCAAAATTGGGGGTGGGGTGTCTGTCTGCAATGGGAATTGCAAAGAGAAACAGAAGTGATTTGGCTTTTGTTGTTCTGCTTGGGCTGGTGTTCTGTGGAGATGCAGGAATCGGATGCTGAACCTGACTAAAGCATAAGTGAAGGGGGAAGGGAGTGAGCTTCCTGCGCCAAAAATTAGCATAAAGTAGAAAGGCTAAATGCAGGTTAGGAAAATCAAACCAATGTAAATACACACACACACACACTGCTGTCAGTAACACAGAAGAGGTTAAAAAAAGGCAAAGATTGTTATATGAGGAAGCACCACTGTCATGTTCAACTGGGGAAGAATTTGGCTCGTTATATTTAATGTCACATCACTCATTTAGAGCCCTAAAAATAGTGTTTATAATAAAACCCCTGACACAGCCATGGCTAGCGTGATTCAGATGGCCCCTTTCCTTTTTTAATTTGTGAACAAAGCTCTTCCTTTGAAGAGAAGTATTTGTTTACAATTGTTTATCAGAGCAGGAAATGGATCAATTAGATGTAACTTTTTAAGTTAATTGACTGCCACTACTAAAACCACCTGACATTGTGCTGGTGCCAGCAATGCCAGATGAGAAATCTCATCATTGTTGCTGTGGGAAAGGCAAGGACATGATGGGAAATGTTATTCTTGGCACTCGAAAGATTAAAAATTTTAAATATTTATAGAGTCTTATCTAAACTACTGATTGGTTATTAGTGCCTTGAATAGAGGCAGGGATGTGTGAATCCCTAGAGCTTTATGACCATATCCCATCTGAATGAATCTGAACCATTAACAGGGAATTGGCACTCTAAATCTTCCTCTAGCTGCATCTTCCTTTCCACACTGCACTGCCTTTATGTTTATTTTTTTTTTCTCTTGGATTGTTTCATTAATGACCTAGAATGTAATAACAGCACAAAAAAAAGTTTTCTTTTCTTCCCTTTTTGAAATATTTGGCTTCAGAGCTGTTTGAATTATTTTTTTTTTTCCTGCTGCACAGGTTTATAATCCTTTTTGCTTGTGCAAAAGCAGAGTGACTTCATTAGCATGGTGCTACCTTGTTGCTATACTGGAGTTCAGCAATCTTTTCTGCTTCAACAATACTTTCCTGCTGATTTAAGCATTTTTTGGAAGGGGGAGGTTTAACATAAATATTCAGGATTTTTTTCCCTGGCAAATTCCTGGCCTGTTTGGAGACTCAAGAAGCCATTGGATGCATTTGTTGGCATTGCAAACCCACATTTTTCCTGTCAGTTGCAGAATAGCTCCAGCTTTTGACAACTGTAATGAGGTCTTTGATAACGCTTCTGCTGCCTGTAGCAAATGGGCTTATTATGGGAGCCAGGAGCCCTTTCAAAAAGCCCCAATTTCAGAGCTGAGAAACAGGAGAGCGTAACCTGTAAGTAAAGACTCCTGGCTCACCTAATCTTGAGCCTGGAGGGAGGACCTCTTCAGTCTACAAGTGAGGCTGAAACGATTTGGTGTGGCTAATGTTTATCAGCTAGTTTAAAAAAAAGTATCTTTTCCTCTGATATGATTTCCATGTTGCTGTCAAGCCTGTGGTAAAACAGTAAAAGAGAGCTGAACAAACTTGGGGCATACTTTAAGGGCAGAGCAGGCAGGAAAAGTCTCCAGGTCAGTTACCTTAAAAGTAAGTCTCAAATTCAATAGGCTTGTAAGCCTAAGGCAAGCTTAATTAAACTTAAAGGAGAGCAAAAATAAGCATTTAAAATGCCATTTTGGTTCTCATAAACCTGAGTAAGCCAAAATCTGGATTACTCAATTATGTATGGTAGTGGGATTTGTTTTGTGGGCATTTTTCTGTGCATCCCAGATTCTCAGCATCCTTCTCTTCCTCTCTGTGTGTGTGTGGCTGTCCCCGAAGGAGGAAAGGAAGGGACTTCAGATTTCGTGCTGGGGGCTCAGAATGTGCTCCAAGCCACCCCCTTTCATATCAGGCTGGCCCCAGACATGTTGGAAAGTGTGTTTGTAAGGAGGAAGTGATACAATGAATATTCTTTTGAATATTTACCCCAGACTGTATCTCTGCAGCTGTACTCGCTTCTGGGCTTTGGAAAAGGGAATAGTTCCCTGGGGGGGATTGCGAAGCCTCGCTTTGCAGTACGAGTTTCAACAGGAAGGTGCAAGCTGGCTACAGTGTATGGTTTTGTGGGCTGAAAGCTTGTCAATTTGGAAGGAGCCTGGCACTACGGTGTTGGTTTTCATCTGCTAAAATGTTCTTTAAGGACCTCTACATAATACGTGTCTGCATTGAGTTACCTTTCACTTCATGATTGAAATGCACATTGCTTTATCATCAGTTCATTTTGCTTAACAGACAAGTAAAGTAAACTAAAAAGCTTTGAAGAACTCCTGTAATGGATTTAAGTATAACTGAGACTGGCAGCTACCTTCCTTGCTGTGAGAGGAGTTAGTCAAATCCCAGCTCTTACGTCCTTAGTTTCCCCCATCTGAGAGGGAGGGAGGGAGGAGTAGTGTGTAATTATGCCACACGGTCACTATTTTGAGATAACGGGTTATGCACTGGAATGTCTGTTAGGTACCCATGCAGAAGACCTTATGTGTGTCAGTACATTAGAAGAAATGGATCAGATGCTTTTTATCAGGGTCTGTCTTTGGAAACCAGCATCCCTGATAATGGCTGGTTACTGTCCAAGAGAACTATCAACTCTGTTCAATTTCTCAAGTCAGGCTTTCCAGCAGGCTGGGTCTCACTAGAGTGTCACCACCTGAAGGACAAACACTAAATTATGAGACTACAAAATTTAATGTGAGACCAATGGAGGTGGGGGTTCTAGAAGATAGAGAAAGCAGGGGGGATCTAAGAGATGTAAAAGTAAGAAGAAGGGTGGGGGTCAGTGCAGTGTCAAGGGGACCAGGCCACTCACTGTTATGTATCTTCTCAGTCTTACCCAATTGATTCTATGATTCTAATTGATTTCATTTCATGACAGGGAAAAAAATGGTTTCTCCCTGATGCTCTCGGTATCTGCTTTGTCTGCAGCCTTCAGCCGATGTAATCTAAATAATGCATATTTGGTCCCAAATCATAGCACAGATGTCTTTAGACTCCGCTGATGATCTCTCTCCATTAAGAACACTGCATTTGTAGTTGTGCTGTTGGTTTTGTATTATCTGATTGGTTACTCTCCTGTGCAAGGACCTTTCCCACTTATCCTGTGGTACATTATTTTCTGAAGCTCTGATAGAAGGCTCAGTCAAGCTGGCCCACGCAGAATTTGGAAATTTGAATAAACAGAGGTTATCTGGTAAGGTAGTCTGACTCAAGCAAAGAGATTGATTGTGCAGGCTGCTGTGCAGTGCCCAGAGTTTTTCTTGTTCTCCTCTGGTGTAGGCACACGACCAGGGTGGTGTCTCAAACCAGGACAGCCCCCTTGCAGGCACTTTGTGCCGCTGGCATTCTACCTCCCAAGACCATTGTTGTTGGAGCTGGCTTCACCTGCCTGTAGCCCAAAACTGCTGTGGGATGTAGGGAAAGTGGCCTTAATTGCTATGAATGTTGGTTTTCCTTACCTACAGTATGAGAAATAAAATTTCCTACCTCACAGGCATGGAGTAGCGCTCAAACTAGTAAGCAGCATAGTTCTTGGTGGAGAGCCCTGAATAGAAAGAAGGTGGGAAATGCAAAATATTGCAAACATTTGCTCTAGTTCTACTTGAACATCAGTGTGACCCCTGCTCCAAAGTCACTAAACTGTTCCTGAAAAATACCACGATCATTAGTAAGTGGCTTGCAGTGTGATCATTGATCAGATGTGTACACAGGGACACAGGGAAGGTTCCCGCCATCAGCCTAGGTAAACCTCCAGAGTCTGTAAAGAGGGAAAACGGTGGTTTAAATGAAAAGACTGTTGGCAAGCTTTTTAAAAATGCCAGTTGTCTTTGATACTCAAAGACTTGAAAGACTTTAGGATTTGTTTGTGATGTCACTCATCACTGGAAAATCTCAATACCTTTACTATTTTAATGTTAGTTCTAAAATTGCTGCTTTTCCTTTGCTCTACCTTGCATGCTTTAAGCAGAATATCACCATCCACCTTTTTCACTAGCCATGCAGAAACTATTTTAGAACTGCTAATGGTGAGGGGTCTGGAGGGAAGTCTTATGAGGAGCAGCTGAGGGAACTGGGGTTGTTTAGCCTGGAGAAAAGGAGGCTGAGGGGAGACCTTATCGCTCTCTCCTACTACCTGAAGGGAGATTGTAGTGACGCGGTGGTTAGTCTCTTCTCCCAAGTCACAGGCGACAGGACAAGAGGAAATGGCCTCAAGTTGCACCAGGGGAGGTTTAGGATGGATATTAGGAAAAATTTCTTCACTGAAAAGGCTGTCAAGCATTGGAACAAGTTTCCCAGGGAAGTGGTGGAATTGGCATCCCTGGAGGTATTTGACAGATGGGTAGATGTGGTGCTGAGGGACACGGTTTATTGGTGGTTTTGGCAGTGTTAGGTTGATGGTTGGACAAGATGATCTTAAAGGTCCCTTCCAACCTAGACGTTTCTATGATTCTATGATGATACGCTACTGATGTGATTTTAAAGAGTAACTGTATAGGAGTGTTTCTTTTAAAACTACATACAACATGGCATTGTAGATTTTTGCACACAGAGGTCAAAATAAACTGGGTCAAAATAGGTCAAACTTCAGTCTTTCAGTATGAAGAGCATCTATTTTAAGTGCAAGATGAAAAATGAAATAGTAACTGTTACCCTGAAATGAAAAATGGTGCTGTTTATGTATTTAATTGGTCAGGGTTTGTAATGGGGCTTTGAATTCTGCTGCTGTCGGATCTTGTACTGCTGCTGTCAATCACAGTTTTTCTCTTTCTTAAAAGACTCATGGTAAATTTATTTTGGATAGTTTCTTAACAGGTGTTTCCTCGACGTTACGAATGCTTTTAAATGAAAACCGTGCTCCACGTCCGGAGTTCTCAGCTGAAATCACACGTCGAGCTGACACGGGCGCGGGTGTGTTTACTCATCTGCGGCCACGCTGACAGCAGGCGCTGGCGGGACCCGCCGCGGCCCGGCCAGGACGCAGAACAGATGTCAGGGATTAGGGGGAAGGATTCGGGGAGGCTTTCGGTCTGTGCACTCGCGGAAGTAATTCATTGTGGAGATGCAGACAGGGCCGGCTGGACCTGCGCTGAGGAGTCAGCTGAAATGAGTCTCGGCGGGTTTAAGTATCCGAATCAAAAACAAATGTTTTCCTGGTACCTTTTAATTAAAGGGGAAAGCATAAATCAATATAATAAAATAAAGTTAGTGCACTAAATGGTATCATACTTCTACAGCTTTCTTCCCAGCAAAGAAGCTGGCAATATGGGTCTCTTAAAAATAGTGCAACCTTACGTGCTGCAGGCGGACAGGCTGCCTGGTCTACTTGCTGGGAAGGGGTGTGGAGGCAGGAGGCAGTTGGGCTGCCTGTCCTGGGAACGGGTGTCCAGGAGAGCCTCTTCACTTTGGACTAGCACTTGTGGTCATTTTTTCATTTTATTGATGTTTTACAATTAAGGGAACATGTGCTTTGGGACTGTCTGTCTCCAGCCTGGTAGAAGTGTCTCTGGCTCTTGTGTTTTGAACGTCATATGCTCAGAAATCAGCCATTTAGGGAAAAACAGGGATGGCACAAGGTGAACAAGACTGAGCAGTGGAGATGATCTGCCATGGCATGAGGTGTCCCCTACAGACATTATATACTGTACCATATACCTGTGAGGCTTGTCAGGCATCTCTGTTGGCTGGGAAGCTAACTTTTGGCTGCAATTCAGGGTTTTTTATAGATTCAGAGCATATATCTGTAGCTGTGATTTGTGATGTGGAAAAGAGAATTTATGCAGATCATTACTATCATCTATTGTACTGCTGTTATGAAGATTTTGGTAAAGGGTGAAAGGAAGAAGGGAGAGACAGGATGCATCTCCAGATTTTGGCAAGAGGGTGTGGTGGGAGTGATTGCAGATGTACCTCATACATGATAATAGAAGGCACAAAGATGTGGTGGTTGTATCAAGAGGTCACATGTGCTCAAGCAATGAAATAAGTTGCTCTGGGAATGAAAATGAAGGAAAGAACCAAGGTTTTATGGGAAAAAGTACCCATTTGTGGTAAGCCTAGACCCCAGTTTAAAAAACTGGAAAAGGTCTACTTCTCTGAGTCTTGCAGTGACTAGAGCTAATTCATGCTATATGATTATCAGCCATTTTCTGGAATTTTTGAGCTATTAAGGAATTTCCAAGATGTAAGACACAGGCAATAGTGTTATCCCGGTAAACATAATGTCAAGTCATACTAGGAAATAAGTTTATAAGCAAAATAACAAAAACCACAGGACTTTCCATTTGTGGGTCCCAATGCTGTAGCATGGTTTGCAAGCAGCAAACCACGTGCAGAGTCACAATACCTTCTGAGAAGCTGCCTGCACACACCAGGGTCTGCGTGTCCCATCTAAATCACCACATCAGGGCTCTGGAGAGCAGCAGTCTTGCTAAAGTCAGCTTATTTGCCAAATGTAGGGACAACCTGCAAATCTTAATTTGAACTAATATCGATGACAGTTATGCCACTGACCCCCATTCCAGATCTTTGTGTGTGCTGTAGAACTTGAGTTTTGCTCAGCAGCTTCAATCAGTAGACAAAATTGTTGAGGTAGTTCAGGCAAGTGGATAGATAGATACCTAATTACACTTACCTGAAATACATAATAGTGTAGCTTAGTTAATCTGGTTTATGTTTTTTTTTAATCTGCCCTCTTAAGATGGCCTATAAAAGTACAAAAACGTTTGGCACAAAGATACACTCAGTGACAAAACAAATAGAGAAGGAATAAATGTAGACCTCAAAGGTGATTAAAAAAAAAAAACCAAAACCACAACACAATCATGGGAAGTGTTATTTGATACTAATATAAAAAAGCTATTTTTCAATATACTACTTAAATGGTTGTTTAAAAAATTATTTTCAGAACACTCCAGTGAGGTTGACCAAATTTTCTATGTTTTCTCTGAGGTTAGGAGAGATGCCCAAATTCATACCATGAAACTGTGACATAAGGTGAAATAAGATCAGGGTGCCTGAAAGTGAATCTTTCTGCTCTTGATAGCGTACCTTTTTACTCAGGGATGCTACTTTGCTAATACTGGGGCAGAGGGAATATCTAGAAACAAATGTGTTCTGTGTGAGGAAGCCAGTGCTGTTGCAGTATCACAGTTGGAAAATTTCAACATACAAAGCCAGGAAATTTGAAGGTTTTGATTCTCTTTGTAGGTATAACTTGGCAGGTTGTACAAATATCTTATATCTTCACTGGCAAGGAACAGCTTCTGCTAAACATAATTGCTCCCTTGGAGTTTTAAATTCAAAGGTAGGTTCTGTAAAATTTAATTTTTTTCCCCTGCAGCTTTCATGAGAAAGGCACAGTTATTAGCTAAGGGCAGCTACTATGCAAGAGTGGTTACTATTAAAACCTGCACAGAAAAAGTTATAGGCACCAAACAAGAGTGATTACATGCTGAACATGACTTCAAAAGGAGAAACATAATGTAAAGAATAAATTTTTTTTATATGCAGAGTAGATGTTTATACGAAAGTGTATTAAACGGTGAACAAGACAAACTATTTCAGTGTCAGGTCTATCAAAGTTACCGTTTCAGATTTACTTTGTTCTTTCTAGTTATGCCTGTGTTGATTCAGTTTGAGGGGAAGGAAAGAAAAACTGCAAAGACTCTAAAAAAAAATGTCTTTAGGAGTGACTTTGCTTTCATACTGGGAAGCACAATTTCATACAGATTTTACCTGGGCTCAGTGAAGCTACAGCAGGTCACCACCCATCAGCAGGTGGCTACCTATGGGCCTACTCCCCCACATACTTCAGTGTGAGTTCATCTTAAATGGCAATAAAATAAGATTATATTGTGTTGCACAACCATCTAATTGGAGACATTTCAGAAAATATGAACTATCTTATGATTCAGAGTAGTATCAAGCCTGACTCAAGTGAGGAAAAATAAATCTGGGATGCCATGAACAGTGTCCTCTGTGTCAGGTGTTTTTACAAGGTGTTCATAGTCCACAAGAATTTGTGTAGAGGAAGTAATGACTTTTATTCAGTAATTTTAATTTGTGTTGGGGGAGCTCAGGCTAATACAGAACGATATTTTTAGATTGTTTTAACCAGTAAGAATAATTAGCACCTGGTGCCATTTATCTAAATATTTACTGAGGTATTTCATCCACTTTAAGGAGAAGGTTCTTTGGCTAATGAGATCTGTGCTCTCTAATAAAATTTCAGGAATCCATTTGTATCTATTTACATGGAGCATGATTTTACTACTAATTTTTAACCAATAATCTTCTCCAAACGACTTTGAAGAAACATTAATTTACATTTTTTGTTGAGCTTAATGTAACCAATAATGAGAAAGTAATGATAGCCTGTATGAAATTGCATCAGTTTACACTGCCAGTGAACCATAAAATCAAATTAAAACACTATCTGATTAATTTTCTTAATTCTCTGCTATCGGACTAATAATGGAGAGTAAAATGGGCAGGCTCCTTGTTTAATTGGTAGTGTTGTATACTAATTAAGTAATGAGATATAGTAATTTTTTCTCAGGCAAGGCTACATATGTAGAATATGTTTTTAGTTAACACAAAAGAGAGCTTATTAACACCCTTTGGGAGACATTTGGCCAATAATATATTCATTGATGTATCAAATATTAATTTCTGTAAATTACATTAGGAAATAGAATAAAAATAAGTTGCTAACTTGCTGTATTCTTCCATTATGGAAAAGAGTTCCTAACAAGAAAAAGAAAGGGAGTAGAAGATCTGAGGATTTCACTGTGCTCATATGGTGTTATAGCTCTAACTAGTTTCTCAAAAATCATGGCAGTGTTTGTCAGGTTATGTTGGTTTTGTGGGTTTTTTTCCCCTTGAAGATACTAATTTTTGATTTTGTAGCTTTGTATTGCCAATTCCTGGAATTCTGTGATCATGAAATTACTTCAAGCAAGCTTTTTGTCATCTTTGAGTTGCCATTATATTTTTCTGGATTTTGACAGAATCACAGAATGATTTGGGATTGCAAGGGACATCTGGAGATCATCTAGTCCAACCCCTCTGTCAGAACAGGTCCACCTAGAGCAGGTTGCACAGGAACATGTCCAGGCAGATTTTGAATGCTTCCAGAGACAGAGACTCCACCACCTCTGTGGGCAGCCTGTTCCAGTGCTGTGCCACCCTCAAAGTGAAGAAATTCCTTCCTTCTGTACTTGAGTTTGTATTTTTATGTTTTTTTCACCATCATAACTAGTAACTTCTTTAATGAAAAGCTTCTTGACTGAGACCTATGTCTCGAAGTATCTTGGGCTTTTCTAGGAATGTCAAACGTATGCCTTTATGATATTGTGTTGGCATTTTTCTTTTTGCTCAAAGTACGGCTGCCATCGTCCCTTCCTATGTCTATATCCAGTTATTACATTAAAATTAGCAATAAGCTTGACAACTGTGTCATGGAAGCTAGACAGTGGATAGATTTCTTACTCTAGACTTCCATATGGTTTTAAGTATGACTGGCAAAACTGAGGAAAAGGGGTAAAATACCCAAGTGAGGTATATGATTTTTTTTTTTTCCTTTCCTCCTTTTGCTGCTGTCAGGGGGATATAACTGTATGAGTGGAGACTGGGAGAGGGAGGAAATAGGTTTGAGACTGGACCAATGTGTCATTGTGTTAAATCCAGCCAGCCAGTGAGGTCATTGTTTTCATCTGAGTCATTTTAGAATGAAAGCTCTTACATTATGGAAAACATTGCACATCTTTATTTCAGACATGGAAATATCCAGCCAACCCTTCAGTGGTAGAGCTCCACTGATTTCATTTGAGGTACTCCTGACTCCCAGCGGTGTAAGCAGGAGGGGAAATCAAATTCTTTTTCCTCATTTTTTAACACTTTGCCACTAACCCATAGGGAATATTCTTTAGGCACATTTCCAGCCAAGATGCTTGTTGAAGAGGGAGCTGGTAAATCTGTTCATCACACCTGTCAGCCCTGAATCTAGTAAATCTGTCCAGCCTGGAGCTGGCTGCAGTTGTATTGGGGGGAGAAAGTTCTTAAGCAGCGACTCATGTTGAGGCTAGATTATGTTCCAACATGCACAGGGAAAATCCTTGAGACTGCATTCTTGGATATTGATTGTATTTCATACTTGGGCTCCACTAGGCTCAGTCTCTCTATAGTATGATTTAATTGAGGGACTTGGCAGTTTGCCCAGCTCTGCAATTGATTTGTGTGACCATCAGCAAACTCTGTCAATTCTCTGCACTTGGGTTTTAAAGAATTTGGTCTTTAAGGTAGGTCTGATATTTGTAGCACTTTAAGGATCTTGTATAATACAGTAATTATAATTTGTGTATTTTGCACAATATAACATCATGGGGTGGAGATCCTGATTATTCCACATAAGCATAGAAACAGCAGGAGGTTTTGACTCAATCTAACAAATGCTGGTTTATCATTTAAAGTGGGAGAAAGCCATTGCTGACTGATGCCTTCAGAATAATTTATGAGAAATAGATTGCTATATGACACGGTATCTTCCACTTGTTGCATGGCATGTGCTTACAGTGTTAGTATGTGGCAAGTCCAATGTCTCCTTAAGATCTAGTCAGCCACTTGGCTAAGAATTTAATATATTTGCCCTTTCAAGTTTAAATTTTCCAGGTCTTTTGAAATGAGGAAAATGCCCAATGCTGTCACTGAAACATTCTGTCTTAAGAGGACCCAGAGCGTGCAGAGGATGCATGGTGCAGTTCTCTGAAGGAAAATGGGGCTGGATAACGGTCTGCAAACTATAAATGCATTGGATATTTTCAGGGGAGTTTGCATAGTGATATTGTTCATAACCTGTGATAGTTACTTCACATATAGAATCTGTTCCTCTTCCTGCTGAATTTAGGCTTCAAATTTTCTTATGAAAAGCATTAAAAAAAAAAAAAAACAAGAGTAGAGTGTGTTTAACTTTATACTGAAATTGTTTCCTTTAAAGCAATTTCTGAATCAGTCCTATTGCTGCAGGGCAAATGAAAAGCAACCTTTGTCAGGAATCTGGGAGCATCCAGACTAAAGTAGGAGCATTGCTGTGATGTGTCCCAGTGTTAATTCCTGAACTTCTCATGGAGAATAGTGTACTTATCCATACACCATGTGAGGCACTGGGACTTCAAGATAGATGGAGTGGGATTGTTTGCCCAAGCTAGCAGTACAGAGTCACCAGTGGGGAAAATGGCTGAGACCGAGACCCTCAGAGTCCCACCTCAGAGCGGTGGACTGAGGCGGAGGCAGGCTTTGAAGAAGACTGTCGTCGTTGACTGAATAACAAACATGCTTTCAAATGTCTTGTCTTATGTGGGATGGGAGCAGAGTGACCATCTGGGATTCCCCTGCCCCAGCTTTATCCCTTCTGAAGTGGTGTGCTCAGGCCAAACCACTGGTCTAGAACTGATGGAAGAGAGGTACTGGCAGAGATGTCTACTTCATGCACCTCGGTTGACTACCTTACGGTGGGGTTAAACTGCCTGCTGGTGATGCACTGCTTTCTGATTATTGGGACAATGCAGGTGGAGCAGCAGGGTCAAGGGTCCTAGAGCTGCACCTGCAGCTCCAGCCACGTGTCTGCTGTCAGCTGGATCCTTCAGTGCCATAGATGTCTAGATCAATAGTATCTCAATGATGGCAGTGAACACTTCTTGTGCTGTTATCCTATGTGAATCCCTCATAACAATCATCTGGCCATCCCCTCCCTGTCTTTTCCTTTCCCAAGTGCTGCCAGAGGCAGTGCTATGCTATCATCCGTGTTTGACTAGTGAGGACAAAAGTAACCTGTCTGTGATCGCAGGTTGGACTTTGATCTCTAGTGTATAAAGCTGGAATTTGTATGAATGTGAAACCGTAATTGAGCAGCTTATTGGGTCCTTATCCATGCCTTGTGGAGAGAGCTACGATCAGGATCCAGGCACACTTCCAGTAGTAATTTTTGTCACACTGTAAATCAAAGACAGCTGTTCTGATTGTGATCTTATGCTTTTGGTGTCCATTTTTTGTCAGAGTTAGGATACATGGGTATATGAGGAAATGAAGTAATAAAAAGCTTTAATTATTCAAAATATGAATTTAAATTTTGTCTCACTTTTCTTGAATGATCTAAGATGATTGAGACCCTTGTTTGGTTGGTCTGAATCATTTATTCATCCCCAGTTGTTGTCTAACCATGCTGTGATAAGAATACTAAAACAGTCTGGATATCTGTCTTCCTACCCCTGAGCATTTCTGACCTTGTTGTTCTCCTTGGAAGTTGTTGAAAATAGTGGCACCACCTATTGGTGGAAAAGTAAAACTATGAATGATGCTTATTTGCATACTAAGAAAGAATAGTGAAATGGAGATAAGAGTTTGAAATTTATTCCGTGTTGCAATTTAAGATTTTTTTGAAACAATCTATTCCTTATTAGATACGCTTACGTAGAACATATCCTTGATTTAAAACAAACAGAAAAAAACCCAACAAACAAAAACCCCCAAACAAAACCAAAACCCCTTTAACCTAGGCTTTCTGAAATAATAGTACAGAGCAGATCTTCCTAGTCATTCTGACTGGGCAGGACTACCACTTTTTTTTTTTTAGTTGTGTTTAAAAGAAAAAGTAAAATACCCACCCTTACAAAACCAGTTTACAAGAGATTAAAGGTATTGGAATCTAAGTTGTTTGCTTCTCAGTTGAAATAACTGGAGCTAAGCTTTTTCTTTCTTTTCCTGTTCCATTCTTTCATTTTAACAAATGCTATCACTTTTCTAAAATGAGCTATTTTACTGTGGCAGCCTCGTCAGTGCTTGGAAGACAATCTACTGATGGCAACAGTTTAAGCTGCAGTGTCTTCAGCAGGAGGACTTCCATTATTCTCAAGTGTTTTGGGGGTGCCGTGTGATGAATGATTTCTGGTAGTTGGCTTTGGATGTTCTAGTCACTAATGTTTACATCAGTAGACAGAGAAAAAATGACTTAGTTGTGTATTGTGGGGCCTCTGTGATGACAGAGCTGGTCAAATTTTGAATTTGTTTGAAAAACAAACTGTTTCTCCTTCTGCCTGTGAGCTAAAACAGAAAAAAAAAATAGTGCTCTGGGCAATCCTGCTTTAGCAGGGGAGTTGGACTAGATGATCTCTAGAGGTCCCTTCCAACTCTGACAATTCCGTGATTTCTGTTTAGTAGCTCTGCTTTGCTTGTCTGGGGGAGGTAACTGGTAGCTGATGGGCGTTGCTCATTGGGACTGGGTATGGAAATGCCACGTTTCACTGGAGGTGTATTGCAGCACTGTCTGCAACGCTGTCATGAATAGCTGAATGACTGGAATGGAGCACAGCAACAGCTGTGAAGCCTGAGGAATGCTTTGTTGCGATATATAGGTGTTCTTACTATAGTGTCTGTTCATAACCCCAGCCCTCTATCCCACAAGTTGGAGAATATCCTAAAAATGCTGTCTATGGGTGTCCCCAGAACGTGTTAGATGGTTTCCAGTGAATCCTCTGCTGAGGAGCTCCCGTTCTGTGAGCAGATGGTGTAACCCTGCCGAAGAGGAGGCAGAGTTCGGAGGCAGAGCTGTGCATTCAAGACAAACGAGTCCACTGTCATGCAGCACAGCAGTCATGTAACTCCAAGAGGAAACTAGAGATGAGCAGGGAAGAAATCTAGACGAGCTCAGGAATGGAGTAAAATCTTGGCGAGGGTTGTATGGAAAAAGCCTTGCCAGTAGTAAAGTTAGTGTCTCACAGGGTTCAGATGTGATGAATAGTTTTACTGTTATGGTACAGTTTTTGGACAGAATAATACTTGAGTAAAAGGCATAATTGCAGGCAAAAAGTATTTGGCTTGACATTTTTTTGTTGTCGAGCTTAACATATGAGATGTCTGAATTCATAGCCGTTGATTGAGATGTCAACATGTATAGCAACAATAATAGCATTTAAACTTCTACTGAACACATACTCGCATTTTTCTGTACTTTGAAAGTGTGTTGAATTGCTTTTGGCTAGAAAAGCAAAAAGTGGAACATAAAATATTTGAAGCAAAAATAACAGAAAATGCATATAGACTACTATGGCCCTGTTTTAGCCTTCAGTAGCACAGGCGATGGAAGGGTGGTCAGTGGAAATGCTGATGCCATTAGACTGCTAGCACTTGCAGGGTCACAGCCAAAGAAAAGCGAAGCATGAGGATAAATCTCATTATGTTTTGCCACTGTGTTATTACAGTTCACTCTTTGGCTAACAATAAAGTTAAGATTTCCCCTCTTATTTCCTGCACATCCTTTTCCTTAAATAAGCATAGATCAAAACTGCCCATATGCTTCTGGCATTCTCATGCAAAAGTAGGCATGAGGGCTCACAAATAACTGAGAGCTGATTCTGGGACTGGAATGTGTTTGCTTACTGTCTGTGTGGGTGGCAAAGTGTCCATAAATGTTTTAGCACAGTCTAGCTTGCTCTTGGTTTCAGTACAAGATTTACCACGGATCTGTCAGCCCAGCAACGGCATGGAGGATTTCACATGCAAAAGTGAAAAATGCTTTTGGAAATACTTGCTACTTGGCAGTCCAACAGCAAGTTGCTGTTAAATATGACCGGGTTGGGAGGTGGACAACTTGAAACAGAGATCAACACCGGGAGAAGATGTTGGGTGCTACTGGTGGATGTCCTGACAGTGGAATGTGGCAGCTTTTCTCAGTTTTAAAGCTTTGCTGTAGTGAGTGGTAGAACTTCCTTCTCTTGTGATCAACCATATTTGTTTTACAAAGGGTATAATGACAAATTTTTTCTTCTCACAATGTATCTCAAAGAATACTAGACATTTTGTTTGTTTCCATGCTCTGTAGCTCAACTTTGTAAAATGTCCTGACGCTTCAGTGTTGCAGGCTGCTCCTCTCTTGGGTGCTACAGCTGTGAGGCACAGCTGAGCCAGCCAAGCCTGCGTTACACTGGTGGGACAGCTGCTTTAGCTCAGTGTCCATGGCTATAGACCTCCCTGCCTTCGGCGACATCGCACATGGACATCGGTAGATACGTGTGTGTGTGTATTGTGTGTGACATACGGAATATTGAGAGGTAAAGCTTTTGGGAAGGGATATGTCAGTGTCTATAATTGGCAAGAGAGCAAAATGCAGCTAGCCACTGGAAATGCTGTTGAGAATTTCAGCCCCTGCTTTATCTTGGTGCTGCATGTGAGTCCTTACAGAAAAAAATCACAACCTTTTCTGTTTCTGATGTACGATAGAACTTAAATGATTCTTACAGGAACTGTGTGTGTGTACATGCAGGAGATGGTGAGGTCATCTCAAGTCTTCTGTGTAGCAAACCCCTGGGCCTTAGTCACCATTAATTTATCTGTAAAAGATTCTAATGACCTAAAATAGCATTTCTGTAAATAGTGCTATGTTTCAACTTTGTTCCATAACTATGTCTATATGCTGGGACTTGCAGGGTTTCCAGATACCTTCCTTCTCCAATCCTACCAAACTTTTTCTTCAAGTACTACAACAATGAGAAAAAAGCAAATATAAACTTTGAGCTCTTTGTTTGTAAAAAAAGCCATTTGCGGGACAGGAGTGAATCTTTCCCAGCCTGGGTTTCAGGCAGCAGCAGTTTGAACAGGAAGTGCTGTATTTAAGTGGAATATGGCTGAAACATTTTAGAGAGAAATGTATTTTTTTTCTTGTCAGTTTGATGCTGCTCAGAGATCTAGACCAGTGGGTAGAAAGAGTAAGCAAAGGGCACAAAAGATAGTCAAAAGTGCAAGCTAAATATACTTACAGTGCACTTCTCCATGAGTGAAAAATGTCTGCCACAAATTAATATCAGTGGAGGAGTTGGTCAAAACACTTGATTATTTTTTTTTAAATTTCTAAGGAATTCGAGATAATAAGGAATGATCGCAATGAGAAATGACCATTTGTTAATTATAGGCCTATCTTCTGTTAAGAGTTGATGAGACTTAGCACCACCACTGAATTTCAACATCACCCAGATCCATGGATGCAGTACCTGTTTGATGCCATCGCTCTACCTTTTCCTTGTAAACAATCACTTGACATGTAATGGCTTGAAAATACTCATGATTTATTTGTTTGTTTTTCTTCACAGGCTGGAATGGTGTTAAGATGTGGATACTTCTGGTTTGGCTTGTTTCTTGTGCCCACTGCATGCCTTGTTAAAGATGTGGCATGGACAGCGTAAGTACTGAACTGGTCCTCTCGGTGTTATAAGAGTTATTCTGTATGCACATGTTGTCTGGTCCAATATAGTTCTGTAAAGAACTATGAACCCTTTCAGTGAATGCAATATGGTGATAGCTGTTCGGAAGACCTCGGAGCAAAGTGAAATGGGAGTAGTTTCTTACCTGCCAATGCAACCAGCAATGTGAAAGAATGGTTAGTCCTGAATCTGAAGGAGACAGCCTTGCCTGAGTAATGAAGGTGTGTCATTTTAGGATTATTTGTGTTGTATACCCTTTAGTTAAAGGCAAATTTAAATCAGACATCAGAGATTTCCTATTCCTAAAAAGGAGCAAATAATTTGTTCATTTTGACTAAGGTTCGGTAAAAAGTAAAAATGTGGCACTCTAATCCATACCAGAAAGCTCACAGTTCTTTGTCAGCTGCTTTTTAGGTTCTCTTTCAACAGTGGGTTTTCAAGACTTAATTGAGAGAAGAGCAATACTCTGTACTCTGTGCTTGAAGTAATGAAGTCTCGAAGGTTGAAGTCTTAATGATTCCTTCCCTGCCCATAGAGGAGGAACAACCCTTGTGAAATACAAGCCTGTGTAATCCCCTTCTCTTAAAACTCTGTGGTTTCAAAGCATTCAGAAAGGCAAGCGATTTCAAGAACTTTGATTTAAAGGGACTGTCATGGTTTAACCCCAGCTGGCAATTAGGACCATGCAACCACCTGCTCACTTCTCCCCTTCCTCCCCAGAAGGGTAGGGAGAAGAAGGAGAAAAGAAGGGGGGGAAAAAACACCCACAAACCTTGTGGATTGACATAAAGGCAGTTTAATAGAACAATAAGGGAAAAGGAAAATAACAATAATAATAATAATAATGGTAAAACAATATACAAAATAAAGTAATACAAACAAGTCGTTCCCAACCACCTGGTTGTGGATTGCCCAACCTGACCTAAGCAGTGATTGAGGATCCCTGCCCCCCAACCAACCCCTGTTTAGTTACTGAGCATGATGTCTATGTTATGGAATATTCCATTGGCCATTCTATTGTTCTGTCTACGATCCTTCTCAGCTTCTATGGGAAGCTGAACAAGTCCTCGACTAATGTAAAACATCACCTGGCAACAACTAAAACAATATGCATTATCAGCATCGTTCTTGCCGAACTCAAAACACAGCAGCTGCTAGAAAGAAAATTAGCTTTACCCCCAGTGAAACCAGGACAGAGAAGTAACTCACCTTCTCTGCCATTGCAATTTGAAATGTAGAAGTATTGTTTTCATTGAGAATTTCTGGTGTTTTGTTCAGCTTGCTTTTAAGCGTCTTCAGCACCAAAGCTTTCATCCTTTCCCTTAGAAAGCTGTGTTACAACCAAGAAGATTTTATTCCATGGATATGTTAATAACCTTGTGCAAGGAGGACCCAGGACATTCCTACTCTGGGGCAAAAAGGCAGATCCTTGCTGGAGTGAAGGGAGAATATAGGTTAGCTTGTCACTTGTCACAAAGACTCGAAGTGAAAGTATCATAACAGATAACACTTAACTCCAGGAATGAGCTGTCAGTCAGCCAAGGAAGATTCTTAGAATCACAGAATCATTTAGGTGGGAAAAGACCTTTAGGATTGAGTCCAACCATAAACCTAACACTACCAAGTCCACCAATCTTCTTTACAGAGAAGTGGAGGAAATACTGGAAAAAGCAGAAAGTTTCCCAAACACAGGCACATTTCAAACACTGGCTTAAAAGGATAAATCAGGTCATATGCATGCTGAAAATCAATCTTTCTTCCTGAGGGGTTGATAGCACAGCTAAATTAAACTGGTAGCAGGCAAATCTACCAATCAGTAAGCACTACTTAAATGTTTTCCTGTTTTCCTCCTCAGCTTAATTTTCACGAGCTACGCTGCTAAAATTAAAACTAGGTATCAATGTAAAATTTCTGTTCAGGCCAAACTATGATTTAATAGTCTAGCACACTAGAGGGGTTTTGTTACACTCATCAAGTTTCTCCAATTGAAAATTATTTTTAAATTCTAAAGCAGAGGCCAGAATGTTTAAATTTAGATACTTAGCCATATCTGTCACCTGCTTTTTAAAGCTCTCAAAAAAAAAAAAAAAAAAAAAAAAAATCTTAGAATTCATTTTAACGTGACAGGCCCTGCTCCTGTCTCAGGCATTATTTAAAATTTCCTGCTTAGAAGTCAGTGGGACTACTTTTGTGCTTAAAGCTAAAGAGGAGCTGAACTGTTTGCAGCATCAGGGATTGAATACACATTTAGGTGTCCAAGATTACACTTTAGTTTTTGAAATGTTTTTATGATAGTTGAATGTCCCTAAGTTGTCCTCTGTTCTTATCAGGTCTTGGCATAAATGACTCAAAAATTGTAAAACAGGCCAGACCAAGTCAGGCTCATCCTCAGCTATTACTCACTTAAAACTCTGTTACTGACTCAGCCTGTTCTTTAATATTTCTTAGAGAAATCTCAGCAACATAATCCTTTCAGTGGTTCAGACCAAGAATGTACAGAGATTGTGAAGCTCTCAAGACAAACATGTATGATTGATATACTGGATATTTTCCCAACAGACTTTAAACAGGAGGCTCCTATCAACATTAAGCAAAAAATCTGTTCTCCAAGCAGGACTACTTTTTTTTTTTTTTTTTTTTCTTAACCCATCACTGAAAAATTAACACCATTAACATTTTAACTAGGATAAATGAAATGACACAGCTATCAGCACTGCCATATGGAAGGAGTAAAGGTCTGTTTCCTTTCCAAGAGGCCTGCCATTCTAAACTTCAGCCCAAGGCCTCTGGAAATCAGCCGGCAGATTTCCCCAGCAGTGGTTACAGCACATTGCTGTCTGTAATTCAGCAGAATCTGGTTTTGGCCGTAAAATTCCAGCAGCTCTGACTTCTCATGGTCATGGAATTTATCCCTTTCAGTTCCTTTTGGACATGAAGCATATGTCCGCAGAAAGAGCATCCATGTGACCCAAAAGGTACATGCCTAATTTCAGTACAAAATACGCCCAGTAAACCATAAGTTCAGTACAGAGTTTTTGTCTGGAAGAAGGTTACAAAGGATAGGAAAGTGTGTTTCAAATCCATACAAATCTTTGTTTCTAAACTGCTGTGCTGCGTCCGCTATCAAAACTTGTAAAGCTGGAAGCAAAAGCTAGTTTTACATGTTCTCTTTGTTACACAGGCTACAGTTGTCAACACACCTCTTATCTCCCATGGTCTCTGCAGCTCCAGGCTTTTTTATTTACTTTTTTTTTTCCAAGTGAATCAAGGAAACGTGGAAAATTCTCTTTTTAAAGAGAAGGAAGCTTATTATTAATACTTGGCTGCAATACCACATAGTTAATTTTGATCCACTACTCTGAATTCAGTGGCTTGGTTTGGATTTGGTTTTTGCCCTATAAAAGTCCCAGTTGTGCTACCACCGAAATGTTTGGAGCTTTATAAGGTGAGCGCTTCCTCACAGTTGGCACATGTCACTTGAATACATGTCACTGGTGCTGGAAGTCTCAAAATAGCTGAGCCACAAAGCTATGTGGGAATCATAAAACCACAGAGTGCTTTCCAGCAAAATTAGGCAAGAGGGCAAGAATTTATTAATAATTCGTGTCTCGATACTTAGTGTTACAGTGAAAATTTTCCTTTGCCTTCCAATCATTAGCAAAATCTTCATGTACTTTTTTTTGCTGTGGGGGGCTCCACAGTGTAGATAAGAGAGAAGGTATGAGGAGCCTCTTCCCATCCTTGCATGCGCTTGCAGTCTCTGGAGCATGAGACTCCTCAAATGGTGTTGAGGATAATGAGCCAGAGTAGAGGCGGCATCATGTTTGAGAAAAGTTTATGAATGTAACCAGGCTTCTCCCTGGCAGATTCTGGCCTCCCAAACCCCCTAAATATCCTCCTAGGGCACTGAGGTGAAGCTGTGCACTTCCCTGGCTTGGAAAGGGGAGGGCCACCCAAAATACAGAGATAACCCTTAGCCTCTCCTTATGGTCCATGATCTTAATATCCCAGTGTGTGAGGGAAAGGTGAGTTTGTCTTTATGTTATGTGTCAAGTTTCAGCTGAAGAGTAACATCGAACACAAGATCTCATCATTTATTGGGGACTTGTGCAGCTAGGGCCACTTGTAAAGTAGAACATAAAAGCTAAGATCTTCTACCTGTATTTTTGTGTATCAAAAGTTAATAATGTGCTGTTGTGAGGAAAAAAACAATGAAGTATCCAGTCCTGTTGCAAGCAGTCCGTGGAATAGTTGCAGTTGACTTTGACAGGAGCAACCCCAGACTCTGAGGCAATTGTAATGCCATATTTTAATATGCGTTTTTGGAGAAATACATGGATAGGTTAGCTTAGACCCTTTTCATAAATACTTAATTACTGACCCTTCCATGGATGCTCTTGCTTCCAAGTGAAGGAGTGACTCAGTGCATAACAATTACCTGAGAGATTATTGTTGCTTTATGCATACCCAGCCACAGCAGAGCCCATATATTTCATCATTTCACACTACTTACAAAAGGCTTCAGTACCCCACACTTCAGGACAACAGTATTTTTTCCATATTTGAAATATCAGTGCAACACCTCCTTGTGCTGTGCTGCACTAATTGGACTTTGTTGATCAGGCTCTATTCTGTTAAATTTTTAATTCAATATTCACTCTAAGGGAAAAGAGAAGCATCTCTTGTCTCTTATAGTGTATGGCAAGATAAACATGCAACCTTAGGAGAGAATGAAAAACTTGTAGATTTCTGTGTTCTTGTCTGTGGGAAAACTGGTTATGAAGAATTTTAAGTTCCAAACATGCTCAGTCTTCAAGTTTGCAGTTGTAGGTACAGTCTCTTTAAAAGGTTAGAGATGAGTTCACGGTGAAAGTGTCAATGTATTTACTCAAATTAGAGTGAGATATTGAAGTCAACTGTAAAGATTATAAAAATTAATAGCTCAAAGCTTTGTCATTTTAATCACTATAGTTTCCCTTCCTCAAAGAGGAGACCAGTCTAATCATTAGGCTAAGTAGTTGTAGGAACTTGAATCTAATTAATTTCTGTGCAGCTATTGGTAATCTCACATTCTTGAAACATTGTTCTTTGTAAAAATATCCTTGCTACTGATTTCTTCTGTCACAGTACATTGGTGTTCCTTTGCATATCATACACCTTTGGTGGTGTGTATTAATAGAGTGCTTTTCTAAGTACAGCCTAATGCTCTTTACCTCGAGATTTTGCTATGCTTCATCTTTTGTTGTTTTTTTTTCCTCTTAAATGCAGATGTGTTTTGAAAAGTAGTTTTTTAGCTTCTCATTTTGAGACAATTGGGGTCTAATTCAGAAACAAAAAGAGCAGAGGACTTGGATAACTTAGTATTAATATCAAAGCACTGTCATCTAAAATAGTATCAGCAAAGATTTTGTGGTCTTTGTTTCTTATTCCCCCTAGAAGGAGTAATAAGAATCATGCTTTTTAAAAATAAATGCATCTTCATTATATTTTAATTACATATACATCAGTTACTGTTTTTTCTGCTAGAGGGAGTTTGACATTGTTTTACATCATGGGTTAAAGAGGTTAAAGATTGTAGTATCTGCATGTAAGAATTTTATAAAACTTATAAAGAAATTCTTGCCATCTCTAGAGTTGAAGAATATTATTTTAATGCCATGAAGCAAGCAGTGTCTCAGCCGACTTGGCTCCATCTTGTTTTCAGGCTTACTGTGCAGTCATATGCAAATCAATATTATCTCATGGGACACTTGTCCTCCTTTAAGTGACACAAAAGAGGAAGCTGATCAAAAACTGCCCGTTGGAGAAAGATCCCTGCATTTTGTATTGTTGCTTTGTATGCGTCAAGACAGAGGGGACTAGATTCTCTCCTAATATTGATGTAATTTAGGTATAATAACACTGGAGCAGTAGGTGAAACTTGGGGAAAAAAGGCCCAAGTTTCTTCATGAGGGACATTGAGTTCCAAAATTTGGTTGCATGTGTGGTATGTGGATTGTTCTTTGAATCCCCAAGCTGAGAAAATCAGACACAGCCAGTCTTGTTACTGTCACTTTGAAAGTGGGGAGAGAAGTGCCTTTCCAAGTCATGTGAGACTGATAAATGAAAATAAAGGGGCTTGAATAGCAATTATTATCTGGGACTCTCCTCAGGTTTTCAGGGCAGTGCCACGCATAGCTCAAAAGACAGTGGAATCATGTTTTACTGCCATGAATATTCAATGAATCCCAGCTCTTTTGTCTGAAAGCCCGGGTCCTGAGCAGTCCCACGGCAGCGGTGTCAGGTCTCCATAGTCCCATAGCTTTGCTGCTTGGTTAGATTTTGAGTGTTGTGTTGAAGCAGCCGAACTCTGCTGAATTTGAAGTCCTTCTGATTTCTCATTTCTTATGTAATATTTCCCAGGTATTGTGAATCTGAGTTGACGTGCATACAGTATGCCTATTTCCCAAATCATTCAAGGGAAAGGGAAGCCCTGCACTTCTCACCTGAGAGGTAAAATTGGTGCTTTGTAGCAAAACAAATGTTCATGAGGCTTTTTTGTTTTGTTTTTCTGTTTGTCTTTTCCTTGTGGTGCAGGGCCAAGCATACCTACCATAAAACTTTGCTGGAGCAAGTTCAGGAGTTGGAGACGAAGACGAGAGAGCTAGGAAAAGCCATGCTTCGTGACAGTAATGGAAAGAGGTGGGGCAAGTCTATGGTAATGTTCAAAACAGACCTTTACATCTTGTCCTCTTCCCTCCCTGTTTCTCATTTGCCATTCAAATCTGATTCCAGACAGGGTAAGAAGGCTCCTGCCCTGTATTATTCATTTATTATTGTTACTTTTCATGTGTGTCTGTTGCCCCCACTGAAATCAGCTGTTCCAGTTTCATATGTCTTGCGTTATTGCTGTGAGGCTATGTTAGAAACTGCTGCACAGTCTCCTGCTTGGTAACATGTAGTGCTATTACCTGGCCACTGGGCCAGACTGGTTTTGAAAGGACATTGTTGTAAGCCATTAAAAAAAAATTCACTCTGATAACCATGTCAGTGGAGGGAACTGTCTGCGACTCAGGGTATGAAGACACTAGCTAACAGGAGAACTGGCTAATCCAGTGTGCCCTGCAACTTCATTCAGTCTCACCTTAAGAGTTTTTTGTGCTTTTGCTTTTTGCCACTGCAGCTCACGGGCCTCTGCTTTCAGGGTTCTCAGTTTCTCGTTGTGCCTGTCCCTTGTATCCACACCATATGGACTTGAACATATTGCTATTATTGAATCTTTCATTGTAAGGGGAGAGTATGTGTTGTGTGGGAACTTTTGTCTCTTTTGAAAGAAGCTAAAGAAAATCATAGTGAGGCTTTTGCATCCAACAGTTTCATTTACCATCTCAGAATGTGGTTCTGCATCAGCTGGTCAGAAAAGCTCCCCAAGTTCGAAAAGGTTTTAGAACTAACTCTTCTGTTCCTTACACAATATGGCACCACATGACTTGCTAAGAAACTACATGATCATTAAACTGGGTTTTAGCAAACCTTATAAACTAGCAAACTGAGTGGAATGGGGCTCTTAAAAGATTTTGTTCTTCTGGGGCAGGGTCATCCTTTGAGCCTTTGATGTCTATTCTAAGGTAAACTAATTGCCATATTGTAGCTGCTGCTAAGACAAGCGGATAGTGGATTTTTCAACTGAACTTGTGAATTAATAAGCACTATTTTTAGGGAAAATTATCAGGGAGTGAGTTCACCAAGATTACAGGAAACTGAAAAGCTTTAAAAAATGCTTGTATGAACTTTAATGTGTTTATAAGATGTCCTTAGTGACCAGAGTTTGCTTCTCAGAGGCCAAGACAAAGTAAACACAGTGTTATTGATTAAGATCACTTCAAAACACTTGGTATGCTGTTTTTATTTTGAGTTATTTTTCTGCTGTGACTTTTGGGTCCTACAAAACGCAGTTTGTAAATTGTGCTTACTTGCAAAAGTCACAAGCTGCACATCAAATCATTTAAAAAGAAAAAGTAAACTTCACGGTTGACAAAAGCAACCTTCTATGCCACAATTAAAATCAACAAAGATGCCTGAAATAAGACATGTAAATAAAAGAAGGTCTTGTTTTTAGAGGGCTGAGCAGTCACCTCTAAGTCAGTTGGAGCCAAAGCACTTGGTATCACAATCAGGTCAGCCTGCCAGGTGAGAAGGGTGTAACTTGGTGTTGTGAGGAGCTGACTGACAGACGGATTCGATGCCAGGCAAGTGGAATCCAGGCCAGCAGAATGCTGGCTGTTCCTGGGCACCCAGCTCTGGTAGTATGAGCCTCTTGGCTGTTGCTGTGGTTCTTATCCGTGCAGAGGGTGTAAAGTTGCACTGGTGTTGGTTTGTAGTATTTGTATTTTCCTGCCAGTATTTAGTGCCAGTTATTGACAGCCAGAGAGGAGAGTGAGTCAGCTTTCTGCCTGATGAATCCCTGGGTTGCAAAGCAGGTTGACATGCACAATAGTGAGAGAAACAGGGAGCATTTAATCTGTTTATATATGTGTGTGTGTGTCTCCAAGAAGTTAATGGGTTTCTTCTCTGTTTACACTGTCCTGACTTTCTATAAATTTAATGGCCATGTTGTAATTCATTCATACGCTACATGTTTTCATAGGCTTTTATTTTATTGCATTCTCACTGCAAACTCTTTCATCTGCATTCCTCCTCCATATAGCTTCACTTCATTCTCGAAACGCTTGCATGGAGATGATGTAAGGAATCCCTTCTGGCCCTCCTTCCCATTTTCCCTCCCCCCTTCTTTCCATGCATTTGTTTGTTCTCCTTCCTAATTGCTCCCAGATTTTCTGGGTGGTCCATCTGTGAACTAGATAATGGTAGAGTGCCTCTGCCTGCTAGGAGCTGGTGTGCTGTGCTTGTGATGTGGCCTCCTGAGTGCTCTTCAGAGTTGTTCTGTCTTTTATCTCTTTTGTTTGTCTCCTGGCTCTTTCACACCTGCTAGAAATCATGCGCTTGTCCAAAGGGAAGAGTGAGGGTGGGAAAGAGGCAGAGTGGGAACTTTCTGTGGTTACAGCCTCTCTAGTTCATGTTCTTTATTTTTTAAAATTTCCCTTGAAGCCAGTGCAAACGAGTGCTGAGGTGCATGTGCTGCTCTCCCCTCCTGCCTGCAGCCCCATTGCTGGCAATGTGACACTATTCAGGAAGGGCAAGTAACCGGAATCTCCTCATTTCTAATGGAAAGTGGAGAGCTGCATTAAAACTGCATGGGTCCATCCGTTGCCTCCAAGTAACAACGTTAGTTCTTGGTTGGAAGTGTTCCTGAAAACATACCCATTAGGTGTTGGTTTGTTCAGGCAGCTGTGGAAGATAAGCTGGCTGTCATCAGGGTCTATTTTCCTGGCCCACAGAGCAGACGCTATTTTTGTTCAGTGTTTTTCACAAACAAACAACAAAAAAATCACACCCAATTACAGATAAGAGGAGGATTTAGGGAGCTAATTGCTTTTATCATTGCCTAGACCTTAGACAAAAAATGAGTTGCAAGGTCTGGATGTTTAGGATTAATCTGCTAAACAAAAAGCAATTCACAAAGCCCAGAAAGCAGTGGGTGCATCTAGGCTTGAACAATAGGGTGCCAACAGTTTGCTGTGGCTCAGCTGAATTTCTGTAGAATGTGAGCAGGATATCACCTGGGTCCCCCCAGCACTGAAGGAAGGAGTGCTGGGAGATCTGCAGCTGCCACTTGATACCTAAATATGCATATTGTATCTTAAGAGGGTCTTCACCCTGCCAACTATCCTTGCTAGACACATTTTTTCCAGGTTAATAAAAAATGTGTTCAGTAGTGTTAGTTTCATCCTCTGGATCTTAGCCCCTTTGAGCATTTTCTAAAATTGAATTTCCTTGTATTGATCTAAAAAAGCGGGCACGAATTTTTGCCTTTCACATGGCAGGGAGCAAACAGTAAGGCAAGTGGTAGGTATGGAAATGTCTGGTCTGTGGAGGGGAGAGTGTCGGCACCCTGAGCACTACAGCTGGGTCCCAACAGCCTTGCAAATAATGCTATAGAGTGATCATAGAATCATAGAATGGTTAGAGTTGGAAGGGACCTTAAAGATCATCTAGTTCCAACCCCCCTGCCATGGGCAGGGACACCTCACACTAGAGCAGGTTGCTCAAAGCCCCATGGAGCCTGGCCTTAAACACTTCCAGGGATGGGGCATCCACAGCTTCCCTGGGCAACCTGTTCCAGTGCCTCACCACCCGCACAGTAAAGAATTTCCTCCTAATATCTAATCTAAATCTCTCCTTTTCCAATTTATAACCATTACCCCTTGTCCTGTCACTACATCTCCTGACAAAGAGTCCCTCTCCGGCTCTCCTGTAGGCTCCCTTCAGATATTGGAAGGCTGCTATGAGGTCTCCCCAGAGCCTTCTCTTCTCCAGGCTGAACAACCCCAGCTCTCTCAGCCTGTCTTCATAACGGAGGTGCTCCATCCCTTCGTGGCCCTCCGCTGGACCTGCTTGGAGATTATCAAGTGTATTGTTTTGAGCTGTAAAGGGTCATGTTCTCATTTCTCTCTATCTCATCTGGACAGCTAAAAACTTTTTATGGAAGCTGGGATGATCGCAAAATCAGATGATTCCGAGAGCAGGGGATTTTGTCAGGGGAAACAAGTATCTGGAAAACTGGCAACTGCAGAAATAGCTTGCAAAGCGGAGGAGGGAGCGTGCAGTAAGGGGTTGGTGATGGATCCCATGCTGGTGGAAGATGAGTACCTGTGCTCGCCCTCCCCAGCCTGGCACCCAGCGGAGCTGGGCTGGACTCCAGCCCAGCTGCGATGTGAGCAAGCCTTGGTGCGGGAAGGGAGAGAGGCTCCCTGGCACTCTCATGTAACAAAGGGCAGGATTTAACACTAAATTTACATGAATTTGGAGAGGTGAGAGGAGCAGCTCTTGTGCCAAAGCAAACATGGACATGTGGAGACACCTGCCCAGCAGACCTAATCATGTTAACATGCAAGATTTACACAAAGAAAACAAACAGTTTTTCTACAGGTTTGTGTTCAAAAGTGGCATTGAGTTCAGCTGCAGAGACTTTTGTGTCTTTAAATAAGTTTACAACTAAATCTTGGCTCATAAAGGGCCAAATCTTCAAGTCCTCATTCACTTTTCACTCCATCTAACCTCTCATTGAAGTCAGCAGGAGTTCAGGTGGAGTAAACCCTGATTAGGGACCAAAGCAAACTTTACTTTGGAAACCCATGTCACTTATTGCTCCACTGACCAACTAATGGAGAGCAAGCAAAGCTGTGCAGCACCCTCTTTGCGACAGTAGATTTCCTGTTTCAGAGGGTTTCTCTGTCTTGGAATCGCCAGAGAGCTCCCTTTGAAAGTAGCTTTTTCGTTGTTTTTCTGTTCTGTTTTTAATCGGTTGCTGGCTGGGATTAGAAGATTATTTGAAGTTGAAGAATAATGTAGCTTTCAGGATTTACGTACTTTACAAAGAGCTGACGGTTCTGTCTGGACTGCTGCAGAAAAGTTGGGAATAATGTCTTCAAATTATTCAGAAATCTGGGAGGCAGTGTCTTTTCTTTAACAAAAAAAAAGGGCAGTGATAGCAGAACTAGCAAGGTATAGCTACAAGCGACAAGGAATCACTGTAGTGTGCTTTTGCACAGCATTTTTCAGTATGCCTTTTTACTCTTGCTGCTTTCAGATGCCTGCTTCCACCTCTTTCTTTCATCTCCATTTCATAAAACAAATACTGTTTTCCAGTGTACCTAAAACAGAGGGTGGAGAGACTGTGGGGAACTGCTGTCTTCAACAAGGAGACCCACTGGTGGAGATTCTCTTTCATTTCAGTACTTTTCACCAATCTAACTGTATTGCTTTAGTGAAACGCCCATGACCAGCTCTTGCCCTGAGAGTGAGCAGTCTTACTTATTTTAGCCTCGGTTTTATTTGGTGGGTGAGGGCAGATGTCTCTGTCATTTCAGTAGCTGTGTGACCTGGTGGGTAATTGGTGGGCTGACACAGGTACGCGTGGAGACTTACCCACTCCACAGGTTGCTGTGGAGGAGCATGAGGAGAATGTGGGAAACGCGACTCAGGCTTGTGGCTGCGCACGGAGCTGAGAGTGGCAGAGCCCTCAGCCTTGTGCCAGCTGAAGCAGAAACGGTAAAACAAATTTAACTTTCCTCTTGACAAACACACGAATGAGCTGAGGACCCGATCTCATGGTTCCCAAGGAAGAGGAGAGCTTTTTCATTAAGATCAAGAGAAACAAGGCTTGGGCTCATTATATTTCAAAGCACTTTGTCTCTTTATTGATATATGTCAAATTGCATCCACTTGCATAGGGAGACCGTGCCAGCAAGGCCCCTTCACATCAGCAGGTACAATGAATTCTACCTGAAACAAACTGTCTTGTATGTTCAACTGGTTAAATGGCATTGGATGCTTGGAGCCAAAATCTTGTTTCACGAGTGTGTGGACTTCAGCGTATTTACTCAGGATGTGCATGACTGTGATCTGAATCCAGCCCATCCAGTGCAGCTGAGCGTAAAATGAGGTTGAAGAGGGGAGAGGTGTATTTTGGTTTTGAGGTTTCAGAGTCTTTTTATCAATTTTTCCAGATGTTCTTCACACCATTTCTGGGAAGGAAAGGCAAGATTTCTCCACCAGCATACATAACAAAGTGACTGGCATATTTACGATTTTTCCTTGCAACTTTTCTAGTAAAAAGATATTAGACTCCTTTTACTAGCAAAAATCACATAAAATGATATCAGTGTTTTTTTAAAAATTCTTTGATTCCATATGGTAAACATTCATGTATGGTAGGTGGAAAATGCATAATTTTGTTTTATTTTACACTTGTCCCTTTCTCTCTCCCTCCTGTCCCATATCAGTAAGGAATCATCACATTATTTCCTCATTTTAATATGTACTGTTAATTTCTGGCATTTCTAACCCCTGTGTGTGAGGCACTTGAAATTATTAGGTTTGGTTCTGCTCTGAGTTGAGCAGTGGGGAGGCTGTGGGGCAGAGGTGGGAAGGAGCAAGGGGCAGAGAGGCTTTCAGAAGCTGGCCAGAGGGATGAGGGGGAATTGTCATGCTCCCACTGGCACTGGGGACCCAAGAGCCCAGCTGCTAGCGCAAACCAGTTGGAGCTGACATGCCCCTTCTCCGGTGCAATTAATTATTTCACATCGTGATTGTGCCTATCACGTAACATTGAGGGAGATCCAGTGCACAAATAGGGTTAAAACCTGGTGACCTGGAGAAGGATTTAGAGCTGTGATCAAATCTGCTAGCAAAGTCAAAGTTGACGGAGGTACAGTATCAGCACAAAGGCCAAAATGAAGCTGTAAATTGAAAGGAAAGATTAGAAAAAAGAGAACATAACAAGATGAGAGTTAAAACTGATTAAGGGGCCAATCTCTCTGATGCCTAATCCTGAGTTACTGGGTTGGGTACCGGGGATCTCCACAGGGGAGAGAAGAAATCTTCCCTTCAGGCTGCACAGCAGGAGAACTGCTCCATAACAACTGTTCCAGCCTAATGGCTTCAGCAGTCAGCCTTAGCTTCTCCTCTGGCTAACCCCGTCTCAGAAGAGAGGCAGGACAGCCCGCATTCATGCTTCTGATTTGTGGCAAAGAATAAAGTACTAAGTTATGTGTAGCAAGGACAAGAAAACCAAAGTTGTACTAGGTATTAAGTTTATAGTGGACAATTACAAAATACTTAAAAGCTTAAAGTTTGGGTTTTTTTTGCAGATCAACTAAGTATTCTGGGCTTGCTCTGAATTGTATTCAGACATAAATTCATCAGTATTTGTTGTTGCCCTGAGCTGTTCTTTAGCTTTTTTCTCTAAAGAAAAGGAAGAAGAAACATGATAGAGTTCAGAGTTTTTGAACACAGAAGTAATCTTAACTTTAGTCAAAGTATGTAAGTGGACTTTTTTTAAAAAAGAAAGTTAGGGTTTAAGGAAAAAAAAAAAAACCACAAACAAAAAACCCCCACCTTTACATAGAGACCAAGCATGGAAAAATTCAGCCTCCAAGATGACTACTTCTGAAAAAATAAGTGATTAGGAAAAGAATGTTATAATTGCAACTGTATTGCCACCTTATCTGTAGAGGATATGACCAAGCACCCACTAGAGTAAGTGCAAAGTGAGGCACTTACAGACAAGTAGTAAACAGCACTGATACCCAAAGGAGGATAGCTGAAAAGCAGCAGGACATACTTAGCCTTTTCTGCTTGTCAGACATTTAAATTGAGTCAATTCCCACATTTTGGAAAGGCTGAAGGCAAAACTGGGCAGCTTCAGCTTTGTGTTAAGATAGTTGGCTTAGGGACAGCTGACAGTGATGCCCCCTCCCATAATGAAATGCATAAGCACATGCTTAATGTTTGCAGTGCTTGGAAATGGGAAACACTCTAAGCAGAGAGAGGTCTCATCTGTTATTTTCTTAGGGTTGTTGTTTTTCAGACAGGCATGTGATGTTGACTGTCTGCTTTTTTTTGATGGTATTTTTAAAAGGTGCTTGGTAATACTGTCTCCTGTTCAAAGAAGTAGTCTTGGAAAGAAGTTTAGGAATAACAGCCTTGAAAACGAAGGCTAGAATGGATTGTCCAAGTGATTTTAGGACTCAAAGGAGGGATCCTTTTCTCCTTTAGGACATCATTAATGACAAAAGAAAATGTAAATCATCCTTGCTAGTCATCAGAAGGAAAAGCTTTGCCCTGCTTTTAGCCATACAACAAGGACCAACATACAACAAGGACCAACAGAGTGGAGAATTTGGTCCCAGAACTCTACCTGCGGTCTGGGTGCTGCACACAGGGGCTGGCTGAAGCTCAGGATGTGCCTTGGCCTCTGCTGTTGCAGGGTGTTTCTGCCACTGGCACAGGGTGATGTGGCAACATGGGTGGACTTGCAGGCACCTGACATGGGGCCTGCTGCTGCAGGCTGGCTGTGGGTTCTCCTTCATGCTGGGGTCCTGCATCCTAACCTCTGAGATGTGATGGGAAAGGAAAGCTGCTGTTTTGGTCAAGTAGCACATTACCAGGCCAAATCACAACCTGTAACAACAGTGTTTCTCCAGGGCATTGGTGAGGACCTTGGGTTGATGGGGTTTTGTTGATGTGTCTGCAGGCCCAAGAGTTTTCCAGACCATTCCTTACCAGCTATGGTCATATGGGCCCATCTTTGCCCTATCTCCTCAGATGGATCAGCTCAACTGTTTGTGGGTCCATGTTATAAGTGAGCTGAAGGATGTGGGATTCTGTGGGGAGCACTGTCAGGTTCTCCGACCGACTGGTTAGGGCAGGAACCACTTTAGCCATCAGTCACCACAATGGACATCTGTGGAGCTGCTGAAATTGTGTGACACTCTTAACCTTTTCACATCCAGGCGGGATAAACAACTTTCAGCTGTGTGAGCTGAGCCTGGTACCATGTGCTGTAGGCCTGGAGAGCTCACCACTGCATGGCTGCTTTAAGTATGCTCCAAGTTGGTCTTGAAGGGCCACACATCCAGATATGTTTGAGGCTTAACAGACAAACATTTGGCTGGATAATGTCAAATATAATTCATAAAGATGGGAAAGTTCCTTAAATAGTTGCCTCCTATCTAGGGAAAGGGAGTTTCTCCTCTGTGGCTGTGACATGTATTTGGGAAGCAGCTGGAGGGGAGCTGCTGCATTAACAAGGCTTGAAGATCTTATGCCCTGCCATGGTATAATGTCTCCAGCTTCTCTGGAGAGCTGGCTGTTGCTGAACCTTCAGCAAGGACTTGGTACTCCCTAATGCTGGAGTCACCTCTGATAGATAACTTTTTGCACCTCTCAGCCTGCAAGAGGCACAGGCCACACTTCTGTCTTCATCTCCTTGTGGTTTGTGACTGGTGATATTTTGTTCTTCTAGCCATGGTCTAGAGTTTTGTTGATGGCTTGCTGAGTATTTACAGAAAAATTAAAAAGGAGTGTGGATTTGGATGTCTCTATTACAGCTGGATCCTGAGTGATTAAGGAGCAGTATGTGTAGACGCTGACTCTGCAAAGAAAATGCTGATTTTTGTTTTACTGTTTATGTGCCTCAGACACTTCCTTGTGAAATGCTCTGGAGATTTCCTTTGATTACATGGCAGCTTCATTATCAGTAATGCCTGTTTGCCTTTTAAATTAAAAAGACCTCCTACCCTGATTGACCTCATAGTAAAACATTCTTGCAATCCAATGCTAGATAACCAAAAATAACATCTCTCCTTTGTAGACTGAAAGGGAGAAACCAGCAAAAGCCCAGAGTTGCTACTTTTGCTATTCTGTAGGAGGGTGATTCCTCTCTGTGATGTTTTGAAGACCAGGGGATGGAGGTATATTTGCTCACTTAGCCAGTCAGTCTCCAACAGCCCTGGGTTGTTGTGGGTATTTAAGCATATGGAGTTATGCTGAACCCTCAACATTAGTGTGACTTGCATTTGAGATGATTTGCATGCTTTAATTTTGAATTCCTGGTCTGCAAGGATGTTGTTTTTACGTTCTCCTTACGCCAAGTCTCTGTTAGTTGTCATCTCTCTGCCCACTGCCTAACTCTAACTCCCCTCCCTTATGTTAATTCAAGTAATGCACTCGAGTCTGAACTAAAAGAAAAAAAATAAAAGTTAAACCAAGGCTGCAGCTGTGCTGGGGGAGTGCACTCAGCCAGCAGGGTATATCTGAGGAAGACAAATAGTCTTCTCTGGCCAATTACAAAGGTGTGGCCACAGACTCTGCCTGGAAAATGGTTCTTGCTCTTTGTCCACCGGGACCATGATTGACACTGTAAGCCTTTAAGCAGTGTTACGCTCATGAAAGGTGGGAGATGGAACCTCTGAATAAATCGTCAGGAATACCAAATGTGTCCTAGCAGCCAGAGAGGGATCTGCGAGTTCCTTCTGCCAGGTCACACTTGGGGAGAAGTCATAGTGCTCGAACCTCTGGTTCTTCTTTAGAAGAAACATAATGGAGTTTGAGAACCAAGAGACTGAAATGAAAATCAGCAATCTTCTTGTAAATGGTTTGGTAATTAGGATTGATCAAAGCTGAGACATCTGTTAGTTTCAGACCTTTTTTCTTGCTCTTTATATTTTATGTTGATGTAACTTTTGGTGACAGAAACATGTCAGCAAAGAAACAGCAAACTTTTTTATTAGTTACTGTTTGGAAGGTATGGAAGAAATCAATTATTATGTTTTAATTCTAAATTTTAAAAAGGGAGAGAAGAGTATCCTCTTCTCCCCTCAAAATCAAATCCACAGCTAAAGATGCCAGGGACAGAAACTTTCTGATCTCTTACCTTGTGTTTAGCCACATGGATATTTTGCAAAAACTTCTCCCACCCCTCCCTCCCTGCTGTTGCAGGGCGAGGACAATGCGTTGCAAGATGTTTGGTCTAACAGGAGAGGACTGCAGGCCAGCCAGGTGCTCTCAGGCAAGGATGTATTTAACAGAGCTTGTGACAGTGGAAAGAAAGAGGCTGAATGAGGGTTTGTCTGCTGCTTTCATTTGGAAGTGCATGTGGGTAGGAGGGAGGCTGGGGTGTTACGGGCAGAACTTCAGCCTAAGCTTTGGAGGGTTTTCAGTTTTAAACCAAGCTGTGCAATGATTTACCTGTTGCTGAATGTTGCAGCACCACTGTAGGATAGAGGAAACGGTGACCCTGCACCTGCAGGCAATAGTGCTGAGGGGGTTCCTAGCTATTGAGATGACAGGAGAAACAGCTGCATGCTTTCTTGTCCTCTGAGCTTACCCACAGATCATAGAATCGTTCAGGTTGGAAAAGACCCTTGGGATCATGGAGTCCAGCCATCAAGCTGTGTGTGTCTTGCCCTGTGGGCTTGCCCATGGGTGCTGAGTACTCACACTGAAGAGCCATGGCTCTGCCATAGGTTCTTTGCATGTTTTTAAGGCAGAGGGATAGCAGCTGGGATATGTGCTTCTGTGTTTTATTTCTGTCATCTTTAGCAGCCCTGGAAAAGCTTCACTAGAAGCTCAGTTATTCCTTCTAGAAAGTGGAAAAGCAGAAACAAAACCAAATAATTTTATATGTGTCTATCTGACTGAATTCTGATTTATCCAGAAGGGCGGGGAGTTAACACCAATGTCAACTAAGCGTCTTGGCCCATTTGGCGTGGCTGTGCTATCTCCTCTAGTAAATAGTAACAAAACACAAACTCATTTCTTAAGAGTTCTGCTCTTGTAAGAGAAGGGGGGCCCTGAATTTTTTTTT
The DNA here is from genome assembly GCF_964106895.1 of Numenius arquata. Lineage (NCBI taxonomy): Eukaryota > Metazoa > Chordata > Aves > Charadriiformes > Scolopacidae > Numenius > Numenius arquata. The sequence goes on from NC_133576.1 coordinate 119,737,821, forward strand.
TTTTTTTGAAACTGGCTAAACACACTGTGTGTGTTTCCTCAGGGAAGATCCAATTTTAAGAGACACCTGCATCCACTTTAACCTTCCCTTCTTTGTGAGCCCTGCTTTTGCCACCAGCCAATTAGTGGGCTCGGGAGGACATTCTGGGTCAAGCTATAGCAAGTACCGCAAATCCTCATTAACACTAATTAGTGCTCAGTAGGTTAATTGGTGGTGAAGCTCATCTTTTTTTAATTACTTGAACAAATGAGCCAGTGGGACCTTGTGGTCAGCTTTGAATTATTCTGTTTGTTTTGATGCACCTCATTTGAATGTGTAAAGCCAGATGTTTGTTGCCTAGATTTAAGGGCTGTTTGCTTTTGTGAGGGATGAGAAGAAGGGAACACAGAAAAATAAAATTAAGGTCTCTGTTGACACTTTAGAGCAATTCAGATACAAAAATGGAATTTTATTCATGGAATGGGAAATACTGTTATAATAAAATAACATGTTGCCTTTACTTTACCTTTTGATTTGTCATTCACTTACTGAATTCCTGTAATGTTGTTAGTGCAGACTTCCAGACAGAGAGAAATCATCTTGACCCTCTCAGGAAGCCATTGCAAAGGTATTCCTGCCACAAGGTATTTATTATTGATAGTAATTGAATCTGGTTTCAGATGACTTGAGTAATGACTTTTTTTAAATCTGTTTTTTCATAGTAACCCTCCAAATTGGGACACTTTTTATACTTTTTGTTGTAGCTACTATTTGTTTTGTTTAGTTCAAAGCATTTTGTCTGTGTCCTTTGTCCTTCATATAATTACAGATAGATGGTCTGTCTCTCTTACCCTAAGGTCACCAACTAACCAACTTAAACATGTTTCAGTGTCATTTTCCAGGTCACTGACTCCCATAAGAATGTTTGTGTTTGTGATATCTTCCATTCTGACACCATTTTTGAGGTCCTGAGTATGAACATAATGACATCCAATATTCAGAGTATGCTCTCATGATTTCTTATCCTTTTGCCCCAATGCTTCTTAAGATGCCATCCATAGACTCGGTGGGAGGGCTTAGACGCTGGCTCCAAGTCACTGGAAAGCAGAATTAACACTTAAAATCATGGCTATACTCAGGATTGATTTACAAGCAGTATTTCTATGAGCAAGGCCTAACCTGGTGCCTGATGTCATTGTTAGTTTTGCATTAAAGTGTGAGGGAGACTGAGAAGTCTTCACTATCTGTTTGTAGCAGATGAAAGCCTTTTCTGAAAGCACGGACTCGGTATCAGTGCAAACACTTTAGTTAAGAAACCCACTTAACTTTGCTTTTCTTTCCTTTCAGGGCTTGTATTGGAAGATCTAATATCTGTTAATAAATCAAATACTTGCCCTTTTAGAAGAGCTGTGTTGCAATTACATCGATGTGTATTAAGAGCTCATTTTATAGTACTTGACTGGTCTTGACTTGCAGTCTGTTTCGTCATCCCTTGTACTTAAATCACAAATGCTCTGATCCTTCCATGAATTTTTATTTTCTCTGCGTCGATATGATCCAATATCATTTCCCAAATGGGAAAATCAGATGTGACTTTTGAAATTGTTGATTATAATTAACGATATCAAAGATAGTCTAGCTTTGGCTCCCCCAGAGCTATGATGTGTCACTCATGTTCATAAGTCCCTTGACAGCACACCTTCTTCCCCATGTTGCATGTAGAAGCCTGAGGAGGTAACCATTATTGGCCTGTAGCAGATACCATCCCGCACTTAATCTGTTGCTATGTGGTAGACAGGCAGATGACGAATTTGTTCCTTGTGCCTTTTGCTGCAGTGGTTAATTCCATTCTCAGCGTCAGAGTTTTGTGTCGAATGTTGCTTATCTGTCCCTTTAGAAGAAATATTTTTGGTTGGTTTAAGAGTCTTTTTTTTTAAGCCATCTGTCCAAAACCATCCTCCAGTTATCCTACCAAGATGGGAAAGACCCTTACCTGCATGGTGTTCTTTACCTGCAGAAGATGAACAAGTGTTCCACTTCTGTCACTCATAGGACAGCAGCAGATTCAGTGTTTTGCTCCACTTACCAGTCAGTGGACTTACAAGTCACCCGCAATCCTCTGCAATCAGCAGATGTTGCACAACGCAGCATTGCTAATTTGCACGTGCACTTGTAATGGTTCATTCTGCAGGTTGTCAGCTTCATAAGCCTGTTTAAGGTTAGAGAAATCTCATGTCTTGCTTGGTGCCTGCCATCCCCTCACCTGGTGATCCTTTGCAGTACGTGCTTTCTATTATGCTGCCTGCTTTGAGCAGTTGGGCTTTTCTTTGTTTATGTACTTGATTTTCTTGCAGCCAGGCGGTCTTTGGTTTTTTAACTAGTTGGATCATCCAAGATTTTTAGAAGCTTCCATGCTGTAACCCTGGTTTCAGTGGAAACCTGTGATCCCTCCTCTTTGAATGTATGCAGATCTCATGACCCAAGAGCCCTTAGAGATTTTTTGACACTTTTAGCTGTTATCTGTAATTTTGCTTCCAAATCTGTTACGAACTGTTGTATTATATTGAGGGAATACTACTGACTGCAGGCAGGGAAAGCAACCTGGCATATCTGTTGCAGTTGTGATTCTGTGGTGCCAAGGGAAGGCGGGGAAGAGTCCAAGTGTCTGAAAAAAACGCTGACAGTTTGTAAAGATTTTAAGGAGAGGTCCACAGACTGAACAATTTTCTAGTTCAGGCGTCTGAGCTTAGAGACCACAGGAACAAGAGAAGGATTCCTCCCTTTCTTTCATGGACATCTCATTATGCATTGAACAGAGGACTGTGAGTGTGGATATTACCCTAATGGACTATTAAGTGGAATATAAGCCTGCATGGCTGGATTACGTATTATAGGCATCTCAGAGATTCTTTGGTTACGTTCTTGTTTGAAGTTAGAAAACTGCTTCAGTGAAAGGGAGTTGTTTGTTTAAAGCTGTTGTAAGGTTGTTGACAGCAGCAGCTGCGCTTGCTGGGATTTCCATTCCATATACCAAATGTATGTGAATTTGTAATCTAATCCAAGAAAGATATCAACCTTGGCATTCAGATGTGTATCCATGTTCGCAGCATAACCAGTGGAATTACTGCTGGTGAATAAAGATGTGAAAGAACAAGCAGACTGTGAAAGTGGAAGCACGGTGTAAATGTGGTGCAAATGGGATAAAGACACTGCAAGGAGCTGCAGTAGCAGACAGATCCCTTCTATGCAGTGGCTCCATCTCAGTGTTAGGAATAAGGGTGAAATGGAAAAGACCAATCCAGTCACACAGGGACTTTGAAGTAAAATAGACTGAAATATCTTCTTTAAAATAATCTGATATATAACAGTTATTTGAGCAGTGAACACCTACATTATTTTTAAAACACCATTGAACTTAGCAGGACTTGTATACATAATTAAGTGCTTCAAAAGGTCAGGATCTTAGACATCATTTGTTTATTCTGGGCATAAAGTTCTTGATTAAAGGAGTTGCATTTTTAATAAAAATCAGAGCAGAGAGTATCTCTAATGATTTGTGTACATCTATTAAATTGTAAGCATACTGTATTTTTCTCCTTAAGTTTGCATTTTCACTTGCTGTAAATTTGGTAATAATTTTTCAGGCCTTTGACAGGAACTGTGTAAACCAAAGGGCTTTTTAATCAAAACCTGGATAGAAAGTTTTCTTTCCAGTATGGGAGGTGGAAATAAGTATGGTTTTTAGAAGATAGAATTAATTATGGGTCCCACCTTTGGTTGCTTCAGGATGTTTTGCAGGTGTGATAGAAGCCTTTTACCATGTGCTAAGCCACAATGCTTTGCTCCTTCTCTCTAAGGCAGTTTGTGGGTGCCATGATTCATGTACATAATACTGAAGAGGAATCTCCTTTTTAATATTCCATATCACTTGATGTCAGACTTCTGATACAGTTTGTAATAATTTATAGGCATTGGGCATTCAGAAATTGCAATGATGGTAGTATTATGGACAGATTAACTAAATGTGAACTTATACAAAGTAGCCTTAGAAAGGAGGAGTTTCCATTATTAGAGAGTTCTCTTGATAATGTGCAGTTTAAAGAAAGAGAAAAAATTTTTTTCATGCTACAGCTGTTCTTAAATACAGACGAAGTCAAAGCTGCCACGTACTTTAAATACAGTTGACTTTTACGTTGAAATTGTTTGGTTACTCACTGGTATGTTTTTTTTTTTTCTCTCCCTCAGCGTGAACGAACGTGATCATTTGTTAAAAAGGCTCGGCAGGAAAACTCCTCCGAGCCTTTTCCGTGCTCATTCTGTCCAGCAAAGTGTATCACGTAAGTAGCAGATCATGTATGCATGTGTGTTTCACAGCAGTCAGTCCCAGATGAGTGAAGCGAAGGGTGATTATTTTTTAATTAAATTGTAGGTAGAGATAATCTAGCTTGAGCTGCCAAGCAAGACACATACACTTGGAAGTGGAATTAGTGTATTTGGCCCTAGGCGAGTGGAGCTCAAATGTGGATAATTCCCTAGGATCCAATCAACGGGCCCAAATGACAAAATCCCAGTACACAGGTTCTCTAAGTGTAAAATCCTGATAGTCTCAAGAATACTGTAAAATCAAAAACTCTGCAGGATAAAATAAATGTTGTGATAGAGCCTAACTTAAATAGAAATGGTTTCTTTATGAAAAGTCGTATTAGCTGTGGTTAGCTGAGAATACAGGCATGTTTCAGGAATGCCACTTAGGGTTTCTGTGTGTTTCTGATGAGGAAAGCCATTGCATGCAGAGCCGCCTCTCTCCTCTTTGTCCTCTGCTGGGAGAAGAGAGGCAACGTCGTACCTCGCTACTGCTGCAGTTTGGAATAAATTGCATTTCTTGTTGGTGTAGAGGTCATCCATTTATTCATCTTCCTAGAGGAATACGTGACAGGCCTTGATCTGCTGGACCTGACATTTTTTTTGTCAGTGTTAGAAAGGCTTCCGCAGTGTTAAAAATAGTCTTAACAGCTCTGTAGGTCAGATACACAGTGAAGGATGATGCTGTCTCAAGGGACCAGGGAGTCCAGTCAACCCCTTCTAATGGTAAAGCACAGTCTCTCTTGTGATTACACTGATGGTCAAAATACGCTCATCTTACTAAAGAAAATAGCCCCCCAGCGTGCAGTAGTGCTGCGCACAGGGCAAGGGGCAGGCACTCAGAACTTGAGTTTCACGTTGCCATTGCAGTGAGAAGCGATGCCCCGACTGTTTAAGAATCCCAGCGAAGTCAAATCTCATTGCTGGCTGTGTCATCTTCTATAGGAGAAGTGTTGTGGTTCAGGCCATGGAAGCAGGGCTGGGATTTGAGAACCCAAATGCCTGAAGCATGCCTATTTTCCACAGGCAATTTGACTAGAAAGGGGTGGGACAGTGGCGGATCTGCTAGTCTTTGTCCTTCCTAGAGCCATTGCAAGGCCATCACTGTCAAGGGGTGTAGGGTCTTTAGCAATGGATCCCGTTGCTCCTGGGAAACGAGGCCAGTGCACAGAGCAGTCCTGTGGACCATGTGCTCCTGCTGGGATTTAATCCTTTGTGTTAAGGAGCCAGGGATGCTGATGGCAGCAAGGCTTTGGGCTTGCAAACACATTCTTTGAGGAGATTCCAAAGGTGATGATTGGCAGAAGAAATCCATAAAATGCATAAATAAATTAATGTCGAAGTAGTCTGCTGTAGAGACTTACTACAGTGCAGAAAGGAGATACACCAGTGGTGACTAGTCAGACTTGATAGATGCTTTTAGTCTGGTAGAACACATCATCAGGTTGTTAGCAGGTGAAAAGAAAGAAGAATGAGATATCAAAATAAATCCTAATTTGGATAACCAGCTTTCCTATAAATGCAAATGGTAATGTGCTAAATGAGTCAGGCCAGTCAGGCCAGGTTACAATCAGCTGTCTGTTTTTCATATGAAGGTAAATTTTGATTGTGAAGCTGTTAGAATTGAAGGACGCTTTTTATGGCATATCCATGACTCTTTAAAACTTGTCATCTCTTGTCAAATGTTATTTTCCAATGTTGCAGAGCTGCTATATGTACAAGGCCATGTGAAATCCAGGGAACATGTGTGCTGTTTTCACAACTCTAAATTGTACAACTGTTTACTAAATGCTAGAAATCTTCAAAGCAAAGAGTTGATGAATAGGGCAGTAACCTTGACATGCCGGGCCAGTATTTTAAATCACACTACAAGAGCTCTGTTTGAAGTCTTGAACTGTTTGTATGTTTCCACCAGGCTCCAAGTTCCTAGCCTGTGAAGGCCAATTCTTTCAAAAATTGCTTGTGTGATTTCAATTCAGAATCTGACACTTGCTTATGAAGCAGGAAAATGGTTTGTTTAGTTAGAGCTGACAAAGGCTTAAGCAAATCGATTGCCTTGGTCCCAGCAAGGAAGGAAAATGGGATTAAATTTCTTCGCACAGAATGTAAAGATGCAGTACTGGTTTGAGAGTCACTTTATTTTTTGACAACGACTTTCCAAATTTTTGGAGAGGAAACAGTGCTTAAATAGTCTTGTTTCCAATCACATGGAAAGGAGAAAAATCTCATGGGGAGTTTCAGGGCTACTACTGGTGGTCCATGGTGAGAGGAAAAAGGTAACTGAGATAAGTCTGCAGAAGTCCTGTATCAAAAGGCAGAAGCTCACTCTGTTTCCTTATCTCCCTGTTGGTGGGCCGACTCCTCTCCAAATGCATTAGCACAACACAAGACCTTCAGGCAGGTTTCGTGGCTGGGGTGCTCCCATATAGCACCAGGCTCTGCCAGATCCAGCACCCTAAGTAGGGGGCAGAGCCACACAGCCAGTGCCATGTCAGTGCCATACAGGAGTGCCAGCCAGGATTAATCTCTTAAACCCCTTCTCCCAGTAAAGAAGCTGGCTCAGGGTGGCTGCCTTGCAGAGTAGCCCCTGTCCATCTGGAAGGGTATACCCTTAAAGTGTGTAAGAACTTCATGGCTGTTTTTCTTGCTCTAGCTTTGGTTTTGTGTTCCTGAATCACGTAGAGCTGTCAGAAGCATGAAAGAAATCTATCTACTTACTGTACTGTCAAAGATAACGTTCCTTCCTATTGGTAGAACTTCTGGGAAGCTTTATGAAAACTTAAAAAAAAAAAAAAAAAAAAAAAAACCAACAAAAAAAAACCAACCCAAAAACAAACAACCCACCAGCAAAAAACGCCACAACCCAAAAAAACAACCCTAAGTGAAGTTCCTGTTGGATGGCATTGTCATGAGACTTCAGTGGAAGAGTTTTATATGGTTTCGAGCCCCCGTGCTAACGTAAAACTATCTAGGTGGAATCTTGCAGGCAGTGGTGACGATGCTGGCATCCAGGCTTGGTGTAGCTCCTAGTGAAGGTGCCTGGTGAAATTGGAGATTGCCCGTTGCCATCTGCTTTCTAAGGACTCTTAAGAGTGAGCAGGAAATGCCACCAGGTTCCTCTCAGACATGTCTTTGGACCCTTTCCTTTAGTGTGCTGTGGGGCTTACGCTCCAGGGAAGGAGCAATAATGACTCCCAGAAGCTTTCCCTCTCGGACAGTTGGCAATGAGGTTTTCTCCAGGTGAGCTTTCTCCAAGTCTCCATCCAAGTTCATGTTGTTGTTTTTTTTTGCTGTGACTTTGTGGAAGTGGCATCTCCTTTAGACAGACTACGTAGATAGAAAAGATGGTTCTTGACCTCTCTTTTTTTTTTTCCTGCGTGGCTGACCTGTATTACCTGTGCCCCCAGAACCTCACCAGCCGGATAGGAACAGTGGTGCTTCCCACTTGCTCAGGTCCCCTCAGACCTATCTGTCTTTAAGGAAAGTCCCATATCATCCCTCTAGTGCAGTGTCCCTCCTGTAATTCAGAAAACCCCCTGCCAGTGGTTAGTTGTCATTTGTCACAGCATGCTCTTAAAAACAGCTGAATCCCGCTCTCGTTAAGCACTATTCCGGCAGAACTCCCCCTGAAATGCAGAGAGCCATGTCTGAATGAGGATTACTGCACTTGGCCCAGATTTCCTATGCTAGCAAAGCAAATCCCTCTTCCTTTGACAGAATATGGTGATTGCGTAGAGTAAATCTGAGCGCAGAGCGTATGGTTTGCACCTTATTAATCAACGGAGAAAAAGCACCTGTCATCTGAGGTTCATTTCACAGTATGGGGGCTGGCGAATAATAAATAATAATAATGTGTTCATGCTGAGGGCTCTAATCCCACCATTTATTCTCCACTAGCAGACACCTTCTTCCTCTCGCTTTTCTGCTGGTGCATTTTGATTTGAAAAACAACAGGGTAGCTACTTGAGATGCTTTTTAAACTCTATTTCCTCCTATCTTGCATATGTTTAAAATATAATATACATTCTGTATTTTTTCCAAGCTACATATTTGTTAACTGTCAAATAGAGTTGCAAGCTTTTAAAATCAACTTAAAAAAAAAAAAGGAATAACTAGTTTAGAATTGATGCTGTGAAATCTGGCTCCGTTTTCTACGTGCAAATATGGGTAGGTTAGTATCTGGGACAGAAGAGATGGGACCATTTGTCAGGAATTCCTCGTGGGTCGTTTAGAAAACACAGGCATAGTTTATCAGCAGAGAAATGAATAATCTCTGTGGGCATCAGTCAAAGTGTTCAAGATTTAAAGCAGCTCTCACTTTCCCAGGCTAAGTGGAAGGAGGTTGCTGGAGAAGTCAAAGCTGGGTTGGCATTTACTGTTTAATTGGTAAATGTCAACTGTGACATCATAGCAAATCTCCTTAAAATCTGTGTAGAACCAAACGTTTGGCCTGAGAGAGAATTTGGCTGGCCAAGTGATACCCTAACATTGACTTCTATTATGTCAAAGAGATTTTTGGTATCTAAGAATCAATATTTCATAGAATAGATTTATTTAAAAAGAAAAAAGCCTCTTCCAACCCACAAAACTAAAACTTTTTTTTAGTGGATTTGAATCTGGATTTTTCTCCAAAGGCAAATAACATGATGGTAAAAGGCATTTTATACTTTGGACTATACTAAACTGTAATACCACTGCATGTATGAAATAGTGACATGCTACAGAAGGCAGGGTTTCTGCCAGGCCTCCAGTGAGAACTGCCTTCTTGCTGCTTGGGCTAAAAAACCCTGGGACAGGCAGTTCAGGTGTGTCAGAGGAGAGTGCATGGAGTTGGAGGCCTCTAAAATACATCTCTGAAGTGACTAAACTGTACACAGTCCTTCCATGAGCAGATTTTCTGGAATAAAAAGAGCACTCTGGACCCTTTCTGGTCCTAGTCTTGGAAGCTGTTGTATGTGAGTGGGCTGTTGGACTTGTGCAGCGTTGCTGTCTGTGTTCAAGACGTGTGGAGACGATTCCTCTGATCCAGCATTGCACAGAGCAGAACAGTCATTGCAGTGAACAGAAGAAGAGTGTGTTGAATTAGAAACCTAATGGGAGACTAGATTCTCATCTACTAATAGAATATCAAAGCATTAAAAAAAAGCCCCAACAGGATGCTTTTAAAATTCAGTAGGTTGCCTGATAATATCTGGTAGGAGTGAAACCTTAGATTTGATGAGAACGTGAATCTCCTCTTAACAAATGAGCCGACTGACAGATATTCAAAAGTGCTCCTTTCCCCCATTAATGGAAAGTCACTGAGTACAAAGGTCCTTCCTTCTGCGACAGCCGTGAGTGGGCTGGTCCCAGAAAGCCCCACAGAAATGTGCTCCTTCCTTGGGCTGCTGCTGGACAGCCAAACAATGAGGGCCTTGTTCCCAGGGCAGGCTCATAGGTGTGGTTTTTTAAACCGGCATTGGGGGAAAAGTTCAAACTTCCGAGAAGTTCCCTGGTAACGGGCAGATGGAAACTTTCATTGTTTTTGGATGAGGTCTGAAAATAGTGGAAAGGTAGAGCTGCTTGGGGAGTGCGGATGAGACTCGAGCGTTCACAGCATTCTGACTCTGCAAGGCACAGTCAGCTGCCTGAACAGCTTGAGGCTTTAATTTAATTGCCATGTGAATTTTAAAAATGTAATATGAACTCGTCTTCCTGTATAGAGATCAACAGGGAAAGTTTTAAATAAATTGCCAAATATTGAGCTTCAATTAAGTAGGGCAGTGTGCATGGATGGGAGTCACAGCCTTTCCCATATCTACACAAAAAACCTCACATTGCTGGTATTTCAGAATAGATCAAGAAGATGAGGCTGTAAGGATACCACTGGTATTCTTAACCATTGGTCATCTTAGCTTGGATTTTTTTTTGTCCCGTTAAGGTGTTTTCTGCTGGTGTAAGAGTAGTGAACGTGTTCCTTTGATTGTATTTTGCTTTGGCTTTGCAGAGTGCTTGGGCTGCCTGGCTGTTTACAGGCCTGTGCCACCGCTGGAAATAAGCAGGTCATGGGAAGATGCCTGGGGCTGATGGGCTCCACACGCTCATGGGGTCGCTGCTGGGTTTGCAGTAGTTACGGCAGTTGAAGAATCTACTGTGCTGAATGATTTTGCTGGATAAGCAAAAGCCATCTTGATGCAGACCAAATTATGGGGCATGGACTTCAGTCTTTTAGGCCTTTAGCTTATGATATTTGACTAAATTGACTTTTCATTGAGAACTTAGCCAAAAAAAGCTAATACCGTGCTGGCCCTTAGCATGGAGCAAACACACTGGAGCTATTTGTTTAAGTGTGAATTTTCCCTTTTTTAAATGAAGGCATGTTTTGTACATATTTCCTTTGCAGTTATCCAGCATACACATACTTTTTCCAAAAGAGAGTTTGCATTTTGTGAATATATTTTGTGAACCTTCAGCAAGAGGCAGGAAAACCCAACCTGTAGGTGTGTATATATATTGGCATGGAATTGCTCGGGGAAAATAGAATGGGATGCTGGGACGATCAGTCATGTAATCAAATCAAAGTTCATCCAGTCCTGCAGTCACTCCAAGAGGGAGATGTGATGTGAGTTAGTTCTGGATAATGTATTTCTATTTGAATTCCCTCTGTTTACTGGTAAAGATTTCCTACTGTGCCTGTAGTTCAGGTCAGCGAACCTGCTGATAGCAGGCTCTCCTGCGAAGGGAGTGTGCGTTGTGCCAGTGGCTTCAGAGGGGGGATGTTTACCTGCATTCTGTGGGAGAGGAGACAATCTCTGGGTAGTACTTGGGATGTCTTTCCTTATCTGACGCTGTGTCTTCCGACTGGGTAGATCTGGGGCAGGATTTAGAACTCACAAGCTCCTGTTTCCAGAGGTGTCTGGGGAGATGGAGAGTTTCCCATGGAGAGTAAGCCATGGTGCTGTTCTTAGATTCTCCCAGGCAGAGTTCACATCTCCTGACTCTTGCCTACATTCCTACTACAGAGCATTTTCTGGTTCTGTAGAACTTGTGACTTTCCCATTTCTCTATTTTTGTAGCTATGCTAATCTGCCCCTCTTTTTCTTTCTGGTTACCTGTTTTCACCTGAAAACCACCTTTCCTTGGTGTTGCAGAATCTACTGTCCTTTGCTATAGTTTTCCACTCAGAATTTTCAGTAAGGTTGTGTCTGCTTTAAATATTGTTTGGTGTTTCACCACAGGTGCCCATTAGTTAGAATCATAGAACGGTTTGGGTTGGAAGGGACCTTAAAGATCCTCTTATTTCAACCCCTCTGCCATGATTGCCATAGTTGTTGTGACTGTTTTGCCAGTAACATGGTGTTTTGCAGATGATGTCAGAAATGTCACTTGCCTTGTCCACAGTACTTTAAAAGAAATCAGACACATGGTTACTTTCATCTGAGTAATTTCTAGGGAGACTAGAGGATTGTGCTAGCTAACTGAATTAATTTGTGCAAAATAGAGACCTCCAGAAGATGTTTGTTTGCTCTATTCAAGATATGTGTGACCAGCCAAGAGAATCAAGAGTTTCTCGGTGTGATTTGTCAGATGCCACCTGGAAACTTGCACACAAAAAAATCCTGAATGGAGTTAAGACGAAGATGGGACTCAGATCCAGTTGTGGTCTAGACATTTCCATGTTACTCCAGGGAAACTGATGGTATCAAGCAGACTTTGGGGAGTTGAGCCAAAATGCAAATCTCTGCCATTATGGGAGCAAATGTAGTATCCAAATCCCTCTGCATTTTGTTCGTCAGGTTAACTCAGAGGGCAGTGTTGAGTGTGTACACTAACCTGGCCTGGGGAAGGGAGCAGTGTGACAGAGCTGGCAGCCAACATCCTTTCTGTGCCATGTGGTCGAGGTGGTGCACAGCTGTAAATGACACAAGCGCAACGTAGAAATGAAAATTGTTGCAGTCTCAGTCATGTAACTTTAGTGATGCCTAAAACTGTTCCTAAAAACAGGCTGTGCCCTTGAGGTGAACTCCAGTGATTTATTAATTTTTTTTCTTCCTTTGCTTTTTCAGATGGGTATGCATTTTCTCAAGAAGAACACGGTGTTGTTTCCCAGTCGGAAGTTGTTCGATCCTACGATACAACCAAAAGGAGAGCAGAAATAGAATAAATGGTTCTTTACTTGATGGGTGGTGGGAATAATGGGATTTGGATCAATGCATCCACTGTTAACACATTCTTGACTAGGGTTGGCAACAGTAGCCAAAACACCAGAGAACTCATTTCTGTGGCCTTAGCCAACAAGTTTCTGTATTCTCCCTGCAACCCTTGAGTACATATTGTGGGGGGAAATCATTGTTTGAATTCAGTCGCAAAGCTCTGCCTAAAGTTTTGTTTATGTTGTTATGAAGCATTTGACTGTGCTATGTGAGGTGTGAAATTAAAAACAATGTTTTACCACTATTTAAAACATCAGCATAAGGTTGTTCTGAGAGAAAAGTAGAAAATTTATGTTCCGTGCGAAATCAGCCTTTGCTTAATTGGAACGGGGTGCTGACATTTCCTGTTTTGTTACACACAGACCAAGTGCACATGGCTGCATGCAGACCTTACTCCCTCTAATACTCAGTGTTTACTAATTTGGCTGAAATTTTTAACAGACAATTTGGCATAAAGTTGTTGATTGCAACACAGTCTGTAGCTAAAAATGCTTATTTGCCTTCTTATGACAGAATAACACAAGATAGCAATGAATTACTTAGAATATTCCTTGCCCTCTTACAGGATTTATTAAGGCTCTATCTTAGCTTTCTAAAACCCAGTTAATAGCTCACAAAGCCAGGCTGTGGAGGTCGGAGACTTCAGCAGGGCAGTTGTCCTGAGTGCATGACATTGTGCACAAAGATGAACTCAAGTAGGTGCCTCCTGGTAACTCTGCCGATTGTACTTGGACGTGCACTTCAAATGTAGCCTGGGATTTCCCTCCATGATCCTGTTCCCACTTTAACAATAGAACTTAAAACAGTGAGAACTTAAAAGGTACAGTCTTGTCAGATGTTGAGGAAGATGATGTGCATCCATACGGGAAGCTGGTACCGTAACCCTAAGGAAGCATTCCCCTGAGCAGGTAGGATAGAAGGAAAGTTAGGAAGGGTTTACACACGTGTGCGTACACACACCGAGCTGGGTATTTTGAAGAGGAGACCTGCAGTTTGTTTCATTGGCCAAACCAGCCCCTCTTCTAGATCTGATCCATCAACAAGCTTCCAGACACACTTGGACCCATGAGCCCTGGAAGAAATGCTGGCTCCACAGCCTCACTGTGCCAGTAGGACAGGCGTGCTGCTGCATAGATTGGAATTTTGAAAAAAAAGCAAAAACTGGGGCATAAGTTAAAGCTGAAAGAGCTCTTAGAAAGCTTATGCTGTCCTCCAGACAAGTTCTATTAATTTTAGTCGCCAAGCCACGTTTCTGAATAGCATAAAGTAAATACTGCTGTGTTTTAGCCAGGTTTCATGGTTAATGTATATACTACATCTGTGCATTTAAAAACTTGGCGCTGTTTTTTGCCCTATTGACCATCATCCAGAACTTTTTATTGATTTAAATATATCCGAAAGCAATTTGAATATGAATATTTATGTTTAGCAAGGAAAAGGAAAACGCCAACCTGGCCCACTGGCTGCTTCTTCCTGAAGGGTTGTGAGTAAATGCCAGCACTCAAGTGTCACAGTTAATTCCCAGTGCCACCTAGGAGGCTCGGAGTCCCCTACCACGTTAAAAAGCAACTTTTGCTCCTGCAGCGCTAGGCAGCATTGCTCTTGGAGTAGGCTGATGGCACAGAGGGAAAAGTCATCACCTTCCTTCTGCAGTGCTAATGAGACAATTATGCAATAAGGGAAACGTGCAAATAATTTTGCCATAGGCATGAATGTCAAGGGGCCAAGTGGGGGTGTATATATTTTCTGGGAGATGAATTTTGTTTAAAGGCACGAATGCTAGTGGAGAGAATAAATAAGGGGAGGCTAAACCTGATCCCAGGAGCTTTTAAATCTTAATGCTGATCTAACCTGTTAAACACTTTCTTTTATTTAGAAACAAAATCTATTTAGGAAATGTGTGGTGTAAGCCTGTCCTCAAAACTGCTAATTGTTTCTTCCTTTTGTAACAACATAAGGAAAATTAACTTCCCACCGAGACAAAGCGAGATCAGCTTAGTCTTTGTATTCTAAGCCACACACTAAACATTGGTATGTAAACAGTTTGGAGGCTTTTCATGAGGATACTGAAAAGAACCCCTCTGAATAATGAAGAAAGGCAAGTAAGTGTGTTGAGCAGAGAACGGAAAGGATCCTGGAGTCTTTCCTGTTCTTAACTTAGTACAACAAAGTTTTACAGAACATAATGAGAGATGCTGGGGAGGAGCAGCTGTCATCTAATGTGATTTATTTTATTAGTGCAGACTATGGGCTGTATCATTTTGACCTCTCTGTAAATTGAGGTCAGTGTGTGTCACAAACACAAAACCTCCCTAGAGTGAATAGTGGCTTAGATTGAGGTGCGTGTGTTGGATGTCAGCTCAATGGGAATTACACATGGGGTTTGTCACAGGGCTATACAGTATGTGACACTAGGGCTGGTGGGTCAGACTTTATCATCACTGTAAGGCCTTAATCTCTAGCTGAGTTAATCCTGTAGAGCCCACCCAGGTCAAGACCTGGCATTCTTCTTGTTCTTTGGAGTCATTACAGGAATTAATGTATTGTAATACGCTGTAGCCTGGCTGTTGGAGTTGCTTGTCTTGGTGAACAGTGATGAGGTGTGTTCCGGTGGTGCGTTAGCAAAAGGAGAAGGGCAGCTGCTCTGCACCAACAGAGTTCCTTGTTCGTTAAGGCAAACGCATGTAGCAGTAACAGCAAGCTTTGAAAGCGCTGTGTGAAAGTGTTATCAACCAGACAGGGTATCGGAGCAGAAGGAATGGGAGATTTCTGCTTGACTATCCAGACTTAACTACCTAGGGCTGAGCAGAAAAGGTTTTCTTGGGCAGCTCTCTGCACTGACCAAAGTGGGGGGGTGGGGGGGGGTTGAATATTCAGAAGGAAGCAGCAGTTTTCCTGAATTAAACCTAGATGCTCCTTTTTGTTACACCACAGTCGCTGCTTGCATAGAAGCTGCTGTTCCTTTAACGATTGCCTAGTAGCAAATTAAAGCTGGTGAGCGGGAGCCTGAGCTGAGCACTGCTGAGAAGTCTATTGACGTTTTCTGTTCCTTGACAGGGCTTCAGGTCTTGCTGTAGGGAGCTAGCATGGGAAGTCAGTAATAACTTGTCAAGGAGAAATGGTGAATAACCAATAAAAGTATTTGAGTCAAACTAAGCTGCTAATGTATCTCAAAACGTGTGTGGAGTTAACATGAAATGTATGGGCTGTAAATTAAGATAACAGTCAAGCCTCGCTAATCTGCATTTCAGTAGACCACACGCCTCTTTCTGCACACCAAAAATGCTCAGTCTCTTCCCCTGCCTCAGCCAGCAGCTAAGAGCAGATGCTGCAGGGAACTCTCCTGTTACCAAGACTATTTTTACAGCATCTACTGGTGTGTGTTTGCTGGGGGACAGTCAATGCTCATAAATAAGAGAAAGTTCAGGTGGACCAGAGTAAGTGAAACGGAAGGACTATGGCATAATCAGTGGCCACACCGGGTGCAGCTTGGCCCTCTGTGGGCAGCCTCAAGTGCTTGAGAGGTACGTGGTCTTTACAGTGTCCCTGTCCTGCAGGCTTATTTTGCCCTTGAGGGCAAACTCACCAAATCTACTGTTTTGCATTGCCTCCAGTCATCAGTGCAGACTAGTGATGCCCTATTTGCCTTCTCCAGTTTTATAAATAATGACTTGATTTCATTTTTTAAATACTCTGAGGGCTGTACTTTTGCTGTTGTGCGTCACAGCTCAAGGTTGAAGCAGAGCAGCCCTTGAGTGGGTGTTCACCCCTGAGAAGCACTTTGGATTTGTCAGATTTCTCCCAAGTTTTAAGACACTTGAGGGTATTTTACCTTAGTTTTGGATCATCACACAGTATCGATGCCTTAAACTTCAGTAAGTTTGCAGGGAGAGCTCTTCATGTCTTGTTGAGTCTCATGATAAATGGTGTTGATATGAAATACCTGATGGGTTGCAGGACAGTTTGGCTATGACGGTACTGTACCTGATGCATCTGGGTAGCAGTTTGCTTCTGAGAAACGGCACTGACCATGCATGTTCCTCAGTCTCTAGACAGTTGGGCTCCATGTGTCCTATCAGGAAGGACCCTTTTGCTTATCTCTCCCAGAGTCTGTCTGTGCTGCAGCTCTACACCTCCTCAAGGATGCTGAGCACCAAGTGGATTCAGACCCTTCTCCCTACCTTGTACCTGCAGGGTCCCCTGGGCACAGCCCTGGGGCTCTCCCACAAGAAGCTATAAGAGGCACAGCCAAAGTGCCTGTCAAACGGGGAGAGTTTTCAATTGAAGTGTTGTCCCTTGCCATAACTCGTAATTGTCACCGCAGTCAGGGTAGAGAGGCGTGCAAGAGATGAAGACTCGTCAGGTTATGAATCTGATGACTGGACTTGTACATGGCCCATTCCCATCCCACCAGTCAGGCCCTGTGTGAGCAAATGTTTCACCTGGCGAGTGAGTGAACAGGCAGTGACACTTCTCTTCAGCATGTCCCTTATTTGCAGCCACATCACTGTTGCTCAGAACCCCTCTGCGCAGGAGCTGTGTCCCAGATCCCACCCTGAAGGGCAGCTCTCCAGCCAGGCTGAGAGAGGCAGCCCCGAGGAGCTGCCCCCGAGTTTAACTTGGTGACGTTGTTGTCTTTGTATGGTAGACGGTGGCCAGTGGGACTCTCCGAGCAGCAGCAGGGGTAAAACAAGCTGCTGCAAGAGCACAGTCCCTGCTTCTTTGGAAATGACCAGTTAGTGCTGATGAGGTCGGGCCCTTGACATGACCTGAGCTTTCAGATGGATGGCTTCTAGAGCTGATTCTTCCTGGTGCTGAGCTGTAAGCAATTTCTGTTAGAAAAGAGTGAAGCGTGCTTTTATCCATTTTCTGTACCATACATGAAAGACTCAGTGCTTTGTTTGCTGAAACCATACACATTATTTTCTTAGAGGTTTCTCCTCCTGTGTGGCATTGGGACAAGTCTCCTTGGTTTGATTACACAGTTAACACAGCCCTGTTCACATTTTATTTTCACTAGTCTTATGTTATTGTTTACACTGACTTCTCAGAACTGAATAGCTCCAGGAGGGAGAGAGCTCAGATCCTCTTACCTTATCCTCCAGACACCCAAGAGAGCCTCCACTACCCTTCAGTGCTTGCGACCAGAGCTGTGTATCTGGAGAAGACCACAGGACAGGTCAGTACAATAGATGACAACAAAAGAAATCTACGTGGGTGCAGAGAATAACTCTTTCCATACCTTTTCATACGTAGCAGCAAGATTAATGGAGGCTTTGAGCCTTGTTTGCAAATGAAAACCAGAAAGTGCCCTGTGCTGTTCAGTCACACAAGTGAATCCCAAAGGTGATCACTTTTCGGTGACCTGCAGCCTGGCCGGGTTTAGCTGGCCGGGAACGTGCTCTCGGGTGGGCTGTCTGGAGAGCTGAAGGGGCTGGGAAATGAAATAGCTTGGCCAAGACCTCTGCTACTGTTAAAGGCAAGGGAGGGGAAGGATTCCTCGGTCTTCCCTAAAGAGCTGTGATAAAGCTTACTTCTCTGGTTCCTTTCTGCAGCTCTGGGAAGGGAGGGAGAGCACTGAGCCCTGGATTTGGGGAAAGAGAACGTATCCCCCAGAAGCCCCGCTGCTTGGCGTCCCTCGGCTCTAGCAGGTTGTTTTCTGGGTTGTGACAGATGGCTAAACTGTTCACTGGCTGCTGTTTGCCTCATGGACCCACAGGAGTTGAGCACTGAAATTATTTCAGACCTGACAGGGAATCTCTTGCAAAGGAAATTAATGGGACTTCTCCTTGGGTGTTGCTCCTGGCAGGTTCCTGTCCCCCAAGCTGGTGGAAGGGGCTTGTTAATCTGGGGACCTGGGACTTTTTGTGATAGAGTGTGAAGCCAAGGAGTTGTTTAATTTGGATTCATGGCTTGCTCGTTTGTGGTGTGGACAGAAGGTAAAATAGCTGAGTGCTGGTGTTTCTCCAAAGCCTTACTTTAAGTATGAAGAAGGTGAGATGAGTTCTTCGGAAATCTGCCATGAGGGGATCGTTCTCTCTTAGCATCTTTGTAGCTACTAAAGAGAAAGAGAAATGGGTAAATGACAAATTCTGTGTGGGCAAGCCTAGCTCTGGGCAGTCATGCAGAAGTTTAACGATGAAGAAAAGACTAATATATTGCCAAACTGTCACTGTGCATAGCTGGGAGGTCAGCACCCTTGTAATTACGGAGTGATGAAGCCAAGGGAAAAAGCCAACATTAACAGAAAGACGTGATTGTTTTAAATTCTGACCACCTCGCTGGGTGGCTTCCCTGCGAAGATGTTCCAGATGTCGTCTTGGCATAAATTAATCGATTTCCAAACATCTGCAGGGTTTCTTAGAAAACATGGAGTTTAAGAGACAGTTCATACGCTCTCCTTTGCCCTTCTGGTTGATGCTTTGATTGAGGAAGGGAACGCAGGCACTTGCTGTTCTTACTGTCATGAGCTCTTAGACTGGAAAGTTGCTCAAAGTTGTTTTTCAACTATTTTTCTTAAAAAAAAAAAAAAAAAAAAGGCTCCAGATAATATAGAGCAATGAGGCAGCCAAGCCCTCTGGGACTGTGGGCACGTGTGTGTTGGAAGAGTCATCTGACTTGAAAACCTCTCCCTGTTCCCTCCTCCTGCCCCCAAAGTGCAGCCCATTGCGCTGGGAGGTCAAATATTCAGCGGCTTGAGTGACAGGATCTTTAACAGCATCTTTTTCATCAGCGAGCCAAGTCATGTGCCCGCTTGTCTGTCATATCTGTACTCGAATTGCTTAAATATTGTTTCAGATGGGGAGGTTTTAATCTGGATATGCAGAGAGGAGCAGTGCTGTGGGGGGATGTTTAATTGGCTCCCAGCAGAGCAGCGGTGGTGTGTGGGTTTTTTCCTCTAGAAGTGTTACCATTTTCACGTCCTATTAATGTCCTCTGGTAGTTTAAATACAGCATCACATTACGGTGGAGTTTGTTTCCCTCCCAGACTGAATACAAATGAAGGTCATTTACTTGTATTTTTAGAAGGTTCGGAAAACTTAGCAAATTTGTAGCTTTGAACAGCATCGTTGACTGTTGTATGTCTGCACAAAAATATTTCCAATAAACCTTTTATTAAAGCAATCCAATGGACCGTGGCTTGTTTGTTTTATTCCCCCCACAAGTTTTGCAGCAAGAGTTCAATGTTAAATGCGTTTGAGATTTGGCCTGCAAAGCTGGTGAGTGGAATATTATTTTTTTTCATGAACTTCTGGGTATGTTTTAAGGACCTGCTTCTGTTAGTGCCCAAGGACAAGGCTTGGGTTCCTTTAGTGGGTCTCAAATCAGGCCCCAAACACAAGACTGGCATGGCAAAGTAATAGTACTGGTGAGCTTACAGCAGGTACCTCATGTTTGAATGGTGTCTCTAGGGGGGGGAACCCATCTTTTTATATAAACTAGATGGGCAGATATTCTCCTACAAATGATACACTTGATCTCACCAAGGCTTCACCAAAATAAACCTTGGAAATTGCTTGTCCCAGCTAAGTCACGTAGACGCAGCAGGGAAAAACGAAGCCCTAAAATCTCCTTTACTCCCTTCTGGCAGCTAAATTTGCAGGAGGCTTTTTTAATAGTGGGCTGAGCCTGCAGACCCTTGTGTTAGCAGGGGGAGAGTGGTCTGATGGTCCACCAAGATGTGAGGTGATGCAAGACCACAAGAGATGCCTTTCTCCAAACCATCCTGAGGGTAGGGCCAGGCTCTCTCCTGCCTGATCAGGGGTATCACGTCCGCTCTCTGCTGATGGTGCTCGGCTGACTCTGCCCGGCTCTCACCCGTTGCCTTGCCTGGAGAAGTACTTCTCAAGCTCCACTTGCCTCAAGCAACGCCGATAGCGTGAGGCACCACACAAAGGCTCTCATGTCCCCAGTAGCCCTGCATCCATATGCTCCGGGGGACACATGCTGTGATCCTCTCTGCCACAATGTGTTCTTCCCGTTTAATGAATATCTTTTTCATAGTGAGCTGAGAGCTACCTTGTCCCTCGCGCTGGGGAGCTGGGGCTGGCACAACGGAGAGCCTGGGCGCCGAGATCTCAGGGCGCAGATGATTCCAGGCAACAGCAGCATCACCCTTCCTGAAGAGAACTATCATTTATGCACCCAGCTGGGGGGGATAATCAAGTCACAGCTGAAGTTAAATTTGCAGAAAAAAATTTACCTTAATTTTTGGTGACCATGGGGAACACGCAGTATAAGATCCCTGTAGAAAGTAAAAAAGGTGTATGAGCTTTAACAAAGAGATCTTTTGGTCCAAATGTTATTAGATACTGGAATTAAACAGACTTTATCAGGAACAAAATGCATATTTATGTATAGTCTGGCTAAACCTCTTCCTCCTTAGGGTGCTATGACTGTATGAAGGTTTTTTTTTTCCTTACAGATTGCCGGCAGAACCCCTTTTAAGAGCATGGAGAGACTTTTTTAAAACAACAAATTACTTCTGGATTTTTTAAATTAGGAAACAAAAAGGAGGTGTAAGCCAAACTTCCCCTCTTCCCTTTACGAGTCACTGCTTGAGCACATTTCAGAATGCTTTTATCCCAGAAGCCAGACCTAGTACCTGCTTTTCCTTTGCAGAGGAATAAAAAAGCCAGCGATGAACTCCTGGTGTATCCCTGTGGTGCTGCGGTAAATGCCTGCTCCTTCCCTGGGCCTCCGTAGCGGAGTCCAGCCCGCAAGCGTGAGGCAGCGGGAACTTTGCTGTGTGTAAAAGCTGCTCACACATCTGGGCAATCAATTATGCCAAAGTAAAATTGATGATAAACCTGAATAAGCTTTATTTGGTTGGCGGCGGGAGAGCTCACCGCTTAGCCGGCTGCTCCCTGCGCTGTCGTCTCGTGCGCAGCGCGCTAAGAGGGAAATGGTTCTCAGAATTGTTAAATATAATGGATTGCTGCTTAAACCCCTTATTAGATATATTAGTTGACTAATCACCTCAGAGACTTTCCCTCTAACAGTTTGACAGGCAAGGCTGTGAGAGTGGCTAGTGCTCAGGTCCCAGAGCCAAATATTTGCTGGAGCAGCTGTTAAGTGCGTTGCCGGCAGTCTTTGGTGCCTCATACCAGACCAAAGGAGAATCAAAGTCCCTAAACCCATAGATTAATTTCAAGTCTGAAATGGGAGCATTAAAAAATAAAAGTGTAACTGAGAAAGGTCTGGTTGAGGAATGTTAAGCAAGAAGATTTCAGAAACATAATCCCTTTCTGGGAGCGCCCAGCCACCTCCACCAGCTCTCCTCCAGCACAGCCCCCAGCCTCTTGGTGTGCTGCGGGTCCTCAGAAACTTGGAAGGGGCAAGAAATATGGGGCTGCAGAGAAATGAGGCTTGAAACATCACTGAAAGCCGCTGATGGTTCTCGGCTACCCATGCTGAGGAGGGAGCTCTAGGGCAGAGGGTGAGTGGCCTGTGTCCAGGGTGGGGGAATGGTGAACCATGCTGGTGAGACCTTGCTGTGGTGGCCCCCCTCAGCCAGGACATATGCCATGAGGAAGCTTGGTTGGAGGGAGCTCATGTTGTATTTTTGATGCCATACTGACCTGATGGACAGTGGGATGATGGTGGAGGAGGTGGTCCTGGTTGCCCTCAGCATTTCCCATGCTATTATTAGGTGCTGTCCCTGAGGATGTCATGTTGTTGGAGTGGTGGGGACACCGAGCTTGCTGGGTCACATGAAGCAGGCCCTTGAGTGATGAAGCTGCAAGCTTTCAATGTGTTTTGGCACGTAAATCCTGCAGTGAAGCGTCCAGGAGCCTCAGCAGTCACACCACCTTGCATCTGATGGCTTGGCTGGCACTGACCTACAGCCTGGTCACAGACATCCAGCACAGTTGTCGCAGTAAAACAAACAAGACTGGCTTGTTGGTCTTGACAGATGTCGTGGAGCTGGTGGTACTTGCTGGTAACCACTACAGGCAGCAGGAGCATCTCCAAGTCCCTCAGGAGAAAGAAAACTGGAAGAAAGAGGCTGTGGGTTGGGTTTGTATGATGTGCTGGTTTTGTAACTGTGGTGGCCCGTCCCCCCCTTCCTTTCTCCATGTTGTGGCAGGACGTGCCCATGAGGATGCCAAAACAGGCTTTTGTCTAGAATAAAAGGTAATGTGCTCCTGGTGTCAGTTCATTTGGATGTGCCTGGTATCAGAGCTTGACCTGCGTACCTGTATCATACATGTTAATTAAATCCTGCATAATGACTGTGTGTATACTCACCTGCACATAGTGAAGGTGGCATTTTAGCTTTTAAACTGAGAGCCTGATTCTGACTGCACAGTAGGTCTACAGCGGTTGCTTTTAGTTTGCATCAGTGTAAACTGAGAATCACTTTTTCCCCATGATGAGACATCTAGACTCACACGCAGACTGTCTGGTGTGTGAAGTCAATGGGATTCTTTCTCTCAAAAGCAAATATTGAGGGAATTAATAGCTGCATAAGCCAATATTTACTGTTCAGGTAATAAATCACAACGGAGACTGCACAACATGCCGGTGTCCTCATCTTGGAGGAGTGGTGTCCTGGAATGGCTCAGGCTTGCCCTGGTGTGAGTGGCCAGAGGGCTATCGAGCTCTGGGAAGTCTGTGGCCCAGCTAAGCTCGGCTCTGTGCCCGGCAGCTTCAAAAGCTCTGCCAGCCTGTCCCCATCAGCTTTCAAAGTGCTTTCCAAACCTGAGTGAAGGAAGTTGCTCAATATCTTGGAAGGGAGATAGGTAAGTAGTTTTATTTTATTGCTGTGTTTTAGCAGGGACTGGTGCAATAGGACAAGGGATAATGGTTTTAAACTAAAAGAGGGAGGATTTAAACCAGATATAAAAGGAAGACATTTTTTTTGATGAGGGTGGTGAAACACTGGCTCAGGTTGCCCAGAGAGGTTGTGGATCCCCCATCCCTGGAAACATTCAAGGTCAGGTTGGACGAGGCTCTGAGCAACTTGGTCTAGTTGAAGATGTCCCTGCTTATTGCAGGGGGGGGTTGGACTAGATGACCTTTAAAGGTCCCTTCCAACCCAAACCATTCTATGATTACTGCTGTCTGACATGACACGATGTTCACTTGCCCCATCTTAATAGCATTGATAGGAGCCAAAGTGGTGCCTTCCTACTCTTTTGGTTTTGTTTTCAAGTTACCCTACAAAGACAAATCAGTTTGGGCCGTGCCCTGAGCTGCTTCAGCACTAAACACAAGGAAGGCTTGATGGAAAGCAACTCATTTTTTGAATTAAATGACATTTCTCGGCTTGAAATATTGTTTGCCATGATTTGGCTGGAGGTTTTCTAAAGAACTGATAACAGCAAAAAGGGGATTGCTTACCTGAAATTGAAGAATTACCATGTTTAGGAGAAAAGATGTTATTTCTACTCTTCCTTGAATATTTGAATTCTACTTTTGTTATTATAAGCCTACTAAGTGGGTGAAGAGAGCCTGTGATGACAGAAGATTCTGTTTTCAAAGTTCAAGGTGAGGAAACGATGTCTGTCCTTGGTGAGCTGCATGTACCCACCTGCATGGCTTCATCTCATCAGAAATAACCAGCAAAATTGATAAATATTAAGAAAAAGTGAATTAATCTTCTTTTGCCAAAGCCAGCAGCCGGTACAATGCAGGAGGCACTTGCAATCTGAGAGCTGTGATTCACATTACACTCCAGAGAGGTTTCTCTCCCTTCTTCTACTGAACATTAGGGAGTAAGTGGATACTCAGCCTCTGGCACACCAGCAGCTTCTCAGCCGTGCCTGGTTAAATGTTTGCCGCCTTGCTCCCAGTATTTGGAAAACCAGGAAGGTGTCACCTCTGTTAAATGGGCACACAGTCTCCTAATGATGCTGTGCCTCCACTCACTAACCAGCTGCCCCCATCTAGCGCAGCTTCCCCCACGAGAGGTCTGGCTCAGCAGTCCCCACAGCACAATGCTCAGCTCCCTATGGGGTGCAGGGCTGGCTTGGGGACAAGCAAGAGATGGAGAAGACACAAGGCCATGAGAAAACATTGTGACTAAGCAGCGTGGAGGAGCTGGAGAAGGTGAGAGCTGCAGGGTCATGAGCAAGGTGAAAAAAGGCTGGGGGTCAGCCTGCTGAGATTTTCCAGATGTAAAGAACAAATTAAGCCAAACAAATAGGACAGCATTCATGTGGGCAAATTACAAGACCAGTAAATGTTGGGATGGGAAGGGGTGTCTCTGCAGCCTGGAGAGAGAGGCCAGCCCTGTGCCAGGCTGTAGTGCCTCCCCATAGGCCAGCTGCACCCAGGGCTGGGTCCAGCCCAGGAGGTGGGAGTGCTGGCCCACCCTGGGGCACCGAGGGTGTGCACCCATGCCAACCTCACCTCCAGGGCTTGCCACAGATGGGCCAATGCTGATAGCATTTGGCTGGTGCAAAGCAGCCATGCTGTGGTGTTGGTTCATGTGAGAACTTCCCACGAGTGATGCCTACACGGGTATTTTTTGCCACGTGGGCCAGCGTGGTGGGCAGCTCCCCACCGCTGAGGCACAGGAGGCTGTTACAGCACCAGTGACCGGTGTTATTCAGGTTGCACAGAAATGCTGTCACAGGGATTAAATGCTCTGCTACAGAACAGGGGACACTGTGAACCCACAGGGACGGCAGGATCCCGCTGAACTGGCTCCATTCTGTGCGGATGGGGAAGGAGAGAAAGGATTCACAGGCTTAAGTGACTTGTTCAGTCCATTTGCAAGTGATCCTGGGCAGGAAAGTGTTGCAAACCTCACTGAGGACGGAGAAATAATACAAAGGGACCTACAGAGAAGGAAGAAATATGAGCAGGAAGCAATAAAATGAGATTCAGCTTGGAAAAATATGAGGGAATACATGTGGGGAATAATATTTAGTAACAACTTCAGTGGGAGGAAAAGAACGGGAAAGCAGAAAATCTAGAGGGGAAAGAAGAGCTCCATCAAGACTGAAAGCGAACAGCAGATTAGGCATTTTGAAAGGGAGGTGCTGAGGTTAATGTGCTGAGCTGGGACCCAAACCCCAGCTCACTCTCCTGTGCTGTTATGGGCTGCGTTTAAGCAACAGCCTCTAATTGCACCAAGTTCCACTTTCCCCTAATAAACGTGGAGATGGCTGGTGACAGCTGTACGGGGGCACAAAAACCTCCTGCTAATGGGGAGGCTTTGTCCTCTGATCATGCCTGGCTGAGGGGCAAGACATTTCAAAGTGTGTGTTGTGAGGGGGGGGCGTGGGGTGGGGTGGTCATGTCACTGGCAATGGTTGGTGCTGATCTCCTCCATGGCCCAGTGTTTTGGGAACTGTGGGTCAGCTGGACACACCCCCCCCCCCCCCCCCCCCCCCCCCCCCCCATCTTGCTCCAAGCTGGTGGGATTGGGTACAGCTGCCTTGGGGATACCAACACCATGCTGGTGTGTGCGCTACGGGCAAACCAGCACCAACCCAGCCTGTATACCTCTTCCTGGCTTCCTCCCCCCCATCGTTGCTGCTTACCGTGCACAGCATCCCTGGCACGGCACAGGACCGAACACTTCAGCACCTTAAGCCAGTACCAACATATTAAGAAACAGGCAGCAGAAGAGTACACCGTACACTTTAAAGTGCAAGTGATTGAGAACATAAATTTAAGGGGTGTAAAAGAGCAGGGGAAAAATAGAGGAATTGTTTAGGGCAGTCTGGAAAGATGGGACTGAGTCATGGGATGAAATCAAGCAAGCAGAAAGGCGTATGGCCTCTCAGGGCAGGTTTCCTGAGCCGTGAGTCATCCTGCACTGAGCTGTAGGAGCTGCGGTGGAGACCCCCATGGGAAGCACTGGGCCAGGGCTGCAGGGTGGGCGCAGTGACTGCAGGAGCGGTTCCATTGCTTCTTACAGCCATATAAGGCTAAAAATGTATTTACGGGCCATGCAGCAGGTTTAGAAATGTGGCTGCAATTTTTTTTTTTTAGTCCTTGGATTTTTAGGTTCTTGCGTTATAAAGAAAAGGGGAAGACCAGCTCTCCTAGGGAACAGACGGACATTCGTTGGCAGGACCTGAGAGCCACTGTGCCTGTCCTGGTCCCTGGTCCCAGCCCGTCCCTGGCTGCCATGGGGCAATGCCACGCAGCCGCACTGCACCAGGGTCTCCCATTACTGTATTGCACGTGGGACTATTCCTTCTGAGTTACAACTATCTAGACCTTGGTCTCAACTAGCACTGTAGCCTATAAAAAAATAAATGCAGCTTTCCTAAGCCCCACATGTGCTTGCTCAGTGTTTATCAGCAAAAGTTTCCACATGCTCTTTCCCCAGGCCATCCATAGTCACCATGCGCAGCAGGAAAAACCTCACCCCTCTCCAACAAGGGAAAAAAACCCAAACACCAAACTCCAACTACAAACAAACATATAAAAATATGAGAAAAAACGTTTTGACACGAACTATTGGCCTCTCCTGTTCCTCACCTCAACCCATCTGCTCTAAGCCATGGCTGACCCCCCTCCTTCCCTGCCAGCTTTCTGCTTCCTGCCCTGCTCCTTCACCTCCCCCTGGGCAGCAGGAAGCTGTGGCATTTTGAGACGTGCTACGTACAGACTGACCAGGGCTACATTTTTTTTTTTCCAGACTGAGCTTTCCTATTTATTGGAGTCATCAACATGCAGCTCCGACAAGGCCCAGTTTCCAATCCATGCCCTTTCTGCTCCCCCAGCCGCCCGCCTCCTCGGCCTCGCAGCATCAGCAGCGCCGGTGCCAGCATCCCCAGTAGCAGGAGGGAGCAAACACTGGGACAGTGAAGTGGCCTCATCCCAGACCGAGTTATGCCCCGAGCACGGCAGGGGTTTGGGTTTTGTCTCACTTAGGAGGATGGAGTTTGCACAAGAGAAGGGTCCCTGTGCAGAAGGAGGGGGGAACAGCCCGACCACTTTAGTCGGTTACACACTCGAAATGCTCAGCTGGTAATTGTGAACCCAACCGAACCCCAAATCCTCTGAAAACACCGTTTGCTGCAGAGTATTTGGTGTTATTTGGAAAGGGGGAGCCTGATGGTGCCATGGGCTCAGCCCATCCTGCTCCCCAGCCATCCTTGTGGCCACTGGGACACGAGGGGTCCCCCGGCTCAGCTGAAGCGCTGATGTCCTCCCCCTGCTCCCCTTCCCTCCAAACAAGCCCCCTCAGATATACTCCACTGGGGCACAGCCTTCAGCCACATAAATCCCTGGTTTTACTGTTGTCCCACAAAAACACAGGCAAAAATCCTAACTGTTTTTTTGCCAGGGTCTGGAGAACTGAGCTGGTCTGATGTGCTCTCGTGGACAGAGAAAAGTAAAGTAGTAACTGAAAGGAGAAAAAAAAAAACAACCCCCAATACAACAAAGCAAACAAAACCAGTCACACCATAAAGTATTTATTAAGAAACAAAGGGGGCTTTTTTTCATTTGTAAGAAACACTTTAAAGCAAGTGCCCTTTCAGAGATTTAAAAGCTATATCAAATGGTAACATTGGTTTTACATTATTGTACATGACATTAAAAAAAACCACCACATCTCACAAACTTCCTTTTATTACAACTTAGGTTTCTCCGCCTTCAGTTGTAAATTAATTTCTACAGACTTAAATTTAACTTATTCTTTTTTTTTTTTTTTAAACAAGTAAACAATATACAGAGAGATTCACCTGAATTTCATAGGTCAGAGGAGGTGTCCTTGCCAGAGCATGTGCAAGGCAGGCAGTGTGCGCTGGCGGGGGTAAGAGCTGACTTGGGTCACAGTTGGGAACACACGGATGGGCCTGTCATCCGGCCACGCTGTGACAGGCCAGGTCTCACCTGGGGCCAAGCACCTCCAGCTCCCGCTGAAGCCACCAGCAGCTGAAGGCACCCGAGCCCCCCCACACCTGATGCCAACTCAGCTTTGGAAGGTCAGCATGACCAAGCTGCAACGTGGGCAGGCAGAAACCTAAATCCCCACGAGACCCGAGTGCACCTCGGGTCCTTCAGAAGCCTGGCAGCACCCAGCTCTGCTGCACCCACTGCCTTCGGAGATCCACGGAGCCGTGTGGGCCGAGCAGAGCAGTCACCCAACGCCTCCAGCAGCCGGTCGCTGCCTCACCGAAGCCACCCAGCCTGGCTGGGGGGAGCCGGGTCCCCTAAACCAAACTTTCTGTCCGGGTCCTACACGCTGAAGGGGCGATGATCGCAGCCAGGAATGGCAGGTCTGGGATAAATTACCTATTCATTTTCCCGTGTCAGTGGTCAGACGGTTGCCGCCCGCTGCAGACTGCCTGCGTGTGGCACGTTTCCGAGTAAACCATTGGATTTGGCAATGCTTCCGCACCCAGGCGGGATTTAAAAACAGAGGTACAAAAAAAATAGTAGTATCACAGTTATTGCTACATACTGATACAGTATCAGACAATAAGAAACCTTTTATCAGCTCTGGTCTGGTTGCACTAATTGCCGGGTCTGGTATATGCCCTCGGCCCTCTGTTGCCGTGTTCCGGCTGAAGAACAAATGGATGGAAATGCAGAGACTACTTTTTTCTTTTTTTAGGAGACAAAAACCAGCCTTAAATAGTTTGTTGCATCTGGGATGCTAGATTACAATTAGCACGGTCTGATTATTCCCAGCACGCTGCTGCCTCTTCAACCTGGAGAGGTATTTTTTCCCCCAGATGAAGCAAAGCAAGACAGAGACAGCAGCTCCAGCGCAAAGTGCCCTCCCCCCACCGCAGCATCCTGCCTCCTCCCTGACCCCCGCAGCATCACAGGGAGCCACAAGCACCTTCATCCTTTGCTTGGGCCTTTTACCTTGCTTTTAAATACAGCCGTGCCTTCCTACTCCTCTGCCCCACGCAGAAAGAAGAAAAGGGGATGGGTTTCAAACCCCCTCCGTGCCCAGGTTGGGGTGGCTTTGTGTGACCCCCAAGGGGAGCAGGGCCGGGGACCCGGAGTGGGCTGATGGGGGGATAAAGCCTGTTTTTCTACAAAATTCCGTTTTAATTTTTTTGCCTCGATCGCAAGCAGGGCCCAGGGCTGACAACTTTGTGCACATTCACACGGGTTTACTGTTTCATGGGAAGTGAGGTTAAATCAGGCGTGTTTGGAGTCACAGTACGGCCTCTCTCTGGAAATGCAGCTTCAGCTGCACCGAAAGCTTTGCTGAGCGCCAGGAACAGCGAGCACCCCGTACCCTGTTTTTTAATAAAAAGTTCACAAAGATAAACAAAGTCTGTGCAAACCACTACTGGGTCCTGATCTTGAGGCAAAACCAAATCAAGAAGGGTTTCAAGTGCACTGGAAGGAAGAGCCGAATAACTCACACTCCTCTAATTCCTACATAAATACCAGGGACAAGGAAAACTGGTCTTTGCAAGACTCAGCCTTTCGTGGCATTTCACCCCGAAGCAGGGGTGCATAAGAAGCCATGGGGGCTGGTACCAGCACCCGGCCCGCAGGGATTGCACTGTTCGGCTCTCGGTTGTGATTGTCTGTAAAGCAACAGGAAACGTCATTAAGGAGCTGGTAGAGGAGAAAAGAGGTTTCTTAAGTACTGCGGTCTTGTACAGTGTAACAAAACTCTTTCTACAAATTAATTAGGCAAATACTTCTGACCATGTCATACCTGAAGGGCACTTAATGGCTCCGGCATTTATCTCGCAAGTACAGTGATCTGAAATGCATTTGCATTTTCAGCATAATCCTTCCCCGCTGCAAATCATGCACTGGAATGAGAGCGTATCTGGCAACGTTAATTCAGAGATATCATCCTACAGTTTCTGGCAACGGACCCCGATGAAAATAAATGGTTTATAAACACTGTCTGACATGCACGAGCCTTTCAAAATTATTTACAAGTGACGTCCTGGGAGCTTCATTCCAAGGAAGTATTTCTCCTCCGTTCAGTTTAGATATTAAAATCTGTCGGGTGGGGAGGGGGAGGAAGGTGTCAGCGCTACACAGTCACAGCCGGGTACATCTTCTGTTCGCTGTTGGTGTGCGGGTAGGGAGACTGGATCTGCCTGTAGCCACTTTGCAAACCGTCAAGGAAGGGGGGCACCGTGGTGAGGGGCATGGAGTCGTGCTGCACGGCGTAGCCCACGTACTGGGGGTGCAGGTACTGCCCCTGGTGGGGCACGATCTGGGTAGCCTGCTGGCAGTTCAGCACTGAGAAGTTCGTCGGCATGTTGACGTAGACGTTATTCATGGTCCCTTCTGGCAAACAGCAGTTGGTTTGGGACCTGGTCGGGGGGGCTCTGGCCCCCGAGTTGGCACTGGAGCTGGAGCTGGCAGCGGTGCTCGACTGGCGGGAAGAGGAGCCCCGGGAAGTGCTGGCACTTGGGATCATGGGGATAGTCTCCATCAGGCGAGTGCCCCCAGGGGCTCGGCTCTGCTGGGGCTCCTGCTTTGGCCGCAGGCATCTGCAGCAGCAAGCTGCCACCAGCGACCCCAAGATGATGAAGGCGACAAATACAGATCCAACGATAAGGAACGGCACGTAGATGGGCACTGCAATGGCAAGGAAAAAGGCATCACTTGGGGGACAAGGACAAGCCTCAGTGGCTCTGGCAGAAGGTCCCATCCCCCAAGCCCAGCCCACATCCCCTCAGCTCAGGTCAGTGCAGGGTGAGCACTAAAAGCTGTGTGTGCAGCCAAGCATTTTGCACATGGAGGGTGAAAAGGGCTGCTAAAACCAACGGCTAGAGTTTCCAAAAGCATCTCAAGTTGTTAGCAGGGAGGAAAGCCCATAGCTCATGCCTTGAGGGAGGATGGCTGGCTCCTGTTGATGGTGGTCTAGTCCAAATCAACCACCGCTCCACATCTCACCAGATCTTGTCTCCAGTACACCCCACTAGAAAAAGCAGTGCCATAGGGAGATACTTTGGGGGTAGGATCTCTGCTCAGGGATTGAGAGCATAGGGTGATCAAACCCTGGTGCCACATCACATCCCTCCCCATGGCCAGCCCTCTTTGGCTGCTGTCACCCTTGGGGCAGGGGGACAGCCAGGCAGCGACTGGGCAGCAGTCAGGGGGGCTTTGCCACCCCGCAGCCCCAGGGATGAGTGTCCAGCTGCTCCGTGCTTCAGCCCCGGGTTTGGGGAGAAACCAGGGGGCGGGCAGTGGGGCAATAGCACCATGCTCTAAAGCTTCATTACCAGCAGAGGGGCAGCATCCCTCCTTGAGAGGCTTAAAGATGGGACATAAGAGCAGGAGGAGCGAGGGTGGGAGCAGAAAGTACATGCAATGCTTCGGTGGTGGGATCGGAAGCCTGGCAAGGCGGATGGTGAACAACCATCGTTGGGAGGACCTGGGTTCTGGTCGCTCTGCACTCCAAGGGAAAAAGCTGTTTTCTCCACCTCAGTAAAAAATTTACAAGGATATATCTGGGAATAACGAGGGGGAAGGTGCCTCCCTTTAGCACTTGTGAACGCTCCCAAACAATATGCCTGAGCTTTGTCATTTCCACCAAAACCTGGCAGCCCTGAGACTAAGGCAGGTCTGCGGACAGGACCAGGGGTAAATGCAGCCACTGCCAAGGACCAGCCCCAAGCACAGGGGCAGGGGACACGGCTGCCCCTCCTGCAAGTTAACCTGCGCCAGCACAGGGCCATGGCTCCCAAACCTGCTTAGTGGTAATTATTACTTATGAAGAAAAATATCTTGTTCTCTGAACTGCAAAAGGGGTTATCTGCCCGCTCAAGTCAGAGTACCTCCTTGCACAGCTGATTACAGCAAGTTATTAACCAAAAGGCCACATTTCTCCCATTTTCTTCTGGTATTGTTGCACTTTCCAGACAAAAGGCTTATAAATTTTATCTCTACTTCTGCGCTTGGTGCTACAGTAGCTCCTTGGCAGGTGCGTGCACTTGCTACAGACTGTAACAGGCAAGTTTTACTCTTGTAAATCTGCCCTAATTATAACATCACTTCAGGCTACTTCTGGTGCATTCAGCACGTGGGGATGGCAGCAAAGGTGCTGGGAAGCCACCGAGGCTTTTTTTTAAACAGCAGTAGAAAGACCCGAGTTTATCCTTGAAACTCAGCCTTGTAAAAAGCAGTCCTACGAGGGGCAATCTGAGCTGGAGGAAGATACGCAATTAGAGCGGGGACCAGCCAGAAGTAATTTTGAGATGTCATGTTACTTTTCTTTTTTTTTTTTTTTTTTTTGTTCATATGGGGTTTCGTTTTTTTCTTCCCTTTTTAATTGGGAGCACAAAGGGGGCTGAGGAGCCAGCTCAGAGTGGTGGCAGAGCCGCACACGACAAACAGCTTGTCCAAGGCTGTGGGAAGGTGGTGTCACCCCCTTCTAAAAAAGACAGGGCTGGACTTTCCAAACAAGAGGGAGGGAAAAAGAGAAGTATCCACGCGTGGGTACTTTTCCCCGTTTAACAGCTGCAGAAGGGCTCGGCTGCCCCCCACCTCCCTTCCTTTCGCCCCACGGATTCATCGGTGGAGGCAACCGGCGACAAGGGGAAGGAGCGGGCGGTAAGTTTGCCGCAAACGCAAGGAAGCTCCCCCAGAGCCACCGATCCTCGGGAGACCCCTCGGTGCCGGGCCAGCCGCCGTGCCGGTGCCGCCTCACCTGCCGCCCCGTCGGGGCCGTCCTTGCCGGGCCGTCCCGCCTCGCCGCCCCCCTGCCGCCGGTCGTTGTCGCAGGCTCCCTGGTCCAGGCGCGCCTCGGGGCTGGAGCAGCAGTACCGGAGGGCGCAGCTGCCGCAGCAGATGGTGGCGTCGCCGCCGTCGAAGCGCTCGGGGCACTGGAAGCCGTCCCGCCAGCCCCCCTGCCCGTCCAGCCAGCCGTGGCAGTACTCGCCGCTGGCCGCGGCCCCCGCCGCCAGCAGCAGCAGCCAGCCCAGCGCCGCCAGCAGCAGCAGCCAGACCCGCATGGCGCCGCCGGGGCGGAGGGGGGGCGGCGGCGGGCGGGGCGGGTCAGAGCCCCCCCACTGCGGGGCAGCGCCGACCGGCCCCCCGGGGCAGGCAGCCGCCGCGCTGCGGGGACTCCCGCCGCCGCCTCATGCCCTGCGCCGCGCCCATGGGCGAAGGCAGGAGGAGGAGGAGGAGGAAGGAGGAGGGCGATCCCCCGCCCGCCCGGCGGCCGCCGAAGAGCAGCCGCCGCCGCTACCGTGCGCCCCGTCCGGCGCCGCCGCTACTGAGGTGAGGGGAGCGGCCGCGCCCCGCCCTTATAGGCAGCGGCGGCCGCCCAGTGCGCATGCGCCCGCCCCGCCCCGGCCCCCGACGGGGCGGCACCGCGTCCCCCCGCCCGCCGGCGGGGCCGGGAGCGCCAGCACCCGGGGGCACCGCTCTGCTCCCACCTTGCTGTATTTTATCCAAAAGTCTCCAGGTTCCCGCCGCTACCAGGCGTAGCTTCCTGCTTTGGCTGAGGGGAAGCGTCCTCCGCCCTTCTCCCACGGCCGCAGGGAAGCAAATACCACATTCTGTGTCCCATGCAGCAGCGGAACTGGCACCCTGTCCTGGGTTTCCCACAAAATCTTCTCACTCCGAGCAGGGAAAAGAAGAGTTGTCAAGATTACTTTGGTTAGTTGTCCCAAACTGACAAAAATTATATGGAAGATGCACTTTAGCACTCCGAATTGCAAACTGCCTGTGCACGTTACAGGTTCTATAGGATCCAGCCCTTGCACTGGCCCTGTGAGAGCGATACCTGGGCACGGAGATGTGACGCAGCTCCCAGTGCCGGTACCAGACCGGGATGCTGATCCCCGCAGGCAAAGCTGCCGTGGGATCATTGCCACCGTATGCTTAAGTGACTGTGTAAGATCGGTGTCTTCTTACCTTGTAAATGCATTCAGTGGCTGCAGTGACAGCCTCCTTATAACAAAAGCATTTTAGCTGGTTTACTACTACAGTCCCTCTAGAGATGGGAATTTTTCAGACGTATTTATGTGCCTTCAGAGCACGGTGCTTTCCTGTCCTTAGGTTTTCAGGCCTCATTTGCTAAAACTCCTTGCAAATACAAGTGCTTCTACTTCAAAAAAAAAGACATCAGAAATAGGAAAGGCAGGAAAAGGGGGATAATACAAAAGCGTGCCTTCCATCTTTAACAGCTCCCAGTTCAACAGGAGGAAAATCACGGACACCCCACCTTGAGTCTGAGCTCCTGAACCACTCACAGTCAGGGGCTGGCTGTGCCAGGACACGTTGGACAGGAAGGAAAGAATCACAGAATCACAGAATCTTCTAGGTTGGAAGGGACCTTCAAGATCATCTTGTCCAACCATCAACCTAACTGACAAAAATAAACACCCACAAAACAACAAAATGCGACACCATCACTAAACCATGTCTCCCAGCACCACGTCAACCTGTCTTTTGAACACTTCCAGGGATGGTGCCTCAACCACCTCCCTGGGCAGCCCATTCCAATGTCTGATAACCCTTTCAGTGAAAAAATTTTTCCTAATATCCAGCCTGAACCTCCCCTGGTGCAACTTGAGGCCGTTTCCTCTAGTCCTGTCGCCCGTGACTTGGGAGAAGAGACCGACCCCCGCCTCTCTACACCCTCCTTTCAGGTAGTTGTAGAGAGCAATAAGGTCTCCCCCTCAGCCTTCTTTTCTCCAGGCTGAATAACCCTGAGAAGAGAGAAGACAAACTAGAGGAAGCTGTAAGAAACAACAGTTTCTTACAGCTGTAAGAAACAACAGTCTCTCTCCCTCTTCCTTGGGTGTCCATCTTTCAAACTCCCCCGGATAAAGCAGGAACACAGACCTGTCACTTTATTCCGTATCTCCATCTATTTCACCTTATTCTGTACCTCCATCTGTTTTTGCTGGAACCTCTTTAGAGCTATGGAAAGCAAAGCCCTGTGACGGGACTCTGAGCTGCTGGGTGTGCAAGTGGCCCTTGCTGCTAGGGATGTTTTGCTTTCCCAATTGTACTTCCAACCCATGCTCTGCAACTTGCTACATTTCCGTGATGGTAAGAGAGACACAAAACTGGCAGCAAATCCTCTCCCCTTTTTCTTTGGACCCACTGGAGATAAACTTTAGATGGTGGATGGATGCTTTCTTCTCTTCCCTATTGGGATATTCAGTTCCATTCTTGGTAGCCTAGTCAACAGCAAATGGATTTTATCTACTTGGGAACACTGCACTTTGTTGCCCAGCCCTGGATGCCAAACAGGCATTTATGTGCCTTTCTCATTATATTTAGGTAGCGTATCTACTGTTACATCATTACTTTTAAACAATTTTGAAACCTCATCAGGAACCTCAAAAATCAGGATTCAGGAATTACTTTGGCTCTGCAGTTGTGTCCACAACGTTGTATATCAGGATTGCAAGTTAAAACTCATAACCTGAAGTCGTCTCCCTACTTCTCCCAGAGAAAAGCTAGACTTCATCATCACGGTGCTATCGTTTAGATCACTTGGCATGTAAAAGCCAGGCCATGCTTACCGCAAGAGCTGGATTTTATTGCAGTTTGTACACTCACATATTGCAGCTTAACACTTCATCAGTAGAGATTCCTCTTCCTGGGAATATAAAATAATGGAATCAGCTCCCATCTGAAAGCCAAGCTGTAGGACTTAGTTATTAAAAAACAAAACAAAACCTGTTTGTATTGTCGTTTGGGTTGTTTTTTTAAACTTATAAACAAATTATCTCAGAGTCAGAAATCCTTGCGTTTTTTACATTCATGCTGGTGAAGTCACTTCTCAGGTAAAACTGTGTTTCCCTGCTGATAAAGCAATGCCTTGCTGCCCCCATGTGAAGTTAGTGGGAAGGGTAGTGTTATTAAAACACTATCGCCACGGTTTTCGTACAGAGAACTGTTGTAAGCAAGAGCGCGGTTCTTCTGACAGCTCATACTGCTGCAATTCCCAAAGCGGGGATAGTTACCAGAATATATGAGCTTAACTTAGCAGGGTTTCCTTTCTCTTCCTGCCCTGCTTATTAGCTATCTTTTACACCAGCGTAGCTATACCTATGGTAAGTATTATTTAAACACCATCCATATATTTAAAAGCCCAAACTGCTACTCCAATTGTGGTATTACTTGCCTAAGCTGGACTGGTTTTTATTTCTGCTTAGGGAACATATTTAATAACTACATTTTAAAATACACGTGTATTCATAACAGAAAGGCTTTCTTTTATTGGCTCTCATTTCCTGGAAAATAATTAGAACAAGATGACCCAGGGGAAAAAAAAAAAAAAGCACTCACAGAAAGAGGTAAAGAACCGTAAAAATGACTTTGAATGAAATGATAGGAAGCCAGCACACCCCTCAAGGGCTGGGCTGTGAATCTGCGGTGGCTGCACCATCACCAAGCACATCAACAGGCAATGCTCGGCTCCTGCTGTCAGCCCTCGCTGTCCCGGCGTAGGCAGCAGTGACAGCAGACGTCGGCGCTGGCACCACATTATCACAGCCAGCGCAGACACCGCCAGTATCACACGTCTGGCTCCAAAATGCACCGCTGCCCCGATAACGGGGTTAAGGGATGCGGGCTGAAGGGAGGTGACCGGGTGACAGTATCTATAAGCGTTGGGGCACATCTCCCTCCAAATTCACGAGGCTGTTTCTCAGAATGAGAAACACCCCCCAGTTCCAACAATGAGCCCCGTCGGACCGGGGCTTTAGGGAGTTGGTTAGCACTGTCCGACTGCTCGGCCGTGGTCAATACAAGTGCCATGCTCTTCCCCCAGGAGTCTTAGGACATTGATTTTTTTGGGGCTCCCGCTTACTGCAGACACAACGGATTGCTGTTACAGTATAAAAGCCAAGGAGCTGGTGTGCACACCTTCAGATTGAAAGGGGTACCATTTCCTTAACAGAGTTATTATTTCTGCTGTAACCAACCGCTTCAGCCACTAGCAGAAAGGAAGGAATTTTAGCTTTTTTCTTCTCAGACAAGGAGAGGAGGAAGTACTTATGATGGACTAAATCCATCTTCCCACAGCCTGCCCTCCCAGTGAGACTGGCTAACTTGACAAGGCATCATTATTATAAAGTTATTTCAACTGAAGAAAAGAAAAAACCCAAAGTACAGGAATTTTCCACATTTACCCTTCAGTTTATGCCGCACAGAGCATAAAGCACGAGCATTTTATCGAATGCAGGGAGAGAAACAGAATTTCACTGTTGCCAGTGCAACAGAGCCAGAGCACAAGACAAGGATTTAGGCACAATATTGTGATGAGAGCATCACTATGCAGCCATAGCCCAGATTGCTGCCTGCACAGTAAGATTAATGAGATGCAGACAAGAAAAAGGTGCTTCTCCTCTTGGTATGGTTCAGCGAGACTTCAACTACAACTTAGTCTGCAGGTTTTGATTTTAGATAGGGATTGTTAGCGCAGATGAGCAAGAAGCAGCAACTTGGTGCAGAAAATTAACAATATCAGAATATTTTCTAGATCAGGATATTTTTGTGTACTGCTTACAAAAGAAGTAAAAAAAGACTGCATCTGTTTGCATGACTGCTCTTTTACTTGACATCAATAGCATAGCTCAAATACAATTCACCTTAAGGATGATACAACCCAGCAATGAGGCTTTCCCCCCACCCCAGCCATTCTCAGGGCTAAGCGATACACCCACCACTCTGCAACGGTGTCTGGTTAACGTTGCTATTTCTGTCGCTGCTGGAATGCTGTCACCATCCATCTGCCTGAGCCCTCCATCCTGCCCAAGCATCCCATTTGCCCCGGCACTCCTCAGCAGCGCCAGAGCCTGGCAAACCCCGTCACCACCACAGCGCGGGGATCACCATGGCAGAGCAACAAATAACAGTTGTAGGGGCTGCTGCGGCGCCAGAAATAAAGCGCAGGGAGCGGTGACGAGGAAGGTGACACTTCTCAAGCGTATAGTGACAAATTACTGATACTCAGGAAAGCATTTCTAGCTAAGTATTGTTACTAATAAAGTATAAATTTAAGCTAACGGGCTTTTTTTAGGCTTACATTTTCAGTATAGCAATTCTTGCTCTGTGCAGGGCAACCTGGACGAGCTGCCGCAGTCTCCCTGCTGTTCCAGCCACTTCTGCCCATCTCCCGTACAGGCGGGAGGTTGCTATCGGCACTGACAGAGCATTACCATGCCCAAAACCAACACAAATGACATTAAAAGCCATCCCTCTTTACTCTCAGAGCAGAGCTCGGCATCAACTTCACTTCGCTGCTGCGGGATCATAGAAGGAGCTTTGCCCTTGTGGTCTGTACTGCATGAGCTTAGCTAACGGCCAGAGGGGGTCTTGCCCTCTCCAGGAACAAGGTTTGCTTCTGGTTTGGCTGCTGGAGGTACGCAAACACCTGCCTGCTCACTGAAAGCCATTCTCCTAGTTTAAGCATTACGCTGCTGCCACGGGGGTAAGCAACGGTGGCGTTAGCTGCAGTGAGTTCCTTCAGATGGCCACCAGCTTCCTTAGTCAGCGGGCAAAAGAAAAGGTGGAAAAAGGAAAAAAAGAAAAAGAGAACGTTCCTATTTGAAACCGATATAATGTACATTGCTAAGACTCATTTCCATGGCACCTCCCTTTTGCTGGCACTTCTGTCGGTTCACTTTGCCCGACCTGATGCTAAATCAGAACCCCCGTAGCTGCTTTCGGCATCGGTGTTAAGGGTAACGGAGGCACTGGGGAGCCGCGCCAAGCAGGGCTGCAGGACAGAACAAAGGCAGCACCCCCTGGTAAGACACAGGTACGCTCACCATCACTGCCCCACCCATCTCCAGCAGAGATGGAGAGGTGTCCCCACACTACTGAGGACTAGGGCAGTGCTGGCTGATCTACTCATTGCCGTTGCATCCATTGAGCATTTGGGCCCAGTAAGGACTCCTTTATCTCATGTACCTTACCTTACCCCTGGATAAAACAACAGCAACAGTGCTTTTGCCCAAAGGTTTGATTCCTTTCTGTGTATGCTGATAAGGAAATAAAAGCAGGAAAAGGGACTGCTGGAGAGGGTACAGCAGAGGGCTACAAAGATGATTAGGGGCCTGGAACACCTCTCTTGTGAGGAGACGCTGAGGGACTTGGGTCTTTTTAGTCTGGAGAAGAGAAGACTGAGGGGGGATCTGATCAATACCTGTAAATACTTAAAGGGTGGGTGTCAAGAGGATGGGGTCAGTCATTTTTCAGTGGTGCCCAGTGACAGGACAAGAGGTAACAGGCACAAACTTGAACACAAGAAGTTCCATCTAAACATGAGGAGAAATTTCTTTACTTTGAGGGTGGCAGAGAACTGGAACAGGCTGCCCAGGGAGGTGGTGGAGTCTCCATCTCTGGAGACATTCAAAATCTGCCTGGACACGTTCCTGTGCAACCTGCTCTAGGTGGACCTGCTTTGGCAGCAGGGTTGGCCTAGATGATCTCCAGAGGTCCCTTCCAACCCCGTATCATTCTGTGATTCTGTAGTCCAAACAGCCAAGAAATGCTAAAGCTGTTAACAGTATCAGAGATTTTTGGTGTTTTTTCAGTTTAGAGTAGCTTCTACTTAGGTATCTAACCATGGATTTTATAGATGAGCTTCAGCTACCCAACTGTGCATAGTTGGTGCATATTTTTTTGCCCAAGGCTTCACCCAACCAAAAGTCTACTCAAGCTGCCCGTCATGATTTTTCCCCCATGAGAACTTACCCACTTTTTCTCTTGTTATTTTTCAGAATTTCAAGTTTCATATAATAGTTTGATTTTGAATACTTGAATTTGAATATTTGTCAAGTCTGTGTTTCTTTCCCTTTTTACTACACCCTAGCACCTGATCCAAACCTCACCAACCTAGCTTGCTTTTGTGACTGGGATCATCACCTCTGAAGCATATCCTGTTACCCCAACATGCCACATTAAATACACAGAGCCAGCAAGGTTTGCTTGCCTGGGAGGTATATGCCAGCCTCTAATCAGAATCGGATTTTGGAAGCAATTTTGTCTAGAATGTCATGTTCTAGAGAGCTGTTGCCCCGCTGCTGCCCAAACATGTGCCGTAGAGTAACACCTGCATTGAAGAGGGGGGGGGGGAAAAAAAAAAAAAAAGAAATTATCAGTTTGTGAGACATTAGTTGAACAAAAACATATGTTTTCCTTGCTTGGCTATTGACCTGTTTAGGACAGGAGTACGAATTCCAAGCTTTCCATGCAAGCATTCAGCAGAATGGATCCTGGTAAAAGTAGTTCTATACCCAAACAAAATCAACCCAGCAGCTTTTCTAGAAGTTCGCAGAAGTTTCTGAGCTTAATCATAACCTGTTCATAGCGAACTAGCATTGCTTTAACTTCTAAAAGGTGAGAAAACAAAAAGCAAGCCATTCTTCAGAATAGTTATTAAAGCTAAAGTTAACACACAACATACCTCCTGACTGTGGTGCTTCAACTGCAGCGACGGGCTAGAAAGATTAAATTCCTGAGGCTGAGTAAAAAAGCATTAAGTAATAAACCTCATAACAACAGGACTCAAACGGGTCAGAAAGATCGTTCAAATATTGGTGAAGTTTAGCAAAATCCTACTACCTTAAAAAAAAAAAAAAGTAGTGTAGTAGTATAAGAAAATGTGAATGACCTGGAAACAAAAGGTGACACGCTGTATGACACTCTGCCTGCAAGGGCTCTGTGGTGGCAGTATGTAACTGGCAGCCTCCTGCCACCTGGTGAAAGCAGCATTCTCCAGCAGAGCTATTGGAATCCTAATGGGAATCCCCCTTTTAATTTTTTTTTATTCCTTTGGTTATGGAGTTGATTTAAAATTCCCGCCCTCCCCCCTGAGTAAAAAATGTCATTCACCTAGAAAATTAAAGTGCTATGATCATCCATTTCTACCTACTAAACACAACATTCAACCAATACAAAAAATTGTATTACAAATTCAGTTGATTAGGGACTGCAAAAATACCAGTATATAAATATTCGAGTTCAGAAGAAATGATCCCCAACAGAATTGAAGTGAGTCATCCCATTCGCAGAAGGAAACCTTGTGCTCTACATCCCCTCATCTCCTCCCCTCACCACCTCCATCTTCCTTTAGAGCAACCTACCTGTGTGGTTGGTGGGAGCCTGCGCATTACAGCTGGGTTGAAGCTCCACGGGCACTGTCACGGTGGGTAACCCCCATCTCTGTGTCCCTCCCCTCCCCAAGCTCAGCTGCTGATGTTCACGAGAAGCGGTACAAATCTACCACTGTGATACTTTAATCGTCCATCAGTGTCTGGAGATACCAGCCACAGGGTCGAAAGGTACTTCATGAGAGGGAAGAGGGGAAACAGCCTGACAGCGCAATCCCACCAGGTAGTCCAAAACCTGCGTAATTTATTGCTGGAAGTTTTTTATGCGTAGCCAGTTCTTTGTTCTTGTAAACTTTTGAATAAGAGTTTTAGAGAAACAAACTTTTGTAGAGCATAAGGCATTTATGCTCTACAGTACAGACAGATTTTTCTATAGTTAACTCTTAATTTCTTATTAAGAGCCCACAAGGTGCTTCTTTCCCATCTTCTGCTGAGACATTCAAGGTATTAGAACTGGTAACAGGAAAGACCTGACATGACTGATTCTGGATTATTTCTACCATTAACATGAGTAGAGGAGTGGGGAAAAAACCCAAAGAATTACTACTGATGTCAAAGAGGGGAAAAAAAGACCACTAAGCCTGGATTCCTGAACTTTGTTTTAATTTTAAAAATGATGCTATAAAGCAGCTGTACAAAAAGGTGTAAACTAATAAAAAGAATCACATCCTTCATATGTGACTTCAGCCTTCCTCCGGTACATATTTTTCTTTCTTTACAGAGCAAATAATCCAGACTTGATTTAATTTCATGATGCCTAAGTACAGGTCAGCTTCTTAATATGCCTTATAGATGCCACACCTTGAATGTAACATGTAGTTCGCCCTCTAATTATATTACATATCTTTACATTGGAAAAAAATTAAAAAGAAAAAAAAAATCACTTGAAACAGTGTATACAATGCTGATGCCTGAAAATCATGGCTAAATTCAACCACCCAGTTGGTATTCTGGGAACATAATTATTTCAAATCCCATTTTGACTTTAGTTTGTCCTCCAGCATGTGATTATTCTATTACATACTCACTTTTTCACTTAGGCTAAATTAAGGACATAACTTGCCTTCATGTGAAAAGAAGCAGAACACAGGCACCCTGTAAAGAGACTCTAGACAAACCCACAATGTAATACCTCCCTTCACCCCTCCACTTTCAACCCAGAGATCAAGGCTCTAACTTCAGCCAGAACAATTTTACACTATATAAATTCTAGGAAAAACAATTCTACATATTAGCTGATGACGTCCTTGTTTCTCCCATAACACAGGAGAACAACAGGAAAGGATCTTTCAAATAGGCAAATATGTATTACAAGGATCACAGCATTATTGTTTTATTGTTTGCACAATGGTAAGTTGCACATATGGACAAACAGTACACATTTAGAATTAGTTTCACAAATTAATACATTACAAGAGAGTCCAGTGGTTTAACATAGTAACTATTAAAAAAGCAATAACAAAGGAATACAAACATTACGGTTTTGACTGCAGCCCAGTAAAAGTTTAAAAAAAGGTTGAAATCAAAATAAACTGTAAGCTTTATTTTTCCAAGACATAAAAAACCCACATTATATCCCTTCATAAGAGACTGCTCACAAGGATGCAATAACATACAAGTACAAAAGTGAAGAATTCTGTGCTCAGTTTCCCTTAATTATATCAGATCAAGTGACAAACTGAACATTTGTCAAAGAGTAATTCACTGCTGAATGCAGACATTTCCAAAACATACAAAATGGTAATAACACTTTTAACAATAGAAAGCAAATGACCTGGTACTAGAAAAAAAATCTTATGCACTGTAACTGTTTTAGAAAAAAAGGTGCTTTTGTGAAAATGATTGTGAATATTCATTTGATGCATGTTATATACAAAACATCTTCTACATAAAAAGCAACTCGGCTCCAAAGTTCCACGTTCACACTTCAACCTGTATCTTTATTTGCTAAGATTCAATTATCTATCATTCATCTCATCTCCTTAAGATGTTTTCCCAGCTATTTCTAGTGCACACCGAATTGGAAATGCAGCACAACAAGATATGATGTTGTAATACGCAAGATTCATTAATTACTGTTGCAATAGCTTTAACCTTCAAATTACATCATTTTCCTCCTCCACTCTTTAGCAGCAACTTATTGTACTATATACCTCGTATCGAAAGCAGATACGCAACTGCTTTTAAGTCAATGCTAGTAGCGCTGGCAAGAAGCTAGTGAATCAACTCCGTTTTGTAACAGCTAATTCGGGTTTTCATTAGAATAGCACATCCTATCTCCCCCAACTGCAAGGAAAAGCTCATCCAGCCCGATAACTCTCTGCTTGCACACAGACCTTGTGGCATCCTGAGCTTTCAGCTGAAATCCTGCAACGCCCTACCATTCAGCTCAGGAGAGAAAACAAAACCAAACAGTTTGGGAGTATTACCTATGAAATGGTAATGAAATGGCCAAAATCTCAGATTCTTCCATAGAGTTGGCTGCTAAATGGGTCAAGAAAAAAGTTTAAAAAAAAAATCCAGCTACTATTCACTATTTACCAAACTTTAAGAAATAGTAAACATTGTATTTCAGCTGGTCTTAAACAACAAAACACAAGAAGCGATGATGACAGAACCCGGGACCCACAATTTGAAACTCCTAGGAACTTCAAGATATGGGGCCACAGGGCGACATGGAGAAACAGAACACACAAAGGAAAGGAGACCTGTCTATGGGGCAAGGTTTGCACATCTGTATTTTATACATATATATATACACATACATACACACAGATGTGTGCACTGTACTGTATATATTTACATCCATATACACAAAAACACCCTGAAGTAGATTTAAAGGCCATATCCAGGAACAGAAGATATGAACTCTAGTATTTGTACTAGAATATATTTTATCTGTACAAAAAAACAAATATGCATATATTCATATGGTATAAAGCTTATTAACAAAAAATATTCTGCTACTAACATTAGGTTAAATAGATGGTTTTACAAGATTCTTTAATAATAATGTGGTATAGAACATTTCTAAAACTAGGGCCAAAAATAAAAATACATAAACGAGTTTCTATTCACAAGAAAATAGCTGTTCAATATGATTTCATTTTGTACTTCAGACTAGGGAAAAGTAGCAAAATTTTTATAAATCTCCTGGGATGCAATTT
This sequence comes from Numenius arquata, assembly GCF_964106895.1. Taxonomy (NCBI): domain Eukaryota; kingdom Metazoa; phylum Chordata; class Aves; order Charadriiformes; family Scolopacidae; genus Numenius; species Numenius arquata. Next base: position 119,782,515 of record NC_133576.1, read on the forward strand.
AATTAATGCATCAATCTAGAAAAATAGACTTTTCAGATGAACAAAGTTGATTCACTTCCCCTTCCCTAAAAGGGGTGCCTATCTTTTCCCTCGCTTGTTTCCAGCTGGAGGTTTCTTCAGCTGAAGAAGTTGCCCTCCTGTCCCAAAGCCTGCAGAGGCAGGATTAGACACCCCGAACGTCAGGCCAGCTGATGCTGTGATGCCGGGATTGCTGAAGTTAAACCCAGACGTAGTTGAGCTGCCAAAGCCTTGTGAGGGAGGAAAAATATTTTAAAACACAAGTTATAGCAGGAATGCAAGTTTGTTCTCCTTGGAGTTATGAACACCAGCCACTTCATTACCAGTATTTGTAATACTTTATACTCATGGATCTATAGCACATGCCACATTGCTAACACACCTGGACTTGCTATGGCAACTTGGACATTACAGCACTACCACAGGCTACCTCAGAGATTGTAAACAATTATACCCTAAATCACAAGTTTACTATGCCATTATCAACAGTAGCTACCAAAAGTCCCACTGAAATTGTACAATAGAAGAATCATAACTCCTCAAGTTCTCAGTTTAAACACATAGTGTGTATGTTGGGTGGGAGGGAAGGCAGAAGTACACATGGCCCACAGCCCCACTCATGTCACTCACAGCAGGTATGTGGCATAGCTGGCATCGGAGCTCCCAGCCTTGTGCCCTACTGACCAGGCCACCTTTGCCTGTCTTTATAACGTATGTGGCACTGACCATGCCTTAAAAGGCTCAAAAACCTTGCCAAATTCTTGGTTCAGCTATAAAACAAGGTCAGTTGAAGAAAATCTGCCTACAGTTTTCAGCAACAGTAATACCAACTCATTGTACTTCCTTTTGTGAATGTATATCAGTTATGCACAACCAACTTGGATAATAATTGAAACTATTAGAGTGTGCTAGAAATTTCTCAAATACTAGTTAATATGAAGCAGAACTTCCTAACTCCACTTTTTGTTCTCTCAAGAAGCCAAACAAGGCAGCCAATCGTACAAAATAACAAGTGTGACATGAGCAAGTTAAAATCTTAACTAATAGTTTTGTACAAGTTGCACATGGAAACCTGTAAACAATTAAAATATTAAGAGAAAACAGGATTCGTTCACAAGGAAAAAAGGGTATATTCTCAATATGCATTACTTAACAGAGTTTCACTAGTTCTCCAGTAGACGGTTAAAGCAATCCTTGGGTCTCATAAGAATCCCGAAGTGGCTCTCACAAGCCTGATGTCTCCTGTTCCCTCACTCACTACTGATGCTTTGCATCAAGAACTATTTCAAAACATAACGTGAAACTCTTCCTCCTGCAATGTCTGCACCTGGGTTACACACTACATCATCCTGTCAAGAAAATCCATTATCTACATTCCAGTAACTGCCGTCCTTCAACATGCAGCTGCCTGTGCAGAACTCATTGCCAACGTAGTGAGTGTGCAGATCCAGTGTGTGACTAATGATATCGTTCATTTGGATCTTGTCTAAATTTTGTGGACTAATTTGTCTCTCATCCTAGGATGTAAGGGGTGAAGCAGATGCAAGTACTCCTTATCCTGTTAACTCTGAATCCCAAGTAAGATTTTTAGAAGAATAAACTTGTTCTTCATCGGGGAGTCTCATGAATAATAATAAAAAAATATCTTTAATAACCAAAATTGTTCTTGCAAGTTACCTTTGCACTTCAAGTATACATCTGAGATAACAGGTAAGCATTGCCTCCTACAGAAATCATGAATGCCATTCATAATAACGCTGTACGTGATCCATAGTGTCAGGAGTTCAGTAGGCAAGGGTCAAGAGCTCATAAAGTACCTCCACGTAAGCTGCTTCTAGATGCAGGGATTATTTTAAGGCATGCAGGGAAGGCAGCCTGAGCTTTATTTGCATAATGTTAGAATAAGAAAGAGATGCATGAACTGTGTGATAGAAGACTGAGAACATGCTTGTTAATTTAGATATAACTTGGAAAGTAATAGCTGGTATGTTAGAGGTGCCTTTTAGGACAGCCACTTTTAGGACTTTCTAAGTGTAGAAAGGCAGAAGGGAAATTCATCTAAATGGCTCTGTCCCATCATGGCAGCATAACAAGGCCACGGTATAAAGTTCTTTTATTAAAAGTAAACCAAACCCTAAAGTAGAATACTCAAATGAAAAATCCTCAGGAAAAAGCCTTGAACAGGGTATAGGTTCAGTCTTATTCCCATTGCAAGGAAAGAGAATCACTCAGTTCTAGAGGGAAGAGCCACAAAGTCTATAACCACAGCTACAATGTCATCAACGACTGGTATTACTTAAGTGTAAACAATCATTTTCAGAAAGTAAATGACAACCTGCCCTTTGGGGGCATAGACTTAGCATCTCCCTGAAGGACTTTAGAGTACACTTTATTCATTGGGATTTTGCATCTCTGCTTCAGCCAGCCCTTTAGACAGGTAAGCCAAACATGAGGTACACACCTCACTGTAACAGTATTTCTTTGTTTTAACACTACAGGGATAAACAGTGGTTCAGCAGATCTCAAAGGCAATCTGTTCCTGCCCTCGTCCCTCATGCCACAATAGGTGCTCCAGATCAAAAAGGATTTCCAGCACAGCTTTGACTGACTTTCTACATCCTCTGTATCTAAAAGCTGCTCATAGTTACACGCACGGATTATACAGGGGTCTGTTTTTCAGTAGTAAGTCCAGCCATGATCCCACTTGATTTTCTCTTACCCTGTGTACTGAGACTGCTATTCTTCAATAAAAGTAAGTCTCCAACACAAATTCTCAACTCAGCTCTTCAAAGCAGATTTAACATCTTTGTTTTCACAAAAATTGTGTGTACAGCCCTCCCCTGCTTAACATTATATTTAGAAATTCAATAGTGTTTGGTGTTTTTTTTTCATTTCCCATCATTTTGGAGTTCTTAATGCTCTTTACAACATACTACTCACATCAGCCTTTTCAGTTGCCATCAAATGAATAAGAGTATGAATTAACTGGGACTTGATTTGGAATCAGCTTTCCATCTGTGTTTCAGAGGGAAGTCTGAGACACTTGTTCCATCTTGCAATTGTGTGCACTACAGGAACTGAGAGAAGACTGCAATTGCTCTGCTTTTCATCTGCTGACACAGTGGACACAACAACTGGTCCTGGACTAAGCCCAATTTACTATTACAAGGTGCTCAAGTACTGTCAGAGGACTCAGAATTTTCTCCTCAAGCATACAAACTGAAATTGAAAAGAGCAGTAACACTACTAGAAACATTCTCAAATCTTTTAAAGCAATTAAATCTAACTCATAACTTACAAACACTTCACAGATGCAATTTGGAGATCTATAATTTTCATTCTAAAGTAAGAACAAACTCACGGAAAACATGCGGAGGAAACTTGGGGTGACAGAACACTTACTAGACATTAGTTTGGGAAAATACTTAAGTGCTCACATCTAAATAGAAGCAGTAACAACAGTATATCCCATAACCCTTATTCACCCAATTTTCCAAGCTTTTTCAAAAGAAAAAGATTCAGAAACAAGATACAACTATCATATGGTAACATATACCAGAATATTGTTTCAGGATGCTGTAAATGTTATCTAAGAAGCAGGACACATTCAAATTAAAAAAAAAAAAAAAACAAAAACAACAAAACCTGGCTAGCCTCAAGCATCAGTCGTAAATTAAAAAATTCATAGATAAAATTAAACTAAATATGATATGCACTCCAGAAGCTATACAGCAAAGGATTTCGGATATAAAAGATAAAAGCTAATGTGCCTCTAGGCTACCAAATTTTTATGGGGGTTTCTATTCCATAATTCCAGTCTAGATCAGGATTTCATGGCCTCTTTATTTTACAAGCCCAAAATAACAGGAATTACATTTAATCTTTTATATTCCTGGTTACCACCTTCTGTAGATGAGACCCTTGAAATAACTGAAAACAACCTTCATTTTATTGGGTCCAACTCACTGCTAAAGAGAGACTGGGAGCACTGTCACTGTAACAAAGCCTGCTTTGAGGAATGCAGTGAAGTGACATTTAAATTGTCTCACAACCACCAACACAGCCAAGACAGACTTGCTATTTAGTTTATTAGTGGTAGACAACTGAACCATACAACTAGTTTTCTAATTATGTTTTTAATATACTAAAAACTAAATTATGTACTTTGTAACTTAGCATCTTGAAATGCTGCAATACTATTTACATAAATATTGGCAATAGGCAATTTAATGTAGGCTTGGGAAAAATAAGCTTGTCACCAACAAAATTAAACCAAAAAAGTGAAATGAGTACTAAGCAGTTCAATTGCCACAGAAATGCTTTCAAAGTAGTTAACAAAATGAATTATGGGCATCTTCCAGAAATACAATACATATAACTTACTATTCAAATAGAAAGGATAAGCAGATAAACAGTTTTAAGGAAACCTAGGCTTCTAAAAATAATTTTAACTTTACTTGTAAACACAGGATGTTGAATTACTGGTATATTAGTCACAAATTTATATAATAGCTCAGTAACTGTATAGCTTATGCATTCAAGTAGTAACTGTGGCATCTGATCCAATCTGATGCACCTGAATTCCTGCGTCCACTCCTAATTAGATAGACACCATCAAACAGCAAACATTAATGGTCACTCAATGCTGCCTACCTAGGAGAACCTAAAAACTTCTCTGAAAATGTGTATTTAGCAAGCAAATAATTACTTTAATGGTTATATACACATGCAACCTCAAGCACATCTGTTTTGGTGGCTTTCTTAGACTGAGTTTGACTATAACACTTTTGCTTTAAGATAAACCGGAATTCAAGAGAAACAAACCAACCTGCACTTAGACTTCCTGATGGCTTACTTGTAGTTCCAAACCCAAACGATGATGCTCCTGTGGCACTACTTCCAAAGGCAGAGCTACTTCCAAATCCTAGTAGAATAATAGTAGACACACAACAACAAAAATTACAGACACAGCAATTAAAGACATATAGGGTTGGGGTGAGTATTCTAAAACCAAACAATTCTAAGCATTATTTGGTAAAAAAATACTAAGATTATTGACTCAAGAGCGTTTTCTTCTCAACAGTGTTGCATTAAGAAAACAGTGCTAACAGGAAAGCGTTGGAGTAAAATACTTCCTTCAAAACACAAACTGAGTAAAGGAAAAGCTATAAAAACAGGTGAAGCAATCTATCAGAATTTACAAAATCACTATTGAAATTGGCAAGAAAATGGTAGCCAAATGAGCTAAAGCTAAGAAAATTCAGACGCAAGTTCTATGACTTCTATTACAGAAAGCCACAAGCTTCATCCACAACTCCAAAAGAAAAGATCTCTACACTTAAAACAGAGTAAACGTTTTCTTGAGTTTACACTGTGCTTATTTTAGAGTTGTTGTCCCTTCCAGGTTACTGGGGATCAGCTTTACCTAGGAAACCACAAAATAGGTTAAATACAAAATAGAAACAGAATTTTACAATATTTGATGGGAAAAGCCATCATATAAAGGGCAGTCATAAACATATAGCTATAATAAAACTCATTCTGTTAATCTCGTAATTGACATTTATAATTTCATAGTATAAATATTTCAAGATTTCAAATTGTGTTATTAATATGAGATCACTTCAAAAGGAAAAGTAAGTTGATATTTGCAGTTTGAGATAGAAGCCAGACAAAAGGAACAGTAAGAGAAATATATTCTCCGATTTTGGCTGTCTCAAGAGGTTTGCAAAAAGAGAACAGTATTTGTATTTGAGGAATTTATGCCCCCATCTTAAGTTCCAAGTGTCAGGGAAAATACTTGCATTTTACTGCAAATTGAGCCTTTACCATTCCTTCACAGAAATAATTTTTAGATTTTAAAACTAGTAAAGACTGAACACACAGTCTGAAGCAGTGTTCTCTAGTCTTCTGCAATTTTAAAATCAAGTAAGTTTTAAGGGTATATAAAGGCAAGTATCATTTGAATGTAAGATAGTTTATTTAAATGATACACTCTTTTGTCCTATTTAGTTTGAAATTAATTACCAATGGTCCAGCAGCGTGTCTGCAAATATTTAATGAAGCATAGGATCTATACGCTACATACCTTCTACACTTAAATGCAAAAGCCTCTGTGTTTATCACTGGCAAATTTCACAGAACATCTATCATGGAAAAAGAGCAAGTGTCCCCAATTGAAGTGAAGTTTCAAGAGTATATGTTAAAAATTGTACCATTTAAAAAAACCCAAACTAACCCTAAGATTAAAAAAATAATCTTAAGTATTCATTCTGCTAATTTGTTTCCATGAGGAAACCTGCAGGATATCACCTGCAGGATATTTTGCATGTACTCCTTTCTTCTTCTACACTTGCTTTTATCAGATAATCATCTTGATTTGTCAAAAGATGAAAATTTTGCAAATTAATATAGAATAGATGAAATGCAAACAAATGCCTTCCTAAGCAGAGAACTTGCAAAAAAAAAAAAATAGAATACAAGTTAGGTCTTTAAGACAAAACTAGAAGCAGCTGTCCATCAATTGAAAAGAAAATGTTCTTTATTTTACATTGGCAAGATTGGTGAACATATATAAACAACCTCTTTGGTTGAAAAGGAAGAATTTTATGGGGGTTTTTGTTTGGTTTTGTGGTGTTTTTTTTTTAAAAAGCATTTAAAACATTGTGGGAACGACCTAGTAATTCACAAGTACTTTCTTTTTAGCCCAGTATTCTTGGTTACTTTTCCTGTTTTAGCGTACAGACTTTCTTTTGTATGAAAAAGCTTAAAATCTGATGAGAAATGACATTGGTAGATTTAAGTATAATTTCAAGATGGTAATTTACGGCAAAACTGATGTAATATTCAAGTTACATCATCTTTCCAATACTGAGTGATGTTTAATTATTTTAAATACATTACTACACTGATTTCATATGTTCGGCTCATAAAGAAGCAAAACATAGGCATGTGGACTGAGGCTGCAGAGAGGAGAGGATGTAAAAAGAAAAACCACAGCACATTATGTTTGTGCTCAGCAGATGTAATAATTTTCTGTGCAGATCTCATACAAAAGCTTCAGAGGACACTAGTGTCTTTTGACTTGCACTGTAGGAACCCCTGACCTATACAGACAGGAAACTTACATGCAGATTAGATTCTACAATCACTTTGATTCTACCTGTCATTCTACCACTGCAAATCCATTACATTTAAATGAGAAGGTCTGCTTTTTTTATTACCACCTGCTCTCTCACAGTCATGTGTCCTCTTGGAATATATACCCCATCACCACTACTACCATTTTGATATGTATTTTTCCTCTCACTTTCAAAAGCTTTTTCAGCTTGAGGACTGATTTTTTTTCCACCTCAGCACTGAGGGACAGAGTGACAGGTAAAGCAAATGCATTTCAGCAAGCAGGATCCCAGAACTGTAGTTATTTTTTAGCAATTATTCTTATCTTAATCCAAGCAGAAACGGGTCCCTATAGTTAACAGTTGTACATACAGGCGAAAAACTTCTATGAGTTAGCTACAGCATGATCCAATGTCTCAAGTGCCTAACTTTCATATATGTAAAATTAAGTCAAGCTGTAGTTACAAAAGGATGTACGCGATGTACTCCCTAGCTTTAAGAACAGAACTTCTATGTGATTGCTTCATCCTGGGTTTTCACTACAATGGCTTATTAGCTTTAGTATTAGCCTTAGCAACTCCTTCTGCAAGACATGAAGAAGTTTGGAAAGCACAGACTTCCAAATTGTAAGGTCATTCCCTGAAACAGATCATCCTCTTAGTGGAGTTAAAAGGTTTGCAAGAGATTCAGATGTGCGGTATAATAATTCAATGAAAGATTAGAAAAGTTAAAGTGTACCTCCAAGGCTTGAAGAACCTAAGCCACTTGATTGCAAGCCAGTGCCAATACCTGAGCCGAATGGCGTTCCAAAACTAACTCCCAGAGATGGCTGTGGCCCTGGTATAAAAAAAATGAGAACAAACTTGCCTTACTCTTTCATAGTAAAGAGGTCCTTTATTTATTTATTCAAGTATTTGATAATGTGAACATCATTGCTTTCAACAAATCCCATTAAGATCCCAAACTTTACCTCATCAAAATTCCTCACTTAACTGTCTGCCTCTATGTCCACCTAGTAAAAATCTAAGAGAACACTGATTGTAATAAGGTGAAACTAGTCAAAGCTAATTACATGATAATAACATCATCTAGTATTTTTAGAAGTTAACCAGTCTCACCTTAAAGTTTAAAACATTAATCAAACCTTGAGAGAACTCATAGATAACAACGTTTTGCCACCTGTATTAATGGAATCAGAATAAGGGAAAACCTTCAAATTAAAAACCTAAGAACTGACACTAATGTAACTAAAACTATATTACCAAAAGTTAATTTATTTAACAAACAGGAATCTTCAAAACTACTCAAGTATTCCATCCAAATTTAAACAGAAAACTACGATAAAAAAACAAGACAATGACTTTATTTTATTAAATTTATTGTTCATTTTTAAGCAAGTCAATTACACAGTAACATGACAATTCAATTCTTTTCCACACAAGTGATAACTGAGTTCTGTTAAGCTCTGCTACATAACACCATTCAATAAGGTAAACTAGTCAAACCACCTGTTTAAATAAACATTTACAAAAAGGCACAGTTCTATGTACCTTAATGAATTAGATACATTCAAAACTTCATAGTCAGAGTTTGTCCCATAATTTAAAAAAGCTGACAGTACTTCCCCTGCATATTCACACTAGGATGCAGGACTGTCAAAAAACATTTTCAGTCTGCCAAAACAAAATTTACAGCCTCAGTTCCTTTTTCTTAATCTTGGGGAATAAAGAATCAACTTGCTAGCCCATTACTAACACATTTAAAAATAATTAATTCTGATAAATAATTAATATATTTTGACAGTTTTCACAGTACAATCTTATATTCCTGTCTTTATCAAACAGTTTTCAGTGCACTAGTTAAAAAGTTTAACCATTGAAGATAAAATACAGTGCCAAACTCTTAATCCACAGACATTCACACCTTTCCTCACGATAGCCTTCTCCATCTTTGAACATACTTTATGGACGCTACCTGTGAAAGTGATGATTTATTCAAATATTACTATAAAGCTCAAATGATTTCAGTCTTTTCCCTAAACCATTATCACATTTCGGCTTATTTTCATTCAAAAGTTCTTCCTTCATACTATAAAGTTTCCTGTTACTAATATTTATCTAGAGTTTTAAAATGTAACTATTTCAAGCTTTTAAAATCATTTCAGTATTTGAAGATTTAAATGGAAAACCATTTTGAATCAAGTGAAAGGCACTGTATATTGAAAAGTAACATTTTTGCTAGGAACACAAAATTCTTATGTGATCCAAGCTGAATCTGTATACTCAAAGTAGTGTTAAACTCAATTTTAAGGGCAACTAAAGTTGTTAGCTTTCAGTCTCTGCTTAGCAGGGAATAGTTGGGAAACCCAAGCTATTTTTTCAACTAAAAAAAAAAAAAGTATATCAGATGTTGTAATTACAAATTTTCACATAAATTTCAAACTAAGATTTGTTTACATCCAGTTTAAATACTGATACATCTACCTAGCAGCTCTTTAAAAATAAGACGACAATTGTTATCAATAAAAAGAAACAAAAAACCCTACACAAGTCAGTTAGTCATGTAATAAAAAGAAACCCCAAAAAACACATATCCAGTTCCTTCTCAAGTGCACAGGTTTCTATCCCAGTAGGAGGCACTGTTAGTGGAAGACCTTAAAACAAAACACTACAGTCCTCCAGGCCAAGATTTTTTTCATATGCAACATGATTTTTAGAGCCAGTAAAAAACATTATTCTAAAACACTCAGATTATATAAAACAGGATCTTAAGCCTTCGGCTAATAAGCTTTTCATTGAGCAACAGCATATGATATTTGTTAATTTTGTACCATAACGTTCTGAAGGCCTCATCATTATTTATAGTTCTTGTAAGTAAACATTACTTTCAATAGCAAAAAACTAGTAGTAAAGATTCTTTAATGCCAAAAGTACTAGCAAAAAATTGGCACTTCTGGCTAGTATAGGTATGAGACAAATTCTTCATAACAAATATTTTAACATTTTACAACTTGATATATTTGCTCTGTAGAGCATTTCAGTTTAATGAATAGCGCCCACTACAAAGAGTCCAGACAGGTCAGCCAAATTTCCTTAAGTGACACACTGCAATTTTTTAAATCACAGCTGGTCCTAACAGTGAACAAATTTAGTGTAACAACTTAGATCTGATTCTGACAAAGTAATACACAGACTAATTTTAACCAAGGTTAATATCAAATTCCACAATAAAAATTTTAAGTGCTATAAAGATTTCAGTATCCTTTCCCATTAGCACTTCAATCTCACACCAAGTCAAGTCAAAACATAAGGAAGCGTGCTTTGACTAACTCTGCACTTCACCAGTTAAGGAGAGAGTAACTAAGTTGTTGGGGGGGGCAGGGTGGGGTGTACTTTATTTTTAGAGGAGGTGAGCTTGAAGAAAAGCATTCCTTTAAGACAACTTAGTCTTATCAGAAAAACATCAGTTTCAGCCTCATGCATTTACAGGTCTTAGTTCACTAAGCTTTAATTTCCTTTAAATTCTTTTACTCTAGTCCCATCAATAGTAATAGGCAGACAAGCCACCGTTATTTTAACTTCCACGCTGTTCAAGATTGCTCAGGGAAGGTGCCAGTGAGGCAGCAGTTAAAACTCTAGCTGCTGCTGCTGCACAAAAGCATGACCAGCCTCACTGCTACCAATAAAGCTGTGCTCAGAGCAAAAGTGCTAAACTAGGGAGAAAGGTTGCGTGCAGGCAAGACTTAAGCACTTCAATAACTCTAGCTTCAAAAAGCTGCACAAAAATTGTGCTTCAGTGTGCACACCACAGTCCTGGGGTCCCAATTATCCATCCCAGGGATCAGTGGGGTGCATCTTTGCTCCCTTTCTTCCATATGGCCAGGATCCTCTGGCTTCATTTGTTTCAACAGAAGCCAGATGTCTTGACATATAGAGAGAACATAAATAGGGTGCATATCTACACCCAGAAACTGGGGAAACATTCCCTGATCCCACAGCTTAGATGTAGCTACTAAATCTTTGACTTCTGAACACAAATTTAAAATAAATTATTAATCTTTTTCAGAGAAAGAAGAGTAACTAAATTAATCTTATTAAATAGACATAACCATGTAAACATGAAATATTTTTTTTAAAAAAGAGACTAACCATCCTGATCCCTCAACACTGGAGTACCATATATTAGATTTTAGTCAAAAAACTTTAAAACCTAGATTAATTTTCTTGTTTTATTCTTATCTTTAAGAACAGCAACAGCAGGTCAGGCGTTACACAGACACTCCCTCCCCCCACTTTACATACACCTCATTTCATAACCTTTTCTCTCATAACCTTCTACCATCCCTCATCTATCCCGCTCTTCAGGATCTAGATCTTGCAAAGAAATATGCATGACTTCAACTTCTAGCAGATAGTTTATCAAACTCATAGTAACGTAACACAAAAGTTAAAACATGTAAACACTTGCAGTTTTACTGCAGCAAATGGCCATTTGAAAACTTAAACAAGGAAAAGGAAATGAGAGGACTCAGTCTATAAATATTTAAAGATTCCTGCAAAACTGAAAGAATAGATTCTTCTCCCTTTCCACTAAGAGTAAGACAAAAAGTGGCAGCCTTAATGTGAAGCTAACAAGCTTCAGGTAAGGTGTTAGGAAAAAGTCACACACTGAAATCGGTAATTTAGGAAAACTGTGAAATTTTCCTTTCTAGCAAGCTTTTAAGACTTGGAGATCTCTCTGGAATTGTTCAGGCCTGACTAATCCTGCTTTTGAGCTAGAGGAACAGAAAAGATTACTTCAAGTTCCATTTAACCCTATTTTCTAAGAGTTTAACGTAGTCTTGTAGTGCCACTCAAAATATCAGCCTACCTCTATTTCTCCAGGTCCTCAAGTGAGCTGCATGGAGTATGACAGTATTCCAACTAAGTAGTAAACAAATTGTTGTCTACTTTTGTTGACCTGTTTGATGTAAGTTAATGGCTTTGTTCTATCTGCATCACTCTTGTAATTGGCACATTTTTGACTTTTGAGATACTCTACCAAAATAATCAAGCAAACCCCCCCCCCCAAAATGCCAACCTACACACACTCCCATTTGCTTCTTTCACTACAGAATGTTACAAAATACCTCAAGGTATAAAGTCACCTTACCTCAGGTTGTGTTGGTACACATCAATTCTGCCTTTCCCCCCGCCCCCTTCACTCCTACTCCTAAGAGAATATTCACGAAGTCATGCCATAAGTGGCACCAATTTACTGAAGTTATTAGCTGTTCTCTTAAATCCAGACTAGGAAGAGGAAGTTCAAATCCCTCACCCCAATTCATGAAAATGCAGGTATAACCATAAATGTGACTTTCATACCCAACTAGTCCTCTAATGATTACAGGGAGTATTTAAAAAAAAAACAAACACATGAGACAAGGAGAAAGATGAAGGTAGAGGGAACTACTTTGGCAACATTAGGCTGCACAAGGCACACTTCTATATGTATTAAAAACCCTGAAGTGTGACATTACACTATCTCATGTTTTCTGTTTAAAACCAGACTCTTATGCAGATGTCACTTCAACAGAATTTCCATGGATTAACGTAGTAGCAACAGGAAGACTGTTGTCTATGATGGAAATTTTAAAAGAGAATTTCATAAATACTTCATTTTTTGTTGTGTTCAAAATATTTTGGCATATTTGCTTTTAAAATCCATCTCCTTGTTTTTTATGAGGGCCAAGACTGGAAGCACATTATATTTTCTTATTTTGGAGAAGGCAAGGACAGCCTAATAATTAGTCAAACAGTGTGGCTGCTGCATAGGTCTCTAAGTAACAGCAGTAATATTTTGAATGGTTTAAGATAAGAAAAGGAAAAAGTGCTAATATAACTTTTCAGTACAGCTATGATAAACAACATTTTAGAAAATAAATGGTAGAATGACGTTAACTATGCTCTTCATAATTTGCTGACATAGACATATCCATGTCCAAGTAAAACTGTATGGAATTTTTCTTATTTCTGTTAAATAATTAAATATTAATTCAATTCTCTATATTTAGGAATCGCTCTCTGAGAAGCGTTGGTTAGTATAACAACATCACCTAAGGCGCCTTAAGTTATTTCCTTTGCCATACATATCCATTCTTCATTACCAGTGGGTCATGCATTTCCTCTGTTTTGGTCTTCCTTTTACACACATGCACACACAGAACCACCAACTCACTCTGCTAATATTTATTCACAACAGCAGAATGGCCAGCAAAAACTGCTCCAACGTCACCCTGACAAAGGAGTTGGCTATAAAATAGTAAGTCAGGCATCCATCTTCCTAGTCTACAGACTTTTGCTCCACTATCCTTCCTGTTCTACAGCATTTTTCATTTTACAGTTCCAAAGTGCTATATAAAAACGCATTATTTTACATAAGAAAAAAGTAATAGGCATTTAGATATTCTCTCCTCACTGCTTTGAAATAATTTACTATAACCATACAATTCTGGAAAGAGGCTACGTGTATTCAGAGATGTTACTTAAGAGTGGAGACTCACATTCCAAGGGGTTAGAACAATACAGTAAATACCACTAATACAAGTAAAATTCACAAGATTAAGTATCTGTTGCATAATTATTGCTAAGTCTACCCTGCATTTCTCTATTGGCTATGTATCAGTAACTTTGCTCATCACAACGTTTAGATTTTTTAGTCTAACACAAAGGAAGACTTCATAGAAAATTTTACACAAGTTTACTGTTGTCGTAACACTAATAATCTATAACTTGAATGCACTCAGACCTGTAGCAGGCTGTTGCTGCTGAGTAAGTGTTGCAGCCATTGCAACGGCTGCTGCATTTGGTATGTTGCTGAAAGGGGTCGGTCCAGTGGTAACACGTGGCGCGCTCTGCCACTTCTTAGCTTCTGTTCGTCTTGCCTCAAACACATCCATGGCATCTCCCAGAAAGGTTTTCCTGTAGCCAAGGTATTGGTCTTTGAGCATCTGAAGGGGGTGGGGGGAAGCCATTTTAGTTCAGTGTATTTGACATAAAACCTTAACTTAATAAGGATAAAGAGAGACCAAGTCATAAATAACATTTCGTTAAAACCAAAACCACCCAAGAAACCAAAACCCCCAAAAAAACCCCACCCCACAACCTGAAAGGATCCAGTCAGGCTATGAGCTGGAGAGAACTGTTTTGCATCAGCTACAGCCAGAACAGGCTCCTTCCTTTGATTCTGCAAATCAGTCAAGTATAACAGACTAACATACTGAATGGTATCAAAATTTTTCAAAGCTGGTATAAATTGGCACAATTCCATTTGTATCGCTGTACTAGCTGACTGAAGAGGCAAAAATACGGCTACTTTACTAGCTCATAAAATAATACACTCTTCCTCAGTGCTACCCTTTCTGATGGAGTAGGCCTTTTCTCCTCTATTGCCTTCACCTGCGTTTCTTTCCTTCTTTTCAATCTTACATTTCTTTCCTAGCACAAAGCCAGAGAAGCTACCAGAATTTTAGAATTCACTCTTGTTTCTGATGCATTTCATCGGCGATGTAATGCAGAACAAATGCAATAGATCATTCTGCTTCAGCTTCAGACTTACAAGTAGCCTAAATATGTTGTGCCTATGCCCCTTCCCCAATCAAGCCCCCACCTTCTGTGGCAACACCTGCCTTGGCGTGTTCATCATGAGTCATTTCTGTCTGTCACAGATGAGGGAACTATGGGTATCTTAGGTAACAAGAAGTATGAATGGCTTTGTCATGGTTTCAGCTGGGATAGAATTAACTTTCTTATTAGCAGCTGGTATAGTGCTATGTTTTGAATTCAGGATGAAAGTGATGTTGATAGCACACTAATGTTTTAGGTTGTTGCTGAGCAGTCAAGGCTTTTTCTGCTCCTCACACCATCCCACCAGCAAGCAGGCTGGGAATGCACAAAAAGTTGAGAGGAGACACAGCTGGGACAGCTGACCCCAACTGACCAAAGGGATATCCTATACCACGTGATGTCATGTTCAGTATATAAAACTGGGGAAGGAGGAGGAAGTGACAGACGTTTGGAGTTATTGTGTTTGTCTTCCCAAGTAACCATTACACAGGATGGAGCCCTGCTTTCCTGGGGATGGCTGAGCACCTGCCTGCTGGTGGGAAGTGGTGAATGAACTCCTTGTCTTGCTTTGCTTGTTTGCACGGCTTTTGCTTTACTTAAACTGTCTTTATCTCAACCCATGAGTTTTCTCACTTTTACTCTTCCAATTTTCTTTCCCATCCCAACCAGGAGAGTGAGCAAGTGGCTGCGTGGTCTTAGTTGGACCAGTAGGTGGTCAGCAGGTTCAACTGAGTTTTATGGAAGACATTACGTCTTGTGTTCCTGGCTAAGGATATGCTTGTTTGCAAGAAGAGCTTACAGTTCAAAAAGTTCTGACCCAGGATATGAACAGCTGTAAGATTAAGTCTATCAGGAACAGCATGAAATGCACCAAAAGAATGACCGTGTTATCACATCAGGAGTGCTGTCTTTGAAGAGAAAAGACATTGGTAGAACTCTGATGAGATTTAATACAATGCCACAATGACTGCCATAGGAGCTGACAGAAGTACCATTACACATTGTAGAGCAGTTCTTAACGCTAATCTATGCAGAATGATTTAATGACATTCTCTACCTGAATTGTGCCTAAGCACACTTCACTCTTTGCTGACTTTGGATAGAGTATGTAACTATATATTCATATGTGATATAAATGTATTAACAACTAGCCCAGCACAAAGACGTTTCAGGCAGTATTTTTTTTTTTTTTTTTTTTTTTTTTTACAACTTCAGACCTTTGAATCAAAGTGTACGTGCAAACCAGAAAGCCTACTTCAGATAAAGGAATGAATTGTGGTCACAGCTCTGCCTTCACAAACCATATCACATCCATCAATTAAGGCAGAGACAGCGGTTTCAAAACTGTTCTCCTCTCCTAGTATCTCCTACCTGATAAAACTACACCAGATGATCAGGATGACAGATCCACTTAAGCACTATATTCATTTTTCTGATTTTTGAAGCTTCAGTTATAATTGCGTCTTCCAAAATATCAGCCTTCATGTCCACTCACTAAATCAAATCTCACAAAAATTCCCCAAAAGAAAGAAATATCCTTAAACCAAACCCTTAGGTAATAGAATACTTATCAAGTTGAAGTCTTTCCTATTCAGTCATGGCGACAAGGTACTGAAGATACTGTTGCTTATACCTACATACTAATTCTGCTCTTCACATCAAAGAACAACAAAACAGTGCCATCACAAAGACCACTGCACGAGTTCGGGCTGCACTCAGATCTCAGCAGTGAAGAGCCCAAAACATATTTGGGACCCTTTTTGTGTAATTCTGCCAAAATCATGGAGGAGCTGGTATATTCTATATCTGGTACCAATACTGAGTTAACTAAGAGCAGCACAAACATCTGATGGCAGGTAGCTGTAATCCAATGAATATCCATGCTGACAGAAGCAATGCAATGCAAAGAATCCAGTTCGTACAAGATCCTCAGTATTCCTGAACTTTATTCAGGAAAGGTAAAAAGTTTCAGATGTTTTTATAGAAAACTAGCAATACTGTGCAGAAGCAGCTTTGGGATGGAAATGAGCAGAAGATTTACCAGAGGTATTCCATTAAGGAAGTCACTTAGCAGAAACAATCCGAAACACTTGTACTCCAAGTTTGGGGCTTTTTTTGTAACCAAGAAGGGTTCTGCTGATCTCAAGAAAAAAAATACCGATTGTAGGATATGGACGTTTTGTCAATATGTCCAGAACTGTTAATGGGAAATTTAAGCTGGAGTCCATGATGGAAAAAACAAGCCTAGCTAGGACCTTTGATACATCAGCATTTTTTCACTGTAATCTCTTCTTTTCACATACATTTGATTTCCCATGAAAACCAGGTTGAAAATAATTAAGCCAGCCAGAACACAATTTTCACTAGAATTCTTTGACATGCCGAAAAAAATCTTACATATGAATACCGACTTTTTTTTTTTCACTGTTACCTATTTGTGTAAGAGCAGATTTAGATCACCATTCCTTGAAATTGAGAAGTCAATGGGCAAAAAGCAAAACATACAAGCATAAGCTCAAAGACAGGCATTTCAAAAATTGATCAACAATTAAAAAGGAAAAGGAGTTAAGCAAAAAATATTTTGTAACCTAAATGATTGTAGTCAGTTGCTACCACCACTATAAGCAAATAATTCAAATTAAGAGGTCAGCTGAACAAAAGTTACTTTTTTAATGAAAGAACTTCTCAAGGACAGTTTAAATTTTTTTAAAAGCAGTTAATTTAACAAAAACATAAAAGAATACCTGAAGATATATTATGGTTTCAAAATATGACTCATGACTCCTTGTAGTTCACTAAATACACAGGAACACATCAAAACAACATACCTTTACGTTTTCGTGTATTGATTGAAGTTGTGCAGCTAAAGCTACAAATGTTTGATAGATTTTCTGCATAGCCATAGACAAATCTGTAAGAAGCATACAAAATATTGGTAAGTGACAATCTTACTACCAGGAGAAAAGATTTCATGTTTATAATGAAGCAAGAATCCCACCCAAACCCCATATAGCACAAAGCACAAAACAAATGCATGAGAACAAGTTAATAACTAGAAGAAATACAGAATTTGAGCAACAAGTCACCCAAGGACTACTTTTTGAAAGGGCTTCAAACTTTATTTTGAGAAGTACTCTTTTCTCAGATTTATTTTTATATACATGGTAATTTGTTTCCTATGATTCTGTCATTTAGCAAAGCTAAAAAATATTATTTACCTTAATTTTATCTAATTACTCAGGAACATTTTACCTCATTGTTTTTTACATAAATATAGTTAAATCAGATTTTTCTATACATTGAGTTTGTATACATTTTCCACTCTTTCTGACGTAAAGCACATTTAAGTGTTCAGTTGATTTTGCTGAAGAGAGAGCAGTAGAATGGAAGCTTTCTTATATTTTAAAGACATGATTAACAAGCATCACAGGAACCCTTACTCTAGCTCTACCCACAAGCATATTAGAAAGAGAAACGCAATAGGGAGCCTTCTTGCCTACATAAAGTTTAGAGTGAAATCTTGTTGGCAGCCGGTCACCAGTGGTGTCCCTCAGGGCTCAGTCTTGGGGCCAGCATTGTTTAATATCTTTATTGATGATCTGGATAAGGGGATTGAGTGCACCCTCAGTAAGTTTGCATATGACACCAAACTAGGTGGGAGCGTTGATCTGCTTGAGGGTCGGCAGGCTCTACAGAGGGACCTGGACAGGTTGGATCAATGGGCCAAGGCCAATGGGATGAGGTTCGATAAGGCCAAGTGCCGGGTCCTGCATTTCGGTCACAACAACCCCAGGCAACGCTACAGGCTTGGGGAAGAGTGGCTGGAAAGCTGCCCAGCAGAAAAGGACTTGGGGGTGTTGGTGGACAGCTGGCTTAACATGAGCCAGCAGTGTGCCCAGGTGGCCAAGAAGGCCAACGGCATCCTGGCCTGTATCAGGAATAGCATGGCCAGCACGAGTAGGGAAGTGATGGTGCCTCTGTACTCGGCACTGGTGAGGCCTCACCTCGAGTACTGTGTTCAGTTCTGGGCCCCTCACTACAGGAAGGACATTGAGCTGCTGGAGCATGTCCAGAGGAGAGCCACCAAGCTGGTGAGGGGTCTAGAGAACAAGTCATATGAGGAGAGGCTGAGGGAACTGGGCATGTTTAGTCTGGAGAAGAGGAGGCTGAGGGGGGACCTCATTGCCCTCTACAGCTACCTGAATGGAGGCTGTAGAGAGGTGGGTGTTGGCCTCTTCTCCCAAGGGAATAATGACAGGACCAGAGGAAATGGTCTGAAGTTGCGGCAGGGGAGGTTTAGATTAGATATTAGGAAGAATTACTTTACTGAGAGAGTGGTCAGGCACTGGAACAGCCTGCCCAGGGAGGTGGTGGAGTTGCCATCCCTGGAGGTATTTAAGAAACGTGTAGACATGGCACTTCAAGGCATGCTCTAGTGCCCGAGATTGTTGGTTTGTGTCTGTTTGTGGGTGGTGGGGTTTTGTTTTGGTTTTGAGGGTTTTTTTGTGCTTTATTTTGTTTTGGTTTTTTTTTTTTTTTTTTTTTTTTTTTTTGTGATTGGACTCGATGATCTCAAAGGTCCCTTCCAACCGTGAAGATTCTGTGATTCTGTGAAAGTCAAATATTCACGATATCCTACTTCCCATGCAGGTATGAAAGTGTTTTCAGCACACTGACTCAACTAATGGAAACCTCAGCATTAAAGGGGAAATCTCAAAGGTTTTGGCAAAATGATGCACCTGCTGACAAAAAAGGCTTTTCTGAAAGCAGCACTGAAACAATGTACAAAAACGGAGGACAGAAAAGCACTGAAGTGGTCTTTCACTGTGAAAAGACCAGCA
Organism: Numenius arquata; assembly: GCF_964106895.1. NCBI lineage: Eukaryota > Metazoa > Chordata > Aves > Charadriiformes > Scolopacidae > Numenius > Numenius arquata. The sequence continues at coordinate 119,802,097 of NC_133576.1, forward strand.
TGCGTTTCTTATGAAGGATGCGTATAACCTACTGAAATGCAAATAGCTGCTATCAAGTTCTTGAAGACGTGTAGGTCTAGCAATGACTCCTGAACCGAAAAAATCTGCCTCTCCATAGGGGAATTTCTCCATTACTATTTGCATATCTTTCTGAAAAATAAAAGCTGGGGAATACATCTCACACCAGTCTGCAGGGTTGTGGAGGCAGTGGTATCGAGGAAGACTGGCCACAAATTTCCAAAGAGCCTGGAGTCAATTTATCAATACTGTATACTAGACATTTCAAAATTTTCAAGACATTCTGGGTCCTGGGTTCCTGTATGATAAAGGAAGTTTTTCCTGTATGGTAAAGGCTACATATGCAATACAGTGTTGACAAGATCACTAGATCATTTGCTGACAGTCTGCATATGCTGGCACAACGGATTGAGCCTTGCCCACAGGAGCAAGCAACCTTTACATTATAGCAGGAACTGCTGAAAAACCTGAAGAAAATCTGTGAAGGCATCCCCCTCATATTCCGGACAGACAAGATGATCAGACAGAAACATAAAAGCCCCTCAGGATTCAGCTGATCTTCCATTCTGGAAGCTAGGTCTAGACAGTTCTCTTGTCTTTGACATATGAAGTCCAGAGTCTAGGTAACATCTTGTATCATGTGGTATGAAAAGCCATGCACTTGAATTCACTGGTTATTGGAGGACCTGTACCTAAAACGGCCCAGAAGATAAATATTTCTATGATCACAGGAATGGTAACCAACCAGAGACTACCATCTGGAAGTCAGTATTCTGTGACCAGAGAGATTCTCCCAAGATTGAATTACATGGCACCAAACAAGACTAAATTTTCCTCAGTTGTTCAGAGGTGAAGGCAATGCCAACAGGCTCCAGACTATGGAAAAGTTCCCATTTTGATCTGGAGCTGGCAGAACAGACACCCAGATTTGTCCAGTCAGACAGTCAGTGCAAGACAGAAGGTCCCAGACATCTGAAGATGCCAAAGGGAGGGAGGTGGATATAGTGGATGTCAATGCTCTCACTCATGTTTTGTCAGGATTGTTCGTCCAGCTCAGAGATTTATAGAAGATTACAGAAGACCTTTCCCAGAAAATCACCTTCATCCCCATGCCTGCATTTTTGACAGAATAGCCTTATGAAAGGAACCTTATATCCGAAAAAACTGCACAATTTCTCAGAGTTTACAGGTGGGGGAAAGTCCCTTGTCTACAATAGTGAAGAAATTTCAGTATCTTCCATAGATAAGCATCTCTGTTGTATGAAATAATCTTAAAATAGCAGGTGGACAGAAAAGTTGTACTAGTGAAAGGGGATAGAGGAAAGAAGACAGAAGCCAAGGTGAAAGGAAAACAGATTTTTTTCACTGTTGTGTTAACCACAAGAACAACAGACTTAGACAAAGGCAAAAGAAAGCAAAATGGTTTGGAAGCAGAACTGAATCAATAGCCCAAGCAATACTGAGCTGAGTCAATGAAAAAGTCAAGAGTGGGGAGGTTTCACTGACATTTATAAGCTCACTAGGAATTGTAAAGAAGCAAAATGCAAATGGATTAAATAGACACCATCAGAAAAGGCAGCGCAAAACCAGAATTCAAGCATTTGCATAATGTCTCAGGTGTGACCCAGCCCCACTATGAGCCCCAAACTTCCATTTCTAGCTTCTATGAAGTGCCCTAGCTAAATATAGAGAAGACTCAAGATCTTTTACAAGAATGATGCCTAAGTCAGATAGAACAAGAGCGTAAAACATGCCATGCTTCCTTATTTCCTATTTTGCAGAAGTTCAGAAGTTGTGATTTCTACTCCTACACACCGAAGTATCAAAATTTCTATGCAAAACAAACCAGACTTCGAAATTGCACCTCAGAAACTGGATCCATCTCAAAGAAGCTCAAGAACATTTATGAATTTAACCTTTAATTCCCTTCATCTTTGCACTGAACAACTGCAGAATCTATCTGAACACTTATTTCTGTATATTAAATAAGAAAAATTTAGCAATTAATCTCCTCTTCTGTTATTGTTGGCTTTTCTTATAGGTGTAAGATTTCTAATTTTTGTGTATGAAACATTAAAATTGAAACATTTACCTTGGGGAGTTATGTGTGAATTATTTGCTTGTGTGGCAAGATGATTTTCCAGTTCTTCTATTTGTTGCCTGTATTGCTGCAGCTGTACTTCAAACTGCTCGACCAAGATTCTGAAGTAGCTAGATGAGTAAAACAATGAAATACTATGATTAAACTTCACTAATGTGCCACTATTTATTTTTCATCTAATCTATATTAGCTGCCAATTTTCATTTCATTAATTGCAACAGTTACATTCTATGACATTCTTGACATCCCTCTACTACTGGAAAGAGAATAAAGACTGTATTTCTCATGTCTATGAGATAAAGATAAATTAAGTGCACAAATAAAACACTGATTCTATGAAGCATTCAGAACATATGTTATAAGCAGCAGAAAAAATTCATATTATGAAATTCATAGAATGGCTTGGGTTGGAAGGTCTAGGCAATCTGTGCCAGTTTTTCACCACACTCGTAAAAAATTCTTCCTTGTATCTATTCTAAATCTACATTCTCAGTTCAAAACCGTTACCTCTTGTCCTATCACTACAGGCCCTACTAAAAAGTCTGTCCCCATTTTTCACATAAACCCCTTTTAAGTATCAAAAGGCTGCAACAAGGTCTCCCTGGAGTCTTCTCTTCTCCAAGTTATATTATTGACTATTTTTCATGAAAAACCGTAACTCACTCTGCTGGGGCTGTATTTTCATGCTGGAGACCAGGAGGAGTTTTCTGTGTTCGTAAAGCTATTTCTGCATTCTTTAGCTCCTAAATAAATAGGGAAAAGTAACCAAAGATAAGGTTCTGTACAAAGCATTCAAAAAGAAAAATAGCTACAACTCTACTGTTCATTCACATAAAATATTTTCCACATATATTTAATTTAACACTGTGATAGAATCTGACCAGAAATTCTTCAAAGAATAGACTGCCAGAAAATTTGAGATCTGCAAATACCAACCAAAGTTTGAGGAAGGAACCAACAACAGCACATACTGAAAGCACACTGAGCTCTCAGAAATTAAGAAAATATTGCACTAAACTGTCAGAGATAAGATCTAATTTCTATCATACTTCAGAAGTCCTGTTACAATTACGGAGGACTAAGGGGGGAAAAAAGCAATAGTCAAGAGCAAGGAAGTAACACACCTAAAAGAGAAGAAATAGAACAAAAAGGATTATTTCACCTTTTAAAAAAAGATTAACTAGTTTAAAAAATTGCCTCTTTTTCTATGGAAATGATCTTTTTATGAACGACAATCACAACATATACTTCTGTTTAATACTTTCTAATAACTCTACCATTAAGAATTTCTCAGTGCCTGGTTCTCCAATTATTCTCAACTGCATCATTTACAGAAATATGAGAATATCAGTAACAAGTTTTTGTTTTCACAGAAAGCTGTTGGCAAGGCACAACTATGGAGTACTTCCTTTTGGTATCACAAGATATAGAAGAAGTATCACATTTTTACTTTAGAAAATACAATATACTTATTCATAAAGCAAGCAGCCTTGACATGCCAGATGAAAGAAAAAGCAGTACAGAACTTAACTTGAAAAGCACCTGCATCAAAACTTGAGCTGAAACCAACTGTGCAAGTTAAGATGCAGACTGGTGTACAGAGTTGTGACTTAAGTTCAATAAATGAATACTAGTGCTAGTTGAGATATTTTGCTCCTTGAAATGTTATGGGATGGGTTTTGTTTGTGGGTGATTGTGAGGTTTTCTTGGTTTTTGTGGTTTTTTGTTTTTGTTTTTGTTTTTTTTTTTTTTGTTTTTTGTTTTTTTTTTTTCTCATCAGAAGAAATCATATTTGAATTTCTGCTACTCCAGAGTTCAGTATGTAGTTACAAACACATCTTCACTAACAGCTGAATATATGACTGAAACTGAACTAAAAGTAGTACATATTCCCTTCTGCTGCCTTTGCTATGGAGGAATGCTTTCCTGAATAAAAGTAATTTTATTGCTGTTGTACTTATCCAGAAGTACTGAAATCACAGCTTTCAGCCTCCTCCAGTAACTTCAAATACATTACAAGGGATTCAATTTTTCACTTTGTTTACAAAGTTTAGACAAGCATTGACTTTACTGATGAAGGCAGCTAGTTATCCTATATGAAATAATCAACATAAAGTCTACGTAACAAAACTTTTATTTAATTATACCTGTGCAGTTTCCACTTTCAGCTTGTCAATATTAAGAGTGTTTCTCTGTAATCCACTGGCAACTACAGACAGAAGCTGTTTCAAAGCTTTAATGTCTTCTTGTACTTTAAGCATTGCTTTAGAGGACATTCTACTAATTTCTTCCTGAACTTGTTTTTGTTCTTTCACAAATTTCCTGGGGAAGAAAAAAAGATGGGGGTGGGGAGGAAAGAAACATAATATATTGAACCTGAAGTACCCAAGTGTTTACCTCTTGGTCACATAGCTATTAAATTATTTTTTCCAAAATCAAGTACTGAACAGTAAAATTACTGTATAGCATAGCATTAACTCCTAGCATGCTAATACTGTAAAAACAAACAAACAAAACCCCTGAACTTCAACAGCAAGTATTTAAACATGTTATGCTAAACCCAGGCAAATTTAGATATATATCCATTATTATACATATATATTATAAAACATAGTATCTATGTAAGAGTGATTATTACTACTTTGAACTCAAATACAGTGACATACAACCTCTTTGACTAGTCTACAACCTGCCTCCTTCCTGCCTGAGGGAAGGCTCTTTTTCAATTCTCTCTACTCCCTAGGAGATCCACAGTGCACATGTAATATGGACATAAGGTTCAATCCTTACTATGCATGTGCAATAGGCTTAATACTCCCAGGGAGAGATGGATCAGATTCTAAGAGCATATTTACTGGGCATGTCTATTTGCATAAATGCATAGAAAAGTCAGGCTGAAAAAAAAAAAAACAACCAACCTCCCAAAACCAACCTAAGACTTCAGCTACTAGAACGATCCGCCTACTCTGTTCCCAAGGTTAACCTGCTGAAAGGCCCTGGGGTAGTAAGTTATCCTGCACGCAGCCTGTAGTAAGGTGTTTTTGCCACAGAGCATCAACAGCATACAATACTTCAGGTATTCAACTACCATAAATAAAAAACACCACTTACTGCAGATTGTCCACATCTTGACAGATCACTGGAGGTAGATTTTCATCCTTTAGCGCTTTGCTATCTCTACAAGAGACAATGCATGTTGAGATGGTGCTTTAATATTGCCAAACATTTTTGCACGATTACTAAATATCATGAAAACATTCAAGTGACTGTACATGCAACGTGTGCAAAACTGTGTATGCTGCAACTAGGAATGATTTGGATTAATGCACACAGATACTATGCCAGGGTCCAAGCCTGTGGTGCAAGCATTGTACACATCTGCAGAAACCATTTTTCAGACCACATCAGTCTACAGCAGATGCCAGATAAGCTGTTGGTATTGCATTTGATGGGAAAATAGCACTGTTTAAAATGACGAAGCACCGTAACTAACTTTTGCAATATGAAAAACTTAGTAATTTATTTACATTTATGCCTTTCTCAAGATCCAAGTACTAGAAAAGTCAACACATTTAGCTTAGCTGTTTTCTAGTAAAGTAAATCTGAACACTTACTCTGGTCTTGTTCCTGTTTTGTCACCTAGAAAATGAAAACAGTAGGTCAGAAAAAAAGAACTCTGAAGAACAAACAAGACAACCTTAATGAGATTTAAGGGAAGAACCAAGGACTACAATCTGCTAGATTTCTCTTGATAAGAGGAACAGACTAGGCTAGGCATAAAAGAAAGAAGGTTTCAATTTACTCCCCCTTCACAGATAAATATCTTTTCAAGAACAATGGTTCAACAGTTGAGGTGCTAATTTCTTGGCACAGAGAGTAATGCAAAACATCTTGTGTCACTATACAAGTCACTACAAATGCATAAACAACTGCAGTTGCATAAGAAATCTGTTCCTGCTTATGCAACCACAACTCACTTAGACCTGCACCCACAAAACACTCAAGTGTTTTCAACTCAGCAATAGCAGGCTCCTCTCAAACATGAAGGTAATGAAGGTTTGGCCATTGGACTTCCCTAAGAATTCTGCTAGTGCATTAAGTTCAGTAATGAATGGGGTTTCACAAAATCGAAGATGTTACTGCTTACCTACCACCTACACGCTCCAAATTATGCATCTGTGGATCAAGATGCCAAATGCCTGAGCAACAGAACTGAGCTGAAAACAGTATCGTGCATAACAGGGTAGTAGTAATCACATCCCACCCCACAGCAGTCCGCTAGGAAAACTACTCACTCAGAAAGCCCAAGAAGTGAGCTTCATCTTCTTCAGCTGGATGCAACTCACATCCTCACTACCGTCTCCGTGATACTAATGCAGAAAGCAGCTATGTAGCTAATCTCAGTGCCACAAACATTTTAAGCTGCACAAGCCAGTGCTCCTGCCAGGAAAAGCTACTTCTTTAAAAAGCAACATCTACTTAAATTGTCTGCAGACTCTGTTACCCAGTATCAAGACATTTAGAGAACCTGGAGTCCCACACGCATTCCCTATGCCTTTTGCTAAGGGGGAAAAAAAAAATCTACACAAAATTTAAAAAAAGAAAAAAGAAAAGATAATAAACCTTAGAATTTATGACTCCTTTTTCTGATGATAACCTAAAAATTAGGCAGAAAACTAAGTATACTTTACTCTCTCTCTGCAATGACTTTTTGGGTTTTTTCTGTACATCAGACCAGTACTTACAAAGTAAAAGACACAGCTTTGAAATCAGATTTTACTACTTTCTGGGAAACTGCTCCAGTTTTTACCATTTTACATTCTTTTGAGTGATCCTTGAGGAAAATACGTGTAAGAACAGCTTCATTTCCTGTAGTCATATTTTAAAGAAATACTAGACAGTCAGTCTTCAGAAGGAGAAGCTTTTATAACCAATTCCAGAAAAAAGCACAAAAGTGCTATCTGTCCTGGGATTCCTGGGGTAATTTTCTTTAGTAGCCACACCTCCTCTTTCCTTTTCTTCAGGAAGGAAAAATAAATAAAAACCTCAAAACCCTAAAACCACCCCCCTCAAACCTTAACACAGTTCCTCATATAATAGTAGTACAAACCATTGTACTGACAGAACTGAGTAGCAGCACACAGGTAGGGATATTTATCAGGGCTGCTTAAGCCAGCATATCCATTATAGAAAACATTCCTAAATTAAAACCTACATTAAAAAAAAAAAAAAGAAAGAGGAAAACTCAAAAAACAGTCCCCTTTGACATTTCCCACTGCTTAGCTAAGGGATCTCTGCTTATCACCGTGACAGCAATAGTCCCACACGTCCAGTTCTACTACACAACTTACGGGGAATTCAGGTACTCATTCAAGTTTCCACCCTAAAAACTCAGCAAAACAATGCTGGGAGATGTGAGACTGAAGTAGATTTGTGGTTCTCTGGTCCTCATTTTAACATACTTGTATATTACAGAAGTGTTGTGACACGCTAATATTACAGTAATGGATATCCTGTAAAAACCTAGGAATCAAGAGCTTTTTTCATCGCTCCCAGTTTTAGTAATTATCTCCAAAAACAATCAACACCATGCAAAGCACTCCAGTCTGGACAGTCAATACACCATTTCTTCTACAAGTGTCAAGAACTATGTCTCTGCAACCTGTGCTACTCTCTAAAAATGGTTTCATGGAGTTTCTACATTTCCTTCTCTCCTAGCTATTGGTATACCTAATTTAAAACTTGCCTCCTGAATGGAATCAAGGGATTAAGTTAACAGTATTGATACCCCAGAGAAAATGCATATCTTACAATCAGCTTTAGTTAAGCTTACTCTGGAAGTATAAAAGCAAGACAAATTAATAAGTGTCCATATGTCAATGCTCAATATTCCCTTACTTAAGAACTTCAAAGTTACCACAGAGGTAAAGCTTTTATAACTGGTTTTAACAACCTGATAAAACGTATCAGATGGAACTGCGCACCACCAGAAATACAGCTTTGAAGAATAGCAGCTTAAAATAGAAAGGTTTTACTTTGCAGGCTTTCAAAAAAAAAAAACCAACCAAAACACTAAGTTCAATATCTGTTACAGTTGGAGAAAGCTGGATCGAGTATTTTTCGTAGTTGCAATGCATTACTTAAACATAGCTCTGCTCCCCCCTCTAGTGGCTATTTGACGTATAACTGTTCAGAAATCTGCCGTGGTTTTTCACCAAACGGCCCTTTGAGTCTTCACTCCTGAAAGGCTAAAGAGTTCTCTAGTATGATATTGGCTTATACTTATTTTAAATAAATACATGTACATTACACCGCATTTTCAACCAAAATCTTGTTCTTCTATGGAAGCACAATATCTAAGAATGGAATTAACTGAAATTACTTGTAAGGGGCAAGGGGAATAAAAATTGTCAGCTTTAATTCCACACTCCTAACACAATGAAAAAGTGTCTGCTGCAATGCTCTGATAATTTTATCCATTAAAAAAAGTTATGAATGTATGTTTTAAAACAAACTTACTCTTTTTGTCTGAAGAACTACTAAAATCAATGCCACCAAGACCTTCATTGGCAGTAGTTGAAGGAGCTGCAGCTGTCCCCAGAGTCAAACTCAAAGCATTCTGCCCAAGTCCTACAAGAAACTCAAAATGAATTTCCGCACTTAAAATGCTGATAATTTAAACTTATTTTAAGCTAAAAGCATATATAACCTTGCTTGCAGTTTCAGCGTCCATTTACTACATTCAGATTTTAAAAATACGCAAAATAAACAGAGAAGAAATCAGATTTCATGAAGTTGTATACCAATGTACACAAGCATTTTATGTACTTTCTTCATGTTACTAAGTAGCTAATTAGACACCTAACTTATCAGCATTTTAAGTATCTTTCTGTTTCATTTAGAGTTTAAGAGCAGTGTTACCAAGACTACAACACATCACAACAAGTTTTTCCTCTACAGCAGAAAACGACAGGAAGCCGTGAAATAACAAAACTATTTGTTAAAGATTTTATTCAGATCAAAATCCACCAAAATATTCCAATTTCTCCACAGTTAAAGGAGATACTTGCATATCATTGCCCTCTCCCATTTATGATTAACTTCTTTGAGTCAATTATGGCAATGACAGATTTTTTGTGCTTTCATTTAAGAAAGAAGCATTAAGTATCAGTGAATTTAAGAATGAGAAAGAAACTAACGACTTCAGATTTCATTTTTCTTGTCCATGGATAGCAACACTGTTCTTAACTGTAACAATGGTAAAAGTTACACTTTCACAGTATTAATATTCTATATGAAGAAATCTTACATTATGAAGTTATGCAATCACACATCAAAGTTCAATGTTTTGAGACAGAAGGACGAAAAAACCAAAATAACTTTCACCTGTTGCTGCTGTGCTTGTATTCTGGAAGAGTGAACCTCCTAAACCTGCTAAGGCTCCTCCTAAGGAAAGGCCTGTGGAGGCAGTTGTAGTTGGAGCAGTCGTACCACCCAAATTTAATGTAAAGCCAGTAGTTCCTGCAGAGAAAGCAAACCAGCTTCATGCAGACGCTGCATACAAATACATCCATAGACAATATGGAATAACCAAAAGTCTGAACAGCATCTTTATCATAATTGTATAATAAACTCAATCGTTTTTATTTCCTGCAAATTTTCCAAAGCCACTAGAGATTTTTCAATTGTATGTGATTTTGTTCTACAATATCATAATCCTGATTAGTCCATATTTACCTGCAACTATGTAAAAATTTCAAGAGTTACCCAAAACACTAGAGAATCTAGAACCTGGCACAGAATTTATTTTATAGCATAATGGATCTAACAAGTGCTGCTGAGTTTTTATATTAAAATGCTGAAATGTTAAGATTTCAATGTTTAACATAAAACATTTTACACAAGACAGATGATAAAAGAAGATTTAATTGGTAGTTTGAGCAGCCTTCTGGAATGAAGCACCCCAGGTTTTGGTAGGATAGGGAAGACTTGAGTAGAGAAAGACCATAAGCATAAAGGGACAGAGCACAAAGAGCTAAGCTCAAAAGCAGACTCCTAAGGTTAAGAAAAATGAACTCCAGTCTTAATTATCATCATGCACAGTGCAGTTTAGCTGAGTTAAATATGATGGCAGGTGTGCGTCAGTATGAGGACTACACTGGAAAATTGTTTCCTCTAGTAGTTAACCATTTCAAGCCATTTACAAAAGGTAGACACTTTCTAAAGTTTTCAGCTGTGCAAGTAGGAAGCTCTCAACATCCATTGGGGTTAACAGTAACAAAAATAACGTTTTTACGTGACCAATCAGCTATAGATACATTTCTAATAACTTAGATTATATGCTGCCAATATACTGCCCTCTGTATAAACATAAATCTATCTGCACTAGGGTACGCAAATTTAGAACTAGTGAAATACAATGAATCTTCCTATTGAATTACTACAAAATTATGCAGCTACTAGAAAAGCTTAGTTCTACCATAAAGCTTTACTGATAAAAACAAAAAAACCCAAACGCACAAATTTTCCTACCTGCTGCAGGAGTCGATGTAAGAGCAGATGATAATGATAGGCCACTCGCTGAGGTAGAAGTAACAGGTAAAGCAAACGGTGTGGCTGAACCTGCAGGTTTGTTGAAACCTAAACTAAAGCCTGTGGTAGCTGCAGATGTGGTGGCAGGCGTGCCTAGAAGAAACCCAAGAACAATTGGGTTCAATTCAACCCAAATCAGTCTTACAATGGCTTTTTTTGAGAATGAATGCTCAATTTATCTTCTCTTCTGAACTATTCCCATTGAAACATCATGAACATCACAGCATGCAAGATCACTTGCATCAAGTAAAATATCCCCACAGCACCTCCAGATAAATTTCAAAGGTTAACATTAATTGCACAGGCATTTTTGCTCCAGAATTCCTAGTGATCCACTGGGCTTTAATCAAGGACTGGATCTTGTATCTACTCATAATCTAAAAAAATAAAAATAAAAATATGCGTACAATTAAGGGCTCTCACCAAAAGAATGTAATTGAAGCAGCAAAGTATTGGTAGCTGGAACTATAAACAATACTGCCTAAAATACAGACTAAAAGTTCTCAGTTGGATATGCACACTAAAATGAATGCACATATCCTTTCAATCTGTAAACAAGAAAAATATGTCAACATGTTATTCCCTCAGACTTTGCTTTTGAACACTTTTAAAGTACAGCAAATAAAGCTTCTACTTTCTTCTGTTTTCACAGTAAGAATACATTTTATAGTCTAGAATCCATATTCCAAAGTAAAGGAGAGGTGTCCATAGATGTGTGTTGCCCCAAATAAATAGGTAAATAAAGGTTTCGTTTTCCTGGTACGCAAACCACACAGCAAGTACAAGAAACATATACTTGGTATTCTCAGTAACTGCTGTGTGTCTGTTTTGGATGACATCATTTCTTTTAGCTATTGAAAAGAATTGATGTGCATCTGCATAGGACAGACTGCCACGTGTGATTATGCATCACACAGTCTGTTCTGGGTTAGCTGCTGCTTCTCCATTCTTCTGCCCATTTTATTTCCTTCTTTATTCAACACCGTTTTTCCAATTTATTCACAGCATGGCTTCCTAACTTCTTGGACAGCAGTCTGTCTTGTAGCACCACTCCCACCGCCAATTTTTGTGATACTCAAGCTCAGTTTCTTCTCAAATCTTATTTGCTGACGTTTCAAAAGAAAGAAAAAACCCACCACAGCTACCCACATATTCCAACATTCCAGTATTTCCAACGACAGCTGAAAAATAGTCACTAACAATGCATGAGAGAACCAAAAGTATTCCCAATAAATACTCCCAAAGTCCCTTCCCGGTTCAACCATCTTTATTTTTCTAAAAGTAGGTAATTACCAAACAGACTTGTTAACACAAAGTTCATGAGAGCAAGAAACTCTGAAGAATTCTCTGATAATGTATTCCACCTCCCCTCTGCTGAAGGATAAAAGTCATTAGGGGGACATAAAGACAAAGTCTAACTTTTCACTGTAACCACTGTCACTGTTGTTAAAGGAGTTATTCTATTCCTGTACAAGTAACAGCGCCCAGAACTGCAGGGCTCTGCTCTGGTTTACAGCCTTAACATTTGGGCTGCAAAGGAGACTGGAATTAGTAATGGGTAAAAGCTCACATATGACCACTGACTTTCTACATTACAAGAAAGATCTCTCCGTATTTTTTTGCCTGTGTAACATTAAAATCCACATTAGGTCCTTACCTAGTGTCAGTCCTGTAGCAATAGTTGTTGCTGTTCCTGCTTTAAGAAGAAAAACAGAGTAAGAATAGTAATTGAAGACCACAAAGCAGTTATGACAGTTATAAACATGAAACAAAACACTGAAATAATGCAATATTATGGGACAATATGTAGACTATTATAAAAGGTTTTTTTCTGTAGTACGTTGAAAGCAAAACAACATTAAACATAGAAAACAGTATTTGTAAGCACCAGCAGCACAAATCAAAGGCCTAACTGACTTCAAAACCCGTCACTTCTCTTTATAAAATAAGCTAACAGTGAAGCTGATGTTAACACAGCAGTATAGCAAATTGTTTGAAATTCCAAATAAACAAAGGTAAACAAAACTAAGGAAACTAGTCATTTTATCAAGTTGGGTTTTTTTTCCAGCCATATGGCAGTGTGGAACATTAGCATGTAAACCAGCAGATTTACAGTATAATGAAGAGGATTAAAGAGTCCAAAGTCTTTGTAAAATTCTATGTGTTGTTTTAGGGTTTTTGCCCCACTGGTAATTTAAAGAGACTATTTTGAACACAGTGCTATGCCATTTCATATTTAAAAAAAAAAAATCTGATTAGAAGATCAAAGGAATCATTAAAAGCTAAAACAGAACTATCCCAATGTAGTCAGAGTAACAGGCTTTCAGTCTACTGTTATTTCTAGTAGACTGGTTCCTAGAACTTCCCCTATCTACTCATACAAGTGTACAAGAAAAAAAAGATCATTTTGTCTAACAATATTGGAGCCAAAGTAAAATTCATTAAGTTGTATCTGCACAATGGCTCAAAAAAAAAAACCCCACCAATCAGAAAAGTTTTCTTCTTTTGCACCCAAATACTCCTGTAAAAATCCGTATGTTCATAGGCTAAATTAGAGACCTAAGAAAATATTAATAAATTTCTTCATGCATATTGCTGACATTAAAAAAATCCCAAACAACAAAACCAGAAATGTTTACTACTGCAGGGTTGCAAATATCACATTACAAATACTAACAATTTCAATGTTTTTAAGTATTTTTCAGGTCAAAATATACCTTGATCTTAAATCATAATTTTAAGCACTCTGAAGGAAGAGTTAGATTTCTAGAAAACATCAGGATTCAAATTATGGAACAGTTTACACACAGGCCCAGGCAGAGCTTTCTGGTAACTGCATCTGTGTTTCTGCAGCACTGACACTACATAATTATCAACGAATGACCTTTCAAACTGTTCAACAAAGCCTTTTTACAAAACTATTTATGTAATATTCTGAGCTACAGAACTACTGTAAAAAAAATAAGCACATTACGACGACTCAGTTTTTGTATACAGATGATCTATTTCTTCATTGTTGATTCAAATTTCTGCTGTACGAGAAGTTTTTCTACCTGTACTGGTGCCTCCTAGTGTAAAGCCAGTGGTTGGTTTTGATCCAAAAAGTCCACTCCCAAAGCCCACTGAAGGAGCTGATGTAGTTGCTGTAGCAGTGGAAGAGCCCAGAGTTCCAAAACTAAGTCCTCCTGTTGAACTATTACAAAATACAATATAATACAAATAAGACAAATAATATCTTACAAATAAGACTATTAGGAGTAATTATTTTTCAAAATAAAAAAAAAATCCAAACCCCACCCTTATTTCAGTTTATTTCCCATGCCATTATTCATTTTCCCGAACCACACACAATGCATCTGGACAAGAGAGAGTCCAAGCTCCCTACAACCAAAGAGAAAGAGGAATCCCATCTCCCTCTTTCCTTCTACAGCTCTGTAATTCCCACCACTTCCCTGACACAGACTCCACCATTTGTTCAACTCCTTGCTGGGCTGATGCATCTTGCTATACCGGTCAGAAATTTGAACTATTCTCCATGAGATCACCTCATTAGTTCTGCCTACTTATTCTCCTTGAACTACTGCAAAGGGAAAAAAAATGCTAGAGGAAACACAAAGATGACAACAAACCTGCAAGGACATCTTTCTTCAAAAAAGGTTCCAAGTCCAGTTAGATAACCCTGACCAGAAACCTCAACTAATGTTGCTTTATTTTTATTCTAAAGTGATAAGCACACACAGGCAACCGTTCACATCAATAGCACAGTTCTGCCCTATCTTAACACCAAAACACACCGATTTATGAATTCATTTTCTAACCAAAACGCTACCCTTCCCCACAGGTGCAAACCATAGAGGACCCAAGCCTACCATATTTCCTTTTCTGACTGTATACTTGTCAGAAAGCCACAGAAATAAACTTACAGAATTATTTTCACAGATGAAGGGGAAGAGAGAGGAAGAAGAGAATCAGAGAACAGTCATCACCAGGAAAACGAAACCTTTATTTAACTATTTATTTGGGGCAACTACACATTTTAGAAGTTTCATGGCAAATATAGAACAAATTTTACATTTAGCAGAGAATGCATTAAGTTATCATACAAAACATGGGGGAATACAATAATCACGATTATCTCTAACCAATGAAATGACAGGCTCTAGCAGCCAGAGGGGGGTCTACGATTTTTAAAGTTTTGTTCTTAAACTGACAAAGGATCAGGTGAATAATTTATTTGTAGTAACCTCCTGCTTCCATTTGTGAGCCTTTTTAGAAACTCACTAAGTTTTCTCTTATACAATATTTTGCATCTGTACAACAGTAGCACTGCAATGAAATGCAATTGACTTGAGTAACAACTGTCAAGAAATATTGTATGTTTCAGGTGTTCAGTATTCTCTCATTGTTCCCTCATCTCCTCTCTCTTTTTGTATGAAAGCACCTCCCAGGTATAACAAATGAAAACCAAAAGTAAATCCTTAAAAAAAAAAAAAAGCTATAATTAGTTTCTAACATCGTTAAGTTTTCAAAGTATCTACAAAACTGATTGTGGCAACTGCAGCAAAAGTTGGTTGCCAAGTTCAAAACCTAGGTGCAAGTTATTCCTAAAGAAGTAATTCAGGAAGCAGAGCAGCCAAGAAGTTCAGAAGGACTCAGACCCACTAATTGTCTCACTCCACAAGAGCCAAAGCGTTTCAGCTTGCTTTACTCCCAAAATGTCAACATACCAAACTACAGCACCATGACCCAACTGCTTACAAATTTAAAACATACAGCATGGTGCTTCTCTCACCAGTCAAGAGTTTATGTTTGTCATCCTCTTCCAATACAGATAAAGATTACTTTTCTGTGAAAATTTTTCTTGTTTCAGCATTCCAGTAGAAGAAAGCAAAGGTACAAAATATGCAATTCAGCACTATAGGACAAAACCCCAAAACTCTCAAGTAAAATGAACTGGCATCTTGTTTAAGACAGAAAGAACCCAAAATGTAGAAATAAAGCAATGGCAGTGTTCTTACTGTTGGGAGAAAGCATGTGCCAGAAGGACTGTCTACTCCCCACATATGGAAGGAAGAGGAGCTCGGGTCACTGAAGTCAGGCCTTAGCTCTAATTTTAGAGCTAGAACAAAGCATTGCACCTGGCTAAAGCATACTATAGAGAACATCAATTAACAAAAAGAAAGAGCGTAAGCATCTGAACGGCTGTTGGTGCAATGCAGCGATTAGGCAGGCTGGCATACCACATATGGGCCACTAGAATATAATCTTTGACTGGTCACACTGATGAATAATACCTGTGCTTGGACTACACAATAAAGCCCCTTTTCTTCAACACTTGGCAATACTGTCTTAGACTCAGCTCAGAACAACAATTTCTTCTTACAGTCTCAAACGTATTCTCAAGCAAACCATCCCATAGGGATGCTCAAGATTCTGTCACCAATCATCCAACAGTAAGTAAAAAGGCCTCTTCCTCTGTGATACTCCTTGACCAATAGCCCTGAAGACTCGTCCTGCTTGTAAGAATACATACATGAATAAAAATGCAGAGTACCATACTGCTATTAATCAACACCTGTTAAACTCCTACTTATTATTTTAACAGATTAAAAAGCTAGCTAGAATGGCAAAAAAAAAATGAACAAAAATATTTAAGTTCAATAGGCAATTTATAACAAGTGCAGATCAACAAGACAAAACAGTTCCATTTGTTTCAGGCAGTACATTTAAAATAATATTTGCTTATTCAAAAACATTCTTCTAACTTACTCATTCTCATCACAGGAAACCTGCATTAAACAGGCATAAAGCAAAAGAAAGTTAAGTTCTTTATAAAATCCATATAAGCTTCACTCTGTGTGTGTGTGTGGGTGGGGGAGAACAAAAAACCCCCCCCAAAAAACCCAAAACCGAGCACAGGTAACACGAATGTAATCAATCTGTCATGACCACACAATTAAAAGTATTAGAAGAGACTCAGAAAACTCGTTCTCTCTCATATGGGCTTCCAAAAAGCAATACGGCCATTTAATCCAGAGATACTCTCAGATTCAGATGTTCTGTTCCCTTCCCCTCACGCTGCTAATTCCTGACAATTTGGACAATTAAGTATTCAATTCTGTCAGACAGGTATTTTCAAACATATCTGCTTCAGGTGAAGTTCCCTTCATTAGCTCACCCTGCCCATTCAGTTTACATTACAGTGATTAATTTTGCCTGATCAGATTTTGGAAGAACTCTGACACAAAGCTCCACTACAACTGCCCTAATCTTCAACAGAGGCATAATAGCAAGCAGGGCAGAAAAAACAATCTCTGCTAATACAGATTGTGCAAATTAAAAAAGGGGAACAAAAAACCAGCAACAACAAAGACTTACCTATTATTCTGAAAAACCTAAATACTAATAATGCCTTTAATACAGAGCCTGCTGTACGCCACGTGCACATCAAAGCACAGCAAAGTTCTCCTCTTACTCCAAGACACTATACACCAAATGTAAGGTTATCTGTGTCAGAAAGGGTAAGGTTGCATCCACCTTCAGAAAAAAAAAGGTGGGGAATTACACATTTGAGCATTAAACATTTGGGCTTTGGCATCAACGAGCTCCATACCGCACACGCGAGCTCAGGCTGATCGTTGAAACCTAGATACGCATGTGATTCGCGTTCTGTGTTCAGAACGTTAGAGTGAACCGCGAAGGGAGACTCCCGACCAAGCCAAAATACAGCAAAATTAGAACAGCACCTCCCTTTGTTATTAGCTGCTGAACAGATTGATCCCATCACCTATATTCACGAAGCCGGCCGTGAAGCAAACGAGGCTGGAGGGGCATCCCCGCCCCCTGCGCACCGGGGCAGACAGGGTATAGCCGGTTCATCCACGCACCGAGGGCCCTTTGGGCCAAGAGTGCCGGACCTGTGGGCCTCTCCGAGGGGAGCAGGAGAGGCGCCGAGACACGCAGCACGGGGCCTGCCCCCCGTAGCACTCACACGTACCGCCCGGGCCCAGGCCAGGCCCGCGGAGCGACGGCGGCCTCGGCGGCGGGCCGGGCCGCGGGAGCCAGGGGGCTGGGGCCTGCGGGAAGGGGCGAGCCGAGGGGGAAAGGGGGACACCGCGTTACCTCGGTGTGGCGACTCCGAAGGAAAATCCCCCGCCCCCGCCTCCTCCTCCCGCCCCGGCGGCGGCGGCCGCCGCGGAGCCCAGGGTCCCCGCGCCGAAGGAGAAGCCCGCAGACATGGCGGCAGCGGCGGGAACGGCTGGAGGAGCGGGGCTGGGAGACGGCAGCAGGGTCCGGGGAGGGCGGCGGTGGCGGCGGCCTCCTCAGCAGCGACGGCGGCGGTAGCGGCCTCCTCAGCGCCGCATCGCGCCCGACGCCAACTTCGAACCCAGCGGCGGCAGCGAACGCGCTGGTGCCCCAGCCACGCTCCCTCCGCGCGCCCACCGCAATGCACCACGGGACAGCAGCGCCGCCGCGCCGCCCGCCGGCCCTTAAAGCGACAGTAACGCGCGGGTCGGGTACCGGCCAGCGGCGACGGGGCTGGCGGTGGCAGCGGCCGGGGGTGTCCCCATCGGGGGAGGTGGGGTGGGGATCCAGACCCCCCCGAGCCTCCAACACAAATTCCATTAAAATCCCCAAACACGCTTAATTTGCGGCTGAAGCGGGGATCGCAGCCAGCACCACGGCACGTGGCTCTGCTCTGCCTCTCCAAGGACCCCATGGTTCCTCACAGAATCACAGAATGGTTCGGGTTGGAAGGGACCTTAAAGATCATCGAGTTCCAACCCCCCTGCCATGGGCAGGGACACCTCCACTAGAGCAGGTTGCTCAAAGCCCCATCCAGCCTGGCCTTGAACACTTCCAGGGATGGGGCATCCATAGCTTCTCTGGGCAACCTGTTCCGATGTCTTACCACCCTCACAGTAAAGAATTTCTTCCTGATATCCAATCAATTTCCCCTCTTCCAGTTTGAAGCCATTACCGCTCGTCCTATGGGTACACGCCCGTGTGAAAAGTCCTTCTCCAGCTTTCTTGTAGGCCCCTTTCCGATACTGGAAGGCCACTAGCTGTTAAGGTCTCGCTGGAACCTTCTCCAGAAGTTGTACAAACTACAGCACCTCAACATCACCAACTCAATTACTAATTACTGCCTGCGTTTACTGCCCAAACTACTGCTCCCGCTTTTCCGACCAAGCTCTCCTGAGCATGCGTATGCCACAGGGCACCACGCAAAGCTGCCTTAGTGGCTCCATCCCTGCCCTGTCCGGCTGCTGCATCACGACGCATCTTCAACCCTGAAACCAGGGAACTGTAAGAAGCCACTGCTGAAATGCAGGGGAGTTTTCTCAGCGTGTCCTGCAGACCCCCTGCTCAGGGAAAGGCATTACTAGAATTTTCTTTTAAATCTACCCGATAGTCCAGGTGAATCCTAGTGCTAGGAAAGGTTTTACGTCATGACCTCAGAGTTTCTCAAAGCATCCCAAACAACGCAAACGTCTCTCTGTTCCGCTGCTCTGTGCTGTGGCTGCTAAAGGCGACAGGGGGCTCGATACCTAAAGCAGACTTTATGTATTCCGTAAATGGTTAAACTGTAGGGAACGTTCTTATAGAGAAGAAATGTATTTATTTTAGTAACCACCCTAAATAGTTTCAAGGACTTAGTAAGATAAGAAAGGATGTATGTGGCCTTAAGAACATGGTGGCCTAAGACAAGGATGCAATAAATATGGAGATTGTCTGACAAACAGGTGGTAGCAGGAAGATCATTAGTTTTAATGGCTAATTAAGCAGTTAGAATGTTTTGCCAACATGAAAAGTGAGCCAAAGGACAGATGAAGATGAAGACTGAGGAAGAAACGACCCTCACTCAAAATGAGGACCACCAGAAGGCACGACTACGCATGCCCCAAAGCTCATTATAATATGTACATGAATAATTGGAAATGTAATGAATATGCTAATGTTTTCATGGGATTACATTGAATATGTGCAGCTGTCGTATATAAATTTGGCTTGACGACAGTATTCGGCATGCACAATAGGAGGAACGTTCCCTGGTGCCTGGCACCACAATAAAGAATGCCTGCTTTCTAAAACTTTAAATTGAGTCTTAGAAAAGTTTTATCTGCCGGCTTGCGGTAACAGGCTGGCAGGTATTATTTACTGGAAAGATCTTTGAGATTATTTATGGGTGCCTGGATCGCTGTCCTTTACACAAGGCAGAGCTTCAGGCTCAGTTACGTGTAATTTGTGATGTTTAGTCCATGTTTACTTCTATATGGCGTGTACATGCCTATCTTTGAACATCCTAAGAAAATGAAAGACCCAAACCTGTGGAAATGTTAAATGGCACCTTTAGAGTGATTTCTGTAGAGTCATTTCTGAACACGTTCTTCTGATCTGACAGGCCAAGAAGTGACGATATATTGGCATAACAGGAAAAAAGGACCTGTCAAGGAAAGAGCGATGCCTTTGCAGAATGACTTTAATAAATTCATGACAGTCTATGAATGTCACCACTCAAAAACTTTAAGTTCAAGACCATGTCAAGTCTTCAAGTCTGTATGTTAGCAAAAGAGGTTAATTTGTAAAAAGCCTGTCCTACTAAAACACTTCTAATTTAGATAATAATAATGAAAACAGCAAGACTTATCTAGCCCATTCTGCAACCTTTAAGCTAAGTTTTATCACATCTCACCTACTGTGCAGCACACAAAAGATTTTTGTGCACTGGCTGCGACATGGTTGAGCCACTGCACTGTGCAGCTTCTTACTTCGTTCTTGTACAGCCTAAAACTTCAATTCCCCCAACATGCTTTTACCAGCATGTTCTTAATTCAGCAAGGCCTTTGACACTGTTACCCGTAAGATCCTCACAGAGAAGCTGTCAGTGTAGAGGCTGGGTAAGCAGACAGGGAAGTGGACTGAAACCTGGCTGAATGGCTGGGCCCACAGGGAAGTGATCAGTGCCACAAAGTCTAGTTGGAGGCCAGTAGTGACCTAGGGGTAAATACTGGGTCCAGTCCTGTTTAACATCTTCATTAATGACCTGGATGATGGGGCAGAGTATACCCTCAGCATGTTTGCAGAAGACACCAACTGGGAGGAGAGGTCAATACGCCAAAGGGTCGTGCTGCCGTCCAGAGGGACCTTGACAGGCTGAAGTTCACAAGAAGTGCAAAGTGTTGCACCTGGGGAGGAACAACCCCAGGGCACAAGTACATGCTTGGGGGACAGCCAGACGGAAAGCCACTTTCCATCACGTGTGGGTCCTAGTGGTCACCAAATTGAACATGAACCAGCAATAAAGGCCGCAAAAAAGGCAAATGTCATCCTGGGCCGCATCAGGTAAAGTACTGCCAGCAGATGGAAGGACTTCCCCTCTACTCCGCACTGGTGAGGGCACACCTGGAGTGCTGTGTCCAGTGCTGGGCTCCTCAATACAAGAGAGACATGGACATACTGGAGGGAGTCCAACAAAGGGTCATGAAGATGATGAAGGGACTGGAGCATCTCTCCTATGAGGAAAGGCTGAGAAAGCTGGGACTGTTCAGCCAAGAGAAGAGAAGGCTTGGGAGATCTCATCAATGTTTAGAAGTAAAGGGGGGGTACAAAGAGGACAGAGACGGGCTCTTCTCACTGGTGTCCAGTGACAAAACCAGAGGCAATGGACACAAACTAAAACCCAAGATTCCCTCTGAACATCAAGAAACACTTTTTCCCTGCGAGGGTGACTGAGCACTGGCACAGGCTGTCTGCAGAGGTGGTGGAGTCTCCACCTTTGGCGATACTCAAAAGCCATCTGGACACGGTCCTAGGCAACCAGCTCTAGGTTCCCACCTCAACCCATCAGTGATTCTGTGATACTGCAAGAAAAAGGACCATCTTCCAGGAATTTTCCCATTTGAGAGGCTCTAAAAGACTGAAACTCTCCACGCCATGAGCAGAAGCTTGGGTAACCAGGGAATGGCTCTTGCATTCCACACACCTACTGCCACTCCACTGCGCCGCCCAGGACCACCCTCTCCTCAGGGCCGGCTGCCGGGACAGGCCTCACAGCCAGCACTGCGCTCCCAGCACAGCAACCACAGCCCCTTCCTCCACCCGAGAATCTCACAGAGAATCCCTGGACCACTGCGGGACACAGCATGGCCCGGTCCATCCCCTCCACCGCCGGATCTCCATGCCTCATGTGTACCCCCGCCCCCCCCGCCATCAGGGTTGCGGCCCTGAGGCCGCCGCGCTGAGAGATAGGGGGAGTGTCGCCCGCCCGCCGCCAGGGGGCGCTGCAGGGAGTCGGCCCCGCCTTTGTGCCGCCCCGCCCCGCCCCGGAAGCGTTTCTAGGAGACGGCCGCCCCGGCCCGGCAGCAGCGCGGCGGGTGGCAGCCGCAGCCGGGTGGGCACCGCTATGGAGCACATCCGCACCACCAAGGTACCTCCGTCCCGGCCTCCCACCGCCGGCTGGGGCGGCTTTTCGGGGGGCAATTGGGGGAGGGAGGTCGGGGAGCGGCGACGTTGCCGGTAACTGTGGGGCGGGGAGGGCCTGTTCGGTCCGGCGAGTCCCTGCCCCGCCGCTGTCAGCTGTGGGCGAGGGCGTTGTTTTCCTTCTCCTCCTTCCATTTTGTAGCTGGTACCTTCCCGGGAGGGGCTCCGGGGTGGCCCGTGCCGCTCGGAGTGTCCCCGGGTCCGGGGGGGGGGGGGGGGGCAGCTGGCAGCGGGGGCGCCTGGCTCCGGTGCTCTCCGCGCTCCCGGTGTGTTAGTTTGTCTTTCCTCTTTAACAAATATGTAAAAAAAAAAAAAAAAAAAGTGTGGCCTTTTTTCTTCCTGTTGTGTTTTTTTTTTTTTCTAATTTCTTTTTTTTTTTTTTTAATATAAGCTTCTTTTTAAGCCACAGCTTTTATGGGACTAATTTTGTGACAGTGTTTTGTTTTTTTTTTTTTTCTCGTCCTGCTCCTCAGCCCTGGCTGCGGGGGCTGCCGAGGGGCTGCCCCTCTCGGCTGGGCCCTGCAAACTGTCAAGGGATATAGCTCCCTGACCCGCCAGACTGACCTTAAATTAAGCTCTAGGTGTGTGGAGAAAAGGCGTGATTGTATTTCAGCTCCAAGTAGTAGATTTATATCCAATAATTATATAAAGGAACAGGTTCTTAACTTTTGTATGTAATAGCCTATATAAATGTTATTTAAAATGTGTCTAGCTGTCTGTGTTGTTTTTTTTTTTTCATATATATTTGTATGTGTAAATATGAAACGGGAGGAAGGTCTCTGATGAAGTTACTATTAGCGATGCTTACAGTTTACTAGATAGAATAATCTTGCACCAAGCTGACAGATTGGAGATATTGTTTCTTTATCAGCCAGTCTGCTTATAAACCTGAAACTCCTTGTTTGTGAACTTAATGCTGTATTGTTACAGGCGAATAGCTAATTTCAAAATAAGAACTAGACTAAAACTAGAGTCTCTTGATGATCTGAGTAGCTGTTTAAGTTTCAGACCTGAAAATAAGACTAGAAAGGCTACAGGTCACTGTCTTGGCATCTGCAAGTGATTGTGTTTCTGCATGTTTTTAGGCCCCTGCTGGGGAAAAAGTACTTCATGTAGCAATATAACTGAAGAGAGAAACAAGCTCTGAATGTGACTTTTAAGATACAAGGCTTACTACTTTAAGCAATTATTTTTATAATTTGAAAAAAAAATTATCAGTTCTAAAGTATCAATTTCATGGCTAGGAATAGCATGAGTTTTTGGTTATAATTGTGATGCTCGCTTAGCTTTTTGTAAGCTGTTGGTTTATTGAATAGCCAGGTGGATTAAAATGTATATATGCTAGGTGGTAATAACTGTATTACAGTTACAGGAACCAAGAAAACTCAAGTACAGCCTGCACTGTGGGCCTTAAAGTTCAGTGTATGTGCAGGTTCAAGTTGGATCTGATTCCAATTGTTCTGAGACATACCTAATTTTTATAATCTGACAGCTTTTCACATTTGATTTTTTTTTTTCAGTTTGTTTTATTAAAGTAGTGTTAAACTAAGCTTCAAATAACATTGCAGTCTTGCACAAATTAACTGCTGTGCAGGGAAGCTGTCATCCCTAGGACAAGGTGATGAAATAAGTTTTATTCCTCCTCAAACTTCAGTTTGCTGGAAACGTTGAAGTTGTCTTAGAATTATCAGCACAGCTTAGAACTTAAAAAAAGTTATGAAAAAGTTAACCTTTTTGTGACATTAAAGTGTCTGACAGATTTATGTTTAATAAAGAAGTGAGGTCAATCTAAAAATCACTTCTGTCTGAGAATATATACTTAAATAGCGACAAATGACATACTGTGAACCGGTTTACATCATAAGTGGTGGAGAAATTACAAGCAAGAATATTGTGATTTTGTAATGAAGCTTTAGAACTAAAGTGTCCTTAAAAATATTTTAAAGCAAAATGTAGTAAAAAATACTAGAATTTCTTAAACTCTAGTTAAACAGTTAAATCTGTTTGTATATTTGAAGTCAAATCTGTCTTACTGAAAGTACTGATGGAAAGTTTTGGTTAGATTGACTGACTGCTAAATCCTGAGCTTATGTTTGCAAGCCTGAGAAAAATGGGCAAGGGAAAACTCCTTTCAATTTCAGTGAATGTCATACAAAGCTGTAATAAGAGAGTCTTGGAATGATATCCTGTAATGTGGTTTTGCCTTGCTTTAATTGTTCTAATTTTAATCCTTCATCTTTTTTAATGCAAGACTTAAGTATTGTTTCAGCCTTCCTTTGTGTTCCAATTCGTCTCCTATATTGAAACATTTCTTTGTGGGTTTTTTTGCCTTTAGCCTGTAACTCCTAATCGCAATAAATTATTCGATGACTCTTTCACTGTAAATACTCTGTAAATATTGTACTGTATTTACCTTGTAAATACTGTTGAGGTAGCTGTTCAAATTCTTACTGGTTTAAAAACTCGCTAATTTGTTAGTGCTACCTAGTGTCAGAACATCACTTCTGACTACTTCAGTGATCTCTGTTTACAGATGTGCTAAAACTCAGTAACAGTCTTCACTCACTTAATTTTGTGAACCCATTCTCTTCAAAACTGACCACTGACTTGTTTTTCCATACCTAAGGATTTGCCAAACTTTACAATTGGACACTTTCTCTTTTTGCTTTTTATCTAGCTGAGTACCCATTAAAGCTGACTTGGGTCAAATTTAAATGAACCGTCATCTATGGAGGCTGAATCTAAATTACATTTCAGTTGTCTTTAAGAAAAGTGTATCTAGAACATAGCTTTTAGAGGTCTTTGAGACTTAACCTGTGTAAGAGGAAGCTGGAGCACTGATGCCTGTCCTCGTCTAACAGAGAAATGCAGCTTTGAGAATAGCTGCCTTCTTATGTGAAGGAGAATGGAACTTTGCGTGCCAGGATTTTGAGGGTTGTGTTACTGGAGCAAAACTGGAGCAGTTTCTGTGCACTTCTCAGTTTGCTGGGAAGGTGCAGTGCCAGGTACCTGAGCAGTTACTGCTGCAGAACTGCCCAAAATGAATTCTGTGTTTTGGCCCAGTTATATTGATTTTTGCCACTCTGTGTCTCAGCACTGATACCTTGCTGGCTACAGCATAATGTATTTTGAGGTACTGATGCGTGTAGCTTTCATTTTTATTTTTTATTTTTGCTTTCTAAACTGAAATCCAGAATATCATAGTAGTGCTGGCTTTTAGTAGATATTTTTATTTCCTCCATTCTGTTTTGTAAGCGTTATGTTGCTTTACTAACTTTCAAAACCAAAATTAGGCCTTGTTAGTTTGTAAGAAATATCTGAATTGAAAAGACAATTTTTTGTGTTCTATATGTGGTTTTAATAGATAAATAAGTTTGTACATATGAGTTAAAAATGGCTTAACATCAGCACAGTAGACGTGGACTCCCCTGGTAACCTCATCTGGGTGCGGGTCTTGCTGGTGTTCTGGAGTTTTTGTAGTTCTGCCATGCATTTAATGGCAGTAGAAGCAAGCCTCAAACATAGGAGCTTTAACTCGGCATTAATGACACAGTGCTGCCAAGAAATAGAGGAATGCATGGAGATAAGCCAGTTGCCACACTCCTTTCCTGTTGTTGCACACAAAGAATCATGTAATGTTTGCTTCAAATAAAGCAAACTGTGGAGCCTGGGAAGTTATGAGCAGCAGATAAAATGCAGGCTATCTAGAAATCACTTTCTTGTGAAATGTTTTCCATAGGATTGAGGTAACAACGATGTTGATGGAATACCAGGAGGAGAAATTTGCCCTTGCAAGACTCAAGCTTGAAATATCTGCTTCAAATGCTAGCGCAGTCCTTGAATTTCTAGGAGATTGTAATAATTATTAGTATAATGCTTGCATTTCCTTAGAATGTATTTTGACTATGAGGCAAGGTTATAATGATCTAGATTTGTAAATGTCAATTTTATGTCATGGGGATGACACAAAAGACAATAGACAACTAAAATTGAAGTCAGGAGGATAATAATCTTTATGGTTTTGAGTCTTTAGACAGCCAAGGAAGCATGTTTTGCTGAGATCAGCTGTTAATTCAGTGCTGGCATCTCAGTAACAGGAAATTGTTAGTATATGTTTGCTCTGTTTTGGGGAAGCAGTCTAAAAGCTTAATAATTAATTGCTCTTATTTATTTTTTTTAAAACTTGATATCATGGCCTCTTCTACTAGTAAATAACCATAGTAGTTATGTGTATGGAGTAAGTATTCTGATGAGCCTAGCATTGTGCCTTCATTATGCACTTCAGTATTGAAACTGGATGCTTTAACTAGTCAGTCTTCTCAAAGCTTATGTGACTGCTATTGTGTTCTTAATAGTTTGGCCTGAATAGCCTTGTGTGCGCTGTGTTATGCTGTCTACCATTTTCAAAATTATTGCGCAAACTGACAGAGCTTTTGCAAAGTTAAGATTTTGCTTTCTGCAGAAATTAAGTTTTGCTCTCCCACCCTTCTTTTCTTACAGGTAGAGCAAGTGAAATTACTAGATAGGTTCAGCACGAGCAATAAGTCACTGACGGGAACTCTATACCTTACAGCAACTCATCTGTTATTCATTGATTCAAGCCAGAGAGAGACATGGGTAAGGATAATGAATGCTTGCGGCTCCAAAGCATAGGCTCTCTAGATGCATTTGTTCTTCCTGATTTAAGGTTGAATTTGTTTACTGAAAGGCTCATCTAAGGTACCTCTTGTTCACAGTATCATAATAAGTTAATGATTTGCAGATTGTACTCTTGCATGACACTACTGCAGTTGAATACGGGTAGCATTGAATATGTTCACTTCCTTTCGAGTTGCTGTAATTTCGCTTGTATTCCTGAGTGAATGCGTGGTGGTTTTCTTTAATCAACTGACTTGCACTGCAATTCAGAGGCAGGAGTGGGAGACTACCGGGTAGTTTAAGCATCAGGTTTAAAATTTCTGCAATAATTTACCTTGTACTTAGGTTGTGCCTAGGTTAAATGAGATGGCAAGATCCAGAGATCTAGGCTTTGGTGAAATATTGAAGATCCCATGCCCTTTTTTAAAGTGGTAAGCAGCTGTTTCTTCCCAGGTGTTCACCTCTGGAATAAAAATTTGGATGGGCCTGCAGCTTCTTGGTGACCACTGCTGGTGTTGGACAATCAAAGTTGTCTAGTACAGTAATTCCTGTTAGTTTTTCTGCTCAGTGCCCTGGTGGCACATGTGGACATCAAGTTCTAACTTCCAATATAGCCAGCTACCTGACTGAGTTCAATGCCTGAAGTCTGTTGTCCTTCAGGATGAAATCTCATTACCCTGCATGAAGTTGTTTTTTTTTTTTTTTTCTGTAGGTGTATTACCTGTAGCTGTATTTTTCCGGATTACCCTTAATCCTGGTTATCTGACTAGATACCTCACAGTGCTTTCAAGAAAAGTTATTTTTTTTGTGACTTGTTCTTGGATACAATGTACAATTTTGTACAAAAAAAATTGGTATCCTTTCATACAAAATGGGTTATTTGGCAGAACATGATTCAGAAGCATTACTTGCGTCTCCCCATGCACTGTGTTAAAAGGTTTCATTTTTGGGGAAACTGAATGTCTAATCAGAGTATTGCATTTCTGTGATGATAATGCAAGTATCAAGTATAATTATGATAGTGTCTCAAAGATATAGTCTCTTTGTAAATGCACATTTGGCAGCAGAGTTTTCAGGTGCCTGTCTAATTCTGATCAATATTTAAGAGGAGATGATTGCTTCAGTGAGGTAACTGAAACGCTATCAAGAAAGTCTTTCTTGTTCAGTTGAGGTAATGTATCTATGGCTTTCTTCTCATGGTTGAACAGCTGTTTCTTTCCCATGTATTTTCTTAAATTTTCTGTAGATCTGCCACAGAGATGAACCTATGGAGGGCTTTTGTGTATCCATTACTGTGGCAGTCTTCTGTTAGAGTGGTTGAAAGGCATTTAGCTGAGAGGCTTTCGTTTCTACATAGTGCAATGGGTAATAGAGGAGATGTGTTATCTCCTGCTTGTTCTATAGATGTTGAATACTGGAGTTCTAAAACCTTCAGTGTTTTCTCTATCTTTTATATGTTGAGTTCCTTTCCCTGATCTACTTTATTTTGCCTGAAAACTCTGAATTATGTTTCTGTAGATCCCTCTTTAAAAAAAAGAAAACCCAACAAAAAAAAAAACCCAACAAAAAACTCCTTCAAACATATTTGGAGCCTGCCTAATTAGATGCAAGTGTATCAGTTAGCAGAGTTATAGAAGAGGACTTAACAGCCCCAGTAGAGTTTTACTACTCAATTTTTGCATTTGGGAGGATATTTACTGCCCATTGCAAACATTAGGTAACACTCAATATGAGGGAAGAGAGTAATTAAATTTTGATGAGTTATGGTATCTTGAGCAAAATGCCAGTCTTGGATTTCTTCTAAATTTATTTCTTTTCATGACTAAGTGATTTACAAAATTAGCCAAAATCCCTATTCAGCATTGCTTAAGATCTGCTTTTGTAAATAGAATGCTGTTCTCATTCTTCATCAGTGTGCTTACACTGTGAGTTCTTGTATGCCACAGATACTACATCATCACATTGCTGCTGTGGAAAAACTTCCCTTGACTACTTCTGGCTGCCCCCTTGTCATCCAATGCAAGAACTTCAGGATAGTTCACTTTGTTGTTCCCAGAGAAAGAGATTGTCATGACATTTATAACTCCTTGCTTCAGCTGTCAAGGACAGGTAATACTTCTAATTATAAAAGACTTTGCAGTATGTCTGGATAACAAGTTAGTGCTGGGAAACCCATGGCACTTTTTTTTTTAATGTGCATTATGTAGAAGTCTTTTAAATGGATTTGGTGTGTAAAGGAATTTTAATGATTAAGTATTAATCTGCATACAAATTCAGAATATGTGTTGTCTGGCTTTTGTAGGTCACTGAAGTTCACTAGCAGAATGCAAGATTCCTGTATTTTTTTGCATTTCTAATGTTATCTCTGAAATTGTGAATAAATGTGTATAGTCTGTCTTTATTGGTGTGTTCCATAGATAAAATGCTACTAAGCAAATACTAACTTGTTACTGATTTTGTGCAGTTTCAAAAATAAAGCTGGAGTTTTGAAAATAGCACTACCAATTCAGCTGTACAAGATAATTCTGTCACCTAGTATGGTCTTTTGCATTTTCTGCTTTGTGTTTCGAATAATGTAAAATGTTATCATCTGTGACATGTGAATAGTATATTAGGAAAAACATAAAATATTTTGAAAGCTTTTTTGCTTTAAAGGAAAGTTTAAAACTTACTGCTTTTAAAGGTCAGTAGATATAAACTTATGTTCTTACCTCCAAAAATTATTTGTTCTTTCAGGTCTTGTGAAGTATTCTAATAATTCTGCTTTTTGCCTTGTTTAATTTTGTCAGTCTCCATTTTGTGACTTCCGCTTTGCCCTTACGGCTTTAGAAATGTCACAGCTGAAATAGGTCAAGCACACTTGAGAAAGCTCTCATAGCTTACCTTTAAATTAAATACCTGTAATTGTGGCAGTTAACAGTATGATAGTTGCGGAATAAATATTTCAGGAGTGTCAAGTATCTATTTAGTCTTGCTTCTGAGAATCTCGAAGCCTGAAGCTTTTTCTGCAACTTGGGCAATTTCAGGACTTGTCAACTGTGCTACCTTTCTCCACTTGAGCGTGTTTGGGGGACAACTCATTATATAGTGTTATTCTTTACCTTTTAGCGAAATATGAAGAACTGTATGCCTTCTCCTACAATCCAAAACAAAATGAATCTGAGCAAGTCAAAGGTTGGCAGCTTATTGATCTAGCAGAAGAATACAAGAGAATGGGAGTGCCAAATGCTAACTGGCAGTTGTCCGATGCAAATCGTGATTATAAGGTAAGTGTTGTAATGTTTTGCTGTGTCTGTTTCTGCCTTATCCTCTGACTCTAGTTTTATAGAAAACAGTCTAATACTATGAAATTACTTGGCTTGCAGCATAAGCAAAAACTTGCGGGTGAGGGTTAACTCCTTAGTCAGTCTACAGCCTCACAACTTTTTAACTGAAGCTTTTTCCAAGGCCTTATTGAGAGAGTATGTGTGCATGGATGCATGTGTTCTTTGGGATTGTTTCTAAAGTATACTTAACCTGTTTGAAGGCCAGCCCCAGCAATTCAGGTTCTCTGCAGCTTTATCTCCCTTAACTGAAAAGGATTCTGCTTTAGCATTTGCAATGTTGGTGGTGGGACACAATGGCTGTGGTGGTGCAGCTGATTCCCAGACTAGATTTCCATCTTACTTTGTGATCTACAAATGAAAAAAAAAAAAAGGGAAATAATTTCAGTATTTTATTTGAAACGCATTCTTAGCATTTGTACTGAAGAGGCGCATTCTTAAGAGTGTGAATGCTGGTATAGCAGTGCTTTCCAGCAGTGCTTGGCTGTATAACTTGGATAACAACTTGTACTTTGTCCATGCTTGTCTCCTCTTCTGAACTATTTATGTATACATAGAGAAACATGTTAGCGTTTATCCTTTCTCTTATTGCATCCAATTTGAATTATGCTAGCTGAAGTAAAACTAGTACAGGCTTTTTTTGCCTTGTACTTAAAATTCTATTTTGTGTATCTGTGTCTTTCAGATTTGTGAAACTTATCCTAGAGAACTCTATGTTCCCAGAACTGCAAGCAAGCCCATAATTGTTGGTAGCTCCAAGTTCAGAAGCAAAGGAAGATTCCCAGTGCTGTCATATTATCATAAAAATAAAGAGGTATAGTGTGTCTTCTCTTAATGCAAATGTACTGAAAGCTATTTCTCAACACTTGACAGTAGTTCAGAGTAGGTAAGGAGAAACTGACCTCAAGATGACTAAAGATAGGTTTTTGTCAAGTGATCGGTCTTCCTTAATATATCAGGAACAAAATCTGATATGTCAAAACGGGGGTTAAAAAAAAACCCAAAACAAAACACCAGAAGAATAGAACTGGTTCTTTAAGGAGGAATTTGCAAGGAAGAAAAACTAGAGGATGAGAAAAAGGTTTTGCAGGGTTTGGTAGAGAGTGGTGTGAAGCAGCATCTGCCTGCCTCGGCTAGAGAGTATCTTTGAAGGGAGAGAAGGATTGTCATCTTGCTGAGTTGAGGAATTCACAAAGGATGAATGTTAAGCTACTAGATGCATTTGAAGATAACCACTGTTTGGAAGATGCACCTGATACCTTCTGAAATACAGTATATCATTGAAAATGACACCATGAAAATTATGTTAGACAACAACATATTGTACTTGCAGTAGTAAAACCAAGCATAACTCACTTCATACCAAGAGAGTAACTTGCTTTCCTAAAGTGTATTTTTTTCCACCCTATGCTTTCTTGGAGTTTTTAAACTTGGAGAAAGCCCATTATGTGAACTGGTAAATTGCCCATGTAGACAAGCCTGAAAAAACGTTTTGATAAACTTTCAGATTTAAGTTGTAGGTACTGTGCTTGAAGGTCTACAAGTGATGTGCCTAAAGATGAAACATCTAAGCTTTTTTTTTTTTCAGTTTAGTCCTGTTACCTGTGAAATAAAACAATTTGTTTCAGCGTCTTTTTAGAATTAATCGAAGCATTGCAATTGCAGATATTAAACTGATGCTAATTTGTTCTTTGGTTTTTATGGTAGGCTGCAATTTGCAGATGCAGTCAGCCTCTCTCAGGTTTCAGTGCCAGGTGTCTGGAAGATGAGCACATGTTGCAAGCCATCAGTAAAGCAAATCCTTCAAATCGCTACATGTATGTCATGGACACCAGGCCGAAGGTATGTACTACAGGTTCTACAGACTAACCTCTCTTCCTGAACATTAGAGTACAGGGATACAGCGTAATTCTGAAAAATTTGGAGTTAAATATGACTCCATTGTGGTCAAAAATATTCTTTAAAGGTAGAGGTTAGGCCTCTATTCAGGTGTTTAAGTACTTGCTTTCGTAAAGGAGTTGCACCCCTCTCAGGATTCAACTAGAGTTCACTGAATGTGCTAGTGAACTTTTGGGGAGGTGCGTTTAAAAATATACTTCAAACAGTTACAATAGCTTGGATAGGACTCAATTATTCATGTCTTAACTATGTTTTAAGTTAAATTCATTAAATGTTGAGCTGTGTTGGGGTTTCCCTGAGAATAGGAGAGACTACTGTATTCTGTGTACATGTTCTGTTAAAACTGCTATTGCTCTCTGTCACAGCCAGGAAGAAGTAGGGGAAATTCTGTTGCAGCATTCTGATGTCATACTTCATCACTATCTAATTAAATTGAATTATGTTGGTTTTTGACCTGTGTTGGAATGTGCATTTAAATTGGTAACTATTTCATGCAAATCTCTGAACACGGGAGCTGGAAAACAAGGATGTAAAGTGAAAATCTTACACTGCAGGTTCTACACTTATTTTGAGCAGCGTTCAGTAGTAGGTCAGTCTGACAGACTGAAACTGAGCCAGCTGTGGGTTTTTTATAGGTGTAATTTTTATAGCTGCAGCAATTTATTAGCTTACCCCCAAAATTGACATTTTTTAGGATGTCTGGAAAGTGCATGTATGGTTAAGTCTGGGTCTTACTCTTTCCTTTCTAGGCTAATTGTTTTGTAGTGTCTTTGCTAAGAAGTGTTTGGAAATAAGTAAAGGTTTGTTGGTGGGAATATGGAGGAGAAAATGGGAAATTATTAAATGCATTATTCAGATATGTCAGCTCTAAATATAGACTGCCTGTTGTTTTTATGTACCGTACCTTTCTTACACTTGAATGCTTTCAAGTTGATTTGCCACAAACTCTTAATTCATTAGAATCTGTTTATAGTATGTATTCTTGTGTGGTGGTGTTTTTCCTTAGTGTATTCCATCAAAATCGCCTTACTTTCATTTCTTAATTTGAGATTTTTATTGGAAGTACTGTTTTTCAGTATCTTTATTTTACTTTTTTAAGCTTAATGCAATGGCAAACAGAGCTGCTGGGAAGGGCTATGAGAATGAAGACAACTACTCTAACATTAGGTTCCAGTTTGTTGGCATTGAAAATATTCATGTAATGAGATCCAGCTTGCAAAAACTTCTGGAAGGTATGTTCTAACTGTACAATAACAGTGTATATGAATATAAGATAAATATTTTTCTGAAGTCTTCAAAAATAGCTTACACAAACTGTATTGGTATTTCTATATTTTATCCCAACTCTGTTTAGTACCAGTTTGTACTCTGTGGTAAATTACCTTAAACCTTTACCTTTAAACTGTAAACCAAATGAATGGAACTATTTTGAAGAAAACTGAGTTGCACATATGTCTTGGGTGAACTTGATTAGTATGTCAGTGGCTTTTGGCAACACTTCTGTGTTTTCCAAGTATAGATTCATAGATAGATTCATAGATTGGTCCAGGCCGGAAGGGACCTCCAAAGGTCATCTAGTCCGACCTCCCCGCAGTCAGCAGGGACACCCCCAACTAGACCAGGTTGCCCAGGGCCTCGTTGAGCTTCACCTTGAATATCTCAATGGAAGGGGCCTCAACCACCTCCCTGGGCAACCTGTTCCAGTGTTCCACCACCCTCATGGTAAAGAACTTTTTCCTAATATCCAATCTAAATCTCTCCTTCTCCAACTTAAAACCATTGCCCCTCGTCCTGTCACTGCAGGCCTTTGTAAACAGACCCTCCCCAGCCTTCCTGTAGGCCCCCCTCAGGTACTGGAAGGCCGCTATTAGGTCTCCCCGGAGCCTCCTTTTCTCCAAGCTGAACAACCCCAGCTCCCTCAGTCTGTCCTCATAGGAGAGGTGCTCCAGCCCCCTGATCATTTTGGTGGCCCTCCTCTGGACCCGCTCCATCAGGTCCATGTCCTTTCTATATTGAGGGCTCCAGACCTGCACACAGTACTCCAGGTGAGGTCTCACCAGAGCAGAGTAAAGTGGCAGAATCACCTCTCAAATATACATGTATATGTATATACAAATATATATATAGATACTTGTATATATCTCTATCTATATATATATATATATACACAATATATATACATACATATATATACAAGTATCTATATATATCTATATATACAATATCTCAAATATAGATACATGTATACTTGTATACATAAATGTGTAATAAATACACAAAATAGTGTGTGTCTGTACACACATTTTCATATCTAGAATATGGATTCTTCAAGGAGCACTTAGTTCCACAGATCTCACAATAAGCATATTGTCCGCACAAAACTTGAGCTCTTTGGCCTGTTGAACCACTTGTGTTCTTGTAGGTGCATCTTAGAGTGTTTGTAGAAAGCAGGGTAGGGGAGAAGTGAACTACTTCACCATGCCACTGCCTGCCACCTGGCGGTGAAAATCATGGAATCGTCTAGGTTGGAAGGGACCTTTGAGATGATTG
Organism: Numenius arquata; assembly: GCF_964106895.1. Taxonomy (NCBI): domain Eukaryota; kingdom Metazoa; phylum Chordata; class Aves; order Charadriiformes; family Scolopacidae; genus Numenius; species Numenius arquata. The sequence goes on from NC_133576.1 coordinate 119,836,702, forward strand.
CATCCAACCATTAACCTAACAGTGTCAGAACCACCACTAAACCATGTGCCGCAGCACCATGTCTACTTGTCTTTGAATCACCATCCCTGGAGGTATTTAAACCACTTCTCTGAGCAGCCTGTTCCAATGTTTGATAATGCTTTTTATGAAGAAATTTTTCCTAATATCCATCCTAATCATCCCCTGGTGCAATTTGAGGCAATTTCCTCTTGTCCTATCACTTACTTGGGAGAAGAGACCGACCCCCACCTTGCTACAACATCCTTTCACGTAGTTGTAGAGAGTGATGAGGTCTCCCCTCAGCCTCTTGAAGGCTAAACAGCCCTAGTTCCCTCAGCCACTCCTTGTGGGACTTGTGCTCTAGGCCCTTTGCCAGCTTTGTTGCCCTTCTCTGGACATGCTCCAGAACCTCAATATTTTATTTAGGTAAATGGCTGAAAACAAATTTAAGACACTTTGTGGATTATTAATACTGAGATTAGAGTGCAGTGGCAGAAGTCGGGCTTTCACACCTGACAAACAATACATATATTAAGTGCTTGTCTTCTAGAATTATGCAAATATTTCCAGTCATGGAGAGAAGGATTATACTTGTATGGAAGCCTGTTTTGATGATGTTTTGGTTACATTGGTCAAGAAATCCTACAGACTAGTGGTGCAGGTTTACTTCACTCCCCTTGAGCCTCTCTCTGCTGCTAACCTATTCTTCAGGCACTCTGTATAGAATTCTGCTGAGCTTTGATAATATGTATTTTTGTAGTTACTCTTGCATGTATTTTATTGAAGGGAAAGGTGGTCAGCGTGAGCCTGAACTTCAGTTTTTGTCTGGCATAATCTCTCTTTCTTTGGCTAATATCTTCAGTTCCAGAAAACTAGCTAATAAATGTTGATTATTTTTTTTTTTGAAGAGGCCTGCTTCTGTGTAATAGTGCCTGATGCAGAACTGTGTGCATCAGACTTCGTCCTTTCATTTGACTTAGCATCCCACCAACAGTACTTACCAAATACCATTCTGTAGCTTTCATTAAGGATGGAATATGTTTCAGTTTTTCCTTGTGTGGAGGATTGGTTTATTTAAACTCGATTGAAACAAAATCATGTGTAATGTCTATAGTTGTTCTCTAGATCAGGTTTTGGAGTAAATGAATGCAGTTGTTCAACCTCTGTTCACATAATTCACTAGATTTTTGCGGAATGCCGGTCAGTCTAGAAGTAGAAGCATCTTTAGGGCTAGGGAAATATGCAATAATTTACTCTTCAGACCCCCATTAGCAATGTGCCATCAGTGGGGTGATCAGGAAGGAAATGCTGTGAAAATGGCTCATAGCTTAAAATGAGGAGAATGCTATTTAACTTCTGTGTACCTGCTTTCCCTGGATGTGCTGAACTAAATGTTCTCAAATCAGGAACGTGATACCAATGACCCTATTCTTTCAAGAGCCATTGTAACTGTGACTGTCCTCAGTTTTATTTATAACAAATAACTGTTATTTGTTCTTCAGCGTGTATCCTGCTCCTAGGTTCTTCGTCTATCTTCCTGATTTCCTTCAGAATCTAACAATTCTGTTTGCAAGCAGAAAGTAAAACATAATCCTTCCCAACATCCTTTTGTAATGGGACTACACCATGGAGCATGCTAGGGGGATTTACAGTCTCTTGTCTTGGATTCAGCTGGTTTTTAAAGATCTTGCATGCAGTGGAGCAAAACTTTTCTGAAATAGTTTTCTTCATTGTGGACCTGATGAGTCTGTTCCCCTGATGAGCAGACTGCCCATCTATACACCACCAGTGGAAGAATCTTCACAAACTAAATTTGTGGCTGTGGTATTAAATATAAAGTCTAATTTTTATATATTTGAAACCATAGTATTACATGTCAGAAAAGATTGATAAGTAAAAAGATTGATAACTAAGAGTTTTTGCCTATGTCAAAACCCAGCATTTCTGCAGGAAATATTTGAGGAAAAGGCTCAATAATAGCTACTGTGGTCTGCTGCATATATTTTGATGATGGAAGGGTGTTAACTAAGGGGGTTTTTTTGTGGGTTATGTGGAGTGTGTGTAGGGGGCGTGGGTTTGTTTGACTTTGTTCAGTTGTTAAAAACAACCTTTGCCCCCAACCTGCTGTGCTTCAGTCTGCAGGTTGTAGTCACCTCTTGAAGTGCTGCCTGAGGCATTGCGAGTAGTGTGTGTAAAGACAGCCAAGCAATGGAACATTGAGGTTTTGGAGCTCACACACAATGCAGGGCATGTGTTTATGGTGGGATCCATATAGGCAAGACTATCTGGAATAATAGTTATTGTGAAGTAGCTAAACATCTTAGTGATACCATAAATCATCTTTGACCTTTTTAGGGACCATAAAGGACTAGAGTATTTTTTTTTCTGCATATAAGTGTCAAAACAGTGTCAATGCTATTTCTTTATTTCATCACTAAGTTGTATAAAAATGTTTGTCAATTCACAGAAATGGAAAGTAATTCTGTGGGCTCAACATATGTGTTCCTATCTCTGCCTTGGTTTATAAAAATACGGAAATCCATTTAGAAGGGGGAAATAACAGTAGTGAAATACTTCTACCAAGCTTAAGATTCTGATCAAAAGCAGACTTTGACAGCACTATCTGGGTGAAAAAAAGATGAGGGCTGGAAGCCTGTTTATTTTCTAGTTGGAAGCTTGTGCTTTAAACCATGAGCTATGGAATGTAAGGGTGAGCAGCCATGAACAGTGCCTCTAGACACTGTCTTGTCTCTCCACTTCCTTCCCTGCACACATTTGACTTTCCACGTATTTGGGTATTTTGAGTTTCTTTCCTTTACCGCAGAGTGGTGGACTTGTTTGTGCACTGTTGGAACAAGTGGTCCAGTGACAGTGTGAACTGAAAGGATCTCAGCTGATTTGCTTCCTCTGTGTGGTAGATCTTGCAGAAACAGAACTCCTGCTGAGCAATGCAAGCTGTTTCAAAGACCAGGGAAAACTAGCATAGCTTTTGCTGCTTTTACTGATATTTAGAGACTAACCTTTAAAATTAGGTCTTGTATCCAGAGATTTTTTTGATGTTTTGTTACTATGTTGTGCTGTGGTTTGCTAGCTCTTTTTCTAGATGACAAAGATCTTCAGACTTCAGAAAAGGTCCTATGATACTTATTTGGAAGCCTGTCTTTGTTACAGAATTCAGCAGCAACTGGCGTTATGACTCTCTGTTAGGAGACATGAGGAGTATAGCTTTCAGATTTCTATGTCTGAAAGCTGAGACACATGTAGTGCAGATACAGGAAAGCTCTATGAGGCAGTGGTTTAAGAGTTTATAGCCTTCCTTACATCAGGGGACTTGACTGAACAGGAAAGTGCATCACAGAATGACTTCGTGGATTTTGTTCTCTATTTTCCATACAGATTCACTTCCTCCCCTACTCAGAGGTAAAGATTGTTTTGCAGCTACTGGATGAATATCCCCACTGATACCTTTTAGCTACAGAGTCTTTTTATTTTGATTTGGGGCCCACTAGCTGGGTAGAAGGTAGCCTTCCACTGCGGCAGGGACAGGTATTTTTGTAGATGACAACCTCGGGTATCCTCTCTTGGAATGACACGTAGCTGAAGATATATCAGCCAGCTTTTATTGTCAGAAGTTGATCATGTTTGGACAGTAATGTAACTGTTGAGTTGCTACTCAAAATCATACAAGAACCAGGTTATCTGTCTCACTTGTGAATTGGTAAGCATCCATGTGAGAAACTTCCAGTCTGCTTCTGCACTTCTTGCTGTTATGCTGCAAGACGGCTTTCCTTTAACTTTAGTTTTTCCCTGTCCTCTCAATCAGCATTATTGTTACAGGATCAAAGTATGCCAGGGAAGAGTGATAGTCAGAATTGCAATATGTCAATTCTGGCAGTAGACGGTCTCAATGGTTTTCATTTCCTCACCATGTCCTTGTTCTGCACTTGCTTCATTCTTCAAAGCAGAGCGGAAAAGGTGATGAAACTGTGGCAGTCAGACTATGAATGGCGTATACCATCTGGATGCAGCTACTTCCTACTAGTAGTTGTAATCTTTTAAGTATTTCTGTTAAGCTTTTGGCACTTGCATTGCCTTTCTTGGAAGGGTTTACCTTTGGGAGTGTATTTACTTTGAATGTTATTTTTTTCAAGAAGACAAAAAGGTCTCACTCCTGTCATTCATGATTACTGTAGTTCTACAGAATTGAATTTTTGATGGAGCACACTTTGTAGTGCCCTTGTCTTAACTCTTTCAGTGGTGGTTTCCTGAAAGATTTCTAATCAACTTACAGCTTAGGGCATTAAAAACAGTATACAATTATTGTTCTTTCTCAATTGCAGGGTATTGGTAGCTGCAACTGTTTAAGGCTTTCTAACTCTTGGTCTCTTTCAGTCAGTGGCACGAAAGGTTTGTCTGTCAATGACTTTTTGTCTGGTCTGGAGAATTCTGGATGGTTGCGTCATATCAAAGCCGTGCTGGATGCTGCTGTCTTCCTAGTCAAGGTAACTTGTATGCTGCTGCTTTGTTTGATGGCAAGTTGGCTTGCTACCAGGCAAAACTATACCTAATATTAAGCAATGTGTAAAATTCTGCAAGTGACCTTTTTGGAAGCAGATGCTTCCCGTACATCTGATACATGTAATACAATTTTTTAAGTTTCATTATGAATAGAGATATTAAATATGCCAGCTAATGTTTTGGGATTTTTTAAATGCTGTTTGGTAACGTTATTGGGAGATGGAGGGATTCTTACGCTGCCTGGTTCTTTTAGGTATTTATGAAAGGTGTAAGCAGACTTGAGGTGGATGGAGCAAACTATTATTTATTGAACCCTGAAAAATGGAACTCCTGGGGTACTAATTGCAGAGAAACCAAATTGACTATGCTGACTTCATCTGGCAAGGGAATGTGACTCTTTATGAAGAATTCAGAGGAACAGTTGCCTTTTCCAGGCACTTATGAAACCAAGGGATTCACCAGAGGGGGGCTGGGTGAAGAAAAAAGCTGGATCTTTGTTTTAGCTAGGTGAAATAACAAGGAATTAACTGTAGTTAAGAGTGGATGATTCTCCTGAAGATGACTCTCAAAAATATTTGGACTAACAGGATTTAATTCTTTGCTGAATATAGTAAGCATTTCCTAGTCCTTAACTTCTGTGTAGTGTAATGATGAACAAGAGGGGATCTTCAGTGGTGTATTTATGTTAGTTTATTTTTGAACCTTTTTAGTCTGTAATATGTAGTCTACTTTCTTAGTATGCATTGCAAGGGGGTCTTATAAGTTTAGTTTTATAACGATAGAAAGAGAACTGGGAACTACTGTGGATGTTCATTCAAGGTAACAAAGGTGGTAGTGGAATTTCTTCTTTCTAGCTTTCTGATAGCATCAATTCATTTCCTCATAATAAATGTTTCTCTGACTTTGTTAAATAAAATGGTCTGTGCTGTGAGTTTGGGATAAACGTAGCTTTTGTATTTATCTGCTAAATGTTTACTTCTGTCTAGAACAGAATATTCACTAACAAACAACTGTGTCTTGCAGGCAATAGCGGTTGAGAGCGCGAGCGTATTAGTGCACTGCTCGGATGGCTGGGATAGGACTTCCCAAGTTTGTTCTCTTGGAGCTCTCTTACTAGATTCCTACTACAGAACAATCAAAGGATTCATGGTAAGCTAGCTGTTGCGTTGTTGGGTTGTTCCATGGTAAACAAAGGATGGAAAATGAGTATGAAAGCGAGTAGTGTAAACATACTGATGCTCGCTTTTTGTAGTTGTAAATGTAAGATTTGCAGTATACTGATACATCTTTCTTCTATAAATACTTTGCTACTGGGAAGAACTATTTATTTAAAATCTAAGAAACTGAAATACAACTAGTGGATTGCGCCCTGCAGAAATGTTGCAATGATTGCCTTTTGCATCCAGAAAAGCCCATTGCCTATGGAAATATAAGGAATCCAAAGTACTTATGTGAGATAGTAGTTGTACAAAATTATAGCAGCTCTGTGCTTTTTATCACTTGTCCCAAAATCAACATTATTAAAATCTAGAAGTGACAGCTTCCCCAGTGACAGAGGTCTAAAGATATTTAAGTAATCTAAATTTCCTCATCTTTCTGTAGAGAGGAAGAATGATTTTGGTATGGTTATTCCAAATTTTCAAGTAGGAAAATCAACAGTGTTCTGCAGTGGTGATACAAGGTGCTATGGGAACTCCTGAAAAATAGTGCATAAAACTAGTTCCATGTATTGGTTGGAACTAACTGCCACAAATATTACAACCCACAAAAGTGAATTTGAGGAGGAATTAAAGAGGATTAATTTCTTGGGAATAGTGATAAAGTGTGTAATCTGTAGGGAAGTAATTTCATCTTTTTGTTTTGCAGTCCTCACTGTTAATTAGATTTCTGGGAAAACTTCTGCAGTGGGCAGACAGTGCTGCATTCCTTTTGGTGCTTGATATAGTGACTGAAGTGATAAAACAAGCCAGTGTCCATGTAAACAAATTCATTGCTATAAGATGTTACAAAGATTATATTGTGTAGCTTTATGTAAACTATAATAGCAGGAGTGCAGTAGTAAAATTTTTCCTGTACTCTGCAGTTCTTTTGCAAGTTGGATGATAATCTGTTTGTGAAGTCATACAATATTAGTATGCTCAAAGCAAGCCTGGCTTAACAACAGTTAGCTAAACTGCTAAACTCTGTGAAATTCTTGTGAAAGACTTCCAAGAAAATAAAGGAAATACAAAGTGACAAAGAGTCCTTCTGTAGTTTGACTCAGATTTAAAGTATGATTTAAAATAAAATGATTTAAAATGATTTTATCGATAACCTGTGGGGTTAATACTATAAATGTAAGACTGAGTAACATTTTACATGAGACTTTGTTTGTTTTTACCCTTAGGTCTTGATAGAGAAAGACTGGATCTCTTTTGGGCACAAGTTCTCTGACAGGTAGTTCACTCTCCCAGTCCAGTAAAATGTATACGGTGAATAGAACTACTGCAGTGTTGCTAAAAATTTTGTAATGAGTGAGCTATTTTCAGTAGACTGCACTTTTTGTATTGCTATTCATAAATCATTTATCCAATAGGTATTTGAATATTATAGACATAAACTTCTAGTGAGTGGTGCCTTGCTCTCAGCTGTTGATAACTGCAGCTAGATCTGCATTTATGCACAGGCGATGCAAAACCAATATAAAACTACATCCCAGCTATTTCAGCAATATAAAACACTTAGTTTTGAAATTGTTAAAAATGAGTTTGAATTTACGTGTATTTCTAATTATGAAGTCACGCCTACCTTTAGAAGTCCTGTATGTAAAGAGTTCTGTTTCTCCCTTGATCTGCCTATCAGCTATGATAATAGCTTTGCTGCTGTTTACTGCTTTTAGCAGGTATACTCCAAATGTTAACTATGGAAGTAATAGACACAAAGGAATTTAACTGTCTTATGTTTCTCTTCTGTACTGAATACAGATGTGAATACTTACAAGTCAGAAAAATAAGTTAAATATAGACTTAATTTCTATTCAGAAATTGCCCCAGTTCTCAAAGTTGGGTGCTTAATCTCCAAAACAAAGCTACAGTCAATTTAATGTGCTGTTGTTTAAAAGCAAGTGCAACTAAGACTTTTTTGATTTTTAACTTAAACCGATTTCAATCTGTTTATGGAATCTTTTTCAGATGTGGTCAGTTGGACGGTGATCCAAAAGAGATCTCGCCAGTGTTCACCCAGTTTTTAGAATGTGTGTGGAATCTGACTGAGCAGTTTCCACAAGCCTTTGAATACAATGAAGCTTTCCTCCTTCAGATCCATGAACATGTCCATTCCTGCCAGTTTGGTAACTTCCTTGGAAACTGCCAAAAAGAGCGAGAAGAACTCAAGTAAGCAGATATATTGTAATGTGTCTTTTGTTTATTCTGGCAGACTAAGAACTCCTGTGAATCTTCTTCATTTTAGGCTCTGAATGGAAATAGAGGCAGGACTGGGAGTTGATGTTGAACTGTATCAGGGAACACCAATGCTTCTCATGCTTTTATACACTGAAGACAGTCTCTGGAATTCTGGGAGAAAATCCCATGCTCATTTTTCATAGGGGAAACTAAGGCTGCTTTCTCCCTCTTTTTCCCCTGCTGCCCCCTCTCCCCATGCTCCCTAAAAATGGGTAAGTTTAAGCTTTTGGAAGCAGAAGCATTCCCTCCCCCAGTCTGTTTTTAGGTAATCTTAAATTTTTTCCCTGTTCAAGACTAATTACTATCAGTTAAAAGTATTAATAGAATGCCTCCTAATTCTTTCAGTTGGAAAACTTCTGTAAAGTTTTTGTCAGTTCATCTTTTGTCTCAAACTGTACTTTAAAAGCATTTATTGCTACTAGGTGAAACTTGCACAGCATTACAGAATCACAGAATCTTAGTGGTTGGAAGGGACCTTTGAGATCATCGAGTCCAACCACATTAAAAAAAAACAAAAAAACACACAAACAAACAAAAAAACACAACACACAAAACCAAACAACAACCCCCCCCAAAAAAGAAAAAAAAAAAGCACCCACCAACTAAACCCTACACCCACAACCTCACACACAACACCCCACCACAAACCAACAATCCCAGGCACTAGAGCATGCCCTGAAGAGCCACGTCTACACGTTTCTTAAATACCTCCAGGGATGGTGATTGATGATTCCATGTGCCTTAGCAGAGATTCCAGGAGGATCTGCTCCGTGATCTTGCCAGGCACAGAGGTGAGGCTGACTGGTCTATAGTTCCCTGGGTCTTCCTTTTTTCCTTTTTTGAATATTGGGGTTATGTTCCCCTTTTTCCAGTCAGCGGGAACTTCGCCAGATTGTCACGATTTCTCAAATATGATGGAAAGCGGCTTAGCAACTTCATCCGCCAGCTCCCTCAGGACCCGTGGGTGGATTTCATGAGGTCCCATGGACTTATGCACCTTCAGGTTCCTTAATAGGTCTCGAACCTGATCTCCTACTGTGGGCAGTTCTTCATTCGCAGAGCCCTTGTTTTTGCCTTCTGTGACTTGGGTAGTGTAGTTAGAGCCCTTGCAGGTGAAGACTGAGGCAAAAAAGTTGTTCAGTAGCTCAGCCTTATCCATATCCTGGGAGGCCAGGTCTCCCGTTTCCTTCCGGAGAGGGCCCACAACTTCCCTAGTCTTGCCTTTGTCCCTGACATATCTGTAGAAGTTTTTCTTATTGTTTTTTATGTCCCTGGCTAGATTTAGTTCTGCCTGGGCTTTCGCTTGCCTGATCTGGTTCCTGGCCACTCAGTTTCTTTATATTCTGCCCATTCTACCTGTCCCTGCTTCCACCCTCTATGGGCCTCCCTTTTGGTCTTGAGCTTGTCCAGCAGTTCCTTGTTCATCCACACAGGCCTGCTGGCTATTTTGCCTGATTGGCAAAAATTATTACTAAATAAGGTTATGAAATAAAGTTATGTTAAAATAAGTTGTTAATTATTAACTAAATAAGTTAATCTTAAATTAACTTATTTTAAAAAATTAAGATTGATTTATTGTGTTGAGTTGAACAGCTTCTGGTTTTTGCTTGCAATCAGTGTCTTGACTGTGATCTCTTCTTGCATTAAGGTTAAAAGAGAAGACATATTCCTTGTGGCCCTTCCTTCTGGAGGAACAGAAAAAATACCAGAATCCTCTGTATAATCCAGACTTTTTTCCAGGGCTAACTCTTCTGGAGCCTAATACAGTATCATTCAATTTTAAGTAAGTTTGAATTATGTACAGTATCGCTTCTTCAATTCTCTATCCTGCATAGTTAAAACTGTCTGCTACATGCAGGTTTTGGAGAAATATGTACCATCAGTTTGATCGAAGTATGCATCCCCGGCAGTCTGTCTTCAATCTTGTAATGAGCATGAGCGAACAAAATAAACAACTGGAGGAAGAAATTAAAGAACTGGAAGCTGTAAGTATTACAAAATAAGTATACTTACTTGTGACTTGTTCTTCAAATTCACATTTATAGTCTAATAATGCTGCTGGCTTTCATATGAATGTCACTACTGTGACTACTAGCATTGGTTCTATGTAATGTTGACTTTGACTTTCACTGTATGCTTCTATACTGAATGCCAGACTATGCAGCCAATGTTCTGCTCTCAAACACAATTTATTGTGCCTTACTGATGAACTGTATTATGTAAAAGCGCTTCTACTATCGAAGCGTTACTGAAACTTAAGTTTAACATAACTGTAACCTATATTAGCTTAGATGACAAGGTACCCATTGTAGCTGCAGTTGTGTTGCTAAACCAAGGAGACTGAAAATGTTTTATTTCCATTATAGCTACTAAAATGGAAGTAGTAAGTATTGTCCTTCTCTTAATTTTATATGCAGGTGCATGCTAGTGTAAGTCACCATAATTATGGGGCATATATGTTGCACTGCTCATTTCAAGATAGGTAAATACAGAAACCAGTTTTCTGTAAATTACTTCTGATAAGTTGCTACAGAAAACAATTAGAAAAGACTGAGCAGTGTATCTCTATTCTGGTATGGCTTATTGAGTAACATTTAATTGATATTTCACTGTTGTCACTTGGAAGTGCTGAAACTTCAGAACAATACCTTTTAAAATGCAGAAGTTCTCTAATTACCAATTTATTTATTTTTTTGTGGCTAGAAATGGTAACACTTAGCTCCTGTATATTATTTTGGGGTATGGGAGAGGGAAGTTCAGCTTTTCCAAGAGGAAAGATTTTACTAAACTGATCCTACCATAATGTAATGAATTCAGGTCACTGAATCTTAAACTGTTTCAAATCTTCATTGTTCTTCATTTAAACTTCATTTAAAAGTTCTTGTACAACTGAAGGAGCAAGATGAAAACTGAAGAGGAAGCAAGTGGGAGAATAAGCAAGATGAAAATTCAAAACTGAGACTTCACTTTACTAGAATGTTGTTCCAAAGTGTTAAGTGAGAAGTGTGGTCTCAGGTGAAGTTGAGTGATGAAGAGATGGAGTTTGAAATCTTGATGTAAACTTTCATACTGCTGTTTCCATCTTCAAAAAGTTGCTGTCAGGAGACACTAAAGTCTTCTGGGCTCCGTCTAGGTTTTAACAGAGCATAAACACATCAACAAAAAATATCAGTTTAGTTAACTAGTTCAAGCTCTCAGTTACTGGGTGAGATTTGTTTGAATTAAAAAAAAAAAAAAAGGCAAACCAGCTTAATCCAAATCTTTCTTCTTTTTCTTGCTTGGTGCTTCTAAGATAGGTCCTTTCCTCCAGTCCTGCTTTCTAGTTGACATCTTTTGGTGTATTCCTGTATTTGAACAAACTGTATTAGTATTTTTCAGATATAAAGGAAAAGTCTTTTAGAAGGCTTTCGGGAAGCACAGGGCTTAGGTATAAAATTACTTTTTGTCTTTAAGAGACTCGTGGTCTACTGCAAGCTCACTGCTTGCTAATAGTTCCAAGGCCTGTTTTCCTTTGCCTGTACGTCAGATGGAATTCCCATCTTGATAGCAACCAAACAGGGGGTAGGCTCAGAAGAACCTCTCCTTCTCTATGGATGTTAACAGGCAACCTTTCTGCCTTCTGCTCAGCTGCAAATTTTAAGCATACAGTGGTTGTAGCATCTGCTGTCAACTGTGGGGGAAAAAAATACTGTCTTGTCCAGTGGCCTAAATGTAATACTGTTACGTATCTAACTTAGGATATGTAATAGAGGGCTCTGCAAATGCTGTTAGCCAGCAAAAGAAGTGAGTTCACTTTCTTTCAAAGCAGAATATTATCAGTAAAGCCATGATGCTCACTGTTAGTATCTATGTCCTATATTTCAGAAAATAAAGCGGAGAAATGGGCAGTCAGCTGCGGTCCTTGTGAAGGAACATCAGCAGCCTGCTCATCCTGCACCCACGGCACTGAAAACCCCTCCGTGCTTCAAGAAGGAGCAGCCGCTGATCCCCATGAATGATGCTGTAAGAACTATAGAGGGCAGCAACACAGCAGACAATCGCTACAGTGAATTTGTGGAAGAGTTCTCGAAATCCGAGCCTGCTGTTGTCAGTTTGGAGTATGGAGTGGCCAGGATGACCTGCTAATTAAAATGTGGCACTGTGCTCCTCCTCTAGCCTGGTTCAATCGAGGTGGATTATTTTGTGGATGGGTCTGTGCTGCATGACCAAAACATGATCTGTATATCGGCAAATTTCATTAACCTAGATTAGAACAGCATGCTAGTTGTCAAGTGTTTGCTGTTCTTTTAAGGGGAAAAAGAAAAAAGTGTAGCTGTCTTTTAAAAGAAATAGGGGCATTTGGTAAGTAGAGACTAAAATCAAGGAATGGTATGTCTTTGGACTTAAGTCAGTTTGCACTAATTTGATTAAAATTGTATATTACTTTATTCAGTATAGGAAAACACAGGTGGTCTTTCACAAGTTGGTTTTATTTGGGCAAGAAAACTTGAACTTTCTATTTTAGGAACTGAAGCTACATGTATATATCGCGTATTATATGAATATGTATACCCTTCTTTAATGTCACCCAGTACTAACTTTCAGTTAAGTGCCATGGAAAAGTACAATATATTTCAAGTCATAATAGTTGGCCTTAAACCTGCCAGATCAATGATATTGTTTTCCTTTACTACTGCAGTCTACCTGGCTCTGTTTACACTGTATTTGCTCAAATTGTTATTTCCTTAAAACAGGACTGAATATAAGGAATGAAGCATGCCTAAGCTGGCACAGCCTTTCAGCAAATAGCTATATGAATGTGAACTTATCACTGAAGACTGTTCATTCTTCCATTTCCTCTGTTGTTTAAAATGTAATAGGTTGGCCTGATTTTCCTCTCTGGCAGCTCAGTAGATTGAGCATCATTGAAGCTACAGGTTGTCTGACCTTAAATGTTTTGATTTATGGCAAGTTATTTAAGTGTAGAGTAAAAAGAGTAAAACATGTCATGTAAGAAAACAAAACATAGCCAATAACCGAATAGTCGGGTTCATTCAGGTTGTTTCCGATATGCTGTGCAGTTGTTCAAGTTGCAAGAATGGAAGCAGAAGTCTTGCAAGTGTAGTCTACTGACGTTCCCCATGTAAAAAAAGTAAGTCATTCATGTGTCCGAAGCTCACAGGAAACTGAGTGCCTCCCGAATCTTTCATTAGAAGAAAATTTTAGTTATTGGTGAAACACTTGTAAAAACATGTCCAACCTGTGCATATTTTAGGAGTCTCCAGAATGTACTGAAAGGACTTAAGTAATTGGAGAGAAGACAAAAACTACTTCTAGTAGGATGTGGTAGAGATCATGGGACATAAGAAAAAAGGGGGACATTTAGAGTTTGTAAGCTTAATTATGTGTCTAACTTTCTAGTAAGATAGAAGGTTTTTGCTGAAGTTTCTCATGATGAGTTTTCTGAGCAGGCATCAGAATAAGGAAGAAAAATGCTGGTGCCCAGCTCTTAAATGGAGGTATAGATTGTAACTTTGGGGTATTAAGTTCCCTAGGTATGATGTTAGATTAATGCTACTAACCTTTTATCTCTGGATTTAAATCACTTTTGGTTCCAAGTGAAAATGAGTTTATTCTCATCCTAATCCCTAAAGTCTGTTTTGTTAAAACTACTGGTGTGCCACATGCAGTTTGACATAATTGGCAGCATTTCCCTCTGCACCACATTGGATCCAGGACACTCTTAACAAGGCCAGTGTAGGTCGTGATTGAGTTGCACTTGTGAAGTTGTCTGGGAGAAATCAACCGCGACTCCTGTATTTGAGTATTAATTCACCTGTTTCACTAATTTGTTTTTAAAAGCCTGTAAGTGTAAATAAAGATTCGTAAGTATCTTTATTCCCAAAGATATGAGCATAGTGTGATCTTTAAAATACATTATCCAGTCACTTAAAAATGTTTAGAATTTCTCCACTACAGGTTTTGATAGTTTCACGTTTGCACAGTGGTGCCTTACAGGGTTGCAGCAAGAGAAGGTTTTGTGCCTTGTTATTTATTGTCTCCATTCTCCCTCACCTTCTGTATCAACTTGGTTCTGTGGTTTTCCTTTGGAAAAACATCCTATATATTAAGCTTGTATTGTATCACGGTAGTGAAACAAATTTATTGCTGACAATACAGGAAAGTGTTATCAATTTGCACTTGTTTGTTTTAATATTTAGCTGCTCTGGTGTGCCATGTACATGTTTTATATTTATTGTTTAGAGTTTATAGACTCAAAAGATTATATTAAGCTTTTTTGCAAGTACTGTTGTATGTTGTTTTTACTTTAACAACTATCTGATTGCCCCTGTGTACAAGGCTTTTGAAGAGAAGATCTGTTCCCTTTCAGTACTGTTAAAGTGAGTTTATTTCAGTCTTCAGACCCTTTTTATTGCCAGAGTTCACTCCTTAGCAAAAGGAACTGGGATGCCTTTTTATTTTAAACCAAGGTAGGCGTGTTAGGTCAGCTTTAAAATGCCATAAAACTATCTGCTCAGACATAGAACCTGTTTCTTTGTCAAAAAATACAGTACTTCCTGATCTGAAGTAAATATTTCACTCCAGTTAATACATGAATAGAGTTTTGTAAGGCTGTTTTGTCAAGCAGTTGCCTTATAGAGTCCAGCTAGCTCTCTGCCAGTTCAGCCCCCAGGGTCACCAGCAAGAGAAGTTCCTGCAGAGAGGCAGCTGTCTCTCCTCGTTTGCTGTTGAGGCTTAAGCCAAGACTACCTAAAGCATAGGGGACTTGCAGTGAAGTAAATAGATGGTAGTGAAGTGAGCTCCAGCAGAAAGCTTGGCAGGGTGGCCAGGACTTGGCACAGTGGGGCTGTCCTGTGCCCTTCAAGAAGGGCTTACAAAACATCAAGCAAGTTGACTAAACTGGCAGAAGCCTTCTGGGAGCAGAGAGAATTTTAATTCTTATTTTAGTGGATGAGCTTTTCTTCATCATGAGCATGCCATTCCACAAACACTGAAAGGTGCCTGGTACGGATCAAAATAATGCCCAGAACTCTTTCATGCCGTGGCATTAACGTGTAGTTGGTGGACTCGCCAGTGGCTTGGGAATGTAATGTCCCAGA
Organism: Numenius arquata; assembly: GCF_964106895.1. NCBI lineage: Eukaryota > Metazoa > Chordata > Aves > Charadriiformes > Scolopacidae > Numenius > Numenius arquata. Next base: position 119,851,760 of record NC_133576.1, read on the forward strand.
TAGAAAGTCGCTATAGTTGATTCTGCTCCATCACCTCTCAATTCCATGCTTCATCTTGAGAAGGTCTTGGTAAAGTCTTTGGGTTTCTCCGTGCTTGATCTCTTTTCCAATCTGAATGTTATAAAAAGGAAATAATTCCTTTTAATTAACAGAGCTGATAGTCTCACCTGAGCAAAAAAAACTGATTTCACTTTGTACTCCAGGCAATTTAAAATACTTATTTTGCCAGTATGGAAAGAGTTGGGCTTATTTTTTGGGAGGCTTGCTATTGTCATAATGTTTTCTTCAAATACAAGTTTAAATACCCAACTGTTCTGTTCTGTAGGCCGACTGCCAAATCAACAGACTAAGAAATTAATTAAGCAATGCTGAACTGAGCCTGTGCATTTTCCACACATGTCCAATTACTAGTGACCTAAATCTAGGGCAAAAGCCTGAAGTCTGGAGAGTCCGCTTAGGGAATTGGAACAGCAGCCCTTCCACAAAACCACACATCCCTGTGTGGAACGAATGCACTCGTATAATGTTGTTTCAGAGGGAAAGTTATCACAAGCGGTGACAGTTTGATTGTGTTTCTTCCTTTCCGAAGGCCTTTTGGTAACTTAACACATCAGCGGATCTCTGAGAACTTGCCGTGCCTGTTCTGGTAAACTCTGCATGAAACTGGGTGCTGAAGTGGGGCTGGGGTAGCTTGGTTTAACTGCTGTCCTCCTAGGGAGATGACGTAGATAATATAAAGAAATTTGCTGTTAAAATAGCACAGGGCACATGCTATCAACGCCCTGCCCTGCTCTTGCACAAGTGTGAGCATGAGGGCCTCAGAGAAGCATGATGATTGCTTTCTAGTTAGTTTAAAGATAATCTGATTTCAAACTAGATCATCCTTCCATGGTGGTAATTTATGGATCTTTAGGTCAGAACCTAAAGGTTGTTCTTAAAACTCTTGTTTAGTTGCTAATAGCTCTAAACCTGTAGCTGATCGTAGGCTAAGTATACTGGTCATGAAACCTGTATTAACCTTTAGGATTAGATGTTTAGATTAGGCTGAAGTCTGCTTTGACTTGCTTTCACCATGTATGCCACACTTGGCTCCAAGCGTTCCTTCTTGTGGTGCTTGCTATCTGTCAGGTGTTACAGGCTGCTTTGTGCTTTGGGTGGTTCAAAAACCTGGAAGTACTGCAACTTTCTTCCACTGTTCTGAAGGCTCAGATCAGCCCTTAGTGGACAGTGTGGGTGAGCTCATGTTTGATCTTGACCTGCCTACGTGTTAAACGTTATTGAGAATCAGCACAGAACCATAGGTCAGTGGTCCACTTCTGTATGCACAATAGGCTGAAGGAAAAGGGTGTAGTCAGGGACCCTTGTCACAGCACATAGCAAGGAACGGGACCCTGCTGGGGTGTGACTCGTTAAAAGTGGAAGCAGTAGAGGTGGTCTGATGTTCAGCAGGGACTTGAGGAAGAAGGTCAGAGAGCAGTTCCCAGGTCCCAGAGAGTTCAGTGACCTGGTCTGTTAAGCGCTTGTAACCGGGCAATTCTGCACTGGCATCAAGTAACAAAAAATATATATGGATCTGCTTCTTCATCTACTGGCTTCAAGTAATAGGTGTCTTGCTGGTGACATTGAAATTGGGGTGCAATATTTTGTTTATTCTTGTTTATAGTTTAACTCAAGGTCAGTTGTATACTGTTTATAATTAAGTGGGATTACAGTTCTTGACACACTATGAAAGCGTTTCCCATCCTAATGACAAGGTTAGCATGTATGTATCTTGTGCTTTGTATCTCTGCATAGATTCCTGCTGAACACTTCCCTTGCGAGTAGGCAGCCCTGGTGAAGTCCCACGCTGCCCCACAAAGGCATTCCTAATTACCCTGCATTACAGATCCATTTCTTCGCTCTGGCTTACTGTTGCTCTTCAGTTTTATAGTTTATCTTTACAGCTGTCTGTCGGCAATGTCCCCTGACAAACATCTTTCCATCAAAGAAAACGGGTTTGTTTTTCTTTGTCTCAGGGATTTTTACCCCTGGACTAGTGAACTTGAAAAATACTCCTTGTTCTCCCTTGCAGGGCTTCTGAGTGCCTGCTGACTCCCACAGTCACTTTACTTATGCGTTTTTAACTTCAGACCTGGCTATTTAAAAAATAAAAATAAAAATCCAAATGTTGGTGTGGCAAAGGGAAAGGAAACTGTTCTTGTTGTAATGTGTCTGGAAAGACTGGCTGTTTCGCTGGCATTTATTGCTCTATGTAATGCTCTGTAAAAGTCATTTCTCTGTGTGCTGGGATCATGCTTGATGTATATTCCTCAAGAAACTTTAGCAAATGGAAATTTGTAATAAGTACTTTATTTGTACATTTTGAAAATCCATAAAGCTTAAAGTGATCTTGATATTGCCAGTCTAACTGGGCATTAAACAGTCCATTTATAATAGCAGTGTATGAACATTAAACATTGAATAAAATTTTCATTTTATGGATGAATTGTATCTGATACAGACTATAGAGTACAGAAATGACTTGGCCTATTTATTAGTTTCTTAAACCATTCTGTAACTTTTAGATATGGGAGACTGGCTCAGCTTTGTGTTACTGACTCTAGATGCTGGTCTATTGATTTCAAACATTATTCTGTGCTTAATTTAAGTGTCAGGAGAAGAGAGCTCTGTTTACTTAGCATTCATGTTGCTCCACACTTTGTAATCCAGATTAGTGTTTTCAACAGTTCCAACAAATCTGGTTAGGAAACTGGAGGAATTTTCGAAAAACACCGTCTTCTCTTCTCAGTTAACTGATCTACTTAGTTAGATAGTTAACCGAATCATTAACTATTAAGAACTGTTTTCTTTAATTCTTAGTTCTGAGGCTTCTTAGGACCATACAGCTGTATTCTTCATTTAGTAAAGGTGGCAATTGGGTTTTGTCATGTTAATAAAGCTCTCCCTAAGTACTACTTGCTACACAACGCTCAAGCTCCTTCCAGCAGCATTTTGCTCATATTTACTTACTTCAACCCACATCCAGCTCTGTCTTGACCTGCTCTGAGAACGTGGTTTCTGTTGATAGCATAGATGGGAGCTGATGTACTGGAGCACTGGGCTATGTAATGTGATGGTTGTTACAGAATGGGACCCTCCTGCTGTAGGTAGATGCAACTTAAAGGGGTCTCTTGAATCCATTGGAGGTTTTTATTCGAGTGGCTTCCTTTCAGGTAGGCAGGCCCTGTGCTGGAGTGCACCATGTGAGAATCTGGTGAGTACCATTAGGGGAATGTGTCAAAAATCCTGCAAAGCCATAGCAGTATGTTCTCCATGTGCCACATAACATCTGTCGGTTGTGTTCTGTATCCAGCGGCTGTAGCTGCTACACGAAGTGCCTGAACGTGTTCATCCACATGTGCTTCTAGTGCTTGGATGCTATGGGATGTAGTGAAAGTGCCGAGTTCCATATGTGGAAGTGAAAGGAAAGCAAAGCTTAACTTCATCTCTTTAGTATAGTCTAGAGGCTGGTTAATTTATTTTACTGATTTAGTCCAAGGAACAGTCATTGACTCACTTGTCTACACCCTGCCTAAGTTTAGGCATTCCTTGGAGTGTGCATGCTTAAACTGAGGGTGGCAGCATGTGTGAGAACTAGCTGGCTACCGCACAGAATGGTTAAAGAGAAGGAAGTGGGGCATAAAAACTATATAAAAGAGATGGAGATGATGTTCTTGACCTTTGTGGTGGCCACACTGGACTGTTGGAGGAAGGGCTAATATTGCAGTGGCTTGAGAGCTTTGATGCTGGCCGAGCTAGTTCCAGAATTTGATGCAAGATTGAGTGATCCTAAAAATGTTGCTGCCTGCTTTCTGTTTTATTTTTTCCATCCCCTGAAGCTGCCCTGGGTAAAACACTAGAGATGGCTGCGTTCCTGCAAGAATATGGCTTGGCAGAGGGCAGGGCTGCTCTCTGAATACTCAGGAGCGTGGATGTTGTTCAGACGTGTTCCTCAGCTGTGACACTGGCTGCGCTGGCCCAGAGCCGGAGAGTGCTGCAGCTTAGTGCTCCCTCTCAGATTCACGTGAGAATTCTTTGCTGGGGGAAATGCTCTTGGTGATTGGATCCTTCTTTAATTTCTAATCCCAGTTTAAGCTTTTAGTAAACTTGTCAGTAGTATGCTGATGGAAGAAATGATTATGAATAAGCCGTGATTCTTAGTAAGTTTACTCTTCTGCTCAGTTGCTGGATTTTGCATGTGCAATGTCTTTCTAGGATATCTGGTGACATTCAAGTGTCCTGTTAGCCCACAATACATTCGAGAGGTTAATGTGATATTCTATCGTGATAGAATAATAACTTTGATCTCTCTTTTTTTTTTTTTCCTCATGGATGCGATAAGGACAGCACGTGAGCAGGAAAAGTGCTCCAATTGCCAATATATCATTCATTTGAATGGCTTTTAAATACTCATTGTGGGTGCAGGAAATGTCAAAGGAGACTACTGACAGCTGTTATGAACCACACTGAAAAGGAATGATTAGTGGAAGAAAAAGGATAAATGTTTATGCATACATTGAATCTACATTTAAGGAGGGTTTTGTTTTGTAATTCTACTTCGCAAGTGATTTAAATCCCAGTGTGAATGCAGCTAGAATGAGAGACGTGCAGTTAGTAGTGTTTCAAGAGAGAAGCATAAGCGCTCTGGTGCCTCATGAAGACAAAGCTTTGTAAATATTAATCTAGTGGTTCAACAGTTTATGGTGAGCTGGCTTGGAATGGTGAATGCGTTTTGGGGCAGGAAAACATAAAAGAGGAACATGGGACACAACTGGATGTAACCATCACGATGAATTTTGTGAAATATGGTGCAGAGGAGAGCACTGAGGCTTTGGTAGCTATAAAAAAAAAAACAACTGAGGCTGAGCTGCACTCTTAATTCCTTTGCTGCTGCTTATATCCCATAGCACACAGGTCCATCCACAGTGCCAAAGGAGAGCCTGGGAGAAGAGAGATAACTGGCATCTGGCTATTTGCTGATATGGACCAAGAAAAGGCAAGGAGAGCTGCTTCCCAAGCAGAGATCCCGTGGAGGAGATTGCATACCAAGAGTGTCACGAGGTTGTAAGAGAATGAATTTCTACTTAGGCTGTTGCAGGAGAAAGGCTGGTCGGCTGGAGTTCAGCAGTGGGGAAAGGATTAGGGTTAGCAATAAGAACTACTTTAACTTACTGGTCTTTGAGGTATTGTATGGAGGAATTGAGTTATTTATTTAACCCTATAACTGAGTTATATATAGCCCTAAAAATTCAAATTCCTGAGTCTCAGTTTGGCTTGTTCTATTTCAAGATGAGAATCTATATGTAAAATTCCGCTTTGCTGTCCTGAAGTCTTGCCAAAAGTTTATTTAAAGAGCACAACTTGGCAGAGACTGCTGTCTTATCCACAGCTTTGCACTGAGTCCTATACGCTCTGTTGTTGTTGTTAGTGTTCTTGTGGCTATTCACTTTCTGGTCACTTCTGCTATTTTCTTGCTTTTTCTCTCTTATCTGCCTGTATTCAGTCAGGCTCCAAGGCAACTGAGGCTGAGGAGAGCTGTTTGTACGTAGCTGCAGAGGTTAGCCAAGGGACAGTGGTTTACTACTGAGCCGCGTGTCTTGGGTAACTGCTATCCAAGTCAGCAAGGTAGAAATCCACCATTTGGGATTTCTAGCAACAGTACACCGTGCTCGGGCTGAGCTGCAGAACGGCGCAGTAATTTGGAAGCTGGTATTAGGGCAGGTCTGCAGAAGAGCTGGCGACCTGACCCCGTTCTGAAAAGGACCATTAGGTAAGTGCTGGAAGAGCAGCACTTCTGAGGAGCACTTGAGGATATGAAGAGTGTGGTGCTCTGTCATTGTGAGGATTGGGGAGAGCTGCTCTGATTTAGTGCAATTAAAAGGCGTTCTGAAATTGCGCTGCTCGCGTTCAGTCTGTTGCTTTGTAGGCTTATTGGTCTAACAGATAATGGGGCGCCTTTAGTGTTAGTTAAGCAGGCAGCATGTGCATTAAGGACATGCTCTTTCCCTGGGGAGGTTTTGGAAATTGGTAATCCCAGCCTGGAAAGAGTTAAGGCATCTCAGGTCTTACAAGGTCAAGGGAACTTGGATCTCCAGCAGTGTTTGGGCCATTAAACAAAGCCACACCTACACCACTGAGTGAGTCTACCAGCTCCACAGAGACTCTTGAGCCCATTATGAAATCATGTTTACCTTTTCCATAACTTCTAATTTGATTGCAGTTTTCAAATTAAGGAAAAGCTCCCCTCCCAGCTGTCTGGTAGAGGTTGGGCTAAACTGAGTTTTCCACTTTGGATAAAATAAGCTGTATTCAGGTCCAAATTATAATATGCTTTATAGGAGGAAAAAAGAAAATCTAAGCTGTTCCTGTATCTGAGCAGTCATTGAATTAAAAGTAGCAATGTAAAACTGGTAGCATTTTGTGTAAAACACTTTTTTTTAAAATCCATATAGTTTTTAAGACAGAGGAAAAAAAATACCTTTTGGCTTAATTCTGAAAATAATAGCGGACATTTGGTATAAATTTTTTAATACTTTTCTTTATAGTGGATTCAAACTGCCTGAAGTGGGTAGGTAATGCTTCTCTGAAGACAATATGATGAACACTGTGAGCTCAACTTTTGCCTCTTTGTTAGGAACGGGGTGGTTTCCTCCCTGCAATGATTGTTTCAAAATGATCCATTGTCTTGAAGATGTTCCCACCTGGATGTTCTGCAGAAGCAGTGACTTGTTTTGGGTGAAGAAAATGAGGTATTAACAACTTCTTGCTTTTTTCTAACTATTTTTTACTTTGTTGTGAAATATTGTTATTAATACCCATCAAATAATGTAATCTATGATAGTGACATACTCCACAATGCCTTAATTGCCCATTCTGGAGTGTAAGTCAGTCAGTCTTCAAATATATGGAAGTTTAGGAGAGGGACCTGTCAAGGCTTTATATTCTGGTTCATATTAACAAACCGAACAAAGCCTCGTTTCACTTTTAAACCTTCATTGAGGGTGAAGAGCTCAGCACAGAAGTGCATTAATGACATACTCATCCAGCTGCTAACTCTTCTTGAGGGACCCTGGCTCTCTGGACTAAAAGCAAAGCAGAAGGGGGATGGGTGGGGGAGAAGACAAATTCTACAGGAAAAAAACCCCTCTGTCAAAGCTAAGTATACCTTGTTACTAGAACATAAAATACTTGGAACTGGTCTTTATGGTGACTTGAAAATTGAAATATAAGCTACTGTTCATCTAAGCTTGAGAGGCAGCTTTCAACACTGTGTTTAGTTCCATCTTTTTACTGCCATTCAAAGGACAGTGTAATTGGAGGCATGCACCCACTGTTGTCCTTGTTGGACGAGCTCCTATGTGCCATCCAGACTGATTTAAAACTGCAGAAAGAACCAGAGGCTACTTACGTAATGCAGTTATGCTGCTGTTACATTATCATTTTCAGCTGTAATGCTTAAAGTACCAATAAATCAAATTACTTCTTTCCTTTCCATAGTACAAAGATAATAGTAACTGCCCTCTTACTTTCTTTCTGCTTTTTGTACAGTTTAATATGTAGTGGGTTGTCTTTTATCAGACTTTATTTAGTTGGATAAGTTGATTTCTGAAAAACAGATTTTATTTAAAACTGAAAGCCATAAATAAGGCAGGGAAAGCCATCTATATAGCTTCTTAGGGAAGATGCTCACTGATTTTTTTTTTTTTTTTTTTATCAACTCCTGTAAGACTACAAATAGGACTGAAAACCTGCAGAATAATGATGAGGTTACTAAACAGTTAATCAATCCTAAAATTCTCAGTCATTTCCACAATAATAGATTGCTACTGGCTAGAAGAGGTGTGTGGAATACAAGTGAATTTCATATGAAAACTTGAGCAAGCGTTAGGTTAGTTGTGCAAAGTATTTTGAAGTTGCCTTGAGTTCCTAGCACTAATTTAATAAAACAGAGACAATGTGGAAATACATGTCAAAGCTGTATATCATAGAAAAGCAATGGAAAGAGAGATTAAATGACTCTGCCCACTTGAGCCAGTATCCATGTACATTACTAAAACCCTTGAGCATTCTTTCCAGGAAGCCTGAAGGAGGAATCATTAAGCTGCTGGCATGTACCCAGGTCCCAGTGGCAGCCGGTGGGATTCACCTCCAGCTTTATGTGCCCACTTCTGTGCAGACATACACCTCCGAGCTGGTCACCCTTGGCTCCTTGCACAGATGAACAGCTGCTTCTGGTGCACAGCTGCCCTTCGGCAAAGGTACACATCTGAAATGGGTCATACGAACCACATGGTGAAAATGGCTGGTTCTGTCACTTGGCTGTGCAGGGCAGCCTCGGATGACCCACTCAGTCATGTGTGAAGTCAAGCGCCGAGAGTCACATCCTCACTGCTTTTCCAGGTTAAGAGTCCTAGAATTTGGAGTAGCTTAAAAACATGCCTGGGAAAGCAAAGGCAGACGAAAGAGTAAGGTGCCTAGATGTTCAACATTGTAGTGGATATCTGATGGAGCACTTCTTGGCAGTGGCCTCCAGAGCAACTGGGGAGTGTCGCAAGGCACCTGGACACCCTGTGCTCTTCATGGAGACTTGGACACTCACAGATGGACACTATTAATAGACACCAGAGACTGATGTCTCGACCTACTGGTAGCAGAGCTTGGGCTGCAGCCTGGAGGTGGGTTTGCCTGGCTGGCATGAGAAACTGGAGAACAGGATTCAAAAAAGCTAGTGTGCTGAGCAGGGAGCTGGTTGGGGACTGCCAGCAAGACATCCTGCCACTTGGCAAAAGATGCAAGGGGGTCAGGAGCCAAATTCTGCCTCTTCTCTGCTGCCTTAATGTACTGGTTAAGAGTTGCACGTGAAAGGGGAGGCATCAGTTCATTTTCCTAGTAGAGCTGGGTGAGTTTGGGTAGACACCTCTCTGGTGGGGCTGTCCTAGCACTCGAGCTGCATGTTGGGCTGAGCAGGGCTGCAGCACAGTCGAAAGCATGAGAGAGCTCATGTTCTCATTTTCAGTCTCCCCTTGGGCCTCTCTGGGATGACTAAAGCTTCCTGTGGAGCACCATGGTACTTTCCATTCCCCCAGGGAAGCAAAGGTGGCTTCCAGATAACTAATCAATATACACAAAGAGAAGGAAAAGGGCAATAAGGGAGCACAACTCTGAGGGTACCTAGGCTAAGATCACTGTAAAACCCTGGTCTTCATCTTCCTGGCCAAGTGCTCTGAGACTCCTTGGGGCTCGGGGGATGCAGTGAGACCAGCATGGATAAGGGGGAGGATTGAACCGCAGTCCCTACAAGGTGGGGATATTTCAGCCTAATGAGCCAGAGAAGACCATTCTAAATAGATGAGTTATCTCTGAAAAGGGGAGTGTTTCTAAAGTGGTCTGTGCTGTAAGTATGTTGCTGAGAAAACCAGGCTAGAATTGAAAAGCAGGTTTTTGCAGAGCTTTGCAATGCTAAAAGGACATGTGTTTTGTGTGCTTAACCTGTGCTGTCCCTGAGGAATAGTGCTCCTCCATACACCTATGTTTCTCAAAGGGCTCAGTGATACTGGTGTTGGGTCCTTATTTCCAAGGCGCGTTCCAGATGTGCCAAAATACCATAGGTATTCCAAGGTCTGAGGGTGAGAAGTGATGCCAATAGTTGAACACATTGAACTGGGAAGTGGAAGAGCAGGGTCTGTAGTGCTGACTCCATTAAGGTGCTCCTCACTGATGATGAAGCCTCACATATTGTGAAGAAGTCAGGCTTTTATTCCCTTGGGCGTGTAGGAAATCCTTCTCTCACTTCTCTGTCAAAACACTGAGTTTGAAACAGATATAAATTGCCATCTGTGCAATGGCCAGCAATTGTGCTATACACCAAAGACATTAATTTGTTACCTATTAGTTTTGGTATCTGTGAAGGAGATTCACTGCAAAGTAGGTGTGGAATAATGTAGCGATTGGTACAGAGAGCAATATTTCCTTTTTATGTGGCAAGTTTAACAAAATAGATGACGTGAATTATGCAACTTCCTTTCACCAAAGCATCTTAAGTAGTTTGTCACTACTCTGATATGCCAGATTCTTCAGGCAGAGCAAGCAAAAAAAAAATTATTGTACCCCAGCTCTCTGGAAAAACTGTTAAATTACTAGCAGATACATGGTTCAGAGAAAGATATTTGGTTTCTCTTAGAGATATTGTAATAATTTCCAGACTGTAATAAACTTAGGGTTAATTCTCTAGCTTTTTTTTTTCTTAATTATCTCTTATGATTGCATGAGAGTAGGAAGACAGCTTCATAGTTAAATGTGGAACTTTGGGAGATGTGAATTGGATGGCAGGGTCTGCTGCAGGCTGTCTCTGACCTCAGATAAGTCTTTTAATCTCTCTGTTACTCCTGTTTGCCTCTGGAAAACTGAGATAATATCCTCTTTTCATCAGTTCTCCCTTTGGTTTGCTTAGATTGCAATCTATTCAGGTCAAAGATTTAGTCTTATTTTACATGGCATTTATATGGACCAATTTCACTGAGGGCCCTGAAGCTTGATCTATAGATAATTCTATTTTCTAATAGTATTATCTGGAAAATATCTACAATTAATCCATGAAGAGGTACTAAAATCACAATGAATAACAATTTCTCCCAAACTGCTTAAAATTTCTGTCAAATTGCAACATGGCAATATTATATCTAGATCATGAGAACAACAGCATACAACTGGCAGATGAAGGTCCCCAATGTTGGCACAGTCTGAATATTTTATGCTAAACTGCTGGTTTTACTCTAAGATGGCTGGTATTTGTTATGTCTTAACATCGTGTCTTAAAAAGCTTGTAAAGGAGAAAAGTAAGTTCTGCAGAAGCTAGGCAGTAGCATTCCCCCTCATTACCCATTCCAGCAGATCTATTGGGTAAGAAAAAATGATAAAATAAGTACCAGTGGAAATTAAGATATTAAATCTTCCTCTTGCATTAGCTTGTGAGGCAAAGCTGAGGAAGAATAAGAACAACTACACGGCAAATAAAATTCTTAAGTGAATGGAAGGTCAGTACATTGTTTTAATGCTTTGGCTTCCTTTGTAAACAGAAGAATTGAAATTGTTCTTTCTGGAGATGTTGGAGAAACTGGGAAGTACAAAGTTAAGTAGTAGTTAATGAAGATGAGAGCAATTTAAATGCTTTCCACAACCCTGTTCAAAATTAGATAAAGTAACATCAATGAGCCAGATTTCTCTACCTTTGGTGAAGAAGGTACCAAAACCCATCCTGCTAATGGGAGCTGCCAGCTCCTCCTGGTAGATTGTAATGTTGAAAGTCCTCAGGCCTGGCCTCCTGCCACAGCACCTTTCCCCAGTTTACCTAGCCCATCTGTAGCATGGCTTTAGTCATCCTCCTCCTGTGCCACTGGGTATCTAAGTGTCCAGATGTTAGGTGACAGCTTTTGAAAGTCCTCTGGATTCCCTTGGAGACAATGGAGAGAAAGAGATTGTACTAGGTAGTCATCCATGTTGCCTCTACCTCACTTCAGTTTTCTCTTCACTGACCATAAAGGATAGATCATGTCTGCAATAGCTTTTCTTCCTTTCTATAGGATAAGTGTGAAACTGTTGGTCCCTCAGGAACTAAGAGCTCCAGGCTCTTCTGCCATGACACACAGGGGCTGTGTGAAGCCCATGTCCAGGGTGTGTCCTGGGTTAATGCCTGCCTTCAGTGACTCCCTCAGCAAAGCCACCTGTGTGTTATTCTGCCTTTGCTCTTCCTGCAGCTGCCTCTGTGACCATAGGGGCACCCTCCAACCCTGCCCCTACTGCCGTGTCCTGGGACTCCCTGCCTGTTTGTGGGAAGGGCAAGGGGGCTCTTAGCTGTTGAGTAACTGGGCCTGGATCCTCATGGCTGTGTAGGTTAGCCCTGGACAATGCAAAATCTCTGGTCTGGGTTTACAAGGCAAATAAGCCTGTATCTGTAGCGGGAAGATTTAGGTGGAAACATGCCCGGGGATGCAGGCTGAGAGCACAGTGCTAGCTGTTTCCCAGGAGCCCTTCCTCAAATAGTGAAAGAAAGGGGATTTAGAAATGAAAAAACCTGAAATAATGGCTCAAGGGTAAATCTTCCCAGTCTCTGTCCTCACTTCCTCTGGGGTGTTGTCTTCTGTTTCCAAGGCATTACACATTTTAAAATGTCTAATCTTAAAATCCTTACTTTTTCCCAAATGATAATCAGTGTGGTGGTCTTGCAGCCTTCTGACCACATGCAAAAGCTTCTTTGACACGCTTGCTCAGGAGGGGTCTCAATAGTGAGATGCTGGTGAGGTGTTTTCTGGACACCTTCACTGCTTTTAACAACTGCTGCCACCTCCTTGCTTGTGTAAGGACAAGTCCGTGTGGACACAGTCACAAGAGAGGAGTCTAAGGGAGCGAGAACTTCAAAATTTCAAATTATACACTTCACTGAAATGTATAATTCATACTTATGAGAATTGTGTACAAATTCCTCTTGCATTGTATAATTTGTGCATAGAATCATAGAATGGTTAGAGTTGGAAGGGACCTTAAAGATCATTGAGTTCCAACCCCCCTGCCACGGGCAGGGACACCTCCACTAGAGCAGGTTGTTCAAAGCCCCATCCAGCCTGGTCTCGAACATTTCCAGGGATGGGGCATCCACAACTTCCCTGGGCAACCTGTTCCAGTGTTTCACCACCCTCACAGTAAAGAATTTCTTCCTAATATCTAATCTAAATCTCTCCTCTTCCAATTTAAAACCATTACCCCTTGTCCTGTCATAGACCCTTATCCTGTGCATAGATCTCCTGCAGTTCCTCTGTTGATGTCTTTATTCTTCTTTCTTATTAAAAAATAAAAAAAAGGTTTTTCTGTTGTCTCATTTTTTCTACAGTTTGCCAGTTGTTCATAGTTGGACTTGTCTTAGAGATAACATTCTCTGTTCCTTGTTGGATGGGACATGCCTGAACAGGGAGTGTGAAAAAATATCATATCAGTATGTGAAGATTTAATGGCAAAACACCTGTGTCCTTTGCATGCAATGATGCTTGGTGTGCCTAATGGCCATGGAGCGATAGCGGTGGTCCTACAGATGATGTCCTGCCACTCTCTGCACTATTTCAGTCATATTAAATGCTGTTGGTTACCCACAGTTCTCACCAGCTTGAAGAAGTGTTGTAGGTGTGCAGTGCTTTAGAAACTGAGACCTCTTAAGGAAAATAAGCAAGGACTCAATTAGCACTCTTCAACCTATGTGACAGCTACTCTTTTTCAACTTTGTCTACTGTTTTTTTCAGGAGCCAGAAACCTTACATCTTTGCTTTAATAGCCTCTAATTAATGCACATTTTCCTCTATTACTGGCACACCTGACACCTCTTCTTCACGTAGTATCTAAACATGATCTCTGTTTTTCATGTCAGCAACTGAGTTTCTCATTCATGTTGTGTATAAACCCATGCAGGTTGGATCTCCAGTGTTTTCCTCAGCAGCTTACAGTATACTGTGCCCTTTCCTAATATCCTTAATCTCTGCTTCTGGTAAATAGAATAGTGACCTACTTTATTTTTTTGCCTTTGGAAAAAAAAACCAAAGTGCATGCGGTGGAGCGGCAGCTGCTGTTTCCTGCCAGCGAGCAAAGAGCTGTAGTGCCCCTGGTTCAGAGCTTTGCTAAAGCCATTCCTGCTTTTACATCCCCCTCTCCCCAGTCCCTGTGTGTGGGCACTCGCTGCAGCCCTATCTCTGCTGGTGGTGCTTGGGTGTCCTCACCCAAACCTGGACAAACAGAGGAGAAGAAAGGATTGCCTGCAGATGAGGATGAGTTAATTACAGGGAAAGTGGACTCGGGGCGGGGGGGGGGCTGCAATCCCCTCTGTTAGAGCTCCCTGATGCAGTGATGACTCTTGCTTGTAAAGCTGGAAACTTGCCAACAGCTCTGGAATGATGCACCTGAGCTATTGTTTATTTGGAAAATGTTTTTAGGCTAGGGACCAACGCATTGCATTCACTTTGCAATATGGGGAGAATGGAGGTGTCTTTCCCATGGTTCCACCCCCCTCCATTTCTGCAGTGGATGATGGTGGTGTCAGTGTTGACTCATCAACCTGCTTGCTTCATGGGCATCTTCCAGTATCTCCAGTGCTTCACAAGACTGTCATACAGTGATGAGAGCTAGGCACCAAAATAGAAAATCAATAGTGTGCAAGCAGTCTCCTCCCACATGCGCTTTTAAAAATCTCCCCCACACCCTTTTGCATCAACACTAACCAGATTTCACCTATAAATCTGCTGCACTTAATCTCCCTGAGTACCTCTCCAGCACTCGTCTCTCATCCCCAACTTAATCTCCCTTATTGACAGATGCACACACACAAACAACTTTTTTTCCCCCCTTCTCAATCCTCCATTGTTCAAAAACAACATACGAAGACAGCTCTGGCAGGCCTGTATCCATCCTTCTTTGCACTCAAAGTACTGAATGGTGCAAATTGGGAGGATGGAGCTTTGCTTTTGCCTGGCTTTTACAGAGCTTCTTGCGAGAGGCAGCCAGGCAGCCCATGGTCTCAAATTTGGGGGCTTATGTGGCCATCTCCAGCCTCCCTGCAAAGCCATGGCATGTATCCGCACAATGCCACAGTGGCAGCTGGATGTTTTACCCTTGGCTGGCTTTAGTGCTGTTTTCAAGTTATTGTTTCAAAGCTGCCTGATGCAACATCAAAGCGGCAGCCCAGACAAAGCACATTCAGGCTGGGAGCTGGGGTGGAAAGAGGGAAGATTCTCAGCAGAGCGATCATGCAGGCTGGTTTTTCTTTTGCTTCAATGGGAGTGAAGGGCATGGAGGAGACCTGCTGGCAAAAGAAATTTTATAGGTGTGAGCCTGGTGAGAGAGAGAAAATCCAGCCCATCTCAGAATGCTCTTAGCTGCCTTTTTTCTTTCTTTTTTTTTTTTTTCTTGACTGCCAAACTTTTTTAGTACACATTGATTGGAAGTGTTGGAAGAAATACTTGGAGTAGGGTAACAGCACGAAGAGTTAACAGAGTTTCTGAGATAAATGCATTGGCTTTTTCATGTAGTAAAAAGAGATGAGTAAGCAGAGAACCCTTACAAGAACTAATGTCCATTTCAGATCTTGTTTAAGAGATTAATTATGGAATATTGTAGACCTAATTAAACACATAATCGAAGGCAAATAGGCACAGCCTTACACCAACTAACAGAAATATAAAACCTGTTGTACTGGAACAGATTGTATTTTTGTACTTGGAAAGTGAGAAACAGCTACAGCCTCTTACAGCTCTCACATAGATGAAACCAATAACTGGAAGCAAAAAATGGTCTCAATACATTAACCTAAAAATTCTATAGTAAAGAAAAACTAATGGCCTTCTACAGCTACAATTGCAGTGAGTTTTGTGAGTACCAGAAGGTCTTATACTAATTATTTTTCCACTTGCATAGCATCATCAATTTAAGGAACCTAAATTACCATAAAAACATTATTTCATCTTATTACTAATCTGTTGAATAGCTGGAGAAACAGAAACCTGAGTACTGAAATGATGTGCCTGTGTTCTCCCACAAAATTGGTGAAAGGAAAAGTAATATAAATTGAGAATCTTGACATTCAGCTGTTCTGTCAGGATTTCAGGATGTTACTTTGTAAACATCCAAAAAAACACCCTGGGGGAAGTGAAACCACAAATTTAACTAATTGAGACAAATAATTCCAGGCTGCTCTTGTCAGCTGGCAGCTCCTGGATTTGAGGTTTTGCTTTTCACGGAGCTTTTGTGAATTCCTTGTTGACTCTCCAAGTCTTCACCACTTAGAAAAACTGGCAATTCTGTATTTTTTATATTTTTAAATGAAATTGTCTGTCACAGACACATCAGTTTGACTCTCTGAATTCTGCAGTTACTCAAATCACACATGGCCATTGAATCAATCATATCCTTAAGCAAGGCATATACACATATATGTGTATGCATGTGTGTTACACATTAGCTATTTAATTTCAAAGTGTTTCTGATGCCCTTTTCAGCTCCTGAGAGAAACGGTGTGGCTGCCTTTGCAGTGTGGATATGGTGGTGATGCCTTTGCCAACAGTGCATGTGCTGGAGAAGCTGCTGGCTTTGGTTACAGGTGTCCCTGCTCCCCTCCTTTGAGTCACCCCAGGTACTGGGGGACTGTCTCGGGATACAACACTGCAGTGTGGCCATCTTGGCCTTTTCCTTGGCTTTCCAGCCCATCTTTCATCAGGCCCAGCCATTAGTCAGACTTCTTTTGCATGCCGGGTTGTTCTTCCCTGCCCTTCACTTGTTACTCCTGGCTTTCTGTTGCTCTTGTTCCTTTTTTATAGTTGACCCATTTTGGGGACTGCATTTTATCCTCTGCTCCTGGAGGTGGTGCTCAAAAAACCTTGTCCTTTCCTGTTTTTTCTTTATTGCTTCAAAGAAATAAAGAAATAAAGGTGTGTGCTAGTTTTGACGACAAGAATACGAAGCGTCTGTGTTTGAAAAGAATGTTGAACACAATGTGTCTCATCTGCATGTGTGGGAAGAAAAGAAGTGAACAAATCGCCTGTGTTGCACTCAATCTTTCAAGAGTTTCAAGGATAACTCTGATTTTACGGGGTATATTTTTTCCTTAAGGAATTTTTGAAGGACACAGCTGAGAAATAAGGAAGTGATCAGAAATGGAAATCAGATGAAGGGGTTTTACCTGGGGCTTCTTGTGAAGCTCAGCCACTTCCTAGGCTGCCAGATTCCGCTCTTGATAGTGTTGCCTTTTAACAGCAAGAGCAAACTGTGATATAAAGATCTGGAAGGGCCAGAAGATCAGTAACTGGTGAGTTAAGCTATCTCACACCAGTAATGATGCCTGTTACGGTTAGGCATGGCAATAAGGACAACAGCTGGAATTTGGCTTGTGGCAGACAAACCCAGGGGCCCTTTGGGTGTTAGAGAGAACTCAAATAGTCTTAGTTCTTGCAAAAGTAGGTAATTTTTTTCAAGGTTAACTCAATTATAAAACAACTGTCCTGGTCAGATTGGTTTGCCCTTGCCTGAAAAGGACAAAAGAGAAAGGTATGAGTGTTTCTTTTTCCTTCCTCTTACCTTCATGCAGCACTACCTGCAAGTTCAGGGATATTTCATTTCCTTGCTTTTCAGCCATGTGTGGAAACCAGTGTGGAGTGAGGGTCTCAGTAACTTCTCATGGGACAAAGCAGCCCCAGTGGTGCTCTTCTGCTCCAGCCATGACAGCAAGGTGTCTCCTCTGTCTGGAAAGCAACAGAGGATGGGTGATATTTGCAGTCAGGAGGTGCCTGCGTGAGGGTTCACTCCTTGTCGATCCCACCAGGTCCCACCTGTGTTAGTGCTGGTGGAACACCTCTGGAGCAGCCAGGATTTGGGTCGATTTTCTGTTGCAGCACTTATGTCTGTTTGTGCCTTCAAACATTACTTTGGATTGCTGGCTGCTCTGCCAGGCTGTGTTGCCTGTATTCCAGCTGCGTTTCTAGCTTTGCTTGGCAGTGGATTGCTTTTCAATACAGCTGAATCGCTGACATGATCACAAAGCCGCAGGCGCTGGGGCTTGGGCAGGCTCTGCCTGCACCAATGATCTGGCCTCCTGGGGCATCGCTTGCGTGGGTATCAGCCTCTGGGTCAGCTTGGGCTACAGCAGCCAGGGTATTTCCCAGCTGAGCTGAAGCCTATGTTATATGTCCTGCAATAGGTTTTAAACTTAAAGGGTAGATTTAGACTAGATATAAGAAAGAATTTTTTTACAATGAGGGTGGTGAAACACTGGAACGAGTTGCCCAGAGAGGTGGTAGATGCCCCATCCCTGGAAACATTCAAGGTCAGGTTGGACAGGGCTCTGAGCAACGTGACCTAGTTGAAGATGTACCTGATCATTGCCAGAGGGGTTGGACTAGGTGACCTTCATAGGTCCCTTGCAAGTCAAAGTATTCTATGATTCTGTGTTAGAGAGAAGACAAGGTGTTACTTCTGCATACTGTACTTTCTGTATGGCATGGCCGTATCATTTTTCTGTCCTCATCCTTTGCTGCTTGTAAAAAATAGTATCTTAATTTCTTAGCCCACTTGCTCTCTGTTCTCTCATCTCTGTTGGGTGCAGAGCCACCAGAGCCCACGGAGGTCCCATGAGTGACATCGACCGAGCTCTGTCTCCCCAGAATCTTCTTTGCTACCTCTAGCTTCTGTTCCAGGTAATCCCCAGTGGACTACAAAGCCAACACCACTCTGGTCCCACTTTCCATGACTCCAATGATCAGGTACCTTCCTAATCAAGCAGAACTTGTGCATTCTTTAATTTCAATAGAAAAAAATTTGTAGAACCAGGCACAAACGTTCCATTGTAGTGATGCCAGTAAGACTGGCATAAATCAGTGCCCTTAATGCATGCGTAGGCACTCCAAGGTGACTTCTGACCGTTCTGCTACTGAAATGGGGAAGACAGCTACTGCGGTTACATTTCATGCTAAAATCTATGGCTTTGTTCAGCTTTCAAGGAGAACGTAGAAAAAAATTGAAGAGAAAACATGTTGAATATGAGAGCTGTCTGTGAGAGTTGTTTCTCCCCAGAGCAGAACTCAGTCTTCTATCGTTTGCCGCAAACAGTACTAGTGGCTATGATTTGCAAAAGTGAAAATGTGGATGGCCAGGTGGATCCTGCAGAGCCTTCGGGAGTGTGGGGCTGTATCCAGTCACATGGACCAAACCCAGCATACACCAGCTCCTGGTGCTTTACAAGATGTCAGGAGAGATCACTGTTTCTCTCCCAGGGTTGAATAAAGTTATTTGTATATTTATGGAAAAAGAAAAAAAACAAATCAGCCATTTCTATTTTGGCTCATGACACACTTTGTGTTCTAGAGAAGCAACCGAAAGAGTTTCAAAAGTCCGCATTTCCCTGGGGAAAAAACTCAAGAAATGTGCTCAGAAATAAGACTGTTTCACAAACACATGAACCCCCATTTGTCCAGCTGAATGGCTGGGGATTGCGCCAGAGCAAAGAAGTTTTGCAAATGTATTTTTTTTTAATCCTGCTAAAAAAATTGCTGGTTTAATAGGACAGTAATCCACATATGCTGTAATCCTGGTTACTAATTAAATCATTTTGAGAATTAGAAACGCAGATAAAGCAAGCAGGGATTAAACTGGTCGGGTAGTTTTAGTCTCTTTAGGAATTCCCAATGGAGTTTCTACAGAAAACTGCTTAAATGAGCACAGAGACAGGAAAAACACCTTTTCAACAGTTACTGTTTACTATATGGAGCCTGTATATCTCTAATAGTGATGTGTTTGCACACATTGAGGGAAAAAATTATGTGATACTGTCATGGCTTCAGCTGGGATGGAGTTTCTTGCTAGCGCCTTGTGTGGGGCTATGTTTTGGATTTGGGATGAGAGGGGTGTTGGTAGCACGCTGATGTTTTAGGTTGTTGCTGAGTAGTCAAGGCCTTTTCTGCTCCTCACACCATCCCAACAGAGAGTGGGCTGGGGGTGCACAAGAAGCTGGGAGGAGACACAGCCAGGACAGCTGACCCCAAGTGACCAAAGGGATATTCCATACTGTATGATGTCAGGCTCAGTATATAAAGCTGGAGGAAGAAGAAGGAAAGGCTGGAAGTTGGGTGTGTGCGGCTTTGGCTTTACTTGTTACACTGTCTTTATCTCAGCCCATGAGCTTTCTCACTTTCACCCTTCTGATTCTCTTCCCCATCCCGCTGTGGGGGGAATGAGCAAGCAGCTGCGTGTTCCTAGTTGCTGACTGGGGTTAAACCATGACAAATACATATGAGGTCAGTACTTTCTATAATTTGGTAATATCCATTTTTTTTTACATGTGAGATAAACCCATTTTCCCTCTTTGTTACTGACAGAAAGTATCAGCCTGGGGCGAAGAGCCATAACTGAGAAGTGTGAGGTGTATCAAACTAGGAGGCTCCCAGAGGCGTCATGTGTAACTTGGGCACAATGTGCTTTACTAGGAAGGATGCAGTTGGCATCTGCCTCCATGCTGTCCACAGCTCTCCCTTTCCCTGGCTGCTTCCTCTGGAGGTGCTTGTCCCCTTGGAGAGGGCTGAAGGGCTGGGATTAGAGTTGTTTGCTTCTCCTGCAGTCCTCATGAGACCTACAGGAAAGGGAAATCTTCTCCTGGCTCCGTGTGGCACAACCCCATATTTCCCTGACTCTGTGCAAGAGGTATCTCCTTGGTGTTCCTTAGGGGTCTCCAGCTACAGGGAATGGGAGCAGTGGGGAACAAGGATTTTGGGAACTGTCTCCTGAATCAACCCAGGGCTGGCCACAGTGCATCCAGCCGCCCTCTCCAGCATCCTCACACCGACACGTGTAGCCTCTCTGCTCTGCTTGGTCTTCGGCTCAGGCTTTGCAGAGCCTGGCTGAGCTCCTAGTCAAGTCAGCTGGTATTTTTGTACAACAACTTTCATTTTTGGTGCTTTCATTTAGCTGTTTATTAAGATGCTTAAATGCCAATGTAGGCATTCAAATTAGGGTTTATACATTATCTAGATCTGTACTTCTCACTTGAAAATATGTTGATGTAAATTACTGGCAAGTGCAGCTTTCTACATCTCTGATAGCACTGTCATACACAACCAGGTCCCCGGGGTTCTGCTTGAACCTGGTGTTACAGATGTGGTATAAAAATGACTACATTTTCAAGCCCTGCCTTTGTGATTTAGCCCAGTAGTATGATTGTCCAGCTACAGCTTATAGCAGGAAACCCCCCAATAAAGAGGAACACATTGAAGCATTCATAGTGGCATGCTCTAGTCTTTTCTCTTTCAAACAAGGAGAGTGAAAACCAGTGTGCAATGAAGGCAGATGAAAGTGTTTGATTATTGCTTCCTGCCATTTTGTGAGTATCTGGTGTCATTCATTTTCTCTTTAATTCTTATTAAGTATAAAAGAAACAGAACAAACTATGTACAAACACCTTATTCCAAGACAGCAATTTGCCATCTGATGCTAAGACACTTACATTTTCAGAAACCTCTTAAGAATAGTATATGCTCTTAACTGGTAGCAGGTTAATGTATTTCCTTAGGGTAAATGACTTTTCACTTTTGATGATAGAAGAAACTTCTCTAGAAATCTTTCTCCCTAGCTAGAAGCAAATACTTTGCCATGTTTTATTATAATCGAGCATCCATAATGTTCAGTGTACAAAAAAAAAAAAAAGACTCTTACAAGAAATACCCTATCAATACTATAAATGATTAATAGAAAAGCATTATTCACTTAAAATGCTTCACCATATTTGCAGTGCAAGTCAGATGCTGGAGTCACATCAAATTTACATTATTGCTCTGTGCTCCTGTGTTCTGCTATATTTTATTTTATATGCCTTCCTATCACTGTCTAAGTGCTTTCCAATTGTCCAGTAAGGGAGCTAATTGATGTGATTTGTTCTTTTTCTGACCCTTTCCTTTTTGTTTGTGCAATGGAGTATATTTGGTACGGTTGGTTTTCTTTAGGATACACAAAACTATTTCTTTACATTGGAGAAAACAGAGAGAGAAAGTGTTTCTTGCACTTGGGACAGACATTTGTAAGGCTAAATGTCCCCAGTCCCCATGGAACTCCATTCCCAAAGCAACTGGGCTCCCTGATTTCCAAGGACACTGTGCTGAGCCCTTTCCGAGAGCTGCATTTGGGTCAGCATCTTTGGGTTTTCACATGCCTCTGACAATTAACCAGCTCAAACTCTCCTGCCTCCATGAGATTGCATCCTACCTCTGCAGTTAAAATCTTCCTAGAGAATGGAAGGAGCACAGATTTAAGCCGATTCACAACAGCTTTAATTAAAACTCAATTAAACTGGTTCACATTTAAACATCCAGGAGATACATGCACGATCCACACTTAATTACCGTAGTGCAGCCTAATGCCCTCTTCTGTGCCCACAGGTGGTGGGCTCGTGCTTGGGGGCTGTGGGGTGCAGAGCTCTGCTGGGCTGCTGGAGCCTTCCACTCCCTTCTCTCCTCGTCTGCTGCTCCCAAGCCCTCCTTGCCCTCTCCCCGCACCTCGCTGAGGCTCGGTGGCCCCAGACAAGCAGCTGCAGAGCGTAGGGAAGGCAGCTGGGGAGCCCAGAGCCGCCCCAGCAGGGCCACTGCCGTGCTGCTGAGCAGAAGCCGCTTGTACGGTCACAGGGACAGCAGAAGCTGGTGGTGCCCGGCACTGCCTGCAGCCATATGGCTGCTCCAGGGGCTCCCTGGCACAGCCCCCAGCAAATCCTCTTAGTTCAGCTTCACCCTCTTTCTCGCCTCTTTGATGTCGGTCTTGCCTTGGTCCCTGCTCCCGTCTCAATTCCTACCACAAGCTCTGGCCATCAGATGGTGGTTGTGGCCCTGGAGGTCTCATGGCCTGACCACAGCTCAAGGATGGGACACTGAGGTTACATCTGCTCTCTGCTCACCTGCCTGGTGATGGGACAACAGGCACAAAACGGCCCACATTCATGCCATTAAACCTTCTTGCCCCCACAAACCAAATGGCTGCATCAAAACTACCTTGCCCGCTGCTCTGATGTCTATCATGGGCACCTAATCGAGATGAACTGGCCTAAGCGGAGCAAAAAAGGCGTTTTTTTAATGAGGAGCACTGCCCAGTAGCAAAGAACAGGAATGAAGAACTTAAATCTGCTGCTAACATTGATTCTCCTCTTTGACATGTCGATAAGGTATCTATTTGTCTCCATGTGTCACAGGCAGACAATAAACACAAACCTACTTTCCTAAGGCTGTTATACGGATTTTTTTGTTAAAATTAGATCAAGACAATGAAAAGCAGTAAATAAAATGCTCTTATATAGAGTGAAAGTAGGTGCACAGGCTTATGTACTGGGAA
This sequence comes from Numenius arquata, assembly GCF_964106895.1. Classification (NCBI taxonomy): domain Eukaryota; kingdom Metazoa; phylum Chordata; class Aves; order Charadriiformes; family Scolopacidae; genus Numenius; species Numenius arquata. The sequence continues at coordinate 119,874,683 of NC_133576.1, forward strand.
GGGTGCGTTCACATTAATAAGAGGTTGTTGCAATTTATTCCGTTCCTCAAAATCTAGGTAAGAAAACAAAAATCCCTGCTGATCCCTTTTCAGTTTTGAAGCAGCACGATAAAAAAACATCTGCTAAAGCTAATGACTGCATTTGCATAGATTACATGTGACAATCCAGCACACAACAGGGTGTCCTGCCATGTAGACAACGAGCCACAAGGGCGATGCACTTCTTTGGCATTTATAGCCAGAAGTCAGCTACACTTCTACAATAATAGCGTCAGCTCATTTCCAGGAGGGCTTTGGCTAAGAGCACCGGAGAAAATTACTGATTCTCTTGTTTTCCAAGCCAAAAGGTGTAGGGCTCCGTCCTGCCAAGGGTGGAGGAGAGGTGGAGGAGGGAAAATAGCTTTCATGACAGCACCCAGCAAAACCCCTTGGCTCTGGAGTGGTGGGAGGAAGGAGTCCGATTCTTCTGGGCTCAGGCTAAGCGAGGCTGAGCCCCGACCCCGGGCAGCACGGGCACGGGGCTGGCCGCAGGGGACACAGGGTGGCTGTGCACAGCCCTGCTGTCTGCCGGGCCAAGGGAGGGCCGGCGCCTGTCATGGGGCATCATGGCTAGATGCCATGTTGAGTTGGAGGGGAAAAAATGGTCCCTTTGTGTTTTCAGCACAGTGGTTGAGTTTTATGGCATCGCTTTGTTATTCTTGCAGTGTTGGCTATGGACAAATACAAGACGACAATTTATATCCTAAGGCAAACTGGCTCTGATATGGTGCTACTCCTTTTTGTTTTGCTTAATTGGGCTAACAGAAAAAGACAACAGCTGCAATGGTGGGAATGAAAATGCCTTTGCTTGTCCTGGTTTTGACAGCAATCAGCCTGACAAGGGATTATCAATTGATCCGAGATAAGTGTTAGTGAAGGATGCAGTTTGTTGTCTGTTTATCCCCTTTACTATTTCATAGATACAATAGCACTTCAAAAAACTAACATAGAGAGTTATTTTTAGAGAGAGTGAACTCTTAGGCATGTTTAAGTAAGACCAGAGTGTGAAAAGGAGAAGAGTTTCTCTGAGAAAAATGCTTTGGGACATTTTTGTGTTTAGATACGCAAGTATGTGTGCGCATGTGTGTCATGAAGTAAGCAAATAAAAAGAGAGACTGGACATAGGCATGTGTTTTTGAAAAAAATCAGGTCATTTTCTCCAGCTCGCATCTTCCAAGACTGCAGATCTGACAGTCACAGGATGCTTCCTTCTGGCCTGGTAATCCACGAGTTCAGGCAAAGCTCTGCGACCACCTGTCAGCCTATTTTTGTGAAGCTCCAAGGAAAAAACTCCGCAAAAAGGACTGGATGATCTTGACTGCCCCATTTGATACATGTGACATCTTTCGGATTGGTGCATGGTTTTCCCATTGGGTTTTGCTGGAAGTAGGGGGTGGCCAGGAGTCAAGAGAAACGGGCTTCCCCCAACAACAGCCAGTGACACCAGGCAAACCTGTGCTGCTGGTTTCTGCTTTGCCCACCTCTGGCACCAATCCAGCACCATGGAGCTTGGTGGGAGTTTTGCAGTTGTCCTTGGTATTCAGCTGTTGTGTGTGGAAATGCCACTGAGGAGAGCCCTCCAGGTCCCCAGGGGCTGGGGGATGCTTGCCCTGCGTCTCGGGTACCCTACCAGCCAACTCAAAGGGTCTAATCCTACCTTTCTTCCATGCTCCTTGTGCAATTGGTGTTTCTCTGGAAACCTGATTTGTCCGAGCATGAAGAAGAGCAGGAGTGGAGGTCCCGGTGATTGCTCCTCTTGGTACTAATCTATTCTTAAACTGAACTGTACTCTTTAGATATTTTAGTAAAACTGTCATAAATCAACACCCACTGCTTCATTTTTCTTAGTGATGAAAAAAAAAGGAAAAAGAGAAAACTGAAAGGCTGTCCTTTAGCTGACATTCAGATGGAATTGATCAAGCAATCTGCTGTCAGAGCAACAGCTCTTGTCAAAAATAGCCCTTTGGAAAAAAACCTCTGGTGTTATTTGTATCGCGTGTACCACACAATGCTCTTTGGTGAGAGCAGGGCAACAGAGACCTGTATTAAAAAGAGATCAGTGAAAGTGATGTGTGGGAAATGAATTGTGTGCTTCTCAACAAGCTACCAGTGTCCCTATGATCGCCTCCAACTAACGAGTTCACTGATGTGTATCAAGGCATCATTTTTAGAAATAATAAACTGGGGTTGGATTTCTTTAGAAACTCTCACAGCTCTGAGGGACTGATACGACCAAATTCCAGGCTGCACCAAGCCTTTCCCATGGTGTAACTTTGACCAGAGTCCCAGTCCTGCAAACTCCTGACCATCTGAGTAGCTCCCCTGGTGCAAGAAATAGGCATCGCCACCTGCACATACACTGAGCAATGCACATGCTTGCATTGGAGATGATGGAAAATGTTTTATTTCTGAGTAACAATGTTTTCCCCAAACGGAAAAACTGAAAGCTGAAAAATGTTGGCTGATATTTTTGGGAAAGGGAGGAAATAACTTGAAGACCACGGATGCTGGAAAATTTGGAGAGGGGCTGATTTGGGCAAACTTCAGTGTTTTTCTCTGAACATTTAACTTGAACTCAGAGTTTTTAAGGTGAGAGTAAGATTTACCTCATCCACCCTTAATCTGACATGTAAAACAGGTCAAATAAACTGCACCCTAAGAACACCTGTCTTTTGGCACATTAGAGAAGGGGGATTTAAGCGAACTAGCTGAGATGCAGCTGTTTACCCTGCAGCTGGTTAAAGCATGGGGAGACAAAACCTACCCTTTGGTTTGAAACAGATGGAAACCAGTGTTTCCAAATGAGAGCTTTGGGATTTTAGCTGTTATTACACTATGTGGACTCTTCTGTTTTGTATGAGGAGGAGAAATAATGAATGCAAAGAAAATAGTTTACTAAATGCTTCAATTCCATTTCAATCTGTACTTTATATGAGCCCATTTATTGGATTTAGGAGGAGTATCATTAATTGATGAGAAGCTGGGTTAGAGCTTTACAGTTTCTTTTCACTTTCTGAAAGTTTGATATCTCATTTCATCGTGTCACATTTTTAAATTCTAGCAGAGGTAAACCTAGACAACATTCATAGGTATATAATAACTGATGGGATGCACAAAGTGAAATACATATCCTTCACATCCATGGATTCACTGGTTAGGGTTCTTACCTGTATCTTCTATGACAAAGCAAAAAGACTTTTCCATGAATGCAGTAATTTAAATTGCCAAACGCTCTTGAATTTGCAAGGTATGGCCTAGTTTTGTACAGCATCTTATATTCAGCCCTTTTGGAAGCCGCTGAGACATACTCTGTTTCAAACGCAAGACACAGAGCATCTATCTGCCTAAGAGCAGCTCATACAGGAGTAGTTGCAGTTTTGGGGCTCCTGAAAAAAAAAATCCTGACAGTGAATTCTGTCATTAGTTTAGCAAACTTGCCATAATAAAAAGTACAATTACTTCTCTCCTTTCCCACCATGTTCCAAGGCTCAGATTTAGTCCCAAAGCTTTTCAGTAATTCCCTGGCAGCCTGTGTGTTTCACACATGCTCAGGTCTCTTTTCCTTCTCTCACACTTGGCCTCTGAGTCCTCTCACCTGAGCCCAAAGACTTCCAGGTGCTACCAGGGCTCTGGCACCCAACGGCTCCGGCTGATTGTCTGCCCAGGTGCTGGTTGCTTTATACAAAGTGAAATGAGGGGAAAGAAGGAAAGTGAGACAGAGGACTCCTGAAATCAAACTAATAGTGTATCTATCAGTAATTGCAATGAAATGACTCTTTTTTTAATCTGCAGCAGCTGAATCTAGCAATAGTCTTGCTGGTGAATGGGAGACGTATTTCTTATTTTCAAAAAAAAGCACAAGTAATATAATCGCATCTATCTTGGTATCCTGTTTGGGGAGGATGAATCTTTAATTAAGGGCCTGATTCTGACTTTTACATCCACTAACACTAATCAGCAGTATTTCTGCTGAAGTCAACAGAAAGGTCCAACATAGTACAAGGGTGAAGAAAATACTCAGGCATCCCCAATGTGATGAAAGTTTTTTGAATGCTTAGATCTCAGTAAAAATCATTCTCAACTGTTTGAAAAACACATTCTGACACAGTATTTCCCATCATTCCCCTAATCTGCTTACACTCTTGTTTGGGCTTTTAATTAAAGGTAGTGAGCAAGACCCATTCCTCCTGTGGATACTATTGTCTGTCAGGTCTGCTGGGACTGCACAGCCAGGATTTTATGTTCATTTATTTCTGAAGTAGAAAAACTTAACTAGCACAATTAGAAATTAAAAAAAAAAAAAAAGTTTTTATTATGTCTGGGATTTTGCAAACATCCAAAGAAGAAAGTGAATGGCTGTGTATTCACGTAAAATCCACATATTTACAGGATTTTTTAAAAAACATTTTTCTTTTCAGTTCAGTATATGGAAGAAAATAAACTGTCCACATTTCTAGTAATTACAGTACAAGTAAATCTGGGATTGGGCTGGGTTAATTCTTAGAGGTTCTAGCTACAATGTTACAGCAGGATTAATCTATAGGGTCTGGGTTTTTTTAATGCAGAGGGCTAGGGCACTAACATATTATTAATTAGAAGTCAATCTGTCCCTCGGGGGACTACATGCACTGCCTGCATTTTAAACTCGTATTTAGCTTTAAGACAAATGATGGATATTTTCCCCCTTTCAGTTTCTCAGTTGCTTCCTTATTTCTCTGTAATCCTTTTGTTTTGCATTGAGAAGAACAGCTGGGTAACATAGAGATCGTATGCAGACAATTGATTTTTTCAGTCTGTTGTCTGAACTGGAAAACACTCAATAATTTTCACAGAATCACAGAATATTTTTGGTTGGATGGGACCTTTGAGATCATCGAGTCCAACCAACAACAACAACAAAAAAACAAACAAAAAAACCCAAACAACCAAAACCAAAAAAAAAAAAAACCCCAAAAAATCCCAGAACACCAAACACCAAAACCAAATCAAAACAAATGCCCACAACCACACCCCACTCCACCCACAAACAGACACAAACCAACAGTCTCGGGCACTAGAGCATGCCCTGAAGTGCCATGTCTACACGTTTCTTAAATACCTCCAGGGATGGCAACTCCACCACCTCCCTGGGCAGGCTGTTCCAGTGCCTGACCACTCTTTCAGTAAAGTAATTCTTCCTAATATCTAATCTAAACCTCCCCTGCCGCAACTTCAGACCATTTCCTCTGGTCCTGTCATTATTCCCTTGGGAGAAGAGGCCAACACCCACCTCTCTACCACCTCCTTTCAGGTAGTTGTAGAGGGCAATGAGGTCGCCCCTCAGCCTCCTCTTCTCCAGACTAAACATGCCCAGTTCCCTCAGCCTCTCCTCATATGACTTGTTCTCTAGACCCCTCACCAGCTTGGTGGCTCTCCTCTGGACACGCTCCAGCAGCTCAATGTCCTTCCTGTAGTGAGGGGCCCAGAACTGAACACAGCACTCGAGGCGAGGCCTCACCAGTGCCGAGTACAGAGGCACCATCACTTCCCTACTCGTGCTGGCCACGCTATTCCTGATACAGGCCAGGATGCCGTTGGCCTTCTTGGCCACCTGGGCACACTGCTGGCTCATGTTAAGCCGGCTGTCCACCAATACGCCCAGGTCCTTTTCTGCTGGGCAGCTTTCCAGCCACTCTGCCCCAAGCCTGTAGCGTTGCCTGGGGTTGTTGTGACCGAAATGCAGGACCCGGCACTTGGCCTTATCGAACCTCATCCCATTGACCTTGGCCCAATGATCCAACCTGTCCAGGTCCCTCTGTAGAGCCTGCTGACCCTCAAGCAGATCAACACTCCCACCTAGTTTGGTGTCACTTCATTTGGGTTGAACTTGTGTTTTGCTTCATTTTGGGAGGTTACCATTATTTTCCTATTTTTCTCTTTAAAACAACAAAACGTAAGCCATTTATACAGAAATGTTGTTTCAACAGCAAAAAACCCTGCAAAAATCTTGAACGAAATACTGTAACTTCATCCTTTCTCATCTCAGATTGTTTAATTGATTTCAGAAACCTCATGATTGGTTTGTTCAACCTGAACATCCATTTCTTGCTGAACTTTTTTTTTTTCCTATAAAATTGCACCCGGAATGGATGCTGGGGCTGAGTGACAGCAATAAGGGAAAACGTCACAGTGGCCACAGGATTCTTTTCACGTGCAAAGGTGTTGTTGGCTTTTGCTGCAAGGATGTTATCGGTGAGAAGTCCTCACTAGCAGGTCTCTGGTCTAATACACAGTCTTCCAGGCTCATGAAATGGGACTTCTTCCCATTTTTGGCTAGACTGGACCAGTGTTTAAATATGTCAAAAGTCAGTGGCTTTTTTTTTTTTTTTTTCCCTCTGCATTTATGCTGCAGAAGGGCATGATAATTTACCTGTTCAAGAATCTGTACCTCAGCTCCATTTGGTGTGATTTCTCAGGGATTTAGGGGACATTTTGGTTATTTAAATTGCACAGTTCTGCAGCGGGCACTTTCAAATTCTATAAGCTTGTGAGGTTCAGATATAATTTTCTGAAAATAGAGTTCAGGTCTCTACTTTGAGAAACAGGTCTTGTTCCCCTCACTGTACACTTCCCAGTGATGCAGCCCTTCAGCCAATAAAACAAAGTAATGACAGTTTATTACTTCCCGGCAGACGGGAGAGATACTTTACAGGGACATGCGCATCTCCCAGCCATGGTGATCTTTGCTATCTGTACATTGCACTGATACCAGATTTTCCCAGTGACAGTTTTTCATGTGTTAATCGGGCAGTATCTGATGAGCATGAAGCCTGTGTGGAGATGACAGACTGATAGAGTGGAGGAAACTCTATCCCTCATCTTCTACTTACCACTCCCTATTCTTCCTTCTGTATATCACATCTTTTAGATCCCTTTAAGAACCTTTTTCCTGAGACATCCCGAAGTTTGAGCTGTCTTAGAGTGAGGGCCAGGCAGGCTCTGGACATGCTGAACTGCACATTTATGCTCTTTATGCCTCTGCAGCTGAGAAGAGTTTGGTTTGCAGAAAAGGATGTGAGAAATGGTCTGACCTGGGAAAACAGGGAGGAGTAACAAAGCAAATGGCCATGAGGAGCCCCGAGGAGCTGCTGCCGCATGGGCTGGAGAGGGAAGAAGGAAACACGCAGTACTAGAGGACATGGATCTGTTGGGAGGCAAATGCAAACAAGTGGCAAATGTCAGGAATCCAGACACTTTTCCCCTGTACCTGCATGAGCAGACACTTCCCACTGGTATGTGTTACAGCAAGAAGGTTCATATGGAAAATAAGAGGGATTCTTTAATTCCCCATTTCTTCTTCTGAATTTTTTTTTTACTGTTTTTAGCAATTCTCTTTTTTAAGTCCCAGTGGTTCCCTAAGCAGATCTTAAGGTATCAGCAGAGATCTGACATTGCTTATGTCTTCCTTAATGAGCCCATTGATTTTGTAATCCCGCAAACAGCATCTCTTCCATTTCCTGATACTGTAATGCATTGAAGAGTTTATCTGTGCAGTAGCACACCTAATCACGTAAAAAGAAACTGCTACGTTTGAAGTAACTTTTCAGGTAGTGGGCCAGTTTTCCCTATAAACATGTTATTGCTCTGGGCCTCCCTGCACTCATCCTTAAATTCTAGACCCTAGCATGGTAACTATCTATGGCTTTTTAAAAGCCTGCTGACTTTCTCCCATCACCAGCTGCGGTCTAGAGGCAGGCACTGTGCTGGCCAAAGTCTTGCAACTCACTCTCTGCAGTTTAGATTCACTGCTTATCATTAGAAAGGCCTGCTAGTTTTAAATTGATGTAGCAACTTTGAGCCCTATGAATTATATATACGCTATATTGTATGTGATGGTAGAAACAGAGCTGTAGAGAATGCTAAGAAGAAAAGAACAGTGAAGAACTTAGCAGAAAATGGGTAAACTCTGGCTTAAAACTGAGCATACCCTGGGTACTATGTTGAGAGGGTTGCTCCTGACTCTCTGGAGTCACTGAAGACACTTAGAAATGAAGCATGAAGTGAAAAATTCCTGCAGAGCTTTTCAGACACCTCTGTCCTGTCACTCTGACAGCATGTATGTAAGGCAGCCTTGAAATACCAAAAAAACTCTAGGGCTTCTGTCAAAACGAGGGACAGGGTTTGCTAACTGTCGCTTCCATCACTAATTCATACTTGGTGAATCCTAGGATTTTTATTCAGTATTCGTTCCGTGCCATATACTGCAGTCTCCGGGGGAACTGAGAGCGACTGCTTGGTGTAATCCCTGGGGAATAGCAGGGTGAGGCTCTGCTGCCTGGTTTGTAATTATCACTGCTGCTGCTTCACCTGATGGCTCCAGCTGCGGGGCTGCCCCCGTGGCTCCAGCCATTCCACTGTAGGGAGTGAAGCCGGGACAGGACTGTGGCGCCTGAGGGATGCTGGAGAAGGCACCCTCGGCTGAAACGATGCAAAGAAGCGGCTTCCTGAGGATCACAGCACAGGTCAGTGGTGGAGCCAAGGCTGGGAGCTGGGCCAGCAGTCTGTGACAGTAACCTTCAGCAAGCAGCCCAGAAAAGCTGTAGAGTACATCCAGGGAAGAAAGAGAGAATAGTCTTCACCTCAAAAACCTTAATTTCTATTAAAAAAGTGCATACTTATACATGCTACCTGTTTTTTAAATGGCTTTTTCTGAATATCTTTGTAATATAGTGTTTCTTGGCTGTTTTTCTTAATTCATATTAATTCTAAAGATGAAAAAAATCCAACTTTGAAAGCATTTCTTCCACAGACCCTTTTCGATATCCCCTTCAGTTGGAATAAACTGAAGGTGGCTGTGGGTGGCTGTGCCGCGCAGCTTGGCATGGGATCTCTTCCATCCTGTCAGATGCCCCTCAGACTAAGCCAGGCCAGGGGGGATCATGGAATCACAGAATTGTCAGAGTTGGAAGGGACCTCTAGACATCATCTAGTCCAACTCCCCTGCTAAAGCAGGATTGCCTACAGCACATTACTCAGGACTGCATCAAGGCGGGTCTTGAAAATCTCCAGAGAAGGGGACTCCACAAGCTGTGGATGCGGTAGAAACAGCTCTGTCACCACAGCTGCTCAGCTGCCCCTTGTCTGCAGGCCATCAGGACCTCCCTGCTGACTGTGGCGTCTCTCTGTGCTTTTGAATTACAGTTCCTCATGTGTTTTCACTTTGCAAGGTGTTGGTCAGTCTGTCTTCCCCCTTGCCAGGAAGACAGAGTTAGGACATTTTTCACTGTCAGAAGCAGACTTCCATTTCAGACCTACAGAGATGAAGGGAAGCCATAAAGAAATCCCTACCACAACTCAGGGGACTGAGTTTTAAACCCCCGAGAAAAAACAGTAAGTAGTAGGTATTGCTTATGTAGGCTTTGTGCAAGCTTCCTAGAATGTAAATCCAGAAAGAATAATAAAGGACCGCATGGAAGAAAATGTTTCTGGCTCCATTTCATCCAGCTCTTCACCATCCTTTTCTAGAAACCACCCTCACTCAGCTTGGAAGGCCGTTCACACAGCTGATCCTGTATCCCTTTACAGTTTTGCAAAAATGGCACCATGCTGTTCGCTTCCAGGGGAAATCCCAGCTGAAAGCAGGGGGAACCAAAAGGGCAAGGGAACATCACTCAACTCTTGGTGTGAAGTTCCCACTGCACATGAGGACATGGGCACAACAGATGTGGCAGAGAACATTTCGTCCCAACCTCCTTGATCGCACAGCACGCGGGTGTCCAAGCATCCCTAGATGTAAGAGCTATTTTGCATGAATATAACCACCTTTCAGCATTACTCTTCTTCAGTTGGTGAACATTGTCTAAAGCTTTTCCTGTTGAGCCCTGCAAGGGCAGGTTGACCAAAGCATGTCTTGAGTTCATGATGAATCTATAGATGTCTTCAGGTTAAAGCAAAATAATAAAATAAAAAAGAAAAGAAAAAAATGGGAATGTTTCATTTGTCACTTTCAAAATTCAGTGCTTTAATATTTCATTTTAGGATGATTATCCATTTCCAGAGGAGCTTCAAGGTTATTCAAACTACATTTTTAAATGTGCAAAAAGGATTGAAACCAAACATGTAGGAAAAAAATTCAATTTGTCAAAACACTTTGAAAGTAGTAATTTCAGGTTGACCTCAAGTCACTTTCCTCCATTAACACTTGGACTTTAAGTTGACTGAAAAGTCAAGCTGAAAGTCCACCCTTTCCATCATGGCTGCAGATGCTCACACCAAAAAGAAAGAGGGAACAATAACTTGTCTGTTCCCTACAGCTGTGAAGCATTGTCACCTGTCCTCTGCCTTTTGTATCTCTGTGTCTCCTTCCTTTGGACTCAGTGCTTGTAAGAAGAATGGGTGAAATATAAAGGATTGGTGAAATGTAGCAGAGCACCAGTATGAAAGTGCAAAAAATTGCAAGTTCAGCCATGTGGCCAAGTCTTATTTATTAGCATTTTTGTGCACTTTTTCCCAAGATACATTACCAGGTTTTGGTCTTTCAAATTCCAAAGGACAACTGGCTCTGAGTATTCTCATTTGCATAAGAGCATTTTGTATTTTCTCTTTTTTATCAAGTTTCCCTCATCTACCTCAAGAGCAGAAATATTATCAAGTGGTGGGGGAACTCACGACGTGGCACAATTGATGGAGGCGCAGTCAAGCTGAGCAACTTATGACTATTGGTCGAGGTTCTGGTCTGACCTCCCGTCTCCATGGCTTCTGGCTGCTGGGCATGTTTATGAGCTCCACTCTGTAAAATGGAATTCACTCCTCTTCCAGCCAAAATCTTGGCTTCTGTCTCGTTTGTCCTTTCCTCTGTCTCTTGTGGAAGGCAGGAGAGACCTGCAAGTTGAATGATGTGCTCATATTGCTCTTATTGAACATTTGTAATTGTGAATGCAAATGGAACTTCTCATACATGAACAGAAAAAGGACTAAATTTACTGGATAAATTATTCACAACAGATAATTCAACCTGCTCTCGTGGGAGAGCGCAACGAATGTCTGATGATGTTAAAAAAAACCCCACAACTAATTCTTCCAACCAGTGAAGTCAATGGCAAAACCTTTTACTGACTTCAAAGGGAGCAGAAGCTAGCCCCAAGCCAGAGAGCCCACATACGACTTCTCTTTAGTGCTTCTCACTTGCATTTAGAGCTAAAACCCAGACAAGCATTTATGTTTTGAGGAGCCCAGACTAATGCTGTATAGCAGAGTCGGGCTGCCAGGGCACATGCATTATTACAGCTCCGGCTGAAAGCAGGTCTGGTCCCCAGCCATGGCGCAGAGCACTGCCCCCAAGCCGAAATAGCCCGGCCTCAAGAGAGAGCCACGGTAGAGGTGGTGTTTAGTGAGTTTGGAGTTCAGGGCTGGTTAATTTGGCCGGGTTTGTCTAGTTTGGAGAAAAGGGGGCTGAGGAATGACCTCGTTGCTCTCCACAGCTCCCTGAGGAGGGGAAGTGGAGAGGGAGGTGCTGAGCTCTTCTCCCTGGTATCCATTGACAGGATGCATGGGAATGGTGCAAAGCTGCTCCAGGGGAGGTTCAGAGTGGACATGAGGAAGCATTTCTTTATGAGGGGGTGGTCAAACACTGGAACAGGCTTCCTAGAGAGGTGCTTGATGCCCCAAGCCTGTCAGTGTTTAAGAGGCGTTTGGCAACGCACTTAATAACATGCTTTAACTTTTGGTCAGCCCTGAAGGGGTCAGGCAGTTGGGCTTGGATGATCATTGTAGGTCCCTTCCAACCGAACTGCTTTGCTTCTATTCTATTCTATTCTATTCTATTCTATTCTATTCTATTCTATTCTATGCTATGCTATGCTATTCTATTCCTATTCTACTTTGCATCTGGAATAGATTTGCAGTCAGTGAGGGGGTTTGTAACCACGGTGCCACCAGGCACCCTGATGTGGCTGTGCTGCTGGCCATCATCGCTGGTGGCAATGCACCACGGGCATGATTTGGGTGCCATGTCTGCGTGCAGTGGATGTGGGGTCTCGGAAAAGGCTTGCGTGGGGCTGTCGCTGTGCTCCCCCTCCATGGCAGGGGAGGTGAGCGGAGCGAGGGCTGGGCTGTGCCCCAGCTTGTGCCACTGCTCCCTTCTGGTCACTGGTGGTGGGGACATGTGGCCTTGGGCACTGGGGAGAAACAGGGACACAGGGACGGTGAGAGTCGCCCTGGTGAAGCGGGAGAAGGGGAAGCAAGGGATGGGAGCAACGTCGGCATCCTTCGCCCCTGCCCCAGGGGGTATGTACCTCCAGGGTTCGCTCTGGGGTGTCCCATGTCTCCACACGTCCATCCCTGCCCTGTGGCGCATTGTCACCTGCAGACTGTGTCGTGTCCCCCTCCTCCACCCCCCCCCCCCCCGCCTTCTCTCGGCGCTGCTGGTGCTTCGCTGCACTTCACATCGCGTGGTTTTAGTCACGCAGCTCCACAGCGCGGGGGGACTGTGCCGGGAGGACACAGAAGCGACGCAAAACGCTCCTGTAAATACAAGCTGAGCTCTGCCCGCCCGGGTGCCCGTCTGCGGGGCCGCGACGCCCTCCCGGGTCACCCGAGGGCCCGGTTTTGGGTGGGAGAAGGGAAGAAGGGGCGATGGTTCGATGATTCTATGACGTGAGGCGGCGACGGGGCCCGGGGCCGGGCTGCAGCCCGGCCAGGAGAGCGGGCCGCCTGTCGCCGCCGCCGGCCCCCGGCAAGCGTGGGGACGGCGTGGCCCTCGCCCGCCCCCCGCGGGGTGCCACCCCCACCCCCCCCCCGGCGCCGTAGGGCAACGCGGCCCTGCCCACGCGTGGGGGGAGCGGCGGCGGGAGGAAAGGGGTTAAGTTTATATAAGCCGTTTTGGGGAGGGGTGGCGGCGGGGGCGCTGCCGGCGGAGCTGCGGCGGCGGCGGCGGCTCAGGTTGGTTCCGAGTGGGCGAGGGCGGCCTGGCGGAGGAAAAGCGGCTTATCCCCCCCCGCTCCGCCGCCACCACCTCCGGGTTGCCATGGAGACGGGCGGGCGGCGGCGGCGGGGCTGTCAGTGAGGGATCGCACCGGGCACCGGCGGCGGAGGGGAGGCCGCGGCGGCGGCAGCGGCGGCGGCGGCAGCGGCAGACATGGACTCGCAGTGCGACTGTGCCGAGCCCCCGGCCGCCGAGCAGCCGTCGGGGAGGATTAACAAAACCGCCTTCAAACTGTTCAAGAGGAGGAAATCCGGGGGCACCATGCCGAGCATCTTCGGGGTGAGGAGCAAAGGCGGGGAGGGGAAGGGCGCCGGCAAAGCGGGGATGGTGCGGAGCCGGACGCACGACGGCTTGGCCGACGCCGTGCTGGAGAGCGGCAAGAAGGAGGAACCGGGCGGCGGCGGCGGCGGCGGCAGCGACCCGCAGAGCAAGGAGCCGCAGGGCCGGGCGGCCGGCGGCCTCGGGCTCTCCCCCGGCAGCGCGGTGGCCAAGTCGCACAGCTTCTTCTCCCTGCTGAGGAAGAACGGCAGGCCGGAGAACGGCAAGGCGGAGGGCGCGGACCAGCGGGCCGGCGGCAGACAAAAGAAGGGGCTGAAAGGCATCTTCAGCAGCATGCGGTGGCATAAAAAGGACAAAAACGGCAAGGAGGAGAGGGGGGAAACCTCGGAGATCCAGTCCGGTCTTATTATGCCGGGGTCTTTGACTGCCAGCCTGGAGTGCATCAAAGAGGAGACTCCAAAACCTTTGTCTGAAACTCCGAGCGGCGCAGGAGACGTCGGGCTGGAAGCGCCGCGGGAGAAGGGCAGCGGCGAGGCCCACGCCTCGGCCCAGGAGCCCGAAGCGGGAGGTGGGGAGTCGCGGGACAGCAGTGTCCCCCCCGGGGAGGACCCTGCTGCGGCTGGAAGGCAACCCGAGGAGCCCAGCCGTGAGCGACCGGACCCGGGCGCCGGAGAGGTTGGGACTGCGAAGGATGCGGCCATAACAGGTGACATTCCAATAACGACTATTCCCCCTGTTGAACCTCACTGTGATAGCGGTCAAGAGACGGCAGCCGCCCCTGACCCTTCCTCTGTTGATCCACCCTCAGAGCAATCGATTGATCGTATTTGTTTGATGTTTGCTGACGTGACTTCACTGAAAAGCTTTGACTCTCTTACAGGCTGCGGAGATATTATTGCGGACCATGAGGAGGATGTGGGCAGCGGGAGTGGCAGCTGCGGGAAGAGCACCCCTGGGGCCAGCAAGCTGGGTGCTTCCAAGAAGCACCCCACCATGGTGGCCTACCAAGGAGGAGGGGAGGAGATGGCCAGTCCAGACCAGGTGGATGACACCTACCTACAGGAGTTCTGGGATATGCTGTCGCATACAGAGGAGACCCAGACAGAAGCAGGAGGAGGTGGAGGAGGGACAAAGAAGCCCGAGGGGTTGAAAGAGAACCGAGGTATTGAGGGGGCCCAGAACAGGTTGGCGGTGAAACGTGGTGGCCTCCACCAGATCCCCATTCACCTCAACCACAAAGAGGAGCAGAAGAGCAGGGAGAAGGATCAGCATGAAGGCGTCCCAAACAGTGACGAGGGCTACTGGGATTCTACCACCCCTGGTCCTGAGGAAGATGGGTCCACAAGCATTCAGAAGGAGACCATTCCCAGGGACAGCTACAGCGGCGATGCTCTCTATGATCTCTACACTGAGCCAGATGAGACCCCGCCAGTGGCACCTACAAATGAAGAGGTCACTTGTGTGCCACGCTCCAAGCCAGTGTCTCCAATAACAACCACATGCTCACTGAAAACACCCTCAAGCACACTGAAGGACTCCAAGATACCCATCAGCATTAAACACCTTTCATCCCATCCTGCCAGCCATGGAGCAGACTCCAGTAACAGCCATCACGTTCCACACCATCACCTGGCCAAAAGCGAGATGCACAGAACAAAAATCCCTGTCTCTAAAGTACTGGTACGCCGGGTCAGTAACAGGGGCTTAGCAGGGACAACGGTGAAAGCTGCCACGTACCAGGACAGTGCCAAAAAGTAGTTGAATAAGAGGTGGAGACAAAGACGGACAGCAAGGTCGGTGTGTGAAAGTCTGAGTAGGAGACCACAGATAATGAATTAGTTTTACATCACCTGAAGAAAGGCACCAAAAAGGCTTACTTTACTGTACTCCATGGGCCTGCACTTCTGAATCCCATCTTATTAGACTATATGGCTGAATATAAAAAAATCAACGTCTTTTTGAGCACTTTTTTTTACGTTTGTATCATTTTTCTGCAGCACTAAACACTGGGGAGGTTCATTTTTACATGCCTTTTTGGAACCAGGACTTGGATTATGAACCTAACTGAGCATCCTTCCCCATGCAGAGCAGTGCCATCAGTTCTTCAGGGGAACAGAGTTACAAAAGGAGCGACACAAGAGGTTCTCCAACCCACTTATCTTTTAATCATTTTGGGGGGAGGAGCGGAGGGTGGGCACCTGGCTCCGAAAATGCTGTTTGCTCTACAAGATGTTGGAAAAAAATGCCAAGCAAAAAACAACCAACCTAACAGGTATTTTACCTGCTGTAGGAACGAGAGCGCTGCTCAGAAGCAGACTTGATTGACTTGTGTGCAGTAGCTAAGGAGTTAGGTGGACTTGTCTAGCAGGAAAACATATTTTTGTTTGTCTGTCTGTCTGGTTGGTTTTGATCTGGTCTAATGTAAATGGGTAACAGAGACACCTGACCTAGGTTCAGATGTTTACATCAATACTTGTCCGATAATGCATACAATCAGGTTCAGGGAAACATTTTACTAAATGCCAATATATACACACTGTTCACATTTATACAGTAACTTGCTCGTCATCTGTAAATATATACATATTTTAGCAGATTTACTCAATGCTACAGATTTTTTATAAAAAGAAAAAAAACCACCCGTCTGTATTATCTAGAGTTTAAGCAAGAGTTAGTTTTTATAGGTAGATAATTTTACAGTTCTAAAATGATAGAACTTTGTGTAAGTACCTTAAATTAGAGCAAAACTCTGTTTTGTATGGGCTCATGCATCCCCAGATAAGTAAGTTTGAAGTGCTGATTTTATTCCAGTGGCACATTCCATGGGTCGGAGCTGAGGTTCTGACAGCATTGCCACTGCAAACCTCTATTTTCAGGGGTTTAGACAAAGTTGCTCTGGGCTTAAACCTTACAGAGAAGGAACCCAGGAAAGAAAGGTGTTTTTTAATTATTATTTTTTAAAATATATAAAATTAGTTTTTGACTATTTAAAGAAAGTTTGGGTTCTCGTTGCTTTTTATTTTCATTCTTAATAATGTCAGAATAATTTTACTTTAAGAGAGAAAAAGAAATACGGTAAGCTAGTGGTACATAAAATGGTCTGATGAGCTTGGCTTTTATGAGAAATGTATTAATGGCCAGGACATTTTTGAACAGTGGCTACTGTACATGGGCATTGACAACATTTCAAAGAAATTTAATAGGGTTTTAATGTGCCTGAGGACGTATTTTTATGATACACTGAAAAAGCTCCAAAAATCACTGAAGTCTAAAGGTAAATGTTATCTATTTACAAAATATTTTGATATAAGTATTTAATCATCAGACCACAGTTAATATAAAATATATGCTCCAGTGTATCTGAAAAATAATATACATTTTAAAAATATACGTGTCTATATTATGCAGAGAATCCTAAATTCACATCATTGAAGCTAATGGGTCTGATCTTACATAGCAGTTGGTTTTATTGTCTCTTAAATTGAAAGAAAAAAAGGAAAATAAATATACATAATATACATTTGAAGGATATTAAGGTTATAGACAAACCATAAAAAGCCAGGAAATGCCATAGTAAGAATAGTACATATGTATATGTGTGGTTCACTGGGGAAATGACCTTATAGTCACAAGGGTAAAATTGGCATCTGTTTCTGAAATTACTGCAGGATTTAATACCAAACTGCGATGCCCCAGTGAACAGGGAGAAAGCGGTAGCTTTCCCCATCAGTCCCTGTTTCCATGGTTTGAGGAAGAACCTTAATACACTTCAAAGACGATTATTTTATATGTTTTCTTTCTAACGTGTATGTGTGTGGTTCTCTACATGCCTACTCACACAGACGTGTTGTACATATGCATGTGTGGTCAGAACGCGCCTCCTCCCGGGGTCCGTGCCCCCCCGGGGGAAGGCGCACACCCCTGCACACTCGCGCTTATGCGAACACAGCCACGCGTGCACGCTCCCACGCACAGGCTGAGGGGCTGTGCTGTAGATCTGTCTCCGAACACGCCGGCGGTGATTTCCTTTGCCTGAGAAAGGGATTTGCATTTGGCCTGACTCTGCTTGTGCATTTTAGAAAGTTCAAGCTGAAATACCCTCGAAAGGATGAATGTACAGAGCATGGAATATTATCCTGGTCCTCAGCCCTAAACCTAACATTCCTTTTTCTGTTCTTCCATTTTCGTTTGACTGGAAGGGACACATCTTTCCTTGCATGCCAACTCTGCAGAAAAATCATAATTCCCCATTTTGTTGTAAGGACAAATTGTGCAGAGAGATTCTATAGGGCACTGGAAGTTGAGAGGGAGGGAGGACGTGGTGAGCTTGGGCGAGTACCCTAAAATCTGGAAGCACCGAGTACAGGTAGTAGGAGTGGTGCATCTTTAAAACCACTAGAAGATAGGAGCTACCGTCTTTACAGGACTTGTGTGTGGCTAATTATTCATCATATGCATTTTGTTTGCATTGTGGCATGTCTGTATTGAGAAACCAATCCAGTGATGCTAGACTAGCTCCCTCTCACCTAATGACTAACACGAATCATCATTAAAATGCTTTGGCTTCCCTTCATTTTTCTCTCTCTCCTTTGTTTTCCGCCCTGTTTTTCCTCCCTCCTCTGCATGCTGGCGGGGGGCTTCCTCCTCGGTGGGACCCCCCGGTGTGGAGCGGGGAGCCCCGGAGTTGGCCGCGGGGCACGGGGTGGGAGGGTGGCTGGGCTTCTGCCGAGGCCAGGTGCTCCCTGGCAGCTCTCTCCAGCTTTCTATTGCATACCCAGCGTTCGTACATTTTGCAAATCTCTTGGCGGTTCATTTGGCTGCTTGCTATGTACATATTTTAAGGACAATCATATCCTTAAAAGGAAAATGGGAAAGTAGCTCGTGGTAGGGCGTCAGCATTTTGACTCCTTGCGACAGACTGACGTTGATTCAGGGTAATGGTTGTATGAGAGTAAAAATACAATTTAATGCTCAAATTAACTTTGTATTTATAAAACTCACTTTTGTCTTTAAGCCATCTATGTTTTTTATTTCAAAAGGTAATAGAAAATTTAATACTTGGTAGGGCTTTCAATTTTCATAGAAATATATTTGTATAACTCCACACAATGCCTAAAACAATCATTGGAAGGAGGTTCAGAGGCTTTCTTTAGACCTAGATTTAATTCCCAAAAGATCCCTACAAAATACTGCGAGATGCCTAAGAACAAACAGTTAATGGCTTGCTGGATTTAAAGGCTGAGACATAAAGAGGTCCTGAGGCATTCTGTGATGGTTTGCGTTCTTATTCATGTTCCCCTGTTCAAGCATATATTTTCTTTGGCTTTGGTAGGTATCGAGGTACAAGTGGTGTTCTGAGTCCCAAAGATAACATTCCTAACGCTGTCACCTTTTTGATTTTCTTAAAGAATACTTTACTTTTCTTTATTTGTTTTATTTGTTATTTTGTGGTCTGAACGATGCTTTGTAATTATCAGCTTGTATGTAATTCATAAAGAATTTTATAGATCAGGACTTGCCATTTGGTTATATATGTACTCTTTGCACTTTCAGGTCACTACTGGTAAATTTTGTATGTTCTTAGGATATTTCTATATATTGCGTAGTGTTTTATAGCTATCTACAGTGATTTCAGTGGTATACATTCCTGTCCTATATATCAGCACAAAAGATTTCCTTTCCGTAGCATGAAATGATGTTTTTGTGGACTTCCTTTTGTCATGATAGGAGTTACATTTCCTGTACTGTATGTGTGGCCTGCAACAGATATAAAGGATCTCATTTTCCCTGTAGTACGTATGCATTTTGCTCTTGCCAGTAATAGGACTCAAGCACACGTAGTAGATTTCAGAAGAAATTCCATTACTAGAATAAGAAAAATCTATGTTCAGTCTTATTCCATCAATCACCAGCATTTTCTTCATCCACTGTGAATATCCTCACTGCCATTCAGGGTAGTAGAGGACTGAATCTTAAAAATTACATGCATAGATGTACACTATGAAAATTAATTCACTGATTATTTTTTAATGAATCTTACTAAATTATTTATCTAAGCTAAGCGAATATTGCACCAAAGTCTTCAAAACGTCTGATACAGATGGCATTTTCAGTAAGATGCTATAAGTGCAGATGAGCCAAATTAACAGGCTTTGCTTTGCAAAGCAAAACCTTGTTTTTCCTTAAATTTGTAGTACTGAGTGAGCTTGCAGATCAAAGGGAGCCATTGATTCTGCTACATGGCCATGCTCAGAGGGTTTTTTTTTCCCCTGTTCTAATGGACTACTTTCAGAAAAGGCTTTTCAGCAAGATAATGGTATGAAAGAGACAGTTCACAGTAACAATAGCCACTTACAAGGCAGATGGTTATCTAACAGCCACAATGGGGGACTCTGAGCAAGGTGGCCTGAAAATGTATTTTCATAGTTATTGATATGAAAGGCTGAGGCTTCTGTCTTGGAAAAACAAGTTGACACTGACTCACAGACGCTGCAGAAATGAGTCTTGGCAGAGTTTACACGTGACAGCTTCTGCAGGTTTTTAATTTTTTTTACTTTATTTTGGCTTTTCCTTTTTTGTTGTTGTTTTGGCTTTGTTTATGTTTTCATAGTGATGACATAACCCCACGTGTCCAGGCAGAATTGGACAACAACCGACTCTTCTGAGATTCAATGCTGAGAATACACTGTCAGTTGTCTTCAGTGGCCTGGGACTGGTCCCCACTGAACATCCCTCCCTTCCATTGAGGAATGGGAGGGATGAGATGATGGGATTCCCTTGTCATGAGCCCATGTGCTGTTTACTGTGACCGGGATGTATCTGAATCTCTCTTGCTGTTTGTGCTCAGGGGACAGTTTGTTTTTAAACTGACTCACAGAAATTTTTTAGCTCATCATTACTGCACACGTTGTCTTCCCCATGAGCATCTTGGCTAGGAGCGGTCAGCATTGGTTGGTGTTTCCTAGGTCCATTTCTAGTAGACACAAATGGAAGAAGTTGCCATATGCAAAGGAATAAGAGCTATATCCACTCAATCCACATCCTGGGGGCCTTTATTCCTGCAAAAGTAGGTTGTTAAAGCTCTTCCTGCCTTAGAGGGCTTCTCCATCCAAAACAGTGAGTGCTATTGCCTGGGACCACTTTTTTTTAATTCTCTGTCTCTTGTTCCCTCTCAGCCATACTGCACTAGCTTGGGAAACAGATTTTTGACTTATCCCTCCAGCACTAGAAAAGAGGAGCTGCTGCCAGTGTGTTCTTCAAGGGCCCTTTGCTCCTACTTGGTCTGGAAAAAATGAATTCACTTTCAGAACAAACTGCAAAGGTATTTAAAACCGAGATCTCTGCTGTGTGATCTCATTGACGTGGGTGAGGATGTTGAGTGATATTTTGCATAGAGTGGAATATATCCCTCCACTTTCCTGTTGTGGACCATCTAGCAAATCTAGCAGGGAAGCATGTCGCTCTTCTGGGAAACACCAGAAGCTGTTTGTTATGGAGAGTGTGCCCAGATTTTCTTTATCTTTGGTAAGAACTGCTTTTCTTTTTCCTATCTGTATATATTTCAATAAATAGAACCAAAGTTGCAGTGGAGAGAGGAAAAGGTTGCGTACTTCACAGGGCAAGGAGTTTAAACTGCTAGGCTGAAAGGTTTCTTGTAGCAGTGGCTAAAAGAAGATTGCTTTGCCTACTGTAACATCACATGCAAGCAATGCTCTGAAATAGAAGCTGATCCAGCTATGACCACAAAGCTAAAAAACACCGAGAAAACGTGACAATCTCTTTCCAAGGCCCATTTGTTCTGTGGCAAAGCTTCCACTGACTTTAGTAAGAACTGGAGAAGGTCCTTAATCTCTTAATCTTGAAGTAAATAGGAAGTGGTTCTTAAATAAGTCTTCCCTTTTTTTAAAGATGAACATTATTCAGGTGATTGTGCAGTCTTTTATATTATTGTAGTAGTATTTTCACTGATCTGAATGCAAAACATGTCTTTCTATTGTTTTTCCATCTTAACAAGCAGCCACTCCCACACATAACTCCAGTGCTCAGCATGTTTAAATTACAGCTAACACAATCACTGCCTTCCTTAATTTAACTTGTGATGGCAAAACCAGGACCAGATCCTTTCCAAGGCGCTAAAACCCCTGCTTATTGTGTCATTGTTCTTGTTTATTGATATGGTAACTAATGATGCCTCCCTTTAATTGTTTCACAGCCACATCTTAAATCTGTTTTTAGGGAGAACAGTGTGTAGGGACTGAATGGTAAGAACTTTAACATATTTTTATTATTTTGGATGATGTTGCATCAAAACAGTTGCTATTTCAGTATCAGGTTGTTTCCATGGGCTTTTTATGCAGATGCATTGGAAGCTTTGAACATAATGTGCTCGTAAAAGAAAATTGGCTACATCTGCTTTGAATTAAGCCTGACCTTAAAATGCAAAAGCTTCACATCTGTTGATGTTTCTTGGTTATAGCAGCAAAGGGGAAGGTCTGCCCCAGCTCACCTGCAGCCCACGGACTTGGGGTGCAAGGCACTGTCAGCGGGAGAATTTGCTGTCTGACCCTGCTGTGTGGTCCTGCCAGAGGGTTCTGGGGTGTCACCACGTGGAGGTGACTGCCAGGTTGGACAGCAGCAGGAAAAGCCAGGGTGGTGGTGCTGTGCCAGGATAGGAAGAGTTGATAGGGTGGCTGGGAGATGGGATGAAAGCAAGGGCTGGACCTCTGGTCCCTGTGGAAAAAGAGTGAAACATATGCCTCTAAAATCTGGCTCCTTTTTTTTTCTCCTTGCATTAGTGCTTGGATTGCTGTGTTACACTAAGTTAGGAACCAGAGTCTGGGTGTGTTGAAGCCAGTGCTCCTGCCAGTGGACTACAGTGTGACTACTGTCATCAACACCTGAGCAGTGCCCAGCGCCTTCTGTTTCTGAAGGCAATTTTAGCACAGAGACTTCCATAAATCTTCTGTAGTCCAGCACCAACCCTACCTGTGGCATCTCACTGCTCTTCCATCCTCATTTTGCCAGGGGGATGCGAAGACCCAAGCCCTTGGCAGGGTGGTGAGCGCTGGCTGTACCTTTGCAGCCCAAGGGCAAGTGTGGGGGGGAGCGTAAGGCACACTGTACAGCAGCACCGAATCCTAGGTAGAGCGCAAGAAACTTTCTGCAGCAAGTGGCTTGATAAAAGCAAGGTTATCCTGCTTTTCAAAAGAGGGAGCAAGACTAAAGCTGTTGCCTTTGTGTAATTTTGAAGTAAATCCTCTGCCATGGGACAGATTGCAACAGCTGGACAATATCTCAGTCCACCAGTATTCCCTCTAAAATCAGTGGATCTATTAGCGGTGTTGGTTGTTATTGAGTGAAGATCCCATAATTTGGCCCCATCTGAATTTTCCTTGCTATGTTTGTCAGCAGAGCCTGTCTTGGAAAAGCTCTGGTGTTGAGGCTTATGGTCCTGTTGAAATGGGGGATGAGGTATGAAGGTGGCTAGTGGAAAATGCAGATTCAGTAAGTCTCGTAAAAACACAGCCTGGCTTCAGTCTTTTATCACAGCCCAAGTCTGCTTAAATATCATGGTGTGCCTGAGGAAAATGTAGCAGGGATTGCTCCACACTGCATCTGACAAACCGATGCTCTTGGGGTTTCCTATGTGCTGAAAGGACAGATGTGTCCTGTTAGAAGTCACTTAACCTGTTCCTATAAGACGTGTTATAGCTGACAGATCTCTGTTAATTGCAATTTCCCCTCGTATTTTTTGTGCCAGGCACCTCCAGTAAGGTAGCGTATGAACTATTCAAGATAATGAGCGAGTAAACCAGAACTCCTCGCTCTTCTTATCTAAACGGTTTGCTAATAATCTGACGAGTCTGTGTGCAGCAACTTTTTATTAGCGAGAGCTCACAACGCTCCGGGGGGTGTTTTTATAACAGACTGTTAGACACACTCTGCTCCTTTCCACTTCTACAAACTTCAATGAGTATGTGTCTCCTCGAATCACTGTATTTGCAACCTAACTGATAGCAATAGATGTCTTTCCTCCCTGGCAGTTCACAAGGATATACTAATCAGTGTTTATTATATTTTTAATTCTGTAAATATTTATTTTGGTACTCTGTGTATTTATTGGCACTGATTCTGGTGTTTGCTTATGTGTCATTGTAAATGTTGATGGTTTCAATAGTCTTGCTTCTAATGAATGTAAGGAACTCAGACTAACTGCACTTTTCTTCCATTCAAAAATCTTACAGTGAAAAATATTCCCACTGTCATATTATGTGTTATAATGAATACAGTTAATAAAATCAGTTGTCACTTTTCATTGATGAACGTGAAGGTTACTTTTTGATGTTTGAGCTAGAGATAGAGCCAATCTATTTAGTGCACTGGAAAATACTAGGCTTTTGAAAGCAAGACATTAGATAATTGTGTGCCCCAGAATAGCAAAAAAGAGAATAATTGAGCATGTGTGCACTTTCCTTTTTTATGCAGAAATGCCTTTAGCAGTTTTACTAATAACATCATAGAATAACTAGACTAAATTTGTTACTGAGGGGAGGGCTTTCATAAATGAGAGAGGTTTTGTCTTCTGGTCTTCTGTTTCATCAGTGTGTTCTTTTTTTTTTGTTTCCCCCTTTAAACCACTTAGACAATGGAAACGGACTGAGTTTCATTCTGGTTTTCGAGTAAGCTTTGCTTCCTGGTTCTCCTGGTTGGGAAGCCAGCAGGGAAGCTGGTTCTTTTGGTACAAATTGACTTTGGAGTTGCAGTTTTGGTGTGACAGCTAGAAAATGCAGTCTGCTGTAAGCTGCACTTCCCACTTTTAAAACTGGGACTTGACTGCTATGATTACGAAGTGACATTTATTAGAATGGCTGTTGTGCAATTTTCTCCAAATTTCTTGCATCTAGAAGATGCATAAAGCATTTGCATCAGTCTAGTTTTAATCCTTAAGCTTCTTTACTTCACTTAGCTATGTAGCACTGTCATGCTAAGGGCTCTCCTGTGTTACTACTTGTCCATGGAAGATACTGGACGAGCCAGAATAAGAACTGGAATAAAGTCTGCTCAGAAGTTTTCAAGGAAGAACAAAACAAAAGGTATGGAAAGCTCACTATTTAAGTAAGGACATGGTGACACAGTATAAATTGATCCTTTGTTCACAAAAGCGTAACTTCTCTTTCCAGTAGCTGGAATGAGGCCGAAGAAATGTTTCACCAGTGATTTAATGCACAAGCAACTTTACATTCAGGCCTTCTCAGCCTATGTCCCCTATTGCATGTTCATGTCTTTTATTCCATGCATCTGGAAGCAGATGAGTTGTGGTTTAAATTATTCCCTGCCACAGAAGATTGCCTGTGATTACCTTACCTGTGTCCAAGTATAGCTACTAGGATTTTTTGGGGCAAAAGGGTTGCAATAAAGTGCAGAGCAAAAGTACAGCAACCTCATAAATCTTGATAACTGTAGAATTGTGTGATGCAGCTATTAACACCTTCCACTACAGTAGCCTGGCAGATCCACTGTGACAGAAAAAATTGAAAAGTCTCCTGAAACCAGGAGACTTGGCCCAAATATTCTTTTTGAAATCAAGATGAAGAGGCTTCATTTCCAATATTGAACTAAAAAACCCTTCCCAATTAAGGCCAAGATTGGTCATCCCTGACAGCACATCTCTATGATTTTCATGGCCACCTTACTGGAAAAGTGTTTGCAATGGGCGTGATGACCTGGAAATCTCCCTGTGGCCCATTCACTGAAGATGAATACTCCATCCAGTTTGCAAATCCAGCAAGCAAGAAAGAGAATATTCTTGACTCCAAATAATTGGTAAGGAATATTGGCAAGACTAATGGACCAGTCCACTGACTGTGAGTGAGTACTCGTCTCATTTTAAATCCTTTCCCTTGAATCATGGTATTTTTCCCTTTCAAAGTGATCATACAAGGAGTTATTTACTAGGAGCTCACATTGAGCAGACGCCTTCTCCTACCTACCACGTTGCACATCTGCTTCCAATTAAAACCATTCCACAGTGCCCTGAGGGGGATGGGAAGGAGGCTCAAAGGCTCTGCACAGGGTGATTTCAGCAGCCATGGATGCCCCTGTGGCAGCTGAGGACTAAGAACCTGCTTCATCTCTAATGATGTCACTCCTTTTGCTCTGCAAAGACACTTGGCACTCGGCTCAGATATTCAGTTAGACCCTGGGAACAGGAGGTCTCCTGTTCTGACTAATGAAGGAGTTTTGTCCTCGACCAATATGTGTATTTTTTCCAGCTTAAGTGAATATTTTTTAAAATATATAGGTGGAGTTCCATAGCTACTATTCTTAATAGGACAAGACAAATGCAAGGAGTCTGTTGAAGTGTAACTGCCCACAGCTACTCCAAAGGCAAACAAACAACCCATGCTGATGCTGCCTCTTTATGCAAAGATGCTTCACAAAGTGGCTTTATGCAGCGCTCCCACGTGAATCCCAGGTGAGATGACCTAGAGCCAAGGGTTGCCACCAGAGGGGAGGGAGGGCTTGTGCCTCCTGACAAAGCGCTGGTCTGGACCAGGGAGGTCCGAGTCCCTCTTTCAGGGAGTTGTGACCTGATTTACAGAAGGCTGCAGGTACCACATTTTAAAGTTTGATCCACAAAATCAGCTGCACCCATCTGTGGTGGTACCCAGAACTTGTGGTCTGAGGTTTATGATAAAATTTCAGTATCACTTAAACACCTGCACCGGGCAGGCTCAAAAGTTTTGCTTGGCTGGGTCTGCTCTACCATGTGTCATGGTGGGAATCCTCCAGCCCTGTCAGCCTTCTCTGTTGGTGTCACTTGAAATTTGTAGGTCCCTTGTGCAGAGGAGAGATATGAATAAGATCTTCTGGGTGAAGGTCCCGAATGAGCACATGCTGACTGGGTAGAGGAGCAGCAGCATCGTGGAGGTGGTGCGAGAGGTTGAGACAGCTAAACCTAGGGCAGCCAGAAGCCTTGTGGGCATTTCTCCTGCTTCACAAGGAGATGGTTGCCTCCAGGGCAGCTACGTGGCTCAAGGTGCTTCAAGAACATATTCAGCTGTAGGCTACCGCAGCGTGGGAACAAATGGTGCTGAGGTCCTTGAATGGAGCTGGGAAGATGCAGGGTGACATGCAGAATGCAAAGTAAACAAAAATCCTGTGACTGAACAGTATTTTAAGGACAGAAACTATGCTAAATCTGTATGTCGTGTAAAGCAAATCTGTTCCATTCCTGCCCAGCTCCATTTCTTCCCCTGTAAAGATGAGGACACAACTTACTTTTGCAACAAAATAGGTTTGAATAAATAAATACAAATGTGTCTTAGTAAATATGAGTAGTGAAAAACCTGCTCTTGATTATGGCTGTGAAGATACTGGCCACAATCTAAGGTGGATATGAAAAAAAATCCGTCCTGTGAAAATGATGTAGAGGATCAGAAAAATCATGGTAACAAAAATCAACTGGATTGTTCTGAGTATTTCTTAAAGAAAAATAGAGACAGATAAGAAGTCGATGAGTCTTGGTCTATCTTTACAGTAGGGATATATTACATCTACATCTGTCTTTCTCTGAGTTTCCACTCTTCACGTTCTTGACTAACAGATTTTGTTTACTGACAGATAACAAGTCGTACAAAAATGCAGCACTTAACAGTGGAGAAATCAGTCTTACTACTCTTTTGCTTATAGATGTCTTTTTTTCCTCCATGTTAACAAATTAAGCTTTTGATCCTTCCAATTAGACCGTATCCAGTCATTATCATGCCACATTTAGGGTCTGACTACGCAGCTGCTGCGTCTGAACAGCTTTGTTCAAATCAGTAAGAAATGCTCATATGCAGCAACTGCAGAAATGGTGCTTGCATCCTTCGCAGAGCTGCCTATTGCTGCTTTCTCAGGGGCTTAGAATATTTATGTCTATCATCACTGTGTGATGTTGAATTGGCCTGTATTTTTTTTTTCCTAGGGTCTCATAGAAACCCCCATAAAGCTGCAAGTTTTATGAAAAAACAGTTGGACCAGATTACACAGTTCAGTTAACTTGTCTATGCTGGATCTTAATTCTCTCTCAAGATGTAAGATGTATTCAGACCGATTTAAAATAAATGACTGTATCGGAAAACAAAACAGACATCAGAGCACAAGCATAAAGGCGAATGTCAGCCCCTGGCCCTGAAACGACTGGGACCCTCAATATGAGCTATGAAACCTTGCATTTCTGCCTCGGCGCAGGCAAACACGCAGCGCTATTTATAGCACAGCTTTTTACTACCCTTCTGTTAGAATAGGCTTCATCGGAGGATTTACATGACTCACCAAAAGCAAAAGCCTTTTGTACTTGGTTTCGCTAAGAGAAGGCCAGTGTGAAGCTGGTGTTCACTGGGCTGAATTACAGAAAATATCAGTTACTAGAAAACCAGTTACTAATTCAAAGGCATCTGTTACCATGGCATAGGTCTCCTCTTCCCTTTCCATGCCCCAGATTTAGCACCAATGATGGCAGCTTAGTGAAAGCTCAAAAAGAACAGTTCTTACTTCTGAAAAATAAAATGCATAGTCAAGGAAGACCACACGTTTTCATGGCAACTAAGGAGTA
Source organism: Numenius arquata (assembly GCF_964106895.1). NCBI lineage: Eukaryota > Metazoa > Chordata > Aves > Charadriiformes > Scolopacidae > Numenius > Numenius arquata. The sequence continues at coordinate 119,902,561 of NC_133576.1, forward strand.
AAGAAAGGGTTAAGACCTAGGAGATGGCTCTGAACCAATAAACAGCACAAAAGATTCCTATTAGCAAATCAAGAGCCCAATGTGCTCTCATTTCCCCCCTTGTATCTTCAATTAAACCCTTTGGGCCATAAAGTTACTGTTCCTGCCAAGGACAACAATCAGCATGAGGTGATTATTTTAGATTCTGCTACATACCCTGAAGTCTTGTGAAAATGAAAACCAACCCTCCCTTCACCCTCTGATCCGATTTCCAGGGCAGGGCAGGCCCATCAGCTAGTCCCCATCCTTTCATCTCACTGTGCCAGCTGCAAGCACCCAGGCTTCCCCCAGAGATGCCACTTTCTCACAGATGTGTGCCTCTTCCTGCCTTCCAGATGGCAGTGGGCTTCTTAACAAGCTCCCCGATTTCTCTTCCCCCCTTGGGAATTCATTTTGATGTTATCTTGTCACATCTGCTTTTCCTCCAGTCGGATGATGTGCAGGAGCATGAGATGTAAGAGAGGTGACCAACCTGCAGCTCCTGCGGCCGTTTCAGACCTCCCCACTGCAGAAATGCCCCCGTGCAGCCAGGATCACTAACGCTCTGGTGGGCCAGTGACAGCCCCTGCCCCAGCTGCCAAGCAGAGGTAAGGACCACTTTGCTGAGCTTTGCAGGCTGCTTGTTTCCTTGTCTTGTTCTGCACCACTGAACTTACTCTTTCCTCCCTAGGGCTTTTCCGCAGGGCTTCTCGAGGCTCCCTGGTGCTGTTACGGGGCTGTTTAACATGGCTCGGGAAGGAGGAAAACGGCTGCAGAACAGGGCAGGGAATTGGAGTCAGGCTGTGATATCCTTTCACAGATGCCCTCTGTGACCTTCAGTGCTAAACTCCACCTCTTTGCTTTTTCCACCTCTAAATAGCTATTGTGATCCTTCTATAGGAAAGTTTCTATGTGGCCAAAACCTTCAAATTTTACCCTGACTGTGAAGCGATTTGAGATGTGAGTAGGGGCATAGTCTCTCTTTCACATTCTCCCCATCCTGCCCAGATTCACCAGGGGCAGATGTGGCCATAACCTGAACAAGAAGAGAGGAGGAAAACACCTCTTTCCCGCTTTTTTTTTTTTTTTTTTTTTTTTTTTTGCATGGGATGGCAGTGGTAAATATCCAGGGTGAGGATTTGGCTGAAGAGGGGCCATGGAGCTGCCTTTTCCTCCCCCTGGCTGTGGTGCTGGTGGCCCTAGGGCTGTGCAAATGTGGGATTAAAGAGCTGGAGAGGAAGGGTATCAAGGGGAATTAGAGCAGTGGGAGGAGGGTGTTACAGTCCTCAGCTGAAGCCCCACAGTAGGAATTCCCCACAGAGAGATGTGGGGGCTAAAACCTCTTGATATATCTGTCCTCAGGCCTGGCTGCAGATGCTTTTGCCATCAGATGGCCTTTCTATAGTGTCCTGCACAACTTTGACCTGCTGATGGCCACAGACTCTCCACTTTCATGAAACTAATTGAAGAAACACCAGAGTAGAAAGTAATACCAGTTATAAAGGGATGTTCTGCCTCGTCCCTCACTTCCAGTTTTCCACTAGGGATGGCAGCAGTCGTTATTCATTGCTCCCACCATGCAGCCAGACAGCAGCCGTCCTTGGGATTTGATGAGCGAGGCGTTGAGCCTCGCAGAGCGATGTGGTGCCATGGCTCTGGAAAAGGGCATGTAGGAACTGATATATTGGTTGAACCAGTGACCCACCTGATCAAGCAGTCTACTGCTGTCCACAGCTGCCAGCAGAGGAGGTATTTTACAAAGACACATAAAGATGCTATTGTGGATAATTATGGAGTGTCTGTTTGGCAGAAGAGGTACCCTTGTAATTTCAGGTAGTGATATGTCTCTGTTTTGATGGGAATTGTTTGTATGGCTTGTTACCACCGAGGAAATGATTCACTTTTAGTGAATCTTTTGAGGTCCTTTGCTTCAGTAATATCCTGTGGCTATGAGTTCCACACACTTATTACACTTCACTAAAAGAGAGAAAGAAAAAAACTGACCTTATGAGATATAAGGAGAATGCTGAGGAAATTTTAGGTGCTACGTAATCAATTTTTAATTGGGCAGGCTCAAAAAGAAAGAAAGGTAAGAGAAGGAGAACATCCCAGTGAGGTGTATTATATTGCCGTGAGGTTGTCTGAAACGGCCTCATGCATGACTCAAGTGTCTACAAAGGAAAAAGTCAAGTTTTGGTGGGGAGGCACCTCTGGAGGTCATCTGGTCCAACTCCCTTGCTCAAACAGGGCCACCTAGAGCCAGTTGCCCAGGACCATGTCCAGCTGGCCTTTGAGAAGGGAGACCTCCCTGGGCAACCCGTTCTAGTGCTCGGTCACCCTCACAGTGGAAGAATGTTTCCTGATGTTCAGAGGGAACCTCCTGTGTTTCAGTTTATGCCCATTTCTTCTGGTCCTGTTGCTGGGCATCACTGAGAAGAGCCTGGCTCCATCCTCGCTTCAGGTATCTATATACATTGATGAGATCCCCCTAAGCCTTCTCTTCTCCAGCATGAACAAGACAGATGTTTTCTACGAGAAGTGTCACAGGTCACAGCACTGCCAGAACCACATTGGAGAAACATGCCAGGGGTGGGCACTGTCCCTCTTCAGCCCCACACCATGCTTTGCCCCACAGCAGGCATGCATGGGTGCTTGCCTGGAGCCCAGTGAACCTGGGGAACTTTTAGGACCATGTGCTGTCCCAATAGGGAGAGAAGGGACATGCAAGCCCTGGTGCTGTGTGCGGTGGCGTGGGTCTGAGAGGTGATGGAAGGGTGGAGGGATTCCTTTCTAAGCAGCAGCACCAGCTTGTTCTGCCACGAACTGGTGCACAATGGCCTGAACGAGCTCCATGCACCTCCTCATGGTAGGTATGATGAAGCTGCTGCTGCTGGCAGCACACGTGAGTGCTGCTGCTTTTCTCCAAGTCCCAGCTCGCCCTTCTTATTTCTGCTAGATACTCTCACGAAGAGATCATTTCCTTTCTGAAACGTGAGGCACCAGCCCAGCAAGCTCTTGACTGTGAAGAGCAAATGATTTATTTAAGATGTCTTTGTACTCTGCTGTGGACCTTCAGCCTCTCCAGGCTGGTGCTGTGCTGGAGCCCCTGTGGTTTTACAGGGCTGTGGTTTTACAGCGCCGACAGATGAGACAGAAGGCATGGGCATCTGGAGAAACCAAGTCCACCCCAAGGAAATGTGTTCAACTAGAGAAGGCACTTGCAGGACCAAAGGACACCTGTGTTTGAGTCCTGCTTCTCCCACTTGCTCGCTGCCTGCCTGCATGTGAACCAGCCCACCTCTTCACTGGGCATTCACACAGTGCCAATGTCACTCACTGGAGTATCTTCTGCTCCAGCTGTCCGAGTGTGGGTGCAGGAGAGGAGCCCAGTTTGTAGCTGCTGTTTCTCTCCAGGCTTGCGCTAGCTCCAGGGACCATGCTCCCCTGTGACTCGAAGGTCTGACGCAAATTAGCTCCATGATACTCTTCATTGGGAAAGCTCCATCAGCAACACGTGTGGTAACTTCCTACCTCTTATCTTCCTCTGCTGCAGCTATTATCAGACCCTCCTGTGTGGTTTTAACAGCGTACTTCCACTGAGGACCTACCACCCGTAGAAGGGCTTGTGGGCTGCTGAGGTGCCCTGGCTCTCCATAGGCTCTGACCCTGATCTTGGTGGTGGTGGATGAGAACTTTGCAAGTTGTTTAGGCTGGGAGAGCATCAGATCTTTGCAGAGGGTTTTCAAACCCCTCCAGTGTTAGAAGAGCTACAGTGCTTACAAGGCACAACTTCAACTTCTGTACTATGTATAATTTCCTTTAATTGCTTAAAGCGCTCTAATTTTTACACCGTTGTGAAAGGATCTTTGTTTACAATGATTGCAGAGGGTAATATTTCTAGCATGGGTAACCATGGCAATGAATAATTCTATTCTCAGGAACTGTGCCAGCTGCACTAATGCCTTATAGTAACACTCAAGCAGTTTGCTGATGAGAGACTTCTCGTTTATTGTAGGAGGACATTTTCCCGTGTCCACACATTAGCCTGTAGATTCTTAAAAGCACATTCTTTATCAGTAATATGTGGAGAAAACAAAACAAAACAAAACAAGCAAATCTCCGTTACACAGCTCCTCTTGCAAGTAAGGTTATCCTTTTTTTTTTTTTTTCCTTGGAGGCTGCATTGTAAGACGTATTATTTAAGGAAACTTATGGTATCCAATAGTCTGGTTTGCTTTTACTACCACCTTCTAAAATAAGGATGAGCTTAGGATGCTCTAGAGCAGCTGTTTCTTACACAAAAAGACACCACTGTGTAAAATGATGTAGTCAAAGATATGCAGCTTTTATCACTAGAGGAAGGACTTCAACTATTTTTAAAGATTATTTTTATAAAGAATGTTATTTGAGTAAAGAATTTAAAATTAAATTACTTTACAAAAATATATATTACAGCTTGGAGTTGAATTACTTCAACACCAAAGCATTGAAATTGATGAAAATATTTTTCTCATCTATGTATGAACATTGCTATATTTGTTTAAAAATTATGTAAAATAAGTAAAATACGTATTTTTACATGTTTTATTATTTAAATGCAATTTAAATTATTTTAACAATAAATGTTCCAAATAGAATACTTTTTTAGCTTATATGATTTAGGGTATGTTCAGTAGAAACCCTTAAGGAAGTACATTTCCTGTCATTCCATGGACCGTGGTCTCAGAGTACAAAAACAACCAGGTAGAGTAAAGCATCCTCTCCTGTTTTCAGAAAAAACAACAATCCCAAGTCTCTTGTCCAAGATCGAAATCCTTAGGAAAGGTTTATGGAGCAACTGTTGAATTGGGCAAAGTTGTTTGGAACAATTGTAGCTTAAGGGTTTCTAGAAAAGCATTTCTTAGCCTTGTGTCTTTGATCAGAGAGAAAGGTGAATGTGTCCAAATAAACAGCACAGCACAAACCCTCAGGTTTTTTCATGTCACAAGGCAGATTGATCTTTTCTGTGGTTAGTGATTTGATGCCCTAATTAGTGGGCTGTGTTGTCACCCATCTCTACGTGACAGACATCTGCCCCGACCCAGCTGTTGGGTGGCTCACAAGCGCCTCGCCTCCCTCTGCAGGGCTCCCTGTTATCACCCCTTCATGCTCTGCTCTCCAGAAAAGATCCTCTGCCCATATCCCTAAAGAAAAAGCAAAAGCCACCAACTACAGTTTCCCAACAAGTCCAGTCTAGGTTGACTTAAACAAGAAAAATTCCCCCAAATTACGGTTCTGCTCAGCCTGGGATAGCTCGGTTCTTATGCAGCTCAGTAACACCCCCACCTCTTTAGCATTTAAAAAAGTAGGTCAGTTCTGACATGAAAACAGCCCGGAAAAGCTGTAGTGATTTTCCACCAAACTGTCACAACCCAATGGCTGTCTTTTTCCTTCCCTGGTTTCTTTTTCCAGCTAAGACAGTCCCCTGGGTTTAACTCAAATGATCAAGTCAGTTGGGTCTTCTGTTGCCCCCCGAAACTATAAGTATTCATTTTGTGAAAATTTACAGCTCGTTTGCTTCTCTGCCTCCATTTCGTCCCAGTGTGGACAGCCACCAAGAGGAATGGAACTCCTGGTTCGGGGAGCCTCTGTCCCAGTGAGGCTCTCCCCCCAGCTCCACTTGGCACGGTGGCAGGATGGCAGCTCTCGGGTAGCCGAGCCCAGCCTGAGCACTCATGCCAGGGGTAGGGGTACTGCAGATGGATCTGATACCTGCTGGTCTGCAGGATTCCTCCTGTGTGTGTGAAGTTGTGCTGTCTCCTCTACCTGCTTTCACTGGAAGCTTACAGGAGATTTTTCCAATGGGACGACAGCACAGGAATAGTGTGTGCGGGTTTTGTGCGCTGACCGGATGAACCCCGATGGACCTGATGGCAAACTTGATGAACCCTATAAAAATTGCCTAAAAGAGAAACAGTGGCTGACCTTGAGCCACTGACCTGATCTAAACCCTGAGCTACTCAGTGTTTGCTGCTATTTTCATGGTTACCCCAGATAGCTGCTCCGACACGGGAAAGCTCCGTTTCTGGTTTTCTTTTTTTCTTTTTTTTTTTTTTTTTTTTGTATGGAAGAGGTACTGACAAAGAAAGAGCTACAGAAAGGGAAAAGAAAAAGAGGAAAGAGAGAGAGAGTCACTCCATAAAGCTCTTCCAGATGGCAGATACCCAAGCCCAGGCTCCTTCACGGAGGTGTAAATCCAGCATGCACTTCCTTCGGTCCATGGAGTTACCCTTGATTTACGCTGGTGCGCGAGCAGCCTGGGCTGGCAGAGCTGCTGCAACAGTGCAGGGTCAGTGCTCAGGGAACAGGGAGGTTGGATCAGGATTAGAAAATAAGGCTGGCCTGAAAGGGGGGATTTATACACATTCCCATTGGGTTTGGGAGCTCGTGACAGGACTGGTGTTTTACACAGTGCTGTGGCCATTCGTCCTGAGCCAGCTGGGCTGGGATCCTGCCTCTCACTTTGCTGTTGGAACAGACCTCTGCGGGAATCCTTTCTCCCTTTCAGGTGTGGGGATGCGGTGCCCAAAAAGCTTCCAGTGAGGGGACTCACACCACAGAGGGTTAAAGTGCTGTGATTTCCAAGACAGTCCTGAGTTCATCCTTTTCTGAGGGCTGCAATGCTGCTCATTAGAAGCAATTAATCTCCAGTGCTGTGCTCTCCTGTCAGCTCATGCTGCTGTCACGGGCCAATTCATCCGTGAGAAAGCAGCCGGGCATCCCACGCTGACCAGTGTCTCCTCTGATGTCTCACTTTGCTCTCACCCCTCACAGGTGGTTTGGGTAAATACGTGCATGGACTATTAATGGCAGTCTCATCTGAGCCCCACGAATGAGGGGAAACATGGGCAGCTTCTGCTGCTGCTGCAAATTAGGTTTGTGATCGAATTAGGTGCAGTTTGAGCCATTCCCCAGCACCCAGGAGCTCTGTAATCGCTCTACAGGAGACAGCTAAAGAGGAATCAGCACACTGTTTTGAGAAGTTTTCTCTGATAGTTCTTTTCCCTAACATTGGTGCCAATGATGTTAAATGATGTAAAAACATTGCCATACCTCTCCAGAGACACCTTTTTGTGGACAAATTGGCACCAATCTTTGGCATCCCTAAGACTGCAGGAGAAGGCATTGCTCAGCCAGGTGAGGGGATGGTTTTCAACACCCTTCCACCACATACATTATTCTTGGGCTTCTGTATAAACCCATTTTCCCTTCAGAGCTATGGCTGATGTCAGGGAGCTTCAGTTAAAGGTTTCATTGCTGGTTTTACAAGGTAGCACTGTCTCTCCAAGCAGTTCCCAGCACATGGGCTGCACGTTGCACAGCTAGCAACCATCCAAGGTAGTAGGACCTCATCTAACGTTTTCTCTCTCATCTAATGATTGACCACCTGTAACCCAAACCCCAGTCAGAGATCATAAATATCACCTGAGACATCCCAGTTATTTCTACAGCAGATCTCGGTTCTCTGGAACAACCCGGAAACGCCCCACAAAACATGTGGAAGACCCTGAAACTATCATCTGGGAAAAGGCCAAAACTACATACCCTGGGTCAAAATGGTTGCTGATATCACATAAAAATGCGTGTCCCCATTAAAGCTCACACTACCTGCCCCGTCAGGGACCCTGGGAACTGAGGTATCCACTGCTTGCTTTGCTTGTCAGCCATGACTTTCATTTCTCATTCTCACCAGGCTAACTTGTTTTTCCTTTTTCCTTAAAGCTTCCATTCACCCAGCTTGCAAGTCGCTGAAGAGCAACTGCATTCATTAGATAGAAAGACTACAAAAAAGAGGTATTAGGACCCTGTTGTATGATAAAGGTGCTTTACCAGCATCGGAAATCTGGCTGGAGGTGGCCTGTGGAGAATCCCTGCTGGGCACAGGAGCTGCACAGGAGCTCCCAGCACGGGCAACCTGAGGGAGGTGAGTCTGTAGCTCCTGGCATAACCATGCCTCATGTAACCACTTGGAGTGGTAACCCTTAGACCTGCACCTGTACAACCGTACTTGCTCCTACATCTACACATCTACTGGTGCTCTTATCTGTTTTTAAGTTATGAGGCATTTCAAGTGGATTTGTGAGAGAATTTCAGAATATTCTTGAAAAACTTGTATAGCCCAGAGGGTTGCAGTGGGGATTTCTACTGCAGTCTGTGCTGTTTCCACTCTGCTCCTCCCGGGGCTTTGCCAGGGCCTTTGGGAGTCGTGTAGCTCCAACACCATCCTTTTGCTGCCTCCTTCCTGCTGGCAGAGCAGGTTCACCCGGCTGCTCACTGATGCCATGAGGGTGGAACGCACTGCTGGCCTGTCACACTGCCCTGTCACGCTGCCGGCGCCCGCTGGCTGCTCGGGAGCCAAGCTCTCTCTGAGGCAAGGAAGAAGAGCACACAAGCCACCACATCTCCTGCAAGTCAAAGGCAGCAAAATATCCTTTCCTATAAAACTGTTTTGACTTGTGGCTGATTTCACTGAATTTCACTGAATTTTTAGAGTTGGAAGGGACCATAAAGATCATCTAGTCCAACTCCCCTGCTGAAGCAGGATTGCTTAGAGCATGTCAGAGCATGTTACTCAGGACTGCATCCAGGCGGGTCTTGAAAATCTCCAGAGACGGGGACTCCACAACCCCCCTGGGCAGCCTGTTCCAGTGCTCTGTCACCCTCACTGTGAAGAAATGGTGTGCCAAACGCGTTCAAGGCACTGAAAAGGTTGTTTAATAAGTGTCCCCGCAGAGTGCAGGCTGCACCCCTGGCCCAAGAGGAGATGCCAGGGAAGGGTTTTGGCAGCGTTTCCTTCCTCCCCTGCAGCTGGTGAGCCCAGGAGCTGAACCCTGGGAGCTGACCCTGGCAGCCGGGATGGCAGACGTGGGCAGGCCGACTTCTGCATGCAAGCTGCCGTCTCCTCGCCTCGCTAAGCCGGTCGGGTCCCTGGTGCACAGTCCAATGGCATCGCCTTCTCCTGCTGCTGCCAGAGCCCCGCACCGATCCTGCACCCAGGCACGCTCCATTCCCTCTGCAGCTCCAAGGGGCGTACGCGGGGGAAGAGACCCCACCAGGGAGGGGGGAGGAGGAGTTCAAAGACTTGTCGAGCAGAAGCTGCAGAAAGAGGCGTGACTTAATAATAGATTTCACAATGGGGAAAAAGAACTTTTGAATGGGGAAAAAACCCCACTCATCGAGTTAAACCCTTCTCAGTCTGGAGCTCTTCTGCCTGCTAGGTGGCTAAATTTCCACAGGTAGCAGTCCCACGCAGTGTCTTTTGTGTTTAGGATCAGGAATTACTCTTTTCTTCCAATATTGAACACAGGCCTGGGAAGAGGCTGAGCCTTTCAAGCTGAATCTTCCCTGCTGAATCTTTAAATTAAGGCAGCTGCCATTATCTGCCATGAGCCATGAGCCAGCAATGTGCCCTTGTTGCCAAGAGGGCCAATGGGATCCTGGGCTGCATAGGGAAGAGTGTGGCCAATAGGTTGAGGGAGGTCATTCTCCCCCTCTACTCTGCACTGGTGAGGCCACAACTGGAATACTGTGTCCAGTTCTGGGCTCCCCAGTTCAAGAGAGACAGGGAACTACTGGAGAGAGTCCAACGTACGGCAACTAAGATGATTAAGGGATTGGAGCACCTCCCTTATGAGGAAAGGCTCAAAGAGCTGGGGCTCTTTAGCCTGGAGAAGAGAAGGCTGAGGGGAGACCTTATCTATGTTTACAAGCACCTAAAGGGTAGGTTGAAGGATGATGGACCTCAACTCTTTTCAGTGGTGGCCAGTGACAGGACGAGGGGCAATGGGCACAAGCTGGAACATGGGAAGTTCCACTCAAATATGAGGAGAAACTTCTTTACGGTGAGGGTGGCAGAGCACTGGAACAGGCTGCCCAGGGAGGTCGTGGAGTCCCCTACTCTGGAAATTTTCAAGACCCACCTTGATGCAGTCCTGAGTAATGTGCTCTAGGCAATCCTGCTTTAGCAGGGGAGTCGGACTAGATGATCTCTAGAGGTCCCTTCCAACTCTGACAATTCCGTGATTCCATGATTCCGTGATCTTCCAACTGCAGTTGAGGAACAGCCTGGAATGACTCATGACACTCTCCAGTTGTCCCTTGCGATGTCTGGCCTGAAGTGGGTGGGATGATTTGCCATGATCCTGCCTGGCTGTTTGCGCTTTGCAAGCCACACAGAGGAATAGGTAGCCCAGGTGTGCAGAGGGGGCTAAACCCCTTCTCGGGAGCAGATTCCACTCCATGCCCACCCCTCTGCCAAGAGCATCTCATGAGTGGAAAAGGCTCCACTGGGAGCATTTGTAAGGGTGGCCAAGTGCTGGGCCCCAATGTGCTGATCTCTCTGCCTGGCTGCTGTGCAGAGCTGTGGCTTCTTCCTTCGTGCTGGGGAGAAGCCGCCCTGCCATGCTGCAGGCAGCGTTTGCATTGTCAAGGATGCAATGCAGGAGCAGGAGGTTGGAGGATGGGAAGGGGAAGCCGTTGGGTGGGGGAAATATAACTATTTACTTGTTCTCTGCTACAAATGCTATGTCCCTCCAAGAAGAGTCTGATTGAATCAGTGGGTTATGCTGAGGAGTCAATTGTAATGCAAATGGAACAGAATAGAGCTCTCTGGTGGTACCCCAGGCACTAACTCTTCTTGGCTTGCAGGAGTACAGATTTTACCCGATGTCCATGTTGGGCCAAATTCTCCTCTCAACTTAAGACGTTCGTCCAATTATTCCCCAGACCATATGATCTCTTTTTTGTTTGTTTGGTTTGGTTTTTTTTTCTTTTTTTTCTTTTTTTTTTCCCCTTTATCAACTTTGCAGGCTTCTGACAAATGTTGCACTTGTCTGGGATTTTTCTTTAGCCCATCAGGTCCTGGGTCATTTGGTTTTGGAGCGGTGAAGAGCTGGAGTGAGCCTGCTGTGGACAGACTGCCATGTGCGGTGCTCGGGGCTGTAGATTTGCCCGAAAAACAAAAAACAGTGGAGAAATAAGGGTAGCCTGGCCATTTTCTGTTGATTTCCATTATAAAGGAGCACTGTAGGCCATGGCAGTGATGTACAGTGATTACAGTGATGTAACCCAGCAGAATTTGGCCCTCTGTATCCTGGCACAGGAGGTGGAGGGAAGCCAGGGAAGTAGGTACATTAGGGTGAGTGCATTAACTTGATGTTTTTGGGATAAAATTCTCAAAGTCAAAATGCATGAACAGAGATTTTACATTAAAATCTATGATTTCCTCTGAATTTTCTTCTTTTGTGCCTTCTGCATGCGAGCTTTTGTTAGTCAATTGCTACACAGCATTTTACAGCGTGTCTTTTGTGTAGTGGTCCTTTCAGCTGTCATGCTCTGATCACGTTCAGCCTAGATGTATAGAGCATTTATTGTTTGCTTTGGGAGTTTTTTAATGAATGTTTCATTTAATATTCAGCCTTACTTGCCATTTGTCAGCAAGATCAACATCCTGTTGAATTTCACATGGAGCAAACTCAGTGCATCAGTTATTGGTCCATGTCTCATTTCATCAATAGTTGCAAATAGGCCACAAGACGGTCTCTGTCAGTTGTGTATAAGTGTGAAGACAGCAGAGATCTAAATACAGACCATAGTGGAAAGTACCTTTTTTTTCCTTTCCTTCTCTCTGACCCATTTTTCCCCCATATCTCATCTCTAGTAAATGTTTTCAGCTCCACCTAAGGATGTCCTGTCAAGGGGAAAGGGAATTATGTTTGCTTTCTTCCCTTGTTTATGCTGCATGGAGCAGGCCTAAAAGGTTTTCTCCTCTTTATCCAATAATATTCTCTTGCTTTCTTTTTATAATAACTCCAGGGCTTGTCCTAATAGACTTGCTGGATAACTGGAGTAATACAGATATATATGAAAACTGCTTTGCTGAGAGCAGTAACGATTTTTCATTAGGACTATTAATGTCCTTTGGGGTTTTTTATTCTGTTTCATTGAAATGCCTAAAAATATGTAGGAGAAAATATACTCTTGTTAAATGATTGGATAATCCAGCCATCTAAGCTAAGAGAGGGGCAACCACTATCTGCAACGTCCTGCAAATTCTTCAGCAAAAATAGGGAAAGCCAAAGTTGACGTTTTACATACACTTCTCTTTCAGAGCCACAAGCAGCAGTCCCAATCCTCTTATGCCTTGTTTTTATATAGAAATAAAAGCACGAGCAAGAGCATAAGCCATTTTTTTTTGTTTTCCTTGGTACGTCACTGCTAACAGTGTTTTTTGAAATCCCAGCAACTGCTACTAATCCTGACCTGATTTGAAGTCTTTTCAAAGCACATAAATAAAACCAGGTCAGCTCAGAGACTGGTTTGCCTTCATTTATCTCAACTGGGACTGCCACAGGGGCAGGAGAAGCACCACCATGCCCATCAGCTGGCAGCACTCCTATCCTACTTTATTACTCTGGAGCAGCAGCATCCAATCCTATAAATTTCCTGTGATTGCTGGTGTCTTCGCCATGGCAGTAGCAATTGCTGTATGTGAACACTGACCTCCATAAGCACTTTTCTCCTTCTCTTTCCCTCTTAGTATTTTCTTAAGATTCCTCTTTCCAATATCCATGTGTGCCTTTGGTGTCTGCAGCACTGACCTTCCCTAGCATTTGTTTCCTCTTCTGCACGTTCCTGCCTGGAATTGAAAAGGGGTATTGAAAAATCTTTAAAAAGCTCCAGAAAAGGGCTTCCCTTTTGCTACAGAGGCTGTAAATTTGCCATATTTCTCCCAGGTCACAGTAGGGCTCCAGACCCACGTGTTGTCAGTCATTTTGGCAGGATCGATAACTCTGGGACAGGAGGTCAGAATGGGTAAATAAACTGCCATTGAGTACAGTAATAAACATCCTGGCTATAAACTCCCCTCACATACATATTCCATTTTCTGCAGAGTTTGTCATTTAAACATGAGGCAAGCTCTATTTGGATAGGAAGTTGGGAATGATGTGGAATGAGAAAGAAGGATGACCAAGGCACAGTTCATGACAATGATTAATTTAACAACTTGTGCTTGTGTGGATGTGTTTCAGGATTTTGTCGCATCAAAACCCCCCTATTTCAAGTACTCTGGGGACACTGATAAAGTTTTATTGCTCTTCCCAACCCTTGTCTCTAAACTCAGAGTTATTTTTTTAAAATAATAATGAATATCGGTATCCTATGATCTGCTCTCTCTACCACTCCTCCTTTAATTCGCTCCTGGGTCCTTCCTCGGAAGTAAGAGCTTCCAGTATTGTTACTGCCTCCCCTCTGCAAATCATCCCTTTCACAAAGGCTCTCCTCTTGAACTACAGAAAAGAGATTTCCTCCCTAAAATACCAGAATTTTATCCTTATCAGAGAGCTTTTACTACTGTGTGATACACAGTGATCATCTAATATCTTTCTTGTTTATCCATAAAACGAAAGCATTAATATCCCCATCTGTCAAAGATTACATGTAAACATTCATTCCTCCCAGGATGTGATGTTGATCCACATTCCCTTTCGTATAAGTGCTGCCGCTTCTTCTGTCCTAATGCCTGACCCAAGGCAGCAGCCTTGAAGAGCATTCCAGAAGATATTCACACTCTACTGATTCGTTCTCACATAAAGGTAGATACATACATAAACATACACTTGAATAGGGGTTTCCACAACTCATCACGTACTCAGTATCCAAATAATATTTTAGTGCCGTAAAAGGGAAGCTGATTTTATGGAATTGCAATAATTTCAAACTCTGGGGCTGTTTTCCAGCAAACAGATGACATGCCTGCAGCCCTGTGCTGTTTTCCCTGTGCATTTCAGAATCTCTCAGCTCGAAACCTTGCTTCATGAGTTTTCCATGATGATTCTCTTTGGTCCATTAATTCTAGCAGCTCCAGGGTAAATTCTATCTGTGTCTTCCTGCAGCTACACGCTATTTGATTTGTTCTCATCTACATAATCCATCTGTCCCCTGATCTGAGAGTTGTGTGCAGCCCTAGGTGCCAGGGAGCAGGGGCTCAGTGTGCTGCTCTGAAAGGCACGGACAATAACCTTGTATAATTTCTGGTCTTTTTTCTTAGCATCTGATTAAATTAACGTGATTCTGTGCATGAGTCATGTAATGGGTGTCTGTTTAATGTACGGCTTCTCAGCCGTGGCGCCTGTTTCTGAGAGGTGATGGATATCAGTAAATGGAATTACAGGTGCTTGGTTCATCTCAGGATATCATTTGAAGTAGTGTGACAGTTCCTTGGTGTGCCCAAAAACCACATGCAGTGCCTCTGTGCCCCTGAGCATGGGGTGGGGTCCAGCCCATGGGTGTCAGTCCACCTGGTTTCTTCATCCTGAGGTCTTCAGCAGCAGCTAAACTGGAGGGAACCATCAGCTCAAACAGGGAGACCTCCAAGGCAGACAGTCCTGCGGGGGGGGATGCTGGAGGCAGGGTCACCAATGCAGCCTTCCTGGATCCAGTCCTCAGTAGCCTGGTCACGGGAGCACTGGCAGTCCGCAGCAGACCTGCTCTGGTTCACGGGGCCTGACTCCCCACTCAGATTTTCACATCAGGTCTCACCTTAAGTACCAGAAAGAATGATCATTATGGCATGGTTTTCTTTATGTACAGTTTATTACTTTTTTTCCTCCAAATAATCTTGATTTACTTAGAATCTGCAAAAATCTATGGTATCTGATCCAGATGGGCTAGAGGACATCCGCTATCACTACCACAGCAACATCTGGCTCTGGCCTACTTGTGTCAGCTGTTTAATCAGATGCTTACAGTGTTTGTGTCTGTGGATCTGTTTGCACAGTGGTAACTCTCCCCATATTCCTCAGAGCCTGGTGCTGCTGGATTTTATTTTTTTTTAATCCATTTTTTTTTATTTTTTCTGATTTTTGGATGTTTTCAGTCAGGTAGGTGTGGCTGTAGGAGGACAGAAGGCTGAGGACTAGCAGCAAAACACGAGAACATCCAGCGTGTTGGATCTTAGGGTAAGAAGCACAAAGATTCCCAGTACAATTATGCCTGTTGGACAAGCTTAAAGCTTCCCCTGCTAATATGCAACCCACTGGTGTACTCTGTAAACAGCGATGAGGACAACGAGAGAGAGGATGTATTCACTCATAAGCTTACTAAAACTATTTTTACTTCCCATTATCATTTTATGGCAGTTGTTGCTGCTTTAAAACTCTTCCAGCAAGGAGAAAACGTGGTTTTTTCCAAAAATAATTTGTCTGCAGCACACCGTGCTTGAGCCAGCAGGCATAACCCAGGGTTTTGCAATCTTGTGTTTTGAGGAGATGGGAAAGACTCTGAGGCTGAGCTGTGTACCAAATGCGTGCAAACAGCTCACCTCCTTCCCCCCAGGCTTTCCCTCTCCTCAAGTGAGCATGATGCTGCCTCACCTAAAGAGCTTTGAAGTCTTTGCTCAGGAGTCACTCTGGAGTTGTTCTCTGTTATTGAAATGACAGTTTTGTGTTGAAAATTTCCTTGCAACTCACTCTTCTGCCAGAGCAGGCATTACTGGTTGGTTCCCAGGTTTGTGCATTATCAAGGTCTGTGCTAACCTTGTCTCTTCACAGACTGCTTCAGCACTGCAGGGAAATGGATGTGAGAGGAGACCAGAAGAACTAGGACAGGAAACAACTACTGGGAAATAATAGCTTGTAAGTGAAGAAGGCCTCCAAGGAATCACAGGGACATGGATGTAGGTCTGCTTGAACTAACAACAGCAAAACACACCTGGCAATTAAGGAAAATGAAAAACAGGTGAAATTTCATGTTGGGGATTCTCCTCCTGATGCCCACCCCTTCTGGGAGTAATCAGCCCTTGAAGCCATCTGCCCTGGAGAATCCCCAGCTTACAGTTTCCTAGCTACGAGACTCAGCAAGGGATTTGGTTTATAATCAAGCCTATAGTTTTCAAGACCTTATTTATCCATAAATCTTTGAGTTTTTCTTGGTGGCAAGGAAACACTGCTCTGGCCTCTCCAGAACCTCCCTCCTGATGCTTGAGCCATGTATGTGAGGCCACATGGGGTCCACGCCCTTAGAATGTCACTAGGGCTTCAAGATGTTAGTGGACTGCTTACCTCAATGTGCCTCATAAGCAACAGAACTGCTGGTGCACAGCAGCAGGGCTACCTCTTTCTCTCCCACGTCCTCAGGGGCCAGTGTGGAGCACACCAGCCTATCAGCTAACTGGGCTGATTTGGGGTAATTGGCCTGTCTGGTCTGGCTGCGCTCCTGACAGCAGGAGAGTTTGAGAAAGAAAGACCCATCTATGTGCGTCACAAAATCACTGCAAGAGAGAAGACTGGCCTATTTCCAGAGGTGAAGAGGAAAAGTGATTTTGAAATTACAGGCTGGAGTCAAAACCTGGAACAGGTTGCCCAGAGAAGCTGTGGATGCCCCATCCCTGGAGGTGTTCAAGGCCAGGTTGGGTGGGACTTTGAGCAACTTGGTCTAGAGGGAGGTGTCCCTGCCCATGGCGGGGGGGTTGGAACTTGATGATCTTTAAGGTCCCTTCTAACCTGAACCATTCTATGATTCTATGAAAAGAAGTGCATGCAGTCCAGTGCTATCTTCACTGGATTGTGTAGGCTCAGGATACATCTGCACAGCACCATGGCAGACCCCAGTTCACATCACATAGGTATAATTTTAATCCCAGATGCATCTCCAGAGTAAGCCAACTGGTTCCTTCCAAGATGAAACCCACAATCAAGGGTTGGCATTCTTGCTCGACTCATCCACTTCCCTCAGCAGAAGACCTGCCCCTGGGCAATATCCCCCCATGGTGGCAAAACTAGCACAGGGCAGTACCCATTCATCAGGATCCTCTTTTCCTCCTCTGCAACCCCCGTTGGAGGACAGGACAC
Organism: Numenius arquata; assembly: GCF_964106895.1. Classification (NCBI taxonomy): domain Eukaryota; kingdom Metazoa; phylum Chordata; class Aves; order Charadriiformes; family Scolopacidae; genus Numenius; species Numenius arquata. The sequence continues at coordinate 119,919,468 of NC_133576.1, forward strand.
CCCTAATTCTTCCCTTCCCTCTTTTCCCATACCTCTAGGACACATCACCTCTACTCTTCTTCTCCAGTCTTTCCTTGAAGGAGTGCCAGAGAGTCCTGCAAGGCACAATGTTGGCAGGAAGAGGTGAGTGGGACCTGCCTGTATCCCCTCCCCAACCCCACTGGGGCACACTTTGGCACTACAAGGGGAGGGAGTGGATCCTGAGACAGAGCAGGGCCAGCCCTGGGCAGGGAAGGCGACAGAAGGGAACACAAGGAGGGAGCTGCTGTGTATACAATGGCAGTGGCTCTCAGCTAATAATGCTGTTGGTTTTAAGCGTTTTATGTGTTTAGGATTGTGATGTTTACCACAGCGCTGATACATTCCCCATCACTAAGGATAAAAGCATTGCTGCAGCTTGAGATCACTGTGTTTGTAGGTGTGTTACCCTGTGTGGGATTTTTGCATTTTTAGGATGGCTGTGCTAATGTCTTTGGGTAAACCTGCCCAAATTCAAGTTCCACTGCTGAACCACATGCTTGCTGGACTTCAGCCAACACCATGCGACATGACCAGTGCCTGTCTTTGTGCTTTGATTTCAGGAACTCTTATTACCACAGGGAAAACAGATGCTTCCCATCCAGACTAATCAGGGAAGAAGTTTCACCCAGGGGATGCATCTGTTTAAATATAGTTTAAATGTAATCAAATTGGTCAAGTTTGAGGACCAGCAGAGCTCTGCCATGAGGGACAAAACAAAGGGACGGAATACAAATATTAAAATCTGTGCTTATGCATGATTCTGGGGACTGTGCTGTGCACTTTACTACAGACTGAAATACCCGGAGGATAAAACAGCAGCTGGGATTAAAACAAAGCTGGCATCAATCCAAAGTACCAGTAAATCACGTGGGATTATTACTTTGCTAGAGATTTTGCTGGTGTGGAAAGAAAAGAAAGTAGACACTGATTTCTACTAAACAAAGGAGTTAAGAGGAATCTCCAGAAAAACTAAACCGTTGTCCTGCAAAATCTCGATCCAGTTCTTAACCCTAAAATTAACAATATATGAAACTCTAAGCCCCCTGTTTCCAAACAGGATTGGGCTTGACAAGGACTGAATCAATTCATAAGGGATTATTTACTCCATGCAGTTTATAATATGACATGCAAAGGGTGGGAAATAATCAAATGTGCATAGACTTTTTATCTACAAAATTTCCTTTTCTGTTTATACAAATTCTAAATGTGAACACAAAGGAGAGTGAGCATTTGATGTGTCAGAAAAGAAAGGCAGAAGGGGTCAGGAGGAAGGAACACATGGGAAAAAAATAGGATATAAAATAGAGCCTTAAAAATACACTGAAACAGAAGTGTCAGAACAGTCCCTAAAATAACCTGGCTGATGGGTATGATGAGTGATACAGAATGGTGCTTGCTGTAATCGGGTGTCCAGGTGAAGCATCTCCCTTTAACCACATTCCCTGGGAGGCTCCAGGCAGGACCCCTTGCTAGAAACCAGCCACAGCTCATAGCTGGTACCATATGAGAACAGATGTTTACCAGCATCCTCCAAGAAATGAATTTGTGCAAACCAAACTCTCAGCAAACACATCATGATCCCCAACAGCATCAAATCAGTGGGAAGACTGGGTTTTGTCATAGAGAACAGGACTGAAGAGCTATTAGAAGTGGACCAGTGCTGTCTCCCTCCACACCAGTGAAAGGGTTGACTGGAGCCTGGTGGATGTCTGATGTGCTGCCTCGTCTCACTGCTGACACTGGAATAACTTTATTGAGAACTGGAACTAATTATTTTAGAAATGAAAACTAAACCATACCCACTTATCTCCATCCACCTTTGCAAACACTATGTTTCAGAGGTTATTAGGAAATCAGTTCCTCTACAAGTTTCTGGTCACAGCTGCAGTTGAATGTGCCTTGGGCTTTGCTTTGCTGAGAAGCACCGATTAATCCCATGCTACTCTTTCCAAGGCTCCAGCACAAATAGAGTGCTAGTGCAGACTGCACTGAACCTTGCATTAATTGAGCTCACTGCAAGGCAGGCGTATACGAAGTGGCTGCAAGTCAAGCATCACTTAAGGAGGGGAATGTGAGTATTCTGGGCTGAGAGTTGGTCATGACCCAAATCTGGCAGTTTACAACACATGCCACAGCCTCTGGCCCGTATTTTTGCTAAATTCATCGCCTGACATCTTCTTAGAGCCAAAGTACGAGGAATCCAAATGTCTGAGTAGGACATGGGAAATGTATGCTGTGAAAGCCTGCATCTATATTGCTGCAGCAATTGTGAAGGATACTTCAATGTAATGCCATTCATATGAAGTTCACACTAACCATATCTATCTTAAGATTTCATATCACCACTTATCATGCTATCTGAGCCCTCTACAGTCATTACTACTTGGAAACTATTAAATATGTATAGTTAATCCGTGGACTTTTCCTCTCCCTGTGGTAGGAGGGCTTCAATTTTTCAGCTTTTTTTCTTCTCCTCTTTTAAATCCTTCTCTGTGTGGTGAGCTGGTTTTGCTGTGTAGTTATGCTCCCAATGGAGGAAAAGCTTTTGATTCTGTGGTTGATGATAAGCAACTAGAATTCGCAGTTTCTTTTAGAAACGTGTTCAACAGCCCAACCCTTTGACAACTAAAGTAACTTCACATCGTAATGACTAATAAAAAGAATAAAAACAGTGGACATTAGACTCTCTCTTTCTTTGTAGCTTCATGCTCCTATTGGAGTGGATCTAACCAACACGATTCAGAATGAAATTCAGGTCCTGCCTTTCTCATCTTGGAGTCTCTGGAGTGGGTGAATGTATTTCATGCAGCCACGGTTCCCTTTGCTAAATATTCTGTGCAAGTCAAAGGCATGTATCTGTAATCCTACTCTGTTTTATCACCGGTGTAAGGACATTTACTGGAACGCACATTAGGCAAATAGTCTGGGCTAACTTCATTCCTTCAAAAACCTGCAATTTAACCGGTGTGTCAGAAGATGGCAGCAGTAAAGCACAATTAGGGCCCTTTTTGTCCACAGGCTTTTGTTTCAAACCATGTTTTTGTTCCAAAAAGAGGCAGACTTTCTAAAAGGTGTCATTTTTAACAGTGGCATCAAATATGAAAGGCGTCCTTCCAGTAAATGTGAATGCATGACTGCTTTTCATCCTAATGGAAAGCACTACCAAGAGCAGAATATACCTTATCATATGCAAGCACACTTTTAGAAAAATCATGTTGGACTATTATCTTCAGAAAACTGTTAGTGTTCCACCTAATACATAAGAAAATACACTATACTTCTGTAAATGTCCATATATATAATTATCCTATATGATGAACATTTACTGAATTTCAAGGATAATTTCTTTTAAATAAAAAAATATCTATTTGTATTGTGAGCATTTCTCACAGTGAAGACTACGTTTTAAAGCTCAGGAAACGCAGAGAGAGTCTGCAGTGGGAATATTCATCAGCTGATGAATGTCCAACAGTTTCACTCCACCTCGAAAGTCTTTGGCTGACTCTGTTGGCTTCACCCATAGCGTAGGAGTGTGTCAGCTATCAAAGGACACAGTGATGCCAAGCGACAAAGTGTTTGAGGCTGCTATCACAGAAAGAAAAACCAAGAAACAAGGCATTGTCACCGACTCTGTGTCCCCTTCTGCAGTAATAACTTAATATGGTTACTCGACCATATTCTCAAGGTTTACTATCTGACATGACAGTCAATACGCTTGGTGAGCTTTGGCGTGACAAGTCCTGCCCTTCTTCAAGCTCTGACCTAACCAGTTGCCTTACTTTGCTGTAGCCTCACGAATGTCATTGCATTTAACTCTCACTTCAGAGAGATTTGAAGCAATTCTATCTACTCTTTTCCATCACTTTAAGGGGACAGTCCTGGAAACACTCCTGTGTGATGCAAAACAGATGCTGGTTTTGACAGTGTGTGATATTGTCTGTGGTATGAAACCAGTGCAATATGTCTATAGATGACAGTGTTTATCCCCTCAGCCATGTACCGCACACTCTTCACTTCAACGGGGATGACTTGCTCCAGGAAGTCTTTCTGTAACTAGGACTGAAGAACCAGATGCCTTTTTCTAGCTAGAGCTCTTCAAGCGCTCTGGTTGTGCAACGTGTCATTGCAGTGTGCCCTTCCCTTGAGAATGATGAACTCTGGACAGTTTCTTCTCCCTGAGCCAAGCTATACGCTTTTGTCTGGCAGACAGGAATTGTATGTCTCCAGTTAACAGGTTCAGGAGTCCAAACAATTTCTGTTTTTCACTAGATATTAAAAGAAAAAGTGTATGTAATGCAAAACATGCCAATGTTGCCTTTATTTCGCAACATTCATTTCTTCCAACTTCATTCATGCCTGTGGCATGGAAATAGCATGGGGTAGTCATGTAATAGTTTCCACAAGAAGTTATTTATCTTGTACAACACACTTTTGCTCCTCAGCCGCTATCAATGAGTGTTTCTTAATTTCTTCAATGAGCCTGGGCAGATTGACACCAGTTGAAGATCAAATCCCATATGATTAACTGTGACAATAACCACAGCTACTATGGTTTTACCCTGTATACCTCTAGTAATCCATGTAAGACCTAAGTAATCTAGTAAAAATAATAATTTGTGAGGTGTCTGTCAGTTGTCAGAAAAGGAGAAGAACATCTGTGATTCCTCTGCCTATCCTAGTCTCAGGGCTCCTAATGATCAGAGCTGCACCTTCCCACCGCACACGGCTGCTTCAGAGGACAGTTATAAGTCACTGCTGTGTAGTTATTCATCCTGTATAACACAAACATGTTACCTGATTCATCACTGAGTTACTCCAGGGCTATGACACTATGATTCAACTCATTTTGCAAAGATTTGCCTATAACTCGCTTTAATGAGGATGCAACGGATCATGACGGCACAACCTATGAAAATTACCAGCATGGTTTGAGTAGACCATGCAAGGGAGAAAAAAAGGCTGTTCAAAAGATGGTGATATCCTGAGAACCAACTGGATTTCCAGCTGATTTTTAGAGGTATTTAAGAAAAAAAAATATGTTTGTAATCAAAAAGATAAGTTTGGTCAGAGATGTGGAGATTTTCACCCTGTATTTTTTACAGGAATACAAGACTAAGTGTTGTATTCCTGTAATACAAATTTTCACAGAACAAGAACATCTAAAGGTAATGAACACATATATCCCCTTAGAGTTGAGGAGAAGGGAGTTTATGAAATCAGAGTAGACAGCACTATAAATATAATTCAGTCACACATCTTCCTTAGATACATTGGCTCCACAAATGACTACAAGTAGGATTGAATGGTCTTTCCTGTTTTGCTGTATTTAAAAAGAAGCTTCAAATCATATTTTCTCAGTAAAGAAAGCTTTATGTAATACATGATTCTTATCGGTAATAACAATTGAACTAATGCCTTCTTTATTCCACTCAGACAGTGGGGCCAGACAATAAGGTAATCTGTCTCCCTTTTAATTTAATTTTGCCATGGGAATCATTGGTGCTACTTGGTAAAATCCCTGCATAGAAGAAATATATATTGTTGAAAAAATTGGAACAAAATCCCTGTACACTGATGCTATCTTGATAATGCCTAAAAATCCATCTATGTGCCAACTTTCATTTCCTAATCAAATCACAATATGCGAACATTACCTATAAAAATGTCTGTAAAAACTTTTATAGAAAACCACTCAGTCACTCATGGCACTAAGGAAATATATTAATGCACTTTTTTTATGTGTCCAATCATAAAGCGATTTTCTTCACCATAGGTGGATGTACTTCCACCGAGGTTCAAAATAGAAAATGGTTTAGCTACTCCATCTGAGGTATGGCAGATGTTCCCATATATTAAAAGGATCCCAGTGCCCTCCAGAGAGAGTACTTTAGTCAGTACAAGCTGGGGTGTATTACAACAGCTTAAACAAATCTTATTTATATTGATGTCCCTGTAGAACAATCAAAAGTTCAAGTTCATGGACAAATTGGCTTCTCAGTGTGTGTGCACTCAGTCTGTAAGGCCGTGATCCATCCAGATCCCTTTTGGTGCCAAGCCCCTGTATCTGCAAGTGCTGTGCTTGAGTCAGTGTTTCCCGTCTGACCATGCGGGACGGGGTACACACAGGAGGCTGCTATTTTGATTTCCCCAATTACTTCTGTTTCCACAGAACATGTCACTGACCATTCCAGCAGTGATGCTACGTGTGGAAACACCTGCAAACCTTTGTGCCAGTGCAGGTCCAGTGAGGCAGGGACCGTCTTTGAAGCAGAGTGGGATCAGCTCCCTCAGAGCCACACAAATGCTGAACTAGAAAAACCCTCAGAGAGCTACTTAGGAAGTCAGGCAATAAAAACTGAGCTTTGGGCATTAGTTTCAGGCTGAATTACTCACTATGGAAAAGAAAGGGATTTGAGATTCCTGTCAATTATCAGACAATTGTCACAGACTGTTAGTGGTGCAACTGGTTCGTTATTTCTACAAACATTGAGGAAAATGTCCTTAACACTGAGAGATACTATTGCAGAAACTTTATTTACTGGTACAGGACACACGGGAAGAACTTCACCACCCACAGTCAAAGCTGGAGAGCAGCCGATGACATATAATCAAGGCCTTAAAAAAGTATCTGTGGCAGGCACTTGATTACAGAGTACAGTGCAGTGATTACAGGCCAAGGTACCCCCAGATCAGAAATCTGAATTGGTGCTTTTTAAGCTTTAAGAATAGTCTAAAATATTAAACTGAACCCATTTGTACATTCAGTATTTGGAAATAAACCCCGTTTCTCCACATACGGCTAGAACTTCAAAGTGATAAGAATTTGCAAATGTTATCCTTACCTTGTTGCTCAGTAGGACATTAGCTACATGCTTATGTTACTGTCAATAGACTACTCCATAACATAGGGGAGAATATTATAATTGGTGGTAATGCAGACTCCACCTGCAAGGCCCAGAATATTCCGTTTTCCACGTTTGCCTTGATTGGTTGGTTGGAGTTGTGAAAATAGGATGTGACATCTGCCTGGGCTTGTGTGTGCAAAATAGCAGCTGTGTGAGATGTGATAGGCAATAATTGGCTGCCTGCAGAGCAAGAAAACACCCACGTAAATGACGTGTCTCTCTCTTCGAAAACATTAGGCAAGGAATCCTTTCAACAAGGGGCAGGCAGCCTCTCGGGAAAGAACTGTCAAATCTGCTTACATCGTTGTGTCTCATTAAATTGGGAAATGCAACTCTTCTAATCATTAGTTCAGACAGCACTTCATCCCACCATCCGTCAAGATGGTATTATTGTAATGTGTTATTTGTGTCAGTGTTCACCATAGCAGAGATCCTGGGTACTCCCAAAACTTTTTTTTTTATTTTTTGAGAAAGGCAGAGAAATGATTGAAAATTAGGGATTCTTAGGAAAGAAGTAGAAAACAACACAAAAATCATCATTGCATTGCCAAATAAATCCACAATGCACCTACAGCTTGAATATTGTAGGGTCTTCAAGCCCCTCTGTCACAGAAAGTCAAGGAAGGAAAGCAGAAGAGATGAAAGGAAAGCTCTCTATTAGGAATGAGTATATGATCCAAGGGTCTTCAAAGTAGAAGAGAGTTAACTTGGGGAGGGAGGGCAATGCCATATTAGTCTACGAAGTCTGAGTGACAGGAAGAGGGTAAGCAGGGAGTGTTATTCACCATTTCTCATAATTCGATCTCATAATTTGGAAATCATAGCTATAAAATTAACTTGTTATGTTCAACACTGTTGAATTCCAAACAGTCAAAATTATGTCCTTTTCATATAGCACACGGGACAAATGGTGGAACTCATGCCATCGAGTATTTTGGATGCTGAATGATCAGTTCACCATGAGTTTGTAGAAAATAAAACCACTGACAACAGAAATAACTACTATTGCAACTTCTTGATGAGGAGCTTCTGTGGACTGCTGAAACTTGGAGGGCTCAATGCATGTCCTGTTCTTACACTCTTCCTTAAACCCTGACTTCCTAAAAGCTAGCTGGATCCTTATTGTGAGCCAATAGACTTATTCTTACATTCTAGTGGCATAAATAGATTTTATTATTATTGCTACTACTGATAAAAAACATGCAGTTTTCACTAATGTAAAAAACTCAAAGGACCCTTTGCTTGGGACTGAAAAACAGTACGGAGGTAGGATGAAATGGTATTAATATCAAGGTGTTGGGTCAGTACCAAAGGCTGACAAGAAGTCAGGTTTTTTTCATGACCCAATTGTAACTCAGATATGGAAACAACCCAACTGCCAATTTTTTAGTGAGACGACTGTGGCAGCTCCTGCTTTACTTGTAAGGGCTCAAAATGAAATTATTTTTCTCCAGATCTGCAGAGTATTCCTGAATGTTTTTTATATATTTTTTTTTTAATTATAGAACTGTAGTGTTTTCCTTCTTTTGATCTGTAGCCCTCACCTGATTTCAACTTTCATATTAAAAAACCTCAACTAACCCAGAATATAGAAGCATCTAAAAGATATATTTAAGAGAAGAAGCTCATCATATTTCAGTGTCCAACACCTTTCAGCTGTGATGCCAGGACAAGGCACGACAATGGCTGTGACTCCCTAGGTTGCTCCCGTCTAGTGCCTTCATCCACGGGAGCTCTTTATATGGATGTTTTGGGGAAGGGACCTTCTACAGCCTATAAGTGATACTGCAGTACAGAAACATAACATCTGAAAGTTGTCTTGAGTTCTCAAAAGCTTTGCTCCTCCTCAGTCAGGAGTGGCACCCTCTGAGATTTAAAGTCATTAAAGAAAACGGAAAATACAAGTGACGCTGTCAGCAGTGTGACCTTCACAGCTGCAAGTCCATTGGGAGTCAAAAGAAATTGTCTCCCTATACAGGAAATACTGCACAGATAGGGACCACAGCAGCAGCTGGTTGGCCAAATCCGAATTCTGACAACTAAATGCCACGGACGCCTGCCAGGTAACTGATAAGCAGAAGCGTTACATTTGCACTCTGTTTTGGCACTCTTCAGACCTGCATGGAGAGTATACCACTGGCTTTTGACAACAGGCAAAACAAGGGGCTTTTAAAGTTGCAGTATTAAGAAAGGTGGGTGCTTTCATATTGCTGTATCTTAGAATCATAGAACAGTTTGGGTTGGAAGGGACCTTTAAAGATCACCTAGTCCAACTTCCCCTGCAATGAGCAGGGACATCCTCACTATGTATTTGCTTCAACTGGCACAAAGCTTTGTATTTTAAATAATCAGCAGTGGTGTGATAATACACTTAATGAAAAACAGAAACACATGCTTGTGAAGTACAGAAAATGGATATAAAATGGGATGGTATTTTTATTTAAGATTTTAGAGTTAAATAAGAGACATGGCTTCTACACATAGTATCTACTTGACATATCTGGTCTACTAGTAATGTGCAAAGCAAAAAGGAAGATAAGAATAGAGAGCAATACAGAGAATGAAGGTTTCAGTATTTGTCCCAGTAAATGCCAGCCACAGCACTGGCTGCCGCCTGGGCTGGCTGGTGGTTGGCATCAGCCACCATCCCACTGGCAAAGGTCAGAACGAGCTGCCTGGTATCGTGTGCTGGCTGAGCAACTGAGCTGGGCAACTGGCTTCCACATCCCCCTTCCTACTGTGTGGCTGTCATCCCTGGAGGAGATGAAGGAGGTTTGAAAGGAGGCTACCAGATGGGCTAGGAGCAATATGCACAATGTCTTGTGTCTTTAACACGTCTTTAACGTCCCCCAAGAAAACAGAAGCCGCAGACTCCATCCCTCCACTGCCGGCTATCTATTCTGGCTTTTCTGATGGGATAACGTCAGTGACAAGAACAAGATATGGCCTCAGCTTGGGTTTCTCCATTGCCCCTCTTCACTCGTGTGACAGCAATGCTGGCTGGGAAGTAGGGACCACTTCTTGTGAGGGAAGGGATAAGGCTTCTCAAGGGAACTGGTGTGAGATGTGGCATGGGGATGGGCTGTATGGGGGTGACAGGTGACTGTATCTCAGGAAGTGAGAAGCAATGGGATCTTGTACTTCTGGAAATTGGAGAGGTATGAGAAGAGAAAGACAATATCAGGAAGTTATTTTCCTCTAGTACTTGGGGCAGAAAAAAATCACTTTTGGCAGCTGAGGAACCCTGGACTGGCTCTTAGGTCTGTGGGAAATACAGGGAGAGTCTTTCATGCTCCTTACACAGTAATCTGAACAGCAAACATAAACTAAACTCTGAATCTAAAATTAGTGACCTAATTCTGTATGATGCTGAATATCACAAACTTCTTTGGGGCTGGGAATCTTAGGAGGCACCTCAGTGTACCACAGTCTTGCAGTACTGAAACAAGCTAGTGAGACTGCCAGTGCAAAGCAAGACCTGGGAAAGTGCACTGAACAGGACCCAGGGAATCTGGGTACATCCCATGTGGTCACTAAATGACTAAACGTGGGTGGGAAATCCCTTCCCCTTCAAGTGCTTCTTTTTACCTACTGTTGTAATGGGCATAAAAGTGCTCACCTCCATCAGAAAGCTCTTTGAGAATGGGTTTTATGGACTTTTTTTTTTGCGCTAAATGTATTTTGTATTATTCCAAATTCATAGTCAACCATAAAGTTAATACATTAAGAATACAGTGTGGGAACTGTGACTGCCAAAGTCACTGCGTGGCACTGGGCACAGCCTCTTGCACGTCCTTCCTATTAGAAAACTGTGGTGATAACATCTCAATAGGCTATGGCAGGAATTGATGTTAATGATTATATACTGTTTTGAAACTTCAGACTTGCTATAAAAATACTGATGTGGGGGCCTTGGCCCACGTGAAATGAAATTAAGCTCTCGGTCTCACTGCCGGAGGGGAACAATAACAACTGACCCAAGAACCACTGGCAGTTTCTGAAGGAAAGGCGTAGGCTGCCACGAAAGCTGCCCTATTCCTTCAGCTCCCTGTCCGATCAGGGGCAGGCTGGGAGTGCTACCCCGGAACACCTGTGTTAAACATGCCTGCTTTACCCACACGCAGCAAACACAGGGTTTTTCCACTCCCTTCTTCCCAGCACAAAGCTCACTTGGGAAACAGTAAAAAATAGGCAATGGAAAGTCCCTTTCCTGCAAGTGAATGCCGTTGCTAAACTTGTACTCCCAACATGCAGGCCATGTGCCTCAGCTCTCACAAGCAATGTGGGTCTCCACAAGCAATGTGGAATGCAGGGATCACGCAATGTGGGTCTCCACGAGCAATGTGGAATGCAGGGATCACGCCAAATAGCCCTTACCTGGCCTCCCAGATGGGCTCGTTATTTTTTCCCAGCTGAAAATGCTAGACTAAAATTTAGCAAGATGACAAATCATACACAGGCTGGTAATGATGATATCACTGGGTGTCCTGTAGCTTTGAGTTATTAACACCACAGCAAAATTCATTAGCATGTCAAAGCACCACAGCCCAGAATGCATACAGACCGGCATAAAGAATTAGGGCATGAAAGACAGCTTATGTGGAGAGTCACCAACAACGAAAAGAAGAGAATACTGTGCTTGAAGTAATTCTCATTCATCAGAGTCTTGTCAGTATGGTTAGAGACTACAGAATAAATGTGTCTAAACACATTTTGTTTGGCCACACTAGAAAGCAAAGGTTAGGAGGGTATCCTCCAGTTTTTCTATTCAGCAGATAAGTAGTCCTATACTATTTACAGGAGTCCTTTTCTCCACCTCATCAGCAACTTCCTCTCTGCTGTATAGTATACGATGCCACACCTTATAGTAAAAGGTACAGCAATTGATCCATTTTCTGACCCTCTAAATTGATGTATTTATACTATCAGGCAGTGTAAATCACTGCAGCCTCCCTGAACACATCAGAGCAGTGTTGGTTTAGAGTGTTAGGTCTCCAGACCAAAGTCACATGTGGTCTTGCTACGATCTGCCAAGCACTTCCAAGCTGGTTCAGTAACTCTGCAAGTGATTTTGAGAATATTCTTTTGCAATGGATACTGGTGGGGATAATTAACTAGACAACAGTCCCTCCGAGTTACTGGTCTGTCAAGGGTCATTTCAGGACAGAGGTGTGCTCAGGTGCTATATACAATGTTTTCCAGGCAAGACATAAAGCTGATTTTGCATTTACAGTAACCGTTCCATGAGGAAGTGTAATGCTAATGAAGTCTGGTGTCTTACTTACATCCCAAACTGGAAAATTGCCACACTGCCTGTTCGAAGGTTTGTTTACTCACAGTGCACAGTTCTTTTTGAGCCCTACGCAATCACACATTGTTGCTGGGTGTAGTTAGACAGCTGCTTTCTTTTTCCTCAATTTGATGGCAACCCTGTCTCCCATTGGGGGTTGAGAATAGGGTACATCCTGCTTTAAAACTTGAGAAGTACCTCTGAATTCAGGTTGCATGGCTTTGGCAGCACTACCATTTTTATCTGTGCAAGGTAACATGAAGTGAGAGATTGTTTTACTGACATTAATGTTCAGTGGAACTGGAGCGGGCCAGAATGAAAAATGGATGTTAACTAGCAGGTGTGAGGTATGAGTAATGAAAGAAATGTGGGAGGCAAACTTTGCCCACTCACTTTGTGTAATACTTGTATCTCTGCAAAGAATGGCCTCTTTGTGAAGGCATAAGCCTTGCATTCATTTCCTGCTCTGATCTTATCTAGAGAATTTGAGTGACCCTGATATTCCATTAAATTTAGGTCTCTATACACTGAACTACTCCCTCCGTTTTTATTCATGTCTTGGCATTACTGGTCATCCCATTTTTCTCCTCCACAGATAGATCAACACCCTGTAATATCCCCGGGCTAATTTTGTGTGTAAGTCATAATACAAAGCAAACGTGATCTGGGAATAACAATCACAGCTTTTGAAATGGAGCATACCGTAATGTGATCACACGTGTAGTCAGACATACGCTGCTCTGAGCCTGCAGTACCCTCAGAGGTTCAGAATTTTCTTTTAAAGATACAAAGACTCTCTGTCTATAGCCTACCTATAGCCTATAGACCATCAATATTCCAAATACCATCTACCTATAGTCTACCATACAATACTTCTAATTTACTTCTGCAATACACATTTTACAGTGAAGCAGGGCCATGATTCTCAACTATTTGGGTAGATATGCCAAGAAAGAAACAGTCCAGACCTTTTCAGTGCCAGTGTATGTTGTTAGATATAGCATATTTTAAGACCAGAAATGATCACTCAAGATTATCTTCTGCATTACACAAGCTACAGCACTCTCCCAGGATTTAACTTATTCAAATGTTAAGTCATTCTTTTTGTTAAAAACTGCAGTTTATTGTTAGTCTGACTTCTTTCGAGCCAGCTATTCAGTCTTCCTTTTTTTTAATATTACATTTTAAAGCTCTCCACTGCTGGAAAACTTTGCTGCATAAACTTGTAGGACCGTGAGCAAGCCATCTTGTCAGTAAACCAAGCAGAAAGAGTTCTGATTACAAAATATGGTTTTTTTTTTTAGGCTACTAATCATCTGTGTACGTCTTTCTGAATTCCTTCCAGTTTTTGAACTTTGTTTTTGAGGTGGGGATTCAGAACAGAGCTAAGAATTCAGGTACTTGCTTCATCATTGCCCTACATGTTTCCCTACTCATTCATGGTATTTTACTGCTTTTGTGTCCAGGCACATGTACATTAGCAACAGCATCACCCTGAGGCCTACTGTGAGACGGTAAGTCACCGCTATTCACAGAATCACAGAAAAGCTGTGGTTGGAAGGCCCTTTGGAGACTGCCTCGTCCAGCCCCCAAAGCAGGGTCAACTCCAGCAGGTTGTTCAGGGCTGTGTCCAGGGTTTTGAATATCTCCAAGGATGGAGACTCCTCAGCTTCTTGGGGCAACCAGTTCCAGTGTTTGATCACCCTCCATTAAAAAAAGTGTTTTCACATGTTTAAATGAAAATTTTGGGGCCAGTCTTTTTTCAGTGGTGCCCAGTGACAGGACAAGAGGAAACAGGCACAAACTTGAACATAAGAAGCTCCATCTAAACATGAGGAGGAACTTCCTCACTTTGAGGGTGGCAGAGAACTGGAACAGGCTGCCTAGAGAGATGGTGGAGTCTCCATCTCTGGAGACATTCAAAACCCGCCTGGACATGTTCCTGTGCAACCTGCTCTAGGTGGACCTGCTCTGGCAGGGGGGTTGGGGTAGATGATCTTCAGAGACCCCTTCCAACCCCATGTCATTCTGTGATTCTGTGATTCCTTTATTCTCATTCTCTCATCTCTTACATGAACTATTTCTTCTTAGATGAATGGCTTTCCCTTTGACTTAGCTAAAATGGATTTCAATGATCTTCTAAATATGATTAGAAGCTGAGATAAACTTCTGTGTTCCTCTCCTCAAGCAGTCCATGTTAAAACTGAATACGTCAGTAATCTGATGTACTACAGTTAAATAAAGAGGCTTAGATTAAACAGAGGGATCCAACAGTCATCATCCTTAAGTTCAGCAATATGCAGCATTTGAACTAGTAAAATTATTTAGAACTTTGCGTTCTCTTTGTTTTTCTATTTGTTTTCCTAGTTTATTCTCAGATGCCACAATACCTTAGGTTTAGCCGTTGACATGACTTCTTTATCTAATTTAGATCAATACACTCGTACAACACCATTCTCTCCATTTTCATAACATATGTGGGAATATATGAATAAAAACACATGATAAGATGTTCTATTTACTTATAATTTTAACATTCATTAACGTTCCCTTTTTCCTTTGCTGGTTGTTATAGTTGTCATAATTAGTTCCTTTATTAGTCTCTCACATAGATTTAAAGTGGTGTTTGCATTCCAACAGTTAAGACTCAAAACGAGTTGTCAGACTGTATCTCTCTTTCAGACCATGCTTTACAGGAAAAATGGGCCATTACTCTGAAACACAGAAATAAAATAAACACCCACACCGAATATTCTCCTAGAGAATCATGAGAATGTTTCCAAAAAAAGTGTCTTTTATAATATGTAGATTTAAAGTGCTGCTAATAATGTCAGAAAAAGAAAACTTCAAAGTACCTCATAGCTTCCACTGACAGAAATGAAAAACTGCTGGCTTCATTGACAGAAAAGGCAAACTTCAAAGTGGATAGTCATCTTCAAAAGCGTGGAATGAGCCAGATGGTCCCAGTGTACCTGGGCTGTGAATGAAGAGAATCGGTATCTTTCCTTGGCTGTCAACC
Source organism: Numenius arquata (assembly GCF_964106895.1). Taxonomy (NCBI): domain Eukaryota; kingdom Metazoa; phylum Chordata; class Aves; order Charadriiformes; family Scolopacidae; genus Numenius; species Numenius arquata. The sequence goes on from NC_133576.1 coordinate 119,934,703, forward strand.
TCTCTCTTTTATGAACACTAAATTCTCTTAGAAGCAAAAGTATGAAAATAAAAAGCACTACACCGGTGCCAAAGTAGCATAAACTCCATTTTATATTCAATCACTTCCAAAAAATTTTAAATAATTTTTTTTTCACTTATCAGGTGCAAAATATTGAGCTGCTCACATGGGCTGTAGCAGCTTTCCCTTTTAGTTGAACTAATGATGATCAATCATCAATATGATTGATCACAGGCTCTAATTTTTCAAGCAAAAGAGCTGAGAGTCAGATGCTGATAGCTTTCTCTTAAGAATCGCATACTTTGATATTTCTATGTAGATGATGGCTGACACACACTGCTGCAGTCCCACAGGTCCATAGAATCATAGAATGATTTGGATTGGAAGGGACCTTAAAGATGATCTAGTTCCAACCCCCTGCCATGGGCAGGGACACCTCCCACTAGACCAGGTTGCTCAAAGCCCCATCCAGCCTGGCCTGGAACACTTCCAGGGATGGGGCAGCCACAACTTCCCTGGGCAACCTGTTCCAGTGCCTACCACCCTCACACTAAAGAATTTCTTCCTAATATCTAATCTAAATCTCCCCTCTTTTTACTTGTCCATACATTATCTGGGCTGCACTTCACTCTTTAGCAGAGCCTTCTCTCTTCCATTCAAAGAGATCTTTGGCTGTGATCACAGTAAGCAGTAAATGTCCCCATTGCTCTGGATTTACACAAAGGTAGTGAGAGCAGAAGTAGACGTGATGCAGGAAATGTACCCTCTGCAATTCTTATAAAAACGTATTTCTATTGATAAAGAATAACAGCCCAAGAAAGATGATTAAGGCATGAGCATCCACTGTATGCCAGAAGCTGTCTCTATTAACAAAGTTAACAGCCCCTGGGAACTGGCTTGAGCAGTGCCCTGTGATCATCCATACAATTTAGTTGTCAGTTGTTGGCCCTCTCTTCTTATTTTGCTAACAAACATCTGCTCTGTGGGGTGACATTTCAGCTGACCATAGCATGGTTGTCATCCCTCAGGGAAGCTGGTAGATCTGTGAGTGGACTACACCGGCCTAGTACATGTGCCAACAGTTTGTGATGAATCTACGATGACGAGAGGAAAGAAGATGGGATGCTTGATGTGGCCTTGAATTTTTTGTCTCTAATCTGCACTCACTGCTGGAGCAGGAGCAGGGGAAAGAGAAGGGGAGAGAAGCAGCTTCCTTCTGAATTGCAGCAAGATATAATTGCTTTCTATAAACCTGACAGGAGAGGGGAGAGCTATCTGAGCTGAGGGATAATACTGGCAAAAGAGCAAGAGAGTATTAACTGCGGGAAATTATAAAATAATTTTTAATTGCCAGCTCTAGTGAAGTCTTCTTCTAAGAGTCATGTGGGCAAAAACCCAAACAAGTTCTAAGACTGAGCTTCATATACTTATGAAAAAATCTCATGGAGTCATGGTTTCCTGTGACAATTGAGAACTGGACACGGTGTCTCAGGAGTTCCCTTTTAAGCCTGTGTTCTGCAGTTATAGAATGAGTCTATATGGTCACTGCATGATCCCTATGCATTTCTTAACCAGGACTTAGAGAACAAGTCATATGAGGAGAGGCTGAGGGAACTGGGCATGTTTAGTCTGGAGAAGAGGAGGCTGAGGGGAGACCTCATTGCCCTCTACAACTACCTGAAAGGAGGTGTAGAGAGGTGGGTGTTGGCCTCTTCTCCCAAGGGAATAATGACAGGACCAGAGGAAATGGTCTGAAGTTGTGGCAGGGGAGGTTAGATTAGATTAGATTAGATATTAGGAAGAATTACTTTACTGAGAGAGTGGTCAGGCACTGGAACAGCCTGCCCAGGGAGGTGGTGGAGTCGCCATCCCTGGAGGTATTTAAGGAACGTGTAGACATGGCACTTCAGGGCATGCTCTAGTGCCCAAGACTGTTGGTTTGTGTCTGTTTGTGGGTGGGTGTGGTGTGGGGTTGTGGGTGTTTGTTTTGGTTTGGTTTTGGTATTGTAGGGTTTTTTTTGTTGGTTTTTTTGGGGTTTGGGTTTTGGTTTTTTTTTGGTTGGACATGATGATCTCAAAGGTTCCTTCCAACCAAGAAGATTCTGTGATTCTGTGACTTCTGGCATCCATGACCTTCACCTTCATGTTCTCACAAGGCTGCAGGAGGAAGTTGCTGTGTGCTGTTCTGTTCAGGAAGAGCTTGCAGAGACGCGCTGTGCTTTCTTTCAGGGAAGTTTATAGATCTTCTTACTTGTTAAGATCACAGCAAGCAATGTTATTTATAACTTAAACTTGTGAAACTTGTTCAGAGAGCTTTGATAGTAAGCTCTTTTTGGAGCAAGGTCCCCAGATGAAAGCTCACAGATTTTGCTTGTTTTCTGAGGTGGTAAAGTAAGGAGACTTCATAGGAAATGCAAGACCACTTTGGAAAGTGGCAGTTTTAACACAATATAGGTCCAGAGAGTTGCAAGTTCCAGCCCCACATTAAGAAAATTCGTATGTTTCTGGCCCAGAGAGAACATAAGGAGTCTCTGATGCACAGAGGCAGGTCTGGCAGAGGCAGCCTAAAAACTAAGTTCCTGTCACAGCAGCCCATGCTCCTGGCTTTGTGTAGATGTGGAAATGCCAGTGGGAGTTTAGCAAAGACTTTTGTGCCCCCCTCAAGAATCAAATAAAAATCTTACAGTTCTGGTGTTTTAAAGATGCTTGGTTTGCCCTATGACACTGAGTGCATTGTATGGAAAGGCTTTCCTTCAGGAACACGCATGCAGAAAGAGAAAAGAACTGCAAGAGTATATACGTTGACCAAAGCTTCTAGGACTCACCAAGAGTGAATTTACTGAGCATGGCTCAAACAAATCAGAAGGATTCCTTCTCCACCCACATATTTTTCACAGTTCAGGAGTTATAGTCCAGATAGATTTACGTATACAGTGCTCAATATTCTGTTTGCATTGTGTGATAGGGCAGCTGATGGAGCACCATCAGAACACTTTTGGAACAGGTAGCTCTTCAAGAACTGCTCCAGCATGGGTCCTTTCCACAGGGTACAGTCCTTCAGGAATGGATTGCTACAGCATGAGTCCCCCACAGGGCCACGGGTCCTGCCAGGAGCCTGCTCCAGCACGGGCTCTTTGTGAACTGCAGTGTGAATACCTTCTTCACTGTGGTCCTCCACGGGCTGTTGAGGGACAACCTGTTTCACCACGGTCTTCTCCACAGGCTGCAAGGGAATCTGCTCTGGTGCCTTACAGAGGGTTTCTGGACACTAGAGTTGTCCAGGGCTGGTCAGGTGTGCAGGATCTGCAGGTCCTTTGAGTCTGGCAGGGAGGCAGTGCCATACGATGGCGTGACTCCCCAGCCCGAACAGGGTTTGAAAGGTAGTGTTTGCTGCCCCACACCCTGGGATCTCAGCAGGTTGTGATGCAGAGTTGTGCTGTGCACTGCTAACATGCTGGAAGCTCTGTTCTTCCTGAGCAGCATATGCGTGCCTAGGACCCAGGCTCCCTGAAGTCAGCCCCGCAGAGCCCTTTTGTAATGTCTGTGGAAGAGGCTTCAGTTCTCTGTGGCTCAACTTCCTTGTCTATATATTTATGACCGCAAGAAGAAATTTGTGAATGCTTAAAAGATTGAGTTCCTAGAATGAAAGCTGCTATACAGGCAAAAGCTTAAATTTAAATTCCTCAGGGCAGGCATCACTGCTTATTTGTAAAATGGCACTCCTGTGAGCACACTTCAGTAATAACAGCAATGACAATGGAAAATATACTTTAGGGTCCATCAGACTTATAATTTGGTTCACCTTGTGGCAGCAGATTTCCAGTGTAAGCTGTGAATCCACAAGCTGCTCTGCACATACCTCTATATCTACAAAGTGTAGTTTGCAGGCCTGGGGCCACATATACTTAGAAATGAGGGAACAGGTTTGTCAAAAGTTGGAATAAATGTGGGTTTTTTTCATGGATCTCAGCAAGTGGTATAGAAAGAGTACTGCTAGCTGGAGAAATTGCAGGGAGCAGTTTCTTCCCCTGTATGAATGGGAAACACAAAACAAATGTGACTTTTTTTGCCATATAAATCTTTAAAAAAAATGTATTCCACTGAAAACTGTAATTTTGTGAATGGAGCACAGCTAGAATGAAACTTCCTTGAAACTAGGCCCTTGGCAAGATGGAAAAAAAGTTTTCCCTTTCTTTGTGTTTGCTTAGGATAGATTTACTTCTAAAAAGACTGCCGGCACCATTTCCAATTCAAAAGTAATCTCCAATTTCCCATCCCTAAGGGATTAATAGGGATGGAGCCTGGCTCCACCTTTTGATGCATTATGTATCAGCCCTGGAAGTAAGGAGAGGGCAAAAGATCAGGCTTTCAACCTGCTTCTCGGTAATCCTTGGCATGTCCCCTTGACTACAGGCATGTGGCAGCTGCCCATTGTGGAATACCCTTCCCGTGTGTCCAGCCCTGAGCAAAGGCTGGAGCTCGGGGTCCGGGGCTGCCGGGTCTGTGGGGACCATGCCCTCCACATCCCATCCTCTCACATCGCAGACAGCAAGGGCTGGGGATCCGGCTGTCCACGGGGACGACGACATCTCCAAAGAGTTCATTTCAGCCACACAACAGAATCTTTTATTGGGTTTGTTTTCTGGGTTGGGGATGGTGGTTATTTAAACTCTTTGTGGGATGGCTTAGCTGCTCCAGGAACCAGCCGTGCAGCCTGCATTGGGAATGCTGGGAAAGGTAAGACATTGCTTTCTTCTTTTAAGCCAAAAAAAAAAAGAAAGAAGAGGAGGGGGGAGAAACAGGTAAGTTTGTGCATGCAGCGGCAGAGGTGGGGAGGGAGCCCACCACACAGCGGGGGGGCAGGGCAGGCCCCTGCCATCCCGCCAGGCCGCTGCACAAAGCTTGCCTGCCAGGAGCCCGGCCACTGAACGGGTGGCCACTGAGCAGGTGGCCATGGCAACCCTTCGGCAGGGCTGCCAGCCAGAAACCCTGCCGCATGGCTGGGGCCCGCCGGCGGGTTGCTGGGGTTACTTGGGGGCTGGTAGCAGGAAGGAGGCCCCAAGGCCTGCCCAGAGGTCCCAGGCCAGCCGGGCTGCTCTGCCCCTCTGTCTGGCTTGACCCTGCTGAGGAAAAGCCCCCAAGCAGCCCCGTGATTTTCTCAGATAACAGTTTCCCTTGACCTTGCATTTAAAACGGCCCAACTCCTTTCCAAGGTGCTAATTAGGAAACGCTAAAGGACTCAAGGCGGGAGGAGGGGTGGCGGGTGTTGCTGCGGTGCAGGCTGGATGTCCCGCGGTAGATGTTAATTGTTAACAGGCAGGTCTCTAAACACCAAGGGACCCAGGGAAACTTTGCTGTGCTCCTCCGTGAAACTGGGATATTTCTTCTGCTTAAAAAGGCTTTGTTAAACTGCCTTGGAATAACTCAAGCTTGACGAAGTGGAACTAATTGGCCTTCATCTTCCCAATCTTATGCAAAACAACTTCGAAATCAGAAGGATTCTTGAGGCAAAGATACCCAGTATAAGGAGTGAAGCATAAATCTAGATTTTAAGGCGTTCAGTGTAACATAAAACTCAAGTGACAACTGCACTCTGGGATATGTCAAAACATCTGCTAGCAGAGGAAAGGATGTAGGCCACCTCTCTGTCAAGGGTGGAGGTCACCTTGCTTCTGAAGGGGTGAGCACAACTCTTAAGATAAGATACTGTCTTGTGCATACACACGCTCTTCCAAACTCTTCATGCTTTGATTTTGAATGACATATTAAGGACTGGATATAAACCGAGATCACCCTGTTCAAACACTACTGTCAATACCAGCCCTGATCTCTTTCTTCTAGTCTTTTAATCCTTTTTTTTTCTTGAGGACAATTTACCCAGAAGATGATTATTCTTATTTCTTGCTTGAGGTTACTCTGTTTTAGACCTTTTCTTCACAAACTGCAGCAGAACTGATGAAGCTTCACTCTGTACAGTTAGTGTGAGTTTCAGTGATTAAAAATAAAACTTGTCATTATTATTTATCCTTATGCCAGGAAAAGATATGTCAAATTAAGAGAATCAGTTCAGCATTTGGCTAACCAAGACCAGCTCCCAATCTAGTCAACCTGTTCCCACTACTGAAAACATGGTAAAATCACCTTATTTGAATTTAATTAAAAATATACACCTATTTTTAAAGCAGTTTCTAAAACAAAATAAACTGCTATTCTACATTCCTAATGTGGGCCACATCATTATTACATATTTATGTTGTGACTCTTAGATGCCTCAGGGAAAACTGAACTATGCCAGTGTCTTCTTGTGCTCAAAGGCACAGCATGAGAGACAGTTTGTAGCTGGTCCCTGTTGCTAAGAGCCTACATATCTCAGCAGGTAAAGTGTATATTATAAAACAGATACGAAGAATTGAAAAGACTTGCCTGAGATGATCTAGCAGATCAGTAAAGAAATTCAGGTTTCATTACGTACAGGCCTTTGCTGTTCCTCATACATTGTACCTATTCCTTAATAATAGTATGGCTTTAGTTCACATCATTCACTTCAGCATACTTTATGGCTGAAGTTACTTGAAAAATATCTCATTGAAGTTCTAAGATGGAAACATCTCACTGAGCACCTGCTGGACTGATTTTAACCTTTTCATGGAGGAGCAGGGTGGCACAGCTGCACATACTGTTATGTCAGGACTGTTCATTTTTTTCCTAGAGAAACATATCTAATTACATACCATGTCTTCTAATTTTTATGTTTCCTGTTAGGTGAGCTATAGGGCCTAATTCTACTGCTACAGAAATAAGCTGGAGTTTCCCCACTGATTTCAAAAGATTTAAAATTACTAAACTAAAGCCAAATTGTGCAATAGTTAGCGTGGCCTCAGCGTGCAGTTTGCAAAAAGGAAAGAAGTCACATGCGCACATCATTAGATTTGGTTGTCAACATGAAAGTCGGGGATTCAGTTAGGCTTCTGCCACCACATGCTCTTGAATTCAGCGGTAGTGCAGACATATCAACATAACAACCCTCATGCTGCAAAGAAAGGTGCTGAAACTGGTTCAGCACCAGCCGAGGTGAGGCAACGAGCTAAGGTGAACTTCCATTCTCACCATGAATGATTAAAGAAGGATCTTTACAGTTAGATCTCAGGGGTACAGAGCACAGCACTCAGGGGGGTGAACTGGAGTTAAGATAATCAAGGAGGGGCTTAGGTTGGGTTTGGGTTTTTTCAGTTTCTTAGACCACTAGCAGAATGAATAAGCAGAAAACAACTTCCTTATCTGCCACTGGCTGGAGAGAACCTCTGGCTTTCAAAGATATAGGGCTCTCCAGCCACTTACCTGTTTAACTTACACTTTGGCAAGTTCCTGAGGTGACTTTAGCAGCAGTATCTATTCTGTGCTTGTGATTTATAGCAAGGTTTGTAATAAAGGATTATTGAGCAATTAATGTTCATTAAAAACAAGTGTGATGTAGATGTAATAAACCAAAGAGTAGAAGCTTTTGCACATTAATGCAAGCAACAAGCTCATCTATTAGAATTTACAACATTCATAAAGCACACAATAAAACAACTACTGATTGGTTATTAATTCTTGGGGAAAAGAACCGTAATGTCAAATGTGGTATGTTGTATTCCAGAAGAAAACAAGAAGTATCTTTTTAGCTGATTAAAATGGCTTTCTGAGGAGGAATTAAATCTGGCAAGGGGGTTTGGAAATGAAAGTTTTCCTGTGAATTAAAGTGTGACAGTTTTCAGGAGTAACAAATCCTTAATTAATGTGGGATGGATGCCAGAGGCAGTTATTTTAAAAATAAACTTGAAAGCAAGTGCAGGAATTCCCGGAAACAAAGGTTTTCTGTTGCCGTTTTCTGAAACATGTTGTCTTACTGGCCTATTTGGTAGGCTATTGGGGCTGGCATCACAGAGGCATCATTCTAACTGTCATTTAATAGAAGTTTTATTTTATTTTATCCTAAACCACTTCCACGAATCTCCCATCACCTAAGCCTGGCATTAAAGAGAATTCAAAATCAAACAAGCTACTCAAGAAATAATTGTCCTTTGACAGAACTGGGGCTCCCAGTGCATTTTAATTTTTCTGTAGATTGCATGAGATGGAGACAGGGGCTTCTGTGTCTTGATCTGTGACAACTGGGTTCTTACCAAATAATAAGCACAATAGGTCACGTAAAGGTTCAGGGTAAATCTCCACATTTAGCATATGTAGGAATAGATGAATTTACATATGCAATTTCTGCACAAGACAGTTGATGACAGATGATTGCCTTTGTAAAAATCCAATTTTCTAATGCAATTGTACCAAGTATGAGTAGATAAGCAAACAGTTCCAGCTTCTCATAGTGGTCGTGCTGGAGAAGCACACAGAAATTGGCAATACTTGCATTTACCTTTTGATCATAAATAGCTCATGCAAACTTAATTAAATATCACATGTAAATTAGCCAATTTATTTTCCTTACTTAACTACAAGAATGAATCCTGGATTCGGTGCTATTAGCAAATGAGAAATGCAGTGGTGTAAAAAGGTAGTGATCTATAACATTCTACCTTTTAAAAAGTAATAATAGAAAGGTCCATTAGTTCACTTTACCTGAGTTTCTGGTTGAGCAGCTGTTGTGAAGAGGAACATTATTTCTTTCCTATGAATTTCATTAGGTCTCATTTCTGTGTCGTATTACAACAGAGAGTGCCTTAATGATGCTAACTACATTTGACAGGTACTGTAGGCAGGAGCACATAATGGCATCGGCAGAACCGGTACTTCCTCATTAATTCATAGGCTTTTCTGGCGTGCCCATTCCCATAGTGTGTGAAGCTTTGTAAACTCTTAGGTGGGTTTTTCTTCAGAACACACTCATGAGAGGTACTGAAGCAGTTGTTCAGTTTTATAGATGTGTGGCAGAAGCACAGGGACATTAGGTGATAAGCCGGAAGTTGCTTGCAAAGGTAAACACATGCTCCAGGTCTCTTGGTTCCACTCTTGCTCTGGAGGTGCCTGTGCCTTTTGCCTGGTTTCCCAGTGATGGGTGCTATAGGAACCTGTGAACTGTGTTTCACTAGACCCCTTCACAGATATCTCCTTATGACGATTTGCTAACTTGTCCTGGGATTGCAACACATCTTTGATGCAGATCTAATACCAGAAATATGATATAAAAATAACATGGGATGATATAGAAACACAGATTAGTCTGTCTAAAGCAGTCCTTTATAAGCACCTGTTTGTACTCTACTTCTCAGCACCAGTTAGTCGTAGTGTGAACATGCTGCAGTCTCTTACTCTAGACAGGGAAGGGCTGAGCTACAGGACTTTGGCCATACAGCTCTGTTTGATGGTGCTCTGGCTCCACAGCTTTGCTTTGACCCATGGGAAAGGTAGAGGCCAGGGCAAACTAGTGCTGGGAATGAGGAATTACAGCTTCAGCCCCTCAGACCTGGGAACACCTGGAACCTGTATCTCAGTGAATTGCTCTAACCATCAGGCAGGGTGGCAGGACCACTGCTCAACCAAAGGGGGTTGAGCAAATTTAGCTCTTGGGACCTCTTAGGGGGTGGAGAGCCTCCCCGTTTCTCTTCGTATCACAGGGGATCTTTGGCACCTACAATCTTAAGCAAGGAAATTTCAGATCTTGTCTGAAATTTCTGTGTTTAGGAATACAGGGAACTTTATAATCTAACTGTAGGCTTAGGGTTCAGCACCCATTGCTACTAAGTGGTTTGAATTGCTTTCCTGAAGTCATGTGCTTAGGATAGCACAAAAGTCCTGTACCCAAACATTGTGGGTCCTCAGAACACAGCCTGGTAACTGAAACTTAACTAAAGCTAAGTCATATTACAGCTCCTGCTTTCCTCTTATCCACTTAAGCCAGCTACTTATTAAAGAAGGAAGTTAAAATGCGATATCTATCAGGATAATAATAATTTTATTGTCTTCTAGGAACTTAGTTGTTCTGAATTTGATTGTTTAACATGCTTTGTATCAAACACATCAGCTATAACTTAAACATATGCCCGTTTAAAATATAGTGATAGCAATAATATTGGATAATATTGGAAATAATGTAATATTTTAATATAACATATTTAGTATATAATTTTTTCGGGGAAAATGTGATGTTATTTTAATGTGGTATGCTCACCTTTTAATCTTCAACATTCTTTTTTTAAATAAACATTAACTCATTTTTTCATTGATCTCTGTATCTGCGCAGATGTCAGAAGAGATATTCAGCCAGTGAGATCAGGATCCGACCTATGACAACCAGGTCAGTTGCTGTTAGCTTAAGAATTTAGTTTTCTTCTTTTCAGTTTTGTAATGTGCATGTAAGGCACCACTCACACTGATAGCTTGCAGCACAGAATCATATATATAATTTTAATTAAAGAAGAAAATGTTCACACAGTTTTTCTTATGAATTTTAATTTATGTAAGCCAGGTGTAAATAGGATTCACAAGATTGAATGACAGAGCTCTCTGATGAGATGTCTGTAATCCTTTTACTTCGGAATACATTAATGTTGGTTTGATTACAATGAATGAATACATACCACTATCAGACTGCTCTCCTCCACTAACAGCCACAATTATTTGGCTTTCTGTGCACGTGTATCATCTAATACTGGTAATGATTTTTGGTCCTTAATTCTGGGGAATCTAAATTCCCTGTTACTACACATTCCTTTAACTCCGTATCTTAATGTGTCAAGACCTGGTGAGGGGCACCCAGTAACAATAGCAGACAATAAAATCTCACTGTAAAAAACCTCACACCTCACTGTAAAAAATTTCTTTCTTGTATCAAGATGAAACCTCTCCTGGTGCAACCCATTGCCCCTGGTCCTCTCCATGTGGCTCCTTGTGAAGAAAGAGCCTCCATCCTCTTTATAGCTACCCTTTAAGTACTGAAATACTGTGATGAAGTCATGCCCAAACCTTCTCTTTTCTAGGGTGAAAAGACCTAACTCCTTCAGTCTTTCCTCATAGGCAGGTTCCCCAGCCCTTTGGTCAACTTTGCAGCCCTCCTCTGGACCCTCTCCAGTCTATTCATGTCTTTTTTGAATTCTGGGGACCAGAACTGGACATGGTACTCCAAGTGAAGCCCGACAAGTACTCAGTAGAGTGGAATGACCATGTCTCTATCTCTGCTAGTAATGCCCCTGCAGATGCAGCCCAGGATATAATTTGCATTTGTTGCCGCAGTGGCATACTGCTGACTCAAGTTCAGCTTGTTGTCCACCAGGACCCCCAGGTCCCTTTCAGCAATGCTGCTCCCCAGCCACACAGATCCTAGCCTGTACTGGGCTCTTTGGTTATGTCGTCCCAGGTGTTCAGCCTTGCACTTGACTTTGTTAAGCTTCACACAGTTTTTGCTAGCCCACTCTTCCAGCCTGTCCAGGTCTGTCTGTAAGATGGCTCACCCTTCTGTCACATCCATTTCACCAGCCAGTTTAGTGTCATCAGCAAAATTTGTGAGGGTGCTTTCAATGCCATTGTCCAATTCAATAAGATGTTGATGATGTCCAATAAGATGTTGAACAGCATGTGGCCCAGTATCAATCACTGAAGGAGTCAATCCCCCATGTGACAGGCTGCCAGCCCGAGTAAAAACCACTGGTCACCACTCCCAGTGCAGTCTGTCAGCCAATTTCCTACCCATCTCGCAGACCACCCTTCTAGTCTGTATCTTGTCCGTTTGTCCAGGAGGAAGCTGTGGGAATCCAGGGGTATAAAGAAGGCTGGCCTCCCCCTTCTTTCAGCAAAAAGTAATACCAGAGCTACTTGCACCCCTGCTGTGCATGGACCATGAAGGAAGAATGGCTCTGTGGGGATCTCCCTGGGGGGAGAGGGTGCAACTACTGACAAATGCAGTAGTGTTCATGCGATTTACATATGATTCCTCTCATCATGCTACTCTCATGTTCATTTTTGGGTGACATCTGAGCCATAGAGTTTTGTTTGCACAAACAATCACAGAAAGTTAATTTTAATCAAGTAAATAAGTAGTGTTTCACAAACCCTAATTCTGAATTTGCACTTGAAGGAATGATTAAATTGCCAGCCAATTAAGGGACAGAAACAACAAGTGGCTTATGTAATTAATTGTCTTGAAAAATATGACTCAAATTTTCAATATTCAAGATCAATAAGCAAAAAATTAAAATTATATGCACAAAACAAGTTGGAATAATTACTGTATTTGAGGAAATTAATGTTATTTGGATACATTTCATGATGTGAGAGGGCTACTTAATTTTCTCTTCTGATTTTTTTTAAATATCTGATGTATCATTCCATGCTATAAAGAAAAATCAGTTTTATTTTTTCTTTTCTTTAGCTGCAAAGGGCCATGAGTAGTATTCACTTTATTACAATGTTTATGGTGCAGAATAGCGAGTCTTTTAGTCTTTTATTTAAGAACTTAATTTTACAGCCTTGGAGTATATCAAGGTTTATCTGACCTTCACTCCAAAAGCAATGGCAAGAACGTATACCTTAGATTTGCCAAATGATACAGATTCATTTTCATAAGGGTTTTTTTTGGAGAGATATATATATCCCTAAACAACTAAGTAAAGAGCTGGCTTGATTCCATGTAGAAATATAATTACTGTAAATTGCATGCTTACTAGCGCTCGATTACTGATGAAGTTGCAATCAGGAATCTGACAGATAAGGGATTAATTCCCCAGAAACAGGGTTTCTTCATTCTTCTTGGTATGAACATATGTGTGTGGTGGAAACAGATCTGAATGTGCCAGATGAATAAATTAAGAAGTCTAGGATGAAACAGAACAGCTGGAAATGTAACAGGTAATAATTGAGGGCTAATTAACTTCAATGAGCAATTTTCCACCAGGTGTTTTATAAGCCATACAGAAAGAGAAACTAGAGAAATTGCATGGTGTGCATCTTCATTCAGAAATTCGATATGAACTGCTGTTCTACCTACATGGTAATTGGAAAATGACTGTACAGTCTGTTATGGGTATAAATATTCATGTGGCTTTGACTGATCTGCAAAAATCTTTTCATTTCTTTTTAAGCACTGACTTGGTTTTGTAAGATCCTTGTCTTATAAGAGATGTGAGTCTTTCTTACTTTAATAGATAACAAAAATGAAGAGCTTACTTTTAAGAATATTTTTGAATGCTAAAGCTCTTCCTCTGATGTTCTTTGTCGATTTTGGCTACTCTGCTGTAGCCTGCTATAGCACTTTCCAAGTAGTAGTTTCAGATTATGTCCATAATCCCTGCAGTTTTTGACTATTGCTTAGAACACCATACGCAGTGAACAATGAAGCCTTCTTTCCAAAATAAGCTGTTTAAAGAGCAGGAAAAGGACACTAGGTGCCCTACTTAAAATTTCTCACCTTTTTACACACATCCGCATTCATTATGCAAATTGCTTTTTCTACATACTTGTTCCGCTCTGTGTTTAGGATCCTTTTGTCCTGTATGATCCTTCAATTTGCCTGTCATCGTGTAGGAAACTGCATTCTGAGTCCTATTTACATGGCTTTTAAAGAGACCCAAGGCTATGCAAGTTTTGGATAAAATATGTCCTCATATTACCTTCAAAAATCAGGAAACTGACATAAGGAATGAATTTCGTCTTTGCTTACTTTACCTGCCCAGAAAGTAGCTTCTGTACTTTTAGTGGATGGAAATAAGGTTACGTCCTTTATTGAGTTTTTATCTTTTTAGATGTTTCTGAAGGTGCCTGTTGCCCTGTTGATAAGGATAGCTAGCTGTGATTAGCCATGTAAGCATGGAAGTTGAGCAAAATAAATAATAAAAATGGAAGATGTGGTGATTCACCTTCTGTTGGTACCTGTTTTTCTCCATTAACTATCTGAGGAGTCAATGAGAGGGTGGTTAGTCACTGGAACAAGCTCCTCAGGGAAGTGATCGTGGCACCAAGCCTGTCGAGTTCAAGGAGCATCTGGACAATGCTCTTAGTCATATGGTTTAGTTTTAGGTAGTCCTTTGAGGAGCAGGAAGTTGGACTCGATGATCCTTATGGGTTCCTTCCAACTTGAAAGATATTCTATGATTCTATGAGTCTACATAACTAGCTTAGATTTAGACAGTTAACCTTTAGACAACAGAAAGTAGGTCAGGTGAATCTCACCATACGGTTTATAGGAAAACAGGGATATCTTTCCATTTTGAGAGCAGTCAGCAAAGGCATGAGGCTGTGGTATTGTCTTCCAGTCTTACCTTGGAAGCTTACTTTTGGCTCTAATGAAATCTTGAAGTTTTGCTTCTTACTGGGGTAGGGTCTTAAGTTTTTACAAAATTGGTATATTACTAAGCATTGTCTTCCCTATGTAAAAACAAAAAATCCATTTGTTGAGGATCTTATAATTTATTGGATGATTGTCTTTTCTTTGTACAAGTGGTTTCCCTGTAACTCATGTCAGAGATGATATTTTAAAAAATGTTTTTCTATATTCTTTTTTAAAGGAAACTGCTCTTGAGAACCAACATCTAATAATGATCTTCTTAATCTAAAATATCACTCTTATTCCCCTATAGCAGCTGTTTGTACTTTGGGATCAGGGATAGAAAAGGGAATATTTAAATATTGCCATGGGAATTCATGATACTTATATGATCAAAGATGCTTTCATCTACAAGACAAGTAAAAGGATCAATATAATTCTCGTTACTTGCCACAACAAAGGATTTTAAAAATAATTAAGTAGAGTTGTCTTTTTTTAAAGGAAAAAACCAAACCCACCCTGTAATTGTCAGAGGTATGGTATTCTGTTGCTTATTAATGAGACTTCTGGAAAACAAGCTCTTGCCAGGGTTGTTTAAAACCTTGAAGTTTTGATTAAATTTTAATTTTATTACAGTAAAAGATGAAAAATTGACTATAGCAATCAAAAGGTCATTTTTGAAACACTGTCAATGCAGGAAATACATTTAGTCTAATGCCCATAAGAGGTATTCTTGCTAGATTCAGAAAAATAGCATGTTAACTATTCATAAATATTGCCATGGTAGGAAGAAATGTGAGAGAAACAGCAAAAACAGTAATTCCTTCTGTGTTCCTGAGAAATCTAGTTATTTAAAAGATTGTTTGGTGGAAACTATTTGAGTTAAGACCTGTCATCGCTCCAACAGAAAATGTATGTGATTCATTTTATATCATTCTTGATCAAAAAAGCATAGAAATCTTGATACCCCAAATAGCTCAAAACCTGAAAACTTCATACTTCTGTGAGAACATTTTAATTTTGAAAACTGGGTAGGAACCATGTAATTATGGTAAAGCGATTTTGAAAATAAGCAGCATTCTCCAATTCAGGTGTTAAAATAGCCAAAGATTTATTGCTTTCTTTTATCTTCGCCTCTTTGCTGATAAGGAAGCAGTGTGATCTGAGGGATAAAAGGAAAATGCAAAGTAACACTAAAATTAGCTAGTGGTTTTACAACGTAGGTAAAAAAAATGGCAAGAAATACTCCTTTGGTGATCATTCGTGTCTCAGAGTAAGAGAAAGAAAGGTGTTCCTGTTGTCCTGAATGTGTAATTTTTGCTATAGGTTTGATTGATATGGATTTGTATATCCAAGTGAGGTGCTGCATTCTTTAACTCCCTGGTCCTGAGGTGAAAATGTGGATCGGTGTCTTGCTCAGGTGCCTGATGTTCATGGCAGCGCCGGGGGGCTCAGTGGAAAGCTGTGGGAATTGCTAGGAGATGTCTTGCTTTGGCTTCAGGCTTTGAGGAGCAAGGATCTTCTCTAAGTATTTTGGTTTTCAAGACTTCGTGACAATCATCACTGGCGATAGCAGCAAACATGATTTCTGGAACGAAAGGCACAGAAAAGCTGGAACTATAAGATATATGGGGCATATTTTTTAAAAGTTCTACCATACAAAACATTTTCTATATAGCATAAAGCTTTTGGCCTTCCCACAGTTTGGGTTGAGCCGAACATCTTCCTGACAATCTGGAGCAGTATGTTGGGGCATGGTGGAGGCCAGGGGCTGCCAGGGCCTGTTCCACCGCTCCATTCCAGGGCATCATGCACATCCATGGGGAAAGGGCTGGGCCAAAGCCAGGCTGGGCCACTGGCCCAGTGGTGGGCCTGGCTTGCTGGGGCCCATGGCTGGTCAGGGCAGGGCTATGGAGAGCCAGAGACCAGCCCTGCTGGGGCGGTGAGTGGTGGCCCTGAAGGCTGAAATGGCGTCCTGGGCTGCGGGCAGGTGGAGCGAGGCCCTGGAGGGTCCCGGCCGGGCCTATTGGTGCCTTCAGGTTCCCCGACATATTAAAGTAAAGCTAGAGTAAAGCAAGGAATCAGTCATAAATAGCAGCTTTGGGTGGTGTTTGGTATGCTTTTTTTTTATCATGTTTTTTTAACAGTGTGTTTTTGAAAGCGTAGCATCTCCCATTTAGTGTGTAGACAATAACAAAGGCAAGCAGGAGTGCTGGTAATGGAGCTCTCTATTAATTAAGTCCATTAATTTCAACACTGGAAAAATACTACCATGTGTTGGTGGGGAGGAGGAGGAGAATGCCTGGTGCCCCACTGTCTCGGCGTGGCGGGCGCAGGAATGGAGTCCTGAAAATCAAGAGTCAGTGATGTGGTCAGCTCTGTCTGCAAAACGCAGGCAACAGAAAAGCCCTTAGAACTCAGAAGGAAAACCCTGCTCTTCTGCTACTCCGTGCAGTGTTGCTTTTTCATGACTTTGAATGATTGTAAGTCTTGTGAAATGTGTTTCAGTAAGAACTACCAAAAATTTAGGTGTTCAGATGTATTCTGCAATATGAAAATACGTGAAAAAGGTGGTGGGGGAGGTGGTGAGGGATGGGAGGGGAGGAGGTAAACCTAAAGTAAAATTTCTGTAAAATAGCGAACTATTTTATGAACAGTTCTATTGCTGTTATGCTGACTTCCGTTGTTCAGGTAAAATATTTGTTGTACAAACAGCAAATACATCACATGTGTTTGTGAATATATCTATGATTGGTGACTGAGATTCAACACCCACTTTTGGTTCAAAAGAAGATCAATACCACATTGGGTACTGAACATTGTATTTTGCTGCTCTTAAAGCTGCCTGGCATGCAACAGTATCTATATGTAAACACAGTGATATATAAATAAGAATACATTTCATTACTTTTATTCAGAACCAGTCAACCTCTGCTTTGTCCATATGGCCGAGCCTGTTAAAGGAGGACAACTCACAGAAAACATGTAAATACCATGGATTTGTTAAGCTGAGTGCTGTTCTGTTTGTCTGTTTGTATGTTTTACGATCTCTTAACTATCTTTGTACTTTTCATGCAAACTTTGGGAACAGCAGGGCAAGAAGTTGTGTGTGTAAAATACACAAATTTGTATTCTGTATTACTTAGTGTGGTATTTGTGCTTCTGCCTGGATGGGATGCTTAGTTTGAGAGACAGGTGGAGAGTAAATGGGATCGAAGAGACTTAGGAGTGTTTAATACATATCTACAGCTATTTGCTTGGCAAAGATGATGACGTTCTGTTGCATGCTAATTCTTTTGCAAAGCCAATAAAAGAGCAGGTTTTTTTTCTTACAGAAACTGATCTAGAAGTCTAACAGTGTAGACTGATGTTGTGGGGTTTGCTTTTCTTTTTTTTTTTTAAACTGATATCACATAAACGCTAGGTTGCTGTGACCTCGTTCTGCTCCACAGTTAAGTGCAGGGGTAGCGAATTTTAAGGACAAGAGGTGAAGGATTACTCAGGAGGGTGCCAGTACAGACAATTCCGTTTGAGAGTATGATTTGATGAAGAATAGAGTAAAGCAGAGGAAGATGAGCAGTGGTGAGTAATATTTTCTGTATGGACAAAAAGGAGAATTTCCTTGGTGAAGTAAAAATGTCCTGAGAGAGGGCATCAGCTTTTGAAATATGTGCTCTCTTTAACTAAGATTGGTTGAAACGTGATTTGTCTTCCACTTTATGGTATTAAGTAATAAAGGAATAACAAAAAAAAAGGGTCATATTTAAATCTCTCAAGGAAATTCTGACTTCTGTGAAACTGACTGTAAAACTCCTCTTGATTATAGTGGAAACAAAGATCTTTCAGTTTATATTGAAGAAAACAATGGCATTTGCTTCTGGAATCTGATAGAGAGAACAAAAGAAAGCAGGAATTAAGAGGCCAAATTTGTATCTTCTGCAATGATAAACAGGACAGGACAAATTAATCTTTGATTTGGGTTAATAGGTGTGATTAGATGTAATGTTGTTGAAATTTTGCTGCTTTGTCTAGGACAAATTTTAGAAAGCCCATGAGGCAATAATAAAAATTACACTTTGCAGCTATTGCTGGCAGCGACTGAGGGTACTCTTGCACAGATATGGTGCTTGTGAGTGATAAGCTGTGATGTCTCAGAAGTGACAGTCAGCAATGATTTTAATTTACTTATGTCTCAATTAACTTATATTTTGACATGCTACTTAATCAAACTGAATTTTATTTAACTTCTTTCTACTGCCAAATGACCTGCTTGTTTTTCTCTCCCGTTCCCCAATAAAAACAGATGGCTTGATGCACAGATGCTCATGGACAGCAAAGCTGAATTAGCTTTGTCTGATTAAATATTTTCAGAGAAGAATACCTGACTTGTCAGTTACTACTTGGTATATCAAAGCCAAACAAATTATATGCTTTCTAAATAAGGAATTCAACAAGAACTTTGCAGCCTTCTCATACTAACTGTGTATATGGTCTCACATAAATCCGCACTCTGCAGCCAGCAACGGTGATGTCAATAACTTGATTCCATTAAGAAAGAGGAGAGGTGATCAGGGTTGGAACAAATGAGGTAATTATGATCTAAAATGCATTGTCTAGCAAATAAACACGTGTTTTCCTATAAGTTCTTCAAGACAAGGATTATCATTTTGTTCCTTGTACAGTGTCTAGCACAAATGGAATCTGTGCCATGACTAAATCTCAAAACACTACTGCAACAGAGATAATAATAATCCATATAGGGGAGGATTATTTGTGTTTTGGAAAAAACTATCAGTTAATTGTTCATCTAAATGTATTTAAAATTCCCTACTCTGTTGTCTTTTTTTCTGATAATATCAAAGTAACTTTGCAAAGACTGTGAAACTGGCCTGTTACTGATCACTGAGAATAAGAGTATTACTTTTAATATGCCCAAAATGCAGTTATCGGATGTTGTAAGATGACCAATTAATTTGATTTAGTACAGTGATTCATTTCCACTTTCTCAGCAAAACTGGTGCTTGGACTATCCAAAACAATTTAAATATTTAAATAACTGGATGTACTTGTCTTGGTTGTTTTTCAATTAATGGTACTAAATATTTGATGTTCAGCTAGATTTTAATAGAAAATATAGTGACTGCTAACTTAGCTTTTGCAGGTTTTCATCAGTAGACTGACATTTCACAGCCTGCCTGGCTGAAATCACTTTCAGATAATTGAAGATTTTCTCACTCCACTTAGCTGTTAAACCCTGTCATATGGGCTTCTGATCAGTTTTTCATTCCATTTCAAACAGATCCTGAGGAAGGTAGTGGTGAAAATAATATTAAAAAAAATTCTTGTTCAAATAAAGTTAAGACAATTCAATGCTTACATTGGCAATGCTGGAACTGTCCTGCACTCATCAGGAAAAGAGAGTTTGATGGAATCATAGAGTGAGGAATGAGCTTCCCACACTACCTGGCAATCTGCTGGGAAGGAGCCCTTCTCAGAGGCAAAGAACAGCATAGCCACAAAACAACAGCTGATTAACTCTCGGGTAACTGTGTCTCTGTTGTTGCCGAACTACAGTTTGGTAGCATACTGCTACTCCATAGTTACTGAAATACTCCTTGGGTAGCAATTTGGCATGTAGTACTTATAATAACCTGGAGGTTTTTTTGAGAGTTTTGTGTTTTGTTTTGTTGTCGGGTTTTTTTTTATTTTATTTAGAGACCTTAGGGGGATTAAAATAACATGGGCATCGCTAGAAATATCTCATATGTCAACTGTTTTGTTTTGGATGAAAGGAAATCCTTGTACATCCAGCTTCTTGGCTACCTGGTATTAACTTAGACTAGGCTTCTTCTGAAAAGAAATACCCTTCATATGTTAACACAGTTTTCCTATTAACCAATGTTACCAAACAGCTCTGTTTGCTGATATTGTCGGTATACCTTGCTTAAGGAGGATTGCAAGGCCTGCAGTTGAGTTCTGCTCTGGCTGCCTCTCATAGTAACTTTTTTGTGCTGCAGAGAACTTATGTCTCATTGTTTTTCTGGTAACAGCAATGTTTGCTTTCTCACTTGTCTGAAATGAGTTTAGTTCTGGGGTGATGCTTTCATTTTATCAGCTCTGATAATGTATCACTCCTTAGGTGGAGAAGCACGTGAGAACTTGAATTATTTTAGTGCTTGTTTGTGTTAGTGCTGTAGTTAATAAGAATTTTTTTTTAAAAGGGCTGGGGGGAATTGTAAAAATGAATTATAGCAGTAGGGGCTACTGAAACCTGATTTGAACCGTCTTATTCTCATGTTTTCTCTATTCTATTTATGTGCCCAAAGTCAGGGATGAAAGAACTGTGCTTTGAGTAGACACAGAGGCTGCAGGAAAGGAGGTTGCTTAACATTAGTGACCCTGTTACTGGACTGAATCTCATTAGCTTCTGTTGTGAATCCTGAATAGAACTGAATATATGTTCATGTGTTCACTATCTTATAGTAAAGATGTACGTCCTGGGGACTCACTTTTAGTTTATTTCAGAGAAAAGACTTTAAAACAAATTGCTGTCAAGATATTGAAATACTATTGGTGACACAAAATGTGTCCAATGCATCAATTCTGACACAAGAGTAAGATTTATTATGCCAGGGTGGGTTTTTTTGATTGAAATCACACTTTCATTTTAAAAGTGTTTAATGAATTATTTCCTACTAGTTCAAAGTACAGAGATCCTAAGTGTACCATCTGCTACAATATTTGTATATAAAAATGACAGTCACTAATTACACTGTGCCTTGGGTGGGGGATGACATCAGAACTGGATTAGATTTAGTAAATTTAGCAAAAGGTATACTTTTAAGATAAGAACAGCTTCCGTATAAAGAACTAGAAACTGGTATGAATAATAATAATATCGTTTTTCTGTCATAAAGGGTTGGATTTTTTAGTATTATCTAAAAGGAATATTTTCAGCAAGCTTGATAATACAAGTCTCCACAGAAGAATGAGTGTGGGATGTCTCCTGGGCTCTGTAGTGGTTTGTGGTGTAGTATTTAGGAATGAATATTCATAATGTTTTTATTACCTTCTGGCATATTTTGATACACTGTCCATATAAATCCCAAAACTGGGTTAATCATCTGAAAGGGGTTAATCATCTGAAAGTTAATTAAGATCTCTCTAGTCATGCATGTATTATATGTTTTCACTGGACTTAATTTACTGCTAGAAATAGGCCTATTAGGATTCTGTAAGGAAAACAGTTAGAAGCAACACTTTCATGTTGCAAAAGACGCATGAAATTATCCTGCACTGGGTAACTTCACAGCTTAAACTCAGGTAACTGTTTTGCATGGAGCGAAGGAGAAGCATATGGTGTATATCCAGCAGCAGATGTGTCAGTGACATGGAGATTTTACCAGTAAAAAGTAGACAACCAAGAAAATTAGGTACCTCAAAGGACAGTAGGGAGTAGAGAAAATCTGGTAGGAAATCCTCAAAGGCTTTGAGGATTTGAGCAATGCCCCAGATTTGAACTAATAGCCTTAAATCCACAATTTAAGGAAGACAAAAAAACCCTGCAGAAAGTTCCCTGACTTCTGTGGCAAACTACACTGCTAGAAGTCTTCAGCTTGGGAAAAGAAGATTACTGAGGAGTTGTGTCAGCAGTGTTAGTGTGGGAGAAGTAAAGTGGAAGTTCTGAGAAGGGAGGACTTGATCCAGATGCTGGACTTGGTGTTCCCTTCCTCTGTGTCAGCAATACAGCTCAGGAACCTGTTGTGCCAAAGCAAAGTTGCATGGTCAAAACTTAATCCCTCATTTTCCAACTTTAAAATTTTCTCTCTTTGCTATATTCATGTCCTTTTAAATAGGAAATCATGCACGCATAAGGAATGCATGGATTTCTGGTTTCTTTGTTAATTTATCCTTTGGAGAGCTACTCATATTCCAATTTAGTGATCATCATGGCTTAAACTTTGAACCAACATTTGCACCACAGACCTCTATCTCTACAGTTTATGGAGTAAATGATACTGGTAGTATGTCGCTACCTCTTTTGAACAGCTTTTAAAACAAGGGATGCTTATTACTGTGTAAAACAGTTGTTCCACTGATAGGGAACCTAGGATCAGCTCTAAATCCTGTAATTTGGAATTTTCTAGTAGTTGCAGATGCTTTCACCTTGAACTTCCTTCCTTTCTGTCCTGCCTGCTTCTTTCCATCCTGGGCATACAGGCCCTTTTCTTCTTGTCTTTGACCCCTCTGCCACCTTCACCCACTTGCTTTTACTCTCTTCCTGTACTTCTTCTTTCTTTTCTTATCACTCTGTGCTCAAATCTATTTTTTTCCAACTTATCAATAAAGTGAGTTGTAAGAAGACAGGAGAGAGTGTCCTTGCTTCTGGTACAATAAGAAAAGCCTATGCCTGGGGCCAGACAATTCACTAAAACCAAATTTCAAGTCTATGTCCCAGATAAAGTGCTGTTAGAGATTCTTAACAAGAGCTCTTGGGAAGACTGTAATTTTCTGTAATCTCAGTTTGAAAAAAAAAAAAAACCCTGAACAGCTATGGTTAAAATTTCCCACTAAAAAATTCAGCTGGAGGCAGGTGTCCTGTGCAGGAGCTCTCTAACTCAGCGGCTGACATCTGGCAAACACTGAAGATTGGAAACAGGCTCCCAAGATAAGAAGTATCAATCATTTGATATCAGTTCTAGCTGCCAACTTCACTTCTCTTGCCTATGGTAAAAAGTATTGTTTCAGCTTCTCAGGCGGGTGCAGTCAAGTGGAGAGAACTTCTGTAGGGTAAAGGATACTCACGTGAGAACTCCTTCAGTCATTGCTGCTTGTATTGAAACGTCTCAGGGCAGTGTTAATCAGGGAGCACTTAACTCCAAGCAGTGCTGGAAAGTCTGCAGCCCTTTATGAGCAAAAATTGTTTTGTGGGTTATTATTTTATTTTACAAAAAGCTAAGGCAAAAAGAGGCATTTCTAGGCACCTGACTTAGACAACTTTGAAATCTAATCTGAAAATCTAATCTAGGTCTTAACCTGAACTCTCAGAACTATTAATTCGAGCCAAACTGTGCTGTGTAATTACATTGGCTATTCCCTGTGGTGCAACATTGTCTGCAAAAGACACTGATCACGTGAGTATAGCACTTTCGAGCAATTATGACCTATATTGAAAATTATTGAAGCTTAACTAATTATCTAGCTAAAATTCAAAAGGAGAAAGCTCCTCCTCCAACTCTACATTCCCTTCCTTCCTAGTGAAATGATGGGTGCTTGAATCAATGGGAGTTTTGCTACTGACTTCTGCAAATCCAGAGAACAATCATGAGTATTTATTGCTGCATTCTGCTTTTCATTTGGCTGATAAATTATATTTTTCAGTAATTCTTGGATAAGCAGTGAAAACTTTGGTTTCGTTTCCTCTCCAAGTGCCGTGGGAAGTTTTTCTGTGTAAATATTACATATCACAGCATTTGTGGGGTTGATGTTCATGCTTTTTTTTAAATTTCAAATCAGGTGACAAAATTAAAAGTGGCCTTTTTGTTCTCCTGATTCTAGGTAGAGTGAAAGGTGGTATTTCCACTCAATGTCTTGCATATTAGAATCTAACATGTGCATGTTTTTCTTCTCTTCACTTGTGTGCATGAAATAAATGTGATTGAGAAATGATTAGGTGGAAAAAAAAATGGCATTGGAGATTTTTCTTGCAAAGAAAATTGGTATAATTTTCTTTGAATTCTCTAGGTTTATCATGAGCAGTGAGTACACAGCACACATTATACATTAAATATTCCTTCTCTTGTTTTAGCAAAAAATAAGGTTTTATATCATCTTTAAACACTCATCATCAGTGTTTGAGAGACTAACAGAAGGATTTTTTCCATAAATCCTTGAAAAGCAAACGATTATTTTCATTTGCCTGCTCACAACTCCTTTGTGCTCAACTGTCTGTACCAATACGAGGTTTTAGTCTTTTGAGCAGACTACCGACCACAAGCAATTTTCAGATTTTGTGTTCCACTGTATTATTTACAATTTCAATCTGTATTGAAGTGTTAGGGAAAATAGCTGTACTGTTGTAGTGTCAAAGTTTGAATACCAGTTAGCTGAAAGAAATAGCTTATCGGTTTATAACTGATATAGAAGCAGAATTCTAAGTAATCTCAATTATGAGTAACTTTAAAAAATTGCTTTCTGAATATTTTTAGTGGAAAAAAGAAGGAAATTCAGAGAAATAAAGTTTATTTTTACTTGACTAAAATATTAATTTCCTTTCCTCAAAGGTTTTAAACACCTAACACAGAGTAATGTGCTGCTATTAGAGCTATTATTATTCTCTTATGAAAGGAAACAAAACCACATTCCCTATGGATACACACAGGAACTAAGCATCTCCAAAGCAGCTGATACTCAACTGGTCCAAAATGTGTTTCATTTGCTCCGGTGCTGCCCCAGAAGGATTTTCAGTGCCATGAGCCCCACTGAGCAATGCTGTTTCATGCACACAGTTTCTCATGGTATTAATGTTCTTTTTTCTCCATTTAGTTTTTGTATAATCCACTGGTGTTGCCCTGACTGGAGGCCTTATATCTGTTACAACTACACCTGCGGTATTGCATACCGCAGAGATACTATCTGCTATCTGCAGCACTAGAGATTTCTAATCCAGTCCCTAGCACCTTGGCTAATTAGAAATAGAAAATTGGCATGCAATAATAGACTTTAGCTATAACAAAGTTTACAATTAGTTTAACAAAATTAATTTTGATTCAGAGATACCCATTCAGAGCTTTTAGTGTTTAAAAAACTGTTACGCCATGTCCTCTGCCGCAGTGGTTTCTGCTCAATGTCAGGCTTCCCACCAGTGCAGGGATGAGCAGTGGGTTGTTGAGCTCCTCTCCGGAGCCAGCAGCTTGCCGGCGCACAGGCAGGGGCGATGGGGTGATGGCTGTGGAGGCAGGGGCATGGCTGTCTGCTGACCTCGCTCCTGCGAAGCTGGGAACCCATGGCCTCCTCGCCCTGGCCTCAGGAGGAGACATGGCAGGTCTCTGCGCTGGGTGGCTCAGGGGAAAGGCAGCACGTTCCTCCTCCTCCAGGGAGGAGCTGGGGGTGTCATGGGCATCCTGGAAAACAGCTTGTCTTTTAAAAGGTGTATCTAGCTATGTGTTAGTTTGGGAAATATGCCTAGTGGTGCAAAGCACCTGGTGATTTACTGTGCCAGAAAAAGTCCCAGTGCCTATTTTATCAGTGGTGGACTGGCTGCTCAGCTTGTTACATAAATGTTCTCTTGCATGCAGAGAGCATCAAGGTTGATCAAGGTCATATAAGCAGTTTGATGTGAGTAAATGTGACCAGAGCTCATATGACATTTGTTGCTGGGTCTCTGCCCTTTCTCTGCCCACTCCCACACGTGGCAAAACAGATACTACTTTCAAAAGGAAAATCCATCACAGCAATGGGAACAGGCAGTGTCTCTGTTGTATTACCTAGACATGCCGCACCTGATGTTGATAAAGAAACCTATAGAACATAATGCAGATAGTCAGAATTTCCTGCCTCTAGGAATTTTGATTTTATGCCTTTGATTTTATGTGCCTTGTACCCCAAAGACAAATGTAATTTGGTAAAGGCTGGAGCAAAAGACAGGGCAATTCACAGGCCTAATCTTGTTAGCATTTTAAATCAACCTGCTTATTTTGTATGAAGAGTGCACTTTTAAATAGCATCCTTTAAACTTATTAGCATCTCCTTTCCTGTGACTAAAGTACTTTTCGTATCAGAAAAGCTTTCAAGAGTGTTAAGTTCAATTTCTTTAAAGGCTAATAAGGCAAATGCACGCTTGCTTGGGTCTGGTGCCTGGCAGGTCAGCTTCTGCACTACTGGGGGGATAGATTAGCATTGCTACAGTGACCCTAATTCTTCCAGCTCATTGGCTGCTGATTAGGTATGGTGTATATAAAACAATTATCTCCTTACTCCAATAAAGGATCTGAATCTGGGATCATTAGATAATGCTATGTACAGACTTAATGTAGCTCAAAATTGCTCTCCTCCCACTTCTTATTGACTGCACCCACTTTGGCATCCCGTCTTACTGTATCCCAACACTTGGTCTTGGAAGCAAATCGTACCCTGCAATAGAGCTTCCCACCATCTCTTCCCAGCCTTGGATGTATGGATCTTATATCCCACGATGTGATGATATACTTTATCCAGAGTGCCAGATGAAGATTGTAGGAATTAAAATAAGTAAGAATTAAGCAACAGAATTAATTGATGAAGACAATTCTTAAAAAACCAGAAATGTCCATTGAAAAGTAAAATGTAATTCACAAAAGCCACAGTTTTATCTCTTACTCTGGATCCTTAAGTGAGAGATGAAAAATGCCTCCAGAAATTAGCTTTGAAACTAAAATTCATCATTTTAGTGGATACTAAAAATCATGGACCCGGTAGAAAAACTGATTGGTAGCGTTTCCTCCACGCCATATCCTCTATTAAGAGCTCACTGTTCTGTAGGCAGTAATTACTGATTTCTGGTCCCACAGTGCCTAAAATATTATCACCTTTGTTTCTGCTAACATACTCTTCTGTTCCCTTGGTACCAACTGTCCTTTTCCTTGAAAAAGACTAATTCAATTAAATTAAAATCAGAGCAATGATTCATGCTCCTATTTTAGCTTGGAGATTTAGAACTGAAAGAGGGCTTATGTGCTTGAAGGCTTGTAATTTTTTTCCAGCTCTACCAATCAAATTTGCCTTTATAAATGTTGTCTTGGAGCATCGCAAGCTACAACAATATTGCATTACAGATACAGAGCATCACTGGTGATTTCAAAAAATTATGTATGCAATCTGAAATTACTGACAACCACTTCTGCTCTGAGTCTTGTTTCACTAACTTTATTTTTACTTAAAAACCAGAAAGTAGCTTGTACCCGGACCTGATGTGGCAGCTGGGAGGTTGCACAGGGAGGAGCTTGCAACATGTCTGACTTGTAGTGAATTAGCCTTAATTAGTCAAATTCATGAGTGGCTTAACAAAACCCAATCATTTCTTTCTCTCTTCTTCCTCCTGCCCTCCCTTGGCTTTGCTGGTTCCATTGTTTATTGGCATCTGTTACTGTCAACGTCTGCCTGTGACTGGTACAGATAGGTTGGGCTGCTGGATCAGAGGCAGTGAGACACAGATAGGGGGTGAAGAACAGCTCTGCTATTGTCCATTTACTAGAAATTACTTGTTGTGATGCAAAAGAATAAAACCTGTTCAGCAGCTTTATTGGTCAGTAATCTATATAATAGCTTTAGTCTGGAGAAGAGTCAGTAATTACAGTGAAATAATAATTTTTTATTAACATCATCTGTATTTACAATTTTAAACCTTGTGTGAAGTTTGCCAAGTCCTTCATGGTAAAGAAATATGATGTTCATGTCAAGGTTATTGAAACTGCAGAAACAAAGCGGCAGAGTAGCTAAAATCCTACACCGTATTAACTGAGCCTTTCCCTGAACTGCAGAGACTGCATTTAGATGTATCAGATGAGTTTCATCCTTTCCCCATTAAAATTCCAAGGTGTATTCCGTATTCTTAGGCTCTTTTCTTAATTTTTAGTTTATGGGAAAAAAAATGAGTCTTAATTTGTTTAGTGCTGAGTTAAAGCCTGGAGATAAAAATCTTGCTGTGGTTCATTAGGGGATTATTTTAATTAGTAAGTGCATGACAGTAAAACTGAGAGGTGCGATTTGTAACTTGGCCTTTATGGGTCTGATGGCTACATCTGTGCTAGTGAATGAAATGGGCCAAGACTCACTGGCTGGAGTGCAATTAGTGTGGCTCAGCTTGCATTCCTGCAGCTAAGCTCTCTAGCCCCCTTCCCAAAACTGGACACCTTCATCCACAGTGCTTATGCCCCATCCCCGGAAGTGTTCAAGACCAGGCTGGATGGGGCTTTGAGCAACCTGGTCTAGTGGGAGGTGTCCCTGCCCATGGAAGGGGGGGTGGAACTCGATGATCTTTAAGGTCCCTTTCAACCCAAACCATTCTGTGATTATCGGGCATTATTTGTGTGTTAACTCCACCTTGGCGTGGCATATAGAAATGGTACCTGGCTTAGGCAAAAATCATGCCACAGAGTGGTTAAATGAACAGCACGCTCACAGGGTGACTGTAGGGTGACCTCAAACCCATGCCTTGGCCTTACCTAGCCTACTGCTGTAGGTGTAGCCCACTGTGCTAGGTGTTACACAAACACAGAACATATCACTAACATATAAAAGAACCAACAGACAGGAAGAGGCAGAAAGAGGGAGCCACTGAAGCAGTACTGGACAATAAGATCAAGTTTTAGCAGACAGAAAGTCGGATTCATCTAAGAAACTGAGGCATCTGCAATGTGGACAATTGCATCTGTATGGATAACTCAGAGCTCCTGTTGTTGTGAATGAAGAGATAAAGACACTTCTTGCTCCTGTAAAGGGAACCCAAGTGACTACTGGGCTCCATGGCTTGCAGAATCTGTTTGATAGAACCCATTTTATTGGATTATATATTATGTCTGCAAACTCTTTTGGCAGAGAATTGTTTTCTCTACGTACAGTTCTAATCAGGTCAATCATTGGCAGATCTTCCTTGTGGAACAGTATATGAATGTAGGACAACAAGAGAAAGTATGATGGGATTTTTATCTTCACACTCCAAACACATTCAGTACAAGCAATGAAAACATAGACTCATAGAAAAAATCGGGTTGTAAAAGACCTTTGGAGGTGTCCAGTCCAGCCATCTGTTCAGAGCAAAGCCAATTTCCAAGTTGTATCAGATTTCTCAGGGCCTTGTCAGGTCAAGTTTTTAAAACTTTAGGGATGGAGATTGCTTGACATTTGAGCTTTAAAGGTCCTTTCCAACCCAAACTATTCTATGTTTCTATGATTTTATGATTTCTGTACAACCTGTGCCAGTGTATGACCAGTCTCATAGTCATACGTTTTTTTCCCTAATACATAATAGGGATTTGCCTTTCTGTTCTCTCAGCCTCTTGTCATATGCTACATCTCTGTTGCCTGACCATCTGAGTGCCCCTGCCTTGGACACGCTCCCATTTTTTAACATCTCTCTGTTACTGAGGAGTCTAAAACTGGACACAGTATTCCAGATGTGGCCTCAAGAATGATGAAAAGAAAGGGGTGATAATGTCCCTTAACTTGATGGTTCTGTGTATGCTAATGCAGTGCACTCTGTAATTACCATAGGAATAGGTAACACAGATTTTCAAAGCAAGTTTAATCAGCGAGTTAAAATGTATGTTTCCTGCATAGAATAGGTAGAAGAAGAAAATGATAAATGTAAATATTTTAGCTGATTTTCTGTGTGGGGAAAATGCAGTCATATTAAGGCATTCATATATTCTAATAATAAATGCCAGCATTTTAATTTATTATCAGATACAGCAAAGTGGATGTCATTGTAGTGAACAGCTACACGGTACTAAATGATATTCAATCAGGCATTGTTTAATACTTGATACCTTTTGAATCAGTTAAATAGCATACTGGAAGTTAAATAGAGAGCAGGTAATGTCATTGGCAAAAATGCATTTGAATGATGTTTTTCTCTTTCTTCTTCCTTTTCCTACTTCACATGGGCATCAAAAAAAAACAGGTCATCCCATGTAAATGGATAGTCTAAAATAGTTGAAAAAATTACTTGACAAGGTTCACACAATGAAGACATCATTATTAAAAATGGCCTAGGAATTTGGCATCTTCATTTGTTAAGAACCTGACAACATAAATTGCATCTTAGGCCCAAGAAAATTAGGGTGCAGTAGTTGGAACTTCAGGTGTGTAATATCTGTCTAGTCCATCATGAAAATATCAGAAACTGATCTCACCAATATAATTTTACTCATTATGTGCTGACTTCAGCATTCCAATATGGAACCTTTTTAGGCATTGATGTTTACAGACTTTATTTCACTGATTTTTTAAGACTCCTGTTCTTCAACAAAATGTTTTTAAAATGTGAAATAATCCTCCTGGGTATATAATAAATAATTTGATTTCTTGGGTTTTCTAAAGCAAACCTTGACAAAGAGAAAAATCAGTCACTAGCAGCAGATGGGATGGTATGTCTAATGTATCTCTGCTTTCTCTTTTTCCCTGTGATTAAGTTGTATGTAGACATCTTGAACATACAGTTTTCCATATAAAAAGCTGCTATTAAGACCATGAAGAGATTTTCAGGGATTAGCAAGTGCTGTCTGGGACTTTCTGCATTACTTAAATACACTGTCTCCCTTTTTCAGTGCATTTATTAGTTTCTTTTGTCTCTTTCCAGAGTTTCTCCATGAAAGCCATCAGTGGTCCTGACTTGGTAAGAACAGTAATTTTTTTTCCCATGTGATACTTATCCTATTGATTTTAACAGAAACACACTTTTACTGCACTTGCAGATACGCAGAATGTATCTCGAGAGCAGTGAATTTGCTCAGTCTTGGTATCTTCGTTCTTAAGAGCCTTTTCAAAATGCAAATTAGAGACCAAGCCTACAGAATCAGAAATTTTAGAGCCCATGCTAATTGCAGAAATCTGAGATGGTTGCTCTGAATGGGAGGTTGTCAGTCAGGCTTGCATTAATGTGAGCTCTGAGGATTTGTATCGCTAGCTTAGAGTAGCTCAAGAGGAAACACAAATCTTTTCTCTCACAGGGACTGCAGAGCTAACTCCCAACTCCATCCTCTCGCCCCTGAAGCTCTTTTAATTATTGTGATCTTGTTAGCATAATTCAACAACTTTAAAAATGCAGATTGGTTAGTCAGGATGTGAAATGGTTCTTCTTACACTGCAAAATTATAATGTTACACAGTGATCTTAATTACCAGAAATCTATGGGGCAATTCAAGTATTTTTAGGCTTTTTCAGATTACAATATTTCTGACTCAGTAAATTCCCATAAAAACTTATTAACAAACCAATCCAAGAACACCTCCAAATTCTGTAGTTGGTGTTTGCTTTTTAAGCTCTAGGGTTATAAATAAATGTATTTACATGGGGGTGGAAGGGTTTACTGAGCAAGCAATAACTCTTCAGTTAAACAAAGTTTGTCATTTGGGTAGATTAAATATGTTCAGAGGTTCACATTTCAGAAGGTAATTTTTAGAGTTCACTAGAAATTAAAAGATGATCAGAGAGACCACAAATGAGTTGAGAGATGTGGTGCTCTAGTCAGCGCTTGCAACAGGCACAGAAGCAGCTGGGCAGAGCTCATTGCTACCATCGTAGCATTCCTGTCCTACAACAGGACTATTTGAAAGGTTGTTTGCCCATCCTGCCGGTGGAGCTGGCCAGAGCGGTGATGCTCCAGGCTTGACTCTTGCTGAGGCAGTTCTGCACTCTCACAAGCCGTTTCACAAGACAAGCTCACAGCCTCCCTTACAAGATTTCAGGGCTGACCTGTGGTCTCAATTATATTGCTTTGTTATCATGACAAGGAGGTTTCAGGAACTGTCTATTGCCACGAAGACAAATAGGCCATTCTTACCCAGCTGATGGCAGGGTCTGGAGTCATAGTGCAGCTGTTTTGGCTTTGCAAAGAAATGGAAGTGTGAAAATTTCTGGGAGAATTACAATAGTGGGCAACAGCAGGGGAAATTCCAGGCCTGATTCAGACCAGACCACAGACTGCCAAAATGCTCTCAGCATCCTTGCCCTGGTCTTTTAGGAATTACATAACCAAGATCAAGACAAATCAGTCTGATTTAAATTATGCAGGGAAAGGGTCAAGCTGAGAAGCAGGTTTGGGGGTTCTGCTCTCTGGCTCTGTAGGATTATAATAAACCTTTCTACTAAATTTCCTTCTTAAACCTGCCTCCTGTAAAGAAGACAAAGAGCACAGTGGTTGGTAGCACAACAGACATCATGTGTTTGGAATGATGACAGAAGCAAGGTCAGGGAAACAACAGTACAAAAAGTCTACTGACGGAGGGAAGAAGGGGAGGTCTCTTGCATTCTGCAGATGTAAAAAATAGTTTCACTGTCTTGTACCAGAAGCAAATGTACCAGGAATGTCTTCACAGAGTTAGGTCCTGCAACAGGAATTCTTTCCTTCACCAGCTCAGTAACTTTCTTTGTGTAAGAGGGCAGAATAAGGTCCTCCAAAACTAATTTGGCTAAACCGTAACCCATATGAGTTATGTCTTTTTATTGTGCCTAAGCCTGCCTGAGACCTCTGAGTGTCAGCATGTGATTTTCCTTCATCATAGCAACGGTACATGGGATGATGTGCCCCGGAGTGAGAGCTGGGGAAGGTACTAATGTGTGTGGAATTACACAATATAGAAGAGATGTCTAGAGGAG
Organism: Numenius arquata; assembly: GCF_964106895.1. NCBI lineage: Eukaryota > Metazoa > Chordata > Aves > Charadriiformes > Scolopacidae > Numenius > Numenius arquata. Next base: position 119,967,305 of record NC_133576.1, read on the forward strand.
ACATCTGCCGTGCAGAGTAGGTGAGATCAAACGTAAACAGCAACAGAAGATCTTAAATGTTGTGAGCATGTTCACGTGTCTGCCTTGTGAGACTGTTGCTGCCAGCTGAGTTGCACAGTGGGAGCGAAAATAGCACATGTATGTACATATGGTGCAGCTTTATTTAGGACATCGTCACTAAGTGAAACTCTGTCTTCTTGCACCTAGTGAGAGTAGTTACGCAACCACTGCAGAGATGGCAAGAGGCACAAGACAGTAAATGCCTTCTGATGAGGATAAAAGGTGAATTGAGCTGGCAGACAGGAACTCGTCTGGCTCATAAGAACAGTGGAAGAGGAGATCTTTTCAGCATCAGCATGAAGAATGCGTGCAGTAAAGGGAAATTGGAAGTTGGAAGAAAGAAACAGCAGAACAGGGAGAAGGATAAGACCCAGGGCAAATTAGCTGGGGGTATAAATTAAGCCTGGAGAGAAAGCCCGGTTTCATTAGAAAAAACATAGCGCAGGAAAGGTGAAGCAGGATGGAAGAAATCTGTTTTGGACTGGGCTGAGAAATTAGTAGGAAATTAGAAATAAGATTTAACATGTCTTGCATGTGGCTCTGTGTATGTGAGTGTCTGGGCAGTGAACTCTTCCACAACAGCCAGGATCTTACACATAGCAATAAATACTATCACACCTACAGGTTTCCTACCTGTTGCTAATACAGAGGACACTGTGTGCATACTTTTCACTGAATGCAGCCGCAGCTCTTGCAGATGATTAACACAATTCTCCATTTCCAGACATTGATCCTCTGGTGAGGGCAGTAAAGTTGAAACTATAATGATTGGGCTTTTCATTCCCAGTCATTGTAATTTGGGGGGGTATGTTGTCATGGAGGTATTTTTTGTGTGCTGTGCTTTCTTGTATCTTCTGAGTGGGACTAGCAGTTACAGAATATCTGAGAATCCTCTCTGCAGGGAGAGAACTGTGGCAGTGGGGGGTTTGTTATAGATTTTTGTAATAAAACATTATGGTTGGTGTAGAACAGGGCAAGGCTAAAGAAATAAATTGTCCTTTCAGGGTTTGTGATGCTCTGAATTTCCTGTGGAAGCTTATTCTTCCGTTCTTGGACCAAGACCTGAGAGTTGTGTTTACTACAAGAATGTCCTTTTGGATAAAATTCCTTTTTGTTAGAGGACTAGAGATCTTGCTTGTTCCGTCTGATCACAGATCACAACTGGCATTCTTGGTACTCCAGGATTACTGCTACTTCACGGTTTCCAGCAACTCAGTGCCACTCCAGGGAAGGGCAATAACCTACTACCAGAATCATCTACTCTTGTATCCCTATCTGGAAATCTGTAGTCATTCAGGGACTGATGCAACCACTCAGGTTTTTTTATTCAGCCTGTAAGTAACCAAAACAATTCTCTTTTGCTGATCAGATTGCTCCCAGGGATGTCTGCACAACCATCAGACAGGTTTCTTCCCTGTATATGGAGTTAGTCCTGTATAAATATTTAAGCAGTTCCTCATTTACCTGATCACATATGTTTGTTGTACATTTTTAGCTGGCATTTTATTTTATCCATATACTAACCACACACCCAAACTCTAATCACTGTCAGCGCTGTGACTTCACATTCGGATGTTTTCTGGTCTGTTATCCTTATCGTACTTACACTTTAATGGATGAGAGAAGCCACACTAAAGGTATCTTGTGTAAACTTCTGATAGTTCTTTGATGGTCTACAGACATCTTGATCATTAGTCCATTACTTATCTGCTAATCAGTTAACAGTCTCAAGCCATTCAGTTGCACAGCTTTGATAATTCTGAATACAAGCTTCCTGTGCTTTGGGCCTACTTTGCATTACAACAAGCAGTTGTGTACCCCAGTCTTCATCCTTGAGCTGGTTCCAAGCCACAGAGAGATTTAAAGATGAGGACAGACATCTAATCAGTGTTGGGGAAGTGTGACAGTGAGAGTGAAGGACAGATTCGCTCTGTTCACGTCAGAAACTTGGTCAAGGAGATAAGAATGTACCAACTGGATTTCCAAAGTGCACGCACCCATTAATCCTGTAATCTAGGTGAGCTCTGACACAGCCATCACTTGTTGGGCTGTAAGAGAATTTTATAGCTGACTGGGACTGTAGCAAGTGTAACCTATAGTGCTGTTGTGTGAAAACCTGCATTAGCTGTGATTAACTGTGGCTGCAGGAGTTCTCCAAGATGACACATGGAAATGGCCAGTTGTGGATTCAAGTGTGAATTGCAACCAAAGAAGAAAGAAATATTTTGCACATTTTTAAAAAATACTTTTCTCTGCCTGCATCACCCACATCACCTCTTCTTCCTCACCTTCAGCTTCAATATGAAGATCTTGCTGTTCATGATCTGAACCAGGCAGTGGGTCATGTGGAAGGCAGGGGTATAGTCATATGCCAGGGGTCAATACAACTGAAGAGGCAGTGTGCTAGACTATGTTTTTCTTTTTCAATTTAGAGGTTAAGAAGTGGTGTATTTGGAGTGGCTTACTTTACTTTAGCTTATTCTGTGCATGCAGGAGGAAGACAAAATTTCCTTTTCAAATGACGCATTGACTCTTTGAATCATAGAGAATGCTATTTGTTTAAATTTCTCTTCCAGAAGCCAGCAAAAGCACAGATCAACAGTCCTAAGTCTAGTAGAAAAGTAGTCAAACTTTAAGTTATTTAGAACTTGTTGATGAATCATTTCTGGAAATGTGGGTGGGTTGTTTTGGAGGTTTGTTTGGTTCGGTTTGTGTTGGTATTTTTCACGGGTATAATTTTTTCAGTAAAGCTTAATACTTCTTTTTCTGGTGCCTTGTCATGGTTTGGGCCATATTGGCCAGTAAGAATAACAGATGCTCCCCTCCACCTCTCTCTCCAAAGAGAGCTATAGCTGTAGACTTTGGGTACTTATGACTGATTTTAAGCACTCTGCAGTTTCTTAGAATGTAATTAATCAGCTGTAGTAACTTCAGAAAGAGTTATTGTCGTGTACCATGTACCTATATCTTCTTGCTAGCCTGTCAAGTAGCCCAGTCCAAATCACACACAAAAAAAATAATCATCAGCTTTTATAATACATTTTAAACGTTATCAGGGTTTGACAAACTATATAAAAATGATTTGGTTTATTTCCTTATTAAAAGAATCCACTTAACGGTTTTGGCTGAAAAATATGTTCCCAGAGACCCTTTTCTATGAGTGACTGTGGAAAAGGGGATGTTAGAGCAAGCAGGATAAAAGTATTTTCCAAAGAAGTGATAGAAATTGCTCAAATGAAAGTTAAAATTTCTGGTGCTGATAAATGTGCTTTGGCAGACTAATTCTCCATAGGGTCACCGTCATCTTTCTAAAATATACATTGTCATTTACTTAATGTTCAGCTGCTAGTGGCATTACTAACCTTCTAAGAACATCACACCAGATGTCTGGTTTCAGACAAGAGATGTTTTGACACACAGGTTCCCTCTTGCACATACTGTGGAGGGAAGAAATAAAGCCTTACAGGCAATGAACTGAGCTGAGCTGTGGAAGGTGTCTCTGTTCACCTCCTGTAGCTGCTACAGGCTTCCTCTATGGCCACAGGCAAGCTGTTCTGTCAAAAAGCATGTCTACACCTCACAATCCCTTTTTCCCCCATGGGTCTCTCTGCCTTCAGTGACATGATGGCATAGCTCGTGGATCTTCTTTTGCATGTGCACCACCTGGAGACTTTCTGCTCAGTCTGTAGAAACTCATGGCCTTGGGGTAATCCTTATAGCACCACAGCAGCAAAGTGTTGTACAAGAAAAAATCCTGACCTTCAAAGAGGTTTCAGAAAGGAGTGGGAGGAAAGCACAGAGTTGCAAAGTGGCTTATTTTAGCTCATCTACCAGGTCAACAATAGGGACAGGAAGAAAACTAGTCTGTGTTGCCTGCTGTTACTGGTCTCACTTTAATGCATGCTTTGTTCCCTCCAACTTGAATTGTCTTATGCACATTTGGATTTTATCTAGATGTAAGGTTTTATATGCTCTCCTAAACAGAATTTTGCTTTTTGCGGCTACTCACTGGTGTGCATTGGTGGACACACAAATAAATACAGTATAGAAGAAAAGAGCTGGGGTGGTTTTGTAATAGGGAATCAAACTTCACAAATATAGCAGGGTACTGCAGTCAATGAGTGAAAAAGAACTGTTTGGTTAGTTCACCATACTTGATTTCCAAAAATCTTTTGGTATGTTTTGCCTTACCAGAGGCTCTTTAAGGAACAAAGCAGTTAAATAACTGATTAAAACGCTGGAATCAGAGTCAGAAATAAATGGTCAATTTTCGTGATAGAGAGGTAACTGATTTTATTACCTGCCGGCTCAGGCAATGATTATGTCAGTCACACCAACTATAAGACTCTCAAAGACAAATCAAAAGGAGTAGGGCATCCCACTGAGCACAATGAACCCATTGATCAGGCTTGGCCACTGCTCTTGGGATAGTTTGGGATAGTTAGGAGAGAGGAAACGATTTCTCACCTTACCAAAGAAGTAGCCTACTGAACAACCCTTTAGAGCTGGACCTCTGGGTCATTAGATGCATAGTGGGCTAGAGAAACATCTCTATGAGGAAACAGAGTTCAACTCATTTTTCTCTTTAGGGTGGAAAAGAAAAAACAGAGTGAGGGTGTAACAGAAATCTATGGAGTTATGAATGTCATGTGGAGGTGGAACAGACAACCATGATTCGGTCTCCAAGGAAATTACCAGGTATTGAGACAGAAAAAAACCTCAGTACTTTATGATACAGTTTCATAATTCAATTATAGAACTAGTCATCACACAGACGCTATAGCAACCACAAATGTAAATGGCTTTAGAGAGTAAGTAGACAAAGTCAGAGGACAAAGGTCCATCAATTACTAAATACAAAGACACTTAGATAATTTTGGCTTTGGAAGTCCCTAATCAAAGATTGCTGAAAGCTGGAGTGATTTATGAAAAAACTATAGTAAACTTGACTTTTTCCAAAGTACCCAGTAGTGGCTACTCTAGGAGCCTAGAGGCTGGTGAGGCAGACCTTTGGTTTGTATCTGCTTCTGCATTTTTATGGTGACTGCAGATTCAGGCCCCTGGTCTTCTGGCTGGTTTTGGTTTTATGTTTGTATTCATTGAAGCTGCTTGAGACAGAGATTTATCTTGCTCTATGGATGTACAGTCTCTAATGGAATGGGATGGATCCCTGATTACTCCCCAGGGTTTACTCATACACATTGTAATTACTCATACACATTGTAACGAATAGCTAGGTAAGAGCCAATTGAAAACGTGCACGGTAAACACAGAATCTAGTTTGACACACTCATCCCATAGCTAGAGTCTTGCTACTATTCGCATGGGAACCTGACAAGCTTTTTCCTTTTTCTAACTCTTCCACCTTTGAGGCTCTCACTTAGAGCCACCGAGTTCTTCATTGCCCACAAAAGTAAGTACTGACTGGCATAAGGCACCCTGGCTGCAAGCTTCTTCCTTCAAAACCTCTCCCAGAGCATGTTTCTTCCAGCGTCCTGGGATACAAGCCTCACGTATGCCATTCAGGAAGGGAGAACATCCTTCTTGGCACAGAACCATTCCCTGGCTCTCCCACGGGTATATTATCTGCTTATTTCTTGCTGTCTCCCCCAGTTCAGGAACATCCCTGCTGCTTTCTTGTATAATGTTGTGAATAATGGCTAATGCTGAATCGACATCCAGAAAGAGTTTGAATCGCTTGTAGCAGTGCCTCAGCAGTCAACCCCAAACTGCTTTTCCCCCTGAGTAGGCTCCAGACCAAATGAATGTCATGAATGTCTCACCAGATAAGTCTTGAAAGGACCATCAGATAGTAATAGAATGTTACTCAGACTGGCTGGGACAGAATGTATTCCTTATAAATGCCATGTGGTTGTTACTCTTTAAGAGATGAGCCTAAAGGAGGGTAGTATCTGTCTTAACACTGGGCAATCTAAGAATAAAAAGAGAAAACAAAAGCTCTTGGGCATCTCAAGGTCTGTTGATCAGAGATTTTGTAATGTGTTCTTCCTCCTTGAAGGAGGTGTTCTTGAGCCTGACCAAAAGCATATTCATATTGCTAGAGGATGTACCTCTGTCTTCAGCAAAGTTTGGATTAAATCCCTCTCTTATAAGTTGATAATTTCTTCAAAAACAGAACCACTGCCTCTGAGATGTGCCTTGCCAAATACTTCATTAAGGACTTATCTCAAATTTACTGGGCCAGTAGCCCAGAATTTTGGACTTAGGCCACTTTTCATCCCATCACCTTTCTTCACGTTTCTTTGATTACCATAAGGAAGAAAATTCACAGCAATGTTGTGGTAGAATGGGAGGAAAGGAGGATTTCCTGGAAACCTTGTCTTTTTGTGACAGTAATGTAGAATATAGTTCATGTGGCATATTCCTTGAATCATTACTTTAATATTTGTTTTACTCATGGCATACCTTCTAGCTGTTGCTGATACATATAATTACTGAATTAATTGTGTGTTAATGCTGCATTACTGTGAGGTGACCGTAATCAAGCATTTTCTTTCAGACCACCAGAAGGAGCTATTGAATTCAAAAAACCTTTCCTTCAAAGCAGGAAATCCTTGTACAGCAGGGAAAGCAGTAGGATAATGGAGCAGGCACACTGCCTTCCTTGCAAGTCTTCTGAGCTGTAGAGCAAATTCTCCTTTAGAGTTTGCATCTTTTTTCTGATTCACTGTCTTGCAGTAATCAAAATTGACTTTACAGGGTTTAAGATACTTTGGGGTGAGATTTCAGGCATCACTCCTTAAACATATACTAACAAATACTAACCAAATACAAAAAGATGGGAAATTCACTGAGGCAGGTTTAACCATGTATTTTCAAAGCTCAGGGGGTGTGGGAGCTGCCATTTTCCATTAGGTCAGCTGGGAGATGTTAGGCTAACAGACCTGCAAAACACTTGAGAGCGCTAATGGCAATGTCCATAAAGATAAATGAAACCTGAATTCTGCTTACACAAGCTGACTGGCGATCAAAATGCACCAGTCACCTCTTACATGTTTCCTGAAGTGATATGAAGATGTGCGATTAGTTGTTGTTAGCCCAATACAGCTGCCTCATGATCAGATTCATAAAATGAGCTACTGAGATTTATAAACAGCATTCTCTCTCTGAGATTTGCCCTTTATATTTGACCAAAAAAATCTTACACCAGTGGAAGGCAGATTATGGTGCTTCTGTCTGTCTTCTTTTTATATTTTCTTTCATCTGACAGCAGCCTGAAAGTTTGTGATGGTGGTTTGCGGGTGGCATGTTCTGGGTGAGTGTGTGCGTGTACCTTTAAATCAGTGTTTGGGACAAGACCTTAGTTAAACCTGTCTGCTGCTATTCACAGCTTGCTGTGCTATTGTAACATTGAGTCTGGTGTAGAGTCACACTGCTTGTCTGCAAGACACTATCAAAATGGAATGCTGCATATATTTCACAGAATAAAAACTACCTCTATCTATGGGAAGAGCAGGTCCTAGCACAAAGTATCAGTGTCTTGGTTAACTTTTATTGTATGCTAAGACTGATAGGAACTATGACTCTCTGAATGGGTCTCAAAAACTATCTTCAGTTGTTGCTGTGTTAGGACATGCTTCTGGATCTGCTCATTTCTTCAGGAAAGAAGAAAAGCGTGGGGTGTCATGGAGGAACAGGATGCATGCTGACGCATAGGGGCTGTAGGCAAAGGAAAGGAAAGTAATGATCAATAGTGTTTATTTCTCAGTATGCCATAAACCAGTGTTTGTCACTAAGCTCTCAGTTGTGATGTCCTGCACAATTTACTAAGTCAGCATATTAAAGGCATATTGGTTTTAAACAGAAGTATTATGCATGTCTTTGAATTAACAGGAGGAGAAAGAGTGTCTGAGGAACTACTTTTAGGTAGTAGTTCAAGCTGACTGATCTCAGCACAGACTTTTCTTTATACGTTGATTTATAAGGCATTTGTGGTCAGGAGACCCTGCTAGTTCTCAGGCATAAGTTGGGGGTTGTACGTAGAATGAATCAAATGTTGCTCTGAGGACCTTATAGTCCAAATGGTAACAAGACATGAAAAATAGGTATAAATTACAAAGTAAGAGGAGACAAAAGAGCAGGGACAAGCTCAAGGATAACGTGGAGAGGAGGTACATAGTGTTGGCAGAACATCTCATTTGGAGGCTGGGCTCTTTTGTTATTTTTCTTATCAAGACAATATCCAGTAGCCCTTGTCAGAGGTGAAGATCTTGTGCTAGATGCTTTGCTGTGCAAAGATGGAAATTGAAGATGATTCCTGTCTCAGATTTAATCTGTATGATTGAGATCCAAGATAAACCAGTCGGAAAATGATTACAAAGAAGAGGTGCTATAGGCAACAAGTTACACATCAAAGACAATTTCTAAATGTAGTGGTTCCAGAATAAAATCCATTTGTGATTTTATTATCACTCAAATCCTATTTATTCATGTTGCAAGACCACTCCCATAATTTATTTGTGCATAATATTATATAAATGTAAATACTTTTTGGTTTTTTTTTTGTAGCAATATCTTGCAGAGATTTCTTTTTCCAAAAACAGTTTAATGTTCCCAGTGCTGTTTTTCTTGGGAAGTGGGAATGAGTAACAAGCTATGCATCTGTAATGACCTTGAACACTGTTTATTGTAATTTTCTGGAGTTATGAGACTGTTGCTTTAATTAAAAAACCCACCAATCTCTGTGCTCAGCAGCACAGGGGGCACTAAGACCATATCAGCCTAAAACTCAGGCTACAAACTTTCATCCCCAGAGCTCTCTCTATCAATGTGGCACAAACTGCCAGAGGATCTGTCTCAACCTGAGCCTTATTTCCTGCAACAACTACATCTCATAGGAACAACAGCATTGCTGGCACTTGGAAGACAGCTTACAGGGAAACTGTCTTGGAAATATATCTTTTCTCACGAAGAAAACTTTCTACTTCAGATTCTCAGTACACCTGCACTTCAAAGAAAAAAAAAACAAAACCAAAACCCAAAGCATAGCCTTTATAAATCTAAAGTAAGCAGATACTTCATATTTTTTGCCTCCACTTATCGACTGGCAAGTAAATAAGCAAGTAAATGAAAGCAGACTGTAGGAAGTCAGTTGCTGAGAGGAAGAAACACCTTTCACTGCACAAGTCTCTTCAGAAAGACACAAATATGTTACTTTCAATATATTATTTACAGGAAGCTGAATCTTATTTTCTCTTTATGAAAATAACAAAGTCCACTTATGACCTAATCCCAGCAAACAGATGATTTCTCTCTGTCCGGTCAGTCCTAGCTTAAGTGACTGCACGTATCATTCTGTCCTTTAAAGGTGTGCATCAGATCTATATGGCTGTGTTCAGAGAGGGCTTCCTACAAAATTCTCCTTTGTCTTCTTATTCAGGTTGGAGGTAATTGGACACTGTCTGGTTGGTTTGTTGACCTTCTTGGGAGGGATCCTGGTACTGGGAGTTGAGCTATTAGGTTGCTTTGTTAGGATTTTGAATAATGGGTTTGTGATGGGGCTTTTGTGCCCTTTAAACACTGTGGGCTTCAGTTCTGCCAGTGCAAGCACTAAGGTAAAGGAATCCATCCATGTGCTGTCATCAAAAGGTTTGGGGCATTCCTTGGCTTTTGCATGGTGTATGGCTTCTTCCGGGCCACAAGAATTATATTACTATAATAAATGAATTCTCGCAGAGTCAGATTGTCGATGTACTACTCCCCTTGGTGAGTTTTTGCATGTCTAATCTGTCCAATGTCAGTACAACTTCTGTATGAGTAGGTATTCATTGGCAAGAATAAAGGTTTTTCAGCGTGGCGTCTTTCCAACATTGTGAATGTGTTACTCATGGTACAGTTACTGACTAGTAGAATGAACCACACTCAGGACATTTTGACAGCCCCCTCATTAGATAGCAAACATCTGCCTAGAGTCACAGACCAGACCCACAGAGCAAGCAGGAGAAAGTCAATGCATCTCAGTCTTAACGCTCAAAAGAAGTTTTCAAGGGGCTTATTGATCTCGAGTCACATCAGCTTTCTGAAATGTCAATACGTAGGCTCCCTCTCTTTAGCCAGTGGTGAGAAAGAGGCAGTTTCAGAGGGCAGTTGATCCCACCTATCTTTCTGCATTGGCAGGGGAGGAAATTAGGTAACTAACGAACTAGAGACCTATTTTTTGAAAAATAAATATAGATGAGAGACGCCCAAACTAAGTCTGTTGTTTGCATGCTGGTACTATTACATGATGGCATCAATCAGAGCTGACTGCACCTGCTGTGTTCATGAGGGAAGTGTCTCCCATCTGCAGCACCTCCTGCATCACGTAGCACAGTCCACGCCTCCAGTCAACCACTGTTAATGGTGGCTATTATATTACTTGATTTCTCTTCTTTCTTTCTTCTTTTGATTTATCCTTCCTGTGAGGATGAATCTGCCTTAGCCAGTAACAGAGATGGAAAAAGTACTCTGAAGCGGACTGAGGATTAAGTGGTACCTTTCCTGTCCTGTCCTGTCTTGTCCTGTCCTGTCCCTCTGACCCTTTTGCCCTAGTCTCCAGATTTGGCCCTCTGTGAATCTTGTTATCTACTACTGTGCAGAGCAGATCGTGTGACTGATCCCTTGGCACAGCCAGTGTATTGCCTTGGCGGGCAGTGTGGGATGAAAAAAGCACAATACACGCCTTTTCTGTCTGAGACTTGTTTATCTGCATGACATCCAAGCTGCTCTGGGAGAGCTCTCCTCTTGGTGATCACTGGCAACCAAAAACGAATCAAATCAAGGCAAAGTTAGTGAAATTCTCCTATACAAAGAGCTGCTCTAAAACAAAGCTGCATTTTTGTGGTGCATTGTCCTGGCTCTGTGTGAGTCCTGTAAAGAGACAAAGGCGAGCAGGAAGGAAATCTCAGCTGCTTAGTAAATGCCCTAATTTGATTTATTTGCTGCTCCCTTCCCCCACCCAAACTGTTCTGCTAACCTGTTAGTCCCAACTCAGACAAGTAAAACCAGCTAATCTGATTAGTTCTGACACACAGGAGCAAGGCTGCTGGGAAAAGCTGGACCCTTACAGCTGTTTCAGGCTTCAGCTTCGATCATAACGTTATGGGTTTGCCGAATGTATAGCGCAGCATGACAGGAGCCCAGCAGCATGTACACAAGTGAGCAGCGTGACCGTCACTGAAGATTTCTACCCTGGGTCTGAGGCCACTGGAATACAAACCATGTTTCGTGTCACCTTCAATGTAGTGACAGAGAAAGTTACCTTCACCTTGGCAGCCTGCCCCTCCGTCACGTGGAAGGTAAGCTCAGACATGCATCATGTAAAAAGGCTGATGGCACAGGAAAATGAGTGTCATCTAAACTGTTTTCTCATCCATAGGCCGTGTTTACAAAATTTTAAGGGGAGTAGTAACATTTTAAGGGAACTCCACTGCAAAGTAGCGTATGCACAACCGGTTGGAGTTAGACAGACTAAATGGATCTGGTTCTAGAGAACAGCTTATTTGTTGCCTCTTAAAGCTTTTCTCATTTGACTTTTAAAATAGCCAAATTCATAGTCACTTTCCTCATTCTGGTCTGGAAATGCCAGTGTATTTATATTAACAGCAAATCCAGAGGTATCTAAACACAAGCTACTCATTTCTGTAAGGAAGGGACGCTGTTTGGGGAAAGCTTTCAAGCTTCCTAGACAATTTAGGGATTGCAAGGATTTGTGAACTGTACCAAGGTACGATAAATGAGAAAAATTTGCATCCCTATGATAAGGGACTTGAAGAAAAAAAACCCTAGATGCGTAATTTACCTGGCATGGGGTTGTGATAAAATTTGGCAGAAGCCAGAGATGCTTTGCATGCCAACTCCTTCTCCCATTCAACATTTCAGTTCAGATCTTCAGTTCCTTGAGACAGATGTTCCCATCTCATCTTGAAGAGATCAGTGTTGTCAGGATGAGATGGGACCAGGTTCATTGGGAAGACAGCCACTATCTTCTGAAGTGTTGTTTTAAAAACTTCATATTACAATCTGTTACTTACAGTGCATTTACTGTAGGAACCTCACCTCTGTCTGTTATTACACCTTTCAGATGTGAAACAATTATGAATAACTAGATACAGTGGAGGAGCAGTGTAACTGCTTTTGCTTCTGTGCATGATTCATTATGCTGCATAAGGAGTTGTCATATATCTTTGCTATATCATTTTCTCAGTCTTGGACCTGTCTTTTCTCTTGATTTGTGAGGTAGACACTGCCCAGAAGCTGTTATTAGAAGGTCTTTAAAGGGCCTGGTACAGTGTGGCCCCAGCCCAGATCTACGCTATTTGTAGCATCATATACTAAATAAAAAAAAAAAATCTTCTGGGGCAAAGTGTGTTTTGAGTAAAATTCATATGAAATTAGTTTTACTGGACACTGTCTCTCTGTGGGAGAGTTTATTACTGTGGGAGAGCGCTATTACTTCAGTTTCCCTACTTATTAGGAGAACTTACTGTCCCAAAGATGCATATTCACTAAATGGCAATGAAAAGATCATTTCAACACAACATAAAAGGGCCTTTCCTATACATGCTAATGGTGTGTTAAAGATTTTTCTGGCTTCATATCAGAGTGATTCTCCACCTTTAGGCTGCAAGTCACTCAGAAGAGGGGATTGAAATAGAAAAGGATACTGGATCTTACCATGCTACAGTGCTCCTAGCTGATCCTGGCTGAGGAGCTCTTGGTACAGGAAACACGGATGTGAATAGAACCCAGAGGATGCTGCATTTCAGTGCTCATTTATCACTTTGCTGAGGGCTGTTAAACGTAAGTGCAGTGTAGTAAATCCCTCTGGAACAAACCGACAAGTACTGAAAAGTGCATCCTGGCACATTTTTGCAGTTCTCCAGTTCTTCCATTATTTGCATAATTTAAATGAGTTGATATCTCCAATGTGCAAACTTGAGCAAATGCTTAAAAGTAAAAGCTAAAAGAAACTATGGTACAGTAGAACTTCCTGAAATGTAGTACCTTTATTGATGAACTAAGTAAAAAATATGTGAGAAAGTTGGCACAATTATATGGAAAAACAAAATGGGATGCCAAGCCAGGGATCGGTTTGGAGTAGAGCTTACATACGTAATGCTAAGTTAATTTAAGCAAAGCTTTGTGGAAGGAGGTAATATTTCTTATTGACCAGCTCTTACAATTGGAAAAATCCGACAAGGTTTCAGGCACACCAGTGTTGCATTTTGGCAGTAGGGGACTAATGAAAGATACTGTTTCCCTACAACCTTACCTTGCTTGTATCAGCTAGAACAGCACTGGTACTGCAAGTTAATTTGAATCCTTTGAATCCAAAAGCAGTCACATCACTGCTGGAGGACGAAGGACAGAGACACCTACTTTCAGACTGCTAAGTCTTTTTCTTCCAAGAGTAGGTGGCCCAGCCTGCAGACAATGCTGAGAAGTTCTGCTTTTCCACATGCCCATGGCATGACCAGCCAAGCCTTGTGCAGTGTAGCGGGGCTGAGAGGAGGTGGCAGCTCTGTAGCAGACGTCTTGGGGCCAGGAGGAACCGTGCAAGTTCTGCCCCAAATTGTCATCTTTTTGTCCTATGCTAACAGTTTTCATTTCTGTTAGAAATTCATTTCTTGTTAGAAGTGTTGGTGAAAAATATTCCATCCAAAGGCTACTCTAATTATATATAAAATATTCATTTGTGTGATATTTTAATAAGAAAGACAGGACTCCTGCGCCAGACATTTCACAGTCTGTAGGGCATAAACCCCATTGCTTTTGTCAAAACACTGTTTTGTAATAACTAGTTTAATTAGAAGTGGGGGAGGGTATGGATACAGGACAACTAGAGGGAAGTGACAGCTGAAAAGGCTGTTTGAAAAATGCGAATGGCTCAGAGTTGAACGTGCCTGCTCATGTGGGCACCAATGCTTGAAAACCAAAGCAAGAAGCATCTTTATTATAAATCCTAGCCATCTTTATCATAAAGCCCGGAGGAGGGGACTGGGCTGCTCTTTCTCGCCTCTCGGTGTCAGTCTGCCTCCGCTCCTTTGCCTGCTCCTTAGGGAACAGGCTGCTGGTACTTCTCGATCTGTTGACAGGCATGGAGCTGGTTGGCAGAGCAGAGGGCTGAGTGCTCTGACATATGTGTGGGTTACACAAATCAGACTGCGGCCGGTATTAGCTTGGCCGGAGTCCCTCTTCAAAGGCCTCTTCAGGTTTCACTCATGTGAATTGCTGTTGCATTTCAATCAGTTGCTGCTAACGTTCGGGGAGTCTGGAGTTGCGTCCCTTTGTGTCCTATACCTGGCTTTAAGAACAGATAACAAGATCAGGCAGCTATTGATATACCAACAAACTTCTACCACTCATTTCCTAATGTATGAATAGATGACACGCTGCTTAAATGAATGCAATTCTAATTCACAGGGTACAAGCAGATTTAGTTACAGAATGCACTTGCTCATCAAGGATTAGCTACACTTGAATCCTATTGACTTTCTTTTACCGTTAGTGGTTCGGTTTTGTTGAATCCTGCCTGAACTGCAAGGGGGAGAAGCAGCAAAACCTGCTGGTTTGTGGCTTTCTATTCAAGGCCGGGAAATTCACCTGATGAAGATCAGCCTAACGCGGGGCTTTCTTGCCAATTGATGCTGTGGTTTATCTCCCTGACACGGACAGATAAATGAGCTGGGGGCGGCTTTGCAGGCAGTTGGAGCCCGACCCACGCGCGCTGTTGCCAACTTTCAAAAGCTGCACAATGGGTCTCCCTCCCTGGCAGTTACAGCCGTTGGGGCAGGAGGGACCTGTCCTCTGAAAGGCTGTTGAGAAATAATGGTGTAAACTCCTCCCCGAGGATGTGGGAACAATGCTCAAATCCTATGAAGGCAGCAATATCTGTGATAAGGAAACCAGAAAAATCGGGAGCTTAGCGTCCTTTTTCTTTCTGCAGCGAGCTGAATGCAGCGCTCCGGCTTGTGAAGGGCCGGTGGGGAGGCAGGAGGGGAGGCGTGGGAAGCGGGTGGCAGCTCGCAGCTTTTCTGGCTCCGAATAACCTTCCCTGCTGCTGTTTTAGAAACCTCAGTTAGACTTACATAGAGCTACCGTCTGCCCTGCTCAGCAAGAGTAAGTGCGTGTTACTGAACTGTGTGGTATTACTTTTGTTGTGGTAGTGCCTAAATGCACCCCCAGTGTCAAAAACCACAGTGATAAATACACTACAAACAGAAACAGGCCCTTGCCAGAAAAGTTCACAATCAAAATCTATGGCTTTAGTGCACCCTAGCAAAGGACCAGACCGTGAGCAAAAAGATGGTGTGTTGATGACAAATGTCATCCTCATATGATGGCACCTGGGAGAGACGTGAGTGCGGAAGGAAGGCAGTGTGACTGTGGCACATGCTGCAATGGATTACTTAAGGACTGAATCCAGCCCGAGGAGCTGCTTTGTTCCCCAGATCCTGTTAAATCTGGGGAGGTGATGGAGCTGAGGATGCTCAGCACCTGCAGGGAAGAATTTCAGCTTATTCTTTTCTGACACATTGTTTTCAGCTTACAGAACAGTGCATTTCTCCTTGAACAGTAACCACTTCATTTCTGTCTGTTAAATATAGAGATGCTAAATGCTTCCAAGTATACGTTCCTTGAAAAAACATCCAGAAACAGCTATTGCTCTCAGTCTTCATTTGATATGCTTTTTTTCACCTTGCTTTTAAAGAGCTCCCCAATATATACAACACATTTTTGTACATCAGCTTCTATGAACTTTGTTCAAGGCTCATAAGCATGTGTGAGACTGTCTTTTTTCTCCCTGCTTGTGAATGCAGATGCACTCCATCTTGTATATTTGTTAGTTGATTTTGTCACTTTTTGATGCACCGAAAAAAGGGGTTGACAAAGTCCCTTCAATCTTCACAATATTCACAGCCCAGTGACAGGTCACAAGTATTTGTGACCCCAAATACTTGTCTCTGCAGCTCTGAACTCCACTGCACACTGCCACAACCATGTTTGGGATTATGATGCCTAATTTGGGAGCTACTGCAAGTACTAGAAAGTACTTTTTGAGGTGATGACATTGTTTTTAACAACAATCTTAGAGGTTTTTTTACCTTGAGCCATGATGATGGACCAAGGTTTTATTCCTGTCATACAATTCTGGAAGTTCTGTAGCTTCCCACAGGTGTCCTCAAAGGTTTTACTGTCAGAGATGGGCTCATCTGTAGAGGACTGAAATCCCTTTCTCCATCACTCCCTTATTATTTGCTTACAATATAAGATGCCCACCTTTGTCTACTTCTTGCCACACAACAGTATTTTCATAGCCTTGCACCAAACTCCTAAATGAATGTGATTCAGAAGGATCAGCAGATTCTTGCTGGGAGATGGGTAATATATGCAGAAAACCAGGCCTGTGATGCTCGTTTGATCCCCGACTCTAGCTCACCAGCAGATGGTAGCAAACATCTCCTTCCCTGTGAGCTTCATCTGGGGTTGTCTGAATACGAAAGGAGTCATTTGTGAGAAGAAACCAGCTGTAAACACAGTAGTTGTGCAACTCGGAACAAGGGAGAAGAACCACAGAAACCACGGAAATATTGCTGCAATCGGGACAGAAGAATTAAGTAGAGGCTGGAACAAAATCACTGCAGTGACTTGCACTGAATGGCATGAGAGGCATTTTGGTCTCACTGTTATTGTTCTTGTGGTGACAAAAAGGGACCATTATTTGCAATGTAGCAAATGAACAACATTCAGAGCAGCACGATAAAATCGGAACTGCTCTGCGTCAGCTCTGCCCGTGTATGTTGAGCCTTTGTCTTTGCACCGAAGAAGTGGAAAGTTCAGGATGGGTATTTTTACTAGTAATTTATTAGTTTACTATTTCTCATCATTTATTTGTTTTTCTTCTGAGGTGTACCCACTCTAGTTCTTTTAATATTTGGTATGGGCTGTTGATTAACACTTTCTCTCGCTCTTCTGTATGGTGCTCATTTAAATGGCTTGTTGTGACAACACTTCTCAGCTTCTTTTTCCTGATAGCAGCTAAACTGAGAGATGGGAAGAGAGAGGGACAGGATAAAGTGAAAGCTGCTAGACTGTGGTGTAATTCCCATAAGGAAATATTTCTTCACTTATAACACAGTATTGGTCAGAGCTGAGCAAACTGTTTGTGGCAAATAACTGGATAAAATTTGCCATTACTGTTTTCAAGTCTATCACCTCTACTTTTAACTAGTTTACTGAGATTTTGAAATTTTTTGACTCCTTCACACAAACAGTGTTCAATTCTGTAAGCGGTTTCTGGGAAGCATTCCCTTTGTGCTCATTTCTCCATCACTAAGTGGTTGGTGACCAAAATTCTAAGAGTTGGTTCTGTTGTCTGACTGGACAATGAAATTGATTTCTATGCTTCTTTGCTGGAAATGAAAAAAAAAAAAAAATCATTTAAATATCTTTTAAAACAAGACAATGGCTTTTTAGGGATATAAAAATGTATTCCTTCTCCAGTGCTTACCATATTCTGAGCCAGAACATCTTTCTTCATTAAAGTTTTAGAATGGAAATAGAAAGGAAGAAAATCAGTTACTGTATCATGCTTCTTTCCCAGGGCAGCTTGCTCTGGAAAGCAGTGCAGACCGCAAGTGAGATTGGTGATACCTCCGTCGGTGCTTATGCCACGTAACTGAGGGTTTGAGCTGAAGTTGTCAGGATTCTCCTTTGGCTTTAAATCTTTCTATGTTCTTGCAATTATTAGAAATATCAGAATATCTTCTGTGCCTTTGGCAGATACAGCTGGCCTGAGTTCTTTCAGCACCATAAGCATCAGTCAGTGCTCTTAATGTTCATATATGTTGTGTTTAACCACATGGGCGGGGGATAAAGTCCTCCCGGTGTGACAACACCTGTGTCCTACAGCTGCGTTTTTGGCAGAGGTGATGATCAATCAGTTCCAGGGATAACCCAAAATTTTACTTGGGAATTTTTCGTCTATATCCTTCATCACAGAGATGCGCTTGGAAAGGCCTGGATATTAGTGGACCTAATGACAGAATTTGACAGAGAAGAGGAAGAAGGCATGTGTCGATGGCTTGAACATCATGGTTTGTCAGTGTGGTGAATCTGCCTATAGGGATCATAGAATCACAGAATAGTTTGAGTTGGAAGGGACCTTGCAAGGTCATCTAGTCCAACCTCCCCTGCAATGACCGGGGACATCTATAACTAGATCTGGTTGCTGAGAGCCCTGTCCAACCTGACCTTGAATGTTTCCAGGGATGAGGCACCTACCACCTCTCTGGGCAACCTATGCAGATGTTTCACTACCCTCATTGTAAAAACTTTCTTCCTTATATCTAGTCTGAATCTACTCTCTTTTAGTTTAAAACCGCTATTCCTTATCACTACAGGCCCTACTAAAAGCTCTATCCCCAATCCTCGTGTTTCATCAGAAATGCCTTGGCTATTGGAGGCCAAGCTTTGATTTAACATAAACTCACTGCTGATTCAAATCTCTTCAAAAACACTGATGGATCTATTTTGTACTGTTGGCTTTATGACCAATCAGGTACAATCTGTCAGCACATTTCCATTTTTATGCTAGATCAGGGAACATCTGCCCTCCAACAGCCAGAATAAGGCTTCCACAAAAGCATAAAATGATTACAAAGCTTCAGTTCTCCCCCAGTGTCTTTAATCTGTCTGAGGTGCAGTCGTGTTCTCATGTCTAAGTAGATCAATTTTATACCAAGTCTATATGTTGGCGGTGTTTAGGTAAGCCATCATGGAACTATAGCCTAAATGCATAAATACAAGAAGCTGTTATCAAATGTAAACTGTGAAGTCAAACCTCTGCTTGATCACATTTGCTTTCCTGAGTAGACAAGTGCTAATTTTTGCTCCAAATAATTTAAAATTTAAGCAGATAAGTAATGTGCAGGAGATCTGTTAAGAGACATGCAAACAATACAACTGCAGAGACATACAAATGCATGTGTGTTATTTCAAACATTAGACTCAAAATCTGTGCAATAACTAGTTAACATCAGCTCTACCTTTAGTCATCCTTTACTGTCCTGATGAGATATTAGGAAAGGAGGACAGAGGTGATAACTTTGTAAGATGAATCTGGGTGCAAAATAGTAGGGAAAGAGCAAATACATGGGAACTGAACGCTGTCATTTGAAGAGAATGCCTAGAAACTCAGTAAATTGCAAGTGGGAATTGCAAGAGGTGTTGATTTGACTAGTGCAGGAGACTGGAAAAGATGATGGTACAGCACCAAAACAAAGAGCTGTGTGTATGGCAGAAGTTTAGGAGTTGTCTTGTGGAAGTGAAATTTTGGATTCTGACCAAAAAGAATAAACCTGCTGTATGTGAAATGCGGATTTTGATGGCAATACGTTATGAAATGATAGAGCAGCTATATATTTTGCCCATGGGATTCAGTTTCTGTTCCAGTGCACATGTTTAGTGCTTGGTAATTAAGATAGAACTTGGGTATTATAACTGACTCAGACACTTCATGCCTTATTTAACAATAACTGAAGCTCTTCCCACTATTATTATTATAAAAGGAGCAGTCAGAAACTTAGGGCAGTGTGCAGAAATCTCCTTCCGCAGCAGTGATAATTAATTCTTCTTTATACAATTTCCATTGTCTTAGTGCCCCTAAAAGTATCCTAGGTGCTTTATAAAATATAAAAAGACATGGTCCCTGGCCTAAAGTGCTTTCTGCCTCAGTTCAGATATGACACAAGACGTGAGAAATGATGAGTGAGACCTGGAGTTCCTCTCAAGAGACCACTCTGGTGTGATGTTTATACAACCTGAGCATTAAACTGTGTCCAGCCCCCTGCTCCTTTTTGAAGTTACCCTAATTTTTTGCAGAAGCAAGGGTTGTATGACATTAACTGTCATTGAAAGAGTTCTGACTGATGACAGTTTCTTTTTTCACTTTTGATAAAAGCTCTTGTGAATCATCACAACCTGGGGCACTAAAGAAATATGTGTCAATTTATCTTAATATGCCATACTGTAAATCATAATGATTTACCTACTGCTTTAGAAGAACTTCAGCAACCCCTGCAGCAGGGACAGGGATCTCCAAGTGCTGGGGGGTGGGCAGTTGAGAAAATG
This sequence comes from Numenius arquata, assembly GCF_964106895.1. Classification (NCBI taxonomy): domain Eukaryota; kingdom Metazoa; phylum Chordata; class Aves; order Charadriiformes; family Scolopacidae; genus Numenius; species Numenius arquata. Next base: position 119,987,498 of record NC_133576.1, read on the forward strand.
CACATTATGTACACCATTTAATTCCAAACGTGGCCACAAAATGTGGTAGAAATATTTCCTGAGCTGTACCCTGTTCAAGTTTCTTATAAGGCCAGGAAGTTTTAATCAGACTTGTGAATCCCGGTGGGTCTTTGAAAAACTGGTCTCAGCAGCAGGGAATGTTTAGCAGTGTCTTTGTGTGCCACATTGAAGCTAACGGTGCTTTTCACAAAAAATGTTCCCGGACAACACCTTCTTCCTGAACACCAGACACGAAAGTATAGTTTAAAAATCTTTATTTACAGCAGGAGAAAAATAATCCTTTGCCTTAGTGGGCTCCTGGCAGTTACTGAGGCTCCACAGTGCAATATTCACCTGTTTCCCGAGGAAACTGGCCAGTTTATCCAAATGATCACAGACCAGACTGGCTCCACTGCTTTTCCTGATCCCAAGGGTTAGGAAATACAGGGTACTGTATAGACTTCCTCAAGTCTTAATACCTTCACTCTGAGATGGAAATGTGTCCTTTCTACTAGCCATGGTGATTGGAGAGGAGGGGTAGAAAAGCTCCTTAGGCAGGGACTTTGGGTTCAGGGACAGAAGTACAGACAGGCATGTAACTCTCTGGAAAGACCATGCTGTTTACTTCTTGTTGTGCTTTTAGGCATCCTTCCCTCTGTCCTCTATAACATGGCACCCCTATCTGTCTTTGATTTAGGTGTGATCAAATCAACATCCTAACCTAGCACTTTCCAAGGGAGGATTTCAGAGGACCATATCGATGATGGCAATGGGTATTTTCTTAATGTTCGTGAAATTTACATCCTACAATGCTCAGCAAGTAGCTCTGTAAGGACATTATGCCGGTCACTACACCTCCTCTTGCTCTGATTTCCAGCACCCAGGCTGAATGAAGAGCCAACATATATCTCAGAACACACTCAAGGTCCTGTTGCTTAACTCTATACAGAATCTCGGAAATTAGTGCCTTTGGATGTTATCCAGCAACACGCAGGGATCAGATGTGAACTGTACCAGCTGTTCAAGCCTTGTCCTCCACTGGCCAGCCCTGGGTTTGGCTTGTGCCAGGCTTTGAAGGCTTTGCCCCTGCCCCTCATGCCTGAACGGTGGCAGGAAGCTGCGGGCAGAGCTGAACTTGGGCAAAACAAGGAGGAATTTTTAGCAAGTGTTCTCTAATATAAATTACTTGTCTCTTGTTTTCCTTATTTCCCAGTCTTAAAGTGGGGTGTTTCACCTCTCTTTTGTTATCTGTTGACTTATTTCCAGGCTGGAAAGGGCTTAAGAGGGGCTGTACACCTTCTGCAAGCACTGCCTTGGCCCTATGGCAGAGAAGAGGCCCTGCTGCCCTCACTAACATGCTGCCTCTTTCAGTAAAATGACGCTGAGAAGAAAAAAAATAGTGTTTAAAAGAAGGAACTGGAGTCAGCAAAAATTTTTCCATCTGAAGTTTATAAATCACTAGATAAACTCAGTCAAACAGTGAGCTATAAAGATAACCCAGGGTATGGAGTATGCGGTATGACAGACTTCTTGGTATCTCTAACTGTCTTGTCACCCTTCAGGCAATAATATAACCAAGCTCTGGATGAACAGTATAACTCCAGGTAAGCTCAAAGATAAGCTGAGAGGCTTTTGCCATTTAAACCTCTTTAAGGTCCTAATGTGTTAACAGGAGATATATGTACATAGACCAAAAGCTACCAAAAAAAAGTCACTTATGAAAATGTTATCATTTATTTGGGTGCCAAAATCTTGCTTCTCTCTGAAAGCAAAGGTGTTGCATTGGCATTTAACACTATGTCTGCCACTTTCTTCCCCTGGTGACAGCACAGGTACCTCCTGCAAGCACTGAAGTTGCGTTTTAGATCAGTAACATGCCTGTGTGTAGCCTGTAGACTTTGCTTTGTTAAAGAGTATATGGAGTTTAATACTTTCTTTGGTTCAACATTAAACCAGGCATTTCTTCACTTTAAAAAGCTGCCATGATGACCTTTATCACTATATTAGAAAGCAACAGAAAGGCTCAGCTGTTTACAATTGTTTGCCTTCTACAAACTCAGAGTAGCCAGTCCACTAACACTCTATTACTGTACACTATTATAACCATTAACCAGTGACTCCTCAACACAATGAATCTCTGTACTCTGAAGAAACTAGAGCACTCAGTGGGTCCAGTGCCCACTACCTCAAAGGGTTTTGGACCAGGGTTTGTCTCTGAATTACAGAGAACATTAACCATCTGGAAACTCATGCATCATTCCTTTCAGTTACTGAGTCATAGAATCATAGAATCATAGAATCATCTGGGCCGGAAGGGACCTTCAAAGGTCATCTAGTCCAACCCCCCCCGCAGTCAGCGGGGACACCCCCAACTAGATGAGGTTGCCCAGGGCCTCGTTGAGCTTCACCTTGAATATCTCAAGGGAAGGGGCCTCAACCACCTCCCTTGGCAACCTGTTCCAGTGCTCCACCACCCTCATGGTAAAGAACTTATTCCTAATGTCTAACCTAAATCTGCTTTTTTCCAGTTTAAAGCCATTACCCCTTGTTCTGTCATTGCTGGCCTTTGTAAACAGACTGTCTCCAGCCTTCCTGTAGGCCCCCTTCAGGTACTGGAAGGTTGCTATTAGGTCTCCCTGGAGCCTCCTGTTCTCCAGGCTGAACAACCCCAGCTCCCTCAGCCTGTCCTCGTACCAGAGGTGCTCCAACCCCCTGATCATTTTTGTGGCCCTCCTCTGGACCCTCTCTATCAGGTCCATGTCCTTCTTATATTGAGGGCTCCAGACCTGCACACAGTATTCCAGGTGAGGTCTCACCAGAGCAGTGTAAAGTGGCAGAATCACTTCTCTGGATCTGCTGGCAACACATCTCTTGATGCAGGCTAGGATGTGATTGGCCTTCTGGACTGCAAGTGCACACTGCCTGCTCATGTCCAGCTTCTCATCCATCAGCACCCCCAAGTCCCTTTCCTCAGGGCTGCTTCCTAATACCTCATCCCCTAGTCTGTATTGATAGTGAGGATTGTTCCAGCCCAGGTGCATAACTCTGCACTTGCTCTTGTTGAACCTCATGAGGTTTACTTGAGCCCACCTCTCCAGCCTGTCTAGGTCCCTCTGGATGGCATCCCGTCCCTCTGGCGTATCGACAAGACCACACAGCTTGGTGTCATCTGCAAACTTGCTGATGATGGACTCCATCCCTCTGTCTATGTCGTTGATAAAAATGTTGAACAGTACTGGTCCCAGCACAGACCCTTGAGGGACACCACTTGTCACTGCTCTCCATCTGGAGTTAAAGCCATTGAGTACTACCCTCTGGATGCGACCATCCAGCCAATTCCTTATCCACTGAACCGTCCACCCATCAAATCCGTATCTCTCCAATTTGGCGAGCAGGATGTTGTGAGGGACCGTGTCAAAGGCCTTACAGAAGTCCAGATAGATCACATCCATAGCTCATCCCTTATCTAGTGACATAGTCACTCCATCATAGAAGGCCACTAGGTTAGTCAGGCAGGACCTGCCCCTAGTAAAGCCATGTTGGCTGTCCTGAATCATCCCCTTGTCCTCCATGTGCCCAAGCATGGCGTCCAGAAGGATCTGCTCCATGATCTTCCCAGGCACAGAGGTGAGGCTGACAGGTCGGTGGTTCCCAGGGTCCTCCTTTCTACCCTTTTTAAAAATGGGTGTGATGTTTCCTTTCTTCCAGTCTGCAGGGACTTCACCTGACTGCCATGACTTTTCAAATATCATGGAAAGTGGCTTTGCAACTTCATCAGCCAGTTCCTTCAGGACTCTGGGATGGATTTCATCAGGTCCCATGGACTTGTATATCTTCAGATTCCTTAGGTGATCACGTACCATGTCTTCAGTTATAGTGGGATGGACTTTGTCACCTGGGTCCTCAACTTGTGGGCCATCAACACAAGAGCTAGGAGGAGAGGGGTTGCCAGTGAAGACTGAGGCAAAAAAGTTATTGAGAACTTCCGCCTTCTCCTCCTCCGTTGATACAAGTTCCCCACTGCTGCTCATTGCGGGGGTATGTGTTCTTTAACCTTCCTTTTCTGGTTAACGTACCTGTAGAAGCCTTTCTTGTTTTTCTTTACGTTCCTTGCCAAGTTCAATTCTAGCTGTGCCTTGGCCTTCCTGACCTCATCCCTACACAGCCGGGCAATGTCCCTATACTCTTCCCAGGATGCCTGTCCCTTTTTCCATTTCCTGTGTAGCCCCATCTTGCCCCTTAGTTTGACCAGCAGGTCCCAGCTCAACCATGGTGGTCTCTTGCCTTCCTTGCCCAATTTCCTACATGTCGAGATTGAGATCTTTTGTGCTCTATAGAGAGCATCCTTAAAGATCTGCCAGCTTTGTTCTGCTCCCTTGTCCCTAAGGGCAGTTTGGCACGGGGTCCTATTTACTAACTCCTTGAAGAGCTGGAAGTTTGCTTTCTTAAAATTTAGCGTCCTAACTGTGCTTCTCGTGGGCTTCAAACTTCTTAAGAGAGTGAACTGCACTAGAGCATGATCACTGCAGCCCAGACTGCAATTTTGATATCCCTGATGACCTCACTTGCATTTGTGACCAACAGGTACAACAATGCATCTCCTCGAGTAGGGCTGCTGATTTCTTGTCTCAAGAAGTTGTCGTCTAGGCACTCTAGAAGCTTCCTGGAGTGCCTGCAGCCAGCCGTGTTGCTTTTCCAATAGATGTCAGGGTGGTTAAAGTCACCCAGCAGGATGAGAGCCTGCGATCGTGATGCCTCTTCCAGCTGGAGTAAGAAGGCATCGTCGACAGGCTCTGCCTGGTCAGGCAGCCTGTAGTAGACTCCTACCACAAGGTTCCCTTTGTTGTCCTGATCTCTAATTCCTACCCAAGTCCTTGGAATATCCACTGATTTTTTGACAAGATATAACATTTCTTTGCAATTTTCTCTCAGTATTTTTCAGGCTTTGAAGTGGTCACTGAATGCAGACTTTAATGACCAAAGGGTCTTATTAAGGGAGATCTGTAAGGACCAAGTTTCTGGGCTAGGAAGGACGTCATATTTTCACTTCTGGAGGAAGGCTAGGGAGACCTCTGTGTGTGCTTAGCCCTCTCCTACTACAAGAGTCATTGCTGTTTCCAAACTGTGGGCCTGGTATGCTCTACAGGTGTCCCAGAAGCTCTGGTCATCTCTACAGGGAGGCATGTTGAACTGTGCGGTGGATCCCACCTACTTGTATTTTTCCAGTGGAAGTAGTGTGATAGTTCAGGGCCCAGAGGGGTGATGGTATACATTTGAGTCTTAACAAAAATTCAGTACTCAGCCAGAGAATGGACCTTGGTGCAAGAGGTGGGAAACATTCCCAGATCCCAGGTTAGATATTGTTGAATGTCAGATTTATAAAGCAGAAGGAGAATAACACTTCTGCTTGTGAGCAATGCACCGTTCCTTTGTCCAGTAACTGAAGGACTGGTTGTCTAAGATGATGGGTAATCTGAGCTGCTGTGTTTCTGAGCTTAAAAATGTTACTAATGAACATTAGTCATGATGGTGACTAATGTTCTTGTTTGTGCTGATGTTTAGCCAGTCTGAAAAGATATAGGTTTAGTAAATGATCTCCAGAGTTTGAGATTCTGCCCAGTTCTACACCCACAGCTCACCAGCAAGAGGGAATAATTTATACCACATTGGAGCAACAAAACAAAAGAGTAAAACCATTAAAGCAACAGGACAAAGGCCTGGCGTTAGACAGGGTACAGAAAAGTATTCAGCCGCTTTTGAAAGCTGTCACTGCTGCCTCCTCTCAGTTGCACTGCATATATTTTGAGATAACTCTTGCTTTAAATGGAAGGGACCGGTTATAGCTTACTGAATCCATAATTTAAAAGAATTTAGACATATCATGTATAGCTCCAGTAGCATGACCTGAATCACTTGGAATATTGTAATTGCCTTCTTTCAGCTGTAAAACTCAGAATCCAAGACTGCAGCCTGAACTCTACTGAGGAACTAATTTTGTCCAATTAGAGGTCTCATTGCTGTTCTTGTGTTGCGAGCAGTTCAATTTGTTCCATTCACTGTTCTTTCCAGTTTTTTTCAACAGGACAATTTACTGCAGCCTGTCAGCGTGTAGTGAATCCATAATGAATTATGGAAATCTGCTGCAAAAGCCTGACCTTTTCCAGTGTTTGTATTAGGATTTCCCAGTACCTTCGCTCTCGTATATTTTAATGCTCTAAGCTGAAAGTAGTAATTTCAAATATTGATGAAGAAACTAACTTGAAAGTCTACCCAGACACGTGAAAACTCATCGTTACAAAAAATTATTTCCTGCAGCCAAAAGTAATGCAAATGTTATTAATTGAGAGAAATTATTGGAGGACATACCAGGCTCCTCATTAGGTTTTCACCAAGGCAAGTAGAGTTATTACAAACACAAAAATAGAGTTAAAGTTGTCTGTTGGTCAGATACACACTGCACGGTATGTGATCACTATTAATGTGGATTTCAAAAAGCTCAGAAATGTGGCTCAGTTTTCTCACACATCCAGAAAGATGGGTATTGATCTAAACAGTTGTATTAGTGAGATGCATTTGCGAAGTATTGTAGTTTCTTGTCCCAGCCAGGGATAGTGCAAAGCTGGAGCAAGAATGAAACAATGCATCCAAGTTTTCCAAATACTACCTGATGTCCATTATTAGTTGGATGCCCATGTGGTTTGTAGCTCTAACAGTATCTTGACAACTTTTCCATTCTCAAATCCTTGTGCTTTCTGTAATAAAGAGCAAGTTCCTAGAAGGGTACTGAGCCCATCACATCCAACCTCCCACAGCTACTTTACTGTTATGTGACTTTGGAAAGCAAAGAAACCATGACTGGGAGTCAGAATAAGTCTAATCCAGTAAAACAAAATTCCGACTTCAGATGATTTTCATAATTTTAATTCCTTTGAAACAGCTACAGCCAAAGTGAGGGAAAGTTTGATTCTGAACCAGCCAGTTATCCTGGGAAAGGGACCCTCTGACAGTCCTTAATTTATATGATTCCTGAAGGGCACAGGGTTGAATATCTCAGCTGGTGAAAGGGTACAGTGCTCTGGACATGTGGGGGTCTAATCTAAAACCTTATAAATCCAGGGAGAAGCTTTCCAGACTTTGGATCACTCCTGTGAGATCTAATTCAATGTCAAGTCAAGCTGGATCTGTTTCCCAAACAAAAACACAGACGCAGGCAAATAACAAAGGAGCTGCTGTATTCTTTTAGACAAGCAGAAAGGGAGAAGATTTATTTCAGAACCCTTGAGATCATGTCTAGTGTGAAGAATCAGAATGGGTGTGCAGATATGTCCCCTTAAAATTATTACCACCCCAGCATTCCTTGACTTACTGACAGCAGGGTCAGACAAGCAGCAGGGATCCAGCCTGTTAAGTTACATAGTAACTGCAATACAATTTAAAATCCTTTGCACTGAAGCTGGTTTAAGCACACATGCTTACAAGCTTCATAAGGGATTAGAAATGTATCCCTTACCCCTTCTTTTCTTCCAGATAAAGAAGTGGTCTTCGTCAGCTTTAGCTGGTCCACGTGTGCTTCTGACTCTGAGTGTTATGGGACATTTAAAAAGCTGTGAATTCAGACCATAAAAAGATGCAGAAGTTATGGAGCTAGTAGTGGGACAGGAAGATGTAGAAACCTACAGCATCATGTGCACTGAAGACCTGTGTTGTTTTTTGTGTAGCTATGTCAGTGCAACCTTTTGAGGGTAATGGACCCATTCCCTGGTGCCCCGTTTACTCCAGTAACCTGTAAGAGCAGTTTGCAGCACTGAAAGTCTTGTTTTGCCCCTTGGTGAAATACATCTGTATGTGAGGTTTGTGTTAATGGTAGCTTCAGAAGTAGGCAGGGAAGATGCTGTCTTGGTATTTGGGCTGGGTCATCTCCTACCTTAAGAATCCCTGTCTGTAGAACACCTTTTGTGTTTTAAACTTAAAACAATTACCTGTTGAATACAGAAGAAGAAAGCAAATGGGAACTCACCCGGTCTACTTCAGCATTACTTCTTTTGCAGTTTAAACAAGATAAAACTTGAATATTGCAATATTACAATGAAATATACAGACCAAATTGAGCAAGACACATACGCTTGTGTTGACAGAGGGATGGATATCCCACTGTACCTCCCTTTGACTTCGGAGCTGCAGACTGAGTTGTGATGAGCCATAGTAACACCAATAACAAGGGGAAATCATGTTTTGGGCAAAATGCTGACCTTGATAGCACATTCTGCTTTCTGACATATCTGTGTAAAGAGATCTGATTTTAATATGTAGCTACCATTTTAGTGTGTTTTAAATCCACCAAATATGTTCATAATGGAGCTGCATTCTGTTAGGTATTATCCACATGGATGTAAAGAATTTCTGCCCCAAAGTATATATAAATCAATAATTCAATAAATCATGATTCAATAAATCAAATAATCAAGAAGTTATTTAGCAAGCACATTAGAAGTCTGTTTAGAAGTCTGTTTCCCACTCATTCTATAATGAATTCTATATTTTTTTACATGCTGGGAAAAGAATTGCCTGAGCTAAAACAGGGCTTGATCTGAACAAGCTATTGATTTGCTTGTCTGATAGCTGTTGGATGTATTTAGTTCCCAGTGACCGAGATCTGTTTCACTTGGGACTGGAAGTCCAGGGGCTTGCAAGGCTGGTGCCTGTGTTCCTGTTAGCAGAGCTCTGCTAGATCACAAAGAGACCTCTTGTGAAAGTCAGACTTCATCATCAAGTTTCACCCTTGCTCTTCAAGCCACCATCAAATTCATTTCACTTAGAGACAAGAAAGATCTTATCTATGGTGGGGAGTGGGAGATTGTTTTCTGTGAGTAATTTTAAGTGGGCTTTGTGTTGGTTGTTTTGTTGTGTTGTTTTGGGGGGTTTTTTGTTTTGGTTTTTTTTTTTGTTTTGTTTTGTTTTGGTTTGGTTTGGTTTGGTTTGGTTTTTTTTTGTTTTTTGGTTTTTTTTCTTTTAAGAAACTATCCCATGGTCTTTGTTTTTAGGAAATTCCCTTTGTCATTTGATCTAATTTTTCCTTTACTGAGCTTCATCATAACGTCTATACTGATAACACCTGTATGTGAAATGATAGTAAAGCACCTTTTATGCAGCTTATTTTCAGAGTACTTGAAAAATAGGTTTGGAATCTACATGCAATCAACGTAGCATATTTCACTACTAAAATTCTAGAACTACTGAAATCAGTAGTTTTATTTTTAAAGTTATCAATAAATGACTTTAACAGGTCCAGAATTTTATCTTTGTAAGGAAGATACTAGTGTTTTTTTTTCTTAAAGATCTTTAGAATTAGCTGACACTTAAATAGTGCAATTGCAGCACATAGTGTAGAAAAGTGTGGAGAATATTAGCAAAGATCAAGGGACAGCTTACTCGACTTCTGGTAAGAAGACATTTTGCTACCAGATGTCTTCATACTCTTTACAAATGTACTATGAGAGCTTACTGAATATTGCTTGCTTTAGAATGATCTAGTATTGTGGTTTTTGAACTCCTGAAACACAGATTTCTTTTAACAAGAGTTAGGGTCTGTTTCAGGAGAGATGCCGTGGTCTCTGTGACCTACTATGAACTTATGACTTGAGCTTCCCACCAAAGTGGGGATGGTTCAGATCCTGTCATGGAAATATATGTCTGGCATATAAAGGTAAGCCAGCTCTGATTTCATCTGTCCTGAATACAGAAGGCTATATGATATGTTAGTTCGGTGTTTGTGAACTGGAACACTAAACTATCACTGCAGTATGGGTAATTTGGACTCATTGGGGTGGGAATTACTGCAGCCCAGTGGTGCAGCAGAATCCTTAAACAGTGTTGTCTCTATTGATGCAGCAAGCAATATTACTACAAAACCACCAAACTACTAAAAGCAATAAATCTCAAAAAAATTTTTTGCTATGGCTAGGACTGTAGGATCTGAATGGCCTATCATAACCTCTATGGAATGTTTTGCCTCAGGAACAGTTTTGGATGCCTTTTGAGAACAAATGCTCTGCAGGAATTTTGTTTGCAATGTTAAGAAGCACACATTTTTGAGGTGTTTTGATGTTTCTACATTTGTTTTTGAATGAAGTCAGAAAGTGCAGAGGAAATTGAAAATTAAACAGACATAGTATATAAACCTTTCTCTCCAACCACACTATAAAAATAGCTGTTTTAAACCATGTAACAAATGATCTAAGAGAGATTATTAATTCAAATGTGCTCTCTCAGCCTTGTTAAACTGTCATCTTATCCAGAGTGGGGATAGGCACAAATCAAATGCACAGATTGGAATGACCCTGGTCATCGTGTGGGAGTTGAAAACTCATCTGATGGAGGGTTTGTGAATGACCTTTTGCTTTGTACCAGGCTGCATCAAACTCTCCAGTCAAATACCCACTCACTTTCTAAACGTGCTTAATCTAGTGCAGGTGAAGTACTTGTTTAAATGCAAATGCTAAGCATATGTGCAAACCTAAATTCTCAGGCTATTGCTGACTATGCTCTGTCTGGCAAAGCCTTAAGTTGCAATTAGCTGGTGCATCGCTAGAGGTCCCAAGAAGACATCAATGAGACGTAGTGGGGGAAGCGCTTTAGAGCCGCTAGTGTGGGGTATCCAGAAAATGTGCCTTTTGTTTTTCTCCTGCCTTTGGCTCCTCGCTTAGATCTGTATGCGTTACACTGCTAGATGTGAAACTGGGATTTGTTTCAGAGCCTCCGAAATACTTTTTTCTGACATTCACAGTATAAATAAATTCTTCATGAAGTTCTTCTCGTGTTTGGCTTTTCAAGGAAAAGCAATGATTCACAGATTTCTGAAGCATCTTGTTCCCAGCATTACACTTCTCAGACATTAATTAGAAAACATCAGAACAATGACAACATTTCCCCTGCTGCTTTTGGAAGAAAACAAAATATGAATCCAATTATTTTGAATAATTCTGTTATTGAATAATTGTATTGGTCGCAGGTTTTATTTTCTTCTTGGAGCCACATTTTTTAAAGTCAAGTCAAGCTGAAGCAATAGAAAGATGGAAGGAAGAAAGTAGCACGATATCCTGTGAACACCAGCGGTATCATTATCTTCTCTTTGTTTTCAGAAATAACCTAATGAAAAGGCTCCTTGAAAAGCTAAATGCTTTTGTTGAATCCTTTCTCTTTTCCTGAAGCTATTTACCAGCACAAAAGGCTTCAGCCTAAGAATCAGGACAAAACCCTGAAGAAGAACCAGTATCAATGGAACAAATGTTCTGCCAATCTAGTGCTATAACCCAGCATAACTATTAATTTCTGCATAGCCATGGGCTGAGGTTTTTGTGTTGCTAAAGGTCAGGATTTTGGTGCTTTCTGAAGTGTTGAAGGTCTCTTTCTGATCCCTTTATTTAGCACTTACTAGGAAGTGATAAATCTGTGTAATTGTCTTTAGAAGTACTAGTACACTTTTAAAGCACTCTGAAAATATTTTGCTTCTCAGCAAATTAACTGAATATTCTCTTTGTGAAATTCTTTCCTGCTATTAAAGGGCTGTATTTATTTTATGTGACCTCTCTATAGAGTTTGTACTTTTGTTGCTTTTAGACAACTTTTTAGGATAACAGTAGCCTGAGCCTTATATTTTCCATCAAACTCCTGACTACACTGTGAAAATGCTGAGAATAGGATCCATGGGCATTTTTCAGGTGGCAATATTAACAGTCCCTGTTGAGATGACATTGCAAATTCAAAGCCAGACTTTCAAATTCTGCTGTTGTACCTATACTGTCTGCATTATTTGTTCTTCTTTCACCCTAATCCACAGTGATGGTGAACAGACGCAATATGCTTCTTGTGATCAGTAATTTCCTGTCTGCAAAGGACCTTGTGAAATTGCATGTGCTTCCCATTTCCAGATGCTCATTCGGAGGTTCAATTGAATTAAGTTTTGAAAACATTGCCTGGACATTACCTCATTCTGTGATTATGTCTTTCTTACCTTTATAAGAAGGACTTGTAATGTGTGCTCACAGCCCAGAAAGCCAACCGCATCCTGGGATGCATCAAAAGAAATGTCGAGGGAGGTGATTCTGCCCCTCTACTCCACTTGGGTGAGACCCCACCTGGAGTACTGCGTCCAGCTCTGGAGTCCTCAGCACAGGAAGGACATGGACCTGTTGGAATGGGTCCAGTGGAGGACCATGAAGATGATCAGAGGCATGGGACAGGCTGAGAGGGTTGGGATTGCTCAGCCTGGAGAAGAGTAGGCTCCAAGGAGGCCTTATTATGACCTTTCAGTACTTAAAGGGGGCTTATAAGAAAGATGGGGACAAACTTTTTAGTAGGGCCTGTAGCAGTAGGACAAGGGGTAATTGCTTTAAACTAAAAGAGGGAAGATTCAGAGTAGATATAAGGAAGAAATTTTTTACAATGCAGGTGGTGAAACACTGGCACATGTTGCCCAGAGATGTAGTCAATGCCCCAGCCCTGGAAACATTCAAGGCCAGGTTGGATGGGACTCTGAGCAACATGTTCTAGTTGAAGAGGTCCCCGCTCAATGCAGTGGGGTTGGACTGGATGACCTTTAAAGGTCCCTTCCAACCCAAACTATTCTATGATTCTGTGATTCATCTGAGCACAGGCCATTGTTGCCTAGGACTGGGATGGCACCTCATCCAAGTTGTCCTTGAAATCTACCCACTATTTTTTAGGCCAAATTTGTCATAAGTAATCTAGAAATGTAGGATTTTTGAGAGTCTTTTTGCTTCAGGCAACTTTATCTTACCATATCAGGGTCTTCAGTTCTTTCTGTCACAATCTAGTTGGTATCCGTGTGCTGAAGCTTTGGTGTCATCTTAGTAGTAGCAGATCTAAGACATATACGTTTGGGTTGTCCAGTGGTTTGTGTTGCACAGTGACTTGGAGAAAGCGCCAGCAGCAGCACCGCAGATTGTCCACTGGTAAGAATGTCACCAGCTATCGGTTTGCTGTTTCTTGTCAAGACAGTTTTCCAGAGAAAGTTTGAGATGTGGGTCACAAGTATTGTCTTTTTTGACAGGCCTCCTTCTTGATGTTCTTCATATGTGGAGAAGTACAGAGGTTTCTATTTCTCAAAATATTTCCATGGATCATGTTCTGATTAAAGATGTATGCGTCTTGTTATATGCATGAGCTGCCTCCTCTGAGATGTGAAACTCGTGACCTACTTTGAGAACAGCACTAGTGCAAAGTTTCCCAACTTCTGCTGGTTCTGCCTTTCTCGTTATTTACACCAATTTCCTGCAGTACATTGGAGTCTGCTTTGAATATGACCTGCTGCCCGCAGTAACTCCTGCTGTCATCCATCTTTATGTTGACGATCTTCCATTTTATGCCAGCAAGAACAACTGAAGAATGACACTGAATCATGTCAAGTCAGAGTAATCCTTTCTCAGTTAAAAAGATTTATTTTGATAACCCGGGGTCTGGACTCTGTGGAGCATCTGGATGACTGGACCCCTGTTCCTCTGGCCTTTGGTAGCTGGCAGCAGTTGATTTCACAAATCTGATACAAGGTTGAACTCATCTTACTCTTCCTTGTGTTCAAGGATTGAATTGCTCTGTGCTACTTTGCACTCCCATTAAAATCTTCTCTCCTTTTTTCTGTCGTGTGCAAACTATCAGAGTACTTCTGGAGACAGCGTGGTGCTGGCTTCTACCACCCTTGGTGTAGCAATGTGCCTGCTGGAAGAGGTGTCTGTCTCCCTTCTCTTAAAAGGAGTGGAGCCTGCCTGCCTGCCTGCTTGCCTAGATGTTTGAGTGACTGGATGGGAATTTCTGTATGTGCAAATAAACCATATTGGGGGTATAGAAGAGTGTGAATGGACAAGAGGAAGCCTAGGGAGAGGTTTAATAGAACACAGGGAGACTGGGGAGAGGATGTGAAGCGTTAAGAGTGGACCGAGGATGAGGAAGCAGAGAGCCTGGAGGTGTGGTGTGGGAATATAATCAGAGGGAGAGAGAAGAAAAAGGAGCTAGTCTGAAATGGAGATATGATATTTTTTTGGTGAAAAAGAGGGCCAGAAGTAAGTGCAAATCAGCAGGAGAAGTGAGGGAAAGGAAGGATCTGTAGAAGATGATGAGGTACAGGAATCATCTCACTACCTGGGCAGAAGGAAGAAGATCCCATCTGTTTCTAATCCCTCCCTGGACAGGAGATGGTACTAGAGTCCCTGTTAGCTAAGCCAGGTAGAGGAGGAGGAGCGTGCTTGTGTGCATTTGTTATCTGCATGTCTAGGCCTAAAACTTGATTATGATATGATCTTACAGTGGAGAACGGGCAGGGAGGGGGCCTTTCATTTTAAAAGTTTACTGTTAAAACATGATATGCTGTGATGATTCTGTTTTAATCACAAATTGGCAGCCACGGCCTGATTTATTTCACAGTGATTACAACTTCTTGATGTGCATCTGCAGGAGAAAGACATTTTGCACCTATATACCCTGTATGAGTTTACTTTAAATTAAATTCGTTAGGTTCTCCAAAGCTGATTAGTGAGATTCTTCCACGCTTAACAGGGCTTTATAACTTGGGCCCCTAAACACATGATCATATTAGTCAAGATCTTTTGATTAGATTTGGCCTTCAGTTTAATCATAGGCTCCTTTGAGAAAAATAGCTGTAGTTGAAGAGTTTAATTTGATACTGAGAATAGAGTTTTATGATAAAAAATTCTATGTGTACCATAAATTCTACTATCCCTAATAAAATAGAATAGCAATAAACCATGAAGAACTTAGCCTACAGTTGATCATGTCAACCCCAACACAAAATTATTATGTTCTTGTAGATAATTATTTCCAGTGGAAAACTCTGACGATGAAGTGAAGAAGAGGTAATAATTTATCTTCTTTGCATGAATAGTGAAAATTTCATCACATTTGTGTTATTTAATGTTTTAACCATAGTAAAGGATTGCTCAAATATCCTGCTAGAAAAGAATTAGTCCATTTGTGGAAAAGGATGAAGCTATAGTGTTTGGAGATAATATTTTTTCTTACATATGCTTATAAATTATATAGGTAAGGAAAAATTATGGAAATTTACTGTTTCCAGCAGCTATGCTATAAAATGTTTTACATCTTATTACCCAGATTGGAAGAAATGCTTTCGGTTTAACACATATTTTATGAAAGGTCTCATTTTCTATTCAGAAAATGGGTGATTTGCAGTATAGCAATGAATAAATTCATACTAAATGTATCTCTAACCTATATAGATAAGATGTTTGAAAATTCACCTTTTCAATCCATGGTTCATAATTTGTTTCAGGAAAGGGATTGTTGAATATTAGAGATGTTGTGTGTACAGAGATATCTGGGACCATTTTTTTTTTTTAATTTTTCCTCAAGAATGATGAAATCCTTATGGCTTCAGCTGTGTAGGGAGTTGACCTTTCGGCTCTCAAGTCAAATGAGAAACTCTGGAAACTATGCTTCTGCTACTTCTTGAAAGTATAATTTAATTTACAGAACAACAGCTCAGTTGACATCAAATTAAAGAAGTCTTATATTTGCCTCTAAAATTTAAACTTAAATAGAGTTCTGAAGAAAAATTATACTGAAAAGAGAAATATAAACAAGACTTCTGAAAGTTTCTACATCAAATGGTTCAAGCTTTTTTGATTTTACAGGCCAAAAATCAGAGAATTTTAGAAGAATTTACCAATAAAGATGCATTTGTTGGTGCAGGAAAATAATGTTACTCTGCTTATTAGAGAAGAATCACCTGTACGGAGTAGTTAAGGTTTGGATTTGAAATGAAGAAGTGTTTGTATGCATGAGAATCTGTTGTTCTTTCAGATGCATCAAATAAGTTTTAATGTTATCTCTAGCCCAGAAGCTGTCTCTTAACACCAGCACATCACTGAGCTCCAGCTCATATGGCTGCTGAGTGAATGGGATCTCAAAGCACTAAACTAAGAGATCGAAGCAGTAAAAGCCACTTGTGAACATCATCGTTGTGTCACACGTATTTATCCCAAAATAACAGAAGGAAAGAAATTCTATGTAGTGTAATAGCATGAATGCACCATTCTTTCGCTGGGTATCTGGTTATCTCCTGCCGCTATCTCCACTGTGTGCTTTCAGCTTTGCAACTATAACTCCACTGGTTTTCCATAGCTCCCTGCCACAGCAGCCCTCCAAGCAGCAAGCATGCTGCAGAGCTTCAGACGACTAGCAGTGTACACGTGGGGACAAAACAGTGAATGGTCAGCAGAGGGAAATTTGAGGAATGTTAGGTAAATCAATGCAAGACAGCAGAGGTGAACTTCAGAACAGTCTTCAGATCTGGTCTGCAGCGAGCAGTGGCCATCTATTTGCTTGGGCTGGAAGATGAGAAAATATGCACTGTTGAGTTGCTTAAATTCTTGCTTTATTGCTTACCATCCCTACCATGCCACCACCAGCACTAGTTCATTGCTTCATTGCTTCATTTGCTTCTTTCTGGGTTCTTATTTTGGAAGAGTCTGAGGGAAAGAGGTGTTTGCTCTCTGTCGTCTGAACGAAAACCAACCAACCAGACCCTGCTTCCCCAGGTGAAACTTAGCAAAGAGTCTCTGGCTGTGGCACAAAGGTTACTTATTGAAGACCCAGGTAACTGAGCTGACAGGCAAGTGAGCAAGGTGTTAGTAAAGAAAAGCACTATTGTGTTGAACCATTCGGTCCGAGTGACCAAATTTCCCCAAGAGGTGCAGGACAAGTTTGTGAAGACACGCTGTATCTGACCACACAGCAGTAGTACTGGAACAGTATTCAACACTGGAAAGAAAAAAGATGAGGCATTTTTCCAGCACAGCACATGGTGGAACAGGACTGTGGCCTTTCACCCTGGCATTCTCAGCAAAAGTTGCACTTTGTGTGCATGAGTAGCTCATAAGACATGCCTGCTTCGGTAGTTAGGAAACGTGTCTGTGCCCTCTGGCATCGTTAGAAACCAATAACCAGAGCAGTAAACAGACTACACATTTTTGGCATTTTGGGTAAAGTTGCTTTTAGAATGTTCTTCTGTATTTGAAAGGAGGACATGACTCAGTTCGCACAGTTACGTTATAAATGCTGGCTTGAAAGTGTCCCATAATAGCTCTTTTCATTGCAGGCTCTGCTCGCAGGGGCTGGGGAGAGTACACGCTGCCACTCAGACCTGTTGTCCTTTTTTCCCTTGTTAAAGCAATGCTTTGATGCTGGCATGGAGACAGCTGCAAACTTAGTGTGGATAAATGCCAGTTTTCTCTGATCAGATTCTTTGCCAGGATCTTTGCATATCAGCTCTCAAAACACCCACAGGAAAAGGTCTCTGGAACAACGGGAGTTATTAGTGCTCACTTTAGAGCATAGTAATAAGTTTGCCAAGGATGGAGAGAAGTAACAGCTTTTTTTTTTGTTTTGTTGTTGTTGTTCAGTAATCACATAAAAATACAACTTAAACCTATAAAAAATCCACAGGGTCCAAATGAAGCTCTTTAATGAGAACCCTTTGGTGGCCAGTTTCTGACCCAGCAGTTATTAGTTCCTGTCTATGTACCTGTGTTGCTGCAGGCTGCAAACGCCTCTGGCTTTTCCTGCGGAAGAGTGAGGCTCATCTCCAACTTTGCTCTACCAATATATTTAAAGGCTTACGTTTAGAGGCCCTAAACGACATTCAGCAGTCATCACATTTGCAGTGACATTTTCCTGCTCTGGAAACCTATTCTTTTAAATTGCCTTTGAATTGTCAGATGACTTTATTGAACTTATCTAATTAGGAAAAGGCTTCTGAAAATTATCTTCAGTGACAAGACTAGAGATTGTGGTGGAAAGCAATGGGCAAAACAACCACAAGGGAGGATCAATACTACTATGCGTTTGAGGTGAAGATTGCTAGGATCTGGAATTGAAACACATGCTATTTACTGCAAATCAATAGTTATACTAGAGATACCACTAACAACAGAGCTAAGGCAGTTTTCCTCATATGAGGTAAATCCACTGCAATTAGCAAAGTTAAATTAGCATATTTCATTTGAATGGCCACAACTGAATAGAAGCAACACATTATTTCAGAAAATGCAGACAAATATATATCTATAATGTAACTGTAGAACCTAGTGAGATAAACAAAAAGGCACTAATCATAAATGATTAGCAATAGGTCAACATTATGAATTAATTTTGAATTGCATGGACAGAATTTCCTTAGCAAATTTTCTTACAGAAGATTTGTAATCCCCAAACATGTTTATTTCTAACCAGATGCATAGTGTTATTGATGATTATATGAATAACTAGTAAGTTCTTTGAGGCAATATGTGAATAATACAGTTAAGAAGAAAGGAATGATTTACAGTGTGTGCAAAGGTGGCATTTTTGGGGTGTTTTTTTTTTCTTCTGCTTTTTCTGCTTGGCTGCAGAATCAACTTCTTTCTGTGAGTCCTGATCAAAAATCAGTCAGGTTTGCACATCTTTGAGGAATCCTGTAGGATAGCTTGAACAACTGTATAATATGGAACCTGGGTAAGAACTCAACAAATGCAGAATGCTTCAGAAAGTGTCTGAAGAGACTATTCTGAAAGTGTTGTAATTAACTTAATCTTACAGGATTATCTTCTATTTGCTTCCTTTTCCCTTTGTTTGATGCTGTTCTAAATAGAGATCTCGAAGTGAATCTCTTTTTCTTACAGCACGTGTGTGCTATACTGAGTTGCGCAAGGCGTCTGTAGTATATTTAAAAACTGGATAAAGGTAACAGACTGAACTTACTAAATGCTTCATCTTTACTGATTGTCTGCAGGAAAATGATTAAAAATCCCAAAGTTCCCAGATGTGTGTTTGGATCTTGAATAAAACCTTGAAAGGAGAATAGTGTAAGCAATTTCAAAATCAGGCACAAAAATCAAATATTTCTAGGATATGTACAGAATTTTCCTATTTGATTTACTAAATGAAATATCTGCATATACTGTTGTTCTTTGACATACTGGATATGTACCTTCACAACATATCTACAGCTGAATGTCCCTTTTTATTTAAAAAAAAAAAAAATTATATTTCACCCAACTCGATATTTTATTCTCATTAAGCTGAAACAACATACATCTCTTTCTCCAAAATATATAAATCCAAGGAGTGAATTGCAAACTTTAAAAACCAAAATATATAAGATGTCACAGGGGAAACAGTCCATAAAGAAGAAGGTATTAAAAAAATATATAATCAATTCATATAACACAGTTGAAAACTCAAGTTTTCTAGCATTAGTTTCCTGTTTGCCCTTTGTTTTCTAGTGATGTTTTGGTTACAAGGACTGCAATACAGCCTGATGGAAGTCAAGACCTGAATTTACCCAAGATTTTCCAATGAAAATTGTATTGGTATAATTAAATGGGAACACGGTCAGAAATATTGCTTGAAAACAAATAAACTGGATAAAACTTCTCTCCTTTCTCTGGGGAAAGATTGCTCAATTCGGATATGTGTTGAGTAATACCAAATGCGTTGTGGAAGCTCAGAAAGTCGTTGGTTGCAGCTGAGGGTCATTCTGAGCTTCTAACTTGCTTTGCTGATCTCAAAGTGAAACTCCAAGGCCTCATACCATTGTGAAGCCAAAACAAGAAATTTATTTGCTCAGACCTAGAAGGACTGAAACTACTAGTTCTCATACAGCTGCTTCACCAATCTTCTGAGTTAGTGGTTTTGCTAACTTGATAAACAAAGATGGGAACTGGTTCTCTTTGGGTACTATCTGTTTTCCCATCTGTCGCAAGTAATTTCTCTCTTTTGATTTTCTTGATTTCCTCGTGTTTTCACTCAGCAACGTGTGCAGCAGTCAGACAGGGAAAAGGATGATCTACAGGGCAGGGTACTGAATCAGCTGGGAACTGGACTGTTGTTGAGTGACCAGGGACAGCGTGCTGCCTGCTGCCACCTCTCCCACCTGGAACCGGGGCTGCTGAGAACACCAGTGAAAATCACTCCAGTTTGGCTCCAACCAAGTGGAAGATTTTGACTTTTAGTGTGTCACCCACCTCGAGACTACTTGTTTTGCCAACAGCTGTTGAAAGGGAAACACAGATCCTCTAAACTCATTCCTCGGTCAGCAAAGGGAAAGATACTTTTTGATGACTTTATTTTCAAGGGTAGCTAGGTAGGCATTCACACACTGCTCTTTTGGACATTTAAAAGTTCCACAGTGCTCTGCTGTTCATTTAACCCTGCTGTTAACACATTTTATTGTGAATGTCCTTTAATATCCTGTGCTCTCTCACTCACTCCATGTTTAATGGAGGCGTGAACTCTGCCATAGGAAGCTGTCCTTAAAGCCCACCAGAAGATAGTGTGGGCAGAGAACACAGAAACTGGAGTTTTCTTTATCACTAGAGACTGACTGTAGCTTTGGTACACATCAGCTGGTTTTTTGCTGTCTCTTGTTTTGAAAGTGGGAACACACCAGATGTCTGTCGGGAAAATGCTGCAGCTTATGACAGGAATGAATAAAACTGTGAATACTGTGCTGGAGGCACTGACTGCGAGTTAGCTAAGACATCTGTCAGGAAAATCTTCTGTTTCACATCTAGAAGAGTTATACAAGCAAACTTGTTTCTCTGTAGATTAAAAAAAAAATTTACGACCAATGAACTACATGAAAATCAAGTGAATGGCAACTTGCGTTAATGAACTCGCAGCACTTGGAATAACAATATGGATTATTAGCTTTGACCTAGCAAAATGCCAGGTTACAGACCTCCTTTTCTTTTTAGGGAAGTTATTAAATATCTTGCTAAAAACTTTTGTCTTTGGCTACTGAAAGTATGCCCTATTTCATTGCCCAAAATGTTGCATTTCATTGGGAGAATAATATTTTAATACATGCCTTCATTTATAGTTTTCATCTAGATAGTGCCCATAGCACATTTTAAAGCTAAACTGACATGAAAACTCTAAGGAAGGTCCATTCTCACAAGAAACATATGCTTTTGAGGTTAAACTCCACAACAGCTAAGCAATTTACAACATTTTGCAGTAGGAAATGAGGAAAACTGATTCCACATTCAGCCATTATAAAAAAATGCCAAAACTCATTGTTAAAAGTGGTCTTCTGGAATTAAGGTTAAAATTTTCTTGTTAGTATTCACGTGACTAAAGGAAAGTCCTCGTCTTCCTGTTCAGTTCCTCTAATGGTGAAGAATATGTGACGCAGAAACACCTATCACCACCAAAACTAGACTCCCTGAGGAAGCGCTGAGCTGGTCATGCCTTCCTGTGCCATCATGTTTCTGTAAGTAAAGGTCAGAAACAGCAAGATGTCTTTGAGATTACATGCTGAATTGAGCTACAAAAATATTTTGTGGTTGCTTAGCCATGAGCTCTGTATTGTAAACAGAGTTAAGCGGTCTCAACTCTTGGCAGCAATGCTGCATTAACATTGTGGTATGAGCTGGTGGCAGCCATATCTCTAGGAGATCTCTCAATACACTGTGAGCAGGGAGCCTGGTTTAGGCACACAGTTCTGACTGCAGAGTAGACTTATGTCTGTCGTAGTAAAGGTATCACTCTTGCGCTGCCTTGTGGGTTCATATCTGGCAGTATCCACCACGCTTCCTTGGTCACCTAGCAAATTTAAGAGTCTTCCCAGCACACAGAGGAATTATGGGAGAAGGCAGTGAAAAACAACCCCGAACTCCAAACCACCCACCAAACCTTAAACAAAATCAAAAAATTTCCCTTAAAATTGTCTGAGAAGGTCCTGTGGACACTGGCATTATTTGCACAGGCTTTTCTTGATAAGGCCCAGATGAATTGTAAACACCTAGGTTTGGTGGTAATTTTTTACATTTTTTACTTTTTTTATAGATTTAAAAAAGTTTTTTTGGTCAATGAGAACATTTGAATCATGGAATTAGAGACTTCCGGGTTGGAAGGAACCTCAAGGGTCATCTGGTCCAACCTTTCTTGGCAAAAGCACAGTCTAGACAAGATGGACCAGCACCCTTCTCAGCCGAATCTTTGTTTCACTTCTAGACACTTCTAGAAGCAAAGTGTCCTTGCTTCTAGAGCTTCTTAATATCAACCTCAAGCTATC
The DNA here is from genome assembly GCF_964106895.1 of Numenius arquata. Taxonomy (NCBI): domain Eukaryota; kingdom Metazoa; phylum Chordata; class Aves; order Charadriiformes; family Scolopacidae; genus Numenius; species Numenius arquata. Next base: position 120,009,606 of record NC_133576.1, read on the forward strand.
CAAGGTAGCCATGCAACCCCTCCTTACTGTGATTGTGTTTGTTCAGGTATTTTTACCACACACAAAGACATTTTGCAAGCAGGATATATACTGCTTAAGAGTATCAATTAATTATTTATTGGCCACACAGTCATCAGTCAAACGGGGATGAGCTGGCTTGTATTGCTTCTTGGAACTGTCTGGTCCTTGCTGTTGCTGAGTTGCCATCTGCCAGTGTTCTTCTTTCTTTGCTTAGGGTTATATATTGGTTCACTATTTTTCCTCTCAAATACATGAGTAGGTAACTATTACCAATTATTATTCAACAAATACATCTCCGCTTAGGTTTTCATCTTGTCATCTTGTGTTTTTTTCCTTTTTTTTTTTTTTCTTTTTTTTTTAAACTTTAGCTCATGTAATTTTAAACACTTTAACAACAATTTTGCCAATAAAAATAAACTGAGGTCCTACTGTGGCTGCATCAAGCTATGCTTTGGATAAGATGTGGCTGAACCCTGGGGCCATAGGTTTCAGCTGCAGCAAGCTTTTTGTGGGCTTTGCAGAGCTGCCTGCACAGCAATATCTGATGATTAATTTTACAGTCTTATCTCTGATTTCATGTTTTACCTGAAGAAGATGCTTATTGGAACCCATCTATTTTTGGTGTAGGTAGATCTACAGCACAAAGTTATCGTTTGGGTCTGGTATACTCAGCAGTGGTTATATACTTTCAAAGTTCTATAGCTTTTATTTTTACAGTGAGCCATATAAAAAAGCACCAAAAAGAAAGAAGAGTATTGTTTATGCTGCTGAAGATAATCTTCTGTCTTCAGAAGCTGATCTTGAGTTAAAATGATGAAGGAGAGCGGTATGCTCATGGCTGTGTGATAGTAGCACTGATAATATTACAAAGGACAAGGAAGTGCTCTTGGGATCAAAGAGATCAAAGAGCCAGAGAATCAGAGAAAGTTTAATCCCTGGACACTGCAGTGGTAACTGATGAAGCTTGTCTTGCCTACGTCCTCTTCCAGAAGAGACTGGAAACCTACCCACTGGTGATAAAAGACCTAACTGTCATTGTGATAGCTATGAAGATGGAAGGCAGGTGATGCTGGTGCTATGTGCTTCTGGAAAATTGAAATTAAAATGGATATATTTGATATCTTAAAATTAATAAAACTGACACTGCTGAGTCAGCAGTGCGCCATTCAAAAATCTATTAACAGAACTGTGGCCAGTAGACTGAAGGATGTAATCATTCCCCTCTATTCAGCACTCATGAGGCTACCATAAGGAGTATAGTGTCTGATTTTGGGCTCTCCAGTACAAAAGGGATGTCAAAGAACTGTAGAGAGTCTGCAGAAGGGCCACTCAGATGGCCAGGGAGCTGGTGCATATGGCCCAGAGAGGGTCGCTGAATACAATGGATGTGCCTAGGCTGGAGGTGAGAAGGCTAAGGGGCCTCTAGTTGTTGCCTCCCACTACCTAGAGGGGAGGTATGGAGAAGACAGAGCCAGGCTTCTCTTAGAGGTACACAGGGAAAGGACAAGAAGCCATGGCAGAAAGTTGTAGCAAGGTAAATTTTGCCTGGATATACAGAAAAAAGTGTTCACTGTGAGCGATTTTAAGGACTGGAATAGGTTGCAAAGAGAGACTTTGGAATTTTCATCCTTAGAGCTCTTCAGAATTTGACTAGACAAGGCCCAGAGGAAACCAATTTACTACTGGAATTAGTTCAGCTTTGAGTAAGAAGTTGGAAGATAGATTTCCATAGATCTCTCCCAACTTAAATTTTTCCTATGATTCTTTGCTGATAGATTATATATTTTACCTCAGCATCTTTTCATTTGGTGTCATTGACTGAGCTGTTGAGAAGGAAGTTAGAAGGCAGTAGATAATTCATAATTTTTCCCAAAACTGGGAAGGGCAAGTAACAATCCAAAATAAAACTAGTCCTTCAGATCATCAGACTTCAAAGTGCTGGACGAATTCCAGCTCTTGAATCCTGCAGTCTGATTCAAGCAAGTGTGTATCAGTGCATATTAGAGTTCTTATAAATTAATATTGGCAGTGTAGAACTAGATTATCTAATTAAAGTTTCATTTCAGTCTGGTAAATTGGCTTATTTTTTTAAAGCCATCTGTGTTACAGAAACACAGATGCTAAATGATTGAAAAAATCATTTTTGTCCTGACTTTGATTTAAATTTTTAAACTTTAAAACATCTTCCTCGACTAGCGTGACTGCCAGTCCCATTGTAAAGCTGGGCACGTCTCAGAAGATTTCAGTAGCTGCTTTGAAAAAATGTTCCCAATGTTCCCCATGTGCATGTTCACTAGTGTGTTTTGCTATACCCGTATAGATTAAATTTGTTTTTCACACTAAGCAGATACTTTGTGCTTCAGATTTGACTGACAGGCCCATTTGACTGACAGGATGTTGTCAATCTGGAGTGAGGCAAATCCACCAGGGTTCCAGGACAGGGTGTGGAGGGTTGCTCCTGTGCCTGAGCACCAGGCTCCTGCTTGGCTTTTCACTACGTTTAGAAGAATCTGATGCTCTTTTCTAATCCTTTTCTCATCATTACCTCAACTGTTGTTCAAACTAATAGAGATTAATATTTATGTGTTGGCATCTCAAAAAGAACATAATTATGACAACATTAAGGCTTCCTATTCTACGTGAACAACTTGAATATAAGAACTCTTACAACATTTTAAAATCATATAATCATGATGTTGCCAAGGATACCAAGCTTGTAGTCTTCACCTCTTTTCACATCATCCTGTTTTCTATTTAGGATACCTTGCCTAATTTGCAGATGTGATTTTAGTGTATGTTGTGAGAAAGGTACTAACTAGAATGAACCAGCCTTTGTCACCTAAATATAAGGGTAACATGTTACTGCAGACTATGTGTTTTGCACCAGTTATCAACAGTGAATTGTTTTGAAATCAGTGATAATTGCACATTGATTCTCTGGAAGTCCATGCTTTACAGGTAAGAATAATATTTTAGCTGTACGATGGCTTCTATTTGATGTTCTAGAGCCCAGGCAAAATTAATGTTGACTTAACTGGACTTTCTATTACGCTCAGTGGGAGAGATCTCACCTAAACATAGAGCTCTGAAGTTAATTAGACACACAGTATCAACTGATCATCTAGGTTCTCTTTCTAGTCAATATGAAGAGAAATGTACCTCCAGAAGCAGATTCAGGTACCTGGTTTGTATCTGTTTTGTGGGGAGAATTCATCACACTAGCTCAACACCTTCTCCTTATTTATAATGAACTGTACATTTTCTTATCTGAACAAGATGTACATAATCCTTTCATGTGGGCATCTATTTCTGTTTTCATGTTTATCAGCATCACCAGGGAGATAAGTTTGCACCACTATAAACTAATGACAAATTTTGTCCAACACCCAATTTATTCACTTGTGGTAGCGCAGGCCCAAACAGACTCCCTGCTCAGTCCCTTCACTGCACTGAGTGGCAGACCCAACCAGACATGATACTGCCACACTTTACCTACTAATTCTATATTCTTCTATAAGTTTGAATCCATATAGGCATATTTTCCATGCTTCTTGTAGATTTTCTAGGAGCATAGATTGTACTCCAGTACCTAGCCTCACTTCCTTCCTTAAAGTCTCTCCTGCATTTTTATTTGATGTGGGCTGGTGTGTGTCCCCACCAAGAAGCATTTGCACTGTCTGCATTAGCCTCCTCTCTATAATGTGTACAGAAGGCTCTGGATGTGTACAGTGACCCCATGTGCATACACCTACCCAGAAGGGTGCCACCTACCCTGTGCTGGAGTCCTGACCACAGTCTCCTCTCTGGGTCCAACTCCTGGCACCACTGCAATGTTCCGATATAGTCATGTATTAACATACCAGCCTTGTGCATTAAAAGCTCATTCATAAGCCGTGTGGTTTGCCCCACAGCCTAAGGATACACTGCGTGGAAAAGAGCAACCAAGCCCACATAGGGACATAAATAAAAAAAGATTGGGAGTCCTAAGGCTAGGCTCAAAAAACCAAGAGGGTAATCAGTGGAAAGTAAACCCATAGGAAGGAATTCATTCTGAACAGCGGAGTCGGTGTGGGTTGCTGATATGTTATCTTTGCTGGTCATCCTGACTCACCAGCATGCTGAGTCTGTCTAAATGGCTTCAGATAAGTTTGGCTTGCCTTGTACCCACAATCAGTCTCTCCAAAAGCGTTCTCAGACAGCGTGAGAAAAGCGTGACCTGACTCACGCAGAGCGCGGCTACTCCCAAAAACCTGACTGCTCCAAAATCCTACCCTAGCTGGGAGCACTGCTATTGTCTCTGGAGCTGAGGGGTGCCAGGAGAACCTGGAGCAATCTAGTGAGGAGTTAATTAAAAGAAAACAAGTTACAGTTTCATCTCATTTGCTGAAGAAGATGGTTAACTCTTTGTTGCAGCAGGCTGCCAGTGATTTGCTATGCTGGGATGAAAGCCCATCCTCTTCAATCACTCCCCAGCAGAGGAAAATTACCAGTGTCAGGAAAACTCATTTTGTGGCATTAATCAAAATGGATTAAAACGGAACAGTTTCTAAGCTGCCCTGCGAGAATAGCTGTGGGACATCAAAGAGAGCCCATGATCCCCAAAACCAGAGGACTGTGTCCTCTGCTTTGAAATATTGTAATCAGCCAAACATTTATCGGAATGACATGTTAACTGCATTGTGTTTAAAAGCACTTTGGTGTTTAATGACTTGTGTCCTATCTCCTCCATTGTAATATAATCAGGAAAGTAATCATCTGGTGTGTTCAGGTGCTTTTGTTGGAGGAGTTTGAAGGTCCATTTAAAATCATGGACTGCTTCTTGATTTTAAGTGTTCAGTAATGACGGATAACGGACTAGCACAGAGTCCATTCAATCCATTAGGAATAAATCCATTGCTATATATATTATAGCTGCATGCAGTAATTTTAAACAAGAATGTTTCCCTGGCTGCTTTGGAAAGTATTTTTCTGCTTCTAAGGAAAGAAAAAAACAGACTGTGTCTAGAAATGTGATATTTTATAATAAAAAAAATTGCTTGCCTTGAAAATCTGTTTTAGATAATGTATTTGAGTTTGCTACATAGCAACATGTTTGACAAAAAGAAAAAGGCTTTCATATGAAACCAGAAATCTGGATTATCTGTGGAACTTGCAAAAGGTACATGAGCTAGTTTTTCAAAACAGCTTATGCTATTTTTGTGTTTTAAGAAGAATAAAGTATGTACAGGCTGCCATATGCAGTAGATATATGTGATACGATTTTCAAAGGCAAAGTGAGACCAATACTTGACTGTTCAGATTATTCTCCACTTTATGTAACATCCCACATACTATAGTCATGTATATGTCATTGCTGAGTGTAAAATATTCATTTGCACTTCAGAGGCCTGCAGAAACCCTAGACCCTCCAGCACCTCACTGTGGTCTCTAGCATATAGTCATGGTAAAACTCTCTCTTGCCCAAGTTCTTGGGACTGTAGAACACAGTTCTGTGACAATGTCAGCTTGATGCTCAGCACCAATCAAAAAAAAAAAAACCAACAAATATGAGGAAGAACTTCTTTATGGTGAGGGTGACAGAGCACTGGAACAGGCTGCCCAGGGAGGTCGTGGAGTCCCCTTCTCTGGAGATTTTCAAGACCCGCCTTGATGCAGTCCTGAGTAATGTGCTCTAGGCAATCCTGCTTTGGCAGGGGAGTTGGACTAGATGATCTCTAGAAGGTCCCTTCCAACTCCAACAATTCCGTGATTCCGTGATTTGCTTACCTCTTTGTTTTGTCATGACTACTTTCATTGCAGCATGGCATCCAAAGATGAAGTTTGACTCGTTCTGATTTCCAAGGAAAGGTCTAATCTGATGCTATGTGTTTGATATACCTGCAGTGTCAGAGCTGCTGTTCTGTGACAATGTCTCATGAAGTTCAAGACAATACTGGAGAGATGTTTGTGTACCTCAACAAGATTTCATGGTTTGTTTGATTTCATTGTCACCATCCAAGTAGGATCTACACATAATATAGAGGAATATATCATGTGGGAGGCAAGGAAAAGGATCTTAAACAATTCTGTACAGGGTGATTAGAGAGTTCTTTTCCTTTGAACCAGGCCCGAACTTCTAGCTGTGCAAGCATTGGAGACAAATTCAAGCATCAGATTTCAGGAATGCCAAAAAACGCGTCTCTACTACTGATTATTGCATTTGGAAATAGCCTCTACATAGCCCTTGCCAGAGTCCCTGGCAGACTTTTGTTTACACTAGAACATTTTAGTACATCAGAAGTTAATCTGTGGTCCAATTCTGTCACATTAACTCATCCTGATCCGAACTGTTCCCTGTAAGCGGGTGGTGAGCAAGGTGGCTGGTAGGCTCTGGCCCTGAGATTTTTTATTCAAATGAAACTAACTTCAGGGCTAGACTGTGGTATGTCCTCATGTGAAGCAATGAGAGTGACTCCCTGGACCATTTCCTAACCACTGGGCTGTGCTACATCCTTAAATCTAAAAAATATTTCCATAGCGCCGAGCAGGGTGGGTGAGTCAGATCCCTTCTGGAGCTGCTTCTCTGGAAAATTGTCGCAGTGCTTAGGGATTCATTCATCTGAGGGATCCCATACGCATATGTTATGCCTTTCAAATCATTGCTGAAAATCAGTCTGTAATATCAAGATTAACACCTGTCCTCTGTAACTGACTCTTTACAAGCTGTGTCTTTGTTGTGCCATTTTGCATCAGAATACAGAATCAGTGACCCAACATCTGCATGTAGGAATTGCATGAATAAAACAGTGGGTGACTCCCAGCTTCATCTGGACCAGATTACATGTCTAATCAAGTCACATTTAGCTGCAAGCTATCACTTGATTACTGAAACCCCTTCCAGTGTGATGCTAGCAGCTCAGTTTATGCAGAAAAGCTGACTGCTTTAGTTTCCAGGGCATTCAGTCAGGTCCTTCCTCTGAATATTTATCCATAGTTCAAGAAAAACATTTCAGTCTGCTTTTGTGGGACTGGACTCTCCATTAATCCTCAGGAAAAAAACAATGCATTTTAGCTGGTACATTTCACACTTCCCCTGTTCTGGGTCAGAATCATCCGAGGAAAGGATGAGTCAGAAAGCCAAAATGATTTTTGAAGAGATGACTACATCTTAAGAGGGATGCCTTATTACTGTAACTCTCATGCTTAGAGGTGGTTTCCCACAGAGGAGCATGGAAGGGATGAATACCACCTACTGACTTTGGACAGGGCTAACCCCTAAATGTACAGATACATTGCAGTGGCTGCTGTGACTGTAACTTGTGTAAATGTCCCTGACCCCAAAGCAACATAAAAGAGTGAGCTTGGTTGCTTGGTTGCTGCTGCTTGGGTTGATGTGCTAGCAAAGTGCTCAGCAAGAAGCTGCCACCCTGCTTAAGGTGGGCTTTGTAGTCTGCACTGAACTCTGAACCAGCACAGTCCTATAGCTGCCGGAACCCAGGGCAGTCCCTTTTAGCTGCGTTCCTGCCAGCCTCTGTGTCTCAGTGAAGCAGGGCAGCATTTTGTAGTCTTTGCTCCAATAACCAATGGGAAGTGGCATTGAGTGCTGATCAGACGGATGCCCTTTAGAGTTAATGCTTTCCTGACACTGCTGCATGCTGTAGGGGATGGTGTTTCTGTTCTACATTACATTTTTTGAAAGAGAATAATGTTTTATCCCAGAGGAACTTGGGGGATTGCCCACAAAATAAGAAATTCTCCCACTTCGGGATAATTTTAACTATGCCAGGCATACATGAACAAATTTGTTAGTAGAAGGGACCATTCACCGAAGCCTGAAGCATTGTCCTAAATGAGCAAGGATGTTCAAGTGGCTCTGGAGCTCTCTGAGACAAGAAAAATAGATTTATTTCTCTGCTCTGTTGCAACATTTGTGCATGTGCCATAGAAATAATTTGGTCTGGGCTTTGTGAAAGTACGGGCTGTCTATGGAGACGGAGTGCAAACTGACATCCATGCAAAGTACCTTGATGGCTGGTAGAATGAAATTTGGCACAAGCAGCTGTGGCCAGTGGGAGAGGGGACAAGGGACTGTAAGAAAATGCAGGAGAACTCTACCAGCTTCTGTCTCACTCACATGTGTGCACTGAAGGTCCACCATGGATTAGCAAATATTCACCCAGCCTAGCACTCTTCTAGCCAAGAAGAGGTCACAGGAAGGAGAGAAGGAACAGAGAAAGGTAGCACGAATACTTCCTAGAGCAGTCTCCCAGCTAGCAGTGATTCACATCTATGCTAAAGATTTTTCTGTATTTGTAGAAATGTGCAAAATAGATGTGCAGCATCCTGCCAGCCTGTGCCTGGGAAGCTGATTAAAACTAAAGGAGTTCTGACATAGTCATACAGTGATCTCTCAAGTAGTGCTTATGAAAAGTGAGGACATAACTGGGATGATTTCTACAGACAGGTACAGTAAAAACATACTAGGGTTTATTGGTGGTGCTGAAAGGAAGAAGTGCACCTGAATAAAGGAGCTTGGTCAGTGCATTGCACTGGTAAATGAGTGACCAGTATCGCCGTGGTGCCTTTTAATAAATAAACCACTTGATTAGAAGAAAAATGACACTGAAACACACTTAACCATGGCATTTCCAGGAACGTTGCATGCCTCCTTCAGAAATCATTTATTGACCTCTTGATTCTGTTATTTATTCACAAAAAAAAAGAGCAGTAAACATTTTGGTCTCTTCAAATCTGAAAAGAGATTTCTGTATTCGCCATGTGCTAGCACAGGCTTTTGCTGCGTGTCACTCACGCCAGTTGCAACAAGCTGGGAGACTCAAGAGGGTATTTCTCATTTACCTCCCTAGAAATGCAAATACAGTGTTTAAAAAACCCTGGCACTGGAGTGTACGACTCCTAATTTCAACCCACGAACAAAACACTCCACAGTTGCTTGGATGACAAACCATGAGGAAATGCAGCTTGTGACAGCAAGGGTTTTGTCCAGCTTGCTAGAAATGATGGCTCCAATGGCAGGGAATGGGCATAAGAGCTTCCCCCCAGCTCATGGGATACAGATAAGCCAAGCTGAGGAGCTCCATGAGGTCACCTGCCGAGAGAGTGGGGTGTGGGACAACTCCTCTGACCTCAGTCAGTCACCAGCCGGGATTTGGACCAGGCTGACCTGCCACTGTCAACTGGCTTCCTTGCACCAGAACTGCTGCCCAGGATTTAATAATCTTCCTGTCTGGGGCTTTCACTGCAGCAAATGTGAAGCTTTTCAGGCTTTTTTGAAAAACACATTTTTTCAGGAGAAAAATCTGCTTGAGAATTTTTTCCTCTGTTCACATGCTCTGTTACTGCAGGCAGGACTTCAGGCTTCAGCCTTCCTGCTGGAGGCAGGAGCAGCGGTGGCTCCCTTACGGTGGACCAGCACACAGCAGATGCTGAGCCTGTCCTGCTGTAGATCCCTTTTTGGAAAATACCTGAAAGTAAAATATAACACTGTGCATGTTTGTGCATGCAAAACCACACAACCATCCCTTTTCTAAGTGGGAAAGTAGCCTGTTTCTCACTTAAGTGGACAAGAAAGTGTAATTTAATGCAGAGACCTTGCTTTCTCTATGACCTGAATTTTTCAGAAGAGAACTTCTCTCATTTCTGTTGTAAAATGAAATGTAGAAACATGAGCAAGTTCTGCAACTTTTTAACTGAAGTTATTCCTTTGACAGGAACCATCAGCCCTCATAGTCTAAAAAGCATAGTACAGGGATATTGCACTTGCTTTAGTAAAAGATAATTAAGATTTCTCAAATTATTTGCAGATTAAGAGAATTTGCAGAGTCAGTCACAGAAAAAAACAAAGGCTGAGTGATTGATCTTGCTGACCAAAGATAATTAGTAAATGCTATTTGCAAAAGCACCTGTATTGAACAAAGCCAGACAAGCAATTGATAAGAAAAAAAATCTGACAAACTTTTTTCCCTTAATGTTGAATTGTCTGTGAATTTATTGTATTTCTTCCCTATTCAAAATTTATGTGCTTAGTGATTTCTGAAGATAACCTTTCTTTTATGCTTTGTTATTAAGTAGAATTCATTGCATCAGTGGTTTCCAGCCTCTTGTGGACGAGTCTCCCACCCACAGCCTCATCTTCTTCCCTGCACCCTCCATTCCCAGCAGAACTGTAGGTCTGGGAGATGAAAGAAGGGGGAGTTTTGTACCATAAACCATCTGGTAGTACTTCTTTTTGCTGTCTCTTGTCACTCCCTTCTCCTCTGCTGTTACCTGGGATCCAGGAGGGAGTCTGATAGCAGTGCTGGTGTTTCTGTGCTTCCCATCCTCAGGTGCCAGGGAAGGGCAGTGTATGGCCCAGGCTCCCTGCTTCAGCCTCCCCAGTCCCAGCTCTTGCCCAGTGCTTCAGTGCTGGGGATTCGGTGTGCCTGTGTACAGAGGGACCGAGGGAATATGGAGTATATTCTGGTTTACAGTGCTTTACAGTGCACTCTCCCTTGTGCCGCAGCTCGCAGCTCAGCAGGGAGGCGAGATGCTGTCTCTGCAGCAGAGGTGTGGGGCAGGGAAGCACAGCTGATGCTGCGTGACCAGCATTAACGTGCCATAGCTCTGGTGTGGGGAGAAGTTGCACAGCACATGCGTAATTTCAGCCACTCAGGGGTATTATATTCTCTTCCCGAATTCCTGATTATGACTCTCAGAATTGGGTTTCCTGTAGAGCACAGTCTGAAATGTGCTTCTGCACAAGTACATAATATTCACTTCAGTATAATTGTTTGGACTAATTCTGGGGCTGCATAAGTAGCTTTTAATTTTAGCTGTAAACTGGGATCTAGATGCTCGAATTGATGTTGTTTGTGACCATTGGGGAAGTTATTTTGTGTTCTTTTGAGTACTCATTTTAATATGAGTAATGTGCTGCTTCTTCCCTTTGCCTGGCACGTCTCCTCAACTTGTAAACTTCTTATCGTTCGGGGACTGTCTCTTGCCTTCCCTTTGTTTACTAACACCACTAGGCCCACTCGAGACAGGAATTTCTAAGTGCAATCGTAGTTCAAGCATTAGAGTAATAGGCACAGCAAACTATTTTGCTACTAGAGCTGTAGAAGCAGAACATAACAAGAAAATCATAGAATCACAGAGTTGTTTGGGTTGGAAGGGACCTTTAACGGTCATCTAGTCCAACTCCTCTGCAATGAACAGGGACGTCTTCAGACCCCCATCCAACCTGACCTTGAATGTTTCCGGGGATGGGGCATCTACCAGCTTCTGGGAAACCTGTTCCAGTGTTTCACCACCTTAATTGTAAAAATTTTTTCCATATATCTAGTCTGAACCTACCCTCTTTTAGTTTAAAACCATTATCTTTTGTCCTATCGCAACAGGCCATGCTAAAAAGTTTGTCCCTGTCTTTCTTATAAGCCTGCTTCAAGTACTGAAAGACCACAATATGGTCTCCTTGGTGCTGTCTCTTCTCCAGGCTGAACAGCCCCATCTGTCTCAGCCTGTCCTCGTAGGAGAGGTGCTCCATCCCTCTGATCCCCTCCTCTGGACCCGCTCCAACAGGTCCATGTCTTTCCTATGCTGAGGGCTTCAGAATATACAGCTTTAATACGTTTATGTGCAAGTAAAAATGGTAAAATAGCTTTTTGCAGGGTTTGTGCAAGTTGAACTCAGATATTACGTTTCAGATAGACTATGGAGTAAATCAGATAATAGTTGGGGAGGGTACTGACACTGTACTAATGAATTATGCTGTTGGGTTGTTATGTAGAAAGGAATTACCAGCATCATGAATTTTATACAGTGTGATTGATTGCCTGACAATTTAATGTGAAGTCCCTGAATAGTCAGTTTCCCAGATGTTTTTTCTCTCCTCTTACATCTCTATTTAGATATCTTTTATCTCTTTCTTTTTATATGATTTTTTCCATTTACATTTTATTCAGCAAAGAATTTTTTTCTCCTCCTAGCTCCTTTTAATTCATTCCCAAGCTTAAATGCCAAATTAAAAATGTTAGATTTGAAAGCTCTGACAAGGTGCAAGAGGACTGACAAAAGCCAAAGTGCACAATGTCTTCCACGCACTGTGAGGCACTGGCAGCTAACTGCTTATAATTTACCATCAGTTTATAAGATGCATAGGTCATAATCCTAGAAACTTTAATGCTAGAAAATTTAACTCTAAATAAATATGAGTTTATTTGCCTGGGTAATTCCAGTGAAGCAAATGAAAGTATACGCGGAAGTAAAAGTATCCCAGAATGAACTTACACAAAGGCTATGTCTATATTAGACTTAAGCAGGGAGAGGTCATGGGCTCATGCACAGTTGTCTTTATTGCCAGTTTGTTAGGATGTTCCTTGGCATGGGTCAGGCACAGACCAGCCAGCACTTGCTCTGCACCCAGGCAGTGTGGATGGAGTCCCTTGCGGGAAGCTAAGAAATCTATGGTCAAACCATATGGCCTGGATATGGTCAAACCAGGCCACTTGCCTTCATGGCCAGAGACCAAACTCTGCCACTGTCTGCTGTACTAGAGCAAATGTAGCCTTAGAGGCCACTACTGTATAAGGGGAAGATGCAAAGATCCATGAAGTTCTGCGTCCATGGCTGGGTCAGGTGTTTGTGATAGTTTTCATAGCTCTGCCTGTCTTGTCTAGTTGAAATGATGCTCTACTTAAGTAGATTTGCAAATGTGACTTTATTTTTTCTGTGCTTTCTGGATCTTCTTAAAGTTGTCCTACTCTTTGTCCTCATCCCTTCCTGCACATGGGCTTCATGAGGTCCAGTAGTCCCAGCTAGTTTCCTGAGTGTGGCTTCCTCTGATGATTTTCCAGCTCAGATATGGAGAGCAATCAGGCAGCTTGGTACAGTGAAACTTTTCAGATACGTTTTGTGACACAAGCCAGTTGGGCTGAGCTGTAGGGATTAGGTTAGCAGTGACAAAAATCTGACCCACTTCTCAGGAGAAGAATCGACAAACTCTTCTGTTTGCTGAAAACTATTTATCGACTAATGTCTGTTTACAGAGAATGGACCTTTTCCTGTTCTATGCCACCTTTCCTGGAAGTGCTTTAAAGAATCACATTCATTAATACAAAAAATGAATACAAGCTTCTTATTACAGGAAGAAGTATGTGGTATACTTGTAGAGTCACTGTATTCATTAATTACCTTCCTATAATGCATTAAAACCTTACCAGTTTGGAAAATACAACACTCATGTCTGATACTGCAAAAGTATCAGTAAGATTAGGGTTTTTTATATAGTACATGGAAAATAAACTTATAAGAAAGTCACTTGCAGAAGTAGAGCCTAGAATTTTTCTTCTGAGTTAATAAAGAGCAAAATTGGATTCTTGGCCTGGCTCAATATTTATAGTATCTCAGCTGCTTGGTGTTTGAAAAATATTTGTCTGCAATACCCCTTTAATTTGTTGTCAAGCAGTCTCAAAATCCCCAGTTTGATTCTGATGTATGCTCGGGAATGAGGCTGTAGCCCCCGAGGATGTAAGGCCACTTCCAAGTACTTTGGGAGATCTCTAACAGCTGCTCTGGCTACATAAACTGAGGAACAGTCTGAACATTTTTGAATTATTCTCTGAAGAGAGAGAGAAAGAGCCATCAGCCTTGTTTTACTCCTCTTTGTTAGTGAATGGGCTTATTGCTCTGTTAAAAGGCCAATACAGGCAGAAATTTTATGAGAATGTCATATATATCCTCTCACAACTAATAATGTGATGAGCTGGAATACAAGCTGTGCCACTAAGAAAGATGCTCTGTGCTGTTCTGAAGAGAATTTGAATCCAAACCCATGAAGAGTCAATGGTGGGGGCTAAAGTAGTTTTTACTGAGGTAGTTTGCTTTTATTAATTAGTACTTTCATAGTGATCATTGCTGGTTTCTTTTCTTTATTCCTTTTCTCAAAGTAACATCAGATCACGTGGATAAAGCGATGAAGAAGATTTGTGGTAATGCAGTGCATTGATAATAGTCTGTTGGTTTTACTGTGGGACACTTCTGGCAGGGCATGTAAAAATACAAACTGAAAGGCGATAGTAAACTAAAATGATACAGGGATCTTTTCAAGAAGAAGCTTGCAAAACTTCATATCTTAGCATTGTTCCCTTTTGGTGTCAATGGGAGTACAGGAGTCTTCCTAGTGAAAACGTTATGGGTGCATGGCTGCATGAATATCTGAGAAGGAATTTAAAATAAGGGAGAAATGGATACTACAATTGGCAAGGATATTTCTGAGAAGGGGTAATATGAAGGAAGAGGTGGTAATTTAGCATAGCGTATCATAGGATAAAAAAGAACAATAATTTGAAATAAATTATTTTGGGCTAAGAAGGATGTCTTAACTATAATTTTGTTCTATTTTATATAATTTGCAGTACTTAGTACAGAAAGGATAGCATTTACATATCTCTTAGTGATGTCTTTGACATGACTGACATATTTCATTTATAGGGTTTTTTTCCTTTCATTCTCTTCCCTGATAATTAGTCAATGGTGGCAAAGACACTGTCATTGCTATTCTTTCAATGGAATTGTCACATAAAATACAATAGAGGAAATCCAAGTTCGTGAAGGAAACTCCATATTCTTTGAAAGCTCAGAACTCCATTTTTTTACAGAAAGCAGGCTCTTCAATACCTGGGCTTTTAGCACATATCCAGTTCACAAAGCATGAATTTACTGATACACATCACACATGGAAGTTTCCTTTCATAGTACAGACAGTCCTAAACAACCAAAAACGTAAATTTCATGCTGAAGAACAGTGCCAGTGTACTCTAAATTTAATCCAGAGTGCAAAAGTCTTGTACAATGCACTGAAAACAACACAGTGAAATGAGAGGAGCATATTCAAGAACAGAATATATTAAAATATATTTTAGGAAAACACAATTCCAGATTTTATATATAAAATATAAATATATTTTAGGAAAACACAATTCCAGATTACGAAATTTGAATGACACCCAGTTTTCATCCAACAATTATTTACTGATCTGATTCTTTTAAAACCTTAAGTGAAAAGAATCCAAAAACTGTGAAGCACCATTTGCAAGAAATTCCAGGTATTTTTATGTACATTTGAAGCCATAAGACTGGGTGATGGTGGCCATGTAGTTTAACATTCTCTTCCTGTGAAAAAACGTCATCAAAATTGTGTCAGAATATGAGAAGAAACTTTTCTCCTAGAATAGGTTTCAAGGTCTTGAATGCACTGAGTGCATTGAGTGAATGCACTAGTGTAAGGATATTATCTATTCAAAAACCCTGTCTTTAAGGATTAGTAACTTTGATAAAGCATCTTTATAACTGGCCCTTTGCAGTTCGAAAGTACCTGGAAAAGGACACAGCATTTAAAACAGGATGCTTGAAATCCCATCACATGCAGAATTACGCACTGTGTTCCCATGCAAAGAGAAAAAAAAAAAAAACATGACCCTGATGGAGTGAAATATTTTGGCATGCATCTAACTCTAAACATGTGAATAATCCCATTGCACACAATAGATTCACTCTTGCAAGGATATCCTTGTACGCTTGTTAAGACAGGAGAGAACAACAGGCCCTGCCATCATATGCTGAAGAGGATACCACTACCACAGCAAATATGTATAACCCATCCACCAGCGTGACTCACAGGAGACCCCACTATGAAGCAGCTTCTCAGCCTGTCTCAAAACTAAACCGAGACAATCAGTGCTCATTTAGAAAATAAATATGGAATTTCTTTCATTTTCTGTGAAAGGTTTTTGGGTTTTGTGCAATTTCATGCAATTGCTTGCGGTTTTGGTGTGTTACGCCTTCATTCTGCGTGAGTAGGAAGCACAGGACAAGATTCACATACGGGTTTCCCACAAGGATACCTGGATTGTAAAGAAATGCTAAGCAATGCTGCAGACAAAATAACAGATTTAGTGTTGACTTAAGAGATGAAAAAGTATGTCCTCTGTGACTACAAAAGGAACTTGAAATTTGGCAAGCTATCACTCTGTCTACCTTAGACTGTCTCCTTACTGAATATTGCAGATATTACAAGTGGTTCACTGGTAGTTTAATTACTGATGTGGTATAAGGCAGGCTAGAAAACACAATATTCACAAAGACGATGCCTAAAGAAATGCACGGTCCACTTCACCTTTTCACCATTGCTAGTGCTGGTGAGCATATACTGGGAAACTAGTATCTTAGCAGTACATAAAAAGGCAGATAAACTCACGTGTTTTGTTTCCCAGCCTGTGAAAAGTGGCTAAAATGTCTGTTGCCCAAGTAAAAGTGGATAAACTCTATTCACCTTCAACTGCACAATTGCTTTTGGCAGGAACTCTGGAAAGTTTTAATGGAAAAAAGGCTAGCATAGCTGCAAGAGCAAGAGGTGAAAGTCTGTCTGCTCTTTCTGCCGATAACTGAAAACATGTCCCCAAGATGACAGACGTGTCTTGAGTATTGTTATTATAGCTTCCTTAAGTGGAAAAGTGAAATAATGGCCATTAACATACATTGGCTATATATTGTAGGGAAACAGATCCCCACATTTTGGGTTCCTGCCTCTTCATAGCTAATATTCCACAAATGTGAGATGGTGACTTTGACCAGGAAGTGAATAGATACAGTCAACCTTTTTTTTTTTTTAAATAAGTTTCCATGGAAAAACATAGATTTTGAAAGTGTTAAAAAAGTAAACAAGATTTTTGGGACAAACACTGCATGGAAGAAAATTAGTTTTAATGAACTTAATTTAATTAGTTTTAATGTCTTATAAAATCAGAGGTTTGTTTTCAATTTAGAAACAGGGATGAAAGGCTTTTCAAGGACTTACAGATATTTCTCTCACCTGTCATTAAACTTGTAAGCAAGTTTCAGAGTTCCAGCTGGGGCCCTAAATATGATTATGCTATAGATGAGAGTTTCTTTTGGCACAATATAGCAGTAGTGCAGAGAAAACACAAATGTCTCACTTCCACTCAAAAAGTGCCATAATATCTAAGGTCTATGAGTATTGGTTTGAGCTGTGCGTTTCACTCGTTTTGACAATGAAGGTTTCATCCAGCAGGGAGTTATAGTTTAATCAGTAATCACATGCATTTAAATCATCCTAATTTATTTGAATTTGCATATATGGATAGTAATCAACAAGAGAAAAATCTCAGGAGTGTAAATAAAGTTTTGAAGTGTATTTTGGAAGAATATTCAGAGATTAAGCTATGGTGCATCTTACGCAGTTGTATTTTGGGGAGGCCATCCAGACCTTTTGAGCCCTGCTCAGACACCCTGGTGGAGAATTTTGCTCTCAGGGCCAGGAACCTCTGCTTCTTCTCTCAGTGCTTTCATGCCATTAAAGTTCTTGCCTTTGACAGTCCTTGAGTGAACATAATCCAAGGCATACCACACTTTCTGACAGCCTCTTTTAACAGGCATTCCAATGCATTTTTCATACTTCATCCTTCATGCAGCTTTAATCATCTTCCCTTGAAGGAGAAACGATACTGCTCACCTACAGTATTTCTAAGTATACACTTCTTTGTTTAAGTTCTCACTTTTTCAGATTGACAGTGAAATTCTAAGGAGGCAACTGAGTTCTAGTTATGTAAGTTTACTGTTACGTTTTTGGAGGTTGGGTTTGGTTTTTTTAGGAGTTTTGTAGTTATGTAACTTACTGATATTTTTTTTATGAGTTTTGTTATTACTTCTGTGGGAATTTTGCAGGCTATATACCAGTCCTGCTTGCAGTTATACTGATAAAGTGTTACAAAAAGTACCTTAATAATGTGTTTGAAAGCTACACAGAGTCAATCAATTCTGCTTATAAAATGAGTCAACGCAAGGTTTCATAAGGAATCAGCATCGTAAATGATGTTATAAAGATTTGCCTGGTTACCAGTTAAGCTTTAGTTTTATGGTTGCGTGGGCTGGAGTGGTACTCAGATGTGTAGCACCCGTGTGCCACATTGTTCTCGCAGCACTAGCACCACGCAGGAATTTAAATACACAGTTTCTTGACGGTGCTGACTCTTTGGGCTATGCACTGTTGTTCCAAGAGCACTTTGAACTATCAAAACGTGTCACTGCCTGATGAAAGAAGTGGTTCCTTCCTGCCTCCCCGGCTGCTCGTTTCTGCTCCAGGGTTGTCTAACCACTGAGCTAGCACAGGTCTCTCTGACCTTGCACTGGACTGGACTGGTGAAGTGCTCCAGGCAAAATTAACCTGCCCAAAAAGCTGTTTGGGAGCAGCTCCAGTCAATTGGGTGAATTGAATGAAAAATCTCATTTGACTCACCCTATTTTTTGGGGTTTTTTGGGTTTTTTTGTTTTGTTTTGGGTTTTTTTTTGGTTTTTTTTTGGTTTTTTTGTTTTGGTTTTTTTTTGGGGGTGGGTTTTTTTTGGGGGGGTTTTGGGGATTTTGAGGTTTTTTGTTTGTTTGTTTGTTTTTTGGTTTGGGGGCTTTTTTTGTGGGTTGGGGGGGGGGGGTTGGGGTTTTTTTGGGTTTGTTTTGGTTTGATTTGGTTTTTTATGTTTTTTTGGGGGTTTTTTGTGGTTAGACTTGATGATCTCAAAGGTCCCTTCCAACCAAGAAGATTCCGTGATTCTGTGATTCTGTGATTAAGCGCAGTAGATACAGTCATTTCTAATGGAGCTCTTGTAGCTCCGATAATTGAATCTTGACATTATGGAAGGGCTAATGCAAAAGCACGGCTGCTGGCCCCTGTTACAGCTGTGTGCACCAGGGCCATAACAGGAGGGAAGGGGGTCAGGGGAGCCATCTCCTGAGCAAGTGCCCCTGGAAACACTATGTTCATTGACACATTGCCATCTGCCTTCATGAGGCTGATGCCCACGTGATGTTACCAGTGTGCCAAGCAGCACGGTTCGATGAATGGCACTTGCCGCACAGGTTCAACAAGGGTAACTTCCCTCGCTTTTACTCAAGTGTTGTTAATACGCACAGGAAGAAGGAGGAGCCAGGCTTTGGCTTTCCTCCGTTCCAGCATAATCACTTGGAGTCCTGCAGCGATCCTCTGAGGTGTGGCGAGCCAGCTGCCTTCCATGCTGCCGGCATGCTGATGGCGATGTGCCACCGGGGCTGGTTCTGCTGGGGCAGGGAAGGGGCTTGATTCACACACGCTTCCTCAGACACATTTGTTATGATGGCCTAATGCATTCCTCCAGGGGTTCTGCCAACACTAGCTCCTTCCTAGGTAGGGCTAGACCTGCATTTTGGGGAATAAGCAATAAGTATAGTTAAAATTGCTTCTACTTATTTCCTGGGAACTGAGCTTCTCTCGCTTCCAGCAGTGTTCCCTGCTAGAAGAGGTGCCAGCTGAGATTGCAAATGTCTTCCCCAGGGCTGGAAAGGTAAAAGAAATCATTGTGTCTGGGTATTGTCTTTCTCCTCCTTAGGAACATGAGAACTTTTCGTGGCTGGCAGACCACTAAGGTTAAGCCTTATGGTATCGCAGCACATGCACCCGCATAAGCCAGATCCCTCAGTCAGAGTTTTGTATGTGTGTGTGCACATTTGTGCTGTAAACCTGCCTACCCTCTCGCCAGTAGTGTTTTGAGGAAAACTTGCCCTTTTGCCTGAGTCCACTGGCTTTGGATGAAGCAATCGTCCTACTTGATCATGGGCTTGACCTGTGTCCCAGACAACTCTTGTAGAGCATCTTCCTGCGGACAACCATAGCTTTGTGGTGTGGGGAAGGGACCGTAGGCCTTCCCATCACAGTCACGTGGGGAGGCATAAGCACCCAGCTCTGAACCCACATCATCCTTCTCCCCTCTTCGTAGCTGTGTATCCTGGCCAAAAAGGGCTTAGACAGACTTACCACAGCCACTGAGTTCAGAGGTAGTGACTAACATCTTCCTTCATACTGAATAAGATTTCCTGTCACCATGTTTGTAACTTGATGCTGCTGTGAATTTCAGAAACCTTACTTTACTCCCCTGGAATAAATAATAAAAACAATCAGTCTCCATTAACATACAGCATTTCAACATCCTGACATTTATGAGCTCACAGTAGGAGTTTAATTAATTAAGGATGATTCTGCATTCTTCACAAGGAAGATTGGATTTTTTGTTTACTTTGTCATAAATAGTCTCCTAAGTTGGAACACTTTGGAAAATACCAAGGAAATATGCTTCCCTCCCACTTTGAAAATATTCTCCCTCAGCATTTTCATGTGTTGTTTTTATTATCTTTGCCTCCAGCAAAAACCCTAAGATAGGCATGATTTTCAAGAAGGCTTCTGTACAAACAGTTTTCAGTGCATGTTAAGAGATTTAACAAAAGATTAAAGAAAAGAATGAGATTAATAGGAAGTATGAAAATAAAAAGCAAGGCTGAATCAATTCTGCCAATATTCTTAGGTCCAACTTTTTGTTTCTGTTTCCCTCACAGGAAAAGTGTATCTCCCAGTGTGTTGCACCCTGGCAGATAACTGCAGTTTTAAAAAGTATTCCAGTGTAAAAAAATATCCCGTTCAATATAAAACATTGCTGCCTTTGAGATTCCGTTTTCAGCAGGGGGATTGGCCATGAAAAATATGTATTGCAGTTGAGATCAGCTCTGTAGGAGTGTGAGCAGGACAATAATCTCTGGTGACAGAAGAGAAAGAACAGAGTAATGCAGCAAGAGTTCAGATTCCAAGATTGTGGATTTAAACTCAGGAGCCCTCTGATCCTGATCATCATAACACTGGAGCAGAGAAGGAGCAAGGACCATGGGATTCTTCCTGGAGTTGGGACGACATTTCCAGATCCAGCCTGAGTAACAAAGCCTCACCGCTTCCTGCTCAGTGTAGCAGAGAGAAACTCCAGCCAAATGCAGAGAAGCTGCAGAGCCCCGTTGGGTGGCATTTTTCATCTGCCTGCCATTGTTTGTAACACCTGCGTGTAACACCTGCATGTGATGCCTAATGTTTGAGGGAAAGTGCTGGGCAGTCAAGTACAGAATGCTATTGATTTTCAAGAAATTGAGAAAAAAAAAAAAAGAACCCTAAAAACTGGAAGCGTAACTTTGCAATTTTTTTATCCGTCTCAACTGCTTCCACATTTGTGGGTCCATAGGAATCAAAGAAATAAGACACACCATATACCAGCAGAACAAGCCCACCTCCTGCCCACTGTGTTTCTGTCTATTCTCCCAATAGAGATTATGAACTTGATACTTGGAAAGATGCAAGCCTGGCACGGAGGGGTGTTGGAGGAACGCAAGGAACATCTACCATGTGCAAGGAGCACGTCTGAGGAACACAGTGGAGAGTGTGTCTCAGCAAGACAAATGAGCATGCCCTGAGCGCCGTGCTGGCAGGAGGGCTGCTACCAGTGCCTGTGTGAGCACATTTTAAGCTGGCTTAGACATGTCTGAGCAGCTTTATAGTCACTGCGACTGCACTGATAAGTAGTGTTAAGCTGAGGCATGCAGCCCCTTAGTTTTACAGGCCTGAAATGTCTTTCAGATAGGAAACCCTGATACTGCAGCCTCTGTGTGCACCTGAGACCTGAGGCCAGAAGGAGAGCAAGAGAGAAGGAACGTGACTTGGCAGCCCGGTAGCTACAGCACTTTCCTCAGGAAAGGGTTTTGGGTTCCTCTCTCTGCCCCCAAGATCGTTTGTGGTTTTATACCTTGGGCTTCTGAAGTAAGTCATAGCCCATCCCAAGCAAAAGAGCCAAGCTCCTGGCATCTGGCAATGAGACGCCCTCAGGCCCGCTCTCCTCCAGGTCCCATGGCTCCTGAGGTCCTGGCACAGCAGCCCAGCTGCATTAGGAGGATCCTCCTACCTCCCTCTTCTGTAGCCTCATGGTTATGAGGTGATACAAGATGTGAATGTAAATTCTACTTGGCCGGGGGATGAGATTAGCTGTTTTGGACAATTAAGGTGAAAATGATTTCAGGAGACAGGTTACCTGATCTAACAGATGAACACCACTGAGAGACAGAAGATCACCTGCTTCCACTACTGACTTTATGCCAAACCCAGCAGTCATTGAGCAGGCTGGCCTGTAATCTCACTAATCCATGAGATGAGACGAGACACCCCAGATAACTCCCTGCTGGATAAGTGCATTAAATTGTCTGGTAGATAGGTCTGGGAAATGGAAGGGGTGGAAAGGACCACCATGCATCTGGGAAGAGGGTGAGGACCTTCCCTTTCAGCAACAGTGGGTCATTGTATTAGCCCACAGCTAAGTCTTACATTTCCAAGGCATCCAGCAGCCACAGATGAGACACCATTGGCACCTGGAAAACTTTGAGGCTGAGCAGGAAGCTTACTGTGGAAATGCTAAAGAAGGTGCAGAAGCTTCGCTTTTTGGCCTTACACAATTAAATTTTGCTTATATCCTGTTTTAGACATCAAAATAGGTCTTATTTCTACATTTGCCTAGTCTCAGCTTTGAGACATTGATTCTTATGCTTCTGCTGCTAAATTAAAGACTCCTCTAGTTCCTGTACAACTACTTTTTGATAAACTAAGTAATTTAATCCCTTTAAGTCTCTTACTGCAAGGCATTTTCTCTAGTTCTTTTGAGGCTCTTTTTTGTGGCTTTTCCAATTCAATATAATTTTCATCCTAAATCTGCTCAGGACAATTGCAAATTATTTTGTTGTTCATTAAAAATTCAGCAAAACCCCAGTGCATCCCTGGAGCAACTTGTTATTCTGTGACTGACAAGGCACAAACTTGAATCAACAATGTTTTCCTATTAAACATATGCAAAGTCTTCCTGTCCCCATAGCCCAGAACATATGACTAACCCAGAAGTAAAATAGCAGTCTGGAAAAATCTTTGCTTCACAGAAAGGATCTGACAGAAGAAGGCACAACTGCATATGCAGTTCATATGCATAGTGGTTTTCCAGGTGTTGCCTGGAAGCTGCTTTTAAATATATTTTTGGTAGAGGCATTACTTTTGACTATGGCAAATTTGTATACTTAGGCAAAATGATACATATGACTACAAGAGCAATAGCTGTGTGGAAATTAGCATTTTACCTTTTATTGCTTAATCTTGACAAGGTCAAATTATTTTTCAGTCTTTTTTGTTTACTAATAAAAATACTGCTATTAAAGAAAATGAAAAATGACACCACCACGACAGTATACAGGTATCTGTTCAAGATAGTGACTCATATATTTACGTACGACTGTTTGTATTCAGATAAAACTGGAAGCGTAGCACAAAGCCTTACAGCACAGACAGGATCCCATTTCCAGAAGATGCTGACAGTGTCTTGGCATTCCAGGAGCAAAACCCATGAAGTGAAATTCTTTGTTCTCATCCTTACGCATTAAGGAGATGGACAGGTTGCTTTTACTCTCTTCTTCACTGCTCTGTGGTTATTTTCTTCCATTAAAAGCATTATACAATATGGTCAAGTAATTTCTCAGTCTCTCACTATCTAAACAATGCTGGGCTTTTTATCATTCTCTCTTGGTATTCTGTGTTTCAAGATGATACCCTGGGATTTGCAAAAGTCTCCAGATACTTTGCATTGCCATTAGTAGAGCTGGAGGTGGCCACTCAGCTGCAATAGAATTTCCCAACTCCGCTGGGGTGGAGATGGCGCTGGGAATTAGGTATAATGCAGCTTTGGGAGAGCTTAGCTTCTCCTAAAAGCTCCAGGAGATCTGAAATGCAGGCTGACGTACTGATTGTGGCTGCATAGCGTCATGAAAGGAAACTTCACTGGGTCTGCTTATGCTTCCCTGCCTGCCAGCAGCGTCTCTGTTCTTGTTCCACGTAGCTTTGACTTACTGTCAAGTGTGACTTACACTGTGTACATGTAATCTATGTAGCCTCCATGCAGATAAAAGCTGGAGATAAGTGCCCTCTCTGCAGCCTGCATGCAACAGGCTGCAGCATTGCCTGCTGTGGCACTTCCCTAATGCCATTACAACACAGTTTTGATTGTGAATGTAGACAAATTGTGTATTTTCCTCAGCTCAGCTAAAATCTACACACGTCAAATCCATATCAAACCCTGCTTGGTTGTCTCCATGCGACATCTTAGCTATGTTTTTGCCAGGGGAGAGGGACACAGACTGGAATTGCTTTAATTTGGTTGGTTTTGGTACGGTTATGAGACCTGATTAAGATTTGCAGCCCATGTGTAACTCATAGCTTCATATCATACTCACCTCCTACGGTGGCCCACTAAATCAAGGCACTTTAAACTGGGACTGTTTACATGCTGAAGAACCAAAACAGAAAGTTTTAGATGGAAGACATAACAACCGGCATAAATTAAGTTAGGCTGATCCCATATCCCAGTTCTGTGTTTGTCAGAGGTCTTTCCTAGACCTAGCTACATCTCATTCGGCCACACATCTGGCTACACACAGCGTGACCCTTATTTACATTACTTACAGCTAGCCCCACAAAAGAGAAATTCTGCCTCTATCTCAGATACTCATCTGACCAGCAAGCCTCTAAAACCATCTCTGCATGCCAGACAGCCATCTGGAACAAGCAAAGTTCATTTCCAAAGTGTACCGACAGAGCAGCCTCCACGCATCCTCTCTGGAGCGCTGGCTCACAGCCAACCACAACTTTTCCATGTAATGTATTGCAAAATATTTGCAGTGCTATACTGACTTTTCCTTTCATTCTTTTTCTTTAAAGTCCTAGTCATCTATCTCCTTGGTTGGTGAGGATTTAGCCCACCTCTGTAGAACATCAGTTGCATGCAATAAAATACTTATCTCGGTTGCTTATCTAGTACTGCTTGTCTTCCTACAAGATGAGTCCACTAGTGATCCGTATCAACTGATTTACCGTCTGAAACAAATGTACAGAATCGAGTCATTAAAATATTGAATGATTCTACTATTCAGCACTATCAGAAAGGGTAAAATTGCAGCCAAGATTAATTTTGTTCAGTATTTCTCCTGGGACATTTGCTTTTTTTTTCTGCGGAGACTTGAAATATTAGCACCAAATTGTCTGAAGCATTTATCTCTTGCCAATAACACTATCTGTTCAGACCTAGTAAAACATGTTCAAGCTTTTCCAACATAAGCACTATGTACTTTATGAAGTCTAAATTAGGTTCTTTATGAAATCAGCATTGGTTATATAACCACCATGCAGCTTCATTAAATATGGATTATTATCAAGAACATTCTTTTTGGAGAATTTTGCAGGCTCCTTTCCAAGGATAGCAGAGAAAATCTTTCAATCTGACACTGGAAAGAAGGAAGGAAGGAAATAATTGTTGATTTTTCATATTTAAATGTAGTGCATTTCTGCTTGGGTCATGTTTCATTTGAACCTATCTGTCTTCAGAGGATGTTAATGAGGATGCTTTGGGATAAGTTCATCTGAATATCCCATAGGCGCATTTCTGGGCAGCTTTTTGAAAGACTGGAACTCTCCAGGACATGTCATTATTTTATAGCTCTTTCTGTGCTTAAATTTCTGGGTAACATTTGTATAGTCTGGTCTTGGGCCTGGTCCTTGCAGTCCCAAAGGCTGCCGAGTTCCAAGGTCACACAGAAGCTCTGTGTATAAAACCAGTAACTTTTTCTAGTAAATAACATATCAAACTTTTTACTCCAAATAGCTCCCCAAACTTTATAGGCTGACGATTCCCACCCCTAATACGCAGTGGTTTGTCTTCCTGTCCTTTTCGAGATTGTGCTTGGTAGGTTTGGATTTTTATTTATTTATTTGATTTTCTATGGCTAGATCCCTTATGCTGTTTGCCTGAGACAGTTGCTGCTGGAGCAGTGAAGTATCTCTTCCATCCAACTCTCCATTATCTTTCTTCCTTTTTCTCACTGTGGAGCAGAGAAGTGCTCACCTGGTTCCAGTGTTGGGGGCTGGATGGACTCACCCACTAGAAGACTGTGTCGACAAACGTAGAAGTTTGTTAGATAATGT
This sequence comes from Numenius arquata, assembly GCF_964106895.1. Lineage (NCBI taxonomy): Eukaryota > Metazoa > Chordata > Aves > Charadriiformes > Scolopacidae > Numenius > Numenius arquata. Next base: position 120,035,525 of record NC_133576.1, read on the forward strand.
AATGTAGGTAATGTGAAATTGGAATCCACTGAAAAACCTGGAATATTTTCTCCTCCCTTAGCTCAGCATGTGATATATTTTGTGGAAATTAAATTTTAAAAAGCTATTTTTTTTAAATATACGAGATAAAAAGGGATTGTAAAATAATTTCTGGAAGTAAAGAATATGATACTTCAGTGCTAAACTTTCTGCCACTGCTTTGAAATACATTTGAAAAACAATAGTCCTTTATGGCCCACAGGGACTAACGGCCTCTATAAAAAGATGTTTACAGAGGATACAGGGAGCAGGGGTATTGGGCTGCTTTCTGTATAAACTGTGCATCACTGAGGTAGTTTTCTTCTGCTACTAAGAGAATTCCCAACTGATGGAGAATGCCGTTTTGGTTAGGACTTCACTTTTGCCAAGGTCCGGCTTCACAGCAATCACAAGCTTTAACGTTGACTTACCTGCCCTTAAGAGCCCTCTTCTGCAGAGCAACAGGAGTGTTGCCACAGGCTGCTAGAAAGATTCCCAGCAGACTTGGTTTTGTAGGTTGACATGACTATCATAAATCCAGGTATGTCACAACAAGGATGGGAGAGAACAAGGGTAGCAATGCTTTACATCATTATGACACCATGATGTTACCAAGGAGCTCACCGAGCTCAGCTAAACATACAGAAAGGGAAAGGCACAAAGGAGAGAGAAGTCATCCAAGGAAAAGAGGAGCTACAGCCTGAATTATAACAGCTCACAGATTGTCCACAGGCACAAAATAATATTATAATTACAGTATGAGAAGTACTGGATTAAATAGCTGTTCATGATGTAAACCTTCTTTTCATGAGTAACTGACTTTTTACGGATACGGTGATGCTCAAGCAGAAGCACTTAGTCTGATCACAGTTTAGGTGCCATTTCACAGCAAACAACTAAAACTATTTTTATTGTGTTGTATTAGTAATGTGACCCTCAAGGAATGGCAGCAGCAAGGTATCAGTTCCACAAATACATAAGACCTACCCACATAAGTCATATAAAATTTTTTGCATATACCAGCATGTCTGGTATATTTATGCAGTTCACACTGGTGTTTTTCAGAATGTAAGCTTTTGGTTGAGGGCAGAGTAAAACTCCAGAGATTATTTTAAAAGTATCTCAAATAAACTGGTATAATCCAGTGTAGGACAACCACTCTGCCCCTCAGAAATGTGTTATCTCTACAGATACCTACTGATAAATGTAAAGGGTCAGATTTTTTAAAAGGATGGCAAGGTTGAACAAAAAAAAGTACTTACCTACATGCATAAGTTTATTGTAGCAAGTTATCAGAAATGGAAAATGTTAAGTGAAATACTATTACAACTATTGGATCATCGATGTGATACAAATAGCTCTAAACCTAAGGAAAAAATCCTACATGTGCCCTATATATATATCTATTCTCTGCTATGGGATGTGGTAATGACCCCTAGTTATATTAACCTGAAAACAAGCTATCATGTAACAGCCTGTATTCTGTGATGTGGAGGGAGATCTTCTGTGGACTGAGCCTAACATATGACCATAATGTTATACTCCTTATGTTCAATAAGAGTATAGCCTGGTCTTCTCCAGAAAGTGAGTTTGCAAGAGATGTCATTTAGAAATGGATGGAGAGTCAGCAAGGAAACAGAGGAGGTCATCATTGTTTACAGACTTTTTACATTACTTTAGCAATATAAAGGGTCTTTAAGCAGTTCTAATGGCAATGAAAGGCAGTCTGGAAGCTGAAATAAATTATGGTGCAAAACCCTCTTCATGTAAATGACAATTAAGACCCATGTGTTTTCAACAGTGTCGAATTAGTGCTTCCAGGACTTCCATGGGGTATGACACTGCTGTATTGTACAAGAAGAACATGGTTTGAAGTGAAAGAACAAATGAAAACTTCAGAGATGAGGGGGTACCCCTACTAGGAAAATGTTAAAGAGCAAAAAGTGGAGGGGTCAGCCAGCGTCCGGAGAACAAAGTGAGAGATTTACCATGTGTGGGAGGAAAAGAGGGGCCCACTGGATTTGTCATCAGTGCCTTTGCACTATAACCCTGACTTTCCCATGTTTGATCCTTTCTCCCTGCGCAGTTCTAAATCTGTGGCAAGGTTGGTAACAAACACGTCTCTTATTCAGCCATGCAGAACGTTTCTGTCATATAGCATTACAGTGACCCAAATTCAGTATAAAACAGAGAAATCAAAGCAGAGGATGATCAACTCCATTCTAAACCTCTTTGTCTGTATGAAAAACAGGATGCAGCTCAACCCCTCTCAATCGCATCCTAGCCTGGAGGTCACCTGAGCGGCAAACAAGGTATTTAGTTTTCACCCAAACACTGTTGTTTTCCTATGGGTACAAGAGGATGCCCAAGAGCCTGAACTTTTCCACAAGTGAAAAGCTTTTATTGACTGAGAAACTAAACCCTATCCAAAGGGGAGCTATACTCCCCCAAAATCCTCTGTGTACGTGGGTGAGCATTTCCACCCATCTGTCTGATGCATCTGCACAAATGCAGATTAAAGGTTTTAAGAGTATGGGAGTGAAGTTTGTGTCTCAAACAGATGTGTATTTTCAGACTCCCATTTCAAGCAGTCACAATTTTCAGTGTGTTAGTATTGTCCTGAAGCGGGCTCATTTACCCGATGTGCAAGATTTCTAAAGTACGTCACTAGGACAGGTAGCCTTTCAGAGATTTCGTGGTAAGATAATAATTTGAAACTTTATGTATCCAGTTTGCACAAGATACAGACTTCTAATACTTAAGCCAAGGCCTTGCAAAGTCTTATTTGCAAGGTTTATTTGCCTTTTGGTCTCTATTCCCTCTTTGAATGCTTACAATAAATTTTGTGAGGGGTGGGGAGATTATATTCAGGCCCATGAAATCATCATATGTTCTTTGCTGGGTACACAACGTGATACGTGCTGTTTGCTGATCTGGGATAAGACTTACTTGGCAGAATGATTGCTCCTTTAGACTGCCGAGTCTCTGATGAGCTTTCAGTTTCTGCAGTGCCAGATGACTTTGGAGGATATTGCTGCTGAGAATTGCGCATCTGATCTTGCAAAGTAAAGTACACCATCACAAGATGCTGAGACCTAAGGACTTTTGTTGCAATCAAAGGCATATTTTGCCTTTTTGCAGCTTAAGAGTAAAATTAGTATAGTAGTAAAAAATTAGTTACACTAGTTCTCTTTATTTTCTTTTTTTTTTTAATACGCAGACCTTCTGAGACAAGAGAAGGCTCAGTATAAAGCGATTTCAAGCTTTTTTTGTCTTGGGGAACCTCAGTGTTTTCCACTGACAGTGTGGAGGCTTCTGTAGGGAACACATACACCTATTGACAGTAGCCTGGGTGCAATTTCACATTAATTACATCTAACCTTCAGCAACTACAAACTTCCTAAAAGCAATCCAACCTCCTTCCACCTTTCTTTCTTTTTTGCTCCACTTCCTACTGGGTTTTTTGTTTTGGTTTGGTTTTTTTTGAGTTGGATCTAGGAGTTTCCATCGGAAAGTGAATTTGCTTTCCAGCTGGGAAAGCAAGCTGAACTGATCTGCCTTACAACTCCTCAGTCGCTTCTCTGCTTCTGGCACCAGAAAGGCAGCGGAGCTTGTGGCGGGGACAGTCAGGCAGCAGGCTGCGGCCACCGCCTTGGGATTGTATTGGTTTGGTGAAACGTGAGATGCTCCCACAGCTGTCCTTTCCAAATTCTTTAGAAGTAGTCCCTTGATCCTCAGGGATCCGTAAACCACAGAGGAAAACCACTGTTTAACTAATCGGATTATCAGCTAGCTCCCCTGCATGTAGTACTTATCTAAACACTGCTTAATTTGGGATATTAATTACAGCCTGCACTGAAAGAATATGCACGAGTCTTTAATTACATGGAAAGATGTCAGATCTTCAAAATTGTGGCTAGAACTCTTGTTCCAAGGGTTTAAGAAGCCGGTAATTGCTTGTGATGATAACCATTTTACTCTGTAAATTGGCTTTGGCCTGTACTGGCAAAGAACTGGCTGCTCTGAGTTATGTTGCCAAATACCACCCAGAATGAACCCAAAACAGACTACAATTTTGTAAATTTGGTACTGTTTTATAAAGCTTCGACATTGTCCCAGTTGTTTGTTGTCTTACTTGTCTGATGGACAGTGAGTGAACTCAGGTTTAAGGGGTTTTTTTCCCTTTAAATTGTCTTTATTATACTTCATGTTGTGCATCCTATAATGTGAATGTTCTGGGCAGAATCAAGAAGGGACTGTGCACAGAAAATGCCAGCATGCTTAGTGCATGGAAAATAAATACTGTATGTCCTGTGACCAGCTTCTTATCAAAATAGCACTGACATATTTACAGCATTGATGTATTTACCAATCCCATTCATAACCCCATTATCTGTGAACGGATACTAATATATATGTGACACAGGAAAGTGCATTATTTTTAGAACAAATAGTGACAGTTTTGGAGGAATCTCTGAAATGGTTCCTTTGTTAGTTCCTGAGCTACTTTGTCACATGGAGAGCTTGCACATTTAGCAAAGCTAAAGGAAAGAAGGGTAGGGGTGAAGATACCTTTTTATAATTCAGTTTTCTGTGCAGGATTGATCCCACTTTAAAGATCCTTAGATAAATCCTTAGAAGTTGTTCAAAGAATATTTTTTGGAGGGTGAGAAACAGTGAAAATTTCCCTTGGCATAAAGTAATTCAAACATGATTAAATCTTGCCTCTCAGCCTTTCTGAAGAACTTTTTTTTGGCAGTTTGTTATATTAATTTGAAGAAAAAAATTAAATACTCTTAAAACTACTTAGAACTTCCTTGAAGCAAAGTTCTGATATGGAATGGATATGAGCAGAATGGATACGAGCAGAGAGACAGTCACAAGCCTGGGTAAAGATGTGCCTGGAGTCTGAAACCCTTAGCAGGATGCATATTCTAAAATTAATCTGGTGAACCTCATGGTGAAGGGAGAGTTCCTACATAATTGCATTTTTTACATAGCTTTTCACAAAAGCTTTGCAGGAGGGACTTCTGAGGTAAGTTTCTACACAAAAGAAGGTCATTCTGAAGTGTATCATCTGATGCATTGGTGATAGCTTCCCTATGGAGTTTGTTCAGTTCTGTAAGTTTGTTCATGGAATTAGTAGTATCTGTAATAAATACAATGAAATTTAGCTCTCAGTTGCTTCCTAGTTAAAGAAAAGACTATTTTCCTTCCAAATTTGTGAATACTTTGATTTCATTAGTATGTTGGATGAATTCAGTATTAATTCATGAAACTAATACAAAATATTGAATCATGAACCTGATAATAATAAATTTGATTTTAAAATGATATCCCACAGTTTGCAGGTGTAAGAAAAATTGCAGTGCTCACAGAATATCAATCTACTTTTTACAGCTGCCTGCAATTGTCCAACCTTCATCAATTTAGTCCATCTAGATTATCATAAGCATTAGACATACTTCACTGTACTGCTCCAATATGCAACAAACCTCTCCCAGTTGAGGAGAATCCTACGTCGAGTGTCATCCAAATGACATTAAGACTTCTGACTGATATCTAATACCTAGACAATTTGAAAGTCCTAGTGAAAAGAAAGAAAGAATGTGCCGTTTAAGTTACATACCTAAACATCTGACATAAAAAAACTGCCTAAACTATACAAACTGAGAATGGCAGACAGCCCTGCTCAGCCTCATGGGTTTAGAGAAGAAGTAGACATTAAAGATAGGAATCATCTTGCCAAAGGCGGATAGATGTCTGCTAGACATCACAAAAATGAATTTCCTCCTAGAAATGTCTTTTTCTCACCAGTGAGAGGGCACCTCAGATATTGACATCTGAAATGAAGCTCACGCCATGAGAAGAAGAGGCAGTATAGAGATAGGATAGAGTTTACAGCAGAAAACATCCATGTTGCCTTAGGTGAGGGATAGAACAGCTAGAAAGGTAAGTGAAAGAAGGAATAACATGGAGGGGGTCAGTACAGAAGAGAGAGAAGCTCTAGGAGGTGTAAAGAGAGGAAGGCTGTGATGGTGGCATGAGAGAGGAAAGGCAGAAAGGGACTAGCTGTATGAAAGACATACAGAGCTCCCTGGATGTCCAAAGATTTCTGTTTTGGGACCTCAGAGGCCATCCCTCCTGCCCTTCAGCTTCAAAGGCAAAGCTTCCCAGCAGGGTGTGAGGTTGGCTGGAGGGCATTGCCCCAGCTCCCCGTGCCCCACATCAGGTCCTTCTCCCTGCATAATTCTTGGCCAAATGGTGATACCATTGGCTGGGATGATTCCTTTTCCCTGGCTGGCCCTGTAGCTGCCTCTGCCAACTGCTACATGAAGCTCCTGTTTAGCACCTGTGACTCCATCAGATACCTGGTATCAGGTTTTTTCCTTCCACTGTGTTTTGATAATAGCCTGCCTTCTGTGTGAAAAGAACAGGGAGACATCTCTTTAGGTTTAGAAGTTGCTCCCCATATTTAGGTGCTGCAGTGTTGACAGCATGTGGGATTTCTCCCCTTACATCTTTTGCATCTCCAGCCAGGTAGACTTCAGACAGGGATATCTAGTTCACCCAGTACTGAGGTATCATTAAATGACTCTTTGTTCAATGCACCTATGACTTAAGGTGATAGGATGTTTTGCTTCAAGACAAAATAGCAATTACTTTGAGCTGCCTGGAGGTGCACACCACTTCCAAACTAACATTTAAATCTTACCCGAGGAGGGAATTTAAAAACATACGTCAGTGCACTGTATTTTAAATGAATCCCTGTGAAAGAAACACTTGAAATACAGAGCTCAGTGCATAACCCCTGATACATCAGACTCACAATACCTCAATAAACCAGAAAACTGTTCTAAAAACACAAGAAAATAATCTGATGGACGATCCTGAATAAGTGTAGTTGGTAGGCAAGGAGTAGGGGATTAAATACAGGGTTCATATCATTTAGATTCCTAGAGTCTCAAAGAGAGATCTGGGCTGCCTCTTCTGCACTGTCTAATCCCTAGGCGATCTCTTGAGGGTCTCAAAAAAGATTGTAAGTGCATAAAGTTAGCCTGGAGAATTCAAAGTGAATACACGGAATGTACATACCGTCTTAAAAGAACTAATTCAACTTTTCCTGTGGCCAAATGTGAGCTTAGGGTGGGGGTTTTTTAGAGCAGTGGATTTGACAATGCTGGATTTCCTGTTTTTTCTCCAAGCCTTTGACAGTTCACTGTAAGCTTTGAGTCTGTTTTATATAACCACAAAACAACTCAATAAATGTCAGCCAATTTCAGAATTAAAAATTCATTTAAGGACTTCAAGGGCCGGAGTTTAGCACCAAAATCAGCAGTCCATCACAGACCCTCCCAGCAGGACATTTAACACTTTCTTCTCGACTTTAGTACCATGGTCTGTGTTTTTCACAGATGGACAGACTGTACTTGCTCTTTGCGTTGGTGTACAAGGAGGTGGGTTTCCCTTCCATATGTGGATTATCCCCCTCCTCCTCCTCCAGTGTGCACCTTTCAGAGTTGCAGTCCTGATCTCTTGGCATGTTCTTCATCGAGCGGTTCGCATTTTGCCATCACATTTTCTTCTATTGTGCTTTTTATTGTGGAATTACAGGACTATAAACCACCTCAGAGGATTTGCTGAATCTCATGTGCTAAGTGTGAGGGCTCACATAATTGTCTCTGGTTTCCCAGTCTGCTGCACCTATGCGTTTGTAGCTCCACCACAGCCTCTCCTGTCCCGTGGTACTGCAGGCCAGAAACCTGCTGCCTCTTGCCTAAGAGGCACCAAGCAGCAGAGAGGCTGCTGAGTCCTGACATGCTTTGGGATCTGCTCCTGAGCAGGGTGCTGTGGTTAATGGACTGTAGCTCAGAGACACAGCCTGCAGGCTCCGTGCTGCTGTGTGACTAGTCTCCCATGCTCCCACCTTCACAGCTTTATCAGGGACCTAACACTGATTTTTCTGGCTCTCTTAGGGCATAATTTATTTTTTTTTCCCCACTTCCTTGAGAAACAGATAAAGACAAATAACATTGGCGAAGCTGAGTAACAGTAAGATACAAGTTCTGGAAGATTTATTTGCCACTGTGTTTTCTTTTGTAATTATAGTAATAACATTGTCCATGTCACACTGCCATCTCAGAGACAGTTCAGAGACCTGAACTGCAGATCTGTCTGCATTTGAAATACTGCCACATGTAGAATAGCCCATCTCCTGGAACAAACTTCCAGCTGTATTGCTATTTATGCACAGTCCACAAAGGGAACGATGATAATCTCTCCTGCCTCCCAGGTTGTTCTGAGCAGGGCTAGAGCACAGGGGTGCGAAGCACTCGTTATTGTTGGTTTCCTAATGCTAAGCATACAAGAGGGGAATCTGTTTCTCTGTAATCAAGGCAAGATGAAAAGCTCCCCAACCCGCTTGTGTCTGAGAAAACAGTTTGTTCTTGTTCCATGCTGTACCTTGTAATGATTTGCCCAGAAGTCTACTGCTGTGCTGCGTATAATAGGTAACTTCACTGAACTTGAAATTAGACATTCAGAATGTCATCCATCCTGAGCAAAAGCAAGATGATCTTTATTACTTTTAATAGCTGGGTTTCTATGTCTAACCAAAATAGCTTCAATTGATTACTTAATTTAAGTCATCTTCAATTCAGAGTAAGCAAGCCAGCTCTCCATATGTTAGCTTTCTACAATCCCTGTAGGACTTTGATGTTGTGTTTCTTTGTAGCCACTTTAACTCTGGAAATGTTTGATGTAACATGAAGTGTTGTAGGAGGAAAGTGTATTTGTGTTTTCTCATATACCTTCGCATCTCACAGATGCAGCAGTTCCAGACTGAAGAGGTTACAAAGAGCCAATGTGGATATCGAGAGCCACAAATAGCCATGGTACATTATCACTAGGTGTCAATATTATGTCATATCGTGATTTGCCAGTAGATGTGAGGATTGCAAGTACTTTTGGCTCTTGGCTACTGAGGAGATGCTTGGCAGGTATCCATCCCGGCCTTGGAAGGGCTGTTCCTCAAGTGATTGCTTTCTGCCTGGTTTGATGTGACGCTGCTCTGCTCAGCTGGGGTTCTCAGTCCCCTCCGGCAGCTCCCAGTTCACTTCTAGGGTCAGAGTGCAACCTGTTCTGCTCGAGACATTGCAGGTGTTCCCCAAAATTTGCAGCTCCAGGGGCTGAGAATCAGACAGACTGTATTACAGAGAGTCTATGTGCCCTTTCCTCAGGATTTCCTACATCAGTGGGAGTAATAAGACCGTAAAATAGAAAACAGCCCACAAAGAGCTGGATAATTAAAATAATCCAGTGGTACAGGACTGGCTGGCTTGAGCCACTGCTCCGAATAAAGCCAGCGCTCTGAGCAACAACCCTTTTCATACCTTTGCCTGGCTCCAGGGCAAAGGAAGAGACAAGGGAATGCCTTTCAGTCCTTCCCTTTAATTTTTTCCAATTGCTGCAGGATTTTGCATGGGTTTCTTGGGACATTTGCTTGAGAGAACAGATGATGAGCATCACTTCCCTGTAGTATGCAATGAACGATTGCGCTTCAGCAGATGAGGTAGAAGTGTTATTGATCACTGCAGAAAGATGTCCACTCATCAGAGCGACAGGCCAGTGACTGTATCAGTGTGTCATCTCAGTGTCACCGAGCTTAGAGGTGGCCTTCCCGAGCCTGGCTGCCGCTCCTGGACAGCAGGGGTGTACTTGAGCTGCCACTACTGGTGTTATCTTTGCTTTCTAGATAAGATAAATAGAGAATTTGACTCTCTGGCCCAGTTAAGTCTGATACTTCTCACAAGTGCTAAATTCATTCATTATTTATTGTAGCTGCTTATTATTTGTGAAGAGCTTTGTGCTCAGCACTTTAATGAATTCCAACTCCTGTCTCAGTTGAGTCAGAAATATGACAAAATGGAAAGCAAGGGGTTAGTGAAGATTAAAAGATGCTGTGAAGCAAAGATGAAAGGACTGTTGTCACTCACCATTTTCATTTAAAACCTGCAGAGTTTGGATTTATAATGTGATGCCAAAGAAGCGTTTCCATTAGTATGCATAATCATTTGGGAGGCAGTACTGACTATGCTAGTTGGTAAGAATGACCCAGTGAGGCAGTCATAGGTGCTTTGGAAATTTCTGATTGCCTGACTACCCCAACGCAGGCAAAAAAGTTTTGAGGTGAAAATACAATTTCTCAAGTTGTCAGTAAGGGTCTGTTTCCCATTTATCCTACCATCTAATTTCCATTTCTTGATTCTTAGAGATTCTAGAGATATCTAGAGATAGAGTGCAGACTCTAGGGATGTGAGACCAACCTGACTCTGCAAGATGGTTGCCTGTCACATTGCTCCTGCCTTTCCAATGAATCTGTGACAAAAGGCTTTCCTGTGACATCAGTATCACTTACATTCCTCAGCAGCCATGTTGCATCTTCTGTCTTTCTTGGCTTGTTACATCTCTCTCTTTGCCATTTTCTGAAAGCATGACAATTTTGCCAGACAAAGTAACATAACTGTATGAAGAGAGAAGATGCTGTAGTGGCATATTTATTCAGCTCTATTCATGTCTGGTGGAATAGAAAATAACAAGGAAATTGCCAATGAGGTACTAATCTACATTTATTTTACTAATGCTGAGACTAGTTTCTGCCTAACTCCAGACTCTGGAGAAGGTGGCAAGGCAGCAGACTTGGACCACCTCCCAGGTGATTTCCAGCTCAAATCCCTCCTTGGAGTCAGCGATAGTCTTTCAGCACATCACCATCTAGATGCAGGGTTTGCATCATCATTTCCCTGTAAGCATAATTAAACAAGCCTGGATTTACCAGAAGTGCTAAAGAAATGTTAATCCTTACATGATTGCCCCTGCCCCCCTCTGACTTCTCTCCCAGAGCGCTGTGCTAAGGGCATACGGGACACCCAGGCGGGAACAGGTGGGATTGGAGAGTTCATGAGGAAACCCAAAACCTCTCCTCATGGCTTAGGCAGTTTTAAGCAGCTCTTCTGTCTCCCTGACCATAGCACAAACTAGAAACCATGGACCCAAAGACAAGGGAGGTGTTTCTCCTGGCCCTATGCTGGGAGTGGCTCAGTGCCCACTGGTTTGTGATTTTGCTGAATTGCAAATGAAAACTGGGATTCAGCTAACGGAGTCCCCATCACATTCAGGTCTTGAACATGCTTTGTTTCAATCATAGTATCTAGCAGATTCAGGGCAGCATCTGATGTTCCTCATTGACCTGCCTGCTTCTCCTTTGTCTTCAGTAGATTTTTAGGTTCTGCCTCATTACACATTAAAAGACCTATATCCTCCTTTCACTGACCCAGGCTTGCCCTTGATTGTACAGGGGCCCTTTCCCAGAGTTTGGGGAAGGAAACCTGTGTTTGGTAGTTGATGTCTCCCTGTGGCTGAGAACAGACATATTGGCATATGTGTCTGTCTGTGGCAAACCTTACTAGTCTGTCATATTGGTTTCTTTCTTCCCAGCTTAGTTCAGTGTGTGCTTGTGAAGAATTTGAGGATACTTTTTGCCTAAAGGTGACTATATGCACACACATGTAAGGAAGGGAAAAAGCAAACACAGCTGTCCTCTGGACCCCAACCGCTCCCTTGCTCCCTGTGCAAATGCTGCCTGCAGCACTGGTGGGGATGGGGAGGAAGCTGTGACTTCTGCCCCTTGCAAGTGTCTTTCTGTCTGCTTGCAGCTCTACAGAGGGAATACACCAAGGAAAACATGGAGAAGGTTAGAGTAGTAGAACGAACAAGGTTTCAGCATGCTTTTCCTGTTATTTCCTAGGGAACTGCTAAGCCCGGTTTCCAGAGAGGTAGCTGTGCTTGGAGAAGTGTATTCCAATGTATGTCACTGTGTTGCTGTCATTTGGATGTCTGTATTTGTTGGCGTACATAGCCAGAATTGAAACATTTATCTATGCATTGATATAAAAAAAGTGGGGAAGAGTCTTATACTAAATCATTTGCACAAGGAAATAGCTCCATGATCACTCTTCCTTTGAGTCGCTGTGATCCCCTGTTTTGACCAAGTACATGCCCTGTGAGCAAGTGTAGGTGGGTAAGAAGCACATTTCAAGAATGGGTTACTCTGTGCCTGAGAAATGTTTTCCACGGGTCTGAAAGGGAGGCATTGTCAGGAATCCTTCATCCCATGGAAAGGTCTAGAAATCCAGTCCAGCTCAGAGGTTTGCGTTTTGTACAAACAGAAATGAGGTTAGCTAGGGAACCCCACACCCTTTCCTTTTCAAGGTAGAACCAAGTGTCATGTTTTCCAAAATCAGCAAATATCGGCAAGAAATTCAGGCTATTTATGTCCAAAGTAATAAAATTCTATTTTGAAATGTGCCACTTGGCCTAGTTCAAAAGAAGCAGGGGTATTTCTATTTTAAAAATTAATACAATAACTTGTTGTTAGGTTGTTGTTTAAGTTAGAACTGTGGAGTCCCTTTAAACTGGCCTTTTTAAATTCTCAGAGGAATCCTAAACATATATAATGTTCACTATATATAACAGATCTGTGTACTTTTACCTGAGTCATCATCCTCCTACTTGCATTGCTATTTGTTTACTTAAAATCAAAACACAAGTCTCTGGGGAAACCATTGCCGTAAGCAAACTATGGGTGGTTTGATCTACATCAGGATCACTTCTCCAAGGGGCCTGAGCAGTGTAAATTCTCATCCCCACTGGTAAACAACCCAGGGTGTGCCAAGAAAGCCAAAGTAAATAGCGCTAAGTTTAGGGTTTAAAAAAAATTTCTTTTAAAACAAGGATGCTTTTTCTCCGTCTGTCAGTAACGTACTTCCCTACAAAACCACTGTTTTCTGTGTAGTTTCCTGTGACTTTATAAAAAGCATGTGCTGAGCTCTTTGTTCAGAAAACTGCCCTTCTGCAAATGGAGAAACTGATGCTTTTAGGAGGGTGAAGTCCTGTGTCGATTGACATTTGGCTGCTGGTTGTGGCACCAGTTTGGTTGTAATCTGACAGCCACTGTACTTGACTCACCAACAACTAAACGCGTGGCCCGATGTGACCGGCTGCGGGAGCCGTGACTGCTACTTAGCAAAACAGGGTGGAAATGTCACTGGTGCCCCTGCGGCTCAAAGAACGATTCCAGCAAAAATTGTGAGCTTTGCAAAGGCTGAGCCGAGCCGTGGTTTCTGTGAGGAGGGATAAGCAGAGAGGCGGGCAGTGTCGGCTGCGCGCAGAGGGGCAGAAGATAAAACCCTGATGGGATACGCTCCACGGATCACAAGTGGGAGGATGCGCCGGCTTTGCTGGCCTTATGGAGCTACGGAGGGAGAGTTGCCAGAGGACCAGCAGGACAGCGGCGCTGTCTTCACAGTGGTGTTACCACACTCTGCAGGGGTCATCCCCTCTACTAAACTTTTATGATCTGTAAGTGGTTCTGCTTCACCTTCCTCAACAGACTAACATTTCCACAGCACTCATCAACAAAGTAATCAAGTACCTCCACCTGGGAGTAAATGTCTTCTAAATAACACAGTCGATTTAATTTGATTTTGGGCTCGCTGAGTGCACTCACACAGCAGGGTGTCAGTACAGGTACGAAAGGTAAATGCAGCACCCACAGTGTGTCACCAGTGTCAGAGTAAACAGGTTTCTGTTCTGAACAAGAGACTGTTTTCTTCCCCACGCCCGCTCCTGTCCTCAAGTGCCAGAGGATGAGTTGTGGCCCTGCTCTGGGCTATCTGGCCACTGACCTTGCCTTGCCTTGCCAGGCTCCAGGGGCAGACAACTTGGGAGGCCAGCTCCTCGCCCCCAGCTGACAGCCGAGGGTGGAAGAGGAAATGTGACAGAGCCTGTGCAGTAAACTCCAAAATAGCCATCAGCAAAGCAAGGTATGTTCAGAATAATGTGGTCCTGGCAATCCAGAAAAAAAAAATAAAAAAAAACTCTCCTGATTTTCTTGGCATCCTGGCAGTGTTGTGGATGGAGTGGAAGGTTGCAGTACATTGCTGTTGTACTGAAGTTTTCCTGCGGCCCTGAGGTTCAAAGGCTTCTCAGGGTAGATCTAAACCACTCTTCTCCTTTGGTCCCAATAGGCTTCCAACCACCTGGTCTGAAGATCAGTGTATGAAGTACCACGCAAAAAGCTCTGTGTTTCTTGCCCTGGTGAAAAGATAAGAGCAAAGGTCGACAAACTCAGATTCAGCTGAAGCAAGGAAGAGCGAAATCCAGCGCCGAGGGCTCTCTGCTCCGTGCCCTGGCTCCAGCTGCCAGGCATTTAAACCCACAGGCTGCGAGCAAGAGATGGCATGTAAAATATGAGAAGTGGCCAAGTTTATTTAATATGTTGGCTTTTCCACTGCTCTTAGCACTGTTATCAGAACACTTAATGTAGTTACATGGAGTAACGTGGAAAAACACTGGTGAGCATAAAATGAAAAAGCTACTTCCAAGTAGCTTTCAAATTAACTATTAGTCCCTTTGCATTGCTGGAAATCTAATAAGGCACCCATTACATATAGGACGGATGAGTTCTAAAATATGCTCAGCTTCAGCTTTTATATACATATTGCTCGAAAAGCCTCGGGGCAGGAAAATATGAAGTCATCTTTTCAGGACCTCAGCGCTGATACCACTAGGTCTTTTGAGGTGGGTGCTCAAAGGCTTTCTCTCCATTCACACATGGCAGCTGAGAAATGGTCAACTCTGTGTGCTCAAGGGTTGTTTTTCTCAGTCATTCTTTTGGGATGGGGCCACTGTAGCTGGAAGATGAGCCCTCCAGTATGGGATAGCCCAGCTAATGGGAAATCCCAAATAAGGCAGGTCACGTGGAAAGCCCTGGGGAGTGGGACAGCAGCCACCAGCTTGGGTCCATAGAGCTCACCAGAGGTTTGCTGTCCTGACTGGCATTCCCAGGAGCCTGGGGAGCCAGCCTTGTCCATGTGCTTTGCCAAAGAGCAAGGCTTGCCGTGCAGAGGAGAGGGCTTATTTAACAAGGACTTAAACGGACAAATTCGATACACTTCCCACAGCCATGCACCACCCTTTCCTTCTGTGGTTGTTTGAACAGTCAGGGCAGCATGACCAGAGAGCACTGGGGACCTGTGGGCTCATGCCAAAACTGCCTAGAACATGAGAGTGAGCAATGGTTGACTCTTTGCTCCCATGTTGGCTTGAACCTGTATATAACTGGGATGGGAAAACAGCTACTCCCGGGGAGTGTCTCAGGACTATAGCAAGATGTACAGACACAGACAGCTGATTTGCTACCTTCATTGTTATTTGTAGCTTTTAGACTTTTTGTGCCCTGCCCTGCATTCTGGCCCTCTATTAGGCTTCATTTTATATTGCCAAAATAATGAAATGCAGCTTCTTCACCCTTTTTTCCTCCCACTTTTCTTCACCGTGTATCCTTGCTGCTCACCTTGTTGCCAGCTCTGGCACTGCTCTGATTATGGAATAACCTGATTCAACTCACTAAAATGGCAGAGAATTAAATCAGGAAAACAAGTTAATAGGGAGAGGGAGAAACATGCAGCTGGAAATGGGGTTGGAAGGGGAATTGCAGAGAAGGATAGCAAAGACCTTCTTTCTGTGGCAGCCAGATTTTAACTTGGTTCAGTGGTCATGTGAAATCACAACTTCCCCCTGAGCAGCAGCAGTCGTGTTAGTCTTCTTTGGGGACTCTCCAGCATGAGTAAACCAAGCAGATTCTGGCACAAATCTTTGCAGAGGCTACTGGTGGAGTTGGTATCACAGCTTGGACTACACGCAGATATATTACAGGTTTAAAGAACAATGTTCTGGTTCCGATTGACTGATGCTGTGTCACAGGAAGGCTGAGCTTGGGAAAACATCCAGCTGGCGAGTCCTGCCTCCCTGAGTACTTTTCATCCAGAAGACTGGTGGCTAGACGAGGAAATTCAAAACTGTCAAGCAAGGCAGCATGCAAACTGGTCTTTCAACTTGCTGGGCCAGCTGAGCAAGAGACTTGAACACTAGTATTTGAAGACCTTTGAAAGGATTTCTCTTTTTAGAAGGTGAACTACCTACCTCAAAAGATTATTCCTCCATGTAACCAGGACATTTACAAAGTAATTTGAAATCTCTGCAGCAAAGGTTCATCCCTCTTCGAAGCATGACTGGCTACAGCAACCTGCCCAGTGCAAAAGCCAGCAAGGAAGGAGGCAGAATGTCAGCCTACAAGTATTTGCTACAAAAAAAAATAACAGAAAAAGAACTGACATTCCCAGAATGCTTCTGAAGCAAAGCCAGGGGTGACTGCACCAGTCTGCTATGGTATGCTGGCACTTTAGACTGGTATTTGACACTCCCCGAGTTTCCTTCCTCCTCTGGGCAGGTGTATTTCATCAGCGGGCAAGTGCCACTGGGGGGGTGGGAGGGAAGATGATGTCAGTGTACCAGGGCTGGGGTGGGAGCTGGTGTAGGCTTGCAAGCAAAGCAGGCAAGAATCACAAGGTCACTTGGTAAATCAGAAGGCAGGAATTCAAATGAATGTACAAAGGTCCAATGGAAAGAGAGAATTTAATCTTCTGCTGTTTTTTCCTAATTTTTCTCCTACCAGAGTCCTCTGACAGTGTGCCCAGGTACAAGCATTGCATTGCCTGAATGCATTGGTGGCTCAAAGCTCTCAGGGCCATGAAGGAGCTGCACAGTAGCTTTAAACAAATTAACACTTTAAGGGGAATTGGTCCTGTCTATGTCAAGAAAGAACTTTTCCTTGAGAGGAGATAGAAGGTCTCTAGCATTGTGCAAACCATCCATCTATACTCACCATGGCCTGTAAAAAGAAAAAGCACTGGGACAGATCTCAGGCTCAGCTTGGAAACAGCAATAATGGCTATTGTTAACGTGAGGCTGCAGCTGGCCCACGTTAAGATGTCAATGTTCACTGAGCACTTCTTCCCCCTCTTTCCCATCAGGAAGCACCTCAACCCAAGTGTGGTCCTGGCTCATAACTGCACGTTTTGAATGCTCTGTCACTCCTGTATGAGCCAGTTCATTTCACAGGCTGTAGAAAATTAAAGAGGGGGAAAAAAGGAAGCATTTTCTGTTAGTTAAGGAAGCTGAATTGGCTCATGAAACTGTCAGAGGAGCAGCAGAGCTGGCATTAGGTGGAGGTGAAGACCACTGCCCAGAAGGCAGGAGAGGAGGCTCATTTCCCTGTTTCAGTGGTAACAAGCCATTAACTAATGCATCAACCTTGTGAAACCTCACCCTCCGATGCAGTGATATAATTGCTCATTTCATCATTCTCTGGCACAGTTCTGTGAAAATGATTTGGACTGGCCTCAGAGATTTTCATAGGAGACTTTTTCCAGATCATTTTGAGAAGAGGGAGAACAAAACATGCCACCCTGTCGGCAGATCTGAGGAGACTGTAATCTTCAGGAAAGTGTGGGAGGGAAAAAGAACCTCTTAAGCTTTTTCATCTGTGGCCTGGACAACATCTCTGGCTGTGGCCTAAGGGTACAGCCAGGCAGTATATTTAAGCTGGTGAGCTAAAAGGTAGCTACTGCCAAAAAGTACCAGGCAGCCCCTCTCCCCGTCCCACTTGGGTGCCCTCCTGCCATTTCCCTTCGAGCAGCGCCGGTGCTTGCCTTGACTCGGTGGTGAGCAGGCCAGGGACTTAATACAGGGTAAAACAATCCAACAGGAAGAAAACAAAGATTTTTCTGCTCAGTGAGTAAGATAAATCAGTCGATGGTGGAGTCAGACAAATGCCAGCTCCAGCATAAAGAGACGGGAAGAGGACAGCCTTTTCAATGGCAGCTACTGTTGTTAGAGAGGTTGCCTCACTGTCAAGAGCAAAGAGGTTGCACTTGTGCTCTGATCTGAACATACAGCGCCTGCCTCTTCAGGCATGGTATATCTGTCTGCTATAGCTGATACATCCTGTGCTGTGGTGTTTAGGGCCCAGATCCAATAAAGTTCAATATGGTGATGCCAAGGTGCTTTCCAGAACACCATACTGAACAGGGGCACATGTACAAATTTTAGAAAGCTTTAGCAAGTGAGACAGCCACAAAATGAGCTTGGTTCATTGATCTGGTTTGGGTAAGGGGCATCCCTTCAAAGTGAGCAGGAATTTCAGCTTTATCTTTTGTAAGAGCGGATCGCAAACCTTGTTCTGTTTGCTGTGTGCTTTTATTCTGGGTTTTCCCTTTTAAGTTTGCCTCAGTATTTTGTGGCCTTTTACGGAGAAGGCCTTTCAGACTGCATCCTGCTGGACTGAGTACGATCCAAAGGAAATGATTCTGTAAAACCCAATTTATGGTCAGAGCGCGGAGAAGGTCAGCCCTGAAATGGAAAGGAGTTCTCAGCCCCAGCTCTGACAGTCTGCTAATCCTTTTAGACACTTTGAAATGATATTTGAGAGTCCCATTGCTGGATGTAACTCAGTATTACATTCTATAGCATAGTTCAAGGATGCCTATAGAAAGTTCATGATTTGCATTAAGGGCTCTGCAGTTTCCTGTATTCTCCCTGCTTTCTCCTGTTCCCTATGGCTAAGGCAGTACCCAAACTTCCCCACCCTACCGTGAGGACCCCAAATAGGTCCTTGGTGCACATAACAATGTCAATGGATGCTGAATACGTGGCCTGAATAATTAGCTTTAAAAATCTATCTGAAAATCCATTGTCACACAAAATGGACCATACAGATAAGAAGCAGGTAATCGAGAACAGTCTTTAACTGTCTGCACTTAGCCATAAATGCTGGCCAGAATTCAGGAAGGATTAGGTGTTTCTACAGGAACCAGAGTATTTGCAAACATAGCACTAAGCAGCTGCTAATGCTTTGTGCCTGCAGCTCTGGGCCAGAGCCCATTGCTTGTGTTCCTTCACTCCTTTGCTTTCTAAAACACCATTTCAAAAGGACACCGGACTTTTCTGCCATCTCATCAGTGTAGTGGTTCATCTTCAGTAACGGCCCTAGTCAGTGTGCTTGTGCAACTTCGTTATCTCCTGAAGTCCTGTGGATGATGTTACCCAATTGCTACGATTTTGAGTTATCTAGGTATGATAAAACAGTCTAATTATGATATAATTTCTGAGGAAACAGTCCAAGGTGGGTATTGTAACTATTTGCTCAAAAACAGATTAGGAAAAAGAAGCTAACCAATCTTAGCACAAACTATATTGTGCATCTTTGCCAGGAAAGATATTTCTAGGGTCCTGCTAAAAATAACTTATAGGGTGTATACCACAGCTGTTCGTTTGTTGTTGGTTTTTGGTTGGTTTTTTTTTGGTTGGTTGGTTGGTTGGTTTTTGTTCGTGGTTTTTTTTTGTGGTTCTTTTTTGTCCCCAGTTAATAGTTTATTTAATAGAATCTGGGCTCAATTTCCAAAGATCAGGGAGACTTTAATACTTATATTCTTGCTAACAGCAGAGTATTTGGTAGGGACAGTGTACAGCAATAAATCTGGTTTACTTCTTGTATATTTTATCATTTTTTACTAGATGATAATATGTTATTCGAAACTGAATTTTTGAGTTCATGATAACTGATTTTATGTACCAGGTGTGGAGGACCACAGGTGGTTCAGTCACCTTCGGAGACAGACTTTCTGAGCTTAGCCAACTGATGTTCCTCAGGTACCTACATGGCTGCAATGCAATAGCATTTCAGTGGCTTACAATCTGTAGGATAAAGGAAGAGTATTGTCCCATTTCAGGGAGAGAACACAGGCACAAAAATGTTTAGAAGGAAATTTAATATTACCACTAATCTAGTGTAAGTGGGGGCTGCGGTCCCACTGCACTGCCCACCCATCTGCCTGCACTCCCTGACTCTGCATCCAGCGATTGCACAACTGTAGCTGGGTCAGCTTAACGAGCTGGTGAAAGGGAAAATTATGGCTTTTTGGGTGGGCTGGTTTTCAAGTGGATCAGCTTGCTGAATCGGCTGCCCCAGTGGCCCCAGCAGAGGCAGGGTGCAAGGTAAACACAGATTGTGGCAGGGCATGCAAGGGAAGGATGCGGGTGAGTCTTGAGCCCGTAGCTCACAGCTACCAGCTGATTAGGTGCAGTGTCAAACAACTCAACAGCAAGTCCAAAGAAGGCCTGGCCAGCAGTGGAGCTCCCACCCACCACCCCAGTGCCACCAGAGCTACAAACACTTACAGTTGTTCTCTGGACTTCACTGAACTATTCGAGGAGCCAGGGCAGGGGGCTGGTGGTCCACCCTTTTGGAGTTGCTTAAAAATATTTAAAAAACTTAACCAAACTTTGTACACTGAAAATATTTTGTCTTCATATAACCAGTAAGTGTAAATTGCACAGCAGCATACCATAGCTTTATAAGCTTCCTAATACCTACCAGATTCTTAAAACATTTACAAAATTTAAAATAACACTTTATATTTGGTATTGGGTCATATTAGGTGATGATAGTTTGAGAAATATGTAATGATGATGGAACTATATTTCAGAATCGAGCCTTTAAAAAGTTTAATGAAACCTCCCAAAGGGATAAGACTTCCAAAATCATGAGTTGTGAATGCACATTAGATCTTTTCTTTTCTTTTTCTCTTCTCTTCCCAAGAATTTTCCCATTTAAAAGACAGATCAGGAAATGACTAATAATTCTCAGCTACACCACTCCAGCAGAAAGATGTGGATGAAGAACAACTCTGATTTTTTTTTTTTTTTTTTTTTTGGGGGGGGTGGGGTAGAAGGTGGGGGGGGCTACGTTGTGAGGAAGATGAGGATGCCTGGGTGTTGGCGGGAAGGTTATGGTCACTTGTAATGAATCTCAAGGTTGGAGGAAAAGAGGTTATAGCTTCCAAAATGCTAGACCTCTCACTCTTTGCTGCTCTGATCATTCCAAGCTTAAATATGTATTTAACCCTGCTCAAAGACAAATTTTCCCTAGTAAATTTTACAGAATTATGCCTTTAAAGAGATCTGTAAATAAGGCAACATTGAGTTAAACCACTGAAATGTTGCTTGTAAAGCTCTTTTCAACTCTTAAATGCCAAGGTTCGGGTTTTGTTACTTTACCCCCCACCCCCATCCGTTTGCAATTGGGGTCAAAAAAGCCCTGCAGGGCAGCAGGGTTTTGCACATGCTGCCAGTCTGCTCCCACAGCCTGAATTACCAGTAAAAAGGTTAGAAATCTGAATGCAGATCTGTATACGGTGGCTGCAGTTTGGATGAGGGGATGCATTAAAACCCATTAAAACCCGTGTGATCCCTGCGGCACAATTCTCTTTTATCTCTCTTCCCTCCACGCTGCCAGAGGCTAAAGAGCTCATCTCCATAGGGCTCATCTCCATAGGACTGGGGAAGCAGAGTCTTCCATAGGCTTTACTTGTTTCTGAACCTCTGCTATTGCTCTTCCTCCCAGTATGTTGTGGCTTCATAAACTTCACCGGGAACTTTATAATGTTTCAAGTGTCTTTGGAGAAATCTGATAAATACATGTAAGTCAGAGAAAAATAAAAAACATTTTGGGACCTCCTTAAAAGTTCCTAAAGCTTTGCTTCACTTATGCATTAGAAATGAGCTGTTTATCTGAATAATGGATTTTTTTCCTTTTACTTGGAAATACACTTCCTTCAAAGAGTTGTGGAAGTCCTTAATATTAACTGCTGTAATGAAGCAACCCCTTGGTTTGGGTGTGAAGTCTAGGGTATAAACACTCACTCTATTTCTGCCTTAGACAAATAAAACCACATAAACCAGCCTGCTGCAGGCTGGATAAATCTGTCTCATAATGAATTGGTTTATGCAGATGGCTTCTGAGGGGGGCAAAAACTTAAATGTGGTTACTATGTCAACAAAGGACGGGATTTAGGCATTTTTCTCAAGGACCTACGTCTGCTGAGGGAAAGGAAGGCTGAGGGAAAATTTATGGAGCGTGTTGTGCTGACACTCTTCCAGCCGTTCCTCCCCCTGAGCGCAGGGGAGGCACAGGGACGGGTCCGGGGTGCAGCGGCTCCTTCCCAGACCCCCAAGCGCTCAGAGGAGCCGTGGAAGGTTGGGGCTTCTCACGGAGGGTAACCTGGGCTGCTCAGAGGGGGCTCGGGGCACTTCGGGGGTAAACTAGAGCACCCCTGCTTTGCTTTGTGCTAAGCCGAGATCCTTGTCTGATTTTGGGGGGAAAGATTTGGACACGCAAACGTCTGCTGCGCTTTCTGAGGAGCCCGCAGAGAGGTAAGAGAGATATTTTCTCTAACGAGTTTCCTTTCCTGCTCTTTTCCGCTTCCCTCCCTAAGTTACGAGCCCTCACCAGCATCCTGGTCCTGTTACACCCACAAGCCTCCCGGGCGTGTCTGGGTGACTGCCACTGCAGTGTCCCAAGGGTGGCTGCATTTCTGCAGCTTGTGAGGCACCCTGGCCGGAGAGGTGGCTCTGCAGGCAGGCAGACTCACCCCCCCAAATCCAAAGCTCGGCCGCAGCGACAGGGGTGATCAGCTCTGGGCTCCCGTGTGACTACAGCCTTCAGAAAACTGTGAAACATAATCCACGGTCGAGTGATGCTATCCCCACTTTGGGGTTATTTTGGGGTCATGAGTGCTTGTGGTTTTTATTATTGCATGGGCCAGGTCTTGGATCTACAAGAGGTCATTCCTGTTCATGTCTGATCTGGTAAATGAGTTAAGATGGGTGAGGGATGGTAGAAGCTGTTGAGGGGAATTAGTGCTGTTTGGGACATGAGGAGATGTGCTGGGAGCCGCTCGTGTGTAGCCAGAGTTGTTCTTTGTGGATGCTCCACTGCCTTTCTGTGTGGCTGCCCATGCCTCACCCCTCCTTCTCCAGCACAGGTCTCTCCCAATTCCTCCACTCTATCCTCATGTATCTCAGCTAGTCTTGTTTGGGCTAGTCTGCTCACAGGATTTTGGAATTCATCACACAAGCACATTTTTTTATAGTGAAAGTGAAGCCAGTGTGTAGCATTTTCTGCTTCCTTTACACCCACAAACTCCGAGTCTTAAAAAGCTGCTGCCTCCTTAACTCCTGTTACTGGCATCAGCAAACCCACTTTAACATGGGGCCTCACATATCAGGCCACAGAAAATCCATCTTGGTGCTTCTGTAGGAAAAGAACAGCTGTGTGGAAAGATCAATAAACACGACCAGTTGCTCCAAGAGTCATAAAATGGAAAGACTCCACAAAATAAAGTGTGTGGCAGGGGACCCTAGCTCCAGACACTGCAGGAGAAGTCCTGGGAAACGCAGCAATTAATGGGAAGCCTCAGACTTGTTTTTTTTTCCGTGGTCCCCCACAAAAAAATATTTGTTTTAGGAGGGGAAATCACAGAGGTAGGAAGAAATACTTACCTATGCGAAAGGAAAGGTCGTTTATGCTTAATGCATTGGAGAAATTGTTCATGAATGGTTTATCTATGTGAAAATAAAACACTCACAGTGCTGAAGGCCAGAGAGACCTCAGGTGAGCTGCGTAATTCCTGGCTCGCCCTCTGAGCTTCAACTGTCTGGGGCTGCTTTGGTTTTGTTCACTCTCTTTATATACAGAAAGAAACCCAACCAACCAAGCAAACAAAAACCCCTGTGGAAAAGGGGTATAAAAACTGTTTCAGTAAAATTCTTTCTACCTGCCTTTTCCACATTACTCTAGCTCTTTGCTCCTCTGTTTAATCTGCTTATTTCTCAAGTTTTTCCTTAGTGCCAAGGGGAGAGGAATCCCTGGGGAAGGCGCATTTCCCCCTCACTGGCTCGCTCTGGCCTCTCCATCACCACTGGAAGCCCCTCTGCCCTCTTTGCAGCTCTCACCTCCCACCCTCTTGCTCTCCCCCAGTCCCTTCTGGTGTGGTGCTCCTTCCCTGTGGCTCTCACATCTCCCCCAGCCTGGTCCACTCCTGCTGTCCTACCTGTATCCGGCTGCTGCTTTCATGCCTGCTCATACTCATCAGCCTGTGTCACCCCTCCTCCTTGTTCTGCTACCACTCTGGGGACCGTTGTTTCCCTGGAGCAGTCCCTGTGAGCACCATCATGACAAGTTTCATGAGGAATGCTGCAGGTTCCACAGCAATGCCATGTGGAAGGGAAAAGAGTTGTATGTGGTTCTGTCTTTGCTGCAGGGCAGGGCATGCAGGACTCATGCAGAGCTCTGGGTGCATTTCTTCCACACAAGCAGCTGTAGAAGTGGCCAGTGGTTCCCCTGCTCGTGCAAAGCCTAATATGAGGAGGATTGTCTTCTTTCCCTTCCCTTTGACATTTCGCCTTGGAGCTTTTTGACAGCTGTGCCCCCATAAGCTCAGTTCTTGAGGCATGATTGATTAAATGGTTATAAAGCTAAATCCTAAAATTAGAATAGTTTCTGTTGTGTAGGGGTTTGTATACATGTGAAAACTTATCAGTAAAACTGTGGCAGTAATTGATACCTCTTAAGCTCAAGTAGGGATCTGCAAGGGGGTGGGAGGGAGTGGGTGAGAGCCTACAGCCCCTCTCAAGGCAGCACACAGTCCATGCCGTGTGCCAGGGCCACCAGCCCCTCCTGCCATGTCCTCCCCCAACCGAGTGTTTGCATTCAGGCCTATAATTCATCACATGGAAACCTGCAGTCCAGCAAAGATGTCCACGCAGTGTGTTGTGTCACTACAACTGTATTAGTAGCAGAATGACCGTGGCTAACTTTCCCATAGAGGCAAAGGCCAGTGGTGGGCTTTGAGTCTCACTTCTGCAGCTTTTTGCTTTTATGGGAGCTTGTCCAAAGCCCACTGAACTCCCATTCATCTTGGTTGGCTTCCACTCTGCCTCACTGTGGCTAATCTCACAAATAAGAGCTCCAGGATGAGGTTCCTTGATTCTGCCTCAAATGAGTTTTAAATTCTCCTGAGATAAACCTTACTGCTTGGCAGTATCTTCACTGTTGGATTCACTTTGGGGCTGAGCCGGTCTTGGATACTTGCCTTCACGATTAGATTCTTCCCCTTCTGCAATAAGTGTCCCATGTCACACCATGGGTGTTGTAGTGACACGCCGTAGGGCACCAAATCGGTGTACGGGCTTGACTGAATCAAAACTCTTTCATACCTGTGTGCTGCAAACTGCTGGTCTTCCTACAAGGTGGTTGAAAGGGCAATGTCATAGAATCATAGAATCATAGAATCATAGAATCATCCAGGTTGGAAGAGACCCTTGGGATCATCAAGTCCAACCATCTACCCTACACTACAAAGCTCTTCCCTATACCATATCCCCCAACACCACATCTAAACGTCTCTTAAACACATCCAGGGATGGTGACTCAACCACCTCCCTGGGCAGCCTATTCCAATGCCCGACCACTCTTTCTGTGAAAAATTCTTTCCTAATGTTCAGTCTAAACCTACCCTGCTGGAGCTTGAAGCCATTCCCTCTCGTTCTGTCATTAATTACCTGTGTGAAGAGACCAGCACCAACCTCTCTACAGTGTCCTTTCAAGTAGTTGTAGAGAGTGATGAGGTCTCCCCTCAGCCTCCTCTTCCTCATACATGTCAACTGACCCCTGTGTGGTTTGACCCCCAGATGTCTTTTTCCAGCAACACTTTGCACCATGGTTTCCTAAGAGACTGGTCCAGCCCTGTTTGGCTTGAAGAGCAGCATTTCTGTGCCCTGTTTGTACCAGATTTACCCACCCATAGCCTAGAAGCAGAGGAATGACGTGATGTTGTTCATTAAGAATTGCTGCCATTGATGTCATTCATGGATGAAGACTCTGGTTCTGTGTTTAATCAGACGCGGTTACGTACACCGTAGGAATGATCACTTTCAGTTGCAAATTGTTTTAAATATTCTAAAGGGATTAGAGAGACCATGTTGCTACTCAACAGGGGTTTGCAGCCACTGCACAAGGCCTCCTGCTCTGGGCATGGATGTGGCAGTTTGTGAATCTGGGGCAAGGCAGAAGTGAATCGAGTAAACAAATGAGTCTCTTAAGTCCTCAGACTTCAAGAATCCTGCTGCATTTGGGAATGATTTTGAAACCACTCCGGATCAGTTCTGTAAAACCCCACGGGCAGACCCCAAACTAAACTCAAGAGCCAGAATTCTCTCTCTGATTCAAAGAAACAAAGTGTTATTGACTGTAACGTGTCTGTAACGTGACCTACATGGACTAAATCTACCTTTTATTTGCTTCTTTTTTGAAATCACGAGGAGAGGCTGAGGGGGCTGGGGTTGTTCAGCCTGGAGAAAAGGAGGCTGAGAGGAGACCTTATTGCTCTCTACAACTACCTGAAAGGAGGTTGTAGAGAGGTGGGGGTCGGTCTCTTGCCCCAAGTCACAGGTGATAGGATAAGAGGAAACGGCCTCAAGTTGCACCAGGGGGAGTTCAGATTGGATATTAGGAAAAATTTTTACACTGAAAGGGTTATTAAGCATTGGAATGGGCTGCCCAGGGAAGTGGTTGAGGCACCATCCCTGGAGGTATTTAAAAGACGGGTTGACATAGCGTTTAGTGACATGGTTTAGTGATGGTTTTTATCAGAGTTAGGTTGATGGTTGGACTAGATGATCTTGAAGGTCCCTTCCAACCTAGACAATTCTATGATTCTATGATCTTCACTTGTCAGAAAGCCACAGATAGAGCCTTTGCCTTCCTTCCATGGAGAATGAAGTTACACCCTTCTCTTCTGATATGTTGACAAGACTCTTCTGATATCAAATTCAAGGGAGGCAGATAAACCTGAGGCTAGGGTATCTGACATTGAATTGAGATAACTCATAGATCACAAGTGAGAGTAGTTCATGTGTAGCCATGACCAGAATTTGACGATGGTCTTCTCAGAGCCAGCTTTTAAAAAGATGAAGAGATGAAGGTACCGATTTTCAGATGGGGGCACAACTTTATTTTAATTCATTGGCTGATACGTAATTACAAAGCATCATGCTGTCATCTCACAGGAACAGGAACATCTCTGTGCAGTGTGTGTAACTAAAGGCGGCATTTTTTGACACTAACCTGTAGAGTGGTGTTAGAACCCAGACTAGTGATAGAGACATCCCGACCTAACTGGAAAGATGATAGTCACAACACCATGGTTGCACTGTGTGGTGCAGACACTTGTCACACTGATCTATTTTCCTGGTTGGAGATGTAGGAATCCTGGGAAGGTGTAGGACAGCCATATGATTCTGCCCATGGACAGGGACTTTGTCTCGTGCATGCGATCGTGCTCCCTAAACTTGGGGTTTGCTGCGTGTGTCCATAAAGCATCACATCCTCTGTGCAAGCTGTGCACACGCATGGCAGCAGCATCTCTGAGGGTCTCGTTGGCTCGTTGCAGCCCCTGGTGGGCTCAGTTGCCTGTCATCTAGAAATTCTTGGTAAATGGCCTAATTCCTCCTTTTCCAATCAAACTACATTTCTGGGTGGAAAAATGTGTTATTTGAGCAGGTAAGGCTAATAAGGAAATTTAAAAGTAAGATAGTTTTTCCTTGCCCTCCTCTTTCACACTCTTAAGTGAAGCAAATTTGTGGGAATAATTTCTGAAGACATAGCATATCAGTGAGATAAACTTCTCGGGGAGGGCTGGAAATGAAGGTTTCCTTGTAGACTTTGTAAATCCTTTCCAAAACCTTTTGCCTTTCTGTGGATTAGTACAATCAGCAAGCAAATCTCAAATGAATAAAGAGCAATCAAACATGCTACAGTTGTGAGTGACTAATTGGTACTTGTCACCTTTCTTCCAATTTGCAGTATCATTCCTGATAGTAGCATTGAGAGTCATCTGTTCTCAGAGGGGCCACAAATCTTGTTGGAGAATCTCATATTTAATGACATGATTTTGTTTCTCCTGTCATAATACTAACATGTCCTATGAGGTTTGAAAAGAACGTCACCAATTTGCTAGATCTGAGCACAGTCCCCATTTCTTGTGCACTTTTTGTCATCTAAATATAATTCTCCTTTAGATTCCAACACACAGGGGATGGTATGATTTGCCAGTCCTTGATACCACTCTGTCTGCATATTCCATTTCCATAGCCCTATGAGGACATAAGCAGAACTCATTTCCAAAAGTTTATGAAGCAGCTCTGATAAACTAAGCCTGTTATTCAGATAAGAAGTTGGTAACTTAATAAGTTGGATGAATATTTTTCAGATGGAATTCTTAAAGAGAAGGGAATAAAGGGAAATTATTTATGCTTATTAGAAACATTCAATGTGGCTATATCAGAAACATTTATATTTTGTGAGACTTTTAATATTATGATTGTAAGCAAATAAGGATGCATTATTTTTATCTGTTCCCTGCTCAATTAAACTTGGAATTTCTATTTTTGGGGGGAAGAAAATAATAGTGATGCAATTGCGGATCAGCAGACAAGTGATATGGAAGTTTTATATTTTATCAAATAGTGCCACTGTAGCCTATTCAAAGCAAAAATAAGAGTCAAAGACATAAGCATTTGTGGGAAGATGGAGTCTCTAGGCAACTGACACCATAAAGCTGTGATACAGAAGACTGTCACACCTATATGTGTCCCAGCTGAGGGGAAAACGTCAAAGTCTGTGAGACGGACTTGAATAAGGTCACAGAGGTTTTTAATTAGAGGATTTTAACAAGCTTCCCAACTAGATGAGAATTACAGCTGTGGGTGAGTGCCTGTGACAGAACAGGGCAGCAGCAGTTATCTTCGTATGCTCCGTGGAGCGTGGACAGCCTTTGAATGGCAGTTGTGGAATGAATCAGCTGAGCAGGGGCAGGCTCAAGACCCTTTTCTGCAACTTGCAAAAGCAACCCCCTCTTCAAGGCAATTAGTGTGTACTCTGCACTGTTGGGGCAGCGGACAGATAGTCTGCTCATAGAGAGGCCTCCAGTTTTACAAGGCAATATAGTGAAAACTTAGCCAAGACCAAATAAATCCCCACTGTATAAAATCAGTAGTCCAAATTGTACAACCTGAACCATTAAAGTGTTATTTTAAATCTTCTCAGTCTGATTTAGATTTAAGCAAAATAACTGGCACAATTAGTAAAGTGAAGCAAAAAAAATAAAATCACATGAGTTCAAATCTGCCAATTCGGCTATTTTATTTCTAGATGTGACAGGTTTCTCACTCTGTCTAGAGCTTTAGTAGCTGATACCACTTATTAAAACAACATATATTTCTTCTTTCCTGCAGAAAATTGAAAGACAATTCTCCCCTAGAATATTGTTGAATTGTGAAATATTGAGACAAGCGTGGAGTCAAGGAGCAATCCTAGCTCATGTCATGCATGTTTAGGTCTTAGATGTAATAATCTAAGAATGCTGTGATGGATAATTATATATGCACAAGCGCAAACACAGGTATGATTTTAATGATGAACACCAGGTAGATGTACTAGGTAGGTAACGAGAATGTGAAGGCTTACCGTGGTCTATTGGTTGTAAGTCTTCCTTATATGAATTTCCCAAAGGCAGAGTTTTAATAGCTTCTCTGTGTGTGAGGAGAGGCGTCACTGTAGATCTCAGGGTATTAAGAGTGCCCAGTTCAGTGGCTCTGTGCTGGGCAAGGTGCAGGCTGGAACGGCAGAAGCTTTTTGGCTTTTGGGGTGTATTTGCAGCCTTTCTCTATTAACTTTGGAGTAAAAGAAGGCCAAATTGATTCTTTGGGCCATCAGCTGAGGCCGTACCAATCACGAAGAAAAAAAACTCAACACTTTTGGCTCCTGCTCAAGAAAAAACCAACCAACCAAACAAAAAGAAACAGAGGGAAATCTATAGCTTTGGGGATCTCACCTCAGATGAACGTGCCAGACTGAGAAGCTGTAGTGCAGAGGACAATTAGAAGTCTTTCTCTGGAAAAAAGGTATCTGGTGGTGATGAATGTCTAGGTATTACCTAGGGAAAAAAGTCTGCAGATTAAAAAAACAGTGAAAGATGCTGAGTTCCCCCCAGTAGGGAATGCTCAGTATCAGAAGAGGCAGGTGGGTAAACTGTCCATGACTTAGAATACATCATCTTTACAACGCTTTTTTCTATATTAAAAAAATGTTACTCTACACTACCTGTGTTCTCTGTTACTCACTCCTGGTCTATAGCTCCTTACAGAACAGAGCTTTTAAAGTACAAGGCAGGGAGAAGGAGTCACTGTCACCCAGGGGACGGCAGCCCAGTGCCCCTGCAGAGGCAAAGTGCTGCATGATTACATGTACAGTGACTGATCTCCTCAGGCCTCAGGTGTTTGCCCTTCCTGCTATGTTCATAAACACTGTCCCATCACTTTTCCCTCCTCCTGGATCCCTTGTTGATCCCTGAAATTGCATAATCTTCCTCTTCTCAGCTGTACTTCTTTATGATACATGATTCCTCTTCACCTGGGGCAAAGCTCCCCAGGTTTCTCTCAGCCAGTCTTGCCTAAGATTTGACTGTAAAATCTTATTGAGTTCAGGGTCAAAGAGTCGGTTCATTGCCCAGGCAACCCTCCTCCTCTTTTTAAAATGCAAGCATCACATTTTCTGTTCTTCAGTCACATGGTGTCAGTCTCTGTATTTGAAACACTCATTAATCGTCCTTGCTAATGCACATGAAACGTCTCATTTTGTTTAATACTGTGTTCTGGGAGAGAGACAGTCCTTTGTATTATTTGGTCTTATGAGAATTAGGTTTTGCTGTTGTTCTCAAAGTATTAACACTGTATGTAGGTATGTGGTCCTGGAGGTGTTGTTCCACTCATACTAATTGGATTACTTTAAAGAGAAGGAAAATGGTTTACAGGACTGAATCTCCAATTCATATCAGTCAAATGCAACAGTGGTTCAATAGAAACACAAAACATGGCTTACTTTTTCTCCCCAAATTGTCATTACATGAAGCTATGCTAACAGATAATAATATGCATTATTGTGATAAGAAGAGTTACTTGTCACACAATTTTAAGCCAGCTCCAAGCGATATTGGAAGGCAAAGTTCAACAGCCAGTCTGCTGAACAAAGTCTCTCTGTATGTACTTATACTGCTGGCACATACTGCCAAATGAAGGAAAACACTACATCATTAGATGATAGAATTATATGTCTGAGATGTTACATCATTTAAAATTTGTCTGTCTCTCTCCCTTTTTTGTCTCCCTAGAAAACTGGAAGGGAGGAAGAATGTTATGCATCTTGCTAATGAAAACCACCAAAAAGTTTCTGATATTCAGCTTTGTGTAAGATCTCCATTCAGGACACTTAATCTTTGAAACAGCAAATTTTCTCAGTATTGCTTTCACCACAGGTTCCACAGCAACCTTTGATTTTGAATTGGAATAAATTTGGGGTATGTTTTATGAGAGTATTTTGAATCTAAGTAGGGTGACCATAAACAGAGACACAACTGTACTGAAGAACTTGGATTGATTAGTCATTGGATCTAACAGTCCTATGTTTGAAGGCAATGGGAAGTATTTACATCGAGCTACTGCAAGTGGGAATCCAGAGTATGTTTTGTTTTCTATGCAGTCCACGCTGCACCGTTATGAGGAAGGCAACAAGAGATAACTTTCTAGCACAGTGGGGTAGGTGAAAGCCAAATTTGGCAAGATAGGTGAAAAGCTGTAAAAGACAATGAAATCCCAGGAAGGGAGAGGACGTGACTATTGAGAGCTAAATAGATAGGCCACAAATGGAAACTCCAAAAATCACAAGTGATATGACAGAGAACAGCTGAGCTTATATCCTCTTCTGGAAGGTATTGCCACATTTACAAGTTCTCAAACCTGCTTTATCAAGGCACTCTTATGGGTGCACTGATATGACACAGTGCATTTAATGCTCTCTATGATTTACAGCGAAATAATTATTAGGTCATTAGTTAAATTAGATCCAGCATGCAAAGAGTTACTAATAAAAACCAGATTAAACAAAGTATTTTTTCCTTCCCTTTGATACATTCATGTCAAAATATCATTAAACAGAGAACCATTTTTTTGCATGGCATTAAAGAAGTTACCAGGGAACTGGAGCCTATACCATTCCCATAGGTATGTGCAGGAATTTGCATTTGGGAAGTAGAAAGTGAATTGAATAGTGAGAATGCACAAATCCACTCATGTGCTTGACAGACATTTGGTATATTGTGCCCTTGGTCTTGTGAGAAGTTGGTCCTTACACAGTCTCTTGAAAATCTATGTTCTAAAGGTCTTTACAGAAACTGATAAATCAATGAAATTTCATCACAAATACATTTGCTTTATATATTTTGACAAATGCATTTAGCATTACCTGCTTGTTTTATGCTTTCTAAAAGATCTGCATAGCTTTTCTAGTAAAATTTGCTGAAGTAATTGAGGTTGAGGTGAAGATATGAGGGGTACTGAGCACACAAAAACTGCAGGGAAAGGCTGGTATTTACAGTGCCAGCAGCTCTTTTATCCTGGATCCAACCAGGAGCAAATTCAGTCCCTGCTCATACCTAAGGCTTCCTCCAAGCTGCCTGTTAGCTCTGAGCAGGGGTAGGTGAGAGAGATGAACTCTTGGACAGTATCCCTTGCGTCCAAGATCTCTGTGTTACATCCTCTGTATCTGAGAGTCAGTTTGAAAGTGTCTGACCTGTGTTTCTAATGGAGCCCATGGGACCACTACTGCTACCTTCAAGGCCAGACTCCGCATTCTCATCCTGGATTTTCTGCAGACATTCAGAATGCAATAGTTGATATTCCTATATTTTTTCATATTTCTTTGTGTTACGCAAATGGTTTGCACCCCCTGAAAACATACTGAATTTCATTAACTACACCAAACAAATTCAAGAGCAGTTTAACTACACTGTAACCTGGCTTTGCTTCTACAGAGGGCTCACCTTACCCACACTCCTAGCAACCAGCATTGGTTTTTGGAGATCATCTTTCCAACTGCTGTGTGCACAGGTAGCATCAAGTAAGAGTTAATTTGGTGAGCAAGAACCAGCTGTCTCATATAAAGCCAACCCATTTCTTTCCTTCACCCAAACCATCCTATTGGACCAGGCCACTGAACTCTAGCTAAAAGTGACCTTGATTTGCCTACTAGGCATCTGCTGCATCCTGTTAGATCTAATAAGTAAGTAATTCATTCTTTATCTTACTCAGCTTTCTTCATTTGTTTTCCTGATTAAATTAAGAAGTAGAGATTTTCATAAATTAATAATTCCAGTGGTTTCTATTTTACTTGTATTCTATGGCTCTAGCTTAAACTTCCCAGTGCTGCTTACATACTCCAAAGTTCTTCTCTTTCATTTCCTATGATAAGAAAATAAAGGAGGCTTTTATGCATGTTGGGAAGCAGAATATAAGTCTGTTGTAATGTTCAAAGTTCAGATGTTCAACAGCTCACCCAACTACCTACAGATACACTGCAGCAGCTGGTGAGCTTAACCCACGTATTTTGTCAGATGTTTCCTTCTCTCTGACAAAGGAACCTTCTCTGCAAAAGATCCTGGGTTCATGGGTTCATTCTTACCATGCTTCGCATTTCCACAATGAGGAGTGTACTTCCTTATTCTCTTGTATTTTCTACTAGCTCTTAATTATGGTAATTTCATGTTCTACTTGCATATGGGAGAACTGAAGCTAAGAGCTTCAAATGAAGCCAGGATCAGTCCCTGCATTAATACTGTTGCAGAGACTGAATTACAGCCAGAGTGCTTTTTCTAAGAAGTAGATAATGCTGTCTCTGGTCAAACTGTGTGAGTAAAATGGTTCAGCCGCTTAACAGATTAAATAACTCAGTAGTAGTAGGAATAATAATAATTATTTAGGTTATACCAACTAGAAAAATAAAATCAATGCAAAAGTTTTAAAGGTAAGTCTTGTACAGAAACCTTGTTTAAAAAAAGTTCCTGCCTGAAGGAAGAGTTGGGCTGTTTGTGATACTACGAAATTAATGTTTGAAAGTTGGCTTTTACAGATTACTGGGTTTCTGCAAAGTCCTGTAACAGGACTTCAAATTCACTCAGAACTGAAACAATTTTCTTTTTGTCTTCATCACTTGTTGTCCTTGCTTTCGACAAGGGTCAGCATTTTGAAGTACAATGATTTGGAACTGTTTGAAGTAAGCTATTGCCTTGTTCCAGTGTGTTAATCAGGACCTTGTAATTAAAAGTAACCTCCCAACAATGAACCAAGTGCTCCGTGGCTCCTTGGCATGCTGGTGGTTTGTTGCTGTGTTGTTAAAACATTTTTATGTTACTGGTGGAACAGCTTAGCTATCCAGGAAGAAAATAGCCAAGTTGGCTAAATACCTCGCTGTTACACATTTGTGCAATACACGAGATAAAAGGGGTTAACATGGAACAGGATATTTCCTGGTGCACCGGCCACTGAGAGAGGAATGATGGATTTGTGGTAACTGGCGGAATTCATCAGTAGGGCTCTGACTTTCCAGCTTGTAAAAAAAGTTGAGTGAGCTAAGTATGCTACTCAACACCTGAGTGACAGCATAAAATATGAGTAGCATGTGGAGAAGCTAGGGAGAAAAAAAAAAAGATCAAGAACAGCATACTTATAAGGAATGAATTATTTATTTATGATTTATGTATTACGGTCATTGAGATTGTTAAAAACCAGGAATCTCCTCTGAATGGTACAAGAAGCGTGACCATCATTTAGATATTTGGGCAATAGCCCAGAAATGTAACTTGCATATCTGCCTATACGTCCTCTTGCCAAACGCTCTCCCCTTTCCCCTTCTCTCCTGGAAGCCCATCCATCCTGTTCGTAACTTCGCCTCTTTCAATACCCATGTCCGCGGGGCTGGAGGCACCCAGCTCTCACCACCCTCCAGCAGGATGGGGTTTGCAACCAGGCACAGCATCACCTGGGCAGGAGATTAAAATCAAACCAAAGGGAATGCATTTCAGCCAGGGTACCAACTAATTACAGGAATTCAGTGAAATACAAGGATGTGGAAGCTAAAGAATTAGTGAAAATAGAAAGGAAGCAGAAAAATTCATGGAAGACTGGTCCAAGAGAATTAGAAAATACTGTGTTCTGCATGCAGCCTCTGATTTAGGAAGACTCTAAAGTAAGATTTTACTCTGGGAGAGTAAAATAGGGGGAAAATGTTTCTGTATTCATGTTGTTTCTTGTTCCTCTTTAAGCCACTTGGAGACAAGAGAGTTGGTTAGATGGCTTTTTGGTCCAACCTGGTGCAGCAGGTCCTACCTAACAACTTTCTCTTGAGAAAGAGATTCAGAAATCTGGCTCAAAATCTTGTCCAGGATCTTTCACTGTTTATTTCCAGTGTATCTGATTTTATTTTAAATATTGACATCTCATCTGTTATCTTTTAAAATAGATATATTTCTTGTATTTTACCAGCTGCACTTTAACCTTGGTGTTGGAAACTCCCTTACACATCACTGTTAGTACTGATGAGATAATGTCCTTGATGATGGTTTTACATAGTCTTCCTTATGAAACAGGGTCTTATTATTGAAGAATACACATACAGGGGTTTTGCTTTTATGGATGTAATCTGCTGTGTGTTTTCTGCATGACAGCATGAGAACGAGAAAGAGGGAGAGAGAAATGTGTAGGAACTCTTTCATCTTGTTGCAAAGAAAGCAGACCCTCAGGGCGAAGGAGAGTGGTGGTTTTTGTATACTGACAATAGCAATACCAAAGCAGTATCACTCCCAAGTCCTACAGAGAATATTCCTGTACTGAGGACTCAATTAGTACATTGGTTTACCTTAGCAGCAGCAAAGTACTCGGCTCTTGGGCTGAGGAATTAATCTTGTCAAAGGCTTTAAAATATTGTTAAAAATAAACCAGGATCACTTAAAACATCTTTTCAGGTGGTGGTTGTTAATCTGCTCTCCTCTGCACCTAGTGTCCAGGCTTAATTGCCTTGTATGACCTGGTGATGAATTGGTCTTACGAATGGTGCTGTGGCTGGATTACTTTGCAATTGCTAACCTAAATATTTGCAGGGAGTATTTCCCTTCTTACAGGGCCTGCTTTGTATTGGGTGGAATTGTTAAGATTGAGATGCCTTAATGTAATTAATATAGCAACATGCAGACGTGCCTACTTTTTCCTTCTTTTTTTTTTTTTTTACTTTCTTTCTTTGTTGTTTTTCTGTGTTCTGACTGTAGTAAAAGATTTGGCATGAAATGGTGGTAAGTGAACTGTTATTCTATTTTTGTTAACTCAAAATTGAATTGAAAATATAGAAAAAGTAGTGGATGAACATCCCCAAAAGCCAACTCTTCTACAGAACATATAGAGCATGGGAAACATGAGTAAGTATTTCTTGAGTTGTTTTATTAACAGCCTAAACTCAGATCAGTAGTATGAACATATTACTCCTAGCAGTGTGTTTGGAGTCCAAGCCTTCTTAAGCCTGGATGAGACTGCTGGCAGTGGTTGTAAAAAGTAACAGTAGTTTTCAGAGAGGGAATGGTCCTCTGAAAATGTAACAGATTTCCAACTAGTAGCAATCAAGGGCAGAAATTCTGCGATTAATTTTACCAGCTGCTAAACTGTCACATGATTGAAATCCTGGTCATCATGGGGAACTTAATCCATTCCCTTGTCTGCCAGAGGGACAACACAGCAGGGCACAAGCAATCCAGAAGGTTTCTGGAGTGCATTGGGGATAACTACCTAACACTGGTGACTGAGAAGCCAATGAGGAAAGGCACTCTGATGGACCTCCTTAGGCTTACAAACAAGAAGGATCTGGTTGAGGATATGAAGGCTGGGAGCAGCTTTGGCTGCAGTGACCAACTGTGATGGAGAACAAGATCCTGAGAGGAAGAAACAGGACAAACAGCAGGATCACAGCCCTGGGCTTCTAGAGAGCAGATTTTGGCCTCTTCAGGAATCTACTTGGAAGAATCCCATGGGAGAACATCCTGGAGAGAAGAGAGCTGGTTGACTTTCAAGAATCACCTCCTCCTCCAAGCTCAAGAATGGTCCAGTCCCACAAGCAGGAGATCAAGCAAAGATGGCAGGAGGCCTGCATGGATGAAATCCTGACAGGACCTCCTGACGGAACTCAAACATCAAATGGAGACATACAAGAGTGTTTTGGGTTGACATGGAAGGCTTTTGGCAGTGGGGGGGCTGCTTGGTGGCCTCTATGAGGAGAGGCTGGGGCTGCCCTATGCCTGATAAACAGCTGGTTCCAGCCGGCTCCACTATGGACCCACTCCAGGACACAGCTGAGCCCATCAGGGAAGCTGGTGGTGCCCCTGGGAAAGCATACTTAAGAAAGGGGCAAAACACTGTGCAGTCAGTGAGGAAAGAGGAAAAAAGTGTGACAAACAGCCCTGTAAACACCAAGGTTAGAGAAGGAGGGGGAGGAGGTGGTCCAGGTGCCAAAGCATTCCTCTGCAGCCAATGGAGAGACCACAGTGGAGCAGGTATCCACACTGAAGGCCATGGAAAGGACTACCTTGGAGCAAGTGGATATTTCCTGAAGGAACTGCGGCCCTTTGAGAACCCATACAGGAACAGGTTCTCCTAACACGAGCTGCGGCCCATGAAGGAACCCTGCTGGAGCAGGTTTATCCTGAAGAACTGAAGCCCATGGAGAGGACCCATGCTGGAACAGTTCTTTAAGGACTGCAGCCCATGGAAAGGATGCATGCTCGAGCAGAGGAAAAGTGTGAGGAGGAAGGAGCAGCAGAGACAAACTGCAATGGACTGACCAGAACTGACCATAATCCCTCATCCACCTGTGTCACTTGGGGAGGGTGGGGTAGAAGAGTTGGGAATAAAGGAATGAAGCTGAGCCTGGAAAAAAGAGATGGATGGGGAGAAGGTGTTTTAATTTGCCTTTGTTTCTCACTATCCAAACCTGTTTCAATTGGAATAAATTCAACTCATTTTCCCCAAGTGGAGTCTGTTTTACCCATGACAGTAATTGATAAGTGATCTCCCTGATTTATCTTGACCTATGAGATTTCCATCTTACTTTCTTCTCCTGTCCTGTTAAGGAGAGGTAGTGAGAGTGGCTGGGTGGGCATCTGGCAGCCAGCCAAGGTCAAGTCACCACCAAGAGGTAGAAGCAGGAGCAGGTGACCTAGGAGGAATGCAGAGACACTGTCCAAGCATGCAGGGATGGAGTCAAGAAAGGCAAAGACCACTGGGAATCAAAGCTGGTGAGGGACATAAAGGACAACAAAGAAGTACATGTGTATCAGCAGCAAAAGGAAGACTAGAGAAAATGTGGGCCTACTGTTGAATGTGGCAGGGCACCTGGACACAAAGGACCTGGGGAAGGCTGAGGTACTCCATGCTTTCTTCACCTCAGTCTTTACTGGTAATACCAGCGTTCAGCAATCCCAAGCCCTGAGTGGGAATACACGGAGAAAGACATACCCTAAGTAAGGATCAGTTCAGGGAACATTTAAATAAAGCTGAACACCGAAGTCCATGATGGATGCACCTATGAGGGCTGAGCGAGCTGGCTGATGTCATTGCAAGGCCAGCCATGACGATCTTCAAAAGGTTGTGGTGACTGGGGGAGGTTTCTGAGGACTGGAAGAAAGTACATGTCTCTCCTGTCTTCAAGAAGGGCAACAAGGAGGATCTGGGGAAGTACTGGCTAGTCATCCTCAGCTCAGTCCCCAAGAAGGAGGTAGATCAAATCTTCCTGAAATCCGTTTCCAAACATATGAAGTGATTGGGAGTTGTTGACAGGGATTTATGAAGGAGATATCATGCCTGATCAACTTGATAGCCTTCCACAACAAAATCACCAGCTCAGTGGACAAGACGATAGCAGTGGATTTTAGCAAGGCATTTGACACTGTCTCTGATAACATGTTTATAGACACACTGATGAAGTTTGGACTAGCTAAGTGGATAGTCAGGTGGATTTAAAACTGGCTGAACTGCTGGTTTCTAAGGCTTATGATTGATGGCATGAAGTCCATCTAGAAGCCAGTCACTAGTGGTGTACCTCAGTGGTCAGTACTGGGGCCAACACTGTTTAACATCTTCATTAATGACCTGGACGATGGGACAGAGTGCACCCTCAGCATGTTTGCAGAGGATACAAAACTGGGGGGAGTACCTGATACACAGACAAGAGCATCTGACATATGACAAGGGGCTGAGAGAGCTGGAGAATAGGATGTTCAACGTGAAGAACAGAATGCTCAGAGGGAACTAATTAATCCGTGTAAATACCTGATGGGAGTGAAGAGGTAAAGGGGATGGAGCCAGACTGTTCTCAGAGGTATGCAGTAAAAATCCAAGAAGCAATGGGCACAAACTGAAATAGAGGAAATTTCATTTAAGCAGAAAAATAGATGTTTTTCATGGTGAGAGTGGTCAAACACTGGAACAGACTGCTCAGAGAGGTTGTGGAGCCTCCATCCTTGGAGGCTCCAAAACCTTCCATTTAAAACCTGACAGGACATGGCTCTGAGCAACCTGCTCTAGCTGCCCCTGCTTTGAGCAGGGGAGTTGGACTAGATGATCTCCAGAGGCGCCTTCCAACCTCAACCCTTCTGTGATTCTGTGAATAGCAGGTACTTAAATCTAACATATAACTCTTCTAGACTCCACCCACTTGGATGCTTGTTCAGTTTCTGTGATCAGATCTCAGTAAACCAGATAGTTATAAACCTCTTTGTCACAATTTCAGACACTAATCATTGTTTTGGGTCAAGGAACTTATTTTCCATTGACATGTATTTGCTGTATTTCTGCTTTGAATTGAGTAGGTAACATATGCCCCTGATTCACCTGAGTTTTGGAAACATATACTTTCATAGTTTATAGTACAAACCTGGATACAGCACAATAGAACAGAAGTAGTACAGTGCAGTATTGAACTTTACAAATGAAGTAATTAAGCCTGGACAGTTGTGATTTCCTGGTAATTTTGAACCAGGTTATTCTGACTGGTTGATTACTGGCCTTCTGGAGGTTCCTCTAGCTGTTTTGGTTCCTTCCGCCCTAATCATCTCTTGAGAATTGCATTACATAAATTCTTTATACAAGTTTGCTCTGTTGATTGTTCTTTGTTCTAGAGATTATTCTCCATAATATTCTTCACCAAAAATTGAACACTGCTTTTGTATTTTGACTACTTCACATTTTGGATGTCAGCATCTCAAATCATCAGATCAAAATCTGAAATGCTCAAAATTTAAAGGAAATTTCTGAAAAAAACTTTGAAAATACTATGAGGCATAGCATATGCTTCATACAGATGAAAAGTTTAACTTACTCAAGTTTGTAAAGTACTTAGAGACTTTGAGATTGCAGGTGCAACTGAGGTACAAATATAATGATCTATTGTTCTCTAAGCAGGAACCTCATCAAGGTATTTCAGTTACTGAGTTGCCAAAACTGAACTGGACTTTGCTACTAGTCTTGCCAGAAAGTTAAGCTTCATATAGCTCTCTAACCTAGGTCTATCTTCCGTAACAGCATACGATATCCTAACCATAACAAGGTTTCATGGGCAGGAATACCAGAAACTGCAAGAAAAGACATTTATCACATTTGTGTCTCTGTTGTTCATTATTTTTATTTTTCATGTGTGATCTGAATCCCAATCCTTCTCTTTGCACTTATGAAGTGCCTGGAGATCAACTTCTGCCATATAATATTATCTGCATTTCAGTTTCTCCTAAAATTTCAAACCACAAAGAGAGAAGATGTATTTTCTTCACTTCCTCCCCACCCCAGGACCATGATCAAAATCAACATGCATCTGACAACATCATAGATGAGCACCCTGGTGAGCAATTTGAAACTAAGAAAATTATTTGGACTTAGCCTTTATGGTAATCTTTACTTAAAGCCTGGTAGAAGCAGAGGAAAGTCCCCTTAACTTTAGCGGACCTTGTATCTGACTCAGAAGGCTTAAAATGATAAAAGGCCAGCCTTGCATGAGAAGAACATGGCAATGAGGATCTTGGTTTCTCCTTTTCACTGAAGGGTTTGAGCATAAGTCAAACATTGGGGAGTTGTAGTTGTGTCTTTATACTCTCATAGAGTTAATTTTCTTGGTACTGAGATTCCAGCAGAGCTTTCATTTAAAATGAATGTAACTAATAATTGGGAATTCTAATTGGGAATTCAATAATATCTGATTTGCAAATTATTGCATGAGACATATATGAAGCCTCATACTTCATCATAAATTATTAATTAGGTTTTGAAAATTATCTTGGATGTGTAAATCTATTATTAAGCAAATCTGTTGGCATTTCTACTTTTAAGAAATTAATGTAATACTGCCATTGAAATTCCTCCTTGTGATTATTCATAGAATAACTACAAGAAACCTAAGACAGAAATTAATTTATCTTCGACTTAATATTCTCTTCCATTCGGGACTGCAGTTATTTTCCATGTGCTGCTACTTTAATTCAGAAAAAAATACAGTTGGAAGTTGCTATTTCTTCTGGGGAGGAAAAGAGAAGACAGAATCACGTTCTAGCAGCTCTTCTTTATATGTTATTTTGGCTTCTGTATAGGAAGGGATATTCAGGATGGAGCTGTACTGGTGTTTCTGACTGGAAAGCACAAAGCCGGGGGAGTTCTACATTTTTGTATGTGATGCCAGGCTCTCAGGATAAATGTGGGTTTCTAAGGGAGTGTAGTTTCTCTCTCTGTACATCAGGCAGCAGAAACAGGGCAGCACAGGTCCCATCTTTCCGTCAGGTGTGTATCTGTGTCATTCTGCCGCTGGGATAACTCAGCTCCCCACCTGCAGTGCCTTCTGCACACCCAGGTGCTTTCCTGTGGCACTTCACAGCTCTCAAAGACATAATTATACCTTTGACTTCTGCCTCTTTCATTTGTTACAGTAAATGACCAGGTAGGACCAGGTATGACTTTGGTGTTTGGTTCTGCTGCTGACACCTGCAAATACTAGAGCTGGGCGGTAAAGTTTTGAGGTTGGTTGTTATTTTCGTTTTTTGTGGATGTGTATTTAGCATGTGCCTTTCTGGGTCATCCATTTTGTCCACGCTGTCAGGTGCAGCTCGCCCGGGGTAGACTCCAGCTGATAATAACCAACTCACAGTTTACACAATATTTAACTAGAAGTCTTTGGCTGCAACTTTAGGTTATTTCTTCCTTGACTGCTTGATTTTACTTTCACCAGAACGCTCCCCAAACCTTTGCTTTCACATGGTAAATATGTAGGAATGCTGCATATAAGGCTATTCAGCACAAAATTTTAATGAAACGCTCCTGTAAATGTGCTTGCTTCTCTCTTGTTACAGTTATTTTAAGTGTATGTTTAACTTGCTGATTTCACACACCGCTGTGCAGCCGTTTTGTTATATATTAACTTAAGACTCAATCCCGCAAGGTACTGACTGCTGCTGGATCCTGCCAAGCCCCTTTCACTCCCAGCGGCGTTGAAGGGCTTACAGGGTGCTCAGCACCTCGCAGGACTGAGCCCTGAATCCAGGCAACAACAGGCTCTTTCAAAAACCAAACAGGTTTTCTGGAACAGGGTTCATACTGTAACTGGTTAATATTCTGTGCAATGGATTTTCATATATTTAGATAAAATCTTATCCAGAACAACAGATCTCGTAGTTAATGGCTGCTGGAAGACATAAACGTTTAGGTATGTATGGTGGTAATTAATTACATTTTACAATTATGGTTTTATTAGTTGTTGCAGTTAAGTGCGAAACCATGGCTGAGACTAATATTTAATCTTTTGCATGTTGGCTGCAGCGCGCTTTGCCCCTCTGTTAAAGTGTATGTGGCTTTTAGAGTTGCTGATAATCTGGGCAGTTCATCCAGCAAAGCCATTTGGGCATCACTCATCCCTGTGCTTACGCGCTGGGCACCGGGGCGCTTCGTCCACTGCAACTGCAAGGGGATCCAGGAGAAATGCTTCACGGCCAAATGTATCTTAGTGAGACCAAGACGTGGTGTAGCCTGTGCAAACTACAGTAGTCATTACTACTTTCTCTTAAACTTGTTTCGTGAGAAGAGTGTGGCATTGGTCAGTGTGGTAAATTCAGATGTATTTGGCACGGGAAACTAAATAGTTCTTCTCACTTTTTTATATGCAGATGCAGACCATAATCTTCCATTGTTTGCAAGGAAAAAGACAGGACCTCTAAGTAATTGGGGTTTAATTCCATCTGCAAACAAGGAAAGTTACTTCCAAAAAGGCAGCCCCTGCCTTCCCTGTTCAACACCCTGCCATGCCCAGCAAGCAAGGAGATGCTTTTTGATTTTGGTCCTGGTATCACCTCCAAATGGTGGTAATTGGGAACTAAAAACTAAACCTGAATTTTGCTTTCAGATTTATACTTAAGGTTGGGCAGAGAGCAAGGCACAGTTCTGTTCTATGGACTGTTGGAAGAATCTCACTTTAATTCAAATACACTTGGGTGTTAATAACCATATCTTTTCAAAATAAGCAATCACACTGTTGGCCTTTGCCCTCACTCCCACAAGTTAACTGTCAGTTGCACACACGTTTACATGTGGATTATCTCTTGAGATCGGTGTGATTTTAAGCATGCCATAGCAGCGAATCACATATGTAAGACGTTTGCAAGACCACAGCTCTGGTGATGGACTCTAACTGAAATCAGGGTATAAAATCAGTATGTAAATAGACAGAGGATTAAGCAACTTGCTGACTGCTAGTTTGCTTGGAGTAATGGCTGTCAAGTTGGCTGCTGTACTTTTCTGGGGAATAAGCGAAAAACCCAAACAGAACTGAGCTTTTAGGAGTCTTTAGTAAATTAGAGAGGTTTCTGTGGAATTTTAACCACAATTAGCTAAACTAGAAACACTAAGAAGTTAAGAGTTGTTTACCCATTAAAAGAAAGTGAGGAAATAGGTAGAAGTTTATGGGAACAAAAGTGGACTGTTGATGCCAGTGAAGTATTTTCCAAAACTTTCAGCATAGGATGAAGGCACCACATGATCCCATGTAAGAACATTGCAGCAGAAGGTAGTCACAAGTACTCTATATCCTCCCTGGGAAAACAACTGCTGGTTTAGGGGAAATGAGGCTGGGGTTGGTTGTATGCTAATTCCCTTTCATTACTATGTTAGCAAAGCTGTTTAATACTTGCTGTAAAGCTGGATTTCACTCTCCTCTCATTTAATACCAGGTTAAATCTGGAATAATAAGCTCTCAAAAGCTTAGAGGTTCCAGTAAAATGAGATTTGGCTACAAATTACCTGTTGGTTTCTACTAGTAACAGTGTTGTAGCTTTGGTGCCCTAAGCAATGAGAGAAGCAAGACTGGAGAGAAAAGAGAATATGCTTCATTAGGATGTTGAATGATTTGTTGAATGTTGAAGTTGCTATGTCTTATTGCAAACCTTAGAAAGGATTTATTTCTCCAGAGAGCCTGAACTCCCTCTGTCCCCCTTTTCTCAGACTTCAGAACAATGAAAAAAGTAATAGTGAATTTTGAACCATTTCCAATAGTTTGTGTGATGTATTTGGTGTGTTGGAAAATCGGGACAAAGAATACTGTGCGTTGAACAGGACAGCTGTTATTTCAGTGTTTCTCAGGCAGCAATACCTGTGACTCTGAGGGCTGAACACAGAACAGGAGCTGTTTATCAGCTGAACAATAGCAGGATTTCTGGTAAATTAAGCATCTTCTCTTGGCCTGGTATGGTGAAGTATAAAGCTGATGCTACAGTCAGCTGAAATTGGCTTGTTATAAAGGTGCGCCTCTGACTCTTTGGTTAAAAAAAGGGCTCTGGAATGCATTTGTCTGTGAGTCTTCAGGACTTTCAGAGTTAAAGCTTTCATGCAAATCTTGTCCCTGCTAGGAAAATTACCAGATGCTGACAGGGGGTGTCACCAGTGGCTCAGCTGAACATATGCTCCATACGGCTGGGCTGCAAGGGCTGGGCAGGGAGGCCGTGTCCCCTGCTGCCACAGGGACTGGTGAAAACAGGTTTTA
Source organism: Numenius arquata (assembly GCF_964106895.1). Lineage (NCBI taxonomy): Eukaryota > Metazoa > Chordata > Aves > Charadriiformes > Scolopacidae > Numenius > Numenius arquata. The sequence continues at coordinate 120,080,337 of NC_133576.1, forward strand.
AACCAACTGGTTTCAGCATAACACTAAAGGTTTGCCTCTATACAGTGTTCATCCTACCAGTGAGACTGAGTAAGTAATCAGGCATAGGTTGGCCTGCCAAAATTTTTGCTGCATCAAAAAAGAGCTAGATGGCATCTTTACTGAGCTATTTTACAAACAGTATTTTTTGAGGTATGAAGCAATCCCAATGTCTTTGCAGTGAACTATATTGCATTATTTCTGTGGGGAAACTGGAACTGAAACTGAATCAGAAATTAAATGTAAAGCAGATTAAAATCTCTATTTACCTTAATGATTGATTTTAATCTCTGAATTTGACACAACAGCACTTCATAAGAAATTCAATTAATCGTTTTCTGGAGAAAGTATTTCCCTGCTTTCCCAGAGAACATACTTAAAAATATTTCCTGTTTGGGATGCTGCCACAGAATTTGCATTTCTTTGTGTCTCGTTTGTGAACCTGCTACAGACACCCACCCGGCATCACCACCCACACACCCACTTCACACCCGCGCGTCCTGGCACCCTACGGCTTTGAAACACAACACATAGGGAATAAGCTGAGGGCCCTTCTGCGTTTCCCCAGCCCTTTCCAATTCACAGCACTCCTGGGCACCTCCCGAGACAAATCTCGAGCCTGGAGCCATTTCAGGACTCCCATTGCTTGTGAAAGGAGGAGTTTCCACTTGCCTTCCTGTGCCTTCCTCCCTGCCCGTGGATGCTTACTTCCACCTCCTGCCCTGCAACAGCTCGGGTGCAGCCGGGGGAGCTGGTTCAACTCACAGCCTGGCAGGAAAAAGCAGACAGGAGGTCCAGCAACTCTCCCTTTAGGTGGTGGCATGCTCTTAGACTGGCTGGAGCCATCACTGCTGCCTTCGTCAGTAGAGACCAAGTAGATAGAAGGAGATGATGTGAACAGGACAAGGTGGTCTATGGGGAGCGAGAGCATCTCTGGGTGGGTGTGTGAGAACAGGGGAGAGCAAAGCAGCTGTTCCCATCCTGGCACAGAAAGAGAAAGTTTGCTGAATTATGTCATGAAAAGGGAGAAGTGGGAAGAGATCTGACTCAAATATTTAGTACTGCCTAAGCAAAACACACCCCTAGGACAGAATTGATGCAACCTGCCTGCCTTTCATACTGCAGCTAGAAATATAGCTCACACCTCCAGCTTAGTATTTTAGTTATGTACCTCAGCATGTTGAGGGAATGGCTGCTAAGGTTTCTCTCACGAGACTTTCTTAACCTGATGTTTAACAAGGCCTTTTTAAAAAAGGGTGGTGTGACTGGCAGAAACTGATGTGTCCATTTTGCTGTTTGCAATGTTTAGGTGAAGACAGCTCACCAACGTAAATTAACTTTTGTAGTAAGAAAATGTGTAATCTTTCAGATTCAGAGCTACCCTGTGCTCGTACAAGACATAAATTATTAGCCAGATCTGCAAACTCCAGTTTAGAAGATTAATGGACCATCATCAAAATAGGCAATTGAGTCTTGAAACAGGCACTTTAGTCTGAACTCCTTTCAAAAAACTGGACTTTAGGGTTTGTCTTCTGTATGGGTAGATAATGGATTATTTTCTCTGTGTGTACACTTTTTATAGCTCTCATCACCGTAAGCATCAAAGTGCCAGAGAAGCATTGATGGATTTGTCCTTGCAGGCCCATAAGGTACTACTCCTATCATCACTTATTTTACACATATGGCACTTAAGTTGAGAAAAGTATGCTGAACTGCCAAGGTCAGAGAAAAACAAAATCCAGAATCCCTCTTCCCCAGCCTCAGCCATAAAGACATCCTTCCTGCCTCGGATGGAGGGTTCATTTTTTTCAGATGATTTACCATTACTTTCAGGGCTGGTAAAATCCAGAGTTGTTTAACCTCTACTCATAGGAATATGGGTGTAGGAGCCATAAAGGTCTCTTGAGGCACTGGTTCCAGTCCTCCCCTGTTTCAGGCAATTATGCCATTTAGTACCTCAGATATACATAACTAACTTACTAATTAGCAATCTCAGGCTAATTAAGTTAGGTATTCTTCCACGCTGTTGTAATAGGAAGACAGTTGCCTGATTCCAGTCTTCCTGTCTTTAAAATCTTCTTCTGATTTCCCACCAAAATCTTTATAGCCATGCATTGATAATACAGAGGAATATTAACCAGAAAGCGCAAGGAATCTTTTCCTTCCTTTGCAGACAGTTTGTCAGCTTTAACACTTGGAAATGGTTAAAAAAAAACCCCGAACAACCCTCCAAAACTAGAAATCTAACAGAAATGTGGACACGGATGCCAGCCAGCGGAAACCTCTGCTAGCCCAAATGAACATACATTCACTAGGTTTTAGGGTCTCCAACAGCACAAATAAGCTGTGCCAATCCTACCTAATGCCCTCTACTTATACCTGTAGTGTATCTGAATGACTAACTTGTGCAGCTACAGTATCTTACAGAGGTAGTCAATATGTATTATTTGTATTGATTCTTAGAAACAATTATAATATTACAAATTGTATCAGGTTGCAAGAGATTTCCTTGACTATCCTGCTGATAAAAGGTCTAGCATGTGTGGCTGTTTTTAACAGGACCAGTAAGGAGACCAAAATTTATAAATTTGTATGTGTCTGATTCCATGTCCAGACAAACAAGTTTCCAAGTGAGCAGCATCTTTAAAATCAGGTAACTTCTCTTCCTGCCAAAATAAACAGACAGTTTGCTTGAATTTGATCATACACATTTAAAAAAAATACTTTTGATTTTAGCGTCAATAAAGAAGAAGGTAGGTAGTTACTACAGCACCAGAGAAAGAGAGGGATGACTATTAGATAAAGGCTCATCTTTGCTTTGAACTTTTCAGGCAGGCTAAATTCAGAGCACGTATATTATTGAAAAGGCCCAGCACGTAAATGTTGTTGTAGCACTTCATTGGTATCCACTTGGTTCAAATTGGTTTTTTCTAGCTTTTCCATTCTATACGATGTTGGATAGAGTAAATTCAAACAAAAAGTAGAAGTTATTGACAAACTAAAGGGGGAACTAGAAAGAAGATTTCTTTCTTTCTTTCTTTTTTTTTTTTTTTTTTTTTTTGGAAAAAGAAGAGAAACATGGTAGAGGTGGTAATTCAATTTTCTGGCACAAGAAATGTGCCCATGAATGTTAATTTAGTTCAGATTGTAACAAAGACAGCAAGTTTGTCACTGTGAAAAGAGACTAAACAAAGAAAAGTATTGATACTAATTGACAAAAACCCTTTGTGGTTCTTGAAGCACATAGATCAAGACCACCTATAAGCCTCCACTGATTAACAACAACAACAACAAACCCTGATGCTTCCCCCCAGATGCTACCTGTTTCGCCCTTTTTTAATCTTAATGAGTTATTCGCTGTTCTGACCTCATGAATGTATCAAAAGCCGTAAATGTTCAGGGTTTTTTTCCCTGGCCAGCACAGAGTTAACTAAGGTGCACAGCTGCGCTACAACCAGTTGGGCATTTCTGTTGCATCACGCTGGGCCAATTATTCTACTGAGACCTGTTATTTTAGTATAATAAGCATCAGAAGCAAGGTGATCTTATATAACATCACATAATTTCTACTGATATGGCTTCATTCCTAATGAAGTCCACTACCTGCTTCACTTTTAAAGCATTTGCTTCTTTTCTAATATCTGATGGACACCATCCAACACCTCATGTATCCCCGCTCCCTTCAGCACAGCTGAATGATTTAAGTGAGGGTTGGGTGCTGCTGCTTCTTCCTTCTCGAGCCCAGGGAGAAGCACCATCACCCAAAAATCACATAAACCCACACACAGCACCTTGCTATGGCTCACACGCAAAAATGGATAAAGTGACCCAGCTCCTCAGCCCCTGGCCTGAGTGGGGCAAACACCCACTGCAGGTGGTCCTCAGCCCTCAAACTCTTCATGGCCCTTTCTCTATGTATTTATTCTTCCACTGACTTATTTTGGCCTCCTGGTTGCATAACAAAGTACCTTCATATCCTCAGGTAATTTTGGAAGGCTGCAGTTTTGAATAGAGAGGACAGGATGGCAGGGTAATTAAGTGGGTGGGGAAGAAGGTTGATAAAGAGCTCTTAATAGTCACTTTTACATGCTATTATTTCGAGCAAGGAAAATAAATACAGAATGGCTGTAGGGCCATCAGAGGCTGCAGCTGTGGCATAGGAAGGGATGGCAGCTAGAGCAGAGGAAGAAGAGGAAAGCAAATGGCTCCAGAGGGGGACAATCCTAACTCTTTTTCTGCGATTGCACCCTTTCCTCCCAACTAGTCCGTATCACTTTAATGTACATCCATTTAGCAGAAAATCTAAGTTTTTTTCAAGACAAAAAGAAAAATGTATGTGGTATAGGAAAAAGAAAGAAATAATTTTTTGACTAATCTCTTTTCCTTCCTATTTCTGTCTACTTTACATCTCCACGGCCCTTTTCCTTCCTACATCTCACACTTTGTGAGACGCAAAATAAAGGTGGAATTCAGCCTTCCTAATTGGTAACGGGAAGTCTTCTTTATGTTTAAACACAATGATCTGTTTATTGGAAACTGCTCTTCTGTAGTACCAGCCATCTCTTCATGTCATGTTGTCTGAATAATGCCTCTTGAGCATGGAGAGAAAGAATAGCATCGCAGTCGGACCCCGTGGGGTTATAAATAGCATTCTAGCAGCCTGAAAGGCTGAAGCCATCATTAAGTTGCATGCAGCTGCAGTGGTGTAGGTGGGTGAGTAAGAGCAACTCGGAGATGGGATAATGGTAACCTGGTACACAAGGGTCATTTTTCATTGATGGCATCACTCCATCGGGCTATTGTGCTCTCCCTAAATTAGGTCTCTATGTTTAACAGAGCTGAGCAAGCTCAACCTCAGCAAAGCACATTTAAAAGAAGATTAGAGGGAAAAACAGTTTGTTGTGTGTTGTGATTTAGACCAAATTATGATAAACTTCTCTCACTTTTGGTCAGTAATTGCCTTTATCAGCAGCAAAGTAAATGCAACAGGAACTGGCCTTTTGGAAGTAGCATACCAGCTTCCTACACAAGGGCAATGGTGACTAAGGGCAATGGTGACTTTCACTGGGCAAATTAAGAAGTTAATGTTGCAATTTAACCCAAGCTGTCCTTTGATTGTTTTCCTTAGCAACATGATTCATTTTCTGGAATGGATTTTTTCAGTGCCAAGACAACAAAAGGCTTGAATTTGGAAAACCCCTTTCAATTTATTATTACCGTATTGGTTGCAGATATACACAAATGAAAAAAACCTACATTAATTTCACACAGTTTATATATAAAACAGATGAAAAGAATTAGCAGCCTACATTAGTTTGACCTTGCATACACACACATAATACTCTTCCCTCATTTCTACACTGAACAAATTGAGATCTTGATCCTGCTCCCAGTGAAGTCGGTGGGGGAGTTGCCTTTAGCTTCAATAGATATATGACTCAGCTTAATTCCCCCTGTGGGACCTGTCAATGTGTAAAGATTCCTTGGAGGTTAATTGCTTGAAGGAGAGTCTTTGCCTGGGATGTAAAAGGAAGGCGCAAATTGCAGAACTGAGCATTAGCTACGTACTGCAGCCTGGAAAAAACACTGTCATTTAAAGCAAAGGGATCTCTTATTTCAGTAATCCTGCATCTTAATAATTAAATTTGGTCACTCATTATTTAGAGTATGTCTTAGAGAGTCACTTCCTTTGCCATCTTGACCAATAGCTGTTGAAGTAGGACAAATGCTTTTATGTTTTCCTGAAATTATTCCTTGTGGTTCTTTTTTTTGTACTCTCCTGAGAGTACCTTTTAAAAAAAATTCCTACTGTAAAATGGACTTTTAGAAAGTATTTATAAAAGAACCATGAAAGAAACAATAGGGTTGTGGGAGTGGAAAAGAGGATTTCTGAACTAAGTAGAAAGAATCATTCTCATTTAGAATTTTCAGATTTAAGCGAGTGTCTTTCTTATTACATAAATGTGCCTTTTGCTATTCTGAGAAAGCTAAGAGATGTATCACTACCTATTAAAAGTTGGGGGGAGGGGGGGCTTGTTCCTTCATCATTAAAACTCTATATTCTTTCTTCCATGTCACATTTTTTTGTAATCCTTTCCCACCTGTATTACATTTGGAATAATCCTTCTCACTCCTTGTCACATGCGCATTAAACCTCTTTTAAATTACAGACTTAGAGCTTCTAAAACAAGAGTTTCATTTTTGTTGCAGTAAGTGTGATGACCATTGTCAAATCACTATTAAAAATCTCATGCATACACCAATATGGAATTAATGCTTGGAGTTCTTCTCTTCATAACTTACGGTACTTGGTGAACATGTAACGCTGTCGCTGCTTCTCGGTTCACTGCAGCCTTTGTTACCCATCTGCATTCAAACTACTAACCTGTAAATAACACAGTATATAGGTCAGTTTTTCAGAAATACCTACGGAAGTGCTATGAATTTGTTCTTATTTACACCTTTTTTTGAGCATTCTCAATGGCAAATGGTACTAACCCTCTCAAGAAACAAAAAAGCTGGAGAAACAGTCAGGAATGCCACTTTAGAAGCAAATTTGGATGACATCTCCATTTTCCTCAAATACTGTAAGAAACTGGAAAGCATTCAAGTTTATAGTCAGAGAGTGATTTGCCTTCTTTCTCATGACAGTCATGTTGATAAATTTTGCTTTGCATCATTTTACTAAACCTTGGTGTGACGGTACCTGAATACCATATACACTTCCCAGTCTTTAAAAAAAAAAAAAAATTCAGATTAAGAAAAGTTTTGGGTAATTATTGCTCTCCAGTGCAGGAAGTTAATCCTGTTCTCAGACACACTCTTTAATGTGCTGCATCCGTGCTCCGCTGAATGGTACGCGGATATGGAAGGACGGACTCTGACTCAATGAAGCTGAAAATTTGCAGAGGGTTTTAGCATACTACCAGTAAAAAATCTATGACAAACAAGTCTGAAAGATTAAAACTGTAGTATGTACTTTTAGAAACTTGACAAATGTCTAATTGGCTAAATACTTTTATCTCTGTAATTGCAATTTTCTAGGTATTTCCTTTACAAAATGTAACAACATTAGCAAATATGACAGACAATGATATTCCTACCTAATTACACAAAGTGAGCTTTGCAGTGGGGCTTTCTAAGGAAATTAAGTTCTTGCGAGCACGTTGTTAGTCTGTCAATACCTTTTTGTGTCATTTCTGTCTCCTCAAGCAGTTTTTAACCTGCTGGTGAGCTTCAAATATATTTAAAAGGAGGATTCAAATCCCAAAGTTATCATAACTTCTCAAGTTTCAGAACCGTTGCTGGCTGGATAAAGGGGAGACCCGAATTAGTGGCTCAGTTCAGCTCAATAGTTTTTTCTGCTTTGTCTTTTTGTCCAGCTGGTAGATAAGCGGACAGAGGAGGAACTGGGGGTTCTCTTCTCTGGGGAATCTTGTGGATTAAAAAGCATATTCAAAATTAATGTGATGGATATAGCTGGGATATTTACGGAGAGAAATGTGCAGGAACATAGGGATGGAAATCCATTGAAATTCAGGTTTGAATAATCCTGTTAGAAGTTTTTAAGTGACCAGCACAGGCCCCCTAGAGATACCAGTGAAACTGTGAGATAAGTTTACAAGACCTGTTGTGGTTTTAAAGTTTAACTTCTGATACACTTCATGTCTCATATAAATGAAATAATATTTCCCTTAATAATGCTGCTAAAGTCATTCTCTTGGCCATTTCAGCACCTTCAATGAATCCCCCTTCAGAGACTTCCTTTTCTGAAGCAGATTAATTCTTGTCTGCACTGACTTGAGAACTTCCCCCAGGCAGTCCCAAGCTAACACAGATCACCAGCCATGGTCTATATGGACCCTGACCCTCTCCATACCATGTCAGTGCTTCCAGTCCTAATCTCCATTTCCCCTTTGCTTCCCATGCCCAACACTGTAGGGCAGCCTTCCATGGGGCGTGCCATAAAGCTGAGGCCAGCAAGACCTGGGCTGGTGGCAGGCTGTCTGCTGCTGCTGACTGCCTGAGAATCCTCTGGTCACTCCCAGAGTTATTTGCTACCTCATTTGACCTACATCCCTTAAGCCCATTTGTTTGCCTCATCCCCTAACTACACCTTGCCTTTGAGTGTATGTCTACATGGCTCTCCAAAGAAGTAATTAACAGCGTGTACAGTCACACCAGTCTCAGAGGAGAGGCAGTGGGGCTGATGGCCTTCGTTACTTCTTTAGGGTGCCTGTTCTGCCACGCATTCTGTGTTGTCCCATTTTCATTTTGCCTCTCACCTGAGGTACATTAAAACAGCTTTAGTCATGTCTGCAGCTCCAGCCCAAGTGTAGAAATATCTTTAGACAATAAACTGTTTGAACAAGGACTACCAGTTTTATGGGTCTTTGTCAGGAGTCATGACATCGGGCTGCAAGACAAAATTTTCCTTGTAGTATATGAACACTGTTCAGATTGTGCATAAAATGTTGTTCATGCTGTTAACTCCGAGGAACAGTAGCAAACCAGAAAGTTGTCCAGATTTGAGACTGAGAGACAGCCTGGGAACCAAGCACAAGTATCTGAAAGAGCTTGCTGACGGCAAGAACTTCTTTTCCAGCATTTATGTCTTTAAGCTTAACAAAGCAAAGCATGCTTAGGAAAACATGCTGATTTGTTCTCCAGTAAGAAATCTGTGTTCGGCACCACAAACACAATGGGGCCCCAGTTCAATTTAAATACTAAAATGAAAATATATTTCTATGTTGCACATTGTTTTGTTACAAAATATACAACTAGCTACTAAATATACTTTGCTGGGGTGATAAATGATTGGCAGGTGATCGGGGGCTTTTTTCAATTACTTTGGGCTTACTAGGAGGGTCATTTATATCATGTAAGGAAGTGGACTATTTTGCGTGATGAGGCACTGGAACAGGTTGCCCAGAGAAGTTGTGGATGCCCCATCCCTGGAGGTGTTCAAGGCCAGGCTGGATGGGGCTTTGAGCAACCTGGTCTAGTGGAAGGTGTCCCTGCCCATGGCAGCGGGGTTGGAACTGGGTGGTCTCTAAGGTCCCTTCCAACATGTGATTTAACCCCCAGATTATAGCTGGGAACATAAACTCGTGTTTGAGAAGGGGTGAGAACTGGTCCATGTGTTGGTCAATCGGCTGTGCTACACAGCAGAACCTGCGCAAGTCCTTGTGCCCATGGCAAAAGACCAGGGTGAACAAGGCACAGGCACCCAGAAATGCAGAGAGCGGTGAGGCAAGGCTGTGTCGCGGAGTGATCAACGTCGGCAGTTAGAGTGAAGTAGTGAAATATTTATTAAGGTGAAACAGTGATTTAACAAAATCAGTAGTAAATGCGATAAAACCAGTAGTATATGCGATAGTGTTTTAGAAGATTCAACGTCAAGGTACACTCTATTATTTACTGTATAGAGGACACAGTCTGACAAGCTGTCAGGGAGACCCTCCCGTTGAGTCAGGAGGTTCAGAAAGGACCCCCTTGCTTTCTAAACTCCTTCTCAGAGAGGAGTCTAGGTGCGGCTGGATCCAATCCTAGTCCCAGACTTGGTCAACGGTTTATGTCTACAGGATTATATATGTGCAATCAGTCCTTTATAGTACTTAGCTAAGATTTCAAAGTTTAGCATGCCATTAGTCACTTACCGAGAATCTGTTGCAGCAAGGAATCTCTCAGCCTCGAGGAGTAGAACCTTAAGCGACTGTCCTCACAAAAGGGGAGATCCTGGCGTGCAGCCCGCTGCCATACAGGAGAGCTCAAAGGGCTCTTGGGCTGTCCACTATTTTTACAGTAAGATAATTGACCTATAGCCATATTCTCACGGGAACAAAATTTCTAGGTCCCCACTCCAGACAGTGTTTTGGCTGTGTTGCCAGCCATCCCCCAAAGTCCAGGTGCAAGTTATCGCTACTGATGTTGTGATGGCCATGGTGGCCGAGGCCCGAGCAGGAGCTGAGGGGGGGGGGGGGCGGGGAAACAAGGAGAGCACACCGCCACAGGCTGGGACAGCACGGACGGCGTTTTGAAGGTACTGAACACCACCCCCCTGCTGTGGCCGGGCGCTTTGTACCGGGGCATGGCCGTGGCACACGGCAGATGGAAGGGAGGCTCCTTCCAGCGAGCGGCAGCGCTGGAGACCCGGCGGGAGTCACCGGGGCGGCCGGAGCCGGGGGTACCCTGCCCGGGGGAGCAGGGGTGACACCGAGTCCGGGGACGGCCGGAGGAGCCGGGGGGTTCCCACTCCGCCCCGCCTCGCCCCGCCCCGCCGCCCCCGCCGTCCGCGGCGCTCCCCGCCCCGCCGCCTCCCCCCGCCCCGCCGCGGCGGCCGCTGCCATAGCGATGCGGGAGCGGGCGGCGGCGGCGGGGTCCCCCGGCTCCCCCCAGGTAAGGGCGCTGCTCCGCCTGTCGCCTCCCGGCAGCGGCAGCATCGCGGGGAAGTTGTTGCGGGCTCCGCGCTGTGAGCTCTGATTTTCTTTTTCTTTCTTTTTTTTTTTTTTTAATTTCATGTCATTGTATTTGTTCTCCTGCCCCTCTCCCGCTGCCTTTCCGCCTGCTCAGGTGCAGCGTCTCCCAAAGCCGCTTTCTCTGGGAATTTCTCTGCCGAGAGCAGAGGCTTCTTGTCATTGTTGTTATATGTACTTATTTTTTTTTTATTTTTTTATTTTTTTTCCGCGTGGAAGTTTGCGAGCGGGTACAAGAGCAGAAGGGCAGGCCGGGGGTTCGGTGCCCGGAGGGCTTTTGTCCGGCGGCGGGGCAGGCTCGGTTGGGCCCGGTTCGGCTCTGCCTTGCCGCCCGGCCGGCTCCCGCCGCGACCCTTTTGAGCCAGGGGGATTAAAAACAGCGGCCGGGGAGTTCTCAGGCGTCTCGCTGAAACACAAGAAAATCCTTTTATCCCCAGAGGGGCAGAGGCTCGCAAAACTCCCGTGAAAGCGCGCTCGGGAGGGAGCAGCCTTAAATCCAGCGGATTCGAGCTCCGAAACTCCCGCGTTTCACGGGGTGGTTCGGCGTTTGCCCCGGTGGGATCCGCCGCCGCTCCCCGGGCCCGCCGCCATGGACAACCCCCACCGGCTTTTTGCATCTCCTGCTCTGCCGCCCGGCCCCCTCTGCTTGCCAGGGGCCACCCCCCCGTCCCCGCTGGCCCTCGGAGCCCCCGCGGCCACTTGGAGACAAAGAAGGGGCCGGGGCTGCCTCTCTCCCTGGAGCACAGCCGTACGTTTTCTGTCCTCCTTTCGGGGCAGTGGCAGGTTTGTGAAGATCCCGCTGGCACTTGCAGAGAGAACCGTGCCGCGACCCGCGTTTTTAAGATGGACTGGGCATCCCAGTGGTTTCTGGGCGTTGTGGAGCACGGTGGTGCAAGCACTTGCCTGCCCGGCAAAGATCCCCGGCTGGGGTAGGGGAGGCACGGCTGAGCTCCACACACGACTTTCCCAAGCACCGGAGCGTGGTTTGGGCTGCTGGATCTCCCATGCTGGGCTCGGGGGTTCCCTTAATACCACACCTCCCAGTCACAGAGGCTCCAGTCGCTTCCAAACTGAAGTTTTCATCGTCCTGTCATGACAGCATAGGCCAGCTTCTGGCTTCACGGACTTCTGAATCTTGTTTTCTTTGGCTAGGGAAAAATGCTTTGCTGTGCACCTGATGTAACTCTTACCTAGGTAACTAGGTTTACCTGCTAGGGGTCAGACAAGACACTCGAGTGCCATGCAGCCTTCCGACAGCAGCGAGTGTAGGAAAAAAATATGTATGTTTTCCTCTTCTCTGACTACTGTTTCAGCCGCTTGACGGACGTGCTTGGTTTTGGGGGTGAAAGCTTCTCGTGTGTCTTGGGGCTCAGTGCTGAGCGCTGTGAGGAGGAGGACTGGATTGCTGTTGGGGTTTTCTCTCTCTAAGCATGTATGTGGATTGTATTTAGTGCAGTAAGGTGGGTGTGGTAGTCATATTGAATTTATTAGCTTACTAAGCATTGGAGAAACAGGTACATATTGAAATTATTCTGGTCTCTTAAATTGCTAATGAATGCAATTATACTTTGAGGGAGTTATGAATGTCTTCTCCTCACCACTGCAACACACCTTTGTTCAGTGAAAAGAACTCCTTCATTTCATGCCTGTCTTTATTTCCTACAATGGGGCTCAAACTTCTTTAAGTTGGGGACTTTGTAAGGAAACTTCTCTAATGGTTGCTTTTGTTTTCCTGGTGCAGGCAGTGCAGCCTGAGGAGCTGAGCTCACCCGGTCCATGCGAAAACAAGACAAACCAAGGTGCAGCAGATGAAGGAGAGGCAGCGAGGTCAGCTGGTGGAGACAGCAGCGTCGCTGTGAGCTACCCCAGCCTCCGTCTCCATGCCTACAGCATCGAGAGCATGACAACGTTTCCCAATGGCTGTGGAAATGGCACCACCGTTACTTGTATAGTTATGGATAATAAAGAGTCCCAAAACCAGACTACCTGTGTCAGTCATAACGGGGGATACAGCACCAGCAGCAGTCATGAGGAGGAAATCCAAGAGGATAAGCTCAGCCCTTCCAAAATCATGCGCTTTTTCACCACCCCTCGGAAACGGGCTAATTCCAGCTCCGACAGGCCTCGTTCTCTGGTTTTGATGGGCAACTCGTCCACATGGAATGCTTTGTCTTCCATCAGAAAAATGGGATCTTTCAAGAAGTTGAAATCTTCAGTTCTCCAAGGAATTCAAACAAGGGAATGCTCAGACATCTTAAATGAGAATGGTGTAGGCAACCAGGGTTCAAACGGGTCAGTGGTGAGAGTTCAGACTAACAGACACTCCTATTCGGGGCCTCTACATGATTTCCAGAATGCAGTGGATGGTTTAGCTTCTGACTGCTCTGATGCAGAGGACAGCGATGAGTCTTTCCTGAGGAACACCCATCGCTCACGCAGCATCAGGCGGGCTTATGGTGCTGGCCGCATAAACTTACTAGACACGGATAAAGTTCAGAGTCATCACAACTGTACTAGGCCAACATCACCAGTCATCGCAGAGCCAAAGATCTGTGAAATTTTGGTGAAAGACTCTGAAAACAACAGGATCATTTATCGGAGAAGCAAAAGTTCGGATAACTTGAACTTTCTGAAAAAAAGCTCATTCAAACGGAAGTCCACCTCAAACCTCACTGATCTCAAGGTTGCAAATGAAAAACAGATGCCGACAAGGACTGTGAGTGTTACCTCTACCGACTCGGACAAAACCGGTGGGAACCCCGAGAGGAGATCCAAGCGGTGGAAGAGCCCTATCAGGGCAAAGGATTTTGACCGAGTTTTGAAACTTGTCAGTAACGTTACAGATGTTGCGTGGAAGAAGGATGGCCCAAAGAGCACGGCTCCTTCTCCCAGTGAGCAGTCCCAGAGAACAAGGTCAAACAGCAGACTGCATGATGACTACTCCCGCAGGGTTTCCAGCAGCACGGATCATGACAGAAAGAGATGCACCTCCCCGGTATCTAGTCCAGATTCTTCCTTGCCAGGAACACCTTGTCTGCAAACCCCTGCCGTTGCTCAGGATAAAGAGGCTGAAATGAATGTAGCTGTTGCTGAAGACAAAAGCCTCAGGACGTCATCAGGTATCCCAGACTCTGATAGCTTATCACCCACGCTGAATGACATTAGTCCATTTCCCAATGAAGTGTTTTATTCGGACTCGGATGAACCAAAAGCTACCCAGCAGTTTACATACGAAGCTGAAAACCCTCACGTTCCGGTCAGGCCGACTACTCCAAAGCCTCAAAGTCCCACTGCAGAGAAGGTCAAGTGCAATATGAATTTCCAGTGCTCAAACCATCACAGCACATTGTCACTGAGCTCATCGGAGAGTGAGGAGAGAGTGGAGGTACCGGGGCCGAAGCTGGGCAGGAATCCTGTTTGCTTCCAGGACTCAGTGCAAACTGTCTACTACGATGATGGAAATGAGGACAGTGGCATAAGCAGCCACTCTCAGCTGAGCCTCAATTTAGCCTCTGGTGCTGAAGAGAAAAAGGAAGAGGTAAGAAAGAAAGCAAAATCTTCAAGAACCTGTGTATATATATGTATCAGGTTTTGTCTTTATTAATGCAAAACAATGCAAACAATGCAAAACAACCTGAACGCTAATGGCTATTGCAGCTTGTTATTGCTAAAATATGCTGACAGCGATTATTTCCTTTAATATATTCCCTTTGGATGCTAACATGAAATTATTCTTTCTTTGTGCATTAATATCAAAGAAAGCTTTGGCAGCAAAGCTATTCATGTACGTTTTCAAGGGCAGGTTTTTGCACCCTGCAGATACACCGCGTCGTCATGTGGTCTTGTCAGATTTTACCAGCCCGAGCAGGGTCTGGCTGTTTCCTTCCAAGCTGAAAGGTCTCTGAAGAGTCTGTATATTTTAAAGCGGCGTTTATTCGTTGTAAACCACTTTGCCTGTGGAAGCCTTGCAGAACGTGGTAGTACTTGTGGAGCAGTGTGGCGTGAAAGATGCAGTACAGAGGTTTAAGCATTCAGTTGTGTCCAATGTTTTCACTGTGCAACGATGGCCATTGCTGAGGGCAAACTATTTGGGTATTTACTTGCCTGCAAATTTCAAACAGCAGTACTTTATGTACTGGCTTGAGAGTGTTGCTGTCTGTGTTCTGGTGAAGACACCAGTGTTTCCTTGCACCTAATGCGTGATTTCATGCTCCCAGTAGATGGGTAGATGTATCGCAGCACCTCTGAGGTGAGTTCACATAATAACCCTGTGCCCTTACCCGAAGCACCGTGTGAGCTGGCAGAGGAGCAGTTGCAGTGATTTGGCAGTGTTGGTGAAGAGCTGTCATACGTGTCCTGCACCCCTTGGGGACGGTGTGGCTCACCTCAGCCCCGGCCATGTGCAGTAATGTGGTTTTGAGCTACTCCAGGTGAGGCAGCAGGGAAAGTTTTGCTACTCATTGGGAAAAATATACTGGGGCAAAAATCCCTCCGGAACTGTATGAATATGGAAACCGTTTACAAAATAAAGCTGGCATATCTTTTAAGCCACATTAGTTTGACTAAAAGTATCTTATACCTTAGATATGAGATAGACAAAGGCGATTGTTGCAGCTGCACAAACTTCAGCCTTTCACGCTATAATGTCTTAAAACGTCTGTGAAGCCATCTTACTTTTAAAAGCCTGGTATGTTTTTTGCAAACTAACTGTAAATGGTTACACAGTGTATCAATATTGTCCTTCTGTTGGAAAAAAGTGAGTTTGTTTACTGCTTGCAGCTATGGTAAGATTGAAAAAAATAAACCCAATGTGTATAAATGCTGGGGTTATTCCTCCTAGTTGCCAAGCCATGTGTCTTTTCCAAAACTCTTACTTAAGAGCATATGCGAAGAGTTGCTTTCACGTGGCCACAAGAGGCGAGAGCCCTAGTGTGGACGAATGTCAGTTGTATTTCTCAGGAATAAAATGGGAAGTAGAATTAATGCTACTCATCTACCATCTAGTGGTGATCTGTGATCATGACCCAAGAGAAATTCAGCTCGTCCCTCCCTTTGGCTCCCGACAAACCAGTACAGTTTTTAAATGAATGTCTACATTGGGTGGATAAAAGTGACTGCGGTTTTAGTTTTAACACCACATTCTGTTATTATCTAACATGCAATTTAAACTTTCTATTATAACATATTTTAGGTCAACTTTAAGTGCCTTTTAGTGCTCGCTTCAGCTGTCTAAAATACGGAGTGTGAACTGGTGGCAGCTCCAGGTTTGTGCAGTGGGCAGGCGGCCAGTGTAGGATGGAGCCCCGCAGGAGATGGAGGAAATGGTGGCCAGGGGATGGGCTCCTCAGCTGCGAGGGCAGCAGTGAGGGACTTGAGCCCTCTCCTTGTGCTGTGAGCACTGCCTGGAGCCCTCTGTGTATGGCAAAACAACTGCAGCCACCCAGATGGTGCAGCTGCATCCAGACCTCCCTTCTGATCCAAAAAAGCAAAGTTTTTGGAGGTGGTAGCTGTGGACCAGAAGCAGGAGCTGTACAGGACAGGGTTTCCTTCTGTCTTACCATACAAGGGCTGTAAACTCTGTCCTCCCTTTTTTCCAAGCCTGCTCCTCATCCCATGAAACCCTAAAGCTGTGGTACTCTGACTACAAAACAGCAAGTGGTATAGTTTCTCCTTGCCATTTCTTTGGAGGTTTTCATTGCTCATTTCCTCCTCCTCTTCAGCATGCTTCCCTCAGCGTGGAGGTAGCTTGATACCAACGATACTTATGTCAGGTTATTTTTTAATTGGAGTTTATTCAGCCCACAGGCACTTTTATGAATGCCACATACTCACACAATGAGGTCACTGGGGTTTGAACTTTTGACTACAATTCATTTTTAACTCTACCTTACACCTCCACGTTAAGAACTGTACCCGCCCAGCAAGTTGTTCCTGTGACAGTCAAGCACTTGGCTCATTCTCAGCAATCATTTGAGATGTAATATTGAGCCATGCAAATCCCAAATTTTTAAGACTTTGTCTGATCCTTAAATACACTGTGGTGACAGACAAATCCGCACTGTTTCCATGTTTCATGCATCTTCTTTTCTGTATGGATTTAATATAAAGACCATTATGTATTCCACTACAGCCACTAAAATCTGTGTGGCTTGGAGACATATTTCAGTACAAAGTGTACAAGGTGCTAAATGGTCAGGCTCGACTGTGTTCTCCTTTCAGGACTGGCTGCTGTAGTTGGAAGATAATCTAGTTTATTGCCTTACCCACTCATCTAGTAGTTGGCAAATGGAGTCTGTGGAACTTGGTCCATCTCAGTATTTTCTCAAATGCAGAAATGTTTCTGCCCTGGGTTTCCCTGACGCCGTAAAGCTGATTTTGCAGTATTCGCACAGGAGGATCTATCCATTTACCTGAATTGATGTTTTGGGGATTTTTTTCCTATGTGATTCAGTCTTGAGATCCTGTCACTGTGCTGGTTTTGCCAAAATGCATGATTTGGACTGGAGAAAGGGAGGTGTTTGGCCTTCTCGGTTGTTGGTCCTGCCAGAGGTTGCTTCCCAGGGAATAGCTAAATAAGTGCAGCCTGGATCCATGCCTCAGCACCTCTTAGGCTACAGAGGCGTGAGTCACCAAAGCTCATCTGTGACAGCCCATGCCTTCCCAGTCTCTGCTTTATGCCTCTGTCGCTTATATTCAATATGTTGCTTTTAAATAGCATCAGGAGATAATTAAGTGTGAGTTTGTATTTGGACTGTTTCACAAAGTCTTCACTTACCTGAAGAAGAGCCCCACATCACCGTAAATAACGAAAACTTAAGCTCTTTGCTTTGGACTGGCATGTGATAGCCACTAACGCTGCCTAAACAAAACACTGTTCTGAATTTGTTACAAAAAGGACAAATCAAATTACCTGACATTTCACCTAGTCTTTCATAAGCCCTTAAAGCACCTGCTATTTAAGTTGCCTTGCTGGCATCTGGCTTCACAGTACACCAGACTTTTTATTACTTAAATAACTTATCTGCAGGACTATAAGTGAATGATAAATTACAGTGAAGAGGTAATTAGGGTTGAGTCACATTTCATTTGCAGACTGTCTTTTAAGTGCTCTGAACCTGACTGTTGACTCATTTCTGTCCGTGCCATGTAGAAGTCAGTGGTCCCAACTAATCCACACCGTCCAGTCCCCCAGTGCTCAGCTGTTGGCAGAGCTGAGCTGGTCTGTCCTGTACAGGTCTCTGGGCTCTGAATATTAAGCACAGATGGCTGATGTTGCAAGCCACCTTATGGAGAAGAGGAAGAAGAGCTGTATGGGTAGGAATATGGAGAGGATTCAGCTGTGTCCTCACTGTTCATCCTCCCTATTTCTTGCTTCAGAAAGTGTCCTCACAGTGAAGGACCAAAGGATGGCAGCTGGATGCGGTCATGTTCGATACCCACAAGGAACATGTAGCAGCCAGGAGCTGAGGATGGGCATCCTTGGTGCCTACCACAAGCTCCTGAGTGCTGGGCATGAGCACACCTGCTGGGAGCTAGCTGGTTTAAGCTCTCGGAACTCTTCTTTTTGGATTTATTCCCCTCTGGTTCATCCACATGCAATTTAAAGTTTGGCTTAATCAGCTTAATCTGTATTACTGAAAATGTGCTAAATTGTGAAGTTAGATAATTAGGTAAAGTAAATAAGTTGGGGGGGAATGACTTCATAAACTGGATTTAACCCCTGTGAGGCTTGTAATGTGGAGCGAGGGCTCACCACTCCAGTGGCACTCTGGTCTTGCTGGCTGCAGGGCCTGGGGACGGAGCAGCAGAGCACTCTCAGAGGCTCTCAGCAGCTTCTCTGACAGCAAACTGAGGTTTCAGTTAGACTGAGTGACGTTGGATTTCCACCAAACTGCTGTGCTCCTCTGCACAAATCAGGATACATTCACACAGTGTCTCTACAGTTGCTTAAAGAGTGACTTCCAGGAGCGCTTGCCCAGAGCTAAACCAGAAACCACTGTGTGTTGCTACAGACCCACACTGCAGAACCGATCACTGCAGAAATGACGCAGAAGGAAGCCCTCCAAGGACACAAATATCTTCCCGTCACAGCAAAACTCTTCCAACTCGCTGCAGCAGAGCTGTCTGCCGGTCAGTTCAGACTTGTAATCATTTGTTGCTATATCCTCTACTGGGAAGAAGAAAAAGAAGGCAGTGGTGACAGTAATCTGAATTCTGGATCAGGTTAAATTTTAGACTGAGGTACTCTGCAGTGCTGAATAAAATTGGCCATTCCTGAAAACCATTGAGTAATACAGGAGTTGCTGTCATCCCTACAAAAGGGCCTGTGGATGCTGAAAAGGGGAGCTCGTATGGACTCCACTGTATTTAGCCTTGGCAAGCTGCTCCCTTTCCTCACTGCATTTGTGCCTTTCCAGGGTGCCTGATGTTTGACTCTGCTGTAGCTCTCCTCTGACACCTCAGTAATACCCAAGTGCTGTTCACCCTGGGATCAGGAGTAATAGTACCCCAGGGAGTGCAACGGCACTTCTGGCCACGTAATTTGGTTTTTACATCAAGCACAGTGTTGAGTTGTCAGCAGTAAAATCCATCTTGATGCTAAGGAGGTTGTGATTCCAAATTAAGCTGCAGCAGCTGCAGAGTTTCCTCTGAGCCGCCTGCGTTTCCCCTTTCTGGCATCTGGAGGCTGCTGTGCTGCTCGTGGTACCGGGATGCTGAGCGGGATGCCGTGGCAGGCTGGGAGACCAGCCGGGTGCCAGAGGAGACCGAGCACAGCAGCCTCGACTCTTCCTGCTCCAAGCTCAATCACAGCAGCCTCACCCTTACTCCATGCTCTAGGAAGTAATAGTTTGCAGACGTACAGTTGCCCAAGGCAGCCCCACCCCGCACAAACTGGAATTTGTGACTGCTGCTGGGACCTGCTGGTGGCTGGGCTTGGGCTTGGGCTTGGGCAGGGATGATGAGGCTTTACCCTGGAAGGGTGGAGGGAGGAACCCAAGGACCTCTGCCTGAGAGAGATACTGAAGAGACACAAAGGTCTATGGCTTTTTATGTTTTGCTTTGTTAGCATGAACTTCCACTTTCAACCTGTGGTTATCGTCTGGTTTTTGAGGTTCGCCAGTGGATGTTACAAAGACAGCCTGGAAAAAGCTGCTTGTTTTGCCAAATAAAAGGAAAATGGATTTTTTTTTTTAGACCTGTTACTTGATCTGGGATGTTCTGAGCCATTTTAAGAATTACTTATGGATGTATTTAGGGATTGTTAATGCCTACACATCTTCTAAAAAGAGGTGGAGGATATGAATACTCTTTTACTATACACTACACGCTTGCTACTCCAGTTCAGATACTGAAGTAAAGAAGGGATGGTGTTAGAGAATCACCCAGCCCTCCCCAAGATCAGTCCGTGGAAAACTAGTGGAAACAGTTTTCTGGTTTTAGCACGCTTGGTTTTTTATATAGCTGGTGAGATTATTTCTGCAAAGCAAATGCATTTCCTTGCAAACTCCCTTAGGCCAGTCGGAAATGTTAGCTGATTTGGTTTTGGAAATGAGTTAGAGGAGAGAACGAAGGAAATCCTTGAGGCTGAAGAACAGATTTGAGAGTCAGGAGATCCGCTTGTCATTTCCAGTTCAGCCCTACGCTTCCTCTGTGACTTACTCAACTTAACTGCTTTGTGTCTGCTCCTTATCTGTGAAATGTGGATATTGCGAAGGTGAACTTGCTAATCTTGGGCAGGCATGTTGCTGAGAGGGAAAGCATTTTGCTCGTTGATTACGATAAGCAGGCTTTCAAGGATCAGGTTAAATGAAGCAAACCTGCATTAAAAATGCCTTAGAAATACATGGCCAAATTTTATTTGTGGTTGTATCTATATAGCCTGATCTTTTAATGTGGTTTTATAGGTGTATTTGTTAGCTAAAACACCACAATTGCTTTGGTGTCAACAAATCCGAAGAGTAGATTTCTGTAAAGTTTTCCAATTTCTAAAATGTCCAAAATGAGTGTTTTACCTAAATAATACTTTGTGTTGCTAATGTGGATTGATTTTGATCTCGCCATATTACAAGGCACAGTAATGTAATTTTACTTTATGACAAGCGGTCACAAGCAGTGTTCTTCAAATTTTTAAATTTGGGTCCACCCAATTTTTTTTGGGGGCGGGGGGGGGGTGGTGGTGGTGGAGGGAAGAAAAGGCAGATTATCTTGCTGTAATGTTTATAACCTCCAAGCAGCTAAAACTTATGCTAAACTTTTAATATGATTGTATTACTTTGATTTCTTATGCTTTGCTTGTTTTTATAGGTGTAAATGCATACGTTTTTAACAGTTTTCATGCAGCTGTTTCACAGATCATATTCTCCTGTCTTGCAGATGACAGGTTGAAAAGCAGTGTGCATTCTAGGGATAGATAACCAATACATTTATTTGAGGTCTTCTCAAAGGGTAATTAAAAAGAAAAGATGCTGGTGGAAGAGGAGGCACAGGCATGTAAAGAAAAAGGATATAGCGCAATTTGCATTTAATTAGAAAGGAATAGATGAAAATTTCTTCCTGTAAGTGAATGGGACCGGTTTAATAATTCTGGTTAGTTTGTGATGGAAGATGCAGACATGGACTGCGTGGGCCCTTTCTTCTACAGTAAAAGCAAATATTTCCATGGTAATTCTTGCTGTGATGGTATCACTGTTGGAAATTGTCAGCCTGTTGGTTCAACAGGGAATCACTGGGCTCTCAACACTTCAAAATCTTTTTATAAAATCTGGAAAGAAAGCAATAAATTTCTTTTCTCTGGAAGACTTGTATTGTATCTGGAATCTCATGATCTCTGTGTCTGTCACAATAGTTTGCAAATAAAAATATTGATTATGTCCAAGAAACGTAAACCAAGCTTTTGACCCTCACTTAGTAGTGATGATAAATGAACTTCAACTGATGCTCCCCCACTGCTATTTAGCAAGAAGAAAAAGTGCAAAGGTTGCCTTTTATCATGTACCTGGGTGGAGACACGTTGTCTGGACTTTTACTCTGTTAAGTGAAGGTGATAAAATAATTTATGACCACTGGGTCACGATCAATTGGTCCTTTATAGTTTTGCTAGCTTATATGAACTGAAAAATCAATTCTAACGTTACTACTGAGTTCTTAACATTTGGCAGTTAATGTGTTATACAGAAATACCAGCTAATTAATAGTAACCAGTTATGATACTGGCATATAGCTGACATTGCTAGCATAAAAAGTTTGTACGTTTTTGTATAGACTCCTAAACACACGCACAAATGTGTACTCGTGATCAAAACACAGAGATATCTACAGGAAATAACATAAATGCTGTCATTTTTCCCTATAAATATTCCAGTTTCTGCTTTTAAGCCTTGTCATTTACAAAGAACATGACTGATTATCCATCACAAGTTTTCACTGAAAATATGTAGTAATTGTGTTCTGATACTTCTCAGCCTACTCAGGTTTTTTTTGTGATTTATTCTCAGCCAGAATTATTATGTTTCATTTATCTTACCTTTTTATAAATTGCATTTGGATATGAATATGCATTTCTTGCAAATACATGATTAGGTTTTGATTAGCTCCTTTCTCTGGATTAGAAAAAGGCAGCTGTAGTTAGCAAGGTTGCATTTCTGCCAGGCGGCTCAAAAATACAGAGATGCCCAAACAAGAAGCAATGCAACTTACTGTGGAGCTAAGTTAAAAAAACAAAAAAAAAAAAAAAAGAAAAAACAGGCGGAAGGGGGCTAGTTGCTTTAATGAAAAACAGCTATGAAATACCCTTGAGCGTGAGCTTCCCCAGGAGTTCATGGGCAGCAGCAGCATCCTGTCTGTGTGGCCCTGTGGTGCAGCCGCTGCTTGGAAGAGGGAAGGGAAGAGGATGCTCTTCCTTGGAGACCAGCACGGCTGGGGGTCCTTGTCCAGGAGGCACCTACCTGTGACTTCCCAGCGGATTGCCAGGTAGAGAAAATCTTTTGGGAGATTTAAGTGACCCCTTATGTATCTGTATGTTATGAAGCATTAATTGTATCAGTATGTTTAGAACATAAAATTTAAGAAACCCAAATAGGTAAGGGTATGGGTAAAAATGCAGATTAATGGGCAGGGAGCCTCAGCAATGTACACAGGCATCAACATGTTCATAGAGCAGTGATCTTATTTTCATTAGGGAGTGTGTTGGCATAAACACATTAACAAAGAGTCACCCAGGGATTGTTTTTCCTTTGGCAGCATGTTGGCAGCAGTATGTCAGCCCTCACAAGCGTACTAACAGCAGCAAGCTGACCCGCAGCAGGCTGGGTTGGGTCAGACTTACAATTTGGGCTTTTTCTGCCCTGGAGAGTGTGGGCAGGTATAGAATGAAGGGTTAGTTGTGGTTATTCAACTGGGCCAGCAAAAGTCCTGCCGTGCAATTTCAGGTGCTGGCAGTTTTTTGCCATTTCACTGA
Source organism: Numenius arquata (assembly GCF_964106895.1). Taxonomy (NCBI): domain Eukaryota; kingdom Metazoa; phylum Chordata; class Aves; order Charadriiformes; family Scolopacidae; genus Numenius; species Numenius arquata. Next base: position 120,103,287 of record NC_133576.1, read on the forward strand.
TAAAAGTTTCATCCATATAAGCAGCACTTTATCAGTACTGTTCAGATCTCGTGTTCCTTGGGCAGCGCTCCCTCTGAAAGCAATTTTGGGTGCTGAATTTGTCAAACATACACTGTAGTCAGACTACAGTAATATTTGCAGGACCTGGCTCTCATCTGGCTACAAAGGCTGAGATTTCAGTGGTTAAACACCTGATGCTGATGTTGCTTACATTGGTATTAATGAGTAACAGGGAATGCCAACAGCCATCATGTGCCATTAAATGCAACAGGGTTGTGTCGGTGCCAGGTTGAGTTGAGTGAGATCATGATCAGGTCCTTGAAGCTGCTGTGCCTGGATTGGGAAATCAGTCTGGGGCCAGGCAAAGGAGAGATTTGGTCTGTCTGGGCTCTGCCTCCGCGCTGTAGTTGTCTACCTGGGAGCAGTCTGGGAAAGCTCCTGCTGTAGCTGGGTTGGTGCAGTTGGGGGGCCATGGGGAGACACCCTAAGCAGCATACCTGAAAGGGGCACCTAGAGTTGAGCTGAGTTACCTAAAAATAGCTGTCAAGTGCAATGAGGGGCAGGTATTCAAGACAGCTGCGCACAGCTGGAAAGCACCTTGTGGGGAAGCTGCACCTTGGTGGAGTGGGAGAGAGGGACCAAGCAGGATTCCCCACAGTGTTGGGGAACATGGTTGTAGTGCCATCTACATCTACCTGCAGTCAGATCTGGCTCCTGATTCCTGCCCGTAGTGCTCTGTAGGCTTGGCTGACGATCTTGATTGGGAGCACAACTTGATTGCCTGAAGGTAGGTACCCAGTGCTGCTAGAGGTGCCCTGACTGGTTCCCCCTCGTCTCCAGGGGCTGCTTCTGGATGTCCTATGCCTCCAGTACGTCCTGTGTCATCCTTGTAGGGTGCATGGTACAAGGAGATACTTTAGATCCCTTAGGACATTTGAAACAACTCTGAGTGCCTACATGTAGGCAACAGAATCTCACCCCAGATCTCTACAGGCTACAATGAGAGCTTTAACGTCTAGCTAACATACAGGCACCTCCATTGCAGACATCAGAAATTAGATGTGAGGATTTGGAGCTGAATTCCCCCTGAAGAGTGGCATATTACATGGGAACAATACCAAATAAAAATGTAGCCCGGATCATGGTAAATGTTCATTTTAAATGGTTGTATTTGTAGATCTACTGTTGTCAGGAAACAGGAAAAAGATTGAAATACAACAATTTAACTAATATGCTGTTGTAGGAATTTAGCTGTCAGATAAATTTAATTTATTTGCATCAGTATAAATAAGTAGTGTTTGCAGTCTCAGAAGAAACCTAACCTAGGATGCCCCCTAGAAGATAAGATGAATAATCTTGCTTGCTATTATTGGTGATCCTTTGCTGTGCTAGACTAGCAGGTGTGAATTTCAGAAAATCCAGTGTGGATTCAGCTGAGACCTTTACTTCTCAGAAATCTTGAAATTCCTTGAAATTTTTGACCAACACTTAGAATGTATGAGTCAGTGCATGACATTTTGATATTCGTCCTATATGAACTGCCATGTATATCTCTGCTCATAGAATAGTTAGAGTTGGAAGGGACCTTTAAGATCATCCAGTTCCAACCCCCCCTGCCATGGGCAGGGACACCTCCACTAGAGCAGGTTGCTCAAAGCCCCATCCAGCCTGGCCTTGAACACCTCTGGGGATGGTGCATCCACAGCTTCTCTGGGCAACCTGTTCCAGTGTCTCACCACCCCCACAGTAAAGAATTTATTCCTTATGTCTATAGATGTTACTGATAATAATTGTAGAACGTAAACCTGCTTTCACTTATAAGATATTAATCAAGAGAAAGTTATTTGAGGTCAGTGGTGCTGCACCAGCACCAGTGGTATAAAGACAGTGACAGGTGGAACAAAACTGTTACCTCAGAATTTTTTCATTGATGTCAAGAATCAGACTTATCCTTAAGTGACTGCAGTAGTGGAGCCTTTGAGTTGTGTGCTGGATATTTTACTCCTACTAGTAAGCAGTCACTTGATCAAGTCCTGCTTCAGTAGGTCACTTAAAGTGAGGTTGTCAGTCCAGTTTCCTCTGATTTTTGCTGTGAGAGGATTAAGTTTTCTGTTTTATTAGTATTCTTCAATGCAGTTTATAGATGTCAGCCTAAAAATACACGTCCTTCAGCATTGTTTATTGTACAGCAGAGATTAGTCTCGCTGTCATTTGGATCACTACTGTAGGTGGAGTGCTGCAGAAGGAGAGCAGCCCTCTCTTTGCAAATGTTATTGCTCAAGATAAGGGTGTAGAAAGCAGATTAGGAGATGACATGTGACGTGTCCTTCCCTCAGTCTAAAAGTACAGGATGATGGGATGAACTTCGCCTGACTGGTTACACAGAGAGTTTGGTCTCACTTGTAGCTCTTACGGACAAGACTTTGCAAAACAAAACCATAAAATGACTCTCATGAGCTCCTTTCTCAGTCACTGCATATGTGGAGACCCTTTACCGGTGTCTGACTCTGAGGTAAGAACCTTATTTAACCTGTGTTTTTGTTGCTCTGACCTCGGAGGGGCTGGTTTAAGGGACAGCTTCCGATGAAGCTGTGTCACCGCACCAGCCAGGGAGTCACTTTCTACTGAATCACTTTTACTATTAAAACTGGTCCTGAGCTGAAATCTGCAGAGAAGCTGAAGCATGCTCGAGTGCCAGGTGTGATGCCACAGAAGTCAGAATATATGCAAGTGCTCTATTTAGAATGAATTTCATGCTGTATGTGAAATAATTGAATGTAGAGCAGTGTATGACGTTGATAATTTTTCATGCCTTAATTGCAGTAATCATGTTAAAATGCCGACTGTTTAATAACTCTGCCTACTAGCTAAAGCGCTTTCATGCAGTGAAATTTGTCTTGAGCTGTCTTTCAAACAAAAAGTGAAATCTGCCCACTGTGTCAGGTGGCCTTCTAAAAAAGGCTCGTCAGAGTTGCACTGTCCTGGTTGAAAACAGTCGGTGCAGAAGAAGATGACAGAAGATAGGTCCTCTTTCACAGGCATCATTGTAAAAGGCTAACTCCAGGCTGCAAGTTTGCATTGAATATGCAATACCTGAAATGCCTTCATCTGGTCTGAAGCAGATGAACAAAATGTAGCCGGACACAGACAAAATGATGCCTTTCTTTTTTGGAATACTTACTAGCTTTGAACATCATGAGAAGTGCACTTGGATAGTCTAAAGATATCTTACTAAAGATGTAGGCTGATGTTGTTTACCAAAAAAAAGGTCAGAATTAGTTCATAATTTGTATGAGAACTTGGGGCAGGCAGAATTAGTTCATAATTTGTATGAGAACTTGGGGCAGGGTTGACTTGCTCAGCAGTGCTTTGGAATTTGTCATTCACTGCATCAGGCATTGATGCAAACTTCCACCCAGCCCAGAAACACCCATCTTCCTCTCTCTCTTTCTTTTCTGTTCTTTGTAAAGGAGCCAGGAAAAGCCAAGGAAACTCTGAGGATTTGGAAATTTCAGGGAAAAGTGAATACAAATTTTTATGTGCAGTATTTTTTCTCAAAAACTGCAGGGGTTTTGCTAGAAAAAGTTTATAGCAGTATTACTCCAAATGTGTTGAAATCCCTAAAAATGATCCCTCTAACAAGTATTTCAGTTGAGGTTATTTTATTTCCAAACTTGTAGTACCAGTGCAATTATGATACCTGCAGGTGTCTGACTCTGTGAGTCAGATGTGCTGTTAAATAGGAACATTTTCATTTTCCAAGCTTCCTCTCCAAAACCATCAGTTTTTTCTGTATTTGTGTTATAATGTATCTCTGGTCCTACTCTGTACGACTGTAACCTCCCTGAGTTTATAGAAAATTAGCTTCTGCCTTTGAAACTGGATGAGCTCACTCACCCAACTCGCACATGGCTGCATAATCTCTAGATCTGACCCCAAGTGAGAGTGGGAGTGAGTGGTAGGAGGGGGTGCGACTGCCCAGTTTGGTATTGGCTCACAGTTACCTGGGATGGGCAAGCAGTCAAACTGCAGCCTTACTGTTTATTTTCATCACTGAATGGAGGTAAAGCAGAGGAATATCATAGAATCATAGAATGGTTTGGGTTGGAAGGGACCTTAAAGATCATCTAGTTCCAACCCTCCTGCCATGAGCAGAGACACCTCCCACTAGAGCAGGTTGCCCAAAGCCCCATCCAGCCTGGCCAGGAACACCTCCAGGGATGGGGCATCCACAACTTCTCTGGGCAACCTGTTCCAGTGTCTCAGCACCCTCATTGTAAAAAATGTCTTCCTTATGTCCAACCTAAACTCTTACACTAAACCATAGTCCCTTGTCCAAAAAGTACAGAAACACAGCCAGAGTGCTGGTTGAATTATTTTTGCTGGTGTTACATGTAACATCCTACTTGTGCACAGGAGCACGTCCTGTGAGTGCCAGAGCTGTCTTTCCAAGACATCATTCAGTGAATTCAGTGTTTATGATAGGACCTGTCTGTACTGCTGAGCTAATAGGTGAGTTTTTAGTGTTATTAGTCATGTTTGTGTGAGAGATGCTGATGGTTGGGTGTTAACCTTACTCAGTACGAGCATCACGATGTCTTTCCTTTGCAAAGTTACTCTCTTCCTGAATTGTCAGTTGCATTTATTGTATGTATTATGGTAACGCTTTCTTTTTAGCAATGTTAAGTTGATCTGCCATATGAAAAACTCACAATGATTAAGTGTCAGAAAATTCTGTGGCTTATTTGACTTGTTCACATTTAAAAAGGTTGTTTCTGATGACCACTGGAAGAGGTCCCCATCCCAGGATGAAGAAAAGACAGACACACAAAAGGTCACACCCAGGAGATGGGGCTCTGGAAAAAGATCTCGTCCCAGACCTCTCTCAGATTATGGCCAAATGGCGATCAGAAGTTTCTCTATACCAGAAGATGCGGTTGCGGTGGAGTCTCAGAAGACAGACTGCACAGATGGAGAAAATCAGCCAGGACTGGCTTCTATCGGGTCTGTGATCCAAAGCAATACAGTGGGCTACCACAGAGGACGAAAGAGAAGACCCATCTCCGTGATAGGTGGGGTCAATTTCTATGGAAGCGGTCCTGCAGAAGAGATAGAAGGTCTGCTGACACAAGTAAGATAAGAGATGTGCTCTCTGCAAACTGCTCAAGACCCTTTCACTTCCTTGTCTCTATCTTCAGCCTAGAAAATAGAATGGATGCTTCCTTCTCTTCCTTCCCTTTTGTCAAGCTGACATTGTGTACTTACAATTCTGCTTTCCTGGTCACTAATTACTTTGTCTTGTTGTTAAAAAACAAACCAGCATGGAATAAAACTGATACTGACTTTGGGATAATCTTTTTCATATTGTAAATAACCCTTATTTCTTTCTTGGAATGATTGTTATGTGTCACATTGGTGTATAAGAGCTGATCTGTATGTAATACAGCTGTGTGTTTAGTCACCTTACAGGGTGTAAGGCCTGAGGAAGAGAGGAGTACAAACAATATAGTACTAACACATTATTTATTGATAATTTCAAATTCTACAAAAGCAGACCTGTTCAAAAACCTATGGCATTAGCTGTGGTGTTCAAAATCTTCGTATTGGCATAGCAACGATACTTAGAACTAGTAAGGAAGTAGCATTAAGAACTTGGTAATAAATTAAGGAATTAATGAAATAAAGAAAGACTCTAAGAAAACTGTGAATATGAAAAAAAACCCCACCCTGTTTATGCACGACTATGTTGACCTGATTGAACATAGGAAGCCTGTAAGAAAATAGCGAGTGGTTGAATTACTACTTGAGCAATACCTATATACTTATTGGCCATTAGTGTTGGCTTATGTAAGAGACTGAGAAATAAAAAACTTCTGAAAGATAAAACTCACTTAGTTACAGAGCTTCAGACTCGTGGGCTTTTGTAACTGCACTGATCAGGTGTTTTCCACTCTCCAGAAAAGCTGGGGGACTCCTACCTAAAGCGATTGTCAAGCTGATAAAGCAACAGAAAAAAAAAGGAATAGTATTTACATCCTCAAAAAATGTGCTTCCAGTGGTTATTACTGGAATTTGAATCTTTTTCATGCCACTTATTCTCCTGTTGGGAAGTTCAGTGCAGTATCATTCATGGCCATGGTACTTCCCTGACTGAAATCAAATGCTGAAACAATTGCAGGATTTTCAGTCTCTTGTGAAAAGCCATTTTTAACGTACATTGTTATTGTGTATTGCACATTTTTTCTTTATAATTCCCTGATGAAAAAATGCATCTTGAAGTCTGTACCAGCAAAGCTCCGATTGAAGCCAATGAATGTTTTACCCAGGCAACGGCCATAATTTCAAACCCAACATAATTGAGATATTTTAAAATTAATCTTATAACTACTTAGCTTGGAGGAAAAAAAGAGGAACTTTATTGTTTTTGTTATTGTTATATATTCAGACCATCTTACTCTGATAGATGGATTTCAAGCAATACTGAGTATCAGCAACCCAAATAATCCTTGCTGTACCATGGAAGTGATTGAACGCTCTCCAGGCCATTCATTTACTGCTAAAAACAAATTGATCTCTCTTGAAACCTTCCTGCATCAGTTTATTAGTGAAGGAACATGCATCAAGGCAGCCATTTGAGTTGACTCTTTCCATGCTCTGATGCTGCCACGAGGGCTGGCTGGGGTTAAACGAGTACATTGCTGGATCACTGTGGTCAAGACCAAAACCATTCCCCACAGGGACACATTTTTAACCCAAATGATGGCCTTCCCGAGCCTGCCGCTGAGTAACGACAGCACATCCTTGCCTGTCTGGGGAAGGGATCTTGCCTGAAGCCTTACAAGAAAATTTTAGAATAATAGAAATAAACGCCTTTCTTGCTACGTGCTGTTTGCATATAGTCATTGACGTGACTTCTTTTACCTATTTGATGCAATATATCGGACTTACTCTTTGTGTTGTTACTCAGTGGTGGGATCCTGATTTATTGCTAAAGCAGTGAAGAAATGAGGTTTAGAGGTGAGGTTGTAGTTAAATCATATTCAATACACACAGAGGCTTTGGCAGTCATATTTGAAAGTAAATTTGTAGCTGGAATGTAAAAAAGGACTAATGAAGTGGGAATAGATGTGCTGGAAGTATTTTATGTGGGGCTTTCAAAGGCTGATCTTCACCTTGCTGATTTTTTTTCTTAAAAGCTTTGAAAACCCATGGGAGTATTTGAGAAGTGTAATGCTGACTCTTTTGCTGTGTTTTGTTTTGGTCTGACAGCTTAGGTGTGACAAAACAAACAATTCTAAATCATTGATTTCATAATAGAGTGTCAACAGAACATAAAAAACCCACCCTGATCTTTCAGATTACCTGATAGAAAGGCTCACAGACAGTAAAAAATGAAAGATAAGAGGTAAAGACAAGTTTCTCTGAAGTTCATATGCTGAGGTCTGGCTATTTAATCTTGAATGTTTATGCAAGGTCATTCAGCCTGGCTAATGTGGAGCGTCTGTCTTTGTTTAGTGGCCAGCCCAGCCTAAACCATGACAACGGACAGCGTAAATTTAGACTTCATTTGCAAATAAAACAGGAGTAGGTTCTCTAATCATAATTAAGCAAATGAATGATTTAACGAAAGAAAATGGCTTCTAGATGAAGTTACAAGTAAGCTCAATATTACCTCGTTTTAATGAGACTCCTGGGAGCTTCAGAGGAGAGGATCATTTAGACAATTATTTTTGTCTTGTAAAATATCTTTATTTTACTTACAAGCAACACATTTACTTGAAGAAAGCAAGTTTCCCAGGAAATGAACACACAACTTCCGGCCATAGCATTTCTGGTCATTCTTTCGCTTTGGGTTTCCCTTTGGATGGGTGGCTATGACCCTGGCCGGCACTGCACACGCTGTTCTCAAAGCAGTTTGATCCCAGGGCATTTGGGCATAGAGTATCACAAGATGAAAATTATAGAGCACGTCCAGTCATAACAGAAGGTTAAGGAGTTTTTAATGTAACAGAGAACTGTAGTGTAATAAAATACTTTTCTGCAGTGCTGGTGGGTATGGTACGCAGTGTTGAAGCGATGTCACTTCAAAGTAGGGGACTGTGCTGCCCCTGCAATTAGCTGGAAAATCTTAACAAACCTTACTTCATACCTGGGTTTTGCTCAGTCGGACTTGCTGGTAGCTTTACTAATACTGGATTTTCCTGTTTTCTCTGTAGCCTTCAACACGGCCACCCGTCCCAGCGCACCAGGTCCCCCCTTATAAAGCTGTTTCAGCCAGGTTCCGGCCGCTCACCTTTTCACAAAGTACCCCCATCGGCCTGGACCGGGTTGGACGAAGGCGGCAAATGAGAACATCTAATGGTAAGATGGGCAAGCTTTTTTAACTCTCTAGATCTCAACTTCATACCCCAGCTTGGTCAGGAAGTAGGTCGTTATAGTGCGGAACACAAAAGGGTGCAAACCAACTCAGTGACAAAGTAGCACCCAGCTAAGTTGCTTTGTTTTATTACTTTCTCATCTTTTCCTGCTGTGTGCATGTAAAGCTTGTTTTTCACACCTACTGTTTCACATTGCTGTGGTTTGTTCTTCTGTACCGCTCGTACTCCTGTGTTTTCCACTCTCTGTTCACATACTTGCCTGAAGATAATAATACAATATGAAGGAAGTAAGGTCTAATATGCTTGGGTTCAGTTGAGAGAAGGCTGAGGGGAGGCCTTATCAATGCTTATAAGTATCTAAAGGGTGGGTTGAAGGAGGAGGGAGCCAGACCCTTTTCAGTGGTTGCCAGTGAGAGGATGAGGGGCAACGGGCACAAGCTGGAACATTGGAGGTTCCACTCAAATATGAGAAGAAACTTCTTTACGGTGAGGGTGGCAGAGCCCTGTAACAGGCTGCCCAGGGAGGTTTGTGGAGTCCCCTTCTTTGGAGATTTTCAAGACCCGCCTGGATGCAGTCCTGAGTAACGTGCTCTGACATGCTCTGGGCAATCCTGCTTCGGCAGGGGAGTTGGACTAGATGATCTTTATGGTCCCTTCCTACTCTAAAAATTCAGTGAAATTCAGTGAAATACCCAAACCATAGCCACATCACACATGTATTTTTAATTTTCTGTTTGCCATGCATTCAGCTTAACTACCTAGATAGGCAAGCCTTAAATAATTAAGCAACTTGTTTCAGAGAACTGTGTGCAGTTGCAGTTGCTTATTCAGTGGTGAGCGTAGCCCAACCAGGGTTCTGGGACATGATGGACAGATTCTTGGAAAAAATCACCTTTCTGGAAGCAGTACCCTTCATCAGACTCCCTGATGTGTCTTGTGTATTTTTTTTGTAATTGTGTACTATTACCATGCAATGCTATCTTGAGCAAATAGAAAGTCCTATCTAGCATTAGGGGAACATTTCTTGTCAGGTGGGACCAGAAGAGCCTGGGTTCATACCATTTTTGTTTTCTTTCAGACCATCATGAACGTAATCTGAACAGTTATTAATGTTTAACTGGCAAGAGTTGGACATAGAAGCAAAATTTCACTCCATATTCTTCACTGTTAATAGTGAACAAAACACTACTGCGAACCTTCACTCTGCCTCTCTGTGGAGAGAATAAGTAAAGGTGTCTGGATCGGGGCTTGCCGTGACTGAAGTAGGAAAGTTAGCAAATAGCATTTTCAGTGTTTCTTTATTAAAATTATACCTATGTTTACTACTCATTACTTGGCTTTTATGGTTCTAAGCTAAGTTTTAGCTGCAATGATATCCAAATTCTGCTCAGAAAGTCCTTCAACTGCAAATTAATTTATATAAGAACATTTTAAAACTGCATTTTCCAGTCTTCAATAGAGCTTGACAGTTTTCTTCAGAAGGTTCTCTCCAAGGAACAGAGTTGAGAATTTCTAACTATAGCAATAAGATACCTTATATATATTATATTACTATTCTCCTTTTAATTTATATTGTAGTAAAATATTGGGAAATAGTTTAAAACCCATGTCCTTCCTGTATGTATCTCAATATACTTAATGATCCAGATTAAACATCGAGGTAAATTCAATAGTTAGTACTACAACCCTTGCTAGGATTATGTGGTATCTCACTCCCTGATTCCAGAAGTACTACTCGAAAAACAGGTTTGCCATGAGTTAATTTCAAAAAAAGATACTCTTTTTACACATCACAGAGCAGGGTTTCCTTTTTTATTTTTAGTTATCCTTTCCATTTCATGTTTGGAAACCACATGAAATAATAATAGTTACCTAGACAACTGCCTGAGAGCAGTGTCTCTCCAGGTATCACAGAATCACAGAATATTTTTGGTTGGATGGGACCTTTGAGATCATCGAGTCCAACCAACAAAACAAAACAAAACAAAACAAAATAATCCCAGAACACCAAACACCAAAACCAAACCAAAACAAATGCCCACAACCACACCCCACCCCACCCGCAAACAGACAGAACCCCACAATCTCCGGCACTAGAGCATGCCCTGAAGTGCCATGTCTACACGTTTCTTAAATACCTCCAGGGATGGCAACTCCACCACCTCCCTGGGCAGGCTGTTCCAGTGCCTGACCACTCTCTCAGTAAAGTAATTCTTCCTAATATCTAATCTAAACCTCCCCTGCCGCAGCTTCATACCATTTCCTCTGGTCCTGTCATTATTCCCTTGGGAGAAGAGGCCAACACCCACCTCTCTACAACCTCCTTTCAGGTAGTTGTGGAGGGCAATGGGGTCCCCCGTCAGCCTCCTCTTTCCAGACTAAACATGCCCAGTTCCCTCAGCCTCTCCTCATATGACTTGTTCTCTAGACCCCTCACCAGCTTGGTGGCTCTCCTCTGGACATGCTCCAGCAGCTCAATGTCCTTCCTGTAGTGAGGGGCTCAGAACTGAACACAGTACTCGAGGTGAGGCCTCACCAGGGCCAAGTACAGCGGCACCATCACCTCCCTACTCCTGCTGGCCACGCTATTCCTGATACAGGCCAGGATGCCGTTGGTCTTCTTGGCCACCTGGGCACACTGCTGGCTCATGTTAAGCCGGCTGTCCACCAACACCCCCAGGTACTTTTCTGCTGGGCAGCTTTCCAGCCACTCTTCCCCAAGCCTGTAGCGTTGCCTGGGGTTGTTGTGACCGAAATGCAGGACCCGGCACTTCGCCTTATTAAACCTCATCCCATTGGCCTTGGTCCAATGATCCAACCTGTCCAGGTCCCTCTGTAGAGCCTTCCGACCCTCAAGCAGATCAACACTCCCACCTAGTTTGGTGTCATCTGCAAACTTGCTGAGGGTGCACTCAATCCCCTTATCCAGATCATCAGTAAAGATATTAAACAAGACTGGCCCCAAAACTAGGGATTTTAGATTTCAAAAAACATAAGCAACAGGATGACAAATACACAAAGCAAAGTTTCTGCCACTTTTCAAGACAATGAAGCCAAAGCAACATTGATTATGCTAGATGCGACTTTTATGACTCATTACAATAAACATAGTAGTTGAACAGGAAAAGCTTCTGAAATCAAAGCCCTGAAGGCAAGTGGGGAACATCACGGAGTGTGCAGTTTGAGAGCAGTTGCAAAGATCTGTTAAGTAGCTCCAGCAGAAAATAATAAGCTGACTAGTGTCACACATTCTGATCTCTTTCCTTTTTCTCTTAAATTCACAAGGCATTTCCTTGTCTTTGAACATGTGAGAGTTTTTTGTTTGCTCATGTACAGTGAAATTTGATAGCACAAAAAGCCCTTTATTACAGAGAGAAATTCTAAACCCAAACACTGAAAACCAGTGGTATCTTATTTTAGTTACTTGCTAAAGCCTTATGCTACTTGTATGTCTACTTTTATAACAAGAGGCAACGGGAGGCAAGCACTGGAGGCAAAATTGAAGCTGTCAGGTAGAAGCTAAAAGACAAGGAGCCCAATGGTAAAATTGTCCCAAGTGCTGCCAATACCACGCTCAGTGTCAGACAGAGAGGCCTTTTTACCTCCAGGCACCTTCATGCAGAAAGTTGTATTAAAAAGAGGGAGTTTTAGATTATTTATGAACCAAGGAACATTTGAAATAAAAAGAGCCTTTGTTTTCTAAACCAAAACAAAAGCAGGCTGCTGACATGCAAATCAAGAGATTATGGGTTAGTTTCTAATCAAAGAATTAGAGGAAAGCTGGCAAGGTGAAATAATACACAGTCTAGGACAGCACATCCTTTACAGGCAATGTCAATGATCACTGCATCCTCAAATGAAGGATGGGGCAGAAGCTGATAAAACTCAAGCAAGAAACAGTCAGGAACAGCTGGATGAGTGTTATTTAAAGAAGATTTAGAAAAACGGGCAACCCTGCCAGTAATAGTGGAAGTTTAAAATGTAACATGGAGAAATAAACATCTTTTTAAAGAAACTGGATGCCATATGTCAGAAACTTGGTCGAAGGAAGATGACCAGTGGAGCATAACCAGCGTATCACCACTGTGCAAGTGCTATAGGAGTAATAGAAAAGATCGTACCAGTGAAAGAGGGTCTCTAATGTGTTAAAGGAAAACAAAGAACCAAATCAGATAAATAAATTGGCTGTATCATCAAATGTCACAGGACCCATGGACTGGAATGCCATGCCTAAACGGGAAAAAATATAGTGACAGGATTAAATTATGAACCACCTGAGATCACCAGGATGGTGACAGTAAATGTGACAAACCATGGAGACCAGAAAAGTTTCCAAGGCAGGAAGCACAGTCATAAAAGGAGACTTAAATTGCTGTTGTGTGGGTTAAGTGTTGTAATGGGGCACAGTGCTACGTTTTTAGGTGTACCACACATAACTCATCGGTGCAGCTAATCAGGAGACCTACAGGAAGGGAAACAATTCTTAAACCGTTCCTAAGGTGTGCGCAGAATCACACGTAAGAGCTACTCTGTCAGGGTGGGATGTGTCTCATCTGACTCTATGGACTTCTAAGCTAAGCCAGGTGACCTTGACTGGAAGACACAGATAATTTAGGGTGCTGTTCATTGACCAGACACAGGCAGATAATGAACCTTGCCCTCTGTGTCCATAATGCACTCTGAGCCAATATCCTTGCAGAGGTGAGAAGAGTCAAAAAAAATCCAATGCGGTATGTGTTTTAATTTAAAAGAAGGAAAGTAAATAAAAGTGGGAAGTCATTTATGTAACAAAGGAATTCTAAGGAGCAGAAAAAGGTGTTGAATTCTTGCAGGCAGCAGAGAGAGTGTTCAAGGACAGCCTATTAGATGCTGAGAGCAAATTATATGTCACCTGTCAAAACAGAATTTGGAAACACAAGAAAAGGGTTCTGTCATTAAACACAGGGAAAAAGAATCTATCAGAAGGAAAAAAAAAGGCATCCTTCAGGTTGCTGAATTGTATCCAAATAGAAAAAAACCCACAACCCTCTAGCAATTTTGATGTGAAGCTATAGGAGAGTTGAAACAATTTGCTAAAGATATAAAAACTACGACCTTTTAAAAACATATGAGAACCTGGTAGGCTACCAAACAGTTTGTAGGCCTTGTAAGTGACTGAGAAACAAAACCTGAGCTCAAATTAGATAAGGATCTGTCTCAAAATGTCAGTAAAAGTTTTAGAGTAACTAAATAAATAGTAACAAATTGCCAGAATCAAGACTTCTAAAGGGATTTAAAAATTAAATTGCTGAGCTACTGCCTCAACATGGAATTCATTCCTCAAAAATTGCCTCAGTAAAGGAAGAAACAGCAATGCGATAGCCATTTATACAGAAGTATCAGGGAGGATCCAGTGAGCAGTAGGTCAGTGAGTCTGAGTACATAGAACATATAAAGAATATATTTTAGGAACTTAGGAACTATAACAGAGAGTAAAATCAACAGACTTGTGGACCCTTATGATGAAGAGTCCATGTGCTCTACGTAGAGGAAAGCTGTCCCCCAGAAATGGATTAGGTTTTCTGAAAAAAATCACTAAGGATGGGATCAAGGGGATGCAGTAGGAACAGGCTACTTGGATCTCCAAAAGGCTTGTGACAAGATCTCTTAGAAATGTCTCTATAGGGGTGTGGGATAAGAGGGAAGATGCTCCCATGCTTTAACAAGTGAGTAAGCACTAAGTCACTGAGAGGAGGAAAGCAGTTGGTTTTCTTAAGGAGGGGGATCACGAGTGGAGTCAGATGTTCAGTGGCTTCACAAATAACGTGGGAAGGGAGGTATAGAATGAAATCGTAATTCTTGCTTGCGTGCTAAATGATTCACGGTAGGAAAAGCACAAGCTGCTTGAACAGAGTTGCAGAAGGATTTCACACCCCCGAGACACAGCGCACTGCGCTGGCGGCGGGTGAATTGGGTGTTGATAAAGGCGAAGTACTGCACATGGAGCAGCACGAGCCTGGTACGCTCGCAGGAGAATGGACTTAGAGCTGGGTATTGCCATTCAGGAAGAGATCTTGCAGTCCTAACAGATAATTAAAGTGTCAGTTCAGTGCATAGTAACAGTCAAAAGAGTAAATAAAAGGGCAGGGATTTGTAGGAAGGGAATGGAGAACAAAACAGAAAGCCCAATTGTGCCCCTGGTGTGTCATGTGGGGGCCATCTCCCCGTTCCCTTCCACCTCATAAGGCATATTTTACAGGGGATGATATAGAGAAGGGCAAAAGGACAAAAAACCCCACTCAGTGTGTCTATGTGAGGAATGATTAACACGGGTAGGGCTCTGCAACTTGGAAAAAAGGACAATAGGGGAATAAAAGTCTGATTGGCACAGGAAAATGAACAGATAATAATTACTGTTTCCAATAATGTGAGAACTAAAGGGCACCAAATAAAATAATCAGATAGCAAGTTCAAAATAAAAGAATTTTCACACTCTGTAAAATTAAACTATGAAACTAATTGCTATGCATGATTTTTCACATCCCCAAAGTTGACAGAAATTCAGAAGGTGGTTTGAAAAATGCAGTTCATTAAACACAAAGATACCGCTTCTGCCCCAGGAGGGATCTGACTCTGATCTGCAGATACCTGGAATTTAGGAAAGTACATAAAAAAAATGCCATTACGTGCCTCATTTATTTTTATGTTCTTCCCTGGGCATTTGCTGCTGGCTGCTGTCAGAGCAGTGTGTGGGGACACACCTTTGGTCTGCCCCAGGGTGGAGGGTCCTGTGATGCCAGAGGGTTATCTAGAACTGGATTTTCTTGGGGTGGGTAAACTAGCTTTCAGCTTTAGTATTTTGGTATGTGCTACCCACAGCCTTTTCGGAGGGCCCTGCGCAGTGGGTAAGGTCCCTCGGCATGCATTTGGAATGCCTCTAAAGAGGACAGCCTGCGCCTCCTCCTGTCCCTGGCTGATCCTGCCAGGAAATGAACCCACCACCAGCTCACCCCAGACGAGTACTTCTGTGGTGGTTCAGTTTGTGGCTGCACAGTTGCTGGATGTGCCCGTGCAGAGGAGGGAGAACAGATTTCCCCCCTCGCTCCCCCGCCGGCAGCATCCCACGGTGGCACTGGGTTAGTCATCGGGCAAAAGCACGTAGTTCAGTTCTGCAAAGTCAAACCAAATGATTGTTTTTCAGAGATGGTTTTTAATGTATCTTCTAGAAGAGCTATGTGGGGTTTGATCCCGTTTTCCTTTGGCAGTTCAGCTGTTTTTCTCCTGCGGGTAGGGGTTTCACAGGGCATAGAGCTTGTGCTGTGGCTGATGAAAAGCGAGAAGCCTTCACCTGCAGGTCGCAGGATCCTCAGCACTTCTGTGTCACTTTTGTTTGCTGGGTTGTTTTTTTTTTTTTTAATGATTTGTGCTGAGAAAAATGTATGGGGCTGTGTATAAACATCTTATAATATGTAGTAGCTTGTTTTTACTATGCTATCCAGAAAGTGTCCTCGCAGCAAGAAATAGTAGGGAAGTTTGGGGATTCAGAACAGAATTCCCAACAGCCTGCTGTGCAGCGCAGCACAGTCTGGGTTTCTGTAGGAAGATGGCATTAATGTTGCGAGGCGATGCTTGGCCTTTCCTTCTCGGTCTGAGGCAGCGCTGGGGGAAGCCATGTGATTTCAGTGGGTGTTGAGAGCTCTGCATGCAGAAATGCCTCCAGGGTTTTGTGAGCACGACCCTGGAGATGTCACAGCCCCCAGTTAAAGGACAAGCTCAGTCTGCAACGTTGCTGCTCAGAGCAACACAGTTTGCAGGTAAAGAATGAGCCATAAGGATTAATGGAGCTTTCCAAACCGTAAATGCAGGGCTGTGTACAAGTGCAGGATGCAGCAGGGTTTGCATTTTGCTGATGGGAGCAGCTCCTGCCTTTGCTTGCAGTGCGTGAACTGAGCTGGCTTCACTGCAGAAGCCAGCAGATGTAAGGGTGGTAAATGCTGACCCACGGTGAACGAAAGAGGCTGTGCTCTGGGCTGGGTCAGTCCCAGTGAAAGCTGGTCCTGCTTCGTTCCTATTTTCTGGAGCAGCTGAATCAAGTTTGTAGCTTGAGTGAGAAAACGTCTCCGTCCTCGCCTCTTTTCCTGGGAGCAGTCTGCTGCAGCCTTAACACTTCAGCTGCCTGTGCCCTGAATAATGATACAGCATTTGCCACGGAAGCAAGACAAGTTTTAATAGCCATGCAAAAAATACCTTCTACTGGAATTTTAACTGGTATACTATTCCAAAGCTAGACCGACACTCTAAACAGTGTTGTAATGCAGGAACTCCCAGCTCCCATCCAAATAGTCTTTCCCTTTGCATTGCAGTCATTTGAATATAGATTGAAATTGCATTAAGCTGCTTTAATGAAAAACAAATGTACTCCTTGGCTGGCTGTGTCGAGGCGCTGGGGCACTCTGGGAGCGGTCTGGGCGGCGCAGGCGGCTGCGGGCACAGCGCGGCCGGGGCCAGGCAGCCCGTTTTTTGTTTCTTTTCTGGAACTTCCTCCCTAAGGGCACCCCATGATGTCAGCAAGCCGCGAGCCGAGCGCGCCGCTGGCAGTTCCCAGCCGGGCTCGGCCTCGGAGGCACAGCCGGCAGCCGAAGGCAGCCAACAGGCTGCTTCTCCGTGCTGTGGGTAGCTCAGAGCCTTTTGTGATCCTCCGCCAGCCCTTTGGGACCGAGCATCACCTGTTAGAGGTCCAGCCCTTGCCCTGGGGTCGAGTCTGACGGCAGCATGGTAGCCAGGGGGGGAATGGCACGGTTTTGGAGTCTGGAGAGCCTTCAGATGGGTACGTGTGAGTAGAACATGCTCTCTCTCTCTCTTGCTGTTTTTTACAGTGTTTTTAGATTGAGCTGATAAACTGTGGCTGTCAGGGAGCCGGATTCTGATCTTGCTTATACCATGTCATCCATGGAAGCTTGCAGCCTTACACCGCTGACAAAGCTGCTGGGAGATCAGAATCAGTCCCAGGCTGTCTTTTAAGTTCTTGCATCCCGTTGGAGCGAAAGCCCACCCCTACCTCTGATATTTCTGTCCGTAAACAACAGAGGAAGAGCAGCAGAATGCAAGCGACTGATTTTCGCTTGAGTAGCTGCGAAGACAATGTAAGCTTGTTGATTTGGTACAGAATAATGAACAGTTATCGGTCTCCAAATTGCAGTCATTTTTCATCTGGAGCCAAATGAATTAGGTTATTTTGATGTGGCATTGTTACTGGAACAAACCAACAGGCAGTACTGATAGTACAGTAGAGACGTATAAAGGATCACGGATTAATTTTTTTTTGGTGTTTGTTTATAAGCTAAAAAAGATTTAATGAATTATTTATTTGCAGATTTTTTTAATAAAGCAGTTTCAGTAAGTTTCACAAGATTTTTGAAAAGTTTGTCAGTGCTCAGATTTGTGAGTCTGTAGGGGAAAAAAAATCTTGTTTTTTAAAACAGTGATTCTGCATCCTCCCTGCAGATTATACCATTAATGTGATTGTATATTTAAAATGCTGGGGAGTAGAAGAGAATGGTTTGAATAGCCATGTTCTATCAAGACTATGCCATATTTTTCTACTTTTAAAGGAAAGGAAAATCTTCCAAGCTTCTTAGTGGATCTGTGCAATAATGAGCTTTGATCTCTCTTGCAAATTAATACCCAAATCACCAAAGATGCTAGTGATGGTATTATAAGGAGGGGGTTGAAGTATTTCTCCCTATAAGGTAAACCACAGATAGGCAACAGTGCCTGTGAGTTGTGTAGGTGTGCAGAGTAAAGGCAGGAGTCATCTCTTTGTGACTCTCACCCATCCGGAGCCCAGAGCTCAGCAGGCAGGGGGTGCCCAGGCATGACGCAGGGCAGGGAAGAGGCAGGGTCAGGGCCCTGCTTCTTGGTGGAATTGGCAGGTTCAATAACTCCACTTAAAGGTCCCTTCCCAGGCGCTCGGAAGTGAGAAATGCTCTGCAGGCTGTGGGACAACTTATCTGGGACACAGTAACTGTTAAAAAAAGGAATTCAGTGCTAGCAATCTGTTCTGAATTTGATTTTTTATTTTTTGTTGGATTTTTGATCACTGTATGATCTTCAGATTCTGTGGTTATTCACAGCTTGGGCCTACCATAGGAATAAATCTTCAGGCTTAAATTAACAAGGACCAGAGAATGCACTTAAGCACTAGGCCACCGGTCGTGAACGCTTCTTGATTACTCATCCCCTGATCTGTTTGAACGTTACACCTGGCTTTCAAGGGCAGACCTACTCTGAAAGGGTCTGGCACTGAGCAGCGTGGACATGGGTCAGTCAGTATTACTTGGTCCCATCAGTCCCCATTCCTCTTCATCTGCCAGGATGGAGATGATGGCCAAAAGGATCTACCACCCAGTGGTGCAGCCCCAAATGGATTTTACAGTTTTATACAGTAACTGCATATTTACATGTGCACTGTGACAGCCACTTAAGTGATGTGTCTCTTGGTTTATGTGGCTGTGTAATAAGATGAAGCCCATCTTAGATCTATTTCTTTACAAAGCTGCCTCTTTGGTCAGAAAATGTACACTTGTCAAACCAAGAAACTTTTTTTTGTGATTTGAGGCAATTAGAACAAGTGTTTTCTCAGGCAGTTACACCGTGTCCCCCTCGGGCCACCTCGTAGGTACCCCAGTGCTGCCAGAGCCCCCTGGCATATGGAAGAGGTGGCGGCTGGGTGGGCATGGAGGTGTACAGTCATTACATCCCCTCAGGGGGTGTGATGATGTGACGGCACCCACCCTGGGGCTGACAGCAGCCCCCTCTGACTGCTGTGGCCCCGTTGGAGCTTTCTCATCTGCCATGTAGGAAATGACATTGAGGCCACCCTTCTGATCCAGGTCATCTGAGATTTTCTCTGGGTAAAAAAATAAATAAATGGTTGTAGTTCTATTTTTCACGCACAAAGAGGAGAATTTCTCAGTTTCATCAGCTGCTAAATGAGAAGATTCTGAAGAAGAGTAAAAAGTATTTAATAGCGGAAAAGTGGTTTTCCTGAGAGCTCTGCTGCTCTCCACTTCTGCTGTTATTGTTATATTTGTGACAACAAAGGCAACTTCTCAGCGATTCCTCTTGCATTGTTATTTTTGGGGAATCATAAAAATGATGAAGCAAACAGCTGTTGCACCTTTGTTTTAGTTGCTGCAGATGGTGGGACTGAGTCTTCGGCCTTAGTGGACGACAATGGCAGTGAGGAAGACTACAGTTATGAGGAGCTCTGCCAAGCCACTCCCAGGTACCTGCAGCCCGGAGGGGAACAGCTAGCAATTAATGAGGTAACGTCTTGGGCTTTTCGTTGCTGTAACAGCGGGGTGTGTGGGTGTGGGTGTGTGTGTGGGTGTTTTCCACAGCTCTGAGGTTTCATATTAATAAATAGTGCAATGGCAGTAGGCAGCACAGCAAAGGATCCAGCAACCACGGTGTCCTGTCTCTGGCAGGGCCCCTGAGCAGATGCCAAGGGAAGAGCACAGTGACTGGTACTTCACTGGGAGGGTAACTCGTTAGCCTATGTGACTGCTCTGGAGTAGGACTCTAGTTGTTCTCACTAATAAATAGATGTATAGATTTGTGAAAATCCAGAATTTTAGTTTTATCCTGTAATAGGCGTAATCATGGACACTCCAGTGAGGTATTTTGTTTGATCTTTTAGTAATTTGTAAACAGTTCATTGTTTATCTTTTGTCCTTCACAACCTCATTTTCTTCCCATCTCAGCTGATAAGCGATGGCAGCATTGTCTATGCCGAAGCTCTCTGGGACCATGTGACCATGGATGATCAAGAGCTGGGCTTCAAAGCTGGAGATGTCATTAGAGTTCTAGAAGCTTCCAACAAAGACTGGTGGTGGGGAAGAAACGAGGACAAGGAAGCCTGGTTTCCAGCTAGCTTCGTCAGGGTGAGCAACTCTCTTGCTTTTGCACCATTGATTCCTGGCAGAGTGCAACAGCAATGGTCATGGCATTACATTGAAGTGAAGGGCCCGATCCTCAGCTTCTTTTTATCTGAACATCAGTGGTGTAACTCCTAATGACTTCGCAAGGAAAAAAGCAATAGAGAATCACACCCCAAGATCCCTTAGCTCCTCTGACACCTTTTACTCTGGCTTCTCCCTTTGTGTGGTCCTTTGGTAACCAAAGGAATTTCTCAAGCAGAAATGAGGACAGCAAAAAGCTCAACCAGAAGCAATCAGCGTATACGAAGAGGACGTAGCAGTTCTCATGAGGGAGTGAGGAAAGCTATGCTGCAGGGATTTCTTGGTAAAATAGGGCGTAATCTATTATCACGACTTTGTGTAGAAATCTGGTTCACAGTCAGAACTCCCCAGTTAGAACTCAGCCAGATTAATGACAGTATAACTCATGAATGGTGTAAAATTGAACTATGCTTTAGAAATTAATTTGAAGAACTTTTTGAGTGCCTGTATTGAAGCTTGGGCCACACTGTGTGAAGTATTACACAAAGTGCCAGATATGCTTCCTGCCTTTGCCCTTCCTAGATGTCCAGCCAACATGGGCAATCAGACAGAAGTGGAAAAAGGAGGTGCTGTTGTCCATATCATACTGGGGCAGAGGGAAACTATTTAGGAGTGTTTGAGTTGTCTACTTTTGTAATTTTTACCCATACACTGACTTGGCCAAAGTAACACATAAACTATTAGTAAGGGTCAGAAATAAGCTTAAGTCTGAAAAATACACAAGTAACACAATACGGTATCTCTCAGATCCTGTGAGTAGAAAGCTGTGTATTTAACCAGACAGAAATCTCAACACTTTATTGGAATAAGCAGTGGGTACAGTGAGATAAATCCTGTTCTGTAACCCTCTCTGTAAGGTAAGAATGGGAACATTTCTGTAGCAAGTCCTCTTTTAATTGTAAAAAGTTGGTAACAGTTTTATCACATTTTGTAAAAGTTTGCTGCTTTACTATAATTTGCTTTGTTTGTTCTGGCTGCAGCTGCGTGTTAATCAGGAAGAGGTGCCAGAAAATTGTAGTAGTATCCAGGATGAAGAACAAGATGCAGATATTAGCAAGCATCGTCAGAAAATAGCTGAAAACAAGGATCAGATGAGAACCAATGTTATACAGGAAATTATGAACACAGAACGAGTCTATATCAAGCATCTCAAGGACATCTGTGAGGTACGTGCTTTAACCTGAAGGCGTTTTGCTGACCTAATGTGAGCAAAACATCCTATATAACTTGAGAACTGGGTTGGTTTCTTGCATCAAAATATTCCCAATTGCACTTCTGAGGCTGCCAGTCAGACCCTTCTTGTGTCCTCTTATGGCTTTCCTCTTTGTTGACTGCCACAAGGCACCGCTTCCTTTTAAAAAAAAATAATTTCCACTTTTGACATGGAAAAAGTGCTTTGCTTATCTGACTGCTATTTCCATAATAATGAGAGAAGGAAGTCCAGTTTATTTAGAACTTCTTACCACTTGGTTTAGATAGAAAACTTTCAGTAACTTTAATATAATCGATTACAGTTGAGGGACAAAACTTTTTGAAAGTAACTTCCAAAAAGAATATTTGCTCTGTGAGATTGATTGTTTGTTTTCTCCAGCAAAGAGGTTTTTGCTGCATGCTTAGGAGCTATGAAGAAATCTTTAAAGGTGATTTAAAACTACCTTGCTTGTTTGAACAATAAAATGTGGGGCTTTCTCTGCTTTTTGTTCAAATTTTGTTGGAGGCCCACAGTTGGACAAGAATCTTCTTAGTGCTTTTCACTGAAGTTTGCCTCTTCTGACACGGACTGTGACACGTTTCACCTGCATTTGACTTGTATTTGTGATTAGCATCTGGAAGGGTGCTAAGCAACCTACCAAAATATTCTTTGTACCCTTAGTTTGCTTGGTCTGTCTCTGTATTTGTCACATCGTGATCCTTTAGTCCACCACTCACTAGATTCTTTCATGGACAACAAAGTAGACAAGACAGCAGTGCTTTTTGTTTTTGGTTTTTTGTTTTGTTTTTTTTTTGTTAGATCAGGCCTTTTTTATGCATTTTGAAGAAAGAAAAAAGGGAAAACAAAAGATAAGAATAGGTTGCTAATTAGCTAATTTTAAAACATTAAATGTAATTTTTGTCATTTAGATTCACTATTTACTTAAGTTAGTAAGCTTGACTGTGTGCCTAAAAGATCAGGGAGGAATTTGTACACGCAGCTGTGTCGCTGCCACGGTTAGCTGAGTTCTAGGACATGACTTTCATATTTTACTGGCCTATTAATTCTTAGACTGATATTAATATAACTAATTTTCTCTGTATATTCTATACCTCTTTTTTAAAACCTGACATACCTCTGAGTTTAGTACAAGAGAGCAGACACACATTTCCCAAGTAGAGAAGTGATGTTCCTTGTTCAACATGGTGGGTAGAGATGGTCTGTCTTTCTCAGAGAGAATCTGTAGGGTGGTGCAAGCAGGACATAAGGCTGAAAGTACACTCAAGTAAGACTAAGTCAAAAAAACTACTGCAGATAGTACAGCAAATTTGCAAACTCTGCACTAGAATGAATCACTAGGGCTGGTGCAGTCAGGATCATGAAGCTGGAGTATACCTAGAAAAACATTTTACATTCAAGAAGCGTCTGCAGTCCACATTAGAAGAGCTGCACAGGAATTAGTTTTCCTTGTCAGAGTTGTCCTCCTAACAGTAGTAAATGTGGTAGCTGGCTTGCAGCGTAGCCACTGCGCAGCTCTCAGAGCAGATGGCTGTGGAGGAGACAGGAATATTCGTATCAGTGCCAGCAATACTCAGGGCTGCTTCCTGGTAAACCTCACCGGAGAAATTGCGAGGCTTTATACAGCTGTCTGCTCCCAAAGCAGATTTGGGGGAAACCTGCCTCAAAGCAGCCAAACGGAGGAGCCTGGCAGATAAGCCCTATCACACCGGTTAACCTTCGCACTCCCCTCCACCCTGGCGCCGTGACTGATAGGAGAGAGTGAGCACAGCAGCTGTCCCTGGGTGTTCAGCCCCCGCGCCGTATCCTCCTCGCCTCGCTCGGCTGGGTGGAACAGGGACCTGAGGACGTGCGTGGCAGCTGCTGCTGCTGTGTGTGGCAGCCCTCAGAGGCCCCAGTCGTGCCTTTGCTTATTAGTTATGCAAATGCCGATGTGATCTACTGTTGGTTACTGATGGCAGGGCAGAATTTGCTCTGAGGGCGCTTTAAAACTGGAGGAATCAGTTGTGTGTCTACTTAACACTGGATACGAATAAAGTGAGCTGGACCCCTGTGGTGTTCTCACAAGTAAAGAGGAAAAAAATTGGAAAAGTGATTGTATTTGTATGTGCGGTCTTGGCAATACTGTTCCCTCCTGCCAGTACCATATGGGTTTTACCAAACAGCAGCATTCTTCATTTGCTTCTCTGGCTTAGACTCTGCCCTACTTACCTACTGGTTAAGGAACCAGTACTTAAGCCCTGGTAGAAAACGTCTTTATATTCATTGCTTTAGGGTTTATTCTTAGCCACATAGAGAAGAGCTGTTATGGCACAGAGAAGTTGCTATGAGGAATTAGCACGGCAGCTAAAGTAGTATCATGCACAGGGCCTTAGACTGGGCTGGCCTCCAGCTTGGTGGGTAGCTGTAACAGGGAGATGCGAATGGGCTTTACACACTCTGCGGGTTTCTGGTTCCCGGATTCATTTACGGTGGTGTGGGACAGAAGTTGGACTGCAAGGATCAATGCGTAAACATTTCGGATGCAAATCTGAAATTGCATGTCCGTGTGTATGGTGGGGAAACCACTCGCCTGGCCATAGATCACAGGGGTTTTGCCAGCTCAAATGGGCTTGTTCAGGGTGGAACTTGTTTTCATATCTTCAAACTAAAGAGGGTTTTTAAATTTCATTTCCAGGGTTACATTCGGCAGTGTCGCAAACATACAGGAATGTTCACCTCAGCTCAGCTGAGCACCATTTTTGGAAATATTGAAGATATTTACAAGTTCCAAAGGAAGTTTCTGAAGGATCTTGAGAAACAGTACAACAAAGAGGAACCTCATCTAAGTGAAATAGGGTCATGTTTTCTTCAACATGTACGTTGCAAAAGTCAATTTTATATACGAAATTAAAAAATTATGATAAGAAAATGCTAAGTTACCGTGTTAGGGATTTTAGTAACAAGTGCTTATCAAATACTCAACTATGTATAGACAGCATTTTAGAATATAAAATAACTTACAATTAAAGAGTTATTTAATGGTTTAGATTTCTCCTCATCTTTAGCAAGCATGTAACTTTGTACACAATTTTAAGTTTCCTTTTTAAAACTGTAATGATCACAGATGAGCTGGACTATTTGCAGTGACCTCATATTGGGCGTGCAAAAACTTCCTGAAGAAAAATAAGGAAAGAAGGTGGTGGGGAAAGAGGCTGTGAGTTCATGAGAGACACTTGCTAAGCCTATAGCTGTCTCCCCCAAAGAAAAGTACTGTTTTAAGTGGGTTAGATTATCCTGACCCAATGAAGGTCTCAGTTTCTATGTTCTTACAAAGAAGGTACATAGTTTTGACAGTTACAAAGTAGATTTCTGCATAGTTTCAAGGCTGATCAGCCAGCAAACAATATAGGAAATGGATTAATTAATCTAATGATATATAATAGATGTTACACAAATATCTTTCCTCCGTTATAGACAAATACTACAGTTAGAGCTTTGACTTTTTTTTTTTTTAATAGCAAGAAGGCTTTGCTATTTATTCAGAGTACTGTAACAATCATCCCAGTGCCTGCATTGAGCTTTCCAAACTGATGAAACAGGGCAAATACCGTCACTTCTTTGAGGCCTGTCGCTTGCTTCAGCAGATGATTGACATTGCCATTGATGGTTTTCTTCTCACGCCCGTTCAGAAAATCTGCAAATACCCTCTGCAGCTTGCAGAATTGCTCAAATACACCACTCAGGAGCACAGGTGAGAGAATGAAAAAAACCAAGTCTCCTAATAGTCATAACACATAATTACTCAAGCTTTCTGGGTGACACAACACTGAAGCTTTTGAGATCAGGAATAAAACTCCTATTGACCACTATAGATAGAAACTCCTTACTAGATGGGCATCTTGGAGCCATCACCAATATTAATAAAAGCAGTATCTGAAACCAGGGGACTGACGGGATGCAAGACAGAATGAGAAATAAGTGAAGAGAGAGAAGGAAAGGAAGAAAGTGCTGAGATAGGATGCAGGGAGAGATGTGTAAATCAGAGTGAAAAAAAGCCAGTGTGTCAACAAAATGAAGGGGAAGGAAATCCACAGAAGAAAAGGAGAAGCTGCATAAATGTGTAGACACAAGAAAAGAAAAGGTAAAGAAGGCCTTAATGAAAAACACAATCTGAGCAAGTTCAGAGGTAATGTTTTTTAGAAACTTACTAGTAATAAACATTGCCTTTGTTTGCAATAAAGTCCAGATACTAGATTTTCAGCTGGGATAAATAAGAATTGAAGTTGCAGGTTATTATTAGCCTTTCTGAGGCTGATTAAATCCTTGACTAAATTAAGATTTTATCTTTAAATGTCTGCCTTTTTACCTTTTACAACTGCAAGAAAAATGTTCCATTGTGACCACTGTGCTCAAAGTTCACATGCAGCCTGAGGCAATGCTTCCTTGGCCAAAGTCTTCACTTCTTTAACCTTGAGAAAACTCCCCTTTGAGACCACAGGATTTTTGCTGGGGACAAAATACAGGGGATGTGAAGTACTGACATTCAGGTGTGAAATGCCCCCACTCAGCTCTGTGGCTACCTGGGAAGTCATAGAATCATAAAATCATTGAATCATACAATGTGTTGGGTTGGAAGGGACCTTTAAAGGTCATGTAGTCCAAACCACCTGCAGTAAGCAGGGACATCTTTAATTAGATCAGATTGCTCAGAGCCTCATCAAGCCTGACCTTGAATGTCTTCAGAAACGGGGCCTCAACCACCTCTCTGGGCAACCAGTTCCGGTGTCTAACCACCCTCATTGTAGAGAACTTCTTCCTAATGTCTAATCTAAATCTACTCTGCTCTAGTTTAAAACCATTGCCCCTCATCCTATTGCTACATGCCCTTACAAACAGTCCCTCCCCAGCTTTCTTATAGGCCCCCTTTAGGTACTGGAAGGCTGCAATAAGGTCTCCCCAGAGCCTTCTCTTCTCCAGGCTGAACAACCCCAAATCTCTCAGGCTGTCTTCATAAGAGAGGTGCTCCAGTGCTCTGATCATCCTCGTGGCCCTGCAATAACGTTTACTAACATGGGTACCTCTTTCACTGCTGCTAATTTTAGAAAATTATGTGAGCTATTAAACCTGCAGATGCAGTGACAGCAAGGTCTTGCCACCTTACACCCATAGTACTTGTTTTCCTCTTCTGTGGCAAAGCATCCAGAGATGCCTACAAGCACAGATGGGCGCCCAGCGTACAGAGATGCTCACAGACAGGCAGGCCTAGACCCACACGGAGCTTTGGTAAAGCTTCAGCCAACTGGTTGTTTTGGTAGCTTTTTGTTTTGTTTTCATAGAAAGTTTGAAGATCCAACGTGCACAGCCTACTGTGAAGGCCACAGGTTATACAGCAAGTGTGGACACCAACAGAAAAAGAAGGAACTGAGATAAGGAAGGGCAAGAGTAGCAGCGTGGATATCATGCGGTCACCGTGTGGGACATCTCCCTGACCTTAGCAGAATCCTGTTATTGTTAATCTCACTTTTTGTATACAGAGTGGCAGAAAGAGTTTCCATAGATATAAATAGAGAGAGGAGAGTAATGCGCAGATTTAGAAGGGAAGAGCATCCATCAGCAGCAGCTGATGAAAATAGGAACTGAGACAGAAGCAGATAAAAAGGACGGCGAGGCTGACCCCTTTGCAGGATTTATTTCTGGCTCATACTGTTTTCTACCTCTGGCTCCCTTTTCTGCAAGAGCCATTCTGATAAAGGAGGGAAGGCAGCTGCTCTGCTGGGACTCTTAAGGCAAGAAATACCTCTCTTTCCTTCTCATTTCTCGGAGATCCATTTGAGGAAGGTGAAGGAATGATGGATACTATTCAAAAGGGAATGAAAACTTGCCTACAAGTTGGGGCATTCATAAGCATGTGGGGAGCTCAGAGAAAGGAGGAGGGGAGCAGAGCAATGGAAGAAGGACAGGCGGCTTGGATGTGATCTGGAGCAGGCAGGGGAAGGTGACCGCCTTGGCTCTTACACACTTGTTCCATGAAAACAGGCCACTTTGTCAGCATTATCTCCTTTAATTCCTCCCGTCGGTGCCCATTTTCTTGGGTCCGTAGCTCACCCTGTTTGAGGTTGCTTTCGGTACTTTTTCTGCCCATATAGCATTGTACATTAGCATTCATTGACCCAGCCATTGGGAACAAGAAGGAGAAAATATTTGTTAAACATGATTAAAGGAATGCCCTTCCAAATAAAATCCCACTAAAATCTTGTTTAAAAACACATTCCTTTGGTGAAATGTAGGTAACGCTGAGGTCAACGGGAGTTCTACCATTATTTTCAGTAGAGACAGTATTGCAGTTCATTAATCTACCTTCTCAACCTCCTTCCACCAGTTTAATAATTTGCTCCTCGACAAAGTGTAGTAGTACAGCAGCACTGAATTGTACAGACCACTATGTGAGGTTCAGGATAGCCGAGAATCAGTTATTTAACTACCCTGAGCAGAGGGATAAATGGGTAATGCGGGCTAATACTTCAAGCACTGTGTCACAGTTTGTGATTGCATCATATCCATGGCATAAGTGATCTTTGAAATATGCCTATATTTCACAGTGATTATAACAACATAAAAGCTGCATATGAGGCTATGAAGAACGTAGCGTGCCTGATCAATGAGCGAAAACGAAGACTAGAAAGCATAGACAAGATTGCGCGTTGGCAAGTCTCTATTGTAGACTGGGAGGTAAGTGTCAGCCTGTCGCTTTCCTGGGCAAAGTACTGTGTACAGTACTTCATGTCCTCTACAGGATATGTCTTTTTGCGTAGTAGGTAGTTTATGGTGTCTACTTTTCAACTGGTCATTGCTCAGTTAAAAGTCCAGTTGCTTCATTTACAGTGATTCTGTTACTGATTACCTTGTTTATAAATCAGGAAGAGCAGCATGTATTAAGATGGGCACTTGTCTTTGAGATGACACTGGGCTGAGATGACAAAATGGATTTATTTTAAAATGCTGGACCTATAGAATCTCCTTCAGATTTTTGGTAGTTCTGTCAGAACTTGAACCTGCTTCATTGACTTTAATGAGTTTCCTCCTCATTTATGCAAAAGTAAAGTAGAGCAGAACCACATTCATGAGTTTACCTGTAGGAGATTATGCACATTCTATGACATCTTCAAATCTAATAATAAAAATACAAGAAAAATGAACGAACTTAAGACTTGATTATAAAATGAGACTGGTTAGGCACACAGTAAGATCTTAAAATATGATTTACTTACTACATATCTATCTATCTATCTATCTATCTATCTATCTATCTATCTATCTATCTTTTTTAGGGACCAGATGTGTTAGCCAGAAGCTCAGAACTGATCCACTCAGGAGAACTGACCAAAATATCAAAGCAAGGCAAAAGCCAGCAGAGGACTTTTTTCCTTTTTGACCATCAGCTTGTGTTCTGTAAGAAGGACTTGCTGAGAAGGGACATCTTGTATTATAAGGATCGTATTGACATGGATGAGATGGAAATTGTGGACACTGAAGATGGCAGAGACAAAGACTTTAACATTAATGTCAAGAATGCTTTTAAGGTAATAAACAGAGCAACAGAAGAGATCCATTTGTTCTGTGCAAAAAAACAAGAGGATAAAAAGAGATGGATGGAGGCGTGTGAAAGTGAAAGGAGAAGAGTTCAGGAAGACAAGGAAATGGGTGAGTGGAAGGATTTCCTCTCTAAAAGGTGGTAAAAATAAAGGGGAATGGTCTTGCTTTTACACTTCTTTATGCGTTGTGCATAGCCTTCTGTTTTCTGACAGACCTGACGTGACCTTGATCTGTGTAAGTGAAGCCTATTCAGGTGTATTTACCCTGTCATTGTGGGCCAAAGGGCAGTTAGCTATGACATCTATGTCACAGAGTAACCTATGTGATTCTGGTGCGTTGCAGAGCAGAATGAGATATGAGATATGACAAGATGCAATTCACAAGGACCGATCAATAATAAAAATCAATCCAAAATCCTAGCACTTCCGTATGAATCATTGGCCCAAAACATCTGTTCATAAAGGACACTTTATTATAAAGCCAAGCAGCAAACGATTCTGTGATTCTATTCTGTTCCATGACTCTATGATTCTAATTGTAGATGTATACTCTCCATGTCATATAATAGCACCTCCTATGTCCAGGAGTCCTGTGTGGTTACATGATACCGTTAGTTACAGACCCAACAGTAGCACCACTGGGTGGTTTACAGAGAAATGAAGCCTAACCTTGAGTGAGCAGGAAAAAGGTAGCAAATCCTAGCATCAACGTTAGACCCACAGCCTGTGGGACACTCTAAGGACAGTGTTGTCTGTGTGGATGTACATTTAGGATTGTTATATTTTTTTTTTGTATAGTTTCATGCTTCCTTTAAAATCAGTGACAAAAGCTCCAATAAAGTTTCATTGGCAAAACATTGGCTGGGCCACAAATTCCCATGGTGCTGAGCACAAGGATTGCAAGGGAGAGTCCATCGTGCTTGCTGCTCTTCAGGCACTGTGCAATATAGCGAAGAAAATTCAGTATAACAAGAAACTGTATTTTTGATAATGGCACATAGGCACAGGCAGTCTTTTCTGCCCATATAATGGCCAGCCTTCTGGAAACTTGCTTTTCAAATGTCACAAGTCATTATTCCAATGTACCCGTTTTGGCACAGGTATCGTGAGCCAGAGGAAAGACAGTTGAGTTGTAATAGCTAATGTCCATCTGGTCTTGTGAACCACAGTGGCTTGAATGTTTTCTCTATTACCTAGAGGATGGCTTCTTTTCTAAAATGTCTTTTCTTTTGGCATAATTGAATGTTTAGCCAAAACCAGTGGAAAGGCACCAGAATTGTAAACCTCAGGTTTAAATTTATCTTGTTGATTTTGTAAGCTCTCTTGCTGTACTTCACACAAAGCCTCTAATCTAACCACTCAGAGGACAAATACATACCCTCCCAATTCAGAACTACAAATGGCATTTTACTTCTATTTCAAAGACACTTTGGTGCAAGTCACTGTCTTCCAAACCATATCTAGCTTTTCTTAGCTTTTATGAATATATGGGAAGAAAAGACCACAGCCAGAAAATTCTGCTCCAAACCACTAATAGTCACCCTTAGAAAGTGGTCTGATCTCTGTTGATGAAATCACTTCCATTTTTTAAAATCTGTTTTCTTGTTTCTATAAAGGAAAAAAAACCTGCAGAATAAAATATCCCAAAATTATGGCTAACTGCTGTTGTATTGTAAGTTAATAGGCTGATTTGTAATAACGTCTTTATCAGTTGAGACTAAAAGAGTGAAGGGAATTTTAAAATTATAGAGAAGTGCAGGAAGATGCAAAGTGGAACCAAACCAGATGCTTCATTTTGACTTTTAATCGCAACTTCTGTGCTCTTCATGTGCATATGAGTGAAACGAGTGACAGCACATGCACCGTGTTGTCTCCTTGTGCAAATGTAACAGATCCAGGTATCTCAGCTGTCTTGTACACAGGGAGAGGGAACTGGAGTGCCTGTACATGGGCTCTGGACAACACCAATCACTGATGTCACCTTGCACAGCAGATGCCTGGCCTCAGCACTGATCAGTCATACACCTATCATATGGCAGTAAATAGCATAGGGTTGACCATATACTGTAGCATCATGTAAGTCATACAAATGTGCAAACAAGTACATGAGAAACTGGAGTGAGGGATCCAGCCCCAGCCTGATGCAGCCACAACCTCATCACAGTCTGCTTTGGTGTCTGGCAGATTATGTGATACTGTCTTCTCTGAGTGGAGGGAAAGGTACCCAAATTTGTACTGCTGCAATACTAGTGAGTTCAGTTTGTTACCCCAAGTTATCTCAGAATGAGTGAAAAAAGAAACAGATTCTGCATTTGTGATCTATTACTTGGTGGCTTGTAGCTTTCAGAATCGTTAATTTACGCTTTTTTTTAATCTCTTGTTATCTGGACTTGTCTATAAAAAGACCTTTTTGTGTGGTTAGTTTCCCAGTGATTGCCATTTGCAGGAACTGGAAAGCAGCTTTTCCTAGTAATCTGCAGGCAAATGAATGTTCCTGTTCTTATCTTGGTGAAAAAATATCTTCAAATTTATATGACAAAGTAAAACATACTTGTAAATACTTCAGGTATATTACTATTAAGATTTACTAAAAATTGTTTAAAATATAGTTTACTTTTTTTTTAATTTAATGTGATCAAATATTAGATACAGTATTTTTATACCAGTGCCCTAATTTACACTTTGACATAGGAATGGAAATCTCAGAAAACCAGAAGAAACAAGCCATGCAGAATGCCCGTAAGTCAAGGCATGGAAAAATTAAAGGTGGGTGTTCAGAATTGCTTCAAATTCTTACTGTGTTCTGGTGATGTTAGGAAATAGCACAACCTGGCTATGGTTGAGTTTCTTCAATATTTTAAAAAATTTTCATGGTTTACATGGATTTCAAATAATTTCCATTAACCTGTATTTTAATATAAAATTCCAATGCCTTGGTAAAACATCTACTAAATCAGCTCCCCATTCTTCTTCAGACAGGCAAGTCAGTATTCTCTTTATTAGATAAGAAATTCAAGAGGTAAGGCAAGCAGTTTATTTAAGGATGTAAGAAAGTGCATGCAGAGATTAAATTAGAAATGAGGGTTATTGACTCCTTCCTTTGCTTTTACTCAAACAGCTTGTTCTTCTTTAGCAATGCTGTACTTTGTTTAAAATACCCTAAAGTCCTTTTTGCAAGCCACTCGTTGCTGTATTTATGATTACACACACAAAATGTCTCCCTTCTGTCCTTAACTAGAAGGAAGACTGGACTAGAAACATTTTTCTCTGGAAACAGGTTTTTTATTCACGGCATCACAGAATCACGGAATTGTCAGAGTTGGAAGGGACCTCTAGAGATCATCTAGTCCGACTGAAAATTGTGATTAGGAGATTCTGTTCAGAATGCACAAAGGTCAAAGTCTGAGAACATTAGACTGGAAAAATATTTTCCAAATCGAAGAAATAACATTTTTATTGGTAACAATATTTTACCCAGCCTTATTCTGAAAGTTGACTAAAATACAAGCATCTACTGTGCTAAGTCATTCCTTTAAAATGCCAGAGTTTACTTGTGCAAATAGTATAGCCAGGCTATAGGAAACTGCTGCTCATTTTTTGTAATTCTGTAATGTTATTTTTACTGGTATTATTCTCTTCTTAAGCCAAATCAATGCAGCAATTAAAAAGTCTAACATCAGAAAAGGTAACCTTTAGTAGTGCTTCCATTCAAGATCGTAGCAAAATTCACACTGGCTTTATTGACCATTGAATTTGTCCTGTGCTTGAATTTTCCCAGTATTGGTGGCCCTTCTAGCTGACTCATTCACTTTCTTCAACGGTTCCTTTTGCAGGTGTAAGCTATAACGGGTGTCCTGTGCCTCCCCCACACCAAAGCCTGCATCCTATTCATCAGCGCCACATCACTGTGCCTACCAGCATCCCGCAGCAGCAGGTTTTTGCCCTGGCAGAACCCAAGCGGAAGCCATCCCTCTTCTGGCATACCTTCAACAAACTCACTCCCTTTAAAAAGTGAGAGGCCAAGGACCTGGGAAGGACGTCGGCACGGAGGGAGACTTCCTCCAGAGAAGGACCTTGGAGACATGGTTAAGCTTATTTGAACTCAGTGAATCTCCAGTTTTGGAGGGAAAACCTTGGGCTCTCTTGAGCCAGAAGGACAACCTTTGTCTAGAAGAAGAATGCAGTTCCTCAAGACCGCTCTGAAGTTAATGTTGCCAAATGTCAGCATTGCTGATGAAGAGCAGTCTGCCTTCTGACAAGGACAACTTGCTATTACTCTGAAGCAGCAGTATTTGATCTCTGATTCTTAGGTATGTTGAAGTAGTGATGGAATCATGCAGGTCATTGTAACATTTCATTATTTCATTTTTCTTAACCTTATATATCGATGGCCAAATTCAGGATAGGAAGGAACTTTTCTTTAGTGGTATATCAGCAAGGAATCTTAGGAGAGTTTTCTCCTTCTTTTTGGAGTACTGAGCAGAGACCACCCATGAAAATCAGGTGGAGACATCCCATGTGATTAACCAGCTGTTGCAGAATTCAGTGGACCCTAATCCTTCCTGTCTTTTTCTATTAAATTGCCAAATGGCAGGAGAACGTCCCGCAAGGCCTTACCATATTCCAGATTGGAACAGGGAAATTTTATTCTGTCATATAGAAACATGAACAGAGTGTGAAATGGACTATAAAGATATGTGCATTTATTGCACGCAAGTGGAAACAAGAGGAGCCCAGGGCATCTCAGATTGATTACTTTCACAGCAATATCGTGCACGCATATATGCTTTTCAGTATAGAGCTTTTATATCACTTTTTGCGCAATTCTTTGCCTGGGAGATGCTTCTTTGTATTTCCAGTATGCTTATTTCTCTGTGTAAAAAATATTTTTTTATTTTCTAACAGAGATAATGTGAATGTACAAAGTCAGAGTTGACACAGTACATGCTGACTGCTGGCTATGTTACATAGTTCTTATGCTTTGTATTCATATAGCTTGACTTAGCAAATGGATGAATTGCAATGTAAATATATTGAAGCGGTCCGGATCCATGCTTCTTATACCCAGTCAATTGACAATGGGTTTTGACCAATTATTTCTTCACAAAGAAATTCACTTCCTTACTGGAAGGGACAGAGAAATTGTGTGGACTGGAGATGGATTTTTGTCTCAAACTTGTCAGTCTGTATTGGCAGGGGAAGAGCCTGACTCGATGAAGTTCAGATCTGGCCAACATATCCAATACATGGTTCACATTGCTATGATTTGCCTATGGCATGAAGTTGATTTGGGAGAATAACTTCTAAAAAGCCACCAGGAAGAAACAGGATCTTGTTATTTGCAGCACTGATCATTTCTGCTTGATAGCTCTTATTAAGGATGACAAGACTGCTGGTAATATAGAAGGAAAGAAAGACTCCATATGTTTCAGAACTGATTTGATATGAATGTTTTTACAATACTTTATCCTATGCTGCTGATTAGGGGCATTACCTGATGATAAGGATAGATCCAAGGGTATTCTTTGACAATGGACACAATCAGCTTTGTCATGAATGTGTAATATATGAAGAACAAACAAGGGGCTAGAGGCCAGGCATCTTAACAACTGTGTAAAAAAGCCTTATTTTAAATATGTATTTGTTCCTACTGCTATCGTTACCTCTATATTTTTGTTTATTGTCAGTGTTGTAAAGCCCACTAGTTGCTAGATTTTGGGCTTTGATAACTTTGTGGCAACTTCTGCAAAGCCCAGGTTTGTGGTTTTGATTTTAAATGAATCTTTTGACAACTGTACATTTCAAATGCCTTGTGTATATAGCTCAGCAATAATACAAAGTCTGGTGATGCTCAGTCAAATTGTTCACTGCGTAGTGAACTTCATTCCTTGTGCTCTCCCATAGCGATGGAAGATGACTTGAAACAGTTAAGAACTGTAAATATGCACTGACATTTTCAATGATTCAGCTTAAAGAAAACATACGGGAAAGTTAGTGGAAAAAAAAATGAAAAATGTCTGGGTTGTATTTTTCTTTTGATGTCTAAAACAAGCCATTTCTGTTCAGATTTTTTAAAAAGATAATTCTAAACACTCAATTTAAACACAAGGAACAGACTTCCAAATGCAGGCATGGATGCATGCCCTTCCCCTTAAATGAGTAACCCTTTTGTGTTTCTTCCGTACCCATTTTTGTGGGTACTTACCACATTCAGCCCTGCAAACCAAAGTGATGCACATACTGTGGAAGTGGAGATGATGTTTTTCATAATCACATTTTGAAGGACTTGTTCTAGATGCAAACAGAATGTCTGAAGTTGGATTGCAGTGCTCACCCAGAAACTTTCCCAGCTGGACCTGAAAATATTATGAGATCTACACTTACTTACATGTGTCTTTGCTAAAACATACTTCCTTCCAGGACTCGATTCTGTGGAGTGCTGGGGAAAAAAAAGGAGGTTTTGGGATGTATCTTCTGACATGTCAGTGCCCATGAAGGCGCTTCCCACGTAGTGCTGGTGCCTTAGCCCTAAAAATGAACAGAGATGTTTGCATATGGTTTTGGATACAGCAGCTTTTTTTCTCAAGAAGTGAATTTCAGAGCGATAAACAGCAAATATTTCATGGTGCAGATCACTCAGGACAGTTTTATATATAATACCCTACATATAAACATGGTTGTTTTATAATATTCTGTGTGTCTTTGTTTGCAATCTGACCTTGCCACAGATTAGGGTAAAATATAACAAGACAGGACAGATTTAGACTACACCGTAATCTTTTAAACAAATCACAGTTAAATGAAAATGCACAATTACGTTATCTAACAACTAAAACAAATATTTACTTGGGGTTCAGCCTGACTTTAGAGTCTGTGGGAAAAAGAGTTGCAACTAAAATGTAAAAGTTTGTATTCTAGCAACTCTTGTCCTCATCCTCCTTCTGATGACAAAACTTAAATATGATCAGAAAGGTGTAACGGCAACATCTGTTCTTTTCCTCTTGCTTTCGCATGCTTTAAGTTACTATAAAAAGTTCTAGGGCAACTACTAAGCACATTTGTGCCTCGTTTAGATAAAGCACAGCCAGAGCCTTCCCGATGGCCTGCTGAGCAGATAGCCTCAGACGTTATGCATGAGAAGCAGTAAAATATAATTGTCCTCAAATGTGTTCCCACTGAGTCAGGAAAATGCCAAACCATAATTGCATCTAGCTCGGAGCATTTGATGTATAAAATAATAAGATTGTTTTACAAGTGGCTCTTGCCATGCTAAATTTCACATTGAGTTTTAGTGGTCAGTGTAATAACGGAGTTCAAAGACAGACTACTCAAATGTTCCACATTTTAGTTGTCTTCTGAAAATAATTATAACAGTTTTGGAGCCAAAGGTCTTTAGCCATAACTAACACAGTACCTTTCTTTGACTGCCTTTCCACTTTTTTTCTACGTATGTGACATTTGTATGTAGGAGATGCCTTCTGAACGATCTCTAATTTAAAACTATTTGTTGTAAATACTAGGGATGACTTGCATATATATTTTATTTTGACAAGTGTTTTGTAACATTTTATCTTAACGTGCATCGCTTTGTGCATCTTACCATCTGTGTGCTGTTACACGTGTTGTAAATGAAGTGTCCTGGCTACAGAGCAGATGAATTGGCTGTTGACGGCTGAAGTACAATGTATAGAACTGCAGTAGCTTCATGTGCATTTCTTCTGAAGTAATTGCATTACAAGGTTTATTTACTCTTGGAACATTGTTTGTCAAATGAATCTATTTTCTGGAAATAAGTACAAACTTACATTCCCATTATTTTTCTCTTATTGTACATGTTTGAATTAAATAATGTATAAAGTTGAAGTTCCTCAGCTGTGTCTTATAAAACTTTATTGTGCAGTTTTAAAATTGATGGGTTTTGTTTTTAATTGTCTACCAAGTATCCTCTGTGATGCAAAAATGTATCAACTGTCCCATCTATTTTATTATTTTAAAGCAAAAAAGGTCGCCCTCTCCTCTCTCAGTTTTCCAGTAACAGCTACAGTACTTCCCAGCACAAGTTTAACAACTACTAAACCTGATTCTGGGATTGAAGTCTTCATCGTTCAGGCAAAACCCATCCGTGTTACTGTCCCAGCCGTATGCACCTGCAGTCACTGTGATTTACCTTGTCCTGGCAGACAGTTCCCCTTGAAAGTAAATGTAAATGCAGCTTCTGTGTTAATAAAGCTCCTGCTCACAGTGGATGGTGAGTTAAGTACTGTAGTTTAGGTAAGGAGGATTAAATTGTATTTTCTTTGGAACAAAAGCAAAAACTTTCGAAAGGGTTCACCCCAAAAGGCGTGTTCTGTAAATGTGCGTGAGCAGGCTTACCTGCCTGCTTGTTAGAGCAGTGGGCAGCACTGCTGGAGATTCAGTTTACTGCTCTGTTTCTGGGAGGTTTTTCATTTCTTGTTATTCTGACAGCGCAGGGGACCACAGCTGAAAGGCGTGTGCGTGTCCTGCCTGTTCAGGGCTGCGCCAGGAATTAGGTTTTGCTGAGACACGCCAGCTTTAACAAACTAGCAGACTTAGCTGAAATCTTTTCATCAAAAATGCTTTGGCGAATTTAAATGCTGGCAGAATAGGTGGGTTTGCCATTTCTTTTCCCCTCCTTCCGGTGTCCAAGCCTTTATCTCTATTTCTTGGTTCACCTCAAAGCTGGGAGTTCCCCAGGCCTCCCAAGCAGGATGTGTGCTCAGGTATCAAAGTGAAAGGCACAATCTGAGCACTTAGTGAGGCAGATCAGATGACCGAAAAATATGCCTTGAGCAAACACTGGAGCAGGACGTTGTGCTCAATAGCTTTCTAAAGAGCCTGCAATTCATCTGGCCATGGTGAGCTCATTTGTGCATTTTATTTCGTCAGGCTAAATCCTCTAGATCATCCCATACCATCAGCTCTTAAGTTCTTCAAGAGTCGATCTATCGGGTGGAGCTTTTAGTTCAAGCAGAAACAGCACTGCTTTTATTAGGGCTTTTTGTTTAGTTTTGGTTTTGGTTTTAGAGGCTACATGATGGTCTCTGCTTGATAACAGAGACAAGGATTTGGGCCTTTTAATGTTACAGTACCAAAGGAGAAATGAAAAAGTCAGCAATGGAAAACTGCATATCACGTAGCCTGTAAGGAAAGCACACGAATACTTAGCATGTTTCTGAATATTTTTCAAAATTCAGTTATTCTAACTAGCTAGAGACCATGTAATTGTGAGAATAAACTGTCAGCACAACAGGTTTTTTTAATCTTAGGCTTATGTTAGGTTTAGCTCACTGCAGACTTCTGGTTGTCCAGGTGGGTACCTAGGGCTGAGAACTCACATAACTGCCACTATTAGGTATTTAGGCTCTGGCTTAAAACAAAAAGATGTGTGTATGTTTGTATACGTATACAAACACCCACACACCCTTTGTAGACTCCATATGGCATCCCCAGATAATGTCTCTGCTGGCACCTACAGCAGGTTTCACCAGACGAGTGATCCACACCCATCACACCCTCCCTCTGTTTATGTTATATTTCTGTTGTGCATCTTGGCAGGGATGGGGGGGGACACACGACACCTGGGCAAGGTTTTACCCATCATCTTAACGTTTTAAGCATTCAGAGTGGGCACTCTCCACCAGCAATGACGGACAAACGACTCAGCAGACAAGCGAAGGTTTGAAGGTGTCCACATCACTGGGGTCTGGTCTCAGCAGAGTTCAGAAGGACAAATCTGAGAGGGCAGAGGTGAGCAGAGCAAGGAGCACCACTGCCCTTCAAGAACCAAGTTTCACTCAGGAGAGAAACACAAGATGAGGATTTATTGACTGTTTCTCCTAGGGATTTTTGGAAAGCTGAAACTGCTTCAGGGGGAAGGAAGAGCTCCAGGTGCTCCTGAGGGACTTTTCTGGCAGAACCAGGCACATGCCAAATTCCTCCTTGTTTCTGGCAGATACGAAATAAGAAGGTAGAAGGCCCACTATATACACTGAACTGTCAGCAGGTGGATTCACTAGGCACGGTTAAACTTGGCCTCTGCCTACGAACATACCTCAGACTTTGGAGGTACTGACTCATGAAGGACTGAAAAAGTGTCCAGAAGGTGCTCTGCTAACAAGGTTGGGTATATCTTGTTTTATTAACCATCCATCTCACAGTCATCACTGCCACATTCAGGTCCTAACAAATGTAATGAGCACAACAATCAATCTAAAACCCTCTGCATCTCCTGCCATTCAGATGCAATGGTGAACTTTTGGTACTGTGTAACTATTTTCAAGGCATTATTCTGTGATGAGACGAGGCACCTGATGGTGATTTTGTCTTTAAGGCCATTCCTACAGCAGTTTTCTTGGTTGTCTGCTAAAAAAGCATCAATCCAGACTAACTGCAGAGTCCATCAAGGTCAATGTAACTAATGAATTATGTCATTCTTGCCTCAGGATTGGGACAGACAGACCGTGACTGCTGTCATTGTAAAATTCACAGCCTCTTTTGGGTCAATGTAAGGGTCCTGCTGCTGCAGAAGGCCCTGCTGGTGCTGATGCCATGTCACCAGGAGCCCCCACTGCCCCCAGTGCTGTCCTCCCCAGAGCCACCAGCTCTCCCAGCACCCTGCAGCCAGGAAGGTCTATCAATAAATCCAGGTTTTCTGCATGGCAGGGCAGATCACTGAGGGCACGGCACTAAGCTGGCAGGTTTTTAATCACTCGAAGTGTGAAAGGAGGCCGAGGCTGAGCAAGCTTAGAAAAATTCAGATGGTGCCTAATAGGTAAAGAGAAAAAGATTGTTTGTCGCAGCTGTCATTTCTTCTTCTCATTAGCACAGCAGCGAGGCTAATTTGGCTACAGAAGTTCATTCAAGGAGAGCAGCTAATTGCTGCACATTGTCCTTCCTTTTCCTCAGAGCACGGTAGATACAATGTCCCAGATACAAACCGGGGCACCATAATGCTTGCAATATTTTCTAATTACCACAGGGTGGTGGTGAAGACCTTAGTGAAAACTGTTCATTGCTCAGCTGTGCTGAGGATATGATATTCGACGGGCAGACTGTCCATGGTGTATCTTTGCAGCGTGGGAACTCCCTCAGACACAGTGTTTTCAGTCACTTGCACCAAGGGGTGAATTAAGGCCCCTGCCTGTAACACATTAACTCCTGTTACTCTTGGTTGTATCCTTCACTGTTCATGATCCCCATTTAAGGAGCTGATGATACGCTCAGTTGCTTTACTTCCACTAGTCCTTAGACAGCAGCAGTTTCAGTAGTATCAAGAAGACACACTTAAGTATCAAGTTATGGCTTCTTCAAATTTCCTTACAAATAATAAATTTAGTAGCACAACAGCTTTGGCTCATGTTTGAATGGCTAGATGGGTAGTTTGCGAATTATGAAAAGGTCTCTTTGCCATTCAATTTATTTACTTTAATTCAACCTCGTAACTTCTTTTCCATAATAACCTAATAATTGTCAGGTCATGTTAACAGCATTGTTAACTAATTTAATTTTAATTAAAAATTAAATTCTTTTAATTTCTATAGTCTTTTTCTCCCTGCTTCCATTGTAAATTGCTTGATACAGAGACCAACTTTATTACATGTTTTTTTCAGCACAATAATGGTATGAGACGTTGCCTCCTTCCTACAAACCAACCAAGCTGTCAAAGGCTAACATTTGTGTAATCTATTTGTATACTGGAACAGTATTAATCTTATTAATCTATTTTAACAATTGTCTTTCATGTAACAGTGGTAAAAGCCAAAGTACAGAGCACTTTGGCTTAGTTTTGGAATAAACAGAAAGATTCCAGTTTAAACCTCTGTTTTAATTATTGAACAGCTCTCAAAATTAAATCACTGACCTTTGAGAATTTAGTGACCAAACAAGTGCTTGTCCTGAAGACACATATTTGGAGCTTGCATTCCTTTACATGAAGCTTTTATACTCTTGTTAAAGATGCCCAAGAACAAGGCAAGTACAAAGTGAATGAGGTAAGACCAAAGATCCCATATATGCAATGATGGTGGTGGGGATGATGATGATGATATTGATATTGTCAGCTTGCGGAGACGAGTAGGAAGGAGAGGTATGGGGACCAAATTGCCTGTTCCTTAGGCAAGAAACACTCCCTTAAACAACTTGGAATGGAGTTTTCTGTCAGTGGACAAGGACTGTCAGACTTCTCCATGGGCTGCATCATATCCAAACAGCATCATATAGAGCACTTCTTCCTTTTGCACACCTCTGGAGTCCTTTGACTAAGGCGGCAAATGTTTATATAGCTCAGAAGTAGCAAATGTTTGATCTATTTTCACCTTTCTTCAGTGCTAACCAGCAGCAGTAACAAAGCTGGATTTTGCTGGTGGGTGATCAAACATCTCTCTGTAGACCATTGTCAAAGGCATCATAAATCACACTTCCAATAATTGTTGCAAAATGGGGAACTTTTCTGAAGACAGAACAAAAAGATTAAGGAACATAAGCCAAAATTACTGTCTTCCTCTATAAATCAAGCTAAAAGAATATTTAGATCAAATATTGCTAGCAGAGTGTAATTATTCTTATTGAGAACACACTAGTGTCTCTCTACATGGTATTTGTGTGCATTGTTTCATACGACTGAGAAATGGTGGTGAAGAGATTAAACACAAGACATCATTTTTGTTTAGTCAAAACTGGGTAATATTTCAAAAGGAATACTGGTCTTAGTATTATGTTTCATTAATGGAAAAACCAATTCAAAAGCCAATTATATAAAATTTAGTCATTCTGACTATCACTTTTACCTATATAAGTACTTAACCTATACAGCTCAAGCTTCTGTGCATTAGACATTTATGAACATTAATTGCAAATAAAAGTCATTAATTTTGTCACTATTTAATTTTTGTTCCTCAGTCTAATCTTTTCCCACTAATTGCTCTTACACTCACCTAAACCAGTTGTGTCCAGAATAAAGTATTAATGTCTTTCAGTGGGCCTATATTAAAAGACATTATTTAGGAGGGACACTCTAATGAAAGGATAAATATAAGCAGAACTTTAAGTAGCATAATTACATGAAGGGGGAGAACCAGACTAAAGACTTGTTTTTGCCAAAAAACTCCCTTGATCCATCTTTGCCCTCATCTCACTCTGCTCCAGCTCTAACCCCCTCTGAGGTCATTCAACTTATTAACCCAGTAGATGACTAACTCCAATTAAAAAAAAAAAAAAGAGAGACTGAGAGTAAAAGATGACTGCTTTGTGCTGAATTAGGGGTTTGAATTGTCCTAGCTCACCTCCTGTGGCACCAGAGCCAGCTCCTGGGAGATGTCACAAGTAGGTGCAGGAAGAAATGTGGATGGAGAAGTGGGCATTAAGACCTCTGCTTCTTCTTGGTTATGAGCCGTTTGATTGCCTCAATTATGTTATTTTTCCCTTAAGAAGCTGTTAGATAGATAAATAATGGGTTATTAATGGCCAACACTGATAAAAGTTTGGAGATATGAGAGAAGAAGGGTTTCCTTACAGACTCCAAATGCATAAGGTGCCGTTCAGAAGTCTTTGAAATAGGAAAGAGGAAGCTGTAACAGGCTTCTGCATGGCTCTGAAAGGCAGCAATGGCCATGAAATACCTCCTCTTTGGGCACTGTCCTGGCTAGAGAAGTTTACAAAGAGACTTCTGAACAAGGAGAATGCCTGTATGTTACGTTAGCAAAACTACAGTGCAGAGAAACAGGACATTGTATGAATCCTTGTGTATGTATGAGAGATCTCTCAGATCCTACCTGAATCACCCCCCAAGACTTGAAATTTTGACTATCAATTTGGGCTTAGGACATAAAAACATTATTATTAGCACACTTCCTTGTAGACTTGTCAGACGTTGGGGTTTCATGGTTTTGGTTGGAGTAAGACAGCTCACTGGAAGTTCTTCGGCATATAGCTGCTGCAACTGTATATTCCTTGCTGTAATTGCTGGGGAAAAAAACAAACAAACAAAAAAAATGAAACCAAAAAAGAAACAATCAAACAAACAAAACAACAAACAAAAAACCCCTATCACTTTTACCCAAGTTGCCTTTCTATTATGATCTTGAAATTTGGTTTAAGTTTGGCCAAGTCCATGAAATCTGGGCTTTGTCAATGCACCCATGGTTTAAATAGAACAGTGTGAAACTCTATGGGATGCATTGAGCTGTTGTTTTCTTGTTTGCTGGCTAGATCCTGAGGACATCAAGTGTAGCTCTCAACCTCCCTAGAGCTTTTGTGACTTTCAGCTGCTCACCATCTATCTGCATAAAAATTTCCCTTTGCAGAGACACTTATTTCCACAAGTCATACTGCATAAGAAAATATGAAACAGAACCTGATGCTCCAAATCACAGGGAATTAAGGAATATTTTAAATTGTATAAAGCTGAGTTAGTGTTTCAAATGCATAATGATGCTATGACTGATATTCCCATTAAATTATTATTTGAAATAGCACTCAGTAGTCTCCAGGACTGTGCTTAATGCTATCTAGAGACCTATAAATAAAACAAAACAAAACAATAGTGAAAACCCATTTCCTTTTTTTTCTCCCTCCCTGACCCTGCATCCCCTTCGAAGGTAGACTTAGGCAGATGTGCTTTTGCTTTCTTAACTCTTTCAGCCAAAATCATATAACCTCTCTAAAGAATGAAAAGCTGGATTATACTCCTGGCTGTTGTAGTCAGCATAGCAGAAACACAAAAACAGGACATCTGTACCCAAGGGTATCCTGGCATCCCCGGCAATCCTGGTCACAACGGCATACCTGGTCGTGATGGACGAGACGGTTCAAAAGGCGACAAGGGAGATACAGGTACTATGTTCAGAGTAAACGATTTCATGTATCAAAGGCAATGCCATTAGTTCCCAAAGGTGTCTGTAGTCGCTCTGTGTTAACGGGATTAGTCTGCCTAGCCTTCAGAAAACATTTCAGACATTTGTCATTTACTTGTTTGAAGAAGGAAATACGAAGAAAGACCTAATAATGAAAGCGAAATAGGTAATACTATGGAGAGGCCAGGTCCATGGGATAAAAACAAAAGAAGAAAGACTGTACCTTCTATTTTGGGGATATTTTCATGCCTATTTGATAATTTTAAAGCCTGTAGACCCACTCCTACATCTCTAAGACAGCAACTATATTTCTGTAAAGAGCTTCAAGCCCAGTTACAGAAAACCTCAACAACTGATACCTTGTTTGGTGTCATAAGAAGTGTACAGTGGTAAGATTTCTCTTTCTTACCTAAATTTTACATTTGTAGGACTTGCTTCTGAGTGTGCCTACCTGCTGTAACTCAAGAGCCACTAGAAGGAAGTTCAGGAATGGAGACTATTGAAAAGCAGGGTAGGATTCATGTCTGCTCTAACAAGCTATAATAGAGATTTGTGTGTGATACTGAAGACAGAGGTAATCTTCTCAGCATCCTAAAGCTAATAATTCCCATAGTACTTTAAGCCTCAGGACCTTGCATCCAAGCTGTAATATCAAGGCCAGGGCTGCACAAGATGATAAATCTGTGGGCACGTGGACATGTAACACTTCATCTGAAGTGTCACAATCCTAGAATGCAAAGCACAGGACAAGTGCAAATCTGATGCT
This sequence comes from Numenius arquata, assembly GCF_964106895.1. Taxonomy (NCBI): domain Eukaryota; kingdom Metazoa; phylum Chordata; class Aves; order Charadriiformes; family Scolopacidae; genus Numenius; species Numenius arquata. The sequence goes on from NC_133576.1 coordinate 120,148,087, forward strand.
TCAAATTTGTTCACAAAATTTTGGGGTGTACTTTTCCCCAACAGGCTTCATGTTAGGTCAGCTATTGTATGGCATCATGCAGGTGGCATTATGGCTTAATGCATAAATCTGTCACAGACACTCTTATTGTGGGCCTGGCTAACTCAGCTACACAAATCAGTCCAGATCAATCTTGTACTTATCAGATAAACCCTTCTACTGAGTGCTCATCTTATGGATTGTGAATCACAGCTCTTTTCAGTGGAGTATATAATCTAGTACATAAATCAAACTGAGGTGAACAGTCTAAAAGAAATTTACTTAAAATGTGCTAAAGTGTTTTACTACATCTTTCAAGTGGAAATGTCTGCCTTTAACAGACTGGGTTGCTAAGCTAATGAATCACTCACTCCACCAGAGAAGTATATGCCTCTGCAGTGTATGCTGCAGAATCATTGTTGAAGGTGTGGTTTGATGTGTGGTGCTTTGATGGCTGTACTGGCACGGGCAGGATCCTCTATCAGATCCTTTTCCTGCTACTTGACTCTTCTCTCTTATACACCACAACTGTTCGTGTGGCCATACAGGGAACTAGATCAGCTGAAAAATAACCAGCACTTATAATTTGGGCAATGAAGAGATTCACTGCTATGGCCTGCACCGGACCACTGAAAGACAAGTTACATATTTACCTTCAGTGATTGCTAAAGAGCTATTTTGAACTCTCTTGTTTATAAAATGAATTAGAGTTCTCTGTCAAGCAACCACTTATGTGCTCCTTCTGCTTTCAGTGCCCTGGCCTGGCTGAAACCAAAACCTTTTAAAATCTAGGAGCAAACAAACAAAAAATCCGTTAGCTTCCTAATAGGCACATACAGTTAACTGCCTTCTTTTTCTATATGCATGGATCCAGGAAAGTCTGATAAATGGAAAATCTAAAGCTTATTATTTTCATTTATCTTATAAAGGTCCTCAATTTACTCTAGTGAGTTATCACATGATATCACTGGTTTCTGATAAAGTCCCCAACTTTTTTTCCTAAATTAACCTATTATGATGACTGTACTGACTATTCTTTGTTGGAACAAATTGGGGTGACTGTACCATTCTTTATATTGTATGTTTATATTGTATGTACATGCACCTTTGCAGTTAAATACATGAGACTTCATTCTGTTCCTTACCAAGTCAAAGAAATTTCAGCAGGTGCTGGACTGTGCACATCGAGTGCAGCGACAGAATGAGGGGTAATGGTGTTAAACTGAAAGAGGGTGGATTTAGATTAGATATTAGGAAGAAATTCTTTACTGTGAGGGTGGTGAGGCACTGGAACAGGTTGCCCAGAGAGCTTGTGGATCCCCATCCTGGGCAGTGTTCAAGGCCAGGCTGGATGGGGCTTTGGGCAACCTGGTCTAGTGGGAGGTGTCCCTGCCCATGGCAGGCGGGTTTGAACTTGATGATCTTTAAGGTCTCTTCTAACCTGAACCATTCTATGATTCTATGATTGTGCAGAAAACTGCTAAAGAACTGTTCTTCAATCCGTATGGGTGGAGAGCTACTTTTGGAATACGGTTACATTCAAACTGCCAACTCTTTTTTCTTCTGTTGCATCCTGGATGCAAATCCAGGCTTTTCATCACACACCTCCCAGTCATCTGTGATGTTACTACAAAAACGACTTCTATAATTGACCTCTTTAGAGCGATGGAAAAATCTGTGTCATGCTAAATTCAGGGATCAAGAGTCTGAATGCCTTCCTTGGCCAAACCCCTGCAGATGTCTTGAGAGAAGCGTTTACCACTTCCTCTCACTGTAAAGCTTCTTGCTGAATGTGGCTTCCTCACTCCTTTTCCTGCTGGTATTTTCCATGAATAGAAGCAACAACAGGACAAGAGGTTTTCACATTGGTGGTTCTGACCAGGGTATAGCTCTTCTACATATCTGAGTAACCCACCACTTTATGCCAAGGATTCCATCTGTCTCAAAAAAGCACCATCCTCAAGCAGAGTTTCTGTGCTCTCTGTCAATCTCTCTGTAAGACAGAAGTACCAGCAATGGCACCCACTAAAAGTGAGGAATAAGACTACTCTTTATATTACTGTGTACCCAGGCTTGAAGAGGAAGAATTAGAGAGGGATTCATCCCATGTTTTCTGGTAATTTAATTGTTTAATGAAAATCTGTTTTTCTTTTCTGTACTAGGTGAAGCAGGACTTCCTGGCAGTCCAGGAAAAGATGGCGCAAATGGAGAGAAAGGCGAACGAGGTCAGAGAAGAAGTGTTTCAATTTATTATTTTCCTGTGCAACCTGCTCTAGGTGGACCTTCTTTGGCAGGGGGGTTGGACTAGATGATCTCCAGAGGTCCCTTCCAACCCCATATAATTCTGTGATACTGTGATTATTTTTCTATCAACTGACACCTTTTTGTTTATGAGCACTGGACATGCTATACATTCTAGCTGTAGTGGAAGTACCATAAAGATTAAAAACCCTTTTTCCAGAAGTAGTAGAGGCTGCACACATATGTGCTGAGGATACAAGCGGGATACAATTTGCCACCTCCAATCACCTCGCTGCCTCTAATGCCCTACAACTTGTTCACTCAGCCTCTCATCCTACTTTTCCATCCCTGATCCTTTTGTCAGCTGCTGAGGAAGACACCGCATCTGCAGCTACCTCAGGAAAGTGAGGCTCCTGTAGCTATACATGCAACTTCGGGGAAAGGGACTTTTAAAAGAAATTGTAGAGGACACAAGTTATACACCTGAAAATACAGTAGAACCCGTATCCTTCACCTGTTTAGCCAACCTACATATAAGCAGCATGTCTCCTGTGTTAGATGGATGTATGTGTGCAGAGCGACTTGTTTATAAAAGCAGGGAGTCAGCCATTGTGCAAGTGGCATCACATCATTCTGCACAACTTCAGTGACTCTGAGATGCTGGACTTGTGCATCCTTGTACATACACACTATCCATATCCAAAAGCATGGAAGCCTGCCAAAAACAGTGTCCAGGTTCTCCAAAATCCTGAAGTTGACTGTGAGAAATAACATATGGTATATGCATTGCATGGGAGTAATTACAAGCTGTTCTACACCCCTCAGACTTTTCTCCAGTCTATTAGACGACCACAGTCCTGGAAGGACCATGAGACATGAGGCCACAAAAGTTGCTTAAAATTACCAAAACCACCTTCTTATCCTGTGTCCTTGTCCTGCTGGACCCACGCTGGTTTTCCCAGAGGCTCACCACACAATCTCACCTGCTTTCAGTTCATTGCTACTTGGTAAATATTCCCAATTGTAAATTGAGAACAGTAAACTGTAAATACAGCATTATTCCTAACATCAGAGGCTCTTACGCAGAAATTATCAGCCTCTTTTCCTGATTGACAGGGTACATGATGATTATGGTATTTTTTTTCTATCAACTGCTAAGATGCCCTCCACATCATGAGACTTTCAGCTTCAAACCCTTATGCAGCAATCAGAGCATTTTCAAAGGCTTTGAGCTTCAGTCCAAGAGTGGATGAAGGATATATGGAGTATGTGGTAGCAAATAACAAGGACAAAAAGATTTCACTCCCACTACAGTAGCAATCTAGGTAACCCAAGCAAAGTTCCATCATGTAGAAATTACAGAAAGACATGGCAGGCAAGCAAGTTCTGGGTGTTGTCCAAATAGAAACTTCCTCCAATTAAATTGTGAACCTTCTCCCCATTTTGTATCCCAAAGGCTGAAAACAAGTGTCTGGACAGATGCTGCTTGTGCCTGAGATGATGTGAACAGTCAGTGCTACCGTCAGCCTGCAGACAAATCACACCTTCCTTTCTTTGAGCTTATTCTTGCTGCTCTCAGCCAGGGCACCCATTTTGTAACACAACAGCAGGTTCTTTGGATGTTACAACTTACCATGCACTTAAATGTATGAGAAATTGTATGTACAGTGAGCACAGTATATACACTGGTGACACACGCCTACACATATATGTCTTCATACTAAAACTTATGTTGTGCCCCACTAATCCAGTGGAAGATCACAAGAAAGTGTCTTTTTTTTTTCTTTCTTTTCTCCCATTTAGGAGCCAATGGGACTGTTGAAGAGAAGGGGAACAAAGGAGATAAAGGAGAAAGAGGACGACCTGGGAAACTGGGACCAAAAGGAATTATAGGGTCAGTGGGTTACAAAGGTCAGAAGGGAGAGCTGGGACTGCAAGGACAAAAGGGATTAAAAGGAGACATTGGGCCCATAGGTCCAAAAGGGACAAAAGGTGAAATTGGCCATCCTGGGAGAGTTGGTTTCCCGGGGCCAATTGGCCCGACTGGTAATCCAGGTCCTAAAGGTAATACTGGAGATTTGGGGCCACAGGGTAATCCAGGAGTTCAGGGGGAAAGAGGCCTGAAAGGAGACAGAGGAGATAAGGGGAACGTAGGTGCCCCAGGAGTCCTGCCAAGGAGTGCTTTCAGCGTTGGCCTCACAATCGCCACCAAATTTCCCACTCCAAATCGCCCGATCAAGTTTGATAAGGTGCTGTATAATGGTCTAAATGACTACAACCCCGTTACTGGCAAATTCACATGCAAATACCCTGGCGCTTACTATTTCACCTACCACATCACTGTCTACTCAAGGAACGTCAGAGTAGCTCTAGTTAAAAATGGCATCAAGATGTTGCACACAGTGGACAGGTACCAGAGCGGAGAAGACCAGGCCTCGGGAGCCGCCATCCTGGAGCTACAGAGAGGAGATGAGGTGTGGCTGCAGGCTCACCAAGGAGAGACTTTCAACGGGCTGTTTGCAGACGCCGATGATGATACCACCTTCACTGGGTTTCTCCTGTTCAGCACCTCTGACCCACTGGAGCCGCCACCACCACCTGCCATATAACTCCACATTATCCGTGGATGCTGTATGTCTGTGTCCTTCAGCCCTCCCCCAATAAAGTTGTAATCTGCTGGCCAATTTCTACTGGATTCAACGGAGAACAGAAACCATCCAGGGAGTTATCCCGAGGGCTGAAATGGAGATGTAGGACTGCAGGGCAGGTTGGGACCAGTTGGGCATCTCCCTACAAGCTGAGTAAAATTTTTTTTTTGACTGCTGAGGTCATCATAGTGGGAAAGTGTAGGATCACACTACTTGTGTCTGCAGGAAACCAGGCCTCATGATGCCCACAACTGCTCATTGCACCATTTATTGTGCTGAAGTTTTCATGACCAGTTGCTAAAACAGAGCAGAGGGCTTCAGAGCTATATTTGGAAGAGTTAGAATTAAACGCCTTCTTGTCCCAGTCACAAGATACCACAAGTACCAAGTGTGTATTCATTAAACTGTTCTAATCTACTGTTGTCAGCTTTGTTTTTTAAAAATCAAAATTAAAAAAAAATCCCAATGTGCATAAACTATTTTTAAGGCTGCAGTCGCAGTACAGTTGGTTTCAGGAACAGCTTCTGCACAAGAAAGGACAACTCTGTGAGGGCTGACCTGCTGGAGAATGGCTGTGAGGAGAGGGACCTGGGAGTCCTGGTGGACAACAGGATGACCATGAGCCAGCAATGTGCCCTTGTGGCTAAGGTGGCCAATGGCATCCTGGGGTGTATCAAGAGGAGTGTGGCCAGCAGGTTGAGGGAGGTCATCCTCTCCCTCTACTCTGCCCTGGTGAGGCCACATCTGGAGTACTGTGTCCAGTTCTGGGCTCCCCAGTTCAAGAAGGACAGGGAACTGCTGGAGAGGGTACAGCAGAGGGCTACAAAGATGATTAGGGGTCTAGAACACCTCTCTTATGAGAAAAGGCTGAGGGACTTGGGTCTTCTTAGTCTGGAGAAGACTGTGGAGGGGATCTGATCAATGCCTATGAATACTTAAAGGGTGGGTGTCAAGAGGATGGGGCCAGTCTTTTTTCAGTGGTGCCCAGTGACAGGACAAGAGGTAACGGGCACAAACTCGAACATGGGAAGTTCCATCTAAGCATGAGGAGGAACTTCTTTACTTTGACGGTGGCAGGGCACTGGAACAGGATGCCCAGAGAGGTGGTGAAGTCTCCGTCTCTGGAGACATTCAAAACCTGCCTGGACACATTCCTGTGCAACCTGTTCTAGGAGGACCTGCTTTGGCAGGGGGGTGGGACTAGATGATCTCCAGAAGTCCCTTCCAAACCCATATCATTCTGTGATTCTGTGAACTCTTAAGTGTCTACAGTGCTGGGCTTGACACATCACTGGTTTGGTGACTTACTGTAATTATATAGGGGTGCGTACACCCCTTCTAAAGGACAAATGTTTTAGAAGAAAGTGGGATGAAATAAAAGATAAAATTTCCAGTTCTGGAACTATGACATATGGGTCCCTGCCATCTTGTATAAACATTAAGCAGCAGTTACTTCGAAGTCACTTTATATCCTTCTAGGTGGCATGCGTACATGAACTTGAAACTTTGTTAGTTTGCATCAAAATAATTTTTAAACTTGGAATTAGTGTAGTTCGGTACCTCCACAGGGGCTGCTTGCTCTGTGGCACAGATGAGATTTATTACACCTGAGTGGATTTTACAGTTTTTAAATATAGTTCTTTTCTCTCTGTGTAGCCAAAGGTCTGAAATAAGAGTGAAATGGAGTGATAGGAGGAAGTGCCACGTGGATTTTCTGATGTGGGCAGATATTCAATGCCGGTGCAAAAATACAGTATAATGCTGCTGTACTTGAGAATTAGCAGTGCAAAACAAATTCTCCCAAACGAAGGATCATCTTAATCAACGTGTAAGCAATCATACTGGAGAACTGATCAAGAGATATTTCCTGTGCCATAAAACTTAAATTTCTGTGCATTTTTTCTTTTTTCCCTTCCCCCCTAAAGCTCAAAAATATAACAAAAGGCGCTGGTAAGTCTCACTCCCTCCCCTTAAAAGAAAATAAAGCAGAGATGCCAACTGACATGGGTCAGCATCATGAAATTCAGTGCAAACGGAGCACCAGTCCCGACCTCCCATCGCCCCCAACTCTGCCAGGGAGGCCAGGAAACGTGGGTACGTCCCCACCGTTGTTGAACCCAGAGTATGGACCACTGACCCAAAATGAACATGGGTTTCACAGGAAAAATGGCTGCGCTCCTCACGTCAACTGAATTGCAGTGGGGGCGGGCTGAAACACTGAGGTGAAGGCTACGTGAATATTTCCCTAAGAGAAGATTTTTTCCCCATAAGCAATTAAGTTTATGTTGTAGGAACATCTAAATGCTTTAAAATGGACCTAGGTTCAACTGAAAAACATGTAGGAGAGATTCCACTCGGTGGAGCCCCCTCCCCTCACCGCTGCCCCGCCGGGCCTGCCCGCCGGGCCCTTCCCTTCCCGCCCCCTAGCGGCGGGCCGGGCCGGGCCGGGTCGGGTCAGGCCGTGCCCGGGCAGCCTCGGCCCCGGAACGGCCGGGGCGGGAGCCCGGCAGCCGGGCGGGCGGGCTGAGGGGAGCCGCTCCGCCTCCCTGCGCCCCGTGCTCGCCGGCGCTCCTCCTCCTTCTTCTCCTCCCCTCGGCGCGGAGGTCGGGGCCGAGCCGGGACGCCGGGGCCTGCTGTGGAGGCCCGCTCCGCGCCGCTTCGCCATGCTGGCCGGCTGCCGGCGGGCGCTACCGGCGGCGCTGGGCCGGGCGCTGCGGGGCCGGACGGTGAGGCCAGGCCGCCGGGCCGTCAGCACCAGCTGGTGCCCGGTGGGCGCCGCTTTCGATGCGAAGCAGCAGCAGCAGCCGCGGGGCAGCGCGGCGGGCAGGGAGACGGTGAGCGGCGGGAGGGGAAGGGCCTGCTGCGGGCAGGAGGCGGCCCTGGCCGCCGGCAGCCCTGCGCCTTGCTATTCCTATGTGTAATTTATTATTTTGAAACTTCTAAGTCGCGGTGGTGGGGATAGGCAGGGCTGTTTTCAGAGGATTATGCGGTTACATCGTTCTAGGGGTTCGTTTTGGTTCTAATGAAGAATTCATTCTGTTTTCTGGACACAAGAATTTGAAAATCACAGCCTCATTTGTTGAAACAATTGCTTAGAGCCTCAGTGGAGATCATATGTGTATATATATGCATTACCCCTTCCACTCACAGCTCTTACCTGGCTGTGTCTTTATTTTAATCTGTCAGTGTCATAGAATCACAGAATAGTTCGGGTTGGAAGGGGCCTAAAAAGCTCAGCTAGTCCAACCCCCTGCAATGAGCAGGGACATCTTCAAATAGATCAGGTTGCTCGGAGACCCGTCCAACCTGACCTTGGCTGTGCCAGTGTTGCACCACCTTCATTGTAAAAAAAATTCTTCTTATTTCTAGTCTAAATCTACCTTCATTTAATTTAAAACCATCACCACTGTCCTGTCACAACAGGCCCAACTAAAAGGTTTGTCCCCATCTTTCCTGTAGGCCCCCTAAAGTACTGAAAGGCCTCAGTAAGGTTTCTCTGGAGCGTTCTCTTCTCCAGGCTAAACAAGCCCAACTCTCTCAGCCTGTCCACACAGCAGAAGTGCTCTATCCCTCTGATCATCTCTGTGGCCCTCCTCTGGACCTGCTTCGACAGGTCCGTGACTTTCCTATGTTGAGGGCTCCAGAGCTGGACACACTTTGGCAGTGTTTCAAAATCAATTAGACTGCTGACATCCTCATGCATGGATATCATTCTTGACATTCGGTTATGTGTGGCAAAAAAGTATTTATTTGCTGGGTTGGTGACACTCAGGATTTTTGATTTATTTCTTTTTAGGGTGAGTCAGGTAGTTTTGTTAACAAGAGTCATGGGAATCTAAACAAAGTTCCTGGACAGCATAAGGTGTGCACTTTCAATGGCACATTGCATGCAGATATGCAGAGCACTTAACACTTGTAAAATCCAGGAATTAGTCTGCTCGCTCAGCTATTCCTGCTGTGGTGCCCAGGCTGGTGAAGCTGTTCAACTCGAGGGCTAAGGGATTCAGTGAGGAGAAATCTGACCTTTGTTTATAATCCAGCACTTGCTCCAGGAAATAATCCAGTTAAATATTGTACATTTGCTGGTCTAGGGAATGATTTCTGGATTTGCTTGGCCCACAGAGAAGTTGTAGAGTTCTTTGGGAATACAGATGTGTATTTCAGGCTTGCAAAGAGGCTGTGACAGGTAGGGTGTTGGCTTGAGGCCAAGCAAAGAGAATAATGCTGCAGCCATGCAGCCACACCATTAAAGAATAAAGACCTGCACTGGGCTTCCTTTTTTTGTAATTTTAAAATTTTTATGTCGAACTTGGTGTCGTATGGAAGAGGAGCTCCATGGCTAATTTATCTTTTAAGAGGAGATACCTCCTGTTCACAGAGGACTACACGTGCAGGAGAAGCTCACTGTGGAGGGTGGATGGTGATGTAGCGCAGCAGGAAGGCCAGGAGCTCTCTGGGACATTGCAGAACACTGCGTCATCTGGCTGAGGATCTGAGTTGAAGGGGCAGCCTTGAACAGCAAGCACTATTGAAGGGTGGTGTGGTACATGTATATTTATGTTTGTGTGCATGTGTTTATATACACATGTATATATATATATAAATATCTTTTTCAGTGTTCATTTCAGTCCAGTTCTTGTCCCCAGATAATAAATTAAAACATGGAAAGTGTGAGGAAAGGGTTTCTGTCTTAGGGTGGCCAGCTTATAGTAACAGCATTAGGAAAAAAAAGCAGTTTTAGCAACAGCGACAGAAAGAAAAAAATAGGAAAAAGCAACTCAGAATGTCCCAATTACTTACTTTAGGTGATGCTTTTGCTTCAGAATAATATTTTACAGACAAGCTGTCAATTTGCAGCATTTCATTTTACTTGGATAAATACTTGTGAGCTACATGCAAACCTGCAATTGACTGCTGTAACACCGAGGGTGCAGAAGGTGCGTTGTAAAGTGACTGGCCTGCAGATTTTCAAATCCTTGTGATTTTAGATGCTGTGGTTAAATTTGGGAAGGGATGGATGTTGTGTGAAATTATGTACCTTTTTCTGTTGGATGCTGTAGTTAGGAGGTAAGGAGATGCTCAAGTTGCAGATGGGCGGTTGCAAAGGGGGCGTATTGCTTGCAGAAAGACTGTTTAAATGAAATTTTTTTATGGTTGTAGGTCTGTATTGTAGAGCTGCTCTAGCAGGTAGTGTTAGCAATTTTGTTTGATCTGCAGTAAGACCTCCAAATGCAGAACATAACTGCTGTCTGTGTCTGCCCTGCCCAAGTCAGTATTTTTACCCTACCCTGTTGGACAGGGCTAGGCTTGGTAAGAACTTCAGGAATAAAACTTCATACCATAAAATTTTTGAGTTGTTGCTGATCATTCCTTTGGGATGTGGTTCCAGTATTTGGGGCTCATTTAATGAGCCGAAGACCACTGTCCTATTGCCTGCAGTCCGTTGATATCTAGGGCTGCTGGCCAACTTATTCACTGTTTTGAGACTCCTGCTTAGTCTTCACATTCCTTGATAAGTCTCTTTTCCTTCAGAGGGATGATTTTCCCTCCATTCAGGATGTAAATGGACTTCCTATGATTTGTCTGGTGCCCGTGCTTTGGAAGCAAGACAAAAAATGCTTGGAGAAAAGGGTGGTATAGGAGGTTATGGGGTGGAAGTGGAGAGTTTGTGAGGTTTTGATGCCGAACTCCTAAGCTTTACGGAGAGCAATCATGGTTATAAGAACCTCAGTGAGGTTTTGCTTTGGGAAATTAAGATGTTTTCTTGTGATACCAGCGTCTTTGAGTTTGTGACTATTCTCTCTAAAAAGACACTCATGTGGGAACACTTTACTGAATTGCCAGAATATACTAGCTAGGGTTGTTCCGGTAAAATTTTGTGGTGATAATTCCATCCTGAAACAAAGGGGCAGAAATCGAGGAGGTCAATAGTGATGTGTTTTCATTGTGTTCTGCACGGCAGGGTCTGTTTGGTGTTCCAGAACTGAGCTGTCCAGAAGGATTTCAAGAAGCACAGGACAAAGCATTGCAAGAATCAGAACAGCTCGTCCAGAAGGCATGTTCAACACCACCTGGGCCAGAGACAGTAATGCTCTTTGATCAGCTTTCAGATGCCTTGTGCAGAGTAGCAGACTTGGTAAGTTACTTTTTTCATTATTACTTGATGCAATTTCTTATGTCAAGTCTCGCTGAATGTCTTCTATGTATTCCGGCTCTTCAATTAAATATATTCCGAGCTCTCCAGATACCTTTTAGCATCCTTCTAGCCTTCTGAACTCCTTCAACTATTTGGAGACTTAATAAGTAAAAGTCAAATAAAAACCCTGTTCTGAATCCGAAAGAACTTGTGGGTTTTCTCTTTAAACATATTTCTTCCTACTAGGTAATGATGTCAAAGCATAACTTGATGGTCTATACACCAGAGTGAGAAGGGTTTGAAAACAAACCCTCTACACACGTTTGGTGGTGTGCTTTCTTCTTAATTGAGAATTTTAGTTTTTAAATGTTATTACAAAACATTTTTAATCCATTGGAGTATCTCTGTGTTGTAAGGACTCTAGGATACATGTGTACTAAAAATGTTTTAAAGATGGGTATGGATTAAAGATATTTTTCTGAAAGACACATTCACTGTCTGGTTTAATAGTTGTCAGCACAGTTTTCCGATAAGCTTTACTTTTTAGGAAAAAAAAAAGCAAATTCTGCAAATAAGTTGCACAGAACTGTAGAAATAAATGTTAATGTAAGTGGAACTACTTGAATACAACTTTGTATATAATTCAAGATTTTTTTAAATTTTTTTTTTTACCTTACTGTTTTCTTCTATGTCAGGCTGATTTTGTGAAAATTGCCCATCCTGACTTTGCATTCAGAGAAGCTGCTGAAGAAGCTTGCAGGAATATTGGTACTGTAGTAGAGAAGTATGTTTTCTTCTTTTTTTTTTTTTATTTTATTTTATTTCTATGTGCATCTTTAAAAAAACTACTGTATGATCATCTATGAAAACAGCAATCAAGAAAAAAAATATGTAGGAAGGATCTGCACGTGAGAACAAAGTGTCAGTCTTGCTGTTACAGATATTTAAGGATTTAGCTTTCTTATGAAAGGTTATTCTATTTTAGTTTCAATTTATGTTCTGAACAGTTTTTAAGTTACCACTTGACTCCATGTTACAGAAACCCACCAAAGACTCAAAGCTATGTTTGTCTATGACTTGTGACAGTTAACTAGCTGTTGTAAAGCATATGTGCAAAATGCTAATTTGTTTTTAAGATATAAGCTGTTACATAAGCTGTCAACGGTTGGACTCAATGATTGTAAAGGTCTTTTCCAACCTAAATGATCCTATGATTCTAAACGGTTCTATGTTTCACAACAGTTTTTCTCCTGCTTTGCTGATCCCTTGAATTCCAGCCAGTGAGTGCGATAAGTGAAAGAGGAAAGTACAGTCTCCCGTTAAAATGAGTGTTTGAGGATGTGTCTGTGTAGGGCTGTGATAAATGCCTGGTCTACCCTGGCATGCTTGTGCTTTATTTAAAACTCCATTTCACAGAAAACGTTCTTTAAGACCCCTGTTTATGAAGATTGGCTCTTCTTTGTGTCCTTTTTTGTTGCTTTTTTTTTTTTTTTCTTCAATATCTTAAAACCTAAATCGTGAAAGTGACCTCTCTGGTCCTTGACTACAGTGAATTGATTTGCATTTCTTCTGCTCTTGCTGCTGAGAAGGTGGAAAGTTCCAAATACAGCATCCTTTCAGTATCTTCCCTTCCTGTGGCATCAGGAGTAGCCTTCTTAAGCGAAAGCTTTACCAAGCTGTACTGTGAATGTGACTGGGAGTCTGCTGCTTCCCTCAGGATTCCTGGTAACAGTGGAGGCAGTGAGTGGTTGACCTGGTGTCCCACAGTAAGATGCAGAGGCAGTGAAGCATTTTGCACCCTAAGGAGGACAGGAGTGCATGAGTTTGTTTAGTGAGCCTTGTGACTAACATGGCTGGCTAAAAAGAGAATTCTGAGATCAAATTCTGCAGAAATTGTTGCTTTGAACTTGCCAGCGTGTTTGTGAAATCTTTCACTTCAAGCTGGATTTTTCAAGACTTAGACTGAGCACACCATCTATAACAATATGACTTTAATATCTGAATACAACTTCAGATTTAAAATTTGTAAAAAGAAGAAAGTATTCACAAGTTAATCTGAGAGGTTCATAAACTATTGTAAATGCTCAAAACTAGCTCTTGTTGAGTGTTCATTTTCATGGGCAAATGGTTTCCCTTAGGAACTAGTAACAATAGGTATCTGCTTTTAGCCACTTTTTGACACAGTGCTGGGCTTCTTATTTAGCACCCTGTCTACAGAGCCTTTGCTGAAGTACAGGCATGATGCAATGTAGTCTTCTGTCTCTAAATTGGGTATTGGTAATTATTAAATTTGGTTTACAAATGGGGCTGCAGAGGCTTCCTGCATCTCAGCTGATTGAAGAAGTTATTGCTCAAGACTGTCAGACTGAGGGCTGCTGCCCACCACAGCTACACTGATGTGTATGTGTGTGTTTCATTTCCCACTGTGATTCCCACACAGTAATCCTTTAAAATAAGGGTTAGAAAGCAGTTATTCCACCTTTATGCTCTTGCCATGATTATCTTTGTGCGTAAAAAATAACCTGTCAGTCTTAGACTTGCTCATATTTGCCACAAAACGCCATACAGAAGTATTTTCCTATTGGATGCACAAGACCTGTTTCCGTGCCAGCTTGTCTCCACATTCTATGTGTACAAATTTTATTTTAATGTTGTTTCAATAAATATAAAGCTCTGCCTTTGAATAAGTAATACCAAGAGACTGAAATATTAGTGTTTGTTGTTAATGTGTAATTCTTTTACTCTGTATTTTTCCAGATTAAATACAGATGTTGAACTGTGTCAAAGTTTGCGACGTCTGCTAGCTGATGAAGTTGTTATGAGTTCCCTAGATCCAGAAACCAGGTACTTATCAATGCTTATTGATCTAGATTTTTAGATAGTATATATTATTCCTTATTTAGCTTATATTTTGTGTTTTGTTAAATTAATTAATACAACTGGAAAATACACCACATCACTGTTACTAATTTATTAGTCACTACTAAATTACCTGCATACGAGTTAGGAAGTTTGTAGTTTTGTAGTCTTGGAGGATGTCTCTGTGACTAGAGCACAGACATATTTAAGCTGAATAACTGAGATCTGCAAAAACAAACAAAAAGAGTACTTAACACCATTTTGATTAGAATGAGGTGCTGCACTGTGGTGTATGTATTGGTGTTTTTAGCAGTAAAAGTTGGGAACAGAATGTAACTTGATTTCCGTTTATAGAAACTTATGTTTATCTTTAAAAATCAGATAATCAGTATTTATTTAAAACTTTACAATTGCTGTAAAATGCTTTATTAGCTGCTTATTCAGTTATAGTTTTGAACTATTTCTTCGCTAACATGGTTAGACATGTTTGAGTTTGTTTGAGTAAGTTACTTCCTTCTTTCCCCACAATCAAGGATGTTAGACTTGAAGAGGCCTTTTTCTGATCTGTTAGAATAAATGAAGTGTCAAATTAAAATGGTGATTTGCACAAATTGGTTAAACATCTAGATAAATGTAGTGGCATTTTGAAGGATATTTTCAATGCAGAAGACTAAAATAACTCCAAAGGAAAAATCCTATTTCACTGTTAAGGACCTAAAACATAGGAAGTCTGTGTCCATAATAACAACACAGTTATATGAGTATTGTTATTCTCTGTAAAAGAGATCAAACCTAAATAACTACTGTGGGCGAAATCTGTTAAGAAATTATGCTTGCTATCAAATGAGGCTGTTTTAACGGGGATTTACTGTATTTTTAGGCGAGTGGCAGAACTTTTTATGTTTGATTTTGAGATCAGTGGCATTCATTTGGATGAAGAAAAGGTAATTTTTGGCTATAATATATGAATAGAAATTTGCCTGACCACCAAAGATCAGATAATGAAACGTGTGGAACATGAAGCATGTGATTCAGTATGTCCTCTGAGGAATTTTGTCTTCTCAAAAGTTGCTATTTTTTTCTATTTTAAATCACTTCTGAAGTGTGGTTTTTAATGTTGTTTTAGATATTTATTGGTTGTTCTTCCCAGTTTGGCCCTCATCATTCCTTTGTCTGTTCTGAAGAGTCATAAGCAAGACCTGTGAACCTGCTTCCTTTGATTGGTGTCTTCATCAGATATTTAAAATAAGTGCTTAACTGTCTTGAACAACTTATTTACAGAGAGGGGAAAGCAGCACTCTGCGCACTGTGATGACAGGTTAATCAAGTAGAGTGTTTTATAAGGGATCAGGTGTGTGTCCAGGCTCTCCTTTGGTGCTCACATAACCACAAGTTGTAAATTTTGTGCACAAGTGAATGTCTGGGCACGGTCTGATTACATCTCTTGGAGCTTTTACACGCTTTTGCAGCAGTTAGTGATGAATTTGCCAAAACTATCTGCTTTCACCATGCTTTGTGGTATGGGTGCTCTGTTGGATGTCTGTTCATAGCTCGTGGCCCTGTATAAAGTTACTATCTTGTTTATTTGAGTCATCCCCTCCAAAAAGATCTGTACAAAGGTTCTTTTACTGGATTTAGGTGGTAAAGTTACTCTGAAGGTCATGGTTGTGATGGTGTTTTGTGACCTGGAAAATGCTTCTAGAATATATTTTTACAATTGCTTTGTACAAAGAACAACTCTGAAACTTGAACTCCGGGTTTTACCTCTGATTTGACTATTGGTTCTATGGTGCTTCATCCCCTTTCAGTTAAAATTTCACTTGCCCATTTTGCACGTTTTCTTCTTCCTCCCCTGCCTATTCCTTCTATTGCTAGCTGCTCAGTCTTTTCAATTCTTATTTCAGACTTTAGATATCCTTCAGTATCATAAGTTGAAATTTTCTTCTGCTACAAAGAATTTTTGCTTTTTAAAATAAAATTCAAAAGATATGTTTTGAAGAGTAGAGGTGGAATGAGAGGACCGAGATCTGCAGGTTTTGGCATTCTTCAGACTCTGTTGTGTATGTCCTCAGCCTTTTCTTTTGAGCTATGAACCCACAGGCAACAGAGAGCATATCTCAAGTTCACTGAAGCAAGCAAATCTTACAGTAAGGTTAAACATGTGAAGTACTGTAATGATGGTGTTAAAACCTACATCACAAACTCCTCAGGGAAATGTTGAAATACCAAAACCGCCCTGTAGTCTCCAGAAAATAGTGCAGTACAAACAGTAACAGGAGAACTGTGATACTGTATCTATTTCAGGATGCTAGTAGGATTTATCCATCTCAATGATGCTTCTTTTTTTCTCCTCTGTGTTTTACATAGCAATCATATTAGGCATAGTTTTATAAATGCTTTCCAAGCAGCTTAGTAAAGCTTATGTAAATTCTACCTAAACTCCACTGTACATTTTCCTACTGCAGAAACATAGGCATTTTCTTTCAAATTTCAATTCTCTATGAAATTATAGATCTGTATGAGCAGCCAATCTTGTTGACTTTAGCCCTACATTAGGATTGTGTTGATACTGCAGGTCTAATCTCAAATGTTGTATTTTCTGCTTAATTTCTGGAAAAGTCCCTTAGGTTTTAGAGTTCTGCTTGTACTATCTCTGAAGATACTCTGTATTTTGTACTTTATTTTTCTTACAGCGTAAAAAAGCAGTCAACCTCAACGTCAGAATATTGGATTTATGTAATGAATTTCTGACAGGAGCTCACTTGCCCAACAAGATTGACAAACATGTTTTGCCAGAGCATATTCGGTATAATTTTACAGCTGAAGGCAATCACTTACAAGTTGCTGGTCTGCATGCTGATTGTCCCGATGATCTGGTGTGTATTCCCTGTTTGCTTTGGCATACTCTACAGCAAAAGTGCATATCAGTTACTTTAATTGTTACTGAGGCAAATGCATGTAGTTCATGGCGATGTTATGGCTAACAAGGAAAAACTGTTCTAGAACATAATAATCAATGGCAGCCTTGGCTGTAGCAGCTATGAGGTGAAGATCTTGAATGGGTTGAGGAAGAAGAGGGACAGAATGCAGACCCTGGATTTCAGGCAAGCAGACTTCAGCTTATTCAGTAAACTGGGAGGTGGGATCCCATGGGATGCAGCTCTGAAAGGTAAAGGAGCTCAGGAAAGCTGGCAGTTCTTTAAAGATAGTATCTTCCAACCACATGAGGATACTAAGATACTCAGTAGTGGCGCATCTTGGTATTTAGAAAGCCAAGCACATATAATCAGGAGTCAGGCTTTGCAAGGGAACTTATGACAAAGCTTCATCTCCAAAAGGTAGCAGACGGGATGGAAGCAGGTACAAGATACAAGGGAGGAATTTAGAAATATTACCTGTACATGTAAGGATGATATCAGGAAGGCCAAAGCTCAAATGCAGTTGAGACTTGCAAGGGACATCAAAGGCAACAAGAAGAGTATCTACTGCTGCATTAGTACTAAAAGGCTGGATGAGGAAAAGATGGGCTCAGTGCTTACGCTGGGTGACTTAGTGGCAGCAGACACAGATAAGGCTGAAATACTGATTGCTTTCTTTGCCTCATGTTCACCAATGAGTTCCCCCAGCCCACTGTGCTTAGTGAGAGGGTACAAAGAGAACAACCAGCAATAGATGAAGATCCAGTTTGAGAGAACTTGACCTGTACAAGTCCTTGGGACCAGACAGGCTGCATCCAAGGGTCCAGGGAGAACTGGCTGTTGTCCTTGAAAGTCCTGCTGTCTTTGGTAAGCTGTGGAGATCAGGAAAGAACTTACATGACTGGTAGAATATGTTCCACCCATCTTCAGAAAGGCCAAAACCCACCAAACTGGGCAACTACAGGCAACTTAGCTTCACTTTGATCCCTAGGAAGATTAATGGAGCAATCCAAGTCAGGAGATTACAGTCTGGGTTGGTGGACAACCAGATAGGTAAAATACCTCATTTCATGATCAGACTCAGAGGGTAGCGATTGAAATGTTGTACTCTACTGTAAGGCTGGTAATGAGAAAAGTGTTGCAGGGGTCTGTCCTGGGACCTGTTATGTTTAACATCTTTATCAATGACCTATAGAAGGTGACAGGGTGCTTACCTACCAGATTTGCAGGTGATACCTGCAATTGGGAGGAACAATGGATACGCAGAAGGGTAGGACTGACATTCAGAGTGGCCTAGAAGCTGAGAGAATGGTCCAGTAGGAACCTTCTGTAATTCAAGAAGGACAAATGTGAAGTCCTGCACCTGGAAAAGGAGATTTCCTGGCAATAGTACAGGCTGGGACTGCCTGGCTGGGTCTGATACGTGGAAAAGGCCCAGAGGGTTGGTGGGCAGCAAGCTGAGCATGAGCCAGCAGCGACCCTGACAGCTAAGAAGGCCAACAGCATCCTGAACTGCATGAACAGGGGCAGAGCCAGAGACTGAGGGAAGAGATTAGAGCCCTTTACTCATCATTCTTTAGGAGTGACTTCAATGGAGGCCACACAGGTGACCAGGAACTGGAGTGCTTGCACCATGAGGAGAGGCTGAGGGATCTGGGCTTGTTCACCCTGTAGCAGAGGTCTCGTTGGGGGACCCTGACAGCAGTCTGCCAGTACCTACAAAGGTGTCATGGAGAAGATAGAGCCAGACTCTTCACAGTGGTGCATGACAGGAGGACAAGCGGCAACAGGCACAAGTTGAGGTGAGAAATGCCCATTGGAGATTTTCCTGATGAGGATATACAAGAAGCGAAACAGAGAGCTCATGCTGTCTCTCCATCTGTGCAGGGTTTCAGGACCTGACTGGAAAAAGCTTTGTGCAACTTGGTCTTACCTCATAGCTGATCCTGCTTTGTGCAGGAGGTTGGGTTAGAGACCTCCTGAGGTCTCATCTGTCCTGAATTATCCTCAGTGATTTTATTTTAGTTATTACTGATGATGCTATTCTAAAAATAATTAATTTAGATTTTATAAATTTAAAATTAATTTAGACTCTTTGATATGTGACAGTGGTTCCTTAGTCTTTTAGATATGAGTCAAGTATATTACAACACTCGAGTGTTCTGTTTTCACTTCCTGTATAGTTAAATAATTGAAGTGACTTTGAAATCTTGTTTGTCATGAAAAAGAAAAGCTAACTGTGGTAGAATTCAAGCTGTAATGTTTATTTTCTGTAAGACATTAAAAATGAATTAAATTATGGCACTGATAGGATGTAAATAAAGGAACAGCACTCATTGTGTATCATCTATAAACTCTTGTCCTGAAAATAGGGTGATCCGTAGAATTGCTACTGAAGCTATAAGTAATATATCAATTAAAGAATGCAGCTCTCCAAGTCAGATCTTTGGAGAGGCTCTTTGGAAATTATATAATACAGGTTGGAAGGGACCTCTGGAGCTTGTCAATTTGAGTCTGATCCCGTTCAGAGCAGGATTGAGTAGATCAGGTTTCTGAGTGACATGTTGAGTTGAGTTTTGAACACTCTCCAAGGATGGAGATTCAGTTACTTCTCTGGGCAGCCTGTTTGACCACCCTCACTATTGGTTTTTTTTTCCTGATATCAAATTGGAATTTTTCTTCTTTCATCTTGTGTCTCTTACATCTTCTCCTCTTGCTCTGCACCTCCAAGAAGAGTCTGGCTGCACGTTCTCTGTGCCCTACTGCTGAGTAGTAAAGATTAAGATCTTTGAGCTTTTTCTTCTTTAGGCTGGACAAACCAAGCTCTCGGCCTCCATTCTATATCATGTGCTTCAGCCCCCAAACATCTTGGTGGACCTATGCACAACCCACTCCAGTATGTCAGTGTCTTTCTTGTCCTGGGGAACCCAAATCTGGACATTGTGCTCCAAATATAATCTGGACAGTACCAAGAGAGGGAAGCAATCACATCCACAGACCAAATGGCTGTAGTCTTTCCAATAAAGCTAGTAAGCTGTTGGCCTTTGCTGGAAAGACACACTGCTGAACTGTGTTCAAGGAAGGGGAATCATCTCACTTACTTTATTTGCTTTTTTTAAAATGAAAGCCTGGTGAAATGGAACAGGTACGAAACGACTTGTGAATTATCGTAGTCACATTTTTTATAATCCCAGGATCTGCATTCCTGTTGGATATGTGATCCAAGAGAGAAGCTTATTTCAAATGAAGACAAGCATAAGTTGTTGCTGGATTTCTTAAGCCTATTCCCTATGTACAAAATAAAGATTAACTTCAATTGGTGTGTGAAACATAAAAAGCATTTTACCAAATTTTCTGAGGCTCAAGGTGATTTATTTTTTTTTGAGAGTTATAAAAACCCCCAAACTAGAAATAGGAGAAAGACTTATTGTCTGTGGGCAGATGGGCGGACTAATAGTTTGCTACTTCAAAAGAAATAAGGCTTTTCTCTTCCTCTTTTTTTTTCTCCCCTGACCCTGTGTCTGGTTCTTATCAGATCCTTCCATAAGCCAGCTTAACTGACATGCAGAGAACAATTTGGCTTTCTTTTGGGTTTATTTTCAGAAGTTTTAGTGAGTTAAGACAGCCCACAGAGTGGTCTGAGAAGCACAGATGTTGGCAGAAGGAAGGAGGCAATAAGCAAAGAGGAGACTGTTGACAGGACTAGAGAACAGGACCCCTTTTGGCAGTCCTGATCTGTTAGGTTGTCTCATTGCATTTCCTCATTCCATCTTTAATGGATCAGAGAGCAGTAATTGTCTGGCAGTCTTAATTACTATTGTTAAAAGGCTTTAGGCTTTTTCCCAACAATATCAGTGAAACATAGCTGTAATGCCAGATCTTCAATTGCATCACTTGTTTCCCTTAAAGATGGCACTGTTGTAATGTGACCCTTTTTTTTTTTTTAAATAATTTTAATAATTAGGTGCGAGAAGCTGCTTACAAGATTTTTCTTTACCCAAATGCTGAGCAGTTGAGCCGTTTAGAAGAATTGCTTGCTAGCCGAAACAGTCTGGCACAGCTGGTTGGCTACGACACCTTTGCCCACAGGGCTCTTCAGGGAACAATGGCCGAAACTCCAGGTATAAGGCATGTGTGGAAGGACATACAGAGAAATCAAATGCACTATGTTAGGTATGAGGTCAAAAGTTGTTAGTTTTTCTTGCCAAGTTTGCACTTATTTCTTCCAGTGGGGTATCTTATTGCAGTTACCTTTTGCTGTATGCAGTACTCGTGCCTTCTATAAATGGCAATACTCACTGAGGAAGAACTAGTGTTTTTGTTCAGAATCAGCGCTCACTCCTTAGATTATGGAGTTGACACTATCCCAGCATGTAACAAAATAAATGTGGTACTAAAATCTTTTGAAATGGTGGCACAGGGGTCAATGGAGCAGTTTGTTGTTCTAAAAGAACCATGTTCTTGTTTTGTTTGGAATGTTTTGATGTAAACTTAACATCTTTTAAGGGAAGAAATCACTCTTTCCTCCTCCCCCTCCCCCCATTTTACTTCTAGAAACAGTAACACGGTTTCTGGAGAAGCTTTCTGACCAGTTGTCTAAAAGGTACGTCTGTCTCACTAAGCTATTTTTCTAACCATACTCTTTATTTCAAGAATAGAGGGACTTGAGCACTAATAAGTCAGTCAGTGCTGCTTATTTATATGCTGTGATGAAACAAAAAGCAAGACTTTCTCAGAGTTTTGAGGGAAGCTGTTGGCTTGGAATAAATTTTGTGTCTATGATCAGAGAACACCCAGAACTGAATGCAACAAGTCATGTGCCAAGAAATGCAGGCAACAGCAAATGAGAAGACCAAGACAAGTGTTGAAGAACACCTCTCCTGATCTTCTCTCCGTACACACAACTCCATATATTTTACATCTATAAGGAGATTCCCCTGTTTGTCCTTCTTACTTCCAAGAGCACAAAATGGTTTCATCACTGTGTGTAAATGTGGTGTATTTTAAGAAAGAAAAAGCTTTAGAGGTGTGCAACCAGAGCAAGAGGGACTTGGTTTGAAGGTACCTGAATGACAGAAGCAGAATGGAAAAGTTCTTTTGCCATAGTATTTAGGATTGCTATTTTGTACTGCACTATCAGTCTCTGACAATGGGCATTTTGTTAGGATGGAGTATTACTGTATACTCTATTCCATTGCTCAAAAATCTTTCATTAACAATTTCATCATAAAAATATTTTTCAGAACTCAAAAAGATTTTGAAATGATGACAAAGATGAAAATTAAGCTGAACCCCCACAATTCAGTAAGTTAAATTTTCATGTGTGGTTTTCTGTTTTGTTTCTTTTTAAAAATATAGTATAAGCTAACCTGTTCTACAAGAAAAATTAACTGTTTTAGTGTACAACATGTAGTATAATTAGGAAGAGAAACTTTCTGTCTTCTGGCTTCAAATGCTTTTTGACTGCTTAGTTGGTATTTGTGTTAAAACCAAGCATTGAGTGTGAGATAGCTGTTGGTTTATACAAAATGATACTGAGATAACTGAAACGTAAAGTAGTGAAAGTGAGTATTGCTTTGTTTTGAATTAGTTAATAGACTCATTTGAAAACTAAAGACTGGACTTTAGGTTAGATGCTTGTCCAGTTTGCATACTGTAGTGTATGTATCCTAATTCTGTACATAACTAGGTTTATCTTTTTATTTGAATTGAGTGTATTTCTTGAAAACTGGTATGATGTCCCATTATACATTTGAATAAGCAAATGTTAAAAAAAGGTTTCAGGTTAAGATGCTATTTCTAATGATGTTTTTAGCACTGAATGTTTCAATGCTGTTTTTAGCACTGAATGTTTGCCATTATGTTTTAAATTTCTGTGACTTGTCGAAACTGCAAAAGTATTCAAAGGAAACAAAACTTTTACTTTGGGTTCACTTGTTGGCCATCATTGTAATTATAAGCTGGAATTCTCTTTCAGAAGCTGATGCCGTGGGATCATCCATACTACAGTGGCGTCCTTCGTGCTGAGAGGTAAGCTCCTTATGTTCATGATTCTAATGTAAATGAGTGTCTTTTATTTCATTTCTTGCAATAAGGATAAAGAAAGTCTTCAATGTAAACAGGATTTCCTTCTTTGAAGATGTATTTAACTATGAAAAAATAAAGAGTATCTGGCGGGGCAGTTTTTTTGTAATATTTCTTAGTTACTGCTGGAATGCCTGTAGAAGTTTTTGGCTCCTTTGTTGTTTTATGGAGAAGTATTGGCCCTCTTTGAAGATATAAAAGGATGAAATGGTTTCAGAACAGCTAGAAAATTCCTGTTTTGCTTGTAGTTCTTATCTGAGTTGCAGTAACATTTAAAAATAAATTTCGATGACTGAATACAATGCAACTCCTCTTCATATTTTAACGGTATTGTACTTCTTACTGAGCATGCAGCTAGCATCCCTTTCTACAGACTTGAAATAGCAACTTCTTGAGTAGATCTTCACTGTTTATGGATAGAGTTCATTCTCATCTCTCCTGCAAAGGCTGGGAAATAAATCCTCTATACTGACTTAAATAGTGCATGAGACCTTTGCACATAATGAGATGCCAGCTCTTAAAGACATGAGCCCTGCTTGTTGCCTTTATTAGATCAGCAGTGGTGACCTTTTGGGTTTGTGTTGGAAAAGATAATTTAAAGTTGTGCTTCTCTCAGAATAGGGGGAGAAAAAATCTTCCTTCACTGCAGATTTGTAGGTTTTTGTTTTTTTAAACAAGCTTAGACTGGATGTATCTGATTAAAGCAGTAGTTAACTCTGGATGAGAAAGCTATGGTCGTACAGACATGGCATGGAAGGGTTGCCAGCAGTTGGCCCTGCTGTTCTGTTTTACTTTGTTACTGAGGCAGTAGTTTTATGAGCAGCAGCTCATATCCTGGGTGTGTAGAACTTGCGGTGCAAGGGGAGCGAGGGGTGTCCAGTTACTGGGTCTGCTCCCAGTAGCTAATACTGGAGCACGCAGCACTCCACAGTGTACGTGTGGATTGTGTGTTTGTGCCACGCTGGCAGTGGCTGCTTCTGTTTTAAACTGGGCAGGTAGCAGACAGGCTTCCATGAAAGTGTAAATAAAGTAGTGGTTATACTGGAGGAG
The DNA here is from genome assembly GCF_964106895.1 of Numenius arquata. Taxonomy (NCBI): domain Eukaryota; kingdom Metazoa; phylum Chordata; class Aves; order Charadriiformes; family Scolopacidae; genus Numenius; species Numenius arquata. The sequence continues at coordinate 120,172,041 of NC_133576.1, forward strand.
AGTCAAGGTCCATCTACCTCCAAATCCTATTTTCGCGGTGGTGAATAGCAATCTGTGGAAGAGCGCTGTCATACTCCTTCAAGATCCTATCTTGTAGTTTACAAACCTCCTTTACCTTGCTTGTGTAGCGTATTCAAAACAGCAAGAATTGCATTCTGATACACCGTGCCTAACAGTGCTGTCAAATGCTGCTGAAATTTATTGTCTACATATCCTATTTATTTTCTACATTTCCTACAGTGTCTGCTTTCCTTGTTTTCGGAATTAGAGTGTCCCATAAGGGTTAGAGCATTAGGTGTAGAAGGCTCTGTGTTTGGTTTTTTTCTCCTCCTGGAGGAGTGTCTTCTTATACTGTCTTATTGTCCTTCTTAGATCATCTCATGAAGCTAACCATATTGTAATTAAGTTGCTGATGATCACAAATAGATTACTCTGTTTGTTTTGGCGCTAGAAAGAAAAATATTTCCTTTCCTAGTGGGACTTTGTAAAGGACCTGATAAAGTTAAGAATTGCATGGTAGCTTTATGAAGGGAGAGCAGCAGGAAAAACAGACCAAGACACTGGCAATGTATCTTTTTTTTTTATTTATTCAGGCACCAAGTCTGGCAGCTGGATGAGCGTGAGGAATCTTGTAAAGCTATGTAGGGCCTCCCTGATTACAGGGCAGGATTGGGGCCCAACCTTTTTCTCCCTGCAGGTTGGGCAGGAGTATTTTTTTCTGGCAGGTATACAGGCAAGGAGGGAAAAGCAGTTTTCCTCTCTATCGTGCACCGCAGTGTTTCACTAAAACACAAGGACTTTGGTCTTTCACTGTCCTGCTTTCTGTATAGTGGTCTGTCTTTGGGAAAAGTTTTTGATCTGACAGTGTCTCAACAACGCTTTGTATTCATTCTGCCCATATTGGAGGTAATGAACAGGGTACAGGGTAATGGGTAATCCGCTCTGAAAAGTGAAAACTCACTTCTCCACTGCAAAGTATCAGTGGCTGTGCTTTATGACTGAAACTAGGCAGGAGTCGGAGAGTATTCATACAGCAGCAGAGGACAGGAATATACCTTGTAATCCCTGTGCCCTAAACATGTTCTATTTGCCATTTAATTATTTATGTTAATGTGAATCCACTATCCTTTATGTTTGCTACTTAACTCTGTTTGACCACATCCTTTCTTGAATGCCCCTTGGATGCTATGGTATGTTCAGTTCAACACTTCCGTAACCGGAAGATGGGAACCATATCCGTCACAAAATTTGATACTGATGGGAGTTTGACTTTTAGCTATTTGTTGTTACTCTTTTTCTAACTGAGCCAATTATCTTATAGTATTAAATTACGTCTTTAGGGAAAAGTGATGTTGCTTTCCTTGATTTCTTTTTTCCCTTGGGAAGATAATTTATACTATCTGTTTGTTTGGGTTTTTTTTTTCCACTTGTGTTGTGTTTCATTTTATTTATTTATTTATAAGAGAAATAAATGTTTAATTTAATTTTTACTTATTGTATCCTACTTTATTTTGTATTTTTGCAACATGGAATGACAAAATATGTTTTCAAACAAGATATATTTACCTGCCATGCATTTCTCCCATTCTTAGTATTCTTTGTTTAGTAGATTAATTATTTTGTTCTTCAAGGTTTTATCTTTTTTGGAATAAATTTACTTTTAGCTTTACGTCTTTTACAGAAATGCCATGGTCATATTTATAATAGCGCTGTACACAGAGCATAGCTTCCATTTTTGTCTATCATGTTTTGAGACACAGTAGTAGTTTGTGTGGTGGATTTCTGTATTGTTAGCAATTTCTGAGGTTTTTTTGCTTAGTAAAATGTTTGTGTTGAACAGGAAGCAAATGTATGCTCTTGGGTATCTCTTTTGGACTGCTATTGTCACTGTGGCTGCAGCTGAGTACAGAACCATAGTTTCCTAGGTACATAAGATGCAGAACATCTTTACAAACCTAGATATAAAGAAAGAGACTACTGGGGTTTAGTTCTTGATTAAGGAACTTAGCAACGTTCCAGTATGCCACATATCCTGGTGCAAGAAATATTAGATGGGACAGTGTCTGTGTCTGTTGAAAAAGGTTAACCGTTTCCTATTTTCCTATTCTATACGACCATCTTTGCAAACAGAAATGTGAGTAAAAAGTAGACAATCCAGATGTGATCTTTTACTTCCTCTTTAGTTCTCCAGATTTTGACAGCTACATCAAATTGTCTCAAATGACTCTGAAACTCATGATATATTTTTAATGTGTCTGTTTTATATCTGCATGTTGTATATTTTAAATGTATTTATATATTTTATATTCTAAATATATGCTTATCCCATATTAGAACAGGACGAAGGAAACAAATCCTTCGTTAGATTCCTCATAATTAGTTTTAAGAGCTGGATATTTACTTCTGAATAATTTAGGATATTCATATGCGTTTGGACTATTGGATTTTAATGACATTTGTTGTCATTATCAGGTTTCCTTTATTTTCACTCTGCTCTGTAGTTGTTCCTGACCTTTTCTGCTGTTTTGGTAGTTGAACAGCAGAAGGAGCTCTAGACTTAATTCACAGGGTACACTTTTTTTTCTGTAAACTTATCCACAATAATTTTGTTTCTGTCAGCTTTTACCAAGTCTTTTCCCTTGAAACTTGATCGTACTTCAAAAGTGTAAGTCTCCCATTGATGGTAACAGGATAGTTTACTTTTTTTAAAAAAAATTACGTTAAGTAGCCTCTCTGGCTTGAAACCCACACTTACAACACTGTAATGTTTCTGTAGCTGAAGTTTAAGTGGCAGAGAAAATAGATGTCAGTATAAATGTACATTTAAGAGAAACTGGAGACAAAAGTCTGAAATTCATGGCAGTAGTATCTTAAAAGAAGATAGAGTAATTAGGAGAACCTCAAGAATTTTGGCAGACGAAGGGTAATAAAACAGTGAATGCTAGAACATGCTTCAGCCTCTAGCAAGTAAGAATATGTCTAATATGTGCATTATAAAAATAATATTGTTGAGTTTTAGTGCAGGCAAGTACCATAGTATTAATTAAATCCTATTACTTCTCAGTAAGTGCAGTAAGTGCAGCTGCAGATATAAATAATTCTTAGGGCCCTGATTTTGCAAAGATGTAGTAGCCTTGCTGACTTCTTCTGGGTCATAAAAAAACCCCAAAACTCTGGAAAAGACCTTTTGAGGTCAGCTGTTTGTCTTGAAAGTGGGTTTGACTGTGCCTAAGCCAGTTCTGACGGAGGTGCAGAACTATAAGTGATGAGCTTAGTATATTTGGTGTGTTTCCCTAACCTTTGGTGCTTGCCAGGCTGGGTTGACTTTGCTGGCTATAACTCACTGTTGGGGTTTTTGCCAAGATGTCACAGATTTTATTCAAATGCAACTGGGATGTGCTAGCTGGGTATTGCACACTGTGCTGGTCTGTCTCATTGGGACTGCAGAAACAAATAAGACTGTCCTTGGGGATGAACAAATCAATGCCAAAATAAGCCAGTTTCCTGCTGTGTTGAAAAGAGAAGCCATCACAGCAACTGGAGGCGTTTTGGATCTTGGGGTGACTAGCTGAGCAGAAAATAGGAATAGCTCATTTCCTTTCTTGCTGGGACTATACATAGGCTGTGGGCTTCAGGGGAGAGTGGGCAGCACTTCTGGTTTTTCAGAGGGGTAGGGGACAACACCAAGGTGTCTGAACATCACTGAATGTTTCTAAAGTTGCTAAAAGCTGAAACTAATGTTGAGGTTTGCAAGGTACTTGTAAACAAACTCATTTGTAGCTGCTCTTTGTTAAATTATTTTTAGTTTTACAAAAGAGTGTTCTATGTTGGAAACACCATATGGAAAAATAGCCCAGACCGTTTGTGGAATATGTGAGAAAACTGTCACTCTGTTCAAATTGAAAGCTGAAGTGGAAAAATAATTCAAAATTTAAAAAGAACCAGGAAATGTTTCAACCAAAGTGCTCATAGAGAAGGAAGATTTTCTATAACTATCTGTTTGTAAGCAAGGGAAGAAATGCCTTTTATTAAATCAACTAATGCAAGTGCAAAAAGTCCATTTAACTTAGCAGTCACTAAGCTAGTGGACCAAGCTTTTTAGAGGAAACCCGAAAGTTATAGAAAAGGCTTGCTGTGAAGCAGAATTCAAGTTTCAAGAATTATTTCTTTATTCAAAACATTGTGAAAGGACAAAGAAATTGTTGTGGATTTGAAAACAAAATCAAATTTAAAAGTTGCATACGGTGTCAATACCAAACCAATATTCTGAATTACCCCCTGACCTCCTCCAAAATATTCTCTGAAGTACAATTAACTGAAAGAAAAAAGGAATGTGAGATACAGGTGCTAGTTTATGGTTGATGAGAGTACAAAGACTTTCTATTATTATTATTATTATTATTATTTTTAAGAAATCCAGAGTCTTCTATAAATCATGGTTAAGAGTCTCCCTTCAGGTAAAGAATTAAATTTCAGAGTCTGGCATGTAATGAAAATTGGAAGGGGTTTTCCTTGTCTTGATCTCTTTAAGTTAACCTGAGGGGTTCGTCTCACTTTTATCTTCCACTAACAGGATTTTTTCAAGTTTCTTTGAAAGTTTTGAGAGAATCTGTTTTATTAGAGATAGTTAACTTAATGTTCTATATTTTCGTGGAGGTCAACAGGATAGTAATTTTTCTTAAAAAAACCACCTTAAAACCATCAGGATATATCAGGGACTACATTTAATAGCCACTGATAAGAATTCTTGCCAAACAGCTAATTTGCAATTGTTAAGAGTCTGAAAGCTCATGGTCTGAAGAGCAGTGATCCTTACTCAAATATCCCTAATGTCCAAATTTATAAAAAGCATTCTTAATAGAATAAAGTCATGCTACACAAAACAGTCTTAGTTTCCTTCCAAATATACAGCTTAAATGAAAGTGATTTTAGAAGTCTGCATTTTATTTAGACTCAGTGAAGTCATACAAGCTTAGAAATAATTATTTATAATGACATACTACATCTTTGTTCTTCAGAGGGACACAGCCTTTTTGTTTGAAGCCTGCTGTTCTTGAAGAATAACCAAACCTCATTGTGTCAGTTAACTTCTTTTTAAAATTGGTTTTTAAATTGGTTTGGCTACAGTTCTTCTTTTAAAAATAGTGCTGGGCTGCATACTGTAAAAGTAAGGTGTCTGGGTTTTTTAACGTAGTTTATACTTTAATACAAAGCAGGAATTTACATCAAAGAAACTACTGTTTTCTTTGATATTTCTACTTTCTTTAGGAGAGTGCTGAGATTTCTCTTTGTAAAGTTTCTGAGCTCACATTCTGACATAGAGTACATAAAAAATTTTTCATTCTTTCCTGGGCTTTGTTATAAATATAAATACTTTGGCATTTGAAATCAGATGTTCAGAGTGAAATAAGTTATTGGAATATGTTTTAAGACAAAATGAAAGCAGAAGAAACTTCTTTTGTTCATTTTTGTGCTTCTCAGTCTTTCACAGTTTTGGACATTTGAGCATATGAGTTATGCAATTCTACAGGAACAACAGAAGAGTTTAAGGTTATAGCAAACGTTAATAATACAATAAAAGAGACTACTTTAAATTCTTGATTTTTGTTTTTAAGTCAAATTATCTAACTGAAAGTTTGACACAGAAAAATATTCTTTTCCACAGTAGAGGACTTCATGTATGTATTTGTTGTTGCTGTTTCTGATTTGTTCAAAGTGAGATTTATATTTTGGCGTCCTATATTTTTTACATAAATGTAATATGATACATGTAAACTAAAAGCAGTCTTTTTTTTTTTTTTATATCTAGTCATGTAAAAATGCCTTCTTGATTTCAGGAAGTCTTCTTTTAGATTAATAATTGTGTTTTCTGGTGCATATGTAACGGATAGAAATTTGGTATTTCCTTTTCCTGCTCTTCCAGAAGCGCATTCAGATCCTTTAAATTTCACGGAAGGGCATAAGAAAATTTATGCACTTGAGTTCAAGCGTAGTTGGGAAAGCTTTTTGTAGCACTGCAAGTATCAAAAATCAACACATACCTGTTTTTTTGACCTCAGATACCCCAGAAGAAAGGTTCTGTGGTAAGAAATCTTTTTAATTGGAGTATGTTGTTCTCTGCAAAGTTCTGTTGCAATTTATCAGACGACCATTCTTCTGTCTCCTTTGCCTGCATTTTCAGAGGCATCTTCCAATAGAAAAGACTGTGCTGTTCATCTTCTTGGGATTCAGGTATACAACATGCAGTCCAGTCGGAGAAGCCTAAGCTACAGAGAGGAGCAAGAGCTGATAGCTGAGCTGAAGACTTCTGCTAGTTGGCTGTGGCTGGTACCTTGCTGAGCCTAAGAGTGGCATATTTTATTTATGTCTGCCTTTGGTGACGTAGGCATCCTAGGTGCCTATTTGAAGCACTTTGAGTCACCTTGCTGGGGCCCAGAACTCACATTTTAAGTGAAAGGGTATGTTTGATTCTTCTCCTGGCTTGCTTAGCTGACCTAAATCCTTTTTCTTCCTTAGGAAGTGCTGTAACCATGTTTCCATGTATTTGCCAGCTTTGGAGACAGCAGTACAGTGTTCTGCTAGTGACACTAGTTGCCATGTGCATCCTCCTCCTCATTGAATTCTGCCTGTCTCCTCAGCTGGAGCAGCAAGCAAGCTGCCAATTACAGCATACAAGAAAACCTGTCTTCAGGCACTTCTTGCAGTTGCTGTCGCCAAATGGAGCTCCACTTGGTTTCCAACACAGATTTTAGCTGTCTGCCTCCAGAACATTAACCTTTCTTGCTAGTAGCAGTAACCCTTAGCAGAAATTTTACTGGTAGCAGAATGCCTGTTAGTGTAGTTCAGTATGGGTTGTAATAACTTCCTTTCTGATTTCTTTTCCCAAAAATACTTGAATGTATTTCCCGTCGGAGATAAAAATTGTAAGTTGGCTGAATAAATGTAGAGGCAGCTTGCCAAAGAGTGACCAGAAAGAGTGTGCTAATATTAAAGCAGATGTTTCTTGCAGTTTTGTTTGATTTTTTTTTTACTATTTGTTTTAAATAGAAGGAACAAAGCTAGACAGCTGTCTAAGCCCACAGTTGATAACAGCTTGAAAATCATGCATAAGGTGATTCTTAGAATGGCTGCTACTTTAACATGTAATAGAATAAAAATAATTGTATGCACAGTGGGGTCATCAGCAGTTATTAACATCTAGATTATGAAGATTGCTTTGCTCTGACCAGTGAGCAGTTCAAGGGCAGGCTAAGCTGTAGTACTTAGGAAACACTGTTTTTTTTATGTAGAGTCGGTCACTATCAGTTAATTAATTAACTAAAGTTTTTGTCTTTTAATTCTATCAGTAGAGAAGTAATATGCAGTGGAATGCCTTGTTTTGTTGGGAGGCTTTTGTGTGCATTTTCAAATACTCTTAGTTTCCCATTTGAAAAAAATGATCAAAGAAACAGCATACACCTGGGATAGAAGGTGGTGAACTTTGAGTTCCCCTTTAGCTTCAGGAGAAATTAATTTTCCACTCTTGGATCAGCCCTCAAAAAGGCTCTGCATCCTACACAGACAAGCTAGATCTTTGTTACGGGGCAGTTTAAAGTGTTAAGGGAGTGTATTGATAAAAGTCTTCATCCCCGAGTTTTATGTGGTGTTTTAGGTAATCTGGCCCAGTTGGAGAGTGTTTTGAAGATACAACCCAAGCCCCTTGAACAGTATTAGAAATTTCATTCAAAGGGCTGAGAGGAGAGAAGTTCGGCTTGCTGTCACAGTCATAGTCCCCATTGCTGCCAAGAAATTGTGCTACGGTGTTTCGGATTAGCATGAATTTGAACACTGAAATACCGTGCCTGGGAAATGTTGGGTTCTTGCAGTTTCACTAAGGTGACAAAGCTGTGAGTAACTGAGGTTGGGTAAGCATTTGGTAGCAAACAGATATTTTTTCCTGTCATCTGGAAACAATGAAGTTGCTAATGGCTGCTACTGTTTGATGCCTGGAATCGAGCAAGAATCTTCAATAAGGGAGCATGTAGTTTGCCTGTGAACTCTTCCAAACACTTTTCCACCCACACCCTCCAGCCAGATTTCATTTTTACAGATCTAGTAGAGATTGTAGGATTTCCTGTTCTGCTCATTGAGTATTCTTTTTTTGGGAAAGATTCAAGTCTTTTAAATTAATTTCTTCCCTTTTCCCTATTGTCCTCTAATCTTATCTAGTGTTACACCTTTATTCTGCAGTGAGTAGCATTAAATCTTGAAGGTGGGGGCTCAGAAAAGTGTCAGTCATGCGCTTGCTCTTGCCACTGAAAGGCAAGATCATCTATGAATAATAATTCCAGGAACTGGGGTTTTGGTTATAGGACAGTAGCTTCAGATAGCTGAGGATTTGGCTAATTTTTATTCCTAAATAAGCCCAAAGAGAAAGTTTTCCTGGAATCTGGGCAAGTTTTGGGTTAGGCTTTCTTCAGTGATAGTAGGTCTTACTTGATTTGTGACAAGAGAGTTCATGTATGAGACAGGACCAAATTCAAAGCTTGTGAATCAAATCTGTGTTTTGGTGTCTGGAATGATTACTGCTTATGGACTGGTATTAGAGAAAGATTGAAGATTTTTGAAGACGCACTACCCACTTCCTGGAGCAGTAGCTTTTTTTCAGTACCTGATACTAATTTTGAAGTGTATTATTGATTATTATCATCTGATTGTGAAATTGCTTTATATTACTGTATTTTAACCATTTCTTTGTAACTCCTATGACATTGCAATGGCTAGCAAACAAACAAACGAACTATGGATGCCAGATAACTTAGGGTATGATAACCACCACTGACTGCTGTCAGGATTGTCCAAAAGTAATTTAAATATCAGTCTTGTGTCATAAGACACTGGTGCTATTTGAGGATTTTTCAGTATCTTCAATCTTTGTACACTGGTGTAGAAGCAAGGCGGAAATGGAGAAATAAGTGAAATCAGAACTAGAAACATTTTTTTTTTTTGCGTCCTGTGTAAAAAATGTTGTTTTTCAAAACTTTTTTGCAATTTTCCGTTGGCAAGAGGAATATTAACACACATCTTTCATTAAATGTGGGAGAGGTTTGATCCTGACACTGTTCTACCAGAAGTGACTGACATAAACTTTGTGTAGTTATTATTAAAGTGGTTGTTTAATCAGGACCTCATTGTACTCAAAATGTCAAGATTGTGACATCTTCAAACATTACCCAGGGTAGGGGACTGGTTCCCCTGGGGAGTCTGCCTTAAGCCAGTATAGTCTGTTATTGCTGTTTCCATGTGTGGGTGGATAAGTATCGTGCTTTTCCAAAAGACAAAACCATTACAGACTGATTTTTTCCCCCACTTTGGATAGTGAGAGTGTATTACAAAATACTTATAAGAAAGCCTTCTCCCCATCCTTTTCATCACGGGGTAAGTTCATGGGGATAGTGCACGTTTGAGTGCTGAGAAAGGAAATGGGCACTTGTCTTCTCCCTGTAGTACATTAACATCACCTCTTCTATCCCTGAAGAAATATCACTGCGATCTCCTGCTAGTATGTATCTGCATTTTTGACAAAAACGAAATAAAACATGAAGTAGTTTCAGAGTTGTTTTCCTCTGCTCCCCAGCAACCACATTAATCTAGTGTTTCAACTGAGTGTGGTAATTCTTTGCAGTTAGTATGAAATGTTCTCCTCTGATAAAACTGGACTGCTGCATGGTCTTGGTCGTAACCTCCAAATGACATCTTTATAGAGTCACAGAACAGTTGAAGTTGGAAGGGACCTCTGGAGTCCAACCGCCCTGCTGAAGCAAGGCCACCTAGAGCAAGTTGCCCAGGACCATGTCCAGGAGCCTTGTGAGCATCTCCAAAGATGGAGACTTCACAACCTTCCTGGGCAATCTCTGCCAGTGTTTTGTCACCTACACAGGGAAAAAGTGTTTCTTGATGTGCAGAGGCAACCTCCTGTGTTTCAGTTTGTGCCCATTGTCTCTAGTTCTGTCACTGGGCACCACTAACAAGAGCCTGGCTCCGTCCTCTTTGCACCCTCCTTCCAGGTATTTATGCTCATTAATATGATCCCCCTGAGCCTTCTCTTCTCCAGATCGAACAGTCCCAGCTTTCTCAGCCTTCCCTGATAGAAGAGATGCTCCAGTCCCTTCATCATCATCATGGCCCTTGTTGGATTCTCTCCAGTATGTCCATGTCTGTCTTGTACTGAGGAGCCCAGCACCGGACACAGCATTCCAGGTGTGGCCTCACCAGTGCGGAGTAGAGGGGAAGGGTCACCTCCCTTGTCCTGCTGGCAGTACTTTGCCTAATGCAGCCCAGGATGCCATTTGCCTTCTTTGTCTCAAGGGCACTCTTATTGGTTATGTTCAACTTGGTGTCCACGAGGACCCCCAGGTGCTTTCCTGCAAAGCAGCTTTCTTGCTGGGTGGCCCCCAATATATGTTGGTGCCTGGAGTTGTTCCTCCCCAGGTGCAGGACTTTGCAATTCTTATTTGACTTCGGGAGGTTCCTGTCAACTCATTTCTTCAGCCTGTCAAGTTCCCTCTGGATGGCAGCATTACCCCTTGGCATATCAGCCAGTCCGCCCAGTCTGGTATCATCAGCAAACGTGCTGAGGGTACACTCTGCCCCATCATCCAGGTGATTACTGAAGATGTTAAACAGGACTGGACCCAGTATTGACCTTTGGAGTACACTGCTAGTCACTGGTCTCCAAATAGACTTTGTGGCACTGATCACCTCCCTCTGGGCCTGGCCATTGAGCCAGTTTTCAGTCCACCTCCCTGTCTGCTCATCCGGCCCATACATGGACAGCTTCTCTGTGAAGATCTATGGGAGACATTGTCAAAGGCCTTACGGAAGTCCAGGTAGATGGTGTGCACTGCTCTCCCCTTGTCTGCCATGCCAGTTGTTTGTCAAGTTGGTCAAGCATGACTTGTCCTTGGAGAATCCATGCTGACTACTCCTGATGACTTTCTTGTCTTCCATGTACTTGGAAACGGTTTCCAGGATTAGCTGGTCCATCAGAAAAAAATTCTGCTCTTCAGAAAATTTTGAGCAATCTGGTCTCTCTTGATATCATACTTCTTTTAATTTTTCTTGCTTCCTGTGTAAATGTGTCTTAATTTCATGAAGTGTTTTCAAGGGTACTGTTCTTGACTTTCTTACCATTTTTATAGTCTCTTTTCCTGCAGCTGAACTCCCTGGTAGGAGTTACATGTTTTAATTTCTTGCAACTGTGATAATCTGATGGTTGGCCATGACTGTGAGCTGTTGGTGGAGGAAAATTCTGATTTACTGAAGTGTGTGTTTGTAGTATTGTATCATATAGGTTCTTTCTTGAAATATGTTGTACAGTCAGCTTTCTTCTCCCAGTTAACAGGGGGGAAATGGCAGGGAAACCCTGAGATGATACTGGATGTCTGGGGGGAGGAGGATGTGAAGGTACTAGATGGGTTTTGCACATGGTCAGCATAGCTTTGGCAGGGCTGATTGAAATGAGCTCTTTTGCAAAAAGCTCTGCAAAGATCCCTCATGCAACCTACTTATGAAACTACTTGAGCGTGTCTGTATTACTTCCTTGGTTCTGAGATACTGTTGTAGCTGGGTTTTGTGCTGCACCTGGATTAATAAAACTTTCTGGAACCTAAACCAAGGTATGGTAAATTTGAGTGGCTCTGCAGAAACCAGTGTGGGATGAGCACGGTTGAGGTAGAGCCAGAACTAATAAATGCTGCTCATCTGAATTGGCTCTGAGGAGACGTAGCTCCAGGTTACTACTCAACTCAAGGCTGAATTGGGACTAAAAGTGGTGTATAATATTGTCCATTTTTTCATGTAATTATTTAGCTATACAAAAAAGAGTATCACTACCTACTATTTAATACTTAATTTATTTTGAAATAAATGTAATTTTTTAAAAAAAAAGGATAGTCATAGAATGGTTAGAGTTGGAAGGGACCTTAAAGATCATCTAGTTCCAACCTCCCTGCCATGGGCAGGGACACCTCCACTAGAGCAGGTTGCTCAAAGACTCATCCAACCTGGTCTTGAACACTTCCAGGGATGGGGCATCCACAGCTTCTCTGCGCAAACTGTTCCAGTGGCTCACCATCCTCATAGTGAAAAATATATTCCTCACATCTAATCTAAATCTACTGCCTTCCAGTTTGAAGCCATTACCCCTTGTCCTATTGCTACATGTCCTTGTAAAAAGTCAGTCTCCTGCTTTCCTGTAGGCCCCCTTTCAGATATCGGAAGGCTGCTCTAAGGTCTCTCCAGAGCCTTCTCTTCTCCAGGCTGAACAACCCCAACTCTCCCAGCCAGTCCTCATAGGAGAGGTGCTCCAGCCCTCTGATCATTTTTGTGGTCTGTGTTTCCCAGCCTGGAGGGGTGTATGTGGAGAAATCCTGCCTCACATTATAGGAAACTTCTGTTGAGACAGTACTTTTATAGAGAACTTTTCATTTGTGGTCAGTCCTTAGTTAAATAACCAATTGTTTGAATTACAGATGGTTACAAAATGAATTACAAATACAGCTTAGTATTCATAGTAGTATGTAAGATGATGGTATAAGACTTTAAAGTGATTTGACAAAGAACAGTCCTAAACTATTACAGAGGTTGTTAGGTTGTTAGGTTGTTGTTTGCTGCTAAAGTTGTTATTTTTCCTTTAAATAAAAGGATCATTTTCACAAGTCTTGTAGTCTGTATGCAGGGAAAGCTTCAGAGCAGAATCAGGAGAAAAGCACTGAAGCACTTAGTGGTGGGTTTTTTTACTGGGTTCACAGTAACAATCTGAGCAGAAGGTGATCACGGGGTGATACTATGAAAGTCTGGAGACATCTGAGATTTACCTACTACAGGTTTCCAAAAAGTGCTACTGTTGAAGGAGCTGCGGTTCTTATGAATTACTGACTTAAAAATCTCAGGATGTTCAACACATACACTGTAATTCTGTAGTTCTGGCAGGGCTCTGGGTGTAAAGCAGAGTCCTCCTTACTCCACATTTCTGTGGCTTATTACATGGAAATTAAGTCATCGCTTTTGCTTTCTTTTAGAGGCTTGCTTGCAGTCTTTTTATCTGACTTGGTCTAAAGTGATTTATTGCATGCTGATTTTTGTTCTTTTGGTGCAAACACTCTTTTTGAATAAGAAGGAAAATGTGTGTATTGCAGCACGCAGAGTGTGAATTTAAGTGCTGCTCTACAACTTGACGAAGTTGTGCCAGTATGATAGAGGCAAAATCTACTTTATTTTCTGTGTTCTAGTATAATTAGAATGGAATACATCAGCTTTAGCATCTGCATGTGTAGTGTACTGTAACTGAGCATACCTGTAGTTTTGACAGATGTTTCTATGGTACTTGCAAAATGCTGTTAGAGCATGTCATAAGGGTAATGTAAAGGATACTAGAAAAATAAAACAAAATACAGTGACATATTCAAGAATAAGTGCTGTGGCTTAGAGCAGTAACCCCAGCCTGCTGTGCATCACAGTGCAGCAAAGCTGAGTAGGGAGTTGTAACTGCAGTTGTAAGCAGCGTGTTGGCAAATGCAGTATCCCCAGTGGACTTTGTTTTTAGGTCTCTTCTTTTGTGTGTGGGAGTGGGAGGAAGGGTAAGTAAGTGGATAGGGACTAGCTGACTCACAGCTGGGCTCTAATTAAACCTTTTGATTATAGGCTTTGAAATAGCGTGGTTCTCATCTTTGGTGTTCAGCTATTGTAGTCTAGCTGATGCGTGTTACAAATCTCAGTGACTAGTTACCATTTCATTAAGAAGCAAAAGCACAAGAGTGTGGAAGAAGGAAGAAGACAGAAGGGAAGGGACTGCGATTCTCTGGAGTTAAATAATCTTTACTCTGAGTCCCCAGAAAATGGTACCAATAACTTGGGCTTTGTATGTGAACAGAGGGAGCAAGAGCATTTTTGCCATTTGGGGTTCATGCACAACTACAAGCAGATACCACTTGTGGTTTTGATGTTGTCTCCAAAGAGCTGTATGACCCTGAGCAGCTTGTGGAAGGTGTAAGTTTGCGAAGCATTTGTTTGCTTGATACACTTGTAGTTTGTTTACTTTTTAGGGTCAGAGTTTCAGGAAGTTTGAACCCAAGTATAGACTGCATTCATCTCTGAACTACTTTTATAATTGATTTTTGTTCATTCTCAGTTTATGTGTGTGCATGCAGATGCATGGTGTCTTCCTCCCCACACGTGTCTTCTGTGCTACAGTGTCTTGATCGTACTTAGTTGTTTGAGTTTAGGCTCAGAAAGCTTCAGCATGTTTGAACTCCACGTCACATACTAAAATTTTCACATGGATCAAAGCTGTAAGATATTTTCTACATGGTTCACAGAGTCCCCAGAGCTTGAGGTGTGATTCAGGCGTGGGAGGTGATTGTGTCTCCTGGTGTTTCTATTGCTCCAGTGAAAGAAAAGACTGCAGAGTCAGTGGTGCTTGCTGGTTGGTTTCCTGCCCTCACTGAGGATCTGGCTTACACCCCAGCCAAAGCCACTCCATTTTCTGATCAGTCCCATGGCACAGCCTTGGCATGGGAATGGCGCTTGGGTGCCAGTGGCCTCCTGTGGATCAAAAGCCACAGCCAGGCCACTCATGGTCTGTTTGAGCTACATATTCGCCACATGTCTGAAAATCATAGTCAACTTCTGCTGAATTTGGTATCCAAATTGAAATATAAGAAAAATTGAGTTACTATGAAGCACTGTGCCATAACTAGTCTGTGACTTAGTTTCACTATTTGAAAAATTAAGCCAAACATGCTCAGTAAGGGCCTTAAGGCTTATTTGGTGTATTTTGTCACATCCTGTGACTTGGAGGTGAAGACTGCAGTTTAAGTACCTCAACTGACTGACTGGTTTGGGATTCTTATATTTCCATAGGTACAACATTGATCCTGGCTTGTACTGTCCATTTTTCTCTCTTGGGGCATGCATGGAAGGTTTGAACTCTTTGTTCAGTCAGCTCCTAGGAATCTCCCTGTATGCTGAACAGACACAGAGAGGAGAGATTTGGTCTGAAGATGTTAGAAAGTTGGTAAGTATTCTTGTTCC
Organism: Numenius arquata; assembly: GCF_964106895.1. Classification (NCBI taxonomy): domain Eukaryota; kingdom Metazoa; phylum Chordata; class Aves; order Charadriiformes; family Scolopacidae; genus Numenius; species Numenius arquata. Next base: position 120,187,113 of record NC_133576.1, read on the forward strand.
CAGCATCTGAAATGACAAAGAGAAGTTAGACAAGATGGTGTGTTCCTCTGGGCCATGAATCAGACTTTGTTTTTAAGTTACTTGGGTACCTATCAAACGCACACACTAGATGTCTAATTTTAGGTGAAGTTAGACCTCAAGGGCTTTATAGTCTCTCTAAGTGCCTTTTATATGCTTGGTATTTTATGGCCTTTATAATCTGCCTTTGTGAAGGGTGCCTGAATCAGACAGTTTCTCTGTTTGGAGATTACTGTTGTAGCTTTCATGCTGTCCCTCTGAATGAGCTCTGCTAGTTTTTTTAGCTTCAATTTGTAGATGACTGTAGTCAACTAGAATGCTGTAGGTGCATATTCTAGCAGTCATGTGTCTGCCTCATTTTTTTATTCTTTATTCATCTTTACTTTGAGATTGGTTTTTACATCTTTATTTTTGCCTTCTTTTTAGGGGAGGGTAGAAATAAAAAACTGGGCAATAATTTACTCATCAGGTTCCCAGGTTCCTCTTTTGTCTTCCCTCTGTGTATTCACTGCCACATCTCCTTCACTGCTCTTCCACTCCCAGCAAGAGCTGCTTTTCTTTATATCCTGTGGGTCAATTTATAATTACTCCTTACTCCTTCTATTTTTATTTCCATGGTAAATCAGCTTCAGTTACTGTTGACTTCTCTGAAGTCATTTGGGGGCTACACACAGTCTTACTTTTAATACTAATCTGTGACTAATTAGTTTTGAGTGAAATGCAGGAATGACTGTAGTTTGAGAGACAAGTTATGAATTGTATATATTTTTTTTCCATCAGAAAATTACCAACAGATTTTATATTACTTATTTGCAGTTTATTTATCATTTATTCATTATAAATCTTTGGATTAGAATACCATGTCTTCAATTTACACATCTTATCAGTGCTTTCACTGTGGAAATGATACTTTTCTTTTTCTTCAGGCTGTTGTTCATGAAACTGAAGGTTTGCTAGGATACATCTATTGTGACTTCTTCCAGCGACCTGATAAACCACATCAGGTAACATTTATGATCTGATTCCAGCATGTGTTTTATTTGAGTAATGACTGTAGCGTTAGGGCCATTTCATAGAATCATCTAGGTTGGAAAAGACCATTGGGATCATCGAGTCCAACCATCTACCCTACTTTACAAAGTTCTTCCCTACACCATATCCCTCAACACCACATCTAAGCGACTCTTAAGCTCACCAAGGATGGTGACTCAGCCACCTCCCTGGGCAGCCTGGTCTATTGTCTGATCACTCTTACTGTGAAGAATTTCTTCCTAATGTCCAGTCTAAACCTACCCTGTTGCAGCATTTATGTTCAATGTAAGTTTAGTAAAAGTTATCTCTATTTAAAATAAATTAAATTTAAACAGGGAAAATCTGTAACTTCCAATGTGGTCTTAGGTAAAATACTTTCGTGAGTAACCTTTCATTTAAAAAACATCACCTGATAAGCTAAACTCAGAGTCTTTGTTTTACAGAACGACAGGCACTATGAAATGTCATAGAACTCTGCTTAGAGAAATGGTAGATTTTTAAACACCTATTTTCTTCATTAGCTTAATATGTTACTCTGTTTTTCTAATATTTCACAATATACTAGGAGTGCTATGCAGAATATTTGATAAGGCTACTGCTGAAGAATGAGAAGTTATGGATTTAGCATGAGTAAATTTCTTTGAGCTAGTGATATTTTTTAGAAAAATTGAGAGGTTTTGATAATTCTAAAACAAAAAAAAGTATTAAATTTTATTTTCTAAAAGCAACACAGTCTTTATGAAATACGATAGTTTCTGTATGAATATGAAGCAAATAATAAAAATTGAGAAACTGTGCTGCTATTGAACAACACTTAATGATCATTGAATGCAACCTGTGTAACTTGGGATGTGTTTAGGTTTGGTTTAATAGTTTAAGTTTAATTTAATCATTTCATCATTGTTTTAATATCATTGATATAATGACGTTGGCCATCTATATGTTTGGTTTTATCTTGAAAAGGATTGTCACTTTACCGTTCGTGGAGGCAGGCTACGGGAAAATGGAGAGTACCAGCTGCCTGTAGTTGTTCTTATGCTTAGCCTTCCTCATTCAACAAGGGGTGCACCAACGCTGCTGAGTCCTGGCATGATGGAGAATCTCTTCCATGAAATGGGACATGCTATGCATTCGATGCTGGGAAGAACTCGGTACCAACATGTCACTGGTGAGAAAGAATAGCGATTTCTTTTTTGTTTTAGTTAGATGTTTAATTTCTAGAAGAAGGGAGTAGATTATCTAAAAACCAACCAACCAACATTTGCATATTCTGCTCCTAATAAGAATTAGGCATTTGTATCTCTTCTTTCTGTACTGCTGATCTTTGTTCTAGTGGTGGTACCCAGTCTTGCAAGTTTGCCTTACGTGGAGTTTATAATAATGGAGTAGCTGGAGGACTGAAAATAAATTGAGCTAAGCTTGTACCTAGTATAACAGCACAGTGAATCTTGGGTTGGAAATTATTTAAGAAATTGAATTAAAAAAATTAGTAAAATAGTGCTTGCAAAGAACATACACTGGCAATATGGAAATATCTGTAAAGCCATAGTTGATAAATTAAAACTATATTGTATTGGCAGGCATGGTGAACTGGTAGGCCTTTTTATCATACGTAAATGAAAATGAATGAACATGCAATCACAGATTAGTGCATGCACAGAAAAGGAATATTGCCATTTTTCATTTAGTCCCTCTTCTCAAGGAGTGGCAATGAGTGTGTTGGCTGACAGCTCACAGGCTGCTGTGGCCTTCTGCAGTTGTGGTAAATGGGTCAGACACGTTCTGGCTAAAGCTGCTCGGCATGCTACTTTTCTTACCTGCAGACAGCTTGGTATATTCTATAATAGTGTACCGGAAATCCCATTTGCAGTAGACATTTACTTATTAAAAAAAACCCCACACAACCAGACAGATGAAATTGTAGCTCCCCTGTCTGAAAGATTTTTTTTATGTTTCACTATTTTTAGATTATGCTACTGATACAAAGGGGAGTCCATGGTAGAGTTATGTGTTATCAACAGATACTTTGCACCTAGTGACAAAGTATTCCTTCTTAAGTCTTCCACTTAAAATAGACTGATCTGTTTCTAAGTATGTCACTACTGGACATTGCGAAAATGAACACTGTATATGCTCTTTCCGTATAAGCTCTGTGTACTCCTGTTAACTGCCCTCCCACACTCCTTCCACTCATATAGTCTTGCTCATCTTGACCTCCAGAAGTACTTCTGTGCCCAAAGTAACTGCTTTGATCGGGTTCTCCTCTTGTGGTGAATCATATGCTTCTGGATGTCAAAGTCTTGAAGGGGCAGGAAATGGCTGATTTTGAGGCTCAGACTTTCCGTGAGCCCCTGTGTATGGTTTCAGCGTGTCCTTAGCTCCGGGCAGTCCTGCCTCCCAGAGGATTTCACTCCAGATCTAGCATTGCAAAAGCAGCGTCAGAGGTCAGTTGTGTTGTTTCTGCAGAGAACCCCTTTTTTTTAGGGTTTGGAACGTGTGGCAATCAAAGGGCTCATCCCAGGGCTGTCTGTTTGGGGCCATCTGCCCTCGTGAGGCACTAGGATGGCAAAGTGTCAAAATAAGATGACTACAGACAATTGTAAGAACCAAAAATTTGACATTCTAGTTGAGATGACATCTTTCCTACTTTCCCCCTTTTCTGATTAACATTCCCAAATATTCAGGAAGCCATTCTGCTGCTAACAGGCCCAAAACTTGGATAATACTGTACATTTTTGACTTAAGATGTGTTTCTTTTTAAGTTAATCTGTCATTTTACGATATGCATATTCTGTGACTGTTTAATGCATATTTGTGCATATAATTTTTTTTTAAAACCTACCTTGTATTCCGTTTTAGTTTATCATGCAGTAGAGAATATCTACGTTTGTTTTACAGGAGAACTAACTTATCCCAGATAACTGCCCAAGCTTTTACCTTTCTAACTTTCAGAAAATGTTATTTTTTGGGAGTCTTTTTAATGATTATCAAAAGAATTCTGTCACTTTATTGAGGAGCACTGAGAAAGCATAAATGACTAGAGGAACATCAGGGTAGTTCTGCAGGCATTTGTCTTGGGACCTGCCTTGTTTTCGCCTTTTTAAAAAATGATTTTCAAGCAACAGACCCCCCGCCCCTAACACCCACCAGTGAAATCTGTTGGCACAAAAGAAGAATTGAGGTATTGTATAAGAACTGAATGACTGGATACTGCAGTGATTGAAGTAAAATACAATTCAGAAGTACACAGTGCAGATCATGCATTTAAAGAGTACAAATAGAATTTATGCTATCAAATGGGCATTTCAGCAGTGATGGAGGAACAGCAGTAGATTTTTATGTGTTAATGCAGAACTACAAATAGCTAATGCATCTGTGAAAGGGGCAAATGTGATTTGAAATTACATCAGAGGTGTATCTAACAGGAAGAAGTATTAGAATGATTAAGAAAATACTGGTGAAACCTCATGCAATGCTTGGGCATGGTTGTGTTTCTTGGGTCTGAAGGAGAATTCAGACTGAAGGAGGTGCAGAGAGGAGCTACAATGAATGGCTTTTAGACTTTATCTTGCCTTTGGATAATGATGGCTGAGAGAGAATATCGTTTCTCTCAATGTAGGAGTTAAAAAACAGTGCGGGAAACGCTCTTTATACTAAAAAACAGTATTGGTCTGAAAACATAAGAGTATGAACAGATTATGAATTCATATTAAAAATGAGAGAAAGATTTTTAAAGATCAAAGGAGTGATTTAAAAAAATAGTCTTCAAGAAAGAATAGTAGAAGGGAAAACCATACTTACGTGTAAGACTAGTTTTGAACGTTGACATTGTCTCTAGCAGACAGGGATGGACGTGATGACCCAGTGGGTCCGTTATTAAAGCAGCAACTTGTAAATCCCTAACTTTAGTATAGAAATTAGAAATGCAGCTTTGATTTGGTGATGTGTTACACTTCTTAATAACTTCCACTGTGTAGGGTGCTGGTAAAGATTAGAGTAAATAAGGTTTTTGGGAAAGTGCTTTTTGAAAGTACAAACTGCTAAAATATTACCTCATTGCACTTAGAACATGTCTTCAATCTGCAAGAGTGTTCCTTGGATGAATGGCTTCATATTCTAAAGTAAAGTTAATATAAAGCATAAGTAAGCTCAGCAAACAGATGGAAGCTAAAAATTGTAACTGTGAATAGGATTAAGGCAGAGTTTTATTTACATTGTAGTTTGATTTAGGTTTAGGACACTTAAATAGATTTGGTGTTTCATGTAGGGCCAGTTTGGCTGCAGTCTGGTTTAGTTTAAAAAGGGTGTGATCCAGAGCTTTATAAGGTGCCTCACCCAGCTGTTCAAATATTTTGTTTTACTTTGTGATTTATAGTAAAATGTGTAGGATTATAATGAAGCTTTTCTGGCAATATGTACAATAATGCTATGGAAATAAAATATTGACTTAATAAAGGAAAGAATATTAAAGTTCACCAAAAGTCCAAACTGAAAATTGCAAAACCCTTTGGGAAGAGTTAACTATTTGTGTTAATGAAAATAGCAAACGCTAATGTGTACAATTATTCTGCCTCTAGGAACCAGATGTCCTACTGATTTTGCTGAAGTTCCCTCAATTCTGATGGAGTACTTTGCAAATGACTATCGAGTGGTTAACCAATTTGCAAGGCATTATAAAACGGGACAGGTAGGAAAAATTTACATATAAAATATTGAAAATAGGTCTAAATGTTTTCAGGAAAAGAGTCACATTTTCATGTGTTATTTTTTCATAAAGTTGAACTAGAAGTAAACAATGGATAGAAATTATTTTAATGTTATAATTTTGATTTTTCAGAAAAAAATGTTAATATTCTCATTGTAGAAAAGCTGTAAAGGAATAACAGATCCCTATATCTGAGGTTCCAATTACATATTTAAAACTTTCAGCCATTTTTTCTTACAAAGGTTGTGTAGTTTCTACACTACACAAATCTAGTGTAGTATGGTGAACATCTTCAGTGTGAATCAAGTTATGATGTGGAACGTTTTAATTTAATTACAGGTAGGTTATGACAAAAATAGTGATGCATCATTGAACTGTCCAAAGTCTGTCTTAAAATAAATCTCGGGTACCAAATCATGGAAAGAAATGTAAATGATCTGCAATGTTTAAAACCTCCCACCTTTAGCACAGTGTAGGGTATATTTTGCGATGAAAAGTGTACTGCTTTTTTTAGGATGAGATTAGGATTAGTTAGGTTCTGGTAGTCATGAATCTCTGCTTAAAACTCATCCCATTTTTTACATAAAGCTATTCTATGCCAGTCTTCTTTAAAGGTCTACTTTCTATGGGAAATTCAGAAAACAATGCTCTTCAGAACAAGGTGACTTTCGGTGGTTGCTTTAACGCATGGCAGCAGAACATGATTGATATTTGTACAGCCATTTCAAATATACAAACCAGTAAACAATAACCAAAGACCTTTTTTCTAGTGCTTTTGATTGAGGCAAGCTTCAGCGTACTCAGATGTGATGGTTGAAGAATAGACTACCCATCAATGCAAAACCAAGAAAGGCTTTTTTGGTTGTGTAGTGTTACACTCCACTGAAGCTTTTTATCCGCTCCTAGGCATTCAGTGTATTTCAGTATTATGAAAATGGAGTTATGTTTGCCTCCATTCAAAAGAAAACTATGTTGCTTAACCTCTATTTTAATAGAGACTGTCTGAGAAATTTGCTCTGTAAATCTGCTTTTTTTGTTGTTACAGAGCAATCAGTTCTGTAGAGCTGATTGCACTAAGAAAGTCTCCTTGAAACCTGGGAGTTAGAAGTGCTCGGTTCAGGAGTGTTCATCATTTATATGTTTGAGTCCACATACTGAAATACTGCTTTCTGGGGTTCTCTATAAAGTTCATGTAGTGTTTAAACATTGTGGAGTTAATCTGATTGCATATGAGTTTAGAGAATGATCTTGACTAAAACATCTGAAAAAGATTTGTGGAACATTATTTATGGCTTTGTATTTTCAAAATGGCTTAACAAATCTAAACCATGTTTAGTTGCAGTGCAAAAGCTAAGAACCAGACGCTGTGTCACATTTGGCATTTCCATAAACTTCTTCTGTTTATTGGTGGTGAAATCTTGCCCTTTCAGAGAGCAATTGAGAGAAGTTTAATGTAGAAATTCAGTCTTGAAAGGGGCAAGAATGAATTATGCTGGAAGATGAGAAAAAGAGCCTGAAACTGCTGTGTGGCTTTTGAGGGCTTTAGACAGCTTCCTTTTAATTGTTTTTTTTTTTTTTTTTTTCTTTAAATTTAGAATGTATTTTTAAGACATTATCCAACATACATAAATCTGCTTTTGCTTATGTTGGTTCATCTAAGCTAGTTTTAAGAATCTGATATCAGATTTCCATATCTGTAATTTAAATACAAATAGATTGGACTCATCTTTTCTGTCCTTAAAATTCAGTGATTGTTACAGCAATTACTTTTGTCTGTTGTGTGTATGTTACGAAGTACTTTGAACAGAAAATCCCAGGTCTCTTCAGCCTTTTGGGGCTTATATTTTCTGTGCTTGTTCCCTGACTAATTTTTTTGGTGGACAAAAAGAAATTTGAATCAATGTTTTCTTCTCTGGTTTTTTAGTTACTTGAAAGAAAAATGAATCCACTTTACCCCCTTTTTAAAGGGAAGTAAGGAAGGTGGGTGAAACAGTTTAAATGTGAAATTTGTAAAACCATTTCATGCAGATATTGTTCCATGTGAGAAATTCCTTCAAGTTTCTTCTTATGAATAAAGAGACTGAACTTTTCTGTGGGAGAAGGATCTTTCCTGCAACAACTACGTCATCACGGCTCTGCTGGATGTTGACAGAAGGATGGTTTTTTTAATGACCTACTTTGTTGAGGAAGCAGTGCAGATAATTTGAAAAAGCATCCTTCTTTCTGCATTGCTGCATCTGTGCTATAGTTTTTGCATGTAAGTTTTAGGGGATGTCATTTTTAACACTCCTACTGAACATATTTACATCAGAAAAACTTGGTGGCATAGTCTCAGGTTACGATTGACCTTGCCATAAAATCCAATTGCAGAAGGACTGATCCTGAGGATCCTCACTTAGGATCAGTGCTTATGCTTATGGGAAGGGGAGGGGAAAGAGGTGGTGTTCTGATTATTAAAACATACGAGCTGTTGAAAACTGGTTTTTAGTAGCATTGCAGAAAAAAGATTGTTGGGAAGTCTTTCAAAGATGAGAATGCATTATGCATATAGATGTGGATGTTGAGGATCTGCTCCAAAATATCTTGAAGTTTATAGAAAGCTTGTCTCTGCTTTCTGTGCATTTTGGGTGCTTGTGCTGTTGAGTACTGAGGAATGAAAAAGCTTGCAAGCTCTTCTGGCAAAAGAAGTAAGTCTTGTGAGTGTAGTTCAAAAAGCTGGCCAGTACAAAAATATTTGTTCCAAGAAAGTAGCAAGCCTAGTTTTCCTTTCATCTCAAAGATAACTCAAAACAAAAACCTTGAGGGAAAAAAAAAAAAAAGAGTAGAGGGGACTGTGTTAATTAGTCACACAAGCTGAATTACTCAGGTAAGCTCATGAAATCAAGCCATACCAAAATGAGGTTGTAACAGTGCTTAAGCAGACAATCTGGTGCATGCATAGCATTCTGTATCACTGAGTTTGTTTGTTTAATTTTGTTTGTTAAGTGCACAGATACGTGATAGGTCTGTCGAGCTAAATCATTTTAAGCTTGTGTGTCTTTAGAGGCTCTCTTGAGCAAAGGCCAGTATTTCAGCTGTTCAAATTTGAACTGACTTCATTTTTCACAGAGATGGAACTACAAAGGCAGTATTGTATTAGCATGATTACAAGAATAAGCCCACAGATAGTAAACAATCATAATGTGTCGTGGTTACTACATAGCAGTAAGGAGTTAAGTGTGATTTGGGACACAGGGAATACTGTTCTTTTAGCCACCATGGCAAACACGCTGAAAAATTCATGCCAAGATCTTAAAGTTACTTAATATAGAAAGATGGAAAAGTGGAACCCAAAGTAAAGCATGTAGTGTTTAAATTCAAAAAAATGGAATGGTTATTCAATTAACACAGTTTTAGTCAAAGCTCTATGAAGTCTTTCTTTTAGAAGGAGGATGACAGTTTGATTCTGGTTTTATCGGAGAGCTCATCTTTCAGGATAAGTAGGATAATCCTGCTGATGCAATTTTGTTCTTCACTCAGCGGCTTATTAAGGGGCTGTATGAGATTGTAATGGAGCAAGGAGAAATAGTTTCTATTGCCTAAAGCAGTACATCTTCCTCAGTACATTCAAGACCTCAGTGTATCTGTATGCCCGACATGCACAGAAGCAAACTTGGGAGAGGAGTGGCGATCTTCGAAAAACCCTCTGGAGTCTAATTTTAGTTCCCTGAAATCTTAAATTTTAACATCCCAGAGTGCTTTGGGAAAAATAAATGATCTACTCTTTATCGTTCTTTCCATTTAATCTAATTTTGGCAATGTTTTTCTGGTGCCAAATTCTGCTTGACTTGTGAATTATTATAACACCACAATGTTTAAGCCAGATCAGTAGCACTGATAGATTTAAACAAAGGAACATTTATATCTTCTGTGCCTTTTTGTCAATAGGTATTGTCATAAGAATGATTTGTAATTTCCTGTTGATTTTAATCTGCTCAAACAGTAGAGCTTGATCTTCAGGGCAGAGTAGATCTGCATTGTTTGATATTCATATGGCTGCAAAAAAGATAAAAAGATTTTCTTGGAGGCTTTTGATATTATTTACATTTTACTTGGTCTCTAAAAGGGGGTGCTAAGCCATCTCTTGTGCAAAGAGAGTTTAATACATTATTAATGATCATTCTGTGTCTCCCCTCAGGAGTTTGATTTAGAATAGGATAGATGCTTGTAGCAGAATATAAGGAAGAAACGGGTGAATGCAGAGGCTGCCTTTTCAGCAGTCTTCTCCAGCTTGAGGTCAGCTATTTACAGTACAGTCAAAAGAAGGCAGGACTTTCTTGGGTGGAGAGTCTGTAAGAAATGCTTAGCTCTGAACTGAGGATTAGACCTGCTTCAGCTGTTTCTTGAGCAGGGCTGTAAGTGACCAGCTCTCCCTGGGAGCGTACAAAGTCTGTCCGCATTGCCGAACCTTGCTGCTCTCTGCCCCAGTGAACTGCAAACTTGGATTTCCCAATTCAGTTGAGGATCTGTGGGCCTGTGGTTTACCAAAATGACAATTAGAAAAGGCTTATTGCCTTTTGTTCTATTTATTTTGTGTTCCAGCTGAAAGTCTATGCTCATAACTTCTTTTTACCATCATTTAATATAGCCCGAATATAAAACTGAAAATCCATTATGTTGAAAGAGCTGGTTTGACCTTACTGGTAGGGCTGCTCTTGGCTTTAACAATCTTAAATTATAACTGTGTAAAATATACATATTTTCAGTTGCCAAGCTTTTGGATGTTCAGCTTTCTTAACACTGATAAATTACAACTTAAGAATTCCCATCCAGTTTTCTCATACTTTACTGTATCCAAGATACAGGTGCCCCTAGAAGAAATCAGTTGTGTTTAATTCCATACTGCACTACTTCAATGGGAAATGAAAGCCTCCAAAAGGCTGCCAAAATTTGCTAATAGGTTTAGTGCTTAATGACAAAATCTGGTCAAAATTCTATAGGTTTCCTTTCACAAGGGTTTCTTGTGTGACAACTGAAACTGTGTTATTGCAAACCCACATGTGCTTTACTTCCAGGATGAAAAGTCATTGAAGTGCATCCCTCACTCTATTTAAGAGGATGAGACAAGAGATTTTCACAGAGCTAGGAGAAAAATTGCCCAACCAAAAATACATTTTACCGTTTGTAATTTTTTTCTACTTTGCTTCTTGCCTTAATAACTTTTCTACATAATTAAGTAGTATTTTGAACAATACTAAGTCCGGTATGGAAGCTCAAGGTAGTCAGGTACTAACATCTTTATTACTATGGATAACTGCCCACTTACTCTTAGTTACTCTAGTAGTCCAAAATCATCACGTAATTTGAAACAGAATTTTTGTATTTGAGAAGGGTAAATACTAGCCTAATGAGGATATACTGTAGGGCAGACTTCATGTTCATTGGTTCATTTTTCTGTGTTGACATTTAACAGCTGTGCACGTTTATAACAAGCAAAATAGTGGGTGTTGTTCTATCCCATTCTTGACCCAGCTGACATTTGTCTTGGAGAAGAAGTTACAAGCCTTGGCAAGCTACTGCATAAAACAGCTGTGCAATTTGAGAGTTTTTCTTATCTGCTTTAAATTCCAGATTCCACAGAGTTAATTGATAACATTTTCCTCACTTATGTGTAACTTCTGTGGAGTTGGTTTTTTATTCTGCGAACATTAACATTGTTTGTCTTGAAGTCATGTCATTTGCACAGAATCTAAACATATGGCCCTGCCATCAGGATCTGTAGACTTTCATGTATTATTTCTTAAACACTTCAACACACTGTAAAAGTGTAGGTATGTTTTTAGAGTTCAGTGTAATATCAGCCATCTGTATTACATTGTACAACTCATAGTAACTTTCTTAATATTTTAGCAAGAACCCAGTTATTTTGATCATATTTAATGTTTGGTTAATAAAACTGCTAGCAAAAAGAATGCTTACTAGGAAAGACATCTATGGAAAAGCTTCAGGAAGTAGTGGAAGAAGTGTAAGGTCAAGCATTCATATACAGATATTCTTAAAAATCTGGCATTAAAAAGTCTTTGGATGTACTTGTAGACGCCTGGATAGAAAGTCAAAAAGAGTTTGTTTAATGACTTGAAAAATGTCTCTGACTTTCAGCCTGCGGTGCCGTGGATAATTTTATTGCCATAGATGTGGAATAAATTCAACTTTGTTAAAAATTTCAAAGGGTAGATATTTACTGTTCAGTATGACCAAACATTTTTATGTGGGTTAGGCTGGAAGACCTGATGCTGTCCCAGTTGAAGTTACGAAAACCCCGCCAGTTCAATGAGAGTTATGTGGGCCTCCATGTAAATCTAAGTGAGCTACGCTCAAACACCAACAGAAGAATCTATTATTATATCTACTTTTGAAGATTAGTCAGGATGACCTGGGAGGACTTTAACTGCCCTCTGTGTTCTTTATCTCTAAAGGTAGTCCTAATATTTTTAACAGGCATATAAGGAAACACAGGATCAATGTATAGAAGAACAAACACTGAGACATGGTGATTTCTTGATTGCTATGTAAATTACTGATGATATCTTAATTGCCCATTTAATGCTTTGTTTAGCAAATGGGACTTCCTTCCTCAGTGCAAAGCACTTCAAATGTGTTTTTATTACCACCAGGAGTCTGTTTTTTAATTGCATCTTCAGTCTTTTCTAGTAGTAAGCATACTAGTTATAGATATACAACAATACTAAATATGTTCTGACTTTTTTTTATTCAAGCCACTACCAAAAAACATGGTGTCAAGACTGTGTGAGTCCAAAAAGGTGTGTGCTGCAGCTGATATGCAACTCCAGGTATGTTCTTTGCATTCTAGTTTCTACTCTCTGTCCATCACTTACAGAACATACTTTAATTGTTATAATTTTACTAAATTTTTATTTTAACGTAGACACATTATCTAACTATATGCAAATTAGTGAAAATGCATCCATTTTGATATTAATTTTCATGTTTGTTTTATGAATATTTTCTGTGCTGTCTGCTTAAAGCTGAATGTCTAAACCCATAGGAAAATATTGTAAAAACTACAGCTTTTGAAAATGGTTGGATTAGCAGAATTCCCAAATGTCATTTAAGACTGAGTTCTTAAATTAATGGAATCATTTAAGGAGAACTTGCAGTAGAGGAAGTATTGCCTACCTTTGGATCATTAAAGTGTAGGAGGACTGAGAGAATTGGGCCACCTTAGTAAAATCAAACCAGCTCTTTTATTTACTAGAATGTGATTTGAGCTCCTTGTCTTCTGCAGCTCCAGTATGAAAGTGGCAACTTGTTACTGCAAGGCTGTAAGACTTCTCTTGCAGTGTTAGGACCAGTAATTAAATTCATAAACCTTTATTTTCTGTGGGTAGATGTGACTGATCAGTCATTCCCATAAACAAACCATCACTGTTGCTTTTCTTCAAAGGAAGTAAAGAAAATTAGGGTTCTATCTAAAATGGGTATTTAGGTTTTTTTCAGTCCTGCAACAGCAGTTCTCAGATGTAAACAGTAGCATTAGCATCCAGCCAAGTTTTTTACAGTGAGAATTTGCTGCATTTGGTATGCTATAAGCTTCTGCTGTGTGATTTTTTTGATTTTGTTTTCTTCTTTGGTTTGCCATAAGCCAGATGTATATAATTTTTCTTTTTACAGTTGACCTAGTGTTTAGGTGAGATAACTCTGCTAGTACTTTAATAAAGGGTAGACGTTATTTTTGAGGTGTGGAAAGAAACAAATTTAAAGATCAGATCTATGTAATTCTTCACTTTGAAAAGTGCCCAAATGATTGCAGCCGTGTTTACAAACATGACTTGTGCTGGTTAACTGCAGTTGATTTAAAAGAACTTAGTTAAATATTTGCAGTTTGCTCTGTGCAGTTTGCTCTGTGCAGTTATTTATAGTGATTTAAAACTAGTCAGACTACTGGAGAGTGGACCTGTAAATGTATACGTGTCAGTTACACTAATCAAAACCAGACATAACACTGTTTTCAGTGTATACATATATTTTTCATTGGTTAAACAACGGATTTTTGAACTATGCTTTCAGTGCAGCACTGGCTGTCAGTGGCCAGCATTGGCTGTGCTGGAGGCGTGAACAAGGAGAGTGCTGCCTGTGCCTGTACCTCTGTGACGTGAAAATAACTGCACCCTCTCTGCAGGTCTGATTTTGAAGTGCACACTCCTGGCTCTGAAAGGTTCTCATATAGAGATAGCTGAGAATCCAGAAAGAATATGGGCAAGAATGTAATTAATTCATACAGGAGGTTTTTTGGGAAAAAAACAATTCTGGATTGAAATAAAATTTATGCTGAGAATGCTTGGTGATGGAGTCCACCAAGACAGAATAATTTTCCAATGTACAGACTAGTAACCACCAAAGTGATGATCAAGTGCTTTCACATGCAGCCATTCTTTTCTGGTGTGTCCATAACAGCTATGTATAGATCTGACTGATTTTTTTTTTCAACTTTTGATATGTATTTGCTATAATCTAGTCAAAGTTTGAGACCAAATTGACACTGTGTGGGATAAATGCTCTTGAATACCAAGAACACTTCCAAGTCACAGATATATTAACAAGTGACATGGCCTCCCTATCCTGTGGAGTGGGGGATATTGTTCTCCAGAAGGAAGTCAAGGAGGGGTCATTGCATCGATCCCATGGGGTGGGCTGTGCAATCACCCCTGCTGATGTTGGCCCTCAGCTGCTCTTGGGGCCTCTAAAGGGTCCGTCCTGGAGTGACTCCAGACCCCAGGAACTTTAGAACTGGGGAGAGAACACCCATTTCTGGTGGGCGCACATTCCTGCGGGCACCTAATGATTGACTGGTGCTGGCAACGAAGCAGTGATTAAGCAGGCTGCTTGCCCTCAAATTACTCTTGTGTAACTAATGTTCAACCAGTCTCAACCCGTGCCAAATGACCACAATGCCACACTGAATAATATTATTCATTTCCTACTTTCAGCACCATGTTTTTGGAGATTCCAAATGTAATACCCACAGAAGTATGCACTCATTTCAAAGACACAGCCTGACAGAGCCATTCTGTTTATTCGTTCAGGAAAAATGCCCCAGAGAAGTTGACTGCATGACAAATATGAAGTTCATACATTTCTTTGTAGAAGTGTGTATTTTTACTCATGCAGTTTTAAAAATATAATAATTGATTGAAGAAAACCATATATTTCAATCTGCAGATGCCAAAGTATATGTGTACTGCTAATGTATATACCTGAAGAAGCTGTGAATGATGACTCTAATACCTTTCTGTCAGACTTTGCAAGTATATTCTGTATTGATGACTCAATGCTACGTAAGCCATATTTGACTTTTAAAAGAAAGAAAAATGCTTACAAATTTTCCAGCAGTGGGGAAACTGCCTAAAGGTTCTTTTCTGGTCTGTTCAGAAAATAAGTCTATTGGCATGTCAAAATAAGAAATTGTGTTGGTTTTTCATCATAACTATAATAGCTCTGCATTTTCTCCCAGCTCATGTAATCAGTTACTCAAAGAGGAAGAACAGGAGAATCCATGCATCTTCTCATAAGGCTTTTGCCATGCAGATTGAGTCCCAGATTCTTTCTGTCAGTAGTGACTTCACCAGAAAGTGCATAACGGTTTGCATATTAATGCTATTAAGCAGACAAGGAGCTAGAAAGAACTGGAATCAAGTGAAACTAGTAAATACCAATATCAGTGCAAAACAGAGAGATGATACGAAAATAGATAACTATTTGATGGCCTTTTTATATTTTTAGGTCTTTTGGGAAATGTGTTTTACTGAAATTAGAAATGATCTAGCTACTGCTTAATATTAAGTGTTAGCATGCTCCTCAGCAGTATCACCTAAAATCCTGTGGTCCTGGGATGTGTCTCCTTTTCCCATTTCAAAGGGCTGTGTAAACACACAGAACTGTGGTTTGTAGATGGGAATGCTTATGGCTATAAAGTTCATCCAAGTTTATTTTCAGGGATGGTGGTGGTGTTTTTTTTTTCACTCTGCTGTCCAGGTGGCCTGGCTCATAGCTTTCTTCCCACGCTTTACATGTGCCAGGATCGGGAGAAAGCTTGTAGCTGGCTTCAGCGACTCATTTCCCTATTACCACGTTGTTCTTTCAGCAGTCCAGTTCACTGGCCTTCAGCGGACGTTTCCCTGCTGCCTAGCTGTGACTTGAGCTTTTGCTCCAGCACCCTGACCACAAGCTACTTGACTCCCAAGTTTTACTTTAGAGAAGGTCCACTGCAGTGCAGTCCACTCCATCTTGTGAGCAATACTGAAGAGCAACTGCAAACTGGTCCTAAGAAAGCTGGGACACTGAAAAAAGAGAATCCAAGCTGGGCTGAAGCAGGATGCTAAAGTCTATTGTCAGATGCTGAGGTTCCTCATGTTTGGTTTGGGGTTTTTGGAGAGGAGAGGGACATCAGTGTGAAATGACACCCGCAGAGTCACAAAGGCTGAGGGTGACAGGAGAAAGTGAGTTTTCTAGGACTGTTACATCAGCTACTTTTCAGATCTGTTCATGGTACTTACTGTCGGTAATATTCTCAGTCATCCTTGCTACCATAAATGCTGTAGCTTTTGTTAAACTTTGTTAAAAAATGAATGGGGATTCTTCAGACCAGCTCTGAGGATGAAAAGTACAAGCAAAGGCATTGTGAAGCCTCTTTCTCTTATAAGAGTATAAAAGTACTGTAGTTTTTACAATCTAGTGTAGGTTTTTCTTTAGATTTTTATTTTTTCATATTATCAATGTAATGATGGAAAATTTAAAGTACCTCTGCCAGGGGAGGTTCAGATTGGATATTAGGAAAAATTTTTACACTGAAAGGGTTATTAAGCATTGGAATGGGCTACCCAGGGAAGTGGTTGAGGCACCATCCCTGGAGGTATTTAAAAGACGGGTTGGCATAGTGCTTAGAGACATGATTTAGTGATGCTTTTTTGATCAGAGTTAGGTTGATGGTTGGACTAGATGATCTTGAAGGTCCCTTCCAACCTAGACGATTCTATGATTCTAAGTTTGGTTTTAAAAAATGAAGTACTCATTATTGTTTGTCATTTGGTGCAGTGTCTTCATGGCGTTATCCTCTGAACAGACATTTGCTGCCTACTCTGGGTTTGTAGATGGGTGATGTAGATGCTCCATCTCTTGTTCAGTGTTGCTGTCAGGGAGACAAAACTTGCAATGTCATTAATGACTGATTGTGCAAGTTTAAGTCTTACTGACCTCTTTTCTCCTTTATTAGCTATGTAGGAAGCAGGCAGAAAATTCAGGAGTAGCTCCTACAAGTCATCACTTCTTCACCCCTCTCCTTATAACCCTCAGTTTATCTTGAAAAAAATCAATTTTCACATTTATCATTTGTCAACAACACTGTCAAAGGATTTATCAAGATTCTGGATTTCAGAAGACAGCTTATCCAAACAGAAGGAATATGGTCGTTTAGAAAGAGTCACAATTTTGGTGACAGTGTCTGTTGTGTCCAGCCCCCAAAAAGTAAATGCTAAATTCTGATAAATTATTAAAGAGTTCAGAATGGTTTTGTACCCAGATTTCATAATATAGAATCTTTTCTCAGGTTGAGGGGGTGTGTTACTCAGATTGCATAAAACATCCATCTCCATGGATGGAGAATGCCTCCAAACAGCCTTTTCTCCATGAAATTTCTGCATTTCATGGTTGTAATGCCTAAAACTGTGTGTTTGTCTCATTGAGAAAGCTATTGCAGTGTCCCTGGGAGCGTGACTGGGCTGAATCTCTTGCCAAATTATTGGCTTCATCCCTTGCACAAAAGCTTTTTGAGGCTCCCCACTGTCAGTTTTCCTGTGAAATGTGCCGACCACAGGATGGCCTGACCTGAACACTTTTGCTTAAATATCTGGATCCACCAAACTTCTCAAAAATATCTTGTGTTGCACAGCAGTGGGTGTCCTCCTGCCTTTCCTGCACTTTCACAGAATAAGAAATCTTCATATTAAAAAAGAAATAAATGCTGCAGGTTTTTTCAGTGAAGGCACATACTCCTTGGCACAGTCTTCTATCCATGCCTATTTCATGTTTGCTGTTAAAGTGCCAGATCCTCTACTTTGCTGTCTTTGCTTGAAAAGTCTTTTTATTGATGCTGCTTTCTTCATCTCCAAACACCTCAGTAATTTAGTCATGCACCTGTGTTCTGATGTAGTTCACATGCTTCTGCACAAAAATTGCCTGTGAACCAGCTCTTAGCTCTGGCAAAGTACCCTCCTGCTGCAGTGTGATCTCAGGCGAAGATTGCATTGCAGCAGTTTATTGCTCTGATTGTGAGAGCTAAAAAAAACGAAGCATCTGCGTTAGTACTGCGCTATTTGAGTGCTCTGGCAGAAACTCAGGGGCATCAGCGGCTCCGCGTGCAGCTTCTTTTGTTCACTGCCTGGGCCGTAACTTGCCCCTGCAGGTGTGATGTGGTCTCATGGCTGCATGCACATGTCTTGGAATAGCTTATTTTGCTGTGTCCACTCAAATAACTTTAAGTCTTTTTATTAAATCTGTTTGAAAATATTCTTTTTGAAAAGGAGAATGGCTGGAGGGTTTTAGGGACAGGTCTTAATTTTATTTAAAAACGTGGGCGACTTAGTACTGCCAGTGTTCTCAGTGACCTAAACACGGATTTATGATAGGTCGTGATGGTGGTCGTTGGTGTATTCCAAAAACTTGTTTCTCTCTTTGTATGTTATACTAAAAATAGAGGACTTACAAAAATCTATATATTTAAACTCTTTCCTCTCCCTATTCTTTCTCTCCCATTCTTCTCTTCTTGTCTGTTTTGATTGTCAAATGCCAATACCAGGTACCAGACAAACATATATTTTATCTCTTCAGGTATTTTATGCTGCCTTGGACCAAATCTACCATGGGAAACATCCTCTAAAGAAGTCAACCACAGAAATTTTAAAGGAAACGCAGGAGAAATTCTATGGATTGCCTTATGTACCTAATACAGTGAGTAGAAACATACTGACTATATAAGCTACACCATTTCTTTGATATCATATTAATAACCCTACATCTCCCTGCCCATTGCCACGCACACTGACATGCTTATTGTTGTATATTTATGTTGAAAGAGTTTTCTTTCTTTCAGCCACTTTATCCAGACAGTAAGGTGTTGGAAATATTCAGCTAAAAATCAAATTTTAATTAATGTACCCGTTTTTGTACAGGTGTAGTCTTGTTATGCTGAACTTGATTACTTCTTATTTTCTTCTTAAGGAAGGCACTGGAAACAATATATTGGGAAGAGGGCTTATTCTAGTGATGCAAAGGACTGTTGGTAAAAGGCAACAAACCACTGTGCTGCATGTTGGTGTTTGTATACTGTCAGTGTCAGCGTGAGAGCAAGTCATTGTGAAGCAGGACTCGGAAGTGAGTTTTTCTCACTATGCTGCTGTGACCTTTGGCACATCACTTATTTATCCTTTCATGTGGTATCTGAATGTGTTAAGGCCTCGAGTTCTACTGAGCTACATAATTTTGATCTTCATCATGACTAATTGTGCATTTGTTTTGTACTTCATGTGACATCCAAAGGTGCAGTTTGTATAGATGATAGTTGTGGGATTTCCTGGGCTGTCTGGATTGTAGTTCCCCGCCGGAGCATGGCCCAAATCACTGTTTGACACTTTGCTCAGAGTACCCAGATCCTTTCTCTGCTTTCTGCTTCTTAGAAAATACACCTTTCTCCTTATCAAAAATGTAACTTCCGTTCTCTGAGAAGTGTATTAGCAGATCCATGTGTCAGCCCTTTCCTCATCGAAGCTCTTCTGCCTCTGCTGGCCTGGCAAAGCCAGAGAGGTGGAAGCAAGATGTCTTCAGAGCATGTCGTCTGACTTCTCAGTGTTTTTATGACTGTTGTTCTACACCGTTCCTCAGCAGGTGTTAGTTGTCCAGTGAAGGGAACAGTTCCCTGCTTTGAAAGATAGCCTGCATGTTTTTTTCCGTGTGAAATATTTTTCATTTAGTTGTTACCTTCGAAAGAGTGTAACATCTTGTAACGTGAAGAGGGACAGCAAGTTTTGCCCTGGAACTTCATCCCAGCAAAATGTACTGTGAGCTTTTGAATTATCAGAAAGTCTATGTTCTTTATATTTACTGAATGTAGAATTAGCATGTCTAGTCAAGAACTGCAGTACAATTAAAATTTCAGTAAAACTTAGTGAAAAATTACATTGGAAGAACACTAGAACCCTGTAGAGTAATTGATGTTTGTAATGTGGCTTGCTGTCCTTTGCTATTCTTTCTTCTTGAACTTAAGATATGTTTTTAGTTTAATTTGTTGTTCAGATAAAAAGATAAATGTCTTGGAAGTAAAAGGTTTGGGGTTTTTTTAAGTGACAAGAGTATATTCCTTCCTTTCATTTAACTTCAGAGCTAGGCATTGAAATATAGTAAGAGAGACCAGCTTTTATTTTCATCTGTCATTTGACTGGCAGAGAAAACAAAGTATTTTGATAATTTGAATTTTACCTTCTCGCTATAGGTTTAGATTTAACTATGCATTGCTAAGTCAGGTTTGTATATCTTAAGTGTGGTGCTGGGTAAAAGTAGTTCTTCCTTAGTGAACATCTTAACTGCATGTTATTTTCTTTAGTAGCATTGTCTGTTAGGGCCGCACAAGCACCCATTATTATCTGCTCCTGATAAACCTTAATTCCCTCTTATTGCTCTTGACAGGCAAGTAAACTTAGTAAATATCCTCTGAAAGTACTTGGGCGTCAATCTCATTGTGCAGACTCATTTTCTGAAGCAGAGCCACAGCATGTATCTTCAGCAGATGATTTCCTTTCTTTCTGAGGCACAGCTCAGATAACAGGACAATTTGTATGCATCTTTTTGTTATAGTACTTTCGAAATGAGGAACATAAACTACCCCTAATAAATAGATGCTGCTGTACATATGTGGTGATATCTATTTTAAGGTTAACTAAAGCATCATCCTCAGCAAATAGACTATATTACATGCCAACAATAGGAGGGAGAGTGGGAAGAAAATCCTGTCGAAGTCTGTATTTGCCATTCAGATAGGTTTTACAGACACTGGGACAGTTGGCAGTGGATGCAGTAGTATTTACATCGGCTGAGTTGACACAGGCGGTCACAGAAGGTAGTGCCACGTGCAAGGCAGAAAGGAAGGATGGAGCAGAAACCGTAGACAGATGGAAGCACAGAGAAACAGCAGTCCACAAGAATTCCTGAAGAACACAAATCTCAGTTTCTGGCTGGCCGTTGCTTATCTGTTCAAAAGTACACAGGGTTTGCTGCTGGCTCCTGGAGGATGAAATTCCACTGGGATTTCTTTATTACCAAATCCAGAAGCTAACAACTGCCAGGCAGGGGGCAAGGAAATGTATCTGCCTGTTTTTGTAGTGTCTGGAGGTTTTGTTGCCAGAGGAGATCTGTGTTACTTTGTGTTCCTGAATTTGGAAAGGGAATAGAAATTTTGCACAGGCTGGATTGTTGAGTCCTCGTGATGCCTTTAAAAAGCAATAAGTCTTTCTTTTGACTGTTCTAAGAAAGCAAGATAAACCAAATCATAACGACCACACATTTTCCTGCCATTTTTTCCTAAATGTACTTGGTGTCAAAATCTGTGTGCTGTGGGAAGTTCAGTACTCTGCTTTTGCTCCAAACTTTTCTTAAGTCATAGCTTATTTCTCATGTCTTGTAAAGCCAATTTCGATTTACTATGACCTGCCTTGCAACTGATTACACTGTCTGCTTTTAGAGTATCTCTCTTGGTCTCTTCTACCTTTGTCTCCAGGATGCCCAGAGAGACTTTGTAAAAAAGTATCAGGTGGCCCTTTGATCCACCTGAGACGTGATCAAAGTTCCTCCCCATGATCTGTTGCTTAGTCCCCTGCCTGTCCCCCAAGTTCAGACTTGAAAACTACTTTCCTTTGAGACAGTCATCAAAACTTAATGATACCCCATTGTTAGTCTTGCGCCAAGCATAATAATTCCTATCTCCTGCTGCGGGTTTCGGTTCAATATGGAAACAAAAAATGAGACGCAGGGTAAACAGGCTCTGCATCGATAGTGGAGATTGCAGCCTCCTGCAGTTACAGGAAAGAGCTCCCAATAATTAAGTGGTTTTACAATAAGCACCAGCTGCCCAAATCATCATACCTGAATTTTCTTTGTGAAAAATTGAATTAGTTTGAATTATTGATTCTTAGTTTAAAAATTTTTTATGGACTTACATACAAATTTCTCTAAGCAATCCTGCTTCAGCAGGGGAGTTGGACTAGATGATCTATATGGTCCCTTCCAACTCTAAAAAAATTCAGTGAAATTCAGTGAAATTGTCTGTCCATCATAGTAACCTTCCTTCATTCCAATCTGAAAGTTTGGTGGGAGATGCTGGTTTGACTCGTGACTGTGAGGAAAAATGGTTTTGAAGAGCGAGGCACAGTGAATCTGGGTTCTTTTTTAGATTGACGCCAAATACTCCATTTTGCTTTTTTTTTTTTAAAATTACATGGCCTTCCAGTAAGGTTTTCTTCCAGAAACAGAAGAATTTCTTGCGTGGTACTTGAATACAAAGTGCAATGTTGGAATTAACCCACACACATCATTATAATTACATTTGATAGGAGGGAACATGTTGCTATTTAGGGAGCCTTTTGATATTTTTTGGAACACTAAATAATTTGCTATATACCTTTTGCTCTAGCATGTTAGGTACATCTTAGTTCAGAAGGACCACTTCTACTGGTGGCCTAAAATTTACATAGGTAACAGGTTGAATTATGCTTATATACTTTTTGTCCAGAGTGCAGGTTTCTTTGTCAGTATGAGAACTTCTTAATGGCCTATGGTTGCTAGTGATCAGAGAGACCAAAACACCTGTGAGACCAAATGTATTTGCTAGCCAAGTTTGCCAATAGAAAACAAGGCAGGTATTGTTATAGATACCCTAGAGCGAAGAACTGTATGAAAAAAGGTGTATCACCAGTGTGGTTGTTAGTCTTTCTTCTTCCTGCAGCTGGGAGAGCTCTGCCCAGACAGGGATCCTGACCTTGGAAGGCTCCATCCACATCCTTGTTTTAACTTGCTGGGATTGTCTCTGTCACAATCCTTACAAAGGAAATCAATGGATGAGATGCAACCTAACATTTGGAGTGCTTGCTCAGGGAGGCGCTCAGGTGCTGGAGGAAGACATGGCTTGCCACGGGTGCTGAGAACACAGGGCATTAACAGGATACTTGGCGATTGGTCAGCTGAAGGGGAGATGGTGTCACTAGAAAGAGAGAACTAGCTTCTCTGCAGAAAAGAAAGAGTTTCTGTATCACGCATTGACAGCATGTGCCCAAGTCCCTTTTTTATTTTGTTGAAGAACACCTGAGAGCAAAAGAGCAGCTTTATGCCTATTTTGCCTTCTTAGAAGCCTTTTTGTAGGAGTTTGAATGTGACCTCACCTTGTGCTTAGTTATGTTAGGTAAGCTAGGGGTCAAAAATGGAGATAATGTAATTTTAGAAGTTCTGTGTCACAGTCTTTTACTGATCCTGACCACCCTCAGTAGAGGTGCCGCAGTGAAGAGGAGAGTGTTGTTTGTAACAGGCCTATTCCTGAGGCTACTGAGGGCTGACCAGCAGTTTGAGTAAAGTGTCTTGTTATTGAATCTGCCATCCATGTCATTGTGGCATCAGTTGTCGTAGAATTTCTTGTTAGGTCTTTGGAGTGACTAATAATGTGTAGTTATAACTGCGGTCCTGCATAACATTTCATCTGAATATCAGTAACACCATATAAAGAGAATAAATAGTCAGGCTGGGCATGTGATGATAGAATCATTCAGGTTGGAAAAGACCCTTGGGATCATCGAGTCCAACCATCTACCCTACTCTACAAAGTTTTTCCCTACACCATATCCCTCAACACCACATCTAAACGGCTCTTAAACTCATCCAAGGATGGTGACTCAACCACCTCCCTGGGCAGCCTGTTCTATTGTCTGATCACTCTGACTGTGAAGAATTTCTTCCTAGTGTCTAGTCTAAGCCTACCCTGTTGCAACTTGAAGCCATTCCCTCTTGTTCTATCGGTATTTGCTTGTGAGAAGAGACCAGCACCAACCTCTCTACAATGTCCTTTCAAGTAGTTCAATCTTCACTGTTGGATTCACTTTGGGGCTGAGCCAGTCTTGGATACTTGCCTTCACGATTAGATTCTTCCCCTTCTGCAATAAGTGTCCCATGTCACACCATGGGTGTTGTAGTGACACGCCGTAGGGCACCAAATCGGTGTACGGGCTTGACTGAATCAAAACTCTTTCATACCTGTGTGCTGCAAACTGCTGGTCTTCCTACAAGGTGGTTGAAAGGGCAATGTCATAGAATCATAGAATCATAGAATCATCCAGGTCGGAAGAGACCCTTGGGATCATCAAGTCCAACCATCTACCCTACACTACAAAGCTCTTCCCTATACCATATCCCCCAACACCACATCTAAACGTCTCTTAAACACATCCAGGGATGGTGACTCAGCCACCTCCCTGGGCAGCCTATTCCAATGCCCGACCACTCTTTCTGTGAAAAATTCTTTCCTAATGTTCAGTCTAAACCTACCCTGCTGGAGCTTGAAGCCATTCCCTCTCGTTCTGTCATTAGTTACCTGTGTGAAGAGACCAGCACCAACCTCTCTACAGTGTCCTTTCAAGTAGTTGTAGAGAGTGATGAGGTCACCCCTCAGTCTCCTCTTCCTCAAACTCAACAGTCCCAGCTCCCTCAATCGTTCTTCGTACGATGAGGCAGCTGTCTTGAAATAAATAAGGGATAACCCTTAACCTCTGAAGGTAAACGTGGTTTTGAATTCTGAAAACTTGAGACTCAAGTGGTGAACATGACTCTTGAAATTATTGGTAAGGAAGACTAAGTAGTGGCTGCCTATTGAATTTTAAATTGTAATTTCCCTTCATACTTACTTTATCTAAAATCTTCCCAAATTTGTCTTAGATTTATTAAGTTAAACTAATGTAATCTTAGAGCCTAAGCAGAACTGAAATCTAGATTAAAGGAAATGAAAAAAGAACAGCCAAGTATGATGATTCAAAAGACACTATGTATTTATCAAAGAGACTGAACCACAGACACAAACTGTCCTATTGCAAAGAAGATTTGGGAATAAGGAACTAAGCCATTTAAAGACCTTTACTAAGTTAATAAAAAGTAGAGATCTGGAGTATATGACTGGAGATAATTGCTAAAAGAATACTACAGGAATTCAGAAGAAAGAAGGCTAAAAACGCTGAGTTGCAAAATGCAAGTAGTGAAAATAAAGTTCCATAGCTGCTGAAGAAGTAAGAGGAGAGCATGGATTCAGTGCAGGGGAGATGAACAACAAATGTCGCAGAAAGCAGAAATATTCCATGTCTCTGTCTTATTTAAAAAAAAATAAGTAACTTTTGTTTAGGTAAGTACTACATACCATTTTTGAGAGTGACAGAAACACAACTGAGATTAAGTAATGAAAACTTAGAGAATAATTAGATTAGATGTAGTCAGGTTGTCAGAATATTTAAGTTTGTTAAAGCAGTCACTGACCTGGAGGAATTATTACTCACAAACTCATGGAAAAAGTGGTAGTGCTCTTATGCTAGGTACTGTTATGAAGGGAGGAGAACTTGGTAACTGTAGATTAATCATTCAGACTTTGTCACTCAATAATTGGTTCTACTCCTTCTTAAGCATCTCATAAGTACCTTGAGAACAATCAAGTGAGCAAAATAACCATGGTATTGTTAAGAACCATGTGAGATGGCAAAAATCCTCTTTTCTTCTTAAGAAATTGATTGACCTTGGGAACAAGAAGGAGGTGGTAGTATAGTGGAGATAGTATAACTCTAGACTTAGCAAACTTTCTGACACCTGCAAGCCATAATTCTACATGCAAACTGTGGAGTTACGGCTGAGGCAACATGTAGAAAAACATGCTGAAAGAGCAGGTGAAAGCTTAGTTTCAAGCTGGGCCACTTCAAGGAAGTCACCAGGGGTCTGTCCAGGAATGACTGCGGTTCTGTGTTTTTGTTAATGATTTGGATGAGAATTTGTGTTTGATATTTATGGACGATCCTTCAGTTGCCAAAGTTTGCAGAAATCATGAAAAGTAGAATTTGCAAGGTCCAGATTTGGATCCAAAGTAGTTTGCATTAGGAAAGCAATTAAATTCCTAAGTATATAAAGAACAATAAATGCCAAAAGAGCATTCATGGGATGCTGTTAAAGAAAATCATATCTGTTTTTTTAAATATATTCTAGTATTTGGTGTTGGGGACTTAGCAGTGGGTAGTGTTGTGTCCTGTAGTAGGTGTGTTAAAAAGATGTAGAAAAACTGGAAGAAATACAGAAAAGTGATTTTGGAAAGATAATGTTTGGAAACATGACCTTTGAGCAGAGTTGAGGAAATTGAGTTTATTTGGCTAGCAAAGAGAAAATTATATGGGTACACATGAGTATGTATGTTCTGGTATCGAAAACCTTTATGAAAAATATACAATTGGAATTGAAACTGTGATCATTTGTTTCTTACGAGTGAGCAGATAGTAGGAGGGAAAAAGTGGTTTAATTTACAACAAATGTGATTATGGTTGGTACCTAATCTTTGAAACACTTGTCAGTCTTTTCCCTCGTTTGTTGAAAAGGGAAGCAGACACCCAATAGGTCTAGGATCTCCCTTAAAGGGACTTTTAAAGAAACTGCTGTTGTAGATCACAGAGACATAAATTTCATAATAAAAGCAGAGAGCCTTCATAGAAGATTGCTTTTCCACTTTTTCTCTTTCTTCAGTTACTTGAAGAGGCACTGATGTTGCGCATATTCCACTTTTTGGAGTGTTTTGAAGAGAGATGAAGTCATATGTCATTACTCAACCTCTTGAAGTTTGTGTAACCCCTTCAAAGTAATTTTTTACCTTGCCATGTTGGAAACCAAAGTTGTTTACACAGTAAAGTGCAAATCCCTGGATTAGTTTTCATATGAGCCTTCTTAAAAGTATACTATAAAATCAAGTTGAAGAGTCTGGGTCTGAGAAAAAGATTAATAAAAGAGTGCACAGTGAACTCTGGGGAAGTGATAGTTCTATAAATAATGAATAGCTAAAAGCCATTTCAAAAAGATTGGTGCCCTGCTGAGGTCAGTATTAAAGTAGACGCTGGGACTTTCAAAAGCTCTTAAAGTCACCCTTCAAGGTTTGTTTAGGTTTCTGTCTTTCTGGAGTTGAGTTCACTTTATGATAAAGAAAATGCTGATAGCAAATATTGTGAAGATTAGTTTTCTGGTGGTAATATGACACTATTCACTGGGCAACTATCTACAGCAGCAGAGTGTTTACAGTTATCGTGAGATATGAAGCACTTTTAAGGAAATTCTTTTTGCAAGTGTTAGCCCCATGAAACTCAAACATACTTTAGCGATAGTATTTACATGTAGGAGAGCATTTTAAGGAACAGTACAGGAAGTAGTGGCATACATCTCTTGGTAACATTTCGAAATAGCTATGTGTGGTTTAGATTAATCTTATATATATATATAAAAACACATATTGCTTTGTTTTGTTTTATATATTTCTGTTCTCACATCCCACATTTCCTTATTTTTTCCCAGAATTGCAGTACTGGAGCTATATTTGATAGTGATAGATATAACTGAATGTATCATTGCCATAAATACAGGCTAGAGGGCCTGAAATGAAATGCTTTTCAAATGTAGTGGGAGATTGTCCTTTCTATGAAAAGTTGCGGTGAAAACTGGGCAGAGAAGAACCTAATGAGGTTCAATAAGGGCAAGTGTAGGGTCCTGCACCTGGGGAGGAAGACTGCCAGACACCAATATAGGTTAGGGATGGACCTGCTGGAAAGCACTTCTGAGGAAAAGGATCTGGGGGTCCCGGTGGATAGTAAACTATCCATGAGCCAGCAATGTGCCCTTGTTGCCAAGAGGGCCAATGAGATCCTGGGCTGCATAGGGAAGAGTGTGGCCAGTAGGTTGAGGGAGGTCATTCTCCCCCTCTACTCTGCACTGGTGAGGCCACAACTGGAATACTGTGTCCAGTTCTGGGTTCCCCAGTTCAAGAGAGACAGGGAACTACTGGAGAGAGTCCAACGTACGGCAACTAAGATGATTAAGGGATTGGAGCACCTCCCTTATGAGGAAAGGCTCAAAGAGCTGGGGCTCTTTAGCCTGGAGAAGAGAAGGCTGAGGGGAGACCTTATTAATGCTTATAAGTATCTAAAGAGTGGTTTGAGGGAGGATAGAGCTGGACTCTTTTCAGTGGTTTCCAGTGACAGGACGAGGGGCAACGGGCACAAGCTGGAACATGGGAAGTTCTATTCAAATATAAGGAGGAACTTTTTTACGGTGAGGGTGACAGAGCACTGGAACAGGCTGCCCAGGGAGGTGGTGGAGTCCCCTTCCCTGGAGATTTTCAAGACCCGCCTTGATGCAGTCCTGAGTAATGTGCTCTAGGCAATCCTGCTTTGGCAGGGGAGTTGGACTAGACGATCTCTAGAAGGTCCCTTCCAACTCCAACAATTCCGTGATTCCATGAAAACAGAAAAGAATGAGAGAGGGGAACTATCATCACCCTCGCTTAACAGGAGGTGGCATTTAGACTTGCAGGGGGGAGGGGGGCGGAAGTATTTTCCTCAAGTTCATATTGCAGTTGTGGCAGATTCAGGATTAGAATCATGATCCCCTAAATCTCTTGTCTGCGATGGCTCTGGCAAAAGATAGTAAATGAGCATTACTGTGAAATAGTATCTATTTCATCTTCCAGTATAGACACAGATAATTTTTATGATTAAGTTGTACTGGCAAATATATGTTGCAGTTAAATTGCTTAAAATATTTCTTGTTTTTTTATAAGAGATTACCTTAAGCATCATTCATGATGTTTGTTTTAAAATCATAGGCCAATACTTTGGTTTAATTGATAAAGTAGAATAAAACCCTTGGGCTTCAATGTGAGTCTGTACCCAAAGGAAACCATGATGATCTGATTCTAGTTATCTCAGGCTCATAGATCTTTAAAACTTAGGCAGTAATGAATTATTAATTGGTAATAGAATGGTGTGTGTGTGTTGCATTTGTATGTGTGTAGAGTTATGTGTTATAACATGAAGGACTCATTTGGAAATTGTCTGACTGCATGGTTTTTTTATATTTTACTTTTAAGACTAGTTACAATATTTACAAGTAACGTTGTCTCTCAACTTGTCTAAATAAAGTCAGTCGAAGGACAGAATGTAAAATCAATTTTCATATCTCTTTGTCTTTTAATCCAAGTTTTAAGGATTGTGGAACAATGCAGATTGCAGATCATATATACAGCTTTTTGTTATCCCATGGCCCCCTTCCTCCAGGCCCTTTGTGGGCAGGAGAGAAAGTGAAGAGTAAATAGTTTTAAATGATTTTGCTATAAGCAGCTCAAATGCATTAATAGTTTATAAATAAAAATGAAATATTTTTCTTTAAGTAATTCAAAGACCATATGGTACATATCTAGAATCACTTAAGTGGTTAATTGCATGTTAAATTCCTTTCCTCTTCCCTACTGTAAACAACTGCAAAAATATTTACGTTCTCTGTCTTGCTAGATTTATTTATCATTTTATAATAAAAACACAGAAGTGTTATAAATCGAAACTGTAATCTCTTGCTTGACTCGCTTTCTAAAATGTCAGCGATGTCTCTGAGTTGGTTTACTTTGTGCACTCTCCCACTCCTAACACAGAAATGCACGACACTGAGAAACTGAAGAGTATTGATGTTAAGTAAGTTAGGGGTACAGCACAAGATGTGGTTTCTTGAAATTAGCTTTCTTCCATTCTAAACAAGATTAGAAACTGCAGCAAAGGAAGTGGTTTTAAAGCTCTTTATTGGATTTTTTTTAATTATTGTGAAACTCCAGAATGATGATGATGTAATTCTATAAAACTTAGAGGGGCCCAGGCCAAAAATACAGAAAGTAAGTTGACCGAGCAAGCCAGTGCATACCTATGGAGAGAGTTGTTTCTGCCAGTGAGTGAGTGCTCTGGCTTTTCCCCAGAGGTAGCTACTGGCACAGTTTGCAAACTCTGCACTCCAAAACTCATTAAACTGTTTCTTCAAGTGAGAATGAATTGAGGACATCTTCAAAGCACGCTGTAAACTTATGCAAGAAACTAATATAATAAGGAAAAGAAATTCTGTGATTTGTTTCAGAACAAGAGTGAATTCTCCAAGCTGTAAAGCGTATGTGAAAATCCTTTTCTTGTTTCATAAAGTAAATGAGCAGTTTAAACAGAAAAGTGGAAGAATAAATTCTGCTATGTGGCAGTTTGGTCTCCCCAAAATAAGTGCACCCAGCGGCAGAGCTTGAACTTCGGAGCCTGGCAGCCACAGCCCAGACTTCTGCCAGCAGTGCTGGGCAGCCCGCTCCCATTACTGTGCAGGGGCAGGAAATAGAGGAGCCTTACCAGGGAGCTTCTCAGCTTGTCTAACTGCAGACTCGGTTCTTTTGGAAAAGGGAGCATAGAAGAGGTTCAGAAAAGGGCATTTAATTCAAGTAGGTTAGCACACTAATTCTGGGAGTCGCTGTAATAAATGAACAAGATGGAAAATTTCTCTATGTTATGACTGGATGTTGTTGCAGTTCTGTGCTGTGGAATCTCTTGAGTATCTTCCTTGAATTTTGAGAAAAGTGATCTTGAACGTCCATCTGGGACAGAATATTGGTGTGAAGAGCATGAAAATGCCAAAGTGGAATCAAAGGAAAAAAGTGAGACCAGATCTCCT
Organism: Numenius arquata; assembly: GCF_964106895.1. Classification (NCBI taxonomy): domain Eukaryota; kingdom Metazoa; phylum Chordata; class Aves; order Charadriiformes; family Scolopacidae; genus Numenius; species Numenius arquata. The sequence goes on from NC_133576.1 coordinate 120,217,702, forward strand.
GGTTGTCAGATAATAGTTTTTTCTTTTGCTAAAAGCAGTTTTCCTCTCTGGTATTTTAAAATTATGCCAGTGCAGCTAGTAGATCAGAACAGGAAACTTGCTAAGCTAAATATGAAGCATCCCTCCAGTCTGCACCCCTCAGTAAATTTACCATTTTTCTGTACTGAAAAGTGGTCTCATAGTTCTTGACCTGTAACCTGCAGCTCTTTACATTCCATCTCCAGCTCCTGTTGCATGAGCGGCTGACACAGTGCCAAGAAAACATCACCTGTGCTAACTTACAGTGTGCTCGTTTGCTTGCCAGAGCGGTGTTGTCCTGGAGTTCCACTGGCCCTGATAAACCTTGCTCTCAGCAGAGGGAAATAGCTGGTACTGATTTCCATGCTACTTGCTGTTCTCTTCTGGCTCCCAAGTTATCAGAGCCTGGAGCTCCTTGATGACTGTCAGTTTTCCAGCCGTGCTGACAGCTAAATTCAAGGGCATTAGGAGCAATAATACCAAACTAGTGCGAGACCCAGGCCCTTGAAGGAGATAAGTTGGCTGCTCCTCTATTGTGTTTCCTGCCAGAATAAGAATTTAATTAAGAAGGGGGAGGGCACCAAATATCATCTCCATCAAATATTGTTCCTCATGGAAACTATTCAACAACTTGCTCATTGGTGTAATTACTGTAGCGCACTTTTTGTAATTAGAAGACTTAAATGACGAAAATACTTTTCTTAATTTAGTGTTGGGTCTTTTCAGGTTCTCACTTGTGTTTTTTGTTTTAAGATGCAAAGCAAAATGGACTTAAATATACTTTGAAGTAACTAGAGTCACAGGAGAAACTATTGGAAGAGCATTCTGAAAAGTCCAAGCACTGGTCAAGAATTTCAGTAGGGTTTTTTTTTCTTTCAAGAAGATGTACTAGGATTTTGTGGCACTGATTCCATGTAATTAGTGGAGCTCCATGACACAGTGATTATCCACACTCAAACAAAAGCTAGGTTAGTATACATTAAGCTATGTGTAGGGTTTTTTCAGCTTTGTCTTTTTAGAATCGCATCTAAATTTTTATAGCAGATTATTTTTGTGATAACTTTATCAGTTCTAAATTTAGAATTCAAATGATTGAATCCTAAATTAGTTTATGTAGTCTTCAAAACAGTTTAGTTTAACTGATCCTACCATATTGTTGAAGTGAATGAAGTGGCTTAACTTTTAAATAGAAGATAGAAGTTGTAGTAAATTATTCCAATTTCTCCTAAAGCAGAGTAGTCCTATCCTCTCCAAAGATAACAGGATAAATACTTCTGTCCTCTGACTACAAAGGAAGCCTGTGTGACTAGTTTGGGCAAGACGCCTAGATTAAGGTAGCTAAAGTAAAATGAACTGAATCTAACCCTAAGAATGTATCTTGCAAGGACTTTAAAAAAAATTCCCAATAAGGTGGAAGAATGCAAAAGTATCAGTGAGGTTTTTTTGTTTGTTACAAGATGGGATGGAAAGCCATTGCACATGGAATTTTGGAAATATTTCAGACATGGTTATGAGAGAAGATGGATAATGTTGGTGGAAAAAAAAGCCCCTTTAATAGCTGCAGTGGATCAGCCATACACCTTTATTTCAGTCTGTTGTGTTGGATAATAAGCAGGCATGAACATGACCTGTGGATGGTATATTATCATAACCCATGGGCTATGCTGTAAAATGCACTGTTTTATAAACTCCTGGAATGGGTTCATGGAACTTTTTGAAGTAGGAGATTACTCAGAGTCTTCATTAACTTTCTAGCTGCTTACCAAAAATATAACATTGAATAAGGACAGTGCCCTGGTTCTACATGTCTAGCCTTTACCCTTTCCAAAAGGGAAATTGATATGTCTTTTTTTTTTTTTCTTAAAAAAGGAGAAATCATTCAACATTGGAAATAACACAAGGAATTGTCATTTTGCATCTATAGCTAATTTTATTAAAATGGAATTTTATGTAAAAGTTGAACCATTTAGTTTTAAATACATTTACAGTGATTTGTTTATTTTTCATTGATCACAGGACTTTTTACAGGAGTATCAGCCTATATATAGTCTTGGTCTTTTTGAATGTTTTTATTGTGTAGATTGTAATCATGTCTGTGTAAAGTAGGAAGATTTTTTTAAATGCAGGCAGGTAGCTCCTTGTGAATTTGGGTGGAGGATATGTCTTAATGTTTAAATATTTGTTTACAGGTAGCAAAGTCCAGTTTTGGAAAGTTAATTACTAGAACAGCATAGAATCAGAAAATGTGTCTAAGTAATGTAATAGGTAATGGGTAATGGTGAAATATTGAAGATTGGGAGTTCCTGATCAGAAACTTTGGATGGGGACTGAGAACAAAGTAGTGACATGGAATGATGACTTATTAGAGTTATTCATATTTTAGAGTGGGGAAAATCTGTACTGGTAAAAAAATAAAATAAAATAAATTGAATACAAGCTTCAAACTTCCTTAGAGAATAACGGTGTTTATAGTCAGATTTCCTTGAACTGCTGTTTGCAGTATGAAGACAATCTTCGTTGCAGTATGCCTTTGAGGATGGTAGTCATTTTACATAACTTGAGCTATCTAAAGGTATGTTCCTTACGTATTCCAATGAATCTATACCTTATCTGTCTTAGGAGGGATTGACTCATCCTCTATTTTTGTTTCCTTTATTGGATACTGTCCTGTTGCTAATGGATCTTTGAATTTTCAACTTCCTATTGGAGAGCCTCCCCAAATGCAGGGAGAGGGATGAGTAGTGCCTTTCCTTGGTCTCTCTATATCCTTTCCTTTTCCCTTTTGAAAGGAAGCAATGTGAAGTTTCTTAATTAAGTATATTAGCAAAGACGAGGTCAAACAAAATGTCTTATATTTGAACAGAGGGTGCTGAGGCCTGTGTTAGGTGCAGGCTCTGAATCAAACTTTTGGTCTTGGACAGGTTGCTGAGAAGATGTTATTTTCTCCTTGCTTACTTGGGATAGAGAGTTTCAAAAAACCTGATGAATGGAATAGTTGATCATCCTGGAAGTGCAGACAAGCTTTTTTAGGTGCAGACCATTAAATGCAAGAGCATTTGATGTGAACGATGTAATCTGAGCTGTTGAGGAAGGCATACTGTCCTAGTTACAGCTTATATGATGCATTTAAATAATTCCTTTCTGATGAGAGAGGTGGAAATATTCTTCCCTGTGTCAAGCCCATAGAAATTATTTTTGTTTGTAGCAGAAAAAGCAACTCAGATTTTTCATTGAAATGATCTATTTGGAAATTATTTAAATTTCTGAGTATGTGAAACCAATCAATCAGAATTTGACATTCCTGAGAGAGTTGTACTTCCAAGTTGAAACTTTTAATTCTAACTTTGAAAACTTACAACACAAGAAAATAAAAACTGACATGTTTTTCTGCTCAGTCTACTAAAAACGTAGGCTCTCTGATCTGTTTCAAAATGTGCTTTTAGTTTAGTGATTATGGTTACAATTAAGGGACTAGTTAGAAAAACTGTAGCTGTAGTGTATAAACACAGCAACCATAATAATTTTCAGAGCAAACTGGAGAATCTGTATCCAAGCTGAATGTTTTTACATACTTGCATTGCAATGAGATACGGTACAGTTGGTGTTTACTTTAAAGAAAAGAAAAAAAAAAGTTAATCATTCTTAAGAATTTCCATCATGCATTAAGTCCCACAGGAAAATTGAAGACTGGAGACATTTTTTCGTCTCCTCCAACTTTGCTGCTCCTACTTTACGCTAGTTGTGTAAGCTACCAGTAGAGGCTAATTGCTCACCCATGGCAAATTCCATCTGGGTTGGACACCTGTCTTAGGGTGGAGATAACCATCTTGTTAAAAGTAGCTTTTGAATGGCTGAATTGCAGCTAACTTTGAGAACTTTTATTTGTAGGCGTTGCTCAGAAAAGGGAGCTAACAACTTTGTTTCTCATCAGCTGTTCACAGTGATCTAGATTATAGGCGACTGTCTGCTACCTTTAAGGTAAAAAGACTGATTAAAAGCCAGATTCTTTTTCTACCTTCTCAGTTGGTCTTTGTTTTTAACTTACACATGTATCTTTGACTTGACTAATGGAGAATAAGATGATGATTCTTTCTTGAATAAAGAAACATAGTTTATTTCAGCTGTCAAAAATCAGGAGATTGTTATTTACAGTGTGATAAAGAATCATGATCAAAGATAAATAGTTCTGGAAAATTGCTAATGCCCCTTCACTTTTCTGTTTGGCTCCTTCAGAATTTCAGCCATTGACTCTAAGATAAGAACAAGCATCTGACAACTCATGGATTTAAATTTAAAACATCTGTTATGCTACTTTATTGTTTATCTTCTAATTCCTCTATAAAACTCTGTTTTCTATAGTACCTACAAAAATCTTGACAACGGTCATATCACAAGAATGTTAAGATCTTTGACTTTGGATAGGAGGACAAATAAGATATGGGGCTTGTCTCCTCTCTGGTTTCCTCAGAGAACCAAAAGGGCCGAGTGTTTCTCACTCCTTCGTTAGTACATTCATCCATCTTCAGTTCAAATAATATGCCCAAATCTGTTGGGAAGCGATATCTCTTCAGCGTGGACCTGCCTGGCTTTCCACATTGCACCAGAGAGGTGATGAAGTCTTCATCCTTAGAGAGAGACCTGAGAAATCTCATCAAAGTCAGCTCTGCTTTGAGCAAGGGTTGGACCAGATGACCTTCAGAGGTCACTCCCAATTTAAATTACTCTGCTACAGTCAGGGAAATAAAAAAAAAGTATTTTTATTTCTGTAAAAGTAAGGCTGATACTTCTGATTTTCTCTGCTAAGAAAACATAAGTAAACAGTCAACACCAGACAGCATTAAAAAAGAAGTCCACCCTGACTGGAATGAGTCATAAAGCCAAGTAACAATACATGAATGAATAACAGTATAATTACAGATGATAATCTGCTATATATATGCATTTTAAAATGTGCAAACAAATCTGTGAACAATGACATTGCATGTGGATGCAATTTGTCTACCTCTGAGTTTTTTGGCATACGGGAAGCTGTATTTTTTTATACTATTAAATGCAAGTCCCTATTATCATTTTGTTTGTGGCAAAAGTTTATGGATTGAACTTTTCCAAGTGTGACACTGCACTTATCCACATGGAAAATGATAAAATGTGGTGTTACTTGTAGTAACGTAATTGTGGTTTTCTTTCAAGACCAGTAGAACAACACAGCTATCATCAAATATGAATACTTTTTTTGTCTGCTTAGGTTTCTCTCCTGCTGACCCTATTTATGTATGATTTAAATTGTGATGATCAGTATATTTGATATACAATATTTAGGTATTTAGGTTGAAAAATGCTTCTTATAATAAAGGATAATAAAGAATGTGTTCATTCTGGGATTTCTGGTGGTGGTTGTGGTTTTTCCTTTTTTTTTTTTTTTTATCATTAATAGTATCAGATTTCTTCCATCATACTTCAGAAAATGCCGAACAGTTTAAAGGATTTAAAAGATGACTTCTCTTCTGTTTTTTGTTTGTTTCTTCTTACAGGCCTGGCAGCTGCGATTCAGTCATCTTGTTGGCTATGGTGCCAAATATTACTCCTACCTCATGTCTAGGGCTGTAGCCTCCATGGTGTGGAAACAGTGTTTTGCTCAGGACCCATTTGACAGGTAAAAACAGAGAAAATATTAAGTAGGATGAAGCGTCGTGTTACTTGCTTCTGGAAACAAACAAATGGGGCCACATAGGTTGATGGGATTTTTTAATGACAATTAGTTTTTAGCTTTTTTCTTGATTTTAAGCAGGAAATAACCACAGGTGAAGTGTTCCCTGGACATGTTCACTGGTGCAAAAAAAATCACGCTGATGTTTTAAAATACAGGTGTGCCAGTTGGGAGGCACTGAAATCCATATTCAGATATAATTAGAGAGCTTGATTTTCATAGATGCCTAATTAATTGTAATTTTCTATTGAAATCAAAGCAACTGCGGGTATTAAACAAGTTTCATGTCACCAACTTCAAAGCTAAGTATAGCTATCCTACTCATTTTACTTTGTGAAATTAAAAAGTAAATTGTGAGATCACAAATTGTAAGGGTTCTTATACCCTAGGTGAATGTTCAGAGCATTGTAACAGAGCAACTTTTCCCCTTGGAGCAATGAAGGCTGAAATATTGTTCACAAATTAACTTCTATAAACACCAACACATATTCATATGTATAAAATTTGTCTCGTTCAGTTACTTATAGTATAATTTTAAATCTAATTTGAATTTGAGGAGTCAACGTGGAATCAGGGCAGTCATTGTTTCAGGGTGAAAAACTTCATTTGATCTCTGTCTCTGAGTTCTGTAGAGATCCTAGAAGCAAATTTGACTGAAAGCTGAACAGGTTGTGTTTGCAGATGGCTCTGACATCTGTGTTTCTCCAGGGCAATGGGTGAGCGTTATCGTCGAGAGATGCTGGCACACGGCGGTGGAAAAGAGCCCATACTTATGGTTCAAGGTAGAAAAAAATTAGAACTGTTTTATTCCCTTGCTCAAGGAAGAAATAATTTAACTGCATTTCACAGTTTGGTCTTCTTAGTTTAATTATGATTTCCATTGGATTTGTGAAAGAAAACTTTTTCTTTTATTTAGTTAAGTGGACGGGTCGTCAACTTCATGTCATGGTCAGTAGAACTCCTTGTGGTACACAGAATAAAAACACACAGAGATAGTTGGGGTGAAGCATTGGAAGGGGTAGTACTATGAGGCTGTCTAAAGAATTCAGAGTAAGAGTATCACATTCTTGAAGGAAGATAGATAACACCGTTTTTGGGTACAAAAAATTAGTAGCTCTTACATACATGGAATTCATAATAGATCTGGTTATTTTGTATACAAGAATTTGAACTTGTTTTGGCCACGTCATTTTGGTGTCATCAAAATAGCTTTGGTTGTGTCAGTACTTTGAGTACATATTCTCATGAGATGGAAGTCTGAAGACTGTAATAAAGAAACATGGTTCATTATTCCTCTCAATACTATTTTTGTCTTTTGAGTCTGGAAGATAACTCAACAATCACTCATAGCAATAGCAAAAATACTATATGTCATATATTAAAAAAAAATATCAGGAGAATGAAACAAGTTTGAGAAACTGGTGACTTCATCTCAAATCTGTCAATGACATCAGGATAAAGACTTTCCTCTGCAATGTTGCAGTATTCAAAACAAACTTTTTTGCGTTAGTGTTACTTTTCCTGATATGAGCACTTGTCAGGTACTTCATCTAATGGGGCAATTCACTCTGAAATTCTTAATACTAAGGGTGAATATTAATTCATTGACCTCTGTTCACTCCAGTTTGGTAGACTGGAACTTGTGGCTTTTTTCTACATATAAGGAAGACAATGGTAAATGTGTCTGTATTTCTTCACAAGATTGGCACAGTTTCATAACTAGAACATTTCAGTTCTTTCTCCCATCTGTTTGTATTTGAGGCCATAACTCTGCTCTCCTTACACTCATCATATAGTAAGCAAGTGTATATTCTCTAGATTAGTCTATTTATATTTCTGATCTGCAGGGTTAGTTTTCATTCAGCATGACTTTGCAAATTTGCCTTTGTTTACTGTTTTTGAAGGGTCTGTGTGTGTAACCTCAAAAAACTGTAGCCCAAAATTATGGATTGTGTAGTTGCAAGACAGGAAAGTACATCTTTACAAGCAAATCCAATTTTTATTGTAAGTCATATGGTAGAGAAAGAACGTTTTTAAACAGCAGTTACGCTTATCATTTGGGATGTATTTTGGGGATGTATTTTTAATTCTACTGAGCATAGAATGTTTCTGGAATGTCCTAGAGGCTATGTCGAAGTTGCTGGTAGTGTGCTCCCTTGAATCAAATATTATTTGAATGAAGTTTGCAAAATTCACCTGTGAATGGACTTATATAAAATCTATGGAAGTACAATGGGCTTTCCTTCTTGCGTGTGAGAGAACAGTGGAACAGGGTACAATCAGTTTGGGGTTGAGAGTATGCATCAGTTATTTTGGATAAAACTTGTTACTGAAATTAATCTGAAAAAATGGCATCATAGTCCAGGAAATTCCAAGTTTATTTTAAGTTTAAAGGAAATCCAAAGTCTGTCAAGGTACAGTGAAAGCACACAAACAAATTTAACTCTTGTAATGCAGTAATTAGATGTTTTAGGCATTTCAGTATTCATAGTCCTCGTGCTTATAGTCCTCATTCTAATTCACTTAGTGCAGATAGTTCATCGGTGAGTTGTCAGTGAGTTACCAGTGGTAAATGATGAAGAGGCAATAATTGTGCAGCCTGGGGTTTGAAGAAGAGAGCAAGCTAGCTATGTTTTAGTAATAGCTGTGCGTACTGCGTGGCAGTGAACTTGATGTTGATGGTAGAATAATGGGATTTTTTATGATGTGACCAAAAAATCTATGTGTAAAAGATACACAGTTTGAATTTTTAATTTTTTTCTTCAAATCAGTAAATCCATAAACCACTAAAGAGAACTGTGTATCACTACGTACAATCGGTAACTGTAGTACACCTGCTGGTGTGTTTGTTCACATGTGATAAGAGAACCAGATAGCAGTTACTCCTCTGTGTCAGCATTAGCATGAGTGATACTGGTGGTAAGAGTACAGGCTATGATTTACAAAAATGGCAGAAGTTTTCAAGGTATTTTCACAGAATTAAAGAATTATAGAATAGTTGAGGTTGGAATGGGCCTCTGGAGGTCATCTAGTCCAACCCCTGCGCTCAAGCAGGGCCACCTAGAGCTAGTCGCCCAGGACCATGTCCAGGAGGCTTGTGAGCATCTCCAAGAGTGGAGACTCCACAACCTCGGGGGACAATCTCTGCCAGTGTTTGGTCACCTACACAGGGAAAAAGCGTTTCTTGATGTGCAGAGGCAACCTCCTGTGTTTTGGTTTGTGCCCGTTGTCTCTAGTCCTGTCACTGGGCACCACTAACAAGAGCCTGGCTCCGTCCTCTTTGCACCCTCCTTCCAGGTATTTATGCTTATTAATAAGATCCCCCTGAGCCTTCTCTTCTCCAGGCTGAACAGTCCCAGCTTTCTCAGCCTTCCCTGATAGAAGAGATGCTCCAGTCCCTTCATCATCGTCATGGCCCTTGTTGGATTCTCTCCAGTATGTCCATGTCTCTCTTGTACTGAGGAGCCCAGCACTGGACACAGCACTCCAGGTGTGGCCTCACCAGTGCTGAGTAGAGGGGAAGGGTCACCTACCTTGTCCTGCTGGCAATACTTTGCCTAATGCAGCCCAGGATGTCATTTGCCTTCTTTGTTTCAAGGGCACTCTTATTGGTTGTGTTCAACTTGGTGTCCATGAGGACCCCCAGGTCCTTTCCTGCAAAGCAGCTTTCTTGCTGGGTGGCCCTCAACATATGTTAGTGCCTGGGGTTGTTGTTCCACAGGTACAGGTGTTTATTACCTTGTTGAACTCTGCCCCATCATCCAGGTGATTACTGAAGATGTTAAACAGGACTAGAATCAGCATTGACCGCTGGGGTACACTGCTAGTTACTGGTCTCCAATTAGACTTTGTGGCACTGATCACCTCCCTCTGGGCCTGGCCATTGAGCCAGGTTTCAGTCCACCTCCCTGTCTGCTCATCCAGACCATACGGGGACAGCTTCTCCGTGAGAATCTTATGGGAGACAGTGTCAAAAACCTTGCTGAAGTCCAGGTAGAAAATATACTCGGCTCTCCCCTCATCTGCCAGGCCACTTGTTTCATCATGTAAGATTATCAAGTTGGTTAAGCATGACTTGCCCTTGGTGAATCCTTGGTGACTATTCCTGATGATTTTTTTGTTACTCATGAGCCTGGAAATGGTTTACAGGATTAGCTGCTCCACCACCTTCCTAGGGATTGAGGTGAGACTGGCCAGCCTATAGTTCCCTTTTTGCCCTTCTTGAAGATAGGAGTGACATTTGTTTTTTTTCCAGTCTTTTAGCACTTCTCTCAGTGGCCATGATTGCTCAAAGGTTACCGCCATCTGCCGGCTCCCTCAGCACTCATGAGTGCATCCCATCAGGGCCTGTGAGCTTATGTATGTCCAGTTTGTTAAGTATTCTTTCATCTGATCCTCTTTCATCAAGATTACATCTTCCTTGCTTCCCCTGGCCACTTTTGAATTCTGAATTTCACTGTTACACTCTGAAATTTAAAAGATATTCAAGTTCATAAAAACAACCAGAATTCCCCAGCAGCTTCCTTGGCTGTGCATATTGTGGTGTTCGTTTGTAGACAGTGCAAAACTTAAACAAGCACGCTTGAATGACTGCCTGAAAAATGAAATTAAGATGACTCAGGTCTTTTGACAAGTTAATAATTTGATTGCTTGTTTGGGATTATTTGAGGTTAAAACGTAGAACACATATGATGGAAAAGCTTATTATATGTTTATACTTAATTGCTCTGTATTTATTGCAAAAATTGAGAACTGAAGTAGAAAAGTAAGAACACACACTTGTTCTTTAATTCGCTTAGCTTCAGTCAGCCTCTCATTCCTTTTGCTGCATTTTCTCCTTTTCATTACAGATGTTCCAGAGTACTTCATTTCTATCTTTTGTTAGTTTTCATCAGTTCCAAACTGTGCTTCCTTAGCAGATGACCAGACAGATTCCTGATTAAAGACAGATTCCACCAAGCTTAAAAGCTTGTTGATTTTACTGTTCTTCAGGAAAACAGTCCAGATTCTGTGCTCACTAGTGCCGTATTTCAAAAACCTTAAGTACCGTAGGCTGTTATTTCAGGCATTTTTTTTTTATATAAAGAAATGGGCTTGTACAAGTCTGAGTTTTGGATGCACCTATGTAGCCTCACCCTTGAAGTACTTCCGTATCTCATTGTGAAGTTCGCCATATGCATTGACTGCCTGATAACAGATAACTTCACAAGCACATTTCATTTATACAGTTTCTTTGTTATGATTTTCTTCTCCAAAGCTATCTATTGTCTGTCTTTTGTGTTTGGATATGACCTTCGCTTTTCATCTTTCTCCCATGTGATTCCATAGATGTACTGATTAGGGAAGATAAAGGATCTGACTTGCCATCCAGTGGAGTTACTGACAAGATTCCTGTTTGGACTAGTCTTTAATTAGAAAACACAATATACTTTTTTGTTGTTGTCGTTTGGATTTGATTCTCTTGGCATTTGTTTCCATTAAAAAAAAAAACAAAAAAAAACAAAAAAACCAAACAACACAAAGGCTTCATGAAACCTTTTTTAACATTTTCTTAAGTGACCCTTTTTATCTTACCCGTTTGATAATTACAAAATACAGAAAGTCACAAATGTGGATAGCAGGAGCAATTAAAAAATGAGTGAACAATGCTTTGTTCAAGAGGCTTACCTTTTTTTTTCCCTTGGAGAGGAAATACAGTTTGAGAAGAACTTGATTCCTCTGTCATTTTGTGTTGGGCACAGACCCTCTCCTTCCCAGGACTACATGGCATTAGGGATTCCAAATTCCTTTACAAATATGTAACCCAGGTGTCCCTTCCAGGTCCAGTTGTGTGCTGGTTGCAGGTCTGAACAAGATTCAGGTGTGCACCATCCCTCTCTCTCTCCCTTGGCACTCCCTGGCTGGAAAAAAAAAACAACCCAGGTGCATAGGCAGAAAGTGAATTGCAGTGTGAAAAGTACTGGGCTGTATGATCTGGGAACTGAGAGCGTGGAACGTATCCTGGTGTGTGCTTCTCCTGCAGATTTGATGCTGTCACATTGCCCTTTGGGTCTCCAGAGAAGTCCTTGTGCAGAATACATGTGATTTGTTAATGCTGTTATATTGCAGACAGACATGCTTAGCCATGTGCACACGTGGTAATCAAACCAGCTGAATCTGGAAATAAACATGCATTTGTATGAGTGCAAGAGGCTGTAAAAATCTTTAGAGAGCGATTGTATGTCTCTTTGGAAGTATAAGAAATATGCATAAATCCTAAAAGGTGATGTGAATGGCAACATATATTAACTCAAACTACACGGACCCAAAATAATTAGTGTTCCAAAGGGGCAGAGGCCAAATTTTGCCACAGGCTTTATTCTTCTCCCAATTTTCAGTGATTGTAGGTTATAGCTGGCCATCTCTCCAAAGGGTGTGGTTAACCACAGTGCTGTAATGCGAAAGAAAACTTCAAAGCAGAGAAGATAAGCTGTGCAGTTGCCTTAGGCTTGGGAGAGACTGAGCTGAAAGAGGAGTTGGGCTGAACGTATAAAATACACTCCTAGATTTTAAAACTGCAACCATCAGACCTTGTGGACATCTTACTAAATCATTTAGACTGAAGTGCTGAGTACTTACAATATATCAAAGCTGATCTCGCTTTGATATATTTTAATGGAGTTTAAAGGGAGACATGACCATTCTTAACAAATCTGTGTAGAGTAAGAGGTTAAAACACGGAAATGCCATCAGTGTCTGTTTCTTTTGGAGTTGTCTACTCTAAAATCTGTAGTTATTTATTTCATAAGGGCATGATCATTTTACTGCAGTAGGAGTTCTTTGGCGATGACCTCAGTTACTCTTCATCCTTCCCTTACAAAAGCAAATTCTGCTAGTGTCTGCTTTTGACGTCAGTGATGGGAAACTGGCAGTGCAGCAGACCACTAATGCAAGAAACCTGAAATCTGTTTGTATTATCAAAAAGTTGGAACTACTGGGTGGGAGGTCATTTGACATCGCTATTGCCAGAACGATTTTGAATTCTCCTGCATATTTAAAACAAACCATGTGGAGTCTAAAGGAATGCAATTTGTAGCAAGTTTTGAGTGAGATTTGGTAAGACTATATTCAGCTGTACATCCAAGTGTACTGTAGTTAATTATGTTTCTTTTACTCATTTAGTAATATCCAGGGCTGGAATGTTTTTGTTATGATCTGCAATTTTTATTTAAGAGGGAAATCAAATGTACTTGAAGATAATCCCAGCATCAGTCTTTTCCCCCTAATCATCACACTGATAGCTTTTCTTCTTTTGCAATGTATTGATAATCATAGTTTTAAGAATTGTCCAGAGCAGAATAAATTTTAGTGTGTCGAAAGAATTGGCTAAACATCATCCAGGCTGGCTGTTTTTTTATAAAGTCAGTATTAGAAGGGTTTTTTTGTATTTTGCGGCTTGGGGAGTGGTGGTTATGTCTATTACGGCCTTTATATACTGTCTATAGCATTACAGTCATCCCTTCATACTGATATCTGATAGAAAAGGGCATATTGGCTATAGAATAATGGTTCTTTTACAGAGCTACATCTTAAAAATTGGAAGGAATGAATAATTTCACCAACTTGAGATTCTTATGTCTGAGCCAGTCATCCAGATTTCCTTTCTGGGATACGGGGAAAAGTAGATTCTTTATAGGCACAACTCAGCTCATCATGAAGTAGACCTCTGAAAAGGTCAGATGGGTGGCACCCATGAAGGTCCTCCTCCTGTTCAGTCTCCAGAAGTAGACTCAGTTCAGATGTAAATGTCTGAGGAAAAATGAGGCCAAAAAAAGGCAGAATGGATTGCACTGTTGGGATTGGACCGCTCCCACTGAGTTTAAGATGAAGCTCCAGTAGTCATGTGTGACAGTGCATGTTCCAGTGTGCTGCCATCCGTGTCACCTTCCTAAGGCATTCTCTCCACTTCTGACAAAACTCCAGGAAAATAATATGAGTTTAAACTGGAATTTTCCTAAGGTTTTTAGGGAACAAACACGCATGTCCTCCAGCCAGCCCACTCAGGAACCTGAGAGAGGGAGTCCGCAAGAGGCCCTGGCTCTCCAGGGAGGTTAGATTAGTAGCTGGTATCTGGTCACATCTGTTTCTCAGCCCAGCATAAAGCAACCCATTTTTCATTATGAACTAGAAGTAATTCCCAGTAATTTTACTAACATTAGAGTAGATGACAAGTTTACCAAGTATTTGGAAATACTAGTTCTGTTCTCTTTCATTTTGAAAATAGCTTGATGCAAACTTCATTTAACAGCATTTCAGTCAACCTATATATAGGACGAGATTTGTTTTCCTTTTAGCGCTCACTATTAATCTACCGGGTCATGGCAGATTGTGTTGACAGTTGCAACGTGCATTTAAATAGGATTGAAATGGGGTTCTGTGAGGTCTTAGAGACAAAATTATTTTTGGTTGCTCGCACAAAATTACCTCGAGCTGGTCTGTTTCCTGGTGGGTTTTGAATCATTGTGTTATAGTAAAAGATTCCGGTCTTTTAGCAGCATGCAATTATAATTTCCACTGAAAGCAAATATTGTTGAGGATGTGAAAGAATATAAAATTATGTTCAGTAGGTATGCCGATCAGAAAGGGTAGAACAAGGTTATATTTACATTGGCAGTTGTCAGAAAGAACAGATCACTTCAAAGAAGTACAAAGACGAAATTTTACATGATTTGGCAGCTGTACTGTTTTTTTTTCTGGTACAAGTAATGCTGTAAATTTCCATATATAATCTTGAAAATGTTAATAACAGTGAAAAGACCAACGTTAATGTAATGTTAAGTACAAAGAAACATCTGAAAATAATTTACAGGATATATTTTCATGCTTTCTAAAAACCAGGGCTTCTGGGGAGGAAAGTGTGAGATTTTTAGCTGCTCTGTTTATAGAATTACCTGACATAGTACTTGAGCATGATTCTTCATTTCGCTAATTTCCCTGTCTGTTATTCTGTAGCCATATGCTGCAGCTAACAGATGCACTAGTTAAAATTTTTAATAAAAGGTAAGTCCTGGTACTGTAAAAAAGCAAAACGAAAACTGCAGTGCACTGAAAATTATTTTGTTTGGGTATGTTTCATGCCTTGTGAAAAATTTCAAAGGTATTTGTGCATTAAATACTAAATTAAATGCTTTTAAGGTGTGTAACACTTTGAGAAAATATGTTGTTTTTTCTGGCTCTGTCAGACCTGAGATTTAGCAGATAAGGATTTAGATACCCCCTCAATCACTGATTTATTCCAGTCATTTGGAAATTACCGAGTCTGTGGTTACATTGCTTTAAAATAGATTTAATTCCATTCAAGCAAGATTGTAATGATAAAAGTCAGTTAACAGTTTTGAAACCTGTCAGTTCTGTGATAATGTGTAACAGGTAGCTTGAAAAAATTAAATAATCCCTATACACTATAATTCTATTTATTTCTTGACAAAGAAACATGATAGCCGTTTCTGTTGTGATATTAAAAGTTAGTTAGTGATAAGCATTACTTCTGACAAAGCTTTCAGGGTCATAGTATTCTTGCTAAGAGTCTGTTGTCTTGATTTTGTAGGTATGCTTCAGAAATTACCTTCAGTTGAAGATTTTGTGGATGCCCTTGTTTCAGACTTAGAGCAAGACTTTGAAACATTTATCATGGACTCATAAAAATGTTCAACAGAACAGAATTCTTTTATGGAAGATTGCATACATCTTCATAATTGTGGATAAAATACTGTTGTGACTGGTTTTGTGAACACTTGTAAAAGTTTGAATATTCATGTTGGTGGAACAGTAATAAAGAATTTCCTTGGATCACCTGTTTTCATTTATGAAGATGATGGCTTTTCGTTACACAGGAGCTTAAGCATGGAATTTGAGAGAACAAGTCCTCCAGCATGTACTGTTAAAAATTTTGGTCTTGTTGGAGGAGCTGATTAAATGGGAACTGAACTCATCTTCAGAGTGAGTGGAATGGTATGAATAGTCTTTTGGTACACACATTGGATTCAGTATTAGGACATACCTGTCAAGTGTCATGACCCAGAACTGTTTGCATGGGTCTTTCTCACATGCTCGTGGATATTCTTTAAACTTGTTTAACCTTATTCCTTGCAGGAGTTCTACATTGGGGAAAGCAAACTGTGTTTGCAACAGAGGGGAAATTGGAAAGAAAGTTGAAGCGGAAAACTAGGAACTGTATTTGACATAGGGAACAAAAAGATAAGAAGAAAAACTATGGTCATACAGGTATGTGATGGAAAATGTTAGGGTGTGGAGGAAAGAGATACATTGCAACACAAAAAGAGAGACAAAGGAGTGAAATAGGTACCCCACAAATGTTTCCTTGAGGAGGGTAACATGGAAGGTAGCCATGCTTTTGTAGCTGCGATGATCCAGTGGGTATATGTGTGGCCGTGTTGTAAGTAAAAGTGGTATCTTTTGTTATACGAAGCCATTGAGCAGGTCTTCTTCAGGTTTGGAAGAGAAGAGCAAACTTTAAACCTAAATACAAAAGATGGACTGTTCATTGTATCAGGTGCATAAAATGATTGGGAGCAGGAATGGAATTTACAAGGTGCCGTAAAACTGTTCTTGCCATTGAATTAGTAGTTTTTTAAATATCCAACAGAGTTACAATTTTAGTTCCTAGGCTTATCTTTTGCAGATCATCCACTGAGCTTCAATGTTCAGGGTTCAGCCGTTGTTTTCTTAGGAGTATTCTCCCATTAACTGGGTCCTTTTGTCCTTTTATCTCTCTGTGTGTGTTTGTTTTATTGAGTAGTGGTGGTTTAGTTTTATCCACATTACTTGAAGGGCTTTACTGGATGGAGTCTATCCATGAAGAGGGCTTTAAACTCAAGTTGCTGGGGGAGGGGAACCGCAATCCATCCCACTCCTACCAGTTTGATACCAGTGCCAGCAGTAGATGCCCAGTCTGAAGGAAGATCACAGGTCAGTAGGAGAGCACCTGGAGTTAGAGACATGCTCACACCTGCAGGGCTATGAGCTTATTGGCATCACAGAGACATGATGGGATGGCTCCTGTGACTGGATGCTGGAATGGAAGGATACAGGCTCTTTAGGAAGGACAGGCAAGGGAGATGAGGAGGGGGTGTACCCCTCTGTCCTGGTTTGAGGTAAAACAGAACTAATTTTCTGTTCAGTAATTTTTCCTTTTTAGCTGGGCCTCTTCTAACTAAACTCTGAAATTAACGGCATATTGTTCAGAAACTGCTCGCTGTCATAGTGATAAGACCTGATAATACCTGGAATGGTATGCAGAGAGGCCCTTGCTTATACTTATTGCTAGAACAACCAAGGTCAGGTAAATTCCGACCCATTGGAGGGTCGGAAGCGGAAAAGCATAGAGGGGTCACACCTGTAGGGAGGAGCGGACAGGACAGGTGACCCAGAACTGACCAACAGGGTATTCCATCCCATCTACGTCATGCTCAGCATAAAAGCTGAGGGATCAAAGGGTCATCTCTCTTCCTTCAATGGCCGACATCTGAGGAGGACCCTGTCTGTTCGTCTGCCTTTGATCCCGATCCGAGCATTCCTGACTCCAGATCCGGAATCCAGCTCCTGTCCATCACTGAGTCCAGCCTAGGACTTTCCCCTGTGCCTGCTGGTGACGTGATCATCACCCTGGGAGCTTGATACGGTTTTGTATATACTGTATACTTTCCCCCCCCCTTTTTTCCCCCCCCCCTTTTTTTTAATTGTTTATTATTTCATTATTTATTAATATTTTCATTAAAGTAGTTTAGTTTTTTTCTAAACTCATAAATGTCTTTTATCTCTTCCTCTCCTCTCTTTTCCTTAGAGGGGGGAGGGAGGGGCCATCTGTCGTTCTGATTGGTCAATCTGGTTGAAACCACGACACCCTCTATGTCAATGACCAGCTGGAGCTCATGAAGCTTCACCTCGGGACGGATGAGGAGCCAACCGAGAGTTTATGGGTCAGATTAGAGGGAGGGCAGGGACAGGTGACATTATAGTGGGGGTCTGCTATAGGCCACCTGACCAGGAAGACTGAGCAGATGGGGCCTTCTATAGACAGATAGGAGCAGCCTGACGTTCACAAGCCCTGGTCCACATGGGGGATTTCAACCACCCCGATATCTGTTGGACATAAGCAATCCAAGAGGTTCCTGGAATGAGTCGATGATAACTTCCTTCCCTAAGGAGTTCAAGATCCTTAGGGCACACAGCAAGCTCACTAACCTGGACTTCAGGAGAGCAGACTTTGGCCACTTCAGGAATCTGCTTGGTAGAGTTCAATTGGATAAAGCACTGGAGTGAGAGAGGCGCAAGAAAGCTGGTTAATATTCAAGGATCACCTCCTCCAAGCTCAGGAGTGACAAAGAGAAAGTCATGCAAAAATGCGAGGAGGCCTGCATGGATGAACGAGAAGGTCTTGGACAAACTCAAACACAAAAAGAAAGCCTACAAAGTGTGGGAGCAAGGACAAGTAGCCTGGGAGAAATACAGAGATGTTATCCAGGCAGCCAGGGATCAGGTTAGGAAAGCTAAAGCCCTGATTGAATTAAATCTGGCCAGGGATATCAAGGGCTTGTTGCTTGATGTCCAAGTGGAGACCAGTAACAAGTGGTGTTCCTCAGGGATCAGCACTGGGACCAGCGCTATTTAACGTCTTTGTCTTCAACATGGACAGTGGGACTGTGTGCACTCTCAGCAAGTTTGCCAATGACACCAAGCTGTGTGGCGTGATCAACAAGCTGGAGGGAAGGGAAGCCATCCAGAGGGACCCAGACAGGCTCGAGAGGTGGGCCTGTGTGAACCTCAAGAAGTTCAGTCAGGCCAAGTGCAAGGTCCTGCACATGGGTGGGGCAATCTCAAGCACAAATGCAGGCTGGGCAGAGAATTGCTGGAGAGCAGCCCTGAGGAGAAGGACTTAGGGGTACTGGTGGATGAGAAGCTCAATGTGACCCGACAATCCACGCAGCCCAGAAGGCCAACTGCATCCTGGGCTGCATCAAAAGAAGTGTGGCCAGCAGGTCGAGGAAGGTGGTTCTGCCCCTCTACTCTGCTCTCGTGAGACCCCTCCTGGAGTAAGTACCGTGTCCAGCTCTGGGGCCCCCAACATAAGAAGGACATGGACCTGTTCCAACAGAGGAGGGCCATGAAGATGATCAGAGGGCTGGAGCACCTCTCCTATGAAGACAGGCTGAGAGAGTTGGGGTTGTTCAGCCTGGAGAAGAGAAGGTTCCGGGGAGACCTTATTGCAGCCTTCTAGTACCTGAAGGGGGCCTACAGGAAAGATGGGGAGGGACTCTGTATGAGGGAGTGTAGCGATAGGACAAGGAGTAATGGTTTTAAACTGAAAGAGGGGAGGTTTAGATTGGATATCAGGAAGAAATTCTTTACTGTGAGGGTGGTGAGACACTGGAACAGGTTGCCCAGGGAGGCTATGGTTGCCTCATCCCTGGAAGTGTTCAAGTTGGATGGGGCTTTGAGCAACCTGGTCTAGTGGGAGGTGTCCCTGCCCATGGCAGGGGGTTTGGAACTCCATGATCTGTAAGGTCCCTTCCAACTCTAACCATTCTATGATTCTATGTTCCGGTCACTATGGGTTTACAGGCATTTTGATGATTCCATTGCAGAGAACAATTGATATTAAAATATGTTGACAACGTTGCTGCTTAGGCAAGGGCTGAATCTGGTCCCTGTGTATTTGTTCACGTGGAGTTTCCTTTTAATGTTGAGTGGCAAGTGTTGGGGAACTGTTTAAAGAATAGGAGGGCAAGTTTTAGGGGCCACAAAATCATTCAAAAGAAATGTTTTCCCAGGATAGGCTGGAGCAGCTTAAGGTTGCACATCAGATAGTGGGTGATGAACAAAGGAAATATTATCAGTGGGGTTTTGTTTTTCTCTTGAAATAAATTAAGAAATGGTATTTGAGTGCCTATTTAAAAAAAGAAAAAGAAAAAAGAATTTTTCTCTAGAAACGGCCTTGTCTTTTAGAGGTCCTCTGTAGGTTGTTGCAAAAGGTATCGTAAGTGTCCTGTTCAGTGGGAATGCAGTGAAAGAAGCAAGAGAGGAAGAGAACCAAATCTGAAATATGAGAGCAAATAGCTAGGAGAGAAACACGTTTTGTTTCATATTGTTTGATATTTTCCCCTATTTTTTTCACTTTGTTTTTGGACAGTGGGAATTTGCCTTGTATGAATAGAACTGGGTTTAGAAATTTTTAGATATGAAATGTTTTGATTAAACAATAGCAGGCATATATTCAGACATGGACCCCAGCAAGACTTGTGTGTTGTACGGTGGAATCACTACATTCTGTGCCTGCAGTTGGTCCCTACGAGGAAAGAATGAACGGTTTCGCTTGACAAACCAGCTTGGTATTTTGCTGTAAGTAAAGTAATTTAAAAAAAAAACACAGCTAAAAAATGAAACAAATGTAAATTCAGGTGTGAGTAAAAACACATTGTGAAGATGGGAAGTTCTCGATAATACCGTAGCTCATGAACGCAAATTTAACAACCCCTTATAGAGTATTTAATGGAATTACTTTTTAAAGGGAAATCAAGGGTGTTGCTAAGGGAGCCTCGTGGTGTTTGTTGCCTGTTTTTCATACTGAAGGAAACCACCAATAATGTTCATCTGAAGTTGGCACATGTTGAAAGAGTTATTGTGACAAAAAAGAACTTAGCAAAAGGAAGTCCTAGTGCTGACACGGCCCTGGGAGCACTACAGTAAAGAAAATAAAGCATCACAATTGGCGGAATAAGCAGAATATTTAAAATTAAGATATTTCCCTTAGATTTTAATTTGAAAGAAATTCAAGTGATGTTGGTTCATCAAAATTTACTTTATCAAAATATTTGTAGTAACCACACTGTTTTACGCTGCTATTACTTCCTTAATTCACTGGCTCATTTGATCCTTCTGTAAACAACAGTCTTTTCAAGTTTTTATCACAGTGGCATCAAACATCTTCCTAATACTGAGACCAGATATAGACAAAGGAGGAAAACCTTGTCTTTTGCCAGAGCACAGTGGACTGTAGTGTATTGTCACAGATTCATAGCTCTTGGGACATTTGACAAAGGTGGGAGCTGGTAGAAAAATAAATATAACTCAGAATGACAGCTTCAGGGTTTTTTTGTGAAGAAACTCTTTTGACTCCACTAATTTTTGTTTTATGAAATAACCTTTGAGGATTGAACAGTAGACATGATTAAGCCCCTTGGGAACGTATTATATCACCACTACGATGCTTACTACAGAAAGGGAAATATTATTTTAATTTTTTTTTTCCTCTTTTTTTGGTAGTTTCTAAAAATGCTTCCAGCTGTTCAAATGTCTGATGCTTTTTCCTTTCTTTTTTTTTTTTTTTCTTTTTGAGAGACTTTTATTTTCCAGAAAATATGTGTTCTTTCAGTAATGTGAGACCTCTCTTGTGACCAGCAGTGTAACTCTCTGTAAATGTAAAAACCACTGTAATCCTTTTCCAGCATTCCATATTTTCCCACTGGGGCTGCTGAATGGGATATCCAAAAGTTGGTTTTATAATACTGTAACTCAGCGTCATGCTTTCAATCTGAAATTGTAGTGTGTTTTGGATTTTAGCTGCTGTAGAAAATAAATAGTGAACATCTTCAGAAGAAATTATACCCTTATGCAATCCTGGAATAATAACACATAATTAAGACATATCAGAAAAGCACACATGGATTACATTTGATAGTCTGAGGTGTCAGCTCGGCTTTTTTTCATGTTTGATGTGATTATTTTTCTGATTCACTTAAGGCAGACTGACATATGGCTTAATAATTCCTTTCCGGTGACATAAATGCAACTGGTGCTGTATGGAGTTCTCTGAACGCCTTACCGACAAAGATAAGAGGAGCAGAGGGCAGCAGTTAAGTGAAGGCGGCAGGGGAGAGAAGGGAAAGGAAGAATTGAATACAGATTGGAAACCAGGCATGAAAAGGGCTTGATACAGAAGCAAAACGACCTTTGAGTTAGAAACTTGGGGGGTGCATTTCTTACGGCACTGTCAGTAGCAGAGGAGGCAGAGGTGTTCAGAAATATTTCTGCTTTGTCTTCAGGGGAAAGCCAGATGGAAGAATTCGTATCGTATGTTGATAAAATGCTTTTCTTTCTACAGATGTTAAATAGCAGCTTGTACAGTGGGTCAGACTTAAACCAGTGTGCAAAAATTAAAAAATATATATCCAAATAATGGTGCTTAGAATCATAGATGATACTAAGACAGAAATGAAAAGGAAAGATCATTGTAACACAGCAATATTGATGGCTCAGAAAATATGCATTTCAGTTTACCAGAAGATCAAAATATCTTAATCGTGATACAGAAGCAGAAATTTGAAAAGCCGAACATTGGTCTGACAAGTGTGTTACAAGAGCCAGTAGCTGAGGGCTGAAATTAGACAAATTTGCCCCTAATTTTTAGGGTTTGGGGGTTTTTTGACAGCAGGGACAAGTGAGCACTGGAACAGGTGTGGGGTGTGCTGGGGTTGACTGCTCAGCACTAGAAGCGTTCATCAAAACGGGACTATTTTCTCAAAAATATGCCCTAGTTCAGATTCATTCAGAGAAGCCCTGTAGCTTCAGCTCCACTAGGGGATGGTCCATCTTTTCTGGTTTTATGAGCTACGAATGAAGAGAGTGTCTTTGGCAGGAGGTTTTGCCACGAGGGTGGCAGGTCCACACTCACTGGGTAACTGTCCTGCTGGCGGCTTCACGGCTTGGGAAGGATTCCTGAGAGGAGAGCTGGAAAAGCGGTGTAAACCAAAGCGGGTCTTATGCTTGCTCTTAAGTGGGAGGCACCGTGCATCTGGTATTTCAGATGGCTTCTGGGCAAAGTATTGGAGATTTTGTGTTCCCAGAGCTGGGGATTTACTTACATGCTGTTGGGAACGAGTTCAAGTGAGTGCTTTAGCCTGGCAGAGTTGCAGTGCACCAGAAGGGGAATATTACATTAAAATGAGAAGACTTAAAGAACTTGAGAATTGAAAATGCACGATTGCAGAAAGCAAGCGCACAGATTTGCCTGGGAGAAGGACCGTGGGAGAACAGCTAGTGTTCTCGGGGAGGAGAGGGAAGGAGATAAAAGATAAGGAAGTATAAATCAGCACCAGCAGGACTGCCTGTCGGCCCTTCTGATCCTCCCCAGGCTGGGATTTGTTTACCTTTTAAGTCCTCTGCGGCTGCTCTTCAACAGATGGCTCTTTCCACGGGGCACCGCGGCACGCTGGAGCTGCGCAGTTGTAGGAAATCGTTACGGCTTGTTGTTCGAAGGAAGTATCCAAAAAGTCTGTGAAAGACAAAACGCTTAAACCAGAAGCAAAGTGCCGATAAAGATCTGACAGGATGAGTAGTCGGTGCTGTGCTGGAGTGTGGATTTAAAATCACAGAGGAAAGGGAGCGGGATGGCTCTTGCCAAGCAGTTGCCTATGAGCCTGTAGCCTCTAAGGCAACTTGTAGATGGCTAAAGCTGGCCATTCTGGCTGCTTTTGAGCTTGATGAGAACAAACAGGAGCCTCCACAATGGGACATATCCTACCTGTCTTAGGTTGGGATGAACCAGCTCCTGCACATGCATTCTTGTTGCAGAAGACGCTTTTGATTAATCTTTGGGACGTCTTTTGGCAATTGTCCCTCTGACTCCTTACAGCCCCCTCCCTTGGACATCTCCACGTTTCCCTTCTCCCTCTGCCCTTACAGCTGCAGTGGGGCATGACCCAAGGGGGCAGGGGGAGGCGAGGGGTGATTTGGATTGTGACTCTGACCAGAGGAAAAGCAAAATGGCAGCATGGTAGGCTCTTTCCCACCCTGCCCACAGCTGCTACTGGCACGTGCCCATATAGCCCCAAGTGCGTCTCATGCTTGAACAGTGTTTCTCACCTGCCTTCCCTGCGCCGCGGGAGATGAGTGTTGGGAGAGCTGGGCCCTGGGGAAACATCCCGAATGTGACCTGCTGAGAAGGTGAAGCATTGCCAAGCCAGGGCAAGTCGGGACGGACGAGCCCCTTGAGGTTGCACGCCATGGGACAGCAGCTCCCAATGCACTGCAGGCAGCTGGACCTCATGAATAATAGTAATTTATCAACTAAGTGTTTGAATACCTGGCTTGTCCCTTACACAGGGTCAGAAGCCTGTGTTTGGCTGATGTTTGGAGCAGCCCCTAAAGTAAGGGTTAATCAAGCTCCTCTAGCATACTCATAACATGATAGCAGGGCGGTTCTTAAAAATAAAGCCTGTTTATTAATGGCACCTTTCAGAAGTAGTCACAAGGTCTCAATCACAGCCTTCTCTCAGTGTTCAAAATACATATGAAAGAAAAAAACGCTTATGAAGTTGGAAGGGGTTGCTGGTGTCACATAGTGCACACTCCTACCAACCCCACTTTTCTTCCTCATGGAGGTGGAATCGGGTTAACTCACTTTGCAGCCCTCTGCATGGAGCCAAATCCTCATCCAGGATAAATTTCCATAGCTCAGATGAAGTTATTAAAGACCTACCTTATTTATACCCGTTGAGCGTTTTCCCCCAAGGTCATTTGAGAGCCATCCCAGCTCCTGGTAGCTGAGCCACAGCATCAGCTCTCAGCAGCCGTGAGGCAGCTCAGTGACGGCCTGGGAGGATGTGAGTGTCTTCAGCTTTGAACAGCTGATAGTGCTGGAGTCCAGAAGCCATCGTGTTTCTTCACGTGGATTTTAGAAACAAAAAAGGCAGCAAAATTGCCTCGAATGTCTTGGCTTACGGTGCTTCTCTTGACATGCAGATGTGCTCGGTTGTCTACACTTTAGTTCCAAGAGGAATACAGTTGTAAAAACGTCATTTTATAAGAGAGCCCTGGGGGAATACAAGGGATATAGCAACTTTTATAACATACTAAAACTTCTATAAAGCTAATTATATGTATTATCAAAATGATTCATGCTAACCATAGGAAACCCCATTCATTACAAATGAGAGTTGAAATTACAGTTCAGTGTCTCTTAGCATTTGGGCAAACAGCACGCACTGTCGCGATGGGGCTGGAGAGGGAATTCCCTGAGAACCGGAGACATCATTGCAGGCTGCAAGGAAGAGGCAGCGCTACTGGGATCTGTAACCCAACTCGGCTGTCAGAGACCAGATCAGTTCAGATCACACCCGATTCCTCACTGTCCTGGCAAATTTTCTTCTGATTTCCCCATAAGTTTAATTTGTTGTCTTGCCCTGACGCCCTCCCAACAAACATGTCCTTCGTGTTTTGAGAAGTGCTGTGTGTCTGTAGGTATTGCCCTTGTTGAAACTATTCAACGCTGAAGGCCTTTTGCAAAACAGTGCTGAGTTGCTGGCGGTGCTTTCCCTAAATAGGGATTTAGATAAGTTGTTCTATTTAATCAAATTAGTTATCTTTGATTCAATCTGGTGTTTAAGGCAAATTCCCAAGACAAGGTGGTTTTGGTAGTTTGTTCAGTTTGTAACCTCTGCTCTCCAACAAAATTCTGCTTTTATTTTTTTCTTTCTTTGGTTTCTGACAGTCCCAAATGTGTGTGAAAAACTGATGTAGTCTGGCTGAGTACACGGAAACAGCTAATTTGACGTTCAATTTCCTTGTGAGCTATTCTGTTTTCCACGCCTTTCCCTGGGTCTGTCGGGGGTATCTGTTCAGCTGGTCTGAAGCCTGTGCCTTGCTGGCTTTTCTCTGACTTTTTTCCTTCTTCCCTGCTTCGTGTTTGTTTCTCATTCCATCTCGCATCTCCAACTTTATCTGTTTCATTTGCCAAAAAGGATATTTCACAAGCTAAAATGGTCAGTAAAAGCTAAACTCTTTATAACTCGTTCTCTGTGTTGGGACCTTTTGTGCCAACTAAAACCACCTCAAATCCCAGCCCCTGCACCCTACCTAGCAGGTCACTTCGGTGTAACCCCTTCAGAAGTGCAGGGCTTGTTTGAATAAGCTGAACCCTTGAGCTTTCCTCTTACTTTTTCATTACTTACCTAGATTTTTAGGCTGGAGAGATGAGGCTGTATCATATCGACATCGAGAGTGGGGAAAGTCACTGTCTGAGCTCACATCAATCCTCTGCCAGAGGCCCCTTGGTGCTCCAGCTCTGGGTAGAAGTTCCACCAGTGCTCTCAGCCAACCAAGTCAGACATGTAGGTTTTATTAGCCCTGGTCCTCTGAAAAAGTGTTTAAGGGCCAAAGTTAGTGTGGTGCTTCTGTGATTTCTTCTCAGGCTTTGTTAAAAGTGAGAGCTGCCAGATGGTTATTTATTTATCAAGACCTGAAACAACAGTCGCAATATGTACGTGGAAATGGGGCACGTACAAAGTTGGAGCTGGTGGTTCAGCTGACATCCTCAAATTTTATTTTATCTCCCCCTAAATGTTGGGGCAAATGATGGGATGGGTGAAAAGTTTTGTAAGTTTTGGTTTTCTGCGTATTGGAGAAAAATCTTCATTGTGCCAAATCATCTGAGCCAGCTTTGGGGTCTCGCTGTTATACCGCTGCTGCTTCTCAGCACCCTCCGCTGACCTGAAACCTGTACTTTATTGACCTTTTGGGTTAGGTTTGAATGTGTTTTCCTTGTTTTCTTTCAGAATGCATTCAGAAAAGGATTTGAGTTTTTCCTGCCTGGGAATACCCCAGTTGCAGGAAATCCCCCAGATAAATTAACCCCATTTACGCTGATTTACCCTTCAGAGGAAACCCATCGGGATTTGGGGTGCTGCTCCATGAGAGACAAACCCCGGCTCTGAGGGCAACTCATTCTCCCACCTCTTATTTGCTTTTTTCTACCTGCGCCATGAGTCCTGCACCCTCCTGCGCTTGCTATTTGTAAAAATACTAACAGAAAGGTAAGTGTCTGGCAGGGCCAACGTGCATCTCTCTGTAATCTCCGTCTTCATTAGTACTGCCCTAATGCTGTAAATGCTATTAAAGAAATGAACCAAGCAATGTACAGAGTATCAAAGATATTTTAACTGGTAATCTGGTTTCCAGAAATGTTGGGGACATTCTGTTCAGAAAGATGGCAGAAAAATAGGAGGTTGGTGTCTTCGGTGTTGTCGTGGGGCTTCAGAGCGCCCTGCCTTCCCACTTGAAAATGTTTGGGTTTTATCAGTGAGGATATTGTATTGATATTTGATTGTGAGGATATTGCAGGTGCTGTTATATAACAACTATTTGATTTGTATTAAGGTCAGTGCTTGATGGATTGAGATAAAGTCCCATTTTTGTGAAAACATGTACATGTGGGACTAGGTGTGTTAAAATTTCACTTCAGTGGATGTATCGTTACGTGATCTTTGTATGTGTGTAGAAGCATTTGCAGCCAAAAACTGTGAGGATGGGTGGAATTCACTGGAATTATTTCTATCTGGGTAATGCAAAAAGTACTGTAATATCAGTATTTGTACTTCAGTAAAATATGAATTTTTCTTAAAATCAAATTTTTAATAACTCTTTTTGTAAAAATGATAGATCAGTTGATTTTTTTTTTTTCCTGAAAAGTATCCTAACTCTTTGTTGGTGTTTAACATTTTCTGCAGATTTCCTATCGCAGCTGAAGTCCACCTGAAGCTACAGAAAGGGAAACAGCAGCAGCTGCAGCTTTGGACGATGGGCTACACCTGTGGATGGCCTGTTTATAAGAGGGGACAGTTCTGAGTCCCAGCAGAAAGGTGCAATGGGCCAGGCGAAGGTGTGCTGCAAGCCAGGCTTGCCCTGCAGGCTGTGTGGCCACTTTGGAGCTGCTGCATCTCTTCTGCTGCATCTCTTCTGCTGCATCTCTTCTGCTGCATCATTATCATGATGTAAACTCATCTGGTAATGAGGTTGCTGCAGCGTTTCTCCACCGCTTGTTCCTTGCCTTGGAGCTCACTCCAGCAGCTGCCAGAGAATCGGGATAAATGAGCTGTGGGATTTTAACTCACTCAAGATTTCTTGTTTGTGGAGAGTCATTTATTTGAGCACTGACCTCAAGAGGAGTCCCTTCTTACCTTATGCTCCGGAGTGCTTGAGTGACAAGAGCTGCTAATGCCTGAGTCGCTTCTGCAGGTGGGACTATGAAAACGCAACACGAGGTGATGAGCTTGAGCATGTCTTTAGAAGTCAAAGTATGTAACGGTTTGTTCCTTGGGACAGAACCACTGCAGATACAGCTGCTCTCACATCCTCATTGTTTTAGCTGCTCCCATCGAACCTCCCTGGGACTTGTTGACAGTCCCAAGGGATTCCTGAACTCAAAACTTGTCTTGATGTTTGCCTGCCCTTCCCACGCTTTGCCTGGCTGTTATGTACATGTGAATCTCCTAAATATAGAAAAGAACACGAAGGATAAGGAGTTGTAGGCACACTTTGCGGACACAGGCTGGGTGAGCAGCTCGGTGGCTGCAGTATGCTGCAACCACGCTGTGGTTCACTTCAGGCCATTCCAGAACAGACTGGGAGTGGGACATGTCAAGTCACAGGCGATAGGACAAGAGGAAATGGCCTCGAGTTGTGCCAGGGGAGGTTCAGATTGGATATTAGGAAAAATTTTTACACTGAAAGGGTTATTAAGCATTGGAATGGGCTGCCCAGGGAAGTGGTTGAGGCACCATGCCTGGAGGTATTTAAAAGATGGGTTGACATGGCGCTTAGTGACATGGTTTAGTGACGGTTTTTATCAGAGTTAGGTTGATGGTTGGACTAGATGATCTTGAAGGTCCCTTCCAACCTAGACAATTCTATGATTCCATCTGTTAGTCAATGCACACAGCAGATGAGTATGAATGTGTCTAGTGGGAGTATTTCTATAGCGGCAACATACTCAGGCGATGAAATGAGGTGGCTGATCCAAGTTTCTCCTTCCTGTGTCCCCAAGAAGGCAGTATTTTGCTGCAGACCCATGTTACTTGTCTGGGAGCTGGCTGCAAGCACGCTGCCAACGGGCTGCTGGCGCCTGTCGGAGGGATTGAGATGATGTGGTTTCAGCTGCAGAGGCAGATGATAAATTATTGTCCATAGATGAGTCTATGAGCAATTGAAATGTGAATAAATCAGCTCCTGGTGGAAGGTGGCACTGGATCTGGCAGTGACCACTGTTTGGAAAAGAGTAGGTGTTAATGTGCCCAGAGGTCATTTGGGGCAATTAATAGTCCTGTAACATCCCTTGGCAGGGCACGTGGCAGCCAAACTGGTGTTTCTTTACTGTTCAGGAGCGCTGGGGTGTTTAGCAGCAGCTGCAGCTTCCACATCTCACTCTGCTTTCAGGGTCGTCATCAGTGGGGCTGCTGAAATGCCATCCCTCCTGCACAGGCTGGAAGATGTTCACATGAAGCTGGACATTGGCAACACAGATGGGATGAAGATGTCAATAATCGGTGGCTTTTCTAGGATAGAGCTGTACCTGGTGGGTTGGCTTGATTCCTGCGTGGTGGAGGCTGGACCTGCTCTCACTGCTCAGTGGTGCAGCTGTAGCATTAATGCCCCAAGTGCATATACATCTTCCATGGCTTTCCTTGTTGGCCTGAGTCTGTTCTGCCTCTTCTCTGTCTCCCAAAACCTATGCACAGATGCCACAGGAGGGATGCTTGGTGGAGGGCCCCTGACCTGCTGCATCGTGACCCGTGGCATCAGGTGGTCCTCCAAAACAGCCCTTCCCCAATCCTGTCTTCAGGGTCTGCACAGATGCTTTTGGTGGTCGCGTTACTTGTCAACCCAGTGTAGCGGGATCAGCCAGCAAAGGAGTGGGTAATTAAAGGTCCATTACAGCAAGCTGATCCCAGTGGAGATATGGTAGTTATGGCCAACATGCTTGCTGCAGGCATGCACTCACGTACATTCACCCAGCTGCTTTTCTGAATTCAGGGATCATGAAGTGAGTTCTTATGAGTCGGTTTGAACTGAAACGTGTACAGCACAGCTGTGTTCATTCAAAAAGGAAAAGGGTCTTAAACTCTAACGAGAGAATTAAACCTTGCTGACACCAGCCAAGAAAACATTGAGATCCTTTGCTTCATCTGGAAACATGTAAATCATCTGCATACTTGAGTCAGAACTATTTAAAAACTGCTTTCAGAAGTGTTTTTACAGAAGAGCCTGCTGTCACTATCCCCATACGTTCCTAGCTGGCATGAGACACATTTTTCTCTCTTTGAGGATCCGCTCACCTTCTTTAGCTGATCTCTGTGCAGTTTTGTACATTCTGCCTTGCATCTTGTCCTCTCCTCCCCTTTGGCCTTGCTGTTTCACTTTCCCAAGGCTCTCAGTCCACAGCTCCTTGGCCACTGGATCCAGGCTGCACCAGCCCAGCTTTCCCTGCTTTGTGTGGAACCCCCACCCCTTGTTCAGATCTGCCCGAGACGTCCCTTTTGCTCAATTAAAGCAGAAGAGTAGCATTGGTGTAACACGCTCGTGTCAAGGAACCAAGCCCCCTCCCCAATATCTGCTTTTCTGCATCACTGTGGCCCTCGGAGAGGACTATTCTAGTAGCCTCCCCGATGCAGCCCAGCACCTCCTGCCACAAGCTGCCTCTGGTGGCTGAAGCCACTGGGCTGAGCCGTGGCACAACTCCCGGTGGGTTAATTCAACCTGTGAACAAATGCCATGCAGCTGCCTGGGGAAAAGGGGATTGGTTTTGTGATGGAGGAAAGAAGCAGCGTAGCCCTCCTGGGGGCTTCCCAGTCTCCCCCGCACGCTGCTAGACCCCACACCACCATGTGAAACATGGTGGGTGATTGCTGCCTGTCCCGCTGCCTGTCCCGCTCCCCATGTTTGTCCGCAGCCCCCATCACCTGCAATGTGAATCAGTGCATTTTTCTCTAGAGGATTAAATTAAAATAGTACCTTCCCCCTCCACCAGTGGATGTACCCAGTGTGCTTTACACTCCATGTACCTTGCAAGGTCTGGTGTGTACCCAGCCAGGTCATCCGAGCTGACACTGCTGGCAAAGGATGGGTACAGAGCTGAGGAGTGTGATTTCGAACCAGCCGTGCTGTGCTGAAGGTTGCTTCTCACAGAGCGTTGTTTTTGCTGCTGAAGCTGTGTGTGCAATGAAGGAGAAGTGTGGGCTGCTTTTGGCCTCGGGCTTCAGGTACAGCAACGCCAGCAGGTGGCTGCGGTGCCTGGGTGGGCAGGAGGTGAGGTGTGTTTTGCAATCAGAAGAGAGGACCGAGGCATGCGGATCATAGAATCATGGAATGGTTTGGGTTGGAAGGGACCATAAAGATCATCATTCCAAGCCCCCTGCCATGGGCAGGGACACCTCCCACTAGACCAGGTTGCTCAAAGCCCCATCCAGCCTGGCCTTGAACGCTTGCAGGAATGGGACATCCACAGCTTCTCTGGGCAACCTGTTGCAGTGTCTCGCCACCCCCACGGTAAAGAATTTCTTCCTGATATCTAATCTAAACCTCCCCTCTTTCAGTTTAAAACCATTACCCCTCGTCCTATCACTCCACTCCCTGACAAGGGGAAGGGACTCTATCTCTCCTGT
Source organism: Numenius arquata (assembly GCF_964106895.1). NCBI lineage: Eukaryota > Metazoa > Chordata > Aves > Charadriiformes > Scolopacidae > Numenius > Numenius arquata. The sequence continues at coordinate 120,248,917 of NC_133576.1, forward strand.
AGGGTCCCTTCAGATATTGGAAGGCTGCTATAAGGTCTCCCTGCAGACTTCTCTTCTCCAGGCTGAACAATCCCAGCTCTCTCAGCTTGTCCTCATAGCGCAGGTGCTCCATCCCTCTGATCATCATCTGCAGGTCACACCCAGGATGTGTGCTGCAGCCAGTGAGGCTGCAGAATATCCCTTTAGAATATTCCTGTTCCCGTGCTGCGGTTCCCGAGGCTGCAGGGAAGGTTAGAGGGCAGGGAGTACGGTTTTGTTTCACAGTTCAGCATATTTTGATTGGCAAATGTGCTCTTCCTCAGCCTTTGATGGTGCCTTCATCAGAAAAGTGTCTGCTATCCTGCCAATTAGCGCTCCCGGTGCTCACAAATATTAAAAAGGAGAAGAAAGATGAGAGATCTCCTAGTGCAGTCCCAGGACTGGTTTTAGCAAAAGCCAGAACTAGGTTCTGACCTGCTCTTGTTGCAGCCCTCCCAGGACAGATGTGCTGCCTGGCACGGACTGCCCGCTGCAGCGAGGTATCGCAAGCCTCTTTGTTCTGTGGCTCTGCTGAAAGCAAACAGACGGCAAAACGCCCTCCAGGTCTTCCATCAAATTCAGAGGTGAGGCTAAGCTCATATAATTTATATATTCTTCTGGGCTCCTTAAAGCTAAAATCATTTTGGTTACACAGATTTTTACACCCAAACTTGCTTAATCTGCAGCTTTGGCCACCCTTCACTTGTGTGGCTGGGCACCAGGTGCTCACCAAAGCCGCTCTGTCGCTGCCCTCCTCAGCTGGATGGGGGAGAAAAAATATAATGAATGGCTTGTGGGTCGAGATAAGGACAGGGAGAGATTGTTCAGCAGTTACTGTCGTGGGCAAAAGAGACTCAACTTGGGGAAATTAGTTTATTACCAGTTAAAATCATAGTAGGATAATAAATCAGAGTAGGATAATGAGAAAACAAAACCTAAATCTTAAAATACCTTCCTCCACCTCTCCCTTCTTGCCAGGCTCAACTTCACTTCCAGTTTCTCTATTCCTCCCCCTGAACAGCGCAGGGGGACGGGGAATGGGGGTTGTGGTCAGTTCATCACAAGTTGACTCTGCAGCTCCTTCCTCCTCAGGGAGAGGGCTCTTCACACTCTTCCCCTGCACCAGGGTGGGGTCCATCCCATGGGAGACAGTTCTCCATGAACTTCTCCAACGTGGGTCCTTTCCACGAGATGCAGTCCTTCAAGGAACAGACCGCTCCAGTGTGGGTCCCCCATGAGGTCACAAGTCCTGCCAGCAAACCTGCTTCAGCATGGGCTCCTCTCTCCATGGATCCAGAGGTCCTGCCAGGACCCTGCTCCAGCCTGGGCTTTCTAGGGTGTCACAGTCTCCTTTGGGCATCCACCTGCAGGCAGGTGGATATCTGCTCCTCTGTGGACCTCCAAGGGCTGCAGGGGGACAACTTGCCTCACCATGGTGTTCACCATGGGCTGCAGGGGAATCTCTGCTCCAGTGCTTGGAGCACCTCCTCCCCCTCCTTCTGCGCTGACCTTGGGGTCTGCAGAGTTGTTGCTCTCACATATTCTCACTCCTCTCTCCAGCTGCGGTTGAAGAGGTTTTTTTTTTCCTCCCTTCTTAAATATGTTATCCCAGAGGTGCTACCACCATCACCAATGGGCTTGGCCTTGGCCAGCAACAGGTCCTTCTTGGAGCTGGCTGGCATTGGCTCTATGGGACATTCTTCTCTATGTGGAAGCTTCTAGCAGCTTCTCACAGAAGCTCCCTGTAGCTCTGCAGCTACCAAAACCTTGCCACACAAATCCAATACAACTCATCAACTCTGAATTTGTCCCTCGCAATTTAAAGGAGAAAATGGGATCTACAAGGCCATTCGCAGCTTCGTACATGATCTTCACTTCTTGGGTTTCTTCCTGGTGCACTCTTTGGCTTTTCCACCAAGCGGTGTACCAGCAGGGACTTCTTTAGCCTGGCTTTAACTCAGGGCTCTGCACAGAGCCATCTCAGCCAGCATCAGTGCCCGGTTCACAGAAACTACAAATATGTGATGGGTCCTCAGCTGGGATGCCCCAACAAGAAGCTGTGAGAAAGAAATCCCTATCCAGAATGATACTGCAAGAGCTTGCAGCACAGTGGTGGCAATGTTCTCAGCCATTTCTGAATCTGAGTTTTCACATACTGCAAATTGAAGACTTAATTGCAGCCAGGAATATAGCCTTCCTCCCACTGCTGGAAGTCCATGAGCAGTGCTAAGAAAGAGGCTCGCTCATTGAAACTAGTTTGCAGTTTCCCACTCCATCACCTAATAAAGAGCCAGAGCCAAACAGACTAAGTGCAAAAGCTCCTTTATGGGCAAATTTCATAGTACAGCAGTACATTGTAGCATTGTGTATGTTTCCTGTATAAAATCCATTCACCCACCGGAAGACTTTGAGCAAACACCAACAAAATACTTAGCAAAAAAACCTGAAGGGGTGGGGGTGGCAGATGTCAATATAATACAGTATTGTTGCTGCTGCGGGAATGGATGGAGGAGCTGCTGTGCACAATGGCCGTGGCATCGCTTTTGCATTCGGCTGGACACAGGTGAGGAGCTCTGAACTGCAGAGGGGCCAGACCCACCAGAGCCCAGCCCTGGTGAGCAGCTGTAGGGGGTCTGGAAAGCCCCTTTGTAGGGCCCTATAGTTTTCTCTGATAAGCCGATGTAAATATTGTAATAGCATGATATATATATATATATAAAAATCTGCCATTTACAGCTGATCTGTTAACCAGTCATAGCTGATGAGGTTGAAAAGGTGAGGATTTGGGGCAGGAGCATCAGTGCCGTCAGCAAGCCTGGGGAGAGCAGGGTGAACCACCTCCTGGCATCACCTCCCGGTGCCCGCAGGCACTGCTGTCTGTTTCAGACCAAATTATATGGGATTCCTCGTTCCACCTCTTCCGTCTTGCTGTTTGTAAGTTTTAAAGTGTTTTAAAACATTAGTGTTAAAACAATTTTGACTCTAGTTTTTTGCTGAACCAAATATAAACAAATGGCTTATGTGTGATTGGGGCTAATTTATAATTAGCAGTTCTAAGTAGGACACTAAGTCTAATTGTATCATCCTTTCTGCAGTAGCTCCTTTGCCACGTTGGTGTTGTTTTCCACCAGCCTACCGAGAGCACAGCAGGGAATGTCCTCGTGTGCCTCAGCTTACAGGTCAGCCCAACCTGCTTTGACTCACCCATTCAGGAAATTAAGTCAAACACCAGGTCAGGAGTGTGCAAAGTAGATCTGACATGAACGATTGTTTATTTTGCTGTAATATTTTGTGGTAATATTATCTCAGGGAAGAGAAAATGACTGTTCCAGATAAAAAAAGAATTCCAGTCAGTTTAAACCATCATAATTCCCAACTGTCCTGCCTGTAATCTTTTCAATACATATTTATTTTTGCAGCCCTGTAGAATAAGTCCTATATCAGCAATTTTTACATACCGCCACGGATAGCTGTGTCTCACTTGTTGCTGCGACCAGTTCCTTGTCTCTGGTTTTCACTGAGAGTTCTTGCAGGTAAGTCTTGACCAAGGCAGGTGCTTAAAAATTACGATTTTAAGCACTCAATCATTATCTTCCATTTTAGAAGCGGCTGCCCACACATAGGAATCCAACCAAATAAATCCCTGGGTAGGCTGGCTTTGAATTTGAGCTCGCTGCCTTTCTGAAAGTAAGCTTTACCCAGTGTCACACAGGCCAGCGTTTGCACACTGTGGTTGGGTACCGACGTTTCCCTCTCTTTTATTTCCTCTGCATGTATATAAGAAGAGAACAAAGCCTTGGAGGTGCTTGGGTACACTGTGTTACACCTTCCAGGTTCATGAAATTAAATCCACAATTTTACTTTCACGTGGCGATGGGGGAGCAGACCAGGTAGTGGAGGCAGGAGAATGGGAAACATAGGCCTGGAGGAGGGAAGGCAAAGAAATACCCCAAAATTGCAGCAATGAGAAATAAAGCAGAACAGCAGGGAAGAGACATAAAGCAGGAGGAGAGGGGGTAAGAGACAGAAACGTTCCTTTCCTGATTGGAAAGAGCCTTCGGTGCCAGTCGTGTGTTACTGACACTGGGCAGGGGGTGGGGAGGGCAAACGCTTCTGCGTCAAGAATGAGGGGTAAGTGCTGCACACCTACTTCACAAGATCAAGTTTTTATGAAGACTAAGGAGATAAAACGCCTGGTATGCTCGAGGGGCAGGGCGATTGTAAAGATCAGAGGAGTTTTCCTTCCTACTTGTCTTCCTGTGCAGCCCAAGGTTATTTAGCTAACCTTTTCATACACAAATGGGAATTTTGCTGAACGACTCTCCAGTACAAATCTTTATGCAGTTTTTTTTTTCTCCTGTCTTTGTCTTCTTTGTCGGATTTTGTTTGGTTGGTTTTTTGGATTTCGTTTGTTTGTTTGAACTACCCATAAGCTGTGATTCAATCACAGATTTTTAAAGAATGGGTTGCTCTGGTCAAACGGGTGTTTCGATTTTTTCTGGCCTGCTTCCTGAGCTCGGGGACAGAGCAGCAGAGAGAGACATCGGTGACAGCATGAATCAGCAGCTGATTCCCGGGCCATTTTCTGGGTGGCATTAGGGTGACTGCGTTTCTCTTCCATGAGAAAACGAAATCAGAGTCTTATTACGGGCAGCTTGTGAGTAGTGCGACTTAAGCAAAATTTGAATAGTCTTTTTTTTTTTTTTTGTCAAAAAAATTAGGTAATTTGGAAAAGAACAGAGATTGCCAGGCATTTAAACCCTCCAGCTCTTGCAGCATGAAGCATAACAAGGCCCAACTGAAAGGTAACTTCTGCTCCCTAAGATCAGGTAAGAATTGCAGGAGCACCCCCAGAGACGCGGCAGCTGTAGACCTTTAACTAGATGCAAAGTGTGCAAGCAAACATTAGAAAGCAGATCCAAGGAGGCCTTGAGACCAAAATCTTAAGATTATTTTTGTTCCCCCCCCCCCCAACTAGCAGATGTTTATTTCTTTTTACTTATAGCTTTGAGCTACAGCAGCTACAACACTGATGCATCTGCAGAAGGTGCAATGTTGCATCTTTGGCGATTTTCAGGCTTCCAGGCACATTTACAGCAAGTCTTTGCCCAGCTGGGAGACCTGCAGAAGGAAACGAGCTGTAATGGGCTGTAGCGTGTGCTGAAGGTCTCAGCGCTGCACCCTGCTCTCCTCTGGCTTCTGCAGGCGTTGCTGCTTCCCCCCTACCCCCATCCGCCTACTGCAGAAAGGCAATAAAAGGACTTCTTTTCTCAGAAAATAAAGCATCTGGCTGTAAATGCAACAAGAGCTCCTCAGTGACACTCTGTGTATTAGGAAACATCATCTGGCAGACAGATACTTTCAGGAATCCCTATTACAGCACTTGCCAACACCTTGAGTAAACTCCAACGCTATCTATTTGTTGATGAAAGCCACAGGAGATGTAATTTATGGCATTCTTGAGCTCCTCCCTGCAGATCCCATGGCCTGTTTTAACTAATAAGAGAGTGTAGTAATCGTGTAGTGTGTGTGTAGTAATAAGAGAGAGGGCTGAACCCACAAGGCTTGCCTCTTTTAACCCGTCAATAAAATAGGTATTTTATCATCTAAAGGATTTAGAGTTTCTTCTGCCTGAATCCAGCTGTCCTGCTAATTAAAAAACAGTGTATGAAAATAACTTTGAGGTAGTTCCTACCCATACAAATGGATTAGTCCTCCTCAAGTAACCAACAAATCCTCCAAAGTTTAAAATATATTTAAAGATGCAACTTAAATTACGATTGAGGGTTTCAATCTACTGAGCGGTTAGCACGGAGGGTAGCTGCACAAACCCTCCTGGAGAAAATACTCCTATGTGAGCTTTCACATCGTTTTGTCATGGCAGGAAAATTTTTTTCAAGCGAGGAATTTTTTCTATTGGTAGTCTCAAAATATCAAAAAAAGGTGAAGAATTTCGACAAAATGCACTGCAAGTGTTATTTGGTGGAATATTATGGGTCTGTTTTGAAGTCTCAGTCAGAAAGATATTCTCACTCTTGCACAGGAGCAGTGTCCTCCTAACTTCTACTGTTGACCATCCTTAGGAATGAAGTTTAATAAAGCCAAAGCTATGAGTTCCTAATGATAAAGGAACACAACTATTGTTGTGTCTAACAACGTTGTGTCACGTTGGTCAACAGCTTTCTTTTTTCTCTTGGAACAAAGTGAACCAGGTGGCCAAACTGATACTTGCTGTTGAATTTCCTCAGGTTAAGCTCAGCTACCATAAGTTGCAGGAGGCAACATGAATCTACAAGAAAGCACATTTGCAATGTATGAACAAAACTGGTGCAGTAAATGCTGTTATTCTGCTGATTGCCGGCCTTCCTCGTTGTGCTTTGGCCAGGTGCAGGGTTTATGTGAGTTTAAGTGAAGTTAGGCGGCTGTAGGCTAGATCTTTACTTTGGTGTCCTTTCCTAACTATTATTTTCATAATGAATAACCTCTACTGTTTCTGTTTTGTTCAATATTGTTCTCTTAAACATCCATTGTATGCAAGTGCCCACACACAGATGCACGGAATGTCCCCATTACAAACAATATTGATTTTGTTGTTTATAGTAATTTTTTTTTTCCTAAGGCTCCCATATTGACCTGCAAAATTTCTAGGGCACTTGGATTTCTGGACTGAAAGGCATTTAGAAAAAAATTGGAATAGAGCCTTTACTATTTTTTTTAAAAAGTTGTCAATTCATTTTGTAACCTCTGCCACATGCAGAACAAATGCTTGTACAGTGTAAAGGTCTCATCTGAACTGCTCCAATTGTGTTCCGCAATTTCCTCATGTTTAAGGACATAAGAATAAAATTATTGTAACTGGTCTGGACAATGCCCTGCCTCAGATCACATTCAAAATGATAGATTTTTAAAAAAATTGGTTATTATTTTATTCTAATGTAGAATATATCTTGATGTAGACATATACATTCTGTATTTATCATATGTTTATCATTATGTTCCAATGAACTGTCTGATACAGATCTTGGGCAAAGCAAGTTGATTAAGCCATTCCAGTGGTTTAATTTTGCCAAGCTTTAAATCAGCGCTCTCTCTTGAACCATTGATTGCAGCCTAGATTTTGGTGCAGTATCTCCTGTACTTAGAGAATTTTTGCACGCTGAATAGCAGGTGAATTGTCTACCCACAAACTGAAGCTGGGACCTGGGCAGGAGAAACAGAAAACTTCACAAAAAGACTGAGGCTCAGAGAAAGCACTTTCTAAAAGCTGCCTTTTTACTTGCGTGCTTTTCCACCACTGCTTTAGAAAAATGTAATTTCTAAACTCTTGAACAAGCCAAATCTCCCTTTGTCAGGCCAAACAAAAAAAAATTAATTAAATCCAACTGTGATAAGGAAGGATTTAGAAAATCAAATGATGGGAAAAAAAGTCTCAGTTTTACTCAACTGACCTTGCTGTTGAAGCTGTGGCGCTTGCTAGAAGCCTCAGTGTGCCCTCAATGAGCCACCCTCTCTGTCAGGACACTCTTAGAAAACATTCCCACTAATCCCATCATTGGCTGCCGTTGTGGAAGCCAGCAGGCTCACGAGCAAATCCACCCACTATTATTCTTCTCCTATTGAAAGCTCCACCTTATCGGACATAATCAAACTGGCTCCTGTGCAATGTGAAGAGCAAGTGGGTTTTACCAGCACTCATGCCAAAACTGAATGCGGATTAAATTGCACCCTGCCAGCACAAAGTGTGCATTGTGTGGCTTCGCTCTGCAGTACCCAACCCCAGCTTGCTCCCTGCCTGATAAAACACTGCACGCTCCCTTCAATAACCCCCCTTTTTTTTTTTTTAAATGGGCAAAACAAAGCAGCAGTGTCTGCCGTGGAATGTGCTGCAGGTAGCGATCTAAACCTCCATCACCCAAGTCAGCCAGAGGATTAATGTAACGCGTGAAGGTTGTTGCTTGGCGGCACTTCACAGGAATGCAAACCGAAGGCCCTCAAAGAGCCCACAACAAAGGGAAAAGCCACACGCTCTCCAGCTCCTGGTAGGATGAGGAGCATTGGGTTAAGAGCTTGGTCTACCTTGTAGAAAAGGCAGGCAGCACTGCTGTACTGAAAAGCAATGCGAGCAGGGGAAAGATTTGGGGGTGGGTTGTTTTTTTTTTGCTGTAGGCGTCTGTTAGAAAGATAGCTGGCTAGAAAAATCGCAGCCTTGCTAGTGACATTTATGGAATATCTGATATGATCAAACATCTATGCAAGTTTTATAATCACATACATAATGTGTTTCGAGTTGCATTTTGTTTCCAGCTAAAATAGAATAAACACCTGTTTTTCAATTCCTGCTTTTTCCTTGTTTTTTCTTTTTTTTTTCATTTTTATTTTTGGCAGGGACACACCATTGCCATCCTAGCAGCGCCGAGAGTCACCGAGCCACCTTTACCCACACAAAGGGGTAGAAGCGAATGCCCAAATGTGCCACATGCCGCTTTGCAGACTTGCAAGCGAACTGGAAGGATGACCAGGTGGGCTGGGGATCAGCAGGAGACAAGTAGAAGACTACTCAGGAGTGCAGCACATGGGCACAGTTGTATAAGGAGACCTTGCTGTTCTGGGAAGGTGCTTCCCGGGCAAGCTCTGGATTGTGTACTTGAAAGACTGGAGAAATAACAACAACGCACAGACAAGAACCAGCGCGAAATTTGCCAGACTGAACTAGAGACAGGGACAGAGCAGCTCGCAATTTCTCTCAAACTTTCCCATAAAACCCAATAAAGCTACAAATTCTTCACCACAAAGACCCTGGCTTTATGATACCTGCCATCCTCATCTGGATTCAGTTTCCAGTCACTGCTTATGTCTGTACCATAAGAAGCCATGTAATTATATACAATTATCAAATTACTCGTTCTCAGTCCTCTGCTCTTGTCAGTCAAACCATGCCATCCCTTTCTTAATCATTTAAATTCTACAGCATTCCAGTTGAGTAACATTTTCCTGAATCTTGTCAACGCATAAACCTTCTGGACAATGTTTGAAAAATGGCCTAAATAATCACGGGCAATTAGTCTTCTCTATTGGTATTCTCTAATTCTCTCTTTCTTCAAGGTTTGCAACCGCTCTGGGCTGCTGCAGGGCAACCAGCAGGCTCTGCTGGTGCTGATCAGGGGCCGTGATTAGGGCATCCTTTTCTGGTTCGAAAATACTCTCATTAGTTATGTATCTACCTTGTCTGAAACAGTCTACTGGGAGGAGTACGTGGTTTTCTTTTCGAAGACATTATGGAGACAGCAATCTGCGGTGCTTACCAGCTTCCTCCCCCCGCCCTTTCTTGAGAAGCAAAACGTTGAAAAGATTTTGAAGTGCTATGATTTTAACTTACTGCTTTAAGGTCCTCCAGCTTGAAGAATAATGCTACTGTTAAACAGCAAGCATCTCAAGACAAAGATGTACCAGATTACTGTAATTTTAATTTAATAAACCATTATGGAATTCTATAAATAATAAAGGAATTGATCACTAACTTTATATAGAATGCTACTATTAATTTGAGATCAACAAACCAACACTGGTTCATGTAACGTTTTATTCACAAGTAGAAAAAGTATTACAAAATGATTTATACAAGATTTTAATTTACATTCCTTAAATGAGTATTTAAAACAGCACTATAATTCCCTAGACATGATATGTGGGCAGTCTAAATGCAGTGGTAGTGTATGTTTTCTATTGGCATGTACAACATTGCTTGCCACAGGCAATATAAAAAAGACCAATTTGGTTAAATTAAGGAAAAAAGTATATACACAATATACACATATATTTAAAAAGCACTCTCTTCATTTTTTCCTCCCAATTTTCTCTCACGCTATCTGGCACTCAGTTAAAGAAATGAGTATTTTTCTCTAGAGTTGCTGGACAAAAACAATAATACAAAGTGTAAATTCCAATGGGAAAACATACTTACTGCGGCAGATGCTGGCAACACTTTTGAACACAGCTTTTTAAAGAACTGGTAATAGTGAAAAGTTAAATCTCCATCTGTTCGAAAAATATTTTGCCATATATTGAAATGCACATTGGATTTTTTCTATTTACAAAGTATATACAAAGACGCACACATCTCTTCATGCACATGTAGTGAAAAATAACGTTTTGTCACTTCTTAAATGTATGAAAGTATCCAAAGAAATTATTCAAAACTACTTTTGTTTGAATATGTACTTTAAAGTATTTAGCTGAGTAATTGTACTCCCTGTATAACCGCCTATTATTCTGTCCATGGCCAAATGGTGGGATTTACTGCTTTAAAAAAAATAATCGCTTATGTAATTCCTTCACTTACTTTGGTTTGAATTTGATAACCGTTACTCATGATTTTTGCACACATGAATAATCTCACTGGTTTTAGCTGAAGCATCTCACTGCCTCGGCTGCCTGCACTGCCTTTCCCTGGTCTTGTGCAGGTTCAACCTTCTGCTGGGTGCTTCAAAGCAGAAGTCTTTTTCCATTATGGAATAGGAATACTGTCTCAACATTTCCATTGCCACACACACCATGTGTGGAAAGATGAGTAATATTTATTGCAAATTTGCATTTGTTTTGCTGATTGCTTTGCTTTTGTCAAGGCACATTGGGTACTTTAAAGAATAATTGCTAGAGTTCATCACTGACAGGTCTGAGCCTGTCGAACGCAATGAATCAGTACTGGGATTACTCACAGAAGTGAAAACTGTTTTAGGGATAAAAATGACTGCAGAACAAATGGTATTATGGGATATAGTGCAACAAACTGCAGTGAAAAAAATCTTAAAGAATAGCAATGAAGGCAGAGAGTTGATAATCCATGAGACACACATGCAACTTTGAGGATTCAATTCAGAGGTAATTTTAAAAAAAAAAGTTATGAGTTAATTTGCATATTTTGTGTGGAAAAATTGAATATACATAATACTACAGTGAGAAAGACAGAGTGACATGAATGAAAACGCCTGCTAAATGAATGAATTAGGTCAACAGGAAGCTTGACCTTTAAAAATAATGAGTTACTAAAAAATATTAGTAATAGTCTCATTGTATGAGTACTTTCATGGCACACCTGCTATAGTTTGACATTTTGATGTGACAGTTGATTACATTTATTTCAACATCCAAAAATTACACGCTATAACAACAACTGCTATATTCCAATACTGAGACTACCAATTAAACACAACATCCTTATCTATATGGCTGACTGTCATTAAACTAAATCTAATTTAAAGCTAATCTCCTGCTATATTTAACAAAACAATGTCCCCTTCCACAAATGTAATAATTGGATGGAGGGGACTTCAACCATATATATTGTAACATGCAAATTCTTTAACTCCCCAAACTAGCTTATTGACTATAATGTAATATATAATAAAAGCTTCAGTTTATCAATAGATGACCTTGCATAAATAGAAATGTTTATTTTTTAACTCCTTCAGCAGCAGGAAACTGAGTTAAAATTAAAACCAGCCAAAAAAGTCCTAATGCATGTACAATTCTGCAAGCAGAATAACTGGCAAAGTCTTGTCCCACGCCTTCTGACATCTGTAGCCGTATTTAAGATACCCACCTAAATACAATGAAGTATTTATATTTCTTGCTGTATTTACACATACTTTTAAACTCACTCCATTAGACTTTTTGAGAATCTGAGGGAATAGAAGGTTCTTTTTAAAGAAGAGATGCAAAAGGTCATAAATTCACTTTCACGGTTCTCCCAGGATGCTCCTTCAAGTTTCACTTTACAGCTGTTACGGCTCAGATGCAACTGCTCAGAAGGTGTGAAATGATGCCATTTTTTTCCAGCTGATTTTGAAACCATGCAACACTGAAGACCAGACTATGTTTGATGAGAATCAGCAGAGGAGCATTAGGGAAGCATTCAGCTTTAGTACTGAGAGAAATAGCTTGGCTTCCTAAAAGAAAGTGATAGAACAGTGGTTACATAAACTTACAAAAACCTGTATGTACTTCTATATTTGACTAAACACTAAAAAAATACAGCTATACATACTGCTTGCTGTAAAAATTCAGCTAAACCTGTATTAAAATATCTACTAAAAAACTTACATTTATGTGCACAGAAATAAAAATATCATCTTTTGATTTTATTACTTTATTATTTATTTTTCAATATAGTTAAAGTGTGGTCCATTAGTATATTCAGTATAATAAAAGTATGGCCCATATATTAGTAATGCATCCACATGTACTAAAAGATCATCCTTCCCTCCAAATATTTAAAAAAACCAAGAAAAGTGAAGGGTAAATTGAAGAAAATGAGGTAGACTGATGAAATAAATTTCTTGGAGTTGTACAGTTGGTGACAGTTAAGCATGAAGATACATCCCACCTAAGCCTAGTCCTGCCCTTCAAATGCTACTTAAATTTCTACATCAGAGATGCATATATAATGATGCAGTGTAGAATACAAATATGGAGAAACTGTACAAAATGCATCAGTGAAGTCTATTAAAGAAAAAATAATGCAGTAAAACCTAACCCACCCAAACAGTCTTGCTTATTCAGAATTATACCCAAATCTCAACAGTAATACATCAAAATACAAACTCATCAAACACAGGATTTTGAAATGTCAGAAAAGATTTATACACACACATATGAATCAGCAATAAAATTTACAATTTATATATTGTAACAAATATGGTGAAATGTAAGTTAATTTTTATAGCGATTTTTTGAAATTCTGTGATTCCTTTCATCTAGAAAAACTCTAAATAATATTAATCACATATCTCATCAGTTGGCTTAGTGGTCAGAAAAAAACACGAATGTCTGATTTTTTAAAATCTTGTTCATATGGAAATATATTCCCTTAAAACATTGAGAGAGCATTCAAGTTTCGTTGATAACTGCTGAAAAACTAGGAACTAGCAGCGTCAAGGTTTGCATTTAGAGCCATATCATTGTCTTTTCTATATATACCTAGAGAATACGACTATCACCTAATGGTGTTATCATATACCAAAGTGAAACTATGCCAAGCGCTTTCTGACACATGGGCAGTTAGTGACAGACATTAATGACTACTCATCTTCCAGTGATACAGACAAAAACTACATATTGTAAGTAATATTGAGAAAAAAATGTGTGACCTAAATAAGGTTGATATTTTTAGTGACAGCAGTAGATTTTTCAGGGTGATATACGAGTTCCATTGAAGTCAATGGCAAAAAAATTCTTGACTTAGCAATCTGTTTACCTCCCTTTCCTCCTCTTGAAAACGTCACCTAAAGAATTATGGCTTGATTTCCAAAGAATTAACTATTGCACTTACATGTTTTCAGAATATGCATATTTTTTTGTTAAATACTAATTACTTTCTACTTTTTATTTAAGAACAATATGAAAGTGGCATGCAAACCAAATGGAAGAGGATCAAAGGAATGCAGTTTTATTTCTGCAGATGATCCAAAATTTCATAATTACAGATAGCATAATTTTCTTAATTAAGTTTGGTGCATTATTAATATTAGTGGCAACTGCTTCTGTTCCTGCCTCTGTGTACGTGAAGAGGAGACTATTTCAGCTTTCCAGCCACAGCCTGCACAACGGTTGAGTAACACCACCAGTATGTATGCCATACTTTGGGATCCTTTCACAGATGAGCTACCTGTTGCTCCAAGTTACTTACAATAGTAGAAAATACGATTTTAAAAATACAGAGCACAGCTAATATTCAAAAAGATATAATGATGAAGCAGTAGCAGGGTGACTTTTTGTGATGGTTACATCGTTATGTGGTAGAGATGACTGTTTATTACCTCTTCTCATTTTGACCTCAGACCTGCATTTTCTCTGTGAGTTAGAACACTGAGCTTTTTTAGATTTAATTATATTTTATGGACCAACTTGCGGAATGTTTTATCTGATGACATGGGACTACAAATGGCATTAAAAAGCATTTGAGATTCTCTCTTCTGTTTCTGCTACTCTGTAGTAACTTCACAGAGAAGGCTTTGTAAATATTTTTTGATGAACACTTGCATGTCTTTTATGCTTTATTTACAATGAGCAAAGACAAGTCCTGAATTCTTCCCTCATAAACAAGGACTAGCCTCACATAACAGTTTGGTCATGAAGCTATTAAACTGTTTTTTCCCCCTGATATTTAATGAAAAAAGCCCTGATAAATGCTCACTAGTGTACGGGCTTACCCTGTATTCTGGTTCACATTATCTCAACATTACAGTTTGAGTAATTATACCTTTCAAACTCAGTCAATGATTTAAAAATGTGAATCTCTTGTAGAATTTTAATTTATTTCAGCAATAGCTAGGTGAAGCCTAGGGAGAAACATAACCCTACCATGTTTTACGATTCTATTTTTATCTAGCTCTACGTGCCTTGAGTACTCATTCTCACTCCTTTGTAGTTATGTTTTTTACCTCTTTATCAGTCTGTGGAGTCATTTGCTGTTCCATTACGCTTTGTCTTTGGCTGGGTTTCAGCAGCCGCTGAGTTCTGAAGTGATGAAACTTCTATGCATGTTCTATGTTTGGAGATTTCAAAGGACTTTGCAATGTCTCCATCAAGAGACTTAGCTGAAATAAGTACTTCACTTAGCTCCTGGTTATTATCCGACTCAACAGTGGCTGTGTTTTCAGTCTCAGGACCGCACAATTTTGCAGATCCTCCAGCCAGTTCTGAATATGATTCACAAAAAGAAATGCTGTCACAACAAGCTGAGTTTTGCATAAGAGGCCAAGCATCTGAAATGTCTCCACAGGTAGAATGCGAAAGAGAACCAAGGAAAGTAGGAATCATTTCTCCAACAGAATCAGAAGCCCTGCAAAAGGATAACAGACACATGGTTTCAAAAGCACTCCAGAAAATATTATCAGTATTGTAACTACTGTCATTAATAATTATAGGTATTTCAAGAAGATTTAACAGGGTTATATTAAGTTAATACTCTAGAGGCAACCTTTACAAACTACTTTTTTTGAAAAGGAATACAGTTTGTTCCTCATCTGGAGATGAACACAGCTCTGGAGAAAACTACTAAAGGTAAAGAGGATGCCTAGAGCCCTTCACACTGTCAATTCAGGGTTTTAGAAAACATGAACTACAGTTGGTGTTGTTCATAGTCTAAAAAACAGAAATAGGATAAAAAATGCTGTAGTACTGTTCAGATACAAAGACTGTTTCAAAGAGGAAGGAATTTATTTATTCTCAATGCACACACAATGTGTGTGCGTGTGTGTTAAGACAAGATATAACAAGTTTAAGCTGCAGCAAGAAAGATATTTTTGAGTGTAGTATATACCAAAGTAAGTATTAACAAAACCAAAAAGATATACTAATACATTTTATTTCCAAAAACTGTCTACAGATTTATAAAACTGCAAAGGCTATGTTAGGTCTGATATACAGTAACAATTTGTGTGACAAAACTCACCTCACATTAACATTGCCTATAACAGATTTTAAGTAGCCTTGCTCATTCCAAAACATGATGCTTTAATAGCTTTGATATACACACAAAGCATTTTTATAGATGAGGCCAAAAGTCAGGACATTGAACCACAATTGAAGGAAATACATTATTTTGGCAAAGGAAATTGAAGCAAATTCCAGTTCTACTGGAAGGAACCATGGGATCTTTGATGTCCACATAGCATGGATATGACATTTATTTTTAAAGCCTTAACCAAAAAATCCCCACAAAGTACACAACTCTCAATTTGTCCGCCTTGGTGGTATAAAAGGATGACTCAAGCGTGCTGGTATTTAAACAAGTTGTTATAGAAAATTTAGGTATTTTGTATCTTGTACTTAGGTCACTAAGTCATCTTGCATGAACAATACCTATGAAGAAGTTGCCTCTACATTTTTATCTACATTTGGCCATAAGAACAAAACAGCTGGAGACCAATTTAAACCTTTTATGGAAAATTATTCTAGCTAAAAGAAATAAATACATCCTGTGTTAAAATCTGTAACCAGGAAACTCTGAAAGACACCATAAATTTTATATATTTAGCTCATGGCACTGCTGTAGAAATAACCACTCTACTACTTTATTTATATGCAGCTGATCAGGAGAAAAGAATGATTCCAATCTGGTAGAAAATCAGTAATACTAGATATTTCAAATCTCACAGTCATTAGGAGTTTCTAAAAAAAGAAAATCTTCATGACACTTCTAAACTCTACCTTCATCCCCCCAGATTCATAGGTTTATGCAGTACCTTGCTAACCCTTAGCAGAAGAGGGGGTCACCAAATCCTCTTAGGTACCATAGAGTAAGAGGAAGACTATCTGCTTGGGAGAGCAGTCAGTCATTTCTTCAAACTGATACATCAAGTCAGCATTTATTAAGTAATACTTAAAATTGATTATTTATCATAAACCTGTTTTTGCACAAAATGGGAGGATATGGCTACAGTTCATCAAAATCCCTCATTCCACTCAAAAAAAGCTATTGCATCTGTATAAATATCAATTTGACTGCATAAAAATATTTAATGTCTAATAGATTTATAAAACTAAATTACCTTTCATTAAGCGTAGTCTGTGAGTGGAAAGCACAACTGTGACTGCTGTGCTCCAGGCTACAGGTTTCATCACAGCACAGTGATGGAATCAAGTGAACTGGTCCTAAGGAATGAAAAATAATTTAATAATGTTAAAAGTGTCAAAGCTCTGTATAAACTTAGTCTCTGTACTCTTTCAAACTTGAGTATTAGTTTGTCAGTTACATCACAATATATGGGTTGAGGAAAGAGATTTTTTTATTGCAAAAAATGGGTTCTTTAATTTATTACTTTAAAATCAAATTATTTACAAAAGCCAGGCCCTTTCTCCGGCAGTCATATAGATGCCAGTCATGAGTATCCACTTTTTAAATTAATTTGCTTTTCAATTAGATATGCATGAGAGGAAGTACCACATTCTGAGTTAAGGTATTAGGATGATATTTAAGCCTGTGCACTTGTGTTAAATTATGTATTTGTTAATGTCATAAATGCATCTGTTCTGATATTACTTCACAAAATCTCAAGTATTTGAATTGTTCAGGTTGTTAATGTCCTTTAGCGTTCACAGCACATTCTGAGATACTGTTCGGTAAATCCTTCACACTAATTTAAGTCTTAAAGCCAGGTGCAGTGCTATTTTTATCAGAAAGAAATAAGATAGACATTTAAAGCTTATTTTTTTTTTTTAAGTGAAGGGTCATTGGAATGAAAACAGGAAAAAAGATCATAACCAAATAGCAACTTAGATATTCTATCTGCTTATTGAGAAATTAGCCTAGGACAAAGGGTGATTTGACAGTGTTAGTTCTGCAGTTGAAGTTAAATGTCACAACTCAAGTGTTAAGATAAATATTAGATAAACGTTCATCATGCCATAAGGTCACATTTTAGGAGACTAACATACCACATGTCTGTGATGTGCTTCTCTGGCACTGGCAACATGTTCTGTGGTCATACTCATTTAGCCGTGGTCTATCAAAACATGACAATTCAGAGCCATTGTAGTGAATGTCTTGCGATCTCAGAGACCCTTTGGACAAAATGAATAAAAATACATATTAGTAAATGATACTCTTTTTCCTGTTCAGAGCCTCCTATCTTCACAGAATGCTTGAATGTCATACTACACAGTATTTCCATGCGTTTTCCAACTGAAAGATCCACAACGATCATGTGGTTTCACATAATGCAAAGCATAGATTTTGCAACAAACCCTAGAACAGCTGGTTCAACTACAGCCTCTTCTAGGAAGACAGTTGCTCTTATTTTGATCATTTGAGAGTATATCTTATTCACTGTTACATTTTCTCTGGTTAATGATTCTCAGCGATTCCCATCTGAAATTTTCCACATTCAGCTTTCAGCCACTGGGATTTTGTTTATGGTATCTTAAAGAGCTTTATATTAACAGCAGACTTCCTTTAATCTGTATAATTGTAGGCCAAGGCAAATGAGTTACTAAACTTCACTATCTGAAATTTGAATTCACTATGTCTGAACTTCTCAAAACTTACATTGTAAAGCATCTTCTAGGTTAGGAACAATTCTTTCAATGACTCTCTCACTCTTTTTATTTTTGCTTATGCTGTAAGCAGTGATAACATCAACATTATTCATTATAACACTATTCTTTTTTGATATCCAGGGTTCATTAGATGCCATAAACATATTTTAATAAGTTTTTTTAAAATTATAAATGGGAATTAGAGTGCTTTTGACTTTTCTTCTCCTTAATTTAAATTAAGGGGCAAAAAAACGTTTATTATAAACAAACAGAATTACACTGATGAGGTGATATGGATGTTCTTTAAAATTTACAAATCTAACTGGCTTAGGCATTTAATTTATCTTGAATATGTTCATAAAACCAAAACTGTAAATGACAAATCTGCTATCTACACTAGCCACATTCATTACCTTGAAGAGCTAACCTGTGTTTCGTAATAGCATCTGATGCACAGATCCTCCAAGCTGGTATTTCCAAATTGGCATTGGAACTCTATAATGACATCCCAGCTTGGATCCTTAATAGTCCAAATATATCTGTGCAGCATCTAACAGAGTATGGCACAGAATTAATGCAACTGGACTATTTCTGGACAGCATTTTCTCAGTGGAATCTGGAACATCCACACTAAGCTGGCAACCTTGTATGGGGTCTTGGGCTTCTGCTAGCTTGTTCATCTCAACACTAAACTTGCTTAAATGCTGTAGACATTTCATCTATTTGCCTACAGAGAGATCCACCAAACTAATACCGGTATTACAAAGGAAGAATAATAATTGGAAACTCACAGCTTGGTTTCTTCTCCATAAACTGCCTCTTACAATAGATAACACAAAGAATAAGAAGAGCTAAGAGTACTGTTGCAAGCGCACTGCATATAACAGCTGCTAGAGCAGTGTCTCGAGGACTGGACGCAGTTGAAGGGATCTTCACAAGATTTACTTTGGTGGTACCTGAAATATAATTAAATAATAATTAAGGTGAACTGTAAACATTTCAGGAATATAGTCATGTAAATGAAAGTCTGGGAAATAGAAGAGATTTGTAGCACAGAAAAAAAAAAAAAGGATGTTCCCTCTGCTGATGTATAAACATTAGTTGCACATATAAGTAGATATGATTATCAGAACCATATTCTGACTGTACATGAGAATGGAATCAGATCTTCACCATGAAAACAAAGAGCTCTCAATTTTTAATGTCAGATGATTTTAGTATAGAGAACATTTCCTAGTGTATAGTCGAGAAAGCTATCCACTAGAGGGAGTCACAAATACATGAACTTCCTTTAATAAGGAAACTTTCTGGGAACTGAGACACTCACAGAAGTTCAAATGCTGTCAAAGGTACCATTTTGCTTGGTTGTACATGTCATGACACCAGGGTCATTTCTGGGATCAAACCTAGGATTTCAACTGTGCTAGCTTATTTCATTCAGTGATATTTTTTTAATACGGATAATACCTCTAGTAAAAATTCAACAGATTGACTTTATATCCATATTAGTAAAGACTTAAGCCATGTTTCTAGATTTGACAAACATTGTTACTTTTACGTGGAAAGTGAAAAAGATTTTAAAACTATCAAAGCTTTAACTGCAGCTACTCAAACTATCTCAAACTACAAACGGTCTTTTAGAATTAAGCTATTTTTTCACAACCTAAGAATTTCAATAGCTCATCTATTTCAATCTACCTTGGAGATCAAATCAATTCAATAATTTATGAGAAAAGGGAACAAAACATTGAGTATTTCTCTGACAGCAATTTTTTAAAAAACCACAAACCATATTTTATTAACTTATAAAAATAAGTAAAATGTGCCTATTTAGCCCAGAAATTCTTTAGTTAAAACCTAAAGACTATAATTTCCTAAGAAATGGTCCATGTAGTCATAAGCTTAAATTGGGAGATAAATGTCTGCCAGAGACAATTGTTTGATATCTTAACTGCAATATAATAGCAGAAGAAAACTTACTAGCTTAGTTAGTGCAACCAATGGAATTGTATTACTCAGGAATAATTTTCTGGAATAATTATGGTATTTCCTCTACACACATCAAAAGTGGGTACCAAAGTGTTTACAGTACCATACTTCTTTTTTATAATGGCCAGATTGCCAAAAAGCTACGTACTTTGAAAATCAGTTTAATTCCATCCAATTCTAAGTTTTCAGACCACTTTAACAACAAAGAAAATATTGACTTCAAGGAAATAAAGAACCCCAAATTTAAAAAAAGACATCCAACATATTAAATAAAAACATTTTCTACAGATTCTAGTATCATGTAGTTGCTGGTAAGTAGGGTCGCATAAAAAAGTGGAGAGGTCACATGACAGCTATTATTCAGAAGGAAGAATGTTTAGTTGTTAATTTCCTGATTTTGGTGTGAAGAGAAGCAAGTATTACTGCCTTTACATCTACTCAAATATTTCTATTTACCTTTGATTTGTACTATTATGTTCCGCTGTCACATCAAAAGTGTGAAGAGCAAATTTATAGCAGATCTTTTTTATATCCTTTTCATTTGCCAAATTGGACAGAGTGAAGCTACTGGAGAGAGTCCAACAAAGGGCTGCAAAAATGATTGGGAAACTGGAGCCTCTCTCCTATGATGAAAGGCTGAGAGACCTGGGACTGCTCAGCCTGGAGAAGAGAAGGCTCGGGGGAATCTCATCAATGTGTATAAGTCCTTGAAGGGAGGGTGCAAAGAGGACAGAGCCAAACTCTTTTCAGTGCACCACACGCAACGGGCACAAACTGAAAAACAGGAGGTTCTCTCTGAATATCAAGAAACATTTTTTAACTGTGAGGGTGACTGAGCACTGGCACAGGTTGACCAGAGTGGTTGTGGAGTATCTCTCCTTGGAGATGCTTAGAAGCCAGCTGGACAACCAGCTATAGGTGACCCTGTTTGATCAGAGGGGTTGGACCAGATGATCTCCTCAGGTCCCTTTCTACCTCAACCTTTCTGTGATTCCAAGTTATTAAAATACAGCAGATCTCAAAACTCAAGTCAATAAAGAGGCTGAATTCTCTTACATGAACTAGAAATACATTTTGAAACTCTGTCCTTGTACTGAAATGTAATAACTTTTGTTATCATAGCAGATGGTCTATCTATTATTTGTGTTCCAGATAACAGAAAAAAATTCCAATTCAGGGTCTCGGGTACTTTTCCTCTCAAATAATTATTAACTGTCCCTCTCTTTATGTTCTTTTAAAATTCCTATTACTCAAAGAGCTAAGTTCTCTTCTCCAGATCTTCATTGTTATTTAAAAGAAAAAGCAACCACTGTCATAATCTTTTTGTCATAACTTGAATGCTCTTGGCAGGAGCATTCCAGAGAGAAAACTTTTCACTCAGTTTCTAGGATTCTTAGAGCTGTAGTTTTAAGTTTATAGTTTTAACAGATTGCAGAAAACTCTGCATGGTATTTAAAGTTCCAGGATATAATTCTGTGAGAAGCAGTAAAACTACATATGTGAAAAAAGCTGTCCATACAGCAACATGTACTGGCTTTGGCGTGAAAATCAAGGACTGTGCTTTGATACTAGGTTTTCCATTTTAGTCACCTACCTGATTTAGTCTTTAGAAGGTTAAAGACAACCTGGACAAGTATTTAAAAACAAGACAATAAAAAACTGATCAGAATGTCTTAAAATATTTTTCATATCAACATACCCACTTGTATCAATGTACCTACCTAAACACACTAAACAGTTCTTAGAAATTAAGCCTTCATAATTAGTAGAAAAAAAATTCTTAATTTTGAAAGCAAAAATAGAACAAGAGCACTGGCGATGGTGCTGCTATATTTTTGTCTTTCTTCATTTGCTCGCAAAATGTATCTATTTGCAAGTATAATTACATATTATGGGAAATAATAAATTATATATATTTCTTTAGTGCCCACCAGCAATATCCAAACTGGAAATACAGCCATTTTACTTTAAATAGGGATGGCAAAAGTTTAAATTTATTTTAGCCACCTAGTTATTTAAGATTTATTTTATTTGGTTGGTTTTGTTTTGTTTTTTTTCACTTGAGAAAGCAATTTTCTGTTCCTGAGAATGCCTACCACTCATCTTCACCTTCAAAGAACTTTTTGGAATAGCGACTGTGAGCAGTCCATTGTAGTGTAGCTCTAATTATAATGATAGTGATCTTCCCTGCAGAGACCAATACTTCAGAAGTGGGTTGCTATTGTAGAAGAGGCCCGTTGGGCGTTGCTGAACTCTGCTTTCAGTGTTACTCAGATATATATGCATTTTCATAAACACTCTCTCTTTTCAGGCTCACAGACTTAATGGTCCCATTTCAGTAAAGCAAGGAGGTGCATTTTAAACTTTAAACTTGTACTCACATCTATTACATGATTAAATTTAAATGTGTAATTAAATACTTTGTAAACTGGATGTGATACATTAAGAAAGGAGGGAGGAGGTGCACACTGGTTTATGATGCTGGAAAGCATGCGCATATTATGCATCACAAGAATAAAACAGAAAAATACATTTTATTTAAGAAATAGATTTCCTTTTCCAAGTCTTAGTTCCAACATATTCTGGACATGTGCTAGCACCGAAGAATTACCCAAAATACCGAGCTGTCTCCTGCATACACATTCTTCCCTTAATTAACCAATTGTACTTCGTAATGGTAGTATACGCAAAGGTGTGGTTCTTAAAAGCAAGTAAAGTTTCTGTTCATCCAAGATGGTTAAAAAGCAGTAACTCAGCTAATACAGAACACATGAATCCCAGCTGTATTGCTACAACTTCTGCCAATAAACAGAATAGTTGAATTTTCAGCCTATTGTACAAAACAACCAGAGAAAGGACAAAATGTAAAAAGACTTCCTTTACCACTTATTTCATGTTTGTTTTCTCCAATTTTTTTCCAGAACCATGATTAGCTACAGTCACTACTGGATTCAGGATGCCTAAAAGAAAGCTTTCTGTAGTAGGTTAACCATGGGAAAACAGAACTTGCAACATTTTACGTTTCTTCCATGGTTATAATAAATATAATAATAATAATAATACAATTACCAAAGTTGAGAAGGATAAAATGTGGAATATTATGTTTAGGCTTTCTTTCTTACCATGTCAAGTCAATGGTAACCCAAAGCGGGTTTACTCGATAATCAAAACTTCACTTAGATAGTGAAGTACACATGGCAACATTAGAGAGAGTGACATTTTTTACAATCAGGATTGAAAATACATAACAAAAGTAAATTAAAATTTCTGGAAAAAGGCTATTTCTGGTCAAGAGAGGGGAAATGAGCATTTGGCTATTATAAAAAGTATTTGTCCATTAGCTTTACATGGATTGGCCCAAGTTAGTGGTATCAATCTTAATTTGACAAGAATTAAGGGCTCAGACATACCCTCAAGTTATGATAATTTAACAAGCTACTGCCTGTCAGCTGAATTGCAGTGGCTATCTGTATGTGTGCTCTTGATCTATGGAAAATGCAAGCCAATGTGACTTATCTTGAAACTCCTTTGTTTTGAAAAAAGTTTACAAGATGTTTATGTTCATTTAAAAATCTACCTAGTCCCCAATAAGCAAAATGATGTATTATGTATAAACATGGTATGTGTATATATAATGCACATACTACATGTATCATTAGTGTGTATATATAAAATACATGTGTAATATATACTATTGAGCATTAACATCAGAACAAAGTAAGTTGTCCTAAGTATATTTCTGAGTCTTTATAAAGCAGCAGATTGCCTCCCTTCTCCTGATCTTTCAAGTGGGAGGTAAGAAACTTTATTAAACATTACTGTTGGAGACTGTGGTAAACATTGGAGAGTCTCCCAACATCTGTAAAAGGACAGCCATTTGTGTGCATGGCCTACACCCAAAAGCTCATCATGTCAAACCACATTTTTCAAATGTACTCCAAGTGCTGACTTTAAAGCCTTTAGTTTCCAAGTTAGTACCCTACCACTTTTTTTTTTTTTTTTTTTTAACTGTTTTGTTGGGTTTGTTATTTTTTAAATAAATGTACCAAAAAGCCCTAGGGGAGAACTGACTACTCAAGTATTTATCCATTGTTTGGAAATCCTGAGAAATGTGCTTATAAATTAAAATATTTGGAATTTGATTTATTCATGTCCAAGACCATTTCTCTTGCACTGTGTATTTTCACAACTGCTGACAGCCCTTTATGTTTAAAATGGTAGAACAATTACACTGTGTATGTGAATTTAAAATATATACGAACTCCAGAGTACTGGATAAACACCGTTATGTCTGTGAAGCATAGTCAATGTTTTTCTTTTAGTAATTAAGAGATGTTAATTCTTTTTACTATCATAGTCATCTAAATTGAACTGATATATGGGCACAAAAGTAACATTGTTTCATACACAAAACTTTCACCTTTGAGAACTGTCTAGCCTTTTAAAAATACTACACAAGAATAAAGCCTCAAATCACTGGTACCCTCAACCTGAAAAAAAACTGGGAGCAAGCAAAAAATCAGAAGTGGGATGAAAATCTGTGTCACCTCTGAACGTCATATTCTCTGCCCTCCTCCCCCCAACATAACATAACTGGTTATCAATGTGAGAAGACTATATATTTCCTCTATAAACTGGAAATACTTAGCATGGTCTGGTGGCACAAAGTAGATATTGCTGTTAATATGATTGTGATATTTGCACCTCTGACATTCGAGGATGTCCAATATCTATTTTGCAGAAAATGCAATTTCTTTCTCAGGTGTTTTCATGTGTTAAATCAGTATCAAATAACATTTTTTTCAGAACATACAAGATTGCTGGGTACAGTAGAAAACCCATTTCCCTACTTCTCTTCTAACTTGTACTTTTAATCAAATTCTTTTCCAGACATGTTTTGGGAACAAGAACACAATACTTTAGGATATTCTCTTGTTCAAATCCAAGTACAGAATACATTCATCCCACCCAAAGTTGCTCTGTTTCTTCAACAGAAGATGAAAGTAGAAAGTATCTGTTTTGTATTCTGTATGTACACTCCCGTTTCATCTTTAGGACTACCCAGTTATAGAATAAAACCAACCTGTTGCGGTATTTGAGTCAATTAAGTCTGTTTATGACAGTTAGTGCTTGTATACACTCTCAGTTCCAAAATGCTTATACAAGGCATTACCCACATAAGCAGAAGAAAATGCACATCATTTTCAAGTGGGTAGCTACTGCCATTACATGTTTTCTAAAAGAGGAAAGATCCTATAGCCTTTAGAATCTCATTGTATATTTACTAGGTAAATGACAATAGTGTGTATGTAAATATAAGAATAAGGATGTCTGAGGGTTTTCTTCAGCCAACAGACAGTAACCTACTTACATTAATCAAAAGTGTAATTGAATGTGCATACTGGTTACAGATCTGTTCTAAAAGGTTCAAAGAAGATCTCACAGTTGCTGTGATAAGCTTTCTAGATTGGTGCATGGACTGGTTTTCAGTATGGATTGAAACATTACAGTGTGGAAAGCTCCATCCTATAACCATGACCAGACAGACAGGACTGGGCAGGGAACACAGATGCTCTTCCAGCTGCACACTGCTGGCAGGCTGTATGTATTACAAGTGCAATTGCCACATACCCCCTTTTTATAAGGAGTGACATGGAAAAGAAACGGGCACTGGGTACAAGTGACTCTTGGGCAGGTTACAACTGGACACAAGAGGGAAACTTTTCACAATGAGAACAATCAGCCATTGGAATAATCTCCCCAAGGAAGTGGTGGATTCCCCAACATTGGACCCTTTTAAGATTGAGCTGGGCAGGGTGCTTAGGACGTCTTGTCTAGACCGCGTTTTTGCCAAGAAAGGGTGGACCAGATGATCCTTGATGTCCTTTCTAACCTGGTATTCTATGATTCAATCTACGATCTAAACCCACAATCACTGAAATTAATACAATACTACATATATATTTGTATACATCCCAGTAAAGCAAGAAATGAATTGCAAGTCAGTCACAAAAGAGTTCTTGTCTCCCTCCGATTCAATGAAAAGTAATTTCTAACATTTCACTTTCTACCTCAATTATTTTCCCTCTTTGTCCTGTTTCAGCTGTGGCAAAAACCAGGGGGCAGAGCAAAAGCTTGCATGATGACTGTAAGCCCATTTCTTAAATTTGTTAATACAAAGTTTGATAAATATCACTAATAGTCTATGCAGGACATTTTCAAGAGTTACGTTTTGTCCTTACTTCAAAAATGTTTTGTGAAGATAATAGCAGTACTCAGGTACCTCACTTCTGCCTGCAGACTGGATACCTGCTTTGTCATCAGAATCACAGGGTACACTGTGATAATTTGCAGCCACAAAGTTTTTATAGCTTTAGAAAATAGGGATTATATTTTTTAAAAAAAAGTATACAAATGAGTGATAAGACAAGACCTACTATATTTGAATATCAAATTATTTGCAGGATCATTTGCTTATTTGGCTTAAAAAGGAAGTTCTTGAATTGGCCAAATAACCTATCTAGTCCAGAGAGCTACATGTTCCAGAAGCAATAAAAAAAATTCAATAAAATTTTAGTACCCTTCCCTTGTTGCTTCCTGAGCTACAATTAAAATATGAAATAACAGGGTAAGGAAAATGAAATCCTGATGGTTAGAGACATCTCCACTCTTTAAAATCTCTGTAATGCACTAACATTTTTTTTGTTACTGAATGGGAAGAAACATAAATGCTAAAGAAATTCTTTCAGCTATTAGAAACTCCATGCAGGAAGAGCCTACTTCTAAAATGTGACTAACAAAAAATTAGTACTGAAAGAGATCTGGAAATATATGTGTGTATGCGTATGCATTCAACATTGGAAGAATTTATTATATTAAATTTTTACATTAAATTATCACATTAATTTTTACAAAAGGTTACTTCTAAACTGAGAGAATATATGAGAAATAAAATACAAAAGTCCCACAACTTTCAGATAAGCTTTTGAATAATCTAAAAATCAATGCACATATAAAATTGATGCCACTATATTTTGGTATCCATTTTGAAGACAAAGGACTTGATCTTTTGGCACAGGTGCTAAGTATGTAGAAGTGAAGCCCTAAAATCTGTAATTTTTAAAACCAAGGTCTCTACCTGGGAAACTAGAGGCCTGCATTAGAGCACTTACTTCCTACACAGTGCAAAGAAAAAGTTAAACATAGAACAGAACCTGAAATATCTGTCACATTGAGTAAGACGATGCCTAAAATCACATTGCTCGGCCTATAGATGTAGAAACCTGGAGAAGGATACTAAACTTTTTTCTTCCCATAAATTACTCAGAGTGGCAGAGAGGGGCTTCCATCTTCTCTTAAAACTCTCTTGAGAAGAAAAATCTATGATCTTATTTTAAAACTAAATTAAGGGAGGAGAAATCGGGAGCATGGCTTATAACGCCTTTCAGATGCAACTCTTGGAAGAGTGAGGGGGGTATTTTTGTTTTTTGTTTTTTAAAAACGTAACTGCCAGCCATTTTCACATATTGGGGGAAAATATATCTGTACTACAGAAAACAGAGTGTATTTATGTAATTAAGACTGTTTCATAATACTTACAACTGGGCTGAATTAGGATTCTGAATTAAGGTGGAAGTTAGGAGTTGCATAACCAACCCTACCAGTATTTTCCAACTTTTTAATGTTCACCTTTGCAACCTCAGCATCTTTAAAAAATGCTTTTTTTGGGTAAGTATTCTGAAATACATGGGATTAAATATAGATTTTCATAATGTTATAGCACATAGCCGTAACACCTTTAGAAGCTGAACATTTATCACCAGCTTACTGTAATACTGCACATATGAAAGTAAATGTCAAGATTTACTGCAAAGAAAGTTACCTACTGTGCAATAGTAAGCATGCACATAAAAACTCTAGTACAGATGAAAAAGCTGTAGCTTTGAAGTCAGAAATAATAGCAGCTTATAAAAAGTAGTTTTTAATTCACCACTTAAGCTTTGGGGATAAAGTCAAGTCATACAAAACAAAAGGCTGCTGCACACAACATCCTTGCTTTGTTATATTACCTAATCTGAACCATAACATCTCCTGTCTTTAACAGAAGTCGATAGGAATTAGTCATAGAATACAGAAGACGCTCTGAAACATTATCTTTGAGAAGTCAAGCTCTATTGGTGAGATCCATCTGACCAAAGCAAACATCTGCTTCTGAGGGAGTCACCTGAACTTTCTCTACACAGTGGTGGTGGGGAGGAGAAAGGCTCTTTTAGGGTGCAATTAATCTGATTTGTTTTAAACAGCTCCCTTGATCATCTCCACCAAATATAGAGTGACCCTAAGGTCACCATGTAGCCATTACAGATATCCACAGTCAAGAAGAAGACATCCTACTCTGGGTTTGTTAAGTAAGGGTTTTGGATGCCTCTGACTACTTTGACTGGAATTTCTGTTTCAGTTCATTAACTGTATAACAGTCACTATATGTTTTAAATCACTTCTGTTGTAAAGATAAAAGTCAGTAACAACTGCAAAATTTGTAACAACCACTTTACATTGGCAGAACCACAGAAAAGCCCAGCAGTAATTAGTAACTCACACTCTGCATGCAATATAAAATAGTGTGTGGCAAATAAGACCAGACGTGGAACTATAGGTTTTGCCTATCCTGTGCTTTAAATGAACAAAGTTCCAGTGGGAAACAGCATATGCAACAATGTAAATAAAACTTGTATCAGAGTGACTATATACTATGGAATCTAATTATGGTTGCAGGCCTCAATTCCAGCCCATTCTAACTTTGGCAAGTTTTCTTAGAATGGAGGCTTTGGTTTGTAAGAAACATTTCATCAAATAATAAGAAAACTTTATTTAACTTATTTTTTATTCATGTTTTTATTTACTTAGCGGGAGTAAAAAAATAAAAATAACCTGTACTCTAAAAACTCCATTTTCCTCCTTAAAATTAATTAAAAAGGTAAGAGGAAGATCAGGTTTTAAGACAGACAAAGTTATTCAATATTGAATTTGCAGTTTTCATCTAACCTGTTATTGGCAACTAGATGAAACTCTGTCGTGGCTTCGGCCGAATTTACCAAAACCAGACTGACAGATGGCCCTTCCCCCCCCCTCCTCCCACCCAAAAGAGGAGAGAGGAGGAGAAAGAGATAAGGAGATTCAGAAGTTTAGAATGAACTAAACTACTTTAACGAAGAATTAATATTAAAATAAAAATAAAGAAGAAAATAATGAAATAGATACAATATATACAAAACCATATCAAGCTCCCAGGATGACAGTCACGTCACCGGCAGGCACTGGGAAAGTCCCAGACTGGACTCAGCGACGGATGGGAACTGGATTCCAGCTCTGCAGTCAGGAACACACGGATCGGGATCAAAGGCAGATGAACAGACAGAGTCCTCTCTGGACGTCAGCCATCGCAGGAAGAGGGCTGACCCTTTGATCCCTCAGCTTTTATACTGAGCATGGGGCAGATGGGATGGAATACCCCAGTTGGTCAGGTTTGGGTCACCTGTCCTGTCCACTCCTCCCCACCGATGTGACCCCTCTACGTTTTTCCGTTTCCGACCCTCTAAGGGGCAAATAACGAAATGGGCTGACCTTGGTTGTTATAGCAATAAGTATAAGCAAGGGCCTCCTGCATACCATTCCTTGGCAAGGAGCACAAACATTGGTCTTATCATTCTGAGAACGAGCAGTTTTCTCCACAATATGCCGTTAATTTCAGAGAGTTAGAGGAGGCCTAGCTAGGATGTAAAGTTACAGAACGGAAAATTGGTTCGGTTTTACTTCAAACCGGGACAAACTCTAACTTCAGAAATCTAAAGGTCTAAAGATGAAGTCAGAACTACTCAATTTAGGCTCTCTTTCTAAGACAGAGCCAGAAATACAAATCTCCAGAGAAGTAATTAATCTGAAATGTCTTAAAAGACTGTTTAGTGTTAGTTACTGATGCTTACCTTATCTGGCTTGCCTGAGCTCTTGAGGTACCCAGCTATCTGCTGATTATCACCAGGAGTGTGGGCTGACGGCTTCAGGGTTAAGCATTAACTTTTATATGCCTAAACTAGGGTGCATTAATTCCATCCTAAATTTCCACATATAGCTATGGTAACTATAAATATATGTACATTCAGTAGTATGCACATCCAGTTATACCACTTAATGGACTTAAATGAAACATTATTAAAACTGGTGGATGCAACCCTTTATTTAAGAAAGCTGTAACAAAGAGCTAATCTTTTTAAGACACAGTCACAGCCTATATCTCAGACAAAGGCACGTGTCACTGCTCAAAATAACACGTGAGATCACTCTATGATCTCTATAGAAAAGGAGGTTGGCAGCACACTGCTTTAGCACAAGTGAACCAGTAAGAGTAAAAATGTGAGGCCTATCACCCCAAAAATTAGAGGGGAGCAAAGTAGAGAGCAACAACTGAAATGATACAAGTGATGAGTAGGAACATTAGGTTTGTCTTCTATTAGGTTGGTATCAGCTCATGAGGTGTTATTTTATAATGAATTGCTGAGGCCCTTGGTGCATGACTCTTGTTTTAAGGCTACTGCATTTTATCCTATTTCCAATACATTCCAGTCTTTCAGGTCATTCCACTCGTCTGGGGAGATATTTCTGTGTTCTTTTGCTTTTCAATTATTTTCTTACTAATAGAGATTTGGCAATATGGAAAGTTTCAACCTACATGGATTCCCCATTTTCTGTTGTTTTTTTTTTTTTTAAACAAGAAATTTAAGAGTAACACAGCCTAAGTATTATGTATCCAAGCAACAGAGCCAATAGTATCTACCAGCACAAAGCAGAATAAAAAACCCCAGCAGACTCTCATGTGTTGTTCAGCAGTATTTTATACTCGCACGTCAGTTGCAACTCGGACTCTCTGTACCCAAAATACATAGCAGTCGCCATGTATTTATACAGTAGGCACCAAAACTCAAAGTTCTGTTGAAGTGGTGCTAATGCAACCATTTCCAGAATTAGCTGGGTCATTATATGAGATAAATTTAAACTAACATTTTCAGTCCGAACACAGCTTAAAAGCATGTTATTAAATTCATGTATTTAAGATAGTCTAATGCTTCTGTAATTAGAAATTGTCTAAAAAAAAAATCTTAAAAAAAATTACTGAAAAGCTATAACTACTACTTATTTTTCAAATTACCACTTAAACACAGTAAAGTAAAAATTAACTGAAAAGATGTTTTCAGCTTTACTGCAATATATGCAATACTGGAATAGTTTTGATCAACCTAATGGCCAAGTTAAATAAGAACCTTGTAAACCCACTCCATACAACAAACAGATAATTGCTTATAGCCACTGCAAGATTGGGCTAAAGGGGTAGCCACATTAGTAAGTACACGTAAGAAAAAAAAACCATAGGAAATAGTACTTATTCAGTTCAGGTCAACGATTAGCCCCTTCTTTGTAACTCAGGAACTTCAAGTTCACTTTAATCTAGTGTAATTGAGCTAACCAGCTCTTACATTAAAAAGTAATGATTAAGTTAAATTTCTTGCAGACATTCTGTACCTAAAACAAACATGCAGTATGCCTCTGGCAAAGAAGAATACTAATTATAGGATTGACTCATAAGATGAAAGGTTGCACAAGTTACTACTAGAAACAAAAGTATGGTGAACTGGTTTGAAAAAACATATTGAAATTCTCATACTCTGCAGTTAAGATGAGAATTTCATTTTCTAACTGTATTTAGCAGTGTTAAGAAACAAAACTAAATATGCTTGCAAACTGCTAGTTCAT
Source organism: Numenius arquata (assembly GCF_964106895.1). NCBI lineage: Eukaryota > Metazoa > Chordata > Aves > Charadriiformes > Scolopacidae > Numenius > Numenius arquata. The sequence goes on from NC_133576.1 coordinate 120,280,765, forward strand.
ATTTTAGATGAACAAAATAGAAGTGAATACTGCGGTTGCAAAATTCACCATTCTATACACTAAGGAATTTTTTAACCTAATAACAAAGTGAGCTCTCTACAGTGAATTTTTACTACACAAAAACATACAAAACTAAGTATTTTGGTCACTCTCAGCTTTCTTCTGTTATATAAAACATGCTCTTAAATGGATATTTAAGGATTTATTGCATTGTTCAGGCAATAAACTCCTAACTTCACTCTTAATGCAACAATTCACTCCCTGATTTAAAAGGAATCATAAAAGAAACATATCACCAAGGCTCCAGACATCTGTGGGGAAGGATATGCAAGTTCAAAAGTAGTTTTGTATTTCAAACTGAAGCTTTCACTGGGATTAGCAGATAGGGTTGCCAGCTGTGAGTTAGAACAAAGATGTGAAATCTGCCCTATACGTTACCGTGTACTGATTCAATATAACCGTCTGAATGCCAGATGGGCACCACTTATGTAAACTCCTACTAACAGTTGCATGAGTTTGTGATGTGAATTCATGAAATAAATTAAATTTAATTCAATTTATTCTAAAATCATAAGGTAACATTTCAATTTTCATCTCAAGCTATACATTTTCCATCATATTATAGTAAGCAATGAGAATGTATTTTCAACAAGATTTACGTTGTATGTTGTGCTCTTTATGAAATCCATTAATAAATGTGTTAGCAGATAAAAATGGATTACACATAATTAGTGCAATCCTCATGCTGAAACCAGAAAGCCAATGCCTTTCAGTGCAATTCAACTTCGTCAAATATCACTTCAACTTCATGCCATATGCTTAAAACTTTACTGAATTATGATAATACATTTTGAATATACTAAATTTTCAGAGAATTTAAACAAAATAGTGTTGAAAAACAACATCTCCATTCCTAATTTATTCTATGATTTCCATTTGTATGATGGAAGCCATTTATATTACATCTGCTCACTCTGAAAATAATTTTATAATTATATTGCTAACAACTTTCCTTTCTAAGTAGGGACTGCTAATAGTAATATTCTAGATTTTATATTAGAGGGGATGATTTTTTTTTTTTCTTAGGGAGTCAAATTTCTAGTATTCAAATTTTCCTGTTCTCCTCCACAATCAAAATAAATGAGCACTTTCAAGAGGTCCAGAAATTACCATTTGTTTTACATTATTTTCCTTTATTAGATTTTCTGTTGTTGAAGAATGTGGTAGGAGCTTATACTACAACTTTCTCAGTAAGGGCACTAGTGTAGCTCCCTGTTCACTACTAGATCATTTGTTTTTATAAAAATTGGAAAATTCCTTGTCCGAGGTCTCTGTTACTCTGTCAGCATGGACAGAAATTAGTTATCACGGCCAAAAGGATTTAAAAGAGATAGTGACATTATTGTATATACTGCATTCACTTAGGAAACAAAACTGAAGACGATACAATTCGAATCTTATCATGTATCTTAAGAAATTGGATCTATAAAACATTATGTGGTTTGCAATAACAATTGAATTTACAATTCTGAAATTATTTTTAGCAGCCAGAAATGACAATTGTCACACCTACTGACCACTGGCAACATTCAGTATGTTTCAAATATGTCATAGTTTCAAATATGTCATAGTCACAACTAAGACAAATTCTCTGTTCTCAGAAACCTGGTCTTCAGTGGCCAGAAAGTAAAAAGGAGTTTCCCCTCAGAGAATGCTAAACTGCCAGGAAGGGAAATTCTTTCACAGATCCAGACTAGTATGATGCAGGCACTAAGGATATGATCCACGTGCTCAATGATAGCCACCAAACACTCTGATCGGTGTTCAGTCAACAAACCCAATTCATCTCAATCCAGAAAATCTAGAACTTAAATGATACAGATGCAGAATGACAGGAAACATTTGACTGCTGTCAAGGAAGCACTTCCTATCAATAGCCTCTTATAGCCTCAGGCATGTCTATGAGGGTCAACCAGCACAAGGGTGGGACACAAGCCCCCCAGTTCTGGAAGAGGAAAGCTTATGGCAGCATCCCACCTGCGTTACATCACAAGCTTGCACAAAGTAACAGCAGGAAAGAACTAGAAAGGGTTGGTTTGGGTTGGTATTTTTGCTCCGTTGACAGCATTCCTTCATCCATCACCTAGCAACAGAAGTAGTGATAGTCATGAGTCTCTACCATCAGAAAGACAGTAAACTGTGAATCCTTAAAAAGTACAAATGTCTTAATTGGGAAGTTGAGATAAAATGAATATTCTATCTCCTTATTTATCACTTACTACCATCAACAGCATTTTGCATAAAATGTTTAGATATGACTGTCCTTGAATCAAAGAAAAGAGTATTATTTTCAGACCCACTTAAAAAACCTAACCTTTACTTTTGCCAGGACAAAGTGAGGTGACAATATTATTTACTGCAAGATGGATGGTTTCCACTGTCAGTGTATCAGTTTGGGGTTTCTTCTTCCATTAAGTAACACCTCAATCAGACAGATTTCACATACAAAAAAACCTCTTCCCTGTGGAACTGCCTATCTACATTTTGATCCAGAAGAAAGTTTCAGAACCCATCTCACACAGCCTTAATTATGGCAACGTGTGAAATCTACCAGTCTAACAAATCACGTTTTGCCAGATGAAAAAATCGCATACTATAATTACCATATGTAATAAAAGGAAAGGTTTAACAATTTCCTTGAAAAATTACACAAAGAAAAGGGGGAGTCAAAGCACACCCTTCTGTAGTGCCTCCAGAAAGAAATAATATCAAGTATGCATTATGTCCAAATTTTGTTTGGCTTTGCACTGCTACTGCAAAGTCTATGTTAGCGAATCATACCTTGATCTCGCATACGCCACAGAAATATTTGTTTATATATCAAGGGCATTTTGTGTTTTTAAAGCTGCTTAGAAAATATTTTCATTACAGAAGTACAAACACAATTATAATCTAGGAAAGAAAAAAAGACAATACTTTCCTGAAGGAAAAGATACAAAACCCATACCAGTTAATATAGCAGAAATGTCTTCTAATGATTCTTTTGTGCAGATTCATTCCTATATGTACAGGATTACTCATTATAGTGCATGAAGCAGCATGTTAAACTTTTTTGGTTCAATAAATTGTATTCCTGATGCTCCACTTGAATTTACAATTACCACGTTTCATCCCATTACCCATAAACCAGTTTCCGGAAAACTGTGGCATACTTTCCTTCTTGTTGATCGGATTTTATTTTTTTTTTTTTTTTTGGGGGGGTGGGGAGGGAGGGGGCACAGAGCAGATCAAAGGTAAATTTTTTGTCTGCTTATGTTTTTCTTCCTTTTTTTTTGATATGCATTGATTTTTTTGTTAAATTTTGCAGAGCCTTTACAAAGCCATATACAGATTTTTAAGTTTCTATTGGATGTTACTAGCAGATGTTCTCTAGGATTTGCTGGTCAGTCTTAACACTTCTAGTAACACAAAGGTAGCAAGAAGCAAAACAGAGGACTGCCCATTATCTGAGATTAAAGAGCAGAATAATTGAAATAGGAAGTCTGACCTAGTCACCTGTACTCCACACAAACACATAAAGCAGGAAGTAGGGAGGAAAATTTGGTTGATTAGTCAGATAATAATTTAAATTGAAATTCACTAATTTACAGCTTAAGCTTTACTTCAAAAATACAACTCAAAATCTTAACTATTTGAAAATTTTTATTCAGTAGTCTTACTGGTATACTTCAATCAGCATATCCAAACAGCAAAGACAGCAGATATGCTTTTCCACTCTTTTTGAAAAGCTATGAGTATTAAATTAGAATTCACTATTTAACCATCACTTGTGCTTGCAGTCAGAATGGAAGAATTATGAACAATGTAATTAACTTAAGAAGATACCTTAGAACAATTGAGCTGTATTCAGACTTATTAATTTGGTAAAGCATGAAACTAGGATCACAAGAGGTGCAGGCCCTATAGCGCTAAGTACCATCCAGGCTGCATACACAATGCTAGGAACCTACTTGTAATGGAGGCTTACTTGTGATATAAGAATCAAAGAGTAAGGACAAGAAGTCAACACACAGTTAATGTGATAAAGTTATGGACTCAAAGAAGTTATCAAGACAAGGACTCCCAGCCAATATCCCAACCTGCCCTGCTGAGTTTGGCATCAGAAGACACCGTACAACAGATTGTCCAGAGATGGGTGACAGACTGATTAGTTTGTAGATCCTGATGGTTTCAATGCCAACTGCGCACACAGCTGTCAGCGTTGCAAAAGTTTTGGGATGATCACTGAAGAGTACAGAGAACTTTTTAAGTGCATCCTTAAATTCCAATTCCATTACCTCTTGGGATCAACTGTGATAGAGAATGGGGTTTGTATTCTTCAATTAGGCACCTATTGAGAGCATCCTGCCCAGTTCATGCACATGTATTTCCTTCCACGGCAGCCAGGGGAAAGCAGGTGAACCACAAGCCTAACCTAAAGCTGCAGTGTGTCCAAGCCACCTGGACCCAGAATCAGTGAAATACTGCTGGAGACCATTGTCTATGAATGGCTGTAGGTCCCGTGGGCATTTAAGCATTTGCACAGTTAGGAAGCTGTCAAGCAGAAGAGATGGTGATGCAATTTTGGAGTCAGGATCCTGGGCCTATTTGGGTTGTAGCTTGAACTGGGTTACTTGAAACTCACTTAATAAAAAAAAAAAATTCACTGTGCAAAGAAATCTAAGTTAGATTTGAGGTAGCAGGCACAAAATAAGTGACCCTGCTTACTGTCATTATAAGAGCTTCAGTGGGAATTACAAACACTCATTAGAATTGCTGAGGTTGTTCAGGTTACTATCCTTTTACTGTAGACTCAAACAATAAATCTTTTATAACAGAGCAGACATGCTATACTGAGTACTTCTATTCTACAGAAGTTACTAGTAAGTGAATCAATTCATTAGAACAGCCCTCACACCTACAGTTTTGCAGTACTAAACTATATTACATGTGGTTGGCAATCTTCCTAATAGAACAAGTTTTCCTCTGTAAAAAGTAAACTGCCTGGAACAAAACATTTAAGGATAGTGCAAGAAAATGGAGGCAAGTCTAACAGTTCAGACTGTCTGGAAGCCCTGGGAGTTTTGGTTTCCAGATTTCGATTCCTTGGTAAAGTGTCTGGCTGGCTACACAGAAATTCTCTTGGGTTTGAGAGTAGCACCTCCTTCCAGTATTTTTAAGCTAAATTTTCTTCTATGGAAAATTCATTGTTTCCCCCCTGCCCCTTATCCCCCCCCCGCCCCGCATTGTATTTTGGCACGCTCCACAGGTTTTTTTTGTTTGTTTGTGGATTTTTGGAGGAGGAGTAGAGGGGATGGTGGATAGAAATGAGGGAAACATTTCTGACCAGTTCTGTCTACTAACTGTAATACATATTTAGTAGTAACAAGCTACATACTTAAGTACTTCTAAAGATACAGGCACAGAAATGAGAGGTACAGACAACAGGAGTTAATGACAGTGAGCTGGGAATGTGTATGTAAAAAAAGGCTATTCTCTGAGCTAAGCAAGGAGAAAGTTTTGGAACATGATTAAACTGCGCAATGAATCTAAATCTAAATAGTAACATTTCAGAATTACTATAACTAATTTTAGTGGTAACGTCTTTGTTATTAAAAGAAGGAAAAATCTGCCCCCTCTCTGTTTGCAACTTTTTGTTTTAGGAGGGGAGCCCAGCACGTAGAGCAAATTCAGAACAGGAAGAAAAGGAGCTGTTTGATTCTAAGTCATTCCCCAGTGGATCAGAAGCATCACAATTATCAAGGAAAAGGAACTGAAAACATTTAGGTTTTCTAGGTTAACTCTTTGATCTACGATGCGTGAAAGAAATAAAATTGTAATAAAACTTTATAAGACATGAATAGCAATTCTCATCTCTCTGAAACACCTAGTCAAATTTATTTCAGACTTTGTGAAGATAAGTTACTCTACCGTCAGGTCACATATGGAAAATATCAGACTGACTTATGACATTTTTACAAAAGTGTGCATTTCAGTTATGAGATAATGGAAAGCTAATGTCTCTGTAATAAAATAGTAATGATATTTATCAGCTAGTGATGCCATTAGCTGTACCTAAATTAGCTGTCAATCCTTATGACTTTTGCGAAAGGTTTGTACAACATTGCAGCTGCTTTCTATCACAGTGTCATCCAACATGGAAAGAGGATTATGAGAGATGCTGTGAGGTAACCCCAAATCAAAAAAAAAATATGCTGAACTAAGATAGACATATATGTTGAAATAGAACCAAATAATTAAGAATGGTTTCACTTGTTATATACTTTCAGCTGCCAGTTGCCTCATATGCACATAAGCAGCCTACCTTCAAAGGCTGCTTTGCATTAGTAATACAAAGTTTAGTGTATAAAGCAACCAAATAAAAACTACAGAAAAACTTAATAGCTGGAAAAACATTATCTGGAGTCTGAGAGCTTTCAAATCACAAAATTCTGTAAACAGAAAGAAGAAAACGATACAAGTAAATTAAAAATCCACTATGTAAACAGAGGAACTAATGTGGAATTGAATGTCATCCAAAACAGTTAAAATGCTATATTTATGTTTAATGAAATAATGTAAAAAACTCCAGCAAAGCTGAGACAGTGGGAATTTTTCTCTTCTACCACTAGCAAAAGTATTTTATAGAATACATGTGTAGCCAGCAAGCTTTCAGCCCCACCCTTACTTTTAATCATGTATTTTGTCACCTCACAATATTCCCCTGCACACTGTAATTTCTAGGATTTTATCTTCTTTGTTCTGAAGTATAGTCCTTGCATACCCCAAATATCCATTACTCTCACATGAAAGTTTACAAAATCACAGATTCTAATCTTGGAAATGTAAATAAGTAGATTTATACCAAATCCTACTTTTCCTATACTAGCTACTTTTAACACCAGGAAGGAGGAAATACCACCAGATTTTATCCCTTAAATAGCACCTTTCATTAATGAAACAACATACCTTGTAGATTTAGACTGACACTCAGCTGCAGTTTAGGACACTTAGGCATTTAATTCTCAGAAAAACAATTCTGTAAAAATACAGAAGCAAACTAATAACAAAAAAATCTACAGAAGAAAACTGCAAAGGGAGCTTAGTGAAGGTAGTCCAAGTGTTGTAGCATTTCCTTAAAGAAATAAAAATTAAAGCAAGCAAGATATAGATGTCTCACATGAAAATGTAATGTTTTCACTACAATCTGCTATATATATTTTGTCTCAACAAGCTGTAGTCTGTATTTTTATTCCTCATCTTAGTAAAAACTATTTATTATCTAGTTTGAAATATTCTTTATATTTGAAACCACTATCACAGAAATCACTATCTCAAAACACTCCTCATGGCAAAAAAAGTAGCAATTTTAGACCCGAGTGCGGGTTTATTTCAAAGGCATACGATGTTACAATCAAACTGTAGACATTGCCACTGCTGTGACTTATTCAACAAAACATTTCTGCTTCATTGAAGCAAAGAATGCGTTTATTTCCTGGAACATGTAGAGGCTAGTTTCCCAAGCTCCACACGGAATGGTATCCCGCCCCCGTCCTCATCCCCCCCAGCTTTCCATTCTCCTTGCTTTGTGTCATGAAGACAAGCAGTAGTAGTCCTGGAGAGGAATGAGTTTGGCTGGACATACTGTGCATTTTTTTACTGTGTAAAATAAATATTTTTCAAAAAATATAATAGTGCAGATAATTACAAAAAAAAAAAAAAAAAGGACAAGGCTGTTCCTTTCGTGGTGGTTTGGCAGTAAAATGCTCTTGGCACCTAGGTGTTAATTTCCTCTCTTCCTTGACTCTCACAATTTATTCCAATTTAACTGTTTGTACAGCCAAATTCTAGACTGAATTTACTCATAACAAAGGAACACCACTGACTAGATTGGTCCAGAAAGGAAAAGCAATGAGGAAGTGCTAGGAACTTTGTTTTTTAGTACAGCTCGAAAATGTTCAATGTCACAGGTTCTTCTGCTTCGCAGAAAGCCTGCCTAGAGGCTAAGGGATTCTGGTGACTCTGATGCTGTTCTGCATTGTGAATTAACAATACAACAGGAAACAGTTGTAGGAATAGCTGATATAGCCAAGTTGATAGAATTATTCTATTGCTTTAATTTTAATCTGCCATCTTCTTATGACCAAAAGAAGACAAGGAGTATGGTTTCTAATGTTTTCTGCTTATTTGCTAAGACAGACTAGCTGAAAACATAATGCTTGCTCAAAGAAAGCAATGGTATCTTTGGAAAATCTTCCGCTTCTTACCCAGCCTTTCCCACATCTCTCCTTCACTTGTACCACCACAAGAGTTTTGGGGTTAACAAACTCATTAGTTTTAAAAATAACCTTACGGGGTTATTTTAACTCTTTATATCATTGATAGATTCACAATCTAGCTTGCTGAAGAGATTCATTAACAGTTGAAGTACAACCACTGGGGCAGCACAACACCGGCCTGAGTAGACAGGAGAGTGAAGTCTGCAAGCCTAAATTGGTGCCGAGAAAAAAGAATCATTGAATCACATCTAGGTCCTTGTTTCTCTGCTGAATAGATACCAGTTGAGATAGTCTATGCTGCTTTCCATTTCAGAAATTTTGTCTTTGATTGATGGGGTTTTCAGTCTAGTTCCCAGTTCAAAGGACTTGTTTTCTGTAATTCAGTTGAGAAAAAAATGTCTTCAGGTGAGAAAAATGTCTTCAGTTTACAAAGTGAACATAAATAGTAATTTTAAAAACATGCTTTCATTTCTTATCTAATGTTTAGATGCTGACCCTATATATAGGATTGGTATTTACAGTTTATTTACCTGAACTAAGCAAATTAAAATATAACTATATCATTGTGTATTTAATTTTCTGACATCCTAAAAACACACATAAGTCATTGTGTCCCCTTTAAAGTTTACAAAGGTGATAGCAATTCTCCTGGCCTCTAATACTCTCTTTACTTGTTCATTATAGAATCCTTTCAACTTTGCCTCTAGCAATTCACAAACTCATTTTTTCGTGAGTAAATATTTAAACCAGATTTGTTTTAAAATGTCTACAAAAAGAAAGAAGATAAAAGCAAGTATTTAGATTTATAGCTAACCGGGTAATAATCAACTGCTACTAGTGCTGAAAGAACTTCATCCATGTCCCAGCTTTAACATGAACCTTTAGTCCAGGCAGGGGGCTGTGAGCCTTTGTGCCCTTATGGTAATGTTCTTAAGCAAACAAAAGATTGCCACACACCTCACAGGACAATTAATTCATTGAAACAGGACATTTAAACTTTTCCTTTTCATCTGTAGTATAAGAGTTAGCTGCACTAATATTTGACTTTCTGTTTCATGGTGGAAAGAAAGAAGGATAAGCCAGGCAGAAAGTTAGAACTTAGTCCTCTGATCATTGAGAACCCGGCCCATACACCTAATGGTCTGTCTCCATTTAACTTCAAGTAATGCAGCCTTTAACATCTTAACTATCAAAAGATATTCATTATTGAAATAAACAGCAAACATTTTCAGCATTAGGTGGAAAAAGCTTACTTTCACACACCATTACCTACACTTCCTTGTAGAATCATGTTTCTGACTTAGTCTTAAAACTGAGATATTTCCACCTATTTGATGTTAAGTAAAACTCAAACAGATTTCTGTTCATTTACCTACTATTGTAAGATAAACCTCCTAGGCTGCTCTGAGGAAGGTACATACACTCTCCTAAACTGAGACAGCTTATGTTAGAGACCTGAAGAAACAATATACAAATTCCAAACAAAAGCCTCCTGAAAACCAGTGACATAGGGTAATCATGCTAGGATTTCCTTTATTTAAGATTTTAATGTTTGGTTAGTAAATAAATGTAAATAAAGAACATTTTAATGATTTCAAACCTTTTTTTTTTTTTTTTCTGCTGTGAAAGATGGAAATACTTGCCAATTCTCACAACTTGCCAGAAATATGAAAAACAAGCAATTGTTAACACTTATGTTATTTAGTCAAAGGTTTTGTCACAGCCAGCCCTGAGAGTAGGGAACAAAAAAAGTCTCTAAATCTGAATTTACCACTGCAGCTTGTGCCAGAGAAAATGCTCTTCTGCATAGGGCTGTCTGTTGCCCACTTAAAATCAGTAGTAGTTTCTTAACAGTCCAATTTAGGATCCAAGCTTAGGCTCAATTACAAAAGCCAAATCACTATAAACTAAAAAATTCTGAATTATTTCAGAAGACTTGGTAACCATTCTTTCACCATCTTTTAAGAATCAAAATTTGTGATTTTGGAAAAAATGGAAATACGCATATGAGTCACTAACTACAGTCAAAGGGGAAAGATATAAGGGAGGTAATGTCATCTTCTTCCCTGTCTTCAATTGTGCTGGAGAGTAGAATTAATGTTTGAATAGCATGCTTTCATAGAAGAAAGGTAAAACAAGAAAAGAGGGAAACCTGCATAAAATGAATTTATGTATTAGCAATCCTAGATCAGAATAATACTGTTGCACTTCAGATTTCACTAACTTTCTCTTTTTGCAGATATAATGAGAATAAAAACAAATGAAGGGAGTAATACTTCATTTGATCAATTGGGAGGATTAAAATAAATGTACACGTGAAATTGCCTGTTTGGGTTGTTTGGGTTCAAACTCTGTCTGTAAATACCTTCTGCAACTCACTGAATTTGAAGTGATTTGCTCAGTAAGTCAAGATCAGCATTTCATTCTTGGCATCAAACCCCATAGTGTTTGCTATGAAGAACATACTTCTCTAAACACTTTTAAGATATTATGTTATCTACACTACAAAAATAGTTGAAAAATTCTGAATTTACTTCTAGGCTTACATTATACTTGGGCAGGAGTTACTGCTGCAAACACAGTAACTTATTTGACTTATTCTTTTTACAGAAATCTGATTTACTAGTTTTTAATGTTGCCATCTTTAATAAAAGTGAATTTATTATGATTCAGAAGTTTATAATGAAATTCTAAGAGAAGTGGACAGGAAGCCACATTTGTGAAAAGTTTTACTATTAAAGATACTCTCTGAGAATCTGGTTTTGTAAGTTTATTCCCCAAAAGACACTAAAACTAGAATGCTGGCATAACAAGGAAGTTTGGCTCACTTGAAAAAAGACTGAGCAATATATGAAATGCTGAAGAATCCTTATTTCATTAAATTTAATACAATATAAAGCTATTTAAAAGTATAACTTTAATGCACAATAGTATATACTTGGTTATATTTTAATTTAGCACAATTAAAAAAGAAAGAATGTTTATAAGAAACTGTGTGTCCTTATTAAAGTAGCATGAAGCATTTCAGGAATTTGACAATTCATTCTTTCTAGAAACAATTGTTTCTGTTTGGAATAGGGGAAAAAAACCCCACCCAGAACATAACATGTCACAGTTACAGAAACAAACAAGTAAATTCAAGGTTTTCCACAAGATTATGTTAAATCAATTTTATTTTTCATATTATAAAGCAGACAGCAATAAATTAAACAAGAATAATTCACTCCTTTTATTGACTTAAAAACTTGATAGGATGTAGAGAATCAACAGCCTTTGGAAGAAGCCGTAAAAAGGCTTCTGTTGCAGAATAAAAAGGGTCTCTCCTATTAAAGAGATTCTGATCCTCTCATTGGCCAAAAACAAATAGAGAAACTGATTACTTATTGCCTTCTTAATATATAGATATTTATCTATATTGTTCTCTGTCACTATAAAAGTTATTTTTAAAGGTATCAACAAATTACCCCTTTTGGGTGTCAGGAAAGAACTCATGCTCACAGAGGCCTACCAGATAGTAGGCAGAGGGTCTAGGAAGACTGGCTTTCTTTTGGCATTATCACAAAAGAGAAGTTAAAATTAATATGACAACATCAGAAGTGGAGTCAAGACTCCCTAACCACGTGGTATGACAGAAATGTTTACCCTCAAGTGACTGGTCATAAAGGAACTTCACAACGATAGTGCTGAACTTGCTGAAATGTATTAACAAAATCATTTACTAACAAGAAAATGAGCCTTTAAAAGAATTCTTCATAACTGTGACTGTCATTTTTTGCCAAGCTTTAAAAGTTAAAACAGAAAACATTCTGAAGCCAAAAAGTTAATCTCACTCCAATAGAAGGAAAATAGCACTCACAGTGAGGCTCATAGGGAGGAGGAGGATCACCACAAGGAACACACTCCATGTCTTGAAAGCCTCCAAGCTTAGTCTTCCTATAAAATCTAGAAGATAAAGGAATGAAAAAACAGTTCATCAAAACCAGTTATTTTTCCTCACAAAATTGATCAGGTGTTTTAACAGAATCCTCTGTAACTGCAAGCTTTTGTCAACCTATGTCCCATGCAAACTATCAGGAAACAGAAGAAAATAAAAGTAAACAAAAATACAGTAGATATCAATTAATAGTACAGCAGTGGATCTAAAGTAAAATGAGGAAAAATTCTAAATCTGGTAGTTCAAATGCATAGTCACTATAATCTTATATTCACATAAGAAATAAACAATTCTGGAGATTTCAAACAGAAATCAATATCCTGTTTTCCACGTAGATCACAACATGCAAGACAAGTATGATGAACTTATACTATGCAAGCTTATTTACACATTTAAAAAATAAATGTGAACTGATTAATCTATATAACTCTCCTAAAAGAAACAAGATATTGAAGGTAATTATCACCACTAACAGTATATAATGGATCGGACGTCAGTGTTTTCTAGTTAAAATCCTTAAGATATCCTCTAGCTCAGAGAAGGAAAAATCACTCACAAATTTGTTAATTTATGTATTTGTACAGAAGGGCATCATTCTCCCCCTCCCCCCTCAAAAAGTTTTAACATGCTGTGTGACAAATCTTCAGAAAATAACATTATTCTGATCATTTTGTAGAACAGCAAACAGTAGAACAGTAAAAATGGCTTTTTAGAACTATATTTTAACAAACAAACAATCCTTCTCTGGCTCTTCTTTCTCCTCTAGGAATATCTTTACCACCAACCAAAATCACAATGTGCACACACAGTGAATGCAAATTAACGAAGTGACCATGAGTCCCAATCTACATTATCCAATTCTCCACTTTGTTTCCACATTTCACTTAAATGTATACTTTAAAAAATTCTAGATAGCAAGCATTTAACAGAAGTATCAGTCAAATGATTTAGCTAAGTAATAGCAATGGGAGGCCACAAGCAGTAACAGGAAAACAATAAAATAAAACTCTAAAGCAAACTAACCAGCCAGCTACTCATTCCTAAATAAAGTAATGCGAAGACATTAAAAAAATACTTAAACAATGGCTGTTGTACCCAAGGAGACGTTTTACTCTAAAGACCATCCAGAAACTTTACTCTTGAGTTTATTTTTAAAGAGCTTACTGACTACTGTGACAGGGAGAAGCCTACATTCTTAAACCAGGGAACAAGAATAGCATCAAATGGAAAACAAAAACTTTAGAGTGTTATATTTCAAATTTGTATAAGAATATGACATCCTCTGAAGAACTTGCCTACATCAGTTCCCTAATCAAATAGGTCTGGCTGGCTGGCTTTCAGCCAGTCATTAGTACTAAGCTAGAATCAAAAGCTAAGGTCTGTTCAAGATGAGTACATGAATTAAGTGTTTTCTGTAGTTTAAATAAAAGGTACGAACTCTACTGATGTTAAATTACTAACACTGTAAATGCCATTAAAGTATGAAGACTGTATCAGCTAAAGCAAACAGCTTTCCAACTGCTCAAGAAACTCATGGTTTAACAATGTGAACAGAAACAGACTTGTAGGCTGTAAGACTGAAGGGGCCACTGTGATCATTTACTCTGAATGAAATGTGTTAATATTTGTTTTTAGCTGACATGCTCACTGTAGTGTTTTGAAGCTCAACAACAGGGAATGGCACGTTGGAAACTCATGCAAAACAGAAATAAAGATGATTGCTGAGAGGAAAAACGTTAGCTAAACCATTTCGTTTAGCTAGCTATATCCTCCATTCACTTAGGCAGCATCTAAGCTGTTGGACAGGTACGGGTGGTGGTGTGTTCTACAGTTCTGTTCCCCAAAATGTCCAGACCAGATGACCTGTGTGTGACTCCTCCAGTCAAGACTCCCTCCCTCCTCATGTTTCCAACTTTGCTGCCAGTAAAAGCAAGTTGTGGAAACAGCTCTCACTTCAACACATACTCAACATACATATCCAGAATACATTCTAGACCAGAATACTGAGAAGCATTCACAGGTCCTCCAATTTGGATTTACCCTTAATTCATGTTTTATTCTGGCTTTTTTTTGTTCCTTTCTTATCTCCCAAAATTTAGCTTATATTGTTTATACCACAAGAAGAAAATCTCCCTGCTGACAGCCAAATAAGCCCTACAATACACATGTCAGTACGTAATAAGAGCATAAATCAATCCACCATGTGGCTGCAGGTAGTATCAAAAGTGGTTGTAAGATCTAACACCTGGAGCTGCACCTTCTTATACCATGACTTAAACTAACATTAATTACCAAAACTTTACGAAGTGTTTTTAAATTAAAAGACCTCATTTCTGGCTTGAGAGAAATAATTGTAGGAGCTTCAACAGAGTCTTCAGGTATTTGATAGCTGGTATTAAAAAAAAAGTATATAAAAACAAATAAAAATCACTGAAATATATATAGGAAACAAATGTATGACCTTCTAAGCATCTCTGAAATATATACCCTTAAAATACAAAGGCAAAATACAATTGCAAATCAGTTCTCATAACCTACTCTTATCAATTAAACTACCAATTCATAGTTCAAAAAATCATCAGAAATGCCTTTTAACAAATTCATGGTAGGTATTTATAGTAGCAGAACTTGGCCACAATGTAAAGAATAGCCTTTTAGAGATCTTAATACTACAGAGAAAATTAACAACAGAGATGTGGGATGACAGGACAAACTAAGCACAGATCTTGATTTATAACCGCAGTTTCAGCGAGTCTCCAGTGTTACAATTTGTTCCATAACAATTCTTTCAGATCCACTTACGATTCTCAGCCAGGATTGTACTCTATGAATTTACCGACAAGGTAAAGGAAATTCAGGAGCATTAACCACAACCACCAATAAAAATATGTGTGCCTAAGAATTATTAGGCACTGATCTAAGGAGGGGGAAAAAAAGCAAGCAAATAATGTGATCAGTCTTCAAGAAGGTAACTGTATGTGTTTCCAAACATTTAATTCTTTATAACAATAAAACAAGCCACCAGTAACACTCGGTATTTTGAAGTATTTTGTTCAGGTGCTGCACAGACAATACTCTCATAGATCACATACGTAATTATCAAACCATTTTTATAGATGAGATAATTAAGACTGTAATTCTGAAATTATGTGCTCAGATCATAAAGTAAATTGTTGGCAAGGCCAATATTAGAACCTAGGACTGTCATACATACATAGAGGATACAAACATTTATCTGGAAAACACGAAGAAGCAAATGCCAATGCAAATTAGTTCTGAATTTGTTCAAGTCTCATCTTCAGAAATGGACTTACCCTGGTAAACAGTCTCCACATAGCGCGTTGCTGGTGGCAGAACAGTTAGCCTTCTGAAACCGGTTAACTAATGCACAATCCAGACAAGGCTTGCACTTCTGAAAGCCCCAGTCTTCCTTGAATCTGTTTGGTCTGCATGTCATGCACTGTGCATCCTCCCCATATCCAAAGCCGCATTCCTGTAGGGATTAACAAGCAATAGCAAGCTATTCAGTCTCTGAAAGCGTGAACAATAAGAGAATGCTGGGATAAAATGAAGACCTAGTGTAATTATTACTGAGAGAGTAGGTCTTTCTGGAGACAAAACCCATCCTTTCAGCAAGTTCAAATGTGTCTTCCACTGCTAATAATCTCCCTTACTTCTATAAGTAATACTTAGTCATCCACTTTATTCATGAAACCACTGTGTATTTGAATGATAAAGAGCTTCAAGGACTCCCACAGTTTCATTATTACTAGCTTATGGTAGAATTATTGAGCTGTCTGTTTTTTAATTAGGTCAGTCATGTGAAAGTGCAGAAACTGGGACAAGTGAAGTATAAAGGCACTTAGTTACAAAAACAGCAAAGAAGCACTTTGATATTAAGGTTCATAGCTAAGGTGAACAAAGTTAATTGCCGAAGAGAGTATACTGATCTTCAAAGGCTTAGGATTTCTGTTACCAAATAAAACAGAGCTGGTTAATGACCATCAGTTAGGCATGAAACGTAGCTTAGCCACTAAGAATTTCAGGAACTCAATCTGCTCCAGTTCTAACAGTTCTTAAACTGTTGGAAAAGTTTAATAGCTCTGTGGATCACAGGAAGGCATGATATTTTACTATACAAGGAATATTGTTATGGTTATTTATCCCAAATTTAGCTGTTTAAAGTCATTATTTCCATTCATTTGCAAAAGGACACCTAATACAACTGACAGGCTTCAAAAGAGAAACATTTTGCCTAACTATGTAACAGTTCAGGGACTGAATTCTACAAACTGATTATCAAGAACTATCAATCTATTTCATTTTTATGTCACTATTCCTTAGAGTTATCAAGTTGCTAAGAGTTGCTATTCTCTTTTCTCAACTGAATATCCTATTAATTTTTTTGCAGTACTTTGGAGCTAGATTTGATGCATTAGTGACACACCGCAAAACACCAAGAAGATAAGAAGAAATTGCTGGAATGGACTTATTGGGAAGGGAATAAGTGGGAAAGGCACAATGTGGGGACCACATCCTCCAGTATGTTGTTTCAGTTGGAAGAATAGCGAATCTTCCTGGAGGGAAAACTGCAGGAAATCTTCAACTGTGGCAACATAAGAGAAGGTTTCCACCAGTTTTGTCCACAACACACGCATGTTCAATGCATACAAATAACTTTTTCCAAAGTTACCCACCCACATAAATCTGGTGCAGTAAAAAAGTTTTGAACCTTAGAAATGCACTCAGGATTCTCCAAGGTTTTGCATTGAGAAAGCATCTATGGAACAAGGTCTGTGATAGTTGGACAATATGCATTTTACAGTGCCTCTAATTTGCAATAATAAAGTAACAATAAACAACTTCAGATGCATTTTACTGGAGATTCTAAGAATTTTCAATTTTCCTTTATGTTAAGAGTATCTTTACTGTCCTTTGAAGAGGAACAAGCACTCAAGTACACAGAAAATGAACAATTCTAAGAAAGCAACAACAAATGGATGCTAAAAATAGTCTTCTTCCTCTGTCTCTAGAGCCAGGAATTTGAAAAATAAGTTTTAATTTTTGGTTTGGTTTTTAGCTGAAACGTAGTTTCTTACTGTTGACTGTTATTCAGATTAAGGAGCAGACAGATAAATCATTGCAGTTAGTAACAACAAAAAAAGCATACTACATTTTCATACACTGTACAGCATGTTCCTCCTGCGAGATACTGACCCTAAATAAAGCTGGTAGGCAAAAGGGGATGAAAATATTTCAATTTCAAAAGAAATTTACTTCGGCCACAGAACATCTTTTACCATTTTATTTAAAACCTACCAGTTTCTGCTAGGAATCAATGCCAGAACAACGGAGGTTCTAGTAGTTCTATTTTATGTCACCTAAAAAAAAATACCTTACTGCGTTCAGTTTTACGCTCAATTTCATTTATGCAATTGTGAGACTGTATACAAAGCTACATGATTAACACTGAGGACTGGAAGGAGACTCACTTCTGTTAGGAGATTTTGCTCTTCCCTAAGTCTAAAAAAAAAATTTTCATTCAATCTTATTATTCCTTAACACATTCTTTCTAAATACCTACTCTTAACTCTTTCTGTTTAGATCAGCCAAATAGTAATGTTATAGGATTTATTATATAGCTCAGTCAAACCATGTATATTCATATCTTTTGATAAATCACTTGGAATCAGTCCCTCCCAAGTCCTAGTAAACTTTCAAATATAAGGCTTAAATTAACTTAATTATAAGTTTTCCTTTCCAGACTACCTTTGAAGTTTCAGATTAAAACAAGCAAACGCCAGGAAATAAAGTTAGAATTAAATGCCTTCAACTCACTGGCCCAAACTACCAAACTTGAGTAAATTGTTTCTAGCTCTATCAGATTTGCTTTGCTATAGTTGGATGTATGGATACGTCTTAGTGGTCCTTTGTAACATGGATGGTTTACTTTAAAGCTATAAAAATGGTGGATGCAATATAAAGAAATCTTCCGCCCAAGGAATTTACAGTCTTCAGTCTTTTCAAAGATGGCTTCTAAGTCCTTGCCAGAAATTCTGCAGATATAATTCATAACAACTACAGCTTTATATATGTGCTTTTTATGTTCAAATAATATTTGAGGTAGTTAACTGCCTGGCAGGTGCAAATAAATATTTAAGCTTGTAAACCAGGCAGAACTTCAAACAGATCTGCACTCATAATTAACCACATTCCCAAAACTGAAGGATATAATTTAGACGACAGATTCAAATCCTTTGAAATCTTGGACTTTATAATTTAGCAGTCCAGCAAAGATACAAAAATTCGACTGTTCCTCTTTTATCAGTACATGTGCAAAATTGATGTGCACCGATTTTCCTAGCGCTCTGTTTATGAAGCTATCAAGTTGTATGGCTTGAATAATTCCCAGCTCCCTTTATCCCTTCTATCCTCCCACTCATATTTTTTAAAGAGGGCTCATCTCCTGTGGCAGTTTACTTCAGGATTACAGAAAAGAGAAATAAAACTTGTAACCTCAATTAGCTAGAAATCAAAAAAACCCTTTTTTCTATTTTTGTGCCAGAAAAAAAAAAAAAAAGCAGGTAAATATACACTATATTTATTTCTCCTATTGTGAAGCTTATTGTGAAGAAAACTTAGCCCACTATTCCATTTTCACTTCCCCTTTTTAATGCTACTATCTATGGCACCAGGTAACATTAATGAAAAATTTCTCTCTCAAATGATACACAGTACAAGTCATGGAAATCCAAACACTAATTTAGAAAACTGCTTATTAAGTTAACTTAAAAAAAAAAATCCTCAAAATTCAAATGCACTTCTATTTTCTAGATATTTAGACCGCTTTCACTATCAAATTATCATGACACCTCATTACCTTTAATGTATATATCCCCAGAACAACTTTGTTTAAAAGTGGGTTTCACTAAGGTATCAAGTAAGATAGCTCGCCACAGCCATATAGGAATCTGTAACAGGCTAGTTAACTAAACTCATAACTTAGTTTCAAGCTAAAAGGATTAAAAGCATGCAATAATACAGACACCTCTTAAAGTATTACCTTGGCGGTGTTAACATTTTCTTTTGGTATCTACTACCCAAACATTGACTCAGACAGAACGACCAGAAGTATAGCAGACTATAAAGGGTAATGGAGTTAAGTGGTATGGTTTTTCCCTAAAAGTTGAATGCGATGCAGAAAGTAAATGAAGAGTTAATTAGATTTTAAACATTCTTTCAATTAAAATAACCTCAAATTTCATTAAAAAAATGCTTTCAGGCATTATTAAGATCATAATCTGCAAGTACATTTTAGAATTTGTTTCTAGTTCCACTGATTATCCACAACCTACGTAAAGTCCCTAGATAGTACAGCACAGAGAAGTTCCACCTAGGCCACAATGATTACAAGAATATTTAGGTATTCTCAAGAAAAAGCCTTCCAGTCATTGAGACGCTTTAAATTGATGTCAGGTCATATAACAGGTTGCAGCACTACACTGGTACTAGGAAATGAAGTTTTTAGTAATACCTTTGAGTATATGGCCTTGTTAAATAGCACAGCTTTAGCTTCCAAGAGTACCTTAGGCTTTGGATCAACCTCATTTAGAATCCAATAACCAGTCGTATCTATCAGCAGAAGTTTCTGAGCAGGACAGGCTGCAACAGTGTGCTGCAAACATGTCAAATTTAGCTGCTGTGGCAAAGTGCAAAGTAAGTGTCAGAACTAAGTTTCATGCTCAGTGATTAAGATTTGACATGCCTACATGCAGCTGCTCCAGCCTCCAGGAGACTGACCCAGAAACACGTGTTAGCCTCTCCTGACCTGAGATACGGCAGGCTTCCTCACGATCACCTCTCTTGCTTTGAAAAGTTACTAAGTGACTGCTAAACACGGTAGCAGCTGCTTTCAATAACTTCACTGGGACAACAGGTCAGATGCAGCACACTACCTTTCATGTTGTGTGTGAGGACTGTTCTGTTCAGGAGTAGAAACAGTACCTTGCTGTTTAATTCACTATTCCTTTTCTGAGCCAGGATGCAGGTCTCCTTTTTCTTCACCATATACCTGGTGCAATGAAGCAACCTATGACACATAGCCCTGCCTCAGCAACCATCAAGCTCCCTCTGTGCCATAAGCTCTCTGTGCACCAGCAGTCCTTTGGTGACAGTATTTATCATCACGTGTTTGGTGGCAATGCTGGCTGCAGGCACTCCCACACCTCTGCTTTTTCTTCCTTGTCATACATTGTCCTCAACTGTACTGATACAACTGATTATGAGGCTGAGCTGTAAATCTGACCACGGGACTGATGCCGGTTAGAAGTGATCAGTTCAGTGATCTGTTCCATCGTATGCTCTAAAAAATCTGCTCTCTCAGCATAATTGCACAGGTAGGGCACCGTGGAAAGAAATTACTATTGACAAAACCGTCATTTCAATGTTTCTGAACTACAACCTCAGATGTGATCTGTTGACAAAACAATCTAGAATTGCAGTTAAAGTTCTGAGTTGCAATATAAGCTTGACGAGGCTGTGATATTGATTGCTTTTTCATATATAAATAATTCCATGTATTGTTTATACATGGAAGCTATAGAGTTACAATTTTCTTTTTTTTTTTAAAGAAAAAGCAAATTATGGTGAAAGGACTGGAAGGACTCTCATTTCTGTATTGGAACATTTTCAGGAAAAGGCCAAAACCCAAACTATCGCAGCATATTTTTTCTTCATTAATTGTGACTTATATAAATTTGAATCATATATAAAGTTTAATTTATACAGAAACAGATTACTCGTAAGATAGGACAGAAAAGGCTCTTAGTATCAAGGCACACCAATGACTATTCAGGCACTGGCAACTTGAAGCCACTTTAAGAATGAAAGATACTGAACCACTTGCTTCACCATGTGATGCTTTGTTTCCTACTAAATGAATGACAGATGAAATAATGTTGAGCCATATGAAGCAAACACTTCCTTCTGAATCAACACAATCATTTTGGTCTCCCATCTGAGAAGAAGTCACTGCTTAAAATAAAAACACCAAAAAAACTCCCCAAAATCCAAAGAACAGCCCCAAACAACCCCCCCCCATGCTCAGAATCAAGCTATTTCAGTGGTTCAGAGGCTTCACAAACATTACCAAGGAGACATGTTAATGAGAAAAGGCCATGTAGATTATTTTTTTTAAATGAACAAACAGAAGCGAACAAACAGGAGAAGCAGCTTTTACTCCTTTCCTCATCAATGCTAAATTCTTGATAAAATAACAAATGGCTTTCTTATGATGGCAATCTTAAAAGTACTATATAAAAAA
This sequence comes from Numenius arquata, assembly GCF_964106895.1. NCBI lineage: Eukaryota > Metazoa > Chordata > Aves > Charadriiformes > Scolopacidae > Numenius > Numenius arquata. The sequence goes on from NC_133576.1 coordinate 120,302,339, forward strand.
ACGCAATCAACAAAGCGATCAACAGACTTCAGTTCTAAGTTAATGCAACATCTGCAACACTGCTGTCAGAACAGTTGATAGGGAATTAGAAAGGAAAAGTTGAGGGTGTACTATTTTTTCTTATTTTAAGGAAGAAAGAATTACTTTAAAAACATTATTGAACAAAGAGAATCCCACTAAACTGTGACATCAAAAGCTGAAAAGAACAGTCTAGATTTGTAACTAGTTACAAGAAATGTGGGTTTTGTTGGGGTTTTTTTTGTTCGTTTCATGCTATAAAGGGTGTCTGAAGTTGCTTATCTATGCAGACAGGAAGGTCAATCCAGTAGACTGAGCACTAGTTTGCAACTAAAATTAAACACTCATCGTAGAAACATAGAGCAGCCTAGGTCAGCCCCAAAATCTCCAATGATGTGGACTGTACCACATTCCTGGGGAAGTTGTTCCAGTGAATGATTGTTCTCACTGTAAAAAAAGTCTTTCTTATCTAGAGATAAAACCTCTCTCCTGGTAAAACTTGTACCCATTGTCCCTTGTCCTGTCCATGTGGTGCCTTGTAAAGAGAGAGTCTCCATCCTTTTGTTCCACTCTGGCCTCTGGCTGCTCTGTTCCACCAAAAGCTTTATGTGTTACCATCGGCAAGTTAATTTATACATGAGACACTAGCACAGACATCAAGAAAAGGCAACAGGACTTCCCTGACTTAGAAAGGTATTATGAAATGCTCACATAGTATAGCAACAAAGATCATGTAAATAACTCGTTAATAGTTGTAAAAACAAGTATATACACACACACGTTATATACATACATGTATATTTACACGCATCCACTCTGTACAGGTGGTGTTTTGCCCTGCACACTTATCCATACTGTTGATGCAAGTCTGTGGTATATGTGAATGTACCTGGCGACATGGGAACAGACTGGACTGTCACACAAGGCCAGATTTGATTAGGCTTTAACCATACCTTAAGTCATCCATGCAGCCTGTGTTCAGATTCTTAAGTCTGATCTTCAGGAGCCACTTTGTCTTCCCTTAGGTCAACAGTCATTAGTTGTTCCTACACTTCAATGGGATTTTTTTTGTGGCTTTATAAAACTCAGTTAAGTTTAAAAAAACCCCAAATCCCACAATTAGGTAACAACGTATTAGTTTTGATTTCTATAACATCATGTACTCAGTTTAATAAAGGCAAAAGGAAGACAGTATGCGCACAAGTGTACTTATGCTCTACACTGGTTGCTGATCCATGCAGTGGCACTATATTTAAGCCATAGTACCCACCTGTACCACAATATTTATCATATTTGTCTTGAGAGCTGCCGTTTTCCTTTCACAGTGTTTAGCCTACTTAACTCTACTTGGCTTTTGAAAGTAACACAGTTCCTGTTTTTGTCTAGTCAATAATAACAAGAAAGTTAAAATCTAAATCTGAAGATTTCTAAGATGAAGTAGTTTCTCATAAATAAGAGTGAAGTGATGGCTCTACAGTCGTTGCCATTGGACTTGTCTGCTTCAGCTTACTCAGCAGTAGAAGTTCTACCTGAACTGAGTTTTGACGGAAGGAAATAGGGATGTTATGTTTACATCAACCATTCACACAGTCCACTGCTGCATGACCCAATAGCTGGCCTTTTGTATTCAACAATATAGGCTGAGGTTTTTTGTTAGTAACATGAAGAAGAAACCTGTCAGTCAACTGCTTAAAACACTGGGGGGAAGGCGGGGGTGTGTGGGTGTGGGTGGGCATGTGTGTGTGTCAAACTATAAAACCCACTGATAACTGTGTATTTTACTATATACTTAGACATATAGGCATGCTCGCATATCCAGCAGCATACCTAGTTTTATCCATGAGAACTAAATATTTGATAGGAAAACAGACACATTATTTGTTATTAGGAAACTGTTATTAAACTACAGCATAATTACATCACTGCTTTCTCACATGTAAAAAAACCAAGCAAACAAAACTCCCTCTGTGCTGCAAATTACTTCAAGTATATAATTAAATCCCTTTTCCCTTTGCGTTCTGACCTTTGACTTAACATACTTTGTTGCTTCAAGCTGTAGTTCAGCAAGACTACTCTCTCAACTGCATTTCAGTACAGTCACACCATCACATCCTTTGCTATGATTCACAGAAAATTGTACCTGTATTTATAAAGGAAATTATGCTTCCTCTCACATTTAGGTTTGAGCAAAATCTGTTTAGTTATTTCAGTTCTACTGCTGTAGCAAGAAAATAGTAGTTGAAAGCCTATTCACGTCTGGGAGAACTAATTGCTTATACATTGAAATTAAGCATTCGTATTTTCAGAAAAACTAGTCCTAAGAATCAGGACTATCAGAGTTTAAACAAAAATAGTTAAAGTAAAAACATATTTGCAATAGTACACTATTCAAGTTATGACCTTCCTGTTTTAGTTTAGCATTTCTTTATTAAATTGAAAGAAAACTCTAAGTATTGAAGGCACTAGTTTTTATGCTTTTGTTTTTATTTGCCAACTAGATAAGTATGCAACATCAATGCATATAATACTGCTTTAGTAGGATCACTGTTAAGAAGTGCCATATTTATAAGTGCCTTTATAAATTAAAACACACACACACATACACACAGAACCTTTCAGTCCTCAAATTTAAGGTCAAACTGAAAAAAACCAAACCATCTAAACAAAACCACATCCACACCATTAGTCATCTTCAAGTCTCTACTTAACAGCATTGTTTGTATGACTAAACCTTAACTAACACTGCCTAACATAGGAAGCAGTCCTCACTGAAGTGTGAAACTGAAGTATGACTCCTAATGCACTGAACACTAGCTACAGGGGGTGGTGAGATCGGGAAAATGTGTCACTCAATTTCAGTAAATCTCTTCAAACTACCCACAAACCACAATACTTGTGCTTTTTGCAGAGCTGAATATAGTAGAAAATACGAAGGCACTGAAAGCTTCTTTTTCCCTGTTGCTTATACACATATATGCACCAGACTTAGTAATGTTTCATGCTTAAATTTTTTCAAAAATAACATTTCAAATTCTTGCTTGGATCTACATAACATACTTGCCTACAAAAGAAACCCTGAAAATTAAATTTTACTCCTCCTAAATAATACCCTAAATCCTACCTTTATCATCCTTTTTACGCTATCAATAAAAGTACAAAACAGAGTTTGTCCTTCTATATGCAAAGGAACTGGGCAAGGCATCTACTTCTCTCTTGCTTTATGGCCCCACCTGTCAGGTATCCATCTGACTGTACAGTTATGCTTGGGCCACAGTTTTACACTCTAACAATGGGCAAGACGTAGGCATAGTAGATGGACACTGAAGCAAGGGTCTTATGCATGAGACTTGACAAGTCTGCTCACCCTTCATGATACCAGCTTGCACCCCCTCTCTTTTGCCTGACCATCTTCACACCTCTAGCATGACACACCTGCTCCCCCCAAACACTGAGTCTCCCCAGGCCTCATAACTGATTCTGTTATTTCTCTTACCTCTTGCGATTGAGATAGTGAATCCCACCACATCCCTCCCTCCCTTTAAGCTCTATCTTCCTTCATTGTTATCTATTCTTACTTATACACAGCACCTACTTTCTCTTTGCTGAAAGCAACTGAGATCCCCTGCATGACTTGCACTCAGAGTTGGAATTTTGCTGGAAGTTTTGCCAAGTTAACTTCCTAGTTCTACTGAATCCCAGTCCATAACTTCAGTCACCACACCTCTCCATCAATTCACTTCCACACTCCTAAAAAAACCTGTCATTTCCTAAACTTTTATTGGGATTTTCTTTTGGAACAGACACAGTTGTTCTAAAAGAAAAAATATTTACATAAGGCTCAAGATAACAATCTTTCCTTCTCCATGATATTAACAAGGACTTCTTATGTGCTTTCTACATATTACCATGTATTTTTCTGGCCTCAAACTTCTAAATTACTTTACGTGGCATAAAGATATGGATTAGGTTTATAGAATTGTCAATAAATTGTAAAACAAAGAAACTGAACCTCGCTTGAATCTAGCTTCGCAACACAAAGTGCTCCAACCACTGAGTCAGTGAAAACAGAATAGCCACCTATCTCCCAGATGTTCTAAGGAAATATCTCAGCTCTTACTTGAATCCTATCCTGTATTTATGTGCTTACACCTTTATTTATATTTTTTTTATAAACCATTCTGTTAGAACAAGTTGTAGAGAAAATATTTAGACACTGCCTATAGTGGCAACTTCACCTAAAATCCAGAACTAATTCTGAAAGTCGCACTGTAAAAACCAAGCACCCCACATTTCAGTGGTCTGTACCAATCACTAGTTTGAAATTCATTTTTTGAACTTTCCTGTACACAGTGAGGTTATTCAGTCTTAATTCTTTGTAGTTTTTCTTCCCCTTTTTGTACCAGTAACTAACCTTTAAAAAAAAAAGAAATCATTTTAATTTGAGAGCCCATATCCAGACCCTCTAACGGTACTGCTTAATTTTTTAATGGTATCATCATTTTCTGAACATTCTGATCATTTTATATAAAGAGAACCAGCAGACACAGTACTTGAAAAACTGTAAAAGGTTCAAACACCAAAATAATAAAAAAGTATTGCCATATAAATAGAGCTATCTATTGTTTTAACTACACATGTAAATGCACTTATTGGAAACAAAGTAAATTCAAGAAAGCATGACTTGCTTACCTTTGAGAGTTCCATTCCAGGTCCACATTGCTTGCAGAGGATACAGTTTCCAGTGTGGTCCCTAAATTCTTGCTCTCTGCAATCACCAGTCTCACAAATTACCCTACTTAGCTGGAGGGGAAAAAAAAAAAAAAAAAAAAAAAAAAGAGTAAAAAAGTAAACTCAGTAACACATAATTAATCTGTGATTAACGTACAATTTATATGAACCCTAAATCTGAGGAATAACTTCATGTTTCTATCTTAACAATAAATTTCTGCATTATAAAAAAAGGTTTAAATATGGCAATGAAAGTTAATAATCTAACTCCAAATATGGATAAGTGGCATGAATTTTAAAGGTTCTTAGTACTCAGTGACTTGCAATAATTTTACAGTTTTAGAAGACCTGTTTGATATTTGGCACTTGTGTAATGTCTAAACACTTAATTGTTTGAACATAAGCTTAAGTTCCTCACCTTACTCAACATTATGAAAAATTCACATGACCATTTACGGAAGCTACAATTTTCATGACAGTAAGCTATGTCACATTACATTATATTGTTGTGTTTCATTTATCTGTGATTTTAAAAATTTTTTAAATGATGCTATTACAATTCAATAAATTAACTAAAATCTATTCTTTCAAACATAAACATTTAGAGATTTTAAAAGGTCACTCAAACCTTTTTGAAACTTAAAAAGCACCCCAAACCTGTATGAATACTATTTATTCTAAATTTCATTATCACTTAACATTTAATGGGCCCAATGAGAGAATCCAATTTCTGCCTTCAAAGGCATTTAAGTACATTATCTGACAAAACTAGAAATTAAATTTATGAGAAATACCATAAGGAGTAATATCAGCCATGCAAAGTCTCAGTATAATCACTGGAATCCTAACCAGGAACATCAGCAAACCCTGTGAGCTCCCTCAATAGAATTTTAAATTAAATGCTTACATACAGGCTTCCTTCACAGAAAGTGCTCTCCACAACTGCTACTAAACTCTTTGTGTATTAGTCTTTTCAGAATGACCAAAGCCTTTCTGATAGCTATGAAGCGTTAATTACCCTTAGTTCTAGAGCTTGTCTCTGGAAGCCAGAGTTGAAGTACGCTTAGTAGGCAATGTAATTGTGTGCTATGCTATGTTCTGTGGATAAACTGAATACTCCAAACTCCTAAACTATACGTATGAGTGTACTGTACTAAGAGACAGCCACTGCAAATTGCCTAGAATTCTTGCCATCTCTCCTAAGTGAAGCAGTATCACCTTTACAACACTATATTCACCTATATTTTCTGTCCTAGTCCAGTCCTTCCACAGAGAGGCTCACAACGTAAACTTTTTTAATTGCACGTGAGGAGTACCAAGAAATTATACAAATCACTTGACCAAGCTCACTTTTAAATTGGTAAAATGCCTATGTAATTGTCTGCATATATGTGTTTAAGACTTTTAGCGTCAGCAGTAATGTGTAAAACAAAAGACACCATTCCTATGTCCAATACAGTTTTTTCAAATTCATCCTGGGGAAAAAAAATTAATTTTTAACTTACCAAATATGCTAGTAAAATTATGAGCATCTTCAGTTTATCTTCTCCTTGTAATCCTTTAGCATCCATTTCTTACAATTAAACTTTCTCCCTAGAAAAAAAATAAAGGAAAAAAAGAAAAAAATCATTATATTTCCACAATGGTGTTTAAATTGCAAAAGTCATATGGCCATAGGAATTCATGTCATTCAGCACGTCAAAATATGTATTTGTTAATGCCATTAAAATATTTCAGATGGATTCCTGGAAGCTAAACAAGAAACATACACTTTAAAAATCATGTTCTTTTTTAGGTGACAAGGCAATATACACAAAGTTTCTATAGCCCTAATTCTCAAAAGAAGAGACTGCTATCAGTCTAGATTAGAGATCACCATTTGTAAATCTAACATCTTCTAACATCCCTAATATATCTTGCTTCCTTGTTAGATGCTCAACTAAGTATATGATCAATGGACAAAAATAAATTTTTTCAAATATGCCCCATATCAACCAAGACATAGGTGATCATGAGAATATTCCTTCTGTGTTGCAATGTGGAGCAGAATGGATTTGCCTAGTGGCTAAGATAACCTCTTCTACTGCGTTCTGCAATGAACTAGAGGCATACGCAGGATCTGTTTCTGTCACCCAAGAATACCAACTTCTTAAGATGTGTTAACGTGATCGTTTATGATCTGGAAGGCAAAGACTATTATAGAAACATTTCAAACAGCATAAACAAATCATATCCTACATCAGACAATTTTTGTCATAATTTCAAAAAAAGATGAAAGAACAGTCCATAAAGGCTTGTTTAATTATCTTTTAGGAAGTGACAACAAACAAATGATTAAAAAAAATTAAAAAATGAAGGGGAACTACTTGAAACCCTTACAGAAAGCAAGTTCTAATTTGGAATAAGTTTTTTTTGATTATTAAATCAATGAATTGCGCTCCAACAATCATTAAGAATATTGTGCTTGGCCAACAGAAATTTTTTTTCTCTTACTTTCCTTTTGTTTATTTGAGTCTTTGTGTTAATTTCCAGTTTCTTACTTTTTGCTTTGGTCAGTTACCTAGAAACGCAAGTGTAACTTTTAGTTCAGAAACGCAAACTATATGTAGCAACAATAACAAGAAAAGAATACATAAATCCAGCCCACATAACAGACTATTTGAATTTGATCCTAATTTGCATACCTTACATGACCATAATACAATGTCATTGGTTTCAGCTAGATGTGAGAAATAATGTTTAAAACGTTTTTAGCCTAGAGCTTAAGGACTGATGTTTAATTATGTCATTTAAAAAAAAAAAAAAAAAAAAAAGAGATAAGTAATCTTTATCATTTAAGAGTAGAAGACACTGACAAATCAAAGGATGGAACCAAAACATAAGGAAAGTAGTATAGAAAAAGATTACGAACAGTTGCAAAATACTTTACAATATGGAATTATAACAAGCATAATACACTTAATAAACTATACAACCAGAATGGGCATAAACTATAATTAACACAAAATTTCACATTTTACCGCATGAATACTCTAATTACCAAATTCTAATCAATAAGAAGAAATTATACTTCAGTGTCAATATTATATATTTTAAGATAAATTGTATTTTGAAAAGAGCTAAAGTCTGCTAGGATGAACAGAATGGGCAAAGAGATGTGTCAGCACCCTACAGAAAAGCCAAGATTGCATTTTTATGGTTATTTCTCCCTTAGTGACGGCAATGGTCTATGGGTCAATGACAGTTATCAGATTATATGCATGTCAACATGGGTAAAAAAGAAGACATACCATCAAGTAATACAAATACACAAATAAAGCTGAGAAACACGAAATAGGAAAGCTCAAAGAATTCTGGATGACCCAAATACAACAGTTTGATGTAAAAAGTACCATGGAACAAATGGAAAAATGGAAAAGGAGAGTCAACAAACTTCAAAAGTTAAGGGCACAAAGTTGGCACGAGAAGCTGACAGTGCTAATGCTGCAAAGAAAATTAGGTGTATAAAAACAAAAGTATATAGGACTAAAATAATTTCTAGTAACAGCAAAGATGAAACAGTGGACAGAGACAGTAAAAATACTGTTAAGGGAACAGAGAAGTTTAAAGAAATGTTTCTTGTCTATGTTTGGAAAGAAACAAGATGGATAAAACCCACACATCATTAATAAATATATCTTCTGGCTGATTAGTAACTGAAGATCTGCTAAATCAAACCAGATTAGACAGAAGACAAATTTTGAGACTTTGCACCTCAGTAACGTTGGGGAAAAAAAAAAAAAAAAAAAGAAAAAAAGTATCCGGAAAGACTTAAGCTTGCTGGTGTTCAACTTTTATACATTTTGAATGCTACAGAAATTCAAGAGAGGTAATGTTATGAAAAGATTAAAAACGAACAAAGACTAGCAATACAATAAACATCTCTCTATGCAATATGACAGAAAAGGAGTCCTGCAAAACAAACTTCACTTCATTTGATTCAGAGAAGACAAAACAATAAAGCTAAAAGATTAAAAGCTAAATGATACAACCCTATTAAATAGTAATTGAAAGAATCATGCCGAAATGAAAGGAATTTGGAAGAAAAATCCCCATTGACTTCTTCATTTCATATAATGGTATTCAGTGGAAAAAAGTAAATAATTTATATGCTTTCTTACTTGCTATAGGAGGCAAAACTTTACATAAGCGTGCAAGTGAAACAAAGCCGTTAATGTAACTGAGTTGCTTAGAATTGAATGTCACGTAATTATTGTCGTACCAATTTATAGTCATTATATTCCTTAATAATATTATTGTTAAAGAAACAGAACATAGCACAGTTCTAATGTAATTATAACCATCTATATTATACTACCAAAATTTTAAAAATAGGATTCTTTATAAGTTTAAACATATGTTTTATTTTAAATTGAGATTTACTTTTGTTTGTGAAAATGTGTGCCATATCAAAAAAGAAACCGAATATCATAAGAATTGTATATTTTTATGTTGTTTCATGTAGAATTATCAATACAAACAATATCAATAAGCTGTACTAAGCCTAATTATCTAAAATACGGAGCTGTGGCATAATCTAAACAGTCTGTATTTTTCTGAGCAGGTCACCTGAAGGATGGAAAAATAATGAAAATTAAGAACAGCCTGATTAACTGGCCACCAGATTCAGTACTTGCCATCTTAACGCAATAAAACTATATTAACTTTATGTCACGAAGCCACATTCATCCTATACATTTTTCCAATATGCAATAACTGGAAGATTTAATATTGTAAAAAAGTTAGTTAGCATATAAACAATTTATTTAGATCAATATTGAAGCAAAGCTAGTGATGTATTTTTATGCTTGTTATATTCTGGAGTTACAATTGGAGTAAAAAACGAATGCCAGCTCTTAACAGAAAGTAGTACAGAATAACAAGCAGTAGTAAAACTGTTGCGGTTACGGTGACAGCTCATATCTCAGCTTTTGGAGCTGCCATATCTGTTACATGATGATGTTCTTATAGCATGTACCTCAGATTTTTAGAACATAGAAAGCACACGGAGAAGCTTGCCATATTAAAACACACTTGTTGCCTTAGGTGCGGAAATTTTCTTGCACTTGTGAAATATTTTCTATTTAAAAGAAAATCTGCTGCCTTTTTACACTCTTGCCAAATCCAACACTGTGAAACATCAGGATTCCAAAACCCAAAGTAAATTTCCCAAATCAGGTATTTTAGAACTGGTATCAAACTATCACAGACTTCTCCAACTCATCTACACATTTTACTGGGCTTCAAATTTGTTGACTGACCAGTGTATGTACGATGCAATTTCATAGCTTTAGGTCTATGATGTAATATGAGATATCTTCTAGGTAATTCATCTTTTATAATCATCAGATCTTCCAAAATAAGCTTGCAGGTCTATGGGCCTTAAACTTTAGTGCACTTCAGTAGGTTTAGTAGCACCAAAACATATTCAAATAATTTCAGTAGCCATGTATGAATGCCTGTGGTACTGTATCATGCAATCATTGTGCTTATTGTTCCAGTTCCTACTAAAAAAAAAAAAATAACCCCAAAGACTATATACTGACTATAACATATGAGAAAAAAATTAACTGGCGTACAATGAAAAACCTCTGTTAAGACTACAAAAAAAAAAAAAAAGTTTCTTTTCATGACAACATTTTGATAAAAATAATGCAAACGGTTAAGGCACATTAATAACTTTTATTTAAAACAAGTCCTGAAGGAGACATAACTGTGCCAGCTGCTTGTTTCCTGTTTCTGTCTCCAGTTTGGTTAAAAGCCCTGCTTAAAAAGCAGACACTGCAGCACTTAATAACAGGTTGCCATTGGGCAAATTTGTTCTCTCTTTATATCAAGTGGCATTGCATCGATGTCTGTTGGACGCAAGCCATTCACCTCATATGCATTCAAGTAAGAAGCAACTAGAAGAATTTTTTGCCTCTAAAATAGAGGCAAATAGACCAAACAGAAGTTCAATACATTTAAAAATTATTTGTTCTTATTTGCATACTGTTATTTACAATGCTGAGTTGCATTATCCTCATTTTTGTTAAATGAGAGAAAACTGTGGATACATATTCTTGAGGTCAGTAAATTGCTCCAAATGCATCTTTTTAGGTTAACAGTAATACGCTTGTCCAAAATACTCAGGGAAAAGCATTCATCATTGGTAACGTACTGAACTCAAGATACAGAACTTCCATTAAGAAATGTGGTTGTGTAGTTTTAAGGTTGTGTGGGGCCTACTATGCATATGTATAAAGAGGGCAACATCAAACAAAAAATTTGGAACATGTAATAAATGTATTGTGGAAGTAAGAACAGCCAAGCTTCCAGGGTCCCAGAATCCACTGTCCCCCAAAATTTATTCCTACGTTTACTTGCTCTCCTGAGTAGTTGTCATCACTCTATTTCAAAGTCAATCTGTCAGAAAAATATTTCTTCCTTCTCTCCAAAAAATAAAGTTTCACCATGAATGACACATCACCTCAAGACTTGAGGCAGCATTAAATTATGGCCTACTAGCAGGTTTCTCATACATATAAGCATCAAAATTTGAAGTCAATGTCATCCATCTTCCAAGGGAAACTTTAGAAGGGCCCCAACTTCGAATTCACTTAACTTTTCTAGATCCCTAGATCTTGTAAGTTTCCCATATTTGATTTGACTTTCATACTTGACGACCAGTTTTCATGCTCTCTACAACACTGGCAGAGCACCCTGAGAAGTTTTGGATGAGAAAGAGGGATGAAAATATAATCATTTTATCTTGCCGACAGAGGTCTCTAATATCCAATAAATAGGATCTGAGCTCCCTTCCAACCACCCTGTTTCCCACCTGCAGCTGTCAACCACATGCAATAAAATGACAAGGAGTGGCAGATGGCTTTACCAGAGTCAGTGCCCCACGGGCAAGAAACAAGAGAAGGGAAAGTATTTACGCTGCCGCTGCAATGATAAAGACAAAGGGAAAAAGTTAGGGACAAGAACTTCTACTACAGAACTACGCATTGTTATTCTGTCTCATACTTCTAGAACACCTTCCCTTTATACCTTGCCCGCAACCCTTGTTTTTTTCCCCTTTGTGAAGTAAATGAGGTCTTGACTGAGCACATTTGCTCCAACTGCTCTGAGAAGGCCCACACGAGGAAAAAAATAAAATACTGTCAGCTAGGTAGTATTCATCACATTAAATATTGTGTTGAATAAATCCATATTTTTCAGAAGCAGCCAAATGTGAAATTGTACAAAATTAGGCAGCTGTGAATTCATTTCTACACTTGTAAAGGCAGAGATAGTAGATTAATGTTGGAACATTGCTGGCAATAGAAAACATTTATACCTGTTTTAGGGGCTAAGGGAGGAGAAAAAGGAGATTTACACATAGCCAGGAAATATCCGTATGCCTTCTGAGTACCATATGCTTTGAGTTATGCTAGCTGAAGTACCTGACTTTACAGGAATGATGGTGGTAATTAATACCCCAAAGAAGCATCTCTACAGTGTCTTCATTTTCACGTACAGCATTTACAAAATGCGTTATATCCCAGTGTCTCAAAATGGGTATATTCAGCAGAACTTGAGAAAGAACTATATAATTCATCCCTAGTTTTGCCACTTACAAATGATGTTCTAAATCCATGCTAGCAAAATTATGTAAAATAGTTTATCATCCATGCTCTTCAACATATCCAGACTATTAGAAATTAGAGTGAAATACCATAACTAAGGTGCAATGTGGTGACATTTTTCCTACACTTAAACAAAACTGGGATCAGAACCTGTGATTCACACAAGAACTCCTAATCCCATTGAAGCTGATGAGACTATTCATACAAATAATGAATAATTCCGTGCTTCAGCATCAAAACAACGGTAAAAAACATTGCTCCTTCTTTTTAATACATCTCACTCATCTAAACTTCTAGGAGATACTAGTTTGGTAGATGAAACGTCAGCATAGAGCTGCATTTGTACATATTTGTACTTAGACATGGGAATAAGTAATACAACAAAATGAGAATGTCAATATTAGATTCATATTTCATTTCTACCAAATTATACTTTGAATATCTTTTTCAAAGTAATTTTTAAGAATCATAAATTTTAAAGCATTGGGCTGGTTAACACAGTAACTATGGCAATGGTGCAATGCCAATGTGTTAACATCTATCCAGCCACCCTTTAGTGGTTTTAGATAGCATGGTTTTGGACAGCATGCAACGTCTTCATTCTCAGCATTCTCTGCTATTAGGATTGCAACTGCAATTTGTTGAAACTGAGAAAAAGTCATTTATTACCTCCTTAACTGAAAATTTAAACATCTTATTACTGAACTAATAAAGAAGTTTACTTCCATTTCTAAAAAAAAAAAAAACAAACAACACAACACCCCTTGCCTATATGGTAAAAAGCTTCCAGTTAATACCCCTAACTTGTTTTACATGTGATGGTGAAGGTGTGCTTGAAAGAGATTATGCAGTAGTTAGCAAACATACCTGCAGATTGAATCAATATGCCACTTCTACTAAATGCTCCTGAACTCCTTTGTTAATTTTATAAAATCATTAATTTAAGGTAGTTGTAAGTATAAAGGCAGTAAATAGGTATTAACTATCAACATTTTTCATAAATATCAGGTAAAGCTTTCAGTCCAAGGTCAGATCAATGAAGACAGACACCAGGAAAGGAAGTCAAACAATCAAATGCTTTTCAACAGGACCATAATTGTGGGTTTTCAACCTCTTACCAGCCAAGAGAAAAAGTCACTAGCTCCTGTTCCTCCAACTCCAGCTCCAAAAATTGTTTGAAGCCAACAGTAACTTATTTATGCAGTAGACACGAGAAGAGCTTGTGAACAAGAAAGCTCGATTTTCAAGGGCTTTTTGTTCGCCGCACTCCGGAGCGCGGAGGAGCGAGTTACTCTCAGGCTGTCGAGACCTGCAAAACCCAGCAGCATCAGCTGCGACTCCCGCTGCGCGGTGCCCCTCGTACCCACTGTGGGACGCGGCACAGCTGGAGCCACCTCGGAGAGGAAGGGACCCAGCGGAGCCCTCCCCTCCGCCCCCGCAGCCTGCGCTTTCCGCGGAGGGTCATTCCCATCATCTCCCCTAACGCCCCTACGCGCAACGAGAAGGCAGCGCAGGTCGGTGCCTGACAGGGCTGTGAGCACTCTCGGGTCAGCGCCCAGCCAGGCCGGTGCCCTGGGGGGAAGCTGCGCGGAGCCCCGGGGAGCGGAGGCGCCGCTACTTCCCTCCCCCTACCCCGACCCCCCGTGGCCGCCCCTCTCCGCGCACCCTCGCCTCAGAGCCTCCCTCCTGCCCGCGGAAGAGGTGCTCCTCTAAGAGAAGATGAGGGCCAGCCTCGCTGCGAGGTGGAGGGGACTGAGCTCGCCCGATCTCCCACGCACCCACCTGCCACGCCGCGGCCTGCTGGCCGCCCCCGGCCGCTCGCCGCGGAGCAGCGCTCGCCCGGCGCCCGCTCCCTCCTTCAGCTCCTCCGGCTCCGGCTCGCCCCGTCACCCCGGCAACGCCGCGCCGCGCCGCGCCCCTCCCTCCTTCGCCGGAGGGGCCGGGCTCAGGTGACCGCAGGCAGCCAATCAGCGGGCCCCCCAGCCCACGTGCCCCGTGGCCAGGAGGCGCGCGTCCGCGGAGGCAGCCGCGGGAGGGAGGGGCCGCGCCGCCGAGGGCGGTTGGGTGGTGGCCGTTGGACGTCGCGCGGGCCCTGCGGCGGGGACCGGCCGTTATCGACCGCCGCTTCATGGGGCTGGAGGGGCCTTGTCCTTTGTGAGGGACTGCCCGCCTCCCGCTTAGGGCTCCTCCCTGCTAGGAGATGCGTGCCTGCTGGTAAGTGGTGGGGTGCGTCTTGTACTAGTGGTGCTGCGCCAGGGTGAACCGCAAATGAGGCACTCGAGTAGCTTTTATCCTACTAGGAGAGCGGTGGAGACTTGCTGTGCGCACCTAGGTGGTTTATTGCAAGCTGCGGCTGCCCACCCTATCTCTAGAGGCAGCCTGGGCTTTGAGAGCTGCAGCCTTGGTGTTGCTGATCTGCCTCAGTAAGAGCCCTGGCTTAGAAGTGCTTATGGCTGCCTAGCTGTGGACTGTTGGGCTGTTGTTAAATGGATTGGCCAAAACCCTTTGCTGCCATTCAGAGGGTGAGTGTAGATGGAGTCCTTATAACTCACTAAAGTCTTTTCTTCTTGCCCTACCCAAAGAGCATGATAGAGGCCCTCTGACAATGCACTGCAAAATTCTCTCCAAAGCACTTGAGCAGCTTATTTTCCTGCTAGTTCAGTTACCCAGCTATAAGCGTAGTGTTAATACCAAATGCAAGTTGAGAAATCCAGCCCTTCACAGAGAGTAAATTGCTCACAGTCACTAGAAAGGGTGTACTGTACTACTTCTTACTGTGACATAAAATAGGAGCTTTCCTGAAATTAGTGATGGTTCAACATTGGTGAAACCAATCTTGGAGACCCTGGTTAAAGAACTGCTACTGCAGGGATTTCAGGTCATTAGTTTTACTTCCAGTGTAAAGGTTATTGATACCAGTACAGTCTAGACAATTGTATTGATACACTGGGAACCGAGTTATGCTCTAAAGAGAAAGAACCAACGGCTATACTTGGCAGTAGAGTATTTTTGGGAGCTTCTCATAGAGATAAAATTTTGCAGTTCACCAGCCATGTGGACTTCTATAAAAACAAGTAGCACGTACTGAAATTATGCAAGATGTCTGCGAAGAAACAAATGGCTGCTGCAAAATCACTTGTTTTCAATTTAAAAAAAATTAACTCAAAATTTACAGGGATTTTCATGAAATTGTTTTATAAAGGGCCTTCAAAGAAGAGTTTTGTTTCAGGACCCTTGCCAGAAGGAGCTCTGCAAGAGGCTGGAATTTCAGTGAGGAATGACATGTTGCGGCGCCACGGCGGTGCATCTGTTGTGAAAGGCAGCTGCTGCACAGCACTGAGCATACTACATCCTCTCGCTGTTTACAGACAACTGTTTTGTATGTTAGCTGTTTTCTGTAGACACCAGTGAAATGTATTGCGTGAGTTTTTCTTAGTAGAGTCATCATGTGTGTTTCAGATACTAATTTTAAAGTAGTATAGTTAGACATAATAGATGTATTAAAACATACCAGAGTTCTTAAAGTGTTGACTAAACACTGAGAATTACCATATAAAGAAACATTAAGACTTTCTCATCAGATGGGGGGGTTACTATGCCAGTGAATTAAGAGCAACGTGTAGTCTATAACACTGAAACTTAAACATTTAAGTGCCTCTTGTAGCATGTAAAATACTTCCTCAAAATGAAAAAATGGATGAGTTAATTCCATTCATCATTGAAAGATGTTGAAAATGCCTGGATTTCTTTTGTTTTAAGTCATGATGCTGCTTTTAAGGAAAAGGAAGAAGAGAACTGTTAGAGCAACTAGTATAGATGCAAGTATAGAGATTCTCACTACAGTAGGGAAAGCAGAAAAGAAGTGTTTGGAAAGTAGTTTCAGCTGACCCCTTTGATAAGACTAAGTTGCATGACATATCTGATGTGGAAGCAGAAATTCTACAGCAATAGGAAGTTGTTATCTCCATATCTCAAATGCTAACACAGTTCCCCCAGTCAACTGTGAGATAGATCTACTCTTGTTATGACAGCTGTTGGAAACTGATGTCAGTATAACTGTGCAATGCCTTTTGATAGTCTTAACTATTACAAACCTTAAAATATGTTTATGATGTTATCTAAGACACACTGTTTGGAAATGGCTCTATTTATAATCAGAAATTGCTCAAGTTATTTTAATAAATAAATTATATACTTGTGAGTTTCCTAGTCAGATCTGCTTGAAAAAGCATTATGAACTTTTTCTTTCTGAAGACTTAAGCCTGAGGATTAATTAATGTTTATACAGCACTTTGTGAAAGCAAAGACGCAAGTGCCAAGAATTATTATTATTTAATCTTTAAAAGTCAGATCAATGAAAGACTAAACTGTCAGAGAAGTGCCACTTAAAATAACAAAAATGCTGAAAATCCTCTCTCCCCCTACTTAAATATGTCCAACTGTGCTTTCATTTCAGTCTCACATACAGACAAGCAAAGATATTTTTTCAGTTTAAATGGGTTAATGCCCATCTGTGTTTAAATCTGTGGGAAGATTACCTAAAATCCTAGGGACTTTCTACAAAATGGAAAAAAAAAATCTTTTGTTTCTGAAATGCATTTCTAGGGCCTAAATATTGCAAATATTTTTATATGGAAGTCTTACTCATAAGTGTAATCTATCTGATTAACCAGAGTTACTTCTGTGCACAGCTTTACCCATTTGTGTGATGGGTCAGATCCTTATAGTGATAATTTAATTGTATTAGATTCACATAGATATTTTGACTTCTGAGGAAAAAGAATCCTTATATTATTTTTCAAATTTGCTTTTCTTTTTTTCTTTACAGCAAACAGAAGTCTGGTTTAGAAACAATTTTCCTCTTTTCTGAGGATGTACATGTTATGTAAATGTACATGTTAGAAAACTAGCACAACCAAGAGAAGACTGGAAAGGTAGAGACGCTCATCAGTGAAGTATAGAATTGATAAATAAAACCATCTTTTCAGGGTTACAGAAACGTGTTTTAGTGCATCATTGTCATGTAGGGAAAAATATTGAATTTTGCTTTGGCTATGCCTTAAACAATATTCTGCCTTGACAGCTATATGCACATTATTCATGCAGTGCTAATTACTTTCCTTATAATGTAATTGACTTGTTAAGTCAGAATATGAATTAATTGGTGGTATAGAAAAGTAAATGATACCGAGTCAGGCTTAGTTAATCTCTGTCTGGCATACTATCTCTTGATATTCAGTAAATGTAAAATTTATATATACAAATATACTTTTAATTAGAAGAAACAAAGTTTGCAGACTGACTAATGAAAGCTGACTACATTTATCTGGAAGTGTTGATAACTTAATCTTATTCAGATGCAAGCAGACTTAAAATTTGGGTTAGCATGTTACTGTGGTGCATACTGAAATATGAACATCTTAAGGGTCCTATGGACTGATAAACCTCTTAAAGAATAGTTTTCAAACAATGCTTAACAGCTGGCAGTTATGCTGACTTTTAGTTGCAATTTGTTAATAAACAGATATACTTAAATTTAGATTTTCAAATATACATCTAAAGTCAGTATTTCAGAAGAACTTACTATCCACCATTAAGAATAGATTTTCAAAGAACTCAGTGTCTGGAATGTTCAACTTCTTTGCAAGTCTGGCCCCAATTATGGGTTCTAAGTTCTTCTGAAAATCTAAATTATATTTAAATACCTACAGAAGAAGCTTGAGTCTTATTTTAACAGACTGGCTCCAGCTGCAGGCACAGAACACTCATGGATTTGGCCCAAACTCACCCAGAAAGTTTGGCCCTTTAAAACTGCAAATGTAATGTGAATAATCCTAATCTTCTAACGATTGTTCCTTTATAATGAATTTTTGGAGTAGATGTCTTAAATTTTATTAAACACAGTACATGTTCATTAATATGAATTTGAGGAACAGAATACTAAATAGTGTGAATGGAAATTGCTTCATTGAAATAGAAGCAAAACTTCCATGAACATCAGCAAAACCAGGTGTTTGCTCTAGATAAGCTTAACGTTTCTTTAATTTCTTTATTAAAATGTCTTAAAGGAAACTTCTATAATCAGGTTAAAATGTTACTTTTATTATCAAGATTTCTTTTAATATGGCACAGTTGAACTATCATCCTTTCAACCTTGAAAGAAAACCATGTCCCTTTTGTATGTAAGGATGTTACAAGTTTAGTTCTAATAAATACGGAAGAGGAGACTTTTTTCACCTCAAGTCTGGAACTATTAGGATTAAAAGTGTTACTTGAAGAAGTCACAGTTTAGCAAAAGCACTGAGAGCAAATAAAGTATACACAGTGTGTAGGAAATACAGTTGGGCTTTTCTTAGAAAATAAATACTCCCCTAAGTCATGTAACACTTGTATTTGAATATGACTTCACAAAACTATAGGCAGTAGGAATGAACAGTGCACACCAAAATCTTACATACTCCCAAAATATTGAGAAAAATTTGTTTTTTCTTCATTTTCAATTGTCTGTATATTCTAGACAGTCTTATTCTCAATGTAATTCTGAGTTGCAAATAAAATGCTGCATAAATTAAATACATTTTGAACTTTGTACACACAACGATGTGTAGTATTACTGTTTATGTGAACTTTATAATTTCTTAAAATCTTGCAACACAAAACTGAAAAAAAAAATACAAAATCCAGTACCTGTTATCTGATGAAGTTTTCCAGTGCCCAGGCTTCTGCAGCTTAATTTCACACTGCCAGAGCTTCTGTGTTAAATGCTTTTACCTCCTTAAAAAAAAAAAAAAAAAAGTATGTCAGCACAAGCCCAGACGAAACTCCAAATCCGGGAAAATAAAATTAACCATGCAGATCAAAGGCAGACGAGCAGTGAGACCAAATGCCTGTAATCTGATCAGTGATCAGTTGCCATACATCAAAGGCAGTGCTTTGGAGAGGAAAAAAAGCTCCTTTTCCAGCAGGTAGTTGCACTCTTAAATTCTGCCTTTCAGTACTCTGGTTCTTTTGTTAAAAATAGATCACTAGCCTTTCCCGCCCCCCCCACCCCCTTCCTTGCTTGTGCTGGGAGAATGCACACGATTCTGAAACGCTCAGAGTTGAGTGGCTGGATCTGTAGCTTTTGAGTTCCCAAGCTGTGTTGTGGATTGTGCGTTGGAAGCTTTCCCTAGTGCCAGCGGGTTCCGCTTTATCCCTTTCATCTCGCTGAGCTGCAGATCCCATGACATCATTCAATGCTGTGGGACTGGTTAGAGAGCTATAATACAGCCTGTGGGGGAATACAGCTAAAGAGCAACAAGAGTTTGCATGATTTCTAATCAGGTTAGTCCATTGTAACAAACCCAAGGCTCACTTCAAAGTTTTCCTTACATTAAAGTTTCCTCCCAAGAAGGGAGAATAGTGTAGCTATAAGATTTTGTTAAAAAGATGCTTTATAATTTTGTCTGCAACAGGAAGTTACAATTTTCCATAAAGTTCTGGGTCAGTTTGCAAGGCAGCTGTAATACACGACAGAAAACTACTTTTGTTTGTCTCTTCATTGAAGTTTGGAGAGGAGGAAATGATGTATTTTGTGCACTGGAATTGGTTCTTTGCACCAGCAAAATCAAGCACAATAGAGCATGCTCTCAGTCCCTGATTCATGTCCTGCTACTTACTGTGTGGCCTTTTGCAAATCGTTTTATTTGAGCCTGATTCATCTGTGGCTCATGATTCCTTTACGTAAATGAGCTGTAAAGCTGCCATAACTAACTCTCAGAAGCTTTTTAGTGTAAAGGCATTTTTTTTAGTTGGGGTAGATTCAAAGTGGTTGCCATTGCACTGTAAGCAGAGGGAGGCTTTTGGGGCAGTAAAAGTATATTGTCAGACGTTCTGCATGCTGCTGCAGTTCATAGAGCGGGTCCCGCAGAGCCCTGGAAAGCAGGGGAATTCTCAAGGCTGCTGTGGCTCGCACTGTTTTGGTACGGAGGAAATACAGAAGCAACGTACCACTGAATTTCATTTTCTCTGATGTGAGGCAAGGTTAGCTTTTGGCACAAAGATTAATTCAGGCCTCTGTATTTCAGCTGTTAATAAAACATACAAATATCAAGCAGAATGGCTTTTAGGATAATCAGCCATATTGAAGATATCAGTGAAGTTCTCATAACTGTATACCCCATACTTGGGGCATACCGCATATGCAGATGAGAGCGATAGAAGCACGTCAATTGGTAGCCATTGGTAGACTCCTGCAAATATTTGCACGCTGAGTAACCGAGAATTCATTTAAAAGGCAAAAGTAAAAAGAGGAAATATGCTAGTCATGGTTGCCTTGAGCATTAAACCCAAAAGTAAACAATCAGCAGATAATGGGTACTGGATAGGCGAGTGCAAGAGCGATAAACTAAGTGTCCTGTTGAGATTCCTCATTCTGTGCCCCGTTTGCTGGCTGCAGCCTCCTGCCTGTCGCCGTTGTCCCCTGCCGGCCACGGGGCGGGCTCCCCCGGCTCTGGCCTTCGGCAGCCCGGCAGGGACCGGGCCCTCCCCGCCCGGCCCGCCCCAGCCCGCCCCAGCCCGCCCCAGCCCGCTGCCCGCAGCCCCCATGGGGTGATCCGGCTGCACTCGGTAGATTAGGGAGCCTTCTGCTGGTGGGATGTTGTACTGTGGACAGCACCAGGACGGTAATGAGCGCTGTGCTTCATAGTGGTGGTAATTAACATTTCCAGAAAGCTTTGTGAGCCTTTTAAGGGGTGTTAGATAATGTAATTTTGTTGCTAGTTGGACATAGTTTAAATATTGTTTTGGATCATCTATCCAGGTAGGCCTTTGGGGGATGTTCTGGTAATTGAGATGGAGAGGTGTTACAGGTACAAAGGAATATCTTGCAGGTAATGAAACCGACTTTCAGGAATACACTCTGGAAAATATGTAAACAAACCATAAATTTCTCTCTTTCTCTAATTTCCACTTCCATCTATTATAAATAAAAGAAAATTATCCAGGCTGCTTACTTCTATTTTAACATTAATTTGCACTCTCCTGACATACAATTTCCCCCTACTCACTGGAAGATTTTTTGATAACAGTCCATTTGTTGCTTTCATGGTAAAACTGGAAATGCTTATGTTGAAATAAAATTTACAGGTGAGCTGTACAGAACTGAAATAACCCTTTCCTGTTCATTTCAGAGGTGCTTTTCTTTAAGAACAATGCTGTTCACAGAGAGCACTTTTTAGTTCTCTGGATTTTAAGCAAAAGCAAGTCCTGAAGGTCTATTAGAGGTCTTTGATCTTTCTTTTGTACATATGAAAAAGAGAAGTAAGGTTAATTATTACCAATTTAACCTTCTAAAGCTTACACCTTGCATTTTGCATTTATGACACTATTTTTCACTGTGGAGCCTGGAAGCCTGAACAATCAGCTGTTTCCTATTCTACAGCTTTCTCAAAATTTGATCAGAAGTGTTTAATAATTGCCACAGTTGTCTATATAATTCAGAATTTTTAAAAGGTTGATAATAATCTTTTCTCCTTATAAAAAATTAGTATAATATGTATATATTGGGATTTGTATAAGACACAGAACAGATTAGTACCAGAGCCAGAAACAGAACCTATGTAACATGACACTTCACTTGCACCTTCTGATCATCAACTCATGCTTCCTCTTGTAGTCACTAATCCAGCAAAGCATTCAAGCACAAGTGGTCTGATTAAAATCCATGAGACTATGCACTAGATATTTGATCCTAATCACTGAAATTACTGGGGTAGAATCTGGCCTGAACTTACTGGAATTGGGTATTCACTATTCAGGTATCTAAAAAGCATTTCTAGAAGTGCTCATGCTTCCTGTGTGAAACCAGAGAGAGAGGTGTCTGTGAAGTCCTGCAGAGGGAGATGCTGTCTTCCCAATTCATAGCTTAAACTTTTCTGAACTTAGAAAAAATCTTCCTTGAGAAATATTTGGTGGGTTTACCATTCTCTTTTTACTATGTGAGAACTTCAAGCTCTTAAGGAGGTTGCTTCATTTTTCTCCTAAAGGTTAGGCAAGAATTAGAGAAGGCTCTATGTTAGGCAGGTTAGATCCCATTTTAGGAATTTTTAGGGAAACAGAACAAAGCCCAGGGCTGCTGTTCATGCCCAAAGGGCTTCATTGGGCCAAAGCCATAAAGGATATTTGACTGATAGAACTAATGAGAGCTCTGTGGAGATGTTTCTTAGAAGAAAAAATCGAAAGTATCACACACTTGGCAGTGGTTATACAAACCCCTGCCCCATGCTTAACAAGGATTTTCTAGTATTCACGCTGTGCCTAACATACTTGTATCATATACATCAAACAATTTACCATGTTGCTTTGTATATGTGTTGTCTGCACCACTTCACTGTACCTCTTCTGTCACCTTTCCTCTACTTCAGTCCATAGACGCTCCAACAGAGGTTCAGAAAATCAGGAATCATCATAGGAAATGCAGTGCCATCATAACAGCCCACTCACTGGCCATGCAACCATTGTTTGTGCTAACAACAGCCTTCCCAAGTGTCGCACAGATACTGGGTATCCTATTAAAAATGTCACACCAGCAACATCAGTGCAGTTGCAAGCTTTCATCATGCACATCTACTAGGACAGCTGTGTCCTGGTGATCAGCAATGGGCTACTGATTTATAGAGGTGGAAGACAATTTTCAGAGCCTTTAGTGGCAGGTCAGCACAGGCTCTGAAGAAGCAGTTGTTAGTCTAGGCCACAGTTGCAGTCAGAAGTGCTTATCGTCACCCTTCTAAAGCATTAGGGGGATACTGTTTCCTGTGGTCAGGAGAGATGCTTTAGAATATCCAAATCCATCCTGCATGACCTGCATTGCTGTCCTGATAAAAGCTACCGCACTGTTTTTGCCTTATCACATGAGTTTTGCTAGTCCAGGTATTGCTGATATCTACTCCCACTCTCTGCTGCAGTGCTGACAATCTCCTTGGTAGTCATAAGGTTCATGAGAACTTCAATTACAGCACCTTTATGCAGAAAAATGAAGACCCTTTGGCATTTCCTGGAAGACTGGCTCACTGTTATCACAGAGTATGTAATCAGATTTACCATAATCTGCAACATTCTGCACCATCATCATAGAGCAACTTGTTCTAGTTAACACTAGCTTTGAATGTAGCCCTAGCAATTTTTGACTTTCAGGAAAAAAGCCCTGTCTGCCATTTATATGTGCTGCACTGGCACGTCTTTTACTCATGACTTATGAGGAGCAAACAGCTTTGGTGTGCTTCTCTTTGGTCCTTAATTTTTATTGCTGTTTGTCTGTGTTTTTTCCCTGTGGCTCTTCATAGGACCCAGCTTTGACAGATTCCCTTATAGGTACCCTACGATCTAAGCAAAATGGAGATTTTCGGTTCTTGGCTCACCAGGTGAATCACTCTAAGGGAAGCCTCAAGGGCAGTCCCGCACCTAGATAATGTGGAAGGTTGGGAATTTGGCTTTGAGGTTGTCCTCGAGGATAATGTAGACGCACCCTGTAGGAAGTATTACTTAATTCACTTGTGATTGGGAGTCAGAAGTTGTGGTTTTATTCCTAGTTCTATCACATGGGTATGACTGGAGGCAAGTTACTTTTTCTCACTGGGTTAGATCCTCAGTTGTATAAGTTATAGCTAAAATGAAATCAAAGGAGCAATGGCAGTTTATGCCATATGGCCATCCAGTCCCCCAGTATGTTTTCATATCTCTTTAAAAATAATGTAAAGATAATTATTTGTAATATTGTACTTGAGATAATGCAAAACAATTCTGTATGAATTCCAAACCAAAATAACCTGGTTCTGAAGCTTCAAAAGTTTCTGTATTTAAAATGTTCTTTAATAATAAGCACCCCTAGGGCGCTAGTGTGCTGCTTACTTTACAGTGCACTGAAGTTTCACAGCCCTTAGTTGTCCTCACACACCTCAGAGAAGTGAATCAACAGCAAAAGAATGGTGTCTTTGTAATTGTTCCTTATTGTATCATTGAATGAAAATATAAAGTTTCTTCCCTCTTTTGCATTGAGTTTTTCTAGCTGTTAGTGTGGCTGAAGCACTGCACCAGCATGCAAACTTTAATAACATAGCATTCTTTCCAGAGGTGCTGGTGGAATTGTGTCAATTAACTGACTTCCCCCAAGGCTGTTGAAGCTTGATCAGCAATATCGTTCATGTAGATAGAACAGGAGATTTGATAGACCCATGATTTCATAATTTGTATTTCAGAAGCCCAAGGATGTTTTTGAGGCACTATATTTTCAGCCTTCTTTTAAAATATTATGTACATCGTAGCATGCCCTTCACTTCACTTTATTAGTCAACCTTTCTCTTAAAGCATGCTAAGGTCTCGACCAGGTTATACCACATTTTTCTAGATGTTGCAAAAAACAGTATAAAAACACCAACACTCCAAATACAAATCTAACTGTTCTATAGAAGAGGTAAAGAAAATAGGCTAGGTCGGAAGAAGGGGAATGGAGAAATAAATCTGATACGTGCAGTTAACTGATCAGAAGTAGAGATCATAGCTGGCCACTTGCCTAGTTGTTATCAAAACACATGTTTAGAAGTATTCCCTTAAGGCAACTCCAGCAAAACAATTTCTAAGAGATCATGAAGTTAGTTTCAACTAAAAAGAATGTTCTTATTTTAGACAAAATGATGTTTATAAATACTTGTGTCTGATCATAGAGAGACTGCAGTCACATGAGTACACATCTTCAAACATTTGCTCAGTTTTGCCCTTTATTTTCAGTTTGTAGTTCAGAATTTTCCTCATTTAAATAAAACACCCCCAGTCTATCTCATAGATCTTATATCACTTCTCCCTTCCTATTCACTTTTCTTCTGTCAGTCTTAACCAGAATTGGCCCTCTTTCCCGATCTTTTTTTCCCCCCACATGTAATCAAGAACCAACTGAGAACAGGTTTACTTAGTTCTTTCAATCAGTGCTTCATTTTAAATTGTTTTCTAAAATACTGTTTTATGCCAGAGCTTTGATTCAGTGGCCTGTTTAGTTGAGGTATAAACTTGTAGAAAGGTAGTAGTCAAGATACTCAGCTAATACTTGTAGTTTCCTTTGAGTTCTATCAGTACAGACCTGCTAACGATACAATTCTATTTTCTCCAGTTTGTCGTTACTTTGGCATTGGGAGCTCACTTCAATAGTACAAATGTAACATCCCTTACTGCCTATATCCTATATCCTATACTCCAAAGTACACATACTGCAAACACAAATCCAAGTCTCTGTGCTGAGAAATCTCAGTTCCATACGGAATGACTGCAACATGTGGGTACTTATTCCCTCTGCAGTAAAGAACCTAAGAGCCAGAACTTAGTCACTCGATAATCATCTTGAAAAGTGCAAAAGGGGTAGAGGATTGAGGTGTCTTTGGTTCCATCCCTATAGCGAAGCGCTTGTATGTCCATATCTATAAGCAGGAGACAGTCAATAGAACTTAGGTATATGCATATTTCTGAACTCGGGCCCAGTCTGTGTGTTATTTTTGGAGATTCAGGCATAAAGAAGCTTTCCTCAGACAACGATATAGTAACTGACTTGTAGAGCAGCATTGGTGTAATTTTTGGATGAGTTTTTCCTCCTAGAGAAAAGTAGATTTACTCAAAGAAATTAAAGACAAGAATATGTACAGATTGTCACCACTTTTAAATAGGCGGCTTTGATAAATAGCACTATCATTAAGACATCTGAACAGAATCAATGTCTCAGAAGAAATAGTAACTACATCTAATCCCTAAGCAGTTGTCTGCAGCCCCAGTTGCAATGCATCATTTTTTCACATATTCTACTTTGAAAGAGTTGACAGATTTGATTATTTTTTTTCCTCGTTACAGATGATAAACTATACTTTCCCTGTATGATGTGATAGCAGCTGCATCCTACTGTCTATATGAAATCTTCCATATTAGCTACAGCCATAAAATGCCAAAAGAATAAAGATAAAGATAAACAAAAGAGCAGAAGTTACAAAAAGAATCAGTCTCAGCTGATACTTGCTGCCAGTTTTTTTAAAGCAGATGTTCTTCTTCCGACATTCATCTGGTTTTAGTCTGGAGTTGTGTATCTAGTTCAACACACATTACCTAGCTCATGATTTGTAAAGCTTTCATATATTTTCCCTAGATACCTTGTTGCACTTTTCCTCACCTTAAAACTCTTTATGTTCTTCTAAAAAACAAAGAGCTATGAAAAATAGTTTAAAACAGCCTAAAAACAAGAGACTATAAAAACTGAATGAAGATGACTCAGGAAAAGCAATCTTGGGTTCTAGTAACAGATTCATAATGATAATGTAAGTGATGAAAGGACAGCCTTAAGATTTGGTTGGAAAGGGTTATGAAGGTATAACAGATTTTTTTAATCAAGAAAATACTGTGAGAGCAGATTATTTTAGGAAAGGTAACAAAAAAATCATAGTCAAGATTGGTGACTATCACCTAATGCACATTAATTCCTTACTGAAATTCCACAGAAAAATCACTTCTTAAAAGCCTGTTTATTATGTAGAACATGACCTTGCATGACAAAGTGTTTCTTTCTTGATTTCTTGATTTACTTTTGTGCAATGTGCTTGCTCTCTCTCAAAATGCTGAGCTACAGAAATGTGGCTCCATTATTTATATGGTATATTCCAGCTTCAGACCTATTCTATGTACTTTGGTGTTGAACACATACTTTTATCAAGGAATGAACTGAATGTTATAGAATGGCCAAAACCATCAGAAACATGATAATACCCCTTTTGTTCTGCAACTTAACATCATGCTCTATGAAGCAATTCCTGCTTTTTTTTATTCTGGAGCTGGTGACTTGTTTCATTTGATACCCACAAGTTCTTGTAATAAAATATACAGGGAATATTTGTTCCGTACCAATATTTGGGGTTTTATTTTAAGTTTTCAATAATCTTTGCTTTTGCACTCTAGAAAATACTATTATGAAACTACTGTTTCATTTTGCAATTAGTATTAATACATACCAATTGAAGGGCTCCATGGTTTATGAGACATTGGATCCCTGGTATGTTCCACAAGATGAGAGCAAATGCCTGGACTAAGCCCCATTGGACTCCTGCCCGATTGCATGTTCATGCAGCAGCGTTGATATGAAAGAAAATCATCTGGAAGGAACAGACATAGGTAGGTGTAAAAAAAAGGAGGTATCAAAGGGATGAGATTCAGAGGGATCAGAGGCCTGTGTGGGAAGCGTCAGTAGGTCAAAGATAGCAGCTTGGCAGTCTGTTGCAAAGGGAAAATCAGTTACTTGGGGGACTGGAGATTCTGTAATCAGGAACTGTGTGGAGATGCAGTCTACAAGAGGCTGCAGGATGGGAATATAGGCTGATGAAGGGTTATATACTGAAATCACCATAATATCTCAGTAGCAAGTGTTTTCAGAAAGTTTAGGTATGACTGCTATGACAGCGTAAGAGTTTGCAGCAATCACAATATAGGTCTTGTGTTCATCCCCTCCTGACTCTGCAGCATCTGGCCCTACACTGCCCCAGCCTTTCTCCTGCAACCCAGAACAGATGTCACTTGCACAATCTTCCTTCTCCAGCAGAAGAAGGAGCAGAGGGTAGAAGCTCTCTGTGTTCTCATGTCCTTTGAAACACCTGCTTTGTCTCAGAGCAGACTAGAGTATTCAGTAGGGAATCTGTTTGTCCTAGAAGGAGTGAAGATGATGAAATGAGGTGCTGTAGGACAGAACAGCCAAAGGATGTAAACGTAGAGGAGATCTCAGTGCTCTGAGAACCAACCTGCTTTTCAGCATCCACTGTCGGAAGTTATTTTGAAGGAGAGGTCCTGGTTCTTCCATGAGACCAAAGTGACTGCTCTGAAATGGCACTGACCATTTGTGCAAAAGATTTAGTAAGACTGAAACGCTCGTGACTTCATGATGACTAGTTGGTAATAGTATCACTGAAAGATTAAAAAAATATCACTTATCACTACTACAGGAAAAACATGTATGAAGGGATCTCTGAGAATGGTTTCCTCTTATTTCTTACTGATATTTGCCATATATATTTATTTAAAGTGAAGAAAGCCTGTTATTTCATCAGCTTCTATATGTCTGTCCCCAGTATAGTGTTTATCCAGACAAGGAAGACTAAATCAGTCAAACCAGCTCTAAGTACCTGCTCTGCACATCTACACCGTACTCACGTTCTGGTAAACTGCAGCTGCACTGACTTCTGGAACCCTGGTTAGGCACTAAGTTTCCTGCAGCTGTATCTTTCGGTCTGAAGTGCCAAACAAAATTGTGCCACTATTCAAATTTCTTCACAGAGTCTTATGAAAGAACCTGTTTGACCTTCCCTTTCACATGCTGGAAACTCTAACATGCCAACATCTTAAATTACGTAAAACACGCAAAACATGCCCAGTCTTACTTGTCTCCATGACCTGCGTTACAGCCGGTGCTGAGGAGCAGCACTTTCCTGCAGCGTCTCTTTCAGCAGGAGGCAGAAGGGCCAGAAACAATAGCAAAAGCTTTGAATTCCCCTCTGGAGGACAGAGTGAGTGGCTGATGGGAGAACATGCAGATTGTGTATAAACTTGGCATCATATCGACACCAGGTGCTGATTTTAATAGCTATATAATCTCCTGTACTAAACAGTAATCGGAAGCAGGTTTGCTGATACCGAGTTGTCAGACTACATGGAGGCGGCCATCAGTTCTGCCTTGCAGAACAGGGCTGTCAAGAGCTACCTGGAGATATCCTGGTTGGAGAAGGAAAATCTGTGTTGCTGGGCATTTGTGAGGCAATTATTCCTGTGATTTATCCAACCTGCATGAGTACTGCTGATGAACAAGCGCCTAACTGGGATAAGGGAACAGCTAGAACAATTAATTTTAGATATGTGGTCTTTGTTTCCCTTCCTAGCTCTACTTGGTAAATATAAATAAATAATTCAAAAAGAAAGAATGGTTATTCTTTCATTTTGTACCTCTTCATCAGCCACAGAAAAGAATGAGTGAAAACTGGTAAGGACAGAATGATAGCACATCTGATATCTCTGAGATTCATCTGTCTGGGGGACAAGGGAGGGATCTTACTACTTCCAGAAAAATGTACAGGACAACCGTTCATTGTTAATTCAGAGAGCCCAGCCTATTTTCTAGTGCCCTGCCTCACAAAGCTGTATGCTGTACCAGACGGAAGATCTAATTACTCAAAGACTTAAGCTTGGCGGTGTTAGAATTTTGGCTGACTAAACCAAAAAGGTTTTGTTTTGTAAACCCATCTGAGTGGTGATGTGTCTAGAACTATTCATGCTATTCATGTTGTCAGGAAAGAGCTATAACCAGAAGTGGGTTCAGGATAGTCCCTGATGACAGGTGTGGCTTCAGGAATCCTCAGGATGCCGCTACTACCTGGAGGAGTGGAGGGTGCTTTCTGCGAAGAAACAGAGGGGGAGATGGGGTGGATGTATCAAATACTAGTAATTTGAGGCATTTTCGTATGATTTCAAATAAACGGTTATTTCCTGGACTCTTTATGTTGACGAGAGCATGCAGACACAGGCCAAAAGCCATTACGTAGAGTGTTTAGGTTCAAAAAAGCTATCTTTTCCTGATGATAGTCCTAATTTTCAGAATGAATGCCAGTGGAAGATGTTTAATCGCTGGAGAAGACCTCTAGCACAGAGGAAGTCAGTGGACAGAATGGCAGGTGAAGACAATGAACGTGTTGAAATGTGCATGAAGATGATGATAACCTGCAGTTAAGAGTTATACTGCAGTATTTATGAAAATGCACAGAGGTTTACAAATTAGTGCTACATTTTCATGCAAAATTTGCAGTAGAGCAACCTTGAAAAGTATATATAAGACCTTGCACAGTGTTAAAGCTATTCAAAGAGAGAATTATAAATAATGAATGCTATAATAAATACTCTATCTTTTGCAACACAAAATGAAAGCTTCTGATGTTTCAAGAGTCCCTCAAGATTCTTAGTGCTGTAAATAGCAGTTTATGTTATCAGTACTGTGATTTACTGCAAGTTTTTCACACTGTGTTTAAAAGCTTATATTTTAGGCAGCTATGGAAAAGTGGCTTAATTTTCAGCAGTTCTGGGCTGTACTAACATGGCATGTAGCTTAACTCTGCACATCTGCTGTTCCTTCAGCCGTTCCAGTTCAGCACCAGTCAAAGCTCACTCTTGCCTGGCCAAGACCACACCAGAGGTTTTGTGGGGGTGCTGGCTCCTTTACTAGGGATCAGCTTGCCTGCATGTTGTGCTCAGTAGGAAGGTTTTCATCCTTCCATCCCAAACCACAACCTGTGCGGACTCCTTGAGGTCCTGCCTGGCCGTGCTGGTGTTGCCCTTGAGTTGCTGGGTCAGTGAGCATTGGCTATCTTTGGGTTGGGCTGTCTGGTGGGCCAGTGGTCCCCACTCGGTCAAGAAGCAGATGCTGCCTGTCATCCTGTAAAAAGGCAATATGCAGCATATTATGTGCTGCTTGTTTTTTTTCTGCCTGAAACACAGCAGCGTGTTACAGCACTGGAGGCACCACTTTGACGTGGACTGAATCAGTATAAATACTTGTACTATTTACCGAGTCTTTAATTCTTTGAAAATCATGAAACACTGTACATGTCTTGCTATTTTGATATTCACAGCTTTGGCATGCCTCTTTCTCAGCATACATGCTTTGAATATAGAAATAGGTGTTGGAATAAGGCCGTATAGAAGAAAGATAGTATAAGCTTAACATTTTGGGAACCGGTAATCTCTCTGGTTTAAAAGGCTTCGATAGCTACCTTTAAATTAAGGATCTGCAAACAGCAATTTTCATCCCTATTTCACAAGAAATATATTTCTGTTCCAAGCTGTCCTTCTATGGCATGATATGATTAGCCCAACTACTCTTTACAGCTAGGCTCTTTCTCTTCTTGCTGAGACGATGCAGATACTTATTTTGAAAGACAAAGTCTTGTGGATATGATTCACATTTGCCTGTCGTTATGTCTATTTCATCTTCCTCTTCTGTGAATAGTATTTTGTACTTCCAATAAGTGATTTAGCTTAACCACTGCCTTCTGCAGAAGCTCAGAATTAAACTCTAAATGTTATTTACTTCCCTTTAATTATAAAAATACATCAGGTTAGTTTGTAATTAAAGATAATGATAATGTTGTTTGATACCTTGTGGGAAGACATTTAAATATTCCATGACCAAGGAGCTGCAGAAAGGAGCAGAGCTGCCGAAGCTTCTTTGTTTCTCTCTCTCCTGGAATGGAGAACAAAGATAATAGACCCCTGGCAAATTCAGTATGTAAACCAAATGCAGGAGGACAGTAGCACTTGTAGATCCACCTTGTGTAAGCGATGAGAGGGAGCACTGAAAAGCACAGAGATGACCTCATGTAGGTTTTGAGACCCACCTAACTGCTTGCATCCCCCCAATGGAGACAGTAAAAAAGGGGCATTAGGCGGTTTAGGCTGGATCCACCAATTTAAGCTGCAAGTAAATATGAGTTGTGTGAAGATGCCGGACTTGGCACAAAAGTGGCCAAGACTTCGTTGCAGGTCCACTTGAAGGACTCTCCTATTCAGAAACTTCTTTCAAAGAGGTGGAAGAGATAATTGGAGTTCCTAATTTTGTTAAATCACCACAGCAATATACAGAAGTGCCTTGTCAGCACTCTTAAGTAGAAAGGGCCACTGCTGAATGACTTCTTTGCGTCCTCCTGAGTGGAGTCAATATTATTACAGACAAATGTGTATATATGAGGAGGATTGACAATAAATCAGAGGTTTGTCAAGCTTGACTATGTCTTGAAGAGATTGTTTTATGTCTGATATTCAAGTATAATGAAACTTTTCTGTATCTTTGCTTATGTCTTCACAGAAGGGGAAAGAATGAAACAAATGAGGGCCATTAGATTATATACTCATATACTCATTCACAGCTAATTACCACTGTACTGAGAAGTCAATATATCCCCCTACCATATAAGCAAAAAATGTACCTCAGACATTCCTGATTTTTCAGACCATGAATGCTCAGCAACGTAGCTAGCTTGTATATCCCTCAGGAGGTTTTAAATTCCAGCCCATACAAGACTGTGTGTAGGGATGACTTTCCTTCCCTACCCAGTTAGAGGAGAATAAACCTGAACTGGCATTTTGAAGTTTGCTGCTATTTTATCTCCTTCCTGCTTCATATGTGTATGTATTAGTGATAATCTCTTGCAGGAGTTAATCCATCTTGATGGAGTTCTTTTTACATTTGAAGTATGCTGCAATATGTGGGAGACAACACAAGAATGAGAGAAAAGAAGGTCTTTTACACAGCTGTAAAGAACGAATGAAAATCAGTCTGTTCTGGGTATGTGGGTTAAGTATGTCATTTGCTGAACTTGTGGGATATACTGAAGACTGGATAACTTTTGTTGAATTTGAAAGACTCGATTATTTATTTTGTAAAAATATTGCTTTATGAGACATTGCAAATCTGTAAAAAATCTGTTACAGCATTGTTTCATCTGCAGATGTTAGCTATTTTATAAGGTAATAAAGTTTACAGCTGAGATTACATTTAAGCTCATATTTGTAATATTCTCTGCTTTGCTTTTTAAACATTTTTGACAGATGTGGCTGGTCCTTTGTGAATGCTTTCAGGTAGGGGAAGTGGGGCCATTAGTCATAATTAACTACATTTTTTAAGTTCCCTGAATACAAGGAGCAAGAAAACTACAATTGCACACTGACTCTAGAGAGATTGGAGAGGCCAAAAGAACTCAAATAACACCTTATCTGAAAAGGTCAGATCCTGTCGTTTGATGTGGGTTTGGCCCTGCAGAATCAGCTAGAAGTGTTTTTGGGGATTCCTGTGAGGCCACGCCATAGGTTTGCCATCCTCGGTACAGGAAAACTGCACCATAAGTAGTAACAGCCCATGGGCAGTCCCTTTACAAAATAAAAGGGTCTTTAATAATATAAGAAGTGAGGTTATGCATATGTTGCCATTGGGAGGTGTGACTGCATGGGTGGGCATCCTGAGATGACTTTGATCTAGTGAACAGCAAGTTCAGGTAGCTGTATCCGTGAGTCTTTAGCAGCACTGGCTTTACACCAGGCTATAAAAAGATACATAAGTACCTAGTTTTCTAGATTTTGCTGAAGTCACTGCTGCCACACCTTTACTCATGTTGCTGCCCAAACTGGAGAAATTAAAGCTATCCAGGCTCTGTTTATGTAGGCTATAATTGCACCTTTCTGCAGATGAAGCGTACATAACACTGCAAAAAGTAATGAATTGAAGTTTTAAACAGGGGGGAAATAAATAGTCTTCATTCTGTGTATAGCATAGCCATGAAAATGCCTTTTTTTTTTTTTTTAATATCTGTGCTAGCCTTAGACAATGCTATTATTCAATGTTATCTGGCAGAAGACTTAGACACAGACCCCCCTCTTCTCTTTCTGACAGCTACAGAGAACCTTATGTGTATCTCAGTCAGTTGCTGTAATGGACAGAAATGCCTTGAGAAATTTAGAGAAGACAGTCTACAAAGGCTTTCCGTATATTTCCAGCTGAACCGTTTCCACCGATATAGTGGAGACTGCTGCAGGCGTTGCAGAGACCCATTTCCTCTTCATGCCATGTTGAGGGTAGGACAAGCTTTAATTGCCATAAGGTCTCCTGTGTAAAGTACTGGTATGTGTATTTAATGCTTTTGGTGTGTCCTCCAAGTAATTAAAAATCCCTTTGTAACTTAATCACATTTAATGTGTCAAATTGCTGCTGCTGGAGTTTTATTTAACAGGGACAGCTATAGGAACAGTAATGGGTAAAGTCTGTTTGAAGCCTGTGGCTTGGACATTTCAACGTAGCTACATTAACAGTTGAAATAAATAGAATAATTTTCACTGTGCATACTCCTAGACTAGAGCATTGTGCCATACTTTGACTTACATTATTTTGTTTTGTTGAGGTTTGCATTTACAGCCGGCATGTGCAGCCACCACAGCTTAACTGAGACACAGCAGTTTCTCTCATCTCTCGGCCCCTAGTGTAATGAGATCCTTCTTTTAAGATAAGCATAAAAGAAAAATAAACTTGTTTGGGTCAGCTGTCTGAAAGAGTAGGAAGCATCTTACAGATGTTCCTCAATATGAAGAACACTGGGGATGTACAGGAGAGTATATGCTTTGATGACAGGTACAACAGAATCACAGAATCATAGAATATCTCTCAAGTTGGAAGGGACCCATAAGGATCATTGAGTCCAACTCCCTGCTTCTCCCAGGACTACCTAAAGCTAAACAGTATGACTAAGAGCATTGTCCAGATTCTCCTTGAACTCTGGAAGGCTTGGTGCCACGATCACTTTCCTGGGGACCCTGTTCCAGTGACCCTGTTCCAGGGACGGGCCACTTTCTCAGTGAAGAAGGAAGAAAGAAAGACTGAAAAAGAAAGACTGAAGCAACTCTAAACAAGTAGCAGAAAGCCAAAACAGAATAAAGAACACTGCGGTACAACAATGCAGGCAAGGATGTGGTAAAAAGCTTTCAGGCTAAGAGTTAACTGGTGCAGTATTTGCAACTATACTTCCCGCTGCTTGGATGATGTCGTGTCAGGGAACTGAGAACTTGCCCGTTTTTTGTATCAACAAAACACCCAGATATACTTAAAAAAAAATTCTTTACCTGAAAAAAGTGTGCAACTGTCAAAACTAGCCAGGTATACAGGTATAGCAATATATAAATATTGTAAGTTGATAATAATGTGATGTATATTCCTTTTTGCTATCTGGGAATCATTTTCAGTACAATAGGAAGAAAGGGAACAAGAGTCTCCTCGTGTGATGATGATTTTGATATTTTTACAAATATCATAGAAGATGGAGACTAGTGACTTATCTAAAGGATAATTAATTAAAAAAACCTACTTCTTAAAGTTGCCTTACTGTCCTTTTTGTCCTTTTACTTGAAAAGAAAAGCAGATTCTGATATTTGAAAACTCCATTTACTTGCAAAAATAAATACAAGTTCTGCAAAGTCTGGACTTGTTTGATTTTTCTGGATGACTTGTTTTTTCTACATTTCTCAGCAAATTATCATGTGAACTCTCCCACTGTACTCACAGTGATAAGACTACTGAGTTTTCTTTGAAGAGTTCCTTTCCCTGACTTCTAACTGTTCACTGAGTGTAAACAGGTGGTGACTAAAACAACTCCTCACCCCAAATTCTTAGTAGTCTGACACTTCCTTTCTCATTGAATTGGTCTTTGTATGCCCTGATGTATACAAGGTCCCGCTGAGGTGACACAGCCCACTGCCTCCTGCCTGACATCACCTGGTGTCAGATGCTTCAAAACAAAACATGAAACCCCGTGACAGCTGATGGTGGAAAAAAAAACCAGCACAAAAATTCCTGAAAACCACAAGTTGACTTGTGCATGACACACTAACAGTTTTATAATTTATAGATAAAACAGTAAATTCTGTCGAATGTAGACTCTCTAGATATTTTCATTAAATGCAGGGATTGTGGCTGGGGGCTTCTTTTGTAAAAATGCACTTACTCAAAAAAAAGATACAGTATGCTGTAAATTCTGACTTAATTTTGATCTCTCATTTTAATTTTTCTTCCCCCCTTGTCCCCTCCCAATGTAATAGAAGTAAAAATTCTTACTTGGATTAAATGCTTCTCTTCAGAAATGAGAGCCAGTGAAGGACATAGACCGAAAACAAAACGAGGATGCTTATGTTTATTACTCAGTTGACAAAATGTTAACACTGAACAAACAACACAGGTGTTGGAAAATAAAATACATAGTATAAGTGTTTTAAATTTAAAGACTTAAGACATTTTAAAATATTGACGTTACAAAAAGTAGAAAACATAAGAAACTTTTAATTTTCACTTTTTTTGTTGCTACATATGCTGGTTGAAGTAAGTAGAACTACTCAGTTTACTGGAAAGAAACATTTTATTTACCTGCTTTAAATTGTAGATTTCCTAATGTAAATTTTAACTTCAAAGTATTATGTGCGGAGTGTACTGAAGCACGTTTCACTTGTTTCCCAGTAAGTAACTGCTCCTCTCAGTAGGAGGGCAAGATAGAAGATACTGTGAGCAGAATTAGAGGGCTCTTCAATTAGTATGAACAATCAGGCCCGTTCCCATATTTTAAGTCTTGTACTTCCTGATGGATTTCAAAGTCTATTTTGTTCTGCCAGCCCATAGTGTAACCTGAGCTCTTATGAGTTAGGATTTCTGAATATTACAATTGATTTGAGTGATTTATGTTCGCTAAGTGCTGCTGTCTGTTAGCTGTCATTTGTCTGGCAGGAATTTGTAGCCACCTGTCATGGCGTAAATACAGTTTCCTACAGTATCTTATGTTATATAGCCTTATCTAAGCTGAGGATGTGTCATGGTTCCATGTCTTATCTTTATATTTTAATTTACTATTCCAAGTCTCGTGCCAAAATAATTTCCTGAAACTTGTGTCTATCTTGATGCAGACAATTGTAGTTCTCTCTTTTACATGTAGCCTCCCTCTTTTGCATGCATATATAATTTCATAGAAGGTGGAAGTGCTTATAATCTGATGTAGTTTTTCCATGCATACACTTACCTTTTAAGAATATTTCATATGCACATGCAGATGCCCTAAGCTCAGAAGTCTTAATCAGGTTTTTCCAGGTTATCAAAATGCCCTAGGTTTCTCCTTCCCATGGTAAAACTTACGTGAGATATTCTTGGCTAGGAAATGCGTGTGAAAATCTTCTAAAAGAAGTCTGTGAAGGTGAATAATACTTTGGTTTCCCTTCTGTTAGCTCAGAGACTCCCTATGCAGCTGGGCAGATGTCCCATATCCTCCCTGGTTCATTGGGAATCACTTCAGTCCCTCCCACTGGTGTTGATTCCGGGGTCCAACCGAGTGCCGACCCTGCAGTAAGTGCAGAGAGGTGCCAGCTAGCTCAGGCACTAGAAACAGCCTGAGCGGGCAGCCCACTGCAGGCAATAGGACAAATTAGCCTGGACTGAGCACCGTGCTGTCATCCTACGTTGCTATCAGGATCCAAAGAAGTTATCTGCAACCAAGAGGGGTTATCTTTATTTTACCCGGCAGTCCGCAGTGCCAGCGTACCACTATCCGCTGAGACATGCAGGCATCCTAGCTCTGTGCAAAGGAGAACGACCTGCAGCTCTACTGCATCTTTTTGGGGGATGCTTCTTGGCCTGTGGAGGCAACCCAGTGTGCTCCCTTAGTCCTGACTCTTGCTGTGTCAGCACTTCTGCCACCTGCAACATGTTCTCCTGGGGGTGCCTGAGAGAGGGGTTAGTGGCAGACATGCCCTCAAATGTCTCTTTTCCAGAGGAGGGAGCGAATGCTTTGGGTGTGGAGTGATGAGGGCCACATGTGAAGAGTTCCCTGAAGGCATTGAGGTGGGCCAATAGTTTAAGCATTGTAGGAGATCATATTCATTTAATGAGATCTTGGCTAGTTTGATATTCATAGTGGTTTCATTTCTCTTGCCCTTTCCCACCCTACCAAGGAGTAGTGATTAAGGACTATTTTTTGGCTGATTGCTTTTTAATTTTACTGCTTTAAGTGGTGAAACTGGATAAGATATGTGAAATACATTATACTACTTGCACTTTGTGGCTACTCAGCTCTCTAGAGCTGCACTAAAGCCAAAACAATCAGGACCAAAAATGACATCTGCCCTTTGAAACCAGATTTGTTTAAACACTTCCATATATCTCGTAGCCTGAGGTGAGAAAGCTTGTAGCCTTTTAGCTGCGACTTGCAAGCAATTCAGATGCAGTTCTCATGCCAAGAGCAGAGCACAGGGCTGTCAGCAGTGCTGTCCTGGCATGGGACAGCTGGATAGTGTGGCCTCTGGCTGC
Organism: Numenius arquata; assembly: GCF_964106895.1. NCBI lineage: Eukaryota > Metazoa > Chordata > Aves > Charadriiformes > Scolopacidae > Numenius > Numenius arquata. The sequence goes on from NC_133576.1 coordinate 120,340,649, forward strand.
AGGAGAAGGTGAACAAGCAGGAGATGGGGGGGAACCAACATCAGCAGGAAGCATAACAGCAAGCTCGGTGCTCTGTGCTCTCCCAAATCACGGCAGGAGAGATGAATTCCCATTGCGCTGTTGTCACTGTCCCTGGAGCTTCCTCCCCTCTACAGATCCCAGGGTATGCAGTATGTGTCATACGGCCTTTGATCCTGTGAAGAGTTTAAATGCTTACAGGAAAAGGATGGCCACCCTGATGGCAAATCCTCAAAATACTTCTACATAAAGGAATAAAAAGCTATCTTGTTGTGTCTTCTCTAAATGCACTACCAACACTTTTTCCTTTTGATCATATTTTAATAACACCACATTTCACTTGTTTCACTGCTCTAAGTCATCCCCTGTGTAAATTATTTTCATTTGGTCTAGTGGTTGACTGAAACACCAAGTCTGTTCAAAGGAAAATATTCTTGAGACATTCTGTGCCTGCACAGCTTCCTTGAAACTAACATTTGTGACTCTGGGATGGTAAAATGTCAAAATTGCCAGTGTATATACACTGGCAGATGCACCCATGCACATACAGACGTGTGCACACTTGCAGACAAAATTGCCATGTGGCAGAATATTACTATCATTTATTCCACTGCATATTTGCCACATTATTCTGTTTATAGATGTTTATGCCAACTTCAGAAAAAAAAAGTTGTGTCTGATTTTTTTTTTATTAATATGCTGAAGAGGCTTAGTAAAACGTCAAGAATGAGAGCGGAAATTAATGTTATGATAGGTGAGCACACTGGGTGTGGGATGCAACCAGTTAACAGAAGATAGCTAAACTATTTCCGAAGTAATAGAAGTGATGAAAAGTAAAATAATTATGGTAGAACAAGAGCACACAGCCCTGTTGATATAAAAATAGCAAAGAGCTCCCATTTGTTCTTACTGGCATACAAACGGCAAATAGAACTTCCCAAAGAAATACAAGAGTGATTATGATAATAATACTTTGAATTGGTGAACCTTTATAAGTGAGGATTCTCAGGTAGTTTTACAAAGGAATAGGTAAGAATTATTATCATAGGAACAGCGAGGGAGGACAAAACCCTCTTATATAAAAAATGTACATTCAAAATCTGTTGGCAAATAGTAAAAACAAGACCAGATGTGTAGATGTAGAGGAATTGCTATATCCTTGCTGGAGAGGATTTGTTGTGGAATTCACCCCCTGCTGCAGAATTGTTGTCTGTATTCTGAGGGTGTGTCTGCACTTGTGAAGCTACTGGAATTTATTGAAACAATTATTCCAGAATCATTTGGTAAATTTCCAGAGAAGCTCCCAGCACTAGTTTTAAAATGTTTCTGGCCCTGATGTTTGAGAAAATATGTGGTTTTATTTGTATGGTTGAATGGAAATAGAGCTGTCTTCCTGAGGTCACAAAGAAAGCCAGAAATGATAATGTTGAGAGATGGGTTCTGCCTTGTACCAGGCTTGTTTAAACTCAAAAAGGCAAGTCTACAGCATAGTAAAGATGAAATGTAGACTGAAAGATGAAATAAAAGCAATTCACTATCAGATAGCTCAGAAGCAGCATTATTCAATGTGTACTTCATATTAAACCAGTAACCTGAATTTTAAGGTTCCATGACGTCACAGATTTCTGGCAATTTACACTCAGGTACTGTAAAATTTGGGGCCCCTCCTGAAAAAAATAACACCCAGCTTTCTGCAGAGCACAGGAAGGCTCCAACAGAAGCAATACATTGTGATTTGCACTTCCTGAGGTCTCAGTCAGAAGATTATTTTACTGGATAAAGCTACACAAGCTTTCAAACCCAAACTGCTATAGCTCTGTATAAGAACCTTATACCCTACAAACACTCACACACAAATAACTCTTGATAAAGGTGACATACTCATCCAGGGTCAGTTAGGTATGAGGAGAAACGTTGGTCAATTCAACAGAGCTCCTCAGGATGTAGAATTTATATTATATTGGCATCACATAGACCCCAGAAGTATTAATAATTTCTCCTTTACTTCAGTGAAGTAAAATGTTTGATTTTAAATGTGTGCACATATGGGAGAAGTTATAAAAAAACCTTAGAGTGAGGTGCGCAATAGTGATTTACTAGTAGAATCGATTTTAGTCTGTGAGATGGGCTTACAGAGAACCTAGCCATAAGCAAACAGTACATATTTAACTACTTAGCCCCTTTTAATGACCTCTTATGACAAATTTGAATGCTTCTGTTCTACTTGTTCTGTTCTAAAGAGTTTAATGGGATCATGGGCCACTATTTGTTTATTTACTTATTCATTTTCAGAGAAGCAGTTCTGATTTGGTTATGCCAATTTCATGAGAATTTTTAAATTCTCAGGAAAGAAATACTATTTTTTAGGTGACAGGTGCTAAGTAAACTTTTTGACCTCTTTTTGCCAAGCTCAGTTGTTCTGTTTTGGGTTTTTGTTTTTGTTTCTTTTAACTAACAACTTTTGATCATCAGGCATAACAGCTGGTTTGTAAAACAGTGCTTTATTTTGTTCACTCATTTTTCAGTTCTTTAAAAACCTGTGAATGAAGCCATCCAGTCCTAGGTTAATGTCTTTACTCAAAGACATTTAAGTCAGATGTAGTCCTTTTGTGGATTTCAGTAGATTTTTGTTTAAGGATCTAAATGATTAGTTTGTCTTAACTTGTTCCTGTCTAAAGTGTTTAAAATTCATGAAAGTAGCAAAAAGTTACTGCTGGGGATATTTATGTTCTTGTTTCTAAATTTAAAATGGCTTTGATGTACAGATATAAAAGAATATAACCTAAAATATTCCACAGAGTATGTTATGAACCAGTGATTTCAGTTCAAAAACCCATGATACACTATTTAAAGACAGTTTTGATATATTTCAAATGTCAAAGTTTTTAGAAGTTTCAAGGACTTGTAGACAGAAGTGATTTTTTTTTACACCCATGATTATCTTAACAGATGAAGATAAAAGGAGATTAAACAACTGTAATAGACTCAGAAATACGTAAATCTCACTTCAACTTCTTTTGGGGGAAGGAACAACATTTAAAATAAAAAAAAATCTTTAAAACCAGAAACAATAGTATATTTTTCTATGCTGTTGTTAGGCTTATTTGAATATTTAGCATCAACATGGTCTGTGTGAAAGAGAATGTGAAATGATTCTCAGCACTCTTACATGAAACTTTGCTCTGATATTGAGATGCCTGGGGAAGAAGTAAGTTATGATAAGGACAGATTTTGAATGCGGGATCATCTGAATAATTTGGGAAATTCACTTTAAAGAAATGTTTGGGCACACTGAAATGTCCATATGCTGAAAGGAGTATTCAGGCCATAATTACAGGCGAGGGGCCTGGGAAGGAAACAGTCTGGAGAATGCTTAAGCATTCTCCAGCATGAAGGGATTTCATGAACACCTCTCCTGGGTGAGTTTGCGTAGATGAGCCATGCGGGACCTCTGTGTGTGGATGCAGAAATAGTGACATGAAAACAGCAGGCTGAAGAAAGAAAAATTATGTGCTGGAAATAGCGTGTGAAAGCCTGTCAGGAGCTGACAAGCTCTGGAGACACCTGGTCCTGGCAAATACATAAGAATGGATAAACTCAAGAATCTGTGCAAGGCTATCAGCACATGCTGACACCTACAATGGTTGTACAACTCAGACTGTACTGAGGAAGGTGGTGGTTGTTGCGTGCAACCTGATGAAGCATGGTACCATGAGGGACTTGCTGAGCACCACCTGAAGCCTCCAGAGCCTCAGCACAACCCTCTGCTTCTGAGCAAACCACCAGGACTGGCCTCCCAATGGCTGCTCCTGACGGGCAGTAAGGAGTGATCGCCAACATGTGTCTGAATACATGAATGTATCATTATCTGCTATTAGTGTTAACATCTTTATGCTACTAATTTAACAGTTAAATTAATAAATGGTGTCCTGATGAACGTTGGTTATGACGTGTGTCTCCCTGTCTCAGTCCCCATGCAGGAAGTTTTCAAGCGGATTATCATATGAAAATGATGCTTTGGTGAAAAAGACCATTTCCGTTTCTGGATGTGTGAATAGGGGAATATAGACTAAAAGTTTACACTGAAATATTGACTGTGGCTCCAGATGGTTGTGGTACTCAGAGGAAAAAAACAAAGTGCCAGGGTCTCATGTCGACATGTCAAGAAGGTGAAGGGCTGTAGGAATGACCAGAGTCCTCAAAAACTTGCCTCAGGGTGAGAGAGTCAACAATGTGTAAGTACCTATATCAAAACCAGAAACTCACTATGAAAGGGCTTTTTGAACTCCAAAACAAACTAGGCTTTAATAACATCCAGTTGGTGCAAGATGAAGCAGATAAATGTAAACTACAAATAAAGCACACATTTTTAATAGAGATGTTAATTAAACTCTGGAACAGTTTATCACGGGTTGTGGTAGATTTACCATCACTGGAATCATTTAAATCAAGTTCAAATGTGTTTCTAGAGGTCTCCTCCAGTTGAAAGGGGAGTTAATTCAAGGCAGTCTTGTGGCCATTATTATTCAGAGAGTTAGGTTAGAAGAGCTCAGTAGTTTCTGGCCTGGTTAAATATTAATCTAACAAAAACCACTTTGTCTATGTAGAACGAGAAGAATTAGCTGTAATCAGAAACAAATAATAACATTGCAAACTCTTTCAAACAAAAGGCAGCCTCAGAGAGGGAGCAGGGGCTGAAGATCTTGCAAGACAAACAGTTAAGGGTGTAAAAGGAACCAGGGATGCAAAATAGCCAATTAAATAGCATGAAAATGGAAAGCAGTAAAAAAAAATTATCTTCTGGAAAAAATCCCATCATTTTTTGACATGCTTATAAAGAATGATTGGAGGGAAGAGGATAAATGTACACATAAGACACTTGAAGATAGCATGTTCAGACATTATTTATGATATGTGGCAATGGGGAAAAAATCAGAATATTAATCTCCAAAATCACATTCCCTCTGTCTAAGTAAAGTGAAAATTAGTTACACTAGTATTGAAACACATAGAGGACTAAATGATACATATTTGAGCAGGAATGAGCTTTTGCTCAGCACAAGTCACTGGTGTCTATAAACTACTGCAAATGATATTTACAGAGAACTAACAGATAACAGTAACGTGTTTGTAAAAGCTGGTAAAATTCCTGAACGGTTCCTTAGCTCATCAGCATATATAAGACTTTTTAGTGCATATGTACTTGGTTAGATTGTAAGGTTATGCAACCTTTGAATTATCTTGCGTGCTAACCTTTTATTTTTAGTAATGCCTTTTCCCAGCAATAGAGTTTAATAGATTTTCTTGCATCCACCTATATTTATTAGGTGTAAATTGTAATGGCCTTATTCTAATTTGGCAGGTTGCTTCCGAAGTAGTGCAAAGCATCAAGTTTTCTATATAATTTTTTAATTGCACTGTTCTGTGAAAGAGATGCTTAGAACCCTGGGCTGTATTTGACACTCACGGAGGGGTGGGATTAGCCCATCTCACTGGAACCGATGCGGGAACCCCTGGTCGTGACTCTATGTTGTCCACCTGATCGCACTTCTTCTTGGGGGGGCATTCACTTGGAGAAATAATTTTCAGTCTATATCCTGGGACATACCTGAGGTGTGCCAAGGTAAAAAGGATATGAGAACATCTTTGGTTGGTCTCTCCTCCCAAGTAACAAGTGATAGGACAAGGGGAAACGGCCTCAAGTTGCACCAGGGGAGATTTAGGATGGATATTAGGAAAAATTTCTTCACCAAAAGGGTTATCAAACATTGGGACAGGAAGCGGTGGAACTGCCCTGGAGGTATTTAAAAGGCAGGTAGACGTGCTGCTGAGGGACATGGCTAGTGGTGGTTTTGTCAGTGTTAGGTTGATGGTTGGACTCGATGATCTTAAAGGTCCCTTCCAACCTATATGATTCTATGATATCCTATACTTGGAGGTTGCAAAGGGATCCTTCTCTAGCCCAAGCTTCTGTCAAAGGAAGACACAGCAACGCAGCTGTGGAGCTGGAAATTCTCTTTCTAAGATAATTGTTGGGTCTTTAAATTAATTTATAGGAAAGTTTTAAATGCACCACTTAGCAAATCTTCAAAGTTGGATTTTAATCCAGGCTCTGGATCAAAGGCACTTCTGCTTTGCAAAGGAGAGCAAATTATGTCTCTACATGACAGGCAGACCGGTAGGTTGCACCCTGCTGTGGCAGGAAATGTAGCCCCAGGAGACGACCAGCCTGCCTGTTATGCCTGTTAGCTGAGGATGGGGAGCTTTTTTTTTGCCGTGAGAGTCCCATGCGGAAGCAATGACTCGAGCTCCGAGAGCGTTCTGTGGCTCCTGCAGCTGCATCACCTCTGCGGGGAGGTGGCAGCCAGGGAGGCTCATGGCTGGTTGTCACTGCCACTGCCCTCTTCATGCCCCAGCCGTGCTCTGCCTCGAGGCACGTGCAGATTCTTTCTCCTAAAGAAATCAGATGGGAGTGTAAGTGATGCAGGCCCAAATCAGGGTTAATTCCTTCCGCCTTTGTGCGTTAGCAGGTAGCACGTGGTGCTCAAGAAAGCGTTACCTAGGGACCTCCGTAGCATGAAGAAGCGTGTGCCCCTTGGGGCCAGGGTTGCAAGGACACAGGGCAGCCTGAGTGGCACCTGTCCTTGTGGTTTGCTCTAACTCTGTAGAGTTAGACTTGCTCACATGTGGTACTGAGGGTTAATTTGGCCACCAAGAAGCCTGGGATAATGGGACTGGAAAAGTGGCTGATACCCATTTTCTACACCCATGTCTCCTCTGTACCAAATGTGACCATTGTACAGCCTAGTTTTATACATTTACACACACACACTCAAAATCAACTCAAGATTGTACTTCAGTGACTGTTATGGACCCAACTCATGAAACCCTGTTTTTTTTTTTCATAGTGCCCAGTTATGCCTGCATGCATTTATTTTCTCCCAAAGATTGCATTTTTGGACACAGGAGTGTCAGTGATTCAGTGGTCATCACTTCTCTCAGTTATTCTTCTGGGACACAGCATAAGTTGCAGCAAAATACATGCAAAATGAAAGTACAGAGGTTTCACTTGGTGGCCAGCTGAGGAGAGGTGAATGTACTTATCCCAAAAGCATGACCTGGGAGTGAAGTAGGGCAAGTGCATAAAAACTGTTGATTCCTTTTAGAAATGTAGACTAAATTTGACATCCAAAGGGTTAAGTATCATACAGCTGATTAACTATTTCGCTATTGCAGCAGCTTATGTAAAAGCTTGTCAGAGAAAAAAAAAAGTAATAAATGTTCATTTAAAAACCTGTTTTCTTTATCCTTTGCCTTTGTGCTAGTTTTCAGGGCATAACGAAGATATCCTTTAAAGTCTGAGGTTTTAAAATTAAGTAATTTTAAAAATTATAAACACAAAAAGTCAGACACTTTAAAACATGTGAAACCAGATGACATTTTTATTTGCATCGTACTCAGTTTGATGGTTTTTCATCAGACAAGGCTGGGAAAGAAATCCTTAAAGAGCTTTTCTGCATTCTGGCAACAAACAAGGGAAAAAAGAGACTCTGTGGTGGTGGGTGCAGGGTAAAGGAAAGAAAAAAAGAAAACTGAAAAGCTGAAAGAGGGAAACCTCATTTCATTGTGAACTTTGATTCTGCAAATGTTGATGTAGATGCCAAGTTTCTTCTAATTCAAGGTTTCAGGATTGAGTCTTTTATAGATGCATAGCTAAGCTCTTAAGGAGGATTATTTTTTCCTTCCTGGACTGCAGAGATGAAGTTAACATTCATTATATTTTTCATTACACTTTATATTTTTCTCATTACACTTCACAGTTTCTTTATTAATTCCATCTTTACTTTTGTTACGAGGTTTTATGCAAGGTGACAGGACTCGCGTCTGCGGTAGTTCACAAAGACATACCAAATCTGCCTTCTTCAGTCACCGACATAATATAAATCTGATCGCTGAACAGAATAATTTGGATCAGTTTCCCAAAAGGAAGATGAAATAATAGGGGACCTTGATCTAAGAAGAGATGGCATTAAGTTATGTACAAAAAATATAAAAAAAAATTGTGAAGGAATCTGGGACATCCAAACTTCAAATCTTTGTCCCACCTTGATCCAGATGTGGGACTCCTCTGGATCATGGAGGAGCCACCTCATGGCATTTTCCCTATGGCTGGGGCTGGTTTCTTCTGCTTCCTGCAGAAATCTCGCTGTGTACCAAGAGGAAAAAGGGGAACATGTAAAAATAGACTGTGAAGCCTGGGGAAGAGGCTTTGTCAAGAAAAGGTGAAAACTGAGTGCTTTATGCACCAAGTCTGCTGCAGATGACCCACTTTCTGCAAAAAGAAATCTGTGAGGGTTATAAAAATCATAATTGGATTTCCCTTCAGAAACTAAGCAATGCACGTTCCCTAGGAGAAATCTGTGTCAAGACCACAGTAGTTTATTCTTCCCTGGCCTGAGTTTTCTCTAGCTCTCACTGAGTTTGTCCTACAACATTCTCTCTATTATAATAATAATAGCTATGAAATTATCAAGAAATCTGTGGCATATTTCTTGGCGTTGAAAATTGTCAGCCTCATTTTGGTTGAAATAAGTTATGCATGAATTTTGCACCACCTTCTTGTTTCCAGATGTCAAAGGCGGCTATTTTGCCCCACTATTTAACGTGTCTTTTAAATGATCAAGATATTCATCTTTATTAAAACATGTAACTACCATTCTGGGAAAATATTCAGCTCCCTTTCACCACCTAGTTAACGAGTTATAAACGGTTTTGAGTGATAGCAGTACATGACAGGTTGGAGAGTGTCACATAACACAGAGAAATAACCATGTATCCGAGATGGGGGTTGAATTCAGCTCTCAGGAATTTCTGCTGCAGTTTCTGTTCCAGTTCAAAACAGTGAAATAAGAGGCTAAGGGATAAAATTAGTCTTCATAGTGTTTGTGCTTGGTATTTTTACTGTTTGGTACTGGTATTTCTGTGTCCTAAAGCCTGTGAGATGCTTTGTAGTCAGAACTACAACATCTGATGTTAGAGTGGCACCTGAGTCCTCAAATGCATAAACTGCAGCTTTATTTTTGTATCCTTTCATCCCACTCTTGCAACTATAAAATGAGTAACATAGAAAAAAAGAAAAATGTGGAGAAAACAAACAAACAAAAAGGTGTTTCAGCATATTTTCTAGGTTTGGCTCCTGTTGCTTCTTATGAGGCATGCATTGTCTCCATTTATGATCAGGCATAGTTTTAAGGTCTCCAACACTGAAACCATGTAGACATTTTCATAGACATTACGTTCAGTTTATAGGTTGTGTTTTTTCCTGCCCTAAAATCAGAAGAGACATCATTTCCCCACTTCACCTCTGCTGAGCCATGAGATAGAAATTGTGCCAGCACAGACCAAGTGGGCCCTGGAGGGATTCACCTGAGTGCTCCTACTGGCTTCCCACCTTCAAAATTTCTGGATGAGTGGAGCAGCAGTATTTGATGAAAACTCCCTTAACATCCCTCCACTGAATAAAGAATGAGGAAAGGGCTAAACCTCTTGCTTTCCAGCCACCCCACCAACACCCTCGTCATAGCCATAGTAGAGGATCTCATGAGAGATCACCAGCAAGGGTGAGCCGGTCTCCAGGTCTTCCTAAACAGGCTAAATTTAGGCAGAGAATCAAAGAGCTGTAACTCATTTCCCAAAGCCTCCTGCTCTGCTGTACTGATGGTAGGTGAAGCAGCAAGTCTGGCCCAGGATGCCCATTCCAGCTTTGATCCTTTTGCTTGAAAGATCTAGTCCAGCATTCTCATGAAATTCAAAAGACTATTTTTTATTAAAAGGCATCCGTGTACATTTTTGGTACTGATCATGGGAACACCTCATTCACCAGATGTGTAGTCTGGGGGTGAGGCTTCTCCTGTGAGACGAGTGTGTTCAAATGCCCTCATACTGGCGGAGACTTGGCAGATGGGCCTCACATCTCCTAAGAAGTGCATCAGTAATTTTATTACATGATACAAAACTGTACAAAATGGGCATAACAGCAGCATTTACATAAAGCATAAACACATAAATACATAACAGCTTTATTTTTCAAAAGCTGTGCGTCATCACCTACGAGGTTTTTTTGCCTAAGCTGTTACTCTGTGGAAGACCTGGGTATGCTCTTCAGCAGAGGTGTACGCTTTACTCCAAAAATTGTGAGATAGGGCCATGGGCCGAGGGACATAAATAATGCCAGACAGAAAAAAAGGAATCAAAAATCTCTTGCACTTCTTGGAGGAGTGCTCTGGTGCCCTGTTGTTGTGCAGAAGGCTTCATTTGGTGGATTTTTTTGGAAGTTTCACAGTGGTTTTGAGATGGCACATCAAGGAGAGATTTAAGGATCTGAGTCAGAGTGGGCTGCGAGCAGATCCTGCAGTGAGGTGCTGTGCCCTCAGACCCCCAGGGAAGGCACTGGGACCTACTCTTCTCTCTGCATTTCCTTCTGGTTCGTGTGTTTGGGTACGCAGTCAGTGCACTGCCATGTAAAGATCCCATTTGTAGATGCTTCATACCCCGCCAGGAGTGTAGATACTTCAACATCTAATTTTGGGTTATGAGTTTGATTTGTGCTGCAGCACCAAAATGTTCATGTGGCATCACTCCACAGCAGCGCTTCAAGCGTTTCGCTCTTCTGTGGAATTTGACATTGATGGGTATCAAAATGACATAATCATGACAGAAGTGCTGAAGATCCTAATGAAGTGTATTATAAACAGTCCTGCCTAGCTAAGTTTGCCAATATGCCTTGCCAATATGATTTTTCAGTTAAGTCAATTATTAATATTGCTTCATGTTACATTGGACAAATGTTCTTCTCACAATCATGGGCTCCTTTTACCTCAAGAACAGGAGCTGTATATTAATCACAGTAATAAAACCGTAAACTGAAAAGCTTAATACTGTCATTAAAGACATCATATTTGATTCCATACTTTATTTTTTCAAAGGAACTGTATTTACAATTTTTAAAGCCTGAGGGCTGAATCACAATACAGAGTATCTAGTTTCATATACCAGATAAGTGCTTAGAAAAGATTAAAATCAATTATGCTATTGTAAAGTTTTAAAGTTCAAAGGGTTTGAGATCTGTAAAAAATGTTTAGATGTAATCTTAAGGCAAAGAATTAGGCACTTATGGCTTCATTTGGAAACGTACTCCACAATCACAAGTTATTTCATTCCGTCAGTCTTAGCTTGGGACCCAGTACTGTAGTGTATTAACAGGGGATTTGATAAACCTCCTCAGCGCTGAATTGTAGGAACCTCACAGCTGAAGTGGCATTGCAGCAAACACTCCTTTTACTTCCATGAAGAAATTGAAATATTATATCACAAAAGCCCCCGGCAACTGGGTTTTTTGTCTTGTAAGCTTCTGCTCCTGTGAGCGGTCTTAGTGAAGTCCCAGGACCAACATCTCAGGGAGCACATAGATCGCAAGCACTCCTGCAGCGATATTAGAGGTACAGCACAGAGACTTGAGGGGAGAGTAGCTCGCAGTTCAGCATTTGCAGACTTAGACTTTCCCATCTGCTGCTTCAGCCTGCCAGGCAAGCTGTGTAGCTGCGGGGGTCCCTGGCTTCACAGAAACACGCACCCCAAAGGTCTCTTCTTGCGGCCACAGCGCTGTGCAGCAAGTGAAGCACTGGAGCTGGGACCTTCCTAGTAGTAAGTCTGTGAGCTGCTTTGAATGCAGGATCCCGCAGCCCCTTTTCCTGCAATCTTTTTATCTAGTACAGGATGATATATATGGCCATCTGTGCGAGAACTGAATTTCATCCATAAAAACTAGGGAAAGAAATAATGGTTTGCAGGTTTATATCCATATTCATCACGAGAGAATTTGTTTTAATGAAAAAGAAAAAGGCTAGGGCTTTATCTTAGAGCTAGCTATGTTAAATTCATTGGAAAAATAGTTCTGAGAGACTGAGAAGGAATGCATCTACATATATATGGAGAACGTAAAAATACAGACTTTTATGCTGTATCTACATGGGTAAGCGTGGGCACTTGCATCTCTGAACTTGCAAGATGAGGGCCAGCTCAGGACTAACATCCATGCAAATGTGCTAGTGTAGTACGAGCTACTTAATACTGCTTCCCAGCAAAATTTACTACCCTAAACTCAGGGCTCTGATAATACAGACAGCTTCAGAGGGTTTACCAGGCTTGGGAGATGGGTACAGCAGATGTGCAACTGTTGGTACCAAAGTACATAGACATGTCCACCAGCCTCTGTACAGCTGTAGGAAGAGTGGTGGATTCAGCTTTCTTTTGGCTTTTTCATGGCTACTTTTTTTTCAAATTTTTTTCACCACTTTTATTATTATATCTGTATTCCTAGACCAGTGTGCACCTCAGAGGATGCTCCCAGCCCTGTGGGTGCCAGAAAGCACGATGCCAGGAGGCAGAGAGAGCCTTGAGCATCCCGAAAGCCAGGTGGCATGCACGATTTGAGAGAGCTCAGAGGAGAGGCGCCTATGGCTGAACACAGCATGTGCTGCAAAGTCCAGCACCCTTTTATCTTTCCTTCCCCAGAACCAGCCCAAGTGAAGTCATAAAGAATAGAGTTTATCCTGGGGATGAAGGCAAAACTGCAAAAAAGTACAACCGAAACAGTAAACTTTGTTTTTATTTTATAACCGTTCTTAAAACCTGGTTGTTATAGCAGCCTTCCTCCTGATAATTTTAATCTCCACTCTTTCCCACAGCAGTTGCCTGATTTCTTGTCTTGCTTGTATTCTCTGATTTGGGGCATAAGAAGAGCTCATGCTGTTCTCTTCCTGAGGCTCCCAGTATTAGATGGCAAACTTGTCAGGGCATACTCATACATTGCTCATTTCATGTGAGTATGCTTTGCTTCTGTGTTTGCAAAGTAGCACTTAAGAGAGTTTATTATTAATAACAGTAAATTATTCTACATTTTCTTATCAGATAATATGAGAACAAGTAGCTGTCAAGACACGTTGGGCAGATATCTACAAAAACAATGATATCTGAAGATCCACAACAAAAAGGAAAAATTTGGAAGATCTTCAGTCAGTTCCTAGCAGCTGCAAATTTTACTTTGGATGAAATAATGAACCCATCTAAGGGTCTCTCTCTGAAAACAGTCTCACCGAGTTATACTTGTCAGAAGTTGTATTTGGCTTCTCACTTTGATATATTCCCAAAAAAGGAATTGGAACAAGCACTTAGAACTGGGTAAGTTAGCAAGCCATCTAGGTACGATTAGGGTGTATAAATGCAAAAAAAAATAGTGGCCTTATATGCAGATGATTTGCAAAAATAAGACACTTGAGATGCTGCTGAAGTTGCTGTGGTATTACTAACCTAAATCTCTTGCTCATTATTTATATTCAAATTTTGCACTATATAATATGATGTGCAAGATAAACTTGCCATCTAAAATCAGCCAATGCCCTTAAGGCCATGATACAAGTGCTTCTATTTGTATAGTATTTGATTAACTATTATATTCCTCTTGTTTCTTAGTTTAGATTTCTGTAATGAAAATGAGTGGCTGTACTGGCAATCAACAATACAGAAAATAGTGAGGAAAAAAAGGATTAGTGTAGTTGCAAACACAGCGAAACAGAGGCAAATTATTAGTCCAGAATGTTTTATATTTGCCATTTGGATTCCTGTTCCTTTTTGTTTATTTGAGGATAATTTTGTGCATGAACAGAATTAATGTTTTCTGCACATACGAAACTATTTAAGGAAATACGTATCTAATTGCATAAAGATAGATTTGCTTAATTATTATTTTCATTTTTATTTTTGGAGACAATTGTGTCATCTTGTATGACAATGATTTTTTACTTGAAAGTTGTAACCTTTTGTTGAAAAACAGTGATTTAGCAATCATGGTACTATGCTTCTCCACTATTGTTTTAAGAATGTAATTTATTATACTTCTCGGCAAAACGGATATTTATTTGGAAGTATTCATCTAAGTATTTACTTATTTTTATCAAACTTACTGGTTCAAGGCACACTCATCAGCCATATATTAGGGACATCAGCATAATATAAACGCTGTATGTTAGCTGAAGAAAATAGCTATAGGCTGCTCATATAGTGAAAGATGAAAAATTGTCACACGCCTTTGTGCATGTGCCTGTGTGTGTGCCTGCACATATGTGTGTGGTAACCTGGTACCCACTCTTTGCATCTTCTTCTATACGTGTCTCATTGCTTCAGTTGTAATAAAGCCTTTCTGAATGCAGAGCCACATGGGCTTTATTATGGTACCCAATAAGGTATTTCTCAAAGTTAAAGACTCTAATTCTGCATTTTGTACATATTCCAAATCTCCATTTATCATCATGAAAGGAGCTCATGCCCAGTATCCCCCTTATATATCTAAGTGATCAAGGAGGTCTCATCGAGCACTGGCCAGCACACAGTTCAGTTCTCATTTGCTTGCTGAGAAAACAAATGACATATTGAGTATATGCTGTAAGAGCGACCAGGTCAGAGAATTTGCAGGTAGAAAAGACTTTATACTTTAGACGGCCACAGAGTCCTCCTATTTACAGCATTAAAACCCTCCATGTTTTGTCCTTTTTCTTTCTGGTCCAGTAAGTATCACAGAATATCACAGAATATTTTTGGTTGGATGGGACCTTTGAGATCATCGAGTCCAAAAAACAACAACGAAAAAAAACGCCAAAAAAACCCAAAAAACCCCAAAAAAACCCAAAACACCAAAACCAACCCCCCCCCCCAAGAATCCCAGAACACCAAACACCAAAACCAGACCAAAACAAACGCCCACAACCACACACCACCCCACCCACAAACAGACACAAACCAACAATCTCGGGCACTAGAGCATGCCCTGAAGTGCCATGTCTACACGTTTCTTAAATACCTCCAGGTATTTAAGACTCCACCACCTCCCTGGGCAGGCTGTTCCAGTGCCTGACCACTCTCTCAGTAAAGTAATTCTTCCTAATATCTAATCTAAACCTCCCCTGCCGCAACTTTAGACCATTTCCTCTAGTCCTGCCATTATTCCCTTGGGAGAAGAGGCCAACATTCACCTCTCTACAACCTCCTTTCAGGTAGTTGTAGAGGGCAATGAGGTCCCCCCTCAGCCTCCTCTTCTCCAAACTAAACATGCCCAGGTAGCAAGTATTAAGCTTTGAAAACAATATTCACATATTAACTGGGAGGCTCCTACCAGTTCAAACAGTCAGGGCTTCTGTGTTCAAAAGGGTGCTGAGATGTGTTGTCTAAATGAATAAACATCAGTTCGCATTGTGGAATGGGTGTCAGGCCAAGTTAATCAATAATTTAATTACCAGTGACCCATTTTACTTACTTCTAGTTGAAAGGGAATTTCTGCATTCTTGCATAAGTTATCATTTATTCAGCTTCTCACAGATGGATTCAGATGATACTTTTCCTGCCTTGAGGATGAGATGAACTTAATCCAATATTATAAATGAAAAACAGGTGTCCAGATACACATTCTTTTCCTCATAGCTTGCATTGCATTTATTTTCCTAAAATAATTCCTAACTCAAAACCTGCTGCCAAAAGTTTAACTTACCTTCACTTAAGATGAGTGTGGCTCACTGTGGATGCAATCGCTGCAGCAACAGAAAATGACTGTTAGCAATGTTTTTTTAAAGTTGCAAGCCCTTGTGATAAGGCAAATGTTCACATGTTGTAGTTATTATTATTATTATTATTCATTTTTATTGGGAAGGCAGCTGGCTGGGGCTCCAGAAATAGAACAGGTTTAAAGTGAAGCAGAAATTCTCATTTGTCTCTAAAAATAGGTCATCTTCCAATATGGAATTTGAAACTGCCAGTTTTTATGCTTTTGAATTCCCAAAGTTATTCCTGTTGGATTTCTCTTCATACAAATTTAATATGAGCCCTTTGAAATTGGACGCTGCCTGAAGTATTTCTGTGGCTTGAAAGTCTGCATTTCACTTGCAGTTGTTTTAGTTAAAAAAAGAAAAGAAGCTGGATGAGAACAGGTGGTGTGACATACGTTTTTTTTATAAGCATTCTGGATTTATGTGGTGTGTGGCACCGCTGTCATCGCCAGTCAGGTGTGTAGCAGAGAAGCAAGCATTACATATCCTTGAGAGATTAAACTTCTATTCAATCTGCTCTTTTGATTTCTGATCATGTGGTATGCTCTATATAGATGCCCTAACACTTTGCAACAAATTATTGTGCATGTATTAATTATAATACTGACCAGAGACCTAAACAGAAATCAGGATGTTCATGTCTTACCTCTCACCAAGTTATTCAGGAGACCATTCTTACTCCAAACTGATAGCAAACAACACGGACAGCACAGTGGTAGCATGAATGCCTCCACTATGCAGATGAGAAACCTATGTGCAGGAAAACGTAAATTATTGTCCCAGAAGCACTAAGCCTATGTCTAGACACCATAACCTGTGAAACATCTGAGTTTCTGACTCAGGATGTGCACAAAGGCCATGTCTGGATCCCATTTTTGGGTGAAGCCCATGTGCATACCAGCCATCCCTCCCCAGATCCCTGGTTTCCATAGGAAGGACACCTGGGGATGTGAGCCAGGCTGGAGCTATAGTGAACCCCAAGAGATGCCCAGCCTGGCTGGTCAAGGAGCTGGATGCAGATGATGGAGCATCTTGGCAGTTAGGTGTGCTTCAGGCAGAGCCACAAAAAATAAAAATAAAACCTCCAACCTTTACAACAGTAACTCCAGTGCTTAGGTGCAAATCTGTCCTCTGTGGGCCCAAACATTTAGCAGGATTGAAATGTTCAAATGGTTCTCAGTGCGCAGGAACAGTTTTTAAACAGAGTGATGGGGAAATGGTTGGAATAGTTCCACTATTGTCCAGAGCCATTTGCTGGATCCTGGGAACAGCACTTCCATGCAGCCTCCATTTTCAGTACGCAGAGGCACAGGGCAGATTCATTAGGCATTTTGGAATGCGCAATGTTTATTTTAAAAAATCAAATGTCTGCTACATCAGGGGTGACTTACTGACGAAGTGTGAGATGTTTTAAAACTTGTTGAGTGTACTAAGGAAGAAAATGAAGGGACACTTCAAATGAGAATGCTGCTTGCGAGCATTGTCTTCCTTTAGTGCTACAGAGCAGTGACCATTTAAGGACATAAGCAATATAAAGTTTATGAATAGAGGTAATATGGTCCATATTACCCAAATATGGTCTTTGTTACCTCTTCCCACAAATACTGTCTTTATGTAATTATTTCTGATCTGTACTACTTTTAGCATAACGGTCTCTACTTTTCCTAAAAATTTTAATGATAAAGCTATTGCCCGATGTAGAATATTTTATGAAAAGTCTTGTGACCATTTCAAACCAAAGCTATACTGTTATTTGCACCTCAGACTTCAATATAGCTGTAGGATTTATGCCTACTCAACTAATCACATCTTCAGAGAGCACATTAATTTAAAAATGCGCCTCGAAATGTGTAAATTCACAGATGTTAATGATTACGCACATGTTTTCTCTTACTGCTTCAAAGACAGCAAAGGCCAAATTCCGCTGTAATTTGTACTGCAGCGATGAAATGAAAAACCATACTCAGGGACTTGTTGCTTTTTGCAGATAATGGGGCATTTCTGGACACGTCTGTTTTGGAGAGGGAAGTCCTGCACTTTGGTGATAAGGCAGCAGGAGGGTCACTCCCGAATGTAAAGTCAAAGGCGTGCAGAAGGTGAAGAGAGAGGACAGAAGGCACCTTCTGTACCCCATGGCAGCACCTGGGTATTGGAACCACCGTATACACATTATGAAAAAGAAGGAAAAAAAGAGCAAATAAAGTGGTGGGTGAAAAACACATTGATAGCCAAACACAACAGCAGTGGTCACATTTGCGCACTACACACATTTGGCTACCGAGACTTCGGCCGTGCCTTCCCTATCTATTTACATCATTTCCTGTGTTTCCATGCATTAATTTTTGCTGTTATATACATTTTAAACAGTATAGTTTCCCCATTTCTATCGTAATCCTGGTACCAATCATCATAAGGTAAGATACTGAAATATGAAAAAAAATATGCCCCTCTATACAAATATGGGTGATCATAAATAGTTTACTAACAAGTAGAAATATGTGCCCTATGAAGAAAGTTTTCAGATGCTTTTCTTTCTTTGAAGTGGATGTAAACATATGGGTTTGTTCAAATTCTTTCTACGCGATTGCTAAGATTTTTAGAAAAGGCTAGGCTTCAAAACCCCAGTTTGTGGTTGTATATAAGCCCTCTGTTGCACTTTCCATTCCCATTAGAAAGATCCACTAGACACTCACAATTTTAAAAAATTGAAATTGTTTAAATACAAAGCAGCCAGACTAACGGCATGTTCTTCTGAAATTTTTGCTGTAATCTCTGCAATGGCCCTTTTTAAGGGGCAGTTTCTATTTTCTATAAGTGGAACTTAATGCGTGTACAAATACACATGCAGACAAATACTTCTACTGTCTCTTAGATATCAAGACAACGAGCCGGTGCCATGGTTAAAGGCATCAAGCCGGCACTTCATACAGGTTGCAACTTACTGCCCAAGTGAGCTCCAACCCGAGTCCGTGCAGCCGGGGTGCCATCGCCCTTTGGGAAGGGCACTCCTCACCCACTCCTCCGCGGTGACAGTTACGCGACGGACATGACTCCTGGCTCACCGCGTGGTAGTTTTGCAGGGATGGCCATGGTCCAAATGCCTGATATACTTAGCATCAGAAAGTAATTCAAATTCTTTTAGCTCATGTCTTTGGTCTGGAAATTTATTCCCTTCTTTAGTCACCCTTTAATGACAGGATAACATTTTTCCCTTCTAATCAGCCACTTACAAGGTTACTTCATTTCTCCCCTAGGTCATCTAGTGCTAAAGCATAAGCGTTTATGACTAGCTGCATGCAAATACATGCACTCTGCTTTGTGCCTTGTAGTACATCGCTGAGGTATGTTACTGAGGCATCATACATTCACATTCAGGCCAATTCAGCAGTTTTGCTTGGTAACAACGCTATATACTTACAGAACATTTTCCATCTGGGACTTAAGCAAGATTTTTTAGGAAGCTTAGGAAAACAAACCTTTAAATCTACTGGCTGTATTTCTCACAGTGTCCTAATCAGAAGTCACTTAGAGAATTTTGGAGGCTGTAAGTAAACAGGGCATGTTGTCATGACAAGGCACGACATACGTTTTATGCAAGCTGAAGCTGATGATCTTGAATTACTGGGCTGAAGCTGTTTTGCCGTAGTTTGAGACTCAGTTTGATGAGGGAAGAACGGGAGCCCGGATTCATCACTGCAGTTGGTGCGAACAGGCTTTAAGTGGCTTGGGCTACAGAGACTTTCTGTGGCCCTGATGTCTGCCTAAGTGGAGCTCAGAGCAGGACTGGGCCCCAAAGGACCTGATTCTCATATTATGCAGTATCACTGCAGGCAGAGGAAGCCGAGGAACCAGATTTTCAGACACTACAAAGGGCACTATTGTATGAACACTCGGAGAGTATTGAAGGGAGAGGTCCAATCCTGTATGGCATTTTTACAGGTGCTTAATTTCAAACATGAGAAAAACCATACTGATGTCAATGAATCGCTTATGAACTTAAAATTAAATACATGCTTTGTTGGATTAAGGCTAGGGCACAGTCTTGCCAAATTTAGCCCCTGGTTCTTTCTAACTGTACAACTAGGCCAACCTGTTCCTCACCATTCCCTTCTGCAATGGTGATTAATGTCAATGAGTTGGTCTCTCACAAGACTTCTAAATTTTTTTTGAAAAAAAGATGTGTGACAACTGTTGAGACACAGCATTGACCAAAAATGACAGGGAGGCTCATATGCTGCCACCTGCACCTTCCTTTCATGTTGGTGAATATTGCACGGATACGTGTCGCTTTCACTACCGCGAATCATTATTCACATTAACAATTTGGCTGGAGCACACCCCTGTCTGAAGTCATCTGGATGCCTACCAAAATGCAGCTCAGAATATGCTTCAGTGAAAGCATGTGGAAAGCAGTGCGTGAAAAGAAGGTATAATGCGCATCCATTTCCTCAGGGGCCCCGCTGGCACCCAGAAATTTGCACTGCCATTATAATTTTAAAAGTAACTTTGGAGGGAACTGAGAGTAATTGGGTTTATTTGAAGTCTCATCAGAGACAGAATATTTTTCTGAGTTATTCTGAATATTTTGGTCAATGCCATTTTTTCTAGTTCTGGTTTTGTTAGTTTCTTTAACTTACTATCTATTAAAAGAACATGTATAACATCAGTCTTTGCAACACAGGGACATGGAGCTGCATGGAGCTGCAAACATGAGACTATGAGGCAGGAATCTGCAAATACCATCATTTAAAATACCTTCTCGTCTAAATGAACGCCAAGAACAATTACACGCTTTTGTGAACGAGCTGGGAGCAGACTCTGCTCTCTGCCGGATGTTACCCTGCAGCCTGGAATGGAGTTCATTTAGGGGAAAAAATAATCAAGTGTGATAGTAAGGTGTTTTGTTTTAGACACCCAAGTTTGATCGAGTGGCTTGCTGAAGATGACCCAGGCTGCTGTGAGTGATGTCTTGCCAGACTGGAGACGCAGCCCTGCCTTGCCTTGGGCAACAGCGCGACCGTCCCCGCGTACGGGGCTGGGGGGACCTCTCGTGGTGGAAACCGAGGGAGCAACCCTGGGTCCTGTTCTCCCTGGGACGGCCGGCACAGCCCTGCCCACTGGTGAAGCCGCGTGGAAACGAAAAAAGCCAACACAAGTGGAAATTAACAAGGCGAAATTAAACAATGCCGCGACACTTTTGGTGACACACTGTCCCAACAGAAGAGATTTTCCATCCCAGTTTGAGAGACTTGTTCTTTCATCCTTCCTCAGACAGTAATGCTGCAATTCTTTAGCTCTTCCTGTAATACTAATTTTGTGGAATTAAAAAAGGGAAGGGAAGGGAAGGGAAGGGAAGGGAAGGGAAGGGAAGGGAAGGGAAGGGAAGGGAAGGGAAGGGAAGGGAAGGGAAGGGAAGGGAAGGGAAGGGAAGGGAAGGGAAGGGAAGGGAAGGGAAGGGAAGGGAAGGAAAGGGAAGGAAAGGGAAGGAAAGGGAAGGAAAGGAAAGGAAAGGAAAGGAAAGGAAAGGAAAGGAAAGGAAAGGAAAGGAAAGGAAAGGAAAGGAAAGGAAAGGAAAGGAAAGGAAAGGAAAGGAAAGGAAAGGAAAGGAAAGGAAAGGAAAGGAAAGGAAAGGAAAGGAAAGGAAAGGAAAGGAAAGGAAAGGAGGTTTATGCTTATATAATTTAATATTTCTTGTTTTCTTCACTGTATTCTGGATTTTCTTCCCCTCAAAAATACCTGCACTATGAAGAACAACATTCGAAGTACTTAGAATAAAATAGTTCAGTTGGAAGGGACCTGCAACAATCATCTAGTCCAACTGCCAACTACTTGATTCTAGTTTTTTAAAAACTATGAACAATGCATTTGGTCTGGCAATAAAACTCTTTAGTCATGACCAGAACTATCCTTGAGGCAATCTGAGAACAGTATCACATACATGTGTCCACTCACATACTATTCATAGAGTTTTTTATTACCTTCTAGGATATCTTATGGAAATGTGGGTCTTCAAGGCAGATAGCCCAGATTCCCATTTGAATTTCCCAATGGAGAGATAAAGGGGCTCTCATCATTCTTTTTTGACCTGTTTATGTGAAAGTAAGATAAAGGTGTTTTGTTTATTGGTTGTTTTTTTTTTTCCATCAAGAACTACTCATAAGGAGGGATGAAGATGCTTCTCCTATTCTGCTTTCTGAAGCAAGCTGTTTCAGCCACCTTTCAGGTAGGTACATGGTACAGCAAGAGGTGGCTCTGCATACATGGTGGGAGGGAAGTGGAGCCATTGCTGTGATATCTGTCTGGAATTTTAACAGACTGGAGGGACACATTTTCAAGAGGATGGACATGGAGGATCATGGGATCACAGGACTGCAGGATAACTTAGGCAGGAGGGGACCCCAGGAGGCCTCTGGTCTGACCTGCTGTCACAGTAGGGTCAGCTCTGAGGTCAGACCAGGCTGGTCAGGGCTTCATCCAGTGAGGGCTTGAAAAACCTCCAAAGACAGAAAGTACATCACCTCTCTGGGAAACCTGTGCCTCTGCTTGGGAGTCCTCATGGGGAAAAAACTTCTATCCAGGTGTTGCGGTTTAACCCCAGCTGGCAACAAGGCATCACACAGGCACTTGCTGACTCCTCCCCAGTGGGACTGGGGGAAGAATCAGAAACATAAAAGTGAGAAAGAAACTTGTGGGTTGACATAAAAAAAAGGTTAATAATTAAAAGAATTGTTAAAAAATTGTAAGGAAAAAAAACCACCAAAACAAGAAAGAGAGAGGAAAATAAAACCCAAGAAAAAGAACAAGTGATGCAAATGAAAACAACTGCTCAACACCAACCAACTGATGCCCAGACAGTCCCTGAGCAGTGCCCCCCCATCAAACCACCCAGGCTGAAGGCAGTAGCTTAAAGGAGAGGAGTGAATGGTGGCCAGTCCATGTTTGGGATGGCAGGCAAACCCCTTACTTGCCCACCCTGCCTTCCCAGGTGCCTCTGTGCTACAGGCATGAGGCTCTGGATGTGGAATGCCAGTCAATGGATGATGATGTTGTCTTCACCAGAGGTGCTGCCAAGGTCAGAATGGCCCACCCCCTGCATCGCAACCACCTCCAGGGGGAAGAAAAAATGAGTTATAGTTGTAGGTGACTCCCTTCTGAGGGGAAGAGAGGGTCCAATATGCCGGCCAGACCCTCTTCTTAGGGAAATCTGCTGCCTCCCTGGGGCCCGGGTTAAGGACATCACTAGGAAACTTCCCAGCCTGGTACAGCCCTCGGGCTACTACCCATTACTGCTCTTCCATGTGGATGGCAATGAAGCTGCAATGCATGGTCCAAGGGGGATCAAAAGAGACTTCAGGGCTTTGGTACAGTTGGTAAGTCAATCTGGAGTCTTAATATCACCCTTGGAATCATTGCAAACCCCTCCTGGACCAATCGGACTGGGACCTAACAACAGGTTATCTTTTCTTCTCTCCTTCCAGATGCTGGCAGTGACATTGGAAGAAACAGATGGCCCCAGTCTATTATTACATGGCTCTGTAGCTGGTGTCACCACCATGGGGTGGCCTACATGGCACCAGCCTTACTGGCATCAGATGGAATTCACCTTTCTGAAAGGGGAAAAAGGCTCTTTGTTCACAAGCTAGTGGGGCTCATTGGCAGAGCTTTAAACTGGGCTTGAAGTGGAAGGGGGATAATATCAGGCTTGCCTGTGACAAGCTGTGGGAGGACACGCCAAGGTTAGAGGGACGGGGTCCTAGCGAGGGCCCACAGTCTGTTGCTCTGAGACGTGCTGGATGCACTGCAGCACACTTGGAAGTCTTACAGAGATGAGCCAAGGGCTCCTGAGGTAATAGGAGCCAAGAGGGAAACACTGACGAAATACCTCAAAGGAATTAAGAGATGTTTCTCTAAAAAGGTGATATAGCCAACAGCCTAGCTGAAGTGCCTCTACACCAATGCACGCAGTATGGGCAACAAACAAGAGTTGGAAGCCAGCACACTGCTAGAAAGCCACAACCTAGTTGCCATTATTGAAACCTGATGGGACCAATCCCACGACTGGAGCGTGGCTATAGATGGCTACAGGCTGTTCAGAAGGGACAGGCAGGGAAGGAGGGGCAGAGGCATTGTCCTCTACATCAAGAAATGGATAGAGTGTGAAGAGCTGTCTCTGAAGACTAGCCACGAGCGGTTAAAAGCTTATGCGTAAGAATAAGAGACCTAGGCAACAAAGGGAACCTTGTGGTTGGTGTTACTACAGGCCACCCAATCAAGGGGAACCTACTGACAAAGCCTTCTTACTGCAGCTACAGGAAGCATCACACTCACAGGCTCTCATCCTGCTGGGGGACTTCAACCACCCCGACATCTGCTGAAAAAGTAGCATGGTGAGCTCAATCCCCACGTGTAAGAAATCAGGAGAGGAGGGCAAGAGACCAACATGGCCACACCTCGAGTGTTGTGTCCAGTTTTGGGCACCTCAATACAAGAGAGATATCGAGGTGCTGGAGCAAGTGCAGAGGAGGGCAACGAAGCTGGTGAAGGGCCTGGAAAACAAATCATATGAAGAGCGGTTGAAGGAGCTGGGACTGTTTAGTTTGAGGAAGAGGAGGCTGAGGGGAGACCTCATCACTCTCTACAACTACTTGAAAGGACACTGTAGAGAGGTTGGTGCTGGTCTCTTCACACAGGTAATTAATGACAGAACGAGAGGGAATGGCTTCAAGCTCCAACAGGGTAGGTTTAGACTGAACATTAGGAAAGAATTTTTCACAGAAAGAGTGGTTGGGCATTGGAATAGGCTGCCCAGGGAGGTGGTTGAGTCACTATCCCTGGATGTGTTTAAGAGCCGTTTAGATGTGGTGTTGGGGGATATGGTATAGGGGAGAACTTTGTAGAGTAGGGTAGATGGTTGGACTCGATGATCAAGGGTCTCTTCCAACCTAGACGATTCTATGATTCTATGATTCTATGGTTGAGTTGAGACTTGATGGTCAAACTAAAGGGCAAGAAGGAAATGTACAAGCAGTGGAAGCAGGGACAGGTATCCTGGGAAAAGTACAGGGACACTGCCCAGTTGTGTAGGGATGGGGTCAAGAAGGCCAAGGCACAGCTGGAGCTGAACTTGGCAAGGTACACAATGAATAATAATAATGACTTCTACAGGTATGTCAGCCAGAAAAGGAAGGTCAAAGAAAGCGTACACCCTCTGCCATCCCCATAATAAGCAAGACCTACAAAATGGTAACAATGGACAAGGAGAAGGCTGAGATACTCAATGACTTTTTTGCCTCAGTCTTCACTGGCAACCTCTCTTACCCCACCCCTCGAGTGAATGGACCACAAGTAAGTCTGTGGAACCTGATGAGATGCATTCCAGAGTCCCGAGATAACTGCCTGATATAGTTGCAAAGCCACTCTCCATGATATTTGAAAAGTCATGGCAGTCAGGTGAAGTCCCTGGTGATGGGACAAAGGGAAACATTACACTCATTTTTTAAAAGGGTAGAAAGGAGGACTCTGGGAACTACCAACCTGTCAGCCTCACCTCTGTGCCTGGGAAGATCATGGAACAGATCCTCCCAGAAGCTATGCTAAGGCACATGCAGGACAGGGAGCTGATTCAAGACAGCCAGCATGGCTTCATCAAGAGCAAGTCCTGCCTGATCAGCTTAGTGGCCTTCTATGATGGAGTGACTGTATCAGTGGACAAGGGAAGAGCTACGGATGTCATCTGTCTGGACTTCTATAAGGCCTGTGACACAGTCCCCCACAACATCCTTCTCTCTAAATTGGAGATATATGGATTTAATGGGTAGACCATTAGGTGGATGAGGAATTGGTTGGATCGTCGCATCCAGAGGGTATTGGTCAACAGATGGAGATCAGCGAGAAGTGATTTACCCC
Organism: Numenius arquata; assembly: GCF_964106895.1. NCBI lineage: Eukaryota > Metazoa > Chordata > Aves > Charadriiformes > Scolopacidae > Numenius > Numenius arquata. The sequence goes on from NC_133576.1 coordinate 120,366,226, forward strand.
AGGGGTCCATATTGGTACCAGTTCTGTTCAATATATTCATCAATGACACAGACAGTGGGATTGAGTGCACCCTCAGCAAGTTTGTGGATAACACCAAGCTTAACTGTATCCCAGCCAAAACCAGTACACCAGTTTTAACCTCTCTTATTTCAACTTAAGCCTGCTGTCTCTCATCCTGCTGTCCTGCACTGCTGTGAAAAGCCCAGCTCCTTCTCCTCAATGACCTCCTTGTTGGCACTGGAAGCTGCTGTTATGTTCCTTGAAGGCATCTCTTCTCAAGCTGAACAAGTCCACTCCTCCAGCCTCTCCTCACAGGGGCAGTGCTCCAGCACCCACCTGTCTCATGCTCAGTTTGTTGCCCACCAACCCTCAGGGCCTTCTCCACAGAGCTGCCCCCAGCCAGGCAATCCCAGCCTGTGCTGAAGCCAGGGCTCTTCCTTTCCAGGAGCAGTACTTTGCATTTATCCTTGAATTTCATAAGGTTGGACCGTTCCTCCAGCCTGTTTAGGTCCCTGTGAATGGCCTGTGCTCAAATGTGTTCACTAATCCCCCCCATCTGGTGTTGTCTTCAAAATTTAATTAGAAATAAATCCATGCATGTAGGCAATAGATATGGCTGCATGATTTTTTGCAGACCAACATGAGCTCACTCTTTCCCTGCTCCAAGTGTTTATGTGGCATCCAGCCTAAGCTAATATACTTCGCCTCTCAGCAGAGCTTAATAGCTTGGGACCAGGACTGTGGTAATCACAGCTAAATAGCTTTTGGTTCAGAGCACAGGAAAATTGAGCTGTGTCTGCTCCAACATCCTGTGTGAGTATAATATGCAAGTCCACCAAAATGTATGTTCCATTAGCTCTGCGGGAGCTCCTGAATGAGGAAAACTGGCAAGCCTGAAAGGTGCAGTGTCATGATAAGTAGATCTGAAACCAGTGATGGTGAGAAAACTGAAAAGTGAGAACATTAATGAATCTGAAGTCACTTACAAGAATGCTGACAAGAAATCACAGAATTGTGGGTGGTTGGCAGGGACTTTTGGAGATCATCTAGGCCAACCCATCCCTCCTGTAGTCCCCCTTTAGGTACTGAAAGGCTGTTATAAGGTCTCCCTAGAGCCTCCTCTTCTGCAGGCTGAACAACCCCAGCTCTCTCAGTCTGTCTTCATAGGAGAGGTGCTCCAGCCCTCTGATCATCTTTGTGGCCCTCTGCTGGACTTGCTCCAACAGATCCGTGTCCTGACTGCGCTGAGGGCTCCGGAGCTGGACACAGCACTCCTGGTGGGGTCTCACAAGAGTGGAGTAGAGGGGCAGAATCACCTCCCTCAGCCTGATGGCCACACTTCTTTTGATGTAGCCCAGGGTCTGTCTAGTAGGTTAAAATATGATCTAGTAGCTTAAAAACTTTTTCTGCTTTCTGGCTATCCATGGGTATTGCTGATGATCAGTCATATTTTTTCTTCACCTTCCTTTGATAAACAAATTTAAGCAGGTTTAATTTCTTCTTTCAAGGTGAATGTTGTGTTCTAACTGTATTGCTAGGGCTTCTCTGAATCTGTTCTCTGCATCTTCTCAGCATCTTGATTGATCAGGGTTAAATCAGAATCATGTAGACTCTTGCAAATAGTTCTCACTCACTAATAACTTCCCATTTTCTGTCTCCTGTAGATCACATGTTCCTTCTTCATGGCTGTACCACACCAACAGATAATGGTCATCAACAACCTTTATGATAATGATAATGATTATGATCATCAAATGATTTTGTGGATTTTTGAAAGAAACATATTTATAAATAACATACATAAAAATACATTCTATGTATTTATATATAGAAAATATACATAACGTAACATATGCATGTTTCATATATTTTTTATCATTATCTATTACAGTAATTAATAATCTTTTGTCTGACTGCAGGGTGGAGGCAGGGTGCAGGCTTGTTGACATTGCAGTCTGACTCACGCCACCAGTCTGTCTTCAAAACCCATTTTAACACCCCTCATTTCACACAGCCAGCTCCTCTGTTCTGTCACGATCCCCACTGAGCAGGCACCAGAGAGAGAGAGATGAGAGATCCATGAAATGTTTTCCACAGCTTTACTAATATCCGTTGAGGTGTGTGGAAGTTGCTACATATGGGTCTTTTCATCTTTCTCTCCTGAGTGTATTTCTGCAGCATTTAAATCATGGTAAATAATGTATTAAATATGACTTTGCTCTGACTGTTGAACATAATGATTAATGCCAGCTCATGCCTATCTTACATTCTGTGTGATATCATGTTTAAGAAGGTATTGGCTACCATGTTGAGGTGAAACATCTTCTCTTAAATAAACCAAAACTGGAAGTGTCACAGCTCTCAGCTGATTACTGAGGAACAACCTGCAAAAGCACAAAACTAATTCTACAAATTTTTTCAGACACTTCCCAAAAAGTCTCTCCATGGTAAACAAAGAAAATAAGCTCATAGCAGGAAAAAGCTGAGTCTGCTATTTGCATCCATGTTTACAACAGAGCACAGGGAAAACTCCATGCTGGCATCCTTCCAGATGGAAACTACACGGAGTAGCTGCCTTAAAGGGAAGGGACCCTTTAAGATCATCTAGTCCAACCAATGAAAAAAAAACCAAAACAAAAAAACAAACACCACACACACACAACACACCACACACAACCCACACACACACCACCACACCACCCAACACTAATCCATATCCCCGAGCACCATGTCAACTCCTCTCTTGAATACCTCCAGGGATGGTGCCTCAACCATCTCCCTGGGCAGCCCATTCCAATGCCTGATAACCCTTTCAGTAAAGAAATATTTCCTAATATCTAACCTGAACTTCCCCTGGTGTAACTTGAGGCCATTACCCCTTGTCCTATCATCTGTAACTTGGGAGAAGAGACCGACCCCCGCCTCTCTACAGCCTCCTTTCAGGTAGTTGTAGAGAGCGATAAGGTCTCCCCTCAGTCTCCTCTTCCCCAGACTGAACAACCCCAGCTCCCTCAGCCTCTCCTCGTAAGACTTGTGCTCCAGACCCCTCACCAGCTTCGTTGCCCTTCTCTGGACCTGCTCCAGCACCTCAATGTCTTTCCTGTGGTAGGGGGCCCAAAACTGGACGCAGTAGTCGAGGTGGGGTCTCACCAGTGCCGAGTACAGGGGGACGATCACCTCTCGGGTCCTACTCACTACACTGTTCTTGATACAGGCCAGGATGCTGTTGGCCTTTTTGGCCACCTGGGCACACTGCTGGCTCATGTTCAGCCGACAGTCGACCAACACCCCCAGGTCCTTTTCTGCCAGGCAGCTCTCCAGCCACTCTGCCCCAAGCCTGTAGCGCTGCCTGGGGTTGTTGTGACCCAAGTGCAGGACCCAGCACTTGGCCTTATTGAACCTCGTCCTGTTGGTCTCAGCCCATCCAGACAGCCTGTCTAGATCCCTCTGCAAAGCCTCTCTACCCTCCAGCAGATCAACACTCCCACCCAACTTGGTGTCATCTGCAAATTTGCTGAGGGTGCATTCGATCCCCTCGTCCAGATCATTGATAAAGATGTTGAAGAGAACCGGCCCCAGTACCAAGCCCTGTGGGACACCACTCATGACCGGTTGCCAGCTGGACTTCACTCCATTCACCACCACTCTCTGGGCCCGGCCCTCCAGCCAGTTTTTAACCCAGCGGAGAGTATACCCATCTAAGCCATGAGCATCCAGTTTCTCCAGGAGAATACTGTGGGACACTGTATCAAAGGCCTTGCTAAAGTCTAGGTAAATAACATCCACAGCCTTTCCTTCATCCACCAAGCGAGTCACTTTGTCATAGAAGGAGATCAGGTTTGTCAAGCAGGACCTGCCCCTCATGAACCCGTGCTGGCTGGGCCTGATCACCTGGGCATCCTTCATGTGTTGCATAATGGCACTCAGGATGACCTGTTCCATCACCTTCCCAGGCACCGAGGTCAGACTGACAGGCCTGTAGTTCCCTGGATCATCCTTCCGACCCTTCTTGTGGATGGGCTCATGTCATCACCACATGGGTTACGATCCTCCACCTCTACTGAGGCAACAGGCCACAAGACCTTGCTAGCACTTTTACCCACTGGCACTGGTAATCTGCTCCCAGGCTCCTCTTTAGTAATCCTGCTTTCATCCCCATCCCCCTTCAACCCTAGTTTAAAGCCCTTTCAATGAACCCTGCTAATTCTTGTCCCAGTATTCCTCTTCCCCTTTGGGTAAGGCTTGCCCTACCAGTTGCCACCAGGTCTGATGTCCTATAGATCATCCCATGACGAAAGAAACCAAAGTTCTGACGGTGACACCAGCCTTGGAGCCAGGAGTTAATCTGCTGGCTCTTCCTGTTTATACCCTCATCAATTCCTGCAAGTAGTGGGATGGAGGAGAACACAATTTGTGCTCCTGATCCCTTAACTAGCTGTCCAAGGGCCCTAAAGTCTTTCTTCAGGGCCCTTGGACTAAAATAAAGAGTAACAAATTACCAGAGCCAGACGTTTCACCTGGACGTTTTCAAAAATAAGTTCATTTAAGAACTCAGGAATGAAATACCTGAATGACTGTCCATGCTTGTAATTTCTCCTCCAAACCCCTTTGGTTCCCACAGTGCTGGAAAGCGACTCATGAGACGGTTTTTCAGAAAGGGTTCCAAGAAGGAGCTGAGGAACTACAGACTGGTATGTTCTGTACTGGCTGTACAGGACACTTTCACAAGATGTCTATTAAAGAATAAAATTAGAGGACATGTGAATAACCAGGACATTGGGCAAAAGTCAACACGAATTTTTTAAGTGCAAATCACACCTCATGTAACTACTTGAATTGAGAGAATCAGCATAGAGAGATATTGGAAATCCTGTCTATCTAGATTTCCAAAGGCATGAGTTCACCGCCAAAGGTTTTTAAATAATTATAAATGGTCACAGGATAAGAATGCATGGATATTTGGACAGTTGATTAAAAGTCAGGAAATAAAAAATAGCAGTAAATGGTCAATATGCATATATGAATATATATAGTACAGTGTATATATACGTGCATAGATATTAATCCTATCCTGTTCCTAAGAAGCAATGTAGATGCAATTCTGAGTTTTACACTCACACTCTGAATACTGCAGCCCAATTACCCGCTGTGACATGGTTTCAGCCTCTGGTAAGTATCTGCTTCTGCATACCTGGTTCTTCATGGTCCCACCCTGGGGAGCCTGAGCTGAGGTCTCTGACAGTGCGTCTTCCATGGCCTCTGTGGCCTTAATGTAGAGTGTTGCCCCTCCATTGGTGTAGCCAGTATTAATCATAGAAAAAGCCCATCTCCTGAATTTGAACGCTTCGTGTCATAGAATCGTAGAATCACAGAATGGTTTGGGTTGGAAGGGACCTTGAAGGGCATCCAGTTCCAACCCCCCACCATGGGCAGGGACACCCCCCACTACAGCAGGTTGTTCAAAGCCCCATCCAGCCTGGCCTTGGACACTTACAGGGATGGGGCATCCAGAACCTCAGCAGGCAACCTGTTCCAGTGTCTCACTACTCTCATAGTGAAAAATTTCTTCCTATTATCTAAACTAAATCTACCTTCTTTCAGTTGGAAGCCATTGCCCCTCATCCTATCACTACATGGCCTTGTAAAAAGTCCCTTTCCAGCTTGCTTGTAGGCCCGCCTCAGGTACTGCAAGGCTGCAATAAGGTCTCCCTGGAGACTTCTCCAGGCTGAACAGCCCCAGTTCTCTCAACCTATCTTCATAAGAGAGGTGCTCCACTCTCTGATCATCTTCGTGGCCCTCCTCTGGATCCGTTCCAATAGGTCCATGTCCTTCTTATATTGGGGGCCCCTGAGCTGGACACAGTACTGCAGGTGGGTTCTCACCAGAGCAGAGTAGAGGGGCAGAATCACCTCCCTAGACCTGCTGGCCATGTTTCTTTTGATGCAGCTCAGCATACGGTTGGCTTTCTGGGCTGCAAGCAGGCTTTGCCAAATCATGTCGAGCTTCTCATCAACCAAGACCCACAAGTCCTTCTCCTCAGGGCTGCTCTCCAGCCATTCTCGACCCAGCCTGTATTTGTGTTTGGGATTGCCCTGACCCAGGCGCAGGACCTTGTACTTGGCCTGATTGAACTTCATGAGGCTGACATGGGCCCACCTCTCAAGCCTGTCCAGGTCTCTCTGGATGGCATCCCTTCCCTTCAGCGTGTCAACTGTGCCACAGAGCTTGGTGTTGTCAGCAAACTTGCTGAGGGTGCACTCAATCCCACTGTCCATGTCTCCAACAAAGATGTTAAACAGCAGTGGTCCCAGTACCTACCCCTGAGGAACACCACTTGACACTGGTTTCTACTTGGACATCAAGCTGTCGGCTGCAACCCTTTGAGTGCAGCCGTCCAGCCAGTTCCTTATCCACTGAGTGATACATCCATCAAATCCATATCTCTCCAATTTAGAGACCAGGATGTTGTGCGGGACAGTGTCAAATGCTTTGCACAAGTCCAGGTAGATGATGTCTGTTGCTCTCCCCTTATCCGTCCAACTCTTCACATCAGCTGTTTCCCACCTGCCTCAAGGAAGCAGAGAGGATTGCAGTGCACTGCAGTAGTTAATACATCTACTGCCCTGGGCAAATGGGGTTGGTCAGGCTCTGGCCAGGCTGAATGCCATGGACTGACAGAGCTGGCATTTATATTTTAATTAGAGAGGATGAATACATCATCATCATTGTTTTAATTTCCCTACTTGGAATTCTTGCTTGATAATCCAGTCTTTACAAAAAGACTCCTCCTACCCAGATGATATGTTACATTTTCGTTATCATGGGGGTACATATGCACCAAAACATGGTTTTCTTATGATTCCATGAATATTTGAAATATGCATATATATTTCAATTATGAAAAGTATAGTTAATGAAAAAGCAGCATGTGAAGCTAATCTGAGCCTAAATTAAATTCTCAAAGGACTATACAATCCCACACCATTGGTGGTGCTAACACTAACAACCTGTGCTGGCAACACACTAATTAGTCTGCCTCTAGAAGATGAAGCTGGTATTTTAATCACCCAAACACTAATAGCCTGGCCTTGCTGGCATTATAATTGTTATGGCAGTAATAGCCTGGGCAAGATGGTATTTTAATCACCCTGGATGACAGCCTAGAACTGTTAATTTTTAAAATTTCTGTCTTTTTATCAAGGTTAATAAGAGGTCTACCACAGATATGATCAATTACAAAATGCAGAAATCACTATTTTAACTTAAAAAGAGTCAAACTTGGCAGTCTTGGCATTCACAGTACTGGACAATTTTCAGTTATATCACCTCTTTCCCATCTTTCTTCTTTTTTTTTTTTTTTGAACTTCTTTTCCCTGCAGCCCCTTTAAACCACACGTGAGTCACTTGGGAGAGCTGGAGTGGGCTGTGCAGAACTGTTTGCTGTTCTAAGCATTAAAATGATGTTACTACAACATCCAACTAATGCGGTCTCAGATACTTAACCTTACACGATAAAACCCCTCTCACTATTGTTGATATTTTAAGAAAATAATTCAGATTATCAACAATTTGTCTTATCTTTAAATGTCACTAATTAGTTATCTGTTGAACATTCACTGACTTCAAAGAGACCTCTTGATCTTTGCTGTTACATAGTGCTGGTCACTAATGGATGGATTTGGCAAGAAGATTTTATGGCCAAGCTTCATTTTTATCCCCTTTAATTTGAGGTGGGAATGCCTAGAGCTGGGGCGATGGATTAAACAGGAAATTGCCGTTTTTCCTCCAACAGCTGAGGAGTGCAATCTTGCAATGTCTGGAAAAATTTAATCAAATTGTTGAGGAATTAGAGCTCTCTTTAAGAAAATTAGCTGTGGTAAAGGTTTTGAATTTTGTTTCATACTTCTCATAAGGGCTCGGTCACCTTTACTGAGATTTTCCACAAAGTTAAAAGTAGTTCAAGCTCCCTCGTAACTTCTGAACTGGGTCCATGACATAAATGCAACACATTGCCGTTTGAGGGAGATTTCAGTTACCCTCATTATGGTAACGACCGTGGGCTGCATGTGGATGGTGAAACCATTCACTCAGCCTGCCTGGAGCACAGGGGCATTGCAGGGGTGACCTGTGTTTTTGGCTGCTGCCAGCCCGGTGCTGCCCAGTGGAAGCCCATCTCTCCCCACTCCGCCACAAGCACCCCAGAGGTGGCAGGGAATGTGGGAGGTGTCCTATTTGGGAAGAAGGGAGGTGAAATAAGAGAGACAGAGAAGTAAGAAGAATGGTCCTGGCTGAGGGAAGAGGTGGGTGAACTTTATAAGGCACCAGCCTCATGGGTGATCCGTTTGAGTAGCTGGCTGCTCTTCACCCATGTCAGCACCAAAAAAAGTCATACCAAACTCAGCAGCAGCAACGAGCCTTCTAATTTTACTTGATTTTCACAGCTGGGATGGTGTATTCATCAATCAAATACATATGTTTGCCTTTGTTTTACAATGTCCTTGGAGGGAAATTCGCCCTTCACCTTCCCCTCCCTGGGAAGCCCAGCTGCTCTTTCCAGCTCAGTTTCCAGACACAGGTCTGCCCTCAGTGCACGTTCTTCCGTAAGAAGATTGCTAATAATGCTAGCAGTTCCCAATCTATTTTTTCACTCCAGGAAGGGAATTTCAAAGGAGGACTCTTCATGCCTGCTGTTTAAAAAGGATTTGAACACTTTGTGAGAGGATATGTTTTAAGCACTCTCTTTTCAATGCCCTGTCCCCCCATTGCCTCCTATCCTTGTGACGCTCCCTGTGACATCTGCGGCTTCATTCCCACACCCCATATAGATATTTTTTCTGCTTTCAGGGCCTGACATTGATAAACAGAGCTGATGCCACCCTACTCACCTATGTGGCCAGCACAGCCGCGGGCAGTCGCAGCCGACACGCGTGCCCTGCTCGGGGAGCCAGCTGTCATTCTCAGCGTGCCACCGCCTCGGAGCCCACGCTGTCGGCAGCTAAACTTAGGAGCAGCACGACAGCTGTGTGAGATCATTGTCCTGCAGGAGCTTATCCAGCGGGGCAATGTTTTGGAGACTGGCACTGCGTGTTTTTCTGGCCAAACAGTCCTCTCTGCCTGGTTACAATGTCTTTTTGTTTACTTGAACTTGGAGAGGATTGAGCGACGGTGGTGAACTTCAGCAAAGTGGAGATGTGATCGCCAGAAAAATGTGTTTTCCCTCATCTCTGTGCTACAAAAAGCAATCTTGTAAGGCCAATTTTGTTACTTGCTTACGCTCAGTACCTCTTGACCTTTCATGATCAAGACTCTAAATATAAGGATGTTGGCCTCCTCTGGTCTATTGCTGTGATAACACAAATAATTTCACTTACTATCAGATGTACTTTAACATGAAACAGGCTTCTTTTATTTGGAAGATTAATATATCATTTTATACAATGCTCCAGATGCCTCAGTGTTTCCAGTGTCACTTTAACCTTCAACATGAGAGAAGACAGCTTCAGCTCCTTGGCAGGAAAACAGGTTTTTTTAACCAAAAGCAGCAGAGTCATAGTAAACTCCAGGAGTTCTCTAAGGAATCACCCTCTGTATGAAGCTGCAATAGCACTGTGTTTTTTTCCCGTCAGTATTTGTTTTCTCTGCCTCTGCAGGCATTACCCTGCAGACAAACTATTTCTAGTGCATCATCTGTGCAGCCAAGGACTACAGAAGCAAAAGAGAGCTCCAGATTCCCTAGAAATCCCAAATCTCATACTTTTGGCCAGTCCTGAAGTTCTTGTGAAGTTCTATATTAGTATAATATTTTAAGTGAAGACTGACAGAGGTTGGAAGGGTGTGTTTGTGGCAGTGGGTTGCCTGACCCATGAGGACAGAGAGCACTCTGACACTTGGAATCCAAAGCAGCAGGACTGGCAAGATTAGAAGAGCTCTCAAAGGAAAGGTTTCTTGCTTTTTCTTGGAGGATAGCCTGGCAGGTTAACATGGGTGACTAAGGTGAGAGTTTAAAGGTCTAAAAATCTTAGAAATGCGTTAAACAGTTCAGTCCGATCTTTGTTTCTGTTCAAGGTTGTATCTGCAATCCCGGATGCTTCTGAGGTCTGCTTCATGCAGAACAGAAGTATGAATGTGAACTACCTAAGGAGTGAACTTTTAAAATGAGCAAGTGCCAACAGCTACCTGTGCCAACTTGGAAAAGAGAAACCAAACTCAGGATGCTACTGATAGCACACAGATTTCTGAGTCTTGATGTGATCAGCACTCACAAAATTAATCTAAGGCAGTCCTAAAGAGTGTGAGCACTGTTGGTAAAGGAGAGAGGCAGAAGCAGAACAGTAAGGGTATTTACTAGAACTTCTATACAGACAAGAGTTTTCAGAGGGGACTTCTTCAAATTGTGAACATTTTAAATGTAAACCTTGTTTGACACAGCTGGATAGTTCAAGCATGAAATAAATAGATAGAAAACCTATTACTTCTATTGCATAAGCTGAATGAAATGCAAAAAGTGAAGAAATAATGCAGCATAATGTCAGGAAGTACATTTGAATGAAACCGAATGAACCACAAAATTGGATCAGTTACGGGAGATATTTACTTGAAATACACAGTATGCCTGGAATAGCATCTCTTCAAAATATGTTATTTTGGCCTTCTGTCTCGGTACCCTCCTCTAACAACTACCCCGTGCCTGCAGTTTGTGTGGTGCTTCTGAAACCTGAGGTTAGTCAGGACCATATCTCTTTAAAAAAAAAAATAGCACCAGAGACAAAGAAGGCAAAACCCAGGCTGGGAAGGGGGAGCTAAAGCGGCTGCTGCATTGGGCGGTTTGGGCACATCGCTGCTGCAGCAGTGGTCACGCATCCCTCCGCAGCCTGCTGATTTTGCAAAAGAGGAGGGGGGGGGAGGAAAAAAAGCATCGGTTTGCGGGCCAGATGCTGTCAAACACAAGCAACCAATGGAAGAACTGGCACAATGAGCAGACAAGCATGTGGAAGCAGTTTATGAAGAAATAGTTAAATACCGAGCTTTGTCCCGGCCGATGCTGTAAGTACGAGCTCAATAAGCAGATCCCGTGGTCACTGCAGTTGTTTGTGGGAGGTGTTTTATGGGTATCCCGATGCTTTTAGCACTCATAGGTGGAGAAAGCATTGACTGTGACACGTCTAACAGTTTATTTGGGCAAATAACTGTATTGTCTGTGTCTCTACAGGATTTTTGGGTGACTCACAAGCTGCAGTGCACTGCCAGGGCGGGTGAAGCATGGGACTTTACCCATGAGCTTGTTCTCCTTTCCTGATGGCTTGTCTGGGGTCCGCTCTGTAGATGGGCTAGCAGATTGCTGCAGTACCACCCCCCCGTGCAAAGGCCTCTTGCTGAATTTCAGCGCTGCCTTCAAGCACTGGGTATACACAATACGTTTTTTCATGCTACAACGGCTGACTTAATTTAAAAAAAAATCCTAGAATTACTTGTTACACAAGCTTTCTTCATGCCAAGTGCTCTATTCTTATTTTTTTTCCTTATGTATGCAATTGTAGAAAGCATATGAAATTCCAATAGCTTTGTGTGTTACCATTGGGAGACTGGTTCTTAACGTAGCTCTCCCAAAGAGAGTGCCAAGTATGATTTATTACTCAAAGGAATGAATATTTTCCTATCTTTGGTCTGTTTCTAGCTGAAGTAGTTGTATGTATTTTTAAATGTAAACATTTGTTCTTATGGAAATCCAAGGTCTCATTATTTAGCAAATCATTTGATGCTTTTTGTTCTGCGTATGCCCTAATGGTCTAGTACAGCTTTAAAACCAAGTAAAAAAGCAGAGCTAAAGCAAGTTTATGGCATGGTGTTTCACAGCAAATTTTTTTTGGTAATCAGGCAATTTTTTTTTAATTGTAGCTAAATCTATGCATGTCAGCAGAGTAAAAAACTAAGCAATAAGTATTTTCCTTCTTATTTTATGAGAACATTAAGTTTGCTTTCATCTAAGTACTGCATAAGACCATGATGATTTGCTCTAAAACAAAGAATATCGCCTATTTGATGGCCTCTGCACTTGTGCCTTGGTACTTACCCAATCGCTGCAGAAACCGCTGGGAGATCTCACTCCAGTAGCCGGGGGGGTAACAGCGGGGTAGTTGTGGTGAGCAGCCTGCGCTGTCATGTTAAGGAGGGTGAGTAGATGATGCAAGGAGGAGTCTTCTTTTGTCCATCTCTTTTGGGACTTGGCTAAAGTGCAGCTCCTGATGCTGATGTAACTGCAGGTAACTACACACTTATGCCCCTACCAGGCTGATCGCCTCAGTGGGGACATAAGGCAGAGCCTCCCTTACACTGACAAACCCACAGGGAGGTTTTCCCATCATTGCTTTTGGACTCACCTTCACCTTGTGTTCTCAGAGGTATTACAGCTCCATCAGCTGTATACTTGCAAACCAACTTCTTAGAGCTTGCTGCCAAAAAACTGAATTAGAAGAGGCGCAATTTAGCCCTTAATGACCTTATAACAAACTACTGTTACCTAGGGAGCGCTCCAGCAGGGAATGTGAATGCTGAGGCTGTGATATATTAGTGTTCGTTCTTACCCCTTCCGCTCCTCTCTCAGGATTGTCACCCTCCCAACACCAAGCAGCATCTCTGGTTGGAACCAGCATTTCTGAAGATCAAGAGAGTAATCATTTGCATTGTCATCTGAGTGTTATCAAAATACAAAAAGGATACAAAAACCCAAGCCCGCATAGAGAATTTCTTTTCCCGTACTGGAAATGTGCAGGACCATGACATAATTTAATTAGGTAAAATTGTTTTGTAGGCTGCCTACTGTCGTGTGAAGACAGTGGGAAAATTTCAGCTCATGTGTACTTCTATTGTTTTCAGCAGAATTACACCAGGGTGAATTTGGCATTTTTGGGGCCAACCGGAAAACCTTTTCTTTCTCCCTCCCTTTCTTAATTGTTTTCCTGTTTCTCAGATGTGATTTTTTTTTAAATGGCCTCCAGGGCAACAGGCCCAGATTCATAAAAAAAAAGATAATATGGAGTATCTAAGATGCCCAAGTCAGGACCACGCTTGTCTCAGGCTTCCTGTAAACTCAATGGAAGCAGAGGGGTACTTCCAGGAAAATCGATACACCACATACGTAAAATCACACTTCGCAATGTTTGGGGGACCACTTGGACCCTGCTCTCAAAAGCACAGTTTCTAAAATACTGGGTGAGTTTTTATGTTAAAATATACAAAAGTGTAGGTTTTTATCATCCAAAAGAACATTTTCTTGAAGAGTTTAAACAGTGTCTAGCTGTCTAGTTTATATGAACCCTTGGAATAATGCATATAATTGAAAAAATACATGTCAGATTTTGAAGTATTTGAGCTTTTGGAAGATTTAATCTTTTTAGAAATAAGTGTTAATTAGTTCAGCAATATTTTTTGCTATGCACACAATTATTCAGCAATTATTTCTGCCTCAGCTAAGAAATATAACAAGTCGCACATTAATTTGGTGCAGTAGATTTTTCTCTGTAGATCATATTCAGATTTTTCTTATAAGCGTGTATTTAATGGATATATTTGCATTTTAGCAGTCTTGAACTAAATCTTTAAATAGGATAGTCTAGTTTATGAGCATTTTCTTTTTCTTCTTTTTAACCAGCTCAATAGAAGACAGTCCTTGCTTGGAATTTTTAGCAAGTACGCTGGTGGTTGTGATGGAGGTACACCAGAGCTGTGTGAGGAAGGAAGGTTTCACACTGCCTGTGAAGACCTACATGTGTTTATGCACAAAGAAATGAGCAGCCATGAATGTCAGACTAGAAATAAGTGAGGCTTGGTTGTCTTCCCTAAACTTACCTGTATAAATATTCTCAACCCAGGTGAAACCAAAATAAAAGGCAGCATTTCTGGCAGGTGATGATTACACTTAGGACACGATGGGGCAGGTGTTTTGGGCTCATCTGGTGACCTCTCAGGAGGGCCTGAATGTACCCCAGGCTCCTCTCAGTGGTAAGGTTTAGCTTCTTTTTTCTTAGAGGAGAGTGATACAGCTGGTTGTGTATCCCAGTCACCACCTATTTGAGATGAGACAGCTGGTGGAAAACAGTAAAGGTCAGAGCTTTAACTGGCTCTGGTCTTCCATAAAGAATGAAATCATAATGTTAGTATTTAAATTACCAGTTTTAGTTAAAGCTTCAGTGAAGCAAAAGGAGCAGCTTGTCCCTTGTTTTAGGATAGGCTAATTTACCTGTCTCTTCGTTAGTTATATGTAGTACACGGTGGAGCTTTGCAGCACTAACAGCAAAATTATTGTCAGGTTTTGACTAATGTAAGCTGAGATCCTGGAGAACATGATAGTAGCTTCAGAGTGGTCTGATGTGCTTTACAAGTAGGCACCAGCTGTCGCTGAATCCTATTCCATAAAGTTCACACTATGAAAGAAATTGCTAATGTCAGGAGATGTCTGGAAACCTGCTGGCAGAGGAGGGGAGTTGCAGTACTGTGCTCTCAAGACTTGCTTTTGCTTTCCCCATCAGCTGCCCCCTGTAAACCTTCCCCTTCCTTCTCAAATTTCTCCTTCTGTAGCATTCTTTGTCTCCATCCCAGGCCAATTCCTACATGAATTATCACTTCTGATCAACTCTCATGAGGTTTTATTGTAACAGCAGTGTTTCCAGCTTGCCCCAATCCTCCAGCAGCATCTCACATTTCTCTTACTCCCCAAATGTGAGTTTGAAGGCCCTGGCCATATCTGTGCTGCTAAATAAGAGAGCTAGGGAAGAAAAACCTACTCAGACCCTTAGCACTCTCCTTTGTGCTCAGGGGTGCAACCCAGCTCCCTGCAGCCCTGGGACCAGGACAAGAATGTGCTGAACCAGGTTCTCTGTCTAGAGCAGTCCACGAGACTGGGCGAGAGATGGAGCGGGCTGTGCGCTGGAGGGCATTTGTTTTGCACCGTGGAGTGATGTGGAGTCTCTTTCCAGGCACTAAGAAGTAATTTTCACCTCATTACCTTCGTGATCATATTGGACTGGCATTGGAAACGCTTCCCTGGCTCTTGGCATAGGCTCGTGTTACCCCAGCAGTCCTGTGCCTGTGCCACGCAGTAACTGAGCCTAATGGTGTTGATCCACCAAGGCAAATTAGATTTAAGAGTTGAATAACTTAAAAGTGCTTTCTGGTTTGATGTCGTTACTTCTGTCAATCCGAAGCACATCTCTCTAGATCATGTCGGTTGTTTGATGTTTATACAATGTATGTATATGTGCACGGGGACTTCCCCTAAACAGCAGTAGTTGTGTGGAAAGATCACCACTTTGGGACATATACAATTATATACAGTAAATCATTGGTTACATATGTTAAAGAGCACTCCCATTCTGCAGCAAAATGGATCATTAGACCTAAAAGAGCTTTTTCATCTCTTCTGTGATGCCACAAAACCTGAATTACCTCAGTTTCTCATTAACTGTGACAATGATGATGTCAGACAAGTTGTGCATGCCCTGTCTTATAAATAATAAATGAGAAGGACCATGTCTCCTCTTTCTCTAATGGAGCAGTGCTATAGCTGGATGGAAAGCAGCCTGCTTTATGGAACATAATGGAGTAACAAAATTGCTCAGACTCGGTTGAGTGTATTGATCCCAGGGGCTCCTGTTTGCCTTGATCCCTGGCATCTCTCTCATCATGTTGTAAAATATTACTTGGATTTAGAGAAATAACAATAACCTCTTAAAGTTTATAAAAAACCTAGAAATAATAGCACAAAGTGCGTGTTCTTTTTGATCAACCTAAACTTTATAATATAAAAATCTTCCAAATACTCTTTCAGTGGAACTTTAATTATTTATTTAGAAACTCCAATCTGAAATGTGCTTCTTATTTCTTTCTTTCTGTTGCAGTGCTTGCAGAGAGAGCTTTGTTGTTGTAAGCTTCTCATTAATCATAATTTTCACTAATAAGGTGCTGTTTAATCAAGTAGCTCAAAACACTCTGCAAACACTCAAGATAGCAGGTTTATGATACCCCTGTTGCTTAATATAGCTGTTCGTGGATAATGTTATTTCTGTTTCATATGCTGAAATGTCCATATTCAGCCCCTTGGTCATTTGCTTTCAGTGTTATGCCATCTTTTTAATTAGGGAAAAAAAAAAACCAAAACACTGGAATATGTGTTTAGAAAGTAATATCTAGAATTAGGTATGTTGTGAAGCAACAGAAGGAAAGGAAGAGATGTCAAATTACGGGCACACCAAATCTTGGCAGAGTTCTTCTAAGAATATTTTTTCAACAATAGTTGCTGTTGTGAATGACACCTGCTAAACAAACAGGCTGCATTTCAGTGCTTTCACACTGGTTTGCAGCATCAGCAAAGGAGCTGAGTGTTCTCAGCTCTTAAAAGATTTTCTCCCCACTGTCTTGGCATGTTGTATCAAGCCAAATCTCTGTGTTAATCTCGCTTCTGCAACATTTGGCATTCCTAGACAAAAATTTTCAGCATAGCATGTCCCAATTTAGAGACAAGCCTTCCTACTTATAGGAAGAAATTCATATAGATAAATTCCCTGCTTAAGAGCATGCTAGCCATAGACAGAAAATGCCATACCATTTGTCATCAATTTTAGCTGACAAATGGCATAGAGATGAAAATACTTCTGGTCATGTCGGTCAAACTCTATCCATACTTCTATAAGTATTTAGTGCTCTTAAGAGCCTCTTCCAGCTGCTTTTATAAAAAAAAAACAAAACCCTAGGCTTGGAGGAACAGAAGAGAAGAAAGAAAATGCATTTATTTTTTATTAATACTAGTTTTTTATTAATACTAGTAACTGAAAATAAAATTTGGCCTTGCAACAAACACTTCAGAAGTATTTATCTGTCGGTCTGAACAACACACGTTGCCAGGTAGGTGAACAGCACTCACTGGAGCTCATCTCATGTTCTGAAACAGCTTCAAGTACTTTGCAGGAAGATTTGTCTGGCTGCAAAGTGGAACTGTGCAGAGAAAGAAGACAGCCTGCAAAATACAGTGATACTGTCAATCTGATGCTGCCTGGTTGGTCCTGATGGCCACGATCTTTGATTGCTTAGGCTCTGAGGCTGAGATGGCCAGACTCAAGAGCTGTTCAAAGAGGGAAGCTGGAATTAAAGAGGGCTGCTTCTGTTTTCCCCAGGTGCCACTGGGTATTGCTGGAGTTTACATACACTTTTCCCATAGGTCAGGACCCGTCTGGTCTGAAGTAATGCCTCCTCTCCTCACAGGTCTGGTCTGTTCATTCAGGTAGTTTACATATTTGCAGGTTGGTTGCCGATTACGTGATTCCTAATAGTTGCAGATTGAGTACCTTTAATCTAGATTTGATACTATTATGCAACTATACCAAACAAATAGCTATTACAAAATATTTTGCTTCCTGCCCTAAATCAGGCAGTCCTGTGGCATGTCTGGGTGCAAGGCAAAATGGATGTGTTTTGCTTTTCTGCCTTAAACAGGGCAGTCTTGTGGTATGCCTGGGTGCAAGGAACTAGAACAAAATCTTCAACATCAACACTGAAATTCCCTGCTGACTGATTGAACAACAGAGTGAGCTTCTGTTTTAGGAGACTACACTAAAACAATTTTTGATGCAATATATTAACTGATTTTTGGTTTAGACCCACATGGGGATTGGAACTTGGTGATCCTTAAGGACCCTGCCAACCCGAACCATTCTATGATTTAGCAAATATGAGATGCATGAGTGAGCTTTGTTTAAAATGAAGCTTTGTTGACAACAGAAAAGTATTCCCAAACTGAAATTCATTCTGTCCAGTATTGTTGGAGAAATTAAGAGTGAATACAGTGACCTGGTAACATGCCCCACATGCCAGCGAACTCAGTAGCTCTCCGCTATGAGGGTAGATGTGAATTTCAGAGTTGAAAGCTTCTCTCCACTCCTCCTCAGCAGCCATTTTCCAGATACACAAATTTAGTCACTGTCGGCTTAGATGTCCCAAGTGATTCCCAGGGCTTGGCTGTGCACAGAGAAGCTCCGTGGGGTTGGAAGGGATCTCCTGGAAGAGAGCAGTGCTCTGATGTCATGGGCTCCGAGAGCCTTTTTTGGAAGAAAGCTGATCTGTCTCCAAAGCCGACACTTTTCTCTGCTTGCATCTCCTTTTGGGGGGTTGCCCGAGAACTTCATCACTTTTATGATTAATTTTTCCACACTCTAGGCTCAATTTATTCTGTTTTAATTTAAACCTATATATTTCTGTGCCTACAGGATCTAATAGGTTAAATAGGATTTATTTTTCTCCTGTGTTCATTTATCTAATAGTTTTACAAAGGATAATCTCACCTTTTCTTTGCTATCTTTTTTTTCATTCTGAAATTCTGGTTGCCCAGAGAAGCTGTGGATGCCCCGTCCCTGCAAGTGTTCAAGGCCAGGCTGGATGGGGCTTTTCTGGTCTAGTGGGAGATGTCCCTTCTCATGGCAGGGGGGTTGGAACTTGATGATCTTTAAGGTCCCTTCCAACCCAAACCATTCAATGATTCTGTGATTCTCATTGGCTAAAAAGACCAGTTTCTCTTCATCTCTGCTTAGAGGACAGGCTGTTGATTTCCTTGACTGTTCCTGTGGTTTCAAGTCATGTCTTTGGGGAACTCTCATTAGTTTTTTATTATCATCTGCCATAGAGCTGGTTCTGTGTCTACAATTATTGTAATACTTTCCATCTTTTCCTGCTTAATTGATAGTTTTCAATGTGGTCAGTGTTTCTAAACTTCAGGAGATATATGCCATTTCCTTTCTCTGGAAAATAATTTTTAAATACAAGATAGTAGGCTGACTTTGCATATCTAACTCATTTTGCATTGGCTTTCGTGTCTCCAGTCTTTCCTTTTTCAAGCCTTGCATGCTACTGATGTTGCACAAAGGATCTGTAGTTGCCCAGATTCCTTTTCCCACTCATATAGTAATAACCTCTGTTGGAAATATTGCAAATATTTCCTAATGAAACTGCAGTTTTGTGTTCCAGAGTTCTTGGACAGAGATAATCTAGTTTAGAATCATAGAATGGTTAGAGTTGGAAGGGACCTTAAAGATCATCTAGTTCCAATTCCCCCACCATGGGCGGGGACACCTCCCACTGGACCAGGTTGCTCAAAGCCCCATCCAGCCTGGCCTTAAACACTTCCAGGGATGGGGCATCCACAACTTCTCTGGGCTACCTATTCCAGTGCCTCACAACCCTCAGAGTAAAGAATTTCTTTCTGGTATCCAATCTAAATCTCCCCTCTTCCAATTTAAAGCCGTTACCCCTTGTCCTGCCACATTTCCCAACAAAGAGTCCCTCTCCGGCTCTCCTGTAGGCTCCCTTTAGATATTGGAAGGCTGCTATAAGGTCTCCCCAGAGCCTTCTCTTCGGGGTTTCTTCCCACTAGATTGAGTTAACTCTACTTCAGTTACAGAATTTCAGTGTATGCACATTTTTTTCTACTAGCCATACTGAACTCTAAAAATAAATCGGAATTCTACTTGCCTCTGTTACATTACCTCTGTTACATGTTGTGCCTGAGTCTTCCTAAGTAAAAAGTTCTATCTCAAATTGTGCCCAGAAGTCATTTGGAAGCTCTTGCAGAGTAAGAGATGCATCATTTGGTGAAGTGGTACACTGCACACAATCTGCATTCCAAAACTCCTGTGAAGGTCCCTGACATGATGAATTAGAACTCAGTTTTGTTAGATGCAGTTATGTCAGCAATACACACTTGTCTCACTTGGAGATCCCTCAAACCAGGGCTGTCTGTGTATCTCATGTCTCCTGAAGGAGAGGATGACTTGGCAGGCTCATGATGTTATCAAGATGGTATCATAAGCTTTCCAGTAATTCAACATGAAAAAAAGGTTCTTTGCAACAGTAATTTAGGACAGGATAAGTATTAGAAGAAGGGTTGGCTTCTTGTAATGCTCCTTTGAGAGCTGCTAATATCTTCCCCTCTGTGAAAGTATTTGGAATATTCTGTAACTGGAGACTTGAAATTTCCTTGTCAGGCTTTTGTCAGTCAAATGCAGATTTCTGAGTTATGGGTCTGAGAATTTCAGTCTGAAAAGAGATACTGCATAACACATTCATACAATGAATAAATAAATACATAAAATCACATTTATATATATCTGGTAGAGGTTAGTGTTTTGTTGCTATCAATCTTGCCTGAATCAAAATACCAGTGAACAAAAGGGGGAACCTCCATATAATAATAAATACTCATTTAATGAGAGGAAAAAAAATGAATTCAGCACTTGAAACAGCTTTGCTTCTCAGGAATTTCCAATTACTGTGATAAGCAATTCTTTCCAATCTTCATTGCAATCATACGCATAATAATGAAAAACACCCTGAACTGTCCTTAGAAGACAGGAAGTCCAACTAAGAACACCACTACTCCTAACAGCAGGCTAACATCTGTGCTTCCTGGCCATCTGTGCTGCAAGGTGATCAAAAAGGAAGATGCTAGGCCAGGGAAGGTAGCGAGGGCAGCTATCATAGTGATAGCTGAGGTTACACAGTGTTCAGGGAATGGTAATGCCTAAACGAAATATCAATTCATTTTAATGACTGAAGACAATTTTTTAGAAGATCTGAACCCATCTGCTCTTAATTTAAATGTTGAAGCAAGATCAGTAGGCAGATTTGAATATAGCCTAACACTTCACTTGAAGGTAAAATAAAAATTATTTTTAAAACGTTGTATGAAAGGATAACTTTCCATATATATGGATTACTTATGACAATTGTTTGGAGTTTGTTTTACTTAATAGGCAAGAAGTCTTCCTTAGTATATTTCTTTCTGCTCTAGACATTTGAACATAGACAAAGACTTAATTATGATCATCTAAAACAAATAACACCACAAGTTGTGTTCTGATTTAGTATACTTAGCCTGAACTGCCTGTTAGTATTTTAAAAGGTAGGAGGCAAAACAGGTAAAGAATTCTGATGCTAACTTTAAGTACTCAGAACTTACCGCATAACTGACTTTATGGTAAATAAATATTCTTCCTAAGTTCATCATTTACTGTTTCATCTTAAGTGCATTTCTGCAAAGTGCACTTCAGGTGCACTCTTACGCTTCATGTATCTGTTATAAGGGTCTTCTTTGTACGGCACTGTAAAGTGCCTTTATGTTGCCATGAAGGATATTTGGTTTTCCTTGTATTTCAGCCACTAGCAACATTGCAAAACAATAATCAGGTTGTGAGTTTTCCAGGTTACTCTTGAAAAAAAGTGCATGAGGGAGGTATTTTTGTAGCTAAAAGAATCATTTTAGCAATCCAAACAAAATCTAATTATAACAAAAACAGAAAGAAATCTGTAAAAGTACTTACTCCCCCCTGGGGAATCGTGTTTTCAGAACACTTCACCAACTACTTTTCCTTCCAACCCTGTGTCACTTACAGAGACCGACGTTAACAAAAGCTGCTGCTGGCATGACTGTTCTGAAATTTTAGTATTTTATGTACAAGAGCTCAGTTCTTATCCCGTCCTTATCTGGCTTCTCATCAGGGACTCCCGAGACTGACATCCCGCTGTTAGATAATTCATAAACTCTTGTATTGGCAAGTCTGCACAGAGCCATGTGTTGCTGTCGCGGACGATCCAGATCAGCTCAGACACTAGAAATTACGTAGCTGCATTTAGCCCAGTGTTCAGGTTGGACCTAATGTACCCTGCTTTAGAGCAAGCAGAGCTTATCAATTAAGCTGGGCATCTCTAAATGGCATCATGTTGTGCAGCCAAGTCATAACCCATATCTGATGTTTTTTTCTCTGCTTAATAGCCCCATTGTTTGTATGTTTGTGACCTCAAAGCTCTTTAGTTTCTGCATTATGGTTCATAGACAGGCTCAGTTTCCTGTTTCACTGGAAAACCCATCAAATGGTTCAGAACTAGCTAACTCTAAGCATAAATAGTTCTCCTGCTTGTCTTTTTGTGTGGCACCCACTGCTTTCAGTTTCAGAAGAGAGGTCTTAAAATCTCCAGGTTTCTGGAGAACAGCAGTTCTGGTGAGTTTTTAATCAGTCTTTCCCTCAGTTTTTTTTTCTTAAGTCTTTTTCTCCAGCTGCTATGTATTGTTAAGAAATCACTTTGAGCCGTTTTCTTTGGGTATCTTAAGTTTTCTTCATCAAATTCTGATAAAAGGATTCTTTATATGTAATTCAGCCACGCATTCCCACATGGTTACTGTAAGATCATTTGAACACCACAGAATCAAACTGTGAATTAGTCATATTTATTAAATATTGCCAGTAAATGTCATATTTATGAAATAATTTTTAGAGCTTTCATATTGTTGCATGTAGTCATATATGCACCTGAATCACCTTTTTCGTAACTGAAGAATTGCAAATGTTGGGTTAAGCACATTTACTTGCATTTCCTTTGTTCCTTTGAGAAAGAAACAGAAGAAATTGGCACGGGACCTATTTTTTTGGTTTCAGTTAACTTAGCCTTATTCTTGAGAATAAGTATTGTACTTTTTTTTTTTTGGCCCCAAGACAAATTTCCTCAACTCCGTGGCTTGGGGAAGTGGTGGACTTAGCTGATGTATTCATGCAGTGTTGAGCTGTGAGGAGATACTGGCTTCATCTTGAGAACATTGGGCTGTCAGTAAGCTCTGCTTACTGTGGTGCTGGATCGTTACTGGTCTGCTGCTTCAGGTTTTGGAGGTAGCAGCTTCTCCATGTGCTTAGGTAACTCTCAGCTGTTTTCCAGTACATGCTATAGATGTATCCATACCAAATTTACTACTTACTGTTATGGGCTAGCTTCACTTTCTGCTGCTGGGTATCGTCATCTTTCTTTCAGTAATAAAGAAATTTTATCAATTAATAAATGTGAGTGGCTGTTGGATAACCACCACGTTGCGAGGCAAGAGCAGGAGAAGAAGGGGTCCCTCAGCTGTGAGGGAACTATGTCACCTTGCTGGAGGTAACAGACCTTAACGTTGCTTTGAACTTGCTGTGGACTCCGGTGTGTGTTTTGATGTACAACGTGTCTGTGCTCTCACCCACACTCTTGCTGCTGGTGCAGCATTTTTTCTCTTCTAAATCTTGTGGTTTGAGTAGGTGTTAAAACTGCCTAGATGTAAACCAAATCAAACCAAAATCAATTAATTCCTACACCACCTTCATAAATCAGTCTTTTCTCTGCTTCCTTAGAAATGTGAGCACTGAGGCAGACTGTTTTAGTTTTGTTCTATGAGAAAACTCCCCATCGCTTAAATCTTTGCTGGAGATTTTTATCTTGAGGAGCGCTTCCTCTTTCTGCAGACAGGCCTTGGCATACTCTGGACGTAGGCAGACATGAATACAGAACTTCCTGTGCTGTAATATGACTGGCTTTCTCTGCCTGCCTTAATGCATTAGCGATACTGTCCTTTGAAGAGGTAGGGAGCTGGGGTCGAACAGCTTCAGAAATAGTCAAACCACTGCTTTCGTGGACTTGTGGACGAGTGCTGTAATGTTGTTTAAACTTCCCACTGATAGCTGGCACTTTGAACAAGGCCTGACGCCCGTAAGGACCATCTTGGAAAAATATAGTTGTCTTTGCTCTCTGTGGTTTATCAATTTTTGGCATCAAAATGAAGTGAATGGTACTTAATCATCCTGCCTCAGTATTTTTCCTTTGAGCAGGCAGAGAAGTCAAAAATAATACATTCAGAGACATTGATTAAGATATACAGGCATATATTTGGTATATGATACATCAGTTTTGGAGGAGATTGGATCACTGTGACTGAACCCGTGCTTCTGGGTTTCTGCTGGTCCCTCCAGGGATCAGGAAGAATGAATCCTTCCCTTCAACCCTTTGGTGTATGGTGTGGTTTCTGACTGTGCACTTTGGGGTTTTCTTTTAGCTTTAGTTTGAGGCACTGGAGATGATTTACTACAGAGAGGCTGGAAATGAAGATATACTGGTACATCAGATGTCATTACAGTCTCTCAAATACCTGGTTGAGTATCTGGCTCAAGCAGTCAAGATTAAATACATTCCCAGATTTGTGATTAGCTTGGCAGAGCCTTCTGTGGTTTCTGCCCCCCCCCCCGACTCCCCACACGGCATATAGTCATCAACTCAGGTTTAGCTGGGAATTTTCTTTGTTTATCAAACTCCTTGTTATTCTAGGAACCTATAGCAATTATGGAGTTGATGGTCAGTGATTATATCACTCTACGGTATCTAAGAGGGATAGTTGCTGCTCTTTCTGTTGCTGATGTGGCCTTGGAAGGGGTAGGCACAAACAACAACACTTGGTCAAAAAAAAGCAATGACTACAAAATTTGACCCATTTTTAATCTGTAAAATATTTTTATCTTTGTACAAGTATTTGTCATGTTTCATCAAAAAGGAACAGTGCCTGCTATGCCAAATACATCAAAATCATCACACTCTAGAAAAAGAATCACTTATGTACAGCTATTATCAATCTCTCCTCTATATAAAAATCAATAAGTGCAGCATTTTTATTCATGATAATATTAATAGCATTAATAGTATAGTATTAATAGTATTAATACTATCAATAGTATAAATAGTATTGAAGCCTTGGCATTTTTTAAAGCTTTTACTTTACTTTTAATTTTAAAATTCTATGTGATAAAGCATGAAAGCTCATTTAGTGCATAACAGTATAAATGCAGAGCCATATACTTTGCTGATGGCACTGATTTGTATCTGCTGATGGCCTGGGCTACTCGTTTCAGTTGAATTTGCTGCACCAAAACAGTCTAGACAATAAACATATTAAGGACATACCTACTTTACTTCCAGCATTTCTAGCTTGCTAGCACATTATTACACTGTCAGGTCCATCTCAAATTTCTGCAGAACAGCTATCTCTGAGGAGTGACTCAATGTTTGTGTGGTACTTGCAGTTGTGTGATAGCCTTGGATTTAATTTAACCTTTGATAGAAATGCATTTCGAACCCAGCTAGTATACTTGTGCATTGACAGGAAGAATTTGTATTTAAGAGGTGTCTGTCCTTGCAAATTTTTGATACCTGGATGGTCTTTTTTTCAAGGTTTATCTTCTTTCTCTGGAATCCAAGGCGTATACAGATAGATCTATTGCAGGCTGTCTTTAACCCTCTATGAATGAAACATTAGAGTCTAAATTTGCTGAACAGTTATATATACAGGTTCATTCCTATACAAGCTTCTGTAACCTGTTCTGCATGTACACAGAGAGTACTGTGTTGTAACGTGGAATAGTGAGACTTCACATTAGCAGTGTTAAAAGTTGACAATGTAGCAGCACAAAGCATCGCCCATCCATTCTGTTCACCTGTCCTTGTTTTATTTGTAGTGAGTGTGGTTTAGGCACATTCAGATCTACTGCTGCTAGTTCCTGGAGTGGAATTTTAATTGTGAGAATAAAGCTTGTGATATGTTCCTGCCTCATAAATCCAGGAGAAGGCAGAATTCAAGTGCAACAGTGGAGCCATTCTGTATTTACGAGGGTATAGAGGAGATTACAAATCAGCCCTGAGATGACCCTGTACTACTTGAGATCAAAGATTAGACCTCAGGCATACTTGGTTTCCAGTTTGTTCTGCCTCTGTTGGCACTCATTTGTCAGCCTTCAGTTTTGCCCAGTATCCTTGCTTTTTCCGTTTTAAAGGGATGTTTCTCTCTTGCTCATGGGTTTAATATAGAAGAATGCAAGTTTTAACTATGTGCCACAAGGCACATGTCCCTGTATTTGCTGGTAAAACCATTACTGGTAGTACCAAACTGATGTCATATTCATGAGATGAATTGTACATTTTCATTCAATTTAGACTTTACTAAGGAAGCATTCTGAGGAGAGTGAAATGTCCTAAACCAAAAAAGCATTACAGATGGATTGTTTGCATCTGTGATACTGCAAGGACCTGTGATTAGCATGAGGCGATTGTGCCACCGTGTATCCTTGAACCTTGAAGACAAATGCTAAGTACAGCCAACGTTACCCATGAATGCAGCGGATGGAGAGGGTACCTTTGTCTGTGCACATCCCACTGCAGCTCTGGTGAGGTCGGCTTGCTCTCGTGCTGTGCTGCTCACTATAGCTCTGCTGCTTTAGAATATATATATACACACCTCCTGTGGTTGTGGTCTTGTTTGTTCCAATAGAAGCCAGCATAACCAATAATGGTTCTGTGATCAGGTTGTGCTTTTAAACTGTATAAAGCATTAATTGAGGATTTGCTAGTGCTGTGTTTTGTTCACAAATCTTGTCCTCTGAACTTTGGACTGTGTTCAGTAATTCTGATGGTTCTCACATGCTTTCCATGCTGCTGAATGGAGTATTAACAGATTTGATTTAATTGTTATTCTTGAGAAAATAACTTAAGTAATATGCAAAGTCTAGACTGATCCCAATATTAAAAGGATGGATGAGAAGCAAAGGTAGTCAGATAACCACTAATGATTTTCACAGCAGAAATTTCTGGAATTGTATCAATATATATGAACCTACCTGATTTGCAGGCAAAATTAGGCATGAGCACCCATGCCTGTGGCTTCATACCTACAACTAATCACAGGCATCCACAAAACTGAAGATGGTTTTTTACAGGTTTACTACTAAACCTCCCCCACCAAAATTCAATTAAAGACAGACATAAAATCCTCCAGCAAGAGGTGTTTCCTTTTAAAAACTAATAAATGCTGCAGTAGAAAATTTGCATAAGCAATGGTTGGTAACTGTTTTTTCCCCAGGAGAGATTTATGGTTGTGTCTTTACCAATGAATTCAATGAAAGTATGTTCTCAGACACTGCAGCTCAATATCATATAAGGTAACCTGTATGACCACATCAGGCACTGAAGAAGTGCGAGGTCAGGAAGTTAGTGTGCCAGGGTAAGTCTGTATCTGGTATCTGAGAGCCAAGTTGGCTCTCTTTCTCACCATGGGAGACAACATAGAGATGACCATGTCACAATCTTTCTAGGACTGTAATGTGATCTGGTAGCAAACTGACAACACCATTTGGTCCTATCCATACTGGCAAGATCAAGCTCCTTCGAGGACTAACAGAATGATTTGCCGCTGTAGAGATGTCACTTCATGCTGGGATATAACTTGATCTTCTGCTAAGCAAATTATTTATTGAATTAATAATTTTTAGGCTGCTTTTAGGTACTTTGGACCTATCCATTTTCTGGAAAAGGTGTTATTGTCGAAAATCCTAGAAGATATCTCTGTTTTCCTAGGGTGTATCAGTACCAAGAGCAAGTAACATATCAATTCTTTCGAATCAAGGGCCTTTTCAGCGTCCTGGGAGAAACACAGCAATTACTGACCTACTAAGATAATGGATTTAGCTAGACTCTTGTCAGCATGCAAGTCATGTACAGTCCTATGTGCGAAATCATGCATAAAATTGCAATGAGTTAAAAAGCTTCCCCACAGCAACATAATAAAGGGCAATCTTTGAAAGGCCAAGCCTAGAAATAGAATGCAGTCTCAGAAAGTGTGTCATCCACTAATTATGGAGAGGCTGTATCTTAAAGTCATAATTAGCTTTCTATTATAAACCTATTTTTTCTTTTTCCCTCCCCAAGACAATTGAAGCTGCTCAAATAACTTTAAACATTTTTTGTGTCTGATTTTACTAACGATTTATGAGGGGAGACGGTATAAGCTGGCCTGGTCTTCCAACTATGGCTGCACCATGGAGCGAGTGCCAAGACCCCCTTGAGCCTGGCTTTCCACTGCAGACAAAATGCTTTTCCTTGGTGCTCCCCTCCCAACTGCAACCCGTTATGCAGGAAGGCTGCACTGGTTTTACTCTCTCTGGAATTATTCATTTCTGGGCAAATAAGGCTGGATTTGCATGACTGTTTGTTTAAGTCTGTATTACTTAAGGATGACTTAAGTGTGGAACTTTTCTTCAGATTACATGCTAGATATACATTTCAGCATCTGTAGAAAGAAAAAATTATGTTGATGTCACTGAGTAACACATTATGCTAAGTTAAATTCTCTGTGGTGCTTTTCACAGTAAACGTATATTCAGAATTCATCTTCAGTCTACATACTTTGATAAGTATTAAAAAATTAAGTAATTAAAAAAATAATATTCAAGCCACAGATTCTACCCTCCTTTCTTTCATACCATTTGTATTTGAATATCGTACTTACATAGTGAACTAATTTGCCTTTTGCAATTTAGCCACAGTTGTTTCCCTTTCTGGGTCAGGAAAGAATGTCTCTGAGTTGCTGTTTGGAGAGGGACATACGCAACTGCACATTATGAAAAGACTTGCCAACTCTGTCAGAGGCTCAGAGAAGGATTTACATTTGCACAGATGCAGAACAGTAATGGAATACCACTGTCACCCTCCAGCTCTCTCAATCATGTCATCCTTGGGTAATAAGATGTATATTGAATGAAACATTTTCTGCTGCTTGACAGCACGTGCTTTCCCTCACTTATACACTATTGTGGTGCTCCAAGAATTCTGTGTGTCAGCTTGAAGGAAATAGTTCCTGAAGGTATATGCAGCATAGGGAAGTTGTTAACCGATATAGCTGGGAGTGGGGATTAGCTGGGAAGACTTTGAATTCTCCCTATGGAAAACCATTGCAAGCTAGTTAATCTCTTCCCCTAGCTGGGAGCCATTTGAATAGAAGAGCAAAATCCTTCTCCATGAATGCTCTTCCCAGCCTGTTATTTTCTTTGATGCCATAACTTTATGTCAAGGCTGTAATATATATCCTAGAGCCTTTTTTTAAAGCAGATACTGATGCAAAGGAAGAAATTGAAAACTCACCCATTTATTCAGCATATTTACAGCTACATGTGTTGGTTGTTGTACTGATAGTATGATACTGTACTGGAGGAGAAGCAGGAAACCTCACTGCTCTTTCTCAGTTCTCCATGTGCTTACAAGTACTATAATGCACAGAGCAGTTTATAATTAGTATCATGACTCACTGAATACTAGTGACTGCGACTATGCCCTCAGGAAATGACTTTTCCATACCCTTCGGTTCAATTGTGTTTTGTATTAATGACCCGCTCCTTTTCTCTTGTGTCTCTTCTTCCAGAACTCCTGAGCTGATGTTAAGAAGTGGCTTCTAGCAGGTGTGAAGGAGAAGACAAGTCAGACTTTGGCCCTCACAAATACTCTTCCAACTGTGCCTGCTTCCAGAAAAAAAAGGAAGACAAAGCAGAAACAGCAGCTTCCAGAATTCCTCTCCTTCTCCAGAGGATAAACATAAATCAATTGCACAAGAACATAGCCTGAATTCAGTTAAAGAACCTGAGCAAGACCTCCTTGCTTTCCAAGACCTGTCCTATTAAGTCTGTTCCTGATGATAAAAGAATTAACTTCTGTGAACAATTAAGCAAGTGGCTTTAAAAGAAAACTGGAGAAGTAGCAGATGATGAGGCACGCAGGCATCTTTGGTAGTTCAGGGATGGAGTGAACACTGAGTTGAGTTTCACATGCTTGGGCTTTTTAGTGTCCACTGAAGAGATGATGAACCACTAAGCAGTGAAGATTAAAAAATAATTTGCTAATTTATAAATCCAATATCTGCTTCATGTTCTTATCAGGAAGATATCTAAGAAAAAGAGACAATGGAGATCGAGGATAAGAACAGGTAAAAAAAATGATTAACTCCTGAAATAATTTTCTGTTAGGCTGACAAGTTCTTACTCAAACCCCCGTGGTCAGTAGGTTAAAGACTGAGTCTGAAACTTGCCTAGCGTTTGTACGAAGTTGCTACTTTTAGAGGTGAAATTAATTTCTTAAGCTACAAAATCATATGTAGGTGCCAGGCTCTGCTGCATTTGCTTATGAATGGTCTCTGTGAAATTAGTGAGAACTACTTGAAAAATTCATCACTCCTGTGAGTAATGGATTTATAGTCTGACTTTCAATTTACAATTGAAATTTTCAAATTTTCAATTTTTTTCAGTTTTCTTCCTGCGGTTGCCTAACTTTGAATTCAACATATTGTTTTACTGGGAAGAAAGTATAATTTTGCTAACAGCTAAACAGCAAAGCAAGTTCCTTGTGTGAACAGTGTCTAAACAAATCTTATGAGATAAATGCTTATTTGGATGTTAAGTTGTAGTTAGAAATGCTCTTACTTGCTGTCAGTGGGCTGCATGAAGACAACAGCCTCCACCCTCAGCCTTGCAATCTGCAGAATCTGCACTGATATGCAATGCTATAATGTACAGCCTCTGTTTTTTCCTGCGTGTTAAGAAGGTGGGCTTTGCCTTGTGTTAGAAAGTTGCTGTTAGCAACAGCTGACTGTTGTTTCAGGGTCTGTGCCACTGGCTTCCTGGGTAATTTCTGTGAAAATTCATGAAAGTTAGGTATTTTTATTGCAAGGTGACTATGGGATAGAGAATTTGGGGGGTTGGATCTCTCTCTTTTTCTGCTAGATCAGTTAACTAGGCCCTTCTAAATAGCAAATTTTGTACATCTGGACCTCGCTGAGTTTTAGACATTGCATAAATTATCCATGCAGCAAGCTCTTCTATAATCCAGTAAGACATGAAGGTCTCTTACAAAGACCTAATCTGATGGTCAACTTGGTTGGCACCAAGGACTGAAATTGGACCAGAGATGAAACTACAGAACTGCCAGGGACAAGAGGTGGATAGTATGGACTGTCCTACATTGACCTGCAGGGCTTATATTCAAGCTGGAGACTGTGCATTGGACAGAGATGGGACTGAATAAATGAGGCTTCAGAATTGGGAGAGGCAAACAGACTTGACTTGACACATACTTGACTTTTACATGTGAATGGCTTGATCTTTTCTTCTAAAAGCAGATTTCTTGCAGTGAGCATTATTCACGCTGCCAACAATTCAAAATTCTGTATTTCAATATTGACATTTTTGGATACTATCAAGTGATGGGGTTTGTTCCACCAAGATCTTAAATGACAAATATCCTGTCATGTCAGTTATATAGTGATTCTGCTCATTTGGTTCAATGCAGTTTGTTTTTTATGTAAGTCTCAGTTAAACTGAGTTTCCATT
Source organism: Numenius arquata (assembly GCF_964106895.1). Classification (NCBI taxonomy): domain Eukaryota; kingdom Metazoa; phylum Chordata; class Aves; order Charadriiformes; family Scolopacidae; genus Numenius; species Numenius arquata. The sequence continues at coordinate 120,397,255 of NC_133576.1, forward strand.
AGACTACGTAGTGATATTTCAGGATCACCAGTGGATTTTTTTTATTCCACTATCAGTCAGTTATAAAAAATTACAGATCTCAAAGATTTTTGGTAAAGTGTTTTACCTGAGCTTCAACTTTAATATTGATATCATACCTACCTCTTTTTTAATGGTAGTCAAGTGTCAATTTTCACATCTATGTGCAACATTAGGGCATCAAATGCCTAACTTGAAGGAAATATTTCCATTTTACCAGGTTGTTGTGCCCTTGTGATGTCGCACCAAGTTAGTTTGCTTCTCAAATTTTGGTGTATGCCCTTCCTCCAGCATGTCTTCAGTCCACTGCAAATAGATGTTTTTGAGGCAGGGCCAAGCTTTTATGCTTTTTTTAGTGGTTTTGTGCAGTGTCTATAATAACAAGACTGTGCTCCCAGTTGGAACTTCATAAAATTTATGCAATATGTATAAAAAGAGTAGCTGCAGTGCCAACATCCTGTCCAGGTTTTGAAGTTTTAGAACTCTTCCCTTCATTATATGTATTTGATACTATCAAGTTAATAGGGGTGGTATAGGTTAATAGGGTGGTAATAGGGGTGCAATTCCCTTAACTTCCCATCCTCATTCCTCTTTCTGTCAACATGCAGATGCAATACAAATACTGAAAAAAACATCTTTTACCTGTTTAACATCTTTGTTGGAGACATGGACAGTGGGATTGAGTGCACTCTCAGCAAGTTTGCTGATGACACACCAAGCTGTGTGGCGCAGTCGACACGCTGGAGGGAAGGGATGCCATCCAGAGAGACCTGGACAGGCTTGAGAGATGGGTTTGTGCAAACTTCATGAAGTTCAATCAGGCCAAGTGCAAGGTCCTGCACCTGGGACATGGCAATCCCAGGCACAAATATAGGTTGGGTGAAGAATGGCTGGAGAGCAGCCCTGAGGAGAAGGACTTGGGAGTGTTGGTGAATGAGAAGCCTGACATGACCCAGCAATGCTCACTGGCAGCCCAGAAAGCCAACTGCATCCTGGGCTGCATCAAGAGAAGTGTGGCCAGCAGGTCGAGGGAGGTGATTCTGGCCCTCTACTCCACTCTCGAGACCCACCTGGAGTACTGTGTCCAGCTTTAGAATCCTCAACGCAGGAAGGACATGGACCTGTTTGAACGGGTTCCAGCAGAGGGCGATGAAGATGATCAGAGGGCTGGAGCACCTCTCCTATGAAGACAGGTTGAGAGAGTTGGGGTTGTTCAGCCTGGAGAAGAGAAGGCTCCGGGGAGACCTTATAACAGCCTTTCAGTACCTGAAGGGGGCCTACAGGAGAGATGGGGAGGGACTCTTTATCAGGTGGTGGAGTGATAGGACGAGGGGTAATGGTTTTAAACTGAAAGAGGGGAGATTTAGATTAGATATTAGGAAGGAATTCATTACTGTGTGAGGGTGGTGAGACACTGGAACAGGTTGCCCAGAGAAGTTGTGGATGCCCCATCCCTGGAAGTGTTCAAGGCCAGGCTGGATGGGGCTTTGAGCAACCTGGTCTAGTGGAGGTGTCCCTGCCCATGGCAGGGGGGTTGGAACTCGATGACCTTTAAGGTCCTTTCCAGCTCTAACCATTCCATGATTCTATGATTAGCTAATTAAGATGAACTTCTCCAGAAAGGCTTCATTGATTATGCTGTAGATAAGTTTTGCTAAAATGTCAGTTTGTGTTAGGCACATGCTACTGTTAACCTGGTTACTATGCATCTATAAAAATCTTTGGGTACTGAAGTGCTTTAAACTGGTCAATGATGGGAGGGAGGGAGTACAGTCACACTACAGCTTTAGTTATCACAACCCATCAGCTGCTAATCCAGTCTTCACTGACTGTGAAACCCTTTATTGCTGCAAACTTTTTTTTTGTCAGTGTGGCTGCTTCTGTTTAAGATAGGAACTAGCAGGCTAAGTGAAGATAAGTTAACACAGGCTTACTTAACTTTGCACTTAAGTCATACAGAAATTTTACATAAATTATAATAGACTTATTGTACTTGATCAACTCTTTTGGTAAGTGTGTATGTGTAAATATGAATACATATGCATTATAAATAAGCATACAATCTGTTGTACATCTAAAAATCTGCTCTGTAGCCTCTGCAGGTGTTCTGTTCCCCATTTCACTTTCCTTAAACTTTGTAGAAAACTCCCTTGAGTTCTACATTTCTTGCTTCTCTTGCGTCCAAATATACAGAGGTATGCTAAGAGGCATACCATATCTCTTCTGTCACACTGACAGAGATGTATAAAACAATGACAACATTTTCAAAAGCACCCTGCCCCCAGCTAGTGAAAGTTTTGCCATCCGCTTCACTGGAAGCAGTTAGGATGTCTTTTTGTCTTATCCTTGCCAAAGCTACAGGCTAGCACACTCTCCGTGCTGAAGGTATCACAGCTACCTTGTGCTGTTGAAATGAGCCAAACTAGCTCAAACAATCCAAATAGCAAGAATTTCTTAAATTGGGTAATACCATCTGGACCGGGGTAAGGGGCAATTATGTAAGAAGTTCCACCAGTAAATCAGAAAGAAGAGTGAAATGCAGTGGGGGTGTAGGAGGCTGGAGGTGCTTGAGGTCTTACCCCGTGCTGCCTTATGTAAGGACAGGACATGGAAAAACGGCCTCTGATTCCCAGTGAACGATTGTGCAACTCCTGTGTACGAGCTAGCGTTTGGAGCAGTATTTACTTCCAGCTATTGCAGTTGTGTGACTGGACTTGTCACGTAACCCAGGAATCCCTTTCACTTCTCTGTGTTTTCCCAGAAGAGGATGCCCTGCGTTGTTTCTTCCCCTTTCCCTCCCTTCCTCTCGCTAGGCCTTACATATGGCTCATGTTTCTTCCTCTGTGCCACCCATCCTTCTGTTGTCTGAAGAATAAATGGTTGCTTGCATTTCTGTATGAAACCCTGTTACGAAGGAGACAGAACCGATATAGAGCTGGTAAAGAGCCAGCAGTATCTGAGAGGATATTACCAGGTACCATCCACTATCTGATGTACAGATACTTGCAGAGGTGCTTGAAGTTGTGGCTTTTCATAATTTAAGAAAATTGCTTATCCTGTATTTCCTTCTGTTTGCTATTCTAATTCTCTTCAAATACATAGGGCTCTGTTCACTTATGTCTAGAAAATATTGTGAAGCTTTGGAGCATGATTAGATGCAGCATTCAGAAGCAATAGGGATGGAGAAATACTTCTTAAAACGATTAATGCATGTGTAACTTTGGGCTGCTGATCTCATTTTAGTTATTGAGTGGATTTTCCTCACTTATGTGGAAGGATAATAGCTTCATCAAGTACTCTGGAATGAAAATAAGAAAAATATCTTAAGGTAGCATGGAAAAAAACCCCTTTGATAAGCTGATTACCATGTGTCCTAAATGGAGGCAAAGAACCTAGGTCTGGATTCAGTATGATATTTAGGAAGCTACATGAGGAACTGAAACCTATTGCAAGTTTAGGCTCTGCTTTTTTGATGTTTCAAGGTTAAAGTGGGTGTTCTAAATCTGGCCTTTTTATTGGCACCAAAGGCTGTAAGAAAACACCACCAGTAATTTAACATATTGCTTATTAAAAATGTATGCCAACAGCAGTTCTCGCAACACTAGTTCCTCCTCATGCAATTCTCTACAGAGCAATTGAGGAGTTTATTTTTATCACTATTTTGGTTTAATCTTTTGCATAATTTGAAATACCAGGCATTTTGTACTGGTATTTTGTTATTTGTACCATCTGGAATAGAAAACGCTGTGATTCTTAGCAATTCAAATTTGTGGAGTAATGGTTACTGTACTATAGTTAAGACTAAGGTTAGGTCCTCTCTTCAAGGACTAAATTTAAAGTAGTCTTTTCCTATAAGTAGATCTAACAGAAAATTTTACTTTGGCATTTGAGAAGATTTTGGAATTTTGTCCTTTATTTGTGCCGCCTTGCTCTGCTCTTTATTTGCAAAGAATAAACTGAAGCAAGTTTTATGGGTCTTTTAAGTACCTTCCATCAACATTTGCTTAGTGCCATTAAGGAGCTGGCTTGAAGCAAATAACTGAGAGAACAAAATCATTAGATGGAAATAAATGGCTGTTCCTGGCCTCTGTGCCCTTAAATCTTTTGGTTTTAGTAGTATTTAAAAAGTATCCTGTTCTTTTGATATTTGACATTTAGAAACACATCAGCTTGCAAAAGGAGTAAAATAATACTTTCCTTCAGTTCTTTAAAATTTGACTAAGCCACGATCATACAGATATTTTGCTTAGAAGCTGCCTATAATAGTTTCTTGTGAGGGGTGCAGAGTATGAGAATTGGTTTAAACTCCCTGCACCAATCTATAATAAAACAGTTTCAGCAAATTACATCATGTAACAGATTTTAGGCCAAAACTAGGTATTTTGTTTTAATCAAGTGCTTCACAGGCCAGAGGGTTTGTTTGGGGTTTTTTTTGGGTCAGTCGTACTAGATAGGGCTATAGCCATTGCAGTGGATTTCTTTTAAGAAAAAAAATGTACTTGATTTCTGTTAATGGAGCTATTCAAATAAAATAGAAACTTTCCAGTAAGGGGTGACTTTCCAATGAGTAGCACATGTGTCATCAGCAAATGGTAGGTTTATTCTCAAACTTCTTGAAAAGGCATTAGTAAACTATGATAAAGGAAGCTTCTGGCCGTGACTACAGACCAACGCAATCTGTAATCTCTGGCTAATGTGAAATACATACAATGTAATGTTTAGAACATCTGTTAGAAACACGGGATCGATTTAAGAATGAAGGTAAGTGCTTATTGTGTTGTAGAAGGTTTTGATTCTGTTTGGTGTGCGCTGTCTCAAATCTGGACGTAGTTGTTGAGTCACTGCCACTTGCCTGCCAGCACTGCAGAGTGGTATTTGCTGCACTGGAGGCTACTGTGCTGCAGTGGGTTTCCTCTTGCATTAGTGACCTAATCACGTTTGTTTCTTAACACACCACATACTCTTTTTGCAGACTCCGTTCCGTCTTTCTAAGCATAGTGATAAGGAAGGAAGGGGCTTGCATCCATCTCTTTCTGCTACTGCACACTTATTTTCAGTTATTGGAAATGTGAGGTCATTCTGCAACACGGATTTTTCTCTTTTCAAGGAAATGTCACTATAAAAATGTCTTTCATTTAATTTTATAAAAATACTTACATGTTGCAGAGACTCTTTCCATTTTTTAATGCATGTCCCTTCTTGTAGGGGTTATATGACCTCATTCTGAACCAAACAGAACTCTTGTTTGTAGCCACAGGAGAATTTTCCATATGTATTTTTAAATCTAAATGCTGTTCTGCTTGGAAAAGTGTTATAAAAATGTTATAATAGATATTCATATATATACTACTTAAAAATTCTCAAATTGGTCCCAATCATTTTAGATTTAAAAGATTTTTTTTTTTTTTTCCCTAGCTGCCGTGGCTACAAAATTCCCACCTGGTTAGGTCAAACGAACTATGCTACATTGTCATGTACAATCATTAATAGTAGTTCTGCATAACAACTATGTATGTGATACCTTGATGCCTTTAACTTCACTAGGAGGACACAGCTTCCATAGTTCTGTTTTCCAAAGGGATAACCAAGATTAAAAATAAAAAAAAAAAAGTTAGGTTTTTTTTGTTGCGAAAATCTGCAAACTGGAACCTGTACTCCTTTTCGATCAGACAGTGCAATTTCTATATAGTCACTTCTTTAGGATATTTTTATTTCGATATCAGGAAAAAAATTAAGGTTTACAAATGTCACTGCCATAAACTGTAAAAAAGACAGAGTTTGATAATGGATAACAGGATATGTATAAATCAGTTTGTAATAAAAAGGAGATTTATATTTTACATTCCTTGCCAGATGAATGGCCAGGATGCTGTTGATAGAAATCAACATTACAACTAATGCTGTAGGAGTGGCTTTAAATTCCAATTTAGTTTCTGCAAATAGGTTTCTACTGAAACCATACTTGGAATACTTCTTGGGTTGGTTTTTTTTTTTTTTTTTTTGGTAGAGTTTGGGAAGAGTTTTTTTTCCCCATTCTTTGGATCTGGTATCAGGACCAGTGTTCCATTTTCCTTGTCTTTATTACTTAAATCAGTGCCTTCTCTCGTTAGGAGGCTGTGCCATGAAATTGGCAATTTGAAATTTTGGAATCACTGAAAACAGTGGGAGTCCTACTTACTCTCATCAGTAGCAACATCTAGCCAATAAATAAAATAGGATGGGGCCCCAGGGAAGGGGCCAGAACTCAAGGGGTAATTGGCACAGCACAGCTCACATCTAAAAAACCTGAACAGCCTTTGGCCCTAAAACAAAATGTCCTTGTCCTTTCTGCCTGTGGGGAGTTGTTCCTGGTTTATGAACCATGCCTGATCACTGTCCTGAAGACTGGTGGTGGTTACAGGTCAAAACTGTGCCAAGAAGCGTGCCAACAATTAAACAGTGTGGATGATCAAAGGGCTGCATTGGGACACATGCCTTAGCCATGCTTACTGTACTAATACAGAGGCACTAAGAGGATGAGCACCTTGTTTCTATCTGGGTGGACAGAAAAAACACCAACCCAAAGACAGAAATTACCAAAAAGGGAAAACAGAGTAAAAAACACATGATAAAGGAGAGGCAAATGAAAGGTGTCCCATGGTAAATAGAAATGGGACATTGATTCCTGCCAGTATGAAAAAATAGTCTCCCTTGTAACAAGAGGATCAGATTTATGAGGGGAACAGGTATGGCTGATTTCCAGGAGCTCAGGAATCCAACTCCTTTGTCCAGAACCTTGCACAGTTCCAGTTACCTGTCACCAGTTCTTCCCAGCTCCTCCCCCTCTACTGCAGAGGACACATACCGACAGAATCTGTGGTACCTGGAGTTTTTTCCTCCTTTTTAATGTTAAATCGTCACAGGACATAATTTGGGAGTATTGCCTTGTCATGTGATGTGACATGGGCTGGGGAACTTCAGCCAGTTATTGACAGCAGGATTGCCTGTGCCCCTGAATGTGTCCCACCATTTGAGATGTTCAGCATAGAGAGTTGAGATGGTTCTGGTTTTCTCCAGGGTGTCATTCAAACAATTGTGCACTCTTCATAGAATGCTAAATTGCTGCTATAATCCCAACTGGTGAAGAGGAATTCTATTTTGCTAGTGTGGCTTGGTGATTCACCTGGTCGGGAAACTGTTTTAGTAGCTGATATGGATGGCACTGCACTAGTGCAGTGGAGGAGTGCAGCAGGAGTTTTGCTCCTTCCATCTTGTCCAGTCATCCACACTTGTGTCCCTCCTGCCACTACCCTTCTGCAGGTAGTATATTCCCTTGGTATCAAGACATAAAAAGATAAAATGGAGAGACTGGAAGGCAGCCTGCTTGTTCCTTTGGACGTAGGATGAAAAAATCTGTGATGACACACTGTGAAGGGGATGTAACAAAATGGAAAGTTAAAAAGATGAAACGATAGAAAAAGGAACCAATTTCTAAACTAAAGCAGAGAGATCCATCTGGTTTAAGTTAAAATATGTTTTTTTTTTATTATTTCTGGTGAAGGCAGGATTAGACTCACATTTCCAGCATTTTCTTATAATGCTGTACTATTCAATATACATGTATTGCTGATGAATGAAATAAGATGTTGCAGCACTGGCAGAGCTCTGTTTACCTAGATCCTGTGTTGGATCCTGGTCCACCTGACCTTTCTGCTTTTTAAGCTTCCTTCCATTTTAGTGGGCTCATCTTTTCTTAGCTTCATACGCTTTCTGCAAACAGTTTCATTGTGTCTTTCCCCCCATCCACAGAAGCTTTGCTATCTGTTGCCGCCAAGTGGCAGTTTTAACTCTCTGTCGCTGGGTAAAGTCATAAATGTTTTAGATTAGTCAGGGTCTGAAACTGAGGACCTGTTGGAATGAAATGGAATTGTTGGCTGGAGGGCTGTAGTCCATGTTCCTGCTCAAAGCAGGAGGATCACCAATACTGGATCAGGTCAGTCACGGCTAAGCCTTGGAAATATCCCAATATAAAGAGTGCCTCTAGAGAGCCTGTGCCAGTACTGCCCTGCTCTCCTAGTGACAGGGTTTTTTCCTCCTGTCCTGTGTGAAACTCCTAAGCCGCAGTTTGTTGCTGCTGCCCCTTGTTACAGTCTTGCACTGGTAAGAAGAGTTCAATTCCATTGCCTGCCTTTGTAACTGCCCTTAGGTAGTTGTGGAATGTTACTATACTGCACCTTAGTCTCCTCCTCCTCAGACTAAACAAGGCCAAGTCCCCCATGTTCTCCTTGTAGCTCACGTGCTTTGGGTGCCTGATAGTGTTAGTAGTCCTCTGCTGGGATCTGGAACTGAGGAAGCCCAAAACATCACAGTCTGGTCACAATATCCTAGATACTCAGCATCAGCACTGAGCAGAGACTCACTTCCCCTGATCTGCTGGTCATCCTCCTTCCAGAGAGAGCACAATGTTGCCTTATATTCAGCCTGGTATCCCCCAACTCCTTTGAAGCAATGCTGCTATTCAGCCCATCAGTGACATACGGCCCATGGTCCCAGCTGCAGAACTTTGCACACATTGAAACTTGGAGGTTTCTGTTGGTCCCCTCCACAAGTTTCTCGAGGTCCCCTTAGCTCATTGGGGTCACAGATAGACTAAATCTCTGTTTTCAGAAGAGCGAGCATTTTCCATATGTCTTGAATAGCATAAGGACTTACCATACACCCTATGAGATAAAGCAGAAGATGCATACCAATAAATCATAGAATGGTTAGAGTTGGAAGGGACCTTAAAGATCATCTAAGATCATCATTCCAAGTCCCCTGCCGTGGGCAGGGACACCTCCCACTAGATCAGGTTGCTCAAAACCTCAACCAATGTGGCCTTGAACACTTCCAGCGATGGGGCATCCACAATGTCTGTGGGCAGCCTGTTCCAGTGTCTCACCGTCTTTACCCTCACAGTAAAGAATTCCTTCCTAATATCTAAACTAAATCTGCCCTCTTTCAGTTTAAAACTGTTACCCCTTGTCCTATCGCTGCAGTCCCTGATAAAGAGTCCCTCCCCATCTTTCCTGTAGGCCCCCTGTAAGTACTCATGATAAATAAAATGACTGACAGAGGAGCAGAAAAATGAGGTTTCTTTCTGTGTATCTGCATCCTTGTGAAGCGTGAGGTTTGTCAGCTGTAACTTTGTCTGCTCCATCTGCTGGTGCCCGAGTGCTGGGAATGTGGATGGAGGATCCGTGTGCTTCCGTGCCGGCCTGCCCTGCTCCAGGAGGAATTTCCATGCGGGAACGTCTCTGGATCTCAGCCTTAGTCAGGGCTCTGGCAGCCTCACGCCGTACACGCTCCGCCGGCCAAGCCAAGCTGCATCCTCCCTCCTCGCCCGGGCTCGCTCGCCCGAGGGCCCCTGCAGCCGCCGGGAGCGGCGTGCCCCGCGGAGCGGGCAGAGGGCCGCGGGAAATCCCGCCGGTGGGGCCTTCCTGCGCGGAGGCGGAGCTGGGGCCGCGCCAGGCCGCGAACCGCCGCGGGGGGTGAGGGGCCGAGCGGGCCTAACCCCCCGCAGCCGCCGCTTTTAGGGCGGCTTCTCCGCCCGCTGCCTCCTCCCCTCCTTCCTCTTCCTCCGCGGCGCAGACCGGGCGGGCCCCACCCCTTCCCCGTGTGGCGGCAGCAGCAGCAGCAGCTAACGGTTCTTTGTGTGCCGCGGTCGGCATGTGAGTGGCGGCGGGACGGGACGGGAGGCCCCGGGAGCTGCTCCCTTCGCAGGCCCGGCGGCTCCTTCCCCCGGGAGATCGGGGCTAGCTATCGCCTGGCCGTCCCAGCGCTCTCGCCGGCGCCGGCGCCCGTCCTGGGTCTCCGGGCCGCCCGAGGGGGAGGGCGGGTGGGTGCCGGGGCAGGGCGTTGCGTGTGTCTTCGCTCTTCAGCTGGTGTCTCGTGTTGTCTGTCGCAGGCTGGCCCGGGTGACCGTCCTCCATGACTGCCTGGGCTGCAGGACCTTCGAGCTGCCGCCTTCCGCGGCTGTGGGGGACGTGAAGGCGCGGGTGGAGGCGGAAGCCGGCTTCCCCCCGGCCGAGCAGCGGCTGTGGCACGGCGGGAGAGAGGTGAGGGGGCGCGGCGGGGCGGGCCGGGGGGCGGCGGGGGCTTCACCGGTGGCCTCTCACACCCGCCCGGCGGCCTTCTGCGTCTTGCCGGGTCCTGTGGTGGGTGGGCAGCACAGGGTGTGTGCGGCCTCAGGTGCGAGCCTCTCACGGGAAGCATGGTTTGGACAAGTAGGTAACCCTCGTACTTATCTTGATGATGCTAGCTCTTATCATTCGAGTTTCTGTGTCTTTTCCTGACAATAATCCATGTGCGTTACCCTTATTTCTTTGGAGGGGAGTAGAAGGTTCACCTGAGAGTGCTGAGGTGCTTGTTCTGCCTTCCTTTCAGTCTTTAATTGATTTTCTACCTGCTTGCCAGCTTCAATGGCAGAATTGACGTTGCCATGACAGGAAGCTTTTACAAGTTAAAAATGGAGGTCTGGGCACAGCAGAGAGAGTCAAATCAATGAATGACCTTGTTCTGTTGAAGGCAGCAGCCCGCTGTCACTGTTTCAGCACTGCTTGGTGTGCTTCTAGCTGCACTCTGGGAGATGGAAACCTGGAGATACTGGTGGGGTAGGATGGGTAGAGGCAAGAAGGGGAGAGAGAGGAGGTTGGAAATAAGGGTTAAGTAGCACAAGGGGGCTTGCAAAGACATAAAGGAGAAGAGAAGGCTCTGGCGAGAACTTACTGTGGCCTTTCAACGTACAAAGGGGACTTATAAGAGTTGGAGGGAGACTTGATACTGAGGCCTGTAGTGACAGGACAAGGGAGAATGGTTTTAAACTGAAAGAGGGTAGGTTTAGATTGGACATAAGGAAGAAATATTTTACTATGAGGATGTTTAGACACTGGAACAGGTTGCCCAGAGAAGCTGTGGATGCCCCATGACTGGAAGTGTTCAGGGTGAGGTTGCACAAAGCTTTGAGCAACCTGCTCTAGTGGAACATGTCCCTGCAGGGAGGTTTGGACCTAATGATATTTCAAGGTCCCTTCCAACTCAAAACATTCTATGATCCTAGGAAAGAATTAGATGTTAGTAGTTGTATTGCTCAACAAGCTTTTAAGAACCTACGTGGGGAACACAAGTAATCTTTGAGGGCTCAGGTTTGAAACAAACTGCCTATGTAGTTTATCTTTTATTTTCTTGCCTGGTTTTGTGTGTCCTTGATTTTGTTCTCTCCAGGCCTTCCTGTTTGTGGGAGGAAGCAGGTCTTTGTATCACTTTCTAAAATTTGTCTGGAAGTGAAGATCTGAGCAACGCTCTGTCTGGCACAGAAAACTATCTTTTGGCATAGAAGAGTCAGTAAGCAGACTGTAATAGCTATTCTGATTATTATTATTTTTTAATATTAAACTAAAATACATGTGGGAATATTTGTACGGTAGCAATTTTGAAAATCCCTTATAAACTTTTGAGTTCCTGTCTACTGGATTCAAGTTATTTTTTAATTTACTGAGGTAGTAGAATATTCATCAGTAAATCTTTTTTCCATTAAAGCTTCTACTTGCAATTTACAGATGTTAAATAAAATCCAGTATCTCTTTCTCTCATAGTTCCTTACAGTGTTAAACTTTGAATCTATTCATTCTACTAGTTTCTGCTGGTGTTTTGCTACGAAAATCCTACCTGAGAAAATGCGGTTATTCTATCCCGTTAATACTTGGCGATGTGTTATAGCATTCTGTGGATTCTTTTTTATTTTAGTGAGTCTTGAGTGGGTGGTATACCCAGTTTAAGCTGTTTTACATCTTGAAACAAGATCATCTCAAGTATAACATTTCTGTAGGAACTTAAAATAAACGCATTATTGTTGTAACTACTATTTGAAACTGGTTTAAGTAAAAAGGGATATAATTTTTTCTTATCAATGTTTTTAAATTATGAGTACATACTGTGGACTAGGATTGTCTTTTACTTACTAAATGTAGTTAGATTGTAAGCATCTACGTCTGTGTAAGCGCCTACTTCTTTCTAGTCATTTGTTTTTACCCATTGAAGTGAGGAAGTAGTCCTGAATTTTGCTATAAACTGAGACTAATATAATAATATAATTTCACGTAATAGAACTTTAATAGAGTCTACTATAAGTGGAAACTAATTTGAATTGGTTAAGTTTCTAATTAGCACAGCACAATTTCTAATCCTGCATTTGTTATCATGGTATGCAGGATAACATGTCGTATGTAACTGTTTTAGCATTGCATCATATACGACTGGGACATACATATAATATAGAATCACAGAACCGTAGAATCGTCTAGGTTGGAAGGGACCTTTAAGTTCATCTAGTCCAACCATCAACCTAACTCTGATAAATAAAAAAACCCAAAAAACCAGCTCCCTCAGTCTTTCCTCTAATATGAAACTAGAATTGCAACAAAACCATAATGCTTTATGATTACTAAATAGTTTTCCCAATGGCTGCTCAGTTTGTTGCTTAGTTTGCCCCAGTTTCTCTGTGGTGTTCCTGGTGAGTCCATAGGTCTGCATATAGAGGTGATGGGGAGATGAGGCTGTCAATTTTTTCAGAGGTGTTCCTGTGACATACTTCTGTCTCTATGCATTCTGTGTTACAGCTGCTTTGAGCTGATAGTACTTAGTTTAAAACTCCTGTGAAATTGCATACCCATATGTACTTTTTAGAGTGCATACACCACATACTTCCTGTATATGTTTATTTTCTTTATGGGCTTGCACCTTAGAACAATGACTCTTTTAGTTGTATGCTTTCAAGAAGTTCCCAGAACATGGAACTTTTCAAATGTGAAAATGGGAGGACATGTCTTGCTCCTCGTATGCTTCTGTAAGCATTTTTCCACCTGATTTCTTTGGCTGTTTTTTTTTTGGTCCTGTTGCTGACAAGCTGATGCTTCATGTGAGGAGTATCATTAGGCAAAGGAGGCCATCCTAGACCTCAGGGACTGAAAGTGTGCTCAAACTGAATATTGGATATTTCAGAGTATTTGTATACTTTCAGATAAAACCAGACTTCATAGAACGTAGGAAATTAAGCTACAGTGAACTATTTATGCTGCAGAATGTTCTGATCAAGATCTGTCTTATTTTTTATTTCAGTTATCTGATGGTACCAAGATTGTAGATCTTCAGAAGTCTCAAAATCAGGTTTTTCTGAAGCTTCAGTCAAAAGGGTTGAAAGGAGGAGGTATGAAAAATACTTGTCTCTGCTTATAAACTGGAAGGTCAAAGCATTTTCTAACACTGTCTGGAGTTAATTGAAATTATTCTTTTCTTTAGATGGGAAGCAATTATTTTTCTTCTGCACCAAGAAAATTGAATTTCTCTTTTTAAGTGCCTTGGTGTTTAATTTTTTCTTTATAATTTCACATGTAGAAATTAGAATATTGCTGTCCTTGAGAATCATTAAGACTTGCCTTGCAGTAGCATTAGTAGCTGCCTTGTCCCATATAAAGTAAGCTGAATACTTGTAAACAATTCGAATACTGAAAGGATATCTTTTCAGTATAGAAAACTGTATCAAGGTAAAAAGCTTTTGATTTTCTTTGGGTTTTTTTGTTCATTTGTTTCTCTTTTAATTCTGTACATTTAGTTACATATTTATTACAAAAATTGCAGGTGTATCTGCTTACATGGTATTTGAATTAATTATGATACCTGAATATCTTCAGAAGGGCTCTAAATAAAATCTGTAATGATTATGTTACTTGGTTGCTAGCATTAATATAAGAGAATGAAATAAATGCTAATGGCATGGTACGATGAAGAAGGAAACCCTTCTTTTCATGCAGATATTTTATTTGGTGTCACAAATGTTGTATTTCTTAGCCTGTGTAAGCCATTGGGTGTACTGGCTGATGGTTTTCTAGTGACAGAGGGAAATGAAGCATTTGTATATTAGCTAGAAGTTCATGTTCACATTCTCTAGTACCTGCAATAGTTAGAAAACCCCTATGGAAGTGGACCACATGGTTCTATTGCATCAAATATTTTTTTCTCTCGCTCCTGACTGTTTGCTCTGTTAATTTTTTACACTATGTAGGCTGTGATAGACTAAATAATTTTTTTTTTGATTCTCTGAGCTGTTTTGTTTTTTTTTTTTGCTATGCAAGTATGTAGAGAAGATAGTGTAGTAGTCCTAAGAAATCTTTCATGGGAAAGAAAAACTGTTGCTGGTTTTTGTGCCTAGGAATGGGATATTTGGCTGTGAGATTTTCTTAGAGATAGCACTCTAAGCAGTCCATGTCTAGATGAAGCACCGAAGTTTTTCTGGCCCACAACTCTGATGTAAGTCAATCTAGAAGATCTGAAGGCTTTTTAGTACCAGCCTTTGTGTTCATTCTGGAGTCTTTCAGTTCTGAGGTTTTTCCTTAGAGCAAGGGAATCGAGGAAGGCCGTGAATTTCTAACTTCAGGAAGTGCATGGTCAGTAGAGCCAAGCACATTGGTTGCTGAAGTACTTAACCATGTCACCTGTGTATTCATGCATCACTGGTGTCTGTCAAAGAATGCATAATCTTTTTGTGTGATCATAGAATCATTCATATTGGAAAGAACATCAGGAGGTCTCTACTCGAACCTGCTCAAAGCAGGGTGAGCTCTGAGCTCAGACTGGGTTGTTCAAGGGTTGATCTGGTCCAGTTTGGAAAGCCTGCAAGGATGGAGACCACACAGGCTCTCTGGGCTCCTATTCCAATGCTTGACTGTCCTTATTGTGGAAAAAGCTTATCCTTCAGATCTGTGGAACCTATTTTGTGTTCAATATGACCAGCTCTAATACTCAAGAAAAATCAGTTTAGCCTTTGACAGGATGCAGTAAGTCATTATCTCAAGACAGAGTAATTTCTGCAACATACATAGAGCAGCTCTCCTCTTACATGTAAAGATTTAGAATAATGTCTGTCTTCAGTCCTGTCACTTCAAAGCTACTTGTCTGGTTTTGTGGTTCCCATAGTGAAATGTGTTGTTGAAACACTTCTGCCTGCCTGCCCAAGTTAGACTTAAAGAAGATGGGTTTATTGATTTTTTTTTTTAGACAATTTCTTCTAAGAAAAGAAACACCCAAGCTTTCCTACTCTTGATCAGTGCACCTTCTTTTGGAAGTTTGCATATTGCGTGTTTACTTTCATATACTTCTATATACTGTAAAAATAATAACAAAGGTTATAAAATACTTTTCACACTTTCAGCTGTGAGTTGCAATTTCTTGGTGTTTTTTTTTAATTGATGCTATGAACTTACCTTAAGTAAAGAGTGATATGAAAGTTTTGTGAAGAGAAGATGTTTGACATTTTTACTTGATATTCTCTCAGCAAATAAATGTCTCTTATCTATCCCTTTTTTTCCACATTGCTGAGTATTCTGTGTTGGTTCTTTGTCTAATTTTTTAATTCCATAATACAAATAATGTGTGTGTGTTTGGATCTGTGTACTTTACATAAACACATGTATAGGCAGAAGGAGGAGAGAGAGAGTTATTAATTATTAATAACTTTAAAGGGAAATGGTAGAAGGAGCATCAGTAGAGTCTGTTTTCCATGTGGGAATGGCATTATAAATGTTTGTTTGAAGCACATATTTTACAGGTTTGGATTTAGGGAGCTGCTCTTCAGTCCTAGACTGGAGTTTGAACTGAAGAGAGTTGATCCTTTCGTTCTGTGATAGACCCTTTCTCTTAGAGCAGAACTTCATAACGCTTGTTAGTACCTTTCTGAGACTTTTCCTTCCTGTGCTAAGCCCAGGAAACGCCAAAGCTAGCACCAGGCCCAGCACCACAGTATGCCAGAGCAGGGACCGTACTCTAGAACCAAAATATGTTGTGCCTGTGTGTAGCTGTCTGTAGGGATCATCACTGGCTATAAAAAAGTTACGCTGCCCTAGAATACTGTCCTGCTGCTGAAAAAGTAGTAGTTCTTTAGAAGTTGCTATATTTGAACATCCAGTAGTTGGAATTGGGGTGTAACAGATTCAAACACTTGGTCCCCAAATTTGTTTCATCCAGATACGGAACAACATGGAGACACTAACATCAAGACTGTTATTTTAATTTTTTAAATAAAAATATTTATAATGTAGTATTTCTACAGCTGCTTTTAGAAATACAAGATTTTACAGTATCAGGCCTTGAGTGAATGTAAATTTTTTTTTTCTAAATTCCCAGTAATTGTTTAGTAATTTTTTTTTTTAAATCTGAAATTAAGTGCAGAGTAACGTAATACACGCTTTACTTTTTGTTTGTTTGTTAGGTCGTTTTGGACAAACAACGCCACCACTTGTTGATTTTCTTAAGGATATTTTGAGAAGATACCCAGAGGGAGGACAGATTCTTAAGGTATGCAATAAATGGTATTTTTAGCAATCATTCAATATGCATGACGTAATACCATTAGTTTAACACTTTCCAGCAAGTCTAGCTGTTGTTGTACCTCATTAGATATTCATTCTAGCACAGGAGATCCATCTTTCCATTTCTATGGACAAGGCAAAGTGAATTGTGTGGCACTTGTGTGTGTGTGTGTGTGTGTGTGTGTTTAATGTCTATGGGTTTGCTTGTCACAGATGCCGTTGTAATTTATAAAGAATAGAGATAAACTGCAGATAATATCATGAAGTCTCTGACTTAATTATATACTTTGTATAGAGTATAAGCTGTCTAAAATGTTTATTTTGCTTGTTATTTCACTGTTCATCTCTGCTGTAAGCTATGGTAAACCTACCTAATAGTATATACAGGTTTTTGGGAGGGATTATCTTAGTGTAAGATTGGGATAAGCTGATGACTTTAACACAAGATTTTACTGTAGAATTTCTGGGTAGCAAGTATATTTTCCTCAGGGATCTTTGGCAGTTTCACAAAGTTTCATCATTAGATTAAGAGCACTTCTAAGGTGGGAATCTTTGAGTGGCTTTTGTGAGACTTACTCTAAGAGTGATAAGAATAATGAACCCATCATTTTGTATGGGCTGAAAAATATTTTTGGTCTAGATATTAGTCACAGAATTTTCTGAACTGAGGTTAGTGTTCTTTATGGTGTTTTGTCATTGGTCCAGGAGTCTTCAAAGTATGCATCAGTAGGGCATGTTATGTTGTGATGCGCCACATCTGAATGTTATGTGTACAAGCCAAACAATGGAAATGACAATATTGATTTAAGCACTAAAAAAATTTTCAGTAAATAGGATGGTGAGCTGGTGGAGTGGAGTTTACATCACCTCACAGGGCTGGAACATGTCTCTTGTGAAGAAGGGCTGAGAGGATTGCTCGGGCTGCAGAAGAGAAAGCTCTGACAAGACCCTATTGCAGCCTTTCAACATACAAAGGGGGCTTGTAAGGAAGAAGGAGAGAGACATGATACTGAGGCTTGTTGTGACAGGACAAGGGGGAATGGTTTTAAACTGAAAGAGGGTAGGTTTAGATTGGACAAAGGAAGAAATATTTTACGATGAGCATGGTGAGACACTGGAAGAGGTTGCTTAGAGAAGCTGTGGATGCTCCATCATTGGAAGTGTTCAAAGTCAGGTTGAACAAGGCTTTGAGCAACCTCGTCTAGTGAAAGGTGTCGCAGGGGGTTTAGACTTGATGATCTTTAAAGGTCCATTCCAACCCAAACCGTTCTGTGAGTCTATGATCTGGTAAAATATAGATCATTCTAACTTTATCAAGTCCCACAAAGGGAAAGACAGGTATCTGTAGAGGATGATTTGTCTGATTTATTGTAGCTTCCTATGCTAATGTCTGGAAGTGACAGTTTGGTTTTTTGAAGAGCATCTGGATTGGTTAGTTCATAGTTCAATGTTAAGTTTCTAAATCAGAATGCTTCATCACACGGATGTTAAGAAATGGATTTTGTTAGTGTATTGGAATGCTGGGTTCTAACTAATGGGATTTGGTACGGATATATGTATATTTCTATCTGTATATATAAAACACACCAATACAAATGGTGACAGATGATGAGAGTTTCTCCTGTCTCTTGGAAGATTTTCTTTGCAACTGCAGAACTAGAAGTTGATTATTTTTAGTGTGAATGCTTAAGCATATCTTCAACTGTTTTGGTAAACTACATCCTGGATATGTTCTGAGCAGTGTCCATTCATAGGATGGGTGCTTACATTTTTACTATTTCCCAGTTCTAGTTGAATATCCAAGGTGAATTTGAATCATGAAAGGTTCAGACCTTAACAATTTGAACCCATTTTTTCATTCCACTGTGAAGAAATAGGATATGTCCTTAGAAATCAGATAGGTAAATCTTAAAGTAGAAATGTTCCTCTTTTCATGGTTTGCAATTTAGAGTTAACAGACTGTTAGGGAGGGATTACTACCAGGAATTTTGCTGATCTGTTAAAATGGATTTCACTGTTTGGATTCTTCAAATGCAATGCTGCTACAGCTGAATGTAGCAGATGTTCCATGTACCACAGCATGAACGCAAATCTCTGACTACATGGTGGTTTCCATACTTATTATTTAATATTTTGAGAGGCTTTGGCTATCTTTCTGTATCTTCTTGAATGATTGCCACAATTATGCAATTCTAAAAGAATGGTTTTTGTAATTGAATACCTCATGGAGATTCTTTAAAAATGTATTATGTATCCTGAACTATGGGTATATTTCTTGCTATTTCATCTTGCTTCAAAATTATGTAGAAGTATCAATATAAATATGTTTTGGTTACTTGTGTGATATGCCTTATAGACTGAAGATTATAGACAACGTGAAAAATGGAGGGGTTATATTTTTGGTATTAGATAACAATGAGCTTGTTTTACTGTCAACAATATAGTGGAATGAAACCTAATATGAAATATCTGCTGCTAGTTGATGAATTTTTAAAGTAAAGATTCGTCTTGCTAGCAAGTCTTTTATTTTTATGCATAATGAAATGAAATTTGTTGTATGAGTATATTGGATGTGATGTGAGGTACCTGCATAGCTTTTCGATTCAGCTGACATACTTCCTTATGCCAAAGCTACGTATACACGTGTGTACCTGTGTATAGATGTATGTATGAGTGTGAATCTTTGGAGCCCTGATATACTTTGATTATTCAGTGTAAATAGAGCATTGTGTGAAGCTCTAATCCTCTAGGTATTTATAATCATGCTTACGTGTCTGCGCTCTATAATGCTATTGATGTAAATGGGACCAGATAGGCATATTTTATTAGTGGCAGTGTTTACAGAACTAGTTTATTGACATTTTAGTTATTAGAGTTATCCATAGCTCTCACCACTACTAATAGTACTTAACAAATACTCAATATAAGCTTCTTTCTAGTCTATGGGCTTCATTTAAAAGGTGAGCTCTATTGATTCATGATTTACAGAGTTACTGGGCAGAACTGTTCTGCAGACCTTTGCTGAGAGAGTGTTAAAAGTGAGCACCGTGGCTCTTGAACAGTTGGTTCATACTGTGAAATGTTAACATAAAGGGAATTCAGTTGATGTAAAGAAGAGTGCTGTGTATTGCCCTTCTATGATTTGTTGCCTCACTGTTGTCTTACAGTTGTCGTGTGGGCTTAACAGTGAACTTTGGTATTTTTTTCTTTTTTTTTTTTCTTCTGTTATCTTGCATTGTTTTGAGACTTGTACAACTCTGATTTGCAAGAATCTAGTTATACTAGTAACAGTTTAGCAGCTTATACCTAAACTTTACAAATACTGCTTGGGTGTGGTATTTGGGCTCTACATTCACATTACTTATCACAGAATCACAGAATATTTTTGGTTGGATGGGACCTTTGAGATCATCGAGTCCAACCAACCAAAAAAAAAAAAAAAACAAACAAACCAAAACAAAACCACCAAGACAAAACAAAAAAAAAAAAACCCAAAACCTCCCAAAAAATCCCAGAACACCAAACACCAAAACCAAACCAAAACAAATGCCCACGACCACACCACACCCACCCACAAACAGACACAAACCAACAATCTCGGGCACTAGAGCATGCCCTGAAGTGCCATGTCTACACATTTCTTAAATACCTCCAGGGATGGCGACTCCACCACCTCCCTGGGCAGGCCGTTCCAGTGCCTGACCACTCTCTCAGTAAAGTAATTCTTCCTAATATCTAATCTAATCCTCCCCTGCCGCAACTTCAGACCTTTTCCTCTGGTCCTGCCATTATTCCCTTGGGAGAAGAGGCCAACACCCACCTCTCTACCACCTCCTTTCAGGTAGTTGTAGAGGGCAATGAGGTCCCCCCTCAGCCTCCTCTTCTCCAGACTAAACATGCCCAGTTCCCTCAGCCTCTCCGCATATGACTTGTTCTCTAGACCCCTCACCAGCTTGGTGGCTCTCCTCTGGACACGCTCCAGCAGCTCAATGTCCTTCCTGTAGTGAGGGGCCCAGAAGTGGACACAGTACTCGAGGTGAGGCCTCACCAGTGCCGAGTACCGAGGCACGATCACTTCCCTACTCCTGCTGGCCACGCTATTCCTGATACAGGCCAGGATGCTGTTGGCCTTCTTGGCCACCTGGGCACACTGCTGGCTCATGTTAAGCCGGCTCTCCACCAATACCCCCAGGTCCTTTTCTGCTGGGCAGCTTTCCAGCCACTCTTCCCCAAGCCTGTAGCGTTGCCTGGGGTTGTTGTGACTGAAATTCAGGACCCGGCACTTGGCCTTATTAAACTTCATCCTATTGGCCTTGGCCTGTTGATCCAACCTGTCCAGGTTCCTCTGTAGAGCCTTCCGACCCTCAAACAGATCAACACTCCCACCTAGTTTGGTGTCATCTGCAAACTTACTGAGGGTGCACTCAATCCCCTTATCCAGATCATCAATAAAGATATTAAACAAGACCAAAACTGAGCCCTGAGGGACACCACTGGTGACCGGCCGCCAACTGAATTTCACCCCATTAATCACAACTCTCTGGGCACGGCCATCCAGCCAGTTTTTTACCCAGTGAAGAGTACACTTGTCTATGCCATGATTCGCCAGCTTCTCCAGGAGAACGCTGTGGGGGACGGTGTCAAAGGCCTTACCAAAGTCCAGGTAGACAACGTCCACAGCCTTCTCCGCATTGAGAAGGCGGGTCACATGGTCATAGAAGGAGATCAAGTTGGTTAAGCAGGACCTCCCTTTCATAAACCCATGCTGGCTGGCCCTGATCCCTCAGCTGCCCTGCACTTGCCGTGAGAGCTCACTCAAGATGATCCTCTCCATGACCTTTCCCGGTACCGAGGTCAGGCTGACAGGCCTATAGTTTCCCGGATCATCCTTCCGGCCCTTCTTGTAGATGGGTGTCACATTGGCCACCCTCCAGTCATCTGGTACCTCTCCTGTTGACCAGGATTGTTGATAGACAATGGAGAGAGGCTTGGTGAGCTCTCCCGCCAGCTCTCTGAGTACCCTTGGGTGAATCCCGTCTGGCCCCATGGGCTTATGCGTGTCCAGGTGCATAAGCAAATCATTAGCTACTTCCTCCTGGATTACAGGGGGGTTGTTCTGCTCTCCATCCTTATCTTCCAGCCCAGGAGGCTGTACAACCTGGGGGTAGCTGGTCCGCCTATTGAAGATGGAGGCAAAGAAGGCATTAAGTATCTCAGCCTTCTCCTCGTCCTTGGTCGCAATGTTTCCCCCCGCATCCAGTAAGGGATGGAGATTCTGCCTGACTCTCTTTTTGTTTGACGTATTTATAAAAACTTCTTTTGTTGTCCCTTATATTAATGGCCAGATTGAGTTCCAGCTGGGATATATAGTATATATGTATGTCTGAATACTCCTTTTGTAATGCATATTTTCATTGAGATAAACTGGGTAAAATTATTTTGGTTGAAAAGTATGAAAATAATTACACTTGAGACAGTTGCTTACTATTTTCTACTGTTTCAGTTGGGCAGCCATTGCTAGAATCTTTACAACATTATAATTTTTCCTTTGGTTTTTTTCTCTCTCAGGAACTGATACAGAATGCAGAAGATGCTGGTGCCACAGAGGTTAGGTTTTTATATGATGAAACTCAGTATGGAACAGAAACTCTATGGTCAAAGGACATGGCGCAATATCAGGGTAAATATAATCTTTATTAATTTGGGCCATTATTCTTCAATGTGCATGTGGTTCTGTGTTTTTCTCCTTGCTGTATGGAGATGACCATATAGGGATGACTCCGTTGCCACTTCCACCTTACTAAGTGCATATTTTGTCGATGTTCTCATGTTGATAATTCTTTTCCAAAGCTAGTGTTTTGTATTGAAGGCCTTGCACTGTTTTCTTGCAGGTTGTCAGTATAAGCTTTCCAACTGCTTCCAGTTGGAGGAAAGTCTTCATGTTCCACTTTATTCTAAATCACTTCTCCCAGGGTGACTGTGTATCGCAGTGTTTATTTTACTGGGTTCACTCCATATCCCAAAATGCAAATAAGGATTTTTAGTAGAGCAACTAAACAAGATTCAATCAGTAAGACGTACAATAAAAGAATGTTCGTGGTATTAGACAATCATTTTCAGATTTTTTTTTTTACTTATTAATCTCTACCTTTTGAGAGCTATCTCCAGTTCTTAAGTAAAGGTTACCCTAGCCCCTTACATTTCAGCACTCTCCAGGCAGTTCTATTTTCTTCCCCGCCTCTTGTTCTCTCCTCCTTATACCAAATTTGCTCCATACAAAAGGTTTTTACGTCATCAGATATGGCTTTGTGTGATAGGGGTCAGTTATGCATTTATCAATCAAATTAGTTTGCGTAATCATCCCAAAAAGCATTCAGTTGTGATTTGAAGATTTCAATTATGACTAGTCCACTACTACTTGTTTCTAGCTTTTTTCAGTTGTTAATCAGCCTCGTTATGTCTTCTAATCTGAATGTCTGCCTTACTTGCTAGACACAGGTTATTGGTATACCTTGCCATGTATTCCCTTCCAGTGGAGGTATGAGCAGACTGTGATTAGTACATCTTCAAAACATCTTTTTGGTAGACTGAACAGATTTGAGTTTAAGCGTTTTGCCACAGGACGCTTTTTTCAGAAGTTTTGTTGGTTTCTGCTTTCTGTTCAGTTTTTCAGAATCGTTGTTTTAAAAAGTGGACACCAGAACTAGATATAAGAATATACATCTTTTAAATACCATGTACAGAGGTAAATCCATCTTCTTGCTTCTGTTTTTGCTGCAACTCTACACCTTTCTTTCATGCCCAAGCATAATTTGATGTCAGCTTGAGTTGTAGCTTCCTCATTAAATTTGCAAATGCATACTTTAAAGAAACACTTTCTCAGTTCTGTAAGTTTGTTTCCTAGAAATTTTTAACAGTAAATGGTTTTCTTCTGTCATCTTTTTAACACTTACCTATTTATTATAGGGCCAGCATTTTATGCATACAACAATGCAGTTTTCACCCCTGAGGACTGGCATGGTATACAGGAAATAGCAAGAAGCAGGAAGAAAGATGATCCCCTGAAAGTTGGAAGATTTGGAATTGGCTTTAATTCGGTTTATCATATAACAGGTACTCTCAGTAGATATTTAAAAATGAAAATGTTGAAGTTTTGAGTTGTTTAATGATTTTATCTTCATAAAAAATTTAATAATTTATCTATAGTGCATTTTTAAATTAGATCCTTGGCTAAATTTCCTTCATATTTTCTAAAACTCTGTAAGGTAACCTTTGGATTTTGAAAGTTTTTGGAGGAGATTTGTTTCTTCTAGTAGCAGGGTTGATAAGCAAGTAGAAGTGTGAAAGTTCAGACTAGACAAACTTTTATGCAGGTTCTTTGCATAATGGGCAGTGATTTTTATTTCATGCTAGAAAGGATATTCCATAATAGAGGTATATGCACATTTACATTTGAGAAAGAGAGTACATACTCTTTCACAAGCTGGTAATATTCAGTCTTGAAATCTGTTATTCTGGCAAAGTGTTTTACTTCTGTACAGAAGAAGCACATAGTGTAAATAGTGCTTACAGTCTACATAATAGTTATAATAGATAAGAATAAGAATTATTCTTTATTATTTATCTTTATTATTATCCTTATCTATTATAATAGATAAGGATAAGAAGCAAATTTTTGCTGAAATAATATTTTTAACTTGTGAAGTGAGTTTGTAAGACGCAGGATGTTTTTTCACAATATTTTACTTAAGAGCATGAATAAAAGCTTAGTTAATAAGTTCAGTGGCTTAATAATTCTGGGAATTACGCATTTAAATGTACAAGATTACTGT
This sequence comes from Numenius arquata, assembly GCF_964106895.1. NCBI lineage: Eukaryota > Metazoa > Chordata > Aves > Charadriiformes > Scolopacidae > Numenius > Numenius arquata. The sequence continues at coordinate 120,421,484 of NC_133576.1, forward strand.
TTGCAAGCCTTCAAGATTTGCAAAGTATGAATGTACTAGAATACATCTTTAGTATATTAAATTGTTTTGGTTTTTTTTTTTCCTGAAAATATTGGAAAGATATAAGTATAGAGTTGAAGAAAATTACACTTTTTGTTGCTCACAGTTTGCTAAAATGCAAATATTTAATTGCAAAATAGAAGTGTGCTTGTTTTTTTGCTGTCAGTAAGCACTGAATTGTACGTTATCAGATTTAGCCTAGGTTCATCGCTGTTTTATAACTTTTTTTTTCTTACCCTTTTAAAATTTGTTCCTTAAGACCGTACTTGAAAAGCATGTTGTTTTAGGATTACTAATAGTTGTTTTTTATGTATACAGATGTCCCTAGCATTTTCAGTGGTGACCAGATTGGAATGCTTGATCCCCATCAAACCCTTTTTGGACCTCACGAATCAGGCCAGTGCTGGAATCTAAAAGAAGATAGCAAGGAAATCAATGAACTTACAGACCAGTTTGCTCCATTCATTGGTGTGTTTGGCAGCACTAAGGAAACCTTTAAGAATGGAAACTTTCCTGGTACCTTTTTTCGTTTCCCACTTCGTCTGCAGCCTTCCCAGCTGAGCAGCAATGTTTACGACAAACAGAAGGTTCTGGAGCTGTTTGAATCCTTCAGAGCAGATGCAGACACAGTATTGCTCTTCCTGAAGAGTGTTCAGGATGTGTCATTGCATGTTAGGGAAGCTGATGGAACCGAGAGGCTGATTTTTAGAGTAACTGCTAGTGAGAACAAGGCCTTGAAACATGAAAGACCAAATTCTATCAAGATCTTAGGAACTGCAATAAATCAGTATTGTAAAGGAGTTCCAAGCAATAGCATAACATGTGTGACATACCATGTAAATATAGTTGTAGAAGATGAGAGCATTAAGGACGCACAGAAAACATCTTGGTTGGTGTGTAATTGTGTAGGTGGTCGAGGAATGTGTACTGAACTGGATAGTTTAGCTGATGACTTGAAATTTGTTCCTACTGTTGGAATAGCCATGTCTTTATCAACTAATGAAGAAGAAAAAGGAGCTGTAGCAGACTTTTCAGGAAGAGCGTTTTGTTTTCTGCCTTTGCCTCCAGGTGAAGAAAGCAAAACTGGACTCCCAGTTCATGTTAGTGGTTTCTTTGGTCTTACAGACAATAGGAGGAGTATCAAATGGCGAGAGCTGGATCAATGGAGAGATCCAGCAGCTTTGTGGAATGATCTTCTCGTGGTGAATATTGTGCCAAAGGCATATACCACCCTTATTTTGGAAGCTATCAAACGAATGGAGACTGAGAAGAATTCGGATTTTCCATTGTCAGCTGAAAGAATTTATAGGTTATGGCCTGATGAGAACAAAATCAGGGTACCTTGGAAACCAATTGTAGTACCTCTCTTTAAAGAGCTGCTCCAGCATACCGTTATTTACTCAGTGAGTAATCAGTGGATACAGGTCGAACAGGTGCACTTTTCTGAAATGGATGAGAGTTTGGAGTACACACAGTCTGTTCTCAACTACCTCCAGAATTCAGGGAAGCAGATTGCCAAGGTACCAGCAAATATTGCTAGTGCAGTGCATCTTACTATTTCTGCTGCTAAAGCTGTGAAAAAAGTGACTCCTGCTGTAGTACGGCAAGTACTAAGGAAATCTGGACACAGTGGACCTGCTGAAGAGAAGCTTCATCTTTTAGAGTTTGTGCTTTCTGATGGAGTCTACAGTGAACTGATTGGATTGGAGCTTTTGCCATTACAAAATGGAAATTTTATTCCTTTTTCCTCATCTGTGTCAGAACAGGATGTAGTTTACATAACCTCAGAAGAATATCCCAGGTATACTTAATATTTTAAATACCGTTGTTTTTTTCAGTTTAAATGCTAAAACAGAGCTTCAGACTGTTATTTGCTTATCAGCACACAAGGTGATATGCAGAAGCCTGTAATATAATATAATAATGCATAGATATAGAACTCTGTTTTCTGTCCATACGCACAAACATGTACATATATCTCATTTGAAAAGTGACAGCTACTTGCCATTATAAGTTTATAGAGAATCATGTGATCTAGGCTTCAGGGGAATACCCCAGGATATATTTCAAATTAGCTTTCTTCTGAGAAGTATCAATATGAGGAGGTTAGAAACATGCATACTAGGAAGTACACTAAATTAGGTATTGATAAGAGCTTTTATTGAACTTGAAGCTTGAGATGACTTCAGGCTTTTTTTTGACACAACACTCTTATTTCCCGCAAAGGGCTTAGCACTAAACACTTACTGTTTTTTGGAAGTAAAAAGATACTCCCATGGAAAGAAGTGGGCTTGTCTTCTGCATCTGCTATGCCTTTTTTCTTTCCAGTCCCTCTCCAATTAATTTGTGGTCCTTGATTTTTTTCCAGCTGCATCAATGTTCCAATTAGGTTCACACTTCATCTACTGAAAAAGCTTGCACTGACACTGGGGAGGGGATAGGAAAGAGCAGGTTAGCTGGAATAAGTGACCTTGGGGTCACTGGGGGGAAAGCATGACTACTGCTTTTTATGTCTGTACTGGATTATACGTGTATAAAAGATTTAACAAATCTGGACACTTCTCCAAGTAATCTCTCTGAGTGCTTGAAGTCACTCAGACACACCAGATGTCTTAGCTGTAGTTGTTCCTTGTCATGAAGTGCTATCCATATGCATGTTCACAACTACCCCTCCTTCTCCTTTAGAACTCCCTTAGAGTTCCACTGATTTTGAACTTGAGAGAATGTGATACTTGGCATGCACTTTGCTGCTTTTACTGCCCTATGGACTGTTTATATGGGAAGTAGAGGTGGGTTGGAGTGTGCTAATATAGATATGATCAAGGCAAAAAGTGCTCCAAGTAAGGTCCTTACATATATTCAAACCACAATTTATATATAAACAACACATCTTCAAGAAAAGCAGTTGGATGCAGGTAACTGGTCTTCCGGCGTTGCTTGAGTATGGTTTGCTTTTTTCAAGTCTGCTGCTGTTCTTTTCCTGTTATATTTTAAAAGCATAATCTGTTTTGTTCTAGACAATTCAAGTTATTTATCAGAGGATTAACAGTACTCGGAGCCTGTGATCCTTGTGTCTTCTTTAAAAAATAATAATAATAAAAATTTCTCTGGCATCTGTTTTGAGATGACTTATCTGTTGCTATTCTTTTACTTTGTTTCTCCTTCCTGAAGTTAAGCCAGTGCAAAATATTCCCATGATGGGACCAACAAATTACAGTCCTGCTTCAGACTAGTCATAAGATACGTTTTTGGGGAATTTAATGATACTACTGTATCTTACTTGGTTTGTGTTCTGTTGCTAATGGACTTAGTTTGATTAGGGTTGTAGAACGTACACAAAAGCATGTTTTACCAGGTATAAATCTACTTGCTAGCTATGATAATACAGAAATCTAAAATAGTAGTGCTTTATTTGCCTCTATTCTTGCCTACAGTAATTATTTTTAATTCTAATGTTATAAGTACGATAAATGACTCATGCTAGATGTTTTAAAACGCTTTAAACTTAAGAGTTTGGCTCTTAAAAAGCTGAAATAAGCTCTTATGAATATCCTTCTGTTAATACCTGTGGAAGAACAAGAAAGATTCTGTGTTGGTTTATGTGTAACAGACATGCCTGCTGTCAGAATTAAACTAGATAGTTATGTTTGATTTCAGGAAGACCAAACTTCGAAAAACTATTTAGTTTTAAGTGCTAACATAAGGAAAGGGGAGGGAAGAGCAGGATGAGACCAACTCTTGGCTACGGTAATCTTAACCGCTGTCTACAGATCTTTTGGAATGCATAGATCTTTTGAAGTCCTAGAATTACATGTTGTATTTTTTGTATGCTTTCAAATAGAATCTTTAAGAGACATAGAATAGTGGGTCCTATTTTATCTTTTCTGGTTAAAATACAAACAGATGAAAATAGTTTTTGAATCCCATTTTGTCTATCAAAAGAAAACTTACTTAGACCTGCTTTGAAAAAGTTGGAAAAATTAGTTTCTTACTACTCTCTGCTTCTAAATGTATGATTTTCTCATTTGCAAGAAAACACCCACGGAAAGCCCAATTCTGCATATGAAAGCGATTGCTTTGTATGTGTCTTACCATCATGATTACTGTGCCGGTAATTTCTGTGCAGCATCATAAATAAATTAGATGCTTTGCTAATGTGCTTTTTTGTTTGTTTGTGTGTTTTTGTTTGTGTTTGGTTTTGTTTTTTTTTTTTTAAATGGTGTGCTTAGATCACTCTTTCCTGGCTTGGAAGGAAGGTTACTTTCTGATGACCTGAAGCCTGAGGTTCTATCTGCTTTGAAAGAAGCTGCCAAAAGCCGAGGTAATAAATCTTCTGTGTTCTCATATAGTGAAACAGATTGCTAATGGTTGAACAGACTGGTTATAAGCTCAAGCTTAAAGCAATGTCTTTCTGTATCTGAGTTAACATAAATAAATTGGTCATCTAAAAAAAAGTTTAAAATACAATAGACTGTTGTTTGAATTGGAAATGACACAAGTGAAAGTTATAAATGATCAAAAAGGCAAAGGCAAGGGAAGAAGGATGAAAACTTGCAGAAAAAAGAATAGCTATTCACTTACTAAAAAGTATGTATTCAAGGTTCAGTAATTGTGTGCAAATAGTATTCCACTGCTTAAGACAGTCAGAATTCTATTTTGCGTTTGTAGTGTCTGCATATGCAATAGCTATGTCATGGTTTTGGTATTGTGGATCATTTCTTATCTCACAATCGCAAGTGATCACATCAGTGTGTTTTTTTAAAACCAGAGGAAACTAGCTTAAGCATACTGTAGCCTCAAGCAAACTGTAGACCATATAATTTCATCAAGCATTCCCCAAGTCTTATTTCATAGCTTATGGTTGTGTCAATGTGGACCTACTGAAATACTTCCAATCTTGACCAAAAGACTTGGTGAAGAAGTTTGCTGCATCTATGTTTAACTGCCTTCAGATTTAATTTTTTTTTTTGCCTCTTTTCTACTCAGAGTTTGTCTGTATTTACCTTTCCACCCTTGTGTTTTGTTACGCATTTGACTGGTAAATTTGAAGTTTGACTATCAGAAGTCTTTTCATGTAAACACGTTGCAAAGAAGTCACTCCAGCTTATTTTTAAATTATATGAGTATATGGTGAGCTATCTTACTCTTCAGTGTCTAGAAAATCGACTTTTCAGAGAAAGATTCTTGTCTCTCTTCTTTTTTAAATTGCTCGGTTTAGCAGAATGCTTTTTTAGACTAAACCCATCAGAACCAGACATAGAAGGCTATAAATCATTGTGTTGATTTGCTTTTCTTGATACCCTTTATCAGGTCTTTAGTCATTCAGTCACAGTCTGTATTTCTTCAGCCTGTGTTCTGACCTTTTTTTCCCTTTGTATGGAAGACAAGAATATTAGCTTTGAATAATGCCAGTTCTTCATGATGATACCTTAAATTGACTTCTAAGATGTATTTTCCTAGACAGCTTCCTCCAAGTGAATGTCACAAAGCAGTCTGAAACCGTGCTTCAATTAAAAAAAAAAAAAATGAGCAAAACAAAATGGAGGTTTGACAGACTATATGTTTGAATGCATCTTAAACAGAAAAAGCAGAGGTGTCTATAATGAAAAAACCCACCCTATATATTCACAGAGCAATCCCATACTGAATTCTTCTAGGACATTCCTTCATTTCCAGTCTTGGTCTCTGAGTTGTGACAAAGTCTCTCTAGTCTTTTTAGTGCATGGGGAGATTTTTGATCACGTTTAAGGTCATGCTTCTGTCGCTCTTATTCCTCTGGCAGTTAGGTTGAATGACATTTTGGTAGGAACTTGCTCTTGGTTGGTAATATGCCTCTCATTGATTAGAAGAACATACATTTGTATATGAATATGACAAGTATAATTCTTCTGAATCTTCTAGAAATGACTAAGGACTTTTAGATAATACTTTGCAAGATTGTAGTGGCCTACTTTTCACTCTAGCTCCTCCTAAATTATTCTTCATTCTAAGATGTAAAGTACAACTGTAGTACCATCGAAGTTGTATGTTATTATAAATAATAAGTGTTAGAGAGGTTTTTGGCAGGTTTTGAAGCTTTACCTCTCAAAAATTTTACTTATATAGCTGTAGAAATTATATCAGAGAGATTCCTGGTACAGTTGCAGAAATAGAAACTTTCCAGTATTGTTTCTTTGGGAAGATGGGATGCAATTTTTTTTTTATTGTGTTGTACAAAGACAACCAGATCTTACTTTTGCTTTCCTAAAATGTATACTGTATTTTGCTACTTAATAACCATTTCTATATTTAGTATGTTAATGTGTAACTCGAGATGTTTTCTAAAAATTGATTTGATTATATTCTAGCCCAACAGCTTCTCTGGGGATTTTCAGGTACAGTTGTTGACTGAAGATGTACTGGTTTGGATTGAAGCGTGCTATTTGTGTGAATTTGGTGATCATCTATTCTCATTACCCCGGCTTTCTTGTAAACAAAGCTTACCAAATAGAGATGCCAAAAGATAGCTACCAAAGATAGCTATGTAAAGAATTCTAAATGCAACTGAGGGGAAAATGGATATTGATGAAGAAAACCTTGTAGTTATGTGACACAGAAATGATCCATATTTTCATTGGTTTTTTAATATATTTTTTTAGTAAATTCCCATGCCGTAGGAAGATATCCAGTATTTTAAGATCACATGTGTAGATTTTAAAAACAGTATATCTAAAGTTCTTTGCTCAAATAATGGGATTTAAGCTTAACTTTTAAGTAGATTCTTATCTTGCTGGCCCACTGCTGCAAGTATTTCTCGCTTTCACAAGGCTGCTGTGTTGCCTGCGTTTTCTGTTCAGTAGAACTAACAGAATATGTAGCTCTGGAGGCATGAAGTGAAATAAAATTTTTTTTTTTTTTCTGAAGGATATCTTGCTACAGATTTCCATCAGAGCAGGGACTGTAGATAATATCTTTAATTAGACTGTTGCTTTTAAGGACATGGCAGTGCTATCTAGATGGAAGAAAGAACTGAAATTCAAATAGATGTCTTGCTTCCATTTTTGTCATTGTTTTTGATATTGTTGGGAGGTAGTGGTATTTTTATATTTTGTACTATTTTCTTAGCCCTAGACTTTCTGTAGATTTTAATTATAAGCTGTCATAATGGTAATCAAGATATGAGCGATAACATATATTTCTATTAGTGAGGACTTTGATAGTAATAATAAAAGCATATACATCTAAACTGAGTTTTAGCAGTCGTTGCACAACTGAGTTTTGTTGCTTGTCAGTTTCAGTGTAAGATCATCTGCACCAAGCTGTTCTTTGCCATATCTAATAAATTATCTTTCAAATCTATTTGCATCTTTGCAGTTAAAAGACAGACAAGTAATGGGTTAGATTCTTATTTACTGCTAGGCAAATAGGTAGTGTAAAGAATCAACCAAACAAAAAAATACATTTGAAGAGTCTACTTTGATAGTAAATCTGTAATTGCTATGTATGCCTGAGAACTCATGTCAAACTAACAAATGTGATAACGTATTGATGATTTTCAATTTACTTTTTTACTAATATGGAATGTATTTGCTTTTAATTAACTCCTAAAAGCAATGGAAGCTGGTATCTGCAGTTTTATTTAACAAACAGCTTTTTCTACTAAAAACAAAAAAAGGCAGGACATGAGTTAGTTTTGGGGTGTTTTCTCTCTTTTTCTCCCTTCCCCCCCAACCAAAAGCACTTTGTTATGTAACTCTGCTCTGTGATTTTCATGGCTTTGCACTTTTGCTATAATTTCAGGAAGACCGTGCACTCAGCTGCAGCTTCTGAACCCGGAAAGATTTGCCCGGCTCATTAAAGAAGTTATGAATAGCACGTGGCCTGGCAGAGACATGGTGGTACAGTGGTATCCAGGTTTGGAAGAAAAAAATCACCCATCAGTTTCCTGGCTTAAGATGGTCTGGAAGAACCTATATATACATTTTTCTGATGACTTGAGTGTGTTTGATGACATGCCGCTTATCCCCAAGACACTGCTGGAGGAAAACCAAACATCAGTGGAACTGGTTAGGTTTAGGAATCCATCACCTATCATTCTGGAAGATGAATCTGAGACTCAGCTCCCGGAATATTTAGCTGATATTATTCAGAAAGTTGGTGGAGTTGTACTTAAGAAGCTAGATATTTCTATCCAACATCCGCTTATAAAAAAATATGTGCATCCACCATTACCAAGTGCTGTTTTACAAATAATGGAAAAAATGTCCTTGCAGAAGCTATGCAGTCAGGTTGCATCGTTCCCGTCAACACATAAAGATGCTCTTAGGGCATTCTTAGCTAGTTTAACTGATGTAAGTGAAAAAGAGAGAAGAATTATTCAGGAATTGCTAATATTTAAAAAAATCGAAAAATCATCTGATGAAAGCGTCCCTGTTTTTACTGGGCTAAAAGGTAGTAAAGTATTACACCACACTGCCAAAATTCCTCCTGGTCTAAGATTTTCTGTTCCAATAATTGACAGCAGTGATGAAGCTACTATTCGCTTAGCTAACCTGCTAAAAATAGAACAGCTAAAGAGCACAGATTGCTTGAAGTTTGTTATACAGGACATAAGAAGTGATTTTTATTCATACGATGAAATAACACAGATAATGCAATGGGTTCTTGAAAATCTGACTTTTCTGAAAAATGAGAATACAGATGTGATAGAGTGGCTGACATCACTAAAGTTTATTAAGATTTCAGAGGAAAATATAATGTCAGCAAACGAACTGTTTGATCCTGAGGTAGAACTTCTGCAAAACTTATTTTATGCTGAGGAGGAAATTTGCTTCCCTCCTGTTGTTTTTACATCTTCAGATATTCTTCATTCTCTGAGACAAATTGGCTTAAAAAATGAGGCCAATCTCGAGGAAAGTGATATTATGAGAGTGGCAAATAAAATTGAAAGTTTGCATGCTAACTCTAACGCTGATCATGATTTACTGTTAAGAAAAGCTAGAACTCTCTTGATGGTTTTGAACAAAAACCATACACTGCTTCACTCATCTGAAACAAAAGCTGCACTGAAAAAAATAAAATGGATCCCTGCATGTAAGGAAAGACCTCCCAATTATCCAGGGTCCTTAGTTTGGAAAGGAGACCATTGCAATCTGTGTTCGCCACCAGAAATGTGTGATATAGCTCACGCAATTTTAGTTGGTTCCTCAGTTCCTCTTGTGGAAAATGTACTGTTGGATACAGAAAAAGCCCTTGGCATCCCCACCAAGCCCAGTATAAAAGCAGTCTTAAAACATTTCAAGGTGGTGGTTGATTGGCACAGTTCTAAAACCTTCAGTGATGAGGACTATTATCAATTTCAGCATATCTTGCTTGAGATTTATGGATTTATGCATGATCATCTAGAAGAAGGCAAAGAAGCTTTTAGAGCCCTGAAATTTCCCTGGGTTTGGACAGGTAAAACATTTTGTTCCCTCACACAAGCAGTAATAAAGTCAGTACCTGATCTCGATCTCCAACCTTATCTACATTATGTGCCAAAAACGATGGCGAAGTTTCACCAGTTGTTTATATGTTGTGGTTCAATTGAGCAGTTAACACCAGACCATGTTTCTATGGTCATTCAGAAAATATATCTGAAAAGCGAGCAGCCTCTTTCAGAACAAGAGAGTAAACAAAATCTTCACATTATGTTGAGCATCATAAGGTGGCTGTACAGCAATCAGATTCCTGCAAGTCTGCATACGCCCATGCCACTCTACAGTGGCAAACTTCCCTATAAACTTGCAATGAGGCCAATTCACGAGTGCTGTTACTGCGATATCAAAGTGGATGACTTAAACGATTTGCTTGAAGATTCTGTTGAACCGATAATTTTGGTGCATGAAGACATACCAATGAAAACCGCTGAGTGGTTAAATGTCCCATGCCTTAGCACAAGATTGATTAATCCAGAAAATATGGGATTTGAGCAATCTGGGCAAAGAGAGCCTCTGACTGTAAGAATTAAAAACATTTTGGAAGAATACCCTTCCATTTCAGATATCTTTAAAGAGCTTCTTCAAAATGCTGATGATGCTAATGCAACGGAATGCAATTTCCTGATTGACATGAGAAGAAATATGGATATAAGAGAGAATCTTCTGGATCCAGGAATGGCAGCATGTCATGGCCCAGCTTTGTGGTCATTCAATAATTCTGAATTTTCTGACTCTGATTTCCTAAATATAACTCGATTAGGAGAGTCTTTAAAAAGGAGTGAAGTTGACAAAGTAGGAAAATTTGGACTGGGATTCAATTCTGTTTATCATATCACTGATGTTCCTATTATTTTGAGCCGGGAGTTCATGATTATGTTCGATCCAAACGTTAACCATATCAGTAAGCATATTAGAGATAAATCTAACCCTGGGATCAAAATCAACTGGAGTAAACAACAGAAGAGGCTGCGAAAGTTTCCCAATCAGTTTAAGCCATTTATAGGAGTTTTTGGCTGCCAGCTGCCACTGACTGTAGAATCTCCTTACAGCTACAAAGGAACTCTTTTCAGGCTGTCCTTTAGAACTCAGCAGGAAGCTAAAGTGAGTGAAGTCAGCAGTGCGTCTTACAATACAGCAGACATTTACTCTCTTGTGGATGAGTTTAGCATTTGTGGTCATAGACTGATAATATTTGCTCAGAGTGTAAATTCAATGGTTTTAAAATACTTGAAAATTGAAGCAGATGATCCTGGGGTGGCACAGGATGTTGTCACTATCAAAAAAAATCTGTGTTCTTCCAAAGCCTTGACTGCCCCAAATGTAAGTGTCTTAAAGGAAGCAGCTAAACTCATGAAGGTCTGCAATGGCAGTAATAAAAAACTTCCCACTGAAACACCAAAGTCTTCATGTATCTTACAGATAGTAGTAGAAGAATTTCACCATGTATTTAGACGGATCGCTGATTTACAGTCTCCGCTTTTCAGAGGTACAGAAGATGATCCAGCTTCTTTCTTTGAAATGGCTAAATCAGGACAGATGAAAAGATCAGCCGATGAATTGCCACAGAAAACAGTAGATTCAACAACATGGCTCATATGTTCTTGCATGGACACTGGAGATGCTTTAAAATTTTCATTACATGAAAGTGGACGAAGACTAGGTCTTGTTCCCTGTGGTGGAGTAGGAGTGTTGCTCTCTGAAACCCAGGATCAAAAGTGGATTGTGAAACCTAATTGCAACAACATAGGTGAAGTATTCTGCTATTTACCTCTACGAATCAAAACAGGCTTACCTCTTCATATAAATGGCTGCTTTGCAGTTACTTCAAATCGGAAAGAAATCTGGAAAACAGACACAAAGGGAAGATGGAATACAGTATTCATGAGGCATGTTATTGTAAAAGCCTACATAGAAGCCCTTTGTGTTCTGCGTGACATGGCAATCAATGGCGAGCTAGTTGACTACAGTTACTGTGCAGTGTGGCCAGATCCCGATTCAGTTCATGATGATTTTTCTGTTATTTGTCAAGGGTTTTATGAAGACATAGCTCACATGAAAAACAAAGAAGGGATCAAAGTGTTTTCTGATGGTTTCTCTTGGGTTTCCATGAAGAATGTAAGGTTTTTAGATGATTCTATACTGAAACGACCAGATGTTGGACCATCAGCCTTTAAGATCTTTCAGAAGTACCTTAAAAAAACGGGTTCCAAGAATCTGTGTGCTGTAGATCTTCCATCCTGGGTAAAGACAGGATTTGAAGAAGCAGGATGCAAGTACATATTATTGGAGAACACTTTTTCTGAGAAACAGTTCTTTTCTGAGGTGTTTTTCCCTAATGTTCAGGAGATTGATGCAGAGCTGCGTGATCCTTTGATGCGTTATGTTCTCAATGAAAAAGTTGAGGACTTCTCAGGAATTCTTCGTGTTACTCCGTGTATTCCCTGTTCATTGGATGGACATCCATTAGTTACACCATCAAGACTGATCCATCCTGAAGGAAGAGTTGCAAAGTTATACGATGCTGAGGATGGAAGATTTCCTTATGGCACCACTCAGGATTATCTTAACCCAGTTATTTTGGTTAAACTTGTTCAGTTGGGAATGGCTAAAGATGATATTTTATGGGAAGATCTGATGGAACGTGCAGAGTCAGTAGCCGAAGTTAACAAGATTGATCATGCTGCAGCTTGTCTTAGAAGCAGTATTATAGTGAGTCTTATTGATGAAAAACTAAAATCTAGGGACCCTAGAGCTAAAGAATTTGCTGCAAAATGTCAAACCATCCCTTTCCTTCCTTTCCTTAGCAAACCAGCAGGCTTCTCACTGCACTGGAAAGGCAGTGATTTTCAGCCTGAAGCAATGTTTTCAGCAATTGATCTTTTCACTGCTGATCATCAAGATACAGTTTGCCTAATACAACCAATTCTTAATGAAAATTCCCACTCCTTTAAAGGTTGCGGTGCTCTGTCATTAGCTGTCAAAGAGTTCTTGGGTTTACTGAAGAAACCAGCTGTTAATTTGGTCATAAATCAGTTAGAAGAAGTTGCAAAGTCATTTGATGGAATCACGTTATATCAAGAAAATATCACTAATGCTTGTTACAAATACCTACATGAAGCAATGTTACAGAATGAATCAACAAAAGCTATGATAATTGAACAACTGACAAACTGTAATTTTATTCTGGTTGAGAATGTGTATGTTGATCCAACAAAAGTGTCTTTTCATTTGAATTTTGAAGCAGCACCCTACCTCTATCAGTTGCCTAATAAATATAAAAACAGTTTCCGTGAGCTATTTGAAAGTGTGGGTGTAAGACAGGCTTTTACAGTTGAAGATTTTGCTGTAGTTCTGGAATTAATAGATCAGGAAAGAGGGAACAAACAACTGACAGAAGACAACTTTCAGCTGTGCAGGAGAATAATTAGTGAAGGAATATGGGGCCTCATTAGAGAGAAGAAGCAGGAATTTTGTGAGAAAAAGTATGGCGAGATTTTGTTACCTGATACTCGTCTTGCACTTCTGCCTGCAAAATCTTTGTGTTACAATGACTGTCCGTGGATTAAAGTTAAAGACACAACCGTTAAATATTGTCATGGTGATATTCCAAGAGAAGTTGCAGTAAAGCTTGGAGCAATACCAAAACGTCATAAAGCTTTAGAAAGATATGCGTCCAATATCTGTTTTACTACCCTTGGAACAGAGTTTGGCCAGAAAGAAAAATTGACAAGTAGAATTAAAAGCATTCTTAATGCCTACCCGTCAGAAAAAGAAATGCTGAAAGAGCTCCTTCAGAATGCAGATGATGCAAAAGCTACGGAGATCTGTTTTGTGTTTGATCCTAGGCAGCATCCAGCTGATAGAATATTTGATGAGAAATGGGCACCACTTCAAGGACCAGCACTGTGTGTTTACAACAACCAGCCTTTTACAGAAGATGATATTCGAGGAATTCAGAACCTTGGAAAAGGTACAAAAGTAGGAAATCCCTGTAAAACTGGACAATATGGTATAGGTTTCAATTCTGTTTATCATATTACTGATTGCCCTTCTTTCATATCTGGCAATGATATACTTTGTATTTTTGATCCTCATGCTAGATACGCACCAGGTTCAACATCGACAAGTCCTGGCCGCATGTTTAGAGATTTAGATGCAGATTTCAGAACACAGTTCTCAGATGTACTGGACCTCTATTTAGGAGATCACTTTAAACTGGATAATTGCACGATGTTTAGGTTTCCTCTTCGAAATGGAGAAATGGCAAAAGTATCAGAAATTTCCTCAGTTCCGTGTTCGGATAGAATGGTCCAAAATCTATTAGATAAGCTGCGTACAGATGGAGCAGAACTCTTAATGTTTTTGAACCATATGGAAAAAATTTCTATTTGTGAGATAGAAAAAACAACAGGAGCACTGAATGTGTTATATTCTGTACAAGGCAAAATCACTGATGGAGACAGACTGAAACGAAAGCAATTTCATGCATCTGTAATTGACAGTGTAAGTAAAAAAAAGCAGCTAAGTGAAATACCCGTGCAACAGATTACTTACACAATGGATACTGAAGACTCTGAAGGAAATCTTACAACTTGGTTAATTTGTAACAGGTCAGGCTTTTCTGCCATGGAAAAGGTATCCAAAAGTGTGGTTTCAGCCCACAAGAATGAGGACATTACGCTTTTTCCACGTGGCGGGGTAGCAGCTTGCATTACTCACAATTACAAAAAACCCCACAGAGCGTTCTGTTTCTTACCATTATCATTAGAAACTGGATTACCTTTTCATGTGAATGGACACTTTGCTCTGGATTCTGCAAGAAGAAATCTGTGGCGTGACGATAATGGTGTTGGAGTAAGAAGTGACTGGAATAGTAGCCTAATGACAGCACTGATAGCACCGGCCTATGTTGAACTGCTGATTCAGCTGAAGAAACGGTATTTCCCAGGCACTGATCCTACAGTATCAGTGCTGCAAAACACACCTGTTCATGTTGTGAAAGACACTTTAAAAAAATTTTTATCCTTTTTTCCAGTTAATAGACTTGATATTCAGCCGGATTGGTATTGCTTAGTGAAAGCAGTTTACAGTTGCATTTATGAAGATCTGAAGCGTCTTTTACCTGTTATGCGAGCTCCAAATATTGATGGTTCTGATTTGCATTCTGCTGTTATCATCACATGGGTTAATATGTCTACTGTGAACAAAGGCAGGCCATTCTTTGACAATTTACTACAAGATGAATTGCAACATCTCAAAAATACAGAATACAACATCACAACGCGGAAGACAGTGGCTGAAAATGTTTACAGACTCAAGCATTTACTCTTAGAAATTGGATTTAATTTGGTGTATAACTGTGATGAAACTGCAAATCTTTACCACTGTCTGGTAGATGCAGATATTCCTGTCACCTATGTGACACCTGCTGATGTCCGATCATTTTTGATGACATTTTCTTTTCCAGACTCTAATTGCCACATTGGAAAGTTACCCTGTCGTCTTCAGCAGACAAATTTGAAACTCTTCCATAGTCTCAAACTTCTGGTTGACTACTGTTTTAAAGATGCAGAAGAAAATGAAATCCAAATTGAGGGCTTGCCACTCCTCATTACTCTTGACAATGTTTTGCAAATTTTTGATTCAAAGCGACCAAAGTTCTTAACAACATACCATGAGCTGATTCCACCTCGCAAGGATCTCTTTATGAACACGTTGTACTTGAGATACAACAATATTTTACTTAGCAGTGAAGTAGCGAAAGTCTTCGATATCAAAAGTTTTGCTGAATTGCTATCATCTGTGTTGCCGAGGGAATATAAAACTAGAAATTGTATGAAATGGAAGGACAACTTTGCAAGTGAATCTTGGCTTAAAAATGCCTGGCACTTTATTAGTGAGTCTATAAATATAAAGGAAGAGCAAGAAGATACGCAAGCAAAATTCGATGATGTTGTTGAAACTTTGAAGGACTGGACTTTGCTCCCAGGTGTAAGGTTTACTGTCTCGGCTAATCACCTTGTTGTGCCAGAGTGTGATGTTCTGCTGCCACTCAGCATTATGCATATAGCTGTTTTTCCAAATGCTCAGAGCGATAAAGTCTTCCATGCTTTAATGAAAACAGGCTGTATTCAGTTGGCATTGAACAAAATTTGCTCCAAAGACAGTGCTTTAGTGCCTTTGTTGTCAGGATGTACAGCAAATATAGATAATCCTTCAAGCATTCTGAAAGCCATACAATATATGGTACAAACATCAACTTTTAGGACTGAAAAGTTAGCAGAAAGTGATTTTGAGGCTCTCTTAATGTACTTCAATTGCAATTTATGTCATTTGACATCTCAGGATGACATTAAAATTTTAAAGTCTCTTCCATGTTATAAATCGATCAGTGGCCGATACATCAGCATTTCAAAATACGGGACGTGTTACGTTCTTACGAAAAACATCCCATCAGTAGAAGTAGACAGATGGACACAGTCAACTTCATCAGCTTTTCTTGAAGAGAAGATTCATTTGACAGATCTGTACACTGTGCTTGGCTGTGTCTCTGTGGATGATCTTGAAGTGTACTTGAAACATCTTTTGCCAAAGATTGAAAGTCTGTCTTACGATGCAAAATTAGAACACTTGATCTACCTAAAGAATAGGCTAACTAGCATTGAAGAAACTTCAGAAATGAAAGAACAGCTGTTTGAAAAGCTTGAAAGCATTTTGATCATTCATGATGCAAGCAATAGATTAAAACCTGCAAAATATTTTTATGACAGGACTGTAAAAGTCTTTGAAGTTATGCTTCCTGAAAAGTTCTTTATACCTCAGGATTTTTTTAAGAAACTAGAGCAACTTACAAAACCAAAAAACCAAGCTGCATTCCTTCCATCATGGGTAACTTTTCTACGACATATTGGATTGAAATTCGTCATTTCACAGCAACAGTTACTGCAGTTTGCTAAGGAGATCAGCATGCGAGCGAATACAGAAAACTGGTCTAAAGAAACATTACAGAATACTGTTGATGTCCTCCTCCATCACATATTTCAAGAAAGAACTGACCTTTTGTCAGGAAATTTTCTGAAAGAATTATCATTAATTCCTTTTCTGTGCCCTGAACGAGCTCCAGCAGAATTTGTTAGATTTCATCCTCAGTATCAAGAAGTTAATGGGACACTTCCTCTTATACGATTCAATGGGGCACAGGTGAATCCTAAATTCAAACAGACTGATGTGTTGCAGTTGCTGTGGACTTCATGTCCCATTCTTCCTGAGAAAGCAACACCTCTAAGCATCAAAGAGCAAGAGGGAAGTAGTCTTGGTGCGCAAGAACAACTCGAACAAGTCTTAACTATGCTGAATGTTAATTTGGACCCTCCTCTTGACAAAGTTATCAATAACTGCAGGAACATATGCAATATAACGACTTTGGATGAGGACATGGTGAAAACTAGGGCCAAGGTCCTAAGAAGCATTTATGAATTTCTTAGTACAGAGAAAAGGGAATTCCGCTTTCAACTTCGAGGAGTTTCTTTTGTAATGGTGGAAGAAGGTTGGAAGCTCCTTAAGCCTGAAGAGGTGGTAATAAACCTTGAGTATGAATCTGATTTTAAACCTTATCTTTACAAACTTCCTTTAGAACTTGGTACTTTCCATCAGTTATTTAAACATTTGGGTACTGAAGATATTATTTCAACAAAGCAGTACGTTGAAGTTCTAGGTCGCATATTCAAGAGCTCGGAAGGAAAGCAATTGGATCCTAATGAAATGCGCACGGTTAAAAGAGTAGTTTCTGGCCTGTTCAAAAGTCTTCAGAATGATTCTGTCAAGGTTAGGAATGACCTTGAGAATATGAGGGATTTTGCCCTTTACCTTCCGAGTCAAGATGGTAGGTTGGTAAAGTCTAGTATCTTAGTTTTTGATGATGCACCTCACTACAAAAGCAGAATCCAAGGTAACATTGGTGTGCAAATGCTTGTTGATCTTAGCCAGTGTTACTTAGGCAAAGACCACGGTTTTCACACTAAGTTGATAATGTTATTCCCTCAAAAATTGAGGCCTCGCTTACTTAGCAGTATTCTTGAAGAACAGTTGGATGAAGAGTCGCCCAAAATTTGTCAGTTTGGAGCATTATGTTCTTTGCAGGGAAGGTTACAGTTACTGTTGTCTTCGGAACAATTCATCACAGGGCTCATTAGGATTATGAAGCATGAAAATGACAATGCTTTTTTAGCTAATGAAGAAAAAGCAGTTAGACTTTGCAAAGCTTTGCGAGAAGGCTTGAAAGTTTCCTGTTTTGAGAAGTTGCAAACAACGTTAAGAGTTAAAGGTTTTTCTCCTATTCCCCACAGCAGAAGCGAAACATTTGCTTTCCTGAAGAGGTACGGAAATGCAGTAATACTTCTTTACATACAGCATTCTGACAGCAAAGACATAAATTTCCTGTTAGCATTAGCAATGACCTTAAAATCTGCAACTGACAACCTGATTTCTGATACCTCATATTTAATTGCCATGCTGGGTTGTAATGATATTTACCGGATCAGTGAAAAGCTTGACAGTTTAGGAGTGAAGTACGACTCTTCTGAGCCATCAAAACTTGAACTACCAACACCTGGCACTCCTATACCAGCCGAAATTCACTATACGCTTCTTATGGATCCAATGAATGTATTTTACCCTGGTGAATATGTTGGTTACCTGGTTGATGCTGAAGGTGGTGATATATATGGATCATATCAACCAACTTACACCTATGCAATCATTGTACAAGAAGTGGAAAGAGAAGATGATGAAAATCCCAGTTTTCTAGGGAAGGTTTACCAGATCGATATTGGATATAGTGAGTATAAAATAGTGAGCTCTCTTGACCTGTACAAATTTTCAAGACCGGAGGAAAGTTCTCAAAGCAGGGATAGCACACCTTCTACCCCAACCAGTCCTACAGAATTTCCAGCACATGGACCGAGGACTATTCCACCTCTCTTCGCTGGTAGGGAGAGCCACAAAACAATGTCCTCAAAACATCATTCTCCAAAAAAGATAAAGTCAAACTCATTGCCAGAAATATTAAGAGAAGTGACATCTGTGATTGAACAGGCTTGGAAGCTTCCAGAATCTGAAAGAAAAAAGATTATTAGGAGGCTGTATCTTAAATGGCATCCAGATAAAAATGCAGAGAATCTTGATATAGCTAACGAAGTTTTCAAACATCTACAGAATGAGATTAACAGGCTAGAAAAACAGGCCTTTATGGATCAAAATATGGATAGAGCCTCAAGAAGACCATTTTCATCCTCTGCTTCTCGATTTCAGTCGGATAAGTTTTCATTTCAGAGATTTTATACTTCATGGAATCAAGAAGCAACAAGCCACAAATCTGAAAGGCAGCAGTATAAAGAAAAGTGTCCATCTTCCACGGCGCCATCTTACTCGCAACGCTTTTTCGTCCCACCTACATTCAGGTCCGTTGGCAATCCTGTAGAGGCACGTCGGTGGCTTAGGCAGGCCCGAGCTAACTTCTCAGCTGCAAGAAATGACCTTCATAAAAATGCCAATGAATGGGTATGCTTTAAGTGCTACCTTTCTACTAAACTAGCCTTGATTGCAGCTGACTATGCTGTGAAGGGCAAATCAGACAAAGATGTAAAACCAGCAGCCCTTGCACAAAAAATAGAGGAATATAGTCAGCAACTTGAAGGGCTTACAAATGATGTTCAGACATTGGAAGCTTACGGAGTAGATAGCTTAAAAACTAGGTATCCTGACTTACTTCCCTTCCCACAGATTCCCAATGATAGATTTACTTCAGAAGTTGCTATGAGAGTGATGGAATGTACTGCTTGTATCATAATAAAACTTGAGAACTTTATACAACAGAAAGTCTAAGGGATTTGAAGAGGTCAGGGAACTGTTTCGTCCAGAGCTTAGGTATTTCATGTGACAGGATGCAAACGCGATTGTGCAGACCACTGAACGTCCGAGAGGTTACACATTGCCAAGCAGTTTAGAAGCGTAGTGCACAAAGGTGGGTGGTACTGAAGTACTTAGAATTGAAATTTATTTAAACGGGATTTTTTTTTAAACTGAGCCTGCTGTATGAGCAAACTGTAAAACGTGAATATTTTTTAAAATTTGCAAGGAAACTGAGCTGCAAAAGTTAGCTTTATGTACAATAATGTAATTAATTGGCATATTATTGAACTGCACTTTATATAACCAAAGCTTAGCTTTCTGTTAGATGAAGCCTGTAATTATAACTCCTTATTAGATTTTTATTTCATTTAATATAATGTTTCCAAAATGGTAATGTCAGCTTTCAATGTACTAATCTTAAGACTGGACATACTATGAAATGGGAGTTGGGATGGAAATTAAAATAACTTTGGAGGTATTGCTCCAAGGCATTTCTGTATTCTTTTGTGTTCTGTGGACATTTGTGTCACTCATAGTAATACTCTTTATCAGCTGGATCTGATTATAAATTTGCTGCAGCATCACATTGTGAACGTTTAAAGGATTGTTTAGTACCTGTGAACTGGTACAATTATTTTCATGCTGAATGATGATACTTGATTTAACATGCAACTTCATGTCATGCATTGATTGCATTTCCTTTATTATAAAATAAATAAGTATTTAATTTACTTTTTTTTTCTAGAGCCTGTCATCTTTTGTTTAATGAAAAATGCATGTGGATGATATAAAATCAGTGAACATTATTATACGGTGTTTTATGATTTTTTTTTTTTTTTAAACCAAAACTCAGTTTTCAGATGTCTAAATGTTTGAGTTACTTTTTTTTTTTCCTGCGTGTGTGCCTTTGTGTGTGTACATATATATATATTTTTCCACAAACAAACATCAATAATAGTACAATTCAGAAACCCATTTTTGGTGTACACTGAACACTGGGTTTTGTTACATGTTTAAAGGTGCTGCAATGTAATGCTCTTTATTTTATTGTTCACTAAAGCCCTAGAGAAGCCTGATTTCTAGTTCACGCTCTTTCTTTTATAGTTTGTAATACTTTTGGTAATGTCATGCAATATGTTCAACGTTAGCTATTTGTAAAAAAAACTTAAAAAAAATAAAAAAAATATGGAAGGATAACGCTGAATGGAAGGGTTTTTCTTTGCTGGATCAGTCACGTTTAACTTAAATGTTGTGTTACTACAATTGTTTACTTGACAGCACAGTGAAACTGTAATTTAACTTAAAGAATGCAAAGGATAATAAACAAGAGTGAGCTTGCAGGGCTGAAACAGTGTTGTAATCCAAAACCAAAAAATCATGGTGAAGGCTTCTCCAGTTTTGTGCAAATTGTAAAGGGCTTGTTCTCTCCTGAAAAACCTTGCAAATTGTAGTGGGAAGAAATGTGATGTTTGGGAAACGATGCTGCTTCTGATTGTGAAGCCCTATTACTATTTCTGCTACTAGATATTAAGTGCCATAATTTTAATAAAGAAAAATGCAAACATACACTTCAGCCTGATGTGTTTTGGTTTCATAAAGTAGACTAAATTACCTATTATTTCATGCTTACTTTTATATAGGTAAATACACAACCTCTTTTCAATTGGTTACAAATAATTGCACTAATATGAGAATACTATTAAAAAGGAAAAATGTATTTTTTCTTTCAATGACAAATGTTTGCAGTTTTCTCAAATAAATTGTACATTTTGCTGAATTTCGCAATAAATAGCATGTAAGCAAAACACAAATCCTGCTGTGCCATGAAGTAAATCAGTTTAGTTAATTCCCTATGTTTTTTAAACAGATTCATTTGTGGCTCTTACGTACTTTGTGCACATAGTCAGATGAATAGTATTGAGGGTAAGCAAAATACTAACAAAAGGAAACAGTTCTCATTGTCTTTTTCAGTTTAAATGGAGCTAAAACATCAGGAAAACAGTAGCATGAAAACAAGTAACAAAGCAATATGAACACTTCTTTTTTCTTGAAGGAAATCATTGAAGCACATGCTGTTTTGTAAGCAACTTATGTTGCTTTACTGATATTATTATGAACCATTAAAATGGCTGTACAGAACTGCTATGCTGTTTTGGTTTTATTTTGTATATTTTGTATATATTGTTGAGTGCTGACTCTGTGAGAAAGCTTCCTAAGACCTGGCACCATTTTCTAATGGTCTGAAGTAATTATAAATATTGAACCAAGGTAAGCAAGAAAACCTGAATGACACAGAAAAATTCACTTATTCTATTATTCCTGGGTTGATACCATCAATTACTTGCAATAAAACTTATGTATCGATGTAGAGAGAGAGGCAAAATTGATGTCTCAATTGGAAGTCTCTTATTTTCTTTATTGGCTTAACTCACCGTAACAGCCTAGATAAAGAGGCCTTATGAGACCGGGAAACCATATTGTGATAGAAACTGATTTCATAAGTGCCATTTAATTCCTGTTTATAAATAAGTAGAGCTTAATTCATGGTTCCTTTTGGCTCTGCTGAGAACTTTGGGAAACGGAGAATAAGATATTTGTTCCTAAGTTGGGCATGGAAGCTCAGAACAGTTACTACGTGATGATTCCTTAGTAAGGGTCTGTAGAAGTAAATGTTAGCATGTAGGTTCCACAAAAATACCCGAATGTAAGTAATTCTGCACATTACACAAGTTCACAGGAGAGAAAACGTCTTTACAGCCAGGTGTCTGTCCTGGTTATCTTCCACGGCTACCAGGAATGTGTCTAGGAAAAGCAGCTTCTGTAGTCCTGCCTCCCAGGCGTGAGGCTTAGCCAAGATCGGGGGTACAGGAAACTGATTTAACTGTACATTTAGCGACTTAAATCTAAGCAACTGTGGTTGAAAGAAGCCTTTCAGGTTTGTTACTATTTATCTTCTTGTGGAAGCTTTAAAAGTTTTCCTCTAAAACAATGCCACCAGCACCTGTTCTAAAAATGTTCTAAAATGGGCACTTGCAAGAAAAAGGTGCTTTTTTTTTTTTTTAAGGAAATAGATTTTTGTGTAGCCAATTACCAAAAGAAAAAGAAGTGGTATGCAGTATAAAGAAATGCACTTTTGCAACACTTGTACTCAAATCATCAAAATAAAGTTACTGTGGTGATTTGAAAATCACCATAGGTTTAAGAATTATTACTAAGAGGATTGAGTTCATTTGATACTTGGGTTGCTTTAAATGAGGCTTTCATAAAATCTATTGTAATTGCTCCAATTAAAGTAAAGGAGGGTAGTACCAGCTTTGAGATTTCCTGTTGCTGGATCTGACCACTTTGAGGATGGCTGGATTGGTATTGTGGAACATGGGCAGAAGCAGTCGTTCAAAAATAATTAAACTTGGCAGCCAAAGTAGATGTTTTCATTTGAAGACGACACACATTTCTGTCACATGAAGGTGTTTGTCCAATGAGCTTTTCATCAAAACTCTTTATCTTTTCTTGGGTTTGCTTTCTGGATGATTAATTCAGTAGCACTGGTATATTTTTTTATTTACTTTCACCTAATAGAGATAAAGATGAATTATAAATGTCCAATGAAACCTAATTGTAAAGTATTTTCTAAATTCTGGAAGGTAAATTTTTAGTTAGGGCCAAGATTTTCATTCATATTTTTAAATAATGTACATTTCACATTCTTAAAGAGTCTTGGGAAGACAATTTTGTTTTAAAAAGGAAAACATTCATTTAAGATGTGTTTCATTTGAACACAAAAGGAGAAGCAGACTTTTCAAAATGTATAAAGTTTATTCAAGAACTCAGTTTTCAGTTAATTCTCGCAATTTCCTTCTGCATAAAGCTATATAAAGACAGACAAACGTCAATACTAAAGGACTGTGAAATGGCAACAGAGAGGGTTGTGTTTGGGCAATCACCAATAAAGTTTTACTACCATTTTGATATTTTTACTTTTCCACTGTGTAACAATCCCAACCAGTTACAAGAACTGCTGTAAATACTTCTTTTTGTGGGGAAAAAATATGCAAACAATACAGTTTGCTGGGTAGTGGTGGTTTCTTTCTCCATTTGGATAACACTTTTGAAAATAAACTAGATGTGCATACTCTCACTTTCCTGTGCCATAATTTTCTGTTAATCTGTAAACAGTTACTGAAATTTGATCAAGTAGAAACAATAATTTTTAAGTACTAGAGAGGGAAAGACCCTTTATTTGTGGGAAAGACCCACATGGAAATATCAGAAATGATAATGTAGTGACGTATAAGCTATATTGAGATTAACAACAATTCAGATTGTAGCATCAGCTGATTACACTGTGGTAGTTTTAGCATAAAATTTGTTTCTCCACTAACCATCACTAAAAGAAAAAGTCCCCAGAATGGTCTTCAGTGAGGAGCCATTGCCATCCATGCTCTAGAAAACCTGCACAACTTACATAATGCAACTAGATTTTCAATGTCAATTTTGTAGGGTCATGTAGAATGACATTTAAGCGATGAAGAGGGGCGAGTTGGTGAGCTGGATGATGGCAGAGCTGAGGACACAGCAGACCCATCTAGTTTTCAGTACTACTCAGAATCCAGCTGTGAAATGAGGCAAGTCCAAAAGGTTTATCTCCACAAGAACGGCAGCTGTTAGTGCAATATCTAACCGAGGTGCCATGATGCTCAGTAGCGTTACTAGCCAGGGAACCATGCCCTGGATTTCCTAGATGTTTTACCACAGCTTTGCAAAAATGTTAGCTAAAACAGAGCAACTTCAATGCAAGAAGTTGCAACAGAAGCAGCTTCCAAATTCCCAGTTACTCTTGTGATAGACGGAAAGCCTGGATTCAATCCCTTGCTTTGTATTAACTGGCAAATCACCTTTGAAAATGTGCCTCCAAAATAAAAGCTTAAAATGTGTGTCTTAGAATGCTATGTTTCCACTGCTGGCAGAATATGCAGATTGTAACTAATGTACTTTTTCACAGTATCTGGCTAACATCTAGGGATTAGATTCGGTGAATGAGTAGTTTGGTACCACATGGAAGTGGGCGTATGTTCCATGATGTCAGAAACATAGGCATGAGGACGGTTCAAATGCCTTTGAAACTAGACAGTGGCTGAATTCTCCAAGGACTGAAGTCTCAGTTTTGCTGTTGTACTATAAAAGACTGTAGACGTGACAGCCTTCCAGGTTACTTGTAGCAGTGTTTTTTTTAGGTGTCTGGCACATGCAATGGAATTTGCTGTCCTTTATTTTAATACACAGACTTTCTGTCCAATGAATAAGCCAAGACTGCTCATAATTTGGATTGTAAAAACTTGTACATGGGGATGGAACCACCCTAAACTGACTTTAAAGGAATGCTGACGGCAGGTTTCTGTTTAAGCCTGTCTTGGCTGAGGGCTTGGTTGTAGCGAGAGATACAGTTGAGAGATATAGTTGTAGAGTAGGGAGATATATTCCTCTCTCTAGGGCCAACAGCCCTGTACTCACCCCTGAAGGTAGATGGAAAAGGGAAAAGGGAATTTCAGAAATGGAAGCTGTGTGGCTCCCTACTTCTCCCTTAGGGAATATGTCAGTCATCAGAGCACTCTCCAAATAACATGGGAGACCTTGATTCACTTGCCTCCTTTGCCTGAAGGGACACCCAAAAGGTCAGCTTAAGCATGTTTTCTAGTTTGCATTAATTGCTGAGGTCTCCACCCTGCTAATGAAGGGCAACTTCAGTATCGTACGTTAGACTTGGATAAATTACAAAGGCAGCCCTTGAGGCAGGGACTAAGCAGGGCTCTGCTACAATAGCAGCAGATACTGTTAACTGGGGGCTCTTTCTCAACTCAGCCTTTTGTGAGCATCTAGGATCATAACTGAGTGTTGGATTTCTTTTTGTCCACCAGAGCTGAAGTAGCAAGTTTAGAAAAAAACGGCCAAGTCTTTGTCATTCTTTTATTCTGATTCTGCTGCCTTAAGGATGATGATTCTTTTCTCTAAAGGATGGACATTCTGTGGTTTAATAACGATTATGGGTAAAAACCTTTCTGTAAATAGACACCAAGGCACTATGTGATAGCAGCTCCTACCTGGGTAATAATATCATCAAGTATATACAAAACAGCATCAAAGGAGTTAAAAACCCATGTGGTTTAAACAACAAGACTATCAAATACAAATCCTGCTACCCAGAGGTGTGCAAACGATTTATTTGTGTTCAGTGCAACACTGTACAGGGGAATGGGTCTGCGGTTGTGTTTCTCTACAAGGTCAATAAATGGTTTGTCAACTCTGGTGAGCATTTACTCTGTATCCAAAGTCCTAATGTAAAAAACAATAAAGAGTAGTTTTACATTCTCTGTTTGCGATGGAGCCCCACTCTCACAGGATCAGAAATATCAGTCGATGGCTGCAGATGGAAATGAAATAGTCCTCTTAATTGAATCCTGTGGGCTGCAAAAAAGGATTTTTTTTTTTCCCCACCGCCCAAACAGTTCCTTGTGTCAGACAATCTGGAGCCACAGTAAGGATTTTTTTTTTTTCATTTTACTAGTCCAGCTGGCAGAGCAAATTGCCTTGTTGACTTAGCATGTTCTAAAATATGAAAGAGTTTAAATGAGTAAGATGGCACAGGGAGTACAACAAACTATTGCTGTTATAAAATATACTAACATATTTCTCTATTGTATAGTGAACAGATTTGAGACACAGGGAGGTGTAAATGACTCCTGAAGATTTTTGTATTAGTTATTTTTATATGAATCTCAGTAATAGGCAAATCAGCATATAGTTTGCCAAATTAAAATAGAAAGCTATTAGCAAATTAACACCTTCTACACAGAACTTGTACAAATACAACATTTTTCATATCTTGTGTTATTGCAAGAACAAAATTGCATAGACCATTTGCTGGCACTTTCTGAATTCCCCAAATAATGCTTTGTCTTAGCAAATAGTTCAAGTAGTTCCCTCAATCTAATTTCACCCACTAATGCAGTAAGAGTTTACATGTAGTGAGAGAAAAAAACACGGAGCTCAAAAATATTAACAATGACATAACCATCTGACTGAATAATAGTTCAGCAAGGGAACATATTCCTTTTATTTTACTTTTATCCTCTCTGTAAGGCTGTTTTCAAAGTGTTACTGAAAGAACAAATAATTTGATTCAAGTTATTCTTCTGACGTTGAAATGTCTTTTGTGCTCTTCTTCCGCTTTCACCCTGTAGTCCAGAATTGTAGATACAGATTTGTTTCCTAAACTGAAGTGCTTTGTTTTTAAAATTCTGAAAATTCTGTTTTCAGTAATGCTCTTCGGCAATAATACAAAACTCAGACTAGCAAGGGGGTGTGTGGCCTTTTCTGGTGCCTCACTGGCAGACGCGGCTGTACTCTTGGCAAGTGGAGCCCACGCCGGCCACTGACATGTAGAGCTTTCCATCCGGACACACGCAGATTTCGTAAAGGCCCTGAGAAATACCAGATCCACCCCTTGTACCCTCAGGCAATTTGGGCAGTCGGACAGTTTCAGCATCGAGCAAAAGCTGCACGGGAGAAAGCAGGACAAGTAGGGTCATTAGAAATAATAATGCCATAGTTTACCATAAACCAACTTGACTTTATCTAGGCAGTGGTTTAAGAATAGCCTTCTACCCAGACTTGTTATATACAAAGCTGCTCTGAGGTCCAGGCTCTTGGCAGACACTGAAACATGGGAGAGCGATAAGCTGGTGTCCATCCTCTTCCTTAGCAGAGACCTCAGGAAGCGTGGCCAGCAGGTCGCGGGAGGTGCTTCTGCCCCTCTACTCTGCTCTTGTGAGATCCCACCTGGAGTACTGTGTCCAGCTCTGGGGCCCCCAACATAAGAAGGACATGGACCTGTTCGAGTGGGTCCAGAGGAGGGTCATGAAGGTGATCAGAGGGCTCCCTCGCCTGTGAAGAGGCACATCCCCTGTGAAGACAGGCTGAGGGAGTTGCGGCTGTTCAGCCTGGAAAAGAGAAGGCTCTGGGGAGACCTTACTGTGTCCTTCCTGTACCTAAAGGAGGCCTACCAAGAAAAATGGGAAGGGACTCTATCAGGGAGCGTAGTGGTAGCACGAGGGGTAACGGTTTATATCTGAAAGAGGGGAGACTTAGATTAGATATTAGGAAGAAATTCTTTACTGTGAGGGTGGTGAGGCACTGGAACAGGTTGCCCAGAGAAGTTGTGGATGCCCCATCCCTGCAAGTGTTCAAGGCCAGGCTGGATGGGGCTTTGAGCAACCTGGTCTAGTGGGAGGCGTCCCTGCCCATGGCAGGGGGGTTGGAACTGGATGATCTTTAAGGTTGCTTCCAACCCAAACCATTCTGTGATTCTATAATTAGAGATGAGGCCCCTGTCTGTACCCTGAATAGCAGGGCATGGGCGCTGCTGCTGCCACTGAACCCAGGTCTGTCCTGGCCCGAGTGCTGAAGCCTCTCAGCCACACTAGCTGGTCAGGGATGGACACAGAGGGTGGTCTGCAGTTCCTCTGTGGAAGCATGGCACTTTACAGCCTCGCAGAGGGGACAAATAGGCTGCTGCATGTCACGTGCTGTTGCTGATGGGGCAGCTCTTAACGATGTATGCAGAGCTTCACTCCTTAATTTAGCACCTCTGGGGTGAAATGTCTACCTCTGGGCCAAGGACCCCACTGGGGTGCGTGGGGATCACTGTGCTAGTGGGGAGCTGAGCGCTATCAGAGTTTTATTAGACAGCATTTCTCTAAGCTAATATAAAATTATGTCAATTGGTAGTACTATTTAATTTGACCCCAAAATAAAAGTCTTATTATTGGCATCATTAATTTTTTCATCCTGTCTCCTAAAATTTGAGGAAGTAAATTAACAGAATTTGAAAAAAGACTTGAAGTTATTAGTTATATTCAGACAGCAAGATCAAGCATGGAAACAGAAGGACTTGTACTTACCACACCATCACTGCTGTGTAGTTTGATATCCATCTGGGAAAGAGCTTCAATATTCCCAGCTTGTGCTTTGATATTAATTCCTCGTGGTGCATCCATGCTCAAAGATCGAGTCGGTGATTCCAGCCTGAAAGCAGGAGCAGGAAATCTGACAGTAGCACATTCTCATATATTCCCTTATTTTTGAAAAATAAGTAAACTTTGAACGTGCACTTGAAGGATCTTGCCTGAAGTCATATAAAAGATGCAGCTTCTTTTTTCTTCAGGCAGACTTGAAAAAGGAGTTAGCTATTTAAAAACACCACAGTATCCCAAAGGAAAAATACAGACGAATTCATAATAGAAATGCAAGGTATTATTTCAGATATAACTTCAGATTATTTCAGTATAGCAGTAATTTACTCTTCAAAACTGAAACCTATTTTTACATTCTTTAATTGATTTTAATTTTTGCCATAATAAGATATTGAAATTAATAGAATTAGTACAGTCTGGAAGTTTTTAAATCAACATGTATTTTGACATTGGTATCAATCAGATAAAGATTTCACACTCTGTGTGTGTGTTGTTTAACCAGATGGCATCTGAAACTTAAAAACTAATAACTTTGTTTGAAATAAAAATTATGCAATATAAAAGAAAGTTGCAAACCCTACAGGGCCACAAGATGGCAGGAAGGTACTGTATTAGCCAAGTAATCACCTCATCATGTCAGCTGTGCAGGATTAATGATTTTCATTTTCCAAAGAGATAAGGCTTTGTTTCTTTGGAATTTTGGTATCATTTCCATGATAAGTAGCAGGGATAGGAGCACCAATTAAAAATCACGAGAAGGAAAGAAAAAGCCCAAGCTCAGCAATAAGCTATTGATTATATTGCTTCTTTCGACCGTTACCTAGAGCTGCTTCATCTGGAGGCACTGGGAACACCACAGGATCAGAGCTGATACCTACTGGGTTTTGTTCCTCAACATTGGCTCACCCTTCCTGATGACACCAGCCTGAATTTTACACTATCAGCCAACATCGAACAGGTGAATATTAAGGCTAAAGAAAATGAATCAACTGGTGGCCCCAGTTTACTTTACATCCATGCTACCTCCTCTATTCTGTACGTTCCCTGGACACATATAAAATAATGTGGGCTTCAATCATAATGCAGAACTCAAGACACTCATCCCTGTTCCCAGGTCTACGTGTGCTCACCCACTGTATCTTCTGGAAATGTAGAGGGTTGTTTGTGTGTGCCTGCACACGTGTGTGTGCATGCACTCCCAGCAGATGCTGCGTTGGCTCCATGTGTCCCCAACAGCCGCCCACTTGGATGAGTGGAGGACTGTGCCCCAGGAGGACCATGCCCCAGGAGGACCCTTACTAGGTATGCCTCAGATAGTGAGTCTAGACGCTGACTGCCAATCATGCCAAAGGAATGAAACGACTTCACACACAGTCCTGATGTAGCTGTCTGATGGATTTCATTTACTCAGATTGCTTCAGTTCTTCCTTTCTTTGCAGTTACTTAATTAAAACCTTAATTTAAAAGAAGTCAGTTTGTGTTTGTGAGAAACTTCAGTTGTATCTTAGAGTTCTGAAGAAGCTAAATCCAGTTGGTATCTTAAAATTTAAATCCATGATATATGAGCATATTCAAGCACAGTCACTGAAACTTCATTTTTTTATCCCCAAATCTGAAAATAACTCAGGCAATATTGGCTTATCACTGCTGGCCAGAGGTAACAGGATATTCTATCTGCTTTGATCTTCAAAGGTCCCTTCCAACTAAAACCATTTTATGGCTTTATGTTTCTATGATCTGCCTCTCCCCAACATCTCCTGGGTTAGTCACCTTCAATTAGTTTAAACTCCAGGTTGCTAATTTGAATTCCTAACAATGGATAACTGCATCATGGTTCCATATTAGGACCATATCCATAAAAAAGCTTGATGCCTTATCCCATAACTCTCAGAGATGGCACAAACTTCTGTCATGATCATGCTGAGTACAAGGGCATGAATATGAGTCTGTTCTGCACCAGCCATCTAACACAGTATTAGTAATCTTTATTAAGCAGTTTGTGATTTAACAACTTTTCTGTGACTTCTTGGTTTAGGTCCTTAGATTTAAACTTTTATGAAATTGGAAATCAGTTTTTCCCTGAGTGATTTACATGGGAGGTCTGCTTCATGGCACTATTTTCCATGGCATACTTGTATGCATTATATAATGAAAAATTAATCAAAGTTTGTATTTTTAATATTTAAAGTTTAATATATTTTCATGAGTCAGAGTCAAGGGAGTTGAATACAGCTGTTGCCTTAGTTTGTTTTAACAAAATGCTATAAACATTGAAATAGCTCATGTTTTTTTGTAAAGTATTTAATCTATGTAAGTAAATCTATACATAGGCATAAATTTTTATTTTTAAGCTCTATTGAATATTACAAGAAGGCAGACTGAGACACATTTCTGAAGAGCATATCAGACCCGGAGTTTGAAAAGCAATCAAACACGGAGAAATATTTCTTACTTTCTACCAAAATTAATGCTGGCAAGAAGCCTACAGACTTTGGAAGCATTTACAGATTTATGATATGACTTATATATAATTTAAATTACATAGCAGAATTACATTTGCTATATTAATCAAAATCCTAAATTTCTGCTGTTCTACAGGTCCTATTTCTAGATTAACTAAGGGTAGATTTACCTAATTAAGTCATTGGAGCTTTCTGGCAATGGAAACCGCAGGGAAGCTTAAGCAATGATTTTAAAGCCTTCCGGAACTATTATGTGTGAGATTTTAGCAAAGGCAACATTCAGTAGCACTAATGATGTATTTCTTCATTCAGCATTCAGAGATTCAGTGTTTCAAGTCCAGATATAATAAAAGGGAAACAGGCACCTGGTGTAGAAATGATATGACTGAGTTGAACTTTGACTTTAAATGTCCCTTCTTAGTCCCCACTTGGTCCTGAAGACATGTAACTTCCTCAGCCCCTTAGACACAGACCTTAAAGTCACCTAAAATTCTTCTGTGGTCCTGGCCCTAAGGCACGTCCAGTTTGTCGCTGGTGGGCAGGTCTGAACTTCTCCTGTATGCTTAAGGGCCTGGGGACCACACAACCGCCCTAGCAGGAGAGCTGACTGGTGGAGATACTTGTATGAACTCAGGGTGTCTCAGAAAGACATGAATAGAGCACTGCCATTCTTAACACTGGTGCTGTTTTAAATACATACTAATAAAGCAAAAGGTAGTCTTTTCTTTTTATACCAGCGAACAGATGACGGGAGTAAGTTGCTCTGCATTATGAATTATTTGGTCAGTCATGAAGAAGATACATGACTGGGTGCAGATAATGGCTGATAAGAAATTTTCAGGATCTTTTCCCTAGGCAATAAAACAGGGATGAGAGTAGGCTGGGCTGAGCAAAATGTTGATGTGCATCCCTCAAAAGTCTTGGCAAAACAAGAATTCAATTTGCTTGCAAATGCTGGAGGGTGCATGGACACTCCTATGACAGAAGTTGATTATCTTAGAGCTTTTGGTCCTTTTTTCAGAGTTTGTTTGAATTTGGGCAGTAGAGTGATGAGGGAATACATTGTTACCAGTCACTTTATCTTTTTTTAAAATTACAGGCACATAAATTACATTTAACAGAAAGGAGTGAGTATCTTTATCATCTAGAGGAATTAATCTATGTAATGTGCTGTCCTAAATGAGACATCTGTCACAGCCTGTATCTCATTTGGGAAGATGGATTTTGTACTTACAAGTAGCTTCTAGGTACTGCAGTAGCTGCCAGGGGTCTATTAGCAAGTGGTGAGGTGCAAGAGTAGTTGATCGGGACAGAACAACATTTATTTGACACCAAGGAGCTGACACCCCCATTATATGTGTTCAGAGAAGTACTCTGGACTAGATGTTGCCTGACCCCAAAGACTGGATGCACAGAAAGGTTGGAGCATGTTAGCCATTCTCCAGAAGAGCATAGCTTTCGGGTTAATTTAATATAAATACAAACCTGTTCATGTGCCCCAAAGAATTCCACAATGAGAACAAAGGTTTGGGGAGCTCAGGCAGTTGGGAGATTTCCCTCAAAACCACGTTCCTAATTTTAAATTAAAACACTTACGCAGACATATCCACGGAATGTGAAGCAATGGAAACCATACCTAGGCCGACTTGTAGAGTAGGCATTTGGCCTTCTCTCCTTCACCCTGGTCCCTGCAGCCACCTGGAGGCTTGCTGGCAAAGAGCAGGGAAACTGCTCTATCTCAGCTAATGAAGGGCAGGGAAGGGTGGGGAAGTGGTCCCTGCTAATATTTCATAGCTCTGTCATCTGCTGGATGTTGGTCCTCCAGCAGTCCATTACGACTAAAGCAACCGACTACAAGGAAGATAATATTTTTATCGCTGTCTTCTTGTTGGTAAGATCCAGAAGTTGACTACACTCTCTTGGCTGGCTGCCAATGGAATTTGGTGCTGAGGTGTGCAGAAAAATTTATGAAGTGAAAGTCTTCTGAGGGAATCTGGACAGCATCTGGGCTCTGGATCTGAAACTGTCCCAATAACCTACAGGCTTGGAGATTCCCACCGTTTCCTACAAGCATGTTGTTAACTCATGGAGATACCAGATCACCTGAAATTGCTCAGTTGGCTGTGTTTAGGGAGAATGTGAGAGGAGTGACAACCTGCTCTGGCTGTGGTAAAGAAGCAGCTGAGTTGAACCCTGACTTTGAATATCCCTTCTCAGCCTGTGCATGCTGCAGGAATATTGATCTCTTCTTTCATCCTGTTCTGGCAAGAGATGGAAGGATATCTTGCTGACCTTACAAGTACCACAATGCATTAGAAAGATAGTACTGCAAAAGAGTACCACAGTCTTCTGGAGCCCAAGTTTCCTACCACAATGTGGGAGAGTTTGACTCTTGAGCAGGACAGAGGAACAAGGTTGCTCTTGTGAATTTGAGGAGAAATTTATTCCTTCCTTTTGGTCATTTCTTGTCCTTTCCATCTTATGAGTCAGCATCTCTCCTGAATTCACTGGGGAGAAAATTCCTGGGTACAACTTTACATAGAAGTTCCCCAAATGTATGCATTCCTCCCACCACCTACCTGAGGAAGAGCGGGGTTACTGTACATGGACTGGACAGACAGATGGACACTGCCTCTGAAATTGTGGCGTACCCAACAATGGTCTGCCCCCACATACATACAGCTAAGTCCTTTTTTTTTTTTTTTTTTTACCATAAAGAGGAGATTTTACGAAATGTAAACCTGGCACTAAAGTGTTAAAGGTATGATAAAGAATTTAGCAGTGTATAGTGTATTAAGTATTTGAGTTAAATGTCTTCTTATATCCGTAAAAGAGAAACACCTAGGGCCTTTGTACACAGGAGAAAATAAAATGTCAAATATATGAGATTTGATTTACTTTATATCATATTATTTCACAGTAGTATGTTTGTTTAGATCATTAATAAGACATTGGTCTGCTGTTCACCTATATGGTGGGGTTTTTTTGTGTGAAGCCCTTTTAAACAATGAAAGAACATGAGGTGGGTCCAGGCAGAACCTAAATGCTGGCTAGTTCATAATGCCTTTTCATTAAAAGTTTTTCACAAAGCTTGCTGGTATCGATTTTTATGAGAGTCATAAAATATACTAATCCATCACTTTCACTTCTCTAATATGCTCAGTCTTCCTCCCATAGTGCTTTAGTATAATTAAATAAAAGGATCCATGCACAAGGGCCAAATAAACATCTATATTAAGGTTTTACTTAAGAACAAAGTCATACAGGGGGCAAAAGACAGTGCTTCACACTTGTTCTTAAGCATTGATATGGGAGCATGCATGGGAAATACACTATCAGAGAAAAGATTAAAGAATGTGAAGAAAAAAGAGATTTAGAAAATGTAATTCAGAAGAGCTGGAATAACGGTACACGCTCCACTGGTGTGTATCTGAATATTGTTCTTGTTTTCCTTGAACTTCCATGAAGATGTTAAAATGAAACCTGATGACAGACAGAATTACAGAATGACAGAATGATATGAGGTTTGAAGGGAGCGCTGGAGATCATCCAGTCCAATCCCCCTGACAGAGCAGGTTGCACAGGAACGTGTCCAGGCAGATTTTGAATGTCTCCAGAGATGGAGACTCCACCACCTCTCTGGGCAGCCTGTTCCAGTGCTCTGCCACCCTCAAAGTAAAGAAGTTCTGCCTCATGTTTAGGAGGAACTTCTTACATTCAAGTTTGTGCCCATTTCCTCTTGTTCTGTCACTGGGCATCACTGAAAAAAGACCGTCCCCACCCTCTTGACACCCACCCTTTAAGTATTCATAGGCATTGATCAGATCCCTCAGTCTTCTCCAGACCAAAAAGACCCAAGTCCCTCAGCCTTTCCTCATAAGAGAGATGTTCTAGGCCCCTAATCATCTTAGTAGCCCTTTGCTGTACCCTCTGCAGCAGTTCCCTGTCCTTCTTGAACTGGGGAGCCCAGAACTGGACAGAGTACTCCAGATAGGACCTCAGCAGGGCAGAGTAGAGGGGGAGGATGACCTCCTTCGATCTGCTGGCCGCACTCATAATCATCCTTATGATGACTTCATAAGGATGTCTCCCCCTCTTCTTTTTTGAGTACATGGCTGTTTGACCCACCTCTCACTAAACAATCTTCATGACTTCTCAGAGATAGAAAACATTTTTTAAAAAACTAAGTGCTTTGACTAAACTGTTCCAGGGCCAAATAAAGCCATTACAGTGAGCTCCATAAGGTTGCCCGTTATGGCACTGAACATCTGATCCTGCAAGCCTGCATTCCTGTGAAAGTAAGCACTGTGTAACTGTCCGTGCATGTGTACTTCCAAGACTAGGCTCACCTTTTTCTGAGATTATGAATATATCTAACTTTTCTGTCCTACTTTATTTCCTTGTGAGAAACGAGAAGAGTTAGGAGGGCGATGGCGGCGGGTCTTAGTACAGTCTATAAAGACGCAGAATTACTGAGGCTGCATAGGGGACAGGCTGTGAAAATGGTGCACAGAAGATCAGAAGCTGTTGGCACATAACCAAACCAGGTTTTTCACATTATAAAGTAAGGAAGAAACCCTCATATGCTTTTGGTGTGCAGAAAGGAGTCTGGCCATGGATGCCTGCCCTTGAGTTCAAGTCTGACTTGAAAGGTGAAAGGGGAACAGAAATGAAATTAGGCAGTGATTGGAGGTCATGGAGCAGAGGAAGAACAGAAAAGGTAAGAAATGAAGGGAAAAAAAACATGAGGAAAAAATGGGGAAAAGGAGAATCTTTTAACTTGTCAAGAAACTATGTCTTGAAAGTCAAAAAGCAACTTAGAGGATTCTATGGGCTTAATTGGCCTTGGTTCTCTGTAGGTGTCTGCTTTCAGCTCTGCTCTTTGAATGCATGTTAACCTTTAAAGGCAATAGGACTATATTGGCTTTTTGATTAGCCTGAAAGCAGTCTAATTCACTGGCAACGCAGCTAGACATTGTAAGAGAGTAAACCACAGCCAGAGCATGCACTAGTTACACAGGGAAAAGGGATTGTCAGCATTTATTTATGGTCTAATATAGGGAACTTCAAACCATATTCTCCCTTTATGAGGAAGCTGGATTCATTTTGACATGAGCTGAGCAAAAATAAACTGGAGCTGTAGAGGTGGGTAGCGAGCTGCAGGCACACACTAATGCCGGCAGCCAGTTCCCACCCATACTCACTTATCTCCCAGCAGGAAAGTGGGGAGGGTGATCAGGATGTAGGAAGAAGAATATGATTACCCAAAGCTATGGATCTTGGTGTTCCGCCTTGTGGCTTTTGGTGGTTTGCCAGCAGGTCCAAAGGCAAAGAAGGACAAACCACCAGGACTGAGATCTCAGTCTCGGTATATGCCTCATTTCTGGTTTGTTTTGTAAAATTATTCTCTTTGGAATGGCTCCTAAAATTACACCTTTTTGCAAACAGGAAAGATAAGTTTCACAGTATGATCCAACAACAGTGTCTATCTTAAGGACATGGAAGTATTAGTATTCAACAGTAAACTGTGATAGCTCTTACTGAATGTCAAAAACCACGAAATACTAATGAGTCATTAAATCTTCTTCCCTGATCAGTTTCTGCACAGTAATGGAAACAGGGCAGTTACTTAGTCAAGCCTTGGTGCAAAATTCTGATTTGACATAACTACTGTAAATCTTTCAAATGCTGACTGATTTTCCTTTCTAAAATGGACCATATTGAATGTCTTCATTTAAACGTGGAGTAATTGCTTCCTACCTGGATGATGCTGTCTTCCATATTTCTTCCTTTCACTTTGATACTCTAAGTCTGAGCTTCACTGAGTTAAACTAAATGAACTATAATGAAAAAAATTTGACTGAAAAACAGCATCCATTTTCCCCTGTCAAGTCCATTAGTTTGTCAATGGTTATATTACATCATCCCTATTTTTTGTAGCTTAGTTCAAGGAAACCATTTTCCAAAGGTTATGGCTCCTGGGGGTTGCCTGCATTAGGACACATATTCTGTTTCAGTAAGACTAATGTCAATATCTACAGTTCCTTTACCCTGAATCCCAAGTTAGTCTTTTATTTATGCCACAATAAAAGGTAATATGGAAAACAGTATGTTTTTAAAGAATCTAATTTGAATAATAATTATTTAAAACAAAAAAAGAACTTTTTTGCAGTTTCTTCCAAGTGTAGCTATTTCTTTGCAGACAAATTCAAAGGAAAGCTTATAATGGCACAAAATACAGCTTAATATTAGAATTGTACCTTCAATTAAGTATGCCAAGGCCAGTACCTCTCCACAGTAAAGTTACTGTGCCAGTAATAAAAAAGATCACCAGCATCTTATGAAAATGTAGGAAAGTTGTCTGATAATATCAGAAGAAAATGAATAGGGTATAATTGAATTCAGAGAAACATACTATGAGGGTGCCTGTTTAGAGGGATGTGTACATACACAGGAACTGCATTAAAGAAACATTATTTGGCTGGAAAGTCTGTACATAAAGCATCTCCTTTTTTCTACTAATCCTGAAGCTTTTAAAAAAAATCTTCAGTGGCACTATGTTGCAATTGAGAGACTATAAAATAATGGAGCAATTTGTTGTAATTTGATTTTAAAAGTAACTTTTTTCTTGACTCTCTTCTGCTTATTGCTTAAACGCATTAACAAAAATGTCACTTTGGAAGGCCTATCATTTTGTCTTCAATCACTTGGGAAAGTCTCAAAAAGTGCTGGGCTTTGCTGGCAGTTTGTAACATCTCTGACCTCTAAAAAATAGACAAATGCACATTGTAATGCACATCCAGAATACTTCAGTAACAGTAGAGCTACTCTGAAATAATTACACAAGGATGTAGTAGGCTCTGCTTTTTCTGGTAGCCTTCTTTCTTGGGACAACAACATTTTTAACATTTACATACATGCCAATACTGACAGTCCTAATGTGTGAAGCACTAGTAGTTGTTACAAGAGGGCTACTAATAGCAGTACAGGACTTTTCTATGGCGTGTGTAATATTGCTGCAGGATTCTTTCTTTTAAAAAAATAATTCCTTTTGGAAAATAAAAATAAGAGTAAGTTAATTATTTTTGTCTGATATGAACAAGGTGTAAAGTGTTAATAGTGTATGGTTACTGAGCTTAAAGAATAAACTCTCAAATCTGTAATGGATTCTGTATGGTAAAGGAAAATAATATCTTTTAGAAAGCTGCTGTTACCTTTATAGCTAGATTTTCTGGAGGGCACAAAGTTTATTAGATTCCCCTTCCAGATGTCTGTGTTGGTAAGGGCCAGGAGCACTTCACTGCTACACCACTTCAGGGTTGAGTTCTCAACTCCGGAAGGGAAAAAAAGATCATTGAACCACTTTCATATTCCCCCTTCTGCCAGCTCTCAGGAAGGAGCTGTCACCTCCATACATGACACAGCTCAGCTTATTGTCCTTGGATGCAATGAGGGGAGCCACAGTGAAATGACAAAACCCCATTGATAATGATGGGGTATTGATGACAGTATCTCACGAAGAGCTATGTGGTGGTGGAATGGAGAAACCAAGAAGTCAGATCACAAATAATCATTAGGCTCAACTAAGCATATCTCATCTATAGGGAATGCATTTTCTAAAGCTGAAACAATGTTATAATGACCTCATAGAATCTTGAGCCACTGCAGTAATGGATTCTTTGACTCTTAGTGTGTTTTACATTAGACAATCACTGGACAGAAATAAAATCATAATTAATCAGATTCTATGGATAAATTCATTTGTCCACAGATAAATTTATCCACTTATCCATGAATCCCTATTTAAATGATTTTATCCATTGACTTATAATCTTGTAAGTCAAACAGCTTGGAGTGCAGTCTGCTACTTGTTCTACTGCTGAATCAGGGTGCCTAAATTTTAAGCATTGCAATGTTAGAGCTGAAGGACCCAAGAAACCAAAATGAATTGTGTTTCTCTAATGACTTCTT
Source organism: Numenius arquata (assembly GCF_964106895.1). Classification (NCBI taxonomy): domain Eukaryota; kingdom Metazoa; phylum Chordata; class Aves; order Charadriiformes; family Scolopacidae; genus Numenius; species Numenius arquata. The sequence goes on from NC_133576.1 coordinate 120,460,352, forward strand.
TGTTAAGAACTCCATGAAAGAAAAGCATAAACAATATAAGATTGCTTTATTTTCTCTTGTGCTTCACGCAAGATTGTGAGCAATCTGATGATCCAAGATAAGAAGAAAAGAGAGATTGTGCTGTTTTCCTGATACAAATTTGCAGATTTGTAAGCTTTAAGAAAGAATTAAATTGCAGGAAGACATTGGAGATGAGTGATGCAGAGCAGTACAGAAGATCAGAAAAACCCTCAGAACAAGAATTGCTGGAGTCAACGGAAGAACTGTAAAAGATAATAAATATACATGTAAATACAAGCACAGGAGGCTGACACACAATTATTAAGATTAGTATAAAAAAGAAGTCTGAATTTGATGCAGAAGATATGCAGAAGGTTTTGAAGAAAGAAGAGATTCAGAAAATGAAAACATTAAGAATGTACTTTGAAATTCTCAGAAGTCTTTAGTGAGTATAAGACCACTATGGATTTTTACTAACTTAGAAAGAGAAGATACTTATTTTAGGCAAGTATGATGGTGTCATGACTTTTCTGAAAAGATAAGGTTCTAGCACAGCCAGGGCCTCCAAGCTAATTATTAGCTTGGAAGGACTCATTACCTCATGCCTGATATCAAACAAGAGCCAGTAATTGACAGCTTTTGCTAATCCTCGTTACAATGTTATATAAACTATGATTAACAATTTAGATGAATTTATGGAATACAGGGTTACAAGTGGAAAAGCTTTGCTCTGAGATTTGAACATTTTCCAGCAAAGTGTGTGGCCTTGTTTCTTATGATGAATTTTCATTTCTTCAGAGCTTAACCAAATATGGCATAGTCGATAAGGGCGTGATTCCTCGGAACAAATGCAGTTGCCTATAGTAAGAAGTATAGGTGATCCCCTGTACCCTTCAAGTTGAAGGGAGAGAAATAGGCACTGCTAGGGCATAATTGATCTGATCTATTCTAGCTGTCCCTATTAGGATAAAGTGTAATATGCCCTAACGGTACCTGTTGCTTTCCACAAAGAGGTGATGGGATCTGGTGTAGATAGAACTACAGTCTAAATGAGTTGAATCAATTCCACCTGAACTACCTGCCCAAGCAATTGTAAATCCTTGAGGCCATGCTCCAGGTATATGAATGTCTCTGAAAATGCATCTGTGTGTGTTTTTGGGAGGGCCCCTTCACTTCAGCAAGTGAATGGTGAATCAGTGTTTTTGCTTGAAGAGGGGTAATTCTAAATCTGGACGAGCATCTGAGATGCATCTGTTTATTCTGGGCACACAGAGGTCCTCTAGGTTTGGACTCTGCTGTATGAATGCACCCCGAATATGTAAGAGCTGAATGGTAACCAGAAGTGTGTGCTGAATTATCAGCTGAGTCACACCCAGGAACAACGAAGAAATCATTTTGGATCAGCCAAACAGATACAGATAAAGGGTTTTTTTGTTGTTGTTTTTGTTTTTTAACCCTACTCCATCTGTATAGGAAGTGTAGTTGATTTTTAAATAAGTCAGTCTCTCTTTTTTTTTTTTTCTTTTATGCTTGTCTTATGCTAAAAATGATCAAGGATAAAGGGCAGATTCCTGAAGCACTCCATTCCTTCTGGGTGGCATTCTTAAATGTTGGGAGTATTTGCTGCTCTTGAAGATGTCAGCTGGTATGTTCTTCAGCATATTTTCCCTTCTTTTATTTTGAATTAAAAAATTCTCATCATTAGTTTTATTTCTTGAAATAGTCTGTGTTCCAAATTTGTTTCGTATTTATGTTCTAAATTTGAAATGAGTGGCAACAGATGATTCCAGTACATCTCAGTTACGAGATTCTGGATTCAAGGGAATTGTTCAGCAGAAGCACAGCAGGCACTAACACTGCTTATGGCTTAGGGGTGATGTCTGTGCACAGCACAATTACAAAGCCAGATTTGAATAACAGATGTTTCCAGTTCCCAAGGTTTTGGTTAACAGAGCTTATTCTATAAAAGAAATGTTCAAAGTTCTAGTACAAATGCACGTACGTGTTCTCTTAAAAAAAGAATAAAACAGCACCCAGTTCTAATGGTACTTTGAAAAAGACTATAAAAGCAATTTAAAACAATGCTTATAACCTATTGAAAAGCAGAGCAGATGTGATTATTACAGTATAGTTATTTGTTTACTAATTCACCATCCATCTTAAATATTGAGGTGGTTTTGCCTGTTCGTCCACTGTCACTCAATGCAGAGTTGTTGAGGGAATGAAGACTAAAGATCAGAACTGAGATATGATTAAAATAGAAGCTTCTCTCAAGACTGACAGTTGTGATAAAGAGTTGTAAGTAGAGCTAATTTAAACGAGGTCTCTGTTGATGACCTCAATTTTATGACATGCTGACTCTCCAGGTAATTAAAAATGGCCAAGGCCCCAGTGAATGTGATTGAATCTGGCACATCACAGATGTTTCCAGCATAGCTATCTTTTTTCAAATTACTTTAATGATATTAGAAAACAACTTATTGTATTATAAAATTTTACTCTCATATAATAACACTTTTTGCATCACTGTTATAAAAGTCCGGTTAGTATTTTCATTATGAGTCTTGATTTTCATAAATTATCTTCCAGGTTGAAACTTTCCATGCCTTTCTTTTATACACCTCAAGCAATTTTTTCTTTAATATGCAGAAGCATAGAAAGATTTCAAGTAACTGGAATCCTTCAGTACACGCTGCTCATAGTGTCCACTTGTTCTGCATGAAAAGAAACACTCAAGTGAAGAGGTCTTATGCTGACAAGCAGGTCATACCCTTCCTCTCTCTTCTTTTTCACTAGTACAGCGGCTGAATGTGCCACGCTCTCTTCACATTCCTCACAACTGAAGTATCACAGCTGCATGCACGGACTGAGGGAGAGGGGAAGGAGTGTGAGTAGTGACTGCACACATGTACAATATATCTTGGAAGAATGACTGTTATTAGGAAATACTTCCCTTTCTTCTTCCAGTGTTTGCCACATGCACATCCTTATGGTGGGTGACTCCTGTTCCATGCCTCCCCCCGCCAGCTCCCTTGACATATGTGCAGACAGGTATGTAGGTGAAAGATAATGTAAAGGATGCTCTACCCAGCTCAACTTTATGTCTTAGACGAGTGACAGCACAATCATAGACTTCCAAAGAGGGCTCCAGGTGTTCATCTGCAAGGTGTCTATAACTGCAACAATCATTAATGAAATTTTCACGGTAGCTTGCGCTCTGGCGGAGTTTGCTGTAATCACTGACGACAAGTTCACTTTAGCAATCTCACTGAGCAGTCTGACATTGTCAAGTACTCAGTTCAGCGGTGCAGGTGTAGAAATCATTACACCTTTGCATGACTGGCATAGGCAGCTATGGAAAACAGGTAAATGGTTTTGTCCCGTACAAGCGGCAGAAATAACTCCTATTGATTATAACGTGTTAAGGTACATCTCTGAAAACTTGAGGCTTTAGGAAGAACATCAGCCACCTGACTGTCTTAAGGGAAAGCCAGTGATGATGGTGGGCAGAAACCTGGCACGTGTTCTCAGGGAGATCTCGCCTGGCAAAAACTAACTACTAACTACTAACATCGGTGCATGGATTTCCTTTCCTGCTGTCACTGAGACATAGAACCATAGAATCATAGAATCCTCTGCACCGGAAGGGACCTTCAAAGGTCATCTAGTCTGACCCCCACCCCCCCCCGCAGTCAGCAGGGACACCCCCAACTAGACCAGGTTGCCCAGGGCCTCGGCGAGCCTTACCTTGAATTTCTCCAGGGAAGGGGCCTCAACCACCTCCCTGGGCAACCTGTTCCAGTGTTCCACCACCCTCATGGTAAAGAACTTATTCCTAATGTCTAATCTAAATCTGCTTTTTTCCAGTTTAAAGCCATTACCCCTTGTTCTGTCATTGCCGGCCTTTGTAAACTGACTGTCTCCAGCCTTCCTGTAGGCCCCCTTCAGGTACTGGAAGGTTGCTATGAGGTCTCCCCGGAGCCTCCTGTTCTCCAGGCTGAACAACCCCAGCCCCCTCAGCCTGTCCTCGTAGCAGAGGTGCTCCAACCCCCTGATCATTTTTGTGGCCCTCCTCTGGACCCTCTCTATCAGGTCCATGTCCTTCTTATATTGAGGGCTCCAGACCTGCACACAGTACTCCAGGTGAGGTCTCACCAGAGCAGTGTAAAGTGGCAGAATCACCTCTCTGGATCTGCTGGCAACACATCTCTTGATGCAGCCCAGGATGTGATTGGCCTTCTGGGCTGCAAGTGCACACTGCCTGCTCATGTCCAGCTTCTCATCCATCAGCACCCCCAAGTCCCTTTCCTCAGGGCTGCTTCCTAATACCTCATCCCCTAGTCTGTATTGATAGCGACATCTATCACTCACTCATGGACTTCAGAGGCCAGCAGTCCTTCGAAACAGGGAACGTGTTGTAGGTGCTCAAGAGAGCAGCTCTGGCTGCCAGCACAGGCTCACTAGGAGAGCCGAGGCTCTGTTCCCACCAACCACCAAATGTCCCTCCCACCTCAGGAGAGAAACATCTTCTGTGAGAGCAGGACAGAGTCCCTCTGCAGACTCAGAATTACAGAAGGGAGGATGATCTAATCAGCAGGGGTAACTCTAAGGTCACACAGTCCACGCACATTCATTGGTATATAAGCCCTGCAGGGGAAGCAGTGTAGTTTGTAAACTAAATTGCAACGAACAAGATTTTGCAAGAACACAGGTGCACACAAATAGCTAGTAACACAAGACAGAGCAAACAGATTGTTCTCGGAAAATGCTTTTCACTTTAAGATTAATATTTTCAAGAAAAATCCCTGCTTAAAAGAAGACTAGATATGAAGTAATACCGAAGCCTTGGCTAATAAGGTAGTTTCAAATATGAGTCAGAAATGTTTCTGAAAAGTTGATAAACATGTTGATGTCCTGTACCATCCTTTTAAACCATGCCTTTTCATAGATTTGAGTCCATCAGATGCACAGAAAGAAATTCTTTAAGCTTCCAAAAGTAGTATTTGAGGGTGTTCTTAGTTAACCTGAATGCCATAAACTATATGAACGCTAAGTCATATCAAGCAAATTAATGCCAGGGCTCACAAAATTACATTGCAGTGGAAATATCTCACCAGTCAGGGAGCAGAAATACTTTACAAATACTGACTCATAACCGTAGACTTACTTTTCCATTACGTAGTTTGTTCTCTTCTGACTGACTGGGCTTTTGATTTGCATAATGAATGCAAATAAAAATCACTGTACTTCAATTAGTCAGATTTTTTTTTTAGGCAATTAGCATGTAAGCATTAGTATTACAAACATGATTAAGCAATGATTTAGCAAATGTTCTTACTCTGGTTGGCTTCTATATATCTCTTTCTATATTTCCTTCATAATTCTTATTCGTACACACATAAAACCCCACAAGTTCAGTTTCCAGCCCTTCTCTCTGTCTTATTACACAGTTTACCCTAGCAAGTCTATACTTTGAGTGCAAAGGAAATCATATTATGAACGGAGAATGGAAAGGATAAAAGTAAGCTTTCATAAAGAGTCAGAGAGAAGCAGAAGCCATAAGAAAAGTGAAGCCACAGGACAGAAGTCAAAATTAAAGGGAATATATTTATTATGAATATATAGATAGGGAGGTCTACCAGCAACCCATCAGTACAGTACATTACCTTAACCAAATACCTCCAAAGCATATAATTATGTCCTCAAACTATCAATATTCTATAACAGGTAAATCACAAGCTAGTAAATATATATTTCGATGATTTTCAGTGTTGGTCATAGGTATTTCATTAAAATACGAACCAATGCTTCTTAAATGTTATAAAGTTTTCATCAATGCCAATATTATACATTTGTTTAAAATAGGTCCATTTCCCTGAGAAATACTGAAATCTTTTCAGAATATATCCATAAGCTGTTAAATAGTATGTTAAATGATAACATTATATATATATATTTATAATCATAGTCTGACAAATGTTGTCTGTCTGGAATAGTGACATCGTCCCTGCTATAGTGCTTTTCAAATGCAAGAAAGGTGGAATGATGTGGGTCACTTTTGAACTTGGATGTAAACCTTCAGTAGAAGCACTGGCAAAATACCACAAACTGACTGTGCTAAAGGTGATTTCCCATGGGATTTGTGCTCAGAAGACACAGTTGCTGGCTGTCAGACATCCACTTATGGCAAATACAAGAACAAAGCTAGTACTATGAGCATCATACTCATTATGCACAGTATACAGTTAGTTAATAAATTGAAAGATGTCATTTTTGTAAGCACATTTCCATTAGTTTGGGAAACACAAGTGCTCAGTTGAGAAACATTGGTTTGAGATTTACACAGCTTTGCTGATCCATTGTTTTCTCTTAGAAAACTGCAAGACATGTAGATCACAAGAAGTGAACAGTATCAAAATGACAAAACTATGTATGAGTTACCTGTTATTCAAGCATATGAAATATAAGAGGAATAGAATAATATGCTACATAATATTCTAAAGTGCTATAAATTATCAGGAAAATATGTTAGCACCAGACTGGAAAAATGTCTAAATCGAGACACTAGTTTTGCACAAAGAGAGTGTTATTTGGTAAAGGGGATAAAAGGGTATTTGTGCTGGCATGAAACTCTGGATAATATCAGAAGAGGCTACTTCCAGAACCTAACATGGAACCTGGGGAGAAGCTGGCTTTTAGGCAATTGCTAAAAATGCCTCTGTCTACATCAGCTCATTCCATTAGTTGCTGTTATACATTTCCCACCTACATTTTGTGTCACAAGTTACGTGTCTGAACATAAGTTTCTATAATTCTGTTTCAATTCCTTCTTTTGGAAAGCAAGGTACCTGGTTTCCATTAGAACTTTGCTGTGATGCAGTTAGAGCTCAAGTCCATGGAAGCACCAGGGGATCTGACTGAGGCAAGTTCTCTACTTGCCAAATACACACCAAAGCACAAAGGCTGTGGACACTTTAATGGAAAACCTTGGAAGAGACAACACTTTCCACATTTTTATAATATTCTAAATAATATCTAAAATATATATTATAATATATACAATGTTATATTATATATAATACAATCCTATTGATTTTGCTATTCAGCAAGGATTATGAAGCATCTGTTCAATTCCTTCCTCATCTTGAGGGGAATGAAACCTGTACTTGTTACCTCTATTTATCAGACTACAAAACAGCTTGGTGGGAGTAAAGAGCTGGATTATGGTCAGCCCTGGGTTGAATGTCAGTCTTTGCACAACTGAGTAACCTGGCAAGAAACAGAGCAAATAAAGAGGAGATAATCTGATAATCTAGTGGTCAGGACATTCATCTAAATCATAACTGCAACTCCCTGGTCTCCTCCTGTTCTTGGCTGAAGGCCCTAAACACAAGACTGACTTGTGTTTCCTCTTGGTTGCTCTCCTGCAGTCCCATGGCCACACAGAAGAACAGGTTCAGCCAAAGGAAAGAAGATACATCCCAATAGACAGGGGACTGCTGTCAAAGAAGCACTCCTGCAGCTGGAAGCTGTGTCAGCACTTGACTATATAAGACAACTAGATTGCAGAGAGTAGGAGTTCAGACATATTTCTGTCCTCATTAATTACAACGGGCTAATTTAAACCAGGTACCTCCTCTGTGGTGTTTGTTTGGGGACAATATTTCCTGGATATACCCAAATCTTCCAGTTGCCTGTAACCATGCCATTGAGATGTTTAATGGACACTTATTTCATGTGAGACCCTGATTTTATGTCTCTACTATGACTTAAAGCCTTAACAAATTTTGTAAATGGAAACCAAGTATCTTACATAGACATAAGAACTCCAGGAAAGGAATTCAAAAGTAGTCAATGCTATTTTAAAGCTAGGAATGCTTCAGTTTTGAAATGTAGATTTTGTTATTATAATTCTTCCTACCAGTTGGAAGTAAGCGCAACCACATCTTTTTTTCTTTATGGATGAGTCATGAATTCAATCTATTAGACTGAAAAGGACTCTATATAGTTTCCTTCAAATTACAGGATGAAAAGACAGTTACTGACCACAGTATAATTGCATTGCTCTGTCTCCATTACTTAGCTATAAAAGGATATGTTCTAAGACACTTATCTCTTTGTTTCCAGAAAAGTCGTCTATCTTGATATTCAGCATTAGGACAGGAAAGCCAGCAGAACGTGTAATTCAGAGGGCCATTTGTGTCAGCTTTATTTGTGATACTGCCCTAAATCTGAACGACAGAGAATGAATGCGGCCTCCGTTCATATGACACAAGCTGAAAAGTTACGAGCATTAACAGCTTTCCGGTCAGCTTCTTGAAACATGCAACTACATTTGAAGTGGATGGCTCTTGAAGCGGTCGTCCCTATATTTAATGCTGCATACCAAGGTGCTTTATAACACATTCACCCAGTATATCACATTCACATGGCACAGCACAACCACTGAAGGAAAAATAGAGGAAAAATACCACAAGATTAATAGATGGTGAAAGTGTGGAGATAATGCTTAAGGTGAGCAAATAGCTTATATTACCTATACCTTGATACTCACTACCTTAATCTTGAAAGGAAGCATATTCAAATTTAAAATAAAAAAGTAACACTTAAAATTGTGTTTTAAATTTTCACATTGAAGTGCTTTTCAGTAGGTAACTTCCTATATTTAACAGCGTGGAATGAAACAGAATATCTATAAAGCATTACAAAATTCCCATTCATTAGTAAACTTGTCTCAGCCCCTTCACAACAGAACACATGAATTTTGTTTACACTGACATTTAAGGTTACCCTTGAAAATAACCTTTTCCCAGTATAAGCCTTGTAAATTGCTCTTCTCTGTTTATATCTTAACTTGGCGTCTGCATTGCAGACAAATGCATTTGCTCCTCAATCCTCCCCAGAAGCCCTCCACAGAATCATTGCCATCTCTGCTTTCACACTTGACACTGATTACGGGTGGTAAAGACAGCAAAAAAAAAATAATTTAAAGGAATGAGGCATTCTGAACCGCTTTGGGTAAGTTTCAGGGGCCAGCCAGGACATGAGTGAGTGATGTATTCATTGCACAGCTTCATGTCCTGATATTCAGCATTTTTCTTGGGGTTACACTAACTCGGTTTCTAGCACAGCTGTGATATCTAGCAGCTTTAGATTGATGTGAGATATTAGTGCTCAGTGACATGGTTTAGCGATGTTTTTTTTTTAATCAGAGTTAGGTTGACAGTTGGACTAGATGATCTTAAAGGTCCCTTCCAACCTAGACAATTCTATGATTAATGTCAGTCACAACAATCAGTGTTGATGTGCCCATATAAGTACTGCCTTGACATTATAATATGTATTAGCATAACTTCTGTAAATTCTGGAATAATCTGTACTTCCCACTAATTTAAGTTAATTGAAGACAGAACTGAATTGGATTTTAACTGAACTGTTGCACTCGAGCTCTGCTAACACAAAGCAACATTCTAGATTGAAACATGTGATTACAGTTGACATCGTAAAAATTATAAAGAGATAAGCCACGAGGTAAACTCATCCATGCAGGAGAACTTTACAAATCCTTTGAATTAATCTCAACGTTTTCCTTCAGATTATGTTCTATTTCAAAAACAGATGAAAAATTTATAATAACAATAGTTGGATGTAGTCTGAAACAGTGTAATTGTTTTTAAACAAAGTACAGATAAGAATGTAAAATGTAACATAGCATAATGGCTGTAGGATAAAACTCTTAGCTTTAAGCCTATTAAAATATTATTAATTGATGATGCATTTGAAGCAAAGTAACAACCACAGAAAATAATTGATACGTATCCAATTAAAATTTGCAGAGAGCTTCTTAGCTTTGTAATTACAAAACTCGATGTCCTACTTTATCAAAATTGAGATAATCACAGGAAATGACAAATTTACAACACAATGAATCCACTCTCTCCAAAACCAGACAACGTTCACCACAATGCACAATCTTACATATTGGTCAAAATCTGGCACATCCAGATTCTACCACAGTAGAAGAAACACATTTTTGAAAGTGGAGACCAACATGTAAAAACTAATGTCTTGAGATCATTCTGTCTTCAAATGCAAGCACAAGGTACCTTACTGTGATTAAATTTTAAGTATAAAGGAGAAAATTAAAAGAAGTATCTTAATAGTCTCCCTCTCATTTGCCATTTTCAATTTGAAAATTCAGTCACCAAGATAACAGACAGTGTTCTTGAAAGCTTTAATCATCTTCTGCTACTCTCTAATAGTTCTCCCTATTAGAAAAGAAACACTAAGAAGAGAAATTATGACAGAACATAGCAGACTGCCAAGGTACGAAAGGACAGAAGTATAATTGTTAAAGAGATCCTCTTTCATTTCAAATCTTTCTTTGAACTGGCTTATAAAAAGAAACATAGCATGTTCATGAACAGAAAGTAAATTGATTTTATTACCTCATCATAACCAACATACAATTTTCAATTCCCAAAACTACGTAGAATAATGCAAAAAGAAATGCTATCCCAGAGTTAAGGAGCTCTGAAACATATAAGGGACTTTATAATGATTTTCTCACCCCAAACTGCTTTTTAGTTATACTGAGCTTTGCACATTTTCAAATTTTTCTTATTAGTCTGTTTCCTCAGATTGATACTAATTTCTAAAAATATTTACTAAGAATAGGTCGATGACCTACTGCAGACAAGCAACTTCTATTACAGAAAAAGTCATACTTAAGTGTTTCAAAATTGAAAAATACAAATTTACAGAAAAACCTTCCATAGTATCTTATGTGGCTTTAAATGTTAACCATCAGCAATAAATCATTCATAATTTATTTCAAAATTGCAGAGCAATGTATAATTTTCCTTCAGAACAACAATTTGACACATAAAATAGAAACCCCAATAGTAGTTCTGTAAATGCTTATGAAAATCCCTTGTTCAGTAAAATGTTAATATCTACAGCAAATAGCATTTATTTATTAGATTTATGTTTTTATGTATAAATCCTTACCTAAGCTGTTTAAAAGCTTCTGCCTTTACAAGTGGTGTTTCTACAGAGTGTTCAAAAAGTGCTCCTTCAGGCCCTGAAAAACAAAGAAAAATACCGTATTGTAAAATTTCAAATGTAAAAAAAATAGCAACAGTGATTTATATGGGCACTTTGATACCAGAAATTAAGATAGAAATCATATATTAACAATTAATGAGGCAATTAAAATATAGATACAGTCCTACTACCACACTATTAACTGGAACAACACAACATACGGGTAATGTAAAAGTACAGGTGTAATTTCTAAAAATGAAATCTAAAAAGTCTCAAGATAGAGAAATTTTAAACTACTTGGGACAACAAGATAATTAAATAAGGTTTTTACAATGTAACTTCCATTACAATTCATAGAGATAAATAAAATCCCACAACATCTTTGCAAATATTACAGATTTGAATAATATTATTTATTTTAGACTATTCTATACCTAGGACAATTCTGGCATGTAGCTTTGTCAAAAATTTCCCCCTATTTTTAGGCAGACTTGCTGAATATAAAATGACATTTATGCATGTAGAATGGTAGTAACTATGCGATCAGATAGTTCCCCAATGGGGAAGAAACAGCGTAGTAGTACCTATGTAGGTGGGGCAAAGCAAATCATCAGTAGGAAAGGATTATTTGTGTTGCATATTAAGATTATTTCCTGAAAATAAGAGTCCATGGCTTTGTGTCACAAGTCATTATTTTAATTTTTCTTTGTAGTCCACCTACTTTTAACCTTGCTCTTTCTTCTTTGCATCTAGTGTTTTCACTCTTGCAATGTACTCTTTCTGGGTGGTTCTAAGCTAATTTGTGCAAGAAATACTACGATAATAAAGAGTTTTCAAGACTGGAGTTCATAGCAGGGAGTACAGCATGCGATGGATGCTGGTCCTCCTCTGAGGATTTATAGTGTGAAATAGAAGCAAGACTGAATGCTAAGAGGATAAATCCAAATAACGACTTACATGAATTTTAGGTCCTGGACATTTAACATATTTAGGAATGCAGGCTGCCTACAACAGCACAACATCCAATTTGCAACCTAGGTCCTAGGTGCTGAGGTTCAAGAGAGCAATTAGATTGTAAAGAAAATTATGGTCAGGCAGTTAATGACATACCTAAATATTGCATGTTCACACTGCCAGCTTCCACACAACATCACCCCTCAGTTCCCCTCCAAACATAGGTGCTGGTAGAAGAGAAGTGTCTAAGTCTTGCAGAATAACGTGATGATGATTGAGTATCTGGCTAGATGGTAGGAAACTCGGTTTGCAAGCCCTCTTCATCATGAGTGTGAATATTGACTTGATAAATGCATCTACTGCACTGAACCAGGCAGCAGATGAAGTAAATTGTTGGTGTAACGTTTCTCCCTCCTTCAGAGCCTTCTTGTTCAGTGTGAGCAGACCTGCTCTACAGAGGGGGCCTGAGCCCTCCACAGGTAGGCCTCATGTAAGCGCCCTCCTCTGCATCTTCCTATTTTCAGCTCTGAAGACATACCCTATCAAAAGAACTTGTGCAAAACCGCAAGCTCCAAACTGTCCCCACAACAGGCAGGCACCCAACCTCACCAGGAACCTCTCTGTTGGACCTGAAAGTTCTCCAAGCACCTTCATTTCTGTTCTCCTGAGGACTAGCATCATTGCAGTATCACCAGCTCAGCAACCATCTCCTGCATAAGCTTCACGAGGATCAGGGAACTAGCTGAAGTAATACAAAAGCCCCTGTCGTGGCTTGAGATTGCTCAAAAAAGCAGCTAAACACCACCAGCTGTAGCAAGGGTGGAGTCTCTCACCTTCTGTTCACTGGCTTTGTGAAGGTACTCATTCAAAACTGAGGGAGGCCTTAGGTTCAGTGATCTTCTCCACCCTAGAGCATTCACATATCTAAGCACTTTTCAGGTAAATATGTAGTAAGGCAATATATTTTAATAGCTAGGATATCACTCAACGTAGTTTTTCTGGCTGCTCTTTGAATTAAAACAGAATGCAGTTACCCTCAGGAAAGGCTGTAGAAAGCCCTAAGTCAGGGCTTTGGGCTCCCACCTAGAGAAACAAACTCTCAAGAGCCCTTGAGCCATGGGCTGGTGAATATGCATGCATGCATGTGCATGCTTATTTAAATATTATCATTGTTAATATATAAAATGCAAATACACATGCAAGCAAATGAAAACTGTTTTATAATATGGTCTGTCTGGAAGACTTGATGAGATTGGGATGAAAAAGTTATAGTACATGTAGAATCAGGCAGAAAAGAGGAAAGACAAGGGGAAATGGATGATTAGAAAACATGGTATAGATGGTATAGATGCAGTATTAGATGTGGTATAAAAGGAAAAGCATAATAAAAAATAGTGGGAGCAACAACAGAGAAGATGGTAAAATGGAAAAAAAGTCAAACCAAGAGATACCATTAATTATTAATTAATTATTAATAAATTATTATTAATTAATACATCATGGAGCCAACTGATAGGAAGAATTGTAACTTCATGAGGTCTGGGGAAAAGTTCTCAGGATATCCTAAGAAAACATGAATCATGCTGCTTTCTGAGAAGAGCTCTAGCTGAAATCATGATTTCTTAGACTGAAATCCCCTTAGCTTGGATGGAAGAGAAGGGCACAAAATATAAGAACTGCCATACTGAATCACTTCACCACTTCAAGGAAGCATGGATTTCTAAGCTTCTATTTAAATTTTGTTTAGCTGTCGATATCCTCATCGTCAGTTTAAATAGAAGAGTCTTTCTGGAATCTGCTAGCTGCCATGATTATAACACTGGAAAATACAAAATCCCTTAATTCAGACAGGACTTTTATCCTTCATTAGCATGAAGATTATTTTGCAAGATAAAACCCAATGGCTGGCCTGACATAGTTTATTCTCCTGTTCTTGTATTTGTGCTGGAGGGTGTTACAAGGTGGCAACCTTACACATTGGAGATGATGAAAAAAAAACCCTAAGGAATTAAATAATTTGAAAATGCTGATTTGGTACAACTAGGATATTTTGCAGTGATATGCTGATCTGTCAAAATTTCTGACTTAGTTTACTTGCCAGCTAGAGGTGGTAATGAATTCAAGTTTTTCTCAAATGTGATTCTTCTGACATTGTGGTCTTTTGAGAATATATCATGATGCCTCACTGTCCTTCATTCCACTATGTCCTACCTGACAATTCTTAGCAAAGCAAGCATTTCACTCTTTTCCTCGCCCAGACTTTCATCTTGGATTACAGTGAATGAGTTGTAATTTCAGCGAAATATATGCTGTCACTATGCTACCTGTGCTAACAAAAGACTTGTCAGTAACTTTGAATGAGCTCCAAATACATGATTCATCAGGAGAGACAGCTTGATCTTAATGTCTTCTAGTTGTAGTTCTGGGAAGTCTTTAGGTACGTCTACGTGAGGAGGTAATGTGACCTGAAAAGGGTGGATTTATAGAGTGATACACTTGGTGCTAAAGATCTGCTGCTCAGATTTAGGGGATTTTACCTTCGACCAACTCCAGCCTCATCCTGTGGACTTAAAACATATTTGCTGTTTTGATGAACTTAAATGCACTCATGGAGCCCATTTCCCAGTTCGGTTTCATCCAAAAGGAATCCACTGTATCCACTCCCTGACTCCTCCGTGGTATAAATCAGTGGGATGTGAGAACTGTCAGAACCATCAGATCTGCAGTGAAAGTGCAGTCCTGACAGAAAAAAATGCTGTTGTGGATGCATATTTTGGCTTGATGACCTTGGAAGGCATTTTTTTAATTTCCTTTATTTTCCCACTCCTTTTTCTTACTCATGCAGACATTTACTATACCAACATACATTCTACAGTGTGCTCTTCCACTCGTGTATAGTTTGGAATCCGTTTCCTTTTCCATTAGACAGTTGTTAAAAATTTTCAGCAATTTTCAGTACCAGCTTAAGTGTACTGTGTCATAGGATGAGGTATAATGAAGATACAAGTGAATTCCCATTCTTTGATGAGTGCATAGCTTCTTACAATGCCAATTGTATGAAACTGCATAGTTTCAAATGTCACATCTTGCTACACTGCTGCACATCCTTACATACAATGGCCACGGTGGTAGAATTTGACTTTGTGCCAATTTCTTGATATCTAAATAATAGCATCACATAGTAAGGATCTTGGCGCAGTTTCTGGATACAAGATCCATTTCTATCTCGGTTTAAGGTCAGTATGAAAAGCCGAGCATTTGATAACACTGCTATTCTGGAGAGAAAGACCCATCAGTTATCACCTGGCTTCTTCCCATTATCTGAAGAAGGCCTCATCTGCTTCCTCCCGATCAGGTGGTCTGCAGTACCCACTCCTCACCCCTCCCGAGGCTGAGCACCAGACATTCCTGCTGCTCTCCCACATAAAGGGCAACTCTTCTCCCTCGCCTCTCTAGCCTGTTCTTGAAGAGCCCCTATTCCAGTGAAGTCTTTTGAGTGGCACATTCATAAAGCACCTTAACTGTTTGCATGTTAAAGTGCGTCATTACTGCGGATACAGTCCTCGGATTGAAAGCACTGAAACAGCCAGTGCATGCTGGAGCAGCTGCACGGAACCTAATATGGTAGGACACCGTTTTACCACTATTAAAAATCTAGTCTTATGATTGCATTTTTACAGATTATTCCTGTT
The DNA here is from genome assembly GCF_964106895.1 of Numenius arquata. Classification (NCBI taxonomy): domain Eukaryota; kingdom Metazoa; phylum Chordata; class Aves; order Charadriiformes; family Scolopacidae; genus Numenius; species Numenius arquata. The sequence continues at coordinate 120,476,044 of NC_133576.1, forward strand.
ATGTGCAGGTGTAAGAAAAAAATTTTTTTTGTCTTTAGTCCACTTGCTATAAACCATACAGTTACAATTATTAAAAAGATTAGGGAAGGAAATCATCATTTCCATTAATATTTTGCAAAAGTAACATTAATGGCTATTCACAGAATCATGAAATGGCATATCCAGCTATCAGAGTAATAATCACAGTAATAAAAAGTGAAGCCTAGTAGTTTAACTACATGAACACAGTGTATCATCCACTACCACTGACAAAATAATAAATAATGACTTCAAAAGGAAAAGATGTGTCTCTCAAACTCAGCTGGTGAGTTCCGTCTCCACATTAGACATCACCCGCATGAGCAGATTCTGAAAAGCTCTACTCTGGGCTCTGCCTGATTTTCATATAATTTCTCTGTCATCTTTAGAAATCCATACAATCACTATAGCTCATCATTATCGATTTTCAGTTCCAAAATGGATTAGAAGTGGAATTAAAGGTTTTAAGTATCTGTATCAGCAGCTTCATGAAAAAACATGAGAAATTCAGTTGCACTTTCTCACTCTCACTTAGGTGAAAGTCAAGACACTGAGGTATCCGAATGTGAAAGGCAAGCACAAAATACTAACGTCCTCTAGCAGATTAATTAAACGCCATCTTCTGTACTTCTTGCACCTTTTTTGTATGCAGTATAGCACTGAGTATGACATTATTGAATATATTTATATCTTTGAATTGAAAATGAGACGACAAGCTTGGCTGATAAAGGTAATAGTATGGGTGTAATAAAACTTCATAGACATTTACTTCGATACCACATCACATTTTGATTAAGAGATTAGAGCAACACAAATCAGCCTGGAATGCATTATATGGATTAAAATTGTCTGATAGATCTTAAAACATAACTGCAAACAGAGAACTATGATTGAGGGGATGTGTTACTAGTGGGGCCAAATGTGATGTAACATTTTATCATGGACTTGGAAGAAAAAAGGTAATTACTAATGATTTCAGATGACACAGACAGTGGGAAAGAGGCGATAAGAATGAAAAGGACAAGCCACTAATAAAGAGATATCTCCATTATTTTGCAAATATGACTTTATCAGGTCACCTCTCTATATAGGAGCTCCCTTCTTAATGATTTAAGCTCAAACTAACTTGTCCAGTAATATTTTCTGATCTTGATGGCTTTGCTTTGACAACATTCCTAAAATTCATTACTCGGAAGTCTACTAACTACAGTTCAGAATGCCCTACCGAGCCTTGAGGTCACTTAAACCCACCCTCAAAACCAGATCTGCAGCTTGCTCATGAGTGGGCTGACAGGCTGCTGGAGACACCTCACAGCACGTGTGGGATGCCACGTGCCACAGGTGCCCTCACGATGTCTTGCTATGGGATGTGCAGAGCTGCAAGACACGAGGAAGGAAGAGCTCATGGCAGCGGAGGGAACTCTTCTCACAGGCTTTCCTAATTTCATTCTGGGACCTGTTTATATACAGCCTTTTGTATTTCTCCTGCAGCACCTGTTAGACTTAAGTTCATGTTTGGTGATAGAAAAATAAGCAGTGTTTTTTTGTATTTCAGATGTAGCTTGATAAGATTATAAAAGAAATTATAAGACCTACTTGTCTATGAAAGAGATGTGAGCTGATAAATCAGATGCCTCTTCTAGTCCAACTTTTACATTCCCATCAAGGTTTGTACTTTTTGCATTAAAGATGATCAGACACACACAAAGAGATGTCAGCAAGAGGACTCTGGAAAAATGGACTGGAGGAAGGGAGAGAACATCTATACAAAGAGAGATTTGTGAGGCCTGAGTGCAATCATGGCTGCTGAAGCCTGGTTAGAAATAAAGCCAAGCCTTGTTTTAGGGATCTGCTCTTGGTGCCGGATGGCAGGTCTTTTGGTCTATGCGCCACTTTGGCTTAGAAACAAGGCAGAGAGAGCAGAGGCCAAACTCCCCAGAGGAGCCCAAGCGTATTGTTGTTGGAGTCAGCACTAAAACCCAGGAATTACAGCATTTTAATTAAAAATAATCTTTCCAAACGCCTTTATAAAACAGCACTGTCATTGGACCATTCCCTCCTCACTGGAGGAGACTGAAACCCATGCTTAGCAGTGAACTCCAGGGATTTCACCCTCTGCTTCTCCTTTTGAAGGTGAATCACAGAAGAAAAAGAAATGAGGGAGCACGTAGCCAGAGGCGGACCTTCAATTTGCTGGCAGACATGAAGAGTGCTTGCTCCCAGCTGTCCCCTCACACTGGGCACCCAACATGTTGTATGGCATTACAAGGAGGTGAGACTGCAGGATCGACATCTCCTGGGCTGAGGAGGGAATGCATCCTAGGCCTCCCTGCTTCCTAAAACAGGCACCCTGCTCTGAAAGACAGGTCAGTGGTGACAGAAGACAGTATCGCTTGTGTGGAAATAGGGGCAAATAGAAGAAAGCCAACTGGAAACATTAGTGTTAATAGTAGCATGGGGGGATGTGGTATAAAAGGGAATGAAAAGGCTTATTTACATACTCTAGAGTTGTCACCTCTAAGCAAGCAACCTTGCCTTCCTGTGAGAAAAATGTCTTTAAGTTGTCTTTAAGCATTAAGTTTGAAGAGTATGACAATAAATAAACCAAATAATCTCCAGGCTTTTTTTTTTTTTTTTGAAAACGGCCCTAAATCAACTTCTTGACTTCATTACCTACTTTATCTTTTAAAATGTAAAGATATAAAATTAATTATGATATGAATATTACTATATTTACTATTTTATAGACTATCATTTATGACTATAACATAATTTAATACTAAAATACACAAGATCAAGATATTAATTTTCTTAACAAGACAACCAAAGTCAGCAAGTTTCACTAACACCCCCTCCCACACACTATCAAACAAGGACTATCTGCCTCTTCGAAGTCTAACAGAATGTTTATTCATATCCTCAAATTGTCTCCTACTTAACTTACCTTCTGAGCAGAAGTGTTTAATTTAAACACACATCTTCACATTGCACTTCAGTGTTAACTACTCAAACCTAAAAAACCTTCCTATAGAACAGAGCACAAGAAAATCACCAACAACACTCAACAAATACTTTAAGAGATTATGAAAGACAAGCAGAAGGACAAGTGGTAAACTGGAGAAAGAGTGATATAATATCCTTCTTCATAAAGGTACTGATCCCCTCTGCCTTGTCAGCTTTTTTTCAAGAGGAGTGGAGGGTAAGCAACTGCCTTCTCTTAATTTCTTATCTATTAATCACCAAAATATGACCTGATACAAAAGTCATGAAATATAAATTATTATTTGTACTTGTTAAATAGGTTTTTTGTGCAGTAGTTGAGATCATTTTATAACTGCTGTGTGTTAATTATTTTTGTATTGCATATAATTTTATTTACTTGACCCTATTTTCTCCCTTCTATGGACAGGCTTCTCGTTGGCAAGTTTGCAGAGCAGGCAAGGGAGTGGAAAAACAGGCCTCCTATGGGCATGGACTCTAGTCATTTGTGCAGAACTTTGTTTCCAGCCACTGCTGTGACCTCACTCCTCCTGCCATGGAAATATTGTTAGTTAGAAAGCAATCGGCTCTTTGCCAGCCAATACACTGTTACCAGGTGGGTTCGACTGTCACCAATGCCAACCGAATGTATAAAACCCTACCAGAACAAAATGCTGATGTTCAATACCTCTGTAGTAGCATGATAAATGTCTGCAAAAGATGCAGGTCATTACTGAAATAATACTAGAGAGGCTGTAATTGGAGTACATGCTCCTTCAGGTAGCATTAATTGTCATCAAGGGTTAAGTTGAACTTCAGTTTCATACATTTAAATTTAAGTGTTTATGGTGTAGGTGTCTCAGATGAGCTACAGGGAGAATTTAGTTGCCTGATCGTAGGTACCAACTGTCATCTAAAATACCCTTGTACATCCTGCCTGGCCTCCAGCTACCACAATCAAAGGAAGTGTCTCCTGTTGGTACAGCAATACCATGTGGTGTCTCACATAGGCTAAGGTGTTTCAAACACTGCTGGATGCTTATGTTTAATCATGTGAACTCAGCCACTATATTCAAGGGAGATGAGCGAGCCATTGAGCTCATCCTAATGTAGACAACCGCATTTGGTGGGCAGAAGAGCTCTCTGCGTGCCAGGACTTGGTGTCTCCTTCACGGTGAGATGAATCATGCTCTAGGTTGCTTTGCCTGTGTTGACGGTGGGTTCAACTCAGTTGTCTGAACACGGGCATCTAGACCCCTCTGTGACCCTATGGGGTATCTGAGACACTTCACTGATCATGGCTTTCCCCAGGCATTTATCTTCTTAGGAAAACAGAGAGAGGGTCTACCACAATTTTATTCTACCACATGGGCCAGAAAATGTCTGAACTGCAATAGTATGAAGTCAAACATACCAAATTGTTGGAAAATGACAATTCCTGAGGTGTTGGGTTGGATTAGCTTATTCTTAGACTTTTGCATTTTTCCTGAAGTACCATAAATCACAGACATTTGCACTTCGCTGTATTATATTTTTAGTTGAAAACTGTCAGGTTTTCTTACAAATTGTTACTGAGCTTTTCATAATTCACATAAATAAGGAGAAGTAAAATCAAATAGTTCACTATATTGCACATAAAAAACTGCAAAATATTCTTTGCGTATTTTAAGCCCAAAACAGTCACAGAATCACAGAATCACAGAATCTTAGTGGTTGGAAGGGACCTTTGAGACCATCGAGTCCAACCACATTAAAAAACAAACAAACAAACAAACAAACAAAAAAACCACAACACACAAAAACAAACAAACAAGCAAACAAACAAACAAAAAAAACCCAAAACACCACACCAAAAAAAAAAAAAAAAGCACCCACCAACTAAACCCCACACCCACAACCTCACACACAACACCCCACCACAAACCAACAATCCCGGGCACTAGAGCATGCCCTGAAGAGCCATGTCTACATGTTTCTTAAATACCTCCAGGGATGGTGACTCTACCACCTCCCTGGGCAGGCTGTTCCAGTGCGTTTCTTATGGTATGAACTTTTCAAAATTTATTTCACATTGATCTTGTTCTCTATCTAAAATGTTTAAAAAATTATCTCAGTACGCAAAGTACTACTAATTTATCCTTCATGCTAATAGTACCATCTAAATGACAATTTTAATAAATTAATTTGAAGCAAAGTAGGCATGAATCTCCTCTCACATATAATTTCACACTGAAATAACCTCACCGACTTGAATGGATTTGCTTTTGAATTGTACTACAGCATAAAAAAGCAACAGGCAATGTGTCTTTCTATAATATCTGCTAAAGTAAACAATTATCCTTGCAGTGTAAAGATTCATATTGGACAAGTAAGAACACATGTTTTAGCATAAAGATTTCAACTCGTGTGAGTGATTTTTACTTACTCTGAGCAGAGATAGGCCTTGTCCAAATCAGTTAACAATTATGCAGTTTTTCATATCTTTGTTAAACACACTTTTCTATTAAAGTTTAGCATCCCTTGGGCAAACAATAATTATTTGATATGGTTTCCTTCTTAAACAAAGTTGTAATTTCAATTAGGTTAAAAAGTAAAAAGACTTAAGATAAAACCCTCAGGCATAAACAAATTTTATTAACACATTTATTATAACTTAACTTTGTCTTTGAGACACTAATTGTATAGTTACTACCACATTTGTAGTTTTGCACAGTGAAAAAACATGAATATATCCATTCAAATTAAGACCTCAAGATTTCAGAGGACCGATAATTATCAAAAGTTAAACACGACAGTTGCTATATTGGGTTTGCGTGGCAAGGTTTTGGAGGCAGGGGGCTACAGAGGTGGCTTCTTTGAGAATCTGCTATAAGCTTCCCCCATGTTCAATAGAGCCAATGCCAGCTGCCTCCAAGATGGACCTGCCACTGGCCAAGACTGAGCCCATTAGTGACAGTGGTAGTGCCTCTGTGATAATATATTTAAAAAGAAGGAAAAAAAAAAACCATGGGCAACTGCAGCTGAAGAGAGGAGTGAGAATATGTGAGAGCAACAACTCTGCAGACCCCAAGGCCAGTAAAGAAGGAGGGGGAGGAGGTGCTCCAGGAGCAGGAGAAGAGATTCCCCTGCAGCCTGTGGTGAAGACCATGATGAGGCAGGTTGCCCCCCTGCAGCGCATAGAAGTTAACAGTGGAGCAGATATCCACTTGCAGCCTGTGGAGGACCACAAACTGGAGCAGGTGGATGCCCGAAGGAGGCTGTGACCCTGTGGGAAACCTGAGCTGGAGCAGGTTCCTGGCAGGACCTGTGGACTTGTGGTTATCCTTCCCTGGTGAGGCCCCATCTGAAGTACTCTGTCCAGTTCTGGGCTCCCCAGTTCAAGAAGGACAGGGAACTGCTGGAGAGGGTACAGCAAAGGGCTACTAAGATGATTAGGGGCCTAGAACATCTCTTTTATCAGGAAAGGCTGAGGGACTTGGGTCTTTTTAGTCTGGAGAAGACTGAGGGATCTGATCAATGCCTACGAATACTTAAAGGGTGGGTGTCAAGAGGGTGGGGACGGTCTTTTTTCAGTGATGCCCAGTGACAGAACAAGAGGAAATGGGCACAAACTTGAATGTAAGAAGTTCCTCCTAAACATGAGGCAGAACTTCTTTCCTTTGAGGGTGGCAGAGCACTGGAACAGGCTGCCCAGAGAGGTGGTGGAGTCTCCTTCTCTGGAGACATTCAAAACGCGCCTGGACATGTTCCTATGCAACCTGCTCTAGGTGGACCTGCTTTGGCAGGGGGATTGGACTAGATGATCTCCAGAAGTCCTTTCCAACCCCATATCATTCTGTGATTCTGTGAGAGAGGAGCCACTGCTGGAGCAGGTTTGCTGGCAGGACTTGTTACCCTGAGGGGGACCCACACTGGAACAATCTGTTCCTTGAAGGACTGCACCTTGTGGAAGGGACCTACACTGGAGAAGTTCATGAAGAACTGCAGCCTGTGGGAAGGACCCATGTTGGAGATGCTCATGGAGGACTGTCTCCTGTGGGAGGGACCCCCACACTGGAGCAGGGGAAAAGAGTGAGGAGTCCTACCCCTGAGGAGGAAGGAGCAGCAGAAACAACATGTGATGAACTGACCACAACCCCAATTCCCCATCCCCCTGCGCTGCTGGGTGGGAGGAGGTAGAGAAATCAGGAGTTAAATTGAGCCTAGGAAGAAGGGATGGGTGGGGGGAAGGTGTTTTAAGATTTAGCTTTTGTTTCCTCTGATTTTGATTGGTAATAAACTAATTTCCCCAAGTTGAGTCTGTTTTGTCTGTGACGGTAACTGCTGAATGATCTCCCTCTGTCCTTATCTCAAGCCATGAGCCTTTCGTTATGTTTTCTCTCCCTTGTCCAGCTGTGGAGGGGAGTAACAGAGCAGCTTGGTGGGCATCTGGTGACCAGCTAAGGTCAACGCACCACAGTTGCAATCAGGTTAAAAATATTAAAAATGGAATTGAAAACAAGTTATAGGATAATTTCAGTATTTCCTCTGATGGATTCTTCCACTTACAGAGAAATCACACCTTGATGTACCTGTTTTAATGCAACCTTACACCTGGAAAATGAAGGTTGACTTTACCAGGTCATATAAAAGGAAATAGTTGTTCATGTCATAACTTTGACATCTTACTTTGTAAATGAGTACTTTGGTGAGTTGCAGAAATGGCCTAAGACAAACTTGTCTTTTGACAGATGACATTTTAAATATACTACAAATACCACCATCCTATGACATATGTGCTACACACAGAGCAGAAATACTTTGAAAGATAAAACCGCATAAAAATATCAGTCTAAAAGGTTTTCACAAACAAAACTCAATACAACTCAAAATGGAATATCTAGAATTTTTTTAGCCTCAGTTAACAGTGTGCGTTGGAAACATTAAATAATTAAAAAATACCCGCACCAGTAGAGTTGCAATCACTAATGGCTTTAAAATAAAATACGCACACACAGAGAGACATATACACATATTTATATATACATATTGTCATTGTGCTGTTAAAAGTTCTCTAATGATTATTTATTGAAAGAGGTCAGAATATCTTCAGATTTCTGTTTCCTAGTGAGGTAAAATGAGAACCTGTGTTCACACACAAAGATGTATTTAAAACCACCATTTTTATTGTGCTTTTCTTGTGGCTATTATTTGGACATTTCTTAAACCATTACAAACCTGTGACTCGAAGTTTATCTGTGCCAATTACAACCTCATTTTCATCCACTGTAAAAAGTGGCTTGCCGTCCTTTGAGTTGATCTGAAATTGCTGACCATGGAATTCTACCATTTTAGGACCTGCAAAGCAGAGTAGAATAATGGAATAATTACATCAGCTTTCTTCAACTTTCTATATAAATTACTAATAATTTGAATTGTGGTCTTAATAATTTAGTGACTCATTTAAGTACATTAAGAATCGTGAAGCACCCAGCTATTCTAAGGATAGTGGCCCTGTAAGTACTGAAATTGGATTAAGTCTATTTACATGATCTAATATGTTGTTCAAAACTGTGCCTGGAGTCATGCTTTCAAGTTGGATTTCTGGGGAATTTAGGAAATCCCTCACGAATTGATCAAGGCAAACGTTCACGTTCTTGGTGTCGAAACTGCTAAGGTTCTTTGATTGGTATGAGTCTATCATCTTTTTTTTTTTTTTAACATAGAAACTAATTAGCGAAGTCTTTGCAGCATCATCCTTTTTGGTTAGGGAGGCTCAAATTCTTTAAAATTACAAACATCCCATGTAAGGGCAGGACCCTCAACTCTTCACAACAAATGCCAGTTTAGCTCCATGTATCTAACAAATGTTACTGATCAGATTCTTAGAAGAGTTTCAAAAAGCTGCAAGAGTATTTGCAATTGGATCTGGTACTCCAAAAATTAAAGTAATTGTGTGCAAGACAGTCTTTACATATTGGCTTGGCAAGCGGATATAAATTGAACCCAAATATTTCCCTTTCTAACCACCTGATCAATTAAAAATTTGCATCACATAAGTTTGAGTGTCTATTTGATAGAATCATCATATAAATCTATGTTCAGAACTAAAATTACAGAGAATGCTCAAAGCAGTTAAGACTCCCTTTCAGCACTTTTTAATAAAGGTAATTCACAGACTGTCCATGGGACTGAAAGACACTGAGCTGCTTCTTCCCCAGTAAGAACCTGCCTTACCATGCCTACTCCCATAAATGTTAAATATCTTCCAGGCAGTAATTCTCAAAGGAAATATGAATTTTTGTTAGTTCTTACATTAAAATGGCATTAGGTGATGGATGATTGATCCTGCTAAGAAATACATTCAGGTATTTCCTAAAACATGCATGGTAGCTGATGCGAGAGATGCGCACCATAAGGTCCTATACAAATCGCTTATTGCTTCACTCAGCAGATGCAAACTATTGCTTTTAATTGCTCACCAAGCATGGAAAGGTTTATAGAGGCCATAATGTCCTAAACTAGGCCAAAAAACCCAATAATTATTCTACTTGAAAATGATCAGGATAGAGGGCTGCACTCTGCGGTACATCATGCTCTATTGGACATGCATACCCAGGTGCTGCCTCACTGATTTCAGTTTGGTTCTTCTCTAAAGATCCTCTGAAGCACATGCTTTTATTTCTGAGAAGCATCCTGCAAAAAGCGAGCTCAGAAAATATTGTCATTCAGTGAACAGGTGCTAAACAGTCTTGTTTGTTTTTTTTTTTTTTTTTAACAGCAAACTAACTGGGTAAGTGAAGCAAAAATGGATCCCTATCAATACTTTCCTAAAATATCTTGATTAAGGTGTTTTAGTGTTCCTATTTCTGCCCAGCAGCAGTAATGAAATTGCCCATTTATGTAGCATAGGTAGATCCTTGTTTATTCAAACAAATCAGAGGCCCAAATAAACTGGCTGTTGTCAAACTCCCTGGTGCTGCAGGTCTGGTTCTTCTTCTCATCCTTCCCATTCATCAACACCATGTCTACAGTGCTCAGCACAAGCATGGGAAACACAAACCAAAGCCTCTGCTGTCTGACATGATACAGGTCAAGTGATTCAGGCACACCAAGGGTACCACGTCTTTGCTGGAAGGGATTTAGGACTGATTCTCAGTCTCTTCTGTTGAAGATATTTTACACTGCATAGAGAAGGAAGGTACTATTTGGAGCCTTTATTTCCTCCAGAGGAAGGGAACTCAAGTGTCCAGCTTCCAGGGTCACCACGCTGGCTGTAGGACTGCTGGAGAGAAGTTGCAGTACCACCTTTTCTTCTCCTGATGCTGCTTATTGTCAGAGCTCACTCTAAAATGCATGCAATTAAAATACCAGCTGGATTAGGCCCAGCAGATGAGATAGAAATGAGAATGCTTACTCTGAAGGCTCTGACAAGGTTAAGTATTTTTCTTTTCAGTGCTGTCAATATTTTAGTAGGTCTGGCATGCCAGAAGAAAATATTTTTATACAGCCATAGAGTATTTATTGATTAAAAGAATTAATAACTGAGTGAGGATCCTGAAGACTTACATTTTAGGTATATGTACTTCAAAGTAAAGTAGGTGTCCAAGAACTTCAACAGACTCAGTTCTAAGCTGTGAGGTTTTTTAGTGTGGTTAATCTCTAAAATACTAAGTAGAAACTGCTGTAAGTATCTTTGTGCAAGCCTGCAAACAATATGCATCAATATCTCTAAAAGACAACTCAGAAATATATACAGTTAATTTCTATTAAAGTGCTAATTATTTACACATGATCACAGAAAAATACTTTAATATGATGAAATACTGTATGTTTAGAGGGAATGCCATCTACTGATTTCCTTGGTACACTGGCAGTCAGCTTTGAAGATAAACTCCTGGCCCTGAATAATGGCACTTCTGTTCTTTTCTTCTCAGCACATTAGTAGACACAGAAGTTTTCATTGATTATACAGCAGTGGAAAGAACAATGGGTTTGAAATACTGGAGAAGTGTGACGTGATTTGCACCAGGTCCAACTTGATCTTGTCTAGAAGTACATTTATCTTCTCAATTTGCTAATTTGCTGTATTTTTTTACAAATAATCTTGTCAAAGAAAGATTTTTCATGTTTCTCATAGTGGGAACAGGAAAGAACTACCTCAAGCAGCATGAATCAATTAATTTAATTTGTACATCTGCATGTTGACAGAAAATTGACAGGCTTTTGTTAATTGGATTGTTATGGAATGTAGATTAATTGACAGAGAGATATGACATGACAAAAGAAAATAATTATAAAATATAGGAGCTGCTTTAACTGTTTGAATTTAGGATGAATATATACAAATTAAATAGCATTTACATACCTTAGACCAAATTCTTTTTCTCCCACCTACCCAAAGTAGACAAATGCATATTGTACAGACTGACTTTCTCAGCTGTCGTCTCTAACACAAATTTCAGGCATGGTGTCCATACAGAACACGATACTGATAGAACTGGAGTTGCAATATATACCAGTTTAATTAAACTGGTCCACATATATGCTGACCCCATTCAAGAATGATTGGAACAAGGCTGGGATCAAGCCTTTCCACTCCCAGCTAATTGTTTCTAACATTAGATCTTATAAGTGCATTCTTGGGCTCTCGTCTTTTCTTCCACTCAATATCTCATTATTCCAGACAAGACAGAAAAGCTTTAATGAGAGAAATTGAGGGAGTCCTACCCTAAAATAGATAGGGCACAAACAGAAAAAAAACTCCTTAGAGAGAAGAAGAACAAGAGGTATAACAGGATTTGTAGAAAAGTGCTCATCCTGTCTGAGTAGGAAGTGAATCCATCTATACCGATAAATTAGAGAAAGTTAAGGCAGAGGAGATACAAGCACTGCCAATTTCTGTTAATCTGGTAGCATGTTCCTTGGCACCATCTCAACCTGTGCCACACAGTGACCTCTCAGACAATGCCTGGTCAGGGGCTGTTCCCCACAGACGGATGGATGAAGCTCTCCAGCTCTGGAGGGAACTGGGCTTACCTGAGTAACGGGAGTAGTACCGTGCCTCCCGTCCCTGGGGCAGACTGTGTGTCCTGGCCTGGTTTGATGGCTAATGCAGAGGTAGTTAGTCCTACCTGCTAAACACTTTCCTACTTTCCTGTTTCTAGTCGTGCACTGAGTGATTCATTAAGTTATTCAGGCATTTTTATTGCTTAATAAAAGTTTGGTGCCTATGCCTCTTAACTTTTTTTCTGAGCATCCTAAACATTGAATTTAAGCATGTAGAGGTGGAGTTAGGTAGGATCTAAGATGGGTGCATTGTGAACTATACCCATTACATTTTAAAGCTAGACATTAAGTAAGATAAAATACTACAAGCACTGAGAGCAGTCACTGCACATTATATATTTCCCAAAGGAGTCTTAACTGGAGGCTCTTTGAAAATACAACCCATGGCCTTGCCCATGCTGAGTTTGCATCCAGGTTTCTCTCCTGTTTGATCCTGGTCCTTTCACACTTCAATAAATCTTTAACAAGAATCTTTATGCCCATAGTTTTCTCAATATGAATGACCCAGGGAACTGGGACAAGGATTGTCCTATAGATAATCCTCATTATCAAATAATGGTATGTATAATAAATGATGCATTTTAAATCTTTAGAGGGAATGCTAAGGTAAACAAAATTCAAGCATATGTTTTATTCACGCTAGAGATGAGGCAGCTCAGTATATGTGGAACAAATTTCAAAAAGCAAAATTAGGCTTTTAGAGAAATGGGAATAAATTTATGTAACCACAAGTAGCCATTAATTTCTTTTGGTTGTACTTCACAACACACGTGCACTAGCTATATTGCAATAACACTAATTGTACTGTGATCCCAGTAAGATTCATTTTCAGCTCATAAACAGCAGCCAAATTCAATATCTGAAACTTTAATCTCTGAATTCCTCGATGTATTTTGTTTACAATCCTAGTATTTAATTACATGCAAGTCAACTCATACTATATAATAACACTTGTTGATAAAATCCTACAGTTAAAAATGTAACATGACTGAGCACGTTATAGGGAGTATTTGAACTGTTTTCCCATTGCTGCCAGAGGCACCACAGGAATTCCCAGGTTGGTCGGTTATCCTTGCTAATTAGGCTGACCAATAACTGTCCGTTGTTTCTTTACACTTCCTCCTTTAACATGTAGAGTTATGACATCGACCTTGTCATCACATCATACACCTCTTGACACTGAGGATGTCAGTTTAAATGATGAAAAATTGTTCCAAAACCAACTGACCTATTGCCTTCAAAGGAGCCCACTGCTAAGCAGCCTTCCTTTTTGTTTCTTCTCCTCTCTCTTGACTCCCCTAGGTGGTTTTCTAGGGAAGAAAAGTCTTCTGACTTGTGAGTCCATTTCAGTGGAAAAGTATTTCTATTAATTCCCTTCTGCTGTTACCCAACCTTTGAATTCCAGGCCAATGCAAATGTAGAAGGACGAGATGGCAAAGAATAGGGCCTGCCATAAAATACATATCCATAAAGACTTAACATCAATGAAATTGGTAATATGTAGGCAGACTCTTCAAATCCAGTTAGTTCTGTCAAGTTTTAAGCACTTTTAGCATATCTTTAGATCTTTCAGGAGAAAAGGCTTTCCAACACTGAAGTTATTTATTTAATTTCAGGTCTTTTCTTAGTCTCTTCTGCTATCCATCACTTCCGACAACCTATGGCCGTCACCTACTCTGTATGCTTCACTCTTCTCCTACCACCTAGTATTATTGAAGTGTTGAATATAAGCCAAAATCCGGAGTGCTTTGGGGTATTGCTATGCAATTTCATGTTTTAGTTAATTTTTATTATATTAAAGCACCTTACTTAAAATAGATCTCATTAAAAGCGTATTAAAAATGTAATACTCCTACAGATTCAGTTCTAGTTCCATGAGTAATACAATACCAATAAATGCAAAGCCATTACTTTCAGAAGCATAAAATTTGTCATATTTTCATATGGAATGGTATGGAAGTATTTGCTGGTCTTTCATTAGAAAAAATGCATTATTACAGAGAACATGCAGCACACTGCAAATATACGTTTTATGTGCATATCATATACCTCTCATCACCTTTAAAAACATCTCTAAAATATTAATAGAATACTTGCTGCTCCTGTTTCCTCTTTTTCTCTCAGCTGTCCTTTTATGTAATGGATGCAACAATTATGCCCTCTCAGACCAAAGTAAGGATGCCTTACTGTCAGCACTTCTTATACTTTGCTGTTCTCTATGGTTGAACACAAGTCCAGAGATCTTAAAAAAATTGCTTCTGAATGACCATTGGAGACACTGATCATGCAGACACTGGCAAGTCAACCTAGTATTAGGTATTTAAGTGGTAGTACTTTCCCCTCTCAGAGTGATTTAGGTAACTAAATGTCTTTATCCATCTAGGCATTATTCTTATAAACCACTCTATTTAAATATAAAAAAATTAAACCCATTAAATACTGAATTGTAAAATGGATTATTGCATGTAGAAAACATGGCAGGAATAGGAGATCGTGTTTCTCACACAGTAACTTGACCAAAAGGGTATGGTGTCACTTTTTCTCTCAGGCCTAGTGAATCTGGAATTTGTTGCATGATGAATAACTTCAGCAGCAAAGGGTGAAACACACAGTCCTCAGACAGGTAAGGTGAAAAGGAAAGTACTAAAGGAGATGAAGCATGATAATTTGAAACCCTGTATGCACAGAGGACAGCTGATCCGAGTCACTCATCCCTGAGCAAGTATTTTAACCACTCTATCTTCTGTATAATGGGTAATTCTTCTTTATTTTTTTTTTTTGTTTTATTAAAGAAAGCCATGATTGTATTTTCATAAGCCCAGGTCCAGCACTGAGTTTCAGGAATATTCTATCCATGCCTACTGGAACTGGGCAGGGGACAATGTGTGAGGACCAATTAAAGATAGACTTAGTTGCCTAAGCATAGCTGTCCAGTGCCATTATATGTACTTCGGTGCTCCCTGCCTGGCCTTCAGCTTATTTTAGATGCCCTAGAGCACCTAAGACTTCTACATTGGGCTAGAAAGTCCGACCTGGGGTCTGTAAGCAACCCAAGCCCTTCTAAAGCATCAGCTTAAAGACTAGGCAAGATGGAATCACAGAAGAATGCAAGTAAGAGGTCACCTCTAGAGGTCACCTAGTCCTACCTTCTACTTACAGCAGGGTCGCCTTGATTAGAAGTTAGATGAAGGTGTTCAGGGTCTTGTCTAGGTGGAATTTTAATAACTCTGAAGCAGTGGAGTCAACAACCTCCTTGGGCAACCTTTTCCCAAAGTTAACCGTTCTAACTGGTATTTTTTTTCCCTTTCTGTCCAGTTGCATTTACTCTCACCACAACCTATGACAGTTGCCTCTTGCCATTTTGCTGTGTACCTCTGAGAAGAGTCTGGCTTCATCTTGTCTCTAGCCCTCCTAGAAGCAGGCAGAAGCCCCCTTTAAGCCTTCTTTTCTGCAGGTTAAACAAACACAACTTCTTCAGCTTCTTATACCTCGTGTGCTCCCACTCCCTGGCCGTCTTAATGGCTCCCTGTGGGAGTCTCCTCAGTTTGCTCATTGCTCTGTCCCACTGGAGGGACCTTAACACAGTATTGTGTGATGCACCTCCCAGGAGTGGAATAATGCAGCCCAGTATGCTACTAGCCCTCATTGCCACAAGGGCACACTGCAGATACATGTTCAAGTAGTCCAACACGATGACGTGTGTCTTCTGCAGACCTGCTGCAAAAAGAAAGGGATCTAGCTCCTTGTTTGGCCACTGCTGTTGGGAGTCTTGTTAGCTTTAAGAAGAAAGTACTGTTACACTTGAAATGACTAGGATTTTAGATGTACTTAGTTATCCAAATTCTATAATAGATTATAGTCACAATAAATTTCAGCTATTTTAAGCTAACCTTTACAAATTCATCAAGCATTAACCAATGCCAGTAATTCAATCTTCTTATTACTATAAAGGAAGGAAGTACAAGAACTCTCTTCACCTTTAGCAATAACTATTATCTTCAAATTATCATCCAATGACTTATGTTAACGCTTACTATACCAGATGAACCAAAGTATGTTATTTGGTATTGCAAGTTTACTGAAGACTGTGAAAGTCAGAAGGCTCCCCTTTCTTTCCCCACTTATTTTGAATTCCTTACTGCCACTGAAATAAAGAGAGAATGGGGCTATTCAGACGAGTAATTGCCCTCTGATGAGAGATGAGTATCCGCTATCTGGTTCTTTTTCCAAATAAAAAATGATTTCCCAAACATTCGCCTTTTTTCCAGAGCTAAGCCTGGTAGACTTATACGCATATTGCTTTTCTCTTCTTCTAGACGCAGAAGTGAAATGACAGCATAGGATTCAAATTCCCTTGGCCAGGTTAAATTTCCCCTTAACTGTGACACTGGCATATGTAAGCAAGTTGGCAACGTGCATAACTACCTGATTAACTTCCAGAGGCTGTTTAAAGTCTGGCTTAAGTCAGCATGGCTCACCCTGAACATTATCACATATTACTTCATAAAGATTATCATATTTGGGGATTGGGTGTATAAATCTTGCCGCGGTAAGCACCTTACTATACATGGTACACACATATCAATGGTACTTTTTTGCAGAAGAGGATACTCTTCATTTAAGTCTAAATGTTAAACTGTAGATGTAATGACTAAATTACTCTCTTAATAAGTAAGTTTTCATGGTGATATGCTTAGCTAGCTTTACTTTAAATGTATGTTGATTACTAACTATTTTTTTTGCTATTTGTTTTAATTCTTTTCAACGTTATATCCATTTAAATACACAATGATCTCACAAAAGATTAATAGCATATGCATTTAATATAGAACAGAAGCACATCTGCCATGAATTAAATCAGGAAATTAGAAAAGAGGATCAGTTAAAAAGTCTGCAGGATGTTTTAGCAGCCACCTGTCATTCTCTAAATTTTGCCTGATCTGAATCAACTAAATTTTACTTTTAAATAGAACTAGCATGTATGCCTTGATATGATCAGATTCATTGGTAGCTAAAATTTTTATACTTTTGGAAGTGAAAATCCCTACTTTAATCCCCTTGGAACAAATATTGTAAATTCTTGATCACAGGAAGACTTAATCACCTCAAAAATACTTCAATGAAGTTTCCAATTTATCTTTCTATTAATTACTCCTATGTTGTATCTTTTCTTCTTATAACCCAGCTGGACAGCAATTAAAGTTGTGCAAATAATCATCTTCCTGCAGTACAAAGATCTTCAAGAAATATGTTCTGGCTTTTATCTTCAAGATAAGAAAGAACTTATTTGGACAAAAATTGAGTTTTTAATGAAAGCCTTCTGGGAAAAATAAAGAAGGAAAAGCTAAATGGTTTTACAATGTCATTAATTAAGTCAAGTTTATGAAACTGGCTTCAGGGTTTTCCCTGTGAAAACACCATCAAACTCTTCTTACATACACCATGCTTCATTAACACTCTTTTCTTCCTATTATGTCTCTGATGAAAAAATACTATCACTTAAAAATGAAATATCAAAATGCTGATAAGAAAATCAGAAATGATTTGACATTTGAAACTAGTAGTTTGCTGATGGAAATTAATGCTAATGAAGCAATATATTAGGTACCGACACTTATCTGTTTCCTCAGAATGTTGATCCTGGTTGAAAAAAGAGGGGTGGGATATCACAGATGCTCTCATTGTAACAGCTGTTCCAATTAATGTGATGGACATGAAAATAGTCTCTAGGCAGAATTTTGACTGTGATTTTGTTTTCAGACTGCATACACCACTTTGACTTTTACCACATTCCCATGCTTTCTGAGTGGTGCTGATTTCATGTTTCAAAGTGCGGAACAGCTTCATAATACAGTTATCTAGATAAATTCCCTGTAGCTTGAACGGGTTTAAAGCGAACTCCAGACCTGAAGCTACTGATGTTACTGTTCCTTGATTAAATCAGGAAGAAGACTAGCAGTTCACTGTACTGGATGGAATCTGTTCTCATAGACCTTGCATGACTTTGGAAGCCCCTTTCCTTTGTGGCCTTTTTTCTTCTGAAAAAGACTTACTACAAGTAGGTCTTCTGTAGATTGAAGCCTCCTTACATGATCTCTGAAAAATAGGTCTTTTCAAAAACTGGCCCTACTTTTCAGTAAAGATAGTTGGAAACATGCTGCTCTTCATCCACTTTCTTAATATTCATCACTGGAACATGACTGCAAAATCTGACTGTATTATATTCATCTACTAGTAGGCTGGATATGTAAGCATTTGTTTACTTAGGTGAAGCATCATTTACTTTTTGATACCAATGCTGCTCTTAGGTATTTGATAACTGAATATATAGTCTTTATGTTTCCTTTATATACATTACATATTTTTTATCATTCAATATTTAAAAAGTTTGCGAATTCTTTACATGAAGTTTCTTTATGATGGCTTAGGGTATAAATCAAAGGTGCTACATTTCTTTTTTATTCTAGGATTGAAGAAGGCATTGAAGTGGTAAGAACAGGAATCTTGGAGTTGATGGTTAGCAGCTTTCTTCAACTGCTTTCTTGGATTATCAAAGACAGTTCCAGATATTTCCATTTTGCAGGTGGATGAGCAAGCTGTGATAATGGTATCTTCTGAATCTTATTCATGATTTTACAGACAGAAGCTATTCTAATTATCTGTTCTGCAGACAGATGCAGATGTAGAAAAGGATGTAGACATCCTTGCCTCGTGTATAGGTATCTCTCTCCATGGCTTTGTTAATTCCCTCTGACTCAATCCTGCACCTTCCCACATCCGTGCCTTCTTAGATTCCTTCCTTGCTGTTTGTTGGCCGATATCCTTCTCTTAAGTCCCATTTCTCCCAGAAATATTCCCAAAGTGATCATCTCCCCATAATCCCTTAACTAAATGTCCCATTTCCCTTTTTGCTTTAAATTAGGGTGACTTTTTAAAAATTATTTACTTGATTTTTAATATGAGTTTCTTTGGTCATATGTGAGTTTTAAATTATTTTAAAGGGTAAATCAAACAAAATGGGCATCTGGGTATCTTGGTCATTCAGAGGGATACTGAAGTCAAAAGAGAGTAAAGCACAGAATTGGTTGGGTTTGTATTCTTTTCCTGGCAAGCAGTTAAAAGTATTTGCATTCAGTGATGCTTCTGAAACACAACAGCACTTATGAAGAGCTACGATGTCTACATAACTCCTGCAAAAGGCATGTCATGCAGGTAAACTAAGCAGCATGTAGAAACTTTAAGAAAACAGCGCTCATGGTGGAAGTTGCTCCCATTTGATGTTTTTTTAGTGTATCTGTGATTCACGAGGGAAACCTTTTCCATTCCTGAGTGATATGTGCCTGTCATCCTCATGTGGGGAATTTCACAGAAACTCCTCAAGTCAAGATTTGTTTCACATCTCTCTTGTGATTGAAGACGGGGTATTTAAATCACTCTTAGTAATCCATTAAAATATTTTAATGGATCATTTGAATCACAATTTTCTATGAGTTAAAAGGTATTTTTGTTATGATGTTATGAGTGATACTACATTACATTGTCATCTTTGGAATGATCCCAAACGTACTTATATAGCTCCTTCACAATGGCAACTATTCATATTTATAAGATGAATAGAGTATTAAAACATAATTCCAGCATGCTGGCAACTATGGAATTCATTAATTCTTTAGCAAAGGCTTGTGCATATGAAGTAGATCAGCCATAAAACCTATTTTCACGCTTCTTACACAGAAACATCATCTTATGTGTGTGCATTTCATGACTAAGAACAATGGCTAAAAATATCAAGCTGTTGTTTGACTGTATCTTTAGGTATGAACAGAGTTCTTTACAGTATTATTTTTACTGCTCCTTCAATGCTTTTCCATCAGTCTAAAATTGACAGAAGTATTATTTAATATTAGCAATATTTCATGTGAGTATTTACAATAGTACCAAATATACCACACAGCACTTAAGACCAATTATTAAAGAATTCAATAAACAAAATTGCCAGTCAAAAAGAGATTACTTAAATATCAAATATTTCAAATAATTTGCAAATGCACTTTAGCACTTCCTTTTGATGTAGCTTTGATTTTCTCAGGCTCAAGTCACTATTACACCCTCTTACATTTTCTTTTAGAGTACTCAGAGCAAGTCCGAACTTTCCTGCTTCAGTGTTGCATTTGAATTGCCTTTGTACACTGACCATTTTCAAAAGATTTGAGATGCAGGTCTTCCAGTCTACACTCTGCTCCTTCCTGCTGGTTTCCTCATGTATTGCCTAAGACAGATGCAGCCCCTCTGAACTGCCAGACATCTGGACACCGAGTATTGGGCTTTCCCTTTCCAAAAGGTCAAAGAGCTGTGAGATTGTATGGTACAATAACACTGAACCACGCATTACTGGGAATAGGGCCAGAAGAGGCAGGTGACGAAAAGCAGAGAAACAGAATTAAACTACCAATCAGAAGAGAAAATGATAAAAATGGATGGTACTTGCTGTAAATGAATCACTACTGAGAAGACAGTTTCCATCCAGCAGAACTCTCCCTGCTTAACACCACAGTCCCTCTTCTTCAACAGGGGTTTGTATTGACCCTTCTCTGTCTATTGGGTCTTCAATTTACAAGTTTTCTTCAATCTAGATGTCTCTAGCCCTACAGAGCAGATATTTTTAACTTTCTATTTACTTAACACAGCACATTCCACCTCACCTTCTGTATTGCTTTTCGTTAGTGCTCTTACAAGACTATGTTGTGACTCGGAAGAGGAAAGAAAGGAGGGTCTGAGATTTGTTGTTACTTTGCCAGGATACATTTTCCTAAGGTAACACCTATAGACATTGGCTGTCACAACAACTAAAATATCTTTCCTTTCAGTAAAGAGGTCACACAGGCTGGACACAGCCTGTCAAACAGCTCATCAGGCCTTTGGGCTACCATCTGACCTGATTTTACCTGTAAGCTTCTAAGACTTTGGCAGGGATCGGGTTGGACAGATTCTTGTGGTGGCCAATGATTTGCTCTGTGGTCTGCCCTTCCCAAAAGAGCTCCTGACAACTTCTTCTCATCAGGCAGGATGGGCACACAACCACAGTGCAGATACACATTTGGTCAGTCAAACAGTTTGGAGCAGGTAGAATCAACAACACATGTGCCAAGTGACAGAAATTTTGACCATGCGATGTGAACGTTTTCAGTCACGTGGCCGCTAAAAAACAGTCTAAAATGACTGTACTAATAATATGAAACTAGAAGTACTGTACATTTCATACCCTTAGCTATTACCAAAATGAAATATGAATGCTACTATCATGTATTAATAAATATTTAGGGGCATTTTTTTAAGAGGAATTATTAGCTCGAATTAAAAAAAATAATTTGAAAAAATGTAAAGGTCAAATTGTGACTGATTGTTTAATTGTACAATTATACTTTTTTAAGGGGAACAGCAGGCTCTTATAAGTTATAAATTATATTTTTTATTTGAAGCTTTTTTTTTAAAAAAGAAGCTTGCAAAATGTTCAACGAATTGATACAATAATTCTTCAAACAGGAATTGTCACAGAAGTTACACCATCTCATCAGCATGGAAGAGTTACTCATCAGGGTTCCAATCTAGTAAACTACTTAAGCATATCAGGTTAGTCTTACAGTTAAATAAGCTGGAATTTATGCTTTGCTGCATGAGGATCTTAGAAGAAACAAGTTAATAAATTATTACATTTAAGTCAAATAAAGGTTGAAAAATATTAACAAAACTAAGAAAAATTCTGTTGTATCTGACACATACTGTTGCCATTCTTGCTTAAAAATACCATCTAAAGAGTAAGGTATGCTTATTCTTGCTGCCAAGATCTGTCACCTACATCTATCTAGATCTATTGATTTAACTCAGTAAACCAATGTATCTTACTGCTACCAAATACAGTAAAATATCTACATTTCTGAGTTGTGAACTGGCAGGTTTTTTTAGGACATCTGTTTAATTCTATTAGGCTCTGGAATACTAGGAAAAGAGAGACATACAGACCTCTCTAGCCATGTTCTGCTGTTGCATTTTCTTAGAAAATGGGGTAACGGTTTTAAATTGGAAGAGGGGAGATTTAGATTAGATACCAGAAAGAAATTCTTTAGTGTGAGGGTGGTGAGACACTGGAACAGGCTGCCCAGGGAAGTTGTGGATGTCCCATCCCTGGAAGTGTTCAAGGCCAGGCTGGATGGGGCTTTGAGCAACCTGCTCTAGTGGGAGGTGTCCCTGCCCATGGCAGGGGGGTTGGAACTTGGTGATCTTTAAGGTCTCTTCCAACTCTAACCATTCTACGATTCTATTTGCAACTATCAATAGATATTTACACAAGAAAAAGAGTAACTTCTGCAGTGACCTTTCCTGCATAACCCTGCAATAAAGAAGTGCTTCAAATATTTACAGAATTAATGCTTAAATGAGAAATTGAAAATATACTGTTGGTACTTATTGAGTGGCAGCTGAACTATTCAAATATGATCATAACAGTAAAAAATAATCATATGTCTAGCACTTTATATCCTCCAAGCTTCTTGCAAATATTCATTCAAATGTTTCCAAAACAGTGAACAAGGAAAAATCACTTAGACTTACCCACATTTAATCTGCCTGTGACTTCCCCATTTGAATTGCGAGCATTCACAGTCACATTGTGAGTAGACTGGAGAAGCAGTGATGAGTCCTGAAGTATGGAGAAAAAAAAGTAGATTCAGCAGAAAAATTAGAATTGTAAACACTTAAAGAAACACATGTTTTAATAAAAGTTTAAGGGGATCATATTCAGTTCCAAAATGCTGTGGCCAGAAAATTATCTAAGGAAAAATAGAAAGTCAGGAAACATGGAAACCAGGAAACATGGAATTTTATGTTAAAATCTAAACCAAACTGCAAAACTACACACTTGCACAGAAGAGAATATGACCAACAGGAGGATGATGTTTTGACCATTCTGTGCTGAGCTGAATAAGGTATGCAGTTGAGAGGCAACTGCCAAACCCCTTGTGACACATGTGCCTGCTACAACAAACTCTTGAGTATGTTGCAGGAAAGCCAACAAATCATGCAACAACTTTCAACGCCCTCTCTAAGCCTGAATCACCAGAAAAGAAACTTAGCCATATTGAGTGGGTTCTTCTTACGTTTTTCTTAGAATCATAGACTGGTTTGGGTTGGAAGAGACCTTAAAGATCACCAAGTTCCAACCCCCCTGCCATGGGCAGGGACACCTCCCACTAGAGCAGGTTGCTCAAAGCCCCATCCAGCCTGGCCTGGAACACCTCCAGGGAAGGGGAATCTTCAATCTGCCAGCTGAATTGTCTTTAAATGCAGCTGATCTTCAGGGAGATAATACTGGCCATTGTTTGTACTTGATTTTAAGTAACAGAAAATTACCTGGGGACAAACAGTTTGATCACACTCATTTGGATCAGCAAGTTGTAGTCACACCAGTAGACTTAAAAAGAGGGAAGGAAGTTTTTTGCAGTACAGGTGCTTTCTTACTTAAGCATACTTTGTATTTAAAGGACAGGTACCTAGTAACTGATAAGAGTGCCTGAGTAGATCTCAGTTGCCAGAATATCAGGGAATATGTGATATGAAGAAGGTATTAGCAAGCTGCCTGCTTGTGACCTCAGAGGGGATACTCATTCCTAGATAAATAAGTGAGTTTCTAACTACTGGAATGTTGTTAAAAGATCAGTCTCTTTTCACATATATGGCTTCTGGTACTTTTTCTGGACTCAGGAAAGACTATGCAGCACCTTGAAGGCCTAACGCCTGAAAATCACTCCCAAGTCATGTTTCTGTCATAATTTAACGCTTAGAGTATGAGGTAATGTGAGAATTTTGAACACATTTGATGTGAAGAATTTACTACAAACACTTATCTAATAACAGTGCTAGAAGCTATAAACAGTTTGGAGTCCAACTTATACTTTTTTTTAAAAAAAAAGTATAGCTTAGAAGTAGTGAGCTAGGCTACCTCAAAAGAAATCACTAAGTGAGCAAAATAAATGAATCTCATTTTGTAAATTATATCAGGAAAAAGTGAAAGCTAACAGAATTAACAAAAATCATGAAAAGTCTTTGGAAAAGAGTAAGCCATGTGTTAGAATGAACATTAACGGTAACAAGTTAGTATGAAGTGGAAAAGGAAGGTCAACAAAGATCAGGTAAATATATATAAGTACATGCACCAAATGACGGCCAAATCTGGGCATCTTTATTACACTTATTTGACTGCCACCGTTGATTTAAAAAATAAGTTAGTAATTTGTAATATCAAATGTAAGTGCGAGTAAACTGTAAACTTCTAGACCTGTAGCTGCCACACATGTGCTGTTAATTAAACGTATTTATAAACACTTATCTTTTATCTTGCCATGTATATGAATTAGCTAAGATGCACCAGTGCTGTCCACAACTCTGTGTTGGACTCTTAATGAAGGCATAAACCTGTAATAGGCTCCAGAGATGATGGAGAGCACGTAGGTTTTCTGCTATGTATTTTCTTAGTACTTTGGAGACCTCATTAGGTGAGAAAAGCTGTTAGGAGACTGCAGGGAGAACACTATTAAGGCAAGGGAGAAAGCTGCTATGATAGCTGCGAGTGGCCCAAATCTCCAACAGACAAACTTAGAAAAAGAAATCATAACAAATAACCAACTTTACGATAATATATAGACCTGAGAATATTACAGATGGCAGTCAGGAGATCAAGCTACAGGCAATTAAGCCTCTGGAGAGTTCAAATATTTTAAAAAGCAAGCGAACAAACTAAAACCCCTCTACTGAATTGTCAGTTCATAGGGGGCAGAGACACACAGTAGCCTGAAGGCTCTAATTAAGGCATGCTGCTAATGATCATGATGGGTCATTTAACAGCCAAACTTATATTAGATGCTGCCACACCTCTTTCTTTCTATATTGTACTAAATGCATTAAGACCTGGAAGGAATATTGAAAGAGCATGAATAGTAGCTTAACATTGCATAACAATTTTTGGGGGCAGAAGGAGTTTTTAAGTATTAGCTATGCTGGTCTTAAAAAGTTACATGTTTTATTTACAACCTCAAAGGAAATTCATTTAAGGACACAAATAGTTTTCCCACTGCCGATGAGGCAGAAAAGAATACAGCATACGAAACAAAATGGAAATATAGATTTAGTATTGGAATTTCACCATCTAAGTAAGATCTATTCCTGCTACTGGAAATAGTTATTGAAGACAGAAAAAAAAAGAAAGCCTTAATAGACATAAAATACGTTGGCATTGCTTAAATTTCAGTAATTGAGCATTTTAACAACCTCATCCTAAATCCTACATCGACCATGTTTTCTGATAAATTTATTTACATTTTCTCTTGCTATAGTGATACAAACACTAACTTTTTCCCTAGTTTCAGAAAAGCCTCATAGCTGGCCATTTCTTCTAATGACTTGGAGAGGATGATTACATGTTTGAAGTAATGAAAGAGCCATATCCAGCTTTTACTCTCACTGAATAGTACTTTATTCAATTAAATGTCCCATTGGTTGATGACAATGCTCATAAAATATGGATTTATTTTGTGAGAGCTTACATTACAGACAATAGTTCTGAAAAATATTCATTTTGTTGGCCAGAAACAGATATCACTTTACAAAAAATTCACCTGAATAAGTTTCAGAGTTCACCTGGATAATTAAAAAACAATTCAGATTCTCTCCTTCTGCCTCTAAACCCAGTACTTCAATAAAAATCTTTCATACCATACCCATTCTCAGTGCCATTTTAATCTGCTTGATAAATATTTTCTTTGACCAAGTATGTTATTCCTTTTTACCCTGATAATAATATAATTTTCTGTCTATGTAAATAAGATTCAATCCTAAATCTTCCCATTAGTCTTGTAGATTTTACACAGATAAACGTATAAAGATATCATACATTTAATATCATTGTCCTAGAAGTGACAAAACCTGAACTTATTAGAGAAACTGTAACTTTTCCAATAAGTTCCATTAATTTTAGAGATATTTAAACTATTCCATAATGGATGAATAAACAAAAGAAGCAGTTTCACAGGGAAGCCTACACTAAAAAATAATCTCAGTAAAAATAATTAACAACTTTATACATACTCTTAAAATTTTAGCATTACCTATATATGATGACCTTTATAATTCCTTTTTGAGCGATTTCTTATCACATGCCTAGAAGAAAAATGTTAATTCTGCCATAGTATTAGCACATTGACTTAAGCATTGATCATGCTTGGAAAGTATGCAACAGTAAGCGTGTATACACATGCATAGACATACACACAGACACATATATATATATTTCCATGACAAGTGCCTGGACTTTAACGTAAATTCAACTGTTCATAAGTGCATTAATTTTATTTTAGCATTATTGAAATATTATCTGCTTACCACTCGAGAATGGATTTCTTTGGCATAAAGAGGGAATAAGAATTCTGATTCCCCTTCCAGACGAAGGCCTTCTTTCGTAACACGCAGGTGTCCCATTCCAGTCTGAGGAGAAGATGCAAGAATTATACACATGTTATTATTGTTGCTGTATTTATTTTTTGGTTTTTTCATAAATGGAAAAATTCCAGAGCTGCCTGCCTCCAGTCTATTGATAAAGATACCCATTTAAAGTTTTAAGAATTCCTCATTCCTTCCAAGAACTACTTTTCTTTAAGAAACTGTACCTTTTCAGAAGAAGTTACTAAAGTTGGGATATATATATATTTTTCGAAATAGCCTTTGTACTTGCTTTCTAAAAACATGAGCAATAAACTCATACACATGAGCACTCACATGAAACAAACCTTATGTTAGCATCTCAATACTTATTCTATCAATAATGTATTTACAAGGAATGAAATACTTCTGAGCCTACTGAAGAGATAAAGAGGGATTTTTATTTGCTTCCATTTTCAGTAATTGGGTCTTTCTTTTTAATTAATTTTTCATCCCTTGGTTTATTTTTCTTCTTCTCTAATTATAGGTGAATCATCTTCCTTTCTCTCTGTCACCTACTTGTCAGTTTTTGTACCTTCCTTATTCTCTCTTAATCGCTCCCTCCTGATTTTAGTCCAGTTGTGCTTTCCAGCTTGTATCTTATTTCATTCTTTTTGCTTTCTTTCATCATTATCGTAGAATTGATAATGTGAAAAACGAGTGAGGAATTATTTCAGTAAGTACATCTGAGGACTTGCAGCTTCAGCTGCAAGGTATTTCACAGGTTTTTAGCTAATTTGTAAAGGATTCACTCCTCCCCCTGCCATAAAAAGTGAGAAAAAATGGCAAAAAACTTGCACCCTTACAGCTCAGCCACACACAATAATATTTCAAGTCAACTGCCTCAAACTGCAAGAAGCAGGTGGGAGGGCTGAATAATAATACAATAAATCCAAAAAGTATTTCCACTACAAATATTTTTCAGGTTGTTCTCCATATAAGCAGAGAAAAAGAGGTACGCAACAGGCCACTGAAGATACATCAATAACCCGTTCATCTAATGATTATGCAGACCACTGGAAAAAGTTGTAACTTTAAGAGACTTATTTTCAAATATGGTATGTTCTTGCCAATGAGATTATATATATTATATATATATAAAATATATATTAAATAAGTTAATATATTTCATATATAATATATATATTCACAGAATCACAGAATTTTCAGAGTTGGAAGGGACCTCTAGAGATCATCTATATATGAACCTAAATAACATGTCTAACCAGTCTTCAATGAAAAATTGTAGCTATTTTCTTTGAACAGGCCTAAAGAGAGACAGAAACAAGCTGTGCTTACATTCCGTAAGGTAAGAAGTATTCATGTCAGCAGTTCACTCCACTGGAGAGTATAACTGCAATTCTTCCTCAGCAAGGATTTATTTCAGGAAAGAGGCTTTTAGAATAGCTATTTATGGAATCTGTTATTCAGTGTCAAATATTTTATTGCTTTGAAATACATAATGTACTGACTTTTCTCAGTGGAAGTAGATACAATTTCTAAATTCCAGACCACTGCAAAAGTACCTGGTATATACTGATACATCTCATGAGGCAAAACTAAAATAATGCATATAATGAGCCCCCTATGGCTTTCATAATGACAATTCCTAAGCAGCACTCAGTGATTCAGAAATATGTTTTCCTAGTAAAGACCACAGACACTTTTTTCTAACCTGTAACACAAAACTAAGATCACTTCAACACCATAAAACCACATAGGTTTTAAGACAAACACTTTTGAAAAATATGACATGAAATACCAGGATATTCTAAAGAAATACCAGTAACAAATGGCTCTCATTTAATTAACTAAATTTAGGATTTTATTATAGGTCTGATCTCATGCCTTTTCTCATCAGCTGAAAGTAGATTACATTAACTATCAGGTTTAAACACAGTTTTCATATTTTTCCTGGTATATAAGTAACTAAATAAACAATATATTATGGAGTAAGTATAAAAGCGTTATTGAGATTTAAGAAGGCAGAGGAAGAAGTAGCAATTAATTCTTGAAGCAGATTGGGGAAAATTAAAAAAACTCCTGGGTGGCAATCTCTAGTCTGCCTTTGGCTTTGCCAGGAAGAAATTTTAAGTAGAGATAAAAAAACTATAATTGATGTTGAAAAAGAAGATGATGCAATTTACTCAGCGCACTCTTTCTAATGGATGGAGATTTTTCAGCAATGATTATTCTAAAGATGCTGTATAGACAAAGGAATGTTTTTGACATCAAGAATAATGCCATGTGACAAAACTTAGCACTTTAACTTATCTTATGAAGAAAATAGGACATACTTGAGGACGTACTTATACAAGGTAACCCTGAGTGATATGACTGGATTTACTGAAAAATAAGAACTTATAGATATTTCATTTAAGCATTGACACAAAGCTCACATTCTCATGTATTTGAATAAGAGCCTCATTAGCCATTCTCATTGACGATTCAGGAAGTGCAAAAAACATGGAAATTTAGATTTGGGTTACCTGCACAAATGACTATTTGTGATGACAAACAGATAAACTCTGCAACACGCATGAGAACAACAAAAATGCGGATTTCATATAATGATCCTCACTTCTTTTACCATTGTGATTGTAAACAATTATTATTATTTCCTTAGTACCATGATATTTGAGCATCTCAAGATTGTAAAAGTATTGAATTACGCAGTACTGTGAGATGAGGAAATTCTATCATCCCACTTTTTATAATTGGCAAATTGAAGTTACATGGAATGTAAAAGAAAGGGATTTAGGATAAACAACCACCCTAATGCACTGAGATCCAACGATAAGTTCCATAAAAAGGAGTATAATAGTTACACATAATGCTGTCTCAGCAACCACTCTTCTTCCTACATTACCATTTAGGAGAAGCCAATTATTATTTACTGAGTCTTGTGCCTTCCTCAGTGATGAACAACCTTGATGCTTTCCGTTTCAAGGATTTGGTTCCGTTCCTATTCAAATAATTCAATAAAAATATTTCTATTGACTTGGGGAAAGGGTCCAAATATCAGTTAGACATGGACTTTGATGGAGTTATACAATAAACTAGGTGAAAAAAAAAAAGCTTAATTAAACATAGCAGATGTATAGCAAGTCTGGATTCTTGTTATCCCGATGCTTGAGTGTGCTTGGCCCTGAGCTGTAACGCATTGTTGTGCATATAACCCCGAGACTCATATTTTCTGATTAGTCAAAGCCCTCAGTGAAGCAGGGATTGATCTGTACGTAAGAGGAGGATGAAATGGTCTCCCTGTAGACGCTAAGCAGATTTTGTTATTGTTGCAAGGAGTTGACTGGTGTGGGAACTGCTGGCAGCTGCCAAACCCTTATGCACCAAATATGCAATTTAGCATCAGTCTTCACAAAGGTATGATCAGTTTTCATTTCAAAACTGCTAGCCATATTCTAATTGAAGTAACAGGATGCCGTAGAAGTATTTTTCATCATTTGAAAATGCTCTTGAGGAGGTAAATGCTTGTAGGAACAGACACAAGGCCTTCTACAAGAAATTCAAGCTCTGGGTGGGCTCAAGCCTCATAAAAACCCAACAAAAGGCTCTTTGATTCAGAAATCATGGTCTAAAGGGTATTTGACAGCTATTCAGTGAATTGTCTACATAGGGATACTTCAAGCTGCCTGAAATAAATAGCTACCACTACTAGAATCCTAGGTAAGACTCGTGCTGCGGAAGATCTGGATGGGAGGACCATCCTGGATTGGTTAGAATCTCTTAGACTCTGGATACAATACATGTAAAATATTTTTCCTCTGAAAAAAGAGGATGCAGTTCCAGAAGCAGGAACTTCTTGTTCCTTGTCTCAGGACCAAGAAAGTCACTTGGAAAGAGATGTGCATTGTTGTGGAACTACCAGGAGTGGAAGCAAGCAGCTGTGGCTCTAGGGCTCCTTGCACTCTAGTGACTTGCTCTCAGGCAGCTGAGCCTCATGCTGTCTATGGCTATTAGATGATATATTTGGGATTTATCTCTCAAACCAATATAATAATGTAGAAGTCTGCTGCTATAAGCACACCTCCCTTAGAAATGAGGATGAGGCCTGAGGAACATTCATTCAGTTTATGATGAGTATTTCTCTGATTAGTCACCTGATTCAATCAACAGCTGTAACTTGCATTTTCCTACCAGCATAGAAACTGATAGATGTGAGGGCTCCATTAAAATAATGGATCAATCACTCTTGTTATTATATCGTATCATTGTTGTTTCTGTACCTTCTCAGCATTAGACTCAATTCCAGTCCTCATACTCCTTTAAACAATGGATATTAAATATCTGGTCTATGTATCAGCTAATAGCTGCACAGGAAGATGTGTATTTTTCCTGTTTTGGGGAGAGATCGAATACTGGAAAGACAGGTATATCACATGTTAGCATGGTTACAACAATAAAACCTCTAAGTTGATTCAAACATTAGTTTTAACATGCACTCAATTCACATGGAAGTAGCTCCTGTCTCAGGAGTTAATAGCATGTTTGATTTGTAATACCTGCTCCCTGAATATTCAAATTTTCCTAACATACTGTACTTGCTGATTGGAACCAATAATAGATTAACTTCAGAGCAGATAGGATGCAGCATTTCCATTCAGGTTTCCATTCACACCTCTTCCTACTTAAAGGATACTTACAACCTACTTTTACGCCAGCCCAGGGAAAGACCTTGGCAAGTTCAGACCAAGACATCATTTGTTGTGCCCCAAAGCTAGTTCAATTAACGGCTTTATAGATCCAGCTTTCACTGCAGTACTTCTTGCAGCAATTACTATTTAGAGAACTTGCTTTGCAAACAAGAGCATACTGTTTCATTGAGATAATAGGGCTGTGGGTAGAGATTGTTAAAGAGCAATCAGCAAAACAGGGTTGGTAATGAATCTGATGAAACTCTCTGTTTGACTTACAATATCTATTTTGCAGCTAAGTACGTGCTTGGTATAATAACATTACTGATGCCTCCTCTCATTTTCTGTTGCAAGGACTCAATTTCCTGTGCTCAGACAGAGAAGGTTATCCGACTCCTCTTCTTAGGTGACAGTGGAGTCTTTTCTGTCAAAGACATTGGTCAAAGCGGAGCCCTTAGCAACAGCAAGCGCTCCTGGTACAGAAGTTAGTCTCACCTGGCTTAGGGCTGGATATGGACTAAAACACCCTTTGCAGTGATGGTTAGAATGTGGGTAGATGTAGATGTAGAAATGCAGATGGCCACTTGGAAGTCAACAGGTTTGTAAGGAGATGGCTATGAAAGATGCGAATTCATCATACCGTTGACATTTGCTTAGTTTCAATGAGATTTCTTTCATAAAACAGGATTCATATTTAACACGCATACTTTCAAGATATTTTCAGGTCCTCTTTGTCCTGATATATAGAACGACAGACTTTCTTAAATAAAGAAAGATATTAATTACAGCAGGTATTACTCAAAAGTAGAAAAGAGCTTCGCAAAACAGCTTAAGTTCCAGCTTTGTTTCCTTGTTCAGCAAGGATGAAATTCTGGCTCTGGCTCTGTACTGCACAGACGTTTCAAAGCTGGATAATACTCTGCTAATAAAAATACCATTACATCTGGGATTACATCTTCTGTGACTGATTTACTTGAAATTAGAAAAATACACTGCTACTTCCACTGTTACATATATTTATTCAGGAATTCAGTTGTTAGAAGTTGGCTAATTAATTTTATTATATTAACTTTTTATAATTCTGCAACTTAAAGAAACGGAATTAAATCTTTTCCTTTGATTTGCAAAGGTTGTCAAAAGGATTTTCTGCTGAAAACAGTGCATAATGTTTATTTCTTGAATTACTCTGAGGAATTAGGGATATTTGCATGTCGTATGTGATTACACAGACTATGTATTGATTCAATATTTTAAATCCTATCATTTGTACTAGGGAACGTTTCATTTTATGGTCTCAGTGCTCTACGCCTTGTGTAAGCATACAGTGACAAGCATCTCCACCCTGACAGAATTTCCTGTCGAAATAGTCAAGATGATGAAAATGTGAGATGAAAAAAGGACAAAGAGGTGTTACATTCCTCACAAAGCACTGTTGAGGAAGTCTACAGCTCTGTGTGAAAGAAAGACTTAAATATTTTACCTTAAGTTTTGTCTTGCAGCTATCATGCAAATTTATTTTAACGTGATATTACCATACTAAATAGCAACCACTGCAGTATATTGAAATGAAAAACAGATCATCTCCAATAACAACCCAACCTCATTTTGAATTACCCAGCCTTCCCCTGATCTCAGTATTACTGATCAAATAAAGTTTAAGAGCAGAGTCTTAGTTACCTTCGCTAAATGCAATCATGACCATTTCTTATTCATGGTACAAAAATTTGCAGTGACCACAGAGATTTTACATATAAAAACATAATCACTTACTATGATTTTTTTTTTTTTTTTTCATTGGTTGGACTAGATGATCTTAAAGGGTCCCTTCCAACCTAGGTGATTCTGTGATTCTGTGATGCTACTCTAATGACGTTATTGATAAGGGCATTTTTCAACTGTTACTGAGCCAAATGGAAAACAAATCTTTTCAATTTTCCCTATAGTGCATCACAGCAAGCTCTACTCTAGCACTGTTAATAATATCGTCCTTAAAATAATGGCACAAATATATGGTATGCATCAATAATATGACAGCTTAACACGTATTTGTATAAAACAATAATATAATATGCCTAAAAATAACAGCAATGACAAGAAAACGAAATATATAGTTGGAAAGGGTGAGAGCTTTTTGCAATTTCTGTTGGGTTGCATTCTAGGACCTGATCATACATTTTCAAAGATAGTACACTATTTTTTTTGGTTAAAGATGAAACAAGAAAATGTCAAAAAGCAAACCAAAACTGTTTTGTGCTCATGAAATAGATTTTTCAACATAAAAAGTCAAGAGAAAGCTTTAAAGCAATTCATGTATTTCCTAGCACAAGTAATGAGGAGTTTTAAATTCAATTACATTTCCATTCTATATGATTTAATTATTATTACACTTAATTCAATTACATACTTTATATATACCAAAATATATATTTGAAAAAGTTTAGTAAGCAGTCACTACAGCTATGTGTTAAGCAATTTAAGTATGAACAAATATGAATTCTCATAATCATTTTGAGCATGTCTGAGCAGACGTTAAGGCACAGATAAGGCTTTTAACTGGAAGAAATTTTAAAAGCCAAAAAAGAAATACTTTAAAATATGTAAGACCGTTGTAAGATGTATATAGAATATATATGGAGATGTCACCTGGATGCTTACTAAAAAGGGAGAAGGACAACTATTGGAGAAAAAACATCAAAACCACCATTTAAACAAGTGTTCTTCCACACTCTTTTACATACACGATTTTATTAATCATATAATTCAGATTAATCAAATGCTATAGTAAAATACTTTATATATATTTAAGTATATATATCACACTACTGAGAAGTCTGACTTTGATAACAGATTTTCTGCAGAAAGTATCTCAATATCTTTCTTTTCAGCAATTACTCTTTGCATAAAATATTTAAATATTCGCTGTCTGATAGAGACAATGAGAATAACTGTGGCCTGGTTGGAGGCAAATTATATTTAACTTAATGGAAAAATAGCAAAATACAGCTGTTCAGGATTATTCAGAGTAGAAACTATGGAATATTGGTGTTCTGACATGAAAATATTTTAGTAAAATTTAGGATGAGAATATGTGAATAATTAAATAAATATTTTATTTCATTTGAGTATTAAAAAATGTAACATCCTCAAAATGGCAACTAATTCCACAGAGCATACACTGTTAATGATAAAACGCATGGAAAGGCTGTACAAGTTCGTTAGTGTATGTCTTTGCAGTGAAGGAGAACTCTTGCTGTGAATGAGTGCTCTTTACCGTACATTTTTATTGCTGTCTAGTCTGGTTTTAAATGTTCCAAATGATTGGGCATCTCCAATTTAATAAGGCATGCTATTACACAGTCTAGTAAGTCTCACTGTCAGAAAGTATTACTTGATTTTCAGTTAAAATTTTGCTTTCTTAATTCATCACATTCCTAGTTTCGTATTTTTCATAGTTTCTTAAGTAAGCCCTTCCATCTTCAGTGCCTGAATTTTTCAAGTACTTACATCATTGTTTGTGTAAGTATTTGATAATAAAATGCATACAATATTTATAGATCTAGACTGGTATAATTATCAGCCAACTATAGTGTATATATAGCCATTGGCTGTAAGATTATAAATAGTTAGCTTTTCAAATATTAAACAGTTAAATATAAATTAATTGGCACTGCCTTATAGAAAACTTTGGAAAATAATTTAAAAATATTTTTATATTTTAAAATATTTTAAAATAATTTTAAAACATTTTTTAATGCTTGGTATATACTGGTTATTAATTGCCCCTGAGAAACCAAGAAGATTAGCAGAGTGGTATGTCTGTGATAAAAACTTCTGGGAACAGGTATGTTGGTAGAGCACTCACTAATTACAAGTATGCCAAAAGAAGAAAATACCTGTGAATAGTATTCGGAAAACTCTGTGTCTGTCCAACCTTAGCAATTGTCCTATTTATTCCAGTGCCAGAAATAGCTTTACAAGAGAAACTGGAAGTAAAGACCACTCTCTAGCCTAAATGTGCAGGGACCTTCTCAATTCTCATTGCCTATATCTTCATGTCCTGCTGAAGTGCAGGCAGGAGAGCAGGCTAAACATTCATCCTGGTCTTAGGAAAAACCATGCTTAGAATATGCATTGATGGACTGGCCGTTGTGTGCTTGGCTCTCCATATACCAAGCTCATTCCTGTCATGCTAAGGTGATCCAGAGGTTGTTCTAAGGCTTAGTATTAGGGTTTTACTTTCCTCTTTTTAGAAACTCAAACCCAAGTAAGGTTTTAGTAAGGTAGGGGAACACTTGATTGAGCGCAAATTTGAATCATGCTTGACTGACAGTGCATCTAAAACTATGAAGACCTATCTGCCTCTTATTCACACCGTGCTTAAAATGTTTTCTCAGAGAAAAACCTTCACGCCAAACTCCAGATTGGGAATAGGCAACTGGTAACCCTGGGAAACGCTGCTGTTTCATGACCATCTGGCCTTATCAACATGAAACAGGACAATTGCCTTGACCTCTCTTATTCCAGGAGACTGTGATAGCTGTGGTATCCATGAAAAAACATGGAAACATGGGTTTCTCCATCAGAGGCTAAAAATTTAGGAATAATCTTGAGCACACAACTGTTCCTGGTGTTACGATAATGTAGCATAACCTGAATGATAACATAACAGAATTTATGTGGGGTTTCTGAACAAGATTTCCTATTGCATCAGAAGCAGTAATCATCTGATGGTGCACTTTTCACACATGAGTTTTAGAGTACTATCATGACAATCTATGACATTCAACAGTGACGTAAAAGTTTTGGCCCAAGTCTTCACTCAGTATAGTGTAGACACAAGGGATCAGTATCACGGGTGAAGATCTAGGCATACTCTATATCCTTCCAGTTAAATTATCTGATCACCATTGGTCACGAACACAATCAAAATGTCACAAGTGACCATCTTATGAATAAAGTCTATGAGGATAAAGAGTGCCCATGTGAAGATGTACTTAGGTCCTTTTACCTAAGAACAAGTGGTTGCAGGACTCAACTGGACTGTTGCGCTCCCAGATTAAAATTCCTCCTTTCCCTGGGAAAATCTGATCTCATATAGCCTCCCAGAGACCCATGTTCTAACCAACAGATTATCGCACGCTTGATGTTGGGAATCTTTTACTCTCTCTTTTTCTCAGTTGTTCTACTTCATATAAATTCATTAAATATTAATTGGAGCAAAAGCTGTAACAGAAGCTTCTGTCTCCAAGGTGAATGCTGTAATATCTGACAGCTAAAACATACGTTATCTCCAGCCCAATAAAAAATTAGTTATTCCATATAAATCAAATCAGTCTCAGTTAGAAAGACTGAGAAATGCCTAATTCTATAGTCTATACCACAATAAGGATTTGGAAAAGAACAATGAGAGAAGGAGTATTCTTGCATTTAATATATTCACTATTTTTCTAGTTAAATATTTTAGGATCTGATAGCGTCTAGAAGGATGAATTTTCATGTGATAGCGTCTAGTCTAGTGTAACTGACGGCCTTAAAACTGAAATGTTATAAGCTAAGAGTCAGCGGACCATTTTAAAATTATGCAGCCATTTTAATCAATTAAGACAACAAGGTAAAAGAGGAAACTAATGTATTTTTTCCTGTGACGCATTTCTCTTCTCTTTGTCAGAGGCATAAGAAAGATTAATAATGAGTTTTTCAGAGGAAATCACTAGTGTAACATTATTTATAGAAAAAAAAAGAGACTCTGTCTTGGCAAAATCAGATGACCAACCACAAGACAAAACTTTTTAAAAACAAAAATGATATTAAATGATATTTGTCAATATCTCTCTTCTGTTGGGAGGCTCAAAACTGGAGGCTTTATTATATGCATGTCTAATGAGTGCTGTGTAAAGTGATATAATCACTTCCCATGGTCTCTGCCCCTGTTCACACAGCCCAGGAAGCTCTTGGCCTTCATTGCTGCCAGGGTCACTGCTGTCTCATGCTCAGCTTGCTGCCCACCAACCCCCAGTGCCTTCTCCACAGAGCTGCTCCCTGGCAGGCAATCCCAGCCTGTGCTGGGTCCAGGGGCTCTTCCTTTCCAGGAGCAGGATTTGCATTTGTCCTTCTTGAATTTCATAAGGTTGGGCCATTCCTCCAGCCCCTCTAGGCTCCTCTAAATGTCAGCCCAAGCCTTGGAAGTATTGAACGGTACACTCAAATCGGTACCGTCTGCAAATTTAGTGAGCAAGCATTCTGTCACCTTTTCTAAGTCATTGATAAAGTTGTTAAGAAGGACCAGTCCCAGGATAGACCCCTGCAACACTTATTACTAGCCTCTGCGTAGAGTATAACACAGTAATAACTACTTTCTGAGCCTAACCATCCAGCCAGTTGTTTTTCTCTCATCCGGTTGTCCACCCTTCATGGCTGTAATGTCCTAACTAGTGTACAAGATTATTTTGGGAGACTGGCAAAAGCCTTGCTAAAGTCAAGGTAAGTGACATCTGGTGCCCTCCTGTTATCTATAAATCCAGGTATTCTATCATAGAAGGTAATGACATTGGTCAGGCATCATTCACTCTTGGTAAATCCATGCCGACTGTTCCCCATTACCTCATTCTCCTTCCTGGGCCTTGAAATGTCTTCCAAGAGGACCTGTTCCATCATTTTCCCAGGGACTGAAGTGAGGCTGTGCAGGTCATAATCCACCAGATTGTCCTTTTGGCCTCTTTTTTTGAAGACAAGTGCAACACTTGTGTCTCCCCAATCATTGAGGATCTCCCCAGTTTCCATAACCTTTCAAAAGCAGCAGAGGGCGACTTTGCAAGAGAATCAGACAGTTCTCTCTGCACACACCTGCATCCATGGATGCAGTCTATTTTGTTGCCTTTGTAAGTCTTAACTAAAGCCAAGCTTTGGCTTTCCTGACACAGGAAGCCTGACAGAGTTAAAACTCGAGACGCTGTCCCTCCAAGATCCAGGAGAGAAAAGGAAAAGAAGAATGAGACATATCTGATACCTGCGAATCAATTTGCACAACTTGGGGATGCTCATATGTTAGGTAATTGGGACAGTATGAGAAAAGAAATATATTCTCTGTTCAGGTAATTCCCTTTTAGTCCAGATTTTACGAAATGAAATTAAATTCTGTTCAGTTAAGTCATGTTCATTTTTGCTGAAGACCTCTCAAACAATGGAGTTTAGAAAAGTCTCCATCTTTCATCATCGTTAGGAAGTTCTACAAGGAGATTAAAATCTATTCATTTTGCAGCATGTCTATGTCTCATTCGTGTTCTCCTTTATCAGCTTAGGTTGTTTGCTAGAATTTATCAGACTGTTTTTTTGGAATTGAGACAGAAGATGTGTGTATGGATTAATTCTATGCCAGAGCTTGCTGAACCTCTGTTCATAGTTTCATCATTATTTTAATCTGAAGCTATGAATAGACATAGCAGGTGATTTTTTGTATACTCTAAGTTATTATTTAATGAAAGATTTAAGGATGCTATACAGAAAAAGGAAAAAGAAAATCATCCTGTAAAATAAACTTTGAGGTCTAAGTAACAGTTTTGTCAACTTTGAGTGGGCTCATGAAAAGGGCTGTGCTACAGAACTCTGCCAATCAATCACTAAAGCACCAACAAAGGCAAAACTGTTTTCCTAATAAAATTACATACTACAATTATCTTACATTGAAAGTTTTCATGGAGGATAAACTCTCTTCAGAACTGTACTATAAAAATACCTTTTAAAATGTTTATCATGTTTTTTTCTAAATATATTTCTCAATCTTAGAAAGTATACAACTTTTTTTCTTGTCTTATTTTAAAGAGAAACATTTTTAAATATTTTATTAGCTATTAATATTCTAATATTGTTATCGGGGATAATATTTGAATGTATTTTTTTAAAACTAGGATTTGAATACTTTTAAAGTATTAGCTAAAAATACAATATCTATTATTAAACATAAGTAGTATAATCTCTACGTAATATATCTAGAACATATAATCAATTGATATAAAAAGTATCATCACAGCTGCCAGACTAATATTTGCCAAGTAACTGATGACTGCATAAGATAATATTTCACAATTACTTTTAAACTCTTCACAATGAGGGGTATGTTTAATTGGATAAGTAGGATATATATCAATCAACTGATTTCCTAAAAAGCAAATACCTGCTAACTTTGAACTTAAGAACCCTAAAAATCTATTCCTGAGACTATATCGTTACTTCTCTTTTTCAAACACTGACCAAAAACATGGAGGCATAAATGCTTAATTCCATCAGGAAAAGGATTTGATGATAGTGTTGGTAATTTCTATGACTGTTACCCTCAT
Source organism: Numenius arquata (assembly GCF_964106895.1). Lineage (NCBI taxonomy): Eukaryota > Metazoa > Chordata > Aves > Charadriiformes > Scolopacidae > Numenius > Numenius arquata. Next base: position 120,515,600 of record NC_133576.1, read on the forward strand.
TCTTTACAAACTGTATCTCCTTAGAAGCAGAAAAGGACTGTGATGCTTCAATCACACTTCCAGATTTCGAACATGAAGTTAACCCCTATATTCTTTCTTAGAGTTTTCTCAGAGGCCAGCAGTGCTTCTCTGGATGATACTTCTGGTATCTTCAGAGGTACTTCTTGTCTTGACAGATATACTTTATTAAAACTATACCCAGCAAAAAAAGTTCTCTGTTCTTAAATACCTCACACCTATTTTTGCTGAGGATTGTGACATACACGTGTACTTTGCACAAATGTTCTTATAGTTGATATTTAGCTGAAACATAGGTATTTCCCTAAAATTATCCCAAATGAATGAAGGCATTACAGTTAAGTCACTGTTTAACCAGGTATGTCATGAATACAGATTCTTTAACCAAGAACTAGGAAAACCCTTATAACCACGGCATTCATAGTCCACCCTGTGAAAGAATGTGAGCCTGCACTACTTGAGCTGTGATTCCACTGCTCTTGTCGCCAGGGAAGAAGGATCAGCAGATCAAGGCATTCAGTGCCTTCCTCAGAGATAATTAGTAGGAGATAGAAGTTTCTAGAAGTGGGGTTTCTGGTGCTATTTATTTAGACCTGACTGATATTGGAGAAGAAATACCCAGTTTCATACAGTGAAACCAAACGAACAGAAAATAATTTTTTAAATTCCTTAAAAAATCTGAGCCACACAGAAAAAAGATTTTAAGTTATTCATGTTCTCTGTGATTCATGATGTGCAGTCACTAAGCGCACATCTTCCATGTGAACTGCATAACAGAAAAATTATATCTGATCTAAGATGTTCTGCATTGTAATCTGTATGAAAGTAACAGCGCTGAAAACAATTTATGTGGAGGAAGAAACTTGTGGGAGTTCAAGCAGTAGTAACTATATTAGTTAGTGACACTTAAAATTAACCTACTTTATAGAAAGAGAAAGTGAAGTATAGAAATGCTTCTATGAAGATAAAATACCTTTCATTTAGTGACAGAGGCATAATAACAATAGATAATGGGAAATTTAATATAACTCTTTCCTTAGTAGCAGGAGCAGAGCTGTAGGAATTTACTATTATTGGTTTTTTTGCAACAAGTCTATTCATATAATCTGTGCATCACAGCTGCATTTTAGGAACAGATTAGCTTAGCTTCAATATTCACTGATGCATTTCATTGCATTCTGACTAAAGCCAAATCTTCCAGACTTCTGAAAGTTATCTTTTAATCTACTACATGAAAAATTACATTATAAATATTAAAATATACATGACAGTGGAAAATTATTAAATTATTCCGCAGTAATACAGCTGCTTAGCCTTAAGCACAAAGTAGTAATAATGGCCTCCAAGCTATCATTAATTGGGCAAATAAATTGTTAAATTTTAGATGCTGATAAACAGGAGAAGGAAGCTAAGAAAAACCAGCAACTGTCAGCAATATTTTAACACTAAGGAATTCTGTATGAGATAAAATTACAGCAAACACATTTATAAAATATAAACTAAACAGAGACTATGAGATAACATTAAAATACATTCTCTTAGAATGGATGGAATTCACTTCAATATAAGGTATCAACAACTACAGTATTTTAAAGAATATTGCCAATACAGGAATTACAGATCAGTAAGTATGTTCAAAGATAGATATTTCTTAAATACTTTCAACCAAAGTACAAATTATAATTGAGAAGGAAGAAAAAAGAACCTTCTATTACATACAGCGAAGCTGATACGCATACGAAATAAGCGTAGTGGTGAAGCAGGAAAGAGAAGAGAATATGAAAAGAATGGAAAATTAAAGAGGACACTTACTGGAGAAAACCACATCACTTTAAGAATCCAAATTGTCAAAGAAAAATTCACAACTAGGACGATAAGCAGAAGGAGAACAAACAGGTAGAGGCAACGCTTTCTCCAACCATAAATTCCAATTTTGTAGACATATTCATTCTTCGGCCTCTCTAGGCTAGTGCCTGGTGTTGTTGTAGTGTATTGTTCACGTACCATCTGCTATGTAAGAAAAAAAAAAAAGACTGCTTAGTTGTTTGAGTTAAATTAAAAATATTTATATAAAAACCCAAGGAAAATATGAAGACATAGCTGTAATACCAAATTACTAAAAACTCAAATGAATTTTTAGCTGGAAAGAATCTTCATCATGTCCCATTCAAATTGCACTTACATCTTACTTTTTGGTACACACCATGTGATGTTTTAAAATACGAACTGCACGAATGGCCTTTTTGCAGGAGGCTTAAATTTATTTTATCCTGTATAGAATGACAACACTTTCCTCCCATTTGTCATAATATTCTAATTCTCCCATCACAAAATATTTCATACAATCATATAATAATATGCGGCTCACAGAAAAATATTATTTTACTGTAAAAATAGTTAAAAGTGGTAATGGTATATTTTAAGTACAGGTTTAAAAACACTTCTACATATTCTTTCCTCAATTCAGTTAGAAAATACATTTTTTGTGTTGCAAAACTTAACTGCGTACCACTGGAATGCCAAAATATGGTAAGCTTCAGAATCTGTATATAAAGAAATGAAATGGTTCTTAATAATGTAAAGGAAATAATGATTTCTCAACTTGTATCAGCTAGTCACATTTAAAGTTTAATTAGCAATAAAAATATTACTTACTGGGTTTAAACAACTTCCTTCACCTTGTATTAGAGTTCTTAAAGAAGCATTTGAATTAATTAAAGCACGAGGATATTCACTAACTTTCACCTTTACAGGACAGACACCACCACCAATTCAAACCATTCATTAAAGTTTATAATTTCAGCCAAGAGAATAAAATCCCAGCAGCTGAAGCTGCTTATCTAGAACAACAGTAGGCAACATCTGTCTCACTTTCACTGACATAAAACAAAAAAAACCCAATCCAACCATGGATGTCAAAAAGAAAATAGGTATTGGAGGTTCAAGCACTCCCTATAAGCCAGGTATATCCACAGGCAGGCATCTTACCTCCAAAAACCACAATGTAATGTTCCCAAATGAGAGCGCCTTCAGACAGGTTTCACACAAGGTCTCCTCTCAATTCTGAATTTACTCCTGGCAATGAGATCACTGTGCTCTGCACACACAACTTTCAAAACATGATTAAATTACATCCTTGCCCAGCTGCTGAATTACTCCAGGTCGTTAAAGAAGCTCTTTTCAAGTCCCCTGCAGAGCCATCCTGTGTCTGTAACAAGCTTGTGGCTCTCAGTTCTAACCCTCATCTTTAGAAATACGTCATTTTTTGTTCCTGTAGCTTCCTATCAAACTACAAGACAGAGAACACAATATAGTTTACAACTGAACAGAAGTTCATGCATTATCTCTACGTATCTATGCAGTATTCTTCTTACTTCTGCACCTCCATTAAAAAAAACTTTCAATTTGTTGTTTATTTATACTGAATAATAAGACTTGATCATCAGCAGTTCATAATGTAACTGTGCTACAGCCATTATGGGACAATATTCTAATTAATTTGTTGCTGCTATCAGTTTCAGTTGCTCATACCAATATAGAAATATATCAGTACTGTGTATAAATCTTTTCATCTGCTGAAAATACTGAAAATAGTATAATGATTTATTAATGAAGAATCTTAGATTCTGAAATAACTTGGCTTAACAGTACTGCAAAACATTGCAGATTTACAAGATGGTCCTTAATATTCACCACATGAACTATGTTTGTTTAAAACTATCAGATTATATTTTTAAGTTCCATGTATTGCTCAAGGACCTAGAATTGACTACAGGATACTGTTTATATATTAATTGCTGCTATTTTTTTTTTCTGTCTTCCCGCTAATCATTGTTTAACAAACAGTATCACCCACAGAGAAGTTGCCCTTTATCTTAAAGGTACCTTACCATGCTCTGCCGAGTAAGACAAATTGGGACATTTATACATACAATGGCCTTCACAAAATGCTTAGAAAAACCTTTACCCTTTCTTCCACCCAGATTTCTCCCGGACACTGTAACTTATGGTATAGGATGCAGTAAATGTTCTCTGGTGACAACAGATAAACTTTGAGAAATAACCCGTGCAGGTCTTGCTCAGGTATAGTTCAACTACCTAATAACCCAACATACGGCACCCTCTGAGTTTCTTATTGTTTCCTTCATTACACAGACTTGCTAAGTGTCAGCATAACAAGAAAGGAGACAGACGTCAGCTACAGAAATTTCTGCAGTAACAGAAGCCCCCTTCACAAGATAGACTGCTTTTTTTTTTTTTTTTTCTTTTTTAAGGAGACAAGTAAAATCTACTTCTAAGAACACTCAAAAGGTTATTTCAATAGGGCTGTGGGGAAATGGACCATCCTTCAGAAACGGCACATCTCATGAAGTTAGGTCAGCCTTCAGCAACAAATCTCTAGCTGTGGCATCTCAACTTTGCTTATTCCTTGTGTTGCTGTCTGCTACATCTTCAAGGCAAATTTCACAATAAAATTTGATAGACTAAATTAATTCTCTGATCTTCACGTAAAGTCAGCCTTATCACAGTGAGTGTCTGAGGTTGAGATTCCTCTCACAATGTCAGATACCAAAAATTTAGCCTTCAGTATCTGAGCCAGTCAACCTGGACTTCCTTTTTGGTCAACAGAGATAAACCTAGGCCTGCTGGGAATTACTTATCTGACTTATTTTAAATGTATACTCTAGACATCCAATGAACTGCATCTTAGATGTGTTTAACTTCTCTCCATAAAAGGAGAAATAAAGAGAACCTGGTATGATTTTTTCATATGTTTATACTTACACGTTGTAGACATAAGCATTTGGTCAAATAAATTCCAACCAGAATGATTTCCAGAAGCATTCCAGTAATTTAACAAGAAGATAGGATTCTTTTCATTCCTGTTCTCCTCTGTTCCATTTTTAACCTGTTGTAAAATGTTTATTGTGCGATTTGGGTTTTTTATACATAATGTATTATGTACTGCTGTTTAATGAGGCGAGGTCAAAATCCATTATGCATTTCACCAAAAAGCCTATGAGTTTTGTGATTGTTCTCAGCCTTTCAGAAATTCCACAGGGGACATATTGCAGTGCAGTGTTGTTCCCTGCATAAATTATTTTTTCCTGACAGAAAACAGTTCTTTTGTTCCTGAGCATTACTAATACTGCCAAAAATTGCTTTGGTCCTAGCAAATGGGTAATGCTGGCCTAGACAACTGACTGCTATGAAAAGGATTAAACTTTTCTACTTAATATAATATTTCATGATTTTTAAGAGAATTAGTGGCTCAGTACCAAGTAATTACAAGGGAAATCCTTTAAGAATTGATACTGCTGGTCTGTTTCTTCTGGAAGAATCAACTTACCATATTATTGACTTACACGTTCATGAGCTGAAATGACATTGGAGAATAGTATCAGACCTGTCTGGAGAAGTCAGAGAGAAATTCTTTTATGGTTTGGGCTGTTTTAAGTAGCTGGGCTGAAAGGAAAGCCTTCGCCAGGCAGATCTCATAGTTGGCTGACAGGATTCAAGAGAGACGCTTAGAAGCAAAACAACAGATCTTTAGTATGATGATGAAAAATGTGGTTTGGAAATGGAATAACCAAGACACTGTAAATTGGTTGTGTGGGAGCATACTAAACAGACACCAAGAGGGAAGTGGTTACTGATACAGAATCACAGAATCGTCTTGGCTGGAATTTGTTGGAGAAGCAAGAAGTTTGCACAATGAACAATGACTTTGGTAACTGTTATCTTTATATTCTTTTACAAGGAGACAATATACAGTGACCAACTACAGAGAGTAAGAAACGTCCTGGCAACCTACAGTGCAGATAAAATCATAGAATCATAGAATTGTGTAGATTGAAAGGGACCAACATAGATCATCAAGTCCAATCATCAACCTAACACTGACAAAAACCATCACTAAACCATGTCACTAAGCACTACGTCTATCTGTCTTTTAAATACCTCCAGGGATGGTGATTCCACCACTTCCCTGGGCAGCCTGTTTCAATGTTTGATGACCCTTTTGGTGTAGAAATTTTTCCTAATATCCAATCTAACATGAATGGCAATTCAGTTTCAGAATGAAAATTCTGACATCATTCAAATGCGCCATGAAAATATGTATTATTTGGATCATGTCAGCAGTACCATAAAAATAAAAAAATCTTCTACTTAATTGGAACTGGAATTTCTCAGTGCTCCTACTCAAGGGCCCAGATAATCAGAAGTCAAATAGGATTAAGGTCAACTACTTGCATATTCCTTATGGATTTTTGTATATGTGGCCATAATTCCTGGGATTGAGCTCTATCATAGTAGTTTGCTATTTGAAAGTATTTTCCAGTTCTCATCATCTGTTTCACTGGGATCCTTTTTTATCCAATTACTTCTTGCCCATTTGCTGATTTAAAACAGATACTGAATGCTAATTAGCTGCCAAAAGATTTGTCATAGATTTTAAATGATAGATGTAGCTTGTGAGTTACTTATACACTGAAGGTATTTTGACCATGTGAGATTTTCTCACATGTTCATGGGTGACTTGGAAGTGTTGCATGTAGTGCATGAAATTCATGTTTATAGGAATACATATATGAGACGCTGATGAAAGAGCTATATGTTCTTTACACTGTGTTACTAAAGCTGCCGCCTAAAAATACGTAGCCATGACCGAACATTTCCTTGGATCTATTCCACCCTTTTCCATGCAAGACTTGGAGACTGGCCCCTCTGATCTGCATGATTCAGAGGCCCAGGCGGTTTTTATATTAATACCTAGATATTGAAAAACTGTCCATCAATAATGTTACTGTTGGATTTAAGTTAGTTTAGGCATCAAGTTCAAAAATCTATTCTGATAGCTCTGGAATATTCAATTAAGACAGCTGTGTTTTGAAGAAGGAATTTTCAAACTTATCAGTAAGCCTGCTTGGGAAAGCAAGCCTGCGTAGCAGCTTGTTAACTGTATTATTTTTAGGAATTATTTATCTGTAGGAATTACTGAAAATAGAACACCATTTCAATTAAAATAAGCAATCTCAGTTTATTTCAATTGTAAAAATATTTTCACTGTTTTTGTTCATAAATGGCCATGCTGTTTTCTTGAACGTAAATAAGATTCTCCTTAATGTGCAATCAGAACTGCATTACTCAAGTACTTTGTCATGTTGTCATAAAGCAACTAATAAACTAATAAACTAATGTAAATAAACTATTAATATTATTTAATAATATTAAACTATTAAAAAGCATAATTTAAACAGAAAAGTACTTAGTTGGTTAATGCTAATAACCAACTATAATTCCAGTAATAATTATATAATTATTAGCATTTTATAGTTTTGAACTGATTCCAAGTGCGCTGGGATTTTCAGCAAAGACACAAAAAGCTTAGCACTCAAGAGAACCTTTTCAAGTCAGAGTTTAGATGAACGGGTGAGGTTTCATGAAGAAATCTGCACCACTGATGCTCATACTACACATGTTCTTTTGAAAGGGAATGTCAGTCATCAGTGATTCTACTCTTCTCTCTTTACATGAAGTATGTTCATTTGCATGCAAGAAAATTCACAGTATGCGTGCGGATGAAAGAGGCGATAGTGCTAAACAAAAACAATTCAGTAGAAAGACCATTTTAGTAATTTAAAATAAATTCTCGTGCCATTATAACCAAACTGTAAACCGACATAAAACAACCTGTCAACTCAGGCAAGAGGGAACTACTTTTACAATCTGCATACAGTATCTTCATGGAACATTATGTTCAATAATGTTGTTTTTATATAATGCATTGGGCTAGATGGGTATTATTATATAGTATGAACATCAAAAGTACATTAAGGCTTCACACTTTGGTGCCATTCAAGCATGCACGCTTTTGTCTTTGTGGAGGACAGAAGCGGGAAATAGGTGCAGCTGGAGTATTTTCCTGACAAAGGAAAACTAGTTGAGGCAAACCTGTTGTTCAAAGAAAAAAAAAAAATAGAAAAGAGAGGAAACTTTCTGAATCCATATGGAAAAGCTTTCAAGACAAAATCAGAAAGGCAAAGAAAACTCAAACTCTCACAAGTAGACGAAAATTTTCTAATTCCTTTCAATCCTCCCTCGTTCCAACATATCGTATTTAATCCTGCCCAACCTTGCTTTGCTGAGATTTGTGTATTATATAGTATATTACAGTTTGAATTGTAAACTAGTGTCATCAGCTAAAAAGAGCTAGATTCCTGCAGTGTAATTTGTGGAAACTGGCAAAGAAATTCATATGGCCTAGTTAACTGTTTGCATACCCCGCAGTGCAAATTTACATAATAACTATGCCATGGTCACAATTAATAGCTTTGAACATTTTAAGTACCACTGCAATAGCTGAAAGGTAGTCACTACAGAAGAGGATGAAGTGTTATATTAAAAATTACTATTTGTCTAATATCTGTGTACTTTTGAATCTCATTTACAATAAATATTTTTTAAAACTCAGTTTTCAGTCTTTCAACTTGATTTATTTCTCCTCCTTTCACAAACTCCCCAAATATTAATCAGATCAGAAAGAAGTCTTTCATGATACTTCCTTCAGAACGAAAAGGCCAAGGAAAAATACTAGACAGATTTTTTTGTAAATTATTCCTAAATTTTGCATGCCTTACTAGCTTTTTAAGAAGTAGCTAGTTTCTGGTATGATAAATCCCATGTCTTTCACGTAAAATGCTTTCAAATTAATTAAAACCAAAAGTGACCTTCCTCTTTTTGAAATTCAGTCACCATTACAGCTAAGTTTCCTTGAGCAACCCTGAGTACTGTAATGTGGAAAAAAAAATTAAAATCTCACAATTATGTACTTTCCTGAGATTTCCAACATATATGTTACTCTGTCTTTGTAGACAATAAAAATTTTTTCAAGAACACAAAGAGCTTAGAATAACTGATGTAGAAGTGACTTAATGATGATGTGGGTGAGATACATATAGATGAGCGTCTCGTCCACAAGGCCATGGAGCTCTCATAACTTTTACAGATTTTAGTCTTTCAGAAGAGAGAAAAGAACAGTCTGTACAGTCATTGTTTTAATTTAACAATGAAAGACTGGGATCCAATAATGGTGTCAAGATCATTTAAGTATTTACACGAAGGACTGCAAGTCCACCAGGAGAATGGAAGATACATAATGTAGTGCAATCAATATCAGAACAGAAATTACTGCAGATTGCTGTGAGGTTTCTCTCTCTCTCTCTTCCCTGGACTTAAAAGTCTTTTCCATATGAAACAGAAGCCAGAATAGATTCATTCTGTTAGAGTCCTTTTTCTTTAACCACACACTTTAACGAAATGTTTATAATTAAGCTAGGTATAAACTAAGTGACTCAGACTGTAAGTAATTTAAAAGGCTTTCAACTAATACAAATAGACAAAACAGAAGGAGACTGCTTAATCTGCTTTTTTGGTGCTCTACAGTACAACAGAACATAGGATTTTGTTATGGAATGATGGTATACCTGTGTTACTGTGTTCAATTGTTCATGAGGTGATGAGATGTAGTCTTTGATTTATCATGTAACAGTTTTCTCAGAGTAATAGAATAGAGTAATAGAATCACAAAGGAAGAAAGTTGGAAGGGACCTGTGGAGATCATCTAGTCCTATTCCCTGCTCAAAACAGGGCTAACTTTGACATCAGAATTGGTTACTTGTTGGAAAAAAAGTTGCAACCACACATTAACAGGAATTTATTTTCTTAATAGCCTTAGTGTCTCTGAATAGTCCTGCTCAACTTTGACTGTCTAGAGTCTCTGTGGCAGCCTTATATGCAATTTAAAAAGATATTTATGGATTTTTTTCAAGTTCTTAAATACTGCTTGGATTCCTCTACTGTGTCGTTACATTTAGCCCATTGGAGTTTTGATCCTTTTTACCCCATTTGATGCAACTCACATGTTTTTATGAATACCTTCCTGCTTCTAACAACTCTTGTCCTGCTTTTTACCTATACTGATTTAGCCATATATTTTAAATATGTATTTACCCTGAGCATGTGATACGGTATTTTGAAATACCCACATGCAAAAATTCTTTTCCTTTTCACAGGCTAATTCCTTTTTACATAGTGTCCTTTTTTTTAAGTTCAGAACAATGTCTAAGATTTTTCGGCTCTCGTTACTCCATCAAAGATACTCCAACATGGCCAATGTTACAATATACTCCTTGACAACAACATGAAAGAGACATTGTGCACTACTCAGAATAAAGTTAGGAAATGACTCTGCTTCCTGAAAAACTGCTCCTAAAACCAGTCATTTATGTGATCTAAAAAAATGATCTGAATGTTGGACCTAATTATGACATTTATACTAAAAAGGTAAAAAAAAAAAAAAATATTACAGTTTCCTCTTGTAGTGTTTCTGATCCACTACAGCAAATCACAGTCAGTGTAATCACCCTGGTCAGGTCACTGGTAATATAGTCTATAATATTATCTAACATATTTATACTACTACTACTAATACTATGTTTAGATTGCACATTTCAGTCCATGAGCATGTTGATGTAACTGCTGAGTTGTTGATATAACTGCTTTATCAATCTGTCTTTAGAGTAAACTTTTGTTAACACACGCCACCACTTGCATGTCCTATTCTCTCCTGTCTTTCCCATATGTTTTCAACTTCATGTTACCCACTGACTGTTTTCCTTCTGTTATGTTTTCAACATGATTATTCAGGTTCACTTAGCTTATCTTCCTTAAAGCTTTAATTTTCCTATCTTATTTTGAGGCTATAGAAACATGTACAACTCCTTTATTTCCCAGTCTTCTACCTGCAATTTACGTGAGACTGTTTGTTTACCATCTCCTACTGCCAGGTTCTTTTTATCCTGTAGCTGGGCTTGTGTATTTTTTATACTTCCCTCTTCACTTGTTCCAATTGTACTCCTCTGCACTATTCAGCTTTCCCTCAAACTTAAGTTTAAAAAGCTCTGATATTTTTAAAGTGTCGGGTGCCTGGTTCTATTTCTGTTAAAATGAAGATGTCATTCCTATTACTGGTTCCCTCTAGTTCAAAAATATTCTCAGCTCCTAATGAATTAGAGCCCCTTTCCTTACTCATGTTCTTTTCACATGGTCTTGCATAAAATTATATAAAATATTTCAAAGATTGCTACCATGGATGTCCTCATCTTCAGTTACCCATGCCCCATCCCTGGAAGTGTTTAAGACCAGGCTGGATGGGGCTGTGAGCAACCTGGTCTAGTGGAAGATGTCCCTGCCTATGGTAGGGGGGGTGGAACTCGATGATCTTTAAGGTCCCTTCCAACCCAAAGCATTCTATGATCTCTCAGTCTAAGCTTTGCCTTCAGAACCTCTTTGCTAGTTTTCTAGACTCTCAGTAGATTTAGTCGTTCCCTCAATTTCAAGGATGCAGACTTGCACTCTCTCCTGGGTCTAGTTGACTGAATTAGCAATTTTGCACGAAACGTTGCTGTCTTCCTTTACCTATTAGCCAAAGAGATAAAGTTTCCCAAATGCCGATATTAGGTATAAATTATCACTAATGTTAGTCAACTTAAATCCAAGTTACTTGCTGAACAGCAGGTCCAACTACTTCTGAATACAGCTTCCCCTGCCTTGCGTAGAGTGCTGGAATTACTGGTGCTATAACTGCATTTAGAGTCAAGAAATGTGCTGCTTGCTTCCACCTTTGTTAAAATTCTAGATATGTGGCTCCTGCAGATCTGAAATCTGGATTTGGTAAGAAAGGAAGTAAAAAATACGAATTATCCAGCTACGTACAGAGCAGAGTTTAAAACCTGGTTCTGTTGCAGTCATAGAGGGGTATTTTATTCCCATTCACTTGACTAAGATTCTATGCTTAATGAGAAGTTCTGCTTCCAGCATAAAAATATATTATATTTCCCGAACCTGCAGAAATATTCATTCTACTTAAATGTTACTAACATATATACAGATGAGAGAATGGTGATTTCCAGTTCAGCCTACCTACTTAAATTTTCTTCAACATGACCTTCACTCTCCTAAAATTTTCTTTCATTCCTCCCCCTCAGCTTCAGGACTGTACTAATGAAGTTTATTCTCTATCCCAAGAGGCTGCTTAGTTTAACTACCATATTTGATTATATTCTTAACAAAGTTGCCTTTCTGTGGTGATGCAACTCATTTCAGCAATATGTGTTAAGCCTTGCAGGACTCCTTAGTGTAAGTTTTACTTCCTCTTAAATGGAGGAATCCAGGGATCCACGCTTGTTCAATTCCCTGCTACAGAACATGCTATACACTGGCACTACCTCCCAGTCGGGAATTCTCTACTTGTGCAGCTTCCAGAGATGTACGCTCTTTTGCAACTTCTCTGCTACTCCATGATTCATTTTAATAATATTTTAGGGAATAATATTTTATTATATTTTTAGCTTATAGTTCACCCACCTGAAAGAAGGTCAAGCTAGATGTCATCAGTGGAGCAAGTTTTAGAAAAGTGAAATTAAGAATTCTTGTCTTAAAGTATTTGCTTAGGATGGGAGAAACCCAAGGGACCCTTGAGTCCTATTGAGACAATGGGAGTCAAATTCAGGATAATAGTCAAGCCCAGATCCTCAAAAGCTCCTCAGCTCAGGATCCAGCAATAGCTCAACTGCAAGTGTGAATTCCAGTGAACTCTCAAGCTTGAAATTGCTTTCGGATTTTCTAGTCTAAGGTAGTTACGTACAATGGGTTCAGAAGTCATGCAAATGCTGGTAGTGGTGAGCACATGAAGACTGTCAATTCCACTGCTCCCTGACTTTCATCCTTCACTCCCTGACTTGGTGCATTTTCTCCCCTCCCCTACTCATAATGATGGAAAGATGGAAAGAATTAAGTTTTCTGTTGAAGAACAATGAAGGCTGGTGAGACACAGCTTGCAGGGTAAGAGGGAAAGGCAACTCCCACTGCTCATGCTGGGAAAGGAAGCCTGAAGCGCAGTGAAGATATTTCCTTAGTCACTACCTGAGGGATACCTGCTCCACAAATTGAGGCCTGAAAGTTAAACATAGCAATTCACATACATTTATTATTTTAGCTGATGACTTCTACAGATCTGCATCTTAGCAGTGCCTTCCAAACACCTAAATGAATCATAAGGAGATCATTATCCGTGGGAAATACAAATTAAATATGAATGCAGAAAATGCTACTTTTTAAAAAAATGTTTCTTGGTAGTGCTAATAAGCCTACTTCCTATAATTAAAACCTCAAATGTATTCCTGAATGATAAATAATACATCATAGACTCTTAAAAAACCCCACAATAATAAATAAACTTCTTAATTGATAAACAATGTATTTTGACATGGAAGTTACAAAATAAAAACAATGAAAGAAAACCAAATGGACTGGAAGAATAAGTGAGCAACACTACGGTTAAATCCAACCCTAATGTTAAGAGGAACTGATTAACGGCCTCTGTTTATCCAGACAAGTCTTTAAATGATTAGCTTGAGCCCTGCAGCACCCATCTTGAGATTGGTGGAAGAAAGGAACAATTTTAGGCAAGGATTGCTGAGAGCTATCTTGTCCTTACAGAAAGGCCAGCAGAATCTCCCTCTTCCTCCTTAAACGTTAACAAAAATACTGTCTTTATGGAAACAAAGAACAGTGTGCGTTTAGTCTACTGTGTAATGGGCTCACTCACTAACAAGGACAAAACAAACTTAAACACACAGGGATGACCTGTGGATCTGATAAGTTTTCCATCTGTGATTAGAAAATGGTAGTCTTTACAGGATTATAAATTACACCAAGAGCTGAATACCGTATGCTCTCTTATTCTGATCATTTGATCCTTCCAGGTATCAGACGCCTTTTCTTCAGACGAAAGTGGAAGGTTTCCCTACAGGTTGTCATTCTTTGCAAGTAATATAACTTCACAATGCAATCCAGGTACCATCTGACACTCTAAGAAGAGAAACGCAGAGGAGATGGCTGGCAAATTTACAGAACTTCTACTATAATCTGATAGAGGTAGTTTTTGTTCACTAGGATTTCAGTTCTTTTATTCAGTGACAGCTAAATGATTCCCTTATTCAGAATAGACATGCACATTACACTGGATGAAGATAAGGCCCTTCCGTACAGTGCTTATTATAGTAATTTACTGAAAAAGTCTGGCATTGAATTCTTAAGGTAGTTTGCAAGTAACTTGATGAACAGAATTCTGAGTAAAATATCAAATTATAGAATTTGTATCATTTCAGATATGTAAAATCCAACAACTGTTTAAGTTACCAGACAAGGCTGTGATAGTTACTGTCTACAGTATACAAATAATGGTCTTATAATATGTGATCTATCCCAGACACCCAATCTAAAATCATTATTAAAAAAAGTATTAAATCAGGTAACAAAAGAATCAGTTGAAATCAGAAGACAAACATGACAATTAAAAACACATACTCAGTCAGACCAAGATTTAGCAACTTGTTGCTGTATATCTATCTACCCAAGGCAGTCAATAATGCAAATTAGTAACAGTACTAGCAGCTGTCAACACAACTTAATATAAGAAGCCGATTAATTTCAGAATTTACCAACATCTTTTGACAGTATTCTGAATTTTTAATAATTATAGGGATTAAAATTCAAGGAAAACATTTTTTAACTGGTTAAAATTCATGGCAATAAAGGAAAAAAAAGGAGAAATAATTCAGCATGAACTAAGAACTAGAACATGGTTCTGATGAAAAGTTACTTCTTAGGATACAGTTGTATCATTGCAAAGTCTTGTAAACTGTTAAAGTATGACATAAGAATTTTTACAAGTAAAAATTAAATTCTGTACAGAATTATATAAGATTACATGCTCACTTTACTTATTTATCTGTGTCTTCATAGATTAATAATATTTCTAATACTGGTGTTCAAACTGTTCTCTTCTGATCCCCATGACCTATTACTTCTGTAGTTCCACAGTACTTGAGATTGAATTGTTTACTGAATAAGTGAATGCAATTTCTTAAAAGTCAGCTTTTCAAGCAGGTAAGCACAGAAGAAACAATTCCAGTATTTTTTCTGTAACAGAACACACTAAACCCCAGAAAACTAGCACTGACGCAAATGGGAACATTGTAGTCTAACAGCTAGCAGTTTCTGAACTACACACAATGACATATCCTATGCAAATAACACAAATTAGCTCACAAGTAAGTCCTCCTCTCTCTTAAGAAAACTGACAGTCAAAAATAGATGATGTAATTACAAATCTATGGAGAAAAGGAGACAGGAACAGTTCTTTTCTTTGCCAGTCCACTGACCCCTATTTGATGCCAACAAACATAGCATGTACATGGGCTGGAAGGCTGGGTTTTTGTAAATGTTCAAATCAGGCATTTCACACTGTCATCACTTTATTGTAATTAATAAGTGATAGTATTGTTATGGCTTCTCCATTTTAGAGAATAAGGGAGTTTAATAGTATGGATGTCAGCAGCCACTTTATTCCTGCTTATTTTTATTTTTTGTAAGTATTTGACTTTGTTACCTTTAGGGTGCTCTAAAGTCTTTCAATTTCTGTTTCATGTAACTTCCTAGATGGATTCCCTTCTGAGCACTGGATGGCAGTGTCTTATTTTTGTCCATCTGCCCAGAAACTGGATTGGCTCTTCCCATGTAAAACTATCCTTATCTCTGTTCTTTGCTTTCCCCTTCTCCATGCAGTAAAGTCTCAATTTCTTACTTATTTTAGCCAGACCTAGTCTCCTAACTAGGAGACTAGTCAGGCATTGCCATTAACTAGACAAGCCAACGGCATCCTGGCTTGTATTAGAAATAGCGTGACCAGCAGAAGTAGGGAGGTGATTGTGCCCTGTACTCAGCACTGGTGAGGCCACACCTCGAGTACTGTGTCCAGTTTTGGGCACCTCAATACAAGAGAGATATCGAGGTGCTGGAGCAAGTGCAGACGAGGGCAACGAAGCTGGTGAAGGGCCTGGAAAACAAATCATATGAAGAGCGGTTGAAGGAGCTGGGACTGTTTAGTATGAGGAAGAGGAGGCTGAGGGGAGACCTCATCACTCTCTACAACTACTTGAAAGGACACTGTAGAGAGGCTGGTGCTAGTCTCTTCGCACAGGTAATTAATGACAGAACAAGAGGGAATGGCTTCAAGCTCCAACAGGGTAGGTTTAGACTGAACATTAGGAAAGAATTTTTCACAGAAAGAGTGGTCAGGCATTGGAATAGGCTGCCCAGGGAGGTGGTTGAGTCCCCATCTCTGGATGTGTTTAAGAGACGTTTAGATGTGGTGTTGGGGGATATGGTATAGGGGAGAACTTTGTAGAGTAGGGTAGATGGTTGGACTCGATGATCCCAAGGGTCTCTTCCAACCTAGATGATTCTATGATTCTATGATTCCTTTCCCATCAGACGCATTTGTCCCAGGTTTTGTTAAATCTCTTTCTCCTTCCCTTCTTTCTTACAGTCTTAACATCTTTCTTTTACTCCTTATACCATCTCCATCTTCTTTTTCATCTCTTCCTTGCCACTCTTCCTCTGCTCCAATTTTCTGACTCCTTCTCTCAACATACTTATCCAGCTATTTCATATTTTCACCTATATCTTAAAATGCCTCCTCTCCTTTAACCTTCACATTTATTGGTAGCTCCAGTCTTTTTGTCACATCTGTGCCTAGCATTTCTGCCAAATCCAACACTCTTGGCTGACTGGGCTCAGTCCTGGTTTCTCTGAAGCACTCACTTCCCTGTACTTATCTTCTTCTTTCCACTCCTTGTTTGGTTTTTGTTCCCAATGACGCTTTAACATCAATTCTTCCTCCACCTCCTCTGCAGACATCAGCAGAGGTGTAGGCAAACACCTCACCAAGGGTATAGATTCTTATGAGAGACAAGATCCCAGCTTTCATTTCCTGTTTCCAGACCCAGACCCAAACTTGCAGGGAAAATTGTGCTTCATCTCTATACTCCTGACAGGATTATAACTAGTCATTCTGTGGTGATGGCACATTAATCCAGTCTGGAGAAAGGTTGCAAGAAACTAAAGTATAAACAGAAACTTAAAAGACTGGGCTGAAACATTCTCTCAGGCATGCCAAACTAACTGTGATTTTTAAGGTTAAAAAACTAGTTATGTTTGGACAGATTATTACAGGGTCATAAAATGCATACACACCATCCTTGATTTGCTGAGCCAGGCCATTTTTTACACTAATACTTTTCCTACCTTATGTCTAGAATAGTAAACTAAGCAGGGTTGAGGTGTGCACTGGGAACATCTGTGCTGTTTCACCAACAGCGTGCACCCTGGAAGAGCTCAGCCTACATCACCTGGCACTCACCCAGACAGGGTCATCACTTCTTTGTGGTCTGGGGATAGCAGAAACTCAAAAATACTCCAAAAAAAAAAAAAAAAAAGATTCAGCTCTGTTCAAGTGAATGTTATCCTCATTTTCCACTTAGCAAACTATTTCTCTGCCATTGGTTCGTGTTAACAAGAGCCTGTGATACCATAAGTTGTCTTAATTAAATATATTGAACAGAATAGTAACAAGTTCTAAAATAGTAAGCAACAAACATTTTCCTATATAGATTAAATTTAATGGACATTTCACCACCTTTCTTTTGAGGAGACTACCAAGATTATAAAATCCCTGTGTGGTGAATGAGACTGCCATCTGTTATGCAGTTTCAAACCTGCTTCTCAGAAAAATGTTCTTGCTTTTACAAAAGGGACTAATCCTTCATCTGAAATTAAAAAAATAAATTATCAACTTGTTACAGTCCAAAGGAAGTGAATTCTTTTGCATCAAGTAGTAGCTCCATCGGGCTATATAATATAACTACAATTTATGTTTTTACTTAAATTTGCATGTAGGCACAAAAGATGTCATTCTACCTCACAAAACTTCTGGCATGTGCTCTGATATTTACAGGTTCATTTTTCTTTTTTCCCTGCTACAGCCTTTTCAATAACTACTCCAAATTGTAAATTATTTGAAAATTCTACCAAATTGGAAGTCTGGCAAACAATTTGACATTTCAGACATCTCATGCAATTCAAATTCTTTCTCTTGATACCATATTTTTACACCACAAACTGTTGCACCTGCAAAAGCAATGCATTCAGACCTGGAAGAAAGTGTCAAACAAAAAACAATGACGTGTGAGTCTGCTGTTCATTTCCAGACTGCTCTACAGAACTATTCCTGTATTATCAAGTATATGTTAAAATCTCTACTGTCCTCCAGAGAAAATTTCTTTCACTTGGATTTACAATATCAGTGGCAAGTCCAGAAAACTACAGCACTTGTGAGACAACTACAGAAAATATGTATTTTTAAGACATTGCCTTTGTTCTTTAAGAAAAACTGTTTCATATTGCATTACAATGGACTAGGAAGATGTCCACAATACCTTCAGAAGCCTAAGCTTATGGGACATTACCCTCCTATTCAAGGGTTGTAACTTAAAACATTCTTCCCCAATTGCTTGCAAACATCTGATGGTCTCTGTTTGCCTTCTTTACATTTTACTTATTCATAAGAGACTCTTACTTTAAAATCCCTTTATAACCATTTATAAATAGTGTGAAGGTCACATTTTGGCTTAAACTGA
This sequence comes from Numenius arquata, assembly GCF_964106895.1. NCBI lineage: Eukaryota > Metazoa > Chordata > Aves > Charadriiformes > Scolopacidae > Numenius > Numenius arquata. The sequence continues at coordinate 120,534,223 of NC_133576.1, forward strand.
CATTATTGGTCTTTTATTTGTTCAAAATATCAAGATAGGGATAATCTGCCTGGGGGTATTCTACCCACTCTGACAATGCTGAAATTCTTTCTGTTTGCATACAAAAATTAATAAGAATTGCATAATATTTGAATATTTATTTGTGTTCCTCATCACTATTCTACTCCATCCTCCATCTCTTGGAAGAATGAACAGTGGGAATATATTGTTCAAGAAAAGCTAGAATCATGCAGTTAGCAATACCTTAATATATTGAAAGTTCTTGGGGCAGAAAATCAAGATGAAGCCATGTCTGATGCTATCTTGCTTCTTTTACCAGAAAGGTACACAAAGAACTTTTTTCCTTCTGAACATGAGTCAATACCATCTGGTCCTGGTGTCAGAATAATTACTGATTTTATTGATTTGTCCCAAAATATCTTCTACTGATATTTTCATTTGGGACATTTCTTCAGTCATCCTCCAGAAAGAAGGGGCACATATAAAAATCTCCCAGACCTCCTCAATGGGGAACATTGATGTTAACTCCTTTAGGTTTTCTTTTTGATATCTCTGTTCAGGCACATAAAATACAAACCTTCAGTGTATATCAAGTACCCAAATGTATATTATTAATATGCACAAATAAATACAAGTCAATAGAAAAAAAAAACAAACACAAAAAGGAACTGAATGCATACACATCTCAAAATGCTCCTGTAAAATACCAGGTTAGTTACCAGCAGTATCAATCACCAAAAATATTATCCCTACTATTTGATAATTTTTACCATCAGTGATAACCGATTGTTAGAAGGTATCTAACCTTGCACACCTTCTGCTGAAGAAGCTGTTCAGGCCTACCTTCACTGGCAATTTTGCTAAAATGCGTGGAGAAAAAAATAATAAATCACTGTCAAGACAGTGATTCAGGTATGGTCAAGTACACATAAAGTCATTTAGGAAGTACCACAAAGCAGAGTTTCTGTCTCTATGGTCCCCCAATAAACCAATACCAATTTAACACCTACCAAAGCTGACTCCTGATACCCCAGAGTGATCCAACACAGGAATTCTTAGATGTTACAAACAGCCACAAGACATGAAGGACCGGCCCTCACTACCCCTGATCATGAAGCAGTTCAGACGTTGCATCTGAACAGTACATTTTTTATGATCACAGCAATAATATTCTGAAACAAACTCAGAATTTGTGCTGGCAGGTAAGTGTTTCATCTAGAAGGAGCACCGGAAAACAGAAAAGCAGGAAGCCCAGTTTATGCTTACCACTTTTATCAGCAGCAAAGATGAAACTGAAATTAGTGACAGTGTACAAAAGGAAAAGAGAATAGGTATGTTTGCTGTTGCTTTCAATTCTGCCTAAAAATCCTTTAAAAAGAGCAAAGAAACAGTGAAAGCTTAATTAATGATTTGTACTATAAACAGAAGTAATGAGGCTTAGTTGTATACAGATTTGTACCTTTTGTTCTTCAAGTATCCACATCAATACAGTAACCTCATCACTTTTGCTCTCTCCAAGCCCTTTATAAAAATTTCCTGGGGAAATGATCCCAGCACTAGCTAGCTTGAATTGTGTGTTCTGACCCAGTAGATACTATTTGTATGACAACAGAATGTACTAGGACAAAGTTTTCCTTTAATGAGGGCATTACCTCACAAGAAACTTTCGTGATATTTGAAAAAACTTCATTACCCTGAAAACCTCTATGCCTTCATTTTATCATTTAATCAAATTTGGCTGCAAAGTAATTCTACAGTAATTCTACAGTAAGCAGAATTCCCTCCCAGAATGAAATACTGATAGAAACAAGCAACAGGATAATATTTTACATAGCTTTTACAAACAGGTTTTATTTTAAAACACATACTTTCCCTACATGAACAGAACATGTGATAAATAATAAAAGGAAAAGAAATATTAAAAAAATATTAGGAAACCTAATGGATGATGTACTTAAAAACTTTCAGAAATATTTTGTAAGTTTTGTTTCAGTTGCTTTCTGTTACTATATCCTGTTCAGTTAGTGGATCCCCTTTGATAACAAATTGACCTGCACAAATAATGAAAGAACATTTTTAATGTCTATTATCGTATATATGAGGTTAAAACCATAGAAGGGACTACACTGCAGCAGACCAAAGGCCATTTAGCTCAACAGCCTCTCTTTGATGATACATCTAAAAGACGATATTGATGAAAGAATGGAAGCCTTCTTACAGATCTCCATCATGCTGTTCTCTCTGTCCCTGGCCTTTTCTTTTTGAGGTTGTGTTGTCCTCCTTGTATGAAAGCAGTGCTATTCCTTTGGTTGTACTTATTAACTTCTTCTTAACTTAGTTCAGAAATGGAGGAGGAACAAAACCAGCACACAGGATTCAAAAGGAAGGTAGATTATGGAGTTTATGGAGTTGTACAATGTGCCCTCTTTTGACCTCTACCATTTCCCCATGAATTCCAAATGTTTCATTTTCTGACAACTAGTAGGAACTGAACTGGCGTTTTCAATCCGTCATAACTCCAGGATCTCGCTGTGAAGTTTTAATAGTTCAGATACCATCACTTTGCATTTGAAGGCCTCTTTTCTCCCCATGTGCAAAACTTCACATCTACATAGACTGAATTTAATCTGCCATTTTAAATTCTGATCATTCAGTCTTGAAATGCCCTTCAGTGAAGTAAAAAAAGATGGAGAGTGGTGAATTGCACAGGCAACTGGGAAGTGATAGCCATTGGAAACTTCCTTTAGCAGGAAAGAGAGGCACCCATCCGCTGACCTGACTTTGATGTCTTGGGAGTTCTGCTGCTTGCTGAGTGATCAGATATAGGAGCTGCATCCAGCTCTGGAGCCCCCAACATAAGAAGGACATGGACTTGTTGGATCAAGTCCAGAGGAGGGCCATAAAGATGATCAGAGGGCTGAAGCATCTCTCCTGTGAAGACAGGCTGAGAGAATTGGGGTTGTTCAGCCTGGTGAAAAGAAGGCTCTGGGGAGATCTTATAGCAGCCTTCCAGTACCTGAAGGGGGCCTCCAGGAGAGATGGGGAGGGACTCTCTATCAGGGAGTGTAGCCATAGGATGAGGGGTAATGGTTTTAAACTGAAAGAGGGGAGATTCAGATTTATGAAGAAATTTTTCACTATGAGGATGGTGGGGCCCTGGAACAGGTTGCCCAGGGAAGCTGTGGATGTTCCATCCCTGGAAGTGTTAGAGACCAGGCTGGATGGGGCTTTGAGCAACCTGGTTTAGTGGGAGGTGTCCCTGCCCATGGCAGGAGGGTTGGAACCAAGTGATCTTTAAGGTCCCTTCCAACCTAAACCATTCTACAATATTGCAGAGACTTCTGAGGCTTATCCAGCCCTTGCTGCTCACCACATGGGCAGCAATGATCCTCCTAAGGGTGCATAGATGAAGAGTGACTACAGAGCTCTGGGAGAGGGGTAAAGTGTATAAGAGCCAGCTCGTTTTCTTCTCAGTCCTTCCAGTAAAAGAGAAAGGTTCGTATACACAGGAGTGGACATATCCTGCACCTTACCATGTAGCCAGTGTAAGAGGCAGAGCTTTGGCTTTTATGACCACAGGGCCTCTTTAAGTAGCGAGAACTATTGAGAAGAAATGGAATCCATCTGACCAGACTGGGGAAGAGCACCTTTGCTAACTTAGTGAGGAGGGCTTTAAACTACATACACCAGGAGACAGTTACTTTAGCCTTAAGAGAAGTGAATGCATGGGGGACAGCAAAGAAGCATCCAGGGGACAGCAGGATGGAGACAGTTCTTTCTCATTCTTTATAAAAGCAGCATGAGTGGGGCCCGTCTCCAGCGTCTGGACATGAACGATCACAGCATGAGAAACAAACAGAGCACTTAGAAGTTCATGCACAGCTGCAGAGCAACGATCCCACTGGAATTACAGAAATACATGTGGATAGCCTGCGTGACTGGAGTGCTGCAATGGATGGACACAAGCACTCAGGGAAGACTGGCTGTGAAAGCAAGGAGGAAGAGGACTGCACTTTGTGCAAAGGGCTGAGTCAAATGCACACAGTTTTGAGTTGAAACAGAAAATGAGACATTCAGGAGATTATGGGAAAGATTGAAGGACAAGTGATGTTCTGCTAAGAGTCTGCTACAGACTCACTGATCAAGTACAGCAGGAGGATGGACTGGATGATTTCCAGAGGCATCTTCCAATCTAATTTAATCTAGGATGCTGCAGTCTTCAGAGCTGGCCTTTTATCACCATTAGTAGTTAACTTATTTTATTCTTGAGTCCTTTCAGAGATCTGTGGTGATTACCTTCTGATTTTGAAATATGGTCCCTTCCAACTCTAACCATTCTATGATTCTATGATTTTATCTACAAGTCCCCTATAGATAAACTTTTTCTATAGCCCTTTTAATCTGAAATAGACCCGTTGATGACTACCCCATAAAGTGGGGTTCTAACACAGAAAGTGCTCCCTTTTCTCCCACAATTAAAAGAAACAAAATTAATTCATTTTGCATACTCCCTACATCCTTCACTTCTCTGAACCACTTTGTAGTCTCATCATCCATTTACCATACAAATGACCTGGCAGGTTTTGGTAGTTCTCATGTTTGAAGAAAGATTTATTGACACTTATGATGTTAATTATTCCTCAAAATATTTTTGCCCAGCTATATTGTTTTTAGATTTAACCTGCCAGAGTTCATGATCTTTCCTACTTTCTTCATTTGCACACAACTTCAGATTTGGGAAATATGACTTCTTGCTTCTAATTATTTCCCTTAATCTGCTCATTTGCCATGCTGAGATACTTTTGCCCTCTCTCAAACTTATTTTGATAGAGGGCATATATATTCAATCTGTCCTTCCAATATAATGCTCTTAAACATGCTTTCAACTTACTTTTTGGCAAGCACCTTCATCCCTATGCAGTTATTTTTGAAGCTGAGCACAAGCAGGGTGTGGATTTTTGATTTGACGTGTACACACTGAGTACATTTTACGTACTTGACATGCATAATGAAATATCTTATTCTGTGTTGGAATGAGGGTAAGCATAAGTTAAATCTTAGATTAAGTTTTGGTAATATAAAATACTGATAATTTTGTATCCAATAACATCTTTCCATGAAGAATAATTTGTATCATGCGTAATTTCACAGAAACTATTTTGACTATACACTTCAGAGTTTACTTATTTGTCCAAAAGACAAACATAATTTGCTATGTGGTTTTGACCACAATTTAAAGTGTTTCAAAGGAGTCAACCTGCACCAAGTATTTCTGATAGTAGTTGAAAACCCCTCTCTCCTCTAGGTAAATATAGCAAAGTGATACTAATTTAAATTGAAATAATATTCCTTCATAAAAAGAGAAACAAAAACAATGTCATAATTTTAACTTGGGTGATTAAATAGAATTCTGGCTACTTCAGAGTGGTTTGTATGTCTCTGGGTATGATGGACATTAAGAGAAGTTGTTTATTTGAGTACTTGACAAAATGGGTACATCCATGCTGGTTGTACTGCTATTCAAATTTTTAAATTGCTGCTCTCAATTACTTTTTTTTTTTTTTTTTACTGTATTGCTTGGGTGCTCTCAATTACTTTCAACTCCTCCTTTATCATCCATGTACAGTATCTTAAGACAAAAAGGACGACAAAGTTTTATTTTAACACTTAGCAAAGTTAAACTTTGCAGATTTGCAGACAGGATCTGGTAGTTTCTTGCTTTGAGTCCCAGGGAAGATTAGATTTCTGCGTACAAAATTTAATTTCTTAAGGACCATTAAGTGTAACCAAGATTTATTTTTGTGGCCTTCAAATTTCCTTCACTAGAAACAACACCAGAAATCTCAAAACACTGGTAGGCATAAACTTTTTGTTATTTGTCATCCTTTTTCTGGTTATTTACATACTTGGGGAAGCGTAACAGATGTGCCAGAACTGCAACACTAACTCAGGGGGAGGAATAGGGGAATAATCTTCATTGGGGTTGTTGAACATACTAAAAGGCTTGAAGTTCTTTATAAATGTCAGGGAAATTAAAGCAATCCCTCTAATGGAGACAAATCCTGAAAGAATCTCTTCTATCATCCTCTTGTGTGCATGTCTACCAGCCAAAGAATAATTGTCAATACTTTTAAAAAATACTTTAAAAAAAAGCATTTACATCTTTTTCTATTTAAAAATACTTTTTTAAAAAAAGGTATCTTTTTATTTTCTATGTGTGTAATAGTGGATCCTTTCTATCATACAACAATAATTACCAGCCAGGCCAAAATGTGTCTTGTAGAAATACTGTTCCAAATGCAAGTCCTGCTTGGACAGAGCTTTCAGTAAAAGTCCTTTAACATTATCCTCAATGTTGTTCTCAGGAAAAGCATTTCATGTTCTCAGTGCTGGGAAGAGGTGCTCTCTGTGAGAGCAAAAAGAAACAGCTCTATTTAAGTACATAAAGACGCATGCATTGGCATAACCTTTTCTCTTCTTCCTGTTCTTGCAGCTGCTTTTATGAAAGTGCAACTTCCAGGCAGCACGCCGTTATCTCTTTAGAGGCATACTTCAGTTCACACAGTAGACTTCAGCACAATTACAAACCAGGTAACTTAACTCCTTTCTGTGGTGCTTTCCTGTGTTGGCTGAGCACCTTGAAAAGCTGTTTATTTAACCTTGCTAAATGATTTTACATAGTAAATGGAGTTATACTGCTACTCTGTGAAGCTTTTTTTTTTGAATAGTGAAAATACACCAAAGAAACAAGGAATGGAACTAGATGCAGAGGCTAGAGATGAAAACTAATCTGTCTCCTATTCTATAAAATCCTATATGTTTTAAAAAAGATGAAAGAAGAACAATATGACCTTGCATCTAGAAAGTCACAATTGTACCTTTCTTGAAAAGTCACATGAAACCAAACTATAAGTTCAAAATTCATTTCCCTTTTCAATAGCAAGGGAAGCAAAATGTTTTCCTATGTATACTGTGTCTCATTATATATTTTAAATCTCCGCCCTTTTCTGATGAATTTTAAATGTCAATGAACGTAAACCGATGTGTTTCTGTTGCATTGCAGTCCTGGTCATAACAGCTTTGTTACTCATTTTTACTTAAGTAGGAGAAAAACAGGTTAATTTAAATGTGTATTGGACACATAAGGAAATCATCAGAAGACATGTACTACAGATGCCTTTTTTGGTGATGTTGACTTCAACTGTTTAGGCAGCAACCAGCTCTAAGTTTCTTCAGCAACTGTAACAAAGCAGTAACGCAATGCAAGAAACACAGAAGATGAAGAACATAGAAAAACATATAAATACTGGTTTTGACCAGTATGCCCCTTCTTGGATTAAGACCAGTAGGAAGGACATAGCTGATCTTTCAGTTAGCTGTAAAAACAAATGAAGCATAAACAAAACCCAGAAGTACATCTTAAGTATGTATGCATTCCAAAATAAGAGCAAAATTTCTCATTCAATATCACATATATACTCCTTGTATCTTGAAGTAGAATTTTTCATAGAAATTATTTAATCTGAAATGGAAATAAGCAGTTATTATTAAAACTCTTAACTTTCAATTATAGTTGATTTACTGATGTAAAGTGTGAATCACAACTCTATTAGCTCAATAGATGTTTAACTAAAAGTAAAATTAGTAAAATATATGACTAATTGTAAAAAAGCAAGTACTTTTCACAGATCGTAAAAATTGTTACTAACAGAATTTCAATGAAATATGCAATTAAAAAAGAATGCGGAGTATTCAGATAAATACAAAGAGTGGTTTTATGAAATATAGCTTACAAACTGTTCTCTGTTACGACAATACATTAATAAAGTCTTATACAATTTCATGAGTATAAGAACTGCCTTTCTGTTTGAAAACATTATCTTCACACATGCATGGAACATAACTATTGACTCATGAAATCATGCAGAATGAAATACACTATTTCATAATGCAGCTTTGTGTTTAAGCAAGATAACAGTTTCCAGAAGCCTTCTTCAGTACTTTCACTAAAATGGAAAATACCTACCATAACACAACAAAACTAAAAGTAGAATGTTACAAGGAAGAAAAGTTTTGTGGGCAAAATAAGTATCCTTTGTTGTTCCAAACAGTAGGACTGAAAAAGTAGACAAGTTTTTTGGCATATAGGCCTTTTATCAGGTCTATTTGAGACGAGAAGAATAGCCTGAAAAGTAGTATGGGCAGCATAGGACTACCATCTCCTATCCTAGTCTTGCTGCCCATCCTACAGAAAGTTTGGCTCCATCTCCATAAAACTCTATACTACATCCATCCATAGTACATAACACTCAGTTTGCCCTCTGCATAAACTTTCACCTCTTTAGCCTTCAAATACGACCACCTTTTTGTGGAACCAGAATATATGCTAGAAGCCTTGGGGTGTAACATGAAGGTACAAAGTTTTTCGGGATACTATTACAGGAATGTGGAGAGAACCAAACCCAACACAGCCTTGTCTCCTCACCACGCTAACTGTTGGGAGTGTTCACCATGCTCGCTCTCTCTCTCCTTCTCTCTCTCCTGTTTGGCACTCAGGCCAAACTCCAATCAACTTCTTCCTCCTCCACATACTGAAATCTATCTTATTTTCTTAACCCTACTATGAAAATTTTCACTCAGGCAAACAAAACTACAACCTTTTCTGCCAGTCTCCCAAATATCCTCCTGTGACTTTTCAGCTCACAGGGAATGCTGATACTAAAATAACACTCACTGTTACTTTTTTAGCTTTAAACTCTGAATCCGTCCATTTCCTTCCTTGTATTTCCAAGTAAAATTCAAGTCAATATTACAGTCAATTCTTACTGATTTAAAGGAACTTCATGCAGGTGCAACAGGGACTTGACAATACTGTTAGCTACCAACCTCCCATGACACTTGTTGGGTAAACTCTGATGCCTCCTCATACCAAAAGCAGACATGAAATCTGAAACGCTGCACATTGGATCAGCTAGTAAGACAACCAGGGGCGTAATCAAGACCAGCAGGTAAATAATAATAATACAGGGAATATTCAGGAAAATCTTTCTGAAAAAATTCTGAAAATCCTAGAAAAAATTAGGCTACCGATCTTCTATTCCAGTTCAAAGCTGGACTGGAACAGATCTTTGGATGCAGCCTCCCATCTACAGCCTCACTAATGCAGCCCCGTCTGCAGTTGGGTTTCCTTGCCATAGCTATGCTCTGCTGACTCAGTTTCATTCCACTGCATTTATTTTTATAAGAACCACGTTCCATTTCATTCTGCTTTCAGCAGTTTGGAGTCACCAGAACATGTTTTTTATTTACTTATTACTGCCCCTCACTTCAGTCTCCTTTTCCTCAAACCTGAGGAAATTGGGTGCAGTGGAACTTTGCAGAGCCATCTCCTTCCAGTAGCAACCATCACGGACAGAGGCTGCAGGCTCCTCAGAGCCAGGCTTAACAGCCTTGAAATTCAAAGTAGGACCTCCGTGAAACTTTAACGTGAAGAAGAGGCTGATGTTCACACCACAGCCAGTCTTTTCTGAAAGCCACTAGTATCCATAACTAATAAGCCAATGATGCAAAACTTAGTATCTGTCTAAAACTTAGTATCTACCACTCGCACTACTGGAAAAAGCTAAGACAAAGAAAAGGTGCTAAGAATTCTGTTCCTCAGAGCAGTGACCACACAGCAAATAAACAAGGAGGAACTAAAGAGCTTTAACAGGCTTTATTCCAAGAGGATTCCACCTCTACATTCCATTATTGAAAATACACATAGACGTGATTCTTACAGAGAACTTTCAGGATATAGATACGCACACACACAAATCAACATGTCCTAGTGAAAAACATGTGTTTTATGGCTAATACCAGCAATATCCAATGCTTAGCACATACCATACTCATACCATTTTAAAAATATTGATGTACTTTAGCTTATATTCCTCTTTACATTCTTACACAGAAGTAGCACTTCATCCAACCACAGCATGAAATGCAGCAGCTGTTTAACAGCTTTTGGCAGATATACAAAAAGGTTTAATGAGAAGACTGGCCCAGGTAGCCTAAGTTACAGATGAATTAAATAGTGAGAATATCATTACCCAAGCTGAAAATTTGACCAGGATATTAAATTAACCTGTTATCCAAAGTGCCATGATGCTTTTAGCCTGGTTTAATAAATATCAAAGCAATCACCTCTATGTCACTGTATAAATCATCTGTCTCCCACTCATTTCCCTCCCTCCTACAATAGCTTTTGAGATTCTTGGCCAATTTCAACCAAATTCAACAGACAAGCAGAGGTCTCAGAAATACTACATTCTTACAAACTTTCTGAAAATGAGACAGAAGAGTGAAGAAACCCCACTTAGTCTCCACTGAGAGACTGCAATGCGCAAGAAGATCTTATTAGACAGCAGAAAACCTGTATGAGAGAAAGACCTTGCAAATGTCTCTGTTACAGAAAACCTTCAGTCGCTGCTTATTAAACATCTAAGACAATCAACTGAGAAATAAGTCCACAGAAATCCAGCTTACTGAATTCCAAGTCATGAAAATAATTAAAAACTGTAAGAGGTCAGGACCTGGGATTTGTATCTCATGTAAAAGGCATTGTTTTTCACAGGAAGGAATAAATCTCACAAGGCTGTTCAAGCAAGAGGATCTCCATACTGCCTACTTTTCTGTGCCTTTTGACAGAGGCTTGGTTTTGTATGATACACTATATCCATTTCTTTCATAGAATCATAGAATAGTTAGAGTTGGAAGGGACCTTAAAGATCATCGAGTTCCAACCCCCCTGCCATGGGCAGGGACACCTCCACTAGACCAGGTTGCTCAAAGCCCCATCCAGCCTGGCCTTAAACACTTCCAGGGATGGAACATCCACAGCTTCCCTGGGCAACCTGTTCCAGTGCTTCACCACCCTCACACTAAAGAATTTCTTCCTAATGTCTAATCTGAATCTCCCCTCTTCCAATTTAAAACCGTTACCTCTTGTCCTGTCACTACACTGCCTGACAAAGAGTCCCTCTCCAGCTCTCCTGTAGGCTCCCTTCAGATGTTGGAAGGCTGTTGTTCTTTCAACTGTTCCTCCAAAACTCTTTTCCCTTAGCTTAAAACGTACATTTTTGCATGAGTATTCTCAACACTAAGTATAGTCACACATCAGTACAATTATGAACCTGTTACAGTAAGGATGAATATTCTATCTTCATAGTGTTACTAAAGCCTAATGATTATCAACAAGAACTGAAATATAACCTGCTTTTAACCACCAAGTTTTCAACCAGGAAGAAGTTGCACATTATTAACAAAAGTGTAAAGGTTTAGAAAAGAGATTTTAAATGGTTCCCTCTAATGCTGGTCTTAATTTAGATCTTTTTACTTTTAATTTAATTCCACACAGTGGTTCTTACCCTTTGGTGGTATTCTAGAACCATTTGTCCTTCATTAAGTAATGAAATGGAGATCTATATCTAATATATGAATATCACATTTGTTTAGAAGATAAAGGGACATTCATCTAAGCCAAAGTGACATCAGTTGTGACCATACATCACAACCAAAACTTCCAAAATCTCAACTGATTGCAAACTTTCTGAACTCTGTGGCACAAAGTTGCTACAGTTCACTCATGGATTACTGATTTGCATGTGGCTACGCAGGCCAGACTCACCAAAGACAGGTAACACCAGCCATACTTACCTAGGCCCTCTCCACAGCCAATGGAGACAGGCAGATACTTCTAGGACATGATTCATCTCCTCAAGTAAGATGTGATTTAAGACAGATTTAGTGAAACCATCCATATCTCTATAAAAGGAGCCTATTTGACTGGTGTTGATGCAATCAAATCACATTCCTACACTTTGGCAATATCCTGTTTTAGGAACTTAGGTGTTCATTCTGATGCATGACACAATATGTAGTGCGAGCACCTGTTGGTGGTGAGACACCAAGTATCATCCATTAAATCCATTTGATAATGAATCAGTTACCCACCAATACCTTGTTAGTAATTTTCTTTCAGTCAGTGAAATTATCCGAGAGAAAATGTATTTGAATTCAAGAAGATTGCAAACCTGTAAAAGGAGTACTGTATACACATATTTGGATGCCCCACAGTAATTCAAGTACACTTCATAGAAGTTAGAACTGATTTTGGTAACAGTTCCTCAGACAGAACTTTATTACCACACTGTCAAGCCAAAAAGAAGTGTTCAGCAGAAGCACGGATCCATTCTTCACTAAATTTAACTTTCAGTGTGTGATAGATAAACTGAGAATAATTTAGAACTACAAGTATCAGTTTACTACTGCAAATCAGATATTTATGTAAGGACAATAATATGATACTGTAAAAGATTTTAAAAGTATGAAAAGTTAGCTTCTTAATATTACACAAGTGCAAGTTTACACTATACAACTTAATACTGCATTTAATTGTAAAAACAAGTATAACAAACTATCAGAATCTAAAAAAATAATTGTATATAAAAATGAACACTTAAATTTACGTCCTAAAATAAATCACATAAGCATTAACATGATCCTTAAATGAGGACAGAATCAGCCTGAAATGTTGCACAGAAAATCAGATGGGGGAGAAGCTGATACAGCCATGTAACAAAGAAAAAACAACTCAATTATTAATATGCTAATATTTCAATACAGATATAAAAAGAAATTTTAAAAAATTGCTACTTACCTTAGAGATCTGAAACAAACGGGACTTCCTAATAAACTACAATCAGTCTCTTCCCAAGAGGGAATTGTCTAACTTTTCCACTACTTTCAAATCTGGAGTGGAAGATATTTTAGGCCTGGCCAAATATCACTGGAAGAAAATTCGTTCACATGTTTGGCTGTGTTTTGCATTCCATCCTGTTGCTTTGGCATACAGACACTGCTAATTATAATCTGTGACATAAGCGGCTAGTTCTACTGCTAAAATACTTGTGTACTGACTCCAGAAATGAACTGCCCCAGTGTAAGACATAACCAATCCATAATGCATAATAAAATGGCCCAACCTGTCACATTACGCCAACTGCTTTATTAAAATCTGAGAATATGCAGCACTTCACAGAATCCATGCGTAAAAACAATAGTATTAACAAAGTCAGCTGCTAACAGCACTCAATGCAAGACGAGAAACAAAAATGTCTTCTGCGTTCTCTTCTGAATCCATATGTAACATCCAACTGAATTTTAATAGTCTTTTTTCTGAAAACTTTTAATTTTAATGCTAACATTATTCTAACCACAATCTATACTGGCTGGTATATCAAGTCTCTTTAAAAAAAGGAATTACATTTATTATACTATACCTCTAATAGCACATATGAAATTTATACAATAACTACACTAACAACTACCAAGCTTTCCAAAAAAGTTAAGCCATTCTTGGTATTTAAGGAAAATGCATACACATACCAAGAGCTATTAAAAAAAAGTTGCATCTGTTACATATTTTAAGATGATATTATAGGAATTATGAGAAATCTTTTTTCAGTGGTACTTAAGCTTTTAGTTCTCAAATGCAGAAACAAGAATTCCAGCCTGGCACTGTTTACAATAGACTGACTATACAAACACTGACCAAAAGACTCTCTGTTCAACCTACGATAATTTAGAATCTGTGCTGGTAGCTGTCTGCAATTTAAAAAGCATTAAAACATACATTTGTAAGATTTACAGAATAAAGGTTTTGTGCTATGTGAAGCATTGCAATCATCATCCATATGTCTGGACAATTTCATTTTCCAAAGCACGTTTCCTTTTTTCTAGCCATGCACTCCCACTGTTACCATGCTTTAGAAGATGAAGCTCCTATCAGATGTTTAACAGCTGCAGATCATAAATTTAGGCCTGACACAAATCCAACTGGCTTACAAGATACTTTTTTCCCTTTATGAATTCTGTAGCCATTAATCCTTTATCAGGCTCTGTTTACATATACAAATGGAGAAGTTCTTTTCTATACAAAGGAATTAATTCACTGGTATCTGACAAAAATGACAAATATTTTTCATAATAAAATATTTATCAATATCTTTAAAACAGCTATTCTATTTAATCTCATGGATTTATGAAAGATAAACTGGGATGAAAGCATTTGTATATTGTGTTAACATCAAAGCTCTTCTTGAATTGCAATTCCCTGTAAGTATTAAGAGGAAGAAACCTATAAATGCCAGATAGTTTGAAAGGGTTCATTATGCAGTCATTATTTAGATGATTGGGTATTCATGTCTAGGGATTTCCTGAAAAATCTTTTGTCCATTCTTGGAGAAAATCTGAGGATCAGATAAAACTGGATACAAGACCCCAAAAAAGCAGCATTTTAACTGCATTTTAATGTTTCCTTTTGGTGTATTTGCAACTATTTGATTTCTCAATTTATAAAAAAAGATTGACTAACATAGTGCCCAGCTACAGAAAGAGACTAGATTGCATCACCCAGCAGCTCTCTCTATGGACAGAACTTTTGTGTTATTTTCCACATACGATTACTCTTCTTGGCCTAGATTCGTTATGTCTTTTGTCTGCTCTTGTACCTATCTAATATCTGCACAGTAGAAATTCTAAAAATGAAAAGAACAAATAAATACCTCAGTTAGTATCTTCTGAAGTTCTCATGAAGCGGGACTGAAGCGAGAGCAACCGTTAGTGAGTTCTGTATCATCTGAAGGCAGCTGTCTTCCTATTTAAATGTAAAGAATGGAAAGAGAAAAGAAAAATTTTCATGAGTACGGGGAAAGAACAAGATATTCCTGAATTGCCCTCCTGGCTAACTGACAGCATCTTACAAGTGATGGACCAAAATCCAATGAGCTTAAAATTGTGGAACTCAAATTAACACTGGACACCCAACGCCTGTTTGGACTGCAAATCTTAATGACAGCACAGTTTATAGTAAATGAGAAATAAATGTTCGTCTAAAATCTATGTGAAAAATAATAGAAACATTTCTGTTGCAATGTTAAAATTCCATCCAGCATTAGAATGCATTAGTATAATGAACAATGACTTCAATTATGGGTTTTCATTGCATTTGTACAAAAAAGTTTCTCTCAGTCAAGTAATGATCTTCACAGTTCAAGACTCCTCCCCAAAAACTGCCAACCTCCTTTTCAATTAGATTTTGAATGTCCACGACTGACAACTTAGTCCTGGAAGGGTAACTAAAGAAACATCTTCATCTTCCACATTGTCTGAGTCCACTCATACCAGCAGTTGACTAATTAGAAGTACTTGCAAACTTATGCCATGACAAAACAATAAAAAGATATATAAATTCTGGTTTGAATATTCTGTCATTAAAAGATGTCACTTTTTTTTAGAGCAAAAAATTAGAACTTTGACAAAAATTCTGTGTATACCTACACGATTTCAAGAACATCTGCTTATCCCTCAAAGTACAAAACAACACAGTGGTGGAGAAGACAATGGCTATCACATATCAGTTTAACTAATTCATCTAACTAAAACAGACATAGAAGCCATTTGGTCCTACATATACCAACTTCTCTAACTTATTAGATACTTTGCAAGTCTGTGATATATTTAAAGAGGGTGATAAGGATTTGTTAAGCAAAGGGCATTAATGACAAAAGAAGAATATTATAGCCTGTATGGAAAACAGTTTATCTTAGTAATAAAGTACTACACAAGATTTTTACAGTTAATAATAAGAAGAAATTTTAGCTTTATTTTAGACTAGACTAGACTATTTCAATTGGAAGGGACCTACAGTGATCATCTAGATCAACTACCTGACCCCTTCAGGGCTGATCAAAAGTTAAAGCATGTTATTAAGGGCAATATCGAAATGCTTCTTGAACAGTGACAGGCTTAGGGCATCGACCACCTCTCTAGGAAGCCTGTTCCAGTGTTTGACCACCCTCTCGGTAAAGAACTGCTTCCTAATGTCCAGTCTGAACCTCCCCTGGTGTAGCTCCCCACACGTCCTGTCACTGGATATCAGGGAGAAGAGATCAGTGTTATCAGGGAAAACAGAGCAGCAATTATTAACCTACAAATTCAATTCTCCATGTTAGATTCTCTCTATTCATCAAAAGGCAGTCTGTGTCCATAAAGACGTATATACCGTAGTCAGGATATAGATTCTTAGATCATCTGTGCAGTCAAAAGAGTATCTGGCCAGTACCAGAATCATGCTCTTACTTCGTTTGCAGTAACTTTCTCTTTGTGGCCTAAAATCAGTCAGTCAGTCACACTCCCTCCTCAGAAAAATAACAAGATACCCCAAGCATTGCATTGCAAGAGATAGTTAATAACAAAGTCACTAAGAATAGAAGTCCTCTACTGCTGAACAACTGTAATTATGTGGCAAACAGTAAATATAGCTAAAATTAGGCTGTACAGATGTATAACTCCAGATGAAACAGAGGTTTTACCATATGAAATATTAAAACATACCTCCATAAGGGTTCAGAAAAGTCAAGTAGTACAGCAAAAGCAATTTACATTAATGAAAAATGGCACACACTTTGGAAAAAAAGTAAAATTCACAGGAAAATATATACCTATTTAAATTAACAAATGCAAAAAAAAAATAAAAAGAAAGTATTACATACAAATATTTACCTATTAGAATCACAGAATGCAAAAAACCAAAACCACCAACCACATCCTCAAGCAATTAAAGTGGGGGGTAATTATCTTAACAGTCAGAAAATATAAAATGTAATTAGTTACTAGACATCTCTGGACTTCCAAGAACTGAGGGGAAATATCCAAGTCTTCTTGATTCTTGTTCTTGTTAGTCACTTGTGAGCTTGAATAATGATGCAACAGAAAAATCACCTTTTCAAAAAAAGATTTTTTTCCAGTTCTCCTGACTTCCCACTGCTGTTAGAGGCTCTAATATGATATGAAACAAGAACTGCTGGAAACAATTGTTTTAGTGTTTCCCTCCAAAGCATTTAGAGTTGGCTATGTTTGATGTGCTTTTTAAATTTGTAAGGGATAGCAGAGCAGGCCGTTTATTGATAGACTGAGACCTTGCCTCTTCCTAAGAATAGGGCTGTGGTGAATATCTAGAAATGGCTGTCATCTTCTAAAGCAGAGCACAACAGTGAGCCAAAGGAGGACTGAATCTTCCACATATAAAGGAACATTTGAAAGTTACTTTTGCACCTATTAAAGCTATAAAAATGTATACAAATGAATACAAACACAGGACCCCCAAATATGCAAGGCTTTAAGGGACACCTGCCTTGACCATTTCAATAACACCAAGTTGAGTGGTGTGGCTGACATGCCAGAGGGACAGGATGCCATCCACAGGGACCTGGACAAGCTAGAGAGGTGGGCCTGTGCAAACCTCATGAACTTCAACAAGGCCAAGTGCAAGATCCTTGTTATCAATACTGGCTGGGGGATGATGTGACAGAGAGCAGCCCTTCGGAAAAGGACTTGGGGGTACTGGCAGATGAAAAGCTGGACATGAGCCAACAATGCACATTCACAGCCCAGAAGGCTGCATCCTGGGCTGCATCAAAAGAAGCGTGGCCAGCAGGTCAAGAGAGGTGATTCTGCCCCTCTACTCTGGTCAGACCCCACCTGGAGTACTGCGTCCAGCTCTGGAGCCCCCAGCACAAGAAGAACATGGACCTGTTGGAGTGGGTCTAGAGAAGGGCCATGAGGATGATCAGAGGACTGGAGCACCTCTCCTATGAAGACAGGCTGAGAGAGTTGGGGCTCTTCAGCCTGGAGAAGAGAAGGCTCCGGGGAGACCTTACAGCAGCTTTCTAGTACCTGAAGGGGGCCTACAAGAAAGCTGGGAAGGACTGGTTTAGTGATGGGTTTTTTGTCAGAGTTAGATTGATGGTTGTACTAGATGATCTTGAAGGTCCCTTCCAACCTAGATGATTCTATGATTCTATGACTGTTTGCAATGGCATGTAGCGATAGGACAAAGGGCAATGGTTTTAAACTAGAGCGGAGTAGGTTTAGATTAGACATTAGGAAGAAGTTCTTTACAATGAGGGTGGTGAGACACTGGAACTGGTTGCCCAGAGAGGTGGTGGAGGCCCCATCCCTGGCAACATTCAAGGTCAGGTCAGACAGGGATCTGAGCAATCTGATGTAGTTAAAGATGTCCCTGTTCATTGCAGGAGGGTTGGACTAGATGACCTTTAAAGGTCCCTTCCAACCCAACACATTCTATGATTCTATGATTTCATTACAATAATATCTAAAAGGCGACTCAGAACAGCTTTGAAACTCAGAACATTTATGCTTTATTAGAGTATGAACAAGAATAAACTAAAAGAGAAAAATCTGAAAATGACTATGTAAGGCAAGATGAAAATAAAAGGACTTATAAATAAGTATCCAACTGCCCAGCACAACAGGTCCTTGTGTCTGGTTTCTAGGACTTTTTTCCATTTATGAGCACAAAGAGCTGGCAGCGTGTCTATTGCCTGATCATCTTAGCAATATTTAAATATCTGCTTCAGCTCCTTGCCTCCACACTCCTCCTTCTCTTGGATATTCTGCTTGGATTGCATCTTCACACAATTTGATTGAAAACTATTTAATTTCTGTGGGTTTAATTCCGTATGACCCTTTAAAAAGGCTAAGTAGTGAGGCAGCAAGTGAAGAGTTGTGTGTGTACTTTGTGCTTGCTGCTATACTCTCTGTGAAGATGAGCCCGACAGGTGAACTGGAATAGATGTAAGACAGCACAAGCTGCTTTTCTAAGCAGCTTTTCTAAGCAAACAAGCAAGCTCAGGTTTGTAGACCCTTTCAAAGAGTCCAGTTGAGGAGGGAAAGACTCTTTGGCTTGCGTGCAGACTGGAAGACACAATGGAGAGACCCTTTTGTATTAGTATCTTTAAGGAGGAAGTTGTTGCCTAAAAGTACTGGGGAGAAAATAACCCATCAAACTTTTAATGTCCAAGCAGATTTAGAATTATTTTGTCCTATTGCATGGTTGATACAATTCAGGCGTTCTCCTAAGTATGAAATTCAACTACTGTTGGCTTGAGAAAGTTAAGTGTTAGCTTTTTTCTCAGGAAGAAAACCAGAAGTGTGTACTTTGGTTTGTATGAAACTACAATATTCTGGACAGGAGAGTAGATTAAAGCACTTTTTAACAGGTTCACTATTTTGTGCATTGGGATTTTTATTTTAGGGTATGATCCACTGAGCACCTACTCACAGCTCCACCTACAAGCACGGTGCGACAGGCAAAACAGTATACTTACAGGCGTATTCGGTACAGTCTGTCAAATCACTTCTACAACAGATGTCAACAACACTGACAATCAACAGAGAACCATGTTTCATGTTCTTTGGTCATAATATTTCCTTTTACATCACTTGTCCTTCACTAAAAACAAAAGCAAAAACCCCAAATCCACTAAATGCTGAGAGCAGGATAGGCTGTCTGGTCTTCTGCCTCGGGATATCTGAACTCTGAAGAATTCAAGTGAAATGCATGGCTATCGCCCAGTGTAGGTGGGTGTGTAAAACAGAAAACTGAATGACTGTCCCCCCATGGTAGAATAGGTTTAATAGGTCTTGAAAGCTCTGCATCTCCACCCATATTCTCATATTGCATAAAGCTTTGTACAGATACTCTAAGGAATATGATGAGTTTACCCATCTCTTTTGCTTTCTTCCTATTTATCTCCTTTCATTTTTCTTGTTTCCTTCCCTATTCACGGATACATCAGAATTATAACCGATCGAGAGATATAAAAGCTCTCCCCCAGTTTCTTTTATCATTAAACATTATTTTTCAGTAACATAATATATATTTAATTCTGATGTAATAAAGCAGTTGTATCTAATCTGCATTTGAAATAAAACCATACAAAAGTATCTAAAACTCTGCTTAAAACCTGTGATTCAGTGTCCACTTTATTAGTTAGAATAGTTTTTCAATTCAGTGCCTGTTTCCTGTTCCAAAAGATTAAGAAGTGGAAAAATGAAAACTACAGTGCTCTGGCCAGGACACTGTTAACAGGAACCACAGTCCCAGAGCTCGTTCCCTGACAGACTCAATGCCCAGAAAGTTTTAGTGAATTGCAATTTTTTATTTGGAGAAACTGACTATTGAATTATTTCCATAGGAGGAACCTACATTAGTTTAATTTTCTTAAAACTGCAGTCATGAATAACAGCAACAAAAAGATGGAACACTAGTTAAATATGTAAGAGAAAAGATACAGAGTTAATACAGTGCTTCTTCCCTGTTAAACAACTGGAAAAAGTTATTGTGCAATGGCTATAGTACAGACCAGCACGTATGCTCAAAGAGAGAGAATGAGTAACACTGGCTGTTTAGCTAGTATAAATTAAATGAATACATCCTTAATAATTTGACTCCTAAAGAGAACTTCTTTAATTTCTTTTGTTGCACACGTTCAGCTTTCAAAATCTCAGAAGTACTTCCAAAAAATGAACTAAAATTTAAAAGCTAACAGAAGAAAGCAGAAGAAAATAAATAAAACTGAATAACCCAAAGGTACGTTTTTGCTAATATGTAAAATGTAGTCATTTACCTACCTAAATCTTGCTCTAAGAAAAATGAGGATGTTAGTATAAATCAATGATTGAGCAAAACAAGCATATATAGAATCTATACCCTAAATTTTATTTAACAATAATCTAGACAAAAAGAAGTTTTAAAAATTTTCATTTTACATGATTGCTCATGTCCACACGTTCTGATGAATATTCAGTGTAAAAGACAAACAGGAATAATGAAGGCTTCAGCTATGTAAGAAAGTTACATGATATATTTCTATGAGTTTACATGATCTATTTCTAAACTATTTGTCTTTATATTTACACATATAAAACAGAACTTTGAAGTGGATCTGCTTAAAACTTTCTTTTACAGTGAGCTCCTCCAAGTAAGCCAGAAGTTTTTTAATCTCAATTACACTATAAACTTTTTTTAAAAAAAAATAGAGAACTTGGAAGCAGTCAGGTAAGGCAGAATATAAATAGAGAAAAGTTTACAAACAAGTAATTTCCTGCCCATTTCTCTCTGACCAAAAAGAACCCTTGCTCAAAGAGAATCATCACTTTCAGACCTTAGGTCTGTCTCCTCAGTAATTTTATGAGTTGCAGAACACTGTGAAGTTTCCTCCAGAATCAAGGAGGTTTCCATTTTATCACCTGTGAAATCTCACTTGCAGTTCTGTGTCCTTTACAGTAATTCGTCCTCTTGACTTTTCCCCTGGAGCTGCAGGCTCCTAGACCCTTGCTGTGTTTCTCTCTGCCTTTTTACTCCTTGGTAAACTTGTGTTTTCTGACATTGTCTTTTCTGGAGTATTTTTCAATGTCCTTAAGGAATGAACAACCTTCTCTGCTTCTATAAGGTCTTACCTGATTCAGTCACTCTTATTAATGGAACACAGCAAGTAAGAAGAACAAAAAGCCCCCAAGTTGGGCAATCTGCCATACCCACCTACATTTATATTGGCATCATATGCAGTAGGATGAATTACCTAATGGACAAAAGGATACACTTTTCTTCAACAGTTTGCACAGCATACGCCCCACTATAACCAAATTATGTATTCTCTGAAATCAGACATATTTTCACTGTTACTGAATGAAATAATTTCTCACAGACAATGTAGGAAAAACTTTTATCCAATACCAATTATCTCCTCTGGCTTTTTTCGGTAGCCAAGAAAAAGCCATGTTCCCAGAGCATTTTACTTTTCCTTTAAAACTATGCTATAAAACACTGAATGATTAATGATTTTCCATTCTACAAGTTGCCATTGTAAAACTGTTCTGAAGTAGATTACTCTTAATTTTGCACTCAAACTCATACTACACCCAATGACTCACTAAAAGAATGTCAGGGAAAAAAGCCTTAGCATTTTAAAATACTGAAAATGAGGGGGAGGGTTAGAAAAGGCACAATAAAAAGCATTTTTAGTGCTATAAAGTAAAGCAGCCTAAAACACATATACATTAGCTAGTATTTTGGAAACTAGAAGTATACAGTATTTTGTAGTATTTCCATTTTTCACTCTGGAAATGAGTCTGAGTCCCTCAGTTCTAAACTTCTAAGGTCAGTTTAGACCTGTACCATACAGGTACAGAGTCAACCCAGCAACACAGTTCACAGAAAGAATTCCTCACCCTGAAGGCCTGGGCCTTTGGTTAACAAAATGCAGCTATATTTAAGAATATAATTTAATTGATGATATCCTTAGATGACTCCATGGAGACTGTACTGAACCATATTTAAGAATGCTGGGCTGATGTACTTAATCCAGAGTTACTTTTCTGGATCAAGATGATTGTCCTCCTCACGCAGACAATGGAAGCTCAGCATTTAGCGGAGATCTTCAGGAGTTTTTACCCCTTCTGATGTTCAAAGAAGACAAAAATAAGGCCAATGGAAGGGAAGCAGAAAAAGGACAAACAACTTTTCTCCCCAACCACCATAATAAAATAAAAATAAAAAAATGGTTTTGAAGTTCTGAACTTGTATAGAGGCTTTAGTACCAAAGAGCTTTAGTACCAAAGGTTAAGTCACAACCCTTGCTCCATCAGATCTTTTTTGAGCTACCATTCACTATAAAGACTGTAAAAATAACAATTATTAATGTTAATAATATATCCCAACAATCTGTTAGCCCTACTGAGATTTTAGATTTGCCAAAATGCAAGCAGAAAAATTAGGCACATGAGATGTGTATTTAATTAGGAACTTGCCATCTGGCATACGCAAGTAAATTATAAGTGTAGCCCCTTTAATATAGAAGAATCTATAATCTACCAGGGAATTGACCATAAGCTATTTCTTGTTTGATTGAAATGCATAAATTAGGTATGGGAATAGTGTAATTATCTAGTATTTTGAAGGGTTATCCACGAGAACAAACTGCGGGTAACCACAGCAAGCAGAGTAACTATAATAAAACTGTTGACTTAAAACTGACAGATATACATTGATAATTTCAGCAGCCCTTAAGAATCTGACGCCCTACCTTATTAAGCAAAGTTATAACATACTTGGAAAATAAATAGCTGAATTAGTTTAAACAAGAAATAACAGCATGCCTAGCATTCCTTCTGGAGTGCTCTCTGGAGCAACGTTTATTATAATTGGGCATCACATCCTGACAGGCTATTTGAAAAAAACAAAGAATAGCACATCACAGAAATGGGCAACAAAATGAAATAGGCTCTACTCAGCCGCTCTCATTGTGCAAAATAGAAGACAATTAGTCTGATTTTAGTAATAAACATTATCAACAAATACCTAAGCTTCTCCTTTAGTGAACTCATGATTCGTAACAGTTTCAGAATAACTAGTCAACATAACAGAAGTTAAGGTTAAACGTCCTTTTCCCCTTTATATAGTCAAAACATTTTACTTGACATCTTTACTTCTAAGACTTAGTTGGATTTGCATCAGCTAAAGTGAGAACAGCTGTGTCCCACTTCATATGATCATAGAATCATAGAATGGTTAGAGTTGGAAGGGACCTTAAAGATCATCGAGTTCCAAGCCCCCTGCCATGGGCAGGGACACCTCCACTAGACCAGGTTGCTCAAAGCCCCATCCAGCCTGGCCTTAAACACTTCCAGGGATGGGGCATCCACAACTTCCCTGGGCAACCTGTTCCAGTGCTTCACCACCCTCACAGTAAAGAATTTCTTTCTGGTATCTAATCTAAATCTCCCCTCTTCCAATTTAAAACCGTTACCCCTTGTCCTGTCACTACATTTCCTGACAAAGAGTCCCTCTCCAGCTCTCCCGTAGGCTCCCTTCAGATATTGGAAGGCTGCTATGAGGTCTCCCTGGAGCCTTCTCTTCTCCAGGCTGAACAACCCCAGCTCTCTCAGCCTGTCTTCATAGGAGAGGTCCTCCAGCCCTCTGATCATTTTCGTGGCCCTCCACCGCTCCAACGGATCCATGTCCTTCCTGTGTTGAGGACTCCAAAGCTGGACACAGTATTCCAGGTGGGGTCTCACAAGCGCAGAGTAGAGGGGTAGAATCACATCTCTTGATGCAGACCAGGATTCGGTTGGCTTTCTGGGCTGCCAGCACGCATTGCCAGCTCGTGTTAAGCTTCTCATCCACCAACAGCCCCAAGTCCTTCTCCTCAGGGCTGCTCTCTAGCAATTCTCCGCCCAACCTGTATTTGTGCCTGGGATTGCCACATCCAAGGTGCAGGACCTTGCACTTGGCCTGGTTGAACTTCATGCCATTTGCACGAGCCCATCTCTCAAGCCTGTCCAGGTCCCTCTGGATGGCATCCCTTCCCTCCAGCGTGTTGACCACACCACCGAGCTTGGTGTTGTTGGCAAACTTGCTGAGGGTGCACTCTATCCCACTGTCCATGTCTCCAACAAAGATGTTGAACAGCACTGGTCCCAGTACCAACCCCTGAGGAACTCCACTTGTCACTGGCTGCCAACTGGACATTGAACCATTGATCACAACCCGTTGAGTGCGGCCATTCAGCCAGTTCCTTATCCACCGAGTGGTCCATCCATTGAACCCATGACTTTCCAAATATGTATGAACATGACTTTTCCAAATATGTATGAAATGGTCCAGACTAAGCGTTACATGTAGACTTTGTGATATGGACTCTAAAGAAATAAAAAATCAATTTCTGATTAGCTAGCTTATATTCCTATTGCTTCAATAAAAAGAATAAAAACAAGAAAACATCTGATTTATGTAAATGCCCTCTAAAATTTTAAGCATTCTATTAGATTTTTCTAAATAACATGTCCCTGCTCATTGCAGGGGAGGCTGGACTAGATGACCTTTAAAGGTCCCTTCCAACCCAAACCATTCAACGATTCTATGATTCTAAGTCTATCCATACTGCACGGTGATATTTTACACTCTAGGCCACACAAAATACCACAGATCACACACCTTAAATTTTAAACAGTTTTAGTGTTCACAGATGCATTAAATAATTCTAAAACTAATTAGAAAGCTTTAGTTGTTACACTGTGTTAATCTAAATTACTCACAGTGACAAAGTTGGTTCCTCAAGCTACCATCTTGCAGGGATATACATGTGAATTAGACCATGTATTTTTTGTACTTCCTAGACTGCAGTGGAATCAGTGGCAAAAATAAGTGTAACCATAAATTTAAATTTTCACATAACCACAGCCCACTTAATTATCTGTTTGATCCATATCTGGCAAGATAATTTTCAAAAAGATACACCAAATATATGTATGGTTTCATGGATTACATCAGTGTTTTTTGTTTGTTTTGTACTATTATCTCTACTTGTGGCATATTCTTAAAGTAAGCCTATACCTTAGATAGCTTGCTTCCTTTTCAAATATCATCGACATTTTGAACATTGATTTGCATATGGCCTATACATTCTCCAATAGCCAGCTCCACTTTAAATCTTCTTCTTATACTAGTAAAGATAGGCAGGTAACACAGAATCACAGAATATTTTTGGTTGGATGGGACCTTTGAGATCATCGAGTCCAAACACAAAAAAAAAAACCACAAACCAACCAAAAAACCACCAAAACCAACCAAAAAACCCCCCCAAAATCCCAGAACAACAAACACCAAAACCAAACCAAAACAAACACCCACAACCACACACCACCCCACCCACAGACAGACACAAACCAACAATCTCAGGCACTAGAGCATGCCCTGAAGTGACATGTCTACAGGTTTCTTAAATACCTATTAATACCTATTACCTTAAATACCTATTTTGCATTTGTTAATTTTTAATGGTTTAGCAAAAAACATGGAGGAAATATGTCAATGTAATTTATATTTACTTACAACATCAGTGTTATACACTCATTTATAAGAAAAAAAAATCAACATAATTAACAGAAAGTATTTTGGTCTATATAAATGTTAAATGGCATATTAAGAAAATAAATATGACAAGCCAAGATAGATTCATAATCCCACTTCCATGCTTAGTAAACAGTAAAATTAACATGTGTACTTATATTCCTCTATGAAAAATATAACTTGAAAAAAGAATCATTTTTTCAAATGGTCAAATGGAAATGCCACATAAAATCAACTTCTTGTTCTGTGTAGGCCCAAGGAATAGATCCAGAGGAGGGCAAAGGACTTGGTTAGCAAGACGTGCGAAAAAATAGCAAGAAAAACAGTTGGACACATATGGCAGCTAATAGTGTGGCAATTTCTTATGAACAAAAGTTGAAAAAACCCACCCCCACCTTATAGTTACTTTGCATTCCCAAAAGATAACTAAGCATGAATGAGCTGAGGGTATTTTTGTTTGTTTGTTTGTTTGTTTTATTGAAATGGTAGTTTTCAATTATCGATGCAGTGAAGGTTCTGTATCTCTCAGAACCAATAATCATTTCAAACTTTGAGATACATATTTAACATGTTTGGTGCAGGAGAAGCACTACTGATAACTGGCTACCTCTGAAGGATGCTCCCCTGTATTCAGTAGATTGCAATGCAGCATTTGTAGCAATGTCAAGTAATAAATCTCACACCTCATTCCTAAACCAGCCTCATGGATTCACCTGTTTTAGTAAGGATCCATAAATATCAGCCTTATGAGAAAACATTCAATTCCCCAAATTAATACTTTCCTAAATCTGAGTAGTGTAAGTTTTTCAGGGAGCTGGGTTCATCTCAGTTATCACAGACCTGGTGACCTGTAACCAGGAGATACCTGTAACTTTACTTTTATTGTTTTCATAAATTATTCAAACTATAGCAATGCAGAGAATTTGGCTGTTATAGACTATTTGCTGCATGTTTTCCATTTTTCTTACAGCACTTCTGAAACCAAGGTGAAAGCAGAGAAGCATTTTATCACTGTGAAACAGTTGCAGAATCTCACACCAACAGCCCAAATAGAGAAAACTCTGGATGTGCCAGGTGTTCTGCCTGGAAAAAGGAACTGCAGTCAACCTACAAAGTAGAAGCAGTAACTACGGGAGTCCCATACAAGTTTAGGACAAAAAATGAAGTCCTGATGTACCACACCAATCCTCCTGCCAGAGTTCTCTCACTGCCTTCATAGCTGCTCAGTGTGCGGCTGGAATCTAGATCCCAATATAGGAACAATTAAAGAAACAACAGGACCCTACATAGCTACAACATGACACCAAACTGCTTTTTTTTTTAAATAATCAGAAAACAGTCTCCTTAGAAAGGTATTTAAGTTCTTAGAAAAGCTTTTTAAAAAAGCTAGTTCATTGAAGTTTTCCAAATTGTAAATAGTATATTATCTACCACTGTCTGTAAAATAAATGTTACTTTCCACATTAAAATCTGATTTGATGAATAGCTATTAAACTCCATTTGAGATAAAATGTGCTCAGGTGATACTTACTTTTTAACTGCTTCAACTAATTTACAAAAACATGCAAAAAATGTAGCATAAAACCAAAATATTCACTATCTACCATTCATCTGTTGCTAACGTTGATGATTTTGCAGCTTTTTACCACAGAGCTTAACTCAAGACTCAAAAATAAATTCTCTTTTCATCAAGCTCCTGTCTGTGAAACTCTAATTCAGCATTACATATGGGAATTCTCCTATCAGCATTCATAAACAACAGCACATTGTAACTAGGCAAAGAAACAAAGCTTATCTCCAATGTTTTTTTTCCCCTCACTCAACATCTTCCATAGCTTCTCAACTGAAACGGCTGTTACATCTCCAATCCCTTCTTTACCTTGATATTCTTGCTTAGTTGCATTTTTGAAGCTCCTTCTTGTGATTGTAGTTTTCCAAACTAAGGGGGAAAATTTTGCTTACCAGGAACAGTGTTCCTTGCTTGGATAATTCACTAGTGCGTTTTACCAGAGGGTGTATTTATCCTAATCACATAAGACTGAAGTCTCCCCTTGCAGTGTCCACAGGAGAAATGCTCAATCCCTGCCCCACTAACATTGCATAAGGCAGAACATCCCCACTGCCATTTTTGTACCACTGCCACCTTCAAAGTTCCTTTCAGATGCAGAGACATAAGTAGAACAGATTTGCCTTTTCTATCTAATGTACATATAGAGTAGAAACCACTTTCTTTGAGGGGTTCACATAAGTATTCAAAGAGCAGTGGATGGCATGCACCACCCAACCATCAACCAAACAGCGGTGGTTCGAACAGTTCCATTATAGAAGTGACTGCAGACTCTGGGAATGGTGCAGTGCTTGATATGTGACGTTACGGCAAGGTGTCTGAGATGAGATGTTAAAGAACACAGCTACTGAGGCTCGGTAAAATGCTGGTATCATAACAGGACCACACACAACAACACATACGTTGGGACAAATTGCTACACTGAAAAAACAGAACCCACTTCCCACAGTGGAAATGAAGAGTTTGGGAAACTTTTTGTAAGGCTTACACATGCAAAGGTAAAGTAAGAACACGTTCTAGGTCTTGAGTATTTAACAATACAGAGCAGGCTCGATAAGCCCAACAAAGAACACCCAGAGACGGATCTCCTACATTAATCTAATGGCATTTTGATGAAACAAAGAAAGCATCAAGGAAATATACTGAGGGACATTTTGTCTGTCAAAAGGACAACATGGCAGTTGGACTAGATGATCATTGAGGGTCCCATCCAACTGAATTATTCTGTTCTATTCTGTTCTAATACACCTTATATTTCCATAACCTGGATTTCATTTGCTACTCTACGGTCTCATCACTCAGCATCAGAAGGTCCTTCTTAAATTATTTAATTGATCCTAATTCTTACTTCTTTTGAAATACCAGACTTCCAAACCCCTGAACAGCCCTTTTCCAGGTATTTTCTATGATAGTACAAGTCCTGTGCATTGTGCAAGACCTGTGTTATGTGGACAGGTCTCAGCACAGACTGTTGCAGATCTCCAAAGACAATGTTCCTTCACTGCAAAACATTAGCATATATTCCTACTCTCTAAGTTTTAGCAATCTGTTCATCCTTTCGGTACCTTTCTACTTGTGCCACGGCTGCTTAGTTTCTTAAACTTCTGCTTAGAGACCCTCTTGAAAGCTTTCTGGAAAACTGAGGAACCTATAATCAACAAGATCATTTTTACTGATGTAATTTCCCAGTGCAGGAACACATGATGTCATACTTCTAGAATTAAAATTAAACTGGAATTGCTCAAAAGGCTGATCTAAAGTTTGGTAGCGAAAATATCTAGCCAGATTCCAAGTCAAAAGTACACAATAATTTGCTATACCTGGTTCTTTTCCTGGCAGTTTTTCCTTCATGACACATACTTCAGAAAGTTAAGAATTTATCTCATTTTTTACTTCTCAAGGTACAAAAACAAAATCAGTGTCAAAAAGCTGCACCTAAAACTCTCAGATGCATCAAAGAACAGAAATTACATATGACAACGCTAAAGACTGACACAATGCAAAGAAGCTTTTACTATTGCATCCAATTTTCTGAGAACTAGAGAACAAGTATCAAAGTGGTAGCAGTATTAAAATGAAGGTTGAAAACTGTCAACTTTTGATAGGAAGATTATTTTCAAAGCATTAGAAACTCATCAGACGTTCCTAAGTCAAATGAGAGCAAATTAACTGCTTAAATGTTCAGATTTACATGGGACAGGTACACACTAAAATACAAAGAGAAAAGAAGAGACTATTATACCAAACAAAATTCAACAGAACAGAAACGACGTCTATTGTAATTAGAATTATTAATGTAAAGGAACATACTACTTTTTTAGGTAGAACTAATTTCCTTATTTCATGAGCTAGTGCAAGGAATTCTGAAATCTACTTTGGCAACCCGTGCATGGTGATTTAGGCACTCATCATTCTTTTAGCAAACAACCTTGTGGATGATCTGCATAGCTTTAGACTCTAGAAATAAAAGACTACAACTATCCAAACATTCAGATTACGTAATACAACTTGGTTTCAAGGGAATACAAAGGATAGGCAAAAGAGAAAGAAAAACAGCTTCATGAGGGTTCTGGGTAGTTCTACTGAAAATAAAAGTACTCTCAGAATTATTTAGAAATCCTGATATAGAAAAATGGAAGGAAACTCTATGAATCTATGTATTTCAAGATGCAAAACAGTCTCCTGAAAAGAGAGACTGTATGTTTTTATCAAGGAAATGTATCGGGTAATTAAAACTGCAGGCTCTTGATTTGTTTGCTATACCTTTTAACAAATCCTTCCTATCTCTCAGTGTACATGTTTTTTTCTTATGAAGCTTTTTTACCTACTGTTCAGAATTTTCTTGTACATATGATGAAAGAAATATTACTCGTATATTTCTTTGAAATGGCATGCTTTACTCACATTCAGGCTGTGTGCACACTTTCTGTGTGTTGGTGTCTGCATACAGATGCAGGTGAAGCAGCATTTCATCTGGATGCCTTTTGCATCACCTTACCTTATGCCATGAAATGCAAAAAAAAAAAAGAAAAAAAAAAAGGCAGTGATCATCATTGTATTCTCAATTCCTTCTAACCCCATGTCTCCTACTAGGAGGAATTCTGAAGGAGAGGTAAAGGAAGGCTAGTGAATGTGCATTTAAGTAATACATACATACAAAAGAACCTTCTCCATTTCTTTCTTTTAGGTACTTTCTAGATGTATATTCACAGTGTGAGCAAGCTCACAAAGCTCTGCCATACTCAGTAAGTAAATGGAAGTTGATTTTAAAACCCTCTGAGGAAATCTGCTCTGCCAAAGAAATGTGACATCAGTCCTGCATGCCTTTGCAATAACAAACTGGTTACTAAAAATGTGAATGGAATTAACATTAGCCATTCTACAAATACTTAAGTTTAGTATCTTTTTTAACAATTCCGCTAATGTGGTTTGAACACAGCATAGACTTGAACTGTCGGAACCACTTGGGAACCTGTTAACCATTTAGACAGCCTCTGAACAGACATGGTGATGCCCATTCAATTTCCTGGTAACAGAAACTGCTGTGGAAAATCATCATAAGTGTAAAGTAATTCTATCCTTTTTTTTTTTGTAAAATCCAGACAAATACTGTCTGAGGAACTCTTGTCCCACCTCGCCCCTAAAAACCCCCAACCAACCAAACCTGCAAAAAATCCAAACCCATGAGGTTTGGACAAGAAAATAGACATATTAACATCCTGATTACAATTCCATCCTGGAATTCCAATGTAGCTTTGGAATTCTGAAAGGATCTTGAGAAAACCCTGGCAAGGAAAAACTACTGAATACAAAGGATGAGGCGTAAGAGAACTTACATAGCTCTAACTCATCCTGAGACAGATGATAACTATAGCTAAAACAGAAGCCCATGACACCTAGAAATATTAAGTGTTCTAATCAGGTTATAGTTATTATTAGTTTGCCTTGAACCCCAATGTGTAATAAAACTACTGTAAATAAAAGTGTAAAGTAAGTGTACTGCAAGCAGTGTGCTAAGGCACTGTAATCAAAACCAGTATGCAAGTATTTTGTAACACTGTGATGACACAGCCAGATACAATGCATAAATATTTTATGTAAATATGTGGGTAACATGACCATCAAAGGGCCAAATGAAGATATGTGTAGATGCAGTCGGCCTCCAAGTAACAACAAATTGCCAAAGAACAAAATAAGCACAAGATATTAACAAGACAGAGGATTGCAAATAGGCAGAACATCCTGTCAAACACACAAGGAAAGCAACTGAGAAGACAAAAGAAAACAAGCTAAGCAGTATCAGGAGACAGTATGACATCCCTTCCCCCTCTTTCGCGGAAACAGGCAAAGAGGATAAAAATACGAAGAGAAAATACAGAAGAAAAGCCAAGCCTGCTTCAGTTCTGCCTTCTCTCATCACAGGGTTCTCAAATCTGATCACCTTGAACTCAATGACTGAAACAAAAGACCATAGTCAGTGCTAATTGTATGGCACCATCCCTGTGGTGTTAGGTATTCACAGCTAACCTGGAATATGATTGTTAAAGACTCATATTTTCATATATGTTGTGATAACAATTAGCACAAACTGTGTTGTTAATGAATTCATTTGTCAAGGTTTTGTTTTAAAATTTTAAACTGGCCTGATTTGTCAGTCTTCTAAACACACTCTTCCATTACATCAATCTGCAATTCCCTGATTTTATAAACGTGTGTACATACATACATCTCTATATATATACACACACATATGTATATCCATGATTATACACATACATCTGTTCAGCTACAACAATAAGGACAATATATTCTCAGAGTGGCAGAATTAGTAAGTGTGAACCTGAAGTATTTTTAACCACTTCAGTTGGACACGGGATTCTCAATAGGTGGAAAAATTTAAGCAATTGTTTACAACTGTAGCTATATTATCACTCTGTTACTCCTTTTCTGCTTTACAAGGCTGCCAGAGCTTATGAAGGAGGTCCTGAATGTATGAGGTTGCAGACGTAGGGGTTACAGAAGACTGTCAAACTAGATCTGCCATTCACCACAATTCCAGAGGCCATGTAATTCACAGCAAATAAAGCTCAGGTTTTTCAAAAACTGACATCAGCTTCAAAAAATCACGGAAAAATAGCAGAGAGAAAATGAAGCCACACAGAAAGGAGACTGTGGTAGTCTATCTCTTTATAGAAGAACTTCACAGGTGCAAAGGGATTAAGCTACGATCATGGAATAGCCGAAGACCTACACTGATAAAATATTCATATACAAATAGTTGGTCAAGGTGGGTGTACTGGTTTCGCCTGGGATGGAGTTAATTTTCTTCATAGCAGCTCATATGGTGCTATGTTTTGGATTTGAGACTAAAACAGTGGTTTGATCTGTGTTTCAGCTATTGCTGATCAGTGTCATGGCCTTCTCTGTTTCTCACACTGCCTCGCCAGCAACTGAGCTGGGGGTGCACAAAAACTGGGTGAGAACACAGCCAGGACAGCTGACTCTAATGACCGAAGGGATATTCCACAGCAACCATAACACATGATGAAGCTCTGCTTTTCTGGAAAGGACTAAACATTCACCTGCCAATGAAAAGCAGTGAATGAATTCCTTATTTTGCTTTTCTTGTGCGCACAGCTTTTGCTTTACCTATTAAACTGTCTTTAGCTCAACTCACAATTTTTCCCACTTTCACCCTTCTTATTCCCTTCTCCATCCCACTGGGGAGAGGGATCGAGCAGCTGTGCGGTGCTGAGCTACCCACTGAGGCTAACCCACGATAGTGGGAAAAACAGTAACTCCTGGATGTGACAGCCACTCTGGACTACTTAGGGAGATACAAGTTTTCTTTTTAGAAAGCACAGCAGTACCCCTCTGTCCTCTACATGCTCTGCCTTGTGGCTAGCAGCATTGCTCTTCCAGTAGATACTGGGGCAGTTAAGTCCCCCCTGAGTAACAAACAGGTTGTGTGATCATGTAGCCTCCTCCAGCTGTTTAAACTATGTAGAAATATAAAATAATACTCATATATCTTTCTAGATGTTGTAATTATTTGTCTGATCTTCAGATTGTGAGAACACATTTCTTATCTTTATATCACCAATTGTCTACTATACTACAGCTGTTAATTCTGAATTATCAGGCAAAGGAGACAGTATTTTATATCCACAGATGTGAAAACACATAAAAAGGTAACAATGCCCAGAACTTCACAATACAAGAGTATCCAAGTGAGAAGAATGAAGGACAAGAGGAAAAGGCACGTAAGCTGGCTGAAAGCCAGCCATGAAACCTCAAGAAACATCTACTCGCATTTCTATGCTCTGGTAACTTTCCCAGAGTCAGCCTCCTCTCCAGGCGTGATCTGGTCCAGGGACTTGATCTGGTCAAGTTTACACTGTTGGCACAACTGGCATTTTAGAACAGGGTGAAGGACTCTTCTGTTAAGCAAAGAGGAATGGCACTCCACTGCTCATCTCAAGGGCCTAATCTGTCTTCCAGAAGACATCTAAATCAGCACAACTTTTTGATTTACTCAAGGTAGACTACAAAAATACAAATGGCTGTTAGACCAGTGCCTCCCGGGCAGCAGACACAAACCAGTTCTTTCCTTGTTTTCCTACTTCACCTGGAGAGTTTCAGAAAAAAACCCACCTAAAACTGACTTCTGCCATCACTCTCAGGATTGTCATTTACCACCAGCTGGCATGCAGTCCTAGTCAAAGCAATGTCCAAGTTACCTTATTTATACACATGATCTGCAATGGAATGACTCCAGCCTAGGTATTCACATAGAAAACTGCAGCATTTGTTTTTTGCACTCTGTGTGCTTCAGGATGCCAAGCCTGGGAAACAGATTCCAGCTACTCAGGACTAAAGTGTTTTGATATATTTCCTCCACGAACTCTGATCACATTTCAGGCCACGGCTCACCAGTATCCGATCTCTACATACTAGTCCGTCTAGTAGGAAGATACTTGGCAAATTACTTCAGACTGAATTACAGTTTAACTTCCAGGGGATGGTAGAAAATTTACTGACTAAAGGAGGATCCTTTGACTAGACTCCAGGCCTGGGGCAAGAAGGAAGAAAAGGACTGGGCCTGACTTCCTTCACTGTTTTCATATGGACTTCCTGGAGTATGAAACGAGTGAAAACATGCCCTAGTACATTATTATTTCAGAGCAAAGAGTAGGCACATCAAATGCAATGATGCCTCTAGACAGTATGTATGTTAGGAATTTAGCCAGACTGAAAAAGGAAAGTGGACAAATTTCTGGAAGAGAAATCCTTCTAAAACCCATGTACAAAGGTATGGCATCCAGCTCTGATAATTCTTGAAATACATATTGCTAGAGTGCAGGACAATATTCTGGGATATATCACTAAAAGCTTGATGTTTCCTGCTCTTATATTCTTTCCTAGGCACTTGTTCTGAGCCACTGTCAAAGACAGACTAATGGGCAAGAGGGAGCTACGGTATTTCTAAAACTTATCATAAATACAGCACTGGAGATACTAGCATCCCACACGCTTCTCTTGAGTCCTCTGTTTTATGTTAAGGTGAGCAAAAGCATAATTCATTTCTACCCGCAAGAGTTCGAGACAGAGCTGCTGTCCCTGCACTAGCTTCAGTATCAAGGCTTCAAGTACTCCAGTTATCAAGAAATAGCTGTCACCTCTAAGCAGGAAGCAAGGCATTAGTGGGACCCATCACAACACAGACCAGCATTCTGAGACTGATAAAGATGATGTCTCAGGAACGGCAAAGACTGCTATCCTGTCTATGCTTATATGCAGCAGGGATGCAACTTAAGTCTCCAAGGAGCCTCAGCTTGAGATGAATGGACGTGAGACAGTCCCCCCTAACCGTCTCAATGAAGAGGTGTGGTCAGTGGACATACTGCTCTCTCAAGTATTTTTGTGATTGTACTACAGTGTTATATTCCCTGTTACTTATTCTCTGTTATACCAAAATCTTTTATTCTTTGCCATACAATGATCCAGCACGAACAGACTGGCTTGAAAGTAAACCCATCTAATACTAACCTACAGTCTGGCTGTTAGGGCATCCTCTTGGAAGCTGAAGTAGCACGCTCCAATAGCTACTTTCTGAATTTGATTTCCCACTTCCCTGTCCCATTCTCTAGCCTATGATCAAAAAGGTGGATAGCTCACCAACTATACCTTTTTCCAAGTTTTATTAAGTAAAATTAAGTATTTATTAAGTATATTAAGTATTAAAATTAAGTAAAAATAAGTACTCTCCAGTGTAAAATAACTCCTTTACTTCTGTTATGGAGAATTTTGGACTTCTAAAATTTACAGCCACTGCATTACATGTGTCTGTTTTACATTAACCGTATGTACATTATACACCAAGCCATAAATTATTTTAAAAACCTGTTGAACTATGCACTGTAGGTCATATTTAGCACAGACAAATGCCTCCCAAAATATTCCCAGTAAGAAGTAACCTTGAGAAACGGGGCACCTTGCCAGTCATTGTGAAAAGGTAAGGCCTCATTATGAGGCTGTATTTGATTTTGCATATTTTATAAGTTTGTATACAAAAAGTTCAATGTTACATACAATATTTCCTTTCTCATACTCTAGTAAGAATTAGATTATATTTAGCTTATTTTTACTTTGCTTGCAGCAGGCAAATTGCAATTTTTTGATACTCATATTTAAATCTTTCAAGAACTTTAAGAAACATAGCCTGTAAATACAAATTAAATTTTTAACATAAAATCCTGAAAACAGTCTGCCAAAACACATCAATATGAAGAAATTTACATTCATTTGGTTGTGACCTGTAATTTTTCAGGATGACAGCTTGGGTATGTGATGTATTTGCAAAGATCAAGTATTCCCCTGTCAGAAGGACAACTTCCCTAACATTTAACCTGTCCTTAACGTCTACTGATGTTTATTATGTCCATTATTACCTATGTATGTATCACGTACCAAATATTTCTCGTAATACTTTAAACAGGTGTGATATATTTTAAGAATATCAATGTTCCAAGCATCTAATATTTACAAATAGGTAAGATTTGTTTTGAGACTGTGACTTTCAGTGAACTTGACAACAGAATTTGTCCTTTTACCTAGGGAACACGTGTGGGGTATCTGCTTTTACAATTTCTTGTAAAGGGTGCCTGCTCATTAGCAGTGCATGAGCATAACTCACTTGATGTTTAGCCTTCTCTCAGCTACCCTCTTTTCCAGAGAACCTTCAGTATCAGACTATAGGACGAACTAACTGTACCAGCAACAGCAGGCCAATCCACTTCTGGTGCTTTCTTTTCTCTCGATCCTTCGGGCAGAAACCAAGGAACAAGCCCTGCACTGGACAAGCCCTACAAGCGGTGACACGTTTTCAGTGGGCTGATTTTCAAAGGACCAACGAGCCCACTTCCTGTCACGGTGGCAAACACAATCTCATGCAAAGGAAAGGCCATGAGTCTTCAGAAAAAGACAGTGGCTGGAACTAGACAGCCATCACAGAACGATCCATAGCCTTTTCCCTGGATTTTTGGGAAGAGTTCAGGAGTAGGGCTAATCAATTGGTTTTGAAGGCAGCAGCTCTCGCCAAGCTACCTGGAGTAGCAGACATTGAAGGCTACAGTAAATATGGAGTAAGCCTAATATTTCTAGAGTGAGGAAAAAATGTTTTTTTAAAATGACTCTAACATTTTATTTTCAACTCTGCATCAATATAAGGGAAGGTTCAGACCTGAGAAGTTTGGTAAATGTTCTCCCTTTGGCTGGTTACTGTGACCTTGTTTGTTACTTATAAA
The DNA here is from genome assembly GCF_964106895.1 of Numenius arquata. Taxonomy (NCBI): domain Eukaryota; kingdom Metazoa; phylum Chordata; class Aves; order Charadriiformes; family Scolopacidae; genus Numenius; species Numenius arquata. Next base: position 120,571,412 of record NC_133576.1, read on the forward strand.
GGAAAACAATGATATGGTACTTCAGTTGAAATATTTGAACTGCCTGCTAGGATTGCTTTTGATTAGTAATTACACACAAGGTCAAGCTGCTTTGACACCATGCAGTTTTGAAAAGGTGCTTCCGTGGTTAAGCTACAAAAACACTGTGACCTTAATGTTACTATTAACTCAAGTTTGATGTAAATGTAAAAAACCAATTCCTGTAGCCAGGAAATATTACAAACCAAAATGTATCAGCAAGTCGAGCTGAGAAGTAAATATGTAAACAAAACATAAAACAGTGTGTGTGTTTTTATAGATATATATTAAAATTATTTTTATATATATACACATAACAAAAAGGAGGTTGTTCCTTGAAGCTTATTCTGAGGTAGTGTTAACTATATTACAGGATTCCATTTTGCCATACCTTGCTAAAGGTAAACAAGATAATAGGAAGGACTTGTGATAAAATACAACAGCTTTTATTCCAGTTATAAAAATGTTCATTCTGTCATCTACCTGCTGAAGTAAGCCTGTGAGTTCTCATTACAATTTCAGCATGGCTGGTCATAAAAAAAAAAAAAAAAAAAAAGTAGTAAAAGTTAAAAAAAGATAATTGGATTCTTTTGTGATTACAATATAATCTGACACTTATAAGTAACTCTATACCTCCTGCCAGCGAACAAAAGGTTACATAGCATGGGAAGTGTCTCCTGTCACTAAATTAGCAATGAAATTTATCCACTTGGAAAGCTGGGTCCTATTTAGTCTGTTATTTACAGAAGTTAGAGCATTATCATTTAAGTATAAAATTAGACACGTAGCCAGAGTACAACTTCTCAGTAGCATATGACTACGTATTGTCTGCATTTATATCAAACCTATGTTAGATTTGCTATTAAAATGTAAGGCAAATGTTCTGAGAGAGGAGGTACTCCTAATGGCATGAAATTGTGTCGTGTCTTATTTGAGTATTTACTCCTATAGACAAGAGTGAACTATTCAAGAACAGTAAGTCTCCAGAACCACAGCTTTAATTCTATTTGTTTAATTCTGGGAAGAAGCATTATTGAGTAGAATGTTCTCTTGCCTGCAAACAGACACTTCTGTAATGGGAAAAGTCCAAAGATCTCTTCATGGGACAGACCATCGTTCAATAATGTTGATGAAGATTTATATAAAATTTAGAACTATCAAACTCATTGAAGCAAACCCCATGGTTTCTTATGGCAGCTGTGATGAGAAAAACTACGTATTAATTTCCAATGGTACACTAACTACATTATAGACTCTACAAAATGTTTTACCTCTATCTTACTTAAAACTAACCTGTGCTGACCTCCTGAAACTGCTTAATGAAAAACCTTCCTCTAGTCTAGACAAAACTTCTGCAGCTTCTCCTTCTAGTTACTGGAGCTCACTGTGGAATTTTGCTATAAAATGAGGCCAGACAGCTTTTCACTGGGCTTTCAAAATTCAATTGGCTTACGCTCAGGCAATGAACAGAAAGAAAAAGTTATCTATACTAAAGAGAAGTGGTAAGATTGCTTTATAAGAGGTAAGAGACACTAGTACAGGGGAACAACATGCAAAAGAGAAACCAAGAAATTGGATGAGAGAAGCAAACAAAAGGAAGGGACTGAAAAAGGGTGGAAAAGATGGAAACAATCTGCAGTGGTAAAGCACACTGGCAAGGAACAACTGCAGGTATTGAAACAGGACAATATATGAAGGAATGGGCAGAAATATATAAAAAAAAGATGAAACAGCTAGATAGAAAGGCACATTCCCCCACACAATCTGAAATTCAACTCAAAATTCACAAATATTTGTGTTGTAGAATAGCTGGCTGCCAGCAAATCCATTGAAAATTATGTGTCAATAGCCTAGTAATAACATGTATTGTAATAACAACATGGTGGAGAGGACAACCTGCTAATGCCATCAGTATCTCCATTTACTTAAGTGATATAGGGCTGTGTTGTGCAGGTATGGATGATGACTGATGATAACTCACATGAGGAGACAATATAATAACACGAACAGGTTTTATTAATGAAGTTTTAAAATTACCAAGAAAAGAAGACATAAAAATAACAGAGAAGTCATAAAGGCAATGACAGTAATTTTAGCATCACGTAAGCAAAAGCTATTAAAATGTTTTATCCCTGAACAGAGAGTAACAGGAGCATCCCATCAGAAAGGAGTCAGATGTCCAGTATTTAATAGGAGTAGATGGAAAGTACTTGCTACTACAAATTATTGGAACCTTAGAGAAGTTTCCACTTTGCTTAAGAACAGAATGGGTCTGGAATAGAAGACTGTTCATTTACATGATTTTATGAGTAGAGACAACTACTACAATTTTAACGCTACTTAGTAAAATTTAATAGTATTACTTAAGAATTGGAAAGCTATAAAAATTGTCTTGCTTAGATAACAAGTCAACACAGACCACCACAGAACACCAGTATTAAGTATCACCAAAATCACCTTATTTCAGTTCTTCACTGAATAGCATAGATTGTAAGATGCAATTACCGTGAAACAGAAGTTATTCTTTTGCTCAGTTTGTAGAGGTGAGCTCACCTATGCCCACCTACAGGAAATGAAACACTGCATTTTCTCTTTACAAGAAAAAGAGAGAATCTTTTTCTTCCCATTCGAATCATCCTGTTTTCTTAATCTTCTGTGACTACTGAAAAAATCACCAGTAGTCCCTATTTCTCATGCAGTACCAATTGCTTTCTTGCAACAAAAGCCTGGAGCTTCTCAATTTTATCTCATGATTATTTTTTTTCTCATTGAAGATTTAGATTGCGAAAAAATATAATTCACATACTTAATCGCAGATGAGTTACATCTAAAACCAACAGGAAGAAAAGACATGCCAGCATCTCCCTTAGAATAATGTCTGCATTAATAAGGTATTTCAAAAGGATGAACAGAAAGAATGAATTAATTTCCCAGAGTTACTCAGAGAGAGTCATGGCAGTCTCTCCAAATGTTATGAGGATCATGCAACTTCTACGTGATGTCTGTTGCAGCTGATTGCAGAGATAGCTTGTTACTACAACCGACTTCAGTCAATCCACTTATTGTCAAGTTTGCATTTTCTTCTTCTTTCACGACCACAGGCAAAATAATAAAAATATACTCACTAATGGTTTTAGTTAACTTATTGCTTTCATATAGTAATTGTCTTTGGAGAATACCGTAGAATGGAACAGAATTAAGAAAGAAATGGTAATTTATTTCTTGTGTACATTTTTTTATTGCCATACATATTTATTTTCCATTTTTAGCACTCACATTTTTATGCACCACAAAAAGACAACCTGGTAATTTTGAATCAATGGGGTCAACTGGGGCAGCATAAGGATTTCATGCATTTCCAGAACCTGGAGGACTTTACAGAGTAAAAACACTTTGAGCCATTTCCTTTATCAATGAATTCCTGATGAGCTCAGATTCCAAACCTACAAGATTACAGGTAGAAAAAAGGGGAAGAGAGGCCAAGATATGGAATATATTTGTGTTTATACATGTAAATACCTTTTTACAATGTAGCCCCCAAAATCAGGGCTCTTTTTTATAGTAACAACAATTTCTGATTTGTCAAATCAATGTATACAAGCATATTTTGCAGTCAAAAATTTTTCAAGAAGTATCATTTTGGCTTTAGGAAATCAGAGTGTAATTCACATTAAGACTGGAAAACAGAAATAAAAATCTACATGTATGTGTCTGACTGACATTGTGTCTGTCAATGGAGGAGTTTTTCAGTTGCCTACAAAAATGTATTTTATGTGCCTTAGAGTATCTGTGGCACCTACCTGGGGCTACCAAATATGGGAGACTCCTGTCCCTCTACCACAGCTACTGGCCAAATCGGACACCATAGGGCCTAGATGCCCATCTTCAGTCAACTGAATTGTGCCTTGATTGTCCACTTTAAAAGTAGTCTTGGAACTCTTCTCCTAAAGTTTTTATCAGCTACAAACACAAGTAGTGTTTAAGAAATATGCATATTGACAATTATGCTGTTCCTCTAGCAAATAACAAACAAGCTGACCAGAAGATTATTTCTCAGAAAGAACACTACTGCAGATCAAGCCTGAAGACTGTGTGCGTGATAAACTTTTGAGTCTTTCCAAAATTTTTAGTAAGTCTCAGTAGGTTGAAACTGGATTCAAAATCCCTTTGAATTCCTAGCAATTCACAGGAAGGATCCTGTTTGTGCAGACAATTACACTGGTTAAGAGGTCCCTCAGTATTTGAGATGAAGTTTCAGTAGGATCTTTATCCCTATGAAAATGGGATATAAAAAATATCCCTAAAAAAATGGGAGACGTGTCAAAAATATTTGTGGCTTCCTTGTCCCCTGTAAATAATATGTTTGGTTGTTGCAACTCCTAAGAGACAGAAAAACTACGTAGTATATGAATGTGCCAAGACAACTTCAGGTTCCAAGGAGTAGTCTTCTGCTAACTAATACATCTGTACTATCTTTGTAGAACTTTTTGCCACATGAATAAAAACATAATCGCCAGGAAAAATGACTGAACAGTAGACAGAGCTGCGAGGTAAGCTTGTAGCCGTATTCCTATAGTTCCCCTAGGTATTCCAAAACATCATGGAACTGCAATTTAAATAAAAACAGGATTTTGTATGCAGCCATAATATTATTTTAGTCTAGTCATTTCTGCTGTTAATTATGATTTTCTGCACACTGTGCATAAACACTCTTTGAGTCCGTGATCATCATTTACACAGCGAGCCTGGAAGCTGCAGTACTCATGGTAAAGAGACTGACCCTGAGTCAGAGATTATACCTGAAAATGACAGTACAATCAATAAACCCTAATGATGGATAGATGAGAAGCAGATTTCACAGGTGGCCTCAACTCTTGGATATTTGCATGAGGAGCTGATTTCTGGATAGGCATGGACCTTGAAGTAAGCCTGCCAGTGAAGAGTGGGTGCAGCAAATGTCTGCTGGAAAGATGGGCTGGAAAAATGAGAAAAATTTTCTGCACTTGTTCACCAGCTTGACGATAGGACTAAAGAAAACACATGAATCAGCATGCATGTCCAAAAATGATTATCTGGCAATATAAGGTCTTCAATCAGTTTTGCATTCATCACAGATAAAAGCCTGGCATGCTCACAGACATATGTGCAGGTGCCAAGTATATATCCAACCTGAGACAAGAATTCACTGGCATGCTTAGGCACACTTGCATTTTTTGTTGGAATGGGGGACTGAATGGATTTGTTATTAGCATATTTTTGGACTCAGCTGAGTAAACAATAGCAATACATGCTGGTTTGGGGTTATTGACTGAAGTGGCTGCAAGTTAACCTATCATTTAGACGCCGCCCCCCCCCAAAAAAAAAATCCTGAACACAGATCCAGACAAAAAAATGCCATAATTTACACATATTTTCAAAATATTCCAAAGAATTCAGTGTTGTGTAAGAGACCTTGTATAATGACAGTAGCACTTCCAAGAAAATGTATTAGGTACCCCCTGCATCTTACATAGATTACCACAAGAAAAAATAATCCCAAAACTCAGAACAGTTTAGCAACTATTAGGTTTAGTCAGAAGATAATAGAGATACACAACACCATACTTTAAGGGAAGGGAGGGATGTTTTCTTTTCCTACAGATATTTCATTTGTCTCAGATTTCAGTTTAACCTTCACTTATAGGAATAAGAAAGCAATGACAGTGAAAATTCCCTTATCAGCTATACGTACCTCCTTTATTTCTCATAGGCTACTGTTTCAAGAAATACAATCTATTCTCATGAAGAGAGTCTCTAAGCAGGGATTAGAAAGGTAGGTACAAGCTGGACAAAGAGCAGAATCATACATATATCATAATTATGCAGTATTAAGAACCCAATAACCCATAGTGACAGGTTATCGCAGCAGCTTCAGAAGTATAATGACTTCCCCTAAAAAGGCCGGTCTGATAAGACTGCTATTTTGCTGTCAGCCATGGGTCAAATTTGCTGTTAAGATGACAGCATATGCTAAAAAAAGGTTGTTAATAAAGAAGAGAAAAAAACACCTTTTTCCCTAAATGTATGTGTTTTCCTTGAAGCCCTGTTATTTCAGTTGGGGGGCTGGGGGAGAAGTTTCACTGCTGGTCTGAGTAAAGTTGACTTTGCCTGTCTTTTGAGAAGTTAGAATTCAAGATTTCAGTATCCTCAAGTTTGCTATAATCCTAAACATGCAATGCTCAATATTAACATGAAATCAACTACACTCCTTAAAATGCGGTATCTTTAATTGTATTTTCAATGTCTTAATGTATGTCTTTGCATTAAAATCAATAGAGACCTGTGCAATACTACAGTATTGTCATAGATTTCAAAGCAATGTTCAGCTGCATCAAGAACCGAAGCACATCTACAATGCTTAAGCAGAAATAATCTTTTGGAACAGGGAAAGTCCTTACTGATATCTTGGGTAAATTCTTTGCAAAACTTGATTGAAATGTCCTGGTAATTCCACCCTTGAAAAAGCAATGATGAGGAACTCTATTTATCCCCTAAACCACAGCTTCTTTTGGCCTTTTTTAGTGGCATTTAAATCAACTAGTACCACAACTTAATGTCATGACTATTAATGGTGTTTTAGTTCAGAGGAGTAATAAGTGATTCAGACCATCTAAATTATGTGCTGTAACTTTCTCTACACAGACTGAACAAGAAGAAAGCATTGCATGTTCTTGAATTAAAACACTACGTTTGACACGGTAATTTAATCGGACTCCAGTAGAAGGCTATCTGAACACATTCCTTTGAGAGAGATGCCCATTTGCAGCTGAACACAGCATCCATAGTGTACAGCTGAACATAACAATGGCCAAGTTTTGTATATTAAGTCCCTATCTTGCTTCTGATAAAAGGGATGCTTATGAAAAAAAAAATAAATGTAAGAAACAGGTCGAGGATTGGCACTCCCATCACTGGTATGTTGTTCTACCTCTCCGCGCTTGAGACTGGCTGGGAGACCTCCTAGCGCAGAAACTGCCTCTGGACCATCTCCTGCCTGATGGCTACCAGTGAACTCAGTCCATCAATCTGAGTACTCTGCTTTGAGGTCCTTTATATATGTGCCCACTATAACATCCTGTGGCAATGAGTTTGACAGCTTAATTACTTAATAATTTGTTTTATTTTACTGCTGACTGATAATTTCACTGAATGTTCTCACAGAATGAGAAATGGTGAATAATGAGCTCATCTTCACCTTTTTTCATGCCACTCAATGTCACCGACTTCTGTCACATTACCTTTTAGCACCTCTTTTACAAGCTAAAGAGCTATAATCTGTTTGATCATCTGCTGGAGAAGGTACAGCATCTCCTTGACATGTTTTCTGCCTTTCCCCAAGTTGTTTATAAACTTGTATCTTTTTTTTGAGATAGAATAACTGTAACTGCCAATGATACTTAAAATTAACAGAAACAGATTCATATTTTCCATCATAGATTTTTTTTTATATTGCTCTTGGTTCCTATTCTACTAATTCACAGTACTCCATTCAGTTTTCTGATCATCGCTGAGCCATGAACTCATATTTTCAGAAAGTTATATTCAACAATTCCAGTACTCCTCTTTGAAGATCCAACAGCATTCAAAAACAGATGACTAAGGGCAAGGGCTAAAGCAAAGATCCTTTGAGAAGTTACTTAGCATCTATTGAGAATTTAAGTTACATGTCCAAGAAATAATGCTGCTGTTTTAGTAGCAACTGCCTTGATTAATTCATTATTCTTGAGCTAAAGCTCTCACCTTCCTACTAGCCTTCTTCTTAAAATAATTTGAGTTCATTGAACAGCATACGTCCCAGTACCTCTTATCTCAACACCTCACTGGTAATCTGTGTCATCTGGGGAAAAAAACAACCATTTAGTCCCATTCTCAGTTCCCAGGCTTTTAAGTAACTATTTGCCTTTGACAGAATCTTCTCTCCTACAACTCAGGCTCTTTCAGAGGTTTTGGTAATAAATATTTTAACAACTTTGAGGAAATTCATTGATAGCTCTCTTAGGAGATAAAACCCCAACAATTATCACCTACCACACTATTCCAGAATGTCACATTGTATGTCAATAAATAGGTGGGTATGGTTTTGACAAACAGACCAGGAATATACATAAGCACACTCTCACTGCTGGCAAAGGAGACCTTAATCAGATTTGGTACAAGCAACTTGGAAAGGCCGCTCCTTTAGATTTTAAAGCAGCTCTTTAAAAACATACACTCATCATATATATGAGATGGAGGAGGAGGAAAACGGCAGCAAGAATCAAAACCACCCTTTGTAGAATAGAACTTCAAACTGAAAGTGGAAGCAACAGATGACAACATGACAAAGGGCTTCTGTAGGGAATTTGCATCTACAAATAGTGCCTTGTTAGAATGAACTGATCCTCCAAAGCGGAGAACAAAAGTGTGCAAAGTCCAGAACACCAAAAGCTCTGATCTTTCACAAGCAGTACAGGATCAGGTAGGAGCTGCTAAGATTCACCTTTCCCTAGGATCCAACAAGTTTTCAGAGTGTCTTCTGGTTTTTTTTATTTTAAACATCCATTTTGCCTGTCTGTTATAGAATAGCTGGAAAAGAGATGCTCATCATCCTTCCTGCTGATGCTTGTGACTATGTAAAGCAAAAAGTGAACTTCATAAAACCAGCAAATCATTCATAAATACATATGAGGTAGTTCTGCTCTGTCAGTTAAAAGTGGAACTTCCCTTTCAGCATGTATTTTTCACTTAAAAATATATAATTTATTAAAAACATTAAACAGAATTTAAATAAAAGAAAAGAATCCTCCCTCCCCTGCAGAATGTCAGAATTGTTCTTCAGAACTTTTCAACTGTTTAGGAAACTGGGTGCTGGAGCCAAAGCATCAAGTGCTGTGCTAAAACCAGATGTATGTATTCTTGTGATTGCAATGATAAAGTTATACACATCATATGAAGTGATCAATATTGATTGCACCATTCTTCCAGATAAGAACAGAAATTATATGATTTCTCACCTTTCTTTCTCCAAACTAAGGCTTTACTGTAGACTATCCTTTCCCTAAAGGAAAATCATGAAAACATGCAAATAAGTAAATCACTTTTGTCTAGGACAAACTGCTAAAGAAATTAACTTTTCTTTTCTTTTAGAAAAATCTTCAACTGTATTTTTTAATATATATTAGTATTTTTTTTTAACACAACAAATCCAATTATCTATGGTCTTTCTTTATAACACTTCTTGGGATGTAGGAAAACTTCCACCATTTCCAGTAACTCATTCAGCTTGCAAACATACAAATATCTGCTCTTTTGAAAAGCTGTTGTATGCTTAACAACAAAATTAGTTTCATGTTCTTCTAGCCTTTTCAATTAAAATGTTACTTTAAAATTTTAGAATCTCCTTATTAAAGAATTAACCTGACTGCAGACATCTAGCTCTAAATATTTCCAGACTGGCTGATCTCCGATTACTTCTATGGATGGAGTGTACCCAATATGTGTGATAAAATAAAATTTTTCCAGTTTGGCAAAAACAGCAGGAGGAAATAAAATCCTGCAAGGAAAAAAATCCTAATCAAAATAAGGTAGTTTCAAAAGAGACTTTATTATAAAAAAGCCAACCAACCAAAAAAAAAGCAAACCTCGAAGTCTTTTTTAATTCATATGTAGGTTTAAGGAACCAGGTAAGCTAACTGATAAAAAGTTAATTTCACTGGTGATATAGCATATCCAAAACATCATGTTTTCTTGACAAAGGGGACCCAGTTCCCCTTGCTTTTTGGTTTATATCGGTACATTTATACATGGTACTATCAAGAGCTGTCAATTCTTATCAGCAATTCCTGAAGCTCACGTAAGAATGATTTTCATGCATTTTGGACTTCCAGAAACTCAAAACACTGAAATGAAGCAACTGTTTCTCTGAACACCATTGATCTTGATTCAGACAAGTACCCAACATATGCAGTTCTCGCTGACCAGGAGAACTCGCTGACCAGGAAGAGTGAAGAAGCATATTGTCATGAGTTTAGTTAATCTGCCAAAAAATGGAAGCCCTGATACCTGAAGGAATAATCGCTCAATGCTCAAGCAGCTGCCATCTGAGTGAATTTACTATAAAATGTTAGTTGAAGAAGATGAAGCACCAGGAGTATGTATGCTACAATACAGTACACATACCAGACACTATCATATATACCATACATACATACATAAGTCATTCCCCAACTATAATGTTTTTTTTCCCACCAATGCCCGCTGGTTTCAGGCCACTACAATGAATCTGGTGGAATCACAATACGGATGTCTATAATTGCCTCAAAGAATTTTGTAGACTGACAGGAACAGGAGAGCATTCTTCACACTGACAAGACCATTAAAGTTGCTCAATTTGACTTTGTCTTGCACTGACCAAAGCAATTAAAGAACTTCCAGAGATGACCTGGCATTAGCCAGCCAGCCAGAACTAAGTGAAGAAGGAGATCCCACTATCCACTATGAGCTTAGTGAACTCATCACATGCCTGAAAAAATCCCAAGACGACCTCCAATCATGTATGTAACTGGGCCTGACTTCCTTCTACATCTGTGAAGAACACAGGTCATCCAACGATGAATGTCCCAAAGGAAGTAATAATATAACCTTGCACTTCAGACAAAAAGATGGCTTCGGCCAGTGTCAGGATGTAGGAAACGGTTTTCTAAGAACTGAATCTTCTTCCTAAAGAATAGAAGGCTTCAGAACACAGCATCATCTCAAATAACAAGGAGGAGGTGGCTGGCTGTCTCGGGACTTCCACAGTCACAGCTATCATACTCTTTTCAAGACTGGTTACAACCTTCTCTCTCAAATGATTTTGGGGAGTTCATTTTTTAAGTGGAGTGTGAGATTCCAGAAAAAATTATTTAATCAGCCAGATCTTTCCATTTCAATTCTCTTTTCTTGGTGTTTGATTCAAATATGTGCAGGTTTTGAAACTGACACCAGGAAAAGACTGAGTACTTTTTATTTATTTGCATGTGCACCTCCGTGAAAAGTACGTATAAAAAATACGGGTGTCTTCAGATCTCCTAGCAAAAACCTTCATGCAAAACTTCATAGCCTGAAGAAACGTTGTATCTAAAGAGAACAAGCCATGGAAACAGTATTATGCTATGATTTTTTCACATATTACATTTTTCACAAATAACATTGCAAATTAGTTTACAGCTCCTCATTAACAAAGAAACTTTAGTTTGGAAAAACTGCCAGATATTTATGTAAAGAATTTCCTTGTTTCTGAAATCAAATAAATTGCTGAGTTTAGCATAAACTGAAAAATATGCTATTTTGTCTTTTTTTTAATTAATGCATGGGGTTTTTCTATACACATTGCACAGTTTCTTGAATCTTGAAACTTCTTCCTCAGAACTGTTCTATTCTAAATACTATCTTCTTTTCTACAACACAGAGAAACATGTTTTACCAGTAATTTTTCATTATAATAAAGAGTAATGGTGTTCACTGTACAAAATCCAAATTCCATAGATCAACTCTTAGAAAACAAAGAGAAGCTGTCTCTCCAGGTTTATACAGACATGACATTATGAAGTTTTCAGAATTGTTTATAAAAAATGTTCATCTTCAGAAGTACTGAATGCTTAATGCACAACCACAAGTTAGTAATTTATTTGGGTATTTTTGTATGATGTGCTTATATTGCAGCTTACAAAAGTAATTCTTCAATTTCAGAGGCTGGTACATGTTATGTGACTTAAACCAACAGCAATATTGACAAATATATTAATTTGGAACATCATGGTGAGCCTCACCACTGAAGTGGAAAAAAGATAATTAAATGTTCAGTATCACTCCGTTAAATCTAAACCTCCACATATTAGCAGAAAGCAGGTAAATTTAACATCAAATTTAACATAATGACAGCTTCTTAAGAGATTTTAGATTGCTAAGATTTTCAGAACATACACCCCTAACAGCGAATCAGTTCTTTTAATCCTGTATGTAGTTTTCCTCTAATGTTTTCATAAATGTGTACAAATGTTGACGTTGCACGACATTTGGAAATTATCTAAAACATGGCAGTTAATCAAACAGCTCAGTAATTTGACTATATTATTCCCTAATATTTGCTGATTAAAGTCCCTTACTATGCATAATTTTCAGAAACTAAAAAGTAAAACTAGCACTTATATTACCTTGGTAGTTTTCAAGAGGTTTTTGGAAAGCATTTTAATTACAAATAGTATACAGAAGATTGTGAGGTACCCTGCCCAGGAGTATTTTGACCTGACATTCAGAAACAGGTATTTGGTTGTTCAATGAAAAATACGGTATTAAAAAGAATTTCTAAACCTGAAGCCTCAAAAGCATTTTCCTTCCTTGAAAGCTGTGACAACAAAACCCTTATAACAGAAATACATACTACTCCTGCTTTGGGCTTGATAATAGTTGATAACAGACAATAATACCTATATTTACGCACTCATATAGTACCTACAGACTGAAATCCATTGCACTGATTTTATTTTTAAAATAGGTTACAATACCATATTCAGAAAATCATTATTACCAACTCATTGACAAACTGGAAGCCTCTCTTAAGAGGTGCTCCCTCAGTCTGTCCTGAGAGATAATTACTTCATTAATAACTCAAATGACAAGAGTATACCTTTTAAATCTGAGCATGACATTAGCCCAAGGAGAGCTAGAAGCTAGAGCTAAAAGTCCTAGTATACAGGACTGAAATTCAAAATAATCCTGCTAAACTGAAGACGTAATCTAGTAGAAAATCAAGATGTAATTCAAGAAGGTAAATAATTTAGCTAAGAATAATTAACTGAGAAAATACAGGGTTAGGACAAATAATTCATAGCTATCCTTCAAAATGGTATTTTGATGGTTAGAGTTACCAAGAGGTAAAAGTGATCAGTAACAGAATATTCTCACATAGACAACACACTACCTTGAAGTGTAAACTGATTGTTACAACTTACTTGTTGGTTAGGCTACAGTTTTATTTTTTTATAGGGGGTACCCTACCTAAGGAATTCAGAAGAACTGGAAGGAATTCAGCAGAAGATATTAACTACCAGAGGTCTAGAAAAGGTGACATAACAGGAAAAATTAAGAATTAGGAGACTTTCAGTTGAGAGGAGACTGAGTGGAGATCTAACAGAAGACAGGGAAAAGCAGCCAGAATGGGCATGCAAAGTGAAAGCTGACTGCGTATTCTACAGGAATACTACTTGTTTCTGGCGACCAGAAGGAATCCTTTCCCAAAAGCTAGCCCTTACTTTCTACAGATTTATAGTACACTCCTCAGTGCCTGAGGGTTGAACCTGTAACTAAGATGGAATTTTCTTTAGTCAGTATTCCATTTTGTATAAGTCTCTTGCTCCTACAGAAACGCTACACTCAGTTAACTAGTTCACCATGATTTTACCTAGCCCAACCACACCAAACAGGTTTAACAATGAAGCAACAAATTTTCTGTTGTGGTTCAAGAGAAGCCTTCAAGGGAAGGCTTTAAAGTATAGCAGTACAAGGTTTGCAAACAGAACTACAAGAAAAACGCTGTATATGCAACACAGTTTTCAGGTAAAATCAAATACCTCAACTGTTTGTCCAGGTATACCTTTACCCCAAATCCTCAAGGTATGCATTATCTTCAAAAGCTGGTAACAGTTATTATGGCAAAAGTTCATGACCTAAAACCCCTCAATTCCTTCTCTTTTTTCCCCTTTTATCAAACTTCCCGCACTTCCATACCTTAATGGCATTTTATATGCCTCCCTTGCTTCACCTGGCCATTTCCATTGCTTAAGAGTTCACATGCTGTAAAGGAATGTTTGTTCAACACACATTTAAACTCCTAATTCCTAAACACAGGCTCAGCTTTTGATAGCAATAGCTACATACAACTTGGACATGTTATCAGAACAGAAAGCTTATTAGCAAACAAAGCATTTTGCTTTGGGATGTTATAAAAAAATTCCACACTCCACCTCTGTGTAGCTTAAGCATTGCTGCATCAACAGTACTTTTGTGAGTTTCACTGGGATGCCAATATGAAGAAAATTAACTCAAATACCTGTTTACAGAACTAAATCCATAGGCATACAAATATTAAATCTGTACTCAAAATCTTAAATTAGATCCTACATCACTACATTAACTTCTTCTTACCTCTTAGTTATATCCTAGCAGTCATTTTACAAGCGATATATTCACTTTCACAAAAACGCGTTGAAAAGTTAGTCAATGACAGTTTAGAATGACACCTTCTTTCAATGCACTACACATGCTTGCTCCTATGCAAACCAAGTTTTAACTGTCATGCTGTCAAGAAAAATGATAATTCCCTAGTCATATCTATCTTTTTAAGAATGTAAGATCTACAGAACAATTTACAATAGAAAATTGTTTCATATGTTTAATAAAATCTGCCACTTGCATGAAAGCCCAGAGAGATGTTATATTTGAAGCTGACAATGGACAAAAAAAAAAAAAACCCACCACCAAAGAACAAAACACACAAAAGTGGGAAGCATTTCAAGTCTTATACGTGCCTATTCTTTCCTCAGCTCTCTCTCAGCTTAATGCAGTATAAAAGTCCATTAATAAAAAAGTGAGCATACATAAAGTAGTCTCCAAGCTGCATTGGGCCATTAACTCTGATAGACCTTTTTAGGGAGATAACTGTGTTTATTAAGAAGTCCCAATCTGAAAATCACCATAAGTATAGTGCCTTATCAATGTCCAATGAACAATCACAGGCTTTACCTGCAGTAATAGATGTATGTTGCTCAATCTAGTCTCCTATATAAGTAAAAAAAAAGAAAAAGCAAACCCCCAAAAAGCTACACATGCTTTTCAGATCTAATGAAATTAAGCTCTTTGCATTTAAGTTTTTCCTTTGGCTTTTGCAACAAACATTGTAGGATTACCTTGGTACTTGAAAATTTGGAAGTAAAACAGAACTGCAGCTGGTCATTCTTAAGGTAGATTCTCTCCGCTTTAATCACGGCAGTTAGTGCAGGACATTCTCTGCGAGGGAGACCTCGCCTTATTTGAAATGACTTGAATCTTTCAAGGCAGTTTGCAATGTACACTTCTTTGTTCGGGACGGTAAGGAAGGGGGATTTTGAAGGTATAGTGGTTTTTTGTTGGTTCGTCTTTAAGGCGGGTCAGTCCTGTTTTTTCACTTTGTAGCAAAGGTAGGTAGAACCTCTGTGAGGCACTCTGTTCACTTTTTATTCCTTCAATGATTTTAGAATAATAATAATAAAAAAAAGAATGTGGCTTACTTTCCTTTATGAGCAAAGAGGGGAAGAAAATTATTGTGAAACCATATTGTGTGGGATTTAACCTCCAATAGCGTTAACAGTAATCCACATATTTCACTAAACGTTTATACTCAATCCACAAATGTTCAGTTAAAAAGCCCCAGCGAAGTGTGATTCCCAAAGAACGGCCGTGCATTCAGAGCCATGCTACACACCACCACGAGTACACCCAAGTCCCAGGTGTACTGCTATATGCATTTCTTTCCCGGTAAGGTTTTGTTGTTTGTTTTCTCTTTTTTTCCTAAACATCTCTAGGCTGGCGCAAGGAGGTGAGCAAATTTCACAGCAGACTATTAAAGATGCTAACGTTATACCTCTAGGGACACTTAATCCTACCTCTCCGTGACAAACGGCAACCGAGGTCGCAGGACTGGAAGAAGTTCGGGGAAGCGCTGCCCGCACCGCTCCCACCCCGGGAGGGGCCGCCGCGGCGCCCACGGCCCCCTTTGCCCCCCGCAAGGGCTGCGCCCCCTCCCCACGCACAGCCCGCCCCACGCCACCCTCTCCCGCTTCCCTCTGCCCCTGGCTGGAAACTTTCTGCCGGCGGCAGCACCGGCACCGAACGGCGGGCGCCGAGGCAGGGGGACCCCCGAGGCCCTCGGCCGCGGCGCGACGAGCATCGCCTCAGCGACTCCTCGGAGTTTCCGGAGCGCGAAGCGGGTCTCGCCGAGGTCGGTAATAAACCGATGCGCACCCCCTGCACCGAGGACTTGCCTCCTCGCCTCCCTCCTCTGCTCTCCACCCCTCGGCAAGCGGCGGGAGGACAACTTTTCCGATGGCGCTTGCCCTCTCCCGGGCTGAGCCGGGGCGAGGCGCGCAGGGCTGAGGGGAAAAGGCGTGCGGGGCCGTTACCTGATGTCCCCGCTGGGCTGCAGGGCAGGGCAGAGTCCCCGCGGTCCCCTTCATGCCCGACCGGCCCTGAGGCACAAGTCTTCATCCAGCTTCCTCCCCTGCAGGCAGCGTTTCCTTCCCTCCTCCCGGCAGGGCGGCAGCCCCGGGCGCTGGGCGGGCGCCGCTCTGGCAGCCTGGCCGGCGGGGAGGGAAGGAGGAATGTGGGGAGGGAGGAGAAGAGGCCGAGCAGGGGGCGGGAAACGAGCTGTACCCTCCCTCCCTCTCTCCCTTCCTTCTCGCCGCGCCGGCACACGGCGGCCGGGGAGAAGTCCCGCTTCCCGGGCTGCTGGCTCCCTCCTCACCGGGCCGCCCACAGCCCGCCGCGGCGCCCCGTGGCAACAGGAGCCCGGTGCGGCCCCGCCGCCCCACCGGCGATAGCTCCGCGGCTCTGACCGCCTCCTTCGCCGCGCCGCAGCCCTGTGTCCCCCGCCTCTTTCGTGGGCGGCGGGTCCCCGGGGCCCGGCGCCGCCGGCGGGCAGGGCAGGGCAGGGCAGGGAACGGCCGGCGCCTCTGGAGGGCGCCCCCGCCCCGCTTGGCGTTCGGGAGAGCGCGGCTGCGCGGGGCCATGGCGCGGCCGGGGCTGGGCCTGGCCTGTGCTGGGGGTTGAAACTGGGGTCATAGAATCAAAGATGGGCTAGTTGGAAGCGACATTAAAAGATCAGCGGGTTCTAGTCGCCTGGTTGTTGGAAAGGGAGCACTTCCCACTAGAGCAGGTTGCTCAAAGCGCCATCCAGCCTGGCCTTGAAAGACTCTGGGAATGGGGCATCCGCAGCTTCCATGAGCAACCTGGAAGTTTCTCACCACCCTCACACAGTAAAGAACTTCTTTCAAGTATCTAATCTAAATCTCCCCTCTTTCAGTTTAAAACCATTGCCCCTCATCCTATCACTACACTCCGTGATAGAGTCCATCCCCATCTTTCCTGTAGGCCCCGTGATCATGCCTAACCAGTTCAGGACTGATCAAAAGTTAAAGCATGTTATTAAGGGCAATATCCAAATGCCTCTTAAACAGTGACAGGCTTGGGGCATCGACCACCCCTCTAGGAAGCCTGTTCCAGTGTTTGACCACCTTCTCGGTGAAGAACTGCTTCCTAATGTCCAGTCTGAACCTCCTGTGGTGCAGCTTTGAACCATTCCCACGCGTCCTGTTACTGGATACCAGGGAGAAGAGATCAGTATACGAGGGAGAACAGATCAGCAAATAAGTTCTTTAAGTACTGGAAGGCTGCTATACAGTCTCCCTGGAGCCTTGTCCAGGCTGAGCAACCCCAACTCTCATCCTGTCCTCATAGGAGAGGTGCTCCAGCCCTCTGATCATCTTTGTGGCCCTCCTCTGGACCCGCTGCAACAGGTCCATGTTCTTACGTTGGAAGCCCCAGAGCTGGACACAGTATTCCAGGTAGTGTCGTGGCAGGGCAGGGCATGTTCAGGGTCAGCCTGGGAGGTATGAGCTTGGGGGCACTTTTCCTGAAAGGCTGTGGGATGTGTGGTTGGAGCCGGGGCTGGAAAGAGGTTGTGGAGGGCACAAAAGAAACAGGGGGCATATGCTAGAAGAGGTTGGGAGAATATGGGATTTGAGACTTCACTCGTTTGAGAGAAGAAAATGGGATCTGGGAGGTAAAGAGGGAAATTGCCCATGACAGAGAAGAAAAGTGACTTGTGGATTGGGAAGATAAATTATAAATGTATTTTTTCTGACAAATTGTACAAAAAAGGTGTTCAGAAAGGCAGAGAGGAGTGAATAGCAATGGGATAACTGAAAAGGAGAAAGGAGCGGAAAAAGGTTGTCAGGCAACAAAGGAGAAAATATATCATGTAAGTGGACAAGAGCATGGTTTAGAAGGTGAAGAGAATGGTAAGATCAGGGGCCTGGAGAGGAATGTTACGGGGCTTAGGAGGAAATGCATGTGAAACTGAGATGATGGGTATGGAGGAGAATTCTGGCTACCTTGTCATGGAGGTTAGAAAATGAGCCATTGAGGAAGGGACTTTAATTTCAAAGGGATTTTAATTAGAGGAAATATGCATGAGTGAAAGCATTGAAAAAGTAGGTAATAAGGGAAGCACTGCAGGAATTGTTGGACAAGAGGGGACTTAGAGATCAAAAGAACAAGTCACAGCTTGAAAGAGCTAGCAAATTTGAGCAGAACACACAAGTATTTGGTTGAAAGGAGTGGGAATATTGGTTGTATACGTAACAGAAATTAATAAACTTTTTCTGTAAGAATTGTGCAGTGTATCTTGCTGTTTTCTGGTGAATCCTCCCATCCCACATCAGTAGTGGAGAGTTGGATTCCAGCTCTCCAAACTGAACTCACCTTTACAGCCAGTGTAGTAGAGTGGATCTTAAACACTCAGGAATAGCAGTAAAATCAATACTGCCTACAGAACGGTTGTCATCCTAGGCCTTGGAGAACTGAATTGAGTTTTAACTTTTAGCCAACCCAATTAGAAGCACTTAAGGGCATGTAGATTCATTGCTTTTAATGTTTGCTGATGGGAAAGGAAGTTCATGCTGATGGAAGTTCATGAATGGCTACTGTTCCTCAAGAGGAAAATGACTGAGATATGAGATGGGATACACACTGGCATACATGAAACTGGAGCAGAAATTACTGGGTTTACACTGAAGTACTTACTGCAGAAATGAGAGGAGGAAATACTGAACATCTAATTCATCTCTTCATCCAGATTATCTTTTATGTGTGGAATAACCCCTTCCTCCATTGACTTCCTGCAACTTTTTGGCATGACCCACAACACTTTAAAGTGTTTCTCTTTTTCAGTTAGAAAAAGAGTCTTATTCCAGTCTCTTCCAACCCCTTGTATCTCAGCTTTTCTGGGGTGGCAATAGTGAGCTGTAGCGAACTTGTGTCTGGCACAGGACTTGTGTTGTATGAGTGATTTGCAATAATCAAAGTATTATAAGCACAGACTAGCCAGGGTATAGCTTGGAAAATTTAAAAAAAAAAAAAAAAAGAAAGAAAGAAAGAAAGAAAGAAAGAAAAATTAGCCTGCTTTAGTGTGGGACTATGTAATCCATATCTTTCCCTTTGGTTTTCTCTCTTCATTATTCTTCTTGCCCTCTATTGTGCAGAATCTTCATTCTTCTTGTGGTTCATCAATCCTATTGCTGTACCAATGTCTAAAAATAATTTTAAATATTTTGTATGTGTAGATATTTTTACAAAATTTGTTACCAGAGATCTAGAGGATGATACTTTAGTAGCCATCCCTTGCATAAAAATGGTGTGCCAGTCTGGGCTTCCAGGTGCTGTTGTAGTATTGGTGAAAATAATAATGGCTAGTAATAAATGTTTAGCTGGTTGTTCATAGGAGTTGGAAGGTCCCTGGGAGTTACCTGTGGACCTGCTGCGCAGTACTGGTGAAAATTCCATACATCTGAAAGGAGATCAGCATTTTCAGGTTATTTCAGAGATTCGTTGTCCCTGGTTTTTTGGTGGTCATTATGAAACAACCATATCTGTAGCAAATTGTGAAATCTTTTGTGAAAGGTCCTGCCCAGAGATGCTGTTTGCTACCAGTTTGCATTGCATGTAACAAATCTCTTCTGCTCCCTTGAACTGCTATGTGTCTGAATTTGAGATAATGTACTGCAAATTATTTTCCTTGATATGCTGGTGAATTCATTCAAAATCAGTGGAAAATTCAGTTATTTTCTTAAGGAAAAAGATATTAAGAAAATACCTGATTTATATCATAAAAAAAGTTGCTAGGCATCAAATTAAATCTTTCTTGCAGAAAAAATTATGCAGAACAAGAATGACATGCTGGTAAGTGAAACTAGTTTAAGAACATTCAACTTGCTAGAACATTGCATGTTTTGCATATATGTATTTACTGTATATTTTCAGGTAAATATACCTTCATAAACTGTAGTTTCTCATAGTTATATACAAGCATATTTTTCTATAAGAAGCAAGTAACACTTCATTTGTTCTAGCTTGTTTCAGAAACTATGTACCTGCTAACATACCATAATTTACATGGATTTGTAGAGCAAAAATATGATTTTAAAAATAATTGGTGCAAGTAAAATGTTCACAATATGTTTTAGTCACTGGGACAGCAGTGGAATTTGATATGTTGATCACCTAGACTTAAAGGTAGTAATAACTTGCGCATAAGAATCTGTTCCATAGAAAATAAAGTGTCATATTATTGATAGCAACTGTAAAATTCTTGAAGAAAACTCATTTATTTTGAGTGACTGTGTATGCACTTGTTTTCGAAGACATATTGCTTGTACAATGGAATAAGCAATGAGTGAGATATGAATGGAGAGATACTTGGTTTTGCAATGAACTGGCTAACATGTTGATCGGTTAGGTTTTGTAGCATCTATACCAGCATGTAAACAGTTGAGTTCACCTTCTCCTTCCTCACCTGTCCCCATCCCCCATCCATTGGCCATGTTGCTTCTGTTTTTTTTTTTTGGATTCCTACTCAGCTGTAACAGAAGCTAAATTACTTTCCCAAAAAAGAAACTCAAGGTCAGGGTTGGGAATAGCTCATACTGACAGCATGGATCCACCCATACTCAGCTGGCTCATGGCAGCTTATTCATCCTTCTCCAAAGATACAGTCTTTGGGTTATTGCATGACTTTCACTGTGCCATTGTGCGCTGTGCTACCGTTACGCTGCCCATCATAGCCCTGCCCTGAGTGCCCAACTTCAAAAGTGTGTATACTGGAGTGTGAAATAGCCATCTTGTTTCTGGGAAATCTGGAGATCTCTGGAGAAATTTCTCCAGAAGAGAGAGCTCCCCTCTTGAAATTAAGGTATAGGATGACAAGGTGTTTCTTCACATTCAGACCCAGTTATCTGTGAATCGGACACAGCCTAGGTATGAGCTCCAGAGAATGGAAGCCCTTCAGGGACCTTTAGAAATACAGTGACTGCTGTTATAACCCAGTAGCAATGGATATATTACTGTGGAGGCTACCTTTCTCCACTGGTACCAAGAAGGCACAAAGATGGGTAGGCTCTGGTTTCTGGATCTGGCAGAGGATGTAGGAGCTGTGGTGAAATGTTTCTCAGCAGCTTGGTTGGTTACTTGAACATTTTTAATTAATCACCATTTGGAAACTTGGAGTACACACAATTGTATCTGTGTTCCCCTATTTATGTGTAGGACCTTCAGTGTCTGTCCCCCACTTCTGCTGTTGTACTTGGATTGTAAGTTCTTATGACCACCCTTTTGCTCTTTGTACAGCATCTAGCACAAAGTGGTTCTGGTTTCTGTCTAGGACTCACAGTAACTGGTAATAAAATGGTAATACTGATATTAGTGACAATGATACTGCTAGAAAATTATATAGAAAGCTAGAAGATACACAACTTCTATCATTCAAAGTTCTGTGACAAACTTGTTGCTCACACATTTGTATACTGTGATCTCTTTTAATAATTAAAAGGATGAGCATCTGAATTTATAGTGAAAACATCCTATCTTTTCTAAGGATCAATTTGGTTTTGCAGCTCAGTAGTTACTGACACAAACAAAGAAACAACAGACAATTAAAAAAATCTAACTTGAAACGTCTTTCAAATTCCATTCTTTATTGTACCTGATGTCACAAATATACAAGTTATCATGAAGTCTTTCACATAATGTTTTAAGCACTAAACATTAAAACACTAAACATTAAAGCACTAAACATTAAAATACTAGATCCATCCATCTTGAGCACACTTTTTGCCTAAAGAAATCAGATTTTAATCTTAGAAAAGCAGAAGGGAGCAAGATTTTCTTATGTATTCCATGGTTTACATTCAAACTGTAACCACATAAGCTACAAAAAAACTGGTATCACCTCTGAAGAAGTCTCATCATTCTAAATCCTCAGTGGACACAGATGCCTAAGGCTGAGCCCTGAAGCAGGCAGCTAAGCTCCTGAGGCATGTACAAATTCACACATACCTCTCTTCATTTTTTATGTTCCCCTTTTTACTTCTAACACAGCATCTGGAATCCATGATTGTCTCTCAAAGTTGTTTAAGCTCAATATATGGCCTACAGAAAGCTAAGTGTAGCTTTGGCAATAATTTGAGGATTTATTTGTAAGTAACTGAGGTTTGCAGCTTCTTCTGGCACCTTCTCCACTGAGAGGCCCCAGCATGTAGGTCCTGGTTCAGTCCTAGGCTCCTAGGAGGTCCAACCAGTAGGAAACCCATACAGGATAGTTTCCTTGGTGTTCATTCCTGGCAGGCAGTATGGATGAGGACCATTCCTAATTGCATCCCCTCTGTTGAGGACAGTTCTTCCAAGTTACCCCTTCAGACTTTGCATGCCTTCCTTGCTCCCTTTTTTCCCCTTCATTCCTCTTACTATTTTTCTCGTCTTATTTTTGAACGTACACTTTCAAAGATTCACTGCTTCAATGGAATTTTGCTATAATTAATTCAGAGTACATATTTTACTTGCCTTTTTATACCTTTTAGATCTGACCAACATGAATGCACTGTCAGCGGAGCATGCACAGTTCTCATTTCTATTGCATTATTTTCTTCTCAGTTGCTTTTTTTTTTTCTTTCCTCTATCTGTGGAGAAAGGGACAAACTAATTAGGTTTTAAACGCCATATTGCAGTTCTAAATAAGGAATTATTCATTAAAAATAACCTTTATTATGACACCTCTTTTTACAGTAGGGCACACATTGACTGTAAGTTAATTTTTATTTTTTTTAATTTTAAAAATTTTTAACTTTTTAAAAATTCTATCTGCTTACACAAACTCAGTCAGTGATACACTATTGTTGGATAAGTGTTTTGGTAGTATTATGGTAAAGGTGGTTTAGAAGCATGAAAGTGTTATTGTAAAGCACTTGTAGTAGGGTGGCAATCGCCTGAAAAAATAATTGTTTCACAGTGATATGTGTTAAATAGTGTATTATATTTAAACTGGTTAAATACAACAACTAAGACTTACTTGTCTTTCTCTGAAAAATGGATTTATCTCCAGTACTTATTAGAATCCTTATTTTTGTACTCCTACAAAGAAGATAAATCTCTGTTATAGGTATTCTGGCAGTAGTTGTAAACAACCTCTTTAATGTCGTTCTGAAAGCTGGGTTTACAACATCGTTAACATTTTTTGTTTGTTTGTTTGGGTTGTTTTTTTTTTCTATCTAAATTGTACTCTGTCTCTTGCCAAATTGCTATGGACATGCATGTAGCATAACAATTTTATTTTCAAGTCTGTACTGTCGGCCTGACAATGTCCTTCCAGGACACTATGTAGGGAAATGTGAATTCCTTGGGGTCTTTATAGTGGTAATCAGTACTTCTGAATTTTCTTTTGCGCTGTTATTCAAACTTTAGCAGAAACATCATATAGTCCCAAAGAGGAGTTGTTTTGTTGACTCATTAATTCTTGTGTCATCCAGATGAATGCATGCCCACTGTATGTCTTTCAAATGTACCAAGTAATGTGTAAAAGTAATGGTAATAATAAATATAGTGTTTCAGCTATGTTACTACATTGAAATGTTATGTTACATCATTCTTTTACTGTTCAGTAGTTGTGCTGGAATTACTTCTGCTATCATGTGTTATATCTGTCATAAAATTTTAAGCTTAATTTGTATTGTTATGTGAGGTTTTGTTTCACTTTTTACTTTTGAGAATATAGATAATGCATGCCCCTGTAAGGAATGTAAGGAAGGTAGCTAAAAATAAAGAAACCAAATATTGTTCATTACAACACGCAATACAGGGACGAATTAATACATAGCAGTACTAGTAGGAACATGCCATGAATTCTACCCTATTTGTAGGCTGTCACTTCAGCTGCTGTACTGCATATATTCAGTTATATACGTGGTCAAATATTGAAAGAGCAGACCATTAGTTTATGTATAGAAATGCACAGAGAAGTTCCTTGATAGTTCCAAAAGATAAAACCATTTAGAATAGTTAATGAGAATTAGTATAGGATTCATTGCAAGTGCATCAGGTTTTATGCCACAGTCTCACATGTGGAATAGTGATGTGCCATCTGTCCTGTGCCATTGTTTCTGTCCTGACTAAAACAAGAAAAATTTGGACTGCTATGAAGTCCTCATACAATGTGGAGTCTTTCAGAATTGCTTATACCTAATTAAAGCAACTTTCACCTTCTAATCTAGAGGCTACGCTGGTATTTAGAGATGTATTCTTCCATGAGAAGTGAGTGACACTGTACACTCCAAATTTTTCTCTATCTGCTCATAGAAGAATTTCTACTGTATGTTCTTACAGAAGTTCAGATAGACTCGTGTGACAAATCACTTAAGACTTGTAAGAAGGTATACTAGCTTGTGAGAGCCCTCAGTCTCGTGTTTCTGCTGTTCTGAAGCACAATAAAGAGACAGACATATTTTCCAACTGAAAAAGAAGGAATTGTAGCAAATGGCAGCCAAAATAAAATCGCTCCTGTAGAATTGCAACTACCTCTGCAAAACTAAAAGGAAAATACAAGGATTTTTAGTAACAGTAATTGAAATTAAATATTCATGAAGAAAGCCACTATTAAATCACAGAATTCTTTAACATATTTTCTCTGTTAAGAAAAGGAAAAGTATCTCAGCCTTTATTTTACTATTAAACATACGTATTTTCTCTTAAACAAAACACAGTTATGACATCGAAAAGGACAACCAAATAGGTTTTGCTTCTGTGCAACTAGTGCAGGATATAAAATCTCTTTGCAAAATATAAATTCATTTAGGATGAATGTAGTAAAAGATAAAAGTGGTTTATATGGGCATAAAGTGGGAAAATACTTCAAAATCTCCTGTAAACCCCCCCTACTCCCAATTCTGCTTCAACTTTTCAGTGTCATGAGGGGCATAAATGTAGTTCTTGATTAACTTGTTATTTCTAGGATCTCCATTTCCACTGTTGATTTTGTGAGCACATTAGATTCATTCTTTAGAACTGGTGAACAGTGAAGGAAAGAAAGGTTAGGTATCCTTCTGAGGGTAGTGTTTCTTAGCACTCTGCTTAACCCGTGTGTTATTTTGGATTTCATTATGGGAACCCTGTCTTTGATTGTACATTGTGTATGACTTAGATACCTCATGCAGGTTCCTATATTTCATACTGGGAACTAGACTCTCCATTAGCTATGAGGATTAGCTGAAATCATATGCATTCTAGTGGGAATTAAGTATATGTATATCTGAAGCCGCAAGCTTAAAATTGCCTTCATAGAACCATAGAGTAGTTCAGATCGAAATGGAGCTCTGGAGGTCGTCTTAGTCCATTCCCTACTCAAAGCAGGTCTAGTTAGGTAAGGTTGCTCTGGGCAGTGTCAAGCTGAGTCTTGAACAGCTCCAAGTCCGTATACAACCTCTCTGGGCAACCTGTTCCTAGATTGAATAACCCTCAAGGTAATTTTTTCCCCCTAATATCTAATCAGAATTTTCTGTGTTCCAGTCTGTGTCTGTTTCCTCTCATCCTACCGCTGTGCACCTCCAAGAAGAATTTGGCTCCATCTTTCCCATATCTGCTGATCAATTCAACTTTATTTGCATAAACACATTATTGGATATATTCCTAAGTGATGAGGGATTCAACTGTACATAAGATATTGGGAGAAGCAGAGCCACCACTTTTCTCTGTGTCTTTAGTAGAAGCACTCAGAGTGCTCTGTGCAGAGCTTCCCCGCTGGGTCTTTTGGGCTGCTCGGTCTATTTCACTTCATCTTGGGTGGGTTCTTGGCACTGAGCTGTGGAAGCTGAGTTGTTCTGAGCACATTCTGTAGGTGCAGAACTGTTGGTCACTAGAGAGCTTTAATCGGGAACTCTGTAAGATTAGGTGTGCCAGAGAGAAGATTTTTCAGCCACAGTTTTGCCTAGGCACCTAACACCCATGCAAATATTGCTTTAAGAGTCATTTTCAGTTGGTACCTGTTGGGGCCAGTGCTCTTTGATATGCCCTAAGGGAATCTTACCTGGCACCCAGCTGCCACTCCAGCTTCCCTCCATGTCCTTTGTCATTTTGCCAGCCCTATATGGGGCTTGGACAACCTAAGACATCTCAAATGACATTAGACACTTGTATGTGGGCATATGCTTATCCCCATTATTTGTTTTTTGCTCCTGTTCTAAGGGTGGGATTTGGTTTGAGATTAAGAAACCTTCATGCAAGTGCCTATCTAACTAAACTAAAGGTTTAAACTTCCATTATCATTAGTGGGATTCTGGGGCTTGATTCCTTTGCTTACACAACCAAGTGAGTGTGGTATGCTCTAACATATTCAGGACAGCCATGGGGTCCAACGGATGTGAGACAGGATTTGTGGGAGACCACTGTCTTTCCCAGGTGGCAGCTGGAGGTCTGTTTAACACCCTTCGGGATCTCAAATTGCAGTAAATATTTCCTGGCTACCTGAAAACTTGTTATATGATTTTTTCATTCTTCAGGATATATCATGGAAACTTTTTCCTCTTTCTGTTGCTTCTACTTTGCTGTGCAATAGTATGTCACCCTGCTGTCACCATTCAATTATCACTTAATTGAAAATTGGCTTGATTATGAATTGCATGCTTTATTAAAATCAATTTAAACATAAATTGCAGTTGAATAACGTACTTTGATGTCATTCAGTGTTGTTAGCAAAGATGCTGTGCTTTTTCTGTACTTCACTGATGCTTATTTCAAACCACTGAATAAATATTTCATTAAATATTTTGTAAAAATGTAATGAAAAGTACAACTCCTTCCTTAAACCCAGTTTTTGCAGTACATGAAATGTGCTTTGCAGCCTTTTTCTCTAGTTTTGTTAGGTGCCTTTCTTGTTTTCCTACCTTCTTTTTAGTCATCTTTCTTTGAAGTTACAAATATGTATGTATAGTGCTTCTGCTTATAGCCATACATTTCTCTTTCACAGTGTATACAACAATAAATCATCTCATTAAGTAATTTGAGGGGTACATAATGAGCATCTTTGGGATATAAACTTTATTGTATATATGAGCTGAAGCCTTCATAACTATCCTTAAAAGTCTTTTTTGACTAGTGGGATTAATTATGTATCTCACAGATGCCTGTCATGCACTCTGTTTACACTATAGGGAAATGAAATAGGATAGTTAATTTTCTTTTATTCTGTTAAAATGCCAAGGTTTAATTAAACTGCTTCAGCTTAAGTATTGCACAGCTACTTTCAGCTGTCATGAAGCATACTAGAAATTGATTTGTCATTGCCTACATGCCCAAGAAGGCATTCAGCAGGCATTGTAATTTCACTCAAAATTGGTTTTATTAATGATAGCTGCTTTCTGATTTCTAAAATTTGTATGAGAAACAGAGTGTATTAAAATAAGTTTCATCCATATGCTCAGGCAGAAAAAACAATGCAGGTGCCAAATGTCTGAAATTTACATTCAGTTTTGAATTAACAGCTGGGTTTTGCTTTTATATAAAATTTTATAATATTGAAATTTCATGCATTTTTGAAGATTTTACATAAATATTTCAGTAATACAATTACAATTAGGCAGCGTCATGAATTAGCAAGACATTTGCAAAGCAATAAAGCCATCATTTTTACAATTATGAGAAATAAAAATGTAGCAACGATGAAAACTAACCACCTGCTTGCAGCAATACATACTTATATGTAATGTATCATAGCCATGACACAAAGGATTTTTGAAAATGTTGGCAAAAATTACATTAAGGTTGCTTGCTTCAAGCACTCCACACCCAACCTTCCGTGATCTGAGGAAAACAGCAACCATTCTGAACAAGAGAATGCAGAAACTACTGAATCTGCATCTCCATTAAAAAAACCAGAAAGCCAAGAGCTAGATATATAAGAAGGCCTTTAGTGCTCTCTTTAAACACTTGGGGAAAATTGGTGTTAACAAAATCCTTTCCTCTACTATCCATACTACGTAGATAATAAGAGTTTCTAGTGAAAGCGGCAGCTGAACTCTGTACACTGCCTGCTTTCAGCAGGCTCAGAACTGCCTCTGAGTTAAGTATCAGCTTCTGCACTAATGAATATGTAATGATTTCACATGGAATATAATAATTTGCATAGGAATAATTGCATAAGAGGAATAATAATAAAACTAGTACTGTCTGCATGGGGCTCCCTCCCTAGGTTGGGATCCTGTGTTGGGCCTATTTTTGGGATTTCATTTTTGATCCAGCCTTCCTGTTTTCCATTCCCATTTTTTCCAGCTAAAAAATTACTTGTTTCTGTGGCTGTGATTAACATGGTGTCATTTTGAAGGTTCTGTGTCTCAGATGCCAGGAAAGCATAAAAATTATGAAATTTTTAGTCAAGGTACTGATGGCTCTTGATCCTAACCTATAATTTAACTATGGATAAAGTGTTTTTCTGAGTGGAAGAGTGAGGTTCAAATACCTGGTTCTGATCCGACAGCAGCTGATCTGAAACAGTTTCCCAGCCAGTTCCCTTCAGCCCAGTTAGAATAATCTAATTCTTTTTGAAAGGCTGAGGTCGGATTTGCTTCCCTACTTGTAGTTTGTACTGCCTGACGTAGTTTGTCTCTTGCTTGTCATGCAAGCAAACCTTTCTTCTTGACTACCCCTTCTTTCCCCAAGTATTAGCAACTAATCTCAGGATGGGGCTTACAACTAGCAACAACTTATTAATCGAGCGCTGAGCTTTTATGCGTCTCTCATCAGGGTATGCACGCGAGATGAGAGTGCATACCTCTGAGAGTGATATGAACAACTGCAAATATAGAAAAAAAATCACATTGTGACAGTCTTATCAAAGCATGGTGACAGAACAAATTAATTTTAGCAAACTGAATGTAGGGTTCTAGGATATAGTTGATTATATTAACTATTAGAGGAAAGTAAACTGAATCTTTAGGGACTACAGTAATAGATGCTTTTATAGTACTTTAATAAGGTAAAGGGAAGTAATCTAATACATTCCATGTGTGGCCTCCACCAAAGCTTTTTGATATAGACATTGAGATATTAAAACAATCACAATTGCATAGAAATTGTTGTATAATATTTTTATTTGGAGAACTAAATGGAATAAGTGGTTCTAAATATCCAATATAATTTTGGAAGAAGGAGTGGGAGGTAGATTATCATGTGGTGTAAACTAGCATGGATCCTTTCCTCTTATTGGATGTGATGCTGATGAGGATCTGGGCTATAGACTTTAGACACAGAGAGTTAAATCAGAAAGAAAAACTTTCCTTTCATGCACACCCATCAAACACCTCAGTGATATTTCATTTAAAATAAAAACCTTCAGCTGACATAACACACCGTAAGATCTCCCAGTTAAATTCTCATCATAGTTGTGAGGTTTCTGGAACAGTAGAGATCCTTGCATTTTAATTTGCCAAGATTTGTCTACCACACTTGGTTTATTTTAAAAGCAGACACTGTGAAGCTGAAAATACTTTTCTGGGAGATTACCTTCACTTTTTCCCCTTCCTTCAACTGTCGTCTGCCTCAGATACAGTGAGTGACATTATTTCATACTCGTTCATGCAGGGATGCCCTTAATAGGCTCACAGGAAAAGTGATTGTTAGTTGATTGACTGTAACTTGGTTGCCTGTGGATGGCTCTCACGGGTTTATTTCTTCATTTCTGCAAGGAATGGAATCTGCCACAGCTCAGTCTACAAATTTATGAATACAACTTTTGTTGGCATGGGGAAACACCCATACAGTAATAAAATGGCCAGTGCAAAATGTTCAGCTGATGGTATCTTCAATAACACAGGGGTACTCATAGATCAACCCAAACTTAAGATAAATAAAGAACTGAGCACAGGAGGAGAAAGCA
This sequence comes from Numenius arquata, assembly GCF_964106895.1. NCBI lineage: Eukaryota > Metazoa > Chordata > Aves > Charadriiformes > Scolopacidae > Numenius > Numenius arquata. Next base: position 120,601,488 of record NC_133576.1, read on the forward strand.
TTGGACAGAGTCAGTTAGTAGTCAGCTTAGGCTGACTATAAGTAGTTCAAAGTTGTAAGCAAGTAATGTTTGATGTTTCTTTAGGAGCTAAATTGTGGATGCTGTTGAAGAGGAAAAGTCATTTAACTGGGGTATGCATAAGGAGGGGGGGGAGGATGATACTGACGGAGAGGGGAAAGAGTGCAAGTGCACTGAGAGAAATAAATAGAAATTACGCATCCAAATACAAGAAAGTTTTTTTGGTGGACAAGAAAAAATTTCAAAAAAATCTCTAGAATGAAAATATCACCCCCTAATAAAATGAAAGTAATTAATTAGTATTTACTTTCTGTATTTAATAAGTAGTTCTTAAAATAATATGCTAAAATAAAACAGTCAATGGATTATCTCTACATTGTTTTAACAACTGGAAACATTAGTAATTTTTTTTTATATGCCTGTTTATTTTATAAATTGAAGGAATTACTCAAAAGCACTAGGTTTATCTATTTTTGCTTTATATTATGTGCACAAATCCTTCTGACATTAAAAAACCTAACATTTTTCCTACAATTAATTTAGGAAAGTGTCCTGAAGTTTCCTAATAATAGTCTGTAAGATCTGTATTCACAGTATCATTCCTATACCAAATATTTTATGAATGTGTGTAGTTTTGGATGACTGTCCTAGATGTTCTCAAAGAGTGAAAAAGATCCTTTTATTTTGCTTTATGATCAATATTTTAGGAGCATAATCAAATAGAACATGTAAACTTTCTTGTAAGAAGGGTCACTCCAGGGTGCCTGGTTTGGTGAAGAAGTAAAACACACAAGTGGTAACTTAAGGTACTTGCAAGACAAAAACATCTATAAAGTATGAAAAATAAAACATCTAGATCTATCAACAATTTTGAGGAGGCTAATATTTTAGAACTTTGTTTTCAAAATTCCTTGGGAAGTTTCTGACCTTTGGAAGACAGGCCTCAGAAATGCTTCTTTTCAAGAAATGTTAGGCAAAACTTGTTAAAACCTTTAACCAAGTATAAATGATTTTAGAATGAGTGGGTAGAGGGAGACCCTTTGTTCTTAGTGTTGTGACAAGCAAAGACTCCTTCCTTTCTCCATCTCCTTTCACTGGTAGCAGCCGTGAGTCACACACGCACAACTCCTCCAGATCTGTCTACCTGCCTGTCAGCGCACCTACATGTTTGTGATTCTTCTCTGCGTTAACAGGATTTGTGAGTGTATTTGTAAAGAAGAGCAAATAGATTTAGCCTCACATAATAGATGTTAGGAGCTATGTGTTCCCCCCGTCACTCTTTTATGAATCAGTCCTGGAAGTTCCCTTGTGCGTATTTCAGTTTATCTTTAAAATTCAATATACACTTATTATTTCTTTCTGCTTTGCATAGATCTTTTCAGAAGTTAAAAGGGTGTTTTTATCAGGTTGCTGTTAGAATAATGGGAATTTAAATTAATTTGAGTTGAGCAGAAAGAAAACACTTGTGTTTTCTTTTATGACTCAGATGGAATGAAGTAGCTATAAGAGGGGTGAAAGAAGCATACAAGCTAGTCTGTAGATGTGTGTAATGTAGTCAGTCCTTTCAGAGTGAGCAGCAAACAACCATCATTCAGAAATGTGATTTTTAACAGGTTTTGCTGTGTTGTTAGTTTGAAATTTTGCTGTGACTCAGTAAAATGAGTGCTTGTGGAATTAAACTGAATAGTGTGTTATTCTTAAACTGGCAGAATTAGTTGCTCCTTTGTGCAATTAATATCTCTTTCCATTGACTGTAGAAAGGGCCTGGACTATGTAGAGGTCTTGAATAAGGCTAGATGAGTAAATCGGAAGAAAATGAGGAAACTTGAATCCTAAGCAGCGTATCAAAATTTTTTTTAGAAATTGATTCTACTGACAATATTTGAAAAAGCAAGGTCTTTTTACGCTGCATAAAGTTTGCATGCATGTTAGCGTGTGGCTCTGTAATGTAACTCCTGTATGTTTACCTGCAGAGGTGCTCCCAGTGATGCACGGATGTTATAAGGACTACTTAGGGATCACAAAAAACCCACCCAAATTGCAGTATTTTGTGTTGTTCTGTCATGCCCACTTCCACCAAGACAAAGTCTGGGGGGAGTAGGATTACTAGCATTATAATGTTAGTGGTACAAACAGTACTGCAGCATTACTAGCTCTAGGGACACATGGCAACCCCACTAGTTTTATCTTCCCATGATTGAACAGGGGAGCTCTTGTGCAAATAGAATTGTTCCACATGTGCTTTCGTGGGTAATTTGGTCATTCTGAATAATGGCTGAAGGGAACAGGGAGAGTACACTGTTTCAGCTCGATACAGTTATCCTGAAGAAGGTATATCATGAGGATTATTCTGACAGATGCTCCATCTCATTAATTGTAACAATCTAATTAACTGCATGCAGCAAAAACAGACTCACAGTCAAATGGTCACATGGTAACTCTCATCTGTCTGTCTCCTGAGTTGGATCCAACTTAGTTATGGGAGTTGTGGAGCCTTGATGCGCAGTGCAGTGCAGTTGCATCCTGTTTTCCCAGACCACATTGGCTTTCTCTTAGTTTCCGTCGGATAATACCATTGATGTGTCTTGCCAAAGGTCATCACAGAAGCTTACTGCCACCTGGCTGTTGTTATGAGACTAGATTAATTTTAAGATGAACTTTAATTTATTGTGAAAAGTAGTATGTGACTGATTAGTGAACTTCATGGCCTCAGAGATCCCTTTTTATGCACAGCTCTTTTATTGCAAGTTTCCTAATGGAACTTTGAACACTTTTCTGCATCACAGTGCCTTCAGAGATCTTGTAATGATGCCGATCAGTGCTGACATCTTAATTCCATTTCCATTTTTCTCTGATTAATGCATGTGTAATAATTATCTTATGGGAAAGGTCTCCACATAACAGACTTTATTTTCTTCCTGAGACTTAATGAAAATCATGTGCATGGTACATTCTTCTGATACCTTGTCCTTTGTAATTTGGAATTTATACAGGTAATGGTGCATAATATAGCAGAACAGACTGACGTATGGATCACAAAAGAATAACAACCTATTCCCTGGAGAATATAGATGCCACCTGGTCTTTCCATTTATAATTCAAATAACTGAGAAAGCAGATTGCCTATATTGAGGATTTAGCATGTAGTGAATGAAAAATATAAAATGAGATTAGCGAGTCATACAAATTGAATACAACACATTTGCTTGATGAAGAGTAACATGTCTTCATGATTTGCTTGCACTCTTCAGCCTCTGGACTATAAAATTCCTGTTTTGAATCTTGGTTTGCACTGTGGAGGGGCCAGTTAGGAGAACAAATTCAGAATTGTTATGGTGGTTTTGACAACTTTCATTAAATATAAGTGGGAGTGATAGAACCTCATATTACTTGGAAAAGGGGATATTAACTAATTCTGATGCACAGATCTGTCCTAGTTTTTAAAATTGTTCTGGATTTATACAGGATAACTGAGTACAGAGTGCATAGATCACAGATTGCAGCCGTAAGACAGGGAGCTTGCTATTTGGCAGAGGTTCGTGTAGTCTCTGCCTCCCGAATGACAGACAAAATGATTAGGTAAAAGGAACAGCATAAATCTTCGAGGAAGGAGGCAATGTAAGTTATGCAAAGAGCAACTGATTAATGTAAACACATTGCAAGTAAATGATTGATTAATAGGCATGACTAGTACATGAATTGTCATATTTTTCAGCTGCAAACACTATGGTCTCACATTTTAAAACTGTGTATAATTACAGTGATTATGCATGCAAATCACATAATGACACATACAAGTAGCCACTTAGATGCACAACTGGCCATTTGCATATAAATTTGCATGTAATCATGTTATAGGCTCATTAAGTACGGAACTTTGATTAATTTTGTGGGCACTGTCATTCTCTGAATGAGGTAGATACTCAGAGAAAAGTAATATATGACCATACAGTTAAATACAGCTCCCAAGCGCCTGAAAACAAATTTAAAGTTACACAGGCAAACCTTAATTCTAACATTTTCTAATTGCTGCATGGTTATTTTTGCAGCCTTAATGTTTTTGGTTTTTTTAGCATTGCTTTTAAACTGTGCAATTAGCGTTCAGTCTGAGCCATATGTATAAGCCTTAATTTTTATGTCTAAAGAGATTTTTATGATTTTGAAATCTAATGTTCTTCAGGCTACTGTGACCAGGCTGGGTAAATGTTAACTCATTTTCAAAAATGATGGCCTTTTCAAAAGCACATAAGTAACTTTGAAGCCTGTCCCGTTTTCACAAGGTGACTTAGTCATTTAGAATCTCAGTCCCAGAGACTGCCATTGGAGTTAAGACTTGAATCACTTGCATGTCTCTGGGTACCCTAGCCAAATATCTTTGTTCCTAAATGTCTAAGGAGCATATTTTAATAGTTGTATAATTACCTAAAATGTTTATGGGTGATCAATGAGAATTTAATGTTATTTTGTTATTTGACATGTAAATTGCTTATGGCTATCTCTGTCTCTACCTAAAAGTCTTTGCAAATCTGTCCTTAAATTACTTTTGAAAAAATTGTGGCTTAAAATTCCAATTAACTTAGATACTTTACAATGTTGACTCAATATATTAACTCTCCAGATTTTAGCATTTTTCATCAACCATCCATCAAAAAAAAAAAAAACAACCCCAAAACAAATTAGTTTGAAATCTTGATCTTTAATCTTCACTGTAACCTTTGTAGCATGAAGACCTTTTGGGGAAAAGCTGGAGAACTGAGGTCTGAGTTTCTAATTGATTTTTCTTTAATCCATAAATATCCCTCATTGTCTGTGATTGCAAAATGTTATTGTAAAATGTAAAGTGTTATTGAAGAAGAGCACTCACTAGGTTCTCAAAGATACCTGCATGTCCCACAAAAAACAATCTGTTGGCTAAACAAGTACCACTTTCACTGTTTAAGTACTTTTATGACAGATTTTATTTTCTCCCATGCTTGTGATAAATTTTTTGAGTCTACAGTTAAAGTGGAAATCTGTGAGACTGCTATGGGTGCCTGGAACTATTAGTTTTAGTGTCACGTCAGTTTGGATATTCTTGCCTCAATTAACAATTAGAAGGGGGTATTGGATCAATAGTCTTTCAGGGTTCACAGCTGTGATATATAGTGTCTGAAACTCAGTGAACCCTAAACCCTCTTTGCCAGCTGTTGCCCTTGAGTAGCCTTCAAAAAGAACATCACATTTTAAATCAGAAAAGACAGTTTTGTTACCTTTTAATGATAAAATAAGACTGAGAAGAACAGAACAAATTGTTTGTGAACTTTTGTCTGTAATTTTACTTCTGATTAACTTCACTCCTTTTCAAAAAGGAGAAAAACCCATTTGTTTTAGTCCATGAAATATTCAGTTAGACCATATAGTTTGGCTTCCTTTCAAACTTGTGATTGCTTTTGAAAGGAGGCCCAGTGTCACAGAGCAGCTGAGGTTGGAAGGGACCTCTAGAGATCATCTAATCCAACAGAGATCGGCTAGAGCAGGTTGCTGAGGGCCATCTCCATTCAGGTTTTGAGTATCTCCAAGGGTGGAGACTCCACAATCATTCTGAGCAACCTGTGCCAGTACTTGACCACATTCATAATAAAAAAGCTTCTTAAGTTTGTGTGGAATTTCTTGGATTTAATTTGTGCCCTCTTGTCCTGTCACTGTGTACCACCAAAAAGAGTCTGGCTCTGTCTTTTTTGCCACGCCACTACGTGGATGAGATTCCCTATGAACATCCTCAAGGCTAAACATCCCCTGTCAGTCACTTCTATGTCAGGTGCTTCAATCCCTTAAATCCCTTCAGTTGTTTTTGTGGCTCTTCACTGGGCTCACTCCAGTATGGCCATGTCTTTCTTGTACTGGAGAGCCCAGCAGTGGACACAGCTCTCCAGAGATAGCCTCACCAGTACTAAACAGAGGGGAAGGATCACCTTCCTCAACTTGCTGGCAGTGTTCTCCCTAGTGGCAGCCAGGATGCTCCTGGTATTCTTTGATGTAAGGTTACATCACTGGCCTATCTCTCCTTCCTGTTGAGATCCTTCTGAATACACAACCATCTTTCCTCCTAATTTTATATCAGAGGGTGCACTCTCTCCCATTGTCCAGCTCATTAATGAAGTTGTTAATGACCACTGGGGTACTCCACTAGTGGCTGGCCTCCATCTGGATTTCCTGTTGCTGTTCACAAGGCTTTCAGGCTGGCAGTTTAGCCAGTTTTCAATCCACCTCATTGTCTGCTTGCCTATCCTGTACTTTATCAGTTTGTCCATGAGGATGTTATGGGATACAGCATCAAAACGCTTGCTAAAGCCAAGGTAAGCAACATCCAGTGCTCTCCCCTTGTCCACCAAGATAGTAATTTTATGATAGAATGCTGTTAGATTGGTCTGGTTCCTTTTTCACCCATGGTTTTCTCTTTCTAAATCCATGCTGACTAATCTCAGTCACCATCTTGCCCTTCACATGTTTGGAAACAGCATCCAAGAATATTTGATCCATCACTTTTCTAGGGATTTGAGGTAAGGCTGACTGGCCTGTAGTCCTGCCCTTCTTGCCTTTCTCAAAGATAGGAGTGACATATCATTTCTTCCAGTCCTCAGGAGCCTCCTCCAAACACCGTGACCTTTCAAAGACTGTGAGTAGCTTTGCAATCATAGAATCATACAATAGTTTGGGTTGGAAGGGACCTTTAAAGGTCATCTAGTCCAACCCCTCTGCAATAAGCAGATACATCTTCAACTAGATCAGGTTGTTCAGAGCCCCGCCCAACCTGACCTTGAATGTTTCTTGGATGGGGCATCCACCACCTCACTGGGCAACGTGTTCCAGTGTTTTACCACCCTCATCATAAAAAAAATTCTTGAATCTAGTCTAAATCTACCCTCTTTTAGTTTAAAACCATTACCTCTTGTCCTGTTGCTACTCATCAGATCCCATGGACCATGTGTATGTCCAGTTTGTTTAACCAGTTTGTTTAAACGCTGCCTAACCTGATCCTGTCTATCAAGGGTAAGTCTTCCTTGCTCCAGGCTTTCCCTCTGATCTTGTTGGCATGGGATTCCTGGAGAAAAATTTTACCAGTAAACACCAAAGTGAATAAGAGACTAAGTACCTCTGTCTTTTCTAAGCCCTTTGTCACCAGGTCACCTGTTCCATTCAGCAGAGGCCTACATTTCCCATGGTCATCCTTTTGCTGCTAATATACCTGTAGAAGTCTTTCTTGCCCTTCAAGTCCCTCCCCAGATTCAATTCCAGATAAGCTTTGACGTTCCTAACCCTGTCATTATATGCTTGGACTGTGTCTCTAGAGATCCCTGATCACCTGTTCCAGCTTCCACATCTTGTACCTCCAGCTTTTTCTGATGTTTGAGTTTAGTCAGGTGCTCCTTTTTCACCCATGCAGGCCTCCTGCCACCATTGCATGACTTCTTGTGCATGGGGATGTACTGCTCTTGAGCATGGAGGAGGTGATCCTTGAAAGTTTATCAGCTCTCCAGGACCCCTTATCTCTCCAGGATGGCCACCCATGGGATGCTTCCAAGCAAATCCCTGAACAGACTAAAATCTGTTCTTCTGAAGTCCAGGATTGCAATCCTGTTATTTGCCTTGTTTCCTTTTCTCAGGAGGAATCCTTTCTCTTTAAAAAAGAAAAACAAAACCAACCTCTTTTGGCTTGTTTGTTTTTAAATAATCATATTATATGGATCCTAAAATTTAGTTATACCTGTAATTATCTGTAAGTATTGGAGGAATGTTAACTGTAACATAAAGTGTCTATTCTTGAAGACAGAAAATATAGTATACTTAGATTGTAGTTTGGCTGATTCTTGGAAGACTTGGAAATCACATAGTAGTAATGCTGAAAAAAATAGTAATAACGTATGGGAATAGATGCTGTATTGGAATTAAACTTTATTGTTGGCAATGGCTTTTAAGCTTATAATAATTCATATTATCCCTATGTGCAGTAAGAGAAGGAAATATCTGAGGCATTTAAAGGAGACGTAAAAGGTTATTTTACTTCTCATCGATATCAGTCCTTAATAGAAAACAAATGAGAATCACTTGGTACAAAAATCAACATTTAAAATGCATTTCATCTTGTGGAAAATAGAGCAAAGCATGTATAATAATCCAGACCTCTTCTTTTGTAAGCTCTTCAGAACAGGACTGTATATATATTTAAGATGATACAAGACCCTGATTATTTTAATGGAAAATAGAAACTAAAAATAATAGTAGTAATTAATATTAAACATCCATGTTAAAGCATGAACCTGAGAAAATCTTGAAAACTCCACAGTGATCTCCGCCAAGCCATTTCCCTGTACTACACATAGATACCTATATACAACCTACATCCAATATGCAAACTACATTTATTTATATCTTTTTGCTCGATTTCAGTGACATAGGAAGCCCATTTTTCCTTTCCTGCAGGTAGGGTACTCATACATTCCTGAAATGTTATGATAGTTCCCAAATTTATTTAAATGACAAGGTTTTATTTAAAAGTATCCATTGTATAATAAAAACTGATTTGCATTAATATAATTAGGCATTTAGTCTAAATTATTCTAGTGAGAGTAGCTATGAAAATTGTTTTGAAGGATTTATTTTCCACTTATGAGTTTCTTTCTTAATGAGGATTACATCCTCAAAGGAGAACAAGTAATTGATAAAAATATTTTTTTGCCTTTCAATAATGTTTTCACTCCCATTATCTTGTTCTAGAATAAGATGTTAAATCTTCACAGTTTGCAACAATGAAATAATAACCATTCCAAAATCCTTAGTGTAGTCAAAGAGTTTTAAATTGTTGGCTACCCGCATAATAAAACTCACCTAACATAGTTGTTCAAGGTCTCAGAATTTTCTTTTCTGCTTTCTTCAATTGTGTGGAAGCAGTTCTTATTTGATTATATTATACAATGAAAACAAATCTCTGGATTTGCCACATGCTAGTGGCTTTATTAATATTGTAATAAAGTAATTTACAACCCAGTGTTGGGCTTCACTACTGCTGAAGAGTCGTAGATTTGAAGAAAAAGCAAAAAGCAGCCATTTTGTGAATGTATGTAACACTCCTTGGGTCCATCTATGATCAGTTTTGCCCACATCAGAGCTGGAGCGCATGCTCTGACTTGTCTGCCATCCACCTCGCAGGTACCTCCCAGGAGGGCAGAGTAAAGGAAAGTACTCTTCCTCAGAGTAGAGGAAGAGAAAGGAAATTATTTTCATATTTTGCCTTTTTTTTTTTTCCTTCTTTAACCATCAACTATAACACTGTTTCTTTTGTCTTAGTTCAAGAGAAGGTAAAAGAAAATTTGTTCAAATCTGAAATTCAGAATAAGGCCTCCAATGAAGTTGGCTTAGAGCTACCCTGTATCTGGTATTGTGAGCTAATTAATGTTAGTATTTACAGAAATAATTTATTTTGGCTCAAGCTGCCTAAAATAACATAGTTAATGAAAGAGTACAAAGAGCAAAGCTTCTTTGCCTAGATTCTGCTTTGCTTTGGTCTCCAAGACATCAAAGCAACATTTTCTTTTCATTAATTGTCATCTAGTTAAAGAAAACAACAAAGATAATCACCGTTAGAATACATGAACTTGGCAAAAACCTTTTTTCTTTTAAAATTATAACAGTTTTCCATGTAGTTTATGAGCTACCTGGCGCTGTTTGGCCTTTGCCTGTGATTTTGACAGGTGGAATCGCTCTTGATGGGCACATGATCTAGGAACGTGTGTATCTTTCGTGGAAAACTTACATTCCCAAATGGGATGATATTAATGGCCCAGCAAGTTGTACGCTTTTGTCTGAACTCATAGCGTTAGAAAGTGCTGCGATGTCCAGGTTTTCAGCCTTCTGATTACTTTGAATGTGGAAGACGACCATTAGGTAAAAAAAAAGTTTCATATTATTCTTGCAAGAATTCAGGTTCTAAACAGTGTAGTCTAGAAAAATATAAATTAACTTAGTAATGTCTTCCAAAGCTTTGTGTTCATATATTGACTATTCAGAATACTATTGTGTTGCTATGTTTTTTGAACTAATGCTTCAAACCTCGATGCTTTTTAACAGGAAGTAAAAAGAGTGCCTTACACTTCAAAACATTTGCTTACAAAGTGTTCAGCTTTCCATTTAAAACTCAGGGAAGTTCAGCAAAAAACCTTCAAATACTCATGGCCTTTTTAGATAACATATATATGTATACACACATATATAAAATATTTACTGTATATTTTTCAGGAAAACTATTTGCAAGTAAGGATTTTATTAGCGTGCATCTAATTAGGGTTAAATAGGTTATTAAGTTATTGTAATGCAGAAGTTTCTTCGAAAATTCAGATTTAACCTTACTGCTAAGAATTCTTTTCTTTGTATCCTTGGGAAAATTGCAAGACTTTTTATGGAATCTAGGTTATACTTCATCTCAATTTTGAGGAGGAACAATAGATACAGTTCTAATAAGGGTCAGAGTGAAGAGCTAAATGAACATTTTAAAGACATCTAGAATGTCCATTTTGGAGAAAGGGATTTCTTGACTTAGGAGGAATTCCAACATAGGCAATTTATTAAGTGTCCTAGGGATGTGTAGCAGGAAATTACAAACTGCTTAGTTTAATATCAGTTGTAAGAAAGGATTAAATATGACTCTAACAGATAAAAAACATTAAGATAGAGGATCTTGTTTAAAAATAGTTTCACTGCTATTAAATGGCCAACTTTCCATTGTTGGAGCTTTTCCATTTTGTGGAAATTACACATTTATAAGAAGATTTTACATGGATAGAGTCCAGAACAGAAAAGTTGGTGACCAAAAATAAATGCTTGTTTTCTTTAGAAATGGTTCTGTATAGTCTTAATATTACAATAATATTTGAGTAAAAAGTGCTAATTTGACCATGGAAAAGAAACACATAAAAATAGAGTTTCTTAGTCTTACGTGAGAAGAGCTGTAGTGGGAGTCTGGGGAAGATTTCTGACTTTGTTCATGATGCCTACCAGAGCCATGGTTCCGCTTGCAGAAGGTCAGGTAGGGCCATCATCCATATCTCTTCAGAACTATTGATAAGCAATTTCCAAGTCTGTACAAGGAACAGAATGAAGAAAAAAATCCTGCTTCTTTCCTCCTGGCCTTGTGCACCTGTGCTGGTCAGATTCTTTGGGCCCCAAATATTTCCAACTAACAAGGAAATCCTGCAAAACTGATTATCTGTAATTGACTTAAAAATATTCCAATAAATCTTTATGCCTTATCAATATTTTACTCAATCATTTCCTGATTATCTGACCACCAGCTTTATTCAAAAGCTTTCCCTGCAGTATTCAAGATCGTCAGGACTGTGTCATGGCTCTTCCTTTTTCCTGAAGACTGTTATTTCTCTTGGTGCAGGGTACTGTAATCATACATAATGACTCCACTGTTTTCTGTATAATTTCAAATGGAAAAAAAAGGCCTTTGTCTGAAAATACTCTCTGAAGAGAAAATGAACTTCGTGGTGGAGCTTTGGGTCCCTTTTGAGCCCAACTTCAAGAGCAACTTTTACATTAAAAGATACACAGTTATATATATATGTACGTGTGGAATCTACACATCAAAAAGAAACTTAATCATTGTTATAGATCTGTTGCTAGGAGGCTTTAGGTACAATGGTCTAGGTGACTAAAACTGGAGAAAAGATAATCGTGATACCATCATGTAACAGAACAGTTGTAAAAATACTCATCTCTGAGTGTGTCAGAAAATCATAGAATCATTGAATAGTAGAATAGTTCGGATTAGAAGGGATCTTAAAGTATCATCTTGTTCCCACTCCCCTGCCACAGTCAGGGACACCTCCCACTAGACCAGGTTGCTCAAAGCCCCATCCAACCTGGCCTTGAACACTTCCAGGGATGGGAAATCCAGAACTTCCCTGGGCAACCTATTCCGGTGTCTCACCACACTCATAGTGAAAAATTTCTTCCTAATATCTAATCTAAATCTCCCCTCTTTCAGTTTAAAACCGTTACCCCTTGTCCTATCGCTGCACTCCTTGATAAAGAGTTCCTCCCCATCTTTCCCGCAGGCCCCCTGTAAGTACTGGAAGGCTGTCGTAAGGCCACGCCAGAGCCTTCTCCAGGCCGAACAACCCCAACTCTCTCAGCTTGTCTTCATAGGAGAGGTGTTCCAGCCCTCTGATCCCCTTCATGACCCTCCTCTGGGCCTGTTCCAACATTTCCTGGATGGACCTGTTTGGTCCAACCCAAAAGATGGTTTGATGGTCCTTGTTCGCTAGTCCATTGGTGAGTTAGGAGCTGGGAGAACTGAACTGAGGCCAGGCCGCTGTTATTCCAGGCAATCATGCCCGACAGGTCTATTTAGAAACTTAACAGTGTTGATCTTAGGTAATGAGAGGTTCATCCCCCACCAAAACTGTCTCTAGCACAGTTCCAATGCAGTTACTTTTACTCCCATTTATGGTCTGATTTATTGAATTACCAACACATTTCTGACAGAACTGGCCTTTTGCTTCCATGTTGTATGTCTGTAGATCACCTAATGTATGTGACTGGACAAATAATAGATTATCATTGCAATATTTTGGAAGCTGAGTTTGGTTGAAGTTATGCTCCTCTAGGCAATAGAGCCAGTCTAAGTACTCTTGATAGGTTTATTTTCAGTGTAATAAGTTTTGCCTCTGATTTCACTAACGTTTGTTCTGGCACAAGAGTTAGACTGAGGCGGTTAAGTGTGGTTGTGTGTGTGAACAGTAATACTGTTCAATAAGTGTAAGCTGGTGGTAGCAGCCCTGCAGAGACCTGTCTAACCAGAGTCTAAATTGGGAAATTGGGGCATTCAAAAGATTGGGCAAAGCAAGTGGGAGATGGTATGATACTTTCTTTACCTAGATGTGGCTTCTGGGGCTGTTTTTTTTTCTGTGAATAAAGTAATTACCACAGGAAAGACATTGAGGTGCTGGAGCAGGTCCAGAGAAGGGCAACGAAGCTGGTGAGGGGTCTGGAGCACAAGTCTTACGAAGAGAGGCTGAGGGAGCTGGGGCTGTTCAGCCTGGGGAAGAGGAGGCTGAGGGGAGACCTTATTGCTCTCTACAAGTACCTGAAAGGAGGCTGTAGAGAGGCGGGGGTCGGTCTCTTCTCCCAAGTTACAGATGATAGGACAAGAGGCAATGGCCTCAAGTTACGCCAGGGGAAGTTCAGGTTAGATATTAGGAAATATTTCTTTACTGAAAGGGTTGTCAGGCATTGGAATGGGCTGCCCAGGGAGGTGGTTGAGGCACCATCCCTGGAGGTATTCAAGAGAGGAGTTGACATAGTGCTTGGGAATATGGATTAGTGTTGGGTGGTGTGGTGGTGTGTGTGTGGGTTGCGTGTGTGGTGGTTTTGTTTTTGTTTTTTTGTGTTGTGTTTTTTTTTTTTTTTTTCATTGGTTGGACTAGATGATCTTAAAAGGTCCCTTCCAACCTCTGTGATTCTGTGATTCTGTGATTCTGTAATTGCAGTGGATGCTCCTTTTCAGGATTTAAGTGAAGGACTTAGCTTCTTTTCTGTATTCACATTACAGTGCCTGGGATGCCAGTACTCTGGCTGTAAACTGTTGCCCAGTGTTTCTAAATAATCCAAGCTCAAGAACTGGACTCATGCTTTCAGCAAACTAGAGGACTTTCAAGTAGAAGCAGCTATTTTTAAAGCAAATTTTAGAATTCCAGAGTAGGGTTAGGCTGTCCACATAAACTTTGATTATTTGAACACTGCTTCCTTTTCATTTGTGTAAGGAGTTTTGAATGTATTCAAAAGAAAAAAAAATAGTAGTGGGAGGTGGTGGTGCTATTTAAAACATGACTGCCCATTTGAAAAACTAATTTGTCTCTTAAGTACAGTAGTCTGTGCATTGTTCTGTGACTAAACCTACCAATTTGGTAGCAGAAGTTATGTACTGATGAACCATTCAAGAAGAAAGGGAGTGAACACACACAAAAAAAGAGAAAGCATAATTATGCTGCAGGGATGAACTCTTATTATTATCCAGGCATTTAAACAGTTTCATAATGTATACGGTGGCTAGTCTTTTAGAGAACTTCATGCTCCCTAATTTCACAGAATCACAGAATGGTTGAGGTTGGAAGGGACCACTGGAGGTCATCTTGTCCCATCCTGCTGCTCAAGCAGGGCCACCTAGAGCCCGTTGCCCAAGACCATATCAAGATGGTTTTTGAACATCTTCAAGGATGTTCCTTGGTCACAAGCTCTCTGGTCAACTTGTGCCACTGCTTGGTCACCCTCACAGTAAAAAAGTGTTTCCAGATGGTCAGGCAGTCTCTCCTATGTTTCAGTTTGTGCCCATTGCCTCTTGACCCGAATTTGGATTTGGATTGCTCTTTCTTAATATGTTCACTTTTTTGTTGCTGTCCTTTGAATTGGTGGTTGAATTTTCAAGCCCAACTAGAATGTTGTAAAATTCAAGAGAACTCCTCAGTTTGGCTTAAATGTTTCTTTCTTTAATTTCAATACTAGAGTGTTATTCAGCCAAGAAAACACCCGTTTCTTGATTAGACCTAGTGCATTTTTCTACACTCCTCACATTAATTCTAAATCCTAACTAATCCATGTTAAAATACTTCTGGGTGAAAGTCACACTTTTACCAAAGCAATCTTATTTTGAGGATTTTAACATGGTGCATAGGTCTTAGTTGGCCTTCAACAGAAAAGACCTTTGCATTTAGAATGTATATTTTACACGAGCAAATTACAAAAATATCCTACCATTGAATATAACAATAGGTGTGAAATCTGTGGTCACCTAAACCTGGTTGTTTTTTGCAGTGTTTCAGTTGGGATAAACACGAGGAATTCAAGCTAAGTATCTGTGATTTAGTAGCATAAGAGCTATTAACTTTCTGTGGGATTTAGACTTGTAACTTACAAATGTACTTGAGAAATTTGCTGAGACCTCTATGAAATATACTGGGGCTAGATACAATAAAGTAACCAATTATAAAGTGTATTTTTTTTTCTGGAATATGAAGTATTCTGTAATAAACTACTAATCCAATTGAAAACTGTAATTACTAAAAACTGTTTGCTTCTTCCCTCAAATTTCAAATGTCATCAAAGCCCATCTTTGACCTTATACTTTGCTGTCTGGTACTTTATTTTTGTCACAGAATGATGGTATAGGCTTATGAAGATGACTCATTTAACAAAAGGAAAATTAAATTAAAAAGTAGGGCTTCATACAGTCTTGCTTCCTTAGACTTCAAAGATGAAGTGAAACTGTTTCAAAGCTTTCAAATAGCTAAATTATTCTCACTGCAGTTTTTACTGATTCTTTATCATCTCATCTGTGAGGTTTACATTAATTATAGCTGGAGACTTACGTTCCAAGCTTAGCCATGCTTAGAAACATGGAGTTCTGAGACCAGGTCTTTAAACATTCAATTCTACCATGAAATAGTTGTTTAGCCTCTTTCTGTGGAGTTGAAAGGCTGCAGTGGGAATCCATTCCACCTATTTTAGGGAGCTGCTGTGGGTGAAATGAAAGGATTACCCCATGTAGTGCCTGTCCCTTCCAGCTGACCTAGAGGGAGTCCAGGAAGCTTGTTTAGATAGGACATACAGTTACTGCAGGTTTATCCTGAGACATTGATCCCTCACAATTGAAATACCATGCACAGTAACATCTCCAAAGGGTCTCTTGCTATGCTTCTGCAGAGGAAACATTCTCTCACTTACATTTACCTCCTGTTCTGCCTGCTGTTAGTGGTATAACCTCTATTGATACCAGTTGTAGTGCCTCAAGTCTACACAAAGCGATGTGACGTTTTTGCCTGATAAAGGATCAGAAGAATCTAAGTACAAGAGAATACCATACTTCCCTGAACCTGGCCTGTCACCTCTCTTCCTCCCTGGTTTTGTTGAGTCGAAGCCACACTTTAGTCATCATGCTGCTTACATAGGGTTACAAGAACAAATAGTTTTTGCTATTCCTTAAGAAACAGAGCATGGATAAAGATAGGATAAATAAAACGCTGTATTTCCTTGTTCTCAAGGAGAAAGTGATCATTCTTTTTGCAGAAAGTAGTGGCTTAGATTGCTTGATATCATAAGAAATATGTAACCTGGGTCAGTACTGACTTCCATATAGCTGGTTGTGAGAATAATGCTAATTCAGTACAATTGCAAACCAAAGCAGAATGTGACTAAGATTGTCGTTCAGATGAAACATTCTGGTATTGATAGTACCACATACTGAAAGCAGAGCAACTTGTGTAATGTTAAGGGATATATAAATAATAAAATAATTATTAGTATTTTAATAAAGAATTTTCACACATTTTAAATTGTCTGATTTAGTGAGCTAAGCATATAGTATACAACTCTGAATATTGCAATAATTAATAAAGTTTGGATATTTCCCCACAGGTTTCAATGGCAAATGAGATATTTTGATCACTGATCTGACTGACTGCCCAACCCAGTTTGTGCAGTTCTACAGCTGTACCTTGAGTCCCCCTTCAAACTGGTAACTTCTCATCGGGAGCACGGCCTTTCAGAAGGATCACCAACCTTGGTCCCCAGAATAGAAGACACAGAGAACCACCGAAGCATCTTAACAGACCTTTTCAAAGTTATTAATTATATTTAACTTTGATAACATATGAATATGGAAGCGAAACAGTGCCCAATATTTGAGACTTTGGTCAGGTATGAAGAACGAAACCCAAAGCAAGTAAAAATGAGAGTTTTGCTCTATTTCAGCAAATTTCTACCTTCTGCAAGACTGCAGATATTGGAAATGTGTTCTAGAGTTCAAAATACAGAAAAATAGTCTCACAGAATATTGCCAACTCATAATATTATAACACAAAGCCAGATATAATGTGAATTTATAATTACAGTTACCAGATGACAGTTTCATGTAATAAAAGAGTCTTTTTTAAAAGCTGGTGGGTTGCTCATTAATAAACAGAAGACTGCCAGCTGGACAAGGAAAACATTGTCAGAAATATCAAAGTATTTGTAAACAAAGTAGGACTAATTAATTATAAAAGACATACTAATACAAAATGCTAGCTCATCTCCCTTTTCTCCCTGTACCTTTAATCATAATTTTAATTCCTTTGCTATAAAAAAACCCCTGTCATTTTCTGTCCTAACTTTTGCAACAGACGTGGGTCCAAACTTACGGCCTTAATTAAACAAAAGAAAAACCAAAGTTCTAAAAATTCCTGACATGAATCAAGGAAGTTCTTCATATCTGTAGCATACACACAAATTAAAGTAAGCCAAATCTATTTTGCTAACAGAAAAATAATTTGCTGTTGACTTCAAACCCTGTAATGACTAACAACTGCAGTAAAACCATAAAATCTGTTCATTTTTTCATATACTGTAGCTTTTTCCACCACTGCAAAACCCAGGGAGTTTTGATAACTTTCAGAGACATTTTAATCTTACCTCTTGCAGAACTGTGATACTCTGATAGTAGTCTCTCTATATTTGGAAGATTCCTGTGAATATATAAACATTCAGCATTCCATATTCCTAGTTCAGCCTTTTTCATCTTCAAGGTGTTATTCGTATTATGGGGGTTTTTTTCACTTCTAAAATTTAAATTAAAAACATAATAATCAAGCCTGATACACTATCCCTTTAAAATAGCAAATTAAATACAGCAACTGACACAACCCTCCGCATTTTTTAGGTTTTCAATGTGCTTTTTAAAATAGTCAATATTATCAAAATAACATGGGTTGGGCTCCAGTTTAACCTTTCAGGGTCTTGATCTAACAGCATGCTGTTAGAGTGATAAAGCATCAAGAAGTCCTGCAGACGTCTGTGGAGCTCTGTAAGGATGCAACAGTCTGTTCACACATTATTAATTGCAGGATGGGTCTCTAAATTAGATTATCAAGCAGGTTAACGGGCAACAGCAACCACCACAAAACCTCAATTATCAAACCCCTTTCATGTAGAGACTAAACTAGCTGACAATTTGAAAATTCTTTTGCATTGCAAGCAGGCAAATTGGTAACTACAGAAAAACTTACAGGTATCAGAAATTAAATTAAAACCTACACATGTTCTTAAATGGCAAAAATTAATATTAGCTAGATTATCTATCCTACAATTTGAATCATTCTGCTATGATGGAAATTTCTTATAATTAACTTATTTGGAGGTAGCGATACCTTGTTCCTCTGGAAAGAAGAAAGAATACTCAGAATTGTCATCAGTTAAAATGTCACACTACTTTTTTGATATCAATGCTGGTCCCAAGACTCTGGTGCTGAAGTGAATTAACATCTTATTTTATTCCCATCCCACAAAGTGACCTCCTGAGTTCTCACAATGAGGTCCAAAAAAGAAGCAGAAAGTTATTTTTAATAGAAAATGAAAGAAAAACACATCAGTGCCATTATCAAAGATAACTAAAGAGGGGCCAAAATGAACCAGACAATTTGACTGAACCGGAAGAACCAGCTGGGAAGTTGGGCTGATTATATTTAGCCTGGATTGCTTATCACTTTCTGTCAAAGAAACAAACAATATTATCACGCTGATATGGAAAAGATTTAAGGGAATTTAAAAAAAAAAAAAAGGCAAGCAAGCATTATTCTTACCTCTACAAGGGGAGATTTTTTTCCTCCTGCTTCTGTGCGTGGTTTCTTTCCAGACCTACTGAGAAGAAGAACCTGTGCCAGTGTAATTTTTCTTGAGTGGAGGATGTGACCTCAGTGTTGGAGTCCTCTGCCCTGTGACTCAGTGCTCTTTCTGCTACACTGACTTTCTGCTACACTGAAACAGATAATTAGGATTTTTCTGCCCTTTAAAAGTTCTATAAACATAGAACCACCATGGGAGTGTGCCCACATGATGACCTGCTGCAGCATGTGCTTGCCATGCTGTATTTAGGAGAGAAATAGTGCAGTGAGGTGTTAAATACAAGTAGCCATAGGCAGTAAAATAATTTTTCCATATATTCTGTGGAAATGCTACTGCATCTGTGAATGCCAGTGACACTATGTCAGGAGTGGAGGGACTCTGCTGGACTTGCTTTTGTGTCTGTGGCAGAGGATAATGTTTTATGTATTGTGGTCTATCTGCTAAACAAGATGCTTCTTCTAAAAGATGTTTCTTTGTGGTCTTTTTTCTGCTATTTAGCTTTTCGTGGACAGTATAGACAAATTTAGGGGATGGAGGAAAGGTCTGTGGAGTTACATCTGCATGCATTTGCTTCAATAATTAGTCTGGCTTTCAAGAGATGTGAGCAGGCTGCTGCCCACTCCTGGAAACTGCATCAGTGGCAAATTGGCTGTTTAATTTCACTGGACTGTGTAGTATAACGTGTTTCTTGTGCTACTGAAGTATTTCTGTAGGAAAATGCAAAGTGAAATCTATAAACAATTTTTAAAAAGGGAAAGATGTGTCGTGCTAGTTATCAGACCCTAATGTAAATAAAGAAAATAAAAATATATATAATAATGAAATATTAAAATGGGATGTAGAGACAAATGGCCTTTTTTTAACCTATGCATACCACATACTCCTCATTGCGTGGGGAGCAGACACTACGCTGAGTGTAAGTACATAATTTCCTAGGAAATAAATTCTGACTCCATGTCACAGTTTGCAGCTCGTTTTCACACCTCTGCTTTAAAGTTATACAGTTGCTGTCTCTACCAGCAGCTAAGCTGTTAATTCATCCCAATAGCTCTGCTCTACTAACTGGAGATCTAGGAGCAAGGCAGAAATTTTGCTAGCAAAGAAACTCGTACACCAGGAGACATCTGTGCCTCCTTTTCCTGTGGCATAGATGAGCAGAGCTTTTCTCCTAAAGGGAGGTGGCCTTCTCCAGATCCTATCTAGACCCCAGGCAGATCCCTTTCAGGTGACACAGAAGTCCAGAAATCGATCTGCTCCCTGAGACAAAGACCTTGGTTGGACTTTATCTTCTTGGTTGCAGACCTAATAATCTTAACATCATCATCTGTACAGGTTTCCCACCAGCAGCTATGGAGCCCTATGCTGACTTCTTAAAAAAAAAAAAAAAAAAAAAAAAGATATCACTTGCCAACTCAGAGTTTTAAATGGATTTAGAACAAAGCAAAAGTGACACAGAGAAGGAGGGATCCATGTGATAAAATGCAGATGGCTACAGCTGAGCTGGTGACAGTGGTCCTTCGTCATTGTCAGAGAAGAGAATCACAGAATCAGGAATAGTTTGGGTTAGAAGGGAGCTTTAAAGGTTATCTAGTCTAACCCCCCTGCAATAAGCAGGGACATCTTCAACTAGATCAGGTTGAAGACACATGGACCTGTCTGATCTGGGGTGATCTAGAAGCCTTTAGTTCTTCCTCCTGATTTTAAATGATCCAAAAGCAAGCTACTCAGAAGTGTGTATGTTGTAGTCATTTAAAGTTAGGCAACATGAATGTCACCCATTCTGTCCCACCTACGTCAGCTTCCAGTCTGCTCACCACAAACCTGGGCATCTCAGCCTTTCTGGGCTGGTGGCTATTGCTGTGATGGAGAAGTCCCTCAAAATACTTCCTTTTGCTGGGAGTTAACAGTCTTCTCCTTTGAAACAACTTAGTCATCAAAACAACCTGTGTCCATCTGGATAGATAAGGCATTTTCTAGTTAACAGATTCTCCATTTTTTCTGCAAGAGCTTTTGTCTGCATCACAGTTTTGGCTCCTCCTTAGGCTCTTCTACAAATCCTCTAGATGCAGCTCCATTGTAAATTTGCTAGTTTTCTACTATATAAAGCCCATAGATGGGTAATACAACTTTAATCAAGATAATACTGAGATTTCCCACTTGGTTATCCATGAGCCGGAAAAAATAGCAAATATATTTTCTATTTTTGAGTGAGTAGTCTAAGGCATAATTAATTCTAAGCAATTTAAATTCCAAATATGCCATTCTACATAACATATTTTGCTTTCATGTCACCTTTTCAATTATCTTTTCATAAGTTAGTACTAAAGAAAATTTTTTAGTGTACCTCTCTTATTGGTTCACCTCATGCATTTTCAACCACTGGGAGCAACTACTGATATTAAAATTATGAGGAAGTGTCTGCAATATGTGTTATAACTATTTCAACATTTTTACCACTTTAAAAATAAAAAGCCCCAGCATAATAAACGTGTTAAATTTGTTTCTCTTTTACAACGATAGTTTACAAACTATTATGAGCAGTTGTTTTAAAATCTCTTTAGTCCTATAGTTTTTGGAGTACTTGTCATTCACCATTTTTAATACTATGTCAGTTTATCTCACATTATTTATCTCCACTATTGAAAATAACTCTGACAGCACTATATAATAATAGGTAACTAGGAAAATCTTTCTCATGACTTAGGTCACAGAGGTCCCTTTTTAATATCTCTGCTTAGATAATGAAAGGAGAAGAGTCTTAATTTGTTTTCTCTGGTGTCCATTTGTTTGGAAGTTTTCTTTATAAGTACTCCCATAAGCAGCAGTAATGTCTCAGCGCACAGAGGTCTTGTTACCATCTTTTGTTTTTACAAGCTTTATTTGGAGAGGCTTGTTGGCGCTGTTGTTACTCAAATCTGATGTAATTGTAACACTTCTCAGGGTTATGTATATATCTATCTCTGAGCTCCATTGCCTTCAAGAGCCTGTGACTCAGTCCATGCTTCATTCTAGCAAATGCCTGTGTTTTCTCCCAACCAGGGCAATGCAGAAAACATCAGAAAACATGTCCGTCTGAAGATAATACTTTTAGAGAACGCAGTAATGGCAGAACAGAGAATTTACCTTCCTCCCAGCAGAGCTCCCTTTTTATCTTGTGAAAGTGGTCATTTGGCACAGAAATTGCTCATTAACAGTGAAAAATAACTTGATATTAAGTATTCTTTTTAATCCTATATGTTACATTTATTTCCATAGTACTTAGGAGCTGTATGCATAAACAGACACCTGCGTATACCAAGCCCTGTACAAACACAGGTTTAAAAAATAATAAATCTCTGCCTCCACCCCCAAAATTTCTATGTCAGCATAAAAGAATGGGCAACAGATGGGTGCAAACAAAGGGATAGCATAGAAACTTTGAGGCTCTCTTGCACAGCATCATAGACCTTAACAGAAGCCTAAGTGCATTGGCAGTCTAAATCATGTCAGGCACTCCTAGTGTATAAACATCACAATAAAGGGATGATTTGATAGAAAAATAAGGAGGTGGTTTTGTGGCTTTTTATATGGAGCTCCTTCCAAGTATGGTGGGAAGAGTAGGAGAAAGCAAGACATTGTTTGACTTGCAAAAGGCTTATACTAAGGCTTTTAGCATGCTTATCTGTGAAGGTGTGCAAAAAGAAATCAAGGTCTTCAGAGGCTTACTTAAAAGGTCTGCAAGTTTCCATAACATATATTTGAACCTCAAATTCAAAGTATAGCATATATATTATACAGGTTAGAACATATTGTTCCTGTTGGAATTATAACAGCAATGAACTATTCAGTGAATTTATGCTCTAGATTTGAAATGTTTAATGCCATGTAATAAGAGTAATTTAGAATGAAATCTCTTTCAACACAAATCAGACGGGTTTTTACATTTGACAATATTGTATGTCTAGAGCTTTTCTAATAACGGGAGTGACATAAATATATCAGCCTGTAAAATGAAATATTTTAAGTATGGTCTAAGATACATAAATAGTGGCAGAGTTTGCAAAAGCCTGTGTAAATCAGATGGTTCAGGATAAAAGCATATTGAGGTCTTAACAGGAGTTTTTCTATTCTTGATCAGAAGGTCAAATCTTTTTGAAGTGAGGTGTTTAACTGATCTGTCGTTATCTACATACCAATAGGGAGAAAGATTGCACTTGCTCTGATCCATCTGCTGACATAAACAATGGAAACCAAATTTTGTATTGCTATGTGCGAAAATGCATATATATTTCACTGAATTTCACTGAATTTTTGGAGTTGGAAGGGACCATAAAGATCATCTAGTCCAACTCCCCTGCTGAAGCAGGATTGCCCAGATCATGTCAGAGCATGTTACTCAGGACCGCATCCAGGCGGGTCTTGAAAATCTCCAAAGAAGGGGACTCCACAACCTCCCTGGGCAGCCTGTTCCAGGGAGCATTTAACTAGGCTTTTTTGAAAGAAGAGGTGAAACACTTTTATCATGTTATGTTGAGCTGTCCTAGATTTTCCTCTGGGCTTGGCCCACTCTGGCGTAGCGGTTCTGCTGTCTGCCACTTGCACCTGGGTCCTTAGTGACCCAGTCCCAGAGCACTTTAGCAGTCCCAGAGCACCTTAGCAGTCCCAGCTGCTGGGAGGCGATTCGCCAGCAGCAGCGGGTGACTGGGAGAAGCAGAAGGTTTCTCCACCATGTCTCTGTCCTTCTTGTCACATCCCTGGTAGTGTGTCATGTTTCTTTCAGCACAGACAAAGTGCACTTGGGCATCCAGGCAGAACTTGGGAGGGAGATGAGTTATTTGAATTACACCCTTGTGTTGCGCTCATGCCTCCTTTCATTTGTACTGGTTAATTTAAGATAGCATACCTGGAAAAGGGAGAAAGCCACTG
Organism: Numenius arquata; assembly: GCF_964106895.1. Taxonomy (NCBI): domain Eukaryota; kingdom Metazoa; phylum Chordata; class Aves; order Charadriiformes; family Scolopacidae; genus Numenius; species Numenius arquata. The sequence goes on from NC_133576.1 coordinate 120,625,104, forward strand.
AATTTCCATGCCGACTAAGTCAAAAACAGTCTTAAGCAGAGGGTAATTCTTCAGCTGCCTTTTGCAACTAAATAGTGCTTCCTACGCTTCTAAGTTATATTTATGGTCTTCTCTATAATGTTTCTTAAATAACACAGAATTTGGAGAAACATATTGATCTTTCTGGACTGCCTGAAGCTACTGATGAGGAAAGATAAAATGGATGTATTTGTATTTTTCAAAATATCTTCATTAAATCAAACGTTTTGCGTCTCAGGAGCACAATGCTCCAACTGAACAATTGTTCCACGGAGAAGAAAATTATTTTTCACGTTTTATCCTTGTTGATGTTTCAATTCTATTACAGTGGCAGTTGCTAATTGCTAAATAACACAAGTCACTTGTCAGAAGTTTCTATTAGCATGTTATTATCTCTGCTGAAAGGAGATTAGCTTGGCACTTCAGTTACAGGACCTAGGCAGGATTTTATACAGAAAAACATCAACATGCATAGCATGAAGTTTTCTCCTAAGGCCAGATAAGTATGGGAATTTTCATTTTGACTGTTAATATGAAGTAGCACCAGAATAAAGACACAAAGTCTGCAGTGCTGAAACATTAGCTATAAAGTTACCTAATTTATGAATTTCAGATATTTCTTTCCTTTTATTTCAAATTAATTTCAAGAGACTTTTTTGTTTGCTTTTTAAAAAATGTTCACTCATGCAACAAAAGCTCTCCATTCTCTGATATTAACTGGTTACTAGATGAAATTAATGTTTTATATAAAATTTGTTGTACTCATAGTGTACTTGCAGTATACAGTATTTTGTTAGAAGCAGCATGGAATTCAGGTGTTTTCCTTAACAGTAACAAAAGATTTCACCAGTCATGAAGTCATAATAAAAAACTGTTAGCTGTGCCATTTATTTGACAAGTATGAAGTTTTCTACTCTTTTTTCCCATTTTGTAAACATTCAATTACTCTGATCAAAAAAATCTGACTGCAGTACTAGAAAGACACGGTTCTGCCCTGAAAAATTTATAGTTTAAAAGACAGAAGACTGCAAAAAAACCCCACTAAAGCACACAGGTATCTGTGTGATTAAGGCTATGATTCACATCTTTAATGATGGTGTCTTCTGTAGATTTCTAACTAGCCACTAGTTTTTCCTATTTTTTAATGTATCCTGAATCTTTGTGACTGCATCTCTCATTTACCTGTTAGTTGTCTACTTCTAACATAGACTTATTCTTCACCATGTATCCCCAGCTCTCCAGCTCCCTCAACATCCATCTTCCCTACCTTGTCCTGGCTTTTGAACAAAAGAAAATAACAAAAAAATGCCATCAGAGAGAGAGCACACCACCAGTCTTGAGTCTGAACATGGACAATACTGTTTTATCTAATAATTCAAAGGAGTCTCTTTTCTTCACATGGTAGCCATATGCCGTGAAGAACACATAGGCAAAAGATATGGGAAGTAGAGAGGGGCTGTCAATAACAATGGAGATTGCTTGTAGTCCCCAGGTTATATGACTCATTTCCTGGAGACTGAAGGATCTGAAGTTTCCTCCTGGTATTCACTTCTGCAAAAGCAGATCACAGATCACAATCTGATAGTGAGATTACTGCAACGGCATGATAAGCTGCTTCTGTTCCCAAGTATGAATGAGAGACGGCCCTCAGAATGGTAAATCCAGCCAGAAATCATGGAGGATACATGATTCATACAGAGGAGGTTTTGTGCTTTTTACTGTCATTTTTGTCTGATCTTTATTCAATACCCAAATACATACAGGCTTTAATTTTTAAATTAAAGACTGCTTTTTTAAAATTAGCCAGCAACACAGCTGGAATAGATTTTCTAGATATTTCAGCAACCAGCAACTCGCATTTCTGTGTTTACTGACAGATAGTCAGAAGAGCTTAGCGCTGAAGATAAGATCTCCTTAGTCAGTTGCATTGCAGCCAGTTCTCTGCCCTTGCAGGCAAACAGGACACATAAATCCCCTTCATAAACTTGTTTAATTCAATTCTAAACATGTGAAAAAGTTTTGTTCTCGTTACTCTTTCTAGAAAGTTGTTCCAGACAGGTCTGTGCATAGATTTGTTTCAGTAACTTCAGTGTTAAAAGATACTCGTGTCTAGTTTATTACCCCCAGTTATTCTTCTGCAAGCATTGTTCTTTAGCATAAACAGTTTTATTTGCTCTTAGCATTTAACCCTATATATATTTCTAAGCAGCTATACAATTCCTTAGCCTGCTTTGTGCCAGGCGAAACAAGCAAAGCCTTTCACACTGTGTTTGATCCCAGTGGTGCCATGCTGCAGCTTTTCCAAGTCAGAATTAACTCTTCTTGAGCATTAGTGGCAAGCGTTATGTGCCATACCAAAGGTGAGAAGTCACGAGCGCCTTCTATAACAGCACTGTTACTCCACTACATGTACAACTAATACTGCCTAGTACTGTTTTTTGTTGTTTCATGCTGGTAGCTCATTGTTACCTCCCCTCATGATCATTTCCATTCATTACCTTCTAACTTGCAGCACAAGTTCCTCTTACCTGTCTCCAAGTCCTGGATTGAACCCAGCCAACTAGTTTGCTTAGGCCTGTGTGCTCCTTGTAGAATGAAGACATGTAAGCATTTGTAAGCACTCCTAGCGAGGGTTCAGAACAGAATTGCCCTCTGAAGAGGCCTCTTTCTGTCTCTTTTTATTGGCTTCTGGGCATCAGACTTCTTAAGCAGCTGAAGTAAGGTACCTGAGTTAAAGGTGATCAATACAGATCTGAGGTTATGGCACCTGGTCCATTCCCTGTGATCCTTGGCCTTAGGGTCTTCAAGTTCCTGCTGTAAGTGGTGAAGATATTCCTCGGTGTCCCTGTTCATTTCATGTCACCAGCAAATTTGTCAGCATAAGATGTGCCAGTTTCATTCATGGAAACATTAAGCATGGTAAGGGCTGAGATGTAATCCACAGCAAAGTCTGCAAGAAATCTGCTTGCATACTCCCTTTCAACACTGATCTACTTCAGCCTCCTATGAACGTGTCTCCTTAATTTTCTCCAGTTTTTTGTCCTGCAGTGACCCAGATCGTATTTGTCTGCCTTCTTAAATATGGGTATTACTTTTAGTACTCTCCAGGACACCGCTCTCTAGGCAATGGATGTGGAACACTGGGCTACCTGGGCAGTATTATCCAGTACTTGTAATTTTGGGCAGCAGTGTCTGAGTTGGTTATTTTAGAAGGACTTGAAGAACAGCTGCTCCATGTGCTTCCGTGCCAGCTGTGCCAATCATCCACAGAATGATTCCTTATAACAAAGTTAGGATCTGCAGTAAATGATAAAAAGTCATCATTCTTTTAAGTGCCACAAAACAGATCACGGCAAACGAACCACCTATGTCCTGGGTTTTCCTTTTTGTTAAACATGGTAACATTTGTTAAACAGGACATGCAATATACTGTTAGAAAAACCTTGCTGCAGAATCTGCGACTTGATATGGCAGGTCTTTCAAAGCTTTTTAAGACAGCTATGTTTGGTCAAAATTCACCAATGTCTTGGGGTTTTGCTTCCACTTAAGTTGAGATAATTTCCATTTCCATTATCTGTCCTGCTTTTGCCCCCAAATTCAACGTCATTATCTGTATTGACAAGTGAAACTAGTGCTCATTTAGTTTGGAGGACCTTCCAAGATTATCTTTAATCTTGACCTTCTCAACAAATTTCTTTCTTCCTTGCTTTATTTTAATTAAAATGGTTGAGAAATATTTACTACTGTTTCAAATAACCTTTGAAAGCTCTGACAGAGCTTGACTTTCTGTCCTCTTGAACTCTCGAAATAAGACTGTTTATTCTAGCATTTCAGTGGGAGGTGAAGGCTAACCTCTTCTGAAAATCTAGCTTCAGGAGTGAATTCCAAACTCATAAAAATTCTAGCCTGAATCCTTAAGTATTTTCAAAAGCATGCAAGAAATAAAGGAGGTTAATTACCAGTGACTTTCATGTAAGTCATTTAGATATTTTTGAAATTTTTGTCCAGGGTGTAAAGAGTGTCAGTCACGTAATCTGAATTTTTTGCAGTTAGCTCATTTTTGTACACAATGAAGAACTATTCATTTATACCTTCTGTATTTTCAAGTATAAAGATGCTAAAATTTTTCAGAAACAGATTTCCATATGTAGTTCTGATCAGTATGTACTTATGTACATATGATCATATGATCATATGTACTTATGATCCGTATCATTTCACTGCACATGTTCCTTATTTACCATTTCACTGTTTTGAGTTAATACAAAAATTCCAACATATCAGCCTGTAACATTTTTGTTTGCTGGTTTATCTAAAAATTGTCAACATTGTTTTATTACAAATTAGTAAAAATTATCATATTTTAGAATCAAGAACTGAAAAGATCAAAGCTGCCTACTAAATCTTTTTGGAGTTTGCACTAACAATTGTAACGCTGTTCCTTCAAACTAGTTTGAGGCATTTTTTAAAATGAGATACTGTTTCATGATTCTACATTCTGGATTATTACTGCGGAACCAGCTGCAAATGTCCTGTCACTTTTAATACAGGCAATATTTTTTACTTCCATTTCATATATAACCACTAGCAGTAAACAGGAGATTTAAAATGCTTTTTAAAATGAGGTCTCTTGGTATTTCTTATTGAGTATATACACTATGACGATTCTGACAGCTGGATAAACACTAAATAGACTTTTTCCTAAAATACAATAACTACATAGAAATTAGAAAGTGAGAATCTGACATACTCTCAAGGTTATATAAAGACAAAGCAATTAAATACCAAGACTGTGTACATAAAGGAAAGACTTCCTGCTCTATACTTTAGGCAGAACCTGCATATTCTGGGATGGAGAGCACAGATGACTATTCTGCCAGTACCAACACGCGTGCAGGTGCTATAGATGCTAAGGTGTTGCCCTTATGGCAGGAGCAAGTCATTGCACTTTGGGTCACTGATCCTCCATCCATTGGCATAGAATAAGAGTGACAGAAGAGGATTAGTCGGACAGCTTCCATCTTGTCTGGGCACCAAACTCAGGGCTGGAATGGTTATTCTATTAAAAAGTAGTAATTTCTGCACAAGCAGAGAAAAGAAGTTTCATGTGCAGATCTTTTTTTATTTGGCATTATGTGAATATGGCATGTGGGAAACCTGCCCTGTGCTGCCTTTGGGAGGTGCCCCATCATGCCTAAGCCCAAGTATGGACACGTTCTGTGTGTGTCCATACTCCTGACACCTCAGTCTGCTTGGTGAAGACACAGCATGCCTGTGGAGTGGGGTTCCCTGCTTTGGCTATCCTGTAGTCCCTGTGCTGTGACAACATTGACTCCTTTTAATACACCCTACCCTGAGTGGTCAGTATCACACCCTCTGTGGTGGCACTGGCATGCTCCATGCATGGGGGAACAAGTCTGAAATGACCAGCCCCTTGCCCCTCACTGAGGTCCTTTGCCTCTTACTGCACCTGCAAGACAGTGCCTGGGTTTGGACTGGGGTTGTTTGGACCTTCTGCATCTCACAGCATCAGGCAGATGGGCACCAACCTGCTGCTGTGCTGAGCCTGGAGTCAGGGATCTCACCCCACTCCTGGAATAAAGGTGGGAGGTCCCTACCTGTGTGCTCCTATTTACCCTCATCAAACTCCTAAATGTCACTAAAGGCCATGCCATGGCCCAGCTCCGTTTTACCCACACAGAGATGCAGATCTGGCAGAGGGTTGTGAGTGACTGTTCTGTAGGTATAGGGCAACCAGGAAAATCCTCTTGTCCAAACCTACCCTCTTTAGTGCAAAGAGGCCACACTCCTAGATCCATGCAAATATCTGGCAATTGCCCACCAGCACCAGAACAACTCCTTCAGAGGTCCTACTTCCTTGGTTGAGAAGATCACCATGGTCCTGCACTGCCCGGTCGCTCTCACAGATTCACTTACTCAGATTCTAAGGTGAGAAGAACTCTTATTGGCTCAAATGTAACCAAAGTACAAAGCCAGTTCTCTCTTTTAGCTGTAATTGTAGTGTTTTGCCAGGTGCAGTAGTCTGGAACAACAGAGAAGCAGGGATGGCAAGCAAAATACACCATGACCCAGCTATCTATCATCTTTCATATTAGAGAGGACAACTCTGGGAGGCTTGTCATGTCTTCAGATCCCGACGTGCCAAGCCACCAATAGGCAGTGTAAGTTTGGTTAACTCACCCTCTGGACATGTTAAGCACAATTATTGACTCAGCACTTCCAAATGACAGAATATACCTTGACAGGGAAACCTGGTAGCAAAACAGCTTTAAATGGAATGTGATTACTGGAGGCTTGAGCCTTTGTCTTATGCATGTAGGGTGTGATGTCTTGTGTCTCAGGGGCACGGTAGCCAGGATGCTCAAGGGAACTGAGCAAGTATTATTATCCGGTCACTGAGTCACATTTGGCCACTGACAGGACAGGAAGATGGTCCAAGTCCAGTGGGGAACTTCTGTATTGAAGACAAAGTCACCTCAGACACAATACCTCTATTTTTAAAAGCAAGGGAAGAGTCTGTAAAGAATATGAGATTTAAACGCTGAGAATGACAAACCCTAAGTTATCTCTAATACCTACGGAATCAGTGAGATCTGATGATTTATCCTGGTTGAAAATCCAAATTTTGGTACCTATAAGTAAGCCCATGAACACCACTAAATTCAGTAGTCTCCCTGTCTTTCCTGTGTCTGCACAGGAACTTGAAGTTTGGTACCAATAAAACTATTGCCCTTACTCTTTATTTCATGATATAAAATTCTAGACATTTACAAATAATTGAAATAAGTGTTGTTGCCTTTATTGTCCAGTATTGTGGAGTTGTCTTCCAATATTCTCATGTTATTATTTCAAAATTTTTAGGGATGCAAAAAGCTTCCAATTTTACTCATATTTTACTCTGTAAGAAATGCGGCTAACAATTTTTGTGCTCTATAATAACCATGAAAATAAACAAAACCAGCAATAGAATAAGTATTTAATTCTTTCTGGTATTTTGCTCTGAAAACCTAATATGAACCACTGGAAAATGTTGTAGTGTCTGACCTCACTGAATAGTAATTTACAATGCAAATATATGTAATTTTCCTTAGGCATAGTAGGCCCAGGGAAAAAAACAACAGCATGGTATACAGTCCTGCTCTGTAAACACATGAAGAAAACTGCCGCTGAAACTGCTTTTCCAATCTCCTTTCTCTTCAACAACTCTATTTTCATTAAGATTATATTATATTGTTCGTTTTTAGTGACTGTCCTGGCAGTCTTATGGGGAGACTTCAAACAATGGTAAACATTAATAAATAACTCCTAGAATTAAGATCTCAAAAAGCAGAAAATAATCAATTCCTTTTAACAAACCTTTAAGTCTCAGTTCAAAAGGAATAGGCTTATATTACCTCTCATATTTTAAGCCATGGTGAGGAATAGATATGTTGGTAATTGAAGGTTTCAGGGTCTGTCTCAGCAGAATGACAGCTCTAGGCTTTTTCGTGTGTTTGCTGTGAAGTGGTAGAAGGAAGGAAGGGAGACCAGAAGAGACCACTGGTAGCGTCCTTGGATCTGCTTCCCTGGGATCACGTGAAAATAATGTGGCTGTAGGAGTTAACTGTGAAATATGTCTTCTCACCAACCTCCTCTACCCACCCATGGAGCCCAGCATTCCTCATCGCTAGCTGGCTGTATGGAAGAAACTGGAAAGCATTTGGCAAAAATGTTACAGTCTGTGGAATTTTTCTTGGTGAGCAAGTTAATATTTTTCTATTCAGCTCTACTCATCATTAGTGCTAGCATGTGTCTTGACTATGGTGTCTCTCAGACTTTCAAGATTTACAGTTACATGAAATCTAGTATTGTCGCACCGAGTAACAACCCAATAAAATGTCTCTCTGTTCTACTCAAACCTAAGGCAGATACTTTCAGTGTCCTTCCTCCCATTTGGAACTTGTGGCTTCATCTGCATCTGTGGCTTTGGGCTGGAAACAGTGTAAGCTTGAAGGGAAGCCCTGAGTGTCCTCATTTCCCATGTCTCAGAACTTCTAAAGCACTTCTAGGTCCTGGGGAGTGGATTTATCTTGGAGGAAACTCAATGGGAAGCTGCTCTCCTAGATGCATTACATGCACTGCAACCACAAAAGCACATAGACATAGGAACCAAAGAACTGGCCCGTCAAACGTCTTCAAGCTGCATGCTTCGTCACAATGTTCAATCCAGGATACCAGACTATATCTAGCCAGATAATATCCATGAGCCACAGGTTATGTGGGCTTAAGGGGCTCAGCACCACCTCTTTTGGTCTACTAATCCACTCCTTTAATGTAAAATTAAGTGCTTGCATAGGCATACCCTGAGTCTCACAGCTAGATTTCCCTCTTAGAATCGTAGAATCATAAAATAGTTTGGGTTGGAAGGGACCTTTGGAGGTCATCTAGTCCAACCTGCCCTGCAGTGAGCAGGGACATCTTCAACTAGATCAGGCTGCTCAGAGCCCCATCCAACCTGACCTTGAATGTTTCCAGGATTGGACCATCTACCACATCTATGGGTGGGTTGTTCCAGTGTTTTACCACTCTCATTGTAAAAAATTTATTCCTTATATCTAGTATAAATCTTCCCGGTTTTAGTTTAAAACCATTACCCTTTGTCCTATCACTACATTCCCTAATAAAGAGTCCTTCCCCATTTTTCCTGTAGGCCCCTTTTAGGTACTGGAAGGCTGCTGTAAGGTCACCCCAGAACCTTCTCTTCTCCAGGCTGAACAGCCCCAACTCTCTCAGCCTGTCTTCATAGGAGATGTGTTCCATCCCTCTGATCATTTTTGTGGCTCTCCTCTGGATGCACTCCAACAGGTCCATGTCTTTTGTGTGCTGAGGGCTCCAGACCTGGATGCAATACTCCAGGTGGGGTCTCACCAGAGCAGAGTAGAAGGGCAAAATCACCTCCCTTGACCTGCTGGCTAAGCTTCTTTTGATATATCTTGATATATTTTATATATATGTAGATATATCGTATGTATATTTTTATACTGAATGTAAGCACAAGGACTATTGGCAAAATTGAAATTATATCTTTTTTCTATTTCCTAAAAATGCTCTAATGTTGTTATCCATGGAAATTCAATGCTTACAGAATGTGATTTTCAGTGATACTCTGTTATTCTTTCAATTTTCCAGCAGGACTTACTGATACTGAGTGGGTGGCAAACAAGTAACCTACCAAGGTCACATATTGTGTCGTTTCTTTACCTAAAACTACAGCCCAGCATCCCGCTGACTAGCAGCCCTGCTTATTACAGGCAGCCTCCACCTGTTAGGAATTAATAGAAATGGCCATATAACTACCAACACTGAAGGAAAATGAAACAACATTTAATGGTTCCTACATTAATGGATCTAGTTTTCAGGTGAATACTAAACAGAGGTAGAAACAATTCTGTCAGCTGGATTACTGAATAGCGTTTTCTGCTGTGGTGATCACAGTCATGCTATTTTGTTGGCCAATTTAATATGCTCAATGCACTTTTAGAGTGCATTCTAAAATTTTTTTTAAAAGATTAGTAAGTATTTAGGATTAAAAACACAGCCCTGTGCTCTTCTCATTCCTGACCTATTTTTATAAAGATGAATGTTTAAGTTGCCCTGTGTAAATTATAATGGGTAGAGGAGTGACATTCTATCATCTGTACTTCTCATGATGAAATTATTTCATAGATTCATAGATTGGTCCAGGCCGGAAGGGACCTCCAAAGGTCATCTAGTCTGACCTCCCCGCAGTCAGCAGGGACACCCCCAACTAGACCAGGTTGCCCAGGGCCTCGTCGAGCTTCACCTTGAATATCTCATATTTCTTGTATTCTTAGTGATGCCTCATCTCCTGCTGCACAGGTATGCTATTTTGCTCCATATGAAGTTTAAATGTGAAGAAAATAATGCTTTTGCCATTCAGACCAGAATAACTAGTGTGGTTCTTTTTAGTCAGAGTTACTGGAAATACTTCATGCACTAGATTCTTCCTTGTGCCCAGAATCATCAACTAAATGGTTGAGAAAAGGGTAGTGAAGCCTGTAAGCATGTTAAGAGAAAATAATTATGAAATGCTTGATTATGTCACTCTGTCAGTGTAAGCATACTTTGAAGGTGAGTATCAGCCTAAGGTTCCAAAATCAGCAATGTTGAGAAAATGAAATTATCTCTTTCAAAACTAGAAGAATAACATGAAAATAAAAAGAACTTGACACAAGTTATAATTGCTAAGTGGTTTAGATAAAAAAAAACAGTTAAGTGTTGCCAGATGGCTTTACAGCTATGAGAAAACAGAGATACAAACTTAGAAAACTCACCCACCAACTTAGAAACATCCTTTTCAGCACACAGCAGCACCTAGAGATGCAGGACCCTTCCCCATCCCCCCATTGTTCCTGCACGTGGAAAAGATGTAAAAGAAGCCATAAAAAGGATTGTGATCAGAAATAGTCGCAGGAAGCCTGCTCCTCCTTGTTCTGGGTCTCTTTATGCTGCCATGCTCACACTTTGCATTGCAAGGGGAGCAGTCCGTCTGGAGGGTAGTGGCCAAGAGTCCCCCAAACTGAGAAAACCTCCAGCCTTACCTGGAGATGTGCCCCTTGGCCAGATTAAGGCAGCACCGCCGCAGCCCATCGCCTCAGGCGAATGGATCACTGCACTGTGTCCCTACCCGGGGATCTCTGCTCTGAGATTACACTGCTTTTTTCTGAGAATCCTGCAGACCTGCCAGCCGGGTGGTGGAGAGACCAGTCATTTCCATGAAACCAACCTGCCACTCAGTGAAAAACAACTTCAGGACAGAATGTTCAAAGATAAAACATAGCTTTTTTATTCTGCTTTAATTCATGCACTTGTCCATTTAAATGGCATTGACAAGACCACAAGAATTGCTTTGTGGAAAAGAAAAGCTTTCTCCTTGTTAAAAAAGGCCCAAACTTGGTTCAAGCGTAGAATAAAGTAGCCACTTTAAATATTCATATTATTTTTACCTGCATGATCTGAAAAGATTATTTTAAATTAATTTATTCCCTTTGACTAATTAAATACAATGCTTTCAAATGCAAATATCCAAGTAAACAATGTATCTCTTAGTGAAATTACCGAAATATGAGACTAGGGTCCCAAATTCAGGCAAAGATCTTCAGAAATGCTGACTATAAAATGTCTGTTTGCCTGATATTCAAATCACTGTACTATGCAATCACATAAAAGGATTCACAAAGTGACAGGTTGTGCCTGTCTGGTTTTGAACATCTGCCTGATAAGCCAATCCTTATTAATCTTAAGCATTTCTTTTCTCAGTGTTCTGCTGTTTTAAATCCAAATCACTAAGATATATTTCCTCAGAACAAGCTTTTTAAGTAACTATTATGTCACATGGTATGTGACATCTCTCTTGCTCCAGAACAAGAACTAAATATTTTCTTGTTACTCCAAACAATCTCTAGCAATTGCTGTAATACAAAAATATGCTACATTGTATCTTTAAAAGCGTATTTAATGTTAGATTATTTAATGCTAGATCTTATGTTGATGCTCTTGAAATTTGCTATGCATATTCTTAAGGAAAATTCTTATGAATAGAATAGAGTTCTCAAAATTCAAGACACACTCTGTGACATCATCACTTTAGAAATTCCACTATAGAACAACCAAAATTACAAAGAATATAGTAATCCAAGCTGTGCAGAAAAACCTACATAAGTTTCAGACTAGCCTTCTCCAACAGATCTTTCAGACACCCCAGTGGAGTGTTCCTAAACAGCTGTGAATGCTATGAGTGTATGCAGTTTCATCAGTTTCAGCTGAAACTAGCTAATCATCTGAGAGAAGATCCTCTCAGGAAGAGCAAAAAATAGAAACAGACTTTTTTTTTCCTTCCGTAGCCCTCTCCCTGTTGGGCTGCCCAGCAGTACAGGAACTGCAGAGATCCCTCGCACTCCAAAATCAGAGAGGGGGATCAATAAAGCCACTTTACCAGGAAATCTTTGCACCTGGTTTGAAGGGTCACACATTCCTCTCGTCATTCACATCAGGGCTCCAGCTGCTGAAGGTCTGGGGTGGCTTCAACTCATTTGCTGTGTTGCTGCACTCAGGATGCTTTTGTGTGGACAAAGAGCAGATTCAGATGCCTCAGAGAAAAGCAGAAGTGAAAAGACCAAGAATTTTAGATGCTGTCTGGGAATATCTTGCTGGCCATCTGCAGTCCAAACAAGTCAAAAACCAGCTTGTGAAGTGCATGGTGTGTTTTACTTCAACGGGGTATTTAAATCTATAACAGGATGATTTACAGTGCTTACTGGAGCCTTTGTTTCCTCCTATATAAATAGATAAACTAAAAACTGATCCCATCAAGGAAGTACAGATAATTTATTCATTAATATAGCCAATAAATAGGATTAAGTCCATTCAGACATCTATTAATGGGAATCTCATTCCCTAAAAATATTTCAGGAAAGGAAAAGTAGCCTGTCGTAAGTGTGGATATAATAAGCCCCTCAAAACAAGCAGATCAAAACTGCCAATAAGAAGCAGAAAGTCTGTTTGAAGTTACTTTTTTCACTGGATAACTCTGATACAGGTCTTGCATCATGGTTAAAAGGCTAGTAGCCTTATAAATCTGGGGTCAGTTAGATCATTCACCAAACACCTAGTTATTAGGCACAGCCTAATGGGATGCTCCTAAGTGCACCTGAGAGTGTGTTATTGTTAATGCAGTAGATGATGTTCAGAAAGAGTTTAAATGAACTAACTTGCTTGAAAAAGACATTTTCAGATTCTGAAGTCTTTCCAGAGCTTTGTTCATTCAAAGACAATAGCTGGCAGGCTGCCTGAGAAAGTGAATGTGATAAAGAGAAAACTATTATATCTGGCACTTCTTTTGCAGGAAACTGTAACTCCTATGTCTCATTTCTCTGCTCTGCTTGATAATGTAATAATTCTCATGAAAGGAACACACAGAACTATAATGAAAAATGATACGATTGTGCAGTGAAAGATAACGCTATTTGAAACTCCGTGGTTTCGAAGTACTGCACAGTGCTTTAGCTGTGTGGCCGTCTGCTGAAGTCAACACGACTCATTTGCCTCCAGATATTCACACTACCTTGAAAATTAAGTTGAGTTCAGTTGAGTCTTAGTCTCTGCCTACCTGGACATATCTCTAGGTGAGTCATTTCAGGCTCTGTGCGTGCATGGGGCAGCTGCCACAGAACTGCATCTGAATGTTACCTCACAAGCAAAGCCTGCTCAGAGAGGGGGGGATGACACTCCAGTGTTAACAGTTCAGCTCCTCTTTCCTGTTCCACAATAAATTTCTGCCGCACCTGAATCTCTTTTAAATATATGAAATATGAATATAAAAAAATATTTCTAAATAATAAAAAATAATAAATAATTAGCTACTGAGGCTGGGATATTATTATTAATGCTCTTGTTATCAATCAATTATCTACAGGTAAACTGTAGGTTTACTTGTAGGCATTCCTGGGAAATAATTAATTCAAGACTTAATCCAAATTGCACCAAGTTCATCAGCAGTTTGTTTTTTTCACTACAGTAGTCAGCTTTTGAACAAACCGTTAACTTCTCCCATTAGATGAGTACATCGGGAACTTGATCTACCTGATTTATTAAAAGAAGCACTGAGCAACTTTTTTTTATTATCAGCAAGTAGCATTCAAATCTGGAAAAATAACGTCAAGTGACAGAATATCTCTGTTTCTCAAAATGCAGAAGCATTTGGAAACACTTGAAAGCCTCCGTGCTAATGAGGGCAGAGTGCTCTTTGCAGGCAAAGCGTCAGCGCTGGGGAACTCATCCTCCTGCGTGCTCTGCAGCGGGATGTGCTGCCCAGTCTCCTCCTGTGGGTAAATAACATTTTCCCACTGGGTTGCAGGGCTGTGTGATGAATAACGTGCTGCAGAGTCAGAGATAGAAACAGAAGAAAATCTGAGAGCTGCAGAGTGCTCCTGCCATAATGGAGCACAAAACCTAAGTTCAGGTGTCAAAGATTGATTTCATTTGGACACATCCTCAAAGCACTCAGAATACAGAGCAGCCTCAGGGCAAAGCCCTTCAAAACAAGTGCTATCTGCCACAGAACCCAAACATTGCTCTTCAGGAGATAAACCAAGTGTCTGTATTTTGGTGGCATTATAGCTACTAGATTCATTTTAAGCTAATCTGGCAGGCTCAGAAAACAATAACAACAGGAAAAGATCAAAGTCATTTAAAGGTATTCCTGAACCCATAAATAACAGGTTCTTGTAAAGATAGATGACATTTGGGGACTGAGTTAAAAAGATCAAATCAACATCACTAATATATGACCCCAAGGAGCAACAACTCAAGAACTTATCCTTGAGGGACTGCTTCAAGGCTATAAGCAGCTTCAGATCACTGGTCTTTACAAAATAGTTATTTTATGTGGACATGATGAATAACACTTCAGCCAGGATAAAGCCAGCTCTGGTACATGCTTATCCTATTATTTTCAGCTATGCTGGCAAAAATAATACTTAAATATCAAGTAAAGAAATATTTCTCTCTGAATGTCTGTTATCTTAGGACGAAAAAATCTCAGTCGTGCAAAGAGTGGCAAAGGTAATGTAATGTGGAGACATAAAGTAAAAATATTGGAATATTAAAATTACATTTTTAATTACATTAACAGTATAATACGTTATAGGATGAAAGCACTTTACAGCTGCCAGTAGAAAAGATAGTGAGAGATCATTGGAATAGAGACAACAGCCTGGCCTAGGACAGCACATCCATCAGCATCAGTTGGACAAGTAAATAGGACAACTGGGAAATGACAGTTATATAAGCAACTTTACTTTTAAAGTTTAAGGATAAAGAAATTTTATTTTTTTTTAAATTTAGAGATTTTTAAAAAATCCTTCAGAGAAAAGGTAAATACACTGGATGTTAATGACTACAAAAAATTCTCATTGAATAAGGAGCTCTTAGTCATAAAATGAGTAAGAGTTGTGGCATCCAGCTTCATGTAACTAAAAAATTATAATTCACAGTTTCATTATAAGTATAATGAAATGTGAGCTTGCAGATCAAACAAACTCATCATTAAAAGCAGTGAATCAAAGAAGCATTAAAGCACAGACGTATTTGACAATCTGATGCAGATATTGAAATTGCTATTGGGCTAATTAAAGTGTTCACTAGAATACAGAATCTTTTAGATTTAAAAATGTTATTGTAAGCTTCCAAAAATAAAGATTTAAAAGGCTGATAAAACAATTCCTTAAATTACTTAAATCCCTCACTTTTTCCTTGTAGGGTTTTGGGTTTTACTGCAAACACAGCATAGTATTTAGAGTAGGATAAGGAGAAGTTGCATGGAAGAAGATGCTTATTACAAAGACTAGTTTCACAGAATCACGAGATGGTAAGGTTGGACAGGACCTCTTGAGATCATCTAGTCCATCCCCCTCTGCTCAAGCAGAGTCAGGCAGACTAGGTTGCCCAGAAACTGTGTCCAGTTTGATTTTGAATATCTCCACAGATGGAGACAACACAACCGCTCTGGGCAACCTGTTCCAGGTTTTAATCACCTTCATAGTGAAAAAAAAAAGGTGTTTTCTTATATTCAGATGGAATTTAATGTGTTGTAATTTGTGCCCATTGCCTCTTGTCCTGTCACTGGTCACTACTGAGCAGATTCTGGCTCCTTCATTTTAATTCTCTCCCAACAGGTATCAATACACATTGGTAAGATCCTCCCCAGCCTTCTCTTCTCCATGCTTCCTTTTAACCTCAGCAGGAAAAGACATTTTTTGTAATTCAGCAGGGCATTGGGTAAAATACTTGGAAATTGTGTCCCCCTGCTCCAGCTTTTTAATCCAAGTGGGCTTCCCAGAGTTTGTTCCATCTCAGATTTTATGGGACATTTTGAGAAATCTTGGACAGATTTTCTGCTCTTGGCTCTTTAATTGTAATAAGTTGCTAATGGAAAGCTGTGAGGATAGTTAACTTCAAAAGGTTTGTTTTCCTTTGCTGAAGAGAGGATCCTAAATAGTGTCTCTTTGTAGTGCTGTGTCTGTCAGCAAAGAAACATTCTATGCTAAAATCCTTACACAGATCTTAATACATAAGGCTATAAATAAATGAGCTTATAAGCTAATTTACCAGAAAGGCCATAGCGTGGCATTTAATTATATTTCCACAAAAAACCCTCTAGTATCAATCAATTGAAGGAAAAAATGAATGCTGCCCTGTATAATATGAAAGCACAATTTACCTTTGGTTCTGTACATCACAGATCGGGAGTTGTACCACGTTTAAATTCTAACATGTCCTCAAATAATTGTGTTTGGAAAGTGATATGTGCAATTAATTTCAAGCCTTGTAGATGTTTTAGATCCATGTGGCCCATTTCCCTAGTGCAGCCCTGAGCTGAACCAGCTCATGGTTCACAGGAGAACTGATGGAGGGAATGCTGTCCATGGGCTCCCAGTCCCTCTCCAGAGGATCCGGTATCCTGAGGATCCCCCTTGCAGTTGATCCCACTCAAAGACAAAGTATGTAGACAAGGGTCCTCTACTACAAAATGTTGTGTGGGGGTGTCATGTCTAAAAAAGGTAACGGAATACACCTGAACCCTGACATAATTTTGTAGGTGCCTTGGATGTCAACAGAAGACACCCATTCAGGGTCCTTTTAGTAAGTAGTAGTTCACTGTCACTTGAAATTAGACTTGATTTGCATATTGAAAATCTCTAGGAAAAAATGAACTATACTAGCCTTCTTTAGTGATCAGAAAGCAATTAATATTCTGCAGATCTCTGTGCTGGATACATACTGCGTTTTCTCTGTTTTTGGAAGAAAGAAAAAAAAAAGTGAACATCCTAGTGAAAATATTAAGCAGTGTCTGTTACGTTGCCAGACATGCTGGAAATATCCTTGTGTTGGAGAGGTTACCTGGCAGTTTATTCAGCTACTTTGCTGGCAGGAAAAACTCAACGGTGGTATTTCAAAGTGGCTGAAAAACAGTCAGAGCAGTTTCACATAGCTGAGTATTCAAAATGAAATAAGAGAAATCTTGGCATTTAAATCTGTGAGTATATCAGTTGTTTTTATTTTTATCTGTATTACTAGTTGCTCATTGCAATTTTGAAATCTATGTTTTGTTGAAGTAAACAGTGACACTAAGATCCCTCCAACAAAATACTCAGTGAATAGTTTAATTTCTATAAAATCAAACTTCATACTTCTGTACTTAATTTGACACATTTTGTCACATTTTAAAAGTAGCTATCAGAGTATTTGAGTGAAGGTGCTCTCAGTTTAGCTAGAAATGATAATTATAATGAAGGTAAGGCACCCAAAGCTAATAATTCTTAGAAACAAAGAAGATCTATTTTGGACAAAATAAAAGACTTGGGAACTCTGAATACATTCTGCTGTATACCTATGCACTTGCTGATTTAGAAAAGGCAGCAAACAGTTCAATAAGTATTAGAAATAGTACACAGTTACTTAGTGATTTAACTGTAATGTCTCCTCAGTGTGCATATAGTTTGCATCAACTGCAGACAGATTGTTCATGGAATAGAAATCACATTAATTAAATGTGAAGGTGATACTAAACTCAGAGCTTTTCTTAATATTAGGGAAGAAAGCAAAAATGACATGAGAATACAGAAGTATTAACATGTTCAGTAAATGAGAATTCAGAATTTCTATTAGAGAAAGGCAAGGTAACAGATCTGCTTGAAAATCATCTGCGATAATCAATATGAAAGAAACATGAAAATCAGAGGAAATAGTGGGCATCAAATGATATGTTAATTTGTAAAACGATACAGCAAGAACATGATGAAGACTGCCTGTGCAGCTGCATTAAGCTGGTGATAGTCTCATGCTACACAGCTCTATCAGAGCAGTTCCTGAAATATTGCCTTTATTTCAGAGGCTCTCTTTAAATGAATGAAGTGAACAAAATGGAGTTCAGAAACAACTCTGAGGAATGACTGCACCAACAAGAGCTGCCGAAAGACCTCCGTATGCTCCTTCTGGCCAGGTGATTACTGAAGAAGAGTCTGCAGTGCTGTGTTGGGTAATGGCTCAGCAGAGTCAAGCAATGTGTGATTGTTGTAAGATATATGTGTATCTCTGCGCACGTTTATTTGAGGGCCATAGATGGCTGTATTTGGAAAATATGCCTTTTGGTTAATTCATTTTCCAGTTCCACATGCCTGATACAGCTAGTAGCTTCACCAAACTGGACAGCTGAATGTGGCACATGGTGTTGCAGAATTGGAAATAGGGTAGGACCCTGCACATCTGGTGGGAGAGTGTAAGGAAGGCGTCAAAGACTCTGTGAGATTTAATGGCTCTGCCCAGAGGTATAGGTGGCCTCTCTACAGACAGCTTAACTTAGTGAGATCAGACTTCATCTGATGGGGGACACAACTCCTGCACTGATTTATAAAAACCAAGCTGGGATTGAGGCAGGATCCGAGGTTTTCTACCCTGGTAATGATCCCTAAAACTAGGTTTCAGTCCCTAATTCTGCTGCTCTGGTTCCATAAAATCTGCTGATCTTTATCAGAAGAAAGAGTACTTGGTATTCTTGGGAATAAAAGACAGGATACACAGCTGGTTCTGTTAAAACAGAGGAATGCATACAGAAAGGAAAGTGTCTGAGGTTCCTTTTATGTAGGTAAAAATAAAATAATTACAATTTTTCAGGTAATAATTTAATCTGTTTTGGGATAGACAGCTACATTACAAATGATCTGTCTGGGTCTGTTTAGTCTTCTTCCTTTGTAGCAATAGGTGAACTATCCACATGGCTCTAAGTGAATGAGGTAATCCAAGGGTTATCTGTACTCCAGCCTCTCCCTATTCTGTACACTGGAGAGGGAAGATTAAAAGATTAAAAATTTTAAAATTCTCCCTAGTATGCTGAGTGAGAATAGAAAATGCCAGCCAGATCCACCCAGGACATGTGGCTACTGAAAAGAAACCTCAGAAAAGCAGTGAAAAGGTCTGCTTTGGAAAATTGCAGCCACTGTTAGAGTGGCTATTCAGATTATTTTTCCCACTAAACACTCATGACTTTTTCTAACCTCATTCTAACAAAAAGCTCAGCATGAATCATCCATGCACCCCTTCAGCAAGAAAGGCAAGTCAGATCCTGGGCTGAATCTTCAGGGTGCATTACTGGCAGAGACAGAGACATGGTCATCCCACTCCACTCAGCGCTTTTCAGGCCACACCTGGAGTACTGTGTCCAGTTCTGGTCCCCACAATTCAAAAAAGAAGCAGACAGGCTGGAGAAGATCCAAAGGAGGGCCACAAAGATGATCAAGGGGCTGCAGAACCTGCCCTGTGAGGTCCTTTCTCCCTGGAGAAGGCTCTGATGACTGCCAAGAAGGTGTAGGCTCTCTCTTCACAAAGAGGCACATGGAGAAGAGGCAAGGGGTACAAGTTGTACCGGGGGAGGTTTCATCTTGATATAGGAACAAAATTTTTTACAGTGAGAATTATCATTCATTGGAACAACCTCCACAGGGACGTGGTAGAGTCCCCATCACTGGAGGTTTTCAAGATGCATTTGGACAGGGTGCTGGATAATCTCATCTAGGCTCCCTTTCCCACAAAAGTTTGGGCCAGATGGTCTTCTGACGTCCTTTCCAACCTGTGGCATTCTATGATTCTAACCTAGTTTGGAAGAACTGGGCTAGGTAACAGCAAATGCTGGTTTGGGGCAACCACTTGAATGTGATTAAATGCCATTTTAGGAAATCACTGTGAAAAATAAATACCTTTGACAAGTGTACATTGAATTAAATAAGAGTCAAACATAATTAGCTTTCACTGAATCCAGATGGGTAGTTTATGTAGCTAACATTACATACATTTTCTTGAGTGGGACCTTTCCACAGAAATAAATGAAACCATTTATTCACCTTATTTTTACTGTAACAGAATGAGCAAAATAGATGAAAGGTGAAATCCTCAGCCCTCAAATTATGGTCATGTTATTTAAAGTGACCTAGCCACTTAGAAGACCAAGTATCATTGCAGAAGACCTAGATATGAACTTGCAAATCAGAACTGGGAGACAGGAGTAGCACTTCCTTTAAGTACTTTACTTTAGCTCAGAGTTCTAGGTTTTTCTCATTGTTCAGGAGGAACACCTGCCTTGGACTTTTAGGGGTATAAATAATGCAGGCAATTACATTTGCTGTCCATAAGCAGTGGAATTAAAATCTAAAGATCGATCTTGGTGGACAGAAGTATTTCTAAAAGTATAGCTTTGATTAGTTTAAAATAATTTTGAAATGGCATGAAATATATCATAGTAATTTTTTTTGTTTACAATTCTAGAAGAAATTACAAACTAAAGTAAACATGTGAATAAAGACTACACATATTGCTAGAGATGCTGGTTTTGAATGAGGAATATTCAAAGTTGCCCTGTGGAATTTTTTTAAAATTGGTTAATTGCTTTTTCCATAAATTACTAACTAAACAGCAAAATGAAGAGGCACAGATACGTGTTACAACAGATTGATTCTGTTGTAATTTTTCAAAAGGATAGTCCTAAAAAAATATCTATTGAAAGAAAATGTGGATGGTTTCTCTACTAGGCTGCCCTTTGGTAACCATGGAAACTGCAGACTTGCCCAGGACATAAAAGAGAACTATATTGCATTGGACACATTTATTTGTTTAGATTCGAAGTTTTACAGCAATGAAAGTCATATAACATTGTACGGTGGTTCTTTGTCAGGACTGTGACCTCCACACTGCAGCAATACTCCTTGCGAACAAGGAACTCTGTAAATCTCTGGTAATATGATACAGCAACAGCTGTTATTGTTGTCAGGTCTGTGTTCCTGTGAAGCAGAAAATCATTACCGATCAATAAATCAGACTTCTAAGGAAATATTGGAAGATGACGGTGTCATCTCTCACTCTTCCATCCTTGCACTGAAGAGAGATACAGTGAACACAGGAGCTGCCCCATCAGCATCTCATCCCTGCAGAGATGCACAAGAAAAGTAGCCCTTGAGCACTCACCACCTCTTTATGAAAATGGTATGTCACACACAAGAATTATTAGCTCATAAAGATGGCTCAGATCCCCACTGGCTGGAGACACAGAGTCACGTCTATGCTGTAAGTACTACAGTGATACCCAGCCTTTGCTTCAAGGCAAAGATGATAAAAAGTGCAAGGTAGTGAAGAAACGGCCAGCTGAAACTCAAAATGCTAAGAAGGTTCTTCCTAAAGAAGGGAAGAAAAGTTTAGAAGAAATGGAATTTTAATGCAGTTTTGTCTGAGAATTGTTCACTGCTGTGTTCAGTGATGAGGCAGTTGCACAAATGTTTTTCCCAAATAGCTCCACAGCAAGAAGGGACACCATTTTAATTGCCAATTTTGTCCAGTGTCATTTGGAAAAGATACTTAAAAGGTCAATTGATGATACGTTTTCATTTGAAGGTCTATTAAGAGTTTTAAGTTAAGTGTTGTTAATACAAATGCACCCCACAATTGGAGTATTAGCTATAATGAACATTCACCCCAAAAATCCTGAATGTACTAAGAATTATTGAAATTAATTGAGGGTTAGCTTTTGGAACAAGAATTCTATATTTCTCCTTAATGTAACTTAAACAAATTTTGAATGCACTCTGGAGAGAATAATATTTATTCCCTGGTGACTAAATATGACCAACTGCTGCTGTGCAGGTTTTTAATCAAACGTGTACCCTATGTATTAAAGATCAAACCAGAGGTTTTCAGAATTGGAGACACTGCTGGTTTTACTTGAAGCATTCCTGGCTGCTTCAGGCAACATGTGGCCAGTTGAGCTGGTGAACAGCGGAATTTTCAGCTCTGCGACCAAGTAAGCAAACAAAAATAAAAGATTTGAGTTTACAAATTGAATAAAGTAAAACACTTTGGCCTAAAATTCTTGTCTTTAAAACAATTTCTAAGTCATATGAGTTTCAAAACTGAAAACATTATACAAAACAAAACAGTTAAGATTTTAAAAGTATCTGTTTTTCCTTTTTTTACCTGAAAATATTCAACAAATACTATTTGTAGCATGAGCAGTTTCAGTTACGTTTTGCAGCTAATTGTTGGCTCTGTACTTCATAACAAATGTTTTGCCAAGGTCTGGTGAGCACTTGGTAATATCACAGAAATCTTTACACAGAGCACAGGATTGTAAGGAATTAGATCCAAAGAAGCAGACTTTGAAATACTTGAAAATAGATTTGTTTCCTTGGTATGATTCTGCATTGAAAGGTGGTTTGTGGCTTTTTCAGCAAAACTGCTTTTCTTCCTTTTAAATTCCAGCTTTTCAGTCATCAGTGTTCCAAAATGATGAAGGAAACACTTTTCCACATAGTGTTGTGACCTCATTTTCCTTTTCAACCATTTAAACTATTTTTTACCTTTTGCATATTTAAAGTGAAAAGATATTTCATAGCATTAATTACGAAATACATGCATAATAGAGAAACAATCTTGGTGCAGACAGCTTATTTATGCCTTGAAGACTTTTGACCTAATCTAAAATCTTATTCCAGCAACTACTTCTTAGCTTTGATGTGAGTTTGGCTTGAATATGAATTTAGGCAAGAGTCCAAGGAGGAGGAAAGAAAGGGTGAAATTTCTGCTATTATGGACTATAAGAATGAAAATTAATAAAATGATCAGGAAAGCTGCCAAGGCTGCAAGAGATGTATTTATTAATCTTGAATTACTTTGAAAGAAAACAAAATAAATACAAAATAAATAACATGATTGTCAAAGAGCAAACTCACACGGAAGCTCAACATGAAAAATAAATTAAAACTGTATTTACATTTCAGAGATGACAGATAAATGAAAGCTTTCATCATACTGGACAAACACAACTATTTTGTTATTTAGGGTATTCCAGGTAATTTGAGAAAAACAATAAATGTGTATTTTAAAAACCTAAGACAAAAGAGAAATATTATGTGGAGATCATAAAAAGTAATTAAATGCCAACTCCCTTGGAATTACTAATATGAAAACTCTGTAAACATGCTCTTAGGATTATGGGATTATTATAATTTACTAGCTCAATGCCTTCCTTTGTCTTTCCATGCAGGAAAAGCATTTGACAAGGTTGAGTGGTCAGTTTTTAATCAAGCAAACTTTTCAAAAGTGTTTCAAGGATACAGAAGTGCAAAATCAGTTTTAAAAAGCAGTGGCCTTGACATGTTTTCCAAAGAAACTTCCAAAGAGAAAGCAAAACATTTCAGAAGTTCATAGCTGTTTTGAGAATTATATTTCATTCTATTTCCTATATCTGCTGGTGTCCTCCCTAGTAATCATAGCAAAAACAAAGCATTGTGAAACTCTTGATGTCTGTATGATGTAGTAGACAACAGGATGACTATGAGCCAGCAATGTGCCCTTGTGGCCAAAAAAGCCAATGGAATCCTGGGGTGCATCAAGAGGAGTGTGGCCAGCAGGTCGAGAGAAGTTATCCTGCCCCTCTACTCTGTGCTGGTGAGGCCCCATCTGGAGTACTGTGTCCGGTTCTGGGATCCCCAGTTCAAGAAGGACAGGGAACTGATGGAGAGGGTACAGCAAAGGGCTCCAAAGATGGTTAGGGGCCTAGAACACCTCTCTTATGAGGAAAAGCTGAGGGACTTGGGTCTTTTTAGTCTGGAGAAGACTGAGGGGGGGATTTGATCAACGCCTATGAATACTTAAAGGGTGGATGTCAAGAGGATGGGGCCAGTCTTTTTTCAGTGGTGCCCAGTGACAGGACAAGAGGTAACGGGCACAAACTTGAACATGGGAAGTTCCATCTAAACATGAGGAAGAACTTCTTTACTTTGAGGGTGGCAGAGCAACAGGTTGCCCAGAGAGGTGGTGGAGTCTCCATCTCGAGATATTCAAAACCCACCTGGACATGTTCCTGTGCAACCTGCTCTAGGTGGACCTGCTTTGGCAGGGGGGTGGGACTAGATGATCTCCAGAGGTCCCTTCCAACCCCATGTGATTCTGTGATTCTGTGATGTGCTGTTTGCATTGTAAATTCTATTACATTGAGGATGAGCATTATAAAAGGGGATTTCAATACTGGTATGTGAGCTGAAACCGTATTATAACTACCAAACTTATGGACTGTACTTGTCAGAGGACAGGAACATACCTGTAGCACAGCCACTGAAGGACTGAACATCAGTAAGCCTCACCACGGCAGGCAATCGAGTCTCTGCTGGGGTGGGCTGTAGGATGGGATCTTTGCCACTTCTGACCTTCATTCAGAGTGTAACTTGTAGAATTATTGATACTAGTGGGAAGTGAGGGAAATCCCGATTGTATTGTCAATCCTATTCTCACCAGGTGTTAGTGAGCAAAGAAATACTGAATTGAAATCTCTGCTGCATCTCATGAGAGGGAGAGCACAGGATGTACAGCCTGGGAATCGGGGGGATGTTTAAGGAAACCCTCTAGAGCAGACTAAGTGAATCTTGTGGGAACACAGTGCTGCACACATCGACACAATGCAGCCCAGCTGTCAAAAGGACTCCTACCTAAGCTGTTGGCAAGCCTAATACACTGATAGGGTGGTGTAAAGAGCTGGATTAGAAGCCAGTATCTGGCCCATTTATTTTAAATTGTTAACTATGGACTTTATTCCTCTTTGTTTTTCAGTTTTTCAAGGAAATTTATGGTAGTAAGTATTTAGTATAGTTTTGTTTTAAATGCTTCATTAAGTTCTATTATAACTGAGGATGTTGGCAGAGGAAAGGCATAATTTTTCCTAGGTTATTATTACTATATATTTATTGTTCACTTATTTAAATTTTGCAGAACTTGTTACAAATTAAAATAATTTCTTTTCAGTAAACTGGAAGCTGAAGTAGTGCATGATTCCCCTGAGATTTGGTATTGCTGTTGGGTTGTATATGACATTTGCTTTGTGAGTGAATGAGAGCATCACATCGTGTTGCTCATAAATATGCCGTTATGATATACAGTAGACTCCAAACACAGCAACCCATCCACATCTTTTTCTTAATCATAAACTGGAATTAAACTTGTTCAGCTCATCTCTTTGCACAACAGGGCAATCCTCCCCTCTAATTGCAGCAAAGGTTTCATACCATCTCCCTTGCTTAAAGGTCTTTATTAGGTTTTTCAAGCTGTATTAAATTGAGTAAGGGTTATGTCAAGTCATTTGTCACTCTCAGCAAGCCAGAACGAGAGGAACAGTAGATTTATTCAGGGCATTTTTCCAGTCAATGTATTTACAACCTCCACATTTATTTTAGATAAAGCTAGGCCAATTCCTAGAGTTTTTTTTAAATAATTTACAGCAAATTCCTTCTGCATATTTTCTCTCTTGATTTATATTTCTCCATTTCTTCTGATCATTGAAAAATCATCTGCAGGGGTATGGAACTGGTTCCTCTGAGAACATCTCTGGTTTTTGGGGTCACTTCGGAGGACACAGGTTCTATGTTTGGGACAGTAAATTAAACTGCTTCTGGCATGCATTTGCCTTTTGCTTGCTAGAAATCTCCCAGATACATTCATGACTTAAAAGGGGCCATGGACAATAATTTACCTCTCAAGTATTTTATGTTCTTTATTCTAGAAGGAGAGAAGTTTATGAAAAAGCTTAGTGTACAAAATTAGATTGGAAAGTATTAGTATTGGAAAGTGTTTAAATAATTCATTTTACCCCTAATTTTCCATACCTTCATTTTATCTCTCATTCCAGCATAGCAATATTGCCAGGCAAGTAGGTATATATTTTTCTTTATAAGAAGAGGAGTTATGTGTATTTTTTCTTATGCCCCAGCCGAGCACTTTTGCAGAGTTGTGCATGTTCAGAAATGGTGGCAGGCTGATGGGAGGTGGTACAAAGGTCTGTGAGTGCACTGTGTAGTGGCTCGAGTACAAAGTTACATCAAATGCTATCCTAGGCGCTGATGCCAGGGGCCGTAGGCAGACCTGGGTTGGAGTTGTGCCTGAAATGCTGGAAAAAAAGTGGAGGTGATTCTGCTACATTGGCTATGAAAGCCAAAGGAAAGGGAGTAAGGAGAAAGTACAGGTGCTGCTCCACCTATTCCCTTGATCTACGCCGTTACTATTTTTCTCTCAACAACTAAATGAGAGTATTTGGTTCCTAGAGACTTCAAAAAACCAACAGAAAAAAATGGCTGTTAGCTTGTAAAGGACCTCGTAACTCTGCTATTTGCTCCTTCTTGCAATGAACTGGCATTGCTATTCCAAGTTACAATGTGTAACAGGTTTCCATTGGTATTTCTTTTCAGTGGAGTTTGTGTGCACTGCAAACTTATCATTGCATGGGAGACCCATGCAATACTTTCAGAGCAGACTTTGCTGCCGTGAGCAAGTACTTGTAGAGCAAGTACTGGCTCAGGTTGAGCATCAAGAGAGGCATGGAGGAGAAATTACGTTATCTACAGAGTATATATAACAGCATTGTTTAAACTTTTTCGGGGGCAAGGGGGCCTCCCTGAAAGGGCGTAACAGGGCAATCTAGTCATTACTCTTTGCCAATGTACCTATTTTTCTTCTTTGGCATGGGAGAGGTTCAGAGTGGACGTAGGGAGAAACTTTTTCCCCATGAGGACAGTCACACGTTGGCACAGGTTGCCCAGAGAAGTTGTGCAGTCTGTGCCTTCAGGACATTTTCCAAACCTGCCTCTTCCATCCTGGGTTGTCCTGTGATCGTGCAGTAAGGGAGGAACTGCCTTTTGCCTGTCAGAATGCTGTAGCAGCTTTAAGTCAAGATTATTCTCCTTTTAGATATGCGTACACAGGTAATACAAACACCACTCCTCAAATATTTACTTTATAGTGTAAATACAGAAGCAACATACAGTAAAAATCAAATACTGACTATATTTATGGTGAACTATTAACACAGCTAAGAGTACTTAAAGAAATAGCTGTTCCAGCATTTCCCTTTCTCAACAGAATAGGCTAGTATTACCACATAATTTCACAGTAAATCTAAGTATCAGTCTTGCTAGCTAGCAGCTGAAGGTCTAGAAAATTTCAGGCTCGGGGTTATGTGTATATTTCTATATTCACAGCTGTTACAATATAAAGTTCACATTTATACGGAGATAAATGATCCACCAAAGTTGTCAGCTTTTGTGCAGCAGAAAGATGTAAAACTGAGGGTGACCGTAGTAAAAAACGTGAAAGTCCCGTTAGATGATGTGGTCTTGTCTTGGTACAGCATGCTACTTATATCAGTAGACCAGGTGGCTAAGAAAGAGTAGAAAGACAGTTTGGCCTGGAGACAAGTCCTTCTCCAGGAATTTCTCAAAGTGTTCCAAGCCCAGCGCACTCACAAGACCAGAAAATGTCACCTCCGTCCATGCTCCTAAACATTAAAGATAAGAACATGCTTAGATGTTCTACTGGATCAGCACTGAATTCACTGTAACAAGTTCAGTTTGATCTCACTGAAATCTGAGAGAATGTTATCTCCATAATTTCAGGATTTGTTCTTATAAGTCCATTGTGAGTGTCTACCAATATGGCTATACCAGGGAATAAAGCACATTACACTCGATAAACTGAAAACCAGCAAGGAAGTTCCTCTTTGTCCATGGACCTTGAAACGTCAGACACACTAAAGCCCACAAGTGCAGTAGATTTTAATTATGTGAAAACTTTATGTTTTGCATCACATCAACCACACAAACTCTTTCTGAAATCTAGCATAATTCCAGTGTATTATTCATCAGGTTTTCTTTTTGTCTGGAAATGTTTCGATAACCTTGGTTGAAAAGGCTGGACATTACAGCCTCACAATGCATGTGGAGAATATGGGCACTGCTCTGTTACAAGAGAAACATTACCTATTGTCCTGTGTATAATCCTACTGAAACATTTCAGAAACTTGATGATGAGAGGATTGTATTTCAGACTTGCTCCTCCAGCTCTTTTTTTGGGAAAATCAAATGGTCAATAGAGATTTTTCATCTTATATTTGCTCAAGGCAAGAAAAAAAAAAGGTATTTGCATACATGTATGTATCTGATAAGAATTATTCCTCTATTAATAATTGTGCTCACACATTACATTTCCAAAACAAAGATTAAACCGTTTACAGTTTAATTTATATTCAATGTACTCGCATATTACTGATTTGCATACTAGTCACAGCAGCACAATCCTAATTCTGTGAGAGCTGTGAATGTCCTACAAGATTCCTATTGAAGTGAATGGTAATTAAGAACCCACAACACAATAGAGGATCAGGCCACGTATGGGGTACAGTATAATGTAACCCCTCTATACTAATTTCTTTGTTGCTCTGGTAATAGCGCTTTCTTTTCATTCCTTATCAGTTATTTGCTGGATCCAGTTTACTCTCTCAAGACTGTGAGCAAAATTCTTTGCTGACACAGATGGGTACATCTGCTTTCACTGACATTGTGCTTATCTGCAGCAAGTGTGCAGCAAACCATTGAGCCCAACCTCAAGAGCAGCAGTGATTCCACTATATGAATAGGCCATATTATTTTGTCCCCAGGTATTTGAATATTGAACTGAGAAACACTGTTTCTGTTCCTGCTGAACTGGTTGCAGTGGTGTTACACAAAAGAGACTGCTAAAAGGAGGAACTAGGCAGGGTGAAATGATGACCTTGGTATGGGGCAGGCCACCAAGAGCACCCAGGTTCAGACTATGCACAGGCGAATCCCAAGCCCCAGCCCAGGTGACAACAGGACACTAACAAGAAGTAGAGATGAAATAAAAGGCCAGAATTTCCCCACAGCTTTCGTGAGCACTGTTGGGCTGCTGTCACTCCAGGAGAGCACGTCGTGGCCAAGATACTCACAGACTCAGCAAACAGCTGTACAAGGTAGAGCTACACTAATGGCAAAATTAAGATGAAATGAAGACTTATTTCTGTACAACTTGTTTGCTGTCTTGAGAATCCAAAGTGTAAGACACCTTGTAACCACAACATAAACAAAAATATTGGCTTGTGAGTAGAAGCCTGATCTTAATGGGTGAGACAGAAGGGGAACTGCAGGGTGTCCTGCATCCATCTAGGCACAGCAAGACAAGGAGATGTTTCTCTGCCCTATTTTGGCCATGCCAAGAGGAATTTACCTAGTCAGATGGACCTCAGAAACTCAGACGAGGCCACAGAATAGCAATGGACATCTAATAACAGCAAAATGACTCCTCTGTAGCACTGTTGAATGAATCGCTTTACTCCCAATATTCGTCTTGGAAGTGCTCACAAACCCATGTTATTCAAAAGCTTGCTCTCAATTTTAAATACTGGGGTTATAGCTTGTGGTAAAACACTTGCAATAGCAGCTGATATATCTACTTCTTGCTGACATTGAAAAGACAGCATTTGTCTAATAATGTGTTGATACGTTTGAAGACCCCATTTTTAGAAAAATAAAATTTATATTACAAGTTTTACATAGCCTTTATTTTCTTGGAAATTTAAGAAGTGGATTCACTATTGCTTTAAAATGGTTGATTTGATAATGTCAGGTAGTATTTAAATCCTCTTGTCTAGTCAGTCAGTGTCAGTCTTTTCTTGTTTCAAGCAGCCCAACGGCATCCTCTGCTTTATCTGGAATGATTATGGAGAGACTGTAAATGCAAAAAATGTCCTTGATATCCTTTTTATTATTGCCTCTTTGTTTGTTGAACAAAAAATTATTGCTTTTGATCTATCAGTCTGCAAGTTTCTAATAATCATTCAATGTGATCTCATCTTTGCTTATCCACAATGAATCTGGTTCAATCATAGTTTCTATAATATGAGAATGTGATTTAAATCAGGTTAGAGAAATTTCAGCAGTTGGTTTGCATGAACCCTTCTTTTGCAATCCAACAATAGCATGGCCAGGTGAGATGGCTGTATGTAAGGTTGTTCATACTAAAATCTCCTATCCCAAAGTAGGTTGCCTTGTCTTTGGACAGAAAGATTCATTAAATGACCTTTTCAAGACATCCTTCAGGCTTTCCCAGTAGTTTGAGGAGTCTGAAACAGTAGGTGCTCTCAATAAGTTATTTGTTTTTTCCTCACTAGAACACCACTAGAATCATTTAAGGACCAACTTTTACTTAGAACACCTTAAAATGCACTTGGAAAACAGATAGGTTTCTAGGGTTCTGCCAGACTTTGTATTGAATACTCCCTCAAGGTTTTCTTGGTTAGCTCGGTGCTCAACAACAGTGAAAAAACAGCAAGTGGTAAGTTGATAATTATTGGAGGATAATTAGAGGAGGAAACAAGGATGATGAAAGTTATATAGAAGCTTCTATAAACAACACAGATGAGGAGTCTGCAACTTAGAAAAAGGTGGGCCAAGGGAGAATACAATGCAGTTGTATAAAATCATAAGTGGCAAAGATGAGATAAATAGAGAAAAGATATATGCTGTCTTTTTGAAGAAAAGTGAAATGAAATCAGGAGGTGAATATTTCAAGACAGGTAGAAGAAGTGGTTCTTCACACAGCAGTGGTAATGCTGTGAGACTCCTCTGTGCAAGAGACAGCAGAACACAACTTGCAGAGGTTTACATTGAGTAAAAAATGGTAGGATAAATGCACGGAAGAAAAAGTTACACGGAACTATTAAATAAAAACAACAATAAAAAATGCCAAACCTTTGGCTCAGGAAATATCTGATCCATAATTTTTGGATGTGGGAAGAATATATGCAGGAAGTATCCCTATTTGCTTGTCCTCTGTTTTTGCTCTTTCCTAGGCACTCACCATTAGTCATTGCCATGGACAAGAAACAGAGCTAGAGGAATATTTAGTCTTACTCAGTAGAGTGTCTTTTCTGTTACTTCTTTATAAGTTTCACATTGCTTTAGCAAGCTTGCTATATCTAGAATTTTCTTCCCATTTCTTAGAGGACTGAGGTATAGAATTTTTCTTCGTAAAAAGCCACAGAAGTAGCATATACTGCATTAGAGATTGTAAATAACTATTACCAGTTGGGTTTGTATGTAAAATAAGAGATAGTTCCTGGGTCACTTAAAGCTTTAGTGCCAATAAGTCACAAATTTAATTTCCTTTTTCAGAAAATGTTTTGTATGCCTAAGGGTTTTTCTAACAGTTTCTGTCATCATATGCTATTACCCTCTAGTGTTAGGGACTTCTCAGTATACTATTTTGCATTGGCATTCTTGTGAACCACTTAGACATTTTTATCTTTTATCCTAGTTTTAACTTTTCTTCAGCTCTGTTTATCAGACGACTGTCAAAGACTGGTTTATGACAACCTTTAGAAGATGTTTCTCTATGCCACCCTTCTGATTTATTTGAAAGCAATGTCCTCTAATTTTTGCAAGTGAATCTCAATCCTGGAGAAGATTTAGTTTCTTAAACATGTGATCTCACTTCCACTGGGATATGATCCAATCATGCTAAAATAGCAGAATCTTTACCACTTCATTAACAAATTTGAAAGTTAGTCTAGAATAAATGTATAGCGTGAATAAATTACACAGTCTAATTTCTCTAGTAGAAACTGTTGATCAAACTCTGAAAATAAAAAAGTTAAATACTTCATTTTCTATTATATTTTTATTTCTTTTCTTTTTATAATGAAATGATGCACGAGCGAAGTTCTTCTAGACATAATTTTCTTTCTCAGGGTATTGCAATAATTCAAGGGAACACATAATGTAAGAGTTTCCTTTTAATTGGAAGTGTACTTTATTGTTACTAATAATTGAAAACTGTGCCTTTTAATAAGATCAATTATCGCTTCTTTTTTTAAACAGATATTTGCTTCCAAAAATAGCCATTTGACAGGTGTTTCTTATTATTTTTTCTAAAGTAATAAATGTCTGCCAAAAGAGGCTCTCTTTCCCAGTCCTTGAAAAATGGTAAAATAATTTAAGGAAAGGTATTTTAGTGTTTCCAGTGTTTTCTTCCCTTTAGTAGTGCTAGTTAGAAGCTGCTCCTTTAAAAGAAAGAGATATTCACATTCAATTTATCAAAAAGCCTGGAAAGTTTCATGGTTCTTTGGCTGTTTGATAGGATTAGGCCTTATTGGCAAAGGGGTTTTTTTGTATGTACATAAGGAATATGCCTGAATATGGCTTGACTGTAAACTTTGTATACTGATTCCTCACTGTGTGCCAGTCCCTGCCTCTTCTGCAGCATCTTCAAGTTCAAAAAAAACAAACAAAAAACAAACCAGAAGAAGAAAAGATCTAACTCAGCTCTTGCTGAGCTATAACTTTCCAGACAATATGCCTGGATGTGTGAACTATTTCTTTTGCAGTCTAGAGGAGGTACATTTCCAACCTATGGTGTTATTTGTGTTAGGGATGAATTACCTCCAGGTTCTGGAGATACCCACCCAGGATGTGCTGGGCACTTTGTCCTCCCACTTTTATCTGCTCTCATCCCAGAGGGCAATCTGGTTCTTTCCTTTTAGCCTTTACTTTCTTTGTTTTAACATACAGAGACTTGTTCTGCCCAAGTTTAAACAAGCTGTAAGGATGTGTGAAGTCACAGTTAGTAGGGAATCGGTAGTGTTTGACACTCACTCAAAACCTGTAACATTTTGGGAAAAGCAAATGCAGTTATTGCAGCAGTACCATGCTACTATTAAATCAAACTTCCTACAGGTCTCTCCACAGCTTTACCTTAATTTTGATTCAAGTGTTTGGCACGTGATGTGACATTCATCGTGCCTATCTCTTGCTGTCTAGACACTGGGTGTTTAATATAAGCTGTTTGTCTAGTCCTGTTTGCAGGAGATATTTCCTAAGCGGGATTCATCCCAACTGTGTTACATATTATCTTAAAAGAGGATGAATTTTCTCTGTCATTTCTCTGTCCTTTGAAATACAGAAACATCTGAGAAAACTGCAGGTAAGTGACAAAACAAGACTTTGTATTGCCCCATTGTAGTGACCCTGACCAGAAGACATGGAGCAGTTAGTGGTCCACGCAGCAGTTAACCCAAGTGCATCCAGGTCCATGCTGTGCTGTGATGCACGTAGAGGGAGGCTTCCAGGCCCGTGCTGAACTGCACAAATCCCTTGGCTGTGGGATAAACTCAACCAGCTGACCATGACAGAGCATCCTGAGGGCAACTCCCACCTGTTACCGCAACTACTGACCACCTGCATGGCCTTGACTTTATCTAAAAGTGCAGCAAGAAGTTCTCATGTGAACATCGTTTTACTGTAGAAATGATAAATAGAGTTGTTTATTTGTAAGAAAATCCTACAACAGCTTGAATGACATAGAGGGGAGAATTTCTGCTATGACAGGGTCTGCATGGTGTGCTCTGTGTGTGCTGGAGTCCTCTTTGATGCTTCACTGTCTGGGGTCCCCAGCATCTACAGGGACGTAAGATTATCTCTGCTGTTCTCTTCTTCATGCTAGCTCTAATAAATAGCATTATGAATGATGCCTTATGAAGTCTGAGTGCCTTTCAAAAGGGCACTCAAAAGGCTACCAGCCTTTTGGTATCAAAAGGGACCAGCAAGTCCTGGTGTGAAACACTTGTGTTAGGCAATATTTATACCAGAAGGCAATAGCTACTTCTCCTACAGTGTAAGGAACCCATGGTTCCCATGAAAGTCCTTTAACAAATCCTATTTTCACACTGTTGTTACATATGAAGACCAAAGCTTTTAGAATTTTGGCATTTGTACTTTTATTCTTCATTTTAAATAAAAAATTCTGAGCAAATGTAAAAAGATTAAGTCCATGAGGAAAGAGTTGTGTATGTGCATATGCAGATGCTAGCTTTCAATTACTCCAGTATAAATATAGCATCTGAAAAGAAGTTCTTAAATCATGAAAGAGACTTTTTTTTTTTTTTTTACTTCTATATCTTAAGCAGCCAAATGGAATTGACTGATATTTCCAAACCCATTCTTTGGGCCAAGAAAAAAATAAGAGAAACTTCAGCCTAAAGGTACTTTTATTCAGGATGGAATTTTTAGTTTGAAATAGCAATACTGCAAGAAAGACATTTCCAGAACTTCAAGGCCACCCTATGCTTGATGGGATAAGGAAATTAATTCAAAAATGAAAAGCTATAGCACAGACTGACACAGCTAAGGCATTTACCAAAACTGGCCACATGGGTTTTTTTGAACCACTGAAGATATATTAAATTCAGTGAACAAAACACTGATATGTTGGGAAGGAGATGACTTAATTTACTGGTAGTGGATCCTTTAGATATTAATTTAAGAGCTATAAGTTCTACAACAACAAAAGAGGTTGGTCCTGTAGTCCCTCAATTCAATCCTTTGTAATCTAATTATGAATTAGATCTAGCAGGATTTGTACTCAGGGCCAGCTATTTCTCCAGAATGAATACTAAAAGAGATACAGATGGTTAGGTTAGTCCTATTGCAATTATTAAAAATCCAACTCTTGCCCAACTGACAAGGGAAGTAATTAGCTTCATATTTCTAAAACATCACTCTAGATAGTGCAGTATAAAATCAGATTAGGGCTCAATACTGCTGAATACTGTGCCAACACGATCACGTTACCTATTACATAGGTTTCTGCTAGACATATTATGACACATCCAAGTGTGTGTGGCCACTGTGGGTGTCCAGCCACCGTGACACCACAAGGCGGTGTTCGTCCTGTACAGTGTTCTTGTACCATTATGCACCTCTGAGTGGCATGTTTATTTAGGCAGTCATGTTAAGTTTAAAAAGCTGCCTTGAACAGGTGTTGGCCTTTGAAAGACAGATGGTTTTACTCCAGCATGCCTTTGGAGTGAGCTTTGGCTTTGAACCAAGCTCATAACACCTCAATCTGGAAACATCTGCGATAACTGCTAACTGAGCCGAGTTGCTCAGTTTTACTACAGTAATTGAAAATCAGTATGAAATAAATTTAGATACGCTAGCACTAATATTAAATGCGTGCTTGACCTATCTTGATTTACATTAAGAATTATTTTTTTTAATTTAAATTTTCTTGACCTGCAATCCCTTAGGAAACCTTAGGGGAGACTCCGAGGTCAGGAAATAATTATCTCTCAAAAGCAAAACTCAATAGGAGAAAGGATTGGGCTTTGAAGCCTTCTTATGTGGTACTGACATGGTTGAAACATGTCCTTTCGACTTTTAAAATAAAAATTTCAATACATTTCCAAATTTTATCTAATGCTTTCCTTAAGATGTGAAGGTTTTTTTAGCAAAGGGAAAATGAAAAAGAATTTTTCAGGTATATATTAAGGCAGACTTTTCTGTAGCTGAGCTTTATTGTTCTTTTAATATAGTTGAGTCATGTAAAATGTCAACATTTCAACTTTTTGTTCTATTTAGTTAGAGATAAAATTTTCAAAACCTCAGAAGCTCTCACAGGATGGAAAGCTCAACCTGCTAGACCTAGGTCTAGTTTTGAAGATCTTTTGCATAGATTTACTTTGAACAAATTTGAACAATCTGTTCCAGGACTCCTAGTCTTGTTACTTTGGAAACAAAGGTTAGAAACATTAGAAAAATAAGGTCACTGGTGGCAGTAAGAACTTGATTAGATGCAGAAGGCAAGATTTATCTGAGCAAGAAATAGACACTTCTGAGGCATGGAACACTTCATCCTAAAATAGACACTTAAAATAGGGCAGATAAAGACAACCCTAAAAGTGCCTGTTTCCTTTGGCTGGCTATAAAAAGATGACTAGTTTGAATCTAGACAACTACACTTTAGACACAGAGATGAGATGAATCCCACCCACAGAGACTAAAGAGCATTAAAATAGCTGGTGGCATCTGCATTGTCACCAAGTGAGGATGTCTAAAGTGTCTGAAATATTTTATTGTCCCTTGATGATAGGCAGCATGGGAAGTGGGATGAAAATGCAACTGTTCAGTAGTAGGATGGATGGAGAAGTCTCGGAGACGTACAGGGAGATGAGACCAGAGATACTGACTGGTTTATGGGCAACATTTTAATGAATGGAGAAACAAGGAAGAGGCTTGAACTTCATAGAACCATAGAATGGTTTGAGTTGGAAGGGACCTTTAAAGATCATCTGGTTCCAACACCCTGTCATGGGCAGGGACACCTTTTACTAGATAAGGTTGCTCAAATGTCTGTCCAACCTGACCTTGAACACTTTAAGTGATGAGGCATCCACAGCTTCCCTGAGCAAACTATTCCAGTGTCTCACCATCCTTATCATGAAAAATTTCTTCCTTATGTTCAATCTAAATCTACCCTGAAAGACAGATTAAAACCAGGTATGGTATGCAGAGAGGCTCCTGCCTATATTTACTGCTATAACAACCAAGGTTGGCTACATTTGATATGCATCAAGTTGGAGGATTTGAAGCGGAAGAGGGTAGAGGGCTTACACCTGCGGGGAGGAGCGAACAGGTGACCCAAAATTAACCAGAGGGTATTCCCTCCCATCTGTATCATGCTCAGTATAAAAGCTGAGGGATCAAAGGGGTCAAGTCTTCCTTCAATGGCTGGTGTCCAAGAAGGACTTTGTTTGTTCCTCTGCCTTTGATCCCGACCTGTGCATTCCTGAATCCAGTTTCCATCCATTGCTGCGTCCAGTCTGGGACTTTCTCAGCACCTCCCAGTGATGTGATCATCATCCTGGGAGCTCAATATTGCTTTTGTATATATTGTATATATTTCATTATTTTTGTGTTTATGTTATTGTCTTTCTCTTATTATTTTATTATTAATATTTCATTAAAGTAGTTTAGTTTCTTTTTCAGTCCATAAGTCTCTCTCTCTTTTTCTCTCATTCTTCTCTCACTTGGGAGAGAAGTTAGAATCTGTCATTCATTTTAGTGGCCAGTCCAGCCCAAACCGTGACAGAGACGATGGGATCAGATCAAGAAGGGATGTGGCAAGATCTCTTAGCAACAGCAAGGAAACACACTGGCCCCAGTCAGGAAGAGGCAATGTTATGGGATCCAGAAGGCCACAGTCCTTGACGCCATGGCGTGCCCAGAACCAGAGAAACCTGATAGCTAAGCCATTGAGGAATAAGATAATCAGCATGGTAAGAAAAGTCATTACCTCTGTTCTGCCAGCATCCCTGAAATCAAAGTGTATCCGTGACATGTTTTGATCTTGAGAACTGGGAGGACTGAATGGGAGCAAGTGTCATCAGAATTGTTTCCATCCAACTCCAAGCAGGAGCCTATTTTTCAGCAGTTTTGATTTTAAAATGATGATGTTTCTTTCCAAAGAAGATAGAGGAGAGGCAGTGAAAGTTGACACCACTATTAGATTTATAAGCTCTTATGGAGCAGTGATCTGATTTGGCATTTCTCTTGAGAATAATTAGAACTAGGTTCACATAAGAAAATCACTGGACTTATTTAGCCAGTCATTTTAGGTACACACACTTGCCAGATGTCTGTTTGGATTCTGTATCTTGCTAAACAATAACAGCACATTTTTTAAAAGGTACTCTTGCTCCATTTCAGCATCTACAGCTTAGTAGAATTTATTGTGCAGTCACCTTTTTGTATTTACAATTCAACACCCTCACTGTAGATGTTTTCATCCATGGACAGTATTCTAGACAGTAAAGCAACAATTGTTCTCCTTGCAATGCAGTGCACTGAACATAATTAGAGAGTCTGAAACATATCTTAAAATAATTTGTAGGACAACAGCATCTAATTAGGTTGGATACAGAAGTCTGGCAAGTAGCACTAACTACTGTCAATTGTAGCACTGAAAGAACTTTAAATGAATAAGAAATGTAATTTAAATGGCAACATCAGGATGATGAACCTAGTTTATGTAACTGAAGGAAAACAGGAACTAATTAAATATATTGTGAGCTATGCAGAAAGTCCTATAATTTAACATTATAAAAGTTAATTCTCACCATTGTTGTGGCTGTTGATGTGTTTTGGGTTTTTTTGAAACAAGACTAATTAGCTGATGTAGATTTCTGTGTTTAGATAAAAATTAATGTTCTTTGTGGTCCTTTGGTTTCCCAGCATGATGTGTTTTGTAGACCTAATCCTTTCTACAGACTGTCACATAATTAGTGTTGGTGCGCATCTGCACTGACTTTTTGAGATATTTGTGGTATATAATTCTATGTGGAAACATTTCTTGGGACAAACAAGTTACACAGTGTTTGCTTATGAGTCTTTTTTGTTATATTTCCCATTTGCAAAACAGTTAATGAGCCCAGAGAAGATGCTTTTTTCCCACAAACTGAGATTTTTCCGACATTTCTGAATTACTTTTGAACTCAGAGCAAGAACTCTCCTAAGAGGAAGAACAGGTGGCTGCCTGGGGCAGCCAAATTCCAGGGGCAGCCAAATTCCAGGGGCAGCAAAACTGTTTGCACAGGTAACTTCAAGCTGGCAAGGTTGATTGGACATTCAGCGACAGACTGGTTGGGCTGGGCAGTTTGCCTAGGGCAGCAGACCCCTCTGGAGCTTACCCTGTTTGATTTGACCAGGCAAATAAGGACTAATGCTCATTGAACATATGGCCGTGCTGCTTAATGTGTAGGCTCTCCTCTGATAAGAAGTAATTTTGAGCAGCTGGGTAGCCTTGGACTTAGTAAGTGGCTGGTTTCTTTCTTAGAGAAGAAAAATGAGCAGGTACTGAGTAAATAAATTATCCCAATTAAGTTTTATTTTTAGTATAGCACTGGGTAAACATGGATATTAAGGCCAAAGTTCAAGTATAAGCTCGAGATTATATAGGAGGGTTCAGCAGGGTACAGAAAGAGAAACCCTTGTCTTTGTGAAGTGATGTAGATGCAGGGTCCCCCGTAGTTACTTCTGCTACCTGATAACTGTAGGGTGCTGGTAGTTGCCCAAGTTCTGCCATCCATCAAGAAAAGCAGCTTATGAAATTAGCGTAGGAATTTCCCTCCTCACCCAAGGATTTCCAGCTTCATGCATGGTCTTTATGGTTGTGAAGAAAAATCTTAGGCTTGATCAACCCCAGTCTTTTCTCATTACTTTCATAGGAGGGGCTGATTGGTTGTTCATGTCATAAGTTATTGTGACCTAAGACACTGAGAAACTTTTAACAGTACAAAACCTACTGTATCATTAACTTAGTCACTCACCAGACAAGGTATCTTTGCTTATGAATAGATTAAACTTTCAGGGTTGGTTGTTTTTTGGTGGAAGATAAAACAGAACTCAGCATTGCTCTGTACAACAGGTACATCCTGTAGGGAAAGAATAGTGAAAATTCGTGATAAGACAAAAAGTACAATTAACTGGATGATTGATTCCACCAAACAATGGAGATAAAAGAGGAATGTCAGGCCAATTACCTGATGTAGAGGTAACAACAATATGTTATCTTTTATCTTTTATTTTTATCAGAGCCTGTTGCGATAGGACAAGGGATAATGTTTTTAAACTAAAAGAAGGAAGATTTAGGCTAGATATAATGAAGAAAATTTTTTACAATGAGGGTGGTGAAGCACTGGAACAGGTTGCCCAGAGAGGTGGTAGATGCCCCATCCCTGGAAACATTCAAGGTCAGGTTGGATGGGCTCTGATCAACCTGATCTACTTGAAGATGTCCCAGCTCATTGCAGGGGATTTGGACTAGAAAATCTTTAAAAGTCCTTTCCAACCCAAACCATTATATGATTCTATGATTATCTGAAACACAGTGTTTGGTAAGCACAGAATTAGTGGCAGGTGGAAAGGTCTGAAACTTCTGCTTTGTACCTAATGCTAAGCTGATAATTTAACAGCACTGAAAGAAGCAGGACTGACAGCAATACTTAGCCTGGCTGTTGAGGTAGACAGGATAAAACAGAAGGAAATTCTGATACTAAGAAATTAAGACCTCAAGTGACAAAACCAGCAGAATTAACTGCTTCAGGGTAGTGTTAGGAAAGAAAAGGAATGTGAAGAAAGAAGTGAGAAGTTGAATTTTACCTTGTGGTATTAGGACTTACTACGCTTGAAAAGATCTGGAGAAGTGGGAATTGTTCAAGTGCAAACAGGATACAAATGTCTTAGAGTGATGATGTTTTCAATAGTGCCTTTGTGGGTATAAAACCTGAACTGTTACAGAAGCGAAAGAACTTTGGTACCATATGCAGTGCACGGGGTGAACACTTTGCCGGATATAAATACTTAGCATCATCATATTATCAGTAACTGATTCTCAGGAGTAAACGTCTTTGTTGTGATTTAACCCAGCAGGCAGCTAAACACGACAGAGCCGTTCACTCACTTTCCACCAGTGGGATGTGGGTGACAATTGGAAAAAAGGTAAAACTCATGGATTGAGGTAAAGAAAGTTTAATAGCACAGAACAGGAAGGGAAAATAACAACAACAATAATAATAATGATTAAAAAAATATACAAAACAAGTGATACACAATGCAAATGGTTACCTCCCAATGACTGATGCCCAGCCAGTTCCAGAGCAGCAGCCACCATCCCCTGGCCAACTCCCCCCAGCTTTATATAAACAGATGACATCATATAGTATGGAATATCCCTTTGGCCGGATCGGGTCAGCTGTCCCGGCTGTGTCCCCTCACAGCTTCTTGTGCACCCCCTAGCTTGCAGAACAGTATGAGAAGCTGAAAATTCCTCGGTTTAGTGTAAGCACTGCTCAGCAACAACTAAAACATCAATGTGTTATCAATATTATTCTCATCCTAAATCCAAAACACAACACTATACCATCAACTAGGAAGAAAATTAACTCTATCCCAGCTGAAACCAGGACAGTCCTGAGTGTAAACTGAATGTTAGGAGTAAGAGAATGATGGACATGAGA
The DNA here is from genome assembly GCF_964106895.1 of Numenius arquata. NCBI lineage: Eukaryota > Metazoa > Chordata > Aves > Charadriiformes > Scolopacidae > Numenius > Numenius arquata. The sequence continues at coordinate 120,665,929 of NC_133576.1, forward strand.
AGACACAAAGGCCTGGTACCTTAGTTCTTTAGCAAACCGTCAACAAGAGAAAGTCAAGAAGCCACATACAAATAGCTTGGTATGAAACCACTGCCATCTGAGAGAGCTTCTCTGCTCTTCCACTTCTACTGAAAAAGGAATCCTGCAAAATTATGTCCTCTTATTAAGATTAGTTTTGTGGGAACAGCAAAAGCATCATCTTGGAGAGCTGTCAAAAGCACAGAAAAGGAATTCCTTTCTCATAAGAACACCCTATAGTTAAAGGGAAGGAGAAAGATGCTACTGAAATAGTCAAATACCTTATATTTCACATTTATAACTATTTCCTCCTCTTTTCACTGCATCTTTAACAAAAAACTCTAAAGATTTACTAACATATATTAGCCATGGTATTAAAAAAGACAAGATTTTTTTTGAAACCTCAAATGTTATTTAAGTGTGATGACGTAGAGAGGCAGGGACATATCATATGCATGACTCCCATTTATTCCAAATAGATTAGCATGACCTATTCAATACATAGTTGCCAAACTCATGCCAAGACGTTATTTAGAAATGAAAGCAACAAGAACTTTCCCCTTTTCTTTCCAGTGGTATTATGGAACAAAAGAGATCTGTTAAACACTTTTAATGAAAAAATATCATTAGTATAGCACCTTTACTAGTAAGGCTGCACTTGTTTTAGCAAAATGTGTATCATAAAGAAGACTTTTATTAGACTTCAATTAGATGTTGGAATTTCATAGATATTCTCACAGAAAATCTTCAAATAACTTCAAGGTGAGCTTTTGTATCTTGGACTGTAACTTCAAAAAGCCATAAAGTGAATGTTTGTGCATTTTATTTCTAAGAAGTTAGACAGATGGGAACTGAACGTTGTATTTTGTTGGGTTTTTGAGTAAATGTCTGGGGATCTGTAAACAGGGTAAAATAAACCACTACTGAGGTAATATAAATTAGGAACCAGGATTGTTGACAATCTAAGTACTTTTAATGTGCTTTTAACAGAGGGACTGTTTAACTAATGGGGTACAACATCAATAGAGTGTTTTAAAGTGTTAATATATAAAGTTCACGTATTTGTTAAACCATAATAAATCCGATTAATATTCTCTTGCTATTTAATTAGGCATTTAGCAAGATTACAGTAAACAGGCTATTTAATCTAGCAGTTTATATTTAATCAAATAGCTACATTCTTGTAAACATGTGCCATCAACGTTAAAATAATATAATTACTCACTTGTAAATACCAAGTTAGGTGCCCCACAAAAGTACAAATGGATAAGGACACAGCCTTGTGCTTCTATAAAATTTTCCTCCTTTTGTTTGGAATTTAAAGCTAAGTGCAGGACGTGCTGGTGCCTGCTCTGAAGCAGGAGGCACCTGCCCAGAGCTCTATGTGAAAAAGGTCAGTGTCCGCTGAAATCAATGAGTCACTGCCTGACCAGCACCTAAACACAAATCTGCTGGCCAAAATAGTCCCTGCTTGGAGCTCCTGTGTCCCCAGGCAGAGAAGGCTTCAGTAGGTTCGTTGTCCCACCATACTCCACTGTGGCTCCAGCCCCTGGGGGCTGGGATTGCTAGTGGCTCCATGTGGTTGGGGAGCACTGGAGTGGCCCTTCACACACTGCCCAAGGGAGCTGGAAGGGCTCACTTTAGTTCTCCACTTCCTGCTTGCTCACAGTAGGATTTTATAAGAGTTTTAGAAAATGATGTGCGTTTTGCGAATAAAGCCCTGTGATTAGCTTGTCTTTTAGCATGCAGTTTCTGATCTCTTCTTCAAGCATTCCAGATTAGAGTGAAAACAATGAAAAAAAAACCCATAATGGAGTAGGAGTTACTTTGCTCCATGTTACACCAATATAGCAGATGAAGATGCAGCCAGCAGAGCCTTGTTCCCCCGTTTCACCATGTCTAACAAATCCAGCAACAAAGAGATCGTGCCCATATAATGGGGTCTGAAAAGCCCCTTGGCTTCCCAGTGATTTCCATGAAGCTGACCACCTTCCCGGGGGGGCAGAGCTGAGAACATCATCCCAGCCCACAGCTGGCTGGAGGCAGTGTGGTGGGAAGTTGTCCCTGGACAAAGGGACCAGGAGCCAAGCCCAGGGTGCTGCCCAACACAGGACTTGCAATAGGGAACAGAAGTCCTTCAAGGAAGCTCTGTGTGATCCCAATGATGGCACAGCCTACAGAGCAACGGTTGGTTCAAAAAGAGGGTGCTTAACCTGTGTTTGTGTACTGAGGAGAGGGGTCCCTAGGCAGGTATTGAACCTAGGCAGGTACTTACATGAACAGTTTTCTCTGTTGTCTTTCTCCGACACAGAGTATAAACCTTTTCATGAGTCCCTCCCCGCTCCAGTAAGGAAGACTGCAGATAATTTTATTTAAGCTTTTATTGAAATCAGTAGTTTAAAACAATGTAAAGATTACCTCTGGATCATTCATAAAATGTAACATGTATAAAAGTCTTCTGAATGCAAAAAATGTTATCAATTTTTTTTCCCATGCTATCAATAGCTCTGAGATTTGCATTTAGGATCAAACTTTGAGTACAATTTGAGCAAAAGAGATGCATATTTCATGTGGCAATTCCCTAAATTGTCTTTTTCCCTCCACCCAGCTACAGCTCTGTTTTCTGAAAAGACTTCCTACAGTTGATGGAAACCCCTATCTCAAACTTTACACAAGTATAATGGCGTTTTTTTAATTATCCAATGAAGTTTAAGAAGAGCAATGGATAATATAATTGCATGTTCATTTCTCCCTCCCTTTGCAAGAATTCCTGGTGATAGCCACAGGAATTCCACAAGCAAAATAAATACCTTATCTAACATATGCCTTCTGAGACAGACTATACCTTGAAGACAAAGGGTGGTATCATCTAGGCACTTTCTTCTTTTAGCCTGTGATTATGTCTGGACATATAATGCCTAGAAATTGCCTAGAAGATTCATTTGAATTCCAAAATTTGTTTTGGCTGGGTCCATGCTCCCATTGTACTCACTTTCTATTTGAGTCAAGAACAAATTTATACCTTGCGCCTGTTTGAAAAGCTTTTATTCTGATTCACAAACAGCAGACATTGAACGTTTCATAAAAAAGTCACAGAACAATGAATAATCAGAGATTTTGTGAGTATATCAGAAAAATGAATATAATTTTCTCAAATGTATTTTTCTTTGGAGGGAGAAGTTATTTGCAGATAGTTATTTGCAGAAAACAAGATGATTTACCGAATACATGATTTGATACTAATTATTCACCTGGTGTTAACTTTAAGAATAAGAAAGCACAACCCTTTGCCTTGTTTGTACATCATGTTCCCTCTGCAAGGTCAGGCCTTGCCAGAGCTCAGATGAGAAACTTTCAGAACAAGTAGTATGATCAATATGAGAACTAAGGATGCCTGGTTCCCCACAGATTTCTTTTGAGGTTGGTTGACTTTGATGTCTAAGCAGGCGAGATCTATGAATGAAGCTTTTCACTTCTTGACAATATTAATAATGGCTCGCTCCACGTGGATCCTCTGATGTCTAATCAAGGTTAAACCTCCACTGCAGCCTTTCATCAGTGGAGGCCCTAAGCAGGCTGCCTCAGCAGCCTTTTTTTCTTGGCATTTGTAGGAAGCAGATTGCTTTAGGAACTGGACAAATTTTACCAGTTTGGGTGCCACTGACCAGAGTTTTCTGGGGAGAGAAATTATTTGGGAAGTAAAGCCGACAGAGCTAGAATAGGATCACAGAAGTTTTCCCAGGAAAACAAACGGAAAACCACAGTGCTTAGGAAGTGGTGCTGAAGCTGAGACCCTCCCCTCTCAATCTGAGTTAAATCTAAGGCTTCTTGCTGTTACAAGGAGACAATATGTTCCTGGGTGTCTCATGAAAGACAAACTGAAGCACTGACCTCTGATGGCTTTCTCTATTCATGTAAGACGAGCTGTTACAGATTTCCCATTCAAAGCGGAGGGGTTTCTCCTATGTGGCTTCACATTAACCTATGTGACTCCCCATTAACCTATGTGGCTCCCCACACAGAGACACTGGTACCCAGTAATGCCTTCAGCTATTTTTTGCGAGGTGACTGAGTCCTTCTCAGTAGGATGTAGGTAAGTCATTAACAGGAAGATTTGAAAACACAATCACAGAAATGTTTCCAGTGTCAACCCATATTTCCAAAGGTAGTGGCATCTTTGCAGGGTCACAAAGTAAACATACACAGAATTGGTGTTAGAACAGCTTATGAAAAGTCAGGTTATTGCAAGCAGGTGTTGAGTGTAACCTTATCAGGCATGAGCAGGAGCTGCCAACCCACTTACATTTATGACAGCCCTTATCGATATACTGAACAGATCAAGCTCTTCCATCCTTCTGATTTTTGCTGAGAAACTTTCAAACTGCTCACTTAAAATCATGGGGTTTATTCAACTTCAGAAAGGTGAAGCCTTTTTAAAAAGACATCAACATTTCAGTGATAAAAATAAACTTTCTTTTGTGCTGCAAAATTGAACTGAAAGATTAACAGAAGCTGTTTCTTTATTTTTGTCTCATTTGCACTATCTTGCCAATCTGCTTTTTCTCTCTTACTTTCCAAGTTTGAACAACCTTAATGGGTAGCAAGAGGAGCTGCTGGAGTGCTTTACTTTGTTTTGGCTTGCAGAGTTGGACCATGAGTTCCTGATGTCATCCAAAGTGACACTGAAGTGACACTGAAGACAATGAGAGTCTTTCCATTGACTTCAGGAAGCACCAGATCAAGCTCATAATTATTGCAGCTAATGAAAATGGTGATATATTTAGATTTGGTCCTCCAGGTTGCAAAAGATCATAAATTCTCATGGGATCAACATAAATGAGGCTTTCTGCATATGTAGAATCCAGTCTTGATGTGGGTTACTTTTTTAGCTGTTCAAGTGGAAACAGATCCTGTGCTCCAGAAGCTGAAATAGATATTAAGATGTTACCACTGGTTTTGTGTTCAGGGAAATTAATTTGTACCAGTGATTCCAGGAGTCAGACAAACACAAGAGGCTGTTGAGTTCTTCCTGCTAATTGGAAAATTAGATATCACATAAATTCAAATCTCTAACAATACTTAGTGATTGTTTACTGTTTATTAAATGAGGCAGTTTAAAACAAATGAAATAACTAAGTGGAAAATCAGACAAAAGTGCCTGCAAGTTAGTTTTTTTGTATTTTTCAAAAAAGCTTCCTTGACTTGTCAGCAAAGGGAAAAGGACAGTACACAGACTCGTGACTCTGCTGTAGTCAGCAACATCTAAAAGAAGAAAGCAGTTTGGCTAAAAAATTGCACTTGTTATATATTTATACAGCAGCATGTGGGGCAGTGTGTTTTATTTGACTTTCCATTGCAGCTGTTGCAAATGGTCTTTGTGAATCTTATGGGCAGGTATAAAAATAATATTTGGCTTTAATTTGCAGGTTCCTCTTGCACTGAGGAAAATCCACCAGAGCTCCATTTCTCCTATTTTAAAGTATGATAACTCACCTGCACATTTTCAACAAAGAAAGGCTTTATAAGGCACCTGCCAGTTGTCATAGAATCACACACTATCTTTTTAAATAGCTTATCCCTCCTGGGCACAAGCAGCAACGATCATAAATCACATACAGGTTAGAAAAAATGATACTGCCATTGGTGAGAGAAGTGTGATCTACATTTTTAGGAGAATATGCTCCTCCTGCTAAAACCGAAGCATTTGAGTCTTTTCTTTGCTTGTTCCCTTATAAAGAAAAGAAAGATGTGCTCTAAGTACAATTTTCTTCTTTTTCCTTACAGAAAAAATAAAAACAGAAGACATTTTTATGAGAATGTGTTCCAGCGTATTGACATCATAAACATCTTTCGGTATCACATACATTTATAAATCTTGTTTTTAAGATTCCACAGAAACCCAGCAAGCATAAAACATATTTTAAGCTTCCCAAGTGAAAAATCTTTCAAAATGAGCCTATGGGAAATGTTAGCCAAATGTTTAGGTCCAAAAAACTTGAAATGTCATGTGAAAAAACCACAGTCTTAGGAGTATTTAAGAATACTCCGTAGAGTATCTCAATGCTTTAGTAGAATGAATGAAATGCCCTAACAAGTTCATAAGGAAAAATAGGTTATTATAAAATTCACAATGCTACTAATAAGCTAACAATAGGTAAAAGTAATGTGTATGGTTTTAAGAAATACTGTCATCTATACTGTTGTCTCTCCCTTGCTCTACCCGAGCAATAAGCAGTCTGAGATAAGAAGGGTGTGCAAGCAAGTTGAGATGTATGTTTTGATGTACTGACCTTGAGAAGTGAAAGTATCTTGCAAAATTAAAGCTTTTTTTTTGTTGTGTATGTATTACATATAATAGATATAGTGTTTAAATATACAATTTTAATTCTAAAAAAATGTATCCAATGCCAAAAAGTAAATCAGTAAAGACAGCTCTCAAAACTAAAATCCTCCCAAGTAAATTAAATATTTTACTTCTTACTTAATACTTCCTCTTAGATAGAAATAATTTGGAAACTTCCATAGAAATATTTTTACATGCAAGGGAGTAACAATACCTGTTGGTAGCACAAGAATTTGTTAGCTATATCCAGAGCCATCTATATTTGCCAAAAAACTTTAAAACAGACAGTAGAAGAGATAACTTCTTCCACCTGGAACACTCAGAAATTAATTATGCAATTTTTCATACACAACAACCACTAAAGTCAAATACTTGTTTCCTTCAGGTCTTGATAGCAAGCAGAAGCAGTATCTGCATTCTCATAGATGAAAATAGAATATTATTCAGTTCACTATTTGAGCTTTAAAGATGTATTACTGGTAGTGTATTGAAATAACTGAGGCCTGATTCTGCTGTAAACCAGTGTTATTAGGACTTGCCTTTATTTACGCTGGCTTCATTTTTAACTAAATGATGCCATTTACTCAAGTAGTGTTATTCATGATTCCCAGTGAAGTAGCTTAGAGCAGAAATATACTTCCCTGAGATTCCCCCTTGCCCAGTTTTAGTCAACTTTTTTTGTCAACTTTCTTTCTGAAAATGTAGTAGGTAGAAAATAAAAACTTCCACCAGGTACTTTGTTTTGACCAAAGGGCAAAACAGTTGCTTCTTTCTGCTCAGCTAAAGCAGTGTTATTATCTGACTCACAGTATTGACCCACAGTGTCTCTGTTAGCTGAACAACAGAGGGAACCGGTGAAAGTATGTGTCATTTAGGAGTCTTAATGAAACAGGATTACTCAGAAATGGCTTAAGTCTTGATTCCTTACAAGGCGGCTCATTTTTGTTCCTGATTTTCAGATTTTTACATAAGTGTAGTTGCCTAGGCTTAAAGCAAGAGTGACACATTTCCACTCTGTTCATGGATGACTTGGCAGCCCAGAAAAAATTGAGAGAATGAGGGACAAATGAAAAGGACTTCTGCTAGGTGTAAAGCATGCTCAGTATATTGATTTGTTACCTGAGAGATATTTCTGTTAAAGGAAACGTAAAAGAAGGGTAGAAATTTTTCTTATTGCAATGGTATATGGAAATTCACATCAGCTACCTTTGCTTAAATGAATCTGCCATAAGTGATGACAGCCATGAGCACTTGGGTCCAAAAAGTATAGTCTGCAACTAAAACCAAGGGTCAGCTGCCATCTTTAAAGCATCTAAAAACATCTTTAAAACAGCTGTGAAGCTGTTTATGCCTTTCCCTTCCCTTCCCTTCCCTTCCCTTCCCTTCCCTTCCCTTCCCTTCCCTTCCCTTCCCTTCCCTTCCCTTCCCTTCCCTTCCCTTCCCTTCCCTTCCCTTCCCTTCCCTTCCCTTCCCTTCCCTTCCCTTCCCTTCCCTTCCCTTCCCTTCCCTTCCCTTCCCTTCCCTTCCCTTCCCTTCCCTTTTTTATTTAAAATTAACTGTTAAGGTTGCCCTATTTTTCTAGCTTACTTTTCATGCATAAAATACCATTTCCAAAGTCAGTTGATTCATGTTTGAGAAAGGGAAAAATTATTTTAGTTAGATTAATTTACACAGTCTTCCAGAGAGGCTACACCTGGGGTGTTATCAGCAATCCCCTTCAATCCAACCCTGACTTTGCTGGTGCCAATGACGTCCTGGAAGAAAAGTTACATGTATATTTATTTTACTTTACCACCATTGCCTTTACAAGAGTAGCCTAATCAAGTGATTAATTATGTTTAGGAAAAACAAAACAAAACTTCTTTTCAGTGGAGTTCACCTTAAATCAGAATGTTTCTAAAAGCTACTTGAAACAGGTAGTGATTTGAGTAGCGCAGGTGAGATTTTATGGTCAAAGGCACACACCAAAATAAGAGTTCCACTGCTGAGGGGGAGCTTAGTGTCTGAGACACACACTTCTTTGCTCTTACTCTAGAAACAGACGTCTCTCCAGCAAAAGGCAGGCAGGGCCGTGGTCAGCAGTATGCATAATTAGCCTAATCTTGAGCAAAGGGTAAAATATCCTCCTTTCCCTGTAAAAGCATGCTCCCCCCTCTGTTGTCTTCAGGACTGAAGGCACAGAGCCGCTCTGCCCCAGGACAGCAGTGTCACGTGTCCTCGTTTCAGCCCGGAAAGAATTTTTCTTTCCAGTGATTGCTGTGAAAGGAATGTCAACAATACATATTGTTTTATTTGTTGCTAGGCAACGCTTATGCTTTTCAAGAACTCTTTTCAACTTCCCATAGAAGCCCAGAAGGAATATAGACCAAACAATGGAATGGCCGTGTGCTGGTTTGCGGCAGAACAAAACCAAGACAATAGAATATTCCATACCATAGAGGTCAAGCTCAGTATATAAATGGAATTAGCCAAGGGGGAGGGCTCTTGCAATCACTGCTCAGGACAGTGCAAATTTACTGGGCGGTAAAATGACTTGTGTCATTATTATTATTGTTATTGTTGTTATTTTCCTTTTCTGATATTGTTCTAGTAAACTGTCTTCATCTCAAACCTCAAGGGTTTTTTTCCCCCTTTCCCCTCCTTTTCTCCCTCTTCTCCCTACCCTTCTTGGGGGGGAAGGATGGGTGAGCGAGCAGCTGCATGGTCCTAGATGCCAACTGGGGTTAAACAAAAACACCACCTCTGGCTCCTGTTACCTCCTCACAGCCTCTCTCCTGTGAGGTATCTCAGCTTCTTTTCTCAGCACTGCTGCTTCTCCCCCTCAGCCTTCCCTTGCTTCTGCCAGCTTGTGGGCTGGTGGGAGATACCACACAGACAATCTTCACCAAGGTTGCACCTAGGAGAACTCTCCTATACTTTCACCTTCTTTTAGCAAAGTTTTAGTTGGTAAGGCTCTGAGATGAGAAATGATTAAAATTATCTTAATTTTCATGCTACGTATTCCATGAAGTGCTTTAGGTATCATTTGTTTCAGAATATCTGACAATTATAATAATGATTATGAGTTTAATTGTATTATGGTGCAGACAGGGGACCATGAGGGGAGATTTTGTTAGGTGCACTGAAGCTTGTCAGAAAAAGACATCCTATATCAGTATTGTTAACTCAAATGTTCAAAACCTTGAGTATGTCCTTCCATCACAGCCTAAAGTTATGACATGAAAAAGCAGACATTTTTTTTCATTGCATGATTCTGACCTTTAATGTCTGTTAAAAAAAGAATAAAAAGAAACAGTATCTCATGAATTTGTATGTCTTCTAAGGAGCAAATGTTGTTCTTGACAGAGCACATAATAGTGAATGAAGTTTCTTGGATTTCTACTTATATTAAATTTTTATATTGGTAATTTCATCTCGTGTCTGAAAGCCTTTGCTGTGCTTTAAAGCACTGTAGGATTCCCTTTCCACTGGGATCTTATGCTGTTCACAGAATAGTTGAAATTGGAAGGGACCTCTGGAGGTCAACTTGTCATCTTGAAGATATTGAACAGGATTGGACCCAGTACTGACCTCTGCGGTACACTGCTAGTTGCTGACCTCCAACTACACTTGATGTCACAGGTCAACAACCTCTGGGCCTGCCAGTTTTCAGCCAGTTTTCAATCTGCCTGTCTGCTCATCCAGCACAAACCTCATCAGCTTCTCTACGAGGATCTTACAGCAGACATTGTCCGTTGTCTCTCTGGACTTCAGCATTTACTGGCTTGTTTCCAGTAAATGCTGAAGTCCAGATAGACAATGTCCACTGCTCTCCCCTCGTCTACCAAGCCAGTCATTTGATCATAGAAGGTTACCAGGTTGGTTTGGCATATGTTCCCCCCTGTTCATGCCAGTTTGTTGTTGGCTGCTACTGGGTTGCCTCAGCTGTGCTGGAGCTGACTGGAGGGAGATACTACCAAGCTTCTGCAATCCCTGTCACCTGCTTGTTCTGGTCGGGGACCAATCTGAAGCTTGCACTGGTCCATTTGTCCTCTGAGCATCCATTCTCATTCCTTGAGAATGGTATGAGGTGATCACACCAGAGGTGATGCAGCCAGTGGTACATGCTGGTACATACATCTGGGCTTTTAATGAATGGCTTTTAATGAATGTGGAGTTTGGATGTGGACTGATGAATATAGACCTGGAAAATCAGAAACCTGGTTAAACATAGCTCCTTTGAAGAAGAGGGTTGTAAGCAGTTTCAGATGCTAACCCCAAAGGGTCAAAATGTCCTGCAAATGCACCCTTTTATATATCAAATAGCCAAAGAGGCACAGTAGTGCATTACAATAAAAAAATTTCAATTCACACCTTTGTGGCAACTTCTTTGCTTCTCACAAGATTTTTGAGTAACTGTATTGTCTACATTACTTACATTGGAAAAAATTCATCTGAAACAGTTAGAGAGAGAAAGAAATCACTAATCTTTCCCATGTTGTCTTTTGTGTTTTGAATATCTCATCTTCTTGTGGTTCTAATGACCAGAGAAGAGGAGAGAGATGAGGTGGTAAGAAAGCTTCCCATTTACACACCTGTTCTGGGGAATCAGGAAAAAGACATTTACTATGTGATGACAGCAAAAGAAGTGCACGTGGTGTGGGCTAACAGTACAAGTAGGACATGAGTCTTTTTTGTTCTCAAAAAGAAAACAAAACCATAGACCAAAATATTTTCAATACGGAAATAAAATGATGGATGATTTTGTGTATCCTGAGGAAAGCTTTTGGGCTAGAACATTATCACATGAAAAAGTAAATCGCTTTTGGCAAAATCAGGACAGGAAATTGTATCTCCAGTGCAATTGTATCTCCAGACATACAATCCTCAGGAAGATAAACTTCCCATATTCTTACAGTCTGCGGGAGCAGTCCCACCTGAGAGATGTACTTACTGATGAAGCAAAACCATGAAAAAGATACTGAAAAATGTAGTCTCAGGCCACCCAGATTCTAACACTTTGCAGTAAATGTGTTGCTTTGAAATAGAGGAGTTGTATTCTTTTGAGTTAAGTATCACAAAAAAGGAAAGGAATAAAACAAATCCATCTAAAACAATGCCTCTGATTTTCAATAAATGTCAAAAAGAAAGAACATGCAAAGTGTAGGTGTTTGTCATGAGAAACCTTACAAGATGATGGAAAATGCTGAAACCATCTTTAGGTGAGCTCAGGGGTCTCCTCATTCCTCTGGCTCTGGCTTGGTGGAAACTGAGTCATGGTTTTGCTGCACTAACAAGCAACAGGCCTTGGAGATGGCTCTATGCAGTTTTCACAAATGAAGAGCATTTGATTGTGTTTTTGTTTTTTTCCTACCACAAAAGCACGACATTCTGGGGAATTTTCCAAGTCTTTCTGTCAAACTGAGGAGGCAGATGGTCAGTGTTGGCATGGTGGCCTGTCAGTGCCTTGCAGAACTGGGCCCTCCCAGCACTAATTTTAATGGAGGTTCCACCTGTGGTCAAATCTATAGAGAACCATTTTTATTTACCAAATGTTGAATGATTGGGTCATTGTCCTGAAAAATGATTGCATTTCTGTAATACTTCCATTAAAAAAAAAGGTAAATGAACTCTTCAGAATCAAAGCTTTAATGACAGTCATACAATTCATCCATTTTAAATAAAGTCCTTAATTGGCTGTCCATGAAGTAGAAAGAGAACTGGTGCAGTGAATGGCTTAAATGCAGCAATTACAATATTTCTTATTCTTTGCCAATCTAAAATTAATGAAAAACCTTTCTTGCTGTGACCTTGACAAATGGTGGTGTAACCTTTTTAAATTCTCAGAGGGTGCTGAATTCTACCCTGTGAGAAAGTGATGTAAAGGAAATGCATCTGAACATTTCTAATTAGTAAACTGAAACTCTGTGACAGGGAAGAAAGCTAAAAGGCACTGATTGGATATTAGACACCATCCCCAGGGAACAGAATTTGAAGATAGCTCTGAGTTTTTTAATCTTTGCATACCTGATTATCTCTGGGCACTACTGAATTTTCTGCAGAAGTTGGGTAAACCTACTAGTTTTCACTCAAGGTAAATCCTGATACTGTAAAATGTTGGGTAAAATGTTCAGTTCCTACTGCTTTCAAGAGGTGCTCAGCTCCTCAGTGACCTGAAGGTAGAGTGCAGCTTCCCAATGAAAGGTCTAACTCTCATTTGCACTGGATTTCACCTATTACTGGAATTGCTAAGGGATTTTAACATGGAGGTACAGCACAATTAAACTACCTTTAAACCCTTTTACGCTTCTGAGTTTGTATGAAGGAATCTTCACATTCAAATGTAATTTCTGTAAGTATCGTTTGCATGTAGATATACATTAGTCCTGGATTACTAAAAGTGATTTGTTGATTTGACACCACGAAAACTCCCAGGAGACTTAAAATCAAGAACATCCTTTTCTTTCCTTGCTAGGTTGCAACTCTGATGCATAATTATTCAGGTTATGTTGTGTTTCATCAGTGCTATTTTTATTACTTCTAAGAGGCAAAGGATCTTTGGGTGATAGATAAAGGAGTATGAGGTTTTGCTCTGTCATACTTTGAACAAAAGGAGATTTCTGACCTCCACAATGCTAGAGTAATCTGTTACTAAAGAAAAAATTAACTATGTTCATTTTATGTATAACATTAGGTTTCAGAAGTTCTAGGATTTTCCATGGGTCAGATCATGTGTCCCCTTCCGGTAATGGTAAGCCATTTCTGTGGTTGGACAAGTTATGGAAAGCTGACATGAGTCAGAGTGCCCATGGGCACAATCCATTACTAGTGTGAAGAAAAGGTTCACAGCATAAGTGGTCTTAAAGAGCACTAGATGTGGTCTTTAAGATCAGGGATGAAAAAACAAATATCTAAAAAATTTGCTTTTTGCATTCATCTACCTGGACTTATGCAAAGCATTCGACACTGTCCCACATGACACCCTGGTCTCAAAATTGGAAAGTCATGGATTTGACGGATGGACCAGTCGGTGTATAAGGAATCAGCTGGATGGCTGCACTCAAAGGGTTGCGGTCAACAGCTCAATGTCCAAGTGACAGACAGTGACGAGTGGTGTTCCTCAGGGGTCGGTACTGGAACCAGTGCTGTTCAACATCTTTGTTGGAGACATGGACAGAGGGATAGAGTGCACTCTCAGCAAGTTTGCCGATGACACCAAGCTGTATGTCATGGTCTACACACTGGAGGAAGGGATGCCATCCAGAGGGACCTGGACAGGCTTGAGAGGTGGGCCTGTGCAAACTGCATGAAGTTCAACCAGGCTAAGTGCAAGGTCCTGCACCTTGGACGTGGCAATCCCAGGCACAAATACAGGTTGGGCGGAGAATGGCTGGAGAGCAGCCCTGAGGAGAAGGACTTGGGAGTGCGCGTGGATGAGAAGCTCAACATGAGCCGGCAGAGCGTGCTGGCAGCCCAGAAAGCCAACAACATCCTGGGCTGCATCAAGAGAAGCGTGGCCAGCAGGTCGAGGGAGGTAATTCTACCCGTCTACTCTGTTCTCGTGAGACCCAACCTGGAGCACTGGAGTCCTCATCACAGGAAGGACATGGACCTGTTGGACCGGGTCCAGCAGAGTGCCATGAAAATGATCAGAGGGATGGAGCACCTCTCCTATGAGGACAGGCTGAGAGAGTTGGGGTTGTTCAGCCTGGAGAAGGGTCCAGGGAGACTTTATAACGGCCTTCCAGTACCTGAAGGGGGCCTACAGGAGAGATGGGGAGGGATTCTTCATCAGGTAGTGGAGTGATATGACGAGGGGTAATGGTTTTAAATTGAAAGAGGGGAGATTTAGATTAGATACTAGAAAGAAATTCTTTACTGTGAGGGTGGTGAGGCACTGGAACAGGTTGCCCAGAGAAGTTGCGAAGGCCCCATCCCTGGAGGTGTTCAAGACCAGGCCAGATGGGGCTTTGAGCAACCTGGTCTAGCGGTAGTTGTCCCTGCCCATGACAGGGGGGCTGGAACTTGATGATCTTTAAGGTCCCTTCCAACTCTAACCATTCTATGATTCTATGATTCTATGATTCTGCTTTCCCTGACTTTTGTAACAGCCACAAACGTTACAAACATCTCAAATGTCTCAAAATAACGCTGTTGAAGTCATTGGACCATATGAACAAGAGAAACCAGTACAAACATGAACTTGTCCCTTCATGTTTTTTGTGTTTCTACACCCTATTTTCAACCACCAGATTGTCTAAAATCTTTAGGGTATGTTACAAGTGCTGGTATGATTACTGTGATTATTTCCTAATTTCTTGGATAATTCAGAAAAGTTCTCAATCACTTTTGAGAAGCTGAACATCTTGTATTTTATTCAGTAATTCATATCCTGATAACCCTTCCTTATTATGAGTCCCACCTCCCTGACTCTTTTCTGCTAAGCAAACCGACTGCAAATGTAGGTCAGGAAAACTAATACCCAAATTCCCTTCCTCTCCTGTGAATGGAGCATATTAAAATTTTCCAGTGTAATTAAAGAGACTGTGCAAGGTTAGTGGAGCAGGTCTGTCTGACATTCATTTTTATTATATGCTAACTATTTTGCAAGTTAATTTCTTTTTTAAATTTTAAATTCAAAATAGGCACTTTTTCTTCCTAACAGCAACTGGCCATGTTGGTCCTTAGTTCTGCCACTAGAAATCATCCCGGTAACACAAAATTACTATGCTTGTGTGAGAAAGAATAGATAATGGAAGTAAATTAGAAAATTTAAATGCTTCTGAGAAGTTATAAGGGAAAAGAGGTATCATATGGAATGACTTGCAGTGTAGCATATTCTTCAAGACCTCTTTAGGTGAATTTTCTAATTTTATTCTTTATTTTCTTTAATACTTAATTCAAGGATTGATTTTGTTTGTGCAATTCAAGATAGTAGTGATTTCAGACAGGGCTTTTGATATGTCAGTAATCCTTCATTGCAAGTGAAGATGGCAGAAATGGCTTCTGCTTCAACTTTATTTCCTTTCTTCCACCTTTTTTACTTTCTCTCTGGTGCCTTCCTCCACCCAGTTTTCCTTAGCTTTGGTAATGTCTGATTTTTGAGTGAGGTAATTATAACACTGGTTTATGGAACAGTTATAAGTACTTGCTTTTAAACTTCTTTGTAGATGCAAAATAATATGTAACATAATTGCTAATAATTAATGCATAGTTAAAGGTAGAAACATAATAAAAATAGTCACTCTGCTATATGATAATATTTTTACCTGTGTGGAATGAATTTTCCTACTGAATGTCTTTAATACTAATTGAAAAATGTTAATAAAATCCCAGTACAATGAGAAAAATGAATAGAGACTAAGTTATTGAATGAGTAACTGCAATCCTAGATTATGTTGACTGATAGAAATATCTTCTGCTTGAAGAAATCTTTCAGATTACATTTTTAATATACACATTTCCCCTCCAAAATTGAATAAAATAGTCAGTTACTACTACAAAGTAGTATAAAATGGGACAATTGGCCACATTAATATTCTTGTGTTTGTTATCACTACCTTCATTCCATAGGGTACTAAGTAACCAACATATTTGGAGCCTTTCTATAGTTTTTGTAAGAGTATTTCATAATACTTATTAAAATAGCTAGAATAGTGAAACTGAGACAGAAGAGGTCCCTGAAGACCAAACTGTTCTGCAGTCTCTGTAGTGCTGCCTTCAGTATTCTTTTTGTTAACATCTTCTCTTGTTTCTGATCATTCACTTTTTTTTTTTAACTGTTCCAACTTTTCCTATGCATAAGTATATTAAATTGCACCTTGGAGTGCTCTCAGATAACTTCCCATGGGATTATATTCCCCTAAATGATGGCATGGTATTATTTCCATTGTGGTTAAGATGATGAGCTTGGAGTCAGATATAATTGGCTCAAGGCCAGTTTACTACAGCTCCTTTTAAAAAAGGAATATAAATTAAAGTTTCCTTTCATATAACTTACATTGTCGTTGAGGCGGGTGGCGGGTTTCAAGGTTGCAGAATCACAGAATAGAAATCTCTGTCTGCGGCTGATTGAAACCTATCTGAACTGAAGTCAAAAGTGGCCACGAGGCACTGACGTTATAGCTGGTGCTGGTTCCTCTGCCAGCAACTCAAGCTAGCTTTGCACCACAGCTAAGGTTTTTAAACTTCCCTGTAGCTTCAATGGGAGTAGAGCAGGTCTATCATGTGGTATTATCTGCTCGTTCACACCCGTGTTTTTCAACAATTGCACTGTAAGTAATAAATTCCATCAGTATTTCCACTCGGACCTAGTCCAAACTCCATTATTGTCAGTGAAAACCACCCCAGATGGCTTACAAGGGCCCTCCCAGATCTTGAGTCAACCTAAAAGTGTGCAAATCCTTCATGGTTTATTGATAATTCCTACAGATGCTGACATTCTGACGGAAAAAAGAAAAGAGCTCTTAAATTCTTAAATTGAAACAGAGTCCTTTTTTTTAAAGTCAGTACGAATTTGTACAAGAACGTTATAAAGTCAGCAGTTAGCACACAAAAACTTAAAATAGTACTGGAATCAGGGTTCTGTTCCCAATTACAGCTTCCTGAGGAGGGGAAGTGGAAAGGAAGGCATTGGTCTCCTCTCTGGTTATCCAGTGACAGGACATGTGTGAATGGTGCAAAGCTGCACCAGGGGAGGTTCAGACTGGACATTGGGAAGCATTTCTTTACCAAGAGGGTGGTCAAGGACTGGAACAGGCTTCCTAGAGAGGTGATTGATGCCCCAAGCCTGTCAATGTTCAAGAGGCATTTGGACAATGCCCTTAATTAATGTGCTTTAACTTTGGTCAGCCCCGGAGCTGTCAGGCAGTTGGACTCAATGATCACTGTAAGTCCTTTCCAATTGAAATATGTATTCTGTTCTGTTCTGTTCTATTCTATTCTATTCTATTCTATTCTATTCTATTCTATTCAAACTACTCTGGTGTAAATCTAGAGAAGTTCCACTAAAGAGGATTGTTTTCTTTGGCTTTACATGTGTTACAGAGATCAGGATTTGGATCCAACTTTCCCCATCTGCTTTCCCTTTCTTTGAGATGGGATGCTGTATCCAGGAAGTGACTGGCTAAAAGTCATTTCTCCTTATTGTACCTAAAAGCTTAGGGAAATTCTCAGACATCTCTAAAGCTCAGTGGTTTTCAGCCTTATCAAATGGTAAGTAATACCACTTATTCTTTCTATTGTAAAATGAGTTTTTCCACTTCATTTCTCCACTGAAACTATTTACATAATGTCTGTGTTCTTTTATGACTTGTACAAAAAACAGTGCCATGCTTCTAAATTTGCATGGGCTTAGGGAGAAGGCTGAAATAGGAAAAAAAAAAGTCATAAATGCATATGCCAATCATTTATCTTATTTTTATCTATCACATACATTATAAACTTCATAGAATTTTCAAAGTAATAATTTATAACAACTGAGGGATGCCTTTCTCCTCATGAACTTTCAATATGCTTCTATTTAACATTTACTGGCCCAATTTTCTTTGTATAGGTCAAGAGGATTTTTTTTACATCTTGTTACAGGGAAAAGGGTACTTGAGTGGAAAAGGTGCGCTCCCTTTTATCACCACAGAATTTCAAGTAGCTGAGCATATTCATTAGAAGCTGGAGGAGTTTAACAGAGATGAGATATTTGACCAAAACTTGCACACTCCTGTTAGAATAAGAATTGGCTATAGTTGAACTGATACAAAGGGCAAAGCTCCTGTGCCAAGTAGATCTGAGTTTTAGTTGACGTTTGCATATCCCACTGTTTTTGCTAAACTGCAAGAGTATTTGCTAGTCTTTTAGACAATTAAATGACTTCCCTTTAAGAAAATTTATATCACAAAAGTCCCAGTGACACTACTGAGGCTCTGTTTCCAGCTCCAGGTATACACTACTGTGTGATGTCATGAATTAGCTCATTCACTCTGGCATTGTAAAACCAGGAAGCCTCTGTTCTTGTGTATTAGAGTGCTGGGGAGAAATCTGGGGATGGAAGGAGGACAGAAAACTGAGCCAAAAGGTAAATGAGCAAGATATCTAAAATGAATGTTGTAAAAAATTACGTTTCTTTCTTGTATTTTTTATTCTTTGAGTAGTTTCAGAACTAGGTGAAATAGTTTCTTTCAAACCTCTGAGTAAACTCAGCTATTTTGCTATCTGCCTAATCATTTTTTATGTATTTTATTATATTAAATTGATTTTAATAAAATTCAGATCTTACAGACCATAGAGACATTTTTGCTTTAGGTTTTGTCTAAGTTGGCCTTGAACAATTAAATTTCTCATTAATTTTCCAAAGGATAGTTGATGTTTAGGAATTAGTTAGAAATTATAGTTTTATTGCCCATGTTATTGCAATGTAATGTTCATTTGGAGAGAAACACAATGTCCTATTTAAGCAGACTGCATTTAAATTATCCATTTTGTTTTATTCTGAAAAGTATTTGCATGATGATAAATGGATAAAGAGTAATAATTTCCAAGGAGACATTATCTCTATCCTTGAGGTAGAGAAATGAAGACCATATTTGGAACAAATGGTCTGGCAAGATGCTATTTCTACAGTCAAAGAAAGCACTGCTATCTGAAGGATGTCTCCTAAGATAAGAAATCACTGTCTGAGGAGGGATGAAGTAAAACATGACTTAAAAGGACTTCAATTGTTATATAAATATGTTTTTTCCTGCAGCAGAATTATTGCATATGCCATAGCTTTCCAATTTCGTTGCTTAAGTCTTCATACATATCACTGACATTTTAATTTTCCATCATTTGTCTTTATTTCCTTGCATCAATTCAAACAAGCAAGAGAACATCTTTTAAAATTTTCAGACATGATATTGCTTGATTGACAATCCAGATAAATAGAGTCAACATTGAATGTATTCAGCTGGAATTCAGCTAGACAAACCCCTACAAATGTACCATTCCCTTCATTATTATGGTATGTGCACATCCATCCTCATGCACAGGTTTTTCCAACAACCTGAAGAGACAATTCTTCCATCTTGATCAAACCAGATGATTTGAGCTCTCTAAAAGGAAACAGTAACCCACCATATATAGATGAGGTAGATTAACAAACTTACTTTGATAAGAAAATCACTTTTCTAGAGGAGAAACACTGGGAAATTTCATATTTATCATATTCTAATACTAGTAAAATATCCACTATGTTGCTACCTGGGAAATTACAAATTTGGAGAAGGAAGGAATTAACAGGAGAAATGTACAAGTGTAAGAACCTGACTGAAGGGAGAGAGCAGACGACGGTGTCAGGAAAGGAAATTCCAGATTGAAGGGAAGTCACTATTGGACTTTTTCAAGGATTAATCTTTGGACAAATCTTTTAAATATTTTCATTAATGATCTTGGCTTAAAACCAAGAAGTGTGTGCATGAAATTTGCAGTATCATTAAACACAAAAGGAAAACTGAGGTATCAAATGACTAAAGGAGCAAACAACCCCTATGATTGCAGGAATGACAGAAGTGGGATTGCAGAAAAATGAATTTCAGGGACAGGTGTTCAAGGATTAATAACAAGAAAATCAACAATTACATCATCATTTGGAAGTGACTAAGGAAGATAAAGACCTGGTATAATATTTGGCTGTGGGGTAATTGCAAACCAACATCTGGAGAGTAAAAGTAATCTGAGAAAGACTTAATGCCATTGGTGGGATTACATCTGGAATACTAGGTAAATTCTTCTCAGCTCCTTCCCTGAAAGCTGAATTCACATTTGAACAAGTGCAGAAAAGGTACACTGTGACAAAGGGTGGAGTGGAAAACTTCAGGGTGTGAGGACTTCAGGGTGTGAGGAGAGACAAAGTAAATGGATTAAGCAACTTGGCAAAATTGAATATTGGTCTTCAAATACATTGGGAAGTATATATAGAAAAGAAGGAGAAGAGTTCCTTAAGTTGAAGAGCAGTACTGGCATGAAAAATAACTGGTCATAAATATGATCAGGGAGGAAATGAGAGGGAGATTTCTAAACAGCAGTGCAGTGAAATTCTGGAATTACTTTCAAGCAGAGTAGTAGGAGCACCTACGCAGTTGCTTTCAAGCTAGCATTTAACTAGCTTGAGAAAGACCAGTTTGAGAGATGTCAGGGATAACTGGGACTGCACCACAAGATCGTTCTGAGCCCCATACTCCATATCACTGTATAGTTTTATTTATAAAGGGACAAGGCTTTTAAAATCTCGAATAATAAAAAAGTGCCATCTTCATTTTTGGGAGGGGACCTGGTGGATTTGCATTTTAAAGGAAAAAAAGGAATAGGTAAACCAGTGTCCAAAAGGAGTTCATCCACTGTAGTTTCAGCTGATTGCCTTTTTCTGAGTTATTGGCATTCTTTAAAGAGAGGTTACAGACATGAATACAGATGTGGTCCTTTCAGCCTACAGCACACTACTACAGAGTTGCCTGAGGCCAAAAAGAGCAGAAGTAAAATATAGAAACAGTGAAGATTTGTATTTGTTATGGCTTCCTATGTTATTATTTCATTCAGTTACATATCTGCTTAATGATAGATAACTCTCCAAAACAATTTTAGGTTTGTTTTAATTTAGATTGTAGTATGGACACTTATCTGAATTATCCAAGTTACTTAGATATGCATTACTGGACAGGAAAATTAATGTAAACATAATCTAATAAGATTTAAAATGCTTTTTGTCTCCAGGAACAAGAGATTCCATGTAGGAAAGTGCATCTGGGAGCAAGGGTGACCAGAGATAGACAGAAAAGTGAAGAGGAAAACAAACAAGGGACTGCTGTTCCCTGAAGTCATAGTGAGCTTTGTAAAGGTTGAAATTCTCATTTTTATATAACAAACTTCTTAGGTGGCTGCAGTTGCAATAAGTGTTTTAAAATGGAGGTACATCCATCCTTTTAAAAACATTTTCTGATCCTCATCTCTCATTCCAGCAGCTAACAGAATGACTAGGCAGTTTAACATGGATGATACTCCTCTCTTAGCATCTTTAATCAACAGGCAGACCAATGCCAGGCAAATCCCACTTTCCAAAGAGCTGCTGCCCAAGGAAGGGAAGTCATCTAATGCATAGATGCCTACACATCAGTGAGTGTGAGCTCCCTGTATCTTCAGTGGAGAGAAACAGGCATTTCTTCAGATACCTACTTCGTGAAGAGAGAAGCATTACTTTAGAAGCACGGATTTCTCTCCACTGTGGACAGATGAATTCCCATACTGTGAATTACCAGGTTCACCCAGGAGGACAATGGCAGAAGTTGTTTGGCTTTGAACTTGTTGCCCAGCTGAGTGATGAACTGTGATTCATGCACTCAGGCTTGCGAGGTACAGCTGGTCAGATGTTAGGAATCGAGGAGTGAGTGCTTTAAGCTAAGTGCAATAAACAGTTTTTATTTCTATTGCACCCTTTATCATTTGCAAAGCACTTGATGCAATGGTAAAAGCACTTCAGAATTGAAATTAAATAAATGAATTTGGTGTTCAGACCCATTTTAATGAATATGACTTTCCTGTTGTGTAAGAGAGTCCCCTAAAATTGCTGGTATGTAAAAGTGAGGGAAATACAAGAGAGGTTCAGACTCCAGAAACTTTTATTAAGCCTGTGTCTCAAAGTTGGTGTCTTGCTAATGTGGTCATGGACTAAAATTACAGTAAGGAATCCTCAAACTATTTGATTTACATGGGATTTTAACAGCCTTTACAATCTTATATTCTTAATTAATGCATCTCTTCCAGCCTGATGGTCTTTTCTATTTAAAACAAAAGATTAAATTCACTAAAACTCCCAAGGAGTGGGAGATGGATGGAGTTCAGCTCCAGAGGTTACAGGGAAAAGAAATGGAAATATCCATTGCTAGTATTTAATAATTGTTTCTCTAGGTATTAGTTGATTAGTAATTATTTAATAAAGAATGTATCTTGCTGTATTACAGATTCCTCCTAGATAACAGAGCCAGGAAATACATGAATTTAAGATAGAACAAGTTCATCCACCTTGGATGGAGGAAGAGTGATAACAAACTAAGTAGCCCTAAGGAGTAGATTGAAGCAAAAAGGGAGCAGCTAAGACACAGGACTGACTAGCTAATGACTGAGAAACAGCAAACCATAAAAGAGCTGGTTCTGTGAAATGATGCTAAGGTGCTGCTTGGACTCTCAATACAAGTTGCAGTGACACATGGTGGAACAAAATCTTGGATAAAAGCAGGACTAGTGACAAGCTTTAGAGAGGACCTAATAAAGTGTATTATTATTTTTCCCTTTTGTAGCTTTGATTACAGTTTTGGGATTAAGCACAAACACTCCATTTTTCTACAACAACCTTAATTTATTGTTTTCTACAACATCAATTTACATATAGTCCTAAGGTGAAAGGATAAGCACTGAAAGCACTGAGTACAGTGTGCTCAAGGAATAGCAAAACAAAGAGCATTTTTTGGTGCTTCATTACTGTGAAGGGTTTGGGGCTTCACAGAAGCTGGAGTACACTGTTTCTACCAAGCTGCAAGGATCAGTTTAGGAGCTGTTGATCCCAGAGGCCAGGGCAGTGGAATAGATCCACCCCTATCAGAAGTACATTGATGTCTTATGTGATGGACAAACAGTTTGTGACCACTTGGTGGATAAGAAATTGGCTGGATGGTTGCACTCAGAGTTGTGGTCAGCAGCTTGATGTCCAATGGCAACCAGTGATGAGTGGCATTCCTCAGGGGTCAGTACTAGGACTGGTATTGTTTGACATCTTTGTTCACAACATGGACATGGACAGTGGGATCGAGTGCACCCTCAGCAAGTTTGCCAATGACACCAGCTGTGTGGTACAGTTGACACGCTAGAGAGAAGGGACTTGGACAGGCTTGAGACATGGGCCTGTGCGAAGCTCGTGAAATTCAACAAGGTCAAGTGCAAGGTCCTGCACCTGGGTTAGGGCAATCCCAAACACAAATACAGGCTGCGTGGAGAATGGCTGGAGAGCAGCCCTGAGGAGAAGGACTTGGGAGTGCTCGTGGATGAGAAGCTCAGCTTGAGCTGGCAATGTGCACTTGCAGCCCAGAATACCAACAACATCCTGGGCTGCATCAAAAGAAGTGTGGCCAGCAGGTCAAGGGAGGTGATTCTACCCGTCTACTCTGTTCTCGTGAGACCCAACCTGGAGTACTGTGTCCAGCTCTGGAGTCCTCAACACAGGAAGGACATGGACCTGTTGGACCGGGTCCAGCAGAGTGCCATGAAAATGATCAGAGGGATGGAGCACCTCTCCTATGAGGACAGGCTGAGAGAGTTGGGGTTGTTCAGCCTGGAGGAGGCTCCAGGAAGACCTCATAGCAGCCTTCCATTACCTGAAGGGGGCCTACAGGAAAGATAGCGAGGGATTCTTCATCAGGGATTGTTGCAATAGGATGAGGGGTAATAGTTTTAAACAGAAAGAGGGTAGATTTAGACTAGATATAAGGAAGAAATCCTTTACTTTGAGGGTGGTGAGACACTGGAACAGGTTGCCCAGAGAAGCTGTGAAGGCCCCGTCCCTGGAGGTGCTCAAGACCAGGCTGGATGGGGCTTTGAGCAACCTGGTCTAGGGGTAGTTGTCCCTGCCCATGACAGGGGGGTTGAAACTAGATGATCTTTAAGGTCCCTTCCAACTCAATCATTTTATGATTCAGAGACTACACGCCTGACATCAGCTTTTCACTACTTTTTAAACACAGTAGGAAGATGCATCAGGGTAATGGAGTCTTTTGAACTGGTGGTTTCATCTCAGAAGCAATGATGGGAGCTCTGCAGACCTGTGGTTCCTTTGCAGTATCCGGTAGGTGAAACTGTACTATGACTTTTGCTTGGCATCTAAGATGGAAGCTGCTATAAAATTCCTCCTCTGAGCAAAATGCAAGTTTGGCAGAACATTATATTGAGCTGATTTTATACTGAATCTTCCTATACTGAGATCTATGTTTCTCGGTGATGAAATATTTGTCATTTTAATGATTAAATATGAACAGATGTGTTTAACTTTCATGGTTAATGATCTCTTTGTTTCTGCTTTTAGTCTCTGCCTATTACACTAATGGACTCAAATTACTAGAGTGTTCAAGAGGCCATTAGGCTCTTTTATAGGACAAGGAATGCTAATGGCACTTCAGTACGAAAATTCAAGCATTTTGTTCTTTTGCTGAAATATTTGTAGTCTTCACTTCTGAAAAAAAAAGAAAAGTTTTTTTTTCAGAGGAGTTCATAGACTACATGATGCTTTTTAAAAATTGTCACTTGGCTCATTCTTTCATGTATGCAAGTACTGATTTATGAAGTGTTCTCCTCTGTATGCTTTCTGGAACATGATACTAACCTTTAAGTGGAAAGTAAAAACTCTGGGCCTCTTGCCTAAAGAAACCAAACAGTTCCCTCAGACCTGGGCAATAGCATTATTGCCACCGTAAGTAATCACTGTAGGCCAAAACAATACTAAGCAGGGAAAGTAAAATCTGAAAATAAAAAAAAAGTATGCCTTTGCTCCAAGGGGTAAATCAACTGCAAATTATTTTAAGGGAACACAAGATGATGAGGAATCACACCTCTTGACTAGCAACTATATATCTGCTAGTTATTTGGTTATCCATTTGGTGTCAGCCTGTTTAATATTTTAAAAGGTATCTGTATCTCTTTACAACTGGCCAATTATCTATGTTGAATCTATATATATTTACCAACAGATGGTCTCATAATAATTACTAGAGCTGCCAGGCCATTCATGCATATCTCCTTTCCTAAGCAACTGACCAGAACAAAAATTTTTAAATTTTATCTTGCATTTTTCACTAGGAAAATGTAAAAAGGGAGTTATCGAACAAGAGAGAACCTAAGAAAAACAGAAGAAAAAATAACCCCCAAATTAATGACAGGGGACAGGCACTTCTGAAGTGCAAGAAGGAATGAAGGAGGAGACCCATTCTGGGCAAGTGACGATTAATGAAATGTTCTGTTCCCCATAGCAGATGGGTTCTTTCTGGTCCTGCATCATACATGGTGTGTTTATCCAGATATAAAATCATATCATCTAGGTTGGAAGGGACCTTCAAGATCATCTAGTCCAACCATCAATCTAACACTGACAAAAAAAAACCCCAAAAACCAAACCAACCAACCAACCAAAACAAAACCAAAACAAAACGAAACAAAAAAACCAAAAACAAGCAAACAAAAAAAAACCCCAACCATCACTAAACCATGTCCCCCAGCACCATGTCAACCCGTATTTTGAACACCTCCAGGGATGGTGCCTCAACGACTTCCCTGGGCAGCCCATTCCAATGCTTGATAACCCTTTCAGTGTAAAAATTCTTCCTAATATCCAACCTCAACCTCCCCTGGTGCAACTTGAGGTTGTTTCCTCTAGTCCTGTTGCCTGTGACTTGGGAGAAGAGACCGACCCCCGCCTCTCTACAACCTCCTTTCAGGTAGTTGTAGAGAGCAATAAGGTCCCCCCTCAGCCTCCTTTTCTCCAGGCTGAACAACCCCAGCTCCCTCAGCCTCTCCTCATAAGACCTGTGCTCCAGACCCGTCACCAGCTTCGTTGCCATAATGGCAATATCACAGGTCCTAAAGTCCATAAGTGATATAAGAGAAAGTTCTGGATTTGGCCCAATACAATAACAAAATATGGAATAGTTTCTATAGGAGAACAGTGAGTCCACTTCAGCTTGGAAGTCTATAAAATCTTTTATGGTATGGAAAATGTGAACAGGCAACATTTAGACACCACAGCACAGGAACTCAGCAACAGTGTGTCAGACAGTGACATTATGAGGCCAAACACAAAAGTGTTTTCATAGAACATATTGCTAAACTATGGAGTTGATTGCCAAAGGACAGTCCAACGGCAGTCCAAAATTTAAATAGATTCAGAAAGAGAGCAGACAAATATGGAGAATGTGTCTGTCAATGGGTATGAAACACAATCAGGTAGAGGAAATCACTGTCTGCAGAGGTCTAGACCTCTGACTGATAAGAGCTACAAAAGTTTCTAGTGTCAAACTTTATCCTCTATGGACCTATTAAATATGTCTTTTCTCTAAGCTAGACATTGTCATTGCTGATTTTCTCATAGAGAGGATAGCTTGAAACAAAAGGCTCTCCTTGAGTTTGGCAGCTTAAGAGGGGACCTAGCACATAGCACATAATGACGTTATCAAATTGGTTCTAAAAAGGAAGCAGTGAAAAAAGAAAAAGATTGAAAGAACAGATTAAATTTGAGGAAGTCAGGCAAGGGTTCTTTAGCACTCAAGCTGCTTACAGATAAAACACTAGTGGCATGAACTTGAAGACCTCAAAAGAGACATGAATAAATATTCCTGCACCACACAAGGAGAGCAGAGAGAAACAAGGAAGAGGAAAGATGTAGTCACAACCTTGATATAAGGTCTGGATGACCCTGATAGCTAGCAGAAGAAGCATTTCCAAGACAAAAATGTGAGATGAGGCACAATCGCACATTTTGGCAACACTCGTCCTTGGCCTGTAAATCAGGGCTCACAGCATCAATCCCCTGTGAAGGTACTGGGACTTGGGTGGATGATAGGCACATGTCTTGCTGGAAGGTATACAGAGGAGGTTTGTCTTCATTTTCCCAGGGAAATCTAAGACAGTGAGTCAATAGCAGCATTGTTGAGAAATTGTTATTTCCTCCTATCTTATCTATCTGCCCAAGCTCTTGCCTTCAGCCGGAATATGAGAATTTTACACTGTAAACATCTTCTAATACGTAAAAATATTCTTTGCTTAAAAATGAAGCATTTTATCTATGCATTATTTATTTGAAGCATTTAAATATGTACCATATTCCAGTGAGTTGAACATAGACACTTTCATATTTGAAGATATTCAGGCAGCTGATATTTAAATTTGTGGTCCCCTGGAAATTTTTATCAAGGTGTCACTGGCATAACAGATGTGAATGCTGAGCTGGGCACTGCAGCACCAAATATAGCTCAGAAAATGATCTCCAGAGCATTTCACTTAGTCTTATTAGTATTACAGATCTAGCTGTGGTGTAGTACAACGTACATGAGATTTGAAAATCTTAAGGGTGGAGATGTCTATGTAACATAGAATCATAGAATAGTTTCGGTTAGAAGGACCTTTAAAGACTATCTAGTCTAGACCATCCACCCATAGGCAGGGACATCTTTCACCAGACCAGGTTGCTCAGAGCCCTGTTCAACATGACCTTGAACACTTCCAATGATGGGGCATCTGCTGCTCCTCTGGGCAACCCGTTCCAGTGTCTCACCACCCTCACTGTAAAGAATTTCTTCATTATGTCCAGTCTAAACCTACCTTCTTTCAGTTTAACACTGCTGGCCCCTGTCCAGTCACTACAGGCCTTGGTAAAAAGTACCTCTCCACCTTTTTATAAGCCCCCTTTAAGTATTGGAAGGCTGCAATAAGGTCTCCCCTGAGCCTTTTCTTCTCCAGGCTGAACAACCCCAACTCTCTTGGCCTTTTTTCATAGGAGAGGTTTTCCAATCCTCAGATCATTTTTGTGACCCTGCTCTGGACTAGCTCCAACAGGTCCATGTCTTTCTTGTACTGTGGACCGCAGAGCTGGATGCGGCACTATAGGTGAGGTCAAGGTGAGCAGAGAGTAGAGGGGGAAGAATCACCTCTCTCGACCTGCTGGGCACGCTTCTTTTGATGCAGCCCAGGATATGGTTGGCTTTCTGGGCTGCAAGTGCACATTGCTGGCTCATGTCCAATTTTTCATCCTCAAGTACTCTGCAGGGAAGCTATCAATTTTATTGCTCCGATCCAGGTGCAGAACCTTGCACTTGCCCTTGCTGAACTTCATGAGGTTCACACAGGCCCACTCCTGAAGCCTGTCAAGGTCCTTCTGGATGGCATCCCTTCCCTCAAGCAAATCCACTGCACCACTGAGCTTGGTGTCATTGGCAAACTTATTGAGGGCGCACTCAATCCCACTATGATATTGATGAAGATACTAAATAATATTGGTCCCAGTAGGGACCCCTGAAGGGCAACACTTGTTACTGGTTTCCACTTGGACACTGAGCCATCGACTGTTAACTTTTGGATGTGGCCACCCACTCAATTCCTTATCCATCTAACAGTCCATCCATCAAACCCTTTTTCTCCAACTTAGAGGCAAGAATGTTGTGGGGGACTGTATCAAAGGCCTTACAGAAGTCCAGGTAGATGGCATCCATAGCTTTTCCCTTGTCCACTAATGCAGTCATTTTATCCTAGAAGGCCACTAGGTTGGTCAGGAACAATTTGCCCTTAGTGAAGCCAGGTTGGCTGTCTCTAATCACTTCCCTGTCTTCCATGTTTCAACGTATCTTCTAGGAGGTTCTGTTCCATGATCTTACTGGGCACAGAGGTGAGGCTGACTGGTTAGTAGATACTCCTTTTTACCCTTTTTAAAAATGGGTGTGATATTTCCCTTTTTCCAACCACTGGTGACCTCTTTTCCAGTCACTGGGAACTACTATGTTTATAAAAATAATGTTTATAAACAAGTAATCCGATGAAACATAATGTAATACCAGGGGACATAAATCCAGTCAATAGCTTCAATGAGTGTACTTTAAATCAGTCTATAGAACTCTTCAGTTATATTCACAATTCTTTAGATCTGGGCTAAAACTCCTAAACACTGAAGCACCATTTTGCATAAAATGTCAAAGTAAAATGAAAGGTATGATATATGTAGTCCAAAAAAAAAGTTGATACTCTTTCAATAGGCTTAAAACTTTGCTGGTGAGACAACTAAAGAGAAGATAAAAACTAATAGGGTGCTACTGAGAGTGGACAATCTGAGCTATTCCAGGTAAGGGCTCATTTCCCCAGCAGGGCTTTGGGGTTGTATTTACTGCTCGAGTGCATTGCCTGCTGTGTTCTGTGACTACTGCAATAACAGATCCTGCTGGACTCTACTATAAACACTTCTGATCAATCAACACTGGCATTTTCCTGTAGCTTTGCTATTAAAAAGTAAAGGAAATTTTTTAAGCAAAGGCCATTCATGTAATTAAAATAATACTAATAATTTGTAAATGAGCCCAGTTTAAGGCAAACCGCTAAAAAGCTTATTTCTTTTCAAAAGTTTCTGATAATAGGATGCTACTAACTGATACTTTTTTATGCTTCCCAGGTTCATTTGCAGAAGCTGGTCTTGTTTACTGGTGTGTACTACCAGTATGTTGGTAATGCACTCAGGGTAGGAAAACACATGTATTAAATGGGTTCTTGTTGCTTTGCATCAGTGAGTTCATCTGCATGCAGGAAAAAATGTTCTAAACATCAGCATCAGTGTTGCATACTAGGGACTAGAAGTAACTTGTTCAAAATGAAACATCAACTTCACTGTAAGAACACCCCCTCATGTTCACAAACTGTGGTGTGACAGACTATATCTGGCATAAAATGCTTATGGAAGATTGGGTTTGAAAGATATAGATAAACCTGAGAATAGTCATATGTTTTTAATTTTTTTTTTTTTTAACTGTGAGAATTTGTGCTGAAAATCCTGTAGCACTCATTCTCTTGGTAGAACAAAAGCGCTTTTGTGTGGCCGGTCAGATCAATCATGAAGTAAGCAGTGCTGCTGAAATGTATCTGTGTAATTATATATATATTACGTTTGCAAAATGTGAACAATGAAGGATATCACAGTCAGCTTGTGCTTTTGCATGTGCTGCAAGATCTGAATTAATCTAATGAATTATTGTGTGTGAATTATCTGCTTGGCTACAGATTCCAATCTAAATCACATGTTCCTTTTGCTTTACCTTTTAGCCTAAGTACAGATGATGACACAGATATATTTTTCTCATTCTTCTGTCTGCTCTTAGTAGCAGTTCTAACCAGCATTAAAAGGTGTTGCAAAAGAAAGCAGCAGTCTCTGAGGATGTTTGAGGATGAATTAGCTGAATATATTAGAACTGACTGCTAAATGACTCCATGCTGATGTTTCCCATGCTGATCGGTTTGACATTTTTCTATGCAATCCTCTATGACATAATTTCTATGCAAAATTTAGGCCCTGACTCCTAGTAGGAAGGAGACGGCATAATCAGAGAGGTGAACTCCTATTAAAGGAGGGAACCCCCCAAATTATTTTTGTTTTCTCACTGAGGAATGGCCTATTTTGAGATAGAATGGAACAAATTTTCTTTTCAGCAATTTTACTTTTCAGCTGAGTCTTTTCTAACTAACTGCACTCTCTGAAATTAACGGCATATTTTTTACAGCGTCTGCTTCCAGAGGCATTTATAGTTAATACCAAGGAACGGTTTGCAGGGATACTCTTGCTTATATTTATTGCCACAACAACCAAGGTCAGCTCACTTTGTTATGTGCCACGTTGGAGCACCAGAGGTGGAAGCATGTAGAGCGGTCGCAACTGCAGGGAGAAGCGGACAGAACAGGTGACCCAAAACTGACCAACAGGGTATTCCATCCCATCTGCCCCATGCTCAGTATAAAAGCTGAGGGATCAAAGGGGTCAGCTCTTTCTTCAATGGTCAGTGTCTGAGGAGGACTCTGTTTGTCTGCCTCTGATCCTGCAGTGAGGGATGTGTGCTCCTGAAACAAGGCAGTGCATTCCTGAATCCGGATCCTGAATCCAGTTCCCATCTGTCACTGAGTCCAGTCTGGGACTTTCCCAGTGTCAGCCAGTGACAGGATCGTCATCCTGGGTGCTCGATATTGGGTTTGTATATATTGTATATATTTCATTATTTTCTTATCAATACTGTTATCGTTTCTTTTTATTGTTAATAGTTTTAGTTTCGTATTTCATTAAAGTAGTTTTAGTTTCTTTTTCAACCCGTAAGTCTCTCTCCCTTATTCTCTCTCCCTTCTCTTCTGGGAAGGGAGAGAGGTTAAAAGAGCACATCTGTCATTCATTTAGTGGTCAGCCAAGCTTAATACTACAAGGAAAAATGGTAATCACTTGTTGCAGAGCAAACTGTAGCACAAGGATTTTAGACTACAAGGAATTGTAGATACAAGGAATTCAACTTGGATTCAAGGAATTCAACAAGGATACAACTCAATTCTACAAGGAATTGAGATATTCAAGGTGAAGCTCGACGAGGCCCTGGGCAACCTGGTCTAGTTGGGGGTGTCCCTGCTGACTGCGGGGAGGTCGGACTAGATGACTTTTGGAGGTCCCTTCCGGCCTGGACCAATCTATGAATCTATGAATCTATGAATCTATGAATCTATGAAAGCAACTATTAAACAATACAATAAGAAAATTCAGAAAATGATCAAGTCAAAAGTCAGCTACGATACTTAAAAGTCACTTTCAGTTAGCAACAAAAAAGAAATTGCAGAAAGAGCAGCAGGCACTGGGGACATCCCAAAGGTGCTTGGTTAAAAAAAAAAAAAAAAAAAAAAGTGAAAAGGGGAAAGCGAGACTATTCTGAAGAAAAAAATAAGTGAATGTTTATTGCCTTAAAAGAATTGCAACCCTGGAAGGTTAATGTTGTTGCATTGTCCTAGCACTGCATTTGAACCTGCAAGAGTTCCAGTACATGACAAGACAATCTAGATTATGTAACCCTTCCGGTAGTGGAAATTTCAAAATGGAGTTCTAATTTCAAAAAGCCTTTTTTCCCCTATGGTTATATTTTTAAACTACCTTACCTTCTATGTGTCTGGTTTGTATATCCTCCCATTGTGTGAGAAAAGAGAAAAATCTGGAGGAATGATCATGTTTGGAGTGAATCAAAAAGCATGTGAATCTTTGAGTGATGGGTGAAAACTGAGCTTACAAAATGAAGACAGGTACAAGTTTGCCACTGTAAAAGTAACAAGCCCAGCAACAGCTAAGAGTGTGTCTATATTCAGCTTTAATCCAAAGCCAAACTTGAAGTAGAAATTTATTTTGTGCTCTTAAAATTGAAACTAGTGTGCAACTACTATGTGCAAACCTGACCTTTCACAAAGTAAAAAAAGTAGTTTACTTTAGATTTTGGCAAATACAGGTAGGCTTTGGAGCACTGTTTCACCACATCTTTAGGTGTGACAGCAAAAATGTCCAAAACCTCATATGTAGTTGCAAGAGAATAACCGTTTACATTTTCTTGTTTTGCTAGCTATTTTATGTGTGGCTTCTCCACTGACCAATGAAATAATTAGCAACATTTCCATTAACTTCAATTAGCTTTGGGAGTGTATTGTTTATATCAATTAGCTCTGGTAACACATTGTGTTAAACTGCACGTTTTCCTTTCGATTTGCCAGTGGTGATAAATATCATCCCACTGGGGTTATATAACTAAATTTTTGCAATAATAAAAAAATTGACAATACTTATAGTTAAGAAACTCACACCTAGTTATTTCTAGTGCTTAAAAGAGAAACCCTAATGCAGAAAACAGCACAAGCCAATAACGTAGACTCAACCACTAGCAAATCTTTGCAGACAAAACAGCATTTCTTCATTAAATATCTGTTTCTTGCTGCCTTTTCAGTTCCATTTTGTAAATTAATCTGCTCATCAGAAGACCTAGAATTTGAAGGTATAATTTATACAGGAGAAACCCCAGATTTTCCTTCCAAGTTTTCTCCCCTTATACTCTTCTCAGTCTCTCTCAAAAGTAATTCATCTGGGTTACTTTATAGACCTGGAAGCACAAGTTTTGCCCGACCTTAATCTGCTTTTTATCCTCATTTTCACACTATTCACTTCTTATTTAGCCTAAGTTCCTTAGTTGAAGTGTTTATGCTAACCCAACAGCTAAAGTTGCATTGGTAGCTAATACGTATCAGAGGCTTCTTTTACAATATATGTATTGTAGATGTGTTAATTAAATATTGATTCTCCTGACACTTTTCTGCATTTTAACTTCTACAGTTTCAGGGTTGTTATTATTCATTTGTGTAGACAATCTTCTCCTTTTCTTCATCTATCTTCAGTAAATACTATTGCAGAATGAGAAGTGTGACTGTGGTAAAGGAGAGATAAAGGGTACATTTACCATAGTTAGCAACTTGGCTAAAGCAGACTTTAAAAAAATTTGGGCCATCTTTCCCAACCTCTGCCTGTACCTCCTGTATCCTTAAAACTCTGCATCTGCAAATCCAAGTTGGTAAATATGCTGTTACTCTTCTTTAAATACATATATTGTATATACATTGGGATGTTCTTCACTACAGCTCAGCAGACTTGATAGTTGCGTTTGAAAATTTGTCCGTGTGTATTTAATTGTCTTAAAAGGACAACATAAAGATTTGATGATAGTGAATATCTAGAACATGTGAATCTTCTAGTAAACATACTCAACAATTTGCTCAAAACAATAATTTCAGCCATTTTTAATTTGTCAACCAATATATATTGCCTGAGAAGATACACATCCATGCAGTGAAGTTAGCCTTACTGAAAGCAGGCTTTCTTTTTTTAGCTACTTCCAGAAGAAGTCCCAAAATTTGGTGGTTTACAGATTGAAAGTCCTTCATAAAATCCATTTCTCCATGCTCAGTGGACAAATATCAATTTTTTCTTCAATAATAGAATGGCAAAGTAATAAAGTACTTTGAAATAATTGACTAGGGTTTTTTTTTTTTTTTCAGAATAGGCTTTTTCTAGAAGGAGCTGCTCCTACCTTTTGATTAGGTTGCTTGAAATGACTCTGATTGGAAAAGCTAATTGAACATGACTCAGTGATGAGTCAGACCCAATAGGAGTCAACGACGAGATGCACTTGCCAGAAGAGAAAATCAAATTCTGGGAAGTATTAATAGCAGTGTCATATGCGAGACATTGGATGTAATTATTCTGCTCTATTTGGTTGTGGTGAGGATGCAGGTGATGGTAATCTGCCTGGTTTGGGCACCTTATTTAACGGATGATAACAAATTGAAGAGAGTCTGGAAGAAACAGACAAAAGCAATAAGAGGCTTAAGAAGTATTATCTGTTAGGAAAAGTGACTGTAAGATTATTATCTTAGTTATGCAAGGCACTTCTATTGTCGCTTGTTCACTGATGAGAGAAGTAAGCAGCTTACATCACAGCAGTGGCTGTGCCTACTCTCCCGAAGGGTGTTTATTTGTCCCAGGGAGGCACCCCCAGCTTCCAGCTGCAGGTGACAGGCTCACTGGTGCTGCCCAGGGCCCCACTGCAGCCCTCAACCCTTGAAGCAGGTCCTGGCTCGACTCCTGTCCCACTGCATCTTGCACCTACTCACTCCCACATCTCTATAGCATGGCCTACAGCTTCGGTCCCACTTCCTATAGTTCTGGCCCTCAGTGTGGGTTCCTGCCGTGGCCTGGCAGCAACAGATCCCCTTCGGGTACATGTGTGAAAGAAAAAATATGGCACATCAGTGCCTAGCATTGCTGAGAGACACATAGCACAGTCACTGCTCTGTTGTCCCCTTCCAGGCACACCTGTATCCTTAAGCAAAAATATACAGGTGTGTTTGAAAGAATCTGGACTAGACTCATTCTCAAGAGCCTAGTCAAAGAAGAACTCCAGACAGGATAACCTCCTGTGTGTTCATGAGACTCCCACAGACAAGGGGAGACAGCTATGTCCCAGGACTACCCCTGTCCCTCCCTGCAGAAGGAGACGAGCAAAGGTGAGTCACGCGAAGAGCTGGAGCAGGTGGTCATCTAGTGTGTGCATGGTAGGTGTCCTAGACTCGTGTTTCTTTGCTGTGCCTTGCTTGGAATAAGTGGACTGAAAATGTTTGGGTGCTCTACTGAAATGGAAAACACCTTCAAGAAGATTGGCAGAGACTGTACACCACACCACCAGGACACACTACGCTCCTATATATTGAGATGCAGTAGTGGTCAAGCACGATGCATTTGCAATATACCTCTGCTCATTACAGCCCTCCCCTAGCACATCCTCCTTGGAGCACTTTTTGAGGATGATGGAAGCCAACCTCACCCATGCTGAGTAGGTACACATCCATGGAAATACTGTTTCAGTGTATATCAGGCTTGTGTGGCAAGGTTTTGGTAGCGGGCGGGGTTACAGGGGTGGCTTCTGTGAGAATCTGCTAGAAGCCTCCCCTATGTCTGATAGAGTCAGTGCCAGCCAGCTTCAAGTTGGATCTGTGGCTTGGCCAAGGCCAGGTCAATCAGCAACGGTGGAAGTGCCTCCAGGATAACATATTTAAGAAGGGGAATGTCACCACAAAATGGCAGCTGAAACAATGCAGTGGGACTTTTATGCTCTGTAGCCCTTTCAGCATGACAAGGAATCCTCAGAGCGTATGGGGTGAGGGAGTGTCAACAAATGGCCATCAGCACACCACAGAACGGTATGAAAATTTATGGGTTACGGTGTTTTACTTAAATGGAGCCTCCTTGCCATAAAATGGTGGGGGAAACAACCACTGACACTGGCAAGGTGGATGGCAGCACTGCTGCCACCACCTTGTGCTGCACATCTCCAAAGTGGTGGTTTTGCCATCCATTTGCACCCCCTCTTTCAGAGACTTTTTGTGGGAGTTGGCAGGGCTGAGCTGCCTTGCTACTCGCTGGCGGTGGCCAAGCTGAACCCGGTGAAGCTGGATCTTGCCCCAAGGTTCAGCATCTCCCAGCCTCCTGGGTCAGCTTACGTCCTTACAGGTCAGACAGACATCTGCCACCACAATACTGCCATCCTTATTTCTGCCTCAGGTGTGGAAGGTAGAAACACAAAACATGTCCTTGCTTGGGCAACAAAACATGGTACATCTGTGCCTCACAGGGTGCAATAGCTGACTCTGCATCAGAAAAGATCTGTCATCTTGAGTTAGATGTCTGAAGAAACATTGGGCTTTGTCCCAATTGCGTCATGCTACGTGTCTCCTTTTCACAGCTGTAGCTGTGACGTGATCTCTGTATATAACTTAGCATTGGTTTTTGCCTTTTCTAAAGTCAAATAATGATGGAAGCTTACTTTTCTGTCTACTTTTTAGTCTTTTGACAAGCTTTTGCATGCTTCTTTCCTACTAAGTGTCTATGTTTGAGATTATTTTCCTTACCTCAAGAACATTACCTTGCATTCCTTCACAGATGAATCTGTTCTGTCTTTTTGCATGTTCAAGAAGTTTGACAGCCTGGCTATTGCATCCACACTCACCCTTTTCTGATACCTTCCCAATTTTCCAAATTTTAAATTCACTTTACCATTTTATAGACAATTATGGTATTTAGAGAATTTCCATTATAGCTCAGATACATCTCAGTTTAATTTTCAGAGTAGTATTAGACATGTAATGCACACACCTCAACACCCCTCTTGTAGCAGCTCTAAATTACTCTATTTTTTTTTTTTTTCCCCTGAAAACTTATATCTGAGATGGTACAGTAATCTTTTACTTCTGGCATTGCTGCTCTGTATCCCAGGAGCTGAAATTGTTGTTGCTGAGGCTTTGAGGCAGGACAGTGGAGTGCTTTGCCTGCTTGGACTGCAGGCTCCTTAGGGTTAGGTCATGCAAAGAGGATGCAGAAGGCAATGTTCAGATGCTGTCAAGTATGTACACTTATTCAGCTGATTCATTCCTTAGAGGAATAAGAAGACCCTGTATTTTCAGTAAGATTTACACAAGTGAGAGATTACCGGTATGAACTACCTGGCTGGCATGGCCACAATGTAATATTTAAGATTTCAGCCTCATTCTGCCTCAGACCAAAAAAGGAAGAAGAAAGGGAAAACAGGGACAGTTTACTCAAGTTATGGAAAACAAAATTTTAAATAAAGGTTTGTATTTTAAACTTTAATTGAAAACTTATTAACACCAGTGAAGTTTCAGTTATCAAATTAAACTTTAGGGATTAAACTCTTTTTGAATCATTTGTGCTAAAAATTACATATTGTCCTCTCACCTCTAGTCTTTCATCTCAGGTTAGGTACCTTAAAAACTTCAGTTTTTTCTCATAATCAAAGATGTTGGGCTACTGAGAAAGGATACAATTCTAACTGTTACAGCAAGTTGGAAAAGTTGAATTGGTTCAGAAAATAATGGTGAATATGGGGACGTTTACAGTTCTCCAGGTGAACCAATGATGTAATGAAATCCACACACCAAAGAAGTAAATACATCTGAAGATAAAAGAGAGGCATAAGTAGTCAGCCAAGGATCAAAATCTTGCAGAATACAAAATGGCATCAGTTGTCTCACTTTGTTGAGGTAACTATGCTTTATACTTGATGAGAATCCTAGGCACTATAAAAAATGTGGAAAAAAGAGAGATCAGAAACTCGAGTCAAAACTTCAGTATGAATACTTACTTTTTTCTTTGGGAAAATTTATAATGAAGAAAGATATAGACAACCTTTTACATGATGACAGTTACTTGTAACTAAAATATTTATTAAAATATTCCAGTCTCTTTTTGCAAGAATAAATGTTGTTCATGAAGTCCCCTATTCTGAGGACTTGCATAGGAATTTTTCACTTACAGTGAAGTCTTCTTGAATAAATGGGTTTTAAAGTAATAAAACTGCTGTAGGAACATATTTAATGTACACAGTATAGTACAATTAAAGATATTTCACTATATTCAAATTAAGATTCAACTAACTTAGTTGTATCTAATAAAAATCTTTTCCCTTGACCATCAAACCATCTTTTCTTAAGCAAATTAGCTCCAAATGAATACACAGATTAACAAAAGACAGGGCTATATTTTTTTCTCTTTCTGTAAGTTATTAGGTCAGGCTTTTTTTTTTTTTTTTTCTCTTAACCACTTCAATTTTCCCTTAGTCAGTTCTCACAGTCTGAACGAGACTAATTTGGGCTGGGAGTATGAAGGAAGTACAGATACAACTTTTTATAACCAAGCATGAGTTTTATACATTGTCTTTTGGGGAATAATTCTTGCTTTCCTATTTCTTTTTGTTTCTATACCTAACTTTATCATATATCCTGTCTTTAGGAGTGTTATATTTAAAAATATTTTGATAAAGTTGCAAACGTGTTTCAGAAAACAGGCATAAAAGACAGAACACATTCTGTTTTCCTGGTGTGTCTTTCCTAGTAACTGTACTCAGGTCATTCTGCTAATTCATACTCTGGTTGGTTTGGGATCAGATTTGTGTTTATGTATGAATACAAACTGAACAGATTTGTTTCCTGAAATCTCTGAGAGCAATAGAGGGAACGTAGTTGCCTATTTGCTGTCAGCTCTAAAAGCTTTTGAAGCTTGATAAGAAAAGAATGAAGTTTTCCCTGATATTGCTTGGGCTGTTCAGGTCAGATACTGTAGATTAGTTGTATTGAAAACAGTCTTTGTGAAAATCCATGGAGAGGCAGTAATTTTGCAACCACTTGAATAAAAAATTGTCTCTAGAAACTTTATATTTTCTAAATCCTTGGCAGTACCAAGAGGATCCTTTGAATCTTAAATGGGAGCTAGAAGAAATTGTATGGAATAAAAATGGCTTCAAAGGAAAATAAAAAGCACATCTAGTTTAATGCCTTTCCCACTGGGTATCCCAAAATAAATGGCTGAGATAAATCAACTTAAAAAACTCTATTTCACCTTCCAATATGTTGCTGAAAGATATTTATGTTTTTATATTTTTAATAAAGAAGCTTCTTTTTTGCCCTTTAAATGTTTGCAAAATGTAGTGGGTACCAGGGCTTTTAACTGTGCGTGCCAACCAGTAATGATTATGGTCTCTATTCTAATGATCTAAATCCTTGAATTTTCCTTGTGCAGACTGTTACCCATAAACTGTGGCTGATATGAATACAGTGTTTCCATGGAGAGATTAGGGCTTGTCCACTTGTAGTGACTTTTTCACTGATGAAAGCTATTCCTGTGAGCTAACATGCTTACTTTTAGCTTTAGTATTGGAGACCTGGGCTGTGATGTAGAACATCCTAGGTTCAAATCTTGCTGAAGATCTAGACAAGACATCTTAGTTACCCAATTCTATACTACCTAGTAAATAGGCCAACTCTGGAGAATATTGACAGAGAAATACTCACTTTCCGGTAATTGACTTAACTGTTTCCTTATTCCATCTTCCTGGGATTCTCTTCGAGCAATTGCTGACTAACTGAAGTTCAGTGGATAACATGTAGTTTAGGACATCTCAAAGTTTTCCTGGCCTCCAAAGAGCAAGTCTGGTCTGGGACGTCAGATTAGACAATTCTATTGTTGGCAAATGAGGCTGGCCTAGAGATAGGAAAGGAGTGTTGCCCACGCAAAAGCCTGATCTCATGGATTATCTTTTCACCATACTTCCAGAAAACATTTCTTAGTTTAGGGAAATTCTGGTTTAGCTCTGTAGTTTTAAAAGCATTGTTTGTCATTTATATATTTCTTATACTTCTCTATCATTGCTCTTAAAATTTACTGAAATTGCTGTGTGTCCTAAGCATAATGTATTTTTGCCTCTGTTTTCATTACTCTTGGGGTTTAAGGGTTGCACTTTTTTGTTGTTGGTTTTTTTTTTGGGATGGGGTTTTTTTTGACTTCTTATTTGGGAGAGCTAAGTTTTTCTCTATGCCGTACATATCATTCATA
Source organism: Numenius arquata (assembly GCF_964106895.1). Classification (NCBI taxonomy): domain Eukaryota; kingdom Metazoa; phylum Chordata; class Aves; order Charadriiformes; family Scolopacidae; genus Numenius; species Numenius arquata. The sequence continues at coordinate 120,705,822 of NC_133576.1, forward strand.
TTTGACATCATTATTTTTACAGAAGAAGAAGGAGTCCGAGGCATCTAATGAACATTATATATCATATAACCCACATTAGAACCCCTTCATTGACCCTCCCTTTCTCCCCTTGAAAAAAAAATAAAAATTTGGGAAAGGTAGAAAACTGAAAGTATTATGCAATGCCTCTTTAAATCATGAAAAAGCCCGTTAAAAGGTTTTTTGCAGGTCTGGCGTGTCATGTCCCTGCCATTCTGATCTTCATCTCAAGAGTTTGACCTTAAATTGGATTTCATCTTTTTCATAGCTGCAAGTCCATCTGCAGTCAAAAAATGTGTTTCTGCTTCCAGCTGCTAATGATCAATAGTCTGACTGAGCCAGTCTTTAATTGTACCATCAAGGTTCGCAAGGTTATAATTTCCATTTTCAGGTCACCTGCTTTTATTTTTAAGATATGTGCAATCTGATTAGCTATTTCCCTTGCATCACTAACAGAACGTGGCAACTTCCATGCCACTGGTTAGTTTTTACCACATCTAAGCTTCTAAACTGCTTATGGTTTGCATAGTTACCTAATACACTTTGCCAGCCTTTCAGGTCCCATAACTGCCTTGTGGGCAAAAGAATTCAGCAACAGTTACTGTTGAGTTATGATGAAGCTTTCATACAGCATGTTTTGGGTGCAAGTCACCCAGACTTCAGCCATCTAACACTGCCAGTCTAAGTTAATTGTGATTTTTCTGTAGGTTTTCTACAGTAGGTTTTCTGTGGTGGGTTGGCCCCAGCTAGCAACCAAGTTTATCCACGCAAATAATGATTCACAGGTTTCCTCAGGGAGAAGTTTCCTGTCCCACAGTAACCTTCTCTGACTGGTGAAGGCTTTCACATCTCATAGCATAGAAAAGCCTAATTCAAACTGATCAGTTGGTTTGATCTTTTTCCTTTAGTTACTCCTCACCTGCCTGACTGTGCCATGTAGCAGTCCTTGCTCTGCCAGGTCCCCCTATCCCGTTTGCTCCATTAGCAGCTTTTGTCACTGCAGCTCTGAAGTAAGTGTGGTAGCATGGGAAACTAAACTGGTTGTTAGTTTACAAGAGACTCTTAAGCAGCTTTATTGCTTTCCATACTTTTGCTTGAAACTCTTAACACACAAAGCCTTCTGATCCTCTTTCTCTAGTCTTTGCACTTTGAAGTTGAGAGCACATTTACACAGAGATAGTTCACTTACCTTTCTGTACAGTTTTCATTACAAACTTCCTCCTACTTTATGATATAGCTTCCTTTTTGACAGACATGACTCTAAAATGTGGCAGCACACCACAAGCTAAACAACTGCGGTCAGACCTGAACATAAGCTAAAAAACTATGCTTCAGATATTTTCATTTATCTTCCCTCCTCTGCCAGAAGTGACCTGAGCACACCTCTGCCACAGTCTCCTCTCTTCTTTGGAGTTCTTGGAGAATGAAGGACATATAGGGATTTTCTCCTTCTGCTCCGTCTATCAGGGTCACATAAAAGTATGTGAGATGAACCCCACCATTTAGGATTTGTAAATTGGTTTATAGTCAGTGCCTTGCTACAGAGCAAACCTATCTTGAGTGGGTGCCCACAAGTCACAACAAACTGCTCTATGAGCCAGGAATTAGCTTCTTTCTGCTTCAGAGAGCATCAAACTGCAGTGTGCAGCTACACACAGACACTTGATGCTACACTTTTCTCTCCTTATGAATTCTGAATCTGACAGACATGTTAAAAAAAAAATATCTCCCATCGCAATTGGAAAACCCTTCTGTACCTTTTGAAAATGATTCCATTTTTGTTGTTTGGCAAAATAGTTCTGGCTAAGGTAGCAGTGGCTTCTAAGACTTGGAATCAGCCAGGAAAACTAAATGTTAATTGGTTACAGCTGAAATTTAAATTCACAGCGAGACAGAAAGGTGACCTTTAAGTTTTGTTACCCTTGGGTAACTCTCAGCCTTGGGAAAATGTACCACTGTCAAAATGTAACTGTATTCTTAGAAGTAGTGCTAGAATTAGAAAGCAGTTGTTCAAGATGAGGCTAAAAGTATACCATAATCATGGAATAGTTTTAACATAGTCTGGCTGAATACAAGATCAGATACAATTGTGGTTTATTTTCAGGAATATTACATGATCATTGTGTAGAGGCTGAAAATTGTTTTAAGTGGTCAAGTAGCAACTTCTGCTACTCGAATACTGTGCTTGTCTCATTAAAAATGCATCTGGAAAGATCATGATACTCACGTTTTTGTGATTTAAGGCAGGTACCATTTTGTCTTCCTAGTGCGTTGTCCATTAGTTGAGTCTCGCTGTTATCAGTAGTGTCTCTGCGATATAAAATACACTATTCCTAAAACCAATTGCCAAAAAGTTCAAAGGACTATGTTTATGTCTCTCACATTGCTGTAACTGCAAGGCTTTACCTAACATATATATACATTTCCACATAACACAATAAAGATATTGATTCTAAGTTTATTCTAAATTGTCAAGTAAATAGGCTTGATCACAGCAAAGCAGAGATCCTATTGACTTTTCTGGGGAGAGACAAATAAAGCTCCTAAGCTTTACCAGGCCCAAAATAACATTTTGAAGTTCTGACCTGTGGTTAGAAGAAAAATAGCCCACAAACCCACACCAAACTTCACTTTCAATTTGCACTGTGTTTTTTTTGAGTCATATCAACCAAGTATAAAGAGAGAAAGTTATCTGCAGGGACACTGGAAAACCAGGACACTTCTTTGGCCTATCTTGCCTTGCAGTGGTAGCACCTCAGTTTCTTTGCAGTCCTATTCAATACTCATCACTGCAGGGCAAAGGACTATTTAAAATGGGTAGGAGAGGCAGAACCTGTCCAAAAGTCATAAGTGATGCACAGGCAGTGTGAGCTGATCCAGGGACAGGACCAAAAAAGTGCTACAACTACTATGGCCATTCCCCACCTCCCTCCTTCCCACCTCCTCACCCCCTCCCCCTTCCACCCCACCCCAGCATCTTCTGATTATTCACAGACCTGCTATGTATGTCTTACACTGGGATGATAACCCATGTCTTAGACATCACCCAGCACATTGGGTCTAGTCCTGCTTGTTGGCTAAGGCTAAAAGCACCAGGAGCAGAAGAAAGTTGAAGGCAGAAACCTGGAGCTGATTGAACAGGGGTAGTCATATACTAAGTGAGCTGTCTGCACACTGCAAGACAGGTATTTGAAAGCTTGACAAATGTAGACCTGTCTCACCTAAGGGTAAATTTGTCGCCTTTGAGCTGGGACTCAATAATTTTTAGATCTAGAGGCATGAGTCTGCAACTTTTTAATGACCAGACACTTTTCTTGCCAGACATTAACTCATTGACATAGCAACAGCATACATGCTACAAAAATAACAGCAGTGGGAGATGCAATCAATCATAGTCCTTATAATTGAATTTAAAATAAGTGATTGTTTTATGTACATCCTAATTCTTTTTCCTGTCTCCATGTCCCCATCCTTACAGATAAAGTCAAGTGGATTCTCTTGCATCAACTCCATAGGATCAAGATGCTGTTGAAAGAGTTAAAAAAAGGGTTGTTAGGAGGTCTCGGCATCAGAAAATTCAGATGCAGATGTGGAACTGAGAAGCATTAAAATGAAGGTTTCCTTGAAGAGGTGTCTGGGATTACAGGCTCAGTGGAGAAATGCTGACATGGCATTTGTGCATGTGTTGGGCAGGAGCTGGGCAAGGGCATGACTAGGATGACACTTGTGTGTCAGCATTTAAGGAAGAAAAAAGGGGCATTATTGGCTGAAGACATGCGCAAGGAAAACACATTTACTTAACAGTCTGTGACAGCTTCTTCAGAAACCCTTCAGAAACGACATTTCCTTCATGATGTGGATGATGCAAGGTAAGCTTCAGGCCACTGCTGAAGTCAACATTAACGACTAAATTGTTAGTCATTAATCCCCTGGAATGGGGGACTTATAACAGTCACGGAGCCTGGACCATCACTTGGATGTTAAAAGGAAGTTTCTCATTCTACTTCAGTTCTTCGGGGAAGAAGTGAAGAATTAAAATTGCATGTTTGGCCTTACAGAAGAGAGTAACCCTGACTGTTTGGAAAGGAGGACAAGCTGCAGCAGTGACTCTGTGCAGCAAAGCCTGACAATTCCCACTTACAGCTGAAGTCTGTGAGGAGGAGCAGGCTGCCCTTCCTTGCCCACTGTAACAGCTGCTCTCTGACTCCAGGACCAAAGACCACCCAGTGGTTCTTCTCTGCTGCTTTGCCTTTCACTGAGTGATAGGCATTGTCTCCTCTGGTGTAGCGCCAGCTTTGCCCTCTGAACGGGATGGATTGGATGATTTAACAGCTCTTTTTCTTTGGCTCCTCATATATATATATATGAATCTGCACAGTGGATACCTCAGAGGGAAAAACCCACAACTAGTAAACAAAGAGTAGAAACACACAAAAATGCCCCAAACCAGAAAAAAACCCTTTGAAAGAGTAGTACTCTTTTTCTTTTCTTTTTTTTTTTTTTTTTTGCCAACTCCTTAAATTCTCCTGTCATCCAGATAAAATAGTAGAAGGTCTTTGACTCCAATTTCACTGCCTGGCATCTGTTATTTAATTTTATTTAATTTCAAATTTATTTCCTGATCTGGGAGCTCAGATCAACTCTGTCTGAATTGGGGATTTCTCAAAAGGTGAAAACAGACCCTGAGGAGGATTCTCTGCATGGGAGTAAGCTTCACCACAATTTAAACAGTGTCTGTAATGCAGTGCTCAATACTCTGTGCTGCAGTCCAGGTAAGGTAAAATGTACACCTTCCCATCCTGTGGGAGAGAAGGCAAGGTGTCCTCAGTCCTCCTCTGTGCTCTCCCTACTCTGGTGGCTGATGAAATGTCTGCACCTGAACAGGTGGGAATTAGTGCTTGCCCTCCCAGAAAAATAGTGGGACAATTAGCCCAGCTGAAGTGCAGCATGGGTAACAAACAGGAGGAGCTGGAGGCCATCGTACAGCAAGAAAACTATGATCTAGTTGCCATCACAGAAACGTGGTGGGAGGACTCACATAACTGGAGTGCTGTGATTGATGGTTACCAACTTTTCAGAAGGGACAGGCAAGGAAAGAGAGGTGGTGGGGTGGCCCTTTATGTTAAGAGCAGTATTGTATGCCTCAAACTTAGCAATACACACGATGACAGCGTTGAGTGTCTATGGATAGGAATTAAGGGGAAGACCAATAAGGCAGACATCGTGGTGGGAATTTGTTATAGACACCCAAACCAGGATATAAAGGCAGATGAAATATTCTATAAGCAGCTGGCAGAGGCCTCATGATCACTCCCCCTTGTACTCATGGGGGACTTCAACTTCCCAGATATCTGCTGGAAATATAACACAGCAGAGAGGCAACAGTCCTGGAGATTCTTAGAGTGCATGGAAGACAACTTCCTAATGCAGCTGGTGAGAGAACCGACTAGGGAAAGTGCCCTACTGGACCTGCTGATAGTTAACTCAGAAGGTCTTGTGGGGGATGTAAACGTTGGAGGTCGTCTTGGACAGAGTGATCACGAAATGATACAATTTTCAATTCTTGCTGAAGCAAGGAGGGGGGCCAGCAAAACTGCCATGTTGGACTTCTGAAGGGCAGACTTTGGCCTCTTCAGGAGCATGGTTGAAAGTGTCCCTTGGGAGACAGTCCTGAAGGGCAAAGGTGCCCAGGAAGGCTGGTCGTACTTCAAGGAGGCACTCTTAAAAGCCCAGGGAAGAGCCATACCCAAATCCCAAAAAACAAGCAGGAAGGGAAGAAGACCGGCCTGGCTAAATAGTGAGCTTTGGCTGGAGCTCAGGAACAAAAAGAAGGTTTATGATCTTTGGAAAAGGGGCCTGGCAGGCAAGGAGAAATACCAGGAAGCGGTGAAGATATGCAGGGGAAAATTAGAAGGGCCAAGGCTCAAGCTGAGCTCATCTTGGCCACTACAGTTAAGAATAACAAAAAGGGGTTTTTTTGGTATGTGAACAGTAAAAGGAAGATTAAGGATAATGTGGGCCCACTGATGAATGAGATGGGCACCCTAGTGGTGGAAGACACGGAGAAAGCAGAGTTGCTGAATGCCTTCTTTTCTTCAGTCTTCACTGCTAAGGCTGTCCCTCATGAATCTCTGGCCTTGGAGGCAAGGGGGAGGGTATGGAGAGAGGAAGTTTTTCCTCCAGTAGAGCAGGACCAGGTTTGGGACCACTTGGCCAAACTGGACATTCATAAGTCCATGGGCCCTGATGGGATGCACCCACAAGTGCTGAGAGAGCTGGCAGATGTTATCGCTGGGCCACTCTCTATCATCTTTGAAAGGTCATGGAGAACAGGAGAGGTGCCTGAAGACTGGAGGAAGGCCAACATCACTCCAGTCTTCAAAAAGGGCAAGAAGGAGGACCCTGGGAACTACAGACCAGTTAGTCTCACCTCCATCCCTGGGAATGTAATGGAGAAACTCATTCTAAATGTCATCTCCAAACAAGTTGAAGAGCCAGGGGTTATTGGAAGTGGGCAACCTGCGTTTACCAAGGGTAAATCATGTTTGACCAATCTGATAGCTTTCTACGATGCTATAACTGGTTGGCTGGATGAGGGGAGGGCAGCAGATGTCATCTACCTTGACTTCAGCAAGGCTTTTGACACAGTCTCCCGTAGCATCCTCATTGGGAAACTAAGGAAGTGTGGGCTGGATGAGGGGACAGTGAGGTGGATTGATAACTGGCTGTGTGACAGGACCCAAAGGGTAATGATTAATGGAGCAGGTTCAAGATGGAGGCCTGTAACCAGTGGTGTCCCCAGGAGTCAATACTTGGTCCAGTCCTGTTCAACATATTCATCAGCGACCTGGACGAGGGGACTGAGTGTATCCTCAGCAAGTTTGCTGATGATACCAAACTGGGAGGGGTGGCTGACACCCCAAAGGGCCGTGCTGCCATCCAGCGAGACCTGGACAGGCTGGAGAGCTGGGCAAGGAAGAACCTCATGAGGTTCAACAGGGAAAAGTGTAGGGTCCTGCACCTGGGGAAGAAGAATGTTAGGCACCAATACAGGTTAGGTGTGGACCTGCTGGAGTCAAGTTCCGAAGAGAAAGATCTGGGGGTCCTGGTAGAGAGCAAAATGACAATGAGCAAGCAGTGTGCTCTTGTGGCCAGAAAGGCCAATGGAATCCTGGGCTGCATAGGGAAGAGTGTGGCTAGTAGGTCGAGGGAAGTCATTCTCCCCCTCTACTCTGCACTGGTGAGGCCACAACTGGAATACTGCATCCAGTTCTGGGCTCCCCAATTCAAGAGGGATAGGGAACTACTGGAAAGAGTCCAGCGAAGGGCAACGAGGATGATTCAAGGATTGGAGCATCTCCCTTATGAAGAAAGGCTGAGGGAGCTGGGACTCTTTAGCCTGGAGAAGAGAAAGATGAGGGGAGACCTTATCAATGCTTATAAGTATCTGAAGGGTGGGTTGAAGGAGGAGGGAGCCAGACCCTTTTCAGTGGTTGCCAATGAGAGGACGAGGGGCAATGGGCACAAGCTGGAACATAGGAGGTTCCACTCAAATATGAGAAGAAACTTCTTTATGGTGAGGGTGACAGAGCCCTGGAACAGGCTGCCCAGGGAGGTTGTGGAGTCCCCTTCTCTGGAGATTTTCAAGACCCGCCTGGATTCAGTTCTGAGTAACATGCTCTGACATGCTCTGGGCAATCCTGCTTCAGCAGGGGAGTTGTACTAGATGATCTTTATGGTCCCTTCCTACTCTAAAAATTCAGTGAAAAATTCAGTGAAATTCAGTGAAGCCACCAGGGTAACTCAGGCACCCCAAGGAACTAATTTACTGTTGCACAGACTGCTCAGATCCATGTACAGGCAGAAATTCTGTGAAGAATGATGTTAATAGTGTACAACACAAACTGAGGGGTATGTGGCAGGGCTTGCTGCAAGGCTGGCACTCATTCAGCATCAATTTTCTCTGAGAAATAAAGTAATAGGAAACTTGCAAATTTACATCAGGCACTCTGTGCTTTAACAGTATTAAGGAACATGCTGATAGAAAAATAATCATCTACTTCAGCTTACCTAAGATTTACTCAAATTAAGTTGAAATAGAGATTTTCCTGCAGTAAAATGTGATTATTCTATCACAGATATACACCTTTGTAGAGGATGTGTATCTAAAGAGGTGTTGTCCAAACAACAGTAATTAAATCATGACAGAAACCATAGGAACCCAAATATTAGTAACATATTGTAACAATAAGTACCATTTGTTAGTTTTAGTAACAAGCTGTAAAAATCAACATGAAGAGAAAGAAGTACTTCAGAAAATTAATCGGTAATAAATGTATTTGTCTCACAATCCACGGGATAGGTTGAATTCCAGTACCTGGTGTGTTCCTGTGAAATATCACAGAATCACAGAATCTTCATGGTTGGAAGGGACCTTTGAGATCATCGAGTCCAACCACACAACAAAAAAAAACCCCAAAAAAAACCCCAACACACAGCAAACAAACAGACACAAACAAACAGACACAAACCAACAATCTCAGGCGCTAGAGCATGCCCTGAAGTGCCAGGTCTACACGTTTCTTAAATACCTCCAGGGATGGCGACTCCACCACCTCCCTGGGCAGGCTGTTCCAGTGCCTGACCACCCTCTCAGTAAAGTAATTCTTCCTAATATCTAATCTAATCCTCCCCTGCCACAACTTCAGACCTTTTCCTCTGGTCCTGTCATTGGCCTCTTCCCTTGGGAGAAGAGGCCAACACCCACCTCTCTACAACCTCCTTTCAGGTAGTTGTAGAGGGCAATGAGATCCCCCCTCAGCCTCCTCTTCTCCAAACTAAACATGCCCCGTTCCCTCAGCCTCTCCTCATATGACATGTTCTCTAGACCCCTCACCAGCTTGGTGGCTCTCCTCTGGACATGCTCCAGCAGCTCAATGTCCTTCCTGTAGTGAGGGGCCCAGAACTGAACACAGTACTCAAGGTGAGGCCTCACCCATGCCGAGTACCAAGACACGATCACTTCCCTACTCCTGCTGGCCATGCTATTCCTGATACAGGCCAGGATGCTGTTGGCCTTCTTGGCCACCTGGGCACACTGCTGGCTCATGTTAAGCTGACTTTCCACCAATACCCCCAGGTCCTTTTCTGCTGGGCAGCTTTCCAGCCACTCTTCCCCAAGCCTGTAGCATTGCCTGGGGTTGTTGTGACCGAAATGCAGGACCCGGCACTTGGCCTTATTAAACCTCATCCCATTGGCCTTGGCCCATTGATCCAACCTGTCCAGATCCCTCCATAGAGCCTTCCGACCCTCAAGCAGATCAACACTCCCACCTAGTTTGGTGTCATCTGCAAACTTACTGAGGGTGCACTCAATCCCCTTATCCAGATCATCAATGAAGATATTAAACAATGCTGGTCCCAAGACTGAGCCTGAGGAACACCACTGGTGACCGGCCGCCAACTGGATTTCACCCCGTTAATCACAACTCTTTGGGCACGGCCATCCAGCCAGTTTCTTACCCAGTGAAGAGTACACTTGTCTATGCCATGATTCGCCAGCTTCTCCAGGAGAATGCTGTGGGGGACGGCATCAAAGGCTTTACCAAAGTCCAGGTAGACAACGTCCACAGCCTTCCCTGCATAGAGAAGGCAGGTCACATGGTCATAGAAAGAGATCATGTTGGTTAAGCAGGACCTCCCTTTCATAAACCCATGCTGGCTGGCCCTGATCCCTCGGCTGCCCTGCACTTGCCGTGAGAGCTCACTCAAGGTATGCTGAAGTGTACCTCATGCATTAAAAATGCTTTGAGTGTGAAGTTCACTTGCAAAGAAAGAGAGAGCCTCAGGGCAGATGAGGCACATGAGTTAGTCTCCTCTTCAGTTTTCTTGGCCTCAAAGAATAGTCTCGAAGAGTGGCAGCTGCAAATGTGTCATTGAAGAGAAATAGAGGCCTGACAGTTATAGCCAGCTTTAGGTGGCAAACTGTTTAATGCCCTATAGTCTATTACACCTCCTTACAGATGTCTGTATCAGACCCACTTTGTACCTGTATTCATTCCTTAACAGAGTGAACCCCCAAAGTACAGCTTGGAGAGGAGCTCTGGACTGCAGGGACCACTGACTAATAATCAATGCTCCTGTATCCTATGGCTGGAGAACCTGCTCCTGGGACTTGGCTGGTGACCTGTGCATCCTCACAGCAGACTGATGTTCCACAGATACATGTATCATGCTATATGATTTAGTATGAGATTTTAAACCTCAGGCTCTAATCCTTCTTCTTAATTTCAGTTCCATTTTTCACAGATCCCTATGGTTTGTAGGCATTCCTGTTTGGCGTTACGGGTGGTTGAGACATCGCCTGATAAAGTAAAATTTTCAGTTTGTAGATAGGAGTGCTTCTTTAACCTTTTATCAAAGGATCGACAATCTATATTTTTATTTTGTATATGATTTAAACTTTATGATTCTAGAAGATTGGAGTTAGTAGAGAGGATGATGAAGTAACTTGGGCTTTTTTCTGAAACATTCAGTATACCTCCAGAGATGATGGGGATTTTGTGGAGATGATCAGGGTCTGTTTGAGAGGACGTTGTGTTGCTAGAAGACACTAATAACAAAGTACCATGAAAAATATCGTCTCTTTTTAAATTGCACTTGGGCTAGGAAATGAATGAATAAAAAGTAGATTAATGAACCAGGGTATCAAAAATATCAAAGATCGTAAGAATATTTTGTTTCTATAGTGGAAAGCCAGTGTTAAGTATAAAACCTAATGCAGTTCCAACTGAAATGTGCCATAAAGAGCAGAACAGGCATTGTGGATCATTAACAGTTTGACTAGAGGGACACAGATAACCTGAGTCAAGAACATAAAGGAAACAAGAGCAGCAAAAAGGTTCATACAACTGCATGGCTGCTTCTACTTCCTAGTCTTAAACCAAGTTCAACACTATACATCACAGATATCATCATCCAGTTAATTGATCAAGCCTACTAAAAGAATTTACTCTCTTCTTCTCTATAGAATCACAGAAAATGTGGCCAGAAAGGACATGAAGAGACATCTAACCCGTCTCGGTGTCCAGGGAGATTGGTTAAAATCAACCATCCCTGGCAGATATTTGATCAGGCCATTCAAAACCCCTGTATTAAAAGGGACTCCAACTCCTCCTCAGGCAATATTGTCCATTACTTTCCTTTCCCTGTTGTTAGGAGGCTTTTCCTAATATTTAACCTAAGTCTCTCTTGTGAAAGCTTAAGCCCATTGCTCCTTGTCCTATCTTCGTTTGATATAAAGAATAGTTTATTTCATTCCTCTTTTCAGCAAGTATTTGCATACTTAAAGACTGTTATCATGTCTCCGCTCAGTCTTCTCTAGACTAAATAATCCTAATTCTTGCAAGGTGCCTGTATCCATTATGTTTTCAAAGGCTCTGATCACTTTTGGTATTTGTTCTGGAAAATGTCCAATGCAAAGGCACCTTGTGTAAAGATCAGATAACTTCTGGACTTTGAGAATAGTGAATGAGAAAGAACACAGGTTTATTAATCCATAGCCAAGGAGACTGGCTCAGGAAAACAGCGTGTATTTTGACAGCACAACCTTACATTTTCAGGTCAGCAGTAAGTATTCAGTCTCATCTGTGATTGCCCATCACAAAAAAAGACATGCCTGAAAATGTCAAACAGAAAGTAAGAGAAGCCTGAAAATGTCAAATGGCTTTTCACAAGCCAAAAAGTCTAGAGAAATACAGTCCTTTTTCTGGAAGTAATTAGGCTGCAAATGGAGATAAACATCTTTCTGTTTTCCTATGTTCTCAGTTTTGCTGAGGTCCTTCACCTGCAAAAGTTTTGTAAATTAATTTCTATCCTGGCTGTTTTGTCATGTCTGGAAGATGGTGATGTTACAATTTTAAGGATTTTAATGAAATAAGATGAAAATTCATAATATCACAGTAGAGCTTCATATATTTTGTGCTTAATGACACCACCAGGTCTCAGCAGCTCCACTGATGTGATAACGTGCCTGAAACGGCCTCTGATACAGTGGTATGATAATAGCGCAGCCCCATCTCCCTCATTCTCTTTTAAATTTTGCTGTTAAACGTGAAGTCAATTAAGAAACAGAAAAATTATGTTCAAATAAAATCAAGTGACTGAAAAAGACACAAAATGAAATTCGGAGTTCAAGCTGAAGCACAACAGGCAACAACCAATTATGACTGTGTACTGCCAGGGTGTTTGTTTAGAGGGAAGAGTGAATTGTGTGCATGGATGGCAGTGTGTGATGTCCCTGCAAATCCACAGGTGTTCAATGATTCACAGCACAGAACTGCAACTTGTATCTGCTGCCGCATTTCATGAATAGTAAATTAAAGTTCAAGTGGTAGCCTTAGCTCAGAAGTTATTTCCCTATTTGTGTTAGCAGCAGAGTCAGGCTCTATAGTAACTAAACATATCTCACACCCAAGTATTTTAACTTCCTTTTTATTTCCATAGTGATGGATTCTTGAGAATCCAGACTTGCCAAAGCATTAGCAAGTGACTCGTGCTTTAAATGTCTTCACTTTTATAATGCAAGGTGTGGTTGAAAAAGCTTAGAAATTATTAAAGACAGGCAGATTTTTACCAAATCCAGTTACAAACAAAATTTGAAGAAGACCACATTCTTTTGCTGTAAATTGAAAATCTGCACCGAAAATATTTGAAAAAAAAACCCCAAGTTAAAATTTTAATTTAATTTCTTAGTAGTCAGTGTACTTTTCTCTGTGTTAAGTATCACAAAGGCCCGGGAACTATAATAAAAACCACCTAGTAGGCTATGGTGGCATCTACATTACTGGATGAATTCAGGCAGGAGAGAACTGATATGGTGCTGCAGAGCTGCTTGCTCTCTCCATAGTTGATTTGGACCATACTTGCTGGCTCTTCCAACAGAAAGCCCAGGATTTGTTCAGGACTGGTTTTATCAAGGGACTGTTTGATATGCTATCATATGAATCTCACAGCATAGAAGAAACTAAGCTAGGTTTGGCTAACTTACCTATAAGTGTCCTTAGACACTGCCTCAGAAGGCCTTGCATTTTAAGAAACACTCTCAGACCAACCACTCAGACACACCTCGTACGCTCTTGTTGTCACGTTGCAGGTTACCGTGCTGGAGGGCTGTCAATAATCCTCCTCGTGTCCAAGTATTATATCTGGACAAACAAAAAAATATGTTTGAACACAAGGAGGCTGTTATCTGTGGGCCTGAAGGGACCTCAGCCTTTGCAACCTCACAAGTGAGGTGCTGGCCCAGGAGCAGGGTAGATTTGGCATTGGCAGGCCCAGAGACAGGACCTTGACTGGTGCAGAGATTTCTGTGTTAATCTTTAACATAGGCTAAAACCTGGCTCACCCTTCTGACCTGCAAGGAGGAGGAGAGGGGTTGTGTCATCCTTGCTAGCAGCAAGGTCAGATTTTATTGCCTGGCCCATGACAGCATATTGGATTTGCATGGCAAGGTGTTGATAGCGGGGGTCAGAGGAGCTACAGGGGTGGATTCTGTGAGGAGCTGCTAGAAGCTTCCCTGATGTCCGATAGGGAAGGACCCAAGTTGGAGACGGTCATGGAGGACTGTCTCCCATGGGAGGGACGCCACGTTGGATCAGGGGAAGCGTGTGAAGAAGAAGGAGCATCAGAGACAATTTGTGATGAGCTGACCGCAACCCCTACTCCCAGTGACAGAGTGGCTTGGTGACCACTTGGCATCAAGGTCAACCCACCACAGAAAGTCTGTGTGTCAAAATGAGTACATGCTCTCTCTGCTCTAATGCAAGTGTTTGGGTTGCTGCCATACTTCTCCACAACTGTGCTTTGCCCTACAGTTCTAGCTGATCCCCCTCCTCCATGAGTAACTGCAGTCCAAAAGAGGGCTGTTTCAATAAACACGTTTACATAAAATGAGAATTTTCACTTTATAAATGGCTCACATTGCAGGATCAGACTATAACTGCTCTCTTTACTTGGCAATCTGTAACTTTAAAGTTGTGCTGCTGAGAAAACACAAAATGTTTCACAACTTAAGAACACTGATCACTTTCTGCTTAAATATTACATCCACGTTATTTATTTATTTATTTATTTTCCATCATTTTTTTTCTTTTTGGCCAGTCTATTCCTTTTATAATTTTGGCATGGCACTCCTGAACCTGGACATGAATGGCAGTTTCCTCACCACTTTTTACTGCACTGGAACCCTTGGTGTTTCACAAGAGTATAGATGAATTAAAAAACAAGTGTACTAATAATTTCTGTTAATGACTCACTTCATAATTTCTTTTAGCTATAGATCTCAAAGATGGGCATGCATCAAATTATATGTTGAACCTGGCTTTATACTGCTTTATGCGTTATGTTTTCCTATTTCCATAATGTAGTTCCAAGTACATTATGGAGTTCAAAGTGTTGGAACCCTGTAATGTATTTATTCCCATCAGCCCTCACATCATCGTAACATTGTGTTTCTAGAAATTGTTTTCTTTTGCTAGCCTTCCATATCACGTAATATTTCAATAGTGTTATGGTAGTATGAAAAACTGACTAAGGGTGTAGTTTTGCCGTGTGACTTGATTCACCATTATAACAATGCCAAAAGTTACATCTTCATTTTATCAGTATGCTAAGGTAATTTGCCTTGTAATAAACAAAAACACCTCAACCTATTTCTTTGCATTCATTCTGGCTTTGAAAATTAAATTTAAAATGCAATTGCAGTAATTATTTTCTGCAGTAATTATCACACAATTTGGAGCAGGGAAAGTGGGGACACAATATTCTTGATCTTTTTCTTCTACCCAAATTTTAATACCTATGAAATCAAGGGGTTTTTCTTCTCTGGGTTACCTCACCTGCCGTTTCGATAGTTCATGCCTGGCTAGAGCCAGTGTGTGTCCTTCAGCACCATCTGCAGTTAAAATACAGATATCATTAGGTGCTATCACAAGGAATAAGCACCAGAGGCCAAAGTTCCTGTCAGGGGTATGATCTCATCTGTAAAGTCGATGTTAAAGTTCTAGTCACTTTTCAAAGCAATGAAAATGTAATTACTGTTGTTCACTCTCTTCCCATGAAACTTAAAGAACAGTGTGACATAGAAACAACTTTGTCTAAGCTGGCTTTGTAAATGCAGCCTTTAATTATTAAAACTCTAATAGTGATCTTTCTACATTCAACTTTAAACATAAAGGCTGACTCTCCACTGGAGAGCTCAGGTGAAATGAAGAGGGAAGAGCAGCCAGCAGGGAGCTGATTGCAGCTCCTTGATCTCTAACAGGTAGCCCCCAGGGTATGTTAAAAAGCCATAAGGGCTACCTTTAAATGTCAGACTACAGACGTAAGCCCAGCATGCTGCCACAGCCCAGCCCTGACACCTCCCCGTAGCCTCCTGTCTGCCTTCCCTTGCACCAGCTAGCAGAAATGTGGCTGGAGAGCCAGCAAAGCTGAGGAGTGGCCGTGGAGGATGGTCTCTTCTTTACATCCTTAATTTTACCCTAGTAGAGATACTCCTGTGCTGAGGGAACTCTTCAGGCAGAGTCTCCTGTTCCCTCAGAAAACCTCAGCCTATCAGTTCTGCAAGATTGATTGCTTCTGCAAGAGCTTTACAGCTCCCACCTCTCTCCTCAGGAGGAGAGGAAAGGAAACAAAACTAATAGGTGAGGTCCATGCTTTTAAGGCAAAGCCCACAACAGGAAATATTTTCAGTTTGCCACATTTATTCTTACACTTTGTCTTCAGAATGAAGGATTTCCAACCAAAGAACTGTTTGAGCAAAGTGCTGTCACGCACTGGGGTGCTGGGGGTGCTAGAAGTTCCTAGCATGAAACATGAGATGAGGTTCCTGACAGCTGAAGGTCCAAAAACACTTCACACAACCTGCAGGATGTGTTTGACCATTTTCACCTGGCTACATGCCAGCTCGAAGACTCTTCTGCCTATGCATCCATCCCCCCACTTCTGATTTTTTAAAAAATAGGTCATTCTATTTTGTTTTTTTTACCTTCCTCAGAAAAGCAGGGTATTATTAGCAGAAAAAGCTTTCAAAATTAGTTTTCCAATTTACGTCAGTATAGCGCAAACAGTGACAAAAATAAGACTGAGAAGCAAAGGTAAGAAAAAGACATATCTATTTACATGTGCCCACATATATTGATGTATTTATGAGAAAGGGAGGAGGTGTGCCACAAGGGGATGGGCTGTGCTGTCTGCCTCTCTCCTCTGATTAATTGCCTCAGTGTCAGGGAACTGGCCCATCCATATGTATCTGCCAGTTCAATTCTTTAAGTTTTCTGTCACCACTTAACCACTGTTCACCAGAGTGTCAAAAGTGTTTAGCAGTCACACGTGCTTGCACAAGCGTAGTTGGGAGGGCACCAATAAATCCGTCTGATTTTATTAATTATGTTAGCGACAGGCTCTAGCCAGGGTGGAGGAGGAGAAAGACTTACTTTAAGTGCCTATAACCAGCAGATATGTACAAGGTGTATAGATATTCATGCTTCAGAGCACAAACAAAGCTGTCAGCAATGAAGCTCTGGAAGAACTTTCTTTTACTAGCACTTTATTTCCTAATTGCTTAATACTAAGTTCCTTGTCTTCTCCTCTGAATCATGCTGTGTGTGGACTCCAATAGAGTATGATACCTGGTGCAGGTCTAGTCTGAACTGGTTGGAGGTATAGTGGATATCTGACTTCTGCTGCCTTGGGGCTCTTACAAAATATTTTGCTGATTTACAAAAAAAGGAAAAAATATGGCTCAAGAATGGGAATGTAGTTTCTTCCTCACTTTGTTTCAAACTGAGAAGCCCGATGTACACTATGTTTTTAGTACTTTTTCCTTTTCTTTATACTAGCTTAAGTAAATGAAACAGGATTTTACTGTGGTGTGAGCATGGTCTCACCAACTAGTTAGCCAAAAGAAGATAGATATTGCTGTATTGGATTGGACCAAAGATCTTACAGGTTTGGTTTTCTCTCAAATAATAGGTAGTAATGGGCACCTTGGAAAGAATATAAGAACAGGCAAAGCATGTAGTGAAATTTCCTGCCTTTCCTTCCCAAACAAGCCCTTTTGTGCTTAATATCACAACAGCGAAGTCCAGTTCCACTTTGAACTCATGTACATTACAGCATCCACAACAAATTCCAGAGTTTAACTGCAGGAAGAATTGCCCTTTCTCTGTTTTGAATCTCCTGCTTTCTACATTTTTTCATTGCCTCCTAATTTGTGTCCTGAAGGGAACAGCGAAGAGCCACCCCAGCTTTCTCTTTCTGTGCCACTCAGCATTTGATAGCCCTCTGTGACATCCCCTCTCCCAGGACCCTCTTTCCCAGCCCCAGGAGTCTCCATCTCCATGGTGATTCTTCAGAGATTGCTCCCATCTTTGGGCAGCCTCATTGTTCTTTCTGCCTTTTCCCATTCTGCCCTAGCCCTTTCCAAATGGGAGGAGATGAGAACTGCATCCCAGACATATGCAGTGGCACAGGCATGTCTCCGCTTTGCTCTCCAGCCTTTTTCAAGTAGTTCTTAATGTCCTGATTAAGTTTAGGCCACTGCTAAGATCTGAGCTGATATTTCTGTAGACCCGTTATGCTTCTAAGATCCCTTTTTAGTGCAGTAAATGAAGAGAAAATTCAAATTGCAACTGCTCAGCAATGGTAACTTGTGGTGAAGGAGTGATCTGCTATGGAGGGCAAGAAGGCCCATCTGTAGAAGGGGTTAAACTGGCTGGAAGCAGGGATGCCAGGGACAGAATGACTCCCTACAACAGAGTAAATTTTGCAGAGGAGATAAGAAGTGCTGCAGTAGTGTCTTGTAACAATTGTGGAACGTGAGTGCTCAGGGGCCACTTTTGGTAAGCAGACCTGGCACTGGGGGATAGACCCAAGGCCAGGCTGATGCACCCCATGCCAACACTCACAGGACTGGTGCTGGTGTGGTGTATATAAGGAATCAGTTCATGCTGCATCTTTGCAGGCTCCTTGCAGAATGGCTTATGTTGATCAGACTCTGCCCAATGCATTGCTCATTAAATCTCTTTAAGCACAAATATGTGTTTTATTTGCCTCAAGGGGTGCAATAAAAATTTCCCAACATAATCTACATTTCAGAGTCCACCACTGTATGGAGACGGATTATTTTTCCCAGCTATATGTGTCACCTTCTGTTTGTCTGCACTGAGATTGAGCTGCTAGCTTTTTGTTCAGTCAGTCAGCACCATTAAATCTTTTTGCAGCTCTTCTCCGTAAGGCTGGTGCAATGTTTCCTCTCTATTTACTTGCCTACAAGTCTCCTTTCCTGTCTCTCTTGCTTACAGCAGATTTTGGCTTCTTCTTTGATTACAGCAGCTCTGAATAAGGCATAAAAATTTTTGAGGTAAGAACTAGTTGTGAAGTTTTGAAATAACTCAGTCACTGCTTCTCACAACCCAATTCTACCGGTATCTTTGAATGTCTTGTGTCCAACTCAAAAAAGCACCACATGGGTCTTTAATACATTTTCTAATTTTCCAGGGGAAAGTTATACTACCTGAGAAGGATTGACACACCTGTCTTAACAAACATATGGTTTAAGCACAATACCTATAAAATAGATGTAAACATAGCTAACATAAATCAACACAACTGATCAGTAAGGATCACCCAAACTTGGAGTTATAACTCAGATCATACAGGTTACCACATCTGCTTTAAAAAAGGAATTATTTCTATCAGTTCTGTCATAAGTATGACGCAGTGAGTTGCAGATTAAGTTATCACGTCATATAGACATGGGCAAAACGGGGTCACTTTTATACTGAAAAAATCTGTCCTGACTTTGCTAGTTGATTTTTATACTGCTAGAAGGGTGCGGAGGATTACACAATCTGGTTGAATTATTCAAAATACTGTAAGTGGATAAAATAACATGCATCTGTCTCTGATCTGAGGCTTTCAAGTTCATTTAAAGTTGAAACATTGTACGAATCAGGGAGAAGTATAAGCCCAGTATACAAATATCAGCTGAATTAATCTGAATGCTGAGCTCCAATAGAACTGGAAGTATTACATCTCTTAATTTATTAACCCTTCTATCTTGCAGAAAGACAGGCAGAAGAAGGAAACGTAGCCTTCAGACTAACCTGTTAAAATGGAAATTCCTTTACTTTTCTCCTTATCTGTATGGCTGACAGTGAACTGTGCTTTGTGTTCAACCTGCTAAATTGGGGCTACACAAAACGTTTTCTCCAAAAACCAGATTTGCTCCCATTTCTTCATTTTTTTCCAACAAAGAGCAAGATGGGTATTTGTAGTGTCCAAAACAAGCTGTGACACACACCTAACCGCTGGATAATCAGTTAATGGGAAAGCCTGCATGTCTTTCTCACTTCCCGTCCCCAGTGGGACACGTGAATGGAAGCATGAAAGAGAAAACAAAAAAGCCAAATGGGTACAATTTTTGAAGATTTTCATTCCTGGATCTAAGTTAAGACAATTTCCAGCACTGATTTAAAGGCGTAAATTCTAGTATGTTCTTCCTTTTTTTCCCTCGCTCCCTGTTAATAAAAGAGATTAGAGCAGATTCAGTCCTGGGGAGGGTAAGAGCGTAAGTCTGCTGATTCATCTGTTATTCATCACGGATTTAAATAACCACTGTCCTGTAAAGGCTCCTGAACTTTGAATTCATTTACAGCAAGTGCAAAAAAGAAAACCCAGGTAAGTGAAAGCCCATAAAACCTTTCTTCTACAATTTGAAATGCATTATATTTAGTTCTTTGAAATGAGCTTTTGTTACTAGTTCATTTATGAAGTGAAGCCATAGCTTTTCTATTTTTTTTCCTCGGTACTGCACAAGTAACCAAAGAAGATATCTGGCACCAATAAAACCTTCTTCTCTGCCTCTAATCAGCATGGCAGCTTTAATTGCTGTTTACTGACTGCCATGCAGTGTTCTTGTTACTTTTCGATAATTTACAAAATCACCACAGACATCTGGTACTTTGAGAAGCCTCATGCTGTACAGTGATTTCTTATTTGCCATCAAAACAAGTTTTCCTATCGGGAAAACAGTTTCCCCAGTGTTTCTCTTTGTATCCTCAGATGAACAGAAAAGACACCTGATGAAGCCGTAAAGACCATGTGACGAATTCCTTCCTTTTTCTCTTTATTTATGGTAGAATGATTTTGTGCTTGAACTTACAGGGGAGAAGTAATGATGGAAGCTAAATGAAAATGATATTATAAATTTTCCTGCCTTCTGATGTGCAGAAACTTCTTATTAGACTATTTGAAAACAAATTTTATTATTTTTTATACTATTTATTTCAGCAGGGTAGATTGCAACTTATTGTAACAAGGTTTCCTGTCCAATATTTTCTCCAACCTGATGGTCAAAGATTTCTCTGAGTTCAAGAGGGTGGAGAAGAAAAAACAGAAAACAAGGTATCTCCCAATTTCATGTGTGCAACAACGCAGATTCACAGAAGTACACTCAAGGCAGTACAGAAGACTCAGTACCAGGTATTTCTATGGGAAATCTATTTTTGCCTTCAGGCAAAGGAATAGCAACAGAACTACTAGGTTTCAAGAAAGTAAATTATAGCAAATTGTCAAAACTTTGTTTTATCCTCAGAGAAAAACTGACTTTGTAGTTTCTCAAGTAGAAGGAGAAACCTGAGTGACTTGATAGAAGTTTTCTTTATCTCAATAGAGACATGAGTTCAATGGAGGTTATGTTTCTTCAGTGTGTTATATGGACCCATAGGAACCTAAAAACCAGGGATAAATGAAGGATTCTGGAAGGATACTGG
This sequence comes from Numenius arquata, assembly GCF_964106895.1. Lineage (NCBI taxonomy): Eukaryota > Metazoa > Chordata > Aves > Charadriiformes > Scolopacidae > Numenius > Numenius arquata. The sequence goes on from NC_133576.1 coordinate 120,726,674, forward strand.
ATGTAAATGATAACCAGAATTTGAGTTTGGGGGAGAGTATGTGCTTGAGGAGGGAGGGAAAATGCAGCTCCCCTTAGGAACTCATAGGGAAGAAATGAACCAAATGTATGTGGAGACAAGAAGGAAAGTAGCTTTTATTAATTTCCTGTCATTCAAGTCCTGATTGTATCAAACATAACAGGCCACTTTATCAGACCTGGCAATTGAAACAAAGAATAAATGAGTAAATGAAACATCTTCCTGGCTGCCAGTAAGTTAGTGCAGATTTGTTATTGTCTATGAATATTCATAACAAATAGAATGAGGAACAAAACACTTCTGCTGTGAAAGGACTATTGAAATAGTCTGCACAAGGAAGGCAAGAAAATATCCTGTGAAGTGTATTCCAAAGAGCAGACAGATCCTGAAGGCCAATAACTGGTGTCAACAATAGCTGGTGCCAACAACAGGAATTTGTTTTTTACAACCATGGGGTGCTCTGAGGCATGAGGAATGCTTGGAATAGATGCGACCCACCTGACAAAGTGGGGCAAAAGCATGTTTGCCAACAGGGTGGTCAACTTTTTGAGGAAAGCTTTAAATTAGGAATGAAAAGGAAAGTAGACTAGCAATCAAGTGAATGGAGGATTGAAGGGGGATCATCTGAAGTGTATTCATATGAATAAATAAAGTGTTGAAAGAACAGCATGATGAGGGCAGCTCTCATGCATTTTCTGTGAAATCAGCACGAGTAGGTGGAACTCTGAAGTGCCTGTATACTAACACACATAGCACAGGGAATAAATGGGAGAAGTTAGAGACCTGTGTGCAGTTGCAGGGTGACGATTTCATTGGGATCACAGAAGTGAGGTGGAATAGCTCACACAACTGGAGTGCAGCAAGGAATGGATACAGGGTCTTTAGGAAGGGCAGAGCAGCAAGGCAAAGTGGAGAGTCATCCTTTATGTGAGACAGCATGTATGAGAGAATGCATGCAGCTCGGCCTTGGGATGGGTGATGAGCCATCTGAGAGCTTATGAGTCAGTATTTGTGGGTGAATCAACATGGATGATGTTTTTATGGGAATCTGCTGTGGACTACCTGAGCAAGAAAATGTAGAAAAGGCCTTCTTCAGACAACTGAAGAAGCTTAAAATGTGCAGGCTCATGGGATTTAATGGCAGGCGCCCACAGGTGCTAGCTGGTTAGTGTCACTGTGAGGCCATTCTCAGTAAAATTTGGAAGGCCATGGAGCTTAGAGGAGGTTCCTGAGGACTGGAAGAAAAGCAATGTCACTCTTGTCTTCAGGAAGGATAAGAAGGAGGGTCTGGAGAACTACTGACCAATCAATCAGCCTCACCTCAGTCTTTGGGAAGGTGAAGGAGCAAATTTTCTTGGAAGTCATTTCCAAGCAATGAAGGGCAAGAAGGTGATTGGTAGTAGTCAGCACACCTTATGAAGAGGAAATCACGCTTGGCCTACCTGAAGCCTTCTGTGACAAAACGACTAGCTCAGTGGATGAAGGGAGAGCAATTTAGTCAGGCTTTCAATGCTGTCTACCATAATATCCTCTTTAACAAAATGATGAAGTACAAGCTAGGTAAGTGTACACTGAAGTGGACCAAAAACTAGTTGAACTGCCAGGCTTATGGGGTTATGATCAGCAGTGTGATGTCCAGCTGGAGGCCAGTCACCAAGTGGAGTATCTCGGGGGTTAGTGCTGTGGCCAACACTGTTTAACATCTTCATTCTGACCTGGATGATGGGACAGAATGCACCCTCAGCAAGTTTGCAGGTGATACACAGCTAGGAGAAAAGGCTGACACAACAGATGGCTGTGCTGCCATTCAGCGGGACCTCAACAAGTGAAGAAATGGATCAGCAGGAACCCCATCTTGCTAAACAAAGAGAAAGGCCAAGTCCTACACATGGAGAAGAAAGGCACTATGCGACAGTACTGGCTGGGAACTGATTGGCAGGAAAGCAGCTTTGCAGAGAAGGAACTGGGGATCCAAGGGAACAACATGACCTAGCGATACACCCTTGTAGCAGAGAAGGCCAACAGCCTCTTTGTGTGTGTTAGGAGATTGTTCCTCTCTACTCAGCACTGATGAGACACATACAGAGTGGTGAGTCCAGATCTGGGCTCCCAAGTACAAGACAGACATGGACTTCCTGCAGCAAACCCAACAAAGAGCCATGAAGATGATTAAGGGACTGGGGAATCTGACATATGAGGACAGGCTGAGAAAGCTGGGACTGTTCAGCCTGGAGAAGATGAGGCTCAGGGCATCTCTTCAATGTATATAAATACCTGATGGCGGAGGGAGGTTAAAGAAGACACAGCCAGACTCTTCTCACTAGCACTCACTGACAGGACAAGAGGCAACGGGCACAAAGTAAACCACATGAAATTCTATCCAAATGTATGAAAAGTTTTCTACTGTTGAGTGGTCAAGCACTGGAACAGGCTGTCCAGAGAGGTTGTGGAGTTTCCATTCTCAGAGCTATTAAAAACCTGACAGGACATGGTCCTGAGGAACCTGTTCTAGATGACCCTTCATTGAGCTGGGGGTTGGACTATATGATCTCTAAAGCTGTCTTCCATCACCAGTTATTCTGTGAGTTTGTGAATCCTGCATTGCTCCTTACAAAACAGTTTTGTCTTGTGTCTTGTTAGCATTCAGCTTGCAAGGACAGTAAAGAGATATTTATCCAGCAAAGCTTCTAGCTTCCAGGAACTCTTCCCTAGCAACTACTCCATCTGAAAATTGTCACACTTTTTTTTTGAGTCCTAGGATGCTTTTAATGTCATTGTCACAGACCGGAGCACAGGCTCAATGGACAGCATGGGGGACAGACCAGAGATGATGTCTATTTAAAGGTTGGAAGGCATGGATTTCTTTCCTATGACATTTGGTACATCTGTCACAAGACAGGACTTGCAAGAACAAAACAATATGTTCCAAAATATATGTGTTGGTAATTTGAGTTAAAATACTGGAACAGTTCAGACACTTTAGAGGAAAAAAAGGCAATGAAAGAAGTATTGGTCAGCTACAATACTCATGTTTCTCCCTCCTCCGCACCCCCCAAGAGAACCACCACCCAATGTTTTTCTAAGCTAGAGATATCTGAGAAAGGAATTAGAGGCAAAAATCCCTAAATATATGTATGTATTAACCTTTTCCCCTACATTTATACATACATCTTCCACAGATAGTTTTATAATTCTGGTTTCAAGCACAGACTTGAAAGGATGTTCAGTCTGATTTGTTATTCTGAACTGATAAGAACTCGCTGCATTTGGTTTCACCTTCTAGTTTTCAATTTGTTTTTCAATTCTTTTTGTACCACCTGAGTTTTAAGTTCAAACAAAACAGAATCCTTAGAGTGAGATTTCACTCAAATCACTTTCCCTACTTTAAGACAAAATCATTGATTTTTACAGGCTTGCAAAGCATCCCTGAACCCATGTAGTTTCATCTCTCAGCAAGCAAGGCCTGGATGTTGAAAAGAAATCTGAAAATGGACAAAGTTATGGGGATCCTGACCTGACACAGTGCTGCAGATTAATGTAGTTTCATTCAATTTATCAAATTATTTCTGTTGTCAATAAAGTTTCACTGCTTTCCTAGTCATGCTGACCTCAGCAGATGAAGTACTGTCCATGCTTTTTGTTATGTAAAACTGGAACACTGACTAAAGTAAAAAAACCCATATGTTTGCTTTATACCTTCAGAACTACTAGTGGAAGTCAGTGTTCCTATGACTGTCAAATCCTAAATTCCTCACATTTAGAAAATAAGTCACTTGAGAGCAAGCTGTTCTAGGTACAGCTGTATAGATATGGTCCTGAGCACAGAAAGCATTTCCCATATAGTCAGCTACCCTGTGCACTTCCACTGAGACAAATTATCAAGTAAAGGAACAAAAACCTCGGTTGCTTTTAGCTTGGCTCAGGCACTTTAATGGTTGCTGAATAAGCAACTTTTATTAGCTAAGAAATCTGCAGATGTCTCTTCCCCATTGCTCAGGGAAGAGTTTTATTTGTGTTACCAATAATTGCAATTATGTCTTGAAATCTCCAAGGCACCAACAGTTTTTTCCCAATGTGTTAACTATGAGCTTTTAAAACTGAGGCCGGAACAAGAGTAGACATAGACCACTAATCCCTATCCTGGGTGTTCAGCCTGTCCTGATAGGAGTCATCAATGAGAACCACACAGCATCAGTCAAAGCATAATAGTCAGGCTGGGAATATAAACAATGGGCTTTTCTCATGGGGTCTCAAAACAAAGCCCTCTGTGAAAGTGTCAATTGTTCTGCCCTATATCTTTTCCCTCATGTTCTCTTACTGATGTACATGACCTCCTTTTGCAGCACTGGTTTGAACATGGAGGAAGAATACTGTACTGAACTGGATCCCAGCCTTCAGGTTGGGGTACTGAGGAGCTGGATGGGGAGGAGAAAGTTGGGGAAAGTGATAAATCTGAACCTGAGGACCCAACCTGTTTTTATGGTGCAAGTCTCCTGCACTGAAGATACTTGAGAAACCTGAAATCCTACTGTGGCATTTTCTTCTGGGCTTCTGACTGCAGAATGTGCTCAGGGTGTCCTTGCCTTGTCTGATGAGGCTGCTGGCACAGCAGGACCTTTTGGTGGGATGTTACTGCACAGGGACCTTAACTTCTCTGTGGGGGCCGTCCTTCTGCCTATGGGAATGCTGTCTGCCCGCAAACCCTTCACTCCAAGGGCAAGCTGCATTTCACTATGTTTTGCTATTTATCCAAACTCATGTATAAGAGCATGTAGATTGTGAAGAAAAAAAAATAATATTAAAAGTTGCTGTCTTCTTCTATGGCCTGAGGATCTGATGCAGTCATGTTACTGGTCAGGTCACCCATGGTGAAAGCAGTGCAAGCAGCAGTGAGGAGCACAGTCTTGCTTATAGAATCATAGAATCGTCTAGGTTGGAAGATCATCTAGTCCATCTTTAAGATCATCTAGTCCAACCATGAATATATAGAAACACTGGAGTCAATCCTCAGTAGACCTAGTTATCAACTGGGAGCTAAAACCAAAAGTCAACTGAGAGGCTTGTGAAATGCTTGAAAAGATTCATAGATTCATAGATTGGTCCAGGCCAGAAGGGACCTCCAAAGGTCATCTAGTCCGACCTCCCCGCAGTCAGCAGGGACACCCCCAACTAGACGAGGTTGCCCAGGGTCTCGTTGAGCTTCACCTTGAATATTTCAAGGGAAGGGGCCTCAACCACCTCCCTGGGCAACCTGTTCCAGTGTTCCACCACCCTCATAGTAAAGAACTTACTTTTTCCTAATATCCAATCTAAATCTCCCCTTCTCCAACTTAAAACCATTGCCCCTCGTCCTGTCACTGCAGGCCTTTGTAAACAGACCCTCCCCAGCCTTCCTGTAGGCCCCCCTCAGGTACTGGAAGGCCGCTATTAGGTCTCCCTGGAGCCTCCTCTTCTCCAGGCTGAACAACCCCAGCTCCCTCAGTCTGTCCTCATAGGAGAGCTGCTCCAACCCCCTGATCATTTTAGTGGCCCTCCTCTGGACCCGCTCCATCAGGTCCATGTCCTTTCTATATTGAGGGCTCCAGACCTGCACACAGTACTCCAGGTGAGGTCTCACCAGAGCAGTGTAAAGTGGCAGAATCACCTCTCTGGATCTGCTGGCAACACTTCTTTCAATGCAGCCCAGGATGTGATTGGCCTTCTGGACTGCAAGTGCACATTGCCTGCTCATGTCCAGCTTCTCGTCCATCAACACCCCCAAGTCCCTTTCCTCAGGGCTGCTTTCTAATACCTCATCCCCCAGTCTGTATTTATACTGAGGATTGTTTCAGCCCAGGTGCAGAACCCTGCACTTGCTTTTATTGAACCTCATGAGGTTCATCTGGACCCACCTCTCCAGCCTGTCCAGGTCCCTCTGAATGACATCCCGTCCCTCTGGCGTATCGACAACACCACACAGCTTGGTGTCATCTGCAAACTTGCTGATGGTGCTCTCAATCCCCTTGTCTATGTCGTTGATAAAAATGTTAAACAGTACCGGTCCCAGCACAGACCCTTGAGAGACACCACTTGTCACTGCTCTCCATCTGGACTTCAAGCCATTGAGTACCACCCTCTGGGTGTGACCATCCAGCCAATTCCTTATCCACTGAACAGTCCACCCATCAAATCCATATCCCTCCAATTTGGCAAGCAGGATGTTGTGAGGGACCGTGTCAAAGGCCTTACAGAAGTCCAGGTAGATCACGTCCATAGGTCGTCCCTTATCTACTGACCTAGTCACTCTATCATAGAAGGCCACTAGGTTAGTCAGGCAGGACCTGCTCCTAGTAAAGCCATGCTGGCTATCTTGAATCATCTCCATGTCCTCCATGTGCCTAAGCATGGCATCTAGAAGGATCTGTTCCATGATCTTCCCAGGCACGGAGATGAGGCTGACAGGTCGGTAGTTCCCAGGGTCCTCCTTTCTACCCTTTTTAAAAATGGGTGTGATGTTTCCTCTCTTCCAGTCTGCAGGGACTTCACCTGACCGCCATGACTTTTCAGATATTATGGAAAGTGGCTTGACAACTACATCAGCTAGTTCCTTCAGGACTCTGGGGTGTATTTCATTAGGTCCCATGGACTTGTATATCTTCAGGTTCCTCAGCTGATCACCTATTATGTTTTCACTTACAGTGGGAGGGACTTTGTCACCTTGGTCACTGACTTGTGGGCCATCAACATGGAAGCTAGGAGGAAAGGGGTTGCCAGTGAAGACAGAGGCAAAAAAGTTGTTGAGAACTTCCGCCTTCTCCTCCTCCGTTGATACAAGTTCCCCACTGTTGCTCATCAGGGGAGGCACATTTTCTTTGACCCTCCTTTTCTGGTTAATGTACCTGTAGAAACCTTTTTTGTTCTTTTTCACATCCCTTGCCAAGTTCAATTCTAGCTGTGCCTTGGCCTTCCTGACCTCATCCCTACACAGCCAGGCAACGTGCCTATGCTCTTCCCAGGATGCCTGTCCCTTTTTCCATTTTCTGTGTAGCTCCATCTTGCCCTTTAGTTTGACCAGCAAGTCACGGCTCAGCCATGACTTGCCAAATTTCCTACATGTCAGAGATCTTTGTGCTCTATAGAGAGCGTCCTTAAAGATCTGCCAGCTTTGTTCCGCTCCCTTGTCCTTGAGGGCCATTTCCCACGGGGTCCTATTTACTAACTCCTTGAAGAGTTGGAAGTTTCTTAAAATTTAGAGTCCGAACTCTAAATTACTTTAGAGTAATTTAAAGTACTTTCTTAAAATTTAGAGTCCTAACTGTGCTTCTCATGGGCTTCAAATTTCTTAGGACAGTGAACTGCATTAAGGCATGATCACTGCAGCCCAGCCTGCCTTCAACTTTGACATCCCTGATAATTTCGCTTGCATTTGTGACCAACACGTCCAACAATGCATCTCCTCAAGTAGGGCTGTTAATTTCTTGCGTCAAGAAGCTGTCATCTAGGCACTCTAGGAGCTTCCTGGAGTGCCTGCAGCCAGCTGTGTTGCTTATCCAACAGATGTCAGGGTGGTTGAAATCCCCCAGCAGGATGAGAGCCTGTGATCGTGATGCCTCCTCAAGCTGGAGTAAGAAGGCATCATTGACAGGCTCCACCTGGTCAGGAGGCCTGTAGTAGGCTCCTACCACGAGGCTCCCTTTGTTGTCCTGATCCCTAATTCCTACCCTACCCTATCTTCAAAGATACTCAGCAGATGAGGTCTCACAAGAGAGATGTATTAATATAAAAACTGTAAACTGAAGAATGCCATTTTTGATTTGGTTTTGCTACTCAGTAGTAACATGTCAGTGGAAGTTCAGTTTTACAGTACGATAAAGCCGCAGATTAGCAGTTAGACAAGAGGGTCATTGCATTGGCTGGTTCGGCACCATGTAACTGAAGTATCCTGTAGAATATCTGACTTTAAATAACTAAACCCACAGAAGCAAACAGTAGTAGCACATTTTACAAGCAAAGATGAAGAATATTTCACGTTTAAACTTAATCTTCAAAGTTGAGTACATGGAGATAGCAAGCAGTGCGATAGTGCTCTCTGGTGGAAGCAGATCACCAGCCGAGTCACCAGGCAAAACAGAATCAGTGGTCATGTGAAGTGTTTTCAATGCAAGGATGATAAAAACCGGAATGTAAGCGGCCAGAAACCATATACTCTGCAGAACTATTGAATATGCTGAGCTGCAGGTGACAATGGAAGCTGCAAAACAGTTCCAGAGGGGAATGGAGTTTGTGGCTAGGCCAGCACTAGTATGCAGGGGAGAGGAGAGAGGAGAGGAGAGGAGAGGAGAGGAGAGGAGAGGAGAGGAGAGGAGAGGAGAGGAGAGGAGAGGAGAGGAGAGGAGAGGAGAGGAGAGGAGAGGAGAGGAGGATGTACCATAGACGATAAATTAAAGTTTCATAGAATCATAGAATGGCTAGAGTTGGAAAGGACCTTAAAGATCATCTAGTTCCAACCCCCCTGCCATGGGCAGGGACACCTCTCACTAGAGCAGGTTGCTTAAAGCCCCATCCAGCCTGGCCTTGAACACTTCCAGGGATGGGGCATCCACAACTTCCCTGGGCAACCTGTTCCAGTGCCTCACCACTCTCACTGTAAAGAATTTCTTCCTTATATCTAATCTAAATCTCTTCTCTTCCAATTTAAAACCATTGCCCCTTGTCCTGTCACCACTCTTCCTGACAAAGAGTCCCTCTTCAGCTCTTCTGTAGGCTCCCTTCAGGTATTGATAGGCTGTTATAAGGTCTCCCCGGAGCCTTCTCTTCTCCAGGCTGAACAACCCCAGCTCTCTCAGTCTGTCCTCATAGGAGAGGTGCTCCATCCCTCTGATCATCCTCGTGGCCCTCCGCTGGACCCGTTCCAACAGGTCCATGTCCTTTCTGTGTTGAGGACTCCAAAGCTGGACACAGTACTCCAGGAGGGGTCTCACGAGCGCAGAGTAGAGGGGCAGAATCACCTCGCGAGACCTGCTGGCCACACTTCTCCTGATGCAGCCCAGGACACGGTTGGCTCTCTGGGCTGCCAGTGCACACTGCCTGCTCATGTTGAGCTTCTCATCCATAAGCACTCCCAAGTCCTTCTCCTCGGGGCTGCTCTCCAGCCATTCTCCACCCAACTTGTATTTGTGCCTGGGGTTGCCACGTCCCAGGTGCAGGACCCTGCACTTGGCTTGGTTGAACTTCATGCAATTTGCACGAGCCCACCTCTCCAGCCTGTCTAGGTCCCTCTGGATGGCATCCCTTCCCTCCAGCGTGTCAACTGTGCCACCGAGCTTGGTGTCATCAGCAAACTTGCTGAGGGTGCACTCTATCCCACTGTCCATGTCACCGACAAAGATGTTAAACAGTACTGGTCCCCGTACCGACCCCTGCGGAACACCACTCGTTACTGGCTGCCACCTGGACATTGAGCCATTGATTGTAACCCTTTGGATGCGGCCATCCAGCCAGTTCCCTATCCACCGAGTGGTCCATCCATCGAATCCATGAGTTTCCAATTTTGAGACCAGGATGTCGTGCGGGACAGTGTCAAATGTTTAGGCCTTTATCTTACAGGATTTTCAAAAGGCATTATTTCTGAGGTAGGACATCAAAGACCTGGTCATACCACTGCGTTTGGAAGCTGCTTAGTACAAAATCAGAGACTGAAACATAAAAATTCCCGTGTTTGTAGCTTCTATTTTCTGTTCTGCTATTAGGTAAATGAATGCAGAACTAGCAACTACTCTGAGCCTAAGAGAATGCTTAATAGCCAACATATCACCTCATCATAAAAAGGCCTTACTGTTATTGTTTTAAAAGTAATCATAATTTTCCACAAAATGTAGAAAGTTGTTATTCAAAGGTGTTGTAAACTCCTTTTTTTCTGATTCATTCATTAGCAAGCACACCTCTGAAGGTTTGATTAAAAAGCATAACCTTGACTTCATCAGTAGGAAATATCCCACAGAGATAAACAGGTGGGATAAACATACAAATAAATAAATGTTAAATCAGATATAGATGTACATGGAATTTATTTTAGAGTACTTCATAGCATTAATGCCTACAGGCAGTGAATGAGATAGCTCAATGCCTCATTACTGTTCAACTCCAAAATACAAAGAAAGATCTTTCCTGTGCCAAAGGGCTTAAATACTAAGTAGAGAAAAGAAAAGACGAATAAGTATAAAGTATTATTATCCCCTTTGACAGAGCTGAAATTTAGGTACAAAGAGCCTGAGTCAGCAACTTAAGCATATTCAGTTCTTCAAATATTTTTATGTATTTTTCTGAATGGAAAAAGCATTAAGCCCATTCTTGTCATCTTCATCAGATGAGGGTTATTTGACTTGTTTACACTCAGAAAGGATTTCTGAGGCAAAAATAAGAATTTGCCTGGGAGCAGCCCTTTCTGGACCTAGTATCCTAAACGCCTAATTTGGAAGTTTTAGTCACCCAAGGCAACCTCTACTGTCCATGCAGAGTAAGTAACTGAATATAATAAAATTATCTACAAGGAAAAAAAGGTCTTACATTATTCTACGCCAAAATGTATGCTGGGAGCATGGCATGAAAATTTTAAGGGAGGTGTTTAGGATGGGGACATATCACAAAACTGTAACTGATGATTCCTTTGCCACAATGCCATTGTTTGAGTCAATATTTGCTGTACAAGTTAATCTTGGCTGAGCGTTAACATGAAACAAATGTGTCTCATAGTGCTATCTGCCAATATTTAACAGGGAGCTCATACAAACATTTCTCCCTTGGCCTTTGATTAACTCTGTTTCAAGGACCTGTGTCCCTGAACACAGGAGACTTGGGGCAGTGGAAATTTGGGCATTTCTTCTTCACTCTGTTGGAATCAAGCAAGAAAACAACAAGCCAATGCAAAGCAGAAATGTTATCCCCTTGTTCCAGAGTACACTGATAGCCTGGAGGAATTTTGCTGGTGCGACAGAGTACATCTGATTTCTAGATATAGCTGGAATAATTCAGCTCTGAGTTAAATTGTTATATGGTTTTTTTTTTTTAATGTTTGCTAAAGCATCTTTATGAAGGCTAATGCAGTAACACTGGAGAAGTGTGAACCTTGAGCAGCAAGAAAATTGTTTCAAACTTTCATTTAACTTTGTGTTGTTATTTCTAACTGGCCATCCAGAGAAATTCTTTCCTGGTTATAACCAGAGCCATTTTAGTGGCTGAATGTTTGGTGGTACTGGTGGCTTGAAGAAACAGGTCATACATAGTCACTGCAGAACCAACTGGATCCTCGCAGGATGCTCACTTAATTTCTTTCTCAGATTCCCAGTTGCTGAACAGGAATTAATATTAGTTACCATTTGTATGAAAAGCAAATCACCATGTATATCCTTTACAGCATTATTTGTGTTCATTGAAAGGAATTTAGAGACTGGACTTTTCCAGGTGAATGAAGAAATTGTTCCTGGAGCTGAAGGAATTGCCTCTTCAGGGCCCGTCTCTTACTCCTAAGAATATCAAATAGCTCTCCCTTAAACTATATGGTGATTCAAATTCAAATGTATGTTTTTCATATCTTTTCAATGTCATAATTTTCTGTCTATGAATTGAAGTACAGGTACTGGTTTGGTCTGGTTTCCCATTAGTGTTTTTGGAAGTTACACAGAAGTTAATTTTTTCCCTAAGAAAAACAATTTCCAGGCTGCCAGATGAAATCCCATTGCAAGGATCATTTCCGTACTGTGATTCAGATGCTGCAATGTAAGTGATCTGATTGTTTACAGACTTAATTCTGTAAATAAAGAGGAAATTATTCAAGGAATGTCCTTGAGAAAATGAATGTATGCACTTCTGCAAGTGATTTGCAGAAAAATTAGATGAGGCAAGTAAAAATGCAGTCTAACTTTCCTCTGTATTACCACACGGTGGCCACATAACCCCAGCGATGTGGGTTTATGCTGCAGTAACGCTGAGAAACTGTTGGTAATTCCAGTTTTACCTGTTTTCCATGCACCTCACACAAAGAGATTTTGTCTACACTAAGGTCTTCTATGCAAGTCCTACAAACTCACTTGCATCTTCTAAAAACTCAGGTGATATAATTCCACAAGCTATGCAGTCTGATTATTGGACTGGTTATTTAGACTGAAACTAATTGTAATCAAAATACTAGAAGTACAAAGTTAAATGGATGAGAATTGGAAAAAATCTTGTAGAAATCCTCATATTCCATTTCTCAAGCTCTTCTGAAAATGACTGAATTTACTGCAATAAACTGTATTTTAACATTATTTACATTTTACTTTTAATAATGACAACATGTAACATAAAGATTATGTGCATTTTAATGATGCATTCATCAGTTTCTGTATTAAAATCGGTTTACTTTCAATACCATGTTTGATCCGTCAAATTATTTCTACAGAGAACTACGCTCAACCCTGATGCAGGATTGGAGTGGGTGTGCTTTTATCATTACCACAGTGTTTTCCTGGTTCAGTCCTCAGTACAACACCCAATGCCCCCCCGGCAGCTGGGGATGGCATTCAGGTACTCCAAACACAGCCCACAGGAATGGAAGCAAAAGGGTTTGATGCGCATCACCTGCTCCCCTGGGATGCCTGGGAAATGCTTGAGACCCTGACTTCAATCAATTGTCAAAACACATGTCAAAATTCAGGAATAATTACATATAAAGGCCAAATACATAGAAAATAGTAAGTCCACCTGTCAGACTTTTAACTAGGACCAATTCGAGATTGTTTTTATTTCCCCCAGGAATAGTTTCGCATTCTTGGGAAAAATCAAAACCTGAAAAAACTAAAACCTGAACACTTTCCAGTGAACATGCCAAATAGTGAATCAAAAATGCTGCCATGGGACCTCATAAGAATTGTGGCTGTAATGCCACATCCATCCATCATCTGCCGTGAGCACTGTCCCGCAAAATAAGGGAAAAATCTTACCAGTAGTCACCCATGCTGCACTGTGAAAGCGGTCCTTTGGCTAAGAGCCTGTCCCTTAAACTGGGTGGGGACATAAGGCAACTGAACCACAATTCCCATGGGGCACTGTGGCATCATCTCCAAAACAGAATTTATATTTTTTCACCAAAACCCAGAATCTTTTCAGGTTTAGGCCTTTTCCTTTTTGGGTCTAAATAAGTATCGAAATTTTCCATAGAAAGAAAATACTTCTCTCAAAATACTTTCTGTCTCAGTTTTTTCATTGGAAATAAATTACAGTTGGTGGATTTTGATCTGTTCACAAAGTCTGAGGAACCACGTCAAATAAATTTGGAAAATTTGCTGTTTAAAAGCAACCTTATTTAAACATTAAAAACCTTTAGTCTGCAACGTTGTACTTCATAAACATAAACAACATGTGTAGGAAGAGCTTTCAGAAGGGCTGTCCAGCTTCATCTTAATCTGTGCAATCTGGTGGAGATGATTCAGTTTTTACAGGGCTGCCTCTTATGGACTTCCAAAGCAAGCCATAGCCAAACCAATGCCTAGCCCAGACTAAGTTGGGGGAACAGGATGCAGATTTGACAAGCTGAGGCTTCTCCGTGGCAAAGTCTCATCTCCACTGACCCACGATCCATTCCATGGTACATCTGTCCAGGTCTGCTGTCAGGGCCCTTCCCACTGCCATTTGTGCTACAGTTCTACCCAAGTGATTGGAGCTTCTGCAGAAAAATGCAAACTGACGACGAGCGCTGACATCGTACAGTTTCCTTCCTCACTTCAAAGAGGACAAATTCCAGCCTACGTTTAAGTGGAATGTGGGATGAGCCCAGGTCCCTAGATGGGTGAGCTAGCCCAAAATTCAAGTACCTTGAGAACCAGCTTGTAGGGACACACTACTTGCTGTGATCATATTTTTCTGCGTACAAGACCAGATCTAAAGCACCATGTTTAAAAAACTGCTGGGAGAGAAGAACAGGCAGCATGCAGCTGGGATGGGGACATTGTGGACAATTTCTGCCATGTCACAGAGCCAAATTCACGATGCCAGGAAACGTCACTGAGGAACTGTCTCCCTGCAGCTTCCCACACCTTTTCCCTGGGATTTTTGCACCGGGCTATAAAGTCATGGGATTTAGAGCAATGAGAAATTCAAGTTCTTTCTGAAATGGCTTTGTAATAATGAGCATTGCCTCAGAAAACTGGAATCACATCTTGTATATTCCTGAGAAAATGCCTTCATTGAGAAGAGATGCATTTCAGGGAAATACCATTATTGTTTCAGGTTGCCCCTTTGTGTGTTCTGTAAATCTTCAAAGTGGTTGTAACTATAATTCATCTGGGCCGTGGGCAGAAGGAGACATTTCTCCCAAGAGGGGGACAGACTACGTGTGTGTGGTCCAAGAGAAAGCAGCTTTAATCATGCACTGAGAGTAATAGGCATTGTACTGTGACTAAATTTACCGTGCTTTCTGGCAGGCTCTTTCTGTGGAGAGAAGTGGTGCATTTCAAGCTCTAATCTTTGTTTTGTCTGTAGATTTTCACTCTTTCTATACTAACTTGGTACTAGGGGCCTGATCTTCACAAAATGGGTCCCAAAGTCAGCATCTACTTTTGAAAACTCGAGTATCTAGCACATGGTGAGTCTGAGTGCAAATCAGAAGTGACTCACAAAGGGTCCTGGACACGTGGCTCTGCAAAGTCCCTTTTTGTTTTCGTGTATGATAGAGATTTTACACAACCATAGTTACGTCTCTGAGAATGCTGCTGGCTGTTTAGTTCAGAGATACATTTTATTCTCATCTCATTGCCAAAGGCAGCTGAAATACTGAAGTACAAGCACAGTGCCAACTGTGCAGTTAAATTGAAGTCCCCAACTCAGATTTTCTACATATTTAATTGGCAAGGCTGTAGTCTTTTCAGATCTTTTCAGATTTGGTCATCCTCTTTGTACAAAATTAAGAGAATTAAGGCCAAATCCAAGCATAAAATAACACCGTAAGATCTTCATTGTCCTCATGAAATGGACAAACATGACGTGTTTTCCTTCAGTTTGATTTACACCATCAGCATTTGGAAGCACAGTCGTTGTTTAGTCAAACCTGCCAAATGTTTTCTATTTAACTACACAATGCAACCACAAACTCTCCTATGAAAAGACGTCTTAGTTAGTTAGTTATTTGCTTAAGTTGATGAGATACTACCAAATAGCTAGACATAATTTTAAGGAAAAAATTCTTGAAGAAGCAGCATTTATAAGCAATTTAAGAAAAAAGTAGTTGTATGGTTTGGGTGGGTTTTTTTTTAAATTTATCTGAGAGCAAGAAAGAAGGAAATGCAGAAAATAGGACTAAGGCTTTTTTATTTTAATCATAATAAGTAAAAAAATCTACAGAAGAATAGGGAGTTAGAACTGTAGTGAAGCTGTGTATCATTTTATGCTGCAGAGAGCAAGTAAAGGGCGTGTAACATGCTTCCTCAGTCTTCCTTCTCTCCATCTGCCCTCCTGCTCTGCTCCCTGTCACAGCCAGTCCATCCTCTCAATCTGGAGTTTGGCTTTCCTTAGCCCTGAAGAGAAGGTGTCTCTGTCACAAGATATAACTAGAGCGAGTAGTTCTGATTCTTTCAAAGGTAGATTATACTTTTATGAATAAAAATATCATCTGAAGTTGTATTATCTTGAGTTATAAGTATAATCCTTTAGGACATAAACTGATCACCAACAGGCTTGACAAAGGAATGTCTTCAGGCAGTGTATTATTACCAGTGATGAGTGATAAGTTATGTTATTTTCCATACAGAAGTACTGACTTGCAGTCAAAATGGTCTTTTAATTTATTAGAACACGACAAGGAAGAAAAAGCTGTAATGTCTTTCCAAGAAAGACAGGCTCTTGTACACAAAGCATCCACTCAGTGTGGACAAGGGATCAGGCACAGTGCTGGAGTCACTTTTCAGATGGCAGACAGTTTTCAGATTTAAAAGTAAGTTTAAATTTATTACTAAAGAAAGCAAGCCTGCTGCTCAGAAAAATGAACTCTTTCCTCTTCAAAAAATACTCCCTTTAAACTCTCTAGCTCATAGTCTCTGAAGGTTTGGGCTGTATCTCCTTTTGCTTTCCATTGCTTCTGTTGTTGAGAAAGGCAGCTTGACCCTAGTAATTCCTTCTCTTGCATTTTGTTTTTCACAGGTCTTGGGGGCTTTAGGGTGAGCAGTTCCACTCCTGACCATCACATCACCTCTTGCCAAACAAAACTTCTTCTCAGGGGATTGAGAGCAGTCATCTTCCCTTGCAGCTCACTGGCGACCAGAAGCTGCTGAGTGCCCATAACTGCTCTGGGGAAGTTGGGTAAGAAAAGAAAACCTGTGTTTTCAAAGCAAAAAAAGTGGTCTGAAACATACTGTGGCATGGCTACCATCCCTGAAGGATGGGCTGGCAGACATCACCAGGGAGAGAGTAATTAACAATATTGGTGACAAGTCTTCAGCAGTTGGAGCACTGGTGGAGGGGGTAGTGGTGGTGAGAGACCTTGTGCCCTCAGCCCCAAGGAGCTCTCCCCACTCATAA
The DNA here is from genome assembly GCF_964106895.1 of Numenius arquata. Taxonomy (NCBI): domain Eukaryota; kingdom Metazoa; phylum Chordata; class Aves; order Charadriiformes; family Scolopacidae; genus Numenius; species Numenius arquata. The sequence continues at coordinate 120,743,219 of NC_133576.1, forward strand.
TGGTGACAGCACACGAAGGTGTGTCCTCCAGCAGCAAAAAGGGGACAAAGTCCTCAGCCGGGGGTGTAGCAGTGAGGGGTGGCAGAGCAGTTTCTGAGGGCACCCCAAGACAGCACGGTGTGGGGTGAGCTCAAAGCCTGCAGGGACAGAGCTGACCAGGCCCCCAAAACACAGACTCCAGTGTTCAACCTGCCCTGATTCCTCTCCTCCGTGTGCAATTTCCTGAAAAAGGGTGTATCATTCAATGTGTTTTTAAATAGGTTACATATCCCTCGTTGTTATTTTAATTTTAAAATGTTCTGCAAAACTAATTATTTTTAATGTTGCTTAAAAAAAACACCCAAAGGTGTGGTAAAATAATATTTTTAACTCTAGCAATTTAAACTGAGAACTCTTATAAAATTACCAACAGTCTTTTGAATTGCAGCTCAGAAAGAGATATTTCCTTTTATGACACTCACTCCCTTCTTTATATAATATTTAACCCATGGAGCTGTAAAGGTTATATGAGCTGCATACTTTGGAAGGTTTATTCCTCATCCCGCTGTTATGACACACAAATAAGTGACTAAGTAAGTAAAGCTGAATAAATGAATCTGGAGAAACACAAGCCAAAGTGAAGTATTGCTTGTTCTTAATCCTGCCTATTTTGGGCCACTTCTTTGTGAGAATCCCGAAGTAGCTGAAGATGCCTTCAAAGAAAAGCTAGTTATAGAAAACTTATCCCCGGCGCTCATGTGATCAGGTAATGTACTCGATTCACACAAACAGGTAATCCACAGGGCTGCACTCTAGACGGTTAAGTGGCTTTAACATAAACTCCTATTGCAGAGGGCTGGAAAGCAGATAAAAGCTTCATTTGTCTTCTGAGCCCTCGCCGAAAATCTGCCCATTATAGAGTGCAGACCTGTGTGAAGGCTCCTGGTGCCTTTCTGATGTGGGGGACGGGGTGTTTTTGGCGAGGAGTCAATGACTAGCGTGCTCCTGGCTCAACTCGCCCACTCCCCACGGCAGGACCAGACCGTGGGCAGGGGCTTTGCTCTGTTGCCCAGCATCAGTGAGCTGCAGCGGCCGCTCGGCCAGCCCAAAGGCATCGCCATGGGAGGACACGTCCCTTGGTTCACAGATAGAGAGGGTAACAAAGGTTTGCTTATGGCTCCTGTGAAAAATAGTTTTTTTGTGTAAGGATATTTATCATCTGCTCATGTCATCGTTTCTGGGTTTCTGGTGACAGTCGTGGCATGGACAGCATACAGAGTCTTTTATCTGCGAATGTTAACATTTCTTTGAAGACTAAGCATGAAATATATTACAACAAGTTTACTGATAGAAGAGCTGGAATGACTTCATAAGAGGAGAGGATCACAGAAACAGACACATAACTGTTTGTGGCCTCTGTTTAGAAAATAAAGCAATGTTCAAAAGCACAAAACTAAACAAATTTTGCATTTGTTTCAGAGGTCTGAAGTTGGGACTCAATCCACCCGTCAGTGAAGCTGGCAGGAGGCTTCCCATTGACTTCAGTGAGCTTTTTCATCCAACCTCTGCTTGGTCTTAAGTTCTTTGTGATTAAACTTTCCGTCTTTCCTGATAATGCAGACAGGTTTTGATGAAGTTGGCATGCAGTACATGTCCATCACACCCTGAGACAGGAGCTTCTAAAAGGGATGCAGGTACCCAGAGCCACTTGCCTGGAAGCAGGGAGAGCTGTCCTTCCTCCCAGGTGGCTGCGGTGTAACATGGTGGGACACCATCAGCCTCTGCAACTCCACTGCCTCCCATGTCTTCTCATGCTCTTATGGTTCAGGAGAAGTTTTATTTCAAAGCTTGAATTTTTGCAAGTCTTGTCGATACTTTCTGTTTTCTTTGAATGCCAGGTGTTCTAGGATTAAGTAAACCATCTGATTGACAAAAACACCAACCTCAAACCTAGAGTTTTGGGTGTATCTTTCAAGTGGTGTGCCACAAACTGATTTGTGATTTATGAATGCCCATCTAACAAAGCCGAATCTGGCAGTGTGATGCTAATATCTAAAAGTAGATGCTGGTAGTGAGTGGAGATCAGTAAACACATGCTCAAAATCCATGTTCTGGAAATCCCCTGATTTTAAAAAATGTTTCCTTTCCGTTAGGGGTACTTGTTAAGTTTGGGGCAATTTGTGCTGCTGCTGCTGCTGCCACTAAAATATTGAAAATGTGTTTCTGAATGAAGTTAATTCATTACATTTCAGTTCTGAGCTTCTGGAAGCAGAAGCCTGCATGGGCTACATGCCATGGAGATATGCTACACCAGTTCTGCAGTCTTCGAACCTTTCATAATGTTTTGTGTTTGCTGGTAGGGGCAGCCCACCCAGCACAAAAAAGCATGCAAACGATTTTAACAGACAAGCATTGTGTTGACCAAGGTTTCCAGTGTTAAACTACCCAGAAAGATTTAGACAAATTTTTCCCTATGGTAAAATGCATATGTTAGTTTAAAGATGAAGAGAAATGAAATGTGTTATTTATAGCCTGAAATATCCTTAATATTACACATATGTGTATTTCACTTAATCATTGTTTTGATAAATGCCCACACTGCTAAACACCTAACGTACAACAGGATGTGGTTCCCACTTAAATTAGCAGATGCTATAGTTTCTGATTGTTAATGATGGACCTGTTTGCCAATAAAAACAACTGATGGATCAGCATGTGTGAGCTACTGAACCTCAGCAAAAGCCCAAACTAATGAGAGAGAGAGAGAAAAATGCTTCAGGTCACAGTCAGCAGATGGGAACTGGCCAGATGTCTGTCTGGGGCAGGGAAAGTGCAGCATGTATTTAAATATATATCTATATTTTTATATAGCAGCAACCACTGGGAAGTTCAAATACTTGGACTAACCAAAGCAATGGTTTTGAAGTTTACTTTTGCAGTTGGGGGACAGAAATAAATGAAAAGGGTACATCTCTAAATCTGAAACTTCACCTATCAGATGGCACTGGAACGGTCATTACATACAATTTAAAACACAAGAAAGAGTCAAAATGTTGCAAGTCAGATGAAAACTGCGTTAGGTGATTTTGGCAACATAAGATGCCATCTGTGAGCAGCTGAAAGTAAAATTGTGTTTTAATTTTCTCTCATGTTTTTATTAAACAAGACATGCTATAAAATGTCACATGTCTAAACAATATTTTTTGCAAAACTCTGTGACACATGCAAACGAATGGAGAATATTAGCTAAAAAAAGATGAAATAGTGCCATTTCTAGTAAAGAACCAAGTTATACGGTTACATATTAAAAGCTAAGCTAGCTAATTTCCTAAACATGCAGGCAGTAAATGTATGATTGGAAATGTCAGGATTTTTTTAATCACATGCTACTGCAAAATTACACATATCACGTATCTCTGTGTAAAATAAATAAAACCTGCTTATTTTTCACTGAAAAAGCTTGCACTTATGTTCAGATTCAGCAACCTGGTCACACTGTTTCTGAGAGATTTATTCATCAGCTAAAAGATACGCAGGTGCTTAAGTGGCTGACTGGACTGGGGCCTATAAGACAAAATTCATTATAAGTAGAAATGCAATTTGTTCGTGGATTGAAGCAATTTGAGTATTTCATTTGACTCCTCTATAAATGGAATTTCCCTGTACGCGGTTCACAGCAGGCATATTTTTCCACAAGGAACTGATCCAGACCTCACCGGAGTCAATGACCATCTTTCCACTCACTTTGGTAAGTTCTGGATCCATCCCCAGCTGTGAGCAGGGTACGTCTGCCTGCCAGCACCAGCCCCGGGCTTCCCCCTAGGTCGGGGTGTTCTCGGCTGATGGGTGCTTAGCCCTTACCTTCAGGGAGCCATAGTACTGAGAAAGGATGTTGCCATGAGGAAAACAGTTTTGTTGAGTTTTTTTATGTCAGCGTTAAGCAGGAAATATGGAATTTTTCCTTTGGAGAAGGGCCCCAAGCCCTTAGGGACATTTCGGTGCAGAAAAGCCCCAACAAGGGCAAGATGCAGAGGGAGACAAATGGTGGCATTTTTGCCAAAACCTCGCCTCCTGCTGTTGCTGTTGGAAAATGGGCTCAGATATATCATAGCAGGGGCAAGAAAATGCTGATAGCAAGTAGGGACAGTGATGGAAGACAAGGGGAAGGAGGAAAACAGGAGATACTTGGCTGCCAGTGTCTTCCTTGGCCAGTGCAAACAACGTTGAATGCAGTATGACACTCCCACACTGGGAGAAGATTGTTGTCAGACAAGCACCCATTTCTGTGGCTTTTCTCCTGCCTTCACACCCTCTTTCCTCAGACAACATCTTTGTTATTCGAGAGTTACAGCTAAGACAGATGTAAGATAGGAGCCTGTATATTGTCTTTCAAAAAGTTCTGGGAAAAAAACACCCTGTGAATCCTGTAGCATCTGTCATGGTGTGTGTGCTTTGTATCATGCATGATATTGTATCTAAAACATACACCACTCGCTCATTAAAACGTCGGAAAGAAAGGTAAACGTTATTCAAGCACAAGAGAGCTCCTGTTCGATGGTTTGACTGAACAACAATAGAAATCTGCACCTGCACAAGTTTCTGCCAAAACTGATCTCACACAACTGTTGATCTTGATTAAATTCATTAGACTGGGAGAGATGGATTTCTATATATCTTATAGTGCATGTTTTATGGGTTATGCTCCTGGGTAGAATATAAGGTGGTTTTTGTTCAGGAGACAGTAGGAAAATCATGCTGAGACCCAGGCCTGCTTTAGAATTCAACAGATTCAGCAAAAACTTTGGCCAGGACTTATTTTGGACTTCAGTAAAACTCTATTATAGGAGTTTCCGTAAGTTTAAAGGAACTGTCTGAGAGTTTGTATATATTATAAATCCTATTCTGTACAGATTTTGCCTGCAGTAGCAAAGCAGCAACGTTTTTCAACGATTCTGGCTTAAGTTATAAAGCTCTATCCTGGAGCGATGAAATTAGAAAAATATTTTACAAAACCAGAACACAGGTCACATATTTGCAATATCTTTCTTTGGCATTAGCCGTCTTTGAAAGAAATTTTATGTCACAGCTGCACGGCACACATTGACTGGTTGCATCCAAAATATGGAAAATAAATCACAGGTTTGTCCACACATTTGATAATGTAAGGAAAACCAACAGGCTTTCCTTGCTGATACTTATTCCCCCTTCTACCCATGCTGTGGGGGGTGTGTCTCTGTATATGTATATACAGACATACAGAAATATACACATCTAATTTCTGCCTTTTCACTTTCCTTTGATTTAGTGTTGTGCAAACAAAAGGCCTGAGACCTGATTGTAATCTTAAAAAGTTAATCAGGCTCTTTATGTCAGTAATTAATCAATGTTGCATGTAAAGGCTCACAACCTGCCCCAAGGTACATAATTTACCCTTGCCTTTCACTTTGCATCATCATTTGCATCGGTACAAAGGGAGTGCAAACACGTGTGTGGCTGTATTCTCTGTTCACCTTTCACTCATTTTGCGCAAAGGCATATGACAACCAAAATCTGTGCTCAGTAAAAAACATGAAACTGAAATACTATAGCAGTGGAAGGGATTTGTCATTGTCTGGTGTGAAATGGGATGGTAGCTTTGCCTATGTCTTCATGAACAGAATCCCCATCCCACCAAGCTTCCTTGCCAGATGAGCACCAGGCGCTGCTCCTGTCAGCAGATGCATCAAAAAGAACAGGAATCGAGGACCCTGAAGCATGAGCTCCCTTCTTACCCATATGGCTCATGCAGCTGCTTACTGCCAGAGACAGGAGTCTACAGCAGCACATCTTCTGGGGAGCTCTGCCTTGCTGCAGCAATGCTGAGGTGCATCTATGGAAAAACAAAACAGCTCACCGGGGCTGATGTCCTGGCACTGAGATTCATGGATATGTTTTGTAAATGTGTGTGCCTAAATGTGCATATGTTTGTGTACACATGGGTATAGGCTTATAGAGGCAGAAATAACAACACTTCACAGCAGCGGAAAAACAGAGTATATTGCTGAATGAATAACTTAGAGCTGCCCCGAGCTCAGAGCAAACTGTTTACAAAGGAACTATTTTAATGTAAGGCAACTGTCTCTGAGATAGAACATGGGCATTGTTTGAGAAGAAGCAATGACATTATTCAACACTCCATACCAAGACAGTGCATCCCTGCTAAAACAGTGTATTTTAAAGTGCAATTAGTATGTCCATTCAAACCGAAATTTGGGCAGAGTGGGTTATTTGAAAAGGAATAAGATTTGTAGCGAATCTACGTTTCTTTAAAGGATGTGACATCAGTATTAGTTTGAATACAGTTACTGAGTTCTTGGGTTTTGCAAAATTTAAGAAATTGGTGACCATTTGTTTTAAAAGAACTGTTTCCTGCTAATGTTTTTATGGCAGTTTCAGGAACAGAGCACAAAATTAAAACAGTGTTTACAAGGCAAAGTGTGAAAACATTTTAGCCCGACACATCAAGAGGGTCCACTGACCAGAGGACCCAAAATACCACTAGACTAGACAAAATTAGGGCACCTTTAAAAAACAAATGGGAAAAGAGGCAGAAACATTTTCACATATGCTGGCACTAAGGATTTGTGCCTGATTTTAAGAAGAACTTAAAAAATATTTTTTTTAAGGAAAAAACCTACGAGCTCAAACCTTTAATCCTCAGTATGTTGCCTAGTTTTTTTGTCCACATCAGAGCTGTCCTCTCCTCCTATTGTTGCGTCACTGAATAAAAACATCTTTCAAGCTTTTGAATTGAGAGTTATTATCCAGCTACCCAAACTTGCCTCTGCTATGGCCATTTCTAAGGCAGTATCTAAAGTAATTTCTGAACTGAATAATTGTACATCCAGATGAAAATTTCTTTGCTACATTCTGTTATTCTTAGCTAAAGATGGGATGAATAACCCTGAGCTGGTGCTTATTTCTCCTCACTTAATACAGACTTACACAGCTGACTCACACAAGGTGTTTAACCTTCAGATAATGGAAGTGAGGTGGTATAAATCCAGCATTGTTGTGCACTGAACTACGTTGCCTGGGAAGCACCTGATGAGGCATTCAAGAAAGGCTTTACCCCAAACCTTAATGTACTTGCTGGGAAACATGAGGAGATTGGGGACGAGAAATGACTTGACGTTATTTCGGGTTCTTTCCAGATAGATGGGGAGGACCCTCCCCTGGGGACATCCGATCCCAGAAAAGACCACAGAACTGTGCACAACACCCTTGGTCAGAGGAATCGGAGGCAGCTGAGAGCAGTGCAAGGGGTAATGGGTATGAAAGCATCCTCTCATTTTATTTGGAGACAAAACTTTCACTGCCTGCAGTGATGCAGTTTTATCTATTTGCAAGACACCATCCAGCAGTGACACCCATGCTGTGGTTACAATGGGGGTATGGAAAATCAACATATTCTCAAAGCAATTTCCATATTCTTAGCATATGGCCCGTGCGCTGAGCCCTTATTTGGGTCAATGAGAGTTTCTCATGCAGAACGAGCAGAGAAAACATGCACAGCCTGTGCCTGAGAGGGGGCATATGCCTGCAATAGCTAAATATTTTAACAGGAGAAACACACTTTAACGAAGGAGCTAACTGCATACACCCAGGCAGGTTTTATTGAGGGCATTAATTTACACAAGCTGTATGATTGTGTTCTCATGAAATCTGCCATGCATAATTACAAAAGATGTTAATAAATAGTCAGGAAATCAGAACAGCTGGTTATGATGATATCCAGCTTTTCTAAGAAAAGCCAGACTTTAACCCCACCACCATTAATACTGTGAAACTTACTCTGGCCAGTGCATGTGATGGGATACCCAAAATAGATGAATATCCATTGCACTCCCTGTCCTGGATAGTGCAAAAAGGCCTAAGGTTGGCATTTTCTTTGATGTGGACCTTCCAGCATAATTGCCTTTAGTTGAAAAAATAAAACCCAAAGCAAATCCCTATAAATGATGCAAAGGGAGGAAGGGTTTATGTTTTCCTTTGAAGTCATGTGAGATGTTCAGATACAGAGATTGATGCTGCTTGAGAATGCGGCTAGTATGTAGCTGCAGTCAGTTTTCACCACTTCTTTGATAAGAGTGATCCGTTGTGCTTATATTAAAACCACAGTTGTGCACACAGAAATGGTTCCTTTTTTTGTATGTGATATCATGATATTTTCATACCTTATGTAGCTAAAAGTCACCTCTCTTCCATTCACCTTTTCCCAGTTCCAGCTAGCAGTTTTGGAAGTCAGTCCAGCAGAATGTATGTTCTGTCTGTATTGCAAAGGCCAGCAAACCCACTCTGCATTTCTCTTTTTATTAATTACTGATGTATTTATTCTGAATTTCCTCCCATCCAATCACGTCTCTGCAGAGCTCTCTGTGTCCATGCTTAGCATGCTAATGAAGTGTGGCTACTCAGATGCTGTTCAGGAAGTTCTGCTTGTCAATATATATTATGTGTCAGAAACCTGCTAGTTTGGAGCAGAACCAAAACTGGGGATAAAGTATTGTTATGGCTGGCTGGCAGCTTGGCACCTGAAGAGGACTTAAATTTCCTTAGCAAATAAGGACTGGCATTAAGTTCATGGACTAACATTCACATAAGCATCACACAGAGCTCTCCCTGGATGGATGTATCATCCAGCCTCTTTTGACAGGTTGTCTTTCCCAATAGTTACTTTCCACATTCAGCTCACAGAACCAAGATGCTCCACTTCCCTTAATGCTACTTCTGCTATACATTAATTTCCTCTGCACCCAGAAATAGATCTGATGAATTGTCTGTTAAGAGTTTATTCCTCTCCACTAGCTAATACAGAAACCTTAGCTGTGATGCAGTTGTCTATATTGTATAAAACAAATCCCGTCTCCTTAGACCAAGGAATATTTAATTACCTATACGAGGCAACACACACCCAACCGTTTGGTCAGTTGGAGATCCAGGTGAGAGACTTCGATCTGATCAGTCAGCTGACGACTGTGGTGCTGAGTGTCCCAAATGCTAGGAGAAAGCCCTACCCACTGGACATCGCCCTGCCCTGGCAAGCTTTCCCTCCTGTCCTGTGTAACCATTCAGTCCTGAGAAAGTACCATCAAGGATACCACAGGAAAGTCCCCAACCACTGCTACCTCCTGATTGACCCATGCCATAATATTTCTGTGCAATTCCCTCTCTCCTACTAGAGTGAGTAAAGAGAGACCAAACTGCCTTTCCTCTAGGACTGTGCCCATTGCTCCAGACCCTTTGCAGACCCTTACCTCACCTCCTTTCTTTCCCTGATGTTAGCTTCAGCAGAGGCTTGGTTGTGGTCAAAACTGAGCTGCTTGGTTTTTTTGGCAACTGCCTCTCCAAGGCACAGAAGACCCCATCCCCACCAAACGTGCCTGTGGCAGTCCCACCCCACTGCTGGCAGGCTCCAGCCTTCAGTCTCCCGACACGACCCACAGGAGGTAGCTTCCAGCCCCACAGCCAGTCTTTCGGGAACACCAAGATCCCCTTGAAAAAAAAACCCAATCTCTAAATCTTAGAGATGACAGATTGTGGCAATTAGCTGTGAGAGTATCCAGCCTCCTTTGTAACCGACAATAGCAGCACCAAGTTTGGCAGTAACAGCAGGCTCCTTTGATAAAAAGGCCTCTTCCAAATGCCATCCTGTCACTTCCCAGTGGGAGAAGGACTAAAAGCATTTCAGGGGAAAAAAAGCAGCAGTGGGCAAGTTACATACCTCAGGAAGCTTACTATAAGATGCTGCTTTTATAGTGCAGTGTTTTATTGTTTGTGTTTATATATAAATCCTGAAAGGTAAAGTTCTGCATTGTAGCGTTTGACCTTAAAAATGCAATTTTTTCTTCCCTTGCAGCAGCTCAGCTTGTACCTAACAAACCTCTGAAAAAGCCACAGGAACATTTTTTATTTGAAAGAGCACTTCGCATTTTTCCCTGGATGACAATCAGAATAATGAGTCCCTTTGACTTAGAATTAGATAGGTTAAGTGACAAATACAAATGTGGACCTGTCTTTTCCCCAGATTGGTAGGTGTTTTCTCTTTTTGTCTCAGTTTTCTATTTTTTTTTTTTGATGCTCAGACTATGGATATTCTGAGTCTGCTCTTCAATATATTGCAGCACATCATGGCATTCCAGCACTGCCGATGCAATCACCTGTAAACAATTAATCAAAAATGAAATCCTGATTTCAGACTAACCTTATCTGCAAAAATAAAATACATTTTGCATGTTCTGTTTTGTCTCACTTTTTGGTTTTTCAAGTGCTCCAAAATATTTTCAGATGTCAGAATCCGCATTATGTTTTTCATTTTAAAATCTGGAGAGAAATTATGAAAAATAAAATACATTTGTGACCATATTCCCACCTGCAATACAGCTTAAAACTTTCCAAATGTTGAAAAACAAGACAGGCAGTGTCATTTTTTTCTTCTTAAATCTGTGCTGACTGCTGAGAATTTTATCAAGGATAGATGTGAAGAATGATTAGACTGAAAAGCTTCGTGGTTTCCACCCATGGACTGAAAAGAAATAAAGCAAACAGTCTCATTATTTCTCTTCCCACATCCATCATAGTGATTACTGTACTCTGAAAATTGGACAGCCATATCCAAGTACAAAGTTGGTTTTTTTTTTAAACCCCTCTCCGTATTATATGAGATTTTATGTCATCCCTGAATAGGAGTAAAAAGAACCAACACAAATAACTTGTTCATTATAAAAACTATGAGAATAAATTTTACTGTGAAATCAGTAATATATTTTTTTTTATATTTTGTGAAAAAGTGGGCATACTGAAGGCATACACATCAAAGGACCAAGAAAGCAATGTGAAAGCCCATGGGGAAGCTCAGAACAAAATATTAAAGGGAAGTAATTTGATTTGAAAGCAAATATCTCAAAATGAAGCACGAAACAGAATGAAATGACACTTTGGAAAAAAAAAACCAACATAATTTGATCTGGATAAACTAGAGACCATTGTTAGTGGAACTAGAATGATTTTGTGCTTTTCTTTATATTGACAAGTTGGAATTATTAATTTAAAAAATGTCAATGTTTTGTGGCCACTTCTATCGCTGAATCCTTATCTCCAGATGTGGAAGCACACCCGCCTTCACTATGTGTGTGCTTTCCTACTTCACCTCCCATGGGGCAAACTCTCCTGCACTATCTTAAAGTAAATATTAGTTAAGTTTATGAAGCTGTTTATTTCATGGTAACTTGTGAATGATTAGTCAATGAAAAATACTGCCTAGAGAAAGCAGATGACTGTTGAATGAAGTGTCTAATACATTTAGAAGTCAAGAGAGTAACGACCAAAACCCGATGTTCTCAATAGCCTTTTAGTTTACCCATGTTCTGTCTCCCAGATACCCTGCCCTGCTTTTATGTAGGCACACAAGCATACAGGTTTTTCTTGCTCAGTTGTGAATTCAGGTATTTTCTGCCTTGTGTTAGATAAATCTCGAAGTCCTCATCTTCCCTGTCTTCTCTGGTAAGCCTGTACTACTAAAAATACTAGCTCCGTACACTGACTTGTCTCATAAATCTTCTGGCACTGAAAAATAGCTGGAGATACTTCTTGTGTTACAATCTGAATAAATAACGTTTGTTCTGGATTTTAAAAAGTAATTAGAGTGTGCTTTCTGAGATTATATTAAAAATGCAGAGCTATTTGTAAAAAATATGAAGCCACAAAATACCAGTATGTAACTGTGCTTCAATTTTAAAATACTTTTTTAATAGTAAAGAATCCCATGCTTCATGAGCCAGAGTAGTGCCAGGTGAACGCTCAAATCAAAAGCAGCCCTGCAGAAACTTCTGTAATTAGCAAGTTAGGAGTCTGCAGCTACTGACCAGTAATTTGACAGTTACTGTTGCTGCCATGAGATATTTGCAAAGCAAAACTTTGAAAAAGGTGGTGAGCCAGCTCTAGCTTCTATTTATGATGATTATACCACTCCACATTTTGAGCCCATTGCATGACGTACTAATAGTGACTTGTCACAAAGTGGTGTTTCCGAACGAATCAAATATAACCATTCCATAGGTACAGACACTGAGGAACACAGCAGCTAAGGCTAAATTTTACAAACACGAGAGCTGTAGCTGTGTCATTGCACAAACTTTTTTTAACTGAAAAGAAAAGGACTAGTTCAGTCATTTGTCCAGTAGTTTGACTTGGACCAATCAAGAAAACTTGTATTCTGAATAAGGGATTTAATACTTTAACTATTTTTTCATAAGACAGATCCATCTGCCTTCTCTACTGAGAACCTCCGGTCTCGTGAAGGCAATGGATATGGGCTGTGTGTGCCTTGAAGGAGCCCAGAAGGACATTTCCTTCATAAGGTGAAGTTTATCTCCAGGAAGAGTGAAACAAGCAAGGCCAGGGCTGCGGTGTCTGCCCACTGTCTCATATTCTTCTTCTCCTTCCCAAATACAACAGGGCATGAAATGTCCAAGGGCTGGTGGGCTCATGGCATAGCAGGGGGGTAGCACCACAGTTTTGTCATGGTCTTCCCTGTCTGTCCCTGGACCCAAGGGGTTCTCTGGCTTAATTAAGCATACTATGATTAGGTACTGGAGCTCCACGCAGAAATCAATATCTACTGTCCTACACACATGTAAGAAACATGGTTTCCAACCCTGCAGGGAGACACAGCTTTTCATCTAAATAGGATTGTCCTCACTGGCAGGCCATGAGTCTTGCAAAGCTCATTTTGACGTTGTAAGAGTTTTGCTCTCTGGGAACCCTCACTGAAGAGATGCCTGCTGAAGAAATTGAGGCAGACTAAGATTTTAGTTTAAAATTATCCTCCTTCTAGTGAGCAAACTGTAAATTACTGCTTTGCCATGTGGTGGAGCTGGTAGACAGCAGTTCCCAAATTGTGGACGTTGTTGCTATGTTTGGAATCTTTCTTTTTTAACAGTTTTCACAACTATGTTTAGTCTGGTAAACTACCTATAAAACTTAATCTTCTCTTTTGTATTTATATCATAAAGCCTCAGCACTGAGGAAAACTTCAAAGCTTGATTTTTGGAGTGAGAAGTGCCAAGTCTGATGGCAACTTTCCACACCAATGCTTAATGACAACTCATCTATTATTCCGTGAGGAGTGATACCTCTGAAGGGATCTGTAGATCTCATTTTTCAGTTTCTAGACGACAGAGGAACTTGCAGACCACCATGGAGGACCGTCATCTAGAGTAATGCACACAGCATAGGTAGAGCTGGAAACACATCCCAGAAACAAAATACTGTACAGTGGTTTGTGTCTTAGTAAAATTGCTCATTTTCAGCACATGAAAAGGTTTCGAGTGGATCCAGAGCGGATCAACTGAATGTTGTGTCCTTAAAATAGCCAGTACGTCAGCAATGTGCTGGTGTGGAGACACGTTCTGGGGTTCTTCAGTTCTGTTCAGCTTTGCAAGGCTCAGACCCAGGTGCTCACAGTGATGTAGGACCCAGACTCCTCCTGGATCTGCACAGTGCTTTGGAAAGTTCTTATAGGTTTCTGCCTGCAACTTTTCGTATAAATCTTTCCAAATCTGGTCCTAAATGTATAAGAAGTACCTCAGAGAGAAAAACGTCTTGTGATTAAAATAACACAGTATGATTCAGAATTACTAATTATATTCCCTGCATTCCCATTAACCATCTGTGTTGCCTAAAGCAAGTGGTGTAAATTTGCTATGCCTCAGTTTACTCTTCCATAACACTGGCATAATATTTGCCTCTATTACTACATGTGTAAAAATTCATTTGAAATTCTCAGGTAAAAAGTACTTTGAATGTATATGGTAGTATGGTCATTATTACTTCCAGTCTCATGTTATTTTCTAGTCTATTTATTATTTTACACTTCTCCCACCTCTCAATACAGTAATCAACTGTTTCATTCCTGAGAAATACCATTTTAGAGCATTTCATTGACGTGTTGGTGGCATATGGTCAAATTCCAGTATGACCAGTTTGCCAACTGAAATTCTCCCAATAGTTTAAAGTGGATTAAGTATTTTTCTCTTCCTCTAATGTGCTCAGCAAGGCTATCCACCATGAAATACCCTTTGCATTTCATTCCTATGTATCTGTGCAGTAGCGAACCAAGTTTATGTTTCTGACTGTTTTGACTGCAAAAGTAGTTTGAATTATTTGGGGAAATGCAAGACAAAATTAATAATACTGACACAGTGTATAAAATACCAGTGTTTGAAACCACATTTGTGAATAACTGTTTTATTTCAGATTTCTTATGGGCTGGTCCTTGCACATTAAAAGAAGACTTATATCCCGTCCAATCTTTTGTGTGCATTTTAAACTATGGAATGAAACAGAAATTCACCTATTTCTTTTCCTTTCCTGTATTCCCATAGCTTGAAAATAGTCCCATTTGTTAAAAAAAGACATTATGCACAGTTTATAATGTGGATTGACTCAAAAAATGAGAATCTGCTGGATGCTAGATTTGTTTGGGCTATTACAGAATGCTCTTTCAAAGCTTATTAAGACGAGTACACACAGCTATGTTAACTTTTAATGGGTCACTTAAATTTTTGTGTCTGGAGAAGAACAGGGTACTTATGTTTAAAAATCCCCAGACAAAACCATACCACTAAACCCAGCAACGCTCCATGTCTACTTGTGGTCAGCTGTAAGATAAATGATGAAAGCAAAATTCAGATTTAAAACCAAAGTTTGAGTTTGAACTATCAAGGAGTTCATTTGAGTCTGGAAGTACTAGCTGATCTCATGTTTACATAAGCTGCAATGACAAAGTATATCTGTGGATTAAAGAATGAGGGCCAGATTTTCAGCTAGTGCAAATTGCGGTAGGTCCAGTGAACCCAACAGAAATAAACTGATTTATGCCTCTTCTAACAAAGAAATTATTTACATTATTTGTTTAGAGAAAAAAAAAAAACAACTTTTTTCCTCCTCACACATACATTTGCATGGATTCAATTGTAACACAAATGTTTAAAAACTGTGTGTAGTAGCTTCAAGGTCACCTTTGAAACTGTGTTTATGGTATACAAATCAACCATGTGTAAAATGAGGACATATTCTTACTGTATAAGAACACATTGCAGTAAGCTGCACTTTTCTCCTCTGCATATACCCCTTCGATATATATTTAAATGGCTTCAGCCCAACATGACCTTGAAAGGTTAATTTAAAACAAAATTTAAAACAAGACTTGATTTGGTTTTTTTTTTTTTGCTATTTGCTTTTAAAAAAGGTTTTTTGTAGGACATGTTGTTCACTTGATGTAAAATCTCATCTTACAAGGGTGTTCTGGAATGTGTTGGAATAAATCTCAACAGTCATATTCCCTGAATAATAGCTAAATGTTTGTGAGTGCAATAGGAGGTATAGCTCAAAATCTTTCATGACTAGAAAAAGCAGTGTTATTTTAAGACTCAAATACTTAGCGCTTTCCTGTTTTCCCTCAGCATTGTATCAGTAGGTACATTCTTTAAAAGCAATCACATCTTGGTTTCTTTAGTCTGCAGAAACCCCATCTGTGTATGCTTCTGATAGAAACCAGATTCTGCAGGGTGGAATCCACGGGAGCAACGTCTCTGCAGCTCATTTGTGCATATTCTCCACCTCATTTACATATAAATTACATAACGTATGGCTTAGGGACCGCTTTGTCCCCTCAATGGGGAGGTCATTCTGGGAAAAGGGGGTTCAGTGCTGAAAGCTGGCCCCTGGTCCCCTCGGGGAGGCAGGGGGTGCCCATCATTCATCAGGCCCCGAAGCGGGTGGGCTCTGCAGAGGGGCTTGGCATCAGCTTGGTGGGCAGCAGTGCCCATCTGGGGTTTTCCTCAGGATGTGTGCGTTGGCGGCTGGTGGGGGACGTGGACAGAGGTGTAGCCTGGCTGGGAAGGCAGCAGCCACCGCCCGCTGTTGTTCAGGCATGAATTCCTCAGCTGGCACGGTTGCCCTAAAGCCCTTTATATCTATTTGATCCCCATCTCTTTTCTTAGCTTTAAAAGTACTTCCTTGAGTGGTGTAATCATGGGGCAATTTTCCTCTCATGCCAAGTTTAGATATTGTATATACTACTTATATGTTGACTTGGGTGACATTGTTTCCCAGTTCCCAGTGAGATAGGGATCAGACCACCTCTGTGCAGCTCAAAGACCAAAGCGTTGCACCAGACAGCACGAGATTTCTCCAGAACATTTTGAAAGTGGAAATTGAAGTCATTTGAGGATTAGCATTTTGTTAGATGGGGAGATGAACCCCAAAACACAACATCCTGAAATTGCTCAGCTGTTGTTCATTGCTGAAGGTTTGAAGGCAGAGATTGCAATCTGTTCATGCTCTATCTGCCTGCCATACAGTTTGCAGAACAACAAGCAAGACAGGTCAGCACTGGCCCCCCTTTTCTCTGTCTGTGTAACCTGGTATTAGTGAAAGAAAGCAAAAAGGTTTGAAATCCTACTTGAAGCGGATACTGGTTACTTAAGTCAGCATTATGTTCAGTAACAACAGACACAGCTGTCTTGACCACACACAGACCATTTTAGCAATTGCCAAAGTGCAACACTCGTTACGCAGCCAAGTCTTAAATTATGGTAAGCAATGAATTACCCAAAGACGTTTTAAAAGAAAGCACATCAGTTTCATTAATACGAAATTTACCTTTCAGATAATTCTTGACTTGTAACAAATGTACATTTGCCAATTTTGTGAGCAACAAGACTACAGAAAGTAAAAATTACTTCATAAAAATAAGCTAGCCAGGATTTTATGTGAAAGGGACTTAATGACTATGTAATTATAATTTTTAAGTGCATGTAATTATTAAAATAGAAACAGACACATAGTCTTCTGCTTTCTGTAGCTTATCATAGGCTTTTTTTCATTATTTTTTTAAATCAGATTCACAATGAAAATGCGTACCAATCACAAGACTTGGAGAGAGGACAAATTTAGGCTTCAATTCAACAGAGAACTTGAGCATGTGCATATAATTGAACATGGACTTAAACTCTTTGCTGAGTTTGAATCCTAAGAAAGGTTTACACACCTTTTCAAGGAATTTTGGCATTTTCAAATATTTTGAGCTGGGCAAGTAAAGGATGAATTTGGATTTTCCCAAACTGCTTTAGTTGCATGTAGTTTTGCCATGTAGGTTTTGGGAGCATAAGGAAGTTATTTTCCAGGTTCCTTCTACTCAAACTCCTTCTACTTAAAACTTTAATAACAATTTATTGTTGGCCATTAAAACTCAATCGGGATAAAATGGAGACTAGAACATTGTACAAGGCCACATCATAACCAAAGAAGTGAATGAAAGAGAGAATTACAACTCAGTAATTTCACAGAAACATGAATTTTGTATGCTGTTTAATCTTGTCCAAGTTCCTGGAAGCAGACAAGACCCTAACTGCTTCTCTAAATCTGACTTTTCTCTGCCTGCAGCCCTCACAAGTCTCTCCTTTGGGGTAGATCCAGAAGCTACATAGCATCAAAGGATGGCATCAAATCTCTGTCTGCATATGAAGGACATTGTAACTTCTGCTTCACCTCTGTACCGTCAATAGAAAGTCCATCCCCTGTTCCTACCTGCATGCCTGCACTAGTTTTATCTGTCATTGTTAAGCACAAAGCACAGTCCAGCAGCCCACAGCAGAAGGCACACTTCACCAAGGTTGGACAAGCTTGGCTTCTGCCTGTGGCCACTGGATGGAATGAAGAAGCAGCAAAGGAACACCTTGTATTTTGAGGTCATCAATTTTCCCCCTCCCATTCTGGACTTCCTGTAGCTAGCAACACAGTGCCAGGATGGAAGTAGATGGCAGCTGTAGACAGACTTCAGCGGCCTCTCAATTCCTCCCTTGGCTTGGGCCTATCTAAGAAGAAAAAAGGAGATTTTTTACAGTGGCATGAACTGGGTCATGGATGAACACTTCCTTTTTGTCCACAGAGATGAACTGTAGGTGCATCCTTCATGGTGGACAATAACTCACCAGCATTGCTGGGGATCAACCAAATCAAAGAGTTTATTAAGCTTCTCTGTAGCCCAGCTCACCTTAAAAAGGCACAATCACTCCTCACTGCCATCTCCCTCTTTCATTACCTTTTAAAGTGTGTATAATTAATTTCCATTATTGTACCCCCCCAAGTAGATTTACCAGTTTTCTAAATAAAATTTTGTTTAATAAAAGCGAGTATCACAAAACACAGCATCCCATCCATACTGAAAAAAAAATTAGGTCCTTCATATACTGCTTACAACTGTTGTAAAACTGCAAAAGAAAAAAAAAAAAAGTCATCACAATGAGTCTGTACCTGCAAAAAGTATAGCTTGTTTAAAAATTTCTCAATATTATGTATTGTGACAGTTGCTATAGTAATAGCTCTTTTTCCCCTTGTAGAGCAAAGTAATTAGTTATGAAAGCCTATGGAAATTGTTAGTAGGTGGGGCCTTGCTGACACTTGGGTTCAGGTTTTGTTTTTCCAAAGATATGCATATTTGTTACACCAAGTACGGTCAGCCCTGAGCAATCTGAGAGGTGATCAGCTCTGCTGAGAGACACAGAGAGAAAGAGGAGATGTGGTGAGGTCCAGGAAATAGCACATTCAAAAGACAAACACAGCCTTCTATTTTTCTGTACTTTCCACCCAGCAATGATCATGGAGCAGATCCTGCCTGACATAGGGCAATGAATCTCAGCAATAGGCTTCCAAATCGGAGATGTCTGGGGAAGGGTGGCCAGGGTTCAGAGCACATGCCCTTCCTGTAGAGTTGTCTCAAGTGCATTCCTACCCTTAACGTTGAAGGCTGTAAAACCTAGAGCAAAACAGACCCAGAAACAAATTATTTCAGAATATGCTTTTACCAGTGCAATGGGAACTTACACTATGGCTTTTTTAGGATAATTGGACCTGAACGCATAAACAGGCTGAGAAAGAACCTTCTTAAAGCACATGGTCTATACAGTTCCACTTTTGGCATACAGTCCAAGCATGTGTATTTGAGCCCTCACATGCTGGGCACTGTGTTGAACTTTCTTTGTCCCAGAAGGATGCAGCAGCATCTCTGTCTGGAGGCTGTCAGTGATGCCTCCTGTGCACAGGCTGTTTACCCTGGTGGCACTGAGACCCTGTGGCACGGCAGCCCTGGGCCACCACACCGGTGCTGAGCCCAAGGACTCATTATACTTCATTACACTTTCTTCTCAGCTACAGTTATGTGGTGCTCTAGGTTTGCAGCTTCATTTTTCAAGGATGTTTGTCACTGAAGGTAAACCAAGAAAAAG
Organism: Numenius arquata; assembly: GCF_964106895.1. Taxonomy (NCBI): domain Eukaryota; kingdom Metazoa; phylum Chordata; class Aves; order Charadriiformes; family Scolopacidae; genus Numenius; species Numenius arquata. Next base: position 120,762,526 of record NC_133576.1, read on the forward strand.
ACTGCAATTTTCTTTAAGCAGTAACTCATAGTTTTATTTACTACAGGAAAATTTCAAGTGTAGACAAAATTGTACATTTAGGTAAATTTCATTGCCTCATGTCTGGCAGTGTTAAAGGACCCTGCATTTCCCAAGATCCTTCATCTCTCCCCACCTTTTGCATGCTTCCTCCCTCTCCAGAACATGGGAGCCTGTTTCTCTGTCTCTTTTCTTCCATTCACTCCCTAAAGGGGCCAATTAAGGACCCTGTCAAAAAATAAACAAGTATGTTCCACTCTCATTTGTCAGGCGACCTCCTGTTCCACCTCAGCATGCAACGGAATCCAGATGATCTGTCGCATAGTACCTTCACTGGTTTGGTTCAGACTTGAAAAGTAAGTTTGCCCTGAACTCCAGCCAACTGTGAGTCCATTAGTGGCTTCCTCATGAAGTTCCCGGTATCAAACAGAGCTCACAAATTACATGTAGCTTTCCCCATAATTAAATTTCTTCAGTCTTCCTCTTAGGTCTATAGAAAAACACAAGGAGGTTTTTCCCTGACTTAGAAAAGCTGATAAAATATGGAGCAGTTGCATTAAAAACAGCATTTTTTGGGTTGAAAACTTTTGTGGGCCCCACAGCAGCCCAAAAAAAGGAGGGAATGGTGGAGATGCCAACATAGAGCAGGAGAACTGCTATTGTCAGCAGGAAGATGTTGAAGACAACTGATTGGGATGCTTGGAGAAACAGACGGGAGTAAAAGCACTGGTGCCTAGGAGAGAAAAGAGCCTCTGTCATGGAGGAGGATGGTGCAGAGCCCATGGAAAGGTATTCCTGGGACTGAAGGGAGCTGCTGGCAGGAAAGGATCAGGAGCAGCCCACAGGCATCAGAGCAGCAGGTTGGGACAAGGCAGTTGGTATGGCTCTGCCTCACCTACCAGCCTCTGAAAGTCAAGTTGTTGCATACTCACCCCTCAAATTATCCCTTACTCCATGTTTTTTTTCCGCCTCCATGTGGGAATTGAGCCCTGCCATTTTAAATTAGAGGCAGTTGTGTGAGCATCACAGATATAATCTGAGGATTTCGGTGACAATATCCTGGCATACCGAGGTGATTCTTTGACTTGTTCTTCAAGATCACTCCAAATACTCGATGATATAGCAGGATTTAGCTTCTGCATGAGTCAAATGCCCTACTGGTGTAAAAAGACACAGTCACGCTCACTGCAGTAGGATGTCATGTATTTATATCAGCAATTTCCTTCCATTTAGTGAGCCTTTAAAGAAAAGAATAGAACAGAAGAAAATACAATTTTTTTTCTCTTCTTATCCATCGTTTTCTGAACGCAAACTTATTTCCTCCAATGCTGTAGTATTTGAAAACCAGAACAAAGAGCTGGTGAGAGTAAGCACAGCTATGTGCTAATTTATAACTGCTCAGAGTAAAAGGCAGCTCCAGCTGACAGTAGCTTCAAAAAAATTGTGCCTCCTGTAAATTAGGGTAAGGGAACTGATCACTGAAGGTAAACAGGTGATGAAATACTTCATTAGTACCTCATTTGTAATTTATGTCTGCTGAAGTAGTTGACAAAGAATCAAAACGTAAGTGGTAGATTTCTCAGAAGTGCAGCCTTTGAGGTCACTGAAGTGGATTAATTATAACCCAGTGTAAAGCACAGCCTGTCTCTGTGTCAATTACCAGTATTTGATAACTGAAATTATGTCAAGCTCTGTTCTTCTTCAAGATGCAGCCACACATTTTAAAATCATTATGACTGTAAGCATGAGCTTCACATAGCTAATGAGTTCAGCTCATTTATAAAAGTTCATTTTGACTTAGCAGATAGTAGTTGAGATTCAGAGGGGAGTGGGTAATAAGGGATCCAGTGCTGCAAAAATATAACACCTTTCCTTATCCCCTCTCCCAGTCCTATGCAGGAGAAACAAATTTAGTTCACTTGCCAAACAATCATTTAAATGTACTGTAGGAGAAAGAGTTGAGGGAGTCAACTGCTGTTAAATATGACTTGCTTCTAGTGGCTATCAGAGCCCTGATTGTTAAGTGAAAATCCTGGGCTTAATGGACTACCTGCTGTTCATATTCGTAATAGCAAAATGACTGATAATGTACCTCTACTGCATCTTGGGATTTTCTTTCCCCTCTTCCTCCCTTTTCACACTCTTCCCTGCAACTGCAGAAGTATTGGGTAGGGTCGATAGCATCTGTCGGTATGTTACCAAAACCTACCGCACGCTCCTTGGTGAGTAACTCTATCTCACCGTGGCTGTGCAATCTGCGCTAGCACAGCAGGCAGGCATCCCTGCATCCTGATCCACAGCAGCACTGCCTGCACACACCGAGCAAACTTTGAAAGCAATGGTTTCGATCTTGGTTTGGTTTTCTGATGCAAAAAACAGCTAATGCACTGGGTGCATTAATGCAGGGGAGGTTTAGATTGGATATTACGAAAAATTTCTTCACTGAAAGGGTTGTCAAGCTTTGGAACAGGCTGCCCAGGGAAGTGGTTGAGTCACCATCCCTGGAGGTATTTAAAAGACAGGTAGACATAGTGCTGAGGGACAGGTTCAGTGGTAACTTGGCAGTGCTAGGTTAACAGTTGGACTTGGTCTTAAAGGTCTCTTCCATCCAAAACAATTCTATGATTCTATGGGCTGGCACCGGTAGAGTGATCACCAGGACACCAGCTTTTCTGCGTGTTTCATGTGCACTTTATGCTCGGTGTAGCTACTGCACCGGGGCCCGTGAGCAGCCGTAGCTGGTGCTGCAGATTCCCATCTCTGGGAGAAATGAGGCCAGATCTGGGCTGTACTGTCAAACAGAATGGCTCCAGCTTCAGCTGAGGTCAGACTTTGATCAGAGGCTAAGGAACAGTGCTTGGTCTAGTGAGACATTCTTTCACTGTCCCCTGCTTTCACCTGAAGTATCTCAGTTGTAAAAGTCTCTTACTGAAGTATCTTAGTAACACACAATCCCATTGCGTAGGTAATTCCTTATTCTTTTTGCTTTAACTAAATGACATACAGTCTGGGGTCAGACAATGTTTTCAATGAAATCTTGCACTTGTCATGACTGTAATTTTATAGAGAGCCATATTGCAATATTCATCAGCCATCTTTTAAGAAAGTCACAAGTTAATTCTTTGAGGTGGACATAGTATAGTCAGAAGATTTTCTTCTAAAGAATAAATTTCTTTTTTAAGATTAACAACATGTGGTGCTAATGTTTAAAGTACAAATTTTAGTTTGTCAGTGCAACTCATCATTCCTTATTACACATTGTGAAATCATTTTAAGATTCTTTGTGCATCTTTAAGCCAAAAGAATATCTGACAACCACCCAAGACCTCTACTATGGAGTCCAGAGTAAGTATACAGCTGTGACCTAAACCATAGATGTCTAACCTGAACCTCATGAAAATAGCTGAGGAAAAGATTTATTTGTGTCTGATTGAATAATATTCTATTTTCCAATGGAATCAGTCACTCCAATTTGCATCAGATTGCTGTTCCTATCATTAGTACTGGGATATGGCTGTTAATTTTAGAAGCACCTAAATGGATTAGGTATGCAGAGAGATATATTAAGCAGAATATTCACCACAGGGTGGCTTTCTGACCCTACTGAAATCAGCAGAAGTTATAGCATCTACGTCAATGCATATGGGATTTCAAATCTCATATTTTAACCTCCACTGTTTCAGGGAAAATATTTTATTGGATAAACAGCCAGAATGTTGAAACAGTCCCTCCCTAAATATTTTGCAGCAATAACGACACTGATTTCTCCATGGCATCAATCAAACTGGAACACTTAAAAATACTTACTTTAATATAAGTAAGTAAAAATGTGCTACGGATTGGAAACAAGGGAAGAGAACTGGTATGAAGGGTATTATAAGCTATGTCTAGACTTACCTGCTAGGAAAAATGATGGCTCCTGTCCAGCCCACACCTCCAGTTTTCTTTTCTGTGAAAACCAGATTGTGGGAAGGTGGGAGGGAAGAAGAAGGGACATCTGGTGCATGCCTGTGTTTTGTCCCAGTAGGGAGCTGGGATATGAGAATATGCAACTGGAAAGTGGAAAATTCTTCCCACGTCCCTCGTCTAGATACAACTAAGTGCCCACAGTAACCAAGGGAATGGCTTTTTCATAGGAATTCAAAAGTGTTTCCATTTTTTCCACTCATTTGGTTAAATATAGCTTAGTAGACTCGGACTTTTCAAAAGCTGGGCAATAGATGGGATTATTTCCTTGTGTGCCACCACTGTAATGGCATTTGAGATGAGCTTAATAACTCTGATGACTCAAAGCCAGGCTTTTATGAAGGGGCAGGAACAGATTTGCAAGCTCCTTGTGTTTCAAAATGAGCTCCTACATGGCACCAGAGTAATGGACACATTGCAAAAAACCAGTTTCCACCGTCTCCCGGTTCCTATTCTGCCACCTGAGCTCAGAGTTTCAATAAAATGTCAACACCAAAATTTTTGGGACTTGCAAAAACAGTTTCATGCTGAAACCTGAAGTAGACACTGACTAAGAAATGCAGACAGAACAAATTGATTTTTCTAGGCCGCTGTTCATGCTTTCTGCCCCTTTTAACAGATATTTTTCCATGGCTAGTAGGAATTTCTGTACCTCCAGAAAAGGTGTGTGGCTGCACCAGCCTGGAGAGGGGCGAGACAGCTGGCCCCGCGGGACAGGTTGAGCAGAAGCAGATGGCCCCGAGCGGCCAGGCTGGCGTGGGGACAGATGGCAACACGGGACAGCTTGGGAAGGGGGACATATGGCAACATGGGATTGGCAGGAGCACAAGTCCTTACGCTGGTCCCAATTATGGGCCTGGTGGGTCTGGATTCGCCTGGGAGAAGGTAAAAGGGCTTTTACCTCTTCCCAACCCTCAGACACAGGCAAGGATGCCATGGACAGCAGGATGCGGCCGTGGCTGCATGCTGTACAGTCCAGACAGCAACGTCAGCCACTGCAGACTGCTGAGCCTTTCTGAATATTTTTTTTTACTGTCATTTCAGCATCTAACAAGTTTTCACCTTTCTTACACACATTTATATGTTTTGATTTTCATCAGCACATGTTTCATCAGAGGTAGTAAAGGATAAAAGGCAACATGTGCGCCACTGAGATTTAATGGGCTGATTCAGCATGCTGTTATGTCCTTTGAGATGTGGAAGACAAATCAATTTGCCTGTTCGTCATCTTAGAGAGCTGACACATAATAAGTATCAAAAATACTTAACGCACAGAAAAACATAAAAACATATAACACCATAATATATCCATTGTATATTCCCCCTCCCACTTCTCTTATTTTGGGGATGGTAAAGACACTAACCAAGAAATTTGCTTCAATTCTGAAGGAGCTTTTTAGGCATAAATACTTTTTCACCACTAACTACCACATTGCACATGTAGAGCATAATTAAGAAGAATAATAAATTAGGAGTTGGATGTCTTCCCATGTAATTTTGAATATGGGAGGCAAAATTAAAAAGCTTTACATGCTGAACATTATGGAATGTGCTTATATACACAAGCCTAATATTTGTCAGGATGCCTCCTGTATTTCTTTGCCTTAATACAAGCTGTCCACTCAGAAATGACATCTTTGGGGCATATTTTAAATAGATGCAGGGGAAGTCATTTAGTTTGGTCACATTAAACTGCTGAAGGACTCCATAGATATCACATACAGCACAGCCTGCTTCCCTGGTGAGAATAGGATAAGATTTTTTATGGAGAACATTAAGTGTATTGAGCAAATTGCATTCACTATATTACACTGTACCTTTTATAACTATTGTCATTGCATTTTTTACTTTTCCAGCATACTTCATCTTCTCTTTCATCACCTCTTTTATTGAATACACTATTAACAGAGCAACATCTATTACAGATGTGTAGGAATTAATTAACTTGGACACTGAATATAACAGATTTAGTGATCATATCACTGAGACCAATTGCCTGTCCATGGAAAAGAGAATGCAATCACAGAATACTAAGATTAAAGCTCTTGTTAATAGGATTAATTTCTTTTTTTAGTAGGAGGGGAAAGAAATGGTGGTAAAGTTAAAAATGACACTTCAGGGTTGGGAAGGGATTTCATTTATTCTGGGACAGACTAACCTAAACTGTGAAATCCATGTATGGATGTGGATCTGGACTCCTCCAAAAATGCAGCAGTGTCCAGAGACAGATTTTTGTGATCATATATCAGCTAGATAGAGAATCAGTCTAAAGATGGAAATTTGAACTCTGAAATCCCTCTGGGCCAGGTTGTCTGATGCCTGCTACTTCCTTTTGCTTTTTGAGAAAGAGGGTTTTCACGGTTACTATAAGGGAATTATTTTAGACATTCAAGAAATACAAAGGGTTGTATAATGCAGTTTTTGTAAGGAGTATACATTTACATGGTGACATCCTTGAAAGACTAAAAGTTAGTCTTGCTGCATGTGCAGTGTGGTATGATGAATATGGCTGGGTTTCCTGACAATAAAAATACACAGAGAATCTCCAATATCTGTCCATCAATAGCATGTTTTTATCTGATACTGAATATTTTCTCTCAGGTGATACGTATTTGTATGAGTACTTGATTAGCTTTCTCTAGTAGACTGGTATCCAAACACTGATGTGTGCTGGAATAGTGGCACTAAACGGATGGACTTACGCTGACTGATAGCCATCGATGACTCAGCTGAAGATTTGTTTGACAATTATTTTGTCCAATACTCCTTCTTTAAAAAGTCAAATTTCTTTAAAAGGGTCCACTTTTATTGCTTATATTTCCCATAGGTTTTAATTAATGTTTCTCCAAACTCTGAATGTGGGTATTTTTTCCTTTTATGCAGGAATGTTTTCCTATATTTTGGGAAGATTGTCCTTGTAGTTCATAGTTGTAAAATGTCCCTTAGTATCACAGTCCTACTTGTTACAAATGTATGTATTCTGCTCCATTTGAGTGACCTTTGGATGATACCAAGAAGTTACAAAGCTTATAAGGTAGAAATCCCTCTGCAGAAACATCCTGAATCATTTTCCTGTGGGAAGAGGGCTCCCCACCTGCAAATTTGATGGGATGTTTGTTGCCTCAGGAGAATGGCAGAGAAGATCCACAATTTATTTTGGTAGTTTGAGGCAGCATTCTGTCCACTGCACTCAAAAGGCCTAAAATCCACAAAATACAAGAATGAAAATAAGTGTTTTCATAAGCAAAGCACCATGTTTAGTCATGATGCTTCCAATTTGCAACATCCCAGAAAGATGAATGACCTTGCCTATATTTGTTATTTTAGTTTTTCTAAGGGATGTATGATGAATGAGATTTTCCAAATGTATTCATGAATAATAATAATGTCATTTTAATGATATTGCATCTTTGCATACAGCAGATGATTACAAAGAATGCCAATGGGGACTGATAACCAGGTCCTGTAATTGAAATCATGTCTAGAAGAAATACTATAACGGGGCTTTGCACATTTTAGGACTACCCAGAAACCAATATCTCTCCTGAAAATGGTAGACTGCCTACAGCTATCATTCCACTTATTTCTGAGTAATGGTAATAGCTCTGGAATGACATCTGACTTGAAGCAGTCAGGTATTAAAATACCAGACAAGCATGGCTGCCTGTACCTGACTGTACTGCAGGAGCAGTGATCTGTGGCAAACTGCCCCAGTAATATGTCCCTTTAAGATGTAACCTCTCCAAAAGGCAAAAGTTCAAGTAGGTTTAGTATCGGTAAGGTCTATTCTCTCACATCCAGCTTGAACAGGGAGTTCTATGGTTCTTTCCCCTTCTTTTAGAAGTTGCATGAGTAATGGTAAAATACTGGAAACAGGGATGTAAGAAAAAAATATACAAAATCTATTTGGAGCATTTGCAAAGTAAACATGAACTCCCTCAAAACCTAATGTAATGTATTTCTTACATTAGAAGAAGTATAGATTAAGCTGAAAGCCTGGATTCTCTGAAGGTAATGATGAAAATCCCACTGACATTGTTTTGTTCAGTCTGTTCCATCTTCTCCGTCCTGTGTAACTACTGTGAGCTTCTTTCTGGGTATATTTTTTTTAGAAATGATGGAAATAACTTATATGAAATTAAATCTTCATTTTCTTAGGCATAATCCACGAGCCTGAGGAATAGCTGATGAAATATCCTTGCATTTTTAACCAATTGTACTAATCCAGTCAACACCATAATTGCACTCAGAATCCCTTAGGCCTAATTTGAGTGTAAGGAAAAGCTACTGTGCCATTGTTAAACTCGTTGAGTTTAATTTTTTACCAGCCAATAATTACAAAACACAGGAAATGACACGGTGAATGATGGAACTATTTTGAAGTGCAAATTTATGAAGCAGCTGCAGCAAATAAAGTGGTAATTTAATTAGGCTTATGACCTAAAGCTGAGGTGTAGTGAAGAACATTTCTGAGATACAAGCTAATTCAAATCTGGAATAGTAATCCCACATTTAGTAATTTCAGTGCTATAGCTCAGTTAATTACAGCATATTAGCAAATAATGAGATAATTAATCTTCAAATGCAGTTCTTGTCTACATGCATATTACAGAAGAATTTGACTTATCCTTTCTTTGTATGTTTTTCCAAGAACAAGTTATGACTAATTTAACCTAGAGAAACCCTTCCACACCAAAATACCTAGATTCTTTTCTTTTCTAAACCTATCAGGTTTCGGACAACTCGTTCTTTGTTTAAATGAGAAAATACTTTCATAATAGAATCTGTGAGAAGAATCTCAAAAGGTATTAAATTATTTTTATTTGTCAATTAAAGACTATTGCATCTACTGCTTTTGCTTTCATAAGTAGAATTTACGGACTATTGTTGAGCCATTTAATCTGTCCTACGCCAGTTTTATTTGCAGTACAGTGGGTTTGATCTACACTTTGAAAACACATGCTTTTACAAGCAGATAGCTGTTGGCACACTGCACACAATGTATTTTATACATTAAGCATAGTACCAGAAAATAATACCTTTTCAGAAACATTAATAGTCATAACTGTAGTAGATTTTTCAGTGAAATATTTATTTTATACTTCATAAGTATTAATATTAATTTTATATTTTGAGCCTACTGTTTTGTCCATGGAACACTCAGCATCACCTTAAATACACACATACTTTTTGACCCTGCTTGTATGTATACTCAGCTACAAAAGGCAACTGTTGCATGACAGGTGGGCTTCGATCTTTTCATATCACATCCAAAATTCTTTGCATGTTTTGAGGTCCTATCTGTTGCAATAGGTACGTTTCCCATTTTCTTCATCATCTTATTTACTTGCCTTGCAAGTTTGTAAAGGTTTTCTTCAACTGATTTTATGACTGCCATGGATTATTTTGAGTTTTCAATATTTAATGCTTCCTGTTACTGTACCAGCTTTTCAGATCCCGCTCTTACTTCCATCGGCCATTTCACTGGGTCCATAACCCGCAAGCCTCAGGAATAGCTGATGAAATACCCTTGCATTTTTAACCAAATGTACTAATCCAGTCAATGCCATAATTGCACTCAGAATCCCTTAGGCCTAATTTGAGTGTAAAGAAATGATGAGTAGGGTTTTGCACACTGCGCACATAGTCACAAATATTACATTTAAATGCATTGTTTTTAGTGCCACAAAGGCTAATGTGTTAAATAACTGCATACAAACAGATTTTATCCTCCATGGTAGGTAAGAAAATATGTAACGCTGGCAAAACAAAAGAGGAAGGAAAACGCTGTCTGGCGAAGAGCAAGACTTCATATCTGTTGTTCCATCTTTCACATTTGGTTGACTTCTTTTTGAGGAACTGATGAGATCTACTGGTCCTAAAAATGGTGGCCCAAATTCAACAGACTTGAAACTATGCACTTCCTCTCTAATAATAGACAATGATGGAGGAAGCATGTGGCTTTAAATCATTTTACCTAAATGAGAGTTGCATAGTGTTTGTCTCATGTAATTGTTGGCTTTGTAAAGTCAACTGGAGAACTGCTATCTGTAGAAAAAGACTAGTCCAAACAACCCAGATGTTTGTTTTCAAATTATACTTCACTGGAAATCTTGGTGGATGATAAAAAAGCCTATATCCCTCTTAAATGTTCCCATCCAACAATGCAGAGAGACGTGAATGAATATATACATACATTTTAAGATGAGGGAGGAGATGGTAAAATAAGAATGTTGACTGTTGTTTTTTCACCATACCCTTGTGGCCTGTGTCACAGCAGGCCTGGGTGGATCAGATGCTCTGTAGCTGCCACTATATCTGCAGTCCCCTCTTTGCTGAACGAGCTACACAGGTTTGGGCTCTAGGCATGATTCAACATACAGAAGCAGTAGCTTTCCAGTGCAATGAAGAGATTGGGAGACTCCATTCCACTGTATACTGTGCTCTCCTCCACTGCAGGAAGAAAGACCAAAACAAAATAAAAACCAGGGGTCAGCTGAACACATAACTTTGCAGATATTTACAGTGTTTTGTGTGTTTTTTATGTTTGTTTGGGGTTGGGTTCTTTTTGTTTTGTTTTGTTCTGGTTTTTTTGATTTTGAGATCCAATAGCATTATTTTCCTAAGCTTCACCTTTAAACTGGAGGGAATTGAATTCTCAAGTTCATATTTGACCATGACCACATTTCATGAGGGACAGAAGAATGTCTTCTATTTTTTTCTGAGTGTAGATAGTAATTTTTACTTGAAGCACTAGTCTCAGTAATGAAACATCTGAGCCACATTAACAGCCAGAGGTCCAGAGCAAGAGAATAAGTTGCCATTACCCTTTTTAAACAGAAAAAGCAAGCACAAGCCATCATATTTCAGGAACAAATAAAAATAATTGGTTCCCTCCAGTTCGTGCACTTATCTAAAGTGTGTGATGATAGCCCCAGTACAAAAAATCACTTCCCTTCCCAATCCTCTATTTGTCCCCTGTGCCAGCTGCTGGAAGCAGGCAGAAGGAGCACAGGACTGCCTCAGAAAGCCTGCTGATCTTCTGGGAGGCTGAATTAGGTACAGCTATTAGACAAGGTTGCCTTCATGTGGTAAGAAGCTTTCTCCATGAAGCCTTTTCATCGAAGCTGAAAATGGGAAACACTAGAAGGCATTTCAACTTTCCACCATTCCTGCTGTTAAGAATCTTCTTATCACATTCACACCTTCACCTTGCCCACATAGACCTATAGATTGATGGGGAAAGGCAGCCTTTTGAGGACTCCTTGCCTTAGTTTATAGTTTAGAAATTACAGTGAGGGCTGTGGGAAGAGCCAGCCAAGATCTCATGTCACTGTGGTGGGCTGAGGCAGTGTACAAACACATCTAATTTATCACTTGTCTAAAACTTAGTGGTTGATCTTGATAAAGTGAAAGCAGTTAAGTTCAATAGTGGAGTATTTTAGCCCAAAGCCTAAAATTAGTTCTGAGGGAAAAGCACTTTTTTGTTTTTCTTTTACTTAAATGCCATGGGGTTTAAAGAGGAAAGAGGAAATTTTTTCACAATGAGAACAATCAGCCATTGGAATAATCTCCCCAGGGAAGTGGCAGATTCCTCAACATTGGACACTTTTAAGATTCAGCTGGGCAGGGTGCTAGGCCATCTTGTCTAGGTGGTGCTTTTGCCAAGAAAGGTTGGACCAGATGATCCTTGAGGTCCCTTCCAACTTGGTATTCTATGATTTAAACTTTTTTTTCAGTAATTTTGTTTCACCCAGAGACTGGCAACAGACACAGCTGAGGAGGGTTGACTGTGGGATGGCACTGACACAGGGCATTAGCTGAGTGGGTTGTAACAACCCTCCCTCCTCTGCAGCGCCTTTCCCCACAATGTCAACAAACATCTGAATCTCCTTTTCCCTCCCAGTAAAGAAGGCACCACATAACAGAAACATTTATTGTTGTATTTGTTGAATGCTAGTTGAATGGGTAATGTTTGGTGATTCTCCTCAGCAGGGAGGATTCATGATTTGACTCACTGACCCAATAATCCTCAGGCAGGTGTCAAACTGTTGTAACTGAATTAAATTTAAACTCATACACTGGTTTTATGCAAAATTACTTGATTTCATAATACCACATGTCTTGCTAATACTGGAACTGCTTTTTCAGTATTATGCAAAGCGATTTTAGTAACAGGAAATACTTAATGTCATTTTTCTTCAATACAGTGCACCATCTTCATTATTAACTTTCCCTCGGAGATACTTAATGTAATATTTAAAATATTTGCGGGGAGAGCCAGTCCATGACTGAGATTTTCAAACCTGCCATCTGGTTTCCATTTAAAAAATGAGGAGGGTCTCTAATCCAGTTTACACCAACTGTCCAGGACTCTTGCTCTTGGTCACTGATGCAGCCAACTAGCAACATTAACAGAGAAAAATGTCTTATTAGAAAAGTGTTTACAAGAACTGTAAGGTTGTGTCCCTTAAATACATCCTTCCTCTCCAGAAGGTACTTCTCAAAATGCCATAATTCTTTTTGTTTTGCAGGTCATTATACTCTGGGATCATTTTCAATTTTTCCCTCTCCATTGCACCATACATCTAGTCTTTTGTCTGTTTCTCATTTTTTTCTTACTTCATTGAGTTTTCTACCTGAATTTAGACTCTCTCTCCTGACTCTGACAGCCCACAGGCAAAAGCCATGACTTGAAGAAAAGAAACAAGCTTCAATTTTATGCCCAAAAAAATCTTTCAGTTATGTCATACACTTGCTTCAACTTTCATGGTCACAGCTGAGATTTATTTTGGAGGGACACTTGGAACAGCTTTGTAATCATTACCATAAAGTGGAAGAGTACCCTCTGTGGATTTTTGTGCTTTCCCACAGGTACATGAACTCAGCACAGCTGCTGTAATTATTCAGGCTTGCATGGTGTCCCCAACCACTGTGTGCTCTCCAGAATGACTGGCCTTGCTAGGAAGAAAGAAAAGATTTAGCACACAAAATCAAGGTATCGGTGTGATGGCAGAGACATAGACTGTTTATCTCAAGGCGGTGCATTTCCTTGGTAAAATATATAACTAACTGGAGTTAATGACACCTTGTAGTGATTTCCAGGATTTCCAATGGAAGATAGTGTACTTCAAACACTAGACCTGGTCTCAGGAGACATGTTTCTGTCTCTCTCCTTTGTCTACCAGCCACAGTTCTTAGTCGCACTACTTTCATCTCTTTGTACCTCCTTTTCTCTACTTGCAAATCATAGGCAATGGTTGATTCTTTCCTCCTTTAAGAATAATCTAAAAACTGTTGTTGCTGTTATTAATTGTAGTAAATGCACACAATAGCACATATTAGGAGATAAAAGGTACAGAATTCTACAGAAACCCCTTCCAAAAATCATCCAGGAACCAAAGTAGAAGCACACAACATAAACCAAGGAAAGCAATCAGACATAGAGGTGCACTGTCAGATTATACTTTGGCTGCCTCATGGCATAGTTGAATTTTATTTTCTTAGAAGCAACATTTCTTAAAAAATTAAAACATTTTTAGTCACATTTTGGGTGGGGATTGATTTTCATGCCATACATTGATTTTTCAAGGAGGCTGGGAATGGAAATCTGATACCAATGAGATTACAGTGAGCTGTTTTCTCTCTGGGGTGAGGCGGCAATTCAGCAAAGTATTTAAGTATGTAGCTAATTTTAAGCATTTAAAATGTCCCAAATCAATTTCCTGCAGAACTCCTCCTGAACACAGAGCAATGGAGGCCAAATGTTATCAAAATGTGCCATCCAGCTCCATTTTCCTTTGTTTTTCATGAACATTCAGCAACAGCTTTTTACTTTTATCTGTGGAAAGTTAATTTTAAGCTGTCATACTAGCAGACAGGTTCAGCAGGAGGCTGTAATCAGTCCTAAAGGTATTATATTTCCTGTGGAACTGGGCATTGTTTAAGTGCAGGAGACACAAAATTCTTTTAAGTATGCCTGCACAAAGAATATTAAGTGATATAGAAAACTACATTATGCCACAGAACTGTATCTCTTCCAGCAGAGGACTTTGTGTGAGTGTGACCAGGGAAAATCCCGTGCCTATTTTTTCCAAGCATGTGCTTTGGCAAGACCTGTGTGATCCAGGAAACAGAAGGCTACTACATTTATATATTTTTTTTTTGTCTTTTAACTTTTCCCAAAAGATTCAAGGCCCCAATATGTTTCTTAAACCTCTCACATATTTCCCTCATGCTACATTAGTTGCTCTTCCCTGCTCCGCCTCTCCCCCACCCCCAGTAATGTAAGTATGTGACGCTTGCTGGAACTGAGCAAAGGTGCGTCATGATACATCTTACATCAAGTCCTCATGGGCCAGTGTGCCCCAGGGTGGATTTTCCAGCATAGCCGTTGCTCTGCTAGCACAAGAGTCTGTGTACCAAACTCTACTGCATGATTTAGAGGTGGATTAAAAGAGTTTACACATGAAATAACAAGAGCTATAAGCACCAAAGATACTTGGACAGCAGCTGTCTAATGGGCCTGAAACCCTGATCCAGTTAATAACCACAATATTCTCATTAAAGCTTTGTTTATCCTGCTCATAAAGAAGTTTACTCACTTAAACAAAGAAGAAAATTCCCTTCTAAAAGGGAATTAGAATGTGAAAACCTACTATGCATGAGATTGGAGGATGTGGTCTCTATGCTCTTGCCCTGAAATAGGGATGCCGAAGACGTTCAATATATGGACTGTTTCTAATCACGTTTCCACATGCACTCACTACTGTGTGATGCTGGTATCAAATGTCAAAATGTCCCACAAGGGCAAAAAAGTCCAAACACATCTCTTAAAATGAGGGTCCAGCCCTGGGGCAGGTTCTGTAGCAGAGCTCAAACCTCTGCCCTTCAGCAATGCAGCACAAAACTGCGGTACCTCAGCCAAAGAAATAGCTCATTACATGGCAAGTGCAGAAGGCTGCTCTCCTCTATCTGGACCAAGCCACAGAGAAGATCTGACATGCTCTAAAGCCGTGGCAAGAATGTATGCTGAAATAGAACATCCTGAAGGGCTTGATTTATTCATATTTAAATGGGATTCTTTATTACACAATTTATTTTTTTTTGTTTTGGTATTTAAAGTCTCCAAACATGGAGTATTGCAGCCTGGGAGTCACTAGAAAGGTGAACAATAATTTGTCAGGTAAAAGAGCACGTTGGTGTATAAAGCAAGCTGATTGGAGTTGGAAAGGTGCCTTTGGATTTGGTTTTGCTTTCAATGATACAATAAGGTTTGGGCTTGTGCTGAAGTTGGCTGCCTTGCCAAAGGCTATTTTTACAGGGAGTTACTGTGGAAAGAAGCCAATTAGACATAAAAGAATATTTAAAAGTGAAAAAAATGCTTTCAATGGATACAGGGAAAGGGTTCTCTCGAGAAAACAAAGCACATGCCTAATCATTTGAGCCATATTCTTCCCTCAGGTACACAAGTGTAAAAACAGATTCTTTCCAGTGACTTTGAATTAATTACTCTGCTTTTAATTGGGGGCAGAATCAGGCTCATTTTGTTCATTGAATCTATTTTAAAAATATGAAGAACGTGAGCTTTATTGCTAAACATGAGTTTGCGCTGGACCACCTTCTATGTTGGCTTCATTTATGTAGGCAGCAAAATATCTATAACCCCTTTTTTGTGTCCTTGTTTGTTTCTTTTTAATTGAGACATGAAAACCACAGTTATACAAAATCTGGTTGTTGGTACGTGGTGGTTGCTTTCTGTACATGAAAGTAATTAAATTTTCTTCTGTCTTTATATATAGTGTGATTGCTGCTGTCTTCACTGTTGATCTTGTTAATTTTTGCTTAATTTGGAGCTGGATTTATTTAATCAAAAGTTTACAATTGGAAAAAATTTTGATTTTCAGTGCACAGTGGGACACATTTGATGTGGATTGCTTGCATGTTTGTGTGAGTGTCCATATGTGCATACACACACAACACACATTAACAAGTAATAAAAGATATCTCTGGTTCATTTACGCAGTGGAGATCAGATTATGAAAGGTTAAACCATTAAACAAATGCTAATGCACTCCGATGCCTGGACCTTGTCCAATAGTACCTGCAGCAGCTGTCAACCTAATTAAGCCAGATGTGTGTTAAGTGTAAACGGACCTCCCAGGAGGAACAATAACAGATTTTACGTCCTTAGGGGGCTCAGGGCACCAATGCATATAGTGTTTCTGAAGGAAACATCACCCCTACCTTGTGAGTTTTCTGCTCATTAGTACCATCCTGATTGTATTCCTCTGGGACAAGGCTTGGGGGAGGAGAAGTCTCTTTTCATTCCAGCTAAGGCCAGCAAGAATGCTCATTTTCAATTGATTCTGGCAGTCATGACATTTACTCAACACTCTAATCTCTATTTTTTTAACCTCCGCTTTACTCTGTCTGTAACATATTTTAAAACTGACATTTATCCTATGCCAAGTTTGCCAACCCTCCAAGTATATGTGCAGACCATAAGCTGATAGGGAGGATCTTAATAAGCCTTTTAATATTAACAATCAAGAGAATTCTATAGAGCAGGGAAACATTAGGTAATTATGAGCGTGCAGTGTGCAATAATGTGTCACAATAAAAAAAAGAAAATCCTTTTACAGTGTGAAAATATTATGGGAAATTAACAAAAAATATTTAGCAATATTTAAAACCTGCTGAAACTTGCAGCTGAGTTGTTTCTTGTACGTTATTAACTGCAACATGTCCAGGAGAAAGAAGCTAGAGAAGTAGACTGGCAGACCCTCACACCTGATCAAGGAAAGACAAGTCTCTGAGAGTTTCCATACATGTTGAAGTTTACACCTGCTTTCTCACTCACTTCACAGCCAAGCTATGGCACCTCTTTCCAAAGAAGCAGAACAAAGTCATAAAGCAGCATCACAGAATGAAATGGAGTGTGGCTTCCTGGGCCAGATCATCTGTGATGAGCAAGAAGACATCTACTGGTTTCCTGGGAGGTCTGTCCATCTACAATGTCTTTGGATCTAGCCCTAAGTTCTCCTCAAGTCATTTGTGATGATCTAATAAAGATGTATAGTGTCATGTTGCCTTAAACAGAAACATGTTGCCTTCACCTGAAAATGAGCAATTATATAATAGTTTTGGTTTTTCTGGCACTCAGCACTCACTATCTATTGGGGCATTAAATTTAGTTACAGCTGTACTGAAATAAATTATCATGTACTGGCTAGGACCCTGAGATTATATGTATATTTTAATGCCATATCCATAAAAGATTAATTTTCTAATGAGTTTTTCTGTAAGATCTCTTTCTGTGAGACCAGCATGTATTCCTTGTATTACAACTGAGTACACTGGTGTGGTGCTGGGATATGAACTGTTGAGCCAGTCTTCCTATTTAGTGCTACAAAAGACAAAAGGGCATAGAAGATCTTTGAATAGAGCAGGTTTCTCTGGTTCCATCATTACTGAATGGTGTTAAATGCTGTATTTGTGTCCTTAATACCACGTTTCCTTGGCTTACTCATAACAGGGTAGCTAAATGAGAATGCTAGCTTTCCCAATGCTGGAGGGACATTTCTTAAGGTCCAGTGAATCTCTGTGTTGTTCTCAATATCTTTAGTTCCAGTATGAGATTTGGGACGCAAGCGCTGTCCGTGTGCTGCAGCTGTTGCTGGCCGGCACCCATGACTCATGCTCTGGGCAAGTGCCAAGCTGCAGAGTCAGGCTCATCCTTGCACCTCTTCTGGACCATGACTTTTGCAGTCTTTGCAGCACAAGAAGGATGGAAGGCTCCTGCCGGCAGCTTCCCCCATGGATCCCTTCTGGGAATGGGAAAGGTGGCCCAGGTTCTCAGGCTCTCCTCGCCCTCTTAGCATATGAGTAGTGATGTTAGGAAGAGAGGCTGAGTCCAAATTTGTGTCAAAAGCATTAAGAAGTGCATTTCATGAGGTGATTTAACCTTTTGGTGTGCTGGAAACATTTTAAGCTTTTCTGCTGTGCCAGGCCTAGTAGGGGACTTACATAGTGCATAATACAAAATACTAATATGCTATATATATACACATAATACACTGCAGGACACATAAATGCCTGAGGTACTACCAGGATGGGCATTAGTGTGGCTGCGTCTGTGCAGTCAATTCCACAAGGTAGTCCTGCTGAACTGACGTGTCTTTACAGCAGAGCCCTGCATCACTTCAATGTCCAGCTTGTTCCTAGCTTCCACAGAGATGTCTATTGCAATATCCCACTGTGCCATGTGAAATGGGGGGAACACCCATGTGAGTGCAGATATCTAAATCTGAACCAGTCTTCTTTAACATCCTGTACTGTGAACGGAGTAATTGCAACATTTCATATCCTAATGCAGGCAACTAAAGTAGACCAGAGGGACATCTCTCCCAAAGCGTCTGCTTCTCCACTTTAGCTGTGGAGGTAGCCTAGTTTAACTGCTCAGCCCTTCTTCTACACGGTAGGTGTATAAGGTTACATGAGAGGAGTTTCACTTGCAGTTTCTGGAATGAAATAATTTTGGTAGGTGTGAGCTACAGGCAAAGCCATTCAGCCCTCTCGGAAATAGATGAGCTCCTGTAATGCCCAGAACAACAGCTCTAAGCAATTAAAGAGCTGCAAGGTCAAATCCTTTGGTGCCTTAGGAGTCTAGTGAATGCAAGGATGAGTAGTAGCTGAGCACGACAGGTTGGATTGCAGATTTGAACCTAGTTTGCCAAATCCCACAAAAGGAGATAGATGTCTCCTTTGGCACTTAAATCCTTTATTTAATGAGGCTCCAAGTCCTTTAGATACTGCTGGTGAAATGCTTAATAAAGTTGCACATAATTGCAGTGTGCATGTAACAGAGTTTGGTCTCCGAGCAGTATATTTCCAGTTTTAATATGTCAAATAATTTTTTGTACAATGACATGGAAAACTGTTACACAACACAGTGATAAAATGAAGATAATGTTTTCTCACTCTGAAATGATAAATTGTAGACTGGGAAAAGGAATGATATTTATTTTAAGCACGTTTAATCCAGAAGAAGTAGGCTGGTGTAATATGCTTTCCAGTAACCTCATTTCTCTCCTGTGAAAAGAAGACTAATATCAGTGGAAATGCTGAGTGTATTTGGAAGGCTTTGAAACCAATTAATCACCTGCAGAATTTTTCATAAAACCTGATTTCACTTGGGACAAAGTAGAAACTGAAGTAATTTAAGGATGTCAGATTAAAAAAGTTTTCACAGGTAAACATGAGATTCCATGAGCATCAGAATTAATGACTCCTGCTTTCCAATGGATTTATTTCTTGTGCCTATGAAATGGCACACTGATTTAAGCTTTCCCTGCTTTCTGGGCTGGGGCTCCTCGCCATAGGGATTTAGGAAGGAATCTGGGCTTGCATGCTGGATAAGAGGTACAGTACACTGCAATATTTTAACTGCTCTGGACAACTGAAGCCAGGGGGTGAACCACGGAAGTGATATCTGCCTTGCAGCTTAAATAGTGTGAGTGAACTCTATGAATAGATTTTGGCCATTTTAATTCTTCACAAATGTGTGGTGTGGTTTAACTGATCCATTTAATTCACACCAGTATAAATTCTCCTAGGTTTCTACTTAAAAGGGAAAAAAATGGAGAGGGTATGAAAACTAGAAATGGACCTTCTGCTATCTGCTGGCTAAGTGGCCTTAATATCAGGTAGGAAATATTTAGTATTCTTGAAGTTTCAGGTTCAGAGCTGGTTTGATCTTTTGACCAGAAGAAAGATAAACAGATCCATTCAATTTACTGTCTGGATTTTTTCAGATAAAACCACAATAACTTAAATACATTCCATTTTGTGGGGACGTAATTTAGCATATGATGTGTTTAAGAATGAACTCCAGAGATTTACAAGGCAGCAAGGTAGATGTGTTGTCATGGGACACATTTTGTCCTTTCACTTCTGTCCCGCACCCTGTGAAATGTATGTAGGCAGCAGCCCCCTGCTCCAAAACCCACTGCAGGTCTCTGCACTCCTCCATACAATGTTTGCAAAATTAGTGGGGTTCAAAAGCGCCACCGTAAATGCATACGATGCCATTGAGTGTCCTGCAGTAGCTGTTCTGAAAAAAACAGAACAGCTCATTTATTTACAAGTCTTCCTCAGTGAGGATGTTGTCTTTAGGATTATACATAAGAAATACTGCTGTTTCAGTGAGATAATATTAGCTTTAGTTCACTGGGCAAGTGACAGTAGGAGTGGATGAGCATATCTAAAGAACTTTGCTGACTGCTAAAATATTTTCCGATTTCACATTCCTGTACACAAGCTCATAAGTTTTAAGCTCTTGCAAAAAATAGTTTAACCATTTAACTTTTGATTAATATTTATCTTCATCTACTGCTACTTTTCATTCCTTAGCTGATCTTTTTTGTAAGGGTTTTATTTTTCAATGACACATGCATTTGTGGGTGGGGAGGACAAACAAAGTAGGTTAAATCAACTCAGAAAGACAATGCCCAGCCTTTTAAAACCTGTCCTTTCTCTCTTTGATCAAAAGATACAAAGGAAAAACATGAAGACAAAAGAAGCTCTTAACAACTTAGTTTACAACTTCACTGATTTCATCGGTGTGGTACTAGTCATATAACTGGATAACATGTGCAGGGAAAATATTTTTTTTCTAAGTGTCAAATGCAAGGATTAAGTTACAACTGTAGCCCAGTTGTTGCTTTATGAAATGCAGCTGTTTTCTGTCATTTGATAGCTAAAGCCAATCATGGAATTAAATACTGAAGAATATTTTTTGTTACTTTTTGCTTTTAATCTCACATTGACATTGTTGCTGCGCTTATTTGAGGCCCTTCCACCATAGTCATATAAGTTATTTCTGCTGGTCATTTGATTCCTTCCTTATAACCACCATCTTCATCCTACATCCTTTTTCTCTTCTCATGCTTTCCCATTCCCTTGCCTTCCCTCTCTGTTCCTACAGTCTCTTTATCACCTGTGTTTCTTGCCCATCATCTCTTCTTTCTCCTTTTCTTCCTTGGTCACATTTTCTTCTCACTCCATTTCTGCCTTTCCTTTATTTTTCTTCCAGCAATCAAACACCCAGTCCTGACCAAGCTTGCAAATTCATCCTCTTGCCTCTCCTTCCCTCTTCTGTCCCAGCCCTCCCTTTGGCCACCACACTAAATTCACGCTGAACCCAGAATTGCTCTTCCTTCCCCACATCTACCTTCTCCCATGGATTCTCTCTCCTGCTCTCTTCACACCCAATTTGACTCCTCTGCTGCCAGGATCTCCTGGCAGGGCACATGTGGGGGCACCAACCCCTGCACTGCAAGGACAGTAGGTATAGCCCAGCCTTGCAGCAGCCCATGTGGGGATTTCACTGGTACTACCAAGCTCACAGAGTCAGGTATGGGGCACTCTGGACTGATCATGAAGAAGTGGCGTATGGAAGAAAGTTATAAAGTCCTTTACAAGATAATGGCCATTTTTTTTCTACATTCCAACATAAAAATATCTTGTTAGCACTACTTGATAATGAATAACTGATACTATTCATGTTTTGTATGGCACTGTTTTTTTAAGCTTACATGGTTTTATATGCTTATGCACACATATATCTAATACAAATCTTCTGTTAAGATTGTCACCACCAAAAAATCATTAGAGCTGCCACTGCTCACGTGAAAACTTATTAAAGTTTCAATCACCTGTGTTATAATTGGCTTTCCCATTATAAAAGATGCTGATCCTAATTGAAAGGACTTTAAAAAATCTGAGCATAAAAATAAACACACGAATACCTCAGAGAATGCTAACGGATTCACTTCTGTCCTTGATCACTTGAGTCACGTTTCCCACTGAGCTGCCTTCTTGGGACCGAGGGCAGAGCTGATCTCAGTGAGTTTATATTGGAATAACACTTAGATAAATAAACCAAACTTGGGGGCTGCAGGTAATCAAAACTGAACAGAGCACTACAGGAAAATGGAGACTCAGATGTACTTTAACACTGAAGACAGGCATGGCCCACTCTCCTGGTATGTAATCTAATATCCTCTTCTAAAGCCAGACAATAACGATATGTTTATTTAACCGTTTCACCAAGGCCTCCGCTTCCTCATCGAGAGTGATGTCCTGACACTGGCAAACTGAAGGAATTTCGAGGAAACAGAGCAATCATCCTTAAAGTCACCATAAAAAATGGTATGCACTTTCATCATTGTTCACATAAGGTACTGAACTTATTTTTGGTCACATACCTCTCAAGCATGCCTTATTTTGAAGGCTGTCTATCATTTTTATACAATGTCTTACCAGTATTTGAGGCACATTTAGTGCCCCTTCACTTCTACTGAAGAAAATGTGTTGGTCCTAAGGAAAGAATTAAAAATTATTTATTTTCATTTTACTGAGAAACAGGAAATTTATGGGTACCATCGCAGCTGTGAAACTTCCCACTGTCTCACTAACTCTGTAATCAATGCACTCTGCAATAGGCACAATTTGCCCTCTGTTTAACTGGTTTAAACCTGAAATGTCTACATCTGAGGGGAAAATACAGATGGGATGTTTGCTCAAGTTACGCAGTGGACAAATCCCTTTGTAATTACGCTGCACACTTGTACATCCCGCTATGGACAAGGGAATGAAAAAATAATTACAGTAATTTGCCAAATAGGTTTACTAGGCTTTTGGAAATAGGTTCTAAGAAAATAAGGCTTGTGTTTGAAGATGAATTCCTTAGCTTTCACTCTGTCAACATATAATAACAAGCTAGTATCATATGAAAGAACTGAGAGGATAAGCAAACCACATCCCACTCCAGCAATTTTTCCTTACAGAATAATATATTGTTCCTTTATATTGTAAGTCAGAGTGCTCATTTCAGATAGTCCTTCTAATAGGCTAGTCTGAGAGTGTAATCAGCTACAATTTCTGAGAAGTTTTCTGTAAAAACAAATTCAGTCAGAATATTTTTCAAGGTAAGCTCAGAAAGAAAAATGCTTTTGTACTAATAGCTGCTTGCAATACAGAAGACAAAATTGCTTGGTTTTTTTCCTGAGCAGAGTGTCCTAACCCCAAAACCTCTTGGCTGTTCGCTAAGGTAGTGCAGTTGCAGCCCAGCTGCCTCTTTGATGTCTGTCTGAACCTGTGCTGTGCAGGACACTGTCACTGGGAATTCTAGGTCGGTGTTTTGCTCAAAGATGAGCATTGCAGACACCACCCAGAAAACATACTAGAACATAAGGCCATTTTTGAATCTTTCCTTTTCTTCCTTTTGACTTTTCAATGCCTAACAAACTTGGAAGTATTGTTACTGGAAAACATTTAACATAAATTTGTCCTTGAGATAATATGGCTCATTGAGCAGTTATTAGCCCTTTAGCCAGGTAAAACTACCAAACTTGTAATCATTCCTTGACATGATTTTACACAAACTGATCATGGTATAATGTTGTCACTGGACATTATATGCAGCGTGATATCTACTGTGGTTATTCTTACAGATGCAACACAGACTTTAATGAAATAAGAAATCAGCCACCATTTTCATTCCAGCATTTTGAATGAAAACAGAAAAGTAGGTTCCATATAACTGTTAATAATAATAATAATACCTTTAAAATTATTCATTGAACATTGTCGGCACTGGTCCCAGTACCGACCCCTGAGGAACACCACTCGTCACTGGTCGCCACGGACATTGAGCCGTTGACCACAACCCTTTGAGTGCAGCCATCCAGCCAGTGCCTTATCCACCGAGTGGTCCATCCATTGAATCCATGACTTTCCAATTTGGAGACCAGGATGTCATGCTGGACAGTGTCAAATGCTTTGCATAAGTCCAGGTAGATGATGTCTGTTGCTCTGCCCTTGTCCACCAAGTCTGTGGCAGTATCGTAAAAGGCCACCAAATTTGTCAGGCACGATTTGCCCTTGGTGAAGCCATGCTGGCTGTCTCCAATCACCTCTTTATTTTCCATATGCCTTAGCAGAGATTTCAGGAGGATCTTCTCCATGATCTTGCCAGGCACAGAGGTGAGGCTGACTGGTCTATAGTTCCCTAGGTCTTCTTTTTTTCCTTTTTTGAATATCGGGGTTATGTTCCCCTTTTTCCAGTCAGTGGGAACTTCGCCAGATTGCCACGATTTCTCAAATATGCTGGAAAGCGGTTTAGCAAATTCTTCCGCCAGCTCCCTCAGGACCCTTGGGTGGATTCCATCAGGTCCCATGGACTTATGCACCTTCAGGTTCCTTAAGAGGTCTCAAAACTGATCTTCTCCTACTGTGGGCAGTCCTTCATTTGCAGAGCCCCTGTTTTTGCCTTTTGTGACTTGGGCAGTGTGGTTATTTGGAAAATTAAGGGTTTATGCTAACTCTGTACTTCTTGTTCCAAGCTGACACTTGGCTTTAAGGAGCAGGAATGTCACTGCACAACCAGGTAAAATAAATGGCATTATTTTATATATATATATACACATTTGACTGAAAACTGAATCCCAATTCACTTATTCTTCCACTGGCATGAAACCCAGCTTCCTCACAAGCCCTAGGAAAGAGTGCAGCATGCAACTGTAAATTAGG
This sequence comes from Numenius arquata, assembly GCF_964106895.1. Lineage (NCBI taxonomy): Eukaryota > Metazoa > Chordata > Aves > Charadriiformes > Scolopacidae > Numenius > Numenius arquata. Next base: position 120,787,105 of record NC_133576.1, read on the forward strand.
GCAACTCTTCCAGTAGACAGGTAAGGAATCAGTTGCCCCAGTCAGTGCTAGACTAAGGGACACATTTGTAGACCGAGGTACATCATACCTGGTGGAAATATCAGACCTGAAGCACAGTGTGAGGTGAAGGAGTGAGACAAATCTCCCAAGTCTCACTTCCCAGGAGGCTGGGATGAAGCCAGGGCATCCTCCATCCAACAGCCATAGCTGCAGGGAGAAAGTGGTTCACCAGCACCGCACGGAAAACCCACTCAAGCAGGGCCTGACTGGGGGTCAATTAATGGCCAAGAGTCCCCAGACACCTGTCCTAAGCACTTTTCTGATTCATGGTTTAATGTTGGTGAGTCTGCGTGTCTCCTACCCTCAGTCAAACTAATCGGCACCACAGGGTCCCTAGAGGACAACAAGGGGTACCACGTTCTTCTGTCTCGTGAGGTCTAGGAAGATCTAATTGGGATATGCATATAACTTAATGAGTAAGACACTGTCTTCTGGAGAAGATAGTAAATGTTTTAAACACCATTCAGGTAACAGTGGAAAACCTACATATCTAAAACCAAAGAACTAGCCTCTCTGTTGCACCCATGCAGAGCTGATGTTGGCGGCTTAATTACAGAAATGTCATCACTGTGCCAGTTGTGACTGCTAATTTCACTTCTTGTGATGCACATCTCTGGTGGATCTGGCCTGCCATGGCTTTGGTCTCATTTACCTAACCAGTAAGGCTGATGGTGGGTATCTATATATGTTATACTGCTTATGTATAATTTTTCATTTGAGGGTCCCAGAGTATGTACTGGATGTGAAGCCAAACCTGCAACTCCTCTTCGTACCTTAAAGCACTTCTTTGCCTCAGTGTGGCAAAGGATCCTGGGAGCTGTTTTGCATTGAATGTAAAATATTTCCACTGACATCAGTAAGATCTATACTATTCATATCTCCTACTATGTTAAAAGAAAACTAAGCATTAAAAGTCAACCTTTCAAGAACATTGATAATTACTACCACAGTTGTAGAGAGGGCAAAAGAATAAATTGAAGTTAGTTTTGCCTAAGCAGCTGAGCTTTCAGTAAACTTCTGAGTTTGATAAGAGACAAGTTACTTGTTGGTTTCTCAGGATGTAAAAATTAGAAAATGTCTCAAAGGTCTCTGACAGAGAGTGTGGGCCCTGTGGATAGCCATGAGACAGCAGGACACAGCTCACTGTTGAAGCTGCCAAAGTATGCAGTAGCTGCCAAAGTAGCTGCCAAAGGAAAAGGAAAAGAAAAAAAAAGAAAAAGAAAAAGAAAAAGAAAAAGAAAAAGAAAAAGAAAAAGAAAAAGAAAAAGAAAAAGAAAAAGAAAAAGAAAAAGAAAAAGAAAAAGAAAAAGAAAAAGAAAAAAAAGAAAAAGAAGAAAAAGAAAAAGAAAAAAAGAAAAAATCTCCTTAAATCTCATGCTAACTCAATAAACCCTCAAGAAGGACATGTTCTGCATAAATATTGGGCTTCACAGCCTTGAATCGGCTTAACTGAATAATGCCAGAAAATTTCCATATCTAGAGTTGCCCTGGGTGGCAACTCATTTGAAAAAGATGCAAGAGAGAAGGCATTCCTGTCCGGTCAGTTGTACCCCGCACTGCCTCTGCCCCTTCCCATTACTACCTACATTGACAAGAGCCATTGCACAGTGGGGAGTGCGGGTGCCTCAGCAGACTGCAGAAGATGGCAGAGTAATCAGACAGGCAGTGGAAAGATTATACTTTCTCAATATGCACCTGAGACGCGTCAAATATTCACACATTTTAGGAACGCAGCTGTGAAGCTGAGATTGAATCTGGCCCTGAAATATTTTATTTGAACCAAACCCACTGCCTAATAGGCTGAATAACAGAGATAGGAAAGGGGTGATTGATCTAACTGGAATGAATTATGCCACTGTCTTTCCAAATTCTCCACTGAAGTAAAACAGAAGCCTGTTTTTCTTTTTTTCACTCATGGCCATGATTAATAACAAAGACAACAATAACAATAATGCTATTCCTCAAGGTTCCTTCACATCTGGTGAACAATTTGCCATATTGTAAGTTAAAATGAAATTTGAAAATATTACAAAAATAAAAGACAAGAATGCAAAATTGTAAAGCCATCAATGATTGCTGACAAAAGCCATTTGCCATAATTTTTAAATTTTTTTTTTTAAGACAAGTCAATAGCCTAATCACTGGGAGAATAGAGAAGATTTTGTGTATTTAGCACTGAAAAGGCTAAATACACAAGTGGGAGTTTTGCTATCCACAACCCACCCTTTCCAGGCAGAGAAGGAGCAATGTTATCTCATGGATCTTGGATCTTTTAATAGCAAAAAAAGCCTATAGAGTCTGATATAAAAGCAGTCAGCTTGGCTGTTGAGGATTTGGGTAGAAATATCAGGGTCCTTCCATCTTCCCAGCTCTTCTGTCAGATATGTGTGTGATCTACACAGTAGCAACTTTATCATTATTCTTTATCATTCTTATTATTCTACTTGCAATTCAGTGGTTGTGGAGAGCCCTGTGTGCTAGTTGCTGCACAAATGGCAAATAGGCAGAATGGGCAAACAGGGGGATGGAGTGTCTTGCTGGCTGCATGCAAGGTGGTGGCGGCAGTGGCAGAGCCAAGCCACCTCTTCCTCCTTCCAGAGCCATGCTCTGCACTGTGGGTCCTGCAGAAACACCACCAACAGAAAAGTTGCTTGTGTATTTTCAGTTTGTTTATTTCCAATAACATCTGAAAGTCAAGCAGTGCTTGTTCCTTTAAAATAGAATCTCTGGAATAAAATGTTCCAGCTGTTTCAGGTCTTCAGCTCTGCTTCTATTCATTTTGAAAGCACTCGGTGATTTCTGCTTTTGCTTTTATATCCCCTTTCAGCCATCCTGTAGCTTCAGCCTCCATCCTTTTCCCACTCTCTGAGAAAACACCAATAATTACTTCTCAGCCTTTGGAGTTACCTTCTTTTGTGAAATCCAGTCGCAAACAAAGGCTCTTGGACTTTGTTTCTGTGAGCTGTATTCTCAGTTCCCCATCATTTGCTCCTCTGCTTTATTTTAAGCATGTGAAGAGTCTAGGTGCATTAGGGGAAAATAAGTATATCGCTAACTTTGAACCTACGAATAATTCTGCTGATTTCAACCAAGACTAACTAAAGGTTTACAGTTTTGGAGAAACTGGGTCTTCAAAATACATGGATAAAATTTTTTAAAAAATAACCTGGTCACTGTTGTGACTAAGTATATGTTTGGATGTGCAACTCCCACCACCAGAGAGCATCCTGGCTTCTGCCTCAGCCTTTCATCTGTCCCATGGATCTGGGGGAGATCACAGGTGTCTTGGCTCCTTTGCCTTGGCCATCACCCTTAGATGGGTGCATCTCTCAATTAAACCAGTACCTAACCTTCCCTTGCCCAGTCATTTCTTCTAACAAATGGTGAAGATGACCTGCAGTTGCCCCATGCCGGTTACCCCTTCCCCAGCACACTCAGATGTAACAGCCCCAGGGAAAAAAAGACATCTCCAAGTGGCCCTGGCCATGAGGGAAGGCTGTGGACTTTCTTCCTGGGAACTGGTCATGCATTTCCTGGACATTCATAGCAACCACAGGAAACTTAAATGCACTCAGGCTCTACAGACTCTGCAGAGTCTTATTGCTAAGATCTATGTCTCTGCTGGGCAGATGCAAAGCTTCCAGTGGCTTATGGCCCAGGAAAATAAAGGTGGGTTACGCTAAAGCTCTGACATCTCCTTGCCAAAAGTTAAGTATTTTCTTCTAAGCACAGGCTTGGAAAAAAATCCAACCAACCAAACAAAAAAACAACAATAACAACAACAAAACATCCCAGAATCCCTTAGTGCTGAAAATGTATCTCTTCCTTTACCCTTATTTTCAGAAATGGCTTAGCAGAATTCAAACCCTGCCCTAATTTTCAGCCTGATTCAGATATCCAGCACAAACAGATATCAATGGCAAAGTTTTAAGTAACTGAAGCTTGTATTGCAAAATGACATAGTAGAGTCAGAAAAGCCTGTTGTCTTGCATCTGTTATTTGGTTCAATGTGTCTAGCATCTGGAACATTAAACTGTCATTCTGATTTTTTTAAAATTTTTGTAAAATTAGATTTCTTGTGTGTTTTTTTGTTTAAGATCTCTGAGGGAACATTTGCAGTCTTGGCAGCTTCTGCTATCTCAGCTCTAATAATGCCCGTATTTTGAGAGACAAAATGTACGTTGATCATGCCATGGATTCCTGTTTCACCAGATGCATTGTTTCAGTCCTTTATGATTTCATACTGGATTTCATCTCTTCTGAAAAGAAAAGAGAGACATGCAAGAGACACTCAGGAACACTTTTCCCATGAACATGTTTGTCTAAAATATGACTAAAAGGGCCAGCTAGGGAGAAAATAGAGTATTTTTCTCTCAAAACTTAAGATGTGTTACAGCTAGGTCAAAGCTGATTTTTTGCATGCCCAGTTTATTACATGTTTCTAAGGATTTTATTTTTGTGCTCATTACAGTAGCAGAGCAAAGTGATTCTGGCTTAATTGCTCTCTTTCTTGGGAAGAGATTTGGAGTAAGAGACTTAAAAAGTTTACTAATGATCCCGAACTGCTTTTTTTTTTTTTCTCTAGACTAAGAGCTGTGGAAATCAAATATGAATGAAGATGTTGGGGTGAGCAGAAAGCAACTGTAATGTTTCCTTTTTGCATTCAAAAAAGTCAGATATTTGTAGTGCTATTGCAGAAATGAGGGAGGCAAATTATAATGCCTCTCTATTCACCCAGAACCAATGGAAATCTGCCTTGCAACTCTTCTCATATAGAAAATAACCAGTCTGTCAACAAAGCCCTACTTAATGAAATCCTCGTTTTCTGCTCCACATTGGCTTTTATATGAAAGTGTTGACTGATAAGCTTATTCAGTGTTAGTTTAGGGGTTTCTTGGAAGGAAATAACTTGCCTGAATCACTTCTAAAAATTAACAAAATACAAACCAACAACATCCAGAGACTGGCAAGACTGGGTTAGGAGTGTTGCTCTGGATCACACAGCTACAGCAATCGTGTTGAACCTCCCAAACTCTCAGCATCAGAACTGAGCAGAGGAAGGGAAACAGTAGGATCAGAAAAATATAAATATTGCGCATTTAAAAATGCTCTCCCCCCCCCTTCCTTTCCCTTCCTTTCCTTTCCTCACACGTACTTTGGCATTTATCTACTATGACAAGCCTCATTTCTCCTTTTGAAAGAATGCATAAATGAGCTATGAATATTTGATCCTTTTTTAAACAAATATTTTGGCTTGACAAGTCACAGCAGATAAGACTACCCAGGATGGTAGCCAGCTGCTCCGGAGGAGGGAGCGTAGGTAGAGTGGGGGCCGGTGTTAGAGGCATCACCTTTCCCAGACACTGTATGCAGGCTGCTGTGTAAGGCAGGACATCGGCCACAGAAATGCTCCTTTGCTGCTGCAAACTTTCTGGTTTTGCACAGATGGCTGTTGGTGGTTCAAGAACATACCCTGCCATGCTTGTGCTCCATTTCAGCATGTACGTGAGCCGACCCACTGACTTCAGTGGAAATAGTTCCAGTTTATAGTCAAACACCTCTGTGTGTCCTTCCAGGATCGCAGCTTAAACAGCACACAATTCTCTCTGTTAGGCTTTTTAGGAGGTTTTTCTTTGTGTTACTGAGCAAATTAGCTGATTCTGTAGTCAACTCATATTATCTGATTTATAGAGACATTATAGAGAAGTTTCACACCACAGTGAAATTTGATAAATGAAATGAATAAAGGGCTTTTAGGATACCCATTTATGGGGTTTTTCACACTGTATTTCAGGTTTCACTTGCAAATATATTGTAATCTGTATAAATGCTTCCCAGGTATTGTACCGTGCTGATGTTTTGAGCCAGTGACAAATAAATAGGTTTTCAAAAAATACCCACTTATGTCTGTTTGCACTGGAGCTGGGAGCATGCGAAAGCAGCATTTATAATCAAGAAACTCTTGATGCTTGCATATGAACTTAGCTAAAGCACTCTCTTTCTCTTTAAAGACTATTTTAAGTATATTTTTAATGGGATAATATAGGTGGGTTTGAGGGATTTTTTTGTCATTGAATTTCAGTTGAAAATTGTCTATTTTCAGGAAAATAGCTGGGTGAAAAATATAAGAAAATTAAGCTCTTTCCACTCACTGTTTTACTTTTTCTACAGTTGTCACTATGAAAAATTTAAAAAGAGCAATACCCATATTCTCTGAGTATCTGGATCATTCACTTTTTGCCCAAAGATAAAGGGTCAGCTTTACTTTTATTGGTGAGAAAAAAAATCAAAATGTTGCATTAGATGAAATTATACTTTCAAAAGCTCAGGACAGACTTTTCTGCTTTGTTGTAAATTTACATCATGGAGATAGAATGCAAGATTCATTGGAGTCAATGCAGGGTGTCCTTGACTTCAGAAGACTTTCCATTTGGCCCAGGTGGAAGAAAGTTATTGACTATGGAAATCTTTTTACTGAGTGACTCCTTTCCTGCATGCATTTTATTATTATTTTTTTATTATAGCTTTAAACCAAGCAATGTTTTGAACATTAGGCAAAGCTGAAAGCTACTGATAAGCACAGGCACAAGGAACAATTTAACCACTGCATTAAAAATATTGTCTGGGGCAGTTCTTAATTTCCACCTAAGCCACCAGCAAAAGATTCGTATCGATCCATTTTCCAAGTGTTCCAGATGCTCCAATGTCTCAGGACACTCCTAAGACCTGCAGTTTATAAGCATTCCTCTTCCTGGATGTCACTTCACTGCTGAAGTCGCATATGGACATGTTCCTGCATCAGCTGAGGGATGGCATGGGCAGTGAGGTCAAAGTCCTACATTTCCTAATGTTGATAATGCATCATAGCAATGTTACAGGTGTCTTACATAGTGTTTTACTTTAGTTACATATCCTCAGTGATTAGACCATGGTTTAGACCCTGGACAAAGCATACCAAAGGGGAAAAGTCCTCTGAAATATTGCAGAATTCATTGCACTTCATTTATAGATTTGAGATCATCAGGGACTAGGATGCAGTTATTCTGCAGTGCAAAAATATTTGCAGCCCCAAAACAGTACAAATGTCACAGAAATATGCTTTCCCTCTCTGCATTGTTTTGGGGATGTTTGTGGAAGGATGGTGGGATTGGTGGGAGAATGTGCTTTTTTGAATATATAGTATACATTCTTTTGTATTAAGCTTCCACAGATGAAAGTGCTCATGGTAATGTGGCCTTGTGACATTCTGTTTGAAAATATTACTCTCTCTTCAAAGAAGAGAGAGAGAGAAGCTGTAGCTTTAAATTGTATGAGCATGGGAAAATCAGACATGGTAATAAAAGTGGATGTTTGAGTGTGTCAGATAAAATTTATTAGATAGGGGTCTCTAGCTCAGTGCATTCCTATGCAAAATTCTTGGTAAGCTGCCAGAAAGTGAACCCTGAGCATTAGCACAGTAGAAAATATTTATACTGGTGTAAGGCTGCTGGCTGTGATATGTTTCTGCTCTTTTAAAATAGCTTGCCACAAATTCAGAGATGTCAATAGAGGTCAAACTGTAGGGAACTACACAATTTAATGAATCAATTATATGCTTACCAGACAATAAGTAATACTATTGTGGTAAAAATGAATTATTAACATGTGAAAATAATTTGTGAGCTGCAACAGCACATACAGTAGCAATCAGGGTTAGGTTTCTAAAAATGTTGAGTCAATCTAATTGCTTTCCCAGTAAAGTCAGCACAATAGATTTCTTTTGTTTTGTGCTCTTTTTTTCTGAGCATTATCTCCAATATGAATGACTGTGTGAAGACATTCTTCAGCACACCTCAGCACTGGCTTCACTAACTACTGCTGACTTATATTTCATTAAAATTGAGCCCATGAGAAGGACAGTTTAATCATTTTCAAATATATTCTATTACTTTTACTTTATTAAGATACAGACTTTATATCAGTGATAAGTTCTATTTGAAATGAGTAGGGCTACCTTGAGACTAGTTTTTTATTTCATCTGAATTTTGGCCCAAATTCTGATAGTCAGTACCTTTGTAAGAAATATTTAAAACTGTCCCATTTGAAGGAGGCACCTTTTCCTCCCCACACAACTTTGGTGCAAAGAGTTGCCTTAAGCAACATTTCCCCACAGTAGCTCTTCTCTCCTTCCTGTGATTTGCTTTTGCATGTAGGACTTGTGGATATTTCTCTTGAAATCTAAGGGAAAAAAACAGATGTGCAATAACTCAGCCTCCTGCCCAAAGCTGCTTTGCTTTGCCAGTGGGGACCATACACCTTTGGCCTCAGCGTAGTCCCATGGGGTGACTATGGACTGTAGGTACAGCAGCACAAATAGTCAACAACTGAATTACAATTTCTCCAAGGTCACAATAATTAGTAGGAGGATGACCCTAAATCTACTGAATCTTAGACAATTTTCTTCTCAAAAATGAAATTAAAATGACAGATCAACCACCTTGTAAATATTTGAGTCTTTAAATACTATTTCCTAATATGTATTTTTTTGAACTACGATCCTGCAGGTAAAATAGCAAAATAATTCCTTGTTTATTTGGGCTTTTCACAGCATTTGATCCTTGAGAGTTTGTCTTTTAATGATAGAAAAATATCAATATAAGGCCTTGATTACTCTGCCATTTTCAGAATGGAATGCTAATTTAATTTTCAGTCTTGTTTTCCTGTGAATTTTTGCTTCTTTTGGGTTACAGAGGTGCTTACCTCAAATCTTCTCCATTTATTTTATATTAAGCAGGACACAAAAAAATTTCCCTGCATCAACCCCAGCTTCCACAGAGTATTTCTATAGGTCAGACTAACACCTGTTTGGTGAATTTAGACTAATCACAGTTTTGTGTTTATTCAGATCTTGGAATTTAAGAAAATATACAGCGAACACTCAATTAAAACTAGCATACTCATTTCATAGCAACTTAGAAATATGCAGGGCAAACACAAAGTAAAGGCCACGTTCCACATTTGGTACTCAAATTTTAGAAGATGTAAGTTTTTACTGAGGTTGGAAAGACCATCCAAAAATAGAACCTAGACGTATGTATAAATAGAAAAACTGGACTGAATGATAAATCAGCTACTCTCTTCATGTACTTTACTAAGTCAATATTAATACTTCAAATGAAAAATGAAGCTATAATACATCAAGTTCTTGAAAAATAATGTCACTGGTGAGAATGGAACTCACATCTAACACTGCCAGACTTTGCTGGGCTATGAAGTGTTGCAAAGGTATTTACTTACTGCATTTTAGCAGTAGCACATCTTAGTTAATCAAATATACATATTTTCTTAAGCTGATTCAGGAGGAGTCTATCAGGGACAAAGATATATGTAAGTTGCTATGTGCATGTTGGCTGCTCTACTGTAGCTGGTGCACAGAGCTCCTGGCAAAAGGGGAGTAATGTATTAACTTAAACCTCTGTCACTAAAGTTTAAGGTAACATGTCTTACCTCATAGTTTTATGAAGAAAGCAGCATTCATTTAGACTGTTAACACTATTTCTCTCCTCTGTGGAAACTCATTAAATGTATTCAAGCCATGACTTAAACACAGCAAGCAAAAAATCAAGAAGAAACCACACTCCTATCATGAGGACTGCCATACTTGTCTGTCATCTTTTTCCTCCCCTGAAAAGGGAACATTGTTCTCATCAGACAGCCACTTTAGAGATGGAAAACTCAAAATAATGTGCTTAGGGTAGCCACAGATGCGCACAGTGATTTGGACAGCTTAGCTGCCTCTTCGTAGAATGTGTAAATCTATGAAGTGGTAAAATTCACTCTTATAGAGAAATTTTCCTTCCAAAGTACGGGCAAAAAGTGTTGTGCAAATGATTCTGTAGAATTCCATGATCTCATGAGAATAAATTTTATTTGTAAAGGCACAGTGAATATATATGCAAGGAAGGATATTTTTATTTCTACTTGCAATAAACAAGATTTCTGTATATTGCTTAAAAATGTACTTATTTTACCTCTGTGGCAAAAGGGGCAAATAGAGCCAGCAGCCTGTTTCAGTTCAGTTTTTGGTGTCCCAATATTATTTTTTCTAGGTCTCCTGAGACACAGTGATGTATGGAGACCTAATAGAAGTTGCAACCACACAGGAATTTGTGTCACAAAGGGATCAGCTTGAATTAGAGTAAATATCTACTATATAGTCAGAGGTACATTTCTGCTAGGCTGAATTAGAGAATTTACTGGCACATCTCCATAAACATGACTCTCTGTACTAGGAAATAGTTAATCTTTTATTACATTGGATAGCCTTCTGGGATTGCTTTAGTGATTCATTATAGAAATCAAAGTAAATTCTACAGTATTGTGCAGTTTGGCTCATCCAATTGGAAAAACCCTAATGATCAAAAAAGCATGTGTTCTTACTCAGATATGTTTTATGACATGGCTGTAAAATGTACCTACCACAGTTTTTCATTGTTTCACAGACAATAAGCACAGTCATTTTCAGGTTTCTATTGTTCTACAGCTGAAGCCATGAATGTCCCCTTGGTCATTGACATGAGTGACAACTACATTTACATCTACTGAAGAGGCAAGATTAATTACTATGTTTCATCAATAAAGTTTATTTCTTAAACCCATAGAAATTATAGCATTGCATTTGAGACATGACTTCGAAGAGTATGTCAGCTTTTCAACCATAAACAACAATGGCTGAGAATTTATAACTTGGCAGAAAGGCTTTTTTGAGATAAATCTTAAAGTGTATGCTAGTAGTCCAGAAATAATTTATTTTCTGAGATCTGCCAACCTTACTCAGACAAGGTAGTGCTTCAAGGAGTGCAACAAGAAGTTACATTCATTTCAGTGGGCATAACCATCTAGGAAAGAGATTCTAGATAATTTAAGAAGTAGATTTCAACTATTTAAATATATTTTTCTCAAAAAATAATCCTGAGACAAAAAAAAAAAAAAAAGGCACGTTTTTCTTTTAGCAAAGATTTTTAAAGGAAACTTACTGCAGAAATAACAAAGGGTGGAATTTCAGTACTACTAAAATCCAATGCAGTTTTCACATTGAGTCCCATTTGTTCAGGTCTGTATTTGAAAGTATGTAGTTACCTTTTGGTAGTTACTTTGTATTACTGAGCTGTGTTTTTGTGTGAATATATTACAATCGCATTTGAGCACGTCTCCAGTAATAATGAAAAAGATTCATTACTATTATACCTGAGAGAATAGAGGTTTTACAGAACCCAGTGGAATTACAGGCATGCTGTTTCTCACAGGAATGACTGTTTGCAGGAAGGGAGAGAACCTAAGGTTTCAATGGCTTGTCTTAGATTCCCAGGTCTTTGAGTGCCAGTAATTCAATTACAAAAATCCCAAACTTTCATAGCCAACAGCTATCATGTGGTCAAGAGAACTGTCCATCTTTTATTATAACAGAAAAGTCCAGACCTCTTTGGACACCATCTGCTTCTTGTTTTTTGGAGCTTCCTTACATTCCTCCTATCTGTGGACAATTCTAAACCATATTTTCCCAGACAATCCCCAGAATATGAACTGAACTCACATAAAATTTTGAGCTGCCACTTGGCATCCTAATTGAACAGCAAGCCTTAACATATGCTTTGAATGTTGCTACAGCTCCTCAGTTGTCAAATAACTGCCATGATGGCCCAGTTTCTTTACAGGAGATTATTCACTGTATTAAATGTTTTTAATGAGAGGAGTTGTTCAGAAACACTTGCTGCAGTTATAACACTAAGTGATAAATATCTGAAAAGATCTGAATTGCCAGTTTCTGGGTGTCAGTAATGTTCCATTATCTAGAGTGTGCCTGAAATACATGCCAGAGAAGGGAAGAGGTAATATTATAAAATACAGATTACAGAAAACAGAGATGTGGCTTGCTGGCAGGTGGTCTTCCATTTACAAGCATGGAAGTTTGTACCAGAACTAAAAGTGAACTAGAATATAAAATGCTAGGGAGAAATAATGAAAGGGAACAGTCTCAGCTGGAAAATAGGAGGTTTTGCAATCTGTTACGAACAAAGGTCAGCTAAAATGTTACTCAGCTAGCAGCAGCCCAAGCTGTAGAACCTCAGGTCATACACAAGCTCTCATCTCACCCTGCAACAGGAACCAGATGCATTTAAGGACTGTTCTATTGCACCATGAAAAAAATAATGGAGTCAAGTAGACTTGGCCAAAACTGAAGTGCTTCATTGTTTTCTTTCACTTATTGTTTCCTAGTGGTCTGGGATGCGATTGGATCACCAGTGCTTATTTTTAAAATTGTTTTATGTATCCTTGTCTTAGTTTTTGTGGTGCAAACCTTGCTTCTCTCATGTACAACTACTAGTGCAAAAGGTAACAGATACAGTGCTGCTATAGTAATTATCTTTTGTATTTCAGGTATTGATGCTGCAGTTTGATCCATATGAGTGGTAAAACTTATCTGTGCTGAGTCATTTGCAGAAAGGGAAGCTTAGAAGCATGGCATGTCTTTGATGAGATGCTACCGTAACAGCTTGCTGTGAAATTAGTGCCCTGCAATTTTTTCTTTTTAATTTGCTTGAGTTTAAGGAGATGATGAATAGTTAATAAATGCACAAACTAAAATATACACAGTGATGTGTGCTCATATGTCTCTGCATGCTGGGACACTGCAAAATCTACGGCTTTCCATGATGGAAACAATGCAGAAGTCTGCAGCACCCGTGTCTCTCATGCTTAATGATGAATTAACTCCAGAACCTCAAGGAGGTTTGGAACACATTTTCTTTTCCACTATAATGTTTCATGAAGTGTGAGTTGTTGCGATTTTTTTTTCCTGCAGATGTTGCTGGCAGTTCTACACCACATTTTCTTATTGATATGGTAGAGGTGATGGAAAAGGAACATGGAACTGAAATGGGTCACTGTTCTCTCTAACACTGTTGCAAAAAGGTTACAAGACAAATATTGCAGACCCACTTTGAATGGCTACAGAACCAGTACTTTAACATACCTCTTTGGACCTCTGCTCCAATAATTCTTTTAAAGTTTGTAGCTCTGAAAAGGACACACATGAATAACAAGTCATGAAGCATAGTGTACATTGTTGTTACTCCAGCCAGCATTACCATTTTTTTTGTCCTATCTTTATTACATATGTGTAGCATATGGTACTTCCTGTGGCTTTGCACGGGTTACAGCCCAGTAACCCCTCTTGCTTGCTCTGCTGCACACCAGAGTGAGGGGCAACAAGCATCACTGCTGGCTTCCTAATGTTGCTGTTGCAGCTATGACTCTGGCCATGGCAAGGAAAAGAGAAAACCCCAAGAAAACAAGGCAAGAGAAACCAGCTGATTGCTAGCAGCTAACTCTGAATCCTGAGAAGGCATCGATGTGGCAACTCATCTCACCTCATTTTAGAGATGAGATTCAACTCTAGTTTAAAATGCTTAAATTTTAGTGTCTACACGTGCGCTAAATGCCTGAGCTTCCATTACAGGCATTGGACATCCAGTCAGAATGGAGACCCACCAGCAGCTGGGAGCAGGATACAGTTGTCTTATCTTCAAAATCTATCGCCACACCAGCTGTCCTCAGGGGTCTTCTCTGGTCTCTGGCTGCCGCTCTGGAAGGAGTGAGTCTCCCACAGGCTCTGTATCTGTATATGCCAGGTCTGAGGAGGCCTAACAGATCTGCAGTGGGGACAAGGAAGCAAGACTGTGGGTGCTGAAAATGGCCTTAGGATCTTATGTTGAGGTGGACACTGTTAATATTCACATGCCTGAACTACATGTTGAGACTCCTGTGGGCAAAAATGGGAAGAAATCAGCATTTCTCAGGGATAGTTCTCCCAATCTATTCTAGGTTCTGTCTTGAAATGAGGCTATAAAGGAGTCTGAAAGGATTTATGTGCCTAGTTCCACATTAAATGCCCAGAGCTATCCAGGACATATGCATGAGGCTGGTAGATGTTACACAGGACCTGCAGGAGACATGGAGTCTTTGCTCAGCTGCCAGAGGTTAGGGAGGTTGTCCTTGAGCATCTGTTACATTTAGATGCCTCTGTCTTGGCACTGAACCTCCATTTTAATTCTGACCATGTGAGGTGGAGCTCCTTCACTGTATAAACAGCTACAGATGGTTGGGATGAATCCTGCCCCAATGACTGTTTCCAACACCCAGAGACTAGGGCTATAACCAGTAGAGGAATCATTCTTCCCTGTTCCTGGTGCCCTGTTTGTTCATGGAGGCTCCCAAGGCTGTTCAGCTGCCATGGCATGCATGTATTGTGGAAGTAAATGCTCAATTTTGCTGAGACCCAGCATGCCTGGCATGCAACTCTGCCTTCTTCTACGCTGCTCCTTTCAATCTACACAATTGCTCAAGGAGTAGTCTTTGGGAGAGCAAACCCCAGCTGGCACCTTCTTCTGGCTTTCCAGACAGCAAGGCAAAAATCAGGAGAAACTGACAGTAGAAACCCAGACCTACTCCAATAGTTTCTCTGTGGTGAATCGTATTTCACAGGGCTTAGTTGGATGTCAAGAGATGGACTGAAAAGTAGCCTTAAATGGGAATGTAATTTTGTCCTTAGCTACATTGCGGCTAACCTCAGGAAAAAAGGGAAGGAAATTCATTTAGATACATTATACCATATAATGTAGCTCTATAGACTAATGCTTACTAATGTAGACTTTAGCTGTTGTAGGAGAATTAAAACAATAAGGAAGCAATGAAATAAATTAATGGGAATGAGCCTGCAATTCTTGTGATAACAGAAAAGCAAAGGACAGCTATTTAAAAGAAAAAGGGACAATCAATAATTCAAACTACAAGAAAAGAAAATATTGAGAGTAAAACCAAAAAAAAACCACATAGGAAAAGGTTATAGAAAAATGCATATGCATTTGGAGGAGACGGGGTAAAAGTATGCCAATATATAAAAAAGATTGGATTAGGTTTCGGTCCGACTGACTGGTACTGATTGTATTCTTACTGTAATTCAAGTTTGAAAAATGCTGCTGTCTTAAACATTTCTGTTCACTAGCTTTATGCTAATATCTGGATTTTTGATAAGGAGATTTGTTCATTAGTAACAGGAGTGTTACTGTAAAGGCCCCGGTCCCACATACTACTGTAGCATTTGTGAGTACAGAGTTCAGTTTATGGAGAAACATTTTAAAGGTCAGGATTTTGCTGATTCCCAGAAAGCAACCAACACAGCACCTGATAATAATATTCCCCAGCTACTGCTGAACTCATCTAAATTTTAGGGAGTGCTCCAGACATGAAAGAACTCAGACATTGGCAGACCAAACTGGCAGACCTGCATTATCTCTTTGCCTCCTGATTGTCCTCTGTGGGCTGGTATCTGTTATCTATTGTTTTACACTCTGGATAAAACACAGCCTGCCAGGTCTGACTCTCTAGCCAGACACTCCAGCAATGGCTCACAGAAATGTGGGTACATGACACTGCGTGGGTGGAAAGAAGAGGGGAACGATTCCATCAACCTAAAATAATTGAAGAAGTTCCCTGAAATTGGAGAGAGATTTCCAATACCTTTGAAAGGCCGCAGAGGTTTCAGCCAGACAGACTTCAGGAATTCTCTTCAATGACTGTATGAGAAAATCAGGCCCATTCAGAAGGCAAGGAGTCCATGAAGTAAAGTTTCTATCTCTTTGGCTGAAAGCCTAGGGACCTAATGGAAATGGGATTTACCAGAGCAAATCCAGTGAAGGACCACAAAGATGATTAAGTTACTGGAGAATCTTTCATATGGGAAGAGGATGTGAGAGCTGGGGTTTATCAGCCTAGAGAAGAGAAGCCTCAGGGGGATTTTATCAATGTATATACATGTCTGAAGGGAGGGAATGAAGAGGAGGGAGCCAGGCCCTTTTCAGTAGTGCCCAGTGACGAGAGAAGAAGCAGTGGACACAAACTGAAATGCAGGAGGTTCTGTCTGAACATCAGGAAATGCTTTTTTTCCTGTGAGGGTCATCAAACAATGGCATAAGTTGCCCAAAGAGGTTGTGGAGTCTCCATCCTTGGAGATATTCCAAATTCATCTGGACATATTCTTAGGCAACTGGCTCTAGAATGATCAGGGGTGTTGGACTAGATGATCTTATGAGCTCCCTTCCATCCTCTCCCATTCTGGAATTATGTGATCTTTCACATCTCACCGATTTTACTAAACCCATCAGATATGGAATATGTGGATGGCAAACGCAGCACCCACTGCTGACATGCTAGCCCAGTAGTTAGAGCATTGCCTCAGCCCCGGTCCTACCTCCCCAGCATCCCTACCTCCCTAGCGTGTCTTTCCAATCTTGCATTTTGAAACTGGACCAACTTGCAAGCAAGAAGAATGCTCAGGGTTCAGGTGGATAAGTCAGAACCACAGCTTTGCCCTCTGCTCTTCAGTTTCTTTGATTTTAACCATAATGATTTCAGGTAGATATGCTCACATTCAAGGCAGCAGGTCCTGGCCCCCTGGTTGTGTTTTCTCTTAAGTTCATGCCCCACCACCAGAATCAGGTTTTCTTTTCCTGCTTCTTGCATGGCTGGCTCCTGGTGAGATGAGGAGTGAGCACCTTCTTCAGCGAGGAGGTCCATGGTCTGGGTAGTGGTTTGGGCAGTTGCCAGAAGTGCAAGTCCCAGCACTCCTGGGGAGAGCAGGTCCTGCTGTCCCACACTGTCCCGTCAGGGAACACAGAGGCAGGTCTTCCCAGAGCAGGGCATTACTACTGGGTAAGAAACTCCTTTCCAGCTAGAAAAATGTAAGCTCCTTGGGGCAAAGATAACAACTTTATTCTGTATTTGAACCATGCCTTCCTACCGCGTGTCCTGCCTTGTGCCAGCAAGCACTCCCTTGTGCTATTGTCAATACAAATGCAAATAACAAGCTGTGTCTGAAAGCCAAGCAGTAACAGGAAAGCAAAGAGAGAGAGAAGGAAGACAAGCAGACCTATACAAACCTTAATTTACTACTAATTTTTTATGCTACAACTGACAGTGGTATCAGTCAGCAATGAGAAAGGTACAAACTGCATTAGGGATGATATAGACACTTTTCTAGTGATTGAAAAACTCTGACTCAACGGGGAAGCATTTTTTTGTGACATTATACACTGCTGTAAATCAAGGTAAATTTTGGGGACATCCCATAAACAACTTAGTTCTTTTCTGACTCAGTCTTTCCTAGCTTTTTTAAAAAGCTCCAGATTGAGCCAGACAGTCTAAATCCTATTAAAGTTGGTAAGTTCATGTAAAAAGGAATGTTCCTTGGACTACAATAAGGTTTCCTACCAATTTTCCTTTGATTATATTATAGATGACAGTTTATAATAGAACTGCAAGCTATAGTAACACGGAAAATACCATAAAATTTAACATTTATGCATTTCCAACTCCATGTCAGACATCAGAGGGATTTAAAAAATTTAGCAAGGAATTTATAGCTTGACACAATCACATGTGCAGTAATAATAATATAAATATAGAATGTAATCTTCTCGATCCTGTCCTTCCCCCACCCTTGGAAAGAAGCAACATTAGAGAAATATTAAAAAATAACCTGGACTCCCAAGATGAAGCTGATAATAAATAAAAGAAGCCACAGAAAAACAATTTTCTCTCTCTGTGTGAGGAGTCTCAGTCAGTAAATTCTCTATAGGTCAATGGAATAAGTCTTTCTGAAAAATCTGTGCATAATGTATGTACCACCTCCTTTTTTTTTTTTCTTATGGATAATTCCATACATAGGCCAAAAACTCTTTAGAAGAACTTGAGTGCTCTCAAATAGCAGCAAAACATTTAAAACCCATATTTCAGCCGGGGATTTTTCTATGAAACACTCATTAAAAACTGTGGGCCTAATCACGCAAGTATTTCTGCATAGGAGCAACTTTACACAGGTAGGTTATACGATGAGCTTCCCTGTAAAGAGTCACATGAGTAAAGTTACTCTTTTGCAAAGCAATGTGAAGTACTGGCCCCAGTAACTGAATCACTGTATTTTCCATGGCACTCTCGGTAGCAGAGGCAGTATCACTGCCTGGAGAATATGAATATTTCTTTGGTGTTGGTTCCTTCCCAGCTCTGCTTTACAGATTCAACACACAGCCCCTTTGTAGCCGTACTTTTTGGTAAAGGGTGTAGCACTGTTTCATTATACATTTTTTCCCACAATTCAAAACTCAAGCAAAGGCATTAAAATTCACTCTGAGGATAAGATTTTTTTTAAAAAAAAATTACTCATATATAATCAGAATAATTCTATATATATATATCTATATATTACGTAGCTGAAGGGCAAAAGCATCTTGGCTCATGTGCTATAATAATAGACACTTTATTTGTGTAAAAGACATATGGAATAATAAGATAGTATATGAGCAAATTCTCCAGATAAGGACTACAATGTATGGGTAAACATTAAGATCAGGTAAATATGGACTTAAAATGTCTTAGCAGACTTCTTCAAAAATAATTTTTGAGAGTAACAGAATTACCACCGAAATACATTTTGAGTGTGGCAAAAGAAGGCCTTTTCCTCTGATGACTCCCTCTTGAAATTTTTTACAATGAGGGTGGTGAAACACTGGAACAGGTTGCCCAGAGAGGTGGTAGATGTCCCATCCCTGGAAACATTCAAGGTCAGGTTGGATGGGGCTCTGAGCAACCTGATCTAGTTGAAGATGTCCCCGCTCATTGCAGGGGGGTTGGACTAGATGACCTTTACAGGTCCCTTCCAACCCAACCTATTCTATGATTCCATGTTCTAACTGTAATGCAAAGGGAATGGGCCTGCAATATTTTTAGCTCATAGAGATGCATTTTTTAAGCACTTCTGTAACTAATTCTGAACTGTGTCTTTAAACATTAGGTTAGGAAAAGTTTGCCCCATCCAAGACTAGTCTCCTCATTAAAGTCTTGTAGACACTTTCTGCCCCTGGAGAATTTTTGGGCATAAGTAAGAAGTTGGGATATAAAAAAAAAGGAGAAAAAAAAAAGCCAGCCTCATCCAACTTGCAATCCAGACAACGAGGAGCCTGATGATGATGTAGTGAACGTTGCAGACAGGGAACTCAGTTTGAACTCTGTTTGCTTTGTGCAAAAAAATCTCCACAGGTATGAGAGCAGCTTTAGACTCCAAGATACGAGCTATCTGAAAACCATTGGAAATATTAAGCAATAGGGTTATGTGAATCCAGCTGAAGTCCTGCCTCCTGCCAGGGAAGAAAATTTCTGTTTCTTGTACCTAGAGGGGATGAATGAGGTTCCCCAAATTCCTCAGCAATGAAAGCAAATCAAGAAAAATTCAGGGGAAAAGTTTAATTTGGCTCTGAACCCCTGACTTGTCTGACAACAGTGTAAAATCCTACAGAGGCCGACCCAATGGAGAGAGTATGGAAAAGTCTCCTGGCACTGGATTTGAAAGATTAGAGGGCAAATGTCTGTGCAAGAAGGGGTACAGTGAGAGGAACTGGAAGTGTTACAGAGAAAGCAGAATGAGAGCTTGAATCCTTAAGGCACTTTCTCAAGATTTGGCTGGATGATGGCTCCCATATTCACAAATGTAATAAAGCCAAAGACAAGGAGTTAATTTAGTTGTATGTCAGCAGTGCCAGGATGCTGTGCCTTTCAATGCCACGATACTTAACCCCTGATAAATGTGGCAGGTATCACCATAATGGGGCAAGAAAAGGCCCCTCTGTCCTGCACAACTGTGGGGGTGCCAGAGCCATTGTGGCACAGCCTGGTGACTGTAATCCTGCAGGCTCCTTTTTCTGTGGGGTTGGCTGAGGACACCAATGGGAATATGTAAGGTTGTAGACTTGGGAAGACCCTTGAAGGTGTGTGAACGGCATCTTCTTAACCTGGTACCACCGCTGAGCCTGTGGACTGGGCAGAGGTTCAAGAGGAAGAGAAGACAGAGAACCCATGTGCTCCCCAGCCAAAGGTGAGCAAGGATGGGAGGGTTCAGGCATGGCCAGTTGTCTTGTCTGTGAAACTGAATGCAAAGACAACAGCATGAACAGATCATATTCAGACTATTACTTGGTGAGAAGAGCTCTCTGTCCACTGCCAATTCAAATGTTGTGAGAACAGCCTGTTCAGTGCTAAGAGGACTACAAAGCCAAGTAAGCAAAAGCAAGTTCCTCTATTTCTGAGTGCCCTTAGTGTTTTGCCAAAGGGCAGTGGAAAGAAGCCCAGGGAAAATGGTGAGTTAATTTCTTGCTGTTGTGAGAATCAAGCATCTAATAGTCCATACCATCTTATTCTGCTCTGAAGAGGGTACACGACACTGTGAACAAGGTATCCAGTTATCCATTTATAAATCTGTGTACTGAAGTTTAGGAAAATCTTATCTGAACTGTCTTCCAAAAAAATCACAGTGTGTTTGACCATTTCTATTCATCTGGAATGTTTTGGTGATTTTTCTTGCTCACCTTTAGGAGGAATAATATTTGTGTTTGTAAACATATGGGCATAACAAATCCAATGCTCTACCCTGAGTACTGTGTTCAGTTCTGGGCCCCTCACTACAGGAAGGACATTGAGCTGCTGGAGCGTGTCCAGAGGAGAGCCACCAAGCTGGTGAAGGGTCTAAAGAAAAAGTCATATGAGGAGAGGCTGAGGGAACTGGGCATGTTTAGTCTGGAGAAGAGGAGACTGAGGGGGGACCTCATTGCCCTCTACAGCTACCTGAAAGGAGGTTATAGAGAGGTGGGTGTTGGCCTCTTCTCCCAAGCGAATAATGACAGGACCAGAGGACATGGTCTAAAGTTGTGGCAGGGGAGGATTAGATTAGATATTAGGAAGAATTACTTTACTGAGAGAGTGGTCAGGCACTGGAACAGCCTGCCCAGGGAGGTGGTGGAGTCGCCATCCCTGGAGGTATTTAAGGAACGTGTAGACATGGCACTTCAGGGCATGTTCTAGTACCTGAGATTGTTGGTTTGCGTCTGTTTGTGGGTGGGTGTAGTGTGTGGTTGTGGGTGGGTGTTTGTTTTGGTGTTTTGGGTTTTTTTTGTTTGGTTTTTTGTTTGTTTGTTTGGTGGCGTTTTTTGATTTTTTGTTTGTTTGTTTGTTTGGGGTTTTTTTGTTGGTTGGACCGATGATCTCAAAGGTCCCTTCCAACCAAGAAGATTCTGTGATTCTGTGATTTAAAGCTAAACACACAAAAACCATGATATTTCCTTAGGCTGGCAAAGAAATGTCTTCCAGATTCAGAAATGAGCTCAGTTTTTGAAACTGTAGCTCTGAAAGTCTTGTATAATTATTTCTCTCTTGATTTGTTTCCAGAAAGACTGACAGATCACCACACTCTGCAATTACAATTTCCAATTCTTTGTAGAAACCAACCTTTCAGTTGCTATTTAGAAATATTATTGTAGAAAAGCAATTACAATGCCGCTGAAAATGTCTTGGTCACACTTTTCCTCTTACTTAATTTTCAGTGATTATGAACAACTAACTTCATTGATTTAGCTAGTCTAATATTTTATTGTGGTCAGCGAATTACACTATCCAGTAGAATTGCACTAGTTGGATACTAACCCTGTATCTGCAAAGTATTGTAAAGGATATTCTTGAATAAAAATTGCAAGACTTAAAAAAGCAAAATCCCTTTACTTATTATATTAATGCATTAATAATAAATTCCTCAATAAATGTTGGATAAGTAAATATACAAACAATAAATGATTGGTTGACTTTTCTATTCAGTGTAAACACTGTAAATTCATGCACTTAGAGTTTGTCTAATGGCATTTAATTTAAAAACAGGTATTGTTACTATGTTTTATTAACTGGACTTTGTTACGAAGAAAAGTTTGTGAGTTACACTCTGTTCTGACTTCATATTGAGTCATACATCTCACAGTTACTACAATCTTTTTTGCTTAGGGCTTGTCATTATAATCCATAAAAAGTTAATCTAATGTTGAAATAAAGTTACCAAAGTAATCAATCTTTGTCCCTTTTTCAAACCTTCAAACACTTTCAAATTTAATTTTCTAAGGAAAAATCTGCTGCAAGATAAAGAAATAGAGGAACCGCAAGTAGATGTCAAAAACATCCACAAGGATGGTGAACTAGTCCCCTGCTCAATTATTCTGCCATTATGAACTGAGTGTGAACTGATGGTAATTGAAGTGAGAAAGGCACTAAAACACTTTCCAAAGCAACATCTGCAACGAATCAGAGGAATGAAGATAAAATGACAAGGACATTTAACGACAGGATTGTTCCCCTGCCCGCCTTTCTGCTTAAAAAGGTCTGGCTAAATTCCAGTTAGAAATGATCCCAGCACAATGAGTATACCATTTCTGTGTGATGTGTAACTGGGTTTCACAAAGATATTTGAGGAATGCAGTTAAGTATCTCTTTGAAATCTGGACCGTTCCCAAACTTTCCGGTGCTCCTGACACTCTGCGTTGAGCTCCTCTTCTTCTTTCCTCTCATATCTTTTCCACCCACAAAAATTTTCTGTATGATTTGGGAGGGAGTATTGCTGGTAATGAATGCACATTGATACTAGACCTTATGAGAAAAGCTAGTGTATGCATCCCAGACCTTCCTCACAGACCTCCCTGCTCAGTCCTCACCTAGTCATACCCTCCCATAACACACCACAGACCCTTGCCTGCATCAGGATCTCACTTCTATTTGTTAGAAATAAAGACCTCTAAGAAAGACAGAGTCCCTTTTGAGTGTAAGCTCTTCCAACATTTGGTTATTTTCACTGCTAAAAATGCAAGTCCTATTCATAATCCTTTGATGCATGTCTGTTCTCCAAAGTTTTTCTCTCATGAAATTCTGGGTCATGATCAATTCATCTCTAAATGGACAAGTTCTCTCATAAATACTGATTTCCCATGTTTTCCAGACTTTGGAGCTTTCTTGTAACTTCCCACTGGTGTGGGAATGATGATAAAACACCATGAACAGCCAAACTAATGGTAGAAGCAGTGGTATAACATAGCTAAAACTGTCATTCAAAAAAAAAAAAGTTGAAAAAATCTTTTTTTCTTGAACAGATTTTGGATTATATTTAACAGAACCTTCACATTTAATTAATATCATGATGTATTTTATTAGTTAAATGTGAAGGTTCTGTTAAACTGATGATCACAATTTCACAGGCAAAATATCAATTCTGTGTTTGTTACCTGATTACCTAAAATTAGGATTGGAAAACATTCATAATCTTTAGCTGGCAGGGAACGTGCGAACAAAATTGTTTCAAATCATGGGAGAATGGAGTCTAGGTGGTGAAACCAGACTACACAAGGTATTAAAGAGATGAGGTGTTTGATCTGCAGTCCCCATGTTGCATTGACATTTATGCATAAAAAAGTTTTGGCTTCCTATCAAAGCTGAAAATATTTACGGGTTTCCAATTCAGTTTTTCAAACAACAGTGTAGATTCCTTCTGTCAGCATAGATATATTTTATGAGAAACTTGTTTTGTCTGAACTGTCCCCCTCCTTCCCAAATTGTCCATTCACAAGAGCTACGACAGAAATTTTTGATCTCCTGGTTTCTGTGTTAGTTCTGAATCAACATATCTGATTGTTACTCTATGAAATGGAGGACATAGAATTAAATTTTACAATTGTACATGTTTACCATTAATTGAAAGACAAAAGTCATATGTCTTTTAACCCTCCTTGAGTATTTTTTTGGGTAGGAAGTATATCAAAATAATGAAAATTCCCTTGTCTAAGCAGTGCTTCCATTAAACATACTGAAAATGTGGTACATATGAGACACCTAATCTATATCGTATTGGAATCCATTTGACCTTTGTTACTCTTTTCAGTGGAAAGAAGGCTTGAAGCAGAAAGAAAGAAATATGCAAGGCGTTAGTTCAGAGCCCTCTGAAGACACGGGGAGCTTTACCAGGCTAAAGTGAGAGGAGATTAGATTTTTAAACTATTCCGTTTCTACCAGTGCTTTAGGAAAGTGAAGTGTATTTCCGTTTTAAAAAGCCACCTGTCGTGTCATGCATAATCAGTGTGAAGAGTGAGATTAACAGTTTTTTTCCACAGTAAATACAGCAATTACTGGCTTTTGGGGAAGACCAAAAGTATTTTGAATTTTGAGCAAATTCAACAACCAGTTCTGAATGAGGAAAAAAAAAAAAAAAGAGAAAGCTTTGAATAAGGTTAAAACATTTTGTTTCAGTATTTTTAAATTATCTGTTTGGTTTTTTTTTAAGAACAGTGAAATGAAATTTAACTTTTTTTTTCTGAATTACTGACAAACAGCTATGAGCAACAAAGGAATTTGTCAGAACAGGAGATGACTGTAATGAAGGTAAAGGAGAAGAGAAATGCAAGTGCAAATGACAAGGGAGAAGAAAATAATTTGAACAATCAAGAAAACTCTCCAGCTCAGGAAAAGGGCGCTGAATCTCAGCCTATGTAGGTGAGGAGACCCTGGGAAGCCTCCTGCCAACTTCTCCCCATTTCCCTGCCCACAGCGTTCGTCAGTACCTCTATGTGATGCCTCTGCTATACCAGGGGTAGGGAGTGGTGATGCAGAAGAGACAGGCGCATATTTAGCTCTGCTCTACGCCACTAACAACAGCAGACCTCTGTACCGCACCCCATGCCTTGGGTCCACTCCGTCACGTTTCAGTTGCTCTGACGCTGCACTGGGAGCTTCCTTCACCCTCCACCAAAGCCAAGCTCAGCTTGCCTGTTCGTAGGAGCCATTGGTTTTGCCAGTGGTGGCACAAAGATGCATTTCTTGTGCTGTTCAACTTGCCTTGCTCAGACCTAGAAACCATGGGTGCACATCCTCACCTCATAGCACTCACACCCCCAGTGTTTCAGGCATGAAATGACCCCTCTGAGGGAGCATCACAGCACAGGTGTTGCCTCCTCATGCCACAGGGCTCCATAAGATATTTGGGTCTTCTGAGATATTGCAGGTCCCTAGCAGTCCTTGCTATAGGATGTATAAAGAGACAACTGAACCATAGGCAAATATAAGAGAGTAAGGTAGTAATTGTTTGAAGCATAGGCTGCCTTAATAGCCCTTTGAGCTCCTCAAGGAGCAGAAAGAAAAGGTATTACAGCAGTCAAAAGCTATGTATGAAATAAGCACATTTTTCCATATTCACATTCCATATTTCTGCACCTGAAATTAGCTAGTGTATTGATAAATGAATTTATGTGGTTGATTTCACAAAGGCAGTCTGTATATTGCTACCATCTGTGCACCAAAACTTTTAAAAAGTGCAATATCAGAAAAAAAATTGGCATTATAAACATTCTAAAAATGTGAGTGGGTATTCCAGGCTCTTAAACTTTTTTACCATATTAGGTTTTCATTAGAATTTGGTGTAGGGTGAGCAGGGTGAATTTCTAAACCTTAAAAGATCAGGCAAAAGAAAAAATTATATCAAGTAAATCCCTATAAAAGCAATATCACATCCAGAAGAAACATGTCATATTGGGTCTTCGAAATACTTTGGAAATAATAAAATGCGGTTTGGAAAGAAACGTGGTATGCCTTGAAATTCCAGCTGAAAAACCAAAGACGACCTATTTGTTTTCTTTTGTCTTCATACAGCCCTTCTGGATTTTTTTTTTAGTATCTGTAAAGTGTTTTCAGACCATTTTGTATGACAGGTTGAATATGCATCGTTATTTTTGTTGCTAGGACAAATGAGATAATCGTAAATGTTTTGTCTACAAAAAGGAAACTGCTATCAATTTTATGTGGGATATGCAATAAAGCCATGGGCGAGCGAAGCTGGTGCACGTGGTGATTGCTGGGTGGGGATTAGCTGCTTTTGGTGGCAATCGACAGAAGAAACAAACCCGAGATTTTTATGGAGGAAAGCAGTTGTTTACAGATTTCACTTGTGTCAGTGGCAGACTTGTTGCAACAGATATCTGAGTGTCTCTGGCTCTTCTCTAAGTGTGACAGGCAGGAGGTAAATCACTAAGTCACACTTAGTTGTCAATGGTTTTGTGCTTTTAAGTCACCAATGGCTCTGAAATTTCAGAGATAATACTGACTTACGGGGTGATCTGCAGCATGAGAAGTGAGGGGGGAGACATTCTCATCCCCTGACATCTGGACCGTGATAAGACCGAAGGAATCCTGAGGTCAAACTTGGCCCAAAGATTCCCTTCAAACACCTGCATCTTGAAAGGAATTTTCCATCCTTTCAGCTCCCAATTTTCTGCCAGAGAAGTACAATAAATGTAGGAACATGATTCAATGAAATCTATTCTTAAAGCTATGCACATCTTTCTGTCTCTCTAGTCTTCCCCAGTGTTCAAAACCGAGAGAGTAAAAGGCACAGGGCAAGTACATGGCAATCCTTCCCCTGGGATCCCTTCCCAGCTTCTGGATGCCTATGGTTGGGGGCCTTCCTGCATTCAGGTTGCAGTCATGCTGTTGTAGTTAATTACAATCAATATATTTATTTCTGATGAATTTGAAGAATTCCTTTTGAATCTGTGTGTACATTTTACCTTGACATCATATGACAACAACTAATTCTGCATTTTATTCTGAGCTGTGAAAAAATACAATTTTTATTTAAAACCCTTAACTTCAAATTTCACTGAGTGCCCCTAAAGCTCATGTGAGAAAATGTGATTATTTTCCTTTTATTCCATGTCCTCCATATCATTCATGATTTTTTATTTCTCTCTTGCACCCCTCTTGCTCTTTCCTTTTCCAAGTGGTGAAATGATTTTACTCCGTTTTTCATTGCCTGGAAGTAACTCCATAGATATTTTCATCCTTATGACATTTTCTGCTATCTTTTCCAGTTGTCCTATATCCTTTTGGGCGGTGATCAGGGTGAGAGGGCATCACAGATTAGTATGATAGCATAATAATGTTTTCTATTTAAGAGTTCCTTTCTTAATTCATTCCTAATGCTCTGTTTGACTTGTTTTCCCCTCTACC
Source organism: Numenius arquata (assembly GCF_964106895.1). Taxonomy (NCBI): domain Eukaryota; kingdom Metazoa; phylum Chordata; class Aves; order Charadriiformes; family Scolopacidae; genus Numenius; species Numenius arquata. The sequence continues at coordinate 120,814,111 of NC_133576.1, forward strand.
ACTGATCACTGAGCTAGTGTTTTTCAGGAAACAACGACAGTGACTTCAAGCATTGTCTTAGACTTAAAATTATTGCCTTAGTGGCAATAATTTCTACCCTATCATTGCTTATCTATCATTAAAGATGTTCTGGCCTTCGTGCCTTAGTTTGCATTAATTGACCTTTAGTTCCATCTTCCATTTTATTGCCAAATCTGTTATCATTATGAAACCTGATGCAACTTTTGAAATGAGCTTTAGATATTACTATATCAAATTTTATCAGAAGACTTTGTTACCTCATTATTCACATACTTTTATACTTTAATTATGAGTATGCTGAAGATATTTTATAGGCCTGTAACCCCTCCACAACAGAAATCAAATTCATATTCCTATCCTTAATAACCTCCATCTTAGCTAGTTATTGCTCAAAAAGGATCTTTTCCTCCTCTCCCAAGACTACTCGATTTCTTTACAATTCCTTGGTAGGTGATCATATCACAAGCTTCAGGGAAATCTCAATTCAGTGTATCAACAAGTAAACCATCTCCTCATGTTTAATAACTCCTTTGACAAACCTGAAAGCGGTTTGTAAAGCATGACTCTCCTTCACAAATGTTGCATTCACTCTATTTCAAAATTTTTTAATTGACCTATATGTCTTCTTCAGTATTATTTCTACCAACTTATCCAGTACAGAATTGAGAAATACTGGCCTGTGCTTCCCTTATGAGCCTGATATAGCACTTCTGCCCAGCCATCTTCTCTGCCTTAAGTGACCTTCATGCCCCTCTCTGTCCTGAGAGATGCAGATGCCCTCCTTAGGACAATTTTCCTTGCTAATGCCTTTTCTCATAGACAGGTGAAATAGAAAAACAGCAACAGCAGTAAATGCAGACACAAGTTCAAAATCTGCCTAGCTTCTTTAAGGTGACACACCCATCCATTAGTTTTCAATTGGCTGATGTCTAATTAAATTGTAGAGCCAGTGGGGCAGGGAAATTGCTTTTTCTTAGCCTTTAAAAGTTATTTTAAAACAGGAGAAGTATGTGATATTCTACCTATACATAACCTACTTCTTATTGAATTAAAACTAGACATTTGACATTCAAAAGGAAATTATTTTAGCAAATTCTGGTCTGCTTGAAGGAGTATGCTTTAAATAGAGCAGGTAATCAGATTAGTAAGTGGTGGAAATGGATGAGGAAAATGAAGACTAAATGATACGTCACAAATGATCCATCTCTAACTCTGCAAGTCCCAAAAAATCTGCATGGCATAGTTTCTTATTAATGTGGCACCTGGCTATATTTTCGCATTTGTCACTTACTTACTTGTGCAATGAACTCCTTGGGGAGGAGGGAAGGGAAGCCTGAGCTCTGCTAGCGGGGACAGAGGGTCGGGATGGCAATAAACCAGCTGTGTTAGTCTGTATCTGCACTTTCTTCAATTGCCAGGCATTGGCTTCTGTGGGTAACAGGAACTGTAGCTGCAGTGTGATGGCAGTAGCTATAACAGAATTTCTAATGCAGTAACTGATTCAAAAAATGAACCTCAGGGAAAGTGTGTATCTATTTTGTCTCCTGTGCTTTATTGATTTATAAATGATGCATAATTAACTGGCAGTGAGTAAACTATACCTTCAGGATCAATGTCAGCAATACAACAGATAAAATGTAATACGAAACACCTGCAAAACAAAAACAAACACCTACAAATTTCTAACCACCCTTGCACAGCTAATCAGCTATGGGTAAGTTCTGGTTACACACACACTTTTGCACACACACCTTTACATGCATATCCCACCCACTGTTTGGGTTAAAAGGCCACTCCATACAACCTGCTGATGCTCACACCAGTGAGAAAGGTCCCCGGGCTCACACACAGAGACCCGGGTGTGGGTCCCCCTTTGCAGCACCCCATGCTGTCACTCTGCTGCCTGCGTGGCTTTGAAGAGGGGAGGCTGTGGGCATGCCTACACACACCTTTTGTTGGCTGGTCATAGCCTTTCACCAAGTCATGCTGTGCCAACAAGATCCAGAACGACACCCGCTGACATGCGGAAATATGGATTTATATATAAAAAAAAGAGAAGTAGTTCAGCCGCGACACTTTTGCATAAACTGGTTTATTCCTCATGGGAGCTTCAAAAGGGAATTCTTTCCTAGGGGATTCCTATCAGAAATCTTGGAAAACTTGTTAAAATTCCTTATACTTCAGCTGTCTGTTTTAGTCATTGGCATTGTCTTCTACCCATAACAGTCCCATTAAATAGCAAAAAGAGCAGAAGTCTGGTGCCTATCCAAGTTTTGTGGGCTTAAAAACAATGTATTCAGTTTGCTGTATATGTGGTTAACATCTAAAAATAGAAAGAGTGCATTAAAAAAAAACCAAAACAGAATTAAAAATAAAGCCTTTGAGAGGATGGGTTGACATTTTTGCTCTTTGCACTTGCTCATGATGTGACTTGGAACTAGCCTTGTCACTCCCTGTGAACCAGGGCTTCACCAAAGTAGGCTGGAGAGCACGTCTGACGTGTTTGCAGAGCACATGGTCAGTCAATGCTTTCTGCTTTCAAAGGAAGCCAGGAAAGTTAAGCAGAGCTTCTAAAATGTTTTAAGGTGTGGAAATATGAAACAAATAATGATAAACTGTAAAATTATTGACCAGTGTGGCATAGAGGCAGCTGGAGGTACCAGCACACAGAATATCCTTTGCTTGTGACAATGCAGGTGACCTGGCACAGCCTGACCCACACTCTGCTCTGCAGGTGGCTGCCTCACTACCTCTGAGGACATCTCATGTCCACAGATTCTTTGGTAGCCTATTTCAAAGTAACTTGGGGAGGGCTGGCTTCTCAAAGGCACACACCAAAGAGTATTTATACCATTTATTGCAGCATCTGATGACAGGGTTGATGCTAGGAGGGTACAGGACAGGGACTGCAGGGTTTTTCCAGGTTTTTACCTGCCTCTGCTGCCAACTGGAGCGGCCTGTTGAGAAACTGTGGATGTGGCTGGGGATTTGCCAGGGACTGAGAGACTTGCTAGCGGTCAAAAGGCCTTGTAGTGGTCTAGGTTAGGCAAGAAGTTATGGAGAGGAATTTCCAAATCTCTTTATTCAACATTTCTGTTCAAAAGGGGATAAACAGCTTTAGACAAAGATTAATTTTGATTGCACTGGTATAAACCAGTGGGAAGCAATGGAGTTACCCCATCATAATGTCAGGGCAAGTAAGACTGGGCTCAGGAAACGAAGAGGGGAGGACTCAGATTCCCTCTGTATCCTTATTTCAACTGTGTTTCATTTTAGAAACTGCATTTGCTTCCTCCATATCATAAATACTTTATATTCTTTCTGCTGCTGAGTTCATCATTTAAACAGGAAGGCATTTAGTGGTGCTGTTCTCATTCAGTTGAAGGATGTACTTCAAGCACGAGATTAAATCCACAACTGATGTAAAATAGTGCAGCCCCACTGGGTCTGGGGGAGCAGCTTCCCTCTGCGCCAGCAGTGTTTCTGCTTCCATTACCTGCAGAAGAAGCCCCCAGGTCCTCCTGAGAGCTATCCTTGCCTCACTGCCTCCTCCCAGAGGAGCTCAGGGCTGAGTTGGGTCATCATGCAAAGGGCTTGTGCTGATTGCAGCCCGATGCTTCACTCCTGCAGCCCTGGGCAATCCCCACTACTGATATTGCAGCATGGAACCACCACGCTGAGCTGCCCACTGAGCTGAAAATGGGCACCACGAAAGCAGTCATGGGAGCAGATTCCTTCTGAAATGGAAAGTGTCACCCTGCTGCTGATAGCCAGTACATCCCCACCACAGACAATGGGAACACCATTGGAGTCAGATTTACCCGTGACATCCCTCCAAACTATCAAGCAAGCACCAGCTGGAAATCAGCAGGAGCTTCGCCTTGTGGCTGTTAGGGCAATGTAAAGCAGTTGTGAGTCTGCAGCACCTGTAGCCCAATGAAAAGTAAAGTGTATTTCTCTTGTGCATTCGGGTTTAGTTGGTCCAGTGTTTTCCCCATGAAAGCCTGCGTAACCATACACATTTTCACTGGCTTACAGCAGCTCTTGTAGACTATTTAACTGAAGTTTATCTTTAGCATTACTTCAATGGGTGACCATCCACATACAAAACAAAAAAGAGACAGTGGAACGTGGTATTCACCTTGAACGCAACAAATGTTTGCCATAAGAAGGTAAGTTGTGTTTTTTAGGGATGTTTCTCTCTATCATTTTCTTTTGCTCCTATTTCCTGTGCCTGATAAAGCTAGGAAAGCAGGGCTGCTAAATTATATCCACGTAACAATTCCAAATATTCGAAAACTTTACAAGTGTAAAATTGGATATGAATAGCAAAATGTGCCACATATCCTATCCCCCATATTAAAATAACTCCAGTCTTCCAAATATTTTCACTCACCTCAACCACTCCTACACCACGTAGTCATAACCAAGCTAGTTTTGGGATGGTCATCTGTAGGCCAGTAGCAACATAGCCAAGCAGAGTGAGAACTCATTAACTCATCCGTTAGGTCCAAGGCTGCACCGGCTGTGGAACGATGGGTTCCACTATGCAATGCCTGGAAACCAGACCTTGCTTGTCAACCACACAGCCCAGCCACCAAGCACACAGCTGAATAAAGAGCACGATCCAGCAGTTTCTGGATTCAAGCAGAAACAAGAAATATCACTAACTACATTCTTGCTAAACCAACCCGCTCTCTCAAGCCCGTAGAGAACCGGATGAACAGCATAACCCTATAGCAGCCCCTTCTCTCTAGTGTGTCCATATTTCATGTCCAGCTATTTGCTAGAAAGTCAGGGAAATGGCAAGCTTAGATTACATTTTGCCATACTATCAAATAATTCACAGTGAACTGGAAGCCATTCAGGGAAGATGAAAATAAGACCAGAGAGATAAATCACTTACAACCATGTAAGCATGTCACAGACAATCTTACGTGAGGGAAAAGGGAGAACAACTATTTTCAGAACTGGACGCAAAAAAAGGCAATACATGAAGAAGAGTTATTAGTTTTTGTTCTAAAAAGTGGAGTTGCAAAAAGGGAGAAAGAATACTTTTAACTTACTAGATCTAAAAAATGGAAACCAGCCACAGATTATGAAAGGGTTGAAAAATCTCCCTCAACAGCAGACTATAGGCCTTTTGAGTTTTGGGGATTTTTTTCCCTGCTGTATTTTCCTTTCCATTTCCTTTTTTTTCTTCTATTTTGTGTATTGATCCCAGCCTCACAAACCCAAGGCATTTAAAGGGTATTTGAATTCAAAGGAGTATTCACATGAATACGTGTGGGTTGACAAGAGCTCAAAGAAGGGGGGAAGAAGGCAGGGTAGGTTGCAAGCCTCTGAAGTCAGAAATTTACCTTCTGATCTATCTGTAGAGACTATCTTAGTATTGCAATAATAATTGTGAATAGTTTGAAGGAAAGATTTCAGATGTAAAAATGTGTCATTTGCCTCAGAGTGAGGCTTGCGCTCAGGGGAACCGGGTAGCAGTCTGTAAATGTGCAAAGTGAATAGACCCCAAGGACAGAATACAATTACTTAGGAGGTAATGAGATGAGATTAAGAAGGGAATATTTAGACAGAATGCCAGGAAAAGCTTGAGCTACTTTGAAGTGTTGAATAGTCTTGTGAGGGAAATGTGAAAGCACAATTACTTGAGACATTTAAAACTGTAAGTACGCTCACATTTGCTGCAGGGAACACATCTCCCTTTGCAGGGAAATAGACCGACTGATTCAGCCAGGTTTCTACTCTTATTTTTTTCTTCCATGATCCAGAGCACAGAGCAATTCAGATGCCCAGATGCTGTAATAACAAGTAACCCAAAGGACACCGTAGTGGTGAGCAGTGTAAAGCAAGTGGTGAGTGAGTTGCAACAAGCATTAGAGAATTTTTTGCCTACTGTATCACCCAGTTGCAGAGTAATGGGATTTCTCAGCCCAGACCCTGTGCTATTTGTGTACACTTATATCACTTTCTTGAATGCTTATGGCTACCACCAGTAACACCAACTGGCACTGGGAGATGGTACCCTTGTACTTGGCATCTTGTGACATGCTGCCCCTGGAAAAAAAAGAAGAAAAGGTAGCTTTAGGGCTGGCGCATTGCTGTCTGCTCCCAACTATAGTTTCAATAAGCTTGCAGCAGTGCAAAAGGGGGCAGAAGGAGCTGATTATTTTGAATCTTTCCCAGTCTAAGGATAAGATCTATCTGAAACCAGTCTGCCACCAACCCAACCCAGCCTGCGAATCTCAGCAGCCGTCAGCCTTTCTGCTGGTCTGCCATGAATCCAAAGGAGCCTTAGAAAATGGATTTGTGACATTCCTTGCTAACAGAGACTGCAGATGCAAAAAGTTGACATGTAGTCAGTGCGAGACTGGACTAGTACTCATAACAGAAGCCTGTTGAGGATTACTAAATAGAATAAACACATCAAGCTCAGGAAATTTCTAACCTGGATATAGGCAGAGGTTGGAGAGCCATTTGGGGACAGGAAGTTCTGAAACTACAGGTTCAGAAAATTTAAAATGTTGGGAGACGTTCTCAAGTGTGAAAGTTCTTTCTTGTTTTGTGAAAGAAGTGGAAAATTTATTTTGGTTCAGCAGTGACTTGAGATACTTGTCAGAGATGTGATTTGGGCCACTCCACTCCTCTGCTTTTCTCTTCTCTCCAGGCTGACTTTGTAAGCTGAACCCGTGAGCTATGCTGCTTCCCACAATGGGATGACATCCAAAGAGAAGAGTTAAATGGAGACACAAAAGAAAGGTTTTTGTAAGTCTGAACGACATTAGAAAGTCTTCATTTTCTGTGTCCTCTGAAAAGGTTTCACATGCATGTTGAAAAGATGCAGCTGCATTTCTTGACCTTGGTTGCTTCTTTCTAGTGAAATGCAGAACAGCAGAGGTCCTGCTCCAAGTTTTGTTGAAGAAGAAAACCCCTTAAGGCCTTGGCTAGCAAGGAAAGATGCAAAATGGAATACAGGTCCACTGAGATTTTATGTATTTTTGAACACAGTTGCCTCATCTGATCCCCAAATCTGGACATCTTCTCTGGGTATAAGCTGTGGGAGAATGGTCCTAAGCAGCCCAAAAGGGAATTACTGACCCAGGTCAGTAGTGAGGTCCTGTAGTTCATTGAAACAGTAGTTGAAACAGCTACATTTTCATATGGCCAGATGCTTTTCATATGGCCTGAACAGAGTGCCCCATGAGGGAACTAATTGGTTACATCTATAGGAAGGGATAGGTGCATTGTGCAGCGTATGCTACCACCCTGGTCCACCACTCGTCCTGAACAGTCTTATCAAAGTGCACCTTCATTAGCATTACATTACAAATAAGAAATCTGCTTTTGGAGTGAATGGCCCTGTCATCCCATTTAAGGTACCTTGGAGCAAAATGAACTGGGAGCACACAAATGCAATTCCCTGTCAGAGCAGAGTAAACTGAAAGATTTACTTCAGGAGGGCACCTCATGCAAATCCAGGTGCTAATTTGCATTCAGTCGGTGGTACGGAGCTAGTACAAAATGCCTCCATGAAACACAGGAAGTGTAAAAACGATCTTCAACACAACTGATTTGCTCTACAAATTCCTTCCTGCTGCACCACATTGTTTGCTAATATAAAGACTGTCGGACTACACTGGCAAATGGAGCCAATAAGGCCAATATGGTGCCAGAATTATAACCAAAACGCAGATTGGTGGCTGTGGAACTCAGCCTGGTGTAGATATGGCCACAGGAGTCACTGAAATGGAAATTGCTTTAGGACTAAAGTACTATTCAGTGCTGTATAAAAGAGATGGAATTGGGCTGTCAGTATTTTTTCTTACCTATAATGCTGTGGTTCTTCCAAATTTGCCTGTAGTTTTATATAGTTTTATGCACTCTCTTCATTGCCCTTAGCCAAAATGTGGCAGCAAAAGACTAGAGTCAACTTCACATCATGGTCTTGTAGGCTGCAGAATAAATTCACTGCAGTGCAGGCACACATTGCAACATACATCTATTAGGGCTTTCCAGGTTTTTCTCAATACTGTCTTAAACAATCTCAAGGCCTCAGAGAAACATGAGAATGTCTTTGGAAAAAAAAGTTTAACTGTAACGGTACCAAGTTGATTATATGGCTCATTGAGTAACTTGGCCCTACTAGGAAACATTGATTTCCCCCACCCCCCTGCCCCCCACCCTTCAATCTGCAACATGCAATTGCAAGAAAATTTAGCAGGAACAGTTCAGCTATTTCAGTGCACTACAGCAACCGTTTCATTTCATACATTTTATGACTTTAGGTTAAGGAGAGCCATTTCAAAGCGGTATTTAACCTAGAGGCTCTAAAAAAAAGGCTGGGATTTCAGTAAATACAGTGTGTGTGTTGTGTCTGGGGCTGAGGCTGACATCAAGCCAGATCATTCTTTTCAGCTGTCACTAGTGTATGTTCTTCTAGCATAGGCCTGATTCTGCAAGGTCTTTTCAAGCTGAATTATATAGTTCCTATTCAGGGAGTTTCCACTGAAGTCTCCATGGCACTCGCTGTGATCAAATATTTCTCATGAAGAGCAGAAATTGCAAAATATTTTTATAAATATTGATTTTATTTTAAATAAATTGAGGGATTTGGTTTAGACGAAAGATATGGAACAGCTTCTAGACAAGAGAAATTGAGTAGGTTATGACTTTTCAGTCAGAAAAAAAGGGGAACACTCCCAGCCATAGAGTTAACCACTTAAGATTTATCTACCCCCTCCCTGTTTCTCTTCTGCCATCTTAGAGCTGCCAAATTGCATCCTTCAATTGTCATAGACTGGTGCCTTGCAAAAGAGAGAAGAGAAAAAGAACAAGGGAGAATAAGTGAAAAGGTAGAACATCTAGGCTATTCAAAATAGCAATGAGAAGAACTCCATTGCACAGGAGGAGGTAAAAAGTTTCTTGGTTCCTTGCAGGAAGGTCAGTGGTATGAAGGGTTATAGTAAACAGGGATTCATGGAGAACAGTATGGGAAAAAATTTGAAAATCTGTAATGGAAGAAAGGAGAAGAAAGCAAAAGCAGAGAAAAAATTACTCAGGTGTGTAGGATGAGAAGAAATTTTGCCCAAAAACCCTAAATACCTAAGGACTGTACAACAATAGAAGGGGAAATGAACCTGGAAGAAGTCCATGATGTACACTGAGCCTAGGAAAGCAACAGTGTTTATCACAAAATTTATTTAGCTTGTAAAACTTTGACAAAACAAGCTATCTGCATGCTACCTGAACACTCTCTGCCTGCCATCTGCATGCTGCTTGTAGCTCTGACAGCACTGGCAGAGTGTCAGATGTGTCTCAGAGGAATTTGGTCCTTCCTGGAAACTCCTCCTGGGGCTCTGGGTGAGAGTCATTTGTGATTCTCTGGGCAGGAATATATTGATATTTCCTCTCTGATTACTGAGAACTGTTGTAATTTGAAAGTGAATTCTTTAGGAGTGATTTGACCTCTCTGATGAACCAGCCAAAATCAATGCCCTTAGAGTGGGAGGGGAGCAAACAAAGCTCCATCTATGCCCCACATTTCCCATGCTCATGAGGACCCTGTCCACCTCTGAGCATGCCTGCGTTGGGTACCCAGGGCACAGTTTGTATCAGGGTTACGGATTATTCCTGCTTCTGTCACACAAGTGCTGCTATGCACAGCCAAGGAGCAATCATACCCACCTTGCAACTATAACTGCCCAGGCAATTTATGAGACTTATTCCGTTCACATGATTTACTCCAAATTTCAGTGAGTGAGGATGACTGAGCAACCAAACACACAGAGTTGTTTCAGACGTACCACCTCTGAGTGGGAGCTGCTGAGACTATTTTGAGGTAAGTTAAGACAAATCCAGTAAATGATTAGATATGAGACCTCAAAGGGATGCTTGGATATGACTGGAAGTGGTACTGGTAACTCAAACAGGCAATGTCTTTTCCCAGTGAGAGAGCGCTCAAGTTCAATATTACACAGCACAGTGCCTTCTTTTTGAAGACAGAAAACAATATGCTTACACTTCGCCATTGTAACTGTGGGAATGGAAGGTATTAGGTCTGGTACACCAGTCTTCTGCTGCGTTTCTGGATGTCTGTGGCCATTTGTGACTGGCAGGAGGTGGAGCAGCCTTGGGGCTGTTCTCCATCAGCATACATGGAGAGGGCTGTCTGGCGGCCACAGTGGGAAGCTGTGACTTAGCTCTGTGACTTAGCTTCTGTGGTCTGCACCTTTCACAAGACAGTCTCGTACAATCAACCTCTATAAGACTGTCTGAAGAAATTATGCTTTAAAAGTCACCTTTTCACATTCTCTGAATGGTTAAAGAACTAACCAAACTTCTCTGCAGCTTTTTCAATGTGAGGGCGATCTGGCTGTGACATCTGTCACCCCATTAATCACCAGGGTTGATTCGACTGATCTGGCTGGCTAGGCGGGTGTCGTCTTCCTCCCTCACCGCTCCATGTGCGTCCGTCCTGAAGTTGCGCGCTCAGTTGAAGAGGACGACCTTCCCCAATAGAGACGTACCGTTCATCGGTCAAGGGTATACGGTAGGTGCGCTCCCCTGCTCAAACCTCCAAACAAGCTCAAGGTCCATTTGTAGGAGAAGGCAGGGTAGTCAATTTCATTTAAAAAAAAAAAAAAAAAGAAAAAAAAAGGTGAGGTGGATTGAGAGCTGGCTGTATGACAGAACTCAGAGGGTTGTAATTAATGGAGCAGGGTCATGTTGGAGGCCTGTAACCAGCGGTGTCCCCCAGGGGTCAATACTCGGCCTAGTCCTGTTCAACATATTCATCAATGACCTGGACGAGGGGACAGAGTGTATCCTCAGCAAGTTCGCTGATGATACCAAACTGAGAGGGCTGGCCGACACTCCAAAGGGCTGTGCCGCCATTCAGCGTGACCTGGACAGGCTGGAGAGCTGGGCAGAGAGGAGCCTAATGAGGTTCAACAAGGGCAAGTGTAGGGTCCTGCACCTGGGGAGGAAGAACCTCAGGCACCAATATAGGTTAGGGGTGGATCTTCTAGAAAACACTACTGAGGAGAAGGATGTGGGAGTCCTGGTGGATAGCAAACTTTCCATGAGTCAGCAATGTGCCCTTGTTGCCAAGAGGGCCAATGGGATCCTGGGCTGCACAGGGAAGAGTGTGGCCAGTAGGTTGAGGGAGGTCATTCTCCCCCTCTACTCTGCACTGGTGAGGCCACAACTGGAATACTGTGTCCAGTTCTGGGCTCCCCAGTTCAAGAGAGACAGGGAACTACTGGGGAGAGTCCAACGTAGGGCAACAAAGATGCTTAAGGGATTAGAGCACCTCCCTTATGAGGAAAGGCTCAAAGAGCTGGGGCTCTTTAGCCTGGAGAAGAGAAGACTGAGGGGAGACCTTATCTACGTTTACAAGTACCTAAAGGGTGGGTTGAAGGATGATGGAGCCGGACTCTTTTCAGTGGTTCCCAGTGACAGGACTAGGGGCAATGGGCACAAGCTGGAACATAGGAAATTCCAGTCAAATATGAGGAAGAACTTCTTTATGGTGAGGGTGACAGAGCACTGGAACAGGATGCCCAGGGATGTCGTGGAGTCCCCTTCTCTGGAGATTTCAATACCTGCCTTGATGCAGTCCTGAGTAATATGCTCTAGGCAATCCTGCTTTAGCAGGGGAGTTGGACTAGATGATCTCTAGAGGTCCCTTCCAACTCTGACAATTCCATGATTCTGTGATTTAATCACATCAGCTGAGTCAACTAAAACAATGACATTGCCTAGGAGCCCAGCCATCTTTGGTTCACGGTCTGTGAACTTCCCAGGGTCCATGGGCTACTTCTGAGGGGTCAGTGAAAGGTAACAAAGAAAAGACATCTTTTGCTTTACAAGCATATTTACATCCTCTGGAAGTTTTTGAAGTGACCGCAAGTGGAAAAAGGGTTGAAAAACAACTTTATATCACATTCTTTAAGACCTCAACGCTGTTACCAGTGTGTTATCAGTGCTTCTTCACGGCAGGCTGCTCAAACTCTAAGTCTTCCCCACCATAGAACAAAAAAGAAGTTGTAACTCAGTGACTCAATGCTGAGTCATTATAATTCAGATGAGAACATCAATGAAGGTATTTGTAATTTTTCAGATCTTCGTCACCCCATTGTCTGATTTCTCTACAAATATTTTCATTTCTAGAAGAAATACAAGGCAATAAGCTTAACAGAACAGCTTATTTTGTATCATGACAATCCTTTTCTCTAAGTCAATATTTAAAAAAAAAAAAGTGTATCTTTTTTTAAATTGACTGTATAAAATGAGACCCGATATTCAAAAAAGGAAAAAAAGAAGACCCAGGGAACTATAGACCAGTCAGCCTCACCTCTGTGCCTGGCAAGATCATGGAGAAGATCCTCCTGGAATCTCTGCTAAGGCACGTGGAAAATAAGGAGGTGATTAGAGACAGCCAGCATGGTTTCACCAAGGGCAAATCGTGCCTGACAAATTTGGTGGCCTTTTACAATACTGTCACAGACTTGGTGAACAAGGGCAGAGCAACAGACATCATCTACCTGGACTTATGCAAAGCATTTGACACTGTCCCACACCACATGCTGGTCTCAAAATTGGAAAGTCATGGATTCAATGGATGGACCACTCGGTGGATAAGGAACTGGCTGGATGTCTGCACTCAAAGGATTGTGGTCAACGGTTCAATGTCCGTGGAGGCCAGTGACGAGTGGTGTTCCTCGGGGGTCGGTACTGGGACCAGTGCTGTTCAACATCCTTGTCAGAGACATGGACAGTGGGATAGAGTGCACCCTCAGCAAGTTTGCTGACGACACCAAGCTCGGTGGCGCGATCGACGCACTGGAGGGAAGGGATGTCATCCAGAGGGACCTGGACAGGTTTGAGAGGTGGGCTCGTGCAAATTGCATGAAGTTCAACCAAGCCAAGTGCACGGTCCTGTACCTGGGACATGGCAATCCCAGACACAAATACAGGTTGGGTGGAAAATAGCTGGAGAGCAGCCCTGGGAAGAAGGACTTGGGAGTGCTCATGGATGAAAAAGTCAACATGAACCAGCAGTGCGCACTGGCAGCCCAGAAAGCCAACCACACCCTGGGCTGCATCAAAAGAAGTGTGGCCAGCAGGTCAAGGGAGGTGATTCTATCCCTCTACTCTGTGCTCATGAGACCCCAGCTTTGGAGTCCTCAGCACAGGAAGGACATGGACCTGTTGGAACGGGTCCAGCGGAGGGCCACGAAGATGATCAGAGGGATGGAGCACCTCCCCTATGAAGACAGGCTGAGAGAGCTGGGGTTGTTCAGCCTGGAGAAGAGAAGGCTCCGGGGAGACCTCATAGCAGCCTTCCAATATCTGAAGGGAGCCTACAGGAGAGGCAGAGAGGGACTCTTTGTCAGGCAGTGTAGTGACAGGACAAGGGGTAATGGTTTTAAATTGGAAGAGGGGAGATTTAGATTAGATATCAGGAAGAAATTCTTTCCTGTGAGGGTGGTGAAGCACTGGAACAGGTTGCCCAGGGAAGTTGCGAAGGCCCCATCCCTGGAGGTGTTCAAGACCAGGCCAGATGGGGCTTTGAGCAACCTGCTCTCGTGGGAGGTGTCCCTGCCCATGGCAGGGGGTTGGAACTAGATGGTCTTTAAGGTCCCTTCCGACTCTAACCATTCTATGATTCTATGAGACTAGAAAAGACCACATCACAGGACCTATTAAAAAGAAACTCTTTGACTGTTTACCCTATGCAGATCTCAGTCTCCTCTGTGACCAGAGTGTTTGTGTGTGTGTGCATGAACACATGGAGATCAGCTAGCACAGACCAGCTCTAGATGTGAGGATTGTAGTCTCCAAACTCTTGGGGCTACAGTAGTAGAAGTGATAAGTCAAAATCCAAACAATAGACCAAAGGTGAGAGAGACATAAAAACATGTGATTCTTTTCTTTTGTTTCATAGGTACCACCTGAGGCCACTCATCGCTTAGCCATATTAGCTAGCTGATGTTTTTCAGACACCTTGGTTGAAGCAGGGCTTGAAAGACTGGAGTGAAGACAGGGCAGTGGTCAGGGACATTGGTTTTCAGGAAGCCGTTCCTCAACTAGGGAACACCATGGGCATGAGGCAGGGACAACATATGTTTACCATTACACATAATACTTCAATTTATTCAGGCTGCAATGGTGTTGAAAACAAACCTGATATTTTCCATATGCAGACAAAGACATAGCCTCTTTTCCTGAGAGCTTATGGCACCTAGGAGAAGTTTTAGTGGAAGGAGAGCAGCAAGTCCTGGCTAACTGAACTGGAAACTGCAGTCAGCACCCCTCCATGACAGACCTTCACATTCCTCCTGGAGCAAGGGTGCCATTGCACTGCACCACTGCTTCCCACTGCTTCTGGATCCTGTGTGCCAAAGCTCGGCCTTGCCAGACATCCGTGGCTGAAACATGGTCTACAAATGCCATGTGGCAGCTTTCATGTGTGCCTCCGGGGAGGATTGGATGCTGCCCTTCTGGAAGCGTCTCCTGTTCACCTTTGAGGTGACGTGTGCCTTCTCCCTTCTATGCAGAGCTTGTGCTCTGGGGTGCACCCTGTGCTGGGACTGATGGCTGTTTCTCATGTCTGGGCAGAGGAGTTTTCCAAGGTGTGTCAAATGGAGTTTTACCTTGCATTTTTCTTAAACAAGAAAGCTCTGGCAGTACCAAAAGATAATTGTGAAATAAATCATTCATGGTTATTTTTTCCCCTACACTCAGTTTTTGAAATTTTTTTTGCAAGTACTTTTTTTTTTTTTCATGGGCCCAGCTCTGATTAAGAAACTCTTTTCCTAGTTCTTCAGCTGCTCAGCTCCCAGCCTCTTACAGATTTTCCTCTCTGGAGCCCATTCGTTCCCCCCTATATTATAGAAATTCTTTGCATGTTACTATTACTTTGCATGTGTTAATTAGACATGGTGCTGTGATGAAAAGAACAAGAAGAAACAAATACATTTATTTTAATATTTCAGAACCAAAGACATGGGAGAGGCAGCTCCATTTTTCAGTATGAGGACACCAAGTCCCACTGCTCTGACTCAGAAACCCTTTGAGCAGGGGAAGTTTGAGGAGCCTTTAGGATAGGAGCCCTCCCACACTGCTTGCACAGATACACATCTGATCTTACCTTTCATCTGAAAAGATCTCCAAGGCAAAAGGAAAGAGAAATATGGTTTCATAGCTAAAGCAGTAACACATTACAAGTTGAAATGCAGTCTCATCCCACTAGAGGGTGGTCTGGTCACCTTCATGTTACAGCTGAGGTGTGTGGGCAAAGCCCTTTCAAAAAGCCTGTGTCCCCTTTATTTAGACTGCGCAACATCAAAGTATTCCTGTTCTGAGTTTTTCCAAGTGCCTCGTGTCCCACCATCAACATTGAACCTACCCTCTCAACTAAACAAATAAGCACATTGCACCTTTTGCTGAAGATCTGACACTCTACAAATATTAGCATGCTCTGAAGTCTTCTACCAATGCTGCAACTGTATATATATACGAAGCAGCAAAGTGAGGCTCACTGTAAAAGAGGAACGCGCTTGGTTTGATACCACTTTGAAATCTTTAAAATCTGCTTATGTAGTTGATATTTTCTTCACTGGGCTTCACCTGGACTGCATAGGGAAGAGTGTGGCCAGTAGGTTGAGGGAGGTCATTTTCCCCCTCTACTCTGCACTGGTGAGGCCACAACTGGAATACTGTGTCCAGTCCAATACTCCCCAGTTCAAGAGAGACAGAGGACTACTGGAGTCCAACGTAGGGCAACAAAGGTGATTGAGGGATGAGAGCACCTCCCTTATGAGGAAAGGCTCAAAGAGCTGGGGCTCTTTAGCCTGGAGAAGGCTGAGGGGAGACCTTACTAATGCTTATAAGTATCTAAAGGGTGGGTTGAAGGATGATGGAGCCGGACTCTTTTCAGTGGTTCCCAGTGACAGGACTAGGGGCAATGGGCACAAGCTGGAACATAGGAAATTCCAGTCAAATATGAGGAAGAACTTCTTTATGGTGAGGGTGACAGAGCACTGGAACAGGATGCCCAGGGAGGCTGTGGAGTCCCCTTCTCTGGAGATCTTCAAGACCCGCCTGGATGCGGTCCTGAGTAATGTGCTCTAGGCAATCCTGCTTTGGCAGGGGAGTTGGACTGGATGATCTCTAGAAGTCCCTTGCAACTCTGACAATTCTGTGTTTCACATCATTTTCACAGGAAGATGGATTATTACAAGTAAAACAAGGCAAATTCTTTTTTATGAGTTATCCTGGGCTTTGACTGCCTGTTGCAGTGAACCAGAAAGGGCTGTACCACAAGAGATGAACTGGAGGATGTTCCATCAGGTTTGGCAGGGCTGACAGTTAATCTCACAGCCAGTTCTTGTACCAGCTGCATGAGATTCACCAAAAACACCTTCCTCTCCCTGGGGAGGTATGTTACCTCTGCTCCCCTTCCCAGGTCAGCCTGCTCATCTCCCTCTTTCTCCTCCTTCATCTGCTCAGACTCAAATGCATACATCCCCAGCTCCATGCTTCATGGCCTAACCTTCAAAACTGCTTGTCTTGTTCCTCCTTCTGAGGTGCATGTTACAATCACCAAGAAAAGGTAATTTCAACCTGCTTTCTCGTTCACTTCACTTCTGATGATCAGAAGTCCTTTAGGACCCTTGCAAGGAAAATAGAGGTACAGCCATCATGGAACTGAAGCTGCATCAAGCATCAACCCAAACACCATGGGTTTCAATCTGAATTTCAAAGAGGTTTCAGAGAATTTCATCTTGGTTCCTACCTCAGTGTCTATCCATATGGGAATCCTCCCTTTTATTCTCATGAGAGTGGGAGTAAAGACACAATGCTACAAGGGATAAATGATGTTTGTGTACCTATGCAAAGCTTTCTCTGTTAGGGCTTTTTGTCCAAAAATGAATTAGGCTTTGGATCCTGTCATTCTGATCAGGTTTCTCTTTATTGACTTATTTTCTTAATTTATTTTTTTTTTCAGAATTAACAGTAGATAAATGAAAGACTTTATCTCAAGAACATGTGATGGCAGGTATTTTCAGCCACAAAAAATTGTCTAAGAATCTTCCAATGTGGATGTAGGATTACTGGAAAAACGTGAAGGCTCTGTGAGCGAAGCAGGGCACAATTCACCATTACACTAAAAATATACATATAGTCATACTTTGAATGATACAGAAACAAATGTAAAGTGATTGGGGAAAAAACATGCTTAATTTGCATGAGTTCACTTTCTCATCCATTTTAGGAGACATTACTTGCCTATTTGGTTTTGTCTGTTTCTCATAGTTCAAACAGCAAAAATGTTAAAAGATTAAAGAATTCATTATTAACCTCATGGCATTTGAATCATGTCAACAGATATGACCCAGCTGCCAATGATAATCAAAAGCACCCTCAGCTGTGAGTTTGGATGCAAATCACAATAAAACAGGACAATCTGTTCTGATGCAATATAATGAATTATTACATCATTCATCTGGTCTGTATAAACACAACATGGCAAAGAAACAAACTCCTTTCTCTTCATAAATTCTTTACACTTCAATGACTTGAGAGTTATATAGGATGTGGCATATTGTTTGGCTCCTGTAGTAGGGAAGGCAGTGATATGGATGGGAAGTGTGACACTCAGGTCTTAGAAAACGCTTTTGCCTCCCTCTGTTTCTTTTTGGTGGCAGCAGTTTTGGATGGGTGGTGTTGTCTCTAATAAGTGTTATACACTTAACTATTAGGATACATAAGTAGAGCTGTCCTCTGTAATTGGTTCCAACATCTGGATACCACTGTTAAATAGGTTTGGGGAGGAACATGTGGTCCTCATTTAGAACACTGCAAACACTATCATGATGTGGACTGTGAAATTTTAAGTAAGACTACTGCTGTTTTGATTATACTCTGAGATAAAAAATAAAAGAGAACAGCACCCTAAATGATGTAAAACTGCAAGAACACCAGCATCCTTTGAGGGACATCTCTACAGCAGATAAGGCAGCAACTTTTCTTTTATAACGAAGCTTATCAAAGCATAGAACTGATGTCTTTGTTTTCTGTTTCCCATGTGACCTGGGAAGGGGAGGGGAGGGGAGGGGAGGAGAGGAGAGGAGAGGAGAGGAAAAAAATTACAAATAAATACCAAATGTAGCTAAAATTATCAAGGGTGTCCTCTGAATGCTGTGTTTCAGAATCCAGGGCTCTGCACTGCCATTATTCTGTAACTCAAATTAATTAGGTATTGACTTGTTTTTTCATTCAATTAAAGTATAATTAAATGGCAGTGGTCTGTCTCTGAAAAACAGATGAAAAGGTTCTGGTAAGAATCTCTAGGTTAATCCAGCTGCTTAAAATATGTGTTGTATTTGACCATTTGCCAAGAGACTCTGTGAATACATGAGCCAGCTGGCACGGGAACGACTGGTGGGAACCTGTCAGCTGTTTAGGACAATGGCTGAAGCTTTTTTAACCAAATCAGTTTTTTAAATACCTAAAAATGAGACACCCTACCTTGACAGCTCAGGAATTATGACAGCAATTGAATCCTAAGAATTTTTTTCCTCTTAAAATATGAGTTTTGACTCATATTCTGTGAACCTCTGAACCAAGCCGTTTATTTAGATTACTGTTAAATGTCTGGCAAAGAGACACAATGCATCAAAGCCTTATTTTTGCAATGATGGAACTCAAGTTTGCTATTTTGACAAATATGTCTTTTCAGAAGGGAAAAACTGTGTTAATGTGCTGAATGGAGTTGCATCACCAGTTGCTCTTTGAACCGGGCAGGACTCCAGACTCGGGTCCAGCTTTAAGGGCATCACCCCTCACTCCACAGGACCTCAGGAGGATGCGCAGGTGCTTGTTTTGCCAAACTGTGAGCCACAAGCACACCCTCATGAGCAGTTGCTCCTACACACCCTGCTGTTGGCTCCGGCTGGGCTTCTCATGGGAATAACTGCTTATCAGCCTAAGTGACAGCTTTGCAAGCAAACCTTTAATGCACTGTTTCCCACTAAGTATTTTAGACAGAAAAATTAGCCAATGACCCTGGCATCTAAAAAAACCTCTTCTGCTCCCTGTGTTTTTGCCGTTGAATGAAGCTAAATGATTACAGACAGGAGTGATTTCTGGAGCGCAGAGGCGACAGCGAATAGCCGAATAGCTCTTTAAAAGCCGGGCTGGGTGCGTGCGTGTGGAGGCCAGGGTGTCTGCACGCCAGGTGTCGATACGAAACTTGCCATGCTAACAAGAGCCTTGAAACAGGCTGTTACTTTGATTTTTTCCACCTGGTGCTTGCTGCAGCAACATGTCTGCCTCACCATGTGAGTTATCTGAGAAGCTGTCAAAAGGCATGGAAGATATGGGAAGTTTTGAAAAACCTGGCTGAGCCTGCCTTCTCAACAGTAACACTTTATGACACTTTTATTTTCAATCCCAAATTTCAGATGCTTCATTTTCTTTCCACCAAGGGAGACAAGCTAACAACGAAAGCCCTCCAGCCCCCAGAGATACTCCGGCTGTGTGCTCTGTGGGGTGTCCTGGTGCTCCATCCAGGGCTTCTCCTCAGCTTCCAGGCTCCTGCCCACAAGTACAGAATGACCTTTCTGTTTGTACAGAATAAGAAAAATGTAAAATGTAAATATCTCCATAAGTATTTGGAAGAGGAGAAAAAGCAGATCTCCTTAACCCATTTCTGAAAGCTTCAGGTGTGCATCTGAATCACTCCATACCCACTGTTTTCACTGAGCTGTGGCCGTTGGTGTTCCGAAAAAGGAAAACCTTATTTTTTTCTGTCAGAGGATTCCTTTTCTAAAATACAATTTCCTTATTCAGGACAGAGGATGGAAGATATCCTGGGAAGGAAGAAGCAGTTTAATATTTCATTTTCTTCTCATTATCCAAATCTGCATTATTTACTGTATGTTGGATTCTGATTGCAGAACTACTCACTGGTTTTAATGATCCTTAGCAAAAGTAATTCAGGAGCCCCAGAAACATTGGTGACATTTATTTTTTTTCCCTAGCAGCACTGTGAGTGAGAGCACTTCTCTCATGCATGCATTTCCAAGCAGCTAGGCTTGACCAGAGATGTGTGGGCACCTGGTGGCCTCTGAAGTTTCCCACAGCTCAGTTCAGCTCTTTTAACATCCTCATGTCTCCCTGCTCCTGCAGACTGGAGTGTGGGACTGTGCAGCTGCTGGGGCCTCTCACCAACCCATACTGCTCGTGATGCAGGACACGTGGACAGGATGGGAAGATGAGGGTATCCCATTCCATTCGTCAAATATCTTCAAGCCAATAAGCAATAACATGAGGACAGGGGCAGGAGTGCCACAGCCAGATCCATATGGGAAACTTTGGGACTCTAGAAGTCTCAGACTCTTTTTTTGTGGTCTTGGAATCTGCATTCAGGTCACTAGGTCTCATATCCTGCCTCTACAGAACAAACCAGAAATCCACGGGGACCCCAGGACTTTCACTGGAGTTATGGTCCAGTGAGCCCTGGCTCAGGAGAGCTGTGAGAGAATACAACAGAGAGAGAGAGAAAGAGAGAGAAAGAAGGAAGAAAAAGTGGGCTTTGTTCCAGTTTGGACCAAACTTTTTTTTTAAATTAAATTTTCCATAAGTCAGAAACCTGTGGGTTGGTTTTTGGTTTTTTTTGCAGCACAACTTTCTGCACAACAAATTTATTAGTTCAGCCAATGTGATGATATTTTATAACAAACAAAATATATCAATACTTGAGAAAATGTAATGCTGTCAGCTAAAGATATTCCCCAAATTAGCATTTATTTTTAATGATTTATCATTCATGAAAGACACCAAATCAGCTACATTCCATTTGTATTATAGGTTTACAACAGCAACGTCAAGCACAAAGAGCAAGGGAAAAAACAAGAAGCAAAATTCACCCCTCCTCCAAAGAGTTTGAAAAGTAATCTAGGATAGAGGAAAGAGGAGTAGCTGAAATATCTGATGAAGGAGTTGTGGGATGTAAAAAGGTTAATGGCAATAGTAGTATGGGAGGGTATAGACGAGGTGGGAGTAAAGTCATATAGATTTATTCCCCCTGTGCCTCCAGTGC
Source organism: Numenius arquata (assembly GCF_964106895.1). Lineage (NCBI taxonomy): Eukaryota > Metazoa > Chordata > Aves > Charadriiformes > Scolopacidae > Numenius > Numenius arquata. Next base: position 120,835,253 of record NC_133576.1, read on the forward strand.
TGTGTTTGTTACAGAGCGTCCCAGGGAGATCAGTCCCTTCTCTCGGTGCCTGTACTCCTGGGGACTGGGGCTTTGCTCCTGAGCTCGATACTGAAGTGATTCAGGGGCTGGTCTAAGGGCATGTTTCTTACCGAGACCTCCTTCCCCAGGCCAGTGACTCACTTCAGACTGGCCACCACCATGAAAGTTATTTATGGTGTGGTTTCAAGAGGACATTCCTTATACCTCTGAGTCTCAGAAGCTGAGTGAAACCCACCAAACTTGAACAATAGTCAGGGGCTGACCTTACAGAAAGGCAGCAGAGGAAAATATTTGGAGTCACTGCAGTAATGAATGGACCGCCATTAATTTAAAACAAACCACATTGTTTCTTTTACTCAGCATAGGTAATGAAATAATGAAAGGAACCCACAAGCTTTCAAAACGGCAGCATTAGCCGGATTTCCACTGCCACAAGATCAAAGCGAGGGGATTTGTTAGTTATAGTCAGACAGTATCAGACATGGAAAGTCTCCGCCAGCCCAGCAGAACCGTGTCAGTCCCTCACCCCACCTCCACCCCCTCCAGCATACTCAGGCACATGCATGCTCACACACAGGGTCTGTATTTACACCATCTTCCTCTCTTGCTCCATCATCTGATCCATCAGGCAGAAAAAACCCTGCAATACTACTTTTTATTTCTAGGAATCAGCACTTTTCCTTCCTTATTTGATCAATGCAAAAAGAAGAGGTGGTGAACTTTCAGGCAACCCCCACGTCCACAGTTTGTTTGGGCACCATCTGAAATCTGTGTTTCTGGAAGCACCTACAGTGCAGCACTGTTTCTATCGTTAGCTATAATTTATGTGTGATGGGCAATATTCTTCCATGGTAAGCCATGAAAAGAGGTGATTTGGAAAAATTCAGAGCCTGCTTTCTTACAGTCAAGGTCCTTTGGGAATTTGCATCTGAAACACACATAAAATGGATGACACCCAATTAATCAATTATTTTCAATTTTGACAGACAGGCCCTGCCACACTATTGATGTCCTGTGTACAAGGGACCCTAAGCCACAGCTCTCGAAAGTGTTTCTCACTTTCAGGTTTCCAGCAGAAAAATGGAAGCACTGGTTTTGGACTGTTACGGAAACAGATGATTTACATTGGACTTGGGTCTGCCCATGGCTCCGCCCATGGCTCCTCTTAGTTTCAGTCTTACATAGCTACTTCCATCTTCTTCTTCTCACCTTCCACCTTTTTCTGTTCAGTTTAGCTTAGCAGATGTTTTCTGCTCTGTTATTTTATCTCTCAAGTCCCATCCCATTTTTCTGCCCATATTCCATAAACAAACGTACAGCATATGGCTTCATGTGTTGGGGTAGAGGAGACACAAATTCAGTGTGTCAGAAAGTTTTTTATGTCACATTTTCCCCACAACGGAGTCACAGGATGGTGGGATTCAGTCATTATTTCATAATAAACATTCAAAATATAAAATTAATCCTTAGTGACATCACCTTCAGAAGGCCACAAGAGACAATCCTTCACTCCACAGGAACCTGAAGCACAACATCTCAAAAAACCAAAGGGAATACTTGTCAGTTTTGCAAGTGTTGTGAATATTACATGTTGTCCTCAAAAGAGTAGAAAAAACTCAAATAATTATATATTTTAAGGACATTTAAAGCCAGGAAGATTAATGCATGCTTTTATCATCATTTTACAGAACAATTCATACTGAAGCCCTTAGGCTCCAACCACCTTAATTTTCCCACTGTAGGCAAACACAAACTGCAGAGCCTGAGTCAGTGCGAGTCTGAGCCCCACCGGGCTCGAGCCCAGCAGGGTCAAAGTACCTGTGAGAAAGGAGAAACGAAACAACACCTTGTCAAGCGCTGTGGTAGTCCTTTTCGGGCATTGCCTGGTAAATGCAGTAAAAGCTAAACCAGGCACCTGAAAAAGATGCACTTTTACAGTCAAAAAATGTCACTGCTGAAGTGGAATTTACAAAGGCAAGAAGAAATGAAAGATTTAGGATTCATTTCACTGGACATGGAGGACAGTATGAAAAGTGCAAGTCTTCAAACTCAAAAGAGTGAGCAGATACGTATCTGGCAAATAAGATACAAAGAGAGAACGGGGAGTACAAGTATCCAGAAACTGTCCATATTGCTGCAGCATTTTAGTTGATTATCAAAGTTTGGTATGAAAACCTTAAAAGAGAGTGTAAAAGATAGTGAGATAACTGTGTTATACCACAACTCATAGCCAAAATAAGCAAAGAGAAACTATAAACCTTGACTCTTCTTGAAAATGCATGTTAGTCTGTCCAGTGCTTTAGTTTCCTGAAAACCTAAATTAGAGAATAATATGTTTATTTGCAACTAATTAGTGAACTACTGCTATACTTGGTTTTGACCCTGGGAACTGAAGAATACTGAGTGGGAACCATAGACCAGTGGAAGGCAAGTTTGGTGTTGTGTGTTGCAGCAAGGAGGGTTGCTGGTTTGTTTCTTTGGTTATTTTTGCAGTTATATTCCTTTTCTTTATCAGGGGTCTCTGTGAAAAGGGACTGCACACTCACATGCATTGTCTGGGAAGGGGCTGCAAATTCCCAGAATAAATTTACAGTTACTGTAGCAAATGTAACATCTGCCATGCGTGGATCCATTAAAACAGTTCCTTCAAAACCGGTGCTGCCAGATGAATGCATTTTATGATTACAAAGCGGATGAGCAAACTATTTTACGTGGCCACTAATTGTCAGTGGTTTCCTTATGTTTCCCAGACATTCTCAAAGATAGTAGGAAATGGTTTCTTCACATATGGATGTCTTTGAGTTTCTCACTCACAGTTCCTTTCACTGTGGGAAGAATAATCACGATCTCAAAAAACTTCATGAACAGGAACTTTGCAAAGACTACTTAAAGAAACCTTATGAACTATTTCCAGGTTTAGTATTTTCTTCAGTAATTTCACAATATTTCAATTTTTTGTTGAGACCATTTAACAAGCACTATGCATAGCTATCACTATAAGTAACATTTTGAAATAAAAGTTTGTTTCAAACACAAGAATGGTGTATTTTGCTTTAAAATATCTAAATGCAACATTTAGACAACTTAAAAAAACACAACAACACAGAATTTGTTCTGCTATACAGACATTTCCCATGCTTTGTTTAAGTTTTGATGAATTGGCATTTTCAGATAAAGAACGTTTAGCTTCAGAATTCCCAGTCATCCTTAAACTAAATTTATCATATCATTGCACCACTGCCAGAAGAACAGTTCAAGGTGCACAGCTGTCAGCATCCTTCGGTCCCAAGGTGCCATATAAGGACAATTTATTTTCTCTTATTCTCCATCTTGCAAATCTTTTTATAATCACATTGCCATTTCTGCAGCAGAAGAGATCTCCTGGGACTTCCAAGAACCATGCAGATGGCTTTAAGGTAAAGGCAGAAAAAGCAAACAACAAGCACTGAATCATATTTTCTTGTATCTGCAAATAACTTGTTTTAAAGAACATTATGCCTTTGCATCACAGATGCAGGGGCTGTGAATACATGCAAAGAGGTCAACCAAGGTCATTGACACTCTCTTCTACTACGCCTCCAACATCCCCATGAAGCGGGTGAGCTGTTGTACAGTTATATTACTAAATAAATACCCAAACCCTGCCTTGTGAAATCTGTGCCAAAATACTATACCTGCAAAAAACCCTTTCCAGATTGCACCAGTGCCCATGCTCTTTCATGATCTCTTCTCTTTGCATCCTTCCCTCTCCCTTTCTCCTAAAACCACAGCATCCCCAGGTGCTGAGCAAGAAGGGCAGCACGGCTGCTGCAGTGGGGCAGGCCAGAGCCATCACCTGGGAAGCCAGGAAAGGCCTGATGGGCTGAAGTTTGAATGTTGAACCAAAGTCTGTCACTATGATCTGCTCTGGCCTTGTGGTTGAGTGTGTCACTGCACCACAGGTGCAAGACTGCTGTGTCAATCTGGCTGCTGCAATTCATCCTTTGCAAGTTCTGTAAAATGTGGTTGAGGCCATGACGTTCACTGACAACAAAGTCATGAGACCCTGATGAGCTTTGATTTGAAACTCTGTGAGAAGCAGGAGGGCTGAGCTGACACACTGGTGCCAGCTGGAGATGCCCAAAGGAGGTATGCCTGGACTACCCTAAGCATCAGTAGTTTCCTGACTGCTGTTGCAGCCCATTGAAGAAGGTACAAATATCCGAAATCTCAGCACTCAGCAAGTTGGGATGAAGTCTTCCAGCAAAGCAGAGATTTTAACAGCATTAGTGAAGCATTGAAAGAGCTTAACACCTGAGAGGAAACCCAAATTATTCCATTTTTATTGATGGGAAGGGAAATGTGCTTTCACCATGTCTGCTGTGTGGTTTTCTTTCCCCTTCAGCTTCATTTGTGTGCTGCTTCAGACTCAGGCAGTTGTAGTCCATTTGTCACCAGCTGATTTCCCCCGCACTCGCTGGCAAGGTCTGCATCATCTTGGTGATAACAGAGTGATGGAGAGGAGTGGCTGGTGGATCTTCAGCTCACTGCTTCAGTCCATGTTGTCTGACCAGCTCATCTCACGGCCTTCTGCAGATACTGAGCAGGTTATGAGGGGTAAAAGCGATGGTGTTCCCTGTCACCACATGCTGTGTGTGCTCCACTCTTACGCACTCAGATAGCTGTACTGAAACAGCAGTGTTTTGTGCTGAACCTTCTCACCTTCCTCCCTGTCTGTGGCCAGGCAGCCTTCCTGCCCCCTTCCTCTACCACTTCCCAGCTCATCCTCCCGCAGCCTTATGCACTTCTCAGATCAGTAGCCTCTTCCTCCTACCTGCAAAACCCTGTTCTTCTACCTATTATTGAGCTAAGTCATTGCTGCACCAAAGCCCGGAGTCAGCAAAAGGTCAGTTTATTTCTATGAATGTTTACATTAAACATAACCTGCCCAAACACAACCTCTTCTTAGTGAGGCTAACAAAACAAAACATATTCAGTGCTTGTGGGCCAAGTCGTTTTGAAGGTATGACAAGCCAAAAGAAGTTAGGAAAGCATTCCAGAAGTGAAGGGTGGGATGTTTTGACACATCGTGCATTCAGCTCCAATCGATCAGGCATCCAAGGGGGAAAAGCTCTGCTATAGCATAAGGTGAAGCAGACAAAACTTTAGAAGATTGGGCTTATTTGGGGCAATTGTTTGAGGCACAGAGATGAAACTGGGGATTCTGCCTAGAAGCCACGTTCAAGTCCAACTATGGAGCAGCTACTGCTGTTTCATAAAACTGTAGGTTTTGGCATCAAAAGCTATCGGAGGAGGGGGACTAAATGGATCTCCACATGGAGTAACTAAGAAAACATGTGTTTTTATTTTCAAAGAACAGCTGAGATTGGGTCAGCTGGTTGTGATAAAGGAGGCTTCAGTGTTTCTGAACTGATATATAGGGAAGGATTATGGGGTGCTCCAAAAGTCAATGGAAAAGCAATTCCAAAATAACTTAGCAATTCTAAGTTCCTTTGGTATTTGTTGTAATAATATTTGTTACTGGAAATTTATTTTGTACAAAACATAAATGTTATCTATCATGCTTCCTTTGGTATTCAGCATTGTAAAATTAATGTGCTGGGGTTTTTTTGCACTGTAAACTGCAATGTTTTTGAGCAGTGAGAACACCGTGAAACAGAAGGATTAAGAGCTCACTGGGGGCACATCAAGTTTTGTGCCATCACAGTTATATCTCCAGGCTATCATGACTATATTAATATATTATAGCACGGGAGGGCTGTCAGAGTGAGCTCAGAAGGAACCAAGCCCACTCTTACCAGACTGTTCAGACACTAATTTACAGCCCAAACCTAGGGAGTGTGTAGTTCTGTATGATAACATGTAGGTTATGTTCTAGTGTGATAGTCACTCCAAGGGGGAAAAAATTTGTTTTCTTGTCCTGGGGTAAATCTGTTTTATTAGCTCATAGTAACCTCTTTAAATTGTATTCTGCATTCGCTCTTTCCTGCTTTCTTCCTAAATTCCCTCTCTCTTCTGCTTCTTTTCCCTCCATTATTGTCCTCTTTTGCACATTAAATTGCTCAACAATTACCCACTTTTCAGAGGAGTACCCTAGAAATCAGGCATGTGTACTGCGATGTGAAATGAATGCACTGCAGGGACCTCCACTTAAAAATTTCAGGAATTTTTGCTATGGTGCAGTTGTCCAAAAACACTGCCTACTTGTGCTTTCTAGTCCGTAGGGGAAACCGCCTTGTCACTGGCACCACATAAGACCGTGCAGCTTGATTTCATGCCACATCTTCCAAGAATCACTTTTTTTTTTTTTTTTTTCCCAGCAAAGAGTAGGGCAACCTTTTTCAGAGGCAACCTTCTTGTTTGCCTCTGACTATGCTTTTCACCAGCTCTGAGGTGGACTCTGACCCTGCTCCAACAGGTAAACCAGCAGACTGAAAGTGTTTTGATCTTTCTTTCCTCTTTCTTATGAATCTAGCTTTTGTTGCTTTAAACCCCCAATCCATAAAGAGGGTAGCTCTCGGGCATTTCTTCTGGACTCATCTTTAGACACTGCCACAGATCTCACCAGCTCTTTGCTTCACAGGACCGCTGTCTTGCTGTGTCCCCTCAGTACATGCCTTCCTGAGCCTGCAGGTTTCAGTGGGTTTCCACCAAGATGCAAAGGGTACTGAGCACCCCAAAGGCTCTGACTAGAAAGACCAGCCTCTGAAAAAGGCCCGTCAAAATCCCAAAGTAAACAAAAAAGAACAAACAGCCACACATATCTGTATTACTTTCAGAGACAGAGGCTTTGCCCATTTTATTCTAATGCTCTTACAATGCAAAACAGTTTAACTATGTGTCATATCACTGTAGCAAAAAATCCTTTTACTTTAGTCTTTTCTGGGCCTCACCATGGAGCTTATAAGAGCTGGCAGCCAGTGCCACCTGTTTTGTTGTAGGTGATTTGTGATGCATTTCTACTGAGATGGAAGTGCCTCATTTGCTTCCTATTCATTGCAATTTTTTTTTTCTCTACTAGTACAGGATCATCAGGAAGGTGGTATCAAAGGACAAAAGACAATCTTAAAGGAAGTCAAGAGGAAAAACAAATAAGCTGTGGTGATTGAGTGTTTTGGACAGTGGGATTCTGACTGACCTTGAAAAAACATCATAAAGTTCAAAATTATGGATGACGGATCCTTCACAAAGCATCCTCTACCCCCATGATTAGGTCAGTAAAAGTCTGAGTAGTCTGATGCTCTCTATGCATCAGATCCAATGGATGGGAACCAAAAATCTGAGAGTATCAAAGAAAATGGAAGGTGAAGATCAATTTTTAAACCCCGTGCAAACACAACTAAAAACCTCAGAAAATGTAGTTATATGCCATCTTTATAAAGTGCCCTAATGTGACATTAGAAATGAGGCTCTGTTCACCCAGAGGCATTAATCTGCAAACTGCAGAAAAGAAAAAAAAAAAAAAGAGAAAAAAAAAAAAGAGAAAAAAAAATTAGAAATAATCTTTGTTGCTTTATCAGTGAAACCCAGGTGAAGAACTCACTGTTTGGAGTAGCTAAATATTTGGATTTTACATGAGCTACAGGAAATGAAACAAGTCACCTGAAAAGATTAACTATCCATTTTCTAGGGTTGATGAGTTGACAGCTCCACAGTGTTTCCCAGATCAGGTTAGAGGCAGCACAATAGTACCTTATTGAGGAGGAAGTACCACCAGCTAATGAGAGAAAATTGAAAAGTTGCTATAGCGTGTCACAAAAGAGGATTCTGTTAGACATTCCTCTTAATACAAACAAATGCACCTGCAACCTGCCTGGGAACTTAAGCAGAATTCCCCCTCCTCCTCCATTTTCTTAACAGCAACTGGAATGGGCTGAAAAGATGCTTTCACAGGAATCAGAAAATGAGGATTGTTTGTAATTTAATAACAGTTCAATTTTTAAAGGAAAAAATATGACTTAGGGTTTGAGACAAGTAAAATGTGACTTAAAGCATTTCCTTAAAATGCTATCCTAAAAAGGTATGTTTTTTAGAAATAAAAACAAACTTGAGAACAAAGGCCTTGCAATTTCAGTAGTAACCAGGCATGTAAATTGATATACTGCTGTTTGTTTTGAGCCACCCTTTAAGTTATGGTGTAGTGCAGAGTGGGAATCAGCTTACAACGCCAAGACTTTATTGGGTGGGAAGGTAAAATAAAGGTTCCCAGAAATACCATTCTGAATTCCTAGAAAAGTGACAACCATTCTGCAACAATGAGTTTTTGAAAAGCCTAAGCTTGTGAAATTATATTTAAAGGCCTATTTCTGGTTCTAAGCACTTATTTGCCAGCAGATAAGGAAAACCAGTGGTTTCTAAGATCACGGTTGTATTTGTAATTTGTGCATCTGTGTTTTCCTTGCTTAGGATGCTGACTCTGTAGCTGGTGGTCAGCAGGCAGCCCCGGAGGTCGGAGGGTGATTTAATCCACAAACATAAGCTTTCATGGAATCAGTTGTAGCCTTTCCTAAGGTCTTTTTTCTTTGTTTGTCAATAGAGAAGCAGCAAGAACCAACAAAATCGTACTTGTTCTTTTAACTGTTCATAGCTCTGAACCTGGAAGATATAAAAAAATCCCAATTTCTTCAACTCAAGAGAAGAAATAAGGAAGAAAGCTGGAGTCTCCCTCTTCTAGAGATCTAGAAGATTTCTACCGGCAGCTAATTTTCAACCCAATATGATGTTTCTGAGTTTGGAGGAAATTTGCCTAAGCCTAACTAACTCATGGTGCCACTAACTTCCCAAATGTTTCTCATTTTGCAAATAGTTTCTCATTTTGGGTCCCAGCCCGGCTGTGAACAGCAGGTGAGACATGCAGATTTTATACAACAAGGAGGGCTTCACAACAGAAACAACAACACAGGACAATTGTGAAACAATTCACAACAGGACTGTGAATGAAATGCAAGGGGGTTAAAACAGTGACGACAGCAGCACTTGTGTGCAGAACATCTTCCTGCGGCCTACCTCACTGCTAAAATTTGGCTACATAAATACAAATGAAAGGCAATAATAAAAGAGCACAGTGATGTATCACTGGTAGTCTCAGGAGTTGTTGGGCTGATCCCCTTGGTCAGCATTCCCTGTTCATTGTTTAGGAAATGTGCCATGTAAACAGCTTTGAACCAAACTGGATATTCAGATTCAAATGTGTGAGTGAAGGGTCTTCTCAATCTCTTTCCAGTCACAGTGAAAACACCCTGCTGCAAACTGCAAGTGTGGCACCACTTCCCACCACCCAGGAATGACTGGCCCTGATGTGTGAGAAATCACTCCAATGTTTATACAGGGAAGAAAAGTATGAACACAGCATCTTCAGCCACAGGTATCCAGTTAAACCCAAACCTCTGAATTGATTCCTGTGTTGGCCATTCACCTCCTCTGACATCCGTCTCCCAGAGCAGGTGGGGAATCCAGTAAATGTTGGCATGACATCCTCAGTGCACAGTGACACTGCAATGATAGCCGGCCATTTTAATGATTTATCTCTGAATGTGTTTCTGAGACATGTGCGACATGTCACAGCAAATTACTTTGGTGTGAAGGAGGCTTCAAAACACTGTTCCTTAAATATCATGGCACTGGTCCAATTTTACTTCATTAAGTTACTGCAGTGTAAAACAGAAGTAAAGTAGTTCTTCTGAGGACTATAATTGCTCCACAGTTTACCAGTGAACTTATAGCTACAGTGCAGTGCCTGTCAAAAAGACCCTTCACAATTATTGAGGCTAAATTTTCATATGCAACGCACCATTTCTTTTTTGTTTCAAATCCATCATTGCTAAACATGAAGGATAGTTTCTTTTTAGAGCTGAGGAAGTATGTACAAACTTGTTCAAAGAAATGTAAGGATTAAAACCAAATATTGTCATTTCAAGAGCAAGTTCTCCCGTAGTACATATTAACACACCTTTTTTTAACAGAGCAGAAAAGGTTTTAAATAGCAGTAAATGACATAACAGATTAAAAATGTAATTTTTGAATGCAAATGGTAATAGACTCACTGCTGAGGTTAAGGTCTGCTAGATGTGTTTACTATAGAAATTTGAATATATTTTTCTTCACCCTCTGGCTATAAAGTCAAATTCAGCTGCCAAAATCCAGGGCCGTATTTCACAAGGGCCTCAATGTGCCCTGCATAACTCTTTGCATGCTCCTTTTCTGGTGCCAAAGTATTTGCACATTCAAAATTCAGAGTCAGAAATGTCATTTTTAAGCAGTGTGGCACCAATTCAGCAAAACATGTACATGCATGTTTAAACATCAGTGGCCTAATTGGGGCTTAATGCACCAAAGCTAGACCAGCTCTGACCATCGCCACCGAAGCATCTACCATAGGTCATTACCGTGCTTTTCTATTTTTAAGATTCTGGTACAGATATTTCCTGTGAACACTCTTGGATAGCTCATGGATGGCGTGCAGTGGCCGTGGAGTGGAATATGAACAGGAGAGGGATCGGATCCCTCAGCACACACCTAGATTTTCTGTGCTTAATGAAGCAGTCTTCCTGATTTTGGAGCTTTCACCTATTTCAATTGTAGTGCACCCAAAAGCTCAAGGGCTGAAAGAGATGAAAACGCTTGGAAGCTGCCTCTGAAAATTTGGCTCTAAACCTATCTCCCTGTGATTTCTCCACCAGGGAAGCAGCAGAACATTCAGGCTCAGTACTTTAGGGCAGAACCACTGTGGTGATAAATCAGATACTGATCTGAGGGTATGAGGTAAGCCCAATTACAACAGCAACAGAGCTGCCTCCCACTGGCGGCTTTAGGTCAACATTTTGGGCTAATCACCTTAGCTGGGTAAGAGCTCATAAATCAAGAGGTGCTTGGAAATTGTCTGTTTTTCTCTTCGCGTGGCTGAGATGCTCAGGGCAGCCCGTCTGCTCTTCAGCAGAGCCTCCCACTGCAGGGTGGAAAGTGCTGTGGGGAGGATGGGAACCAGGGACTCCTCATGGGGAAAAAGCACAAGTTAGCAGCTGTAACAATACTTTAAAAAGGAGGCCACGAGAAACAGTATTGCTTCTCACATAAATGCAGCTGGATTCCGAAGACAGGGCTTCTCCCTCACCCTTCCCTCGCAGGGCAGTGAAAAGTCTTTCCACAGACAGAGAGAAAAAGAGGGTGAAGAACTCATCCTATTATAAAACCCTTCACACCCTTCTGCTGTGAAGATCACTAATCACAAGCAGATTAGTGCAGTCCAATCAGTTTTCCAGGGACATCTATGCTTTTCTCTGGCTTCCCCACCACAATGACCACCATGGTGGTGGCCCCAAAACTGTGGTGGGGGGAGAGGAAGCCCAGCTGGAGGGAGGTGATCCCTGCAGCCCTGCAGAGGTGCTGGGGACAGTCGGTGGAGATGCCCTGAAACAATAATCATTTCACTCCTCCCTTTGTCACCATTCACAGCCCTGGTGACCCATCGTATCAGCTCCTGTAAGAGGAAGAAGAAACAGAAGAGGTGATTGTACTGATTTTTATAATGATTTATTTTCTTTTTAAGCATATGTGAACACAGTCCACTATATAGAGGTTATAAATAGGCAGAAGAAGTGGCAAGTAGTATAATGTGGTGTAGTCATATTTTAAATCCTGCAGGGTGACCCTATTTGGAGCAGTGTATAACAGAGAGGGCAACAGAAATAGAGAGAAGATTTCAGAGAATAAGCATTTTCTGCTTGGTTAAGGGAAACTGTGGATCTCTGAAATGAGCCAGTCTTTAAGAGTCTGAGCAAGGGACAGTCATTCACTATTTTTAATGGTGCAGGAACTGGGACACCCAGTGAAATTACCGAGAACCAGGTTCAAAACAGACACAAGGGAGTTCTTTCTAACACACAGCATAATTCAAGCCAAGGGTTCGTTGCCATAGGATACTGCAGAGGCCAAAAGTATAAATGGGTTCAAAAAAGGATTAGTCAAATTTATGGAAGATAGGTCCATTGGTGGCTATTAAAAACAACAGTCCAGATGCAATGTCTGGCATCAGGGAGTCCCTAAACTGTTGACTGCCAGGATCTGGGGGATTATAGGAGGGGAAGGAATGCTCCATACATGCCATATTTCTTTTCTTTTCCAAAGCATCTGCCGCCGGCCACTGCTGAAGACAGGATATTGGGCTAAACAGATGTGTGTTCACAGCTCACAGCAGTGCCCATGCCCCTCCCAGAGTGGGGAACTGGTGTTGCCTCATTTCAAGCTTCTATTTGCTTTCAAGTAAGCTCTTAAGCCATGCTCAGCTCACAAGTATCTGACTACCTGCCAGTCAAGCATTAAGCAACATCATTAACATCTGTCACTAACACTTGAGCTTTCTTTGGTTAAATGTTTTGGAACATTTTCAGATTTTTTTTCATGTTAACCCCAGAGATTTTTTCCTGCTCTAGATATGAGCTGTCCCCTTGTCTCCAGGAGAAAGCTGTTTCTACCATATTTTCATAGTCTCCTGGAAACTGCAGCTTCCTCACTCAACACTATTGTCAGAACTGCGCTGATTTTCAGTTATGACATTTTAAAAAGTGCTCCAAACTTCAAGTCCTCTGAATTCACTTTAAAGTTAAAATTATTTTAAACTACTATTAGCTTGACTTCCTCAAAGCTTAAAATAAATCACTGTATCTGAGCTGGTACAACTTGGAAATGCAAAGGGACCCCTGAGAAAATAGGGAGACTTCCCAAGAGTGACTTCCTTTGATGCATGAAGCAGAGCTGTGTTGGGTGATGGCCGTAAACACTTATGTACATGGAGGGGGGTGGGGGGGCGGACGCATGGCTGGGGACATGCTGTCAAGCTAGGCAGCAGCTGGGATTTGTGACTTCTGGCTGTGCTTTACATGTGTGGGATGTGGCTGCAGCAGCAGGGGCGGCAGGAGGCAGCGCCTGAACCTCATGCTGGGTGCATGAGACCCAATGACTCTGCATGTAGCCTGAATGTAACCTCTGTCAAAGTCATGTAAAGACATTTTGTAGTAAATGAGAATAACTGCTTGGGATTCAGCTCCAAGTCCTTCTTATCTGATGTGCTCCTTACATTCCAGTCCATGAAAGTCTGGCTGAGATCTGCCACGTCACTGTAGGTGTCTTAGAGTATGTCCTACAGACAGATCTGTGAAGGGGATCTGTATAAGAGTCTGCAGTTTATATGGGGATGAAGGCATCGAGTTCCATTCTGCCTCTGCTCAAGCCTGAAAACCCAGCTCTCCTTAGTTCAGACAGAACAAGTGCTGATTTTCAGTGCAGCTATTCTCAGTTTTGATATTTCCAGAAATGCACAGGTAGAAAATAGTCTGAGACTTCCTCAAAAGCACTAAGTATATTTAATTCTGTGATGGTACACCAACTCTACTTTAGGACACAGAAGACACATAATAATTTATGATATGTCGGAATTTCTCCTAGTTAGCAGAGAAACCCAACAAAAAATGTATCCACAATGTAGGCCTGGGGAAGCTCTGCCCTTTCAAAGCTGCCATCCATTCACCTCAGCACTCAAGCCATGGTGAACGTCATTCAGTAAATCCAGCAAATGAAAAGGAATGTGCCAGTGAAAGACTCTACCATCAGGTGCAGCATACGAAGCTGATTTTGTAGTCATTACAGATGGAAAATGAAGTGAGGGACCTCTTCATGAAGTCTTCAGCCATGGAGGAAAAGCTGCCTGGAAACAATAGTCTTCAAGCTTGAGAGCAATATTGATACTAAGGGACATAGTGATAAGAACTGGCTATTTCAAGGCTAATGAAGTCAGGCACAATGAGTGCTAAACCAGCTCCTGCTCCAGAGTTAAATGATCCACCCGGTGCTCAGGTATTGCTCCTCAATGCTCCTCTTCATGAGTGAGGCCAGTGTTGCTCAGCTGTGGGCTTTGAAAATGCTGCCCAAGCTCTAGCAGAAACTCACCGTGTTCGAAACACCACTGTGGGATATTCGTAGCTCAAGATACTCTAGTAAAAAAGTTGTAAAGTTAACAATTTGGTAAGCAGAACAATGCAATCAGTGAAGGGAGGCCAATTCATCACACATTTCCCAGGCATGTTAGGATGGACCGACTGCCGCTCAGGAGGTTACAGCTTCTCTCCACTGACGTGGAGAGCCTGTGGGTGAGGTTAGAAATCCAGCATATGGATGACTACAGCTGGTGAAATAGATGTAATCCTAAAAGCTTAACCCCATTCCTAGTGATGTTAACAGAAGTTACTCTGTTGCTCTTAGTAAAATCCAAATTGGGCATGTGCCTGTTATTTAGTTTATCTCCTCCTAAATCCACCAATCTTTCTTTTCTCCCCCAAGAAGTGAAACCAAGTTAATATAACAATAATACCCATTGTTTGCAGAGTACTAACAACGTGCCCTGCTTGGCTACCGTACAGATGACAGAATGAGGCTAAGCCTAGCACTTTTCCAAGAAGTTGTGCTGGCAGCACTTCTGCTGTTTATATAAAAAATAAATAAATAATTTGAATGCCCCCAATGGTAAGCTGAAAAAATAACAATCTCTGCCAAGCAAAAGAAAGATGAAGTTGGTGTAGGAAAATAAGTTAGGGACATTTAAGAGAGCATTACAAGTAACAGAAAATACATAAATTAAAAAATAACTAAAAACATATGATAGCAGAAATACATTATCATGTGTGTAACCACTGGGGTGTTTAATTATCATTTATTATATGTATCACAGATATACATAAATTGTAAGTCTTCATCACTTCCTGTTATACAAGGTTTGCATTAATTGCATCTATTGGTGTTTGACAAACTACAAATGACAGAGACAGAAGCTTTGAATAATCTGTTTTCACACTTCAGACATTTCTTCTGGTTTTCTCTGTTTTCTATTTCTGCAGAAGGAGCAGTCTCAGAACACACAGTAGTACTTCTGACACCCTTGTTGAATGACTCATGCGATGACCCACAAATACCTTTCAAGACTCTCATGAATATCCACATAGGGACACAAAATTACCAAGTGAAGCATATTGCAGTTGCTGTTATATGAATATTTTTTTCTTTTGGAGAACTGTATTAGACCTGGTGGACTCCAACAAGCGGCAAAGGCTGTCCAGGAAGGGACCATAGAGGTCTCAGGGTACACCTACGCTACCACTACAGGGCATTCGAATTTTAATTCAGATCAGAAGTGTGTTTTCAAAGCAAATCTCCCATTCATCCCCATTTACTGCATTTTGGCCTGCCTGATATATTCCAGCTGCTCTTGGGTATTTGGTCTGTGGGATCAGATTAGCACTAGTCCAGCGTAAATCACCTTAAAAGATGTGTATAGCAGCCTCAACACCAACTGTTTAGCTCTATGGAGCTGGTCCCATTGCCCTGCACTGGTTGCTAATATAAACACAGCCTTTCTACACTGAAAACTGGGTAAAAAAATGCGTTCGCACTCTGTTTCTGTTTAGCTTCAGGGAAATGAGACCTAATCTCTGTCCTAAGATATAAAACCTGTGAATAAACATAACTGTTCCAGGAAGAAATCCTGGACAGGTAAGTGTGGCTTGATCTCACCTGAACAAAATTAGGTGTGTTGCAAGAGACTCATTACACAACTATTGTAATCTGGAGCTTTTCTGAGTACTACCACTTAATATTGTTTTTCACTTATGGCGGTATTTAATGCAACTGCATTTTATGGTGTACCACCTTCCATTTTCAGTTGCTGGAAAATACAGGTATGCTTTAGACCTAAACTGCTGTGATGCCACGAGATCTGTGCCCACCATGCAATATAGTGTTTATATCAGCATCTCCCTTCTCTGAAAAACATCTGGAAAGGGACAACATCTGTTGGAGTTTGCAAGCAGGTAGGGGCAGTGAGGTTAGCTCTTATCTATGCATTTCAGTGAGTTGGTAAGCCCAAGGCATCACAGCATGGAGTGTTGTAAGGTGCTTTGGGCACAGGTAGTTTTAGCCTGGCCTCACATACTTCTACAGCCATGGAAACAAGCAGATCTTGGGGCAATGCAGGCTTTTCTCTTTGTTTAGAGCGGGCATGGTTTACGTGCTGAAATCACTGCCGGCCACATCCTGCTGTGCTTTAATTTTCCCTGGCAGAAGGCAAGTGCAACACGGGTATGCTCGGCATAGCAACGAAGAAGTTCCCCCACGCTGCCCTGGCAGAGCACGCCCATCTCCGCAACACGGCACGGCTGCAGTTCTGGCATCTTGGCTCCCACAAAGGCACGTCTGATGCTTTCGTTCTGCAAAACAAATAGTAACTCTTGAACCTTTTATGGAAGGAATTGAAAGAGCAGACAAATGGGAGCTGATGGCAATAATTTAGCTGGTTTTGTGAATATCTTGATTATACTACAAGTTCAGGCATAGCCCAGAGTGGAAGCCCTGCACGTGTATATGGTAAAGTTTCTGGGAAATAACTGGTGAAGCTACTGACATAAAACTAGCAGATTTGGCCCTACCTTGACTGGAATACAATGTCCCATTTTGTTAGTGCTCTACCGTGGTTTGGAGGATTGGCCCATCGTTCTCAGCTCTGGCAGCAACACCGTGCCATGGCTCCCCTTCTGTGCAAGGAGTAGGATGTTATGTTTCTGCAGTTTGGAAATTCTTGTGTTTGTTTTGCCAACAAGTGAAGAAAGAAACTAAAAGATGTTTTGATTCACAGGTCAATTTATTTTCACTAAACAAGAACACTTAACTTCTTATGTCAGTGTCTTATCAAACAAGCTCCTGTCATTGCAGGTATGTATTAAAGGAAAAAAAAATGCGTTCAGACAAATCTGCATCGAAAGGTTAAAAAGATATAAATGATCTTAGGAGAGGTATTCTTTCCCACTGCTACAGAGGTTGGCATGAAGTAAAGCAGTTGCTTCCTTTGAAGAGCTGCCAGCATAAATAGCTCAGAGTAAGAATTTTGGTTTTCATAACAAATACTGAAATGCAAGAGAACTATGCATTGATGAATATACTGTATGGTTCAGTGGGACTAGAAAACTCAGGCAGAGTTTAGCTATAGTATAAACAAAATATCTTCCAAACTGCTTTTTTTTTTGTAAAAGGTGTCAATTATGTAAAACGATTCCATGATAATAACAATAGAATTCAAAGGCAGATGTGTGTCTTTCAAATCCATCCAGTCTTTAGACTTCCTCAGCTTTAGAAGGCAAAGATCTCACCTGCAAAAACAATGGTGGAGTGCAGGAGCTCAGCTTCTCTCAGCAACCATCTGCACAGATTATTCATTCTCCTGTTTGCTCTGATCTATCCCTGATTTTCACCTGGGTACCTTTTAAACATTTTTTTTCTCAATTCTTTTTTACTTTGAGAGAATGAAGAGAGCTAAAACAGTAACTATTCAACTTTGCTATCTTTTTGAAGTTTTCTGAGCCTCCCAGAAGGTACCAAACAGTAAAATGAGAGAAGTTACAGAAATTCCCAAACAGAAAAAGAAGAGTATCCTCAACTCTGGGGTATAAGTGAGCCGGAATTCACTGGGGACAATCATTTTGTTTTTAATCTTGTTGCTTAGGTGAAAGGTGACTTAAGGGTGTCATGAGAGGGATCTGGGTGCAAATTTGTCCCACCTAACTTAATCTGCCCAAACTGCAGACATTTTGTCTCAATTTATACAGTTTTTTTCTTGAAGTTAATGGAAAACAATGGGTGCCTCCAAAGGAGGATTCACCTCATGTATATCCTAGACACATGTTTGAAGATGAGTTACACCCTGAAGTTGTACATCTGTGGTTACTGACTGCAGCAGGGACTCCAGATTATATGACCATAAAACCAATTATTAGATGACGAACTTTTTCACAGTTTACAGAATCCAGATCAGTGATCTGGGCACCCTGAAATACTCACACAGTGCCCTATAGTCTTCCTTTATCCTCACTTCCCCTCTCAACCCAGCACAACAGTGAAGAACTGAAATGGTGTCTATGTGAGATCTGCTCCCACGCATGCAGTGTAGTAGAGAAGTAGCTCCTTTCTGCTGTATGACTGCTGTCCATGACACTAGTTAGAGCACATCAGCAGAGGTGGCTTTGTGCTGCTGTGATCATATGATTAACATATGAAACAGGGAAATCCTCAAAAACTTTTCATTCCTTTCATCCACACAATGACCAGTCAAAAGGTAGGGAACTTTATTAATGCTCTTCAGAGATCCCTACCTCTGCAAAGGGTGTAGGAAACCATGATGCTATGTGGAGAATCATACACCCCTATGACAGAGCCCAGCACAGGCTCCTGGTACGTGTGAGTAAGGCTCTGCCCAGCTCTGGAGAACAGGGTAGTTGTACTTGGATTTCCTCCAGCATACATCTCCTAGACATCAACGTGATTTAGCAAGAACATCCCATATCCAAAGATTACAGACCAAACTAAATAAAGATCCGACTGTCGGCTGAACATGAGCCAGCAGTGTGCCCAGGTGGCCAAAAAGGCCAACAGCATCCTGGCCTGTATCAAGAACAGTGTAGGGAGTAGGACCCGGGAGGTGATCGTCCCCCTGTACTTGGCACTGGTGAGACCCCACCTCGAGTACTGCGTCCAGCTTTGGGCCCCCTACCACAGGAAAGACATTGAGGTGCTGGAGCAGGTCCAGAGAAGGGCAACGAAGCTGGTGAGGGGTCTGGAGCACAAGTCTTACGAGGAGAGGCTGAGGGAGCTGGGGTTGTTCAGTCTGGGGAAGAGGAGACTGAGGGGAGACCTTATCACTCTCTACAACTACCTGAAAGGAGGCTGTAGAGAGGCGGGGGTCGGTCTCTTCTCCCAAGTTACAGATGATAGGACAAGAGGCAATGGCCTCAAGTTACGCCAGGGGAAGTTCAGGTTAGATATTAGGAAATATTTCTTTACTGAAAGGGTTGTCAGGCATTGGAATGGGCTGCCCAGGGAGGTGGTTGAGGCACCATCCCTGGAGGTATTCAAGAGAGGAGTTGACATGGTGCTTGGGAATATGGATTAGTGTTGGGTGGTGTGGTGGTGTGTGTGGTTTGTTTGTGGGTGTTGTGTGTTTTTTGTTTTTTTTGTGGGGTTTTTTTTTTTTTTTTCCATCGGTTGGACTAGATGATCCTAAAAGGTCCCTTCCAACCTAGGTGATTCTGTGATTCTGTGATTCTGTGGGTGTACAAAGCCCAAAACACTGCAGAAGCCAGAGGTCTCTGTTGCATTTCTCTGTATGGGTGTATGTGTTGTATGAGTCTGTGAGGCTTGGAGCCACAGGAGAGGGCAGATATATATAAAACCAAGCTGCAGAAAGCCCACATAAGGAATTGCACTGTATACCACATCCTCACAAGCTGTGTCTGGAGAGAGATGGATATGTGTGTGTGTTGGTTTGCAGGCAGAGAGAGACAACTCTGGGGCCCAAGGAAAGAGGTTATGGGAAGCACACAAGCTCCTGAGCCTAAGCGCTGCACCGTCTGTGTGTCCTCCTCCCCGCTGATGCCTAAAGTCCTGGCTCTGGTTTGGGGTCTCCATGTTGATCAAAGTGAAGCAACCAATTCCCACTCCATGGAGTCTGTCCACATATTCTAAGTGCAATGCAATACCCCCACCAATGCCCCTTTATGCTTTAGGTCCTCTAAAAAAATGTCCTTTCTTTTTTCAGGTAGAGGTTTAATCTCATGTCTAGAAAACTATCCGTTGGAACCAGTAACACCAGTCTGACAATGAAAAGACGCCAATAGCATAGAGTGCATGGGAGAATAACACAGGAGACTGTTTAAATGGTATAGTAGGATTCTTATTCTTTATACATGTAGCAGCACATCTAAACTGAATGTATCATGGTCCCCCATTCATTCACTTGCTTGACTTTCCTGACCTATGTACTTGTACAACTGCAGCCAAACAGGTGAGCAAAATGTTTGCAGGTTCAGGCCCATCTAGTTACAGCAGGCGACTAAACGTCTATTAAAAGGCTGCACTGGAACTAAAAAAGAAAGTCTGCTGCCAAACTTAAATAGCAGAGGAAAATAAAATCACCTCTTGAAAATAGAAGGAACAAGTTTCTACATGTACTTGTTTTCCTAGGAGTGCACCATTTGTGAATTCATATTTCATGATGACCACTCTGCTGACAGCTCCTTTGGAAAGGTAAACAGATTGTCCTGCTCCAGAACAGGGGGAAAAAATCTGTCTTTACATTTACTCATTCTTGTTTGCAAAATTTTCAGCTGCTTACTCAGGTTTGAAGTATTTGAAAAGCCAGATGAAAAGGAGATTGATGGAACACATTTGCACTACACAAAGTTCCTGCTCTGTATTTTAATCGCTGCTTTGATGGGCATATCAGAGGAGGTCAGCAGAAGTGAAATGAGCTATGACTTGGGTGGTCTCTCAACTGAACCTCTAGCATGCAATCCCTCTTATCTCCATTGAAGTGGGGCAAGAAAGATTTACAAGGCAGCCAGGTTCTGAATGAGCCAAAGCCTGGAGATCCTGACTGTTGCAAAATGCTCACTATACCTCAGCATTAAAGTTTAACAGCAGGGCCTGCGACGTGCTTTGAATTCTCCTGTGGCAAAACACATGGACAGGTGATGTGCTGCCCAAACAACCTCAGCACCTCTGCAAGAGTTAACTACCCACAGAAAGGGGCCAGAGATACAGCTGGTGTGAATCAGGAGAGCTCCTCTGATCTCAGTAGAGCTATGCAGATTAGCACTACTGACAACATTGCCTAATGCAACTCTTTCTAGAATGTACTTATTTTTAACTTAATTTCTAAAAGTAAAGTGGACAACAAAACCCAAACAACTCACATCCAAGCTGTCTTGTTTATCAGAAGAAACAATAACTTACAAGAATGAAAGCCTGACCTTTAATGAGGTTTAGCAGATCTGCTTAGGATTTGGATCTCACTAGGAGAACCTAGTGCATAGACCACTTTCCTGATCCCATTTCTCTGTAGGCTGCTCTCATTGTAAACGCACCGAGTTGAATCACTCCCACATTGCTGCACTGTTATTGTGGTACCGGGGCAAAAATATTTGGCAGGCATTTCAAAGTAAATGCTTCAGATGGAATGACGGCAGCTGAGGAGCAAAATGCCAAGATTAAGGAAAGTGTATGCTCTGCTATGCAGGGAAGCTTTTCTGGAAGACGTACTAAAAAAAAAAGTTAAGTCAGATTTTAATGTAATTGTAAGTAACTTTTACTGGAAATAAGACAGCAAAGTGGTCAATACAATACTGATGTGCAGTATTTAAAGGGTTGTTCAGAACATTAAAATACATAAGCAAGAAGAAAAATTTTCCATCTCAATGAAACAGGGGGGTTAATTCACCAATAATATAAAGAATACACATTCCACTAGGGAATTCTACTCTAGTGATATAAATTCCTCACAAAAAGATTGCAGTGAGGCTCCAAGTAGAGAAAAAACAGATATTCTGTGTTATAGTGGCACATTTGCCTCACCAAAGCTTGGGCAACTTCAGCTTTTCCATTAGAAGTTGCTGTTTTCAGGGATTTTTTTATAACTTGGACATCAAAATTGGCTTCTAGCTATGACTTGGTAAATAAAAGCTCAGCCCAAGACCCATTTATAATGCCAAGGTTTAAAAAAAAATATTAGTTTGGACACCTTAAGTTATAGAAGAGCAAGAAAATAAAACTTTTCTGGTCTCATACTGTTTAAAAATGCCTTTGGTTTACAAAGGCAATTTGTTAAGCAATTAGTCCAATTGCTCTAATCCCCTTTGGGGTACTAGAAAGCAAGTGGTTGAGACACTAGACGTGAAAATGACTTTGCCATATGCAGTGACTACTTTTCATAAAAATTATTAATCTGATCTTTTAATCTGCTTTGCACATACATACAGTGGAACTGTTCACTTGCTTATGCCAGCAAGAGCGAGTTTGACTTGTGGTGCAGACTGAAATGCACTCTCTGCACCTCCAGGAGTCTGCAAAGTGGTTGGAGACTCTCCAGTGGGTACTCCGTGATTTCGCATGCAAACATGTGTATTTTCCATGGCTCCCAGCATGTCCTTCAGCAGCGCCCCGGGGAGCCTGCTGCTTGCACGCACACCATGGGTATAACAATTCTGTTTCTGTTTTCTAAATGCAAGGTTTGACTTTTGATCTGTTCATGTATTTAAATAAATAAAAAAACAAACAACAAAACAAAAACAACCACCCCAAAAAACCCCCAAAACAAAAAATACCCCGAGATTAAAATATCGGTGTGCTAAAATGTCCCATACTGTTACCCATCAGTGTGTCGAGCTAAGAAAGTGCAATTTCTCTGATAGCTTTTACTTTTCTTTCTGGCTTCTGTGTTCACCTGAACTTCTGATAGATCTGTCTTTCCTGCAGAGTATCACTGAAGCCTGTCCCTTCCCCCCCCCATCCTCCCCATGGCACTAAAAGCAGCGAGTACTTCCCTGAGTCCCTGGGCAGGGGGGATAGCGGTAGGCAGCGAGCCTCCATGCTCTGGAGTGGGTGGGAGCCCTCCGGTGCATCCCACTGCTGGAGCCCCCATCCCACCATGGAGAATTGCCATTGCTGTAGCAAATTCTCCCATACCTGCCAAATTGCCATTAGTCACAACCTTTTTCTTCTGATTCACCTACCACGTTATTCCTCCATTCATTTTCTTCTGCCTTGAACACTTGTTTATTGCTCCCACAGTTCTGCCCAGGTGTTCCCCCACAAGAGTATGGACACATGCACCACATTATGTATGCACAGTAAATCCAATGCTTCTGGGAAGCAGCAAATGCTTCCCTTATGGTCTGCAGATACTCAGTAAGTTCAACACCTCCGGATAAATCCAACTGGCTGTAGATGTGCAAATCTATATTGCAGAGCATGTGCTGCAGATCTAGCACTTTTTGGAAGCACTGCAAATAGTATGCAAGTGCTGTATCATTGATACATGCATGTACTGTAAGTCCCTCTAGCTTTTTCTGGAAACTGCACTGCTCTAATGAATGTCTCACAATCACATGGTAGAATTCCTCTGTGTGTGCACATCAGATGGATCTGAGGTTTCTGGGTATGCAGAAATAGCTATGTGTTGCTTGTAATACATGGAGAAACCTCTGAGAAATACGTAATATTCTCAAAATCTGGCTGCAGAAAATAGCTGAGTGGAAAAAAAGCATCTGAGACCCAGCATACAGAGTAGCTCTCAAGCTGCAAAGCTATGCATAGCTCCAGCCTTCGGATCTGATTTCTTTTCATCTTCCAGGTGCTGCTAATAGTTCTGCCATGCCGTCCTCCTCAAATCTCTGCTTTTATCTGCAGCAGGGCCCCAAGTTGGCCAGGAGTTGGAGGAAGAATTGCCCCACTGTTTCTGGAAAGTGAGTGCACCAAGAGATACTGAAAGGTTTCCAATTTCTAAAGCAAGATTTTATTAGAATACAAACTCATAAACTCAAACAAGGCATCTCTTTAAATTGAGTTAACTCAGACTACTGGGTGAAGCAGACTGCATGAAATGGCTTGAATGTGAATCTCCTCCCTCCTCATTGCAGCCTTTCCTACACCTCTGCTCTCTAGTCCTGCAATTTTTAATGGCTTCCTGGGTTTGAACAACCACTGCAGTCTCCCCTGTCTCTCAGATAAAGCCTCCATCTTTCCAGCACCTTTTAGACTTGACTTGGCTGTGTTGTTGGAAGCAACTGCCCTGCTCCCCCAAGGAGCCTCCTGCTTCATGTGACAGGCTCACAGCTTGCTTCACCTGCTTCCCAGCTCTTCTTCACCACACCCACAGTCAGCAAGGTTTTCCTCCAACACACAATAACTTTTGGGGTGGGAAAAATTTCCCAGTTCCTCAGAAGGATGGCATCTGGTGCAGCCAACAGGACAACATAAACTCTTGCCCCTCCATTGCTGTGCCCCCATAAAAAACAGACAACCTCTGAGCAGATAAATCACACCGCTCTGCCACCAGCCCCAGCATCTTCTCCACTCTCATCTTCTGCCGTGCCACCCACCCCAAGACATACCTTCCTGTTTCTGTGAATCATATGAAAACCCTCCTCAGAAAAAAACTACTTGAAAATGCTCTGTCTCAGGGAAACCCAATAGACGTCAGTGGGGAAAAAATAATGTACGTGAGATAGGGATTAGACTGGTGGGTGGATTCAGGACTGCTTTAGGATCCCATCCAGTTCTGCCAATCTGGGAAGAGCCACAGGTACTCAGTGTGGCCTCAGATGGACAGCAATATTTAGGAAGTTGTCAAGTATCATAGCATATGCCAAAAACACAGGTCAGAGCAAGTGAAAGTTGGTAGCACAGGAAAAAATGAACCCTTAGAGCCAAGTGAGAGTAGATGTGTTTATTTTGTTTGTTTATCTTGCTCGTTCTAGGTTCATGTTCTCACTTCCTTGAAACATCAAAAGATATGAGAGCTAAATGAGTAGCAGCGCCATCCACTCAGAGCCACAGCACCTGGGAGCACAGGTAGGACACTGTGACTTGTTCTGGTTGTTCAGCACAATAAGACCAGAAAAAAAAAAAAACAAACTGTTTCTGGCGCTTACTGTAACCACTGGGGTTAGGATACACCTCACTTGTTTGTAGCTGTTGGAAAACTGGATGAATTATGTGGGCTGGTTCATGATTCTTCTACATCCAAAGGGTCATGGTCACATGCGTTGGTTACAGAGAGTGATCCTTAGACTGGACGTCTTCTGACCACAATTTTGTGAGCTGGCTCCCATCCCAAACACTCAATGTGTGTTCCCCACAACTCATCCCCTCTCCACTCTGCTCTTTGTAGCCCAGAAGAGCTCACACTTCCTGGGATTCAGCTGACAAGTAGCAAGTAAATAAACCAACCAGAAGAGGAGCATAAGGTGAGAAAAAGAACAGCAGAGAAGTGTGTTTGCTCAAAGGATTTTTTTAAAAAACATCGCTGTAGTTTCAACACAGGCACCACAGTGCTGAGGATGAAATAGGTATAAGATTTAGCAGCTGGGCTACAAACTCAGAGAAATTACAAACCCCTGTAAATCCATATTTCTAATAAAAAAAAATTATTTCAATCTTCAGCTCCATCATTTCAGCTTTAGACTCACTCGAACAGAAGTGAGAGGCATCTATTTGAGTGATAGAGCATTTCAGGACAGTCAAGTTACTTAGCATATAACACCTTATTCTATAAATATCATTTATGCTGGCAAATGATTACATATGATCTAAGCTGTGCAACTGGTCATTTTTTTTTGCATATTGAGCATCCTGCAGATAGATTGGAGATAGACACCTTCACTACTTCTCTATGTTATTATATTTTTTTATAAATTAATGCAGGCATCTGAAAATCCCAGGATTTGTTTTGAATTCAGAGAGAAATCCAGAGCCTGAGCGTCCTTTTGTTCTCCAAAATGCATTGCATTATTCAGTTCACTGCTCCCCAGTTATCCTGAAGAAATGTCCTTTCCTTTCATGTGTGAGCTAGGTGATGGACTGTAGCCAGAGGAAAGCAAAAAACAGATCTAGAGAATGTTGAAATACAGCGACAAAATTGAGCAAGTAGTGTATGTTTTCCAGTCTGAAAAAGATTCACTTCAAAGGTGATAGCTGAGGTGCCCTGATACCAGTTTTCCTCTCAGCCAAAAACTATGTTAAATCCATTAGGCAGCTGATAAAAAGTCGGTTTTATGGGTGTCTGTTACGATTGTTCATCTGGTAAAGCTGGTACAGTCTTAAGTATTGGCCTTTGCTTCGATAAAATAACTACTCAATTAAGGTTAATCACATTTGATGGCCTTGAAAATCCTTGTAGCTTTTTCTGTATGAGATGCCACTGCAAACCTTTTTCTGGGTCTGCATGGAATGAAGGTGGAATGAAAACAGTGGATGAACAGGAAAACCATCAGGCTACAAGGTAAGACAGAAAAGTCTGGAAGAGCAAAGGGTATATTCAAATTATTTTAAAGGCAAATGATCTGTTGGCCTGTGGAAAAGCCCAGGTGGTAGAACAGCTAGATGCATTTCCTAGGGGTGGTTTAGCATACGTATCTGGGGAAGTGCTCTTACCTAAGCAAGCCACTGGAGGAACGAAGTGCTGCACAAATAGGTTGCAGTTACCTGCATTGCACCTCTCTGCACTTACCCGCAGGGCTCAGAAGGAACTCCTTCCACATTTTGATGGTGGGCTATTCTAAGAGCCCCTCACCAGGAAGAAATACAACACCCTTACTGGTCCCTGCCAAAAGCTGTAGGTTGTCCTTAGTGCCAGGTGTGCCATTTTCTGCTGCCTGCCTAGCTGTCTTTTTCTTCTTACTCTGAAGAATGTGCCAACACACAGGTTAGGAGCAGCTTGTCAGTCTGGGGAAATGACCCGAGGGGCTATGAGCACCACTAGAAAAGTCCTCTTCTGGGATCAGGCCAGTGCTTGAGTCACTGCCCTCATTTATCCTCCTTACTTCAAGCCACTGTCAAAGTTTCCATCTCTTTTCACAGAGATGCGGCCAGCTCTTTGGAAAGGGATGGGTAGAAGCAGTGCAAGCTGCTGTCAGCCCTTTGCTTCTCACGGCTCTAAAAAGACCTCCGGAGATGTTAAAACTTTATAAACCCAGAGGAGAAAAGCACTAGCAGGAGACCCAAGAGGATGATTTGGTCCCACTCCAAGAGGATGGTTTGCTAACATGGATAGGACCTGTCAGAGGGCTGCCAGTAGGGGCTTATGTTATCACAAACCATTTTGTTACAAAGCATGCACAAAGGAGCCAAATACAGACAAGTGCCAAACACCTGAAATCACATTTGATGTCGCAGGGAGCTGGAGATGCTCTGAAGCTCCCACGGTCTGGCCTAAGCAAATCTGCCCTTCAGAAGCTGAAGTTTTCCTCTAAACCCTTATTTACAGGAGAATGAGGAGCAATCATTTCTTTTTCATATTCCCCGTATTTTTTTTATTATTTTTAGGTAGAAGTAAACTTTGTCTTTTCCCCTCGTCTGAGAGCACAGCTATCTCACATGACCACTGTTTCTTCAAACCTCCAGTTTCTCAAATTCTCCATTTTGTCTATATTCTGCAAATTCAGAGACTGTTTTTCCCTTGGGTGCCCCGAGGCACCCTGCATTATCCAAAGTACTTCACAGCTGCAAACGTTTAGGTTACCAACATCTACCCACTGAAAAAGCTGAAATTTTATTTCAAGGTTAAAGCATAATATTCCACCCTGGCAGAAATGTAAAGACTTTGCAAAGTATGAAAATGCCATGGAAAAAAAAGAGTGGACAGGATTCCAGCCCTCCTGCAGTCAGTGCTGGATGTCCCAGGCATGTCGTTGGGGCCACAAGCACTTCTTTCAGAGAGACTTTCATCCCCAGCTGCCTGCTGCTGGAGATATGCTAGAGAAAACACCAGTCCATCAGAGATGTTTGGGACATGACTCTTCTCACCTAATTTACCCATTTAGGAGCTAAGCAGCCAGTTTAATATAAGTAATCAATGGCTCCTGAGAAAAGAGAGGATGAATCCAGCACTGCAAGTTCCCCTCTGCTGATGAACCTGACATAAGGAGCTCAGGGCAGTTGCCTGACAGTAAATGGCCAAAGTTATGTGAAATGAGTCCTACGCTAAGAATTTTATCCCAGAGTCCCAATGTGTGTTGATTCTTCCTACTTAAATTCATCTGAGCAAATTAAGATCGTAATCCTATAGTAAGCTCAAGTAAATGAATTCTTTTGCCCACAAACCCCATCTGGCTTTCCTAGGGTTCTGGATTGGGTTCTGAAGACTTTTGCCGTGTTTGGCCTCCTGTCCCTGTCTTAAGGCCTTTTGATAGAGGGATTTTCTTTATTTGTAAGCTTTCTGACTTTCTTGTCATATCCTTAGCACCAGCCCCTTGACAAGGGTTTAGCATAGAGTTGGGTTTAACATTATTACTATAAAAGGGAACAGTATAAAAAGCTGTGTCTGTCATTTACTACAGTGAGCAAAGCTGAAATTTTTTGGATTGACCTGGAATTTTTCCCTTTTTGCAAAGCAACATTCTCATTAAAAAAGTGATAGAGCTCAACTAATCCCAGCAATAAAATGGTTGCTATTGAATGCCATGGTAGCTTTTGAAACAAGGAAACCTCTTTCTGTGTTCACTACAAAAGATTAAGAGACTGTCAAGTTTAAAAAGTTGTTGGCTCTGCTTAGCACTTGCTACGCACAGTATAGACTGTTTTATCCACATATACTCCCTCACTTGTCTCCTTCATGTGTCTTATATAATAATTTCCAAAGTCAGAAACAAAAAATACCAAAAAGGCATCAGCTAAGATAAAATGGCACAAGATTAAAAACTCAGCAGCTGTAGAACCTGGCAAGAAAGAACAAAGAGGTTTAAAAATCATCATATTTTATAGCATTAGAATGCCACACATTAAATATAGATTTTGCTGCTGATTATATTGTTACGCATTCCATTGTTCCCATGCCATTGGCCTTCAGGACTTTATTACTTATGTAATTCCAAGATCTGACACAGCTAGAGTGAAATGCATCTGATCTCAATGAATGGCATCAGATGAAAAAAAGTGGATTTTAGGAGAAAAGAAAATCATTTTAATTTTACTATGAGTCCATTGATTGGTGACAGATGTTACCATTCCCATTTAATTATTCTTGATTCATTTTCCAAACAAAAATATAGATAGATGTCAAAGTATTTGAAGTCATCCAGTTAAAGAGTTCATTTGAACAAGTTGTCTTTATTCTTTTTCTTTTTTGCTTTTTTTGCACATTTTCCATTTTAAGGAAAAACTCACTCAGAGTGGTATATACAATCTTACCTTTATCTATTAAAGGTCTCTAACAATACAGCAGATGATTATTAGCCAAGGGCTAGGAAAGCACAGGGCTGTGGGAACAGGAGGGGGTAATTCACTCTTTAGTGAGAGCTGGCACGAAGAACCACCATCATACTGTCAACAGAAACAACTCAAACTGAAGTTTCTTGACCACCGTGTGCTCAGAGCTGCAGATATGAACATATTTAATAGGCATTATTTAAAAGAAAAATATATCTAAATCCCAATGAACTGACATTTTAAACTAAATACGTAAAAGACTGATTTTTTCCTCACCCTGGAATATAAACACATATCTTGTGTCATTTGGATAAAAGGCTAATAAAGAAAAATAATGTGTCTCACTTTCTCAGCCTACCTGTGCCACTAGAGAGAAACCTCTGTCCTGCAAGTATCCAGATAATAAGCTGTAACATTTTTGAGGAAGAAATATAAAAAATGTTTATCATCATCTTTATTCTTTTAAAGTACTAGCATTATTTTTTTTATTAAAAAATATAATACTTCATTTTCTTGCTTCCCTTACATGTTATTTTTACAGGAAATATATTTTACCATAATCTTCATTATAAAGGAGTGCAACTGGAACAAAAAGGAAAGTTTCTCTTGTTTACTGTCTAAAAGTGTAGTAACATATGTACTGATACTAGACATTCAGTGTTATAGAAACATGAGACATGGATAAGAAAAATCTCATTGCAATAAAAAGATATGTAGATGATTTTTTTATATGATTCAGAGGATGTTTAATAACTTTAAAATAAGAAAATGCTTTAAATAAGCAAGTTAATTCCTCCTGATCCTTGGAAACCTAGCAACATTTTGCTGAGGTCCACAGGCAGATGCCTGGTGTATCTCAGGCATTTGAGGCACTCTGATCCGAGTCTTGAGGAAGATCACCAAATATAGGCACTCAACACAGGTGTGCACACTGTCAGCCTGAAAATTATCATCCCTTACCATCAACTTTGCTGACACCTTTATACGGCCCATAGCATATCCAATTTCCAGTCTATTCTCTCTTTTATTTGTGCTTGCTGCTGAAATGAAACTTTCACTGATGTGTGGGGTTTGAATATAAGAATAAAACTGCTCATAAGGCAGAGGCCAACCTCGGAGAGCCAGTGGCTGCCGCAGAGCCCTTATAGCCCTCTAGCTTTGCAGAGCCTCTCCACAGGGCAGGGGGAGCCTGGGTGACCCCTCGGCTCCAAGGCTGCTGGTTTGGAGCTTGTCTCCTTCAGAGGATGGGGAGATGCTCTAGGGGCAGGCATCCCTCAACCACTGCTGCAGCTACCTGGAGCACAGCAACCCAAATGGAAGACATGAGCCTTCAAAGTAAATTGCACAAGTACATGAACGCTAAATGAAGTAAATCACTACCCCATTTCAAGACATCCTATGGCTACTCACATTTTGTTGGTGAGCCCTGTTAGCTCTGAGCTCTTCTACCCGTTTCTCATTGGAGCAACTTGTGCGAGCAGTCAGTGGCCTTGCAGCGCTTCAGGGGATGCCAGCTTTGGACCCATAAAGGCTGTGGTGAAACTGTGCGATTCTGTGACTGGTGCTTATCAAGTGTAAAAGTCTTGCTGTCCACTTGAAAAACATGCAGTAGGATACACTGAGAATTCTCAAAATGCAGCCTCAGATCCCGGTTATGCTCCTGTTCTTAATAACTTACCCAAGCTGTCCCATGGATTTTGTGTTCCTGGGTTTCCTTTGATGTGGTACACTGTAATTTGTACTACACCACCTGTCTTTTTTAATACAATGTTTAATCATGTTTCATTCTCAGAGTCTTGACTTAGTTATGGATCAAAAAATGGGGCACAGATTTTATTTTATTTTTTTGGATTTGCTTTTAAGGATGTCTCCATATAATGTATCAGGTGAACTCTGTGTTGTTACATAAAATGTTACTATGTACAAATAAAACTCTGCATTTGGAAAAGACATTTCTCTTTGGAACAATCTCTTCAGAAATGTATTTTGCCGTTCTGCTAAAACGTCAACAGCTGAGGAGCATGACAGATCACTTGGCATTCTTAGAGCTGACTTTGCCCGGCACAACATATTTCTGTCACTGAAAGAAAGATGCAGTGTTACACCTTCAAAACCCATATTAAGCAAGTCAGCCTTCTTGACATGTCCCCATGCTGTTGTGCTGACAGGAATGTAAAGAAATTAACCATTGCAGGCTTCAGTCTTAATGTAATCAAAACATGAAAGGAAAAAAAGGAAAAAAAAAAAAAAAAAAAGGAGGAAAAGAAACTACACGTCTCTGGACTCCTGGGAAAGCTGGGCTGAAATACATAGCATGAAAGAAATGTGTCTGTGCTATCTGACTATAGCACGTGTCAGCTGGAGCCCAGAACTGCTCTGAGGAGGTGGCCCTTGGGTACAAGCTAAGCTTATTCCTAAGCTCTCCTCAGGGAATTCCACCTATAGATCTACAGGGCAAAGTGCCCATTTTTTACCTATGACAGGGCACAGCTTCTCTCCTGTGTGGAGGATTGATGTGGAAGGATAGGGGACCCCAGTTCTGCCTCCCACCACCCACTCCAGGCCCCTGTACTTCAGGAGTGCAAGAAAGTGATAAAATGCCCCTGCGTAAGCACATTAGCACCTGAGCATGTATCTAGCCTGGTAACCTCAGTTCTTGTTGTGCTTTTCCTGGTGCACAGGCACTGCATGAGAAACAGTGTGTTCCTGCACCATCTTGCAGAGTGAACCAACTATTTCCCTCCAAAACAAAACCTGTGCCCAGTTCTGGGGACAGTTCAGTCCAGCAGCTGCTCCCAGAAGCCGTATGGGTGACACTGCCTTAGCTTCAGCCCTCTGCCTTTTATAGTCCTTCAGCACTATGCCAGCAGGCTTTCCATCTTCAGACACCACCTTGTACCCTCCTGTCATGCCCTGGAACATGAAATATTTGTCCTCAGGTTTCTGGTGTAAAAGAACCACTGAGCTGCAGCGCAACCTGCAACATATTATTGCAGGCATGTTGAACTAAATGATTATATTTCAGGACCACGGGGACACATGGTACCCATATATTGACCAGAAAGGAGATCTAAGGGAACGGCCAATATAGTAGGGATGTAGCATGACACCAGTTTTCATGAAATAATTTTTGTGCTACTTGTATTGTACCTGCTGAGCTGAACATCTAAACAGCCATCTCCTTGAGGTTACCTGGAAGGTACACGCTGCCCCAAGTGCCTGGCTCCTCTGAGCAGCCTTACCCAGTAGGCTTGCTCAGAGCATGTCTAACATCACTCCAAAGCAATGAATTCAGTGCAAGAACATCAACCACAAACAGATGATTGCTTTGGTCTTTGTATGACAGCTAATGGCTAGAGCAGGAAAAGAGAGACTGAGATAAAAATTCCTTCTTGGCCTGGGGATTCAAAGCTGGTCTTCCAAAAAGAGTGACTTAAATTACAGAATAGGGTAGCTTTCACCTCCCCTTCCCCTTATTAAGTAGTAATTGAAAAAAAAAAAAAAAAAAAAAGAATAATCTTGAACACAGACCCTGGGGTTGCCTGTCTACCTGAATGCCTGTTACATTACAGTATCATGCTCCCTTGTAGTTTTTCTTCCTCCAGCTTCATGAATGTTGAGAGTGCTTAGGCATCAGGTCTTAGGAAGACGAATTCTCATTTGGCAAACTCACATGAACTTCCAGGGGATGAGAGGGAGTGAGGTCTGGACTGACATTTTAGACTCAGGTACCTGACAACCAGCAACCTTGAATCTCAGGCTTTTAAAAGCTTTTTGAAATCTCACCTTGTATAACCTTAGGGAAGTAAGGAGGGTGCAGTCCCTGTATTTCCTTCCCTGAATGTAAAGATTGCATTTCTGCATGGCTCTAGTGTGAAATACAGCAGGCAAGAAGAGGGAGAGGAGAGTATCTGTGACCCTGGCTGATATTTCAGTATAACCTGGAGCCAAAGCACAGCTTGGCCCCAAATTAATCCACAGGTTACTTTTTTTTTTCTTAAGAGAATAATTACATTCAAACATGTCTTTTCCTGTAGATGCAAAAGAAGACCGAATTCAGTTGTGGTGTTTGGTTGAACATTTTTCCTGGTGTCATTCTAAGAAAAGCAGAGACAGTCTGTGAGATGGATAGAGATTCAATTAATAAAGACATGCATGAATTGCTAGCTAATGGATATAACACTGAATTCACAGGCATCCTCAGTTGCTAATGGAACCTGAAAGTTGTCAGGAAGATGTTGCAGTTCCATTTGGCATGATACACACTCTCCTCGTGCTGACAGCTCTGCAAAGTTACATTTTTAAAAACATATTTTCTTAATGCATTTCTTGGCTAACCCAGTTGTCCCCATTACCTCTGAAATGCTTTAGTCTAATTCACATTTACCGGCTTATTGAGATACCAACAACATTCTTTTTATCCAGGATCAATTGATCAGACTTCCAGAACTGTTGGTATTTCAAGAAAGTTCAAGACCTTTCCTGATTGCCGTAGGGCTCTGATTTTCTCATTTGTCTGGCTCATTAAGAATATTCCATTTTCTATGCACATAATAGGCAGATAGTTCTAATATTCCCCAAAATGACCTCTTTTCTTTTCTCCTGTTAAAGCTGATAGTACCAATAGAGAGCAAGGAGAGGTGGCTCCTAAGCTGGAAACCAAGGGCATGCAGGCAGTCCTCAGCCTTTCTCCAAAGTCTTTTCCATAGTGTTAACACCTCAAATGAATAGACCATGAAAGTTTAAATTAAATATAGTTGAAGCTGAAGTGCTGAATGCCTCACAGCAGATCACCAGTGGTTCATTACTACAGACTCAAACAAAAGAGGATTTCTGGGGTCTCTCAAATTTTGTGGCAGATTTAGGGAGTTTTCCAGGCAGATACATCCACAAAGCCACAGATGAATGTACAGCTGCAAGGATATAAAAGAAGATGCATATAGGTTGCACTGGGATGAAGTCCTGAAATGAGATGTGTGAGAGATGGCTTACACACACAGTTCCTTTATGATGTGGAAAAGATTCCTGTTAAAGCTTTCCAGAGAAATTTTGACAGAACTATCAGAAAGTTCCATCACAATATCCAGAACCACCAGAATCAAATATCTTTGTGATTACATGACTGGCTGAATGGCCACACTCAAAGGGTTGTGGTCAATGGTTCAATGTCCAATTGGCGGCCAGTGACGAGTGGAGTTCCTCAGGGGTCGGTACCGGGACCAGTGCTGTTCAACCTATTTGTTCGAGACATGGACAGTGGGATAGAGCGCACCCTCAGCAAGTTTGCCAATGACACCAAGCTCAGTGGCATGGTTGACATGCTGGAGGGAAGGGATGCCATCCAGAGGGACCTGAACAGGCTTGAGAGGTGGGTTTGTGCAAACCGCATGAAGTTCAACCAGGCCAAGTGCACGGTCCTGTACCTGGGATGTGGCAATCCCAGGCACAAACACAGGATGGGTGGAGAATGGCTGGAGAGCAGCCCTGAGGAGAAGGACTTGGGGGTGCTTGTGGATGAGAAGCTCAACATGAACCGGCAGAGCGCGCTGGCAGCCCAGATAGCCAACCAGATCCTGGGCTGCATCAAGTGTGGCCAGCAGGTCACAGGAGGTGATTCTATCCCTCTACTCTGTGCTCGTGAGACCCCACCTGGAATATTGTGTCCAGATTTGGAGTCCTCAACACAGGAAGGACATGGACCTGTTGGAACGGGTCCAGCGGAGGGCCACGAAGATGATCAGAGGGATGGAGCACCTCCCCTATGAAGACAGGCTGAGAGAGCTGGGGTTGTTTAGCCTGGAGAAGAGAAGGCTCCGGGGAGACTTTATAGCAGCCTTCCAATATCTGAAGGGAGCCTACAGGAGAGGCAGAGAGGAACTCTTTGTCAGGCAGTGTAGTGACAGGACAAGGGGTAACAGTTTTAAATTGGAAGAGGGGAGATTTAGATTAGATATTAGGAAGAAATTCTTTACTGTGAGGGTGGTGAAGCACTGGAACAGGTTGCCCAGGGAAGCTGTGGATGCCCCATCCCTGGAAGTGTTTAAGGCCAGGCTGGATGGGGCTTTGAGCAACCTGCTCTAGTGGAGGTGTCCCTGCCCATGGCAGGGGGTTTGGAACTCGATGATCTTGAAGGTCCCTTCCAACTCTAACCATTCTATGATTCTATGATTCTATGATATTCCTGGACTTAATTTAAGAACTTCCACTTCTCTAAGAATTTCTGATAGAAAAGTTCTAATGAAGTTGAAACTGTATTTCAACTTTGATGGTTTATTTTATTGTTTTTAGCTGCTTTATGTCACAGTCAAAAAATTTTATTAAAAAAATCCCAGAGTATCATTAACAATGTGTAGAATGGTCTCTTTTTTTTCATAAAATGAAATTTTTATTTTTTTTTTAAATTTCAAAATTGTCTCTAAAAAGGCATCCCTGGCCTCTGTAGATTCCTCCTTTTTGTGTGGGTTCTGCATTTTCCATCATGCAGGGTAGTAAGGTAACCAATCTACCAGTGGAAAGACAATACAAAATCAATCTATTGGTGATTACTTTCAACCAGTAACTCCAACATAACACAGCATTGTTATTTGGTGATAACCTGGTCATTAGAAAATTTAATTTGTCATGAATGTGTCATGGTAGTGGATTTTTTCATTTGATTAACTAAATTAACTGGTTGAATTTTGCTCAGGGAACTCTTGTCATGTTACTCTGAAAGGTCCTAGCACAAGGCTCTCTAAATGTATCTTTTTCTGGCCACATGCATAATATTTTTGTGTAATGTAGATCTATAGACTGCAGTGAACATATCCCTTATGTACATCATCTTGAGACTAAAGCAAATCATGTTTCTTATTCCCAGTGACCTAGTATAAATGTGTATAACTCAATTAGATTCCTATGCACTCGATGCTCATCAGTTATTTAGTTGTTATATCTATGTTGTGTCAGATTGACACAGATGACTACTAAATTCTTTCACACTGATGCCAAAAGCCAACAAAGTGCAAGTATAAAAAAGAGGAATTTTAAAGATAAATCCCCCACAAATCTCTTAATTAAACTCCCTTATTTCAGCTAGTCACCACTATATGTTTATTGTATAAGAATAATCAAGCAAATGTATAAAAATTTCTCGAATTTGGGAATTCAACTTTCTAGTGAAGACATTAAAACATTAAAATTGAAACATTAAGATATGCAGTACCTTCCTATCCATAAATGAATTCAGGAAATCTTACAGATTCAAGCCATAAAGGATTAATCTCTCTAATCATTTTGGAGAGGAAATTGTAGTGAAGACCAAACAATGATCTGTGGTTTTGACTCAAAATGCCAAACAATGTTCGGTGTTATCCAGCTCTGCTTCAAATGGGTTTCCTTGTCCTCTGACTGGCCTATACCACAGCTGCCAGCATGCCACCATATCCAAATCCCTCATACATACCGGGAAATCAGGACTAGAGCCACATACCAATAAGATTGTGGCCATGAATTTGCTTCCATAAACACAAACACTTTCACTATTTTATTTCCAAATCTTCCAGAAAAAAAAAGAGCTACACTGTGGTGGGGTATGGCACAGAAAGGTTTGGGTGGATTTTTATGCTTTGGCAGAAGCTGGGGCAAGCTGTTGAATATTAGCTTTACTCTGGGAGTTTGGGCATAGCTATTGGGTTGTAGGCTATCCCACAGTCACTTCTTTTCTGCCAAAATGTGTATACTCGTTTACTGGATCCCACGTTTTCTTCTGACATTGGACACGAATTTAGTAATGATTGAATGCACCAACCTGACAGCTCTGGAAAACTGCAAATAAAAAAAGAACTATACCCCAAAGGAATAGGGTTATAGAATATAACCTCAGTCTTTTGTT
Organism: Numenius arquata; assembly: GCF_964106895.1. Lineage (NCBI taxonomy): Eukaryota > Metazoa > Chordata > Aves > Charadriiformes > Scolopacidae > Numenius > Numenius arquata. Next base: position 120,871,938 of record NC_133576.1, read on the forward strand.
CTCAAGAGGTTTTGAAGTTGAGATTTCTTTTATTGGGGTGGTGGGCTTTGGGTAGTCATCACTCTTGTTTCAAACTGTGTGAAGCTTTGGACCACTAGACATGCAGACAAGGACTCTGTGTATGTATGTGTGATGATGGTCAGAGGGGACCATCCTCAGGAGAGGAATGAGACTTTCAGGTATAATTTCCGAACAGGTGGATTGTGACTCCTGCCACCTTCAAAGTTCTGCAGCCTGCAGCCGTAAGAGCCCCATTGACTTCAGCAGGAGCATTGCCCAAACCTCTCATGTTGCCTGAATATTTGATTATATGGTGCAACAAAGCAACACAGTTCCCAGCTGGAACTCAACCTGGCTATTAATATAAGGGACAACAAAAAAAGTTTTTATAAATACGTCAAACAAAAAGAGAGTCAGGCAGAATCTCCATCCCTTACTGGATGCAGGGGGAAACGTTGCAACTAAGGATGAGGAGAAGGCTGAGATACTTAATGCCTTCTTTGCTTCCATCTTCAATAGTCGGACCAGCTACCCCCAGGGTGTACAGCCTCCTGGGCTGGAAGATAAGGATGGAGAGCAGAACAACCCCCCTGTAATCCAGGAGGAAGTAGCTAATGATTTGCTTATGCACCTGGACACGCATAAGCCCATGGGGCCGGATGGGATTCACCCAAGGGTACTCAAAGAGCTGGCAGGAGAGCGCACCAAGGCTCTCAACCATTATCTATCAACAATCCTGGTCAACAGGAGAGGTACCAGATGACTGGAGGGTGGCCAAAGTGACACCCATTTACAAGAAGGGCCGGAAGAAGGATCCGGGAAACTATAGGCCTGTCAGCCTGACCTCAGTACCGGGAAAGGTCATGGAGAGGATCATCTTGAGTGAGCTCCCACGGCAAGTGCAGGGCTGCCAAGGGATCAGGGCCAGCCAGCATGGGTTTATGAAAGGGGGGGTCCTGCTTAACCAACTTGATATCTTTCTATGACCATGTGACTCGCCTTCTCAATGCGGAGAAGGCTATGGACACTGTCTACCCGGACTTTGGTAAGGCCTTTGACACCGTCCCCCACAGCGTTCTCCTGAAGAAGCTGGTGAATCGTGGCATAGACAACTCTTCACTGGGTAAAAATCTGGTTGGATGGCCGTGCCCAAAGAGTTGTGATTAATGGGGTGAAATCCAGTTGGCGGCCAGTCACCAGTGGTGTTCCTCAGGCTCAGTCTTGGGGCCAGCATTGTTTAATATCTTCATTGATGATCTGAATAAGGGGATTGAGTGCACCCTCAGTAAGTTTGCAGATGACACCAAACTAGGTGGGAGTGTTGATCTGCTTGAGGGTCGGAAGGCTCTATGGAGGGATCTGGACAGGTTGGATCAATGGGCCAAGGCCAATGGGATGAGGTTTAATAAGGCCAAGTGCCAGGTCCTGCATTTTGGTCACAACAACCCCAGGCAATGCTACAGGCTTGGGGAAGAGTGGCTGGAAAGCTGCCCAGCAGAAAAGGACCTGGGCGTATTGGTGGACAGCCGGCTTAACATGAGCCAGCAGTGTGCCCAGGTGGCCAAGAAGGCCAACAGCATCCTGGCCTGTATCAGGAATAGCGTGGCCAGCAGTAGGGAAGTGATGGTGCCTCTGTACTTGACACTGGTGAGGCCTCACCTCGAGTACTGTGTCCACTTCTGGGCCCTCACTACAGGAAGGACATTGAGCTGCTGGAGCATGTCCAGAGGAGAGCCACCAAGCTGGTGAAGGGTCTAGAGAACAAGTCATGTGAGGAGAGGCTGAGAGAACTGGGCTTGTTTAGTTTGGAGAAGAGGAGGCTGAGGGGGGACCTCATTGCCCTCTACAGCTACCTGAAAGGAGGTTGTAGAGAGATGGGTGTTGGTCTCTTCTCCCAAGGGAATAATGGCAGGACCAGAGGAAATGGTGTAAAGTTGTGGCAGGGGAGGATTAGATTAGATATTAGGAAGAATTACTTTACTGAGAGAGTGGTCAGGCACTGGAACAGCCTGCCCAGGGAGGTGGTGGAGTCGCCATCCCTGGAGGTATTTAAGGAACGTGTAGACATGGCACTTCAGGGCATGCTCTAGTGCCCGAGATTGTTGGTTTGTGTCTGTTTGTTTGGTGTGTGTTGGGTTTTTTGGGGGGTTTTGGTTTTTTTCTGTGATTGGACTCGATGATCTCAAAGGTCGCTTCCAACCATGAAGATTCTGTGATTCTGTGAACAGCAGTCCCTCTACTCTGCTTGCTTCAGCTCCTCTTTTCCCTTTCCTCTTCTCCTTTGTATAAGACGCATTTCTTCCCTCACCCATTCTTTTGCTCAGTTTTACTTTTCCCTCTATCAACTCACTTCCTTTTTAAAATTATTTTTGATGTTCAGAAGCATTTCTTATTCTTTTGTTATCTTCTATAATTATTAATCTCGCTAATTAACTACCAGAAATTTGTTATTCTTCCACTACAGGTTTTATGTTTCTCTTATTATGCAATGTGCTTTCCTCCTTAAAAGAGCTACTCCAAGAGAGCCACTTGATGACCTGATACATTTATCTTTATACTCTTTCTCCACTAATCTGTAGACTTTCTTCTGTTTTAAATATGGTGCACACCCCATTGAACTTTCTCATGTCTGAACCTGCTTTCCATTATTACAAACACCATTGATCACAGTGTACTTTTAAATTGCAGGCACGAGGACTGCAGAACACGGACCACTTCAACTCATCAGCCTGGCGCTGTTCTGGAGGGAGGGAAAGTTGTTCTGACCAGAGTGACTATGCAGCTCAAACAGAATAGTGCAAGAGGGAAGACACAGCCCTCAAAGCTCTGGTTTGCTGCATTGAAATAAAGATGCAGACATGAATGAGCAAAAGAATAAAAAAGAATTTAATCATATTTCTGTTTTTCCTATGTGAAGTAATTGGCTTTCTGAAGCTCAAGGCTCAAGACAAATTTCATAATTCCATAATGATCATGTGACTGGAGGAGGGAGAGGGAATCCCACCCCTAAATGAAAAATTGCCCTTTGTTGCTAAGTTATACAATGCTGTGGAGATCTTAACACCTGTGGAAATCCTTCATGCTTCATCACACAATCTCAGCAACGTAAGGGAGCAGGAGCCTCTCTCCACAGCTAGCTGCATTATTTGGCTCTATGCCATTTAACTGGCATTACAGCCACATAGACTCAAACCAAGGAACAGTCTGCTTGACCTCTTCTAGGTTGGGTTCTGCTCTAGTGTTCAAGCACAGATCTTATAATTTTGTACTTGTTTTTCGTGGAATTTCAACTGTTGTTGCCAACCTCCAAATTAGTCATTGTTCACACCAGGAAAGAATTATTTGCACTGCTGATGGTACCAATGCAAGTCCCAGCACAGCCATGCTTGTCCCCTGTGGACTTTGTCCTAGTGAGAATGATAAGAGAGGACCCTTTTGCTGCCAGTCTTGTAGCATGGCATGGCTGTTCCAGTAGCAGGTCCTGAGCAGACCTGTCCTCTCTTCTCCTGGATCTGCAGCACCTACTGATCCATACAGACCCCAAACAGCACAGGAGGAGGTTCAGTATGTGGCCCACAGAGCTGTCTCCTGCAGCAAAGGGTGGTGACCAGGAATGGTTTTTCAAAAAAAAAATCAAACATAGAAAACATCTGTGTCTCTCTTCTGTCCAGGTTTATTTTTCCAATACTTCACATACCACAAATAGTTCAGTATGACTCCTTCATCAGAACAGAAGAAAAGAAAAATAAAAAACATGCAATATTTCATTAAAAAGAATATTTTTATTGACGTGACAAATTTGATCAAACAGTCTGTATCCCCCCCACCTCCCATCCCCTTTCTCCGCCTCATCTTTCTGATTCCCTCTCTTTTTAAAAAGCGCTTTGCCGTCCTGTTGGGCTGCTCATCCTGTCAGCCTCTTGCTGCTTCTGGGATGTTTGGCTGCCCTCAGAGCATCATATGACTTCAGTTAGCTTGGGGGGCTCCAGCTGTGCTCTTAAATGTCATGGACAGAGGTAACAAAAGGGGAGAGGGTTAAGAGAATCCAATACATTATTAGACATTTCTTTTAAATCCTCTTGCAGAAGATGTAAATCACATGCTTGGCAGGCAGGTTTGGGGATGTCACATGGGAGTTTGTTTGGTTTTTCGTTGATTATATCCCCAAACATTTGCTATTTCTTACGTTTTTTTCCCTTGTTTGTCTTACTCATTTCTCATTTATTTCTATTTAAGTCCAAGGGGTCAGAACCTAGGATAAAAATTTGACAGATCCTGCAGCTGATACAAGAGCTTTCTTATCCAAGCTATTTGGGAACCTATTTGGGATTGCTCACCATTGAAATATATCCTGGCCCTCTTTTCTGTTGGCCCATAAAGTACGGCTCCTTGCCCTTGATTGACAGAAACCACCACTCAGGGCAAATTCCCAGACTGTAAAGCACCACACATTCAGATATTCAACAGAACTTGAAATCAGAATGCCTAAACTAACCTGAACTCAAGTAAATTAATTAACCTATGAGCAAGGAGATCAAGGCGTCATCTCTCAGTGACATTCCTCACTGATTTACCTGAGTCAGTGAAATTGGGATCCAGCACCTAGTAAGTTGAAGAGTACTTACAAACTACCTGATATATATCTTCCTCAGGATTATTTACTCTTGCAGAGTTGGCTCCCTCTGACTAGGGGGAGAACGGGTTGAAAATTCCCCCAGTTTTCAGAAGACAACAGTCAGCAGAAGTTCTTGAGATGTGGGGGAGTGAGAAGGACTGATCAGTAAGTTAATTTTACCAAGATTAAACACCCAAAAGAAAAATGAAAGGTCTTGTGCCCCCCTCTTCCTCCTCCCAGAGCTTCTCCAGAACTGGCACTGCCACCTCGGAAAAAATTACAGCTATGTGACCCCTGTCTTGCACAAATGCCCCATCCCAATCAAAAGCCAAGGAACAAAAAAAGAAGGGGCATTTTCTGCTCGTCTTTCCCTCAAGCTGAAAGAGATGCTGTAGGTGCTTTTCAGGGAGAAGCTCACAGTGCTATGGAGACCTCATCTGTCCAACTCTCATCTTCTTTTGACCTGAGTGTCCTTCACTTTCCCCAGGCAATGCCATCATCACAGCAGGGAGAACAAGATGACTTCTTGGTCGTTCTCTTCATCTAGGACTGGATGACCTCCAGAGGTCCATTCCAGTCAGCCATTCTGTGACCACTGGCTATGGGTCTGAAGCCTCTTCACTCACCTGGGACCCTGTGGCAGGCTGATGGCCGCTGTGGGTGCAGGGATTTGCTGTGCTGATGCCCCACAGATGACCCAAACCTCCTCTGCTGTGTCATGCAAAATATTGGATTTCATACACTTGTCACCCTTGAGAAAAAAAAACCCAAACAACTTTGGTGAGCAAAAGTTGAAACTTTTTCAACAAAAGCTCAATGTCTCTCTTTTCAAAACTGAGGTTCTTCAAAAATGAAAAGCTAAGATGAAGCTGAAGAAAAAAAAAAATCATGAGGATTTACTTTGACAAGTTTGCCATAAAAAGATTTGGCATTTGCCATCTGGTTCTGATCATACTTCAATCAGGTTGTGCTGTAATGGTAAAGAAAGGTATGGGGAAAAATTTCTTACGTGCCTTTCTGCAAGTTTATTCATAGATTCATAGATTCATAGACTGGTCCAGGCTGGAAAGGACCTCCAAAGGTCATCTAGTCCGACCTTCCCACAGTCAGCAGGGACACCCCCAACTAGACCAGGCTGCCCAGGGCCTCATCAAGCCTCACCTTGAATATCTCAAGGGAAGGGGCCTCAACCACCTCCCTGGGCAACCTGTTCCAGTGTTCCACCACCCTCATAGTAAAGAACTTTTTCCTAATATCCAATCTAAATCTCCCCTTCTCCAACTTAAAACCATTGCCCCTCATCCTGTCACCGCAGGCCTTTGTAAACAGACCCTCCCCAGCCTTCCTGTAGGCCCCCCTCAGGTACTGGAAGGCCGCTATTGGATCTCCCTGGAGCCTCCTCTTCTCCAGGCTGAACAACCCCAGCTCCCTCAGCCTGTCCTCATAGCAGAGGTACTTCAACTCCCTGATCATTTTAGTGGCCCTCCTCTGGACCCGCTCCATCAGGTCCATGTCCTTTCTATATTGAGGGCTCCAGACCTGCACACAGTACTCCAGGTGAGGTCTCACCAGAGCAGTGTAAAGTGGCAGAATCACCTCTCTGGATCTGTTGGCAACACTTCTTTCAATGCAGCTCAGGATGTGATTGGCCTTCTGGACTGCAAGTACACATTGCCTGCTCATGTCCAGCTTCTCGTCCATCAACACCCCCAAGTCCCTTTCCTCAGGGCTGCTTTCTAATACCTCATCCCCCAGTCTGTATTTATAGTGAGGATTGTTTCTTCCCAGGTGCAGAACCCTGCACTTGCTTTTGTTGAACCTCATGAGGTTCATCTGGACCCACCCCTCCAGCCGGTCCAGGTCCCTCTGAATGACATCCCATCCCTCTGGCGTATCGACAACACCACACAGCTTGGTGTCATCTGCAAACTTGCTGATGGTGCTCTCAATCCCTCTGTCTATGTTGTTGATAAAAATGTTAAACAGTACCGGTCCCAGCACAGACCCTTGAGGGACACGACTTGTCACTGCTCTCCATCTGGACTTAAAGCCATTGAGTACCACCCTCTGGGTGCGACCATCCAGCTAATTCCTTATCCACTGAACAGTCCACCCATCAAATCCATATCCCTCCAATTTGGCAAGCAGGATGTTGTGAGGGACCGTGTCAAAGGCGTTACAGAAGTCCAGGTAGATCACGTCCATAGGTCGTCCCTTATCTACTGACCTAGTCACTCTATCATAGAAGGCCACTAGGTTAGTCAGGCAGGACCTGCCCCTAGTAAAGCCATGATGGCTATCTTGAATCATCTCCCTGTCCTCCATGTGTCCAAGCATGGCATCTAGAAGGATCTGTTCCATGATCTTCCCAGGCACGGAGATGAGGCTGACAGGTCGGTAGTTCCCTGGGTCCTCCTTTCTACCCTTTTTAAAAATGGGTGTGATGTTTCCTCTCTTCCAGTCTGCAGGGACTTCACCTGACTGCCACGACTTTTCAAATATCATGGAAAGTGGCTTGACAACTACATCAGCCAGTTCCTTCAGGACTCTGGGGTGTATTTCATCAGGTCCCATGGACTTGTATATCTCCACATTCCATTAATAGATGAAGAAAACATTTGGGTTTTAATTGAGAAATTAATACATGGAATCACAGAATCACAGAATCTTCATGGTTGGAAGGGACCTTTGAGATCATTGAGTCCAACCACACAAAAAAAACCAAAACAAACCCCCAAAAAAACTCAAGGAAGTGAGTTGATAGAGGGAAAAGTAAAACTGAGCAAAAGAATGGGTGAGGGAAGAAATGCGTCTTATTCAAAGGAGAAGAGGAAAGGGAAAAGAGGAGCTGAAGCAAGCAGAGTAGAGGGACTGCTGTTCACAGAATCACAGAATCTTCATGGTTGGAAGCGACCTTTGAGATCATCGAGTCCAATCACAGAAAAAAACCAAAACCCCCCAAAAAACCCAACACACACCAAACAAACAGACACAAACAAACAGACACAAACCAACAATCTCGGGCACTAGAGCATGCCCTGAAGTGCCATGTCTACACGTTCCTTAAATACCTCCAGGGATGGCGACTCCACCACCTCCCTGGGCAGGCTGTTCCAGTGCCTGACCACTCTCTCAGTAAAGTAATTCTTCCTAATATCTAATCTAATCCTCCCCTGCCACAACTTTACACCATTTTCTCTGGTCCTGCCATTATTCCCTTGGGAGAAGAGACCAACACCCATCTCTCTACAACCTCCTTTCAGGTAGTTGTAGAGGGCAATGAGGTCCCCCCTCAGCCTCCTCTTTTCCAAAATAAACATGCCTGAGATCTGAGCACATAGCAGTGCTGATGGAAAATTTTACACCTTCTGTGTGTGATTGCTGAAGTTTTGGCTAATAATTTTGTTATTCCTTAAATACAAGTCAATTTAAATGGTCCAGGCTGTAGCTTGTGCGGGAGTACATCATAGCACATTCAGCTGCGGTCAGTAGCTATGCAGGCTTTATGTCAGTTTCTAAGATTAGGTTCCTGGGTGACTGATAGATTCTGCTGCTTCTTTGGGCCTTTCTGGGCATGGTTTTGTCCAGTAACTGTGTAAAGTGGACATTCATATTTAATTTAACAGTATACTTTAATTAAATATCTGTTGGCCCATAACTGTGGTTTGGAGAGTAAGAGTGGAAAGATGGAGGATTATATATATGCACATATACAATCCTGGAATCACCTGACCCATATTTATTTGAATACAAACAATCTAATTCTGATCCCACTGCAACCATAGCGACATTTACCATTGATTTCAAATATGTAGAATAGGAAACTTCACATACAACATTTCCCAAATCACTGCAGCAATTTTTCTTGCTACGGTGACTGCTCAAACAGCACCACTGAAAAACTTTCTAATTTTTGAAAGTAGCTTCTCCAGTTTTCAGCAGACTCACACAGAGCAATTCCACATCACAAAAGGGAACATGTTAGCTGTCACTATTGTATTATCTTTATTCATAACTGTTGTTTGATACATATGTAATGAAATTAGAAAGACAGCACATGTGTTCACCACCTGAGCAGATGAAAACATCATTGTGAAAGGGTTAGATGTTAAAATATATTCCTCTGCAGTTCCAAGGTGCAGTCCTGCATCTGTTAAGTATTTACTTTTATAAAAGTAACTAGAGTTTCTGAGGTCAGGAAAGAGTGTCTATGAACAGAAGACTGCAAAATAGGTTAGTTTTTCCAGGAAAATAAGATGTGAAATCTTGGATAAAGAAACCACACTCCTTTTAACAATTTTTTAAAAATTGGTCTGATTTCATAGGTTCAAGGGAGCTTTGTTAAAGTGCATGAAGAGAAACCTGAAAAATAAATGAGGATTTAAATGTAGCATCATCTGAAATATTCAATGCTATGTTGCATAAGCACTTGTTGTCTCTTTCTCCCTGTGCACTTCTGTGTCTCTCTCCATATCACTGTCCTGTCGTAAGATGAACCAAAGAGGAGAGAGCGTAGAAACATAAAACGTAGAAACAAAAGTACACAAACTTATTAGTTTCCTTCTCATGTGACCTCAAAAAGGAATGTGCTCTCTCCTATCTCCCCAGCATCAGCAAGAACAAAACAAAACTTGCATCTAGAAATGCCTGATGACTCAGAGAAGGGAAACTGGATGAAAGACTTGCTGGGTTATGTTCCCAGGCTCAGCAACGCAGCTACACCAGCCAGGGCTGATTGTCGTTGCTTCTTTGATACCACTAGAGTTATGGCATTTCACACCAGCAGAATATCTGGCCAAACATATTTAAGCCTGTTAATACAGCTGTTTTAGTGCAATCCCACTAGCATTGGTGCAAACAGGTGTTTTATACTAGTGGATTCTGTTCTCTTACACAATAAAAATCTCTTCTCCACGCACAAATAAGCACAGGGAAGGATGGCAGGCACGTAACCCCAGTATCCCTTTCAGGGACATGAGCAGCAACCCAGCCTCTCCCAGGGCTGTCCTGGGGGACCCTCAGCCCCACTGGCTCACTCCAGAGTGTCACTGGACACTCCAGAGCGGATCTCTGGAGCATGTTTTGGACTGAGTGGGGGGTCACTGCCTGTGGAGCTACGAGATTTATTATGGGATGCAGCCAAGGCATTTTGGGACTGTAGAGGATTTATTATGAGATTGTTAGGGGAGAAAAGGCAAGGGAAGGGGGGATCAAGGTAGTTTTGGAGGTGACCAAGCTTGAGAAAATAGAGGGATAAGTGTATAAAAAAAGCTGGTACAGCGTAAGGAGTTTTCTGGTCAGGCTTGTGTGGCCATGACGTGTACCTGGTCAGCACTGTCTGTCCTATCTTCTTATTCAATTCCTTTCTATCCCTTTTCTGGATGAGGAACTGTCTCTTCTGTGTGCTTGTGTGTGTATATGTATGTAAACAGGGCTGGGACCAGGGGTCAGAGACCTGTGTGTCCACTTGGCATGACTGCAGGTGTGCCAATGAGCATGTGGGTGTCAGTGAAGATCAACTGGGATAAGCTGTTGAGTAGGTGAGGTGGTCTAGAAGCCAGAGGGGTGTGTGTCCAGGAGTGAGGAACCTGGAGGAGGCAGCTACTGGGAGGACCAGGAGGTCTTGTACATCTGCCCAAGAGGCCATGGGATGTAATGGCTGATTAAGGGTGTGTGTCTGTGTGTGTTGGTGTGTGCAAGGGGGACTGTAATGGCAGCTGGGGAGGGTCTGTGCCCCCAGGGCTTCGTATGTCCAGTTGCCAGCTACTAGGAAGACTAGGATCCAGAGACAGCTGCTGGGCAGACCTGTCTGAGCCTACCTGCTGGAGGGATCCTCATACATATATATAAATATTCCCTCTAATGGACCTCCATCCTACTTAGCCAGAGAGGGGAGCAGGGTAAAGCCAGTGGTGGTGTTGATGTTTGTGTGAGTGCTCAGTGTGTCTGCCTGTGATCTGTGTAGTCATCCCTGTATACACATGTGCATGTGGTATGCGTGTGCCTACTGGGAATACAGACTCAGCCTTGTGACAGGTTGGACCAGGGGCATGGAGCTGCAGTGGCCTCACCTTCAGGCTGCAGGGTCAAGCAACTCCCTAGCAGTTAAAAAACAACACAAAACAAAACAGATTAAAATGTATTATTGCATCATGATTTAAATTGGTGCAGCTCATTTACTTGGGATGGTTTCACTGGATGACCATCCCTCACTGGAAATCTGTAGACAAGACCAGACGTTACTTGTGCTAATAGAGAGGTCCCCTACATTACCCACGTCCAGGAAAACCAAACAGAAAATCCTGTATCAGATGAATTACCTCAAACACAGTTAATGTGTTCAGAGTGATTTAAAGTTTTCATCTGAAAGGGTATAAATAAATGCAAAGTCCATTTGTTTCTAATGCACTGTGGCAGCATGATAGGTAAAGCAAGCAAGGCTTTTCCTCTGAGATACAGATACTTGCAGAAGGAGGGATCAATTTATTTTATGCACACTGGACAAAACACTGTCTGGTGTGAAAATGTTGACTATGTTTGGCAAACATCTGTATATGATGTCCAAGTAGGATCTAAACGTTCCTACTTGTAGATGAGTCATAGGTGAGAGTTAAAGGAAAAATAGAATCACAGAATTGTATGGGTTGGAAGGGACCTTCAGAGATTATCTAGTCCAGCCCCCCTGACAAAGCAAGGTCCCACAATATCAGTATACCATGTGCATTTTACAGAATCACAGAATTGTAGGGGTTGGAAGGGATGTTTTGGAGATCATCTAGTCCAACACCCCTGCCAAAGTGGGGTCACCTAGAGCAGGTTGGACAGGAATGCATCCAGGCAGGTTTTGAATATCTCCAGAGGAGGAGACTCTACACCCTCTCTGGGCAGCCTGTTCCAGTGCTGAAAGTGGAAACATTTACTTTAGGAATCCGTTCTCTTCTTTAATGGTTATAATATTAAATTTTAAATTAATTCATCTTTTGCCAAAAAGTGATGTGGAAATGTGAGGATTTTGATCTTCCTTTGCCTCAAGTTAGTTTCATGTGTGACTGTAAAGGAGCCCACTCAAAGTAAGTTTAGAGGTTGCCTGTGTAGTCTCTCCAATCTTCTCTCTCTCTCAGCAGTTACAGGAGAAAGCAATACTGCAATGGCCCCATGCTACCAAACCCAGCTGTCAGCCTTCCCTCCTCTCTGTGTTACTGAGAGCCATGGCTCATCTCACACACACACTGCCACACTAAAAAGAAGTATAACTTCACATTCCCAACACCACTGATTGTAGCGCTCTGTGGGTATCTTCTGTTGTCTCTGCGGAAAATTCCTTGGGCAGCAGTGTAAGTCTTTGTTGAACGGGGAACAATATGAAGTCTGGCATTTGCAGGAAGCTGCGTTTTTCAAAGTTTGGCATGAGTGAGTGTTACCTTCTTTTTGTAAGCACAAGTCTTTAATGGATCCAGTATACAGAAATAGTACCTTTAAACATGTATCCACGTTCCATCATGTGTTAAGAAACAGGCAGATAGCTATGACCAACCTTAAACATACTGGATTCCAATGTGTAGAGTAGGAGCTTCACACACATTTTGAAGATCAGCTGGCCTGGACTATTTCCTACTAGGAGGAACACTTTCCCAGTCAGTCCCTGAGACGTAAGAAACTGCTGCTGTTAGATGTGTTAACAGCCATCCATATCCTATGCCTCTCTGCAGCCACCAAGAACAGTTTTGTGAAATGCCACCATCCCTTCATGCAGCCCATCCCTTTGTGTTGCCCATCCCAGGTTCTGTCTGTCAAATTCTCTTTATACTGGGGCAAATGAAAAATCACACTTCCGAAGTGAGTGGAGATTAGGTGAGCATCAGACTCTTTTTGCACAGAAACCGTCAGGGCTAGGAAATTAAACAGGACAAAGAGGCAGATACATAAAAAAGTCATGTTCCTGAGATTTTATGACACTCAAACGAGTCAGAACATCAACATCAGCTACAGGAGAGGAAGGCACGGGAATGTATAATCTGCAAATCCCACTATCTCTTCTGCATTTGATCTAGACTTTAAAAGCTGCCTGGCAGTATCATGCCCACCAGAAGAAACAGACACCTGCAGGACTGCACATGAGTTTTTGAGAATGCCTGCATTGAGTATAGACATCTCCAGTGGTGGTGTCTTATGGTCGTAGCTCTCATTCCATCCATTTTGTTGAGTTTATGAAGACAAATAAATATCCTCACTTTTCTCCAATCGTATTATCAATGATCATAACATTTTGCTGAATGAATGTTAAAAAAACCTGGATTAAAGCATTATCGCTAATAAATTCAACAGACTTTTTGTAAATACATTCCAAATAACTCCACAAACATTTTTTAAAACTAGATTATTTATTATTGTTTTTAAATTATTTTAACTTTCTGTGCCAAGTAACAGCACTTGGGATAGGAAGACAAGAGCTCTGTAGTCCTTGGGGGGCAATCTAATTTGCTATTTAAAACATAGTTTAAGTTTCTGCTGAAGAAAATTGGCAGCAGGCAAAGGTCACTTGGCTTGTCCAGAATCATATTTAACACATTTTTTTCCTTGAGAATAACCACACTTGTTGCTTCTTCAGTGACCCTCTTCCTGTCTTCCCTTTTTTCAGAAGATCTGTTAAGTCAATTATTTTCTAGGGAAAAGTTACGTTTTCAGAAGTACATATCTCCACGTTCAGTGCCTGAACTTATCCAGCCTTTGTTTATGATAGTATGCTTGTTTGAATAAATAACTCTGATGAAAGCCAGTGTTATGAACCCAGTTAGGAGTTTATGAACTTTACCTTAATACCCTCATGCAAATCTTCTCCTCCCTGATCCATGCCTAGATTTGAGTCCTCTTTTTTTATGAATCTCTTCTGCTACTGCACCACATCTTTCATGCAAATCTTCTCCTCCCTGATCCATGCCTAGATTTGAGTCCTCTTTTTTATGAATCTCTTCTGCTACTGCACCACATCTTGTCCGGTATTTCCTACATATCAGAGATCTCAGCTGGGCTGCACCTTCCTAAATCCATGACCCAAAAGCAGCAAGTTCCTCCAGCAGGGAACCCAGGGTCATTCCCCCGGGCTAAGGCCTCAGGGCGACTAAATTCTTCCTCAAGTGCCATGGCATGTGGTAGAAGTGCACCTATCACTCTTCCAATTATACTGGTCTGTGGGTAAGAGCTTTACCTGGGGCTGATCCAAGGAACACCTGTCGGATGTATGTATAATGGAAAGATCAGGGGTAATTTTTCCAAGAAGACAGAAGTAGAAGAGAGGTGGACAGATTAGTAATCACGGAATCACGGAATTGTCAGAGTTGGAAGGGACCTCTAGAGATCATCTAGTCCAACTCCCCTGCTAAAGCAGGATTGCCCACAGCACATTACTCAGGTCTACATCAAGGCGGTTTTTGAAATCTCCAGAGAAGGGGACTCCACCACCTCGCCGGGCAGCCTGTTCCAGTGCTCTGTCACCCTCACTGTAAAGAAGTTCTTCCTCATATTTGAATGGAACTTCCTATGTTCCAGCTTGTGCTCGTTACCCCTCGTCCTATTGCTGGGAACCACTGAAAAGAGTCCGGCTTCATCATCCTTCAACCCACCCTTTAGGTGCTTGTAAACATAGTAGTTAACAAATCATTCATCAAAATGTGTTGGATGGCTCATATTTATGCATAGGTAAGAGTCACAGATCATCCTGACAGAAATTCTGCCTGGCACACAGGAAGCAGAGCATCCCTGTGATAAGTGGCCACCCAGATCCATCTGGGTATGTTGTCCGGGTTTGAGGTAAAACAGAACCAACTTTCTGTTTAGTAATTTTACATTTTAGCTAGACCTCTCCTAACTCTCTGAAATTAATGACATATTGTGGAGAAAACTGCTCATTCTCCGAGTGATAAGACCAATGTCTTTGCTACATGCCAAGGAATGGTATGCAGAGAGGCCCTTGCTTATACTTATTGCTATAACAACCAAGGTCATCCCATTTCATTATTTGCCCTGTTAGAGGTCGGAAGCGGAAAAAGCATAGAGGGGTCACATCGGTGGGGAGGAGCGGACAGGACAGGTGACCCAAACCTGACCAACTGGGGTATCCCATCCCATCTGCCCCATGCTCAGTATAAAAACGGAGGGATCAAAGGGTCAACTCTCTTTCTTCAATGGCCGACATTTGAAGAGGACTCTGTCTGTTCATCTGCCTTTGATCCCGATCCGTGTGTTCCTGACTCCAGAGCTGGAACCCAGTTCCCATCTACCACTGAGTCCAGTCTGGGACTTCCCCAGTGCCTGCTGGTGACATTATCCTGGGAGCTTGATACAGGTTTGTATATATTGTATCTGTTTCGTTATTTTCTTCTTTTTGATTTTAATATTAAATTTCTTCATTAAAGTAGTTCAGTTCATTCTAAACTTGTAATTCTCCTTATCTCTTTCTCTCCTCTCTTTGGGGGGGGGGGGGGAGAGGGGGGGTGAAGGGGGTGGAGGGCCATCTGTCAGTCTAGTTTTGGTAAATTTGGCCGAAACCACGACATATGGCTCCATCCACATGTAGGGCTCTGTCATAGAAATGCTCCATTCCTGTTGGGCTAACCTGAATTCATTCTTCAGGGAAAAGACGTCTCCTTCACAATAGCATATATTTTATCAGGTGAAGAAAGATGTAATAAATTCCTTGAAAGTCCACTGAATCTACAAGGAATTCAAGAAAGCAGGGTATGCTCTTTTTTTTTTTTTTTCACTGAGTGTAAAAGATATGCTTAAATTGAGGCAATGACATTTCTTCGCATAGCAAACCCATGTAGGACATAACTGTTTGCCTTCATGAACAAAGTGAGATGCAAAAGGCTCCAAGAAATATGATACACCATCATCCAAGCACTGAGGGGAAAGGACCCTGCATTCAGCTGTTTCTCACTCTAAAAATTCTAGAAGAAATCCGTCCTGCAACGTGTCCCCAGGTTCCTTCTGTCATGCACTCCTGGAAGTCGTTCTCCACTGCCCTGTGCATAGACTCACACCCCACTGAGAGGACGGACAGAAGGAATCATTAAATCATACATCATGGTATTTCAGATGCACTTACAGGAAGTCCAACAGCCACCAAGGTTTCCAGCTCTGTTTGAAAACACCAGGAGATGGAGAATTCACCATTCCCCTTGATAATGTAACCCTATATTTATAGAATCATAGAATTGTCTAGGTTGGAAGAGACCCTTGGGATCATCGAGTCCAACCATCTACCCTCCTCTACAAAGTTCTCCCAATTTAATCTTCTTCCCCCTTAAACATTTGTGTGTATCACTTCTGGTTCAATTCAACTGACTTCAGCATCTCACTTCTCCTTGTTATCATCTCTCCAGGTATGAACGAGCCGTGTGACACTGCATTTTCTTCTCATGAGAAAAATCACACCATTGGGTTATCATTATTTTCGTCTGGGAAAGATCTGCCAGGGTGACACTGGAGTCACCTGACAAGTTCAGTCCATCTGAGCAGAGCTTCCATGAAGTTATCTGTATGCCCATCACCATCAAAATTTGAACCTTTACATCATATATTCTGTATTTCTTTACTTTCTTTTTTTTTTTTTTTTTTTTTTTAGGTCTCTGATAGTAGATAGTAGTAGTTGGCTGGTCTGAAACACAGAAGGTCAGAATATGTATGTCATTTTATACTAGGTGAGGAACTGGCCCACTGTTTATCATCTTCCTTGCTTCTCATGCTGTAGTACCTGCATTCACAAGCTATTGAATGCACCTAAGAGGCCATCAAGAATCACTTTGTATGATTCAACTGATTAAAAATACTGCCTTTTACACCATTTAACCCTTAAGCGTTACTCCATGTCCCTTCTTTAGGGGCGCTCTGAACAGTGGCAGCAAGAAAACAAACAACAGGTGGTTTTGCTCTGCTGACCCAAATGGAAATTGATTTATGGCTCAGATGTACAGGCGAGGCACCTCGAAAATCCCCTGATGGCCACAGTGGACTAAAATCTTGATCTGACCTGAGTTCTCATTCTCAGCTGGAGAGTTAGGCTGCAGAGCTCATGCTGGATTCCCTCCAAACCTGGTCGACCTCTGTTTTTAGGGCTGGGCTGCAGCTGCAAACAGAATGTGCATCTGCAGAGCCTTCTCTGAAAATAGTTGTCTTTGTTGTGACTAAGATATTTAGATCTTTTTTCAGTAGCACCCTTACTTGATTGACTGATGTGCCTGCAAGTTATTTCTGAATCTGGGTTATTTCTATCTCTGATGTAAGATTCTAGTTGCTGTGTAATTGCTAAGCCCACTCTTTTACTTGATAATACTTTTTAATCTAAAATTGGGAGCAAACTGTTTTGTTGTGTAAAGTCTGTATTTGTGTCAGAAATATTGATGGTCAGAACCAGACTAAGGGCGTCTTCCTCGTGTATTAAATTACATTGCTTAGAAGCATAACAAGTCAACATCATGCCCTCCTGTACTGTCACTTAGAGATCTTTTTTAGAGCCCTTCTTCCTTTCCTGTTAGAAAAACACAGGGCAGTCCAGTAACTCTTTCCAACTCGTGCTTACAAAAGGAAGAAGGGATGATTCAAATTTGCCTCTGTTGTTTCACATTGATTGCTTGATCAGCTCTGCTAAAATTGGTCAGACCTTTTGCATTCTGATTAGAAATTGTTGACATGCAGGATTCAAGAGTGAAATATAAATTTAACTAAAAAGGCATGTAAAAATCATTGTGCATCAGTAAATATATGAGATTTCAACAATAATTCATGGAAGTTCCTGAGGAAACCTTGATAATTAAAGGCTGTCAACATGGAAAGATAAGTGACACTTACTATCAGAGAGCTCCTGAAACCATGGAGGGCTGTGTCTGGACCTGTGTGCATGTGTGCACCCATTTATGAAACTTTGAAATGGTTATACAGCCAGTTTAAATGGGCCTACTTTAATTGGAAAATAAAAGCTGGAAGGATCAGCCTAAAAATTACCTTCAACCACATGAGCTGATTAATCAAAATAACATGCTGCATGAGCCTGAAAGTTGGAAAAAATCAAAATAAACCTCTGGGTTTATACACAACTCTTTTTGGCACTCAAAGCATATCTCAGAGAAGCTACCTTTCACTCAAACACAGGTGCTGTGTAAATAATTACTGGGCTTTCACAAAGAGCACTTAGAACCAAGATTCAACTTTTAAGGAGTAATTTGTGTTATACATGTTAGAGCTTTATAGTATATCACAGTTTTTATATTTCACCTTCTCTATATTCTTGCGAGGATTAGCAAACATCCATCTAAAGTAAAGGTAAACATTGTATTTTGTGTACACTGAGTTTATGTTGAAGTTTTGCTTTTAGCTGTTGCTACAGAAACAGATGCTAAGATGTGGCAAATTTACAGCGCATTGAAAAATGAGTCTTCCTTCACACGCATCCAGAGAGGAGTTTAGAATGGGGTGTCTAAAGTCTCCAAAGCTCCCATCTATGCTAGGCACACTCCAGCCACATGGACTGAGCAAGGCACTTACTGTAACCGTTTTTCATGGTCCCAGTGGCCTTTGTGGCACCACGTGGTCCCAAAGCCAAGGGCAAGGACAGGGGCTGAAAGAGGGACAATTCCATAAGCTATATTAAGTAGAATGATCAGCTTATGTATTTTTTCACATTAATAGATCATTAACTTTCTTTATACTTTTTTCCAAATAATTTTTAAGAGGTTAATTCTGGAAGATGTATTAAAGCTAGTTTTGAACTGCAATAGTTCTTTCTTTTTCTTTTAATTAATGACACTGGACAAATGTTCTTTGTGTTGGACTTGCAGTAATTCCAACCTGTTCCCATGAGGAGCAGTGTGATGCACTGTTCAAATTAATTTGTGAGATGCACTGTTCAAATTAATCATAATTTCCTGCTCCAAACATCTTGCAGTATAACAAGATAAAAAAGGAGCAGAATATGGAAATTCATTAGCATAACAATAGGCACATATACAGTTAGTTCCTTGTCTTACCCTTAAAACAAGTCACACAGAAAACAGCGCAAGAGAAAAAAATACTTGAATATGCAGAAATTTCATTTTGTGTTGTAAACAAATAGAAAGCTCTAGGCAAAGTTAGAGGAGATACTGTAGCTTTGTTTCTTTCCTGCCTGTTCCTCAAAACAGAAAGGTATATCCACTGTATCCAGCAACATCTCAAACAAACTATTATGAGTTGACTTATTTCTTTCAGGCAAGTAACTTTCTTTTGGGCAAGGCAATGGGATCTGAGGCATGCAGTAAATGACGATACAAGGATTCATTCATGAAGAAGCAACTAACTCTTTAAGCCTAAGGTACTTCTCTTCAATTAAGGAAAGTTAAACTTCTTAATATGAACTACATCACAAACTCCAGCACAGTGCATAATAGATCAACATGGCACACAGTAATTAGAACCTTTTCTAATTGATGACAAGAGGCTATAGGATCAATTTCAGTCTCCAGTCTCATAGAGGAAACCATTATAAGATATTTTTTTACTCTCTTACTTTTCTAAAGATATTTTTTTCCAGCAGTATCAGATGTTTACGTTACCTTTTTTTTTTTGTGGTCTTAATTCATCAATTTTCATATAATTTAATGATCAAACAGAAAACTAACTTTTATCAACTTATAAACTTAAACATATAACAAATAAAATGCAGACAAGTAACACCAGCATAGTAATTATCACAAAAAAAAAAAAAAAAAAAGAGAGAAATAAGACTTTTAAACATTCCTTGCACCCTGCTAGGAACAAAAATAGCTTTCATACAAATCTGTGAGTTAAGTAATAAAATCTAATAGGGTGGGGGTGTGGAGCTTGTTCTGTAGGAAGACAGACTCTACTGAATTGGAACATGGTGAAAAACATACTCATCAACAGCAAAGGAGATTAGAAGCATCTTTCAAATTGACCAAGCCTGCCTACATCCAGCCGTAATAAATGTTTCAGTAGCAGAAGTCGACCATAATAAGTATTTTTGCAGGCTTAATGCCAAACCTGAACCAGGGTTCTGTAGGACTTTGTCCAATTTCTTAATTTAAAAATGCAGTATTCATTTTAAAAGTATATTTTTAGCTGTAGCAGTACAGCTTTGTTGCACTGAACTGTTTTTTCTAACTTTCCTAAATGCTTGATAAACTTCCAGGTTTATTAAAACAATTTTACAGAAGCATGAAGTGACTGTAAATCGCCCAGCTCCTTGCTAGAGGTTGCTTTAGTGTAGGTCTTCTACTTTGTGAAGTTCTACTTCAAGAAGTTGTTTGTTGGTTAAATATGTAAAGTCTGACCATGTGTTGTGGATTGGGCCAGGTTGGCCAATTACAACAGATGCTCTCCCCACCTCTCACTCCAAGGAGAGGAAGAAAAGAGATAAAGAGGTTTATGAGTTTAGGAAAAAACTAAGCTACTTTAATGAAATATTAACAGCAAAATAAAAATAAAATAATGAAATAGATACAGTACATATAAATATATACAAAACTGTATAAATTTCCCAGGAAGGTGTCACTGGTAGGCACTAGGAAAGTTCCAGACTGGTCTCAGAATGGGAACTGGATTCCAGAAGTCACTGATGGAGATCAAAGATAAATGAACTAACAGGGTCTTCCTTAGGCATCAGTCTTTAAAGAAAGAGAGCCATTGAAGCACAGGCATTGAAGAAGGGCCAACCTGACCCCTTTGATCCCTCAGCTTTTATACTGAGCATGGAAGATGGGATGGAATAACCTATTGGTCAGTTTGGGTCACCTGCCCTGCCCACTCCTCCCCAGAGGCGCAACCACTCCATGGGTTAAACAATCAAGTCAGCTGACCA
The DNA here is from genome assembly GCF_964106895.1 of Numenius arquata. Lineage (NCBI taxonomy): Eukaryota > Metazoa > Chordata > Aves > Charadriiformes > Scolopacidae > Numenius > Numenius arquata. The sequence continues at coordinate 120,892,403 of NC_133576.1, forward strand.
TGGTTGCCACAGCAACAAGGATAAGCAAGACCCTCTCTCATTGAACAGAAACTTGAGTCTGCTCCACCCTAAACCAGGACACCATGCCGTTAACCTTTCAGCAGAGCTCCCTCTCCTCTGCTTTGGGGCACAACATGGAGAGACCCTGACAGCACAGCGGCCCCATAGTATGGACCAACCATTGCTTTCCCACTCCCTCTCCTTGCTTTCACCCTGAGTTCCTTGAGGAGAGGCTAGAGGAGCTGAGTTTGTTCAGCCTGAAGCAGAGATGGCTTCAGGTAACCTAACAGCAGTTCCCAGTGCCTACAGGGAGATCATCAGGATGATGGAGACAGGCTCTTCACGGCGGTGCATGGTCAAGGGACACAATGGACATGAGCTAAAATACGAGTTTCATCTGGGATATAAGGAGAAACTTTTTCCCCATGAGTACAGTCAGGCAGAGGCACAGACTGCCCAGAGAGGTGCTGGAGTCTCCATCCTTGGAGGTCTTAGAGCCCCAACTGAATGAAGCCCTGAGCAGCCTGGTCTGACCTCAGAGCTGACCTGCTGTGAGTGGGAGGTTGGACCAGAGACCTCCTGAGCTCCCTCCCAGCCTGACCTATCCTGTGACCCTTTGAGAACCTCAGAGTAGTCTAGTAGAGAAAGCAGCTTCTCTTCCCAGGACTTTCCATTTTCTCTGTTGTCAGAAAGGGCCTCCACAGCTTTTGAAAGTCTCAGGATTTCATAGCTGCTATGTGAACACTTAAAATTTATCTGCCTTTATGTAAGGGCTTGTTAAGCTGAGTGCTATGCAAAAGATTGCAAACACTTCTGAACACTTCTGGACAAGGTGATTTAGCACAAAAGGCGGTCAAGACTATGGCTTCTCCTGAAAGCTATCTCAGAAAAAAAAAAAAAAAAAAAAGCATGACAATGAAGAACAGTGAATGAATAAATACAACTCTAAAGTGGAATTTCTGGATTTCCCATTACAGGTGAATTTGCATGTGATACTGAGCTGGAGAAGCTGGCTCATTCCCCAGCCTGTCTCTGGCTAGCGAAGCACTAGGCACAAGTCCAAATCAGTTTTTCTTTAGTCATGCTGCGACAAAAACTGAGGAGCAGGCCCATGGCATGCAGAGTACTTTGGAGTACTCTGGATCTCTACTCTGACTATATGGGAAGTACCTGTTTTCTGTTAAAACAAGGGACAGCTTGTCACTATCTGCTTTATATCCACTCTCTCTCTTGCTTATTATGTCAGACTCTGCTTTACACCACAGTACCTGAGCATCCTCACAAGCAGGAAATATTTAATGAATAAATCCCAGCAGTGAATTTGAGAGATTTAGCAACACCATCATTTACAGCTGTACAATACAAATTACTTTAAAAAGAGCAGTGGCTGGGTAACACCTTAGCATGAGTGTTGCTGTTTCTCTTTGTGGATAGGAATGACTGCACACAGTGCCTTTCAGGGAATAAAAGGTACCCCAGTACTTGCTTTTTCAAGACACTGAACCCAGTTATAGGAAACCTGGTATATCTGAGGTAAGAAAATCAAGACAGGACATGGTTCTTAGCCAAGTAATGATGTATAAATGGCATCTGGGGGCTTAATGTAAGCTTTGTTATGAGACTGCATAAAACAAAAATACCTAAATGTTGCATGTAGGAGAGTGCCTTAGACCATGGAGTTTTTTGAAATTGTCTTTAAGGAGTCAGGGTGTCTTCTTCAGTTTTTACTGTAATAAAAGATGACCTTTTACATAATACTGCAATAGCAGCTAAAACTAAATTATTCCATTACCTCAATGCTTGCAAGTTCTTACATTTGTAAGGACCTAAAATATTATGTTAACACAGTGTAAAAGTATTAAAAAGGAGTAATTGTCATGGCAGGAAAACTGATCCATTCATGTTATCCAGCCACGCTAGTGGCATGTAATGGTACCTTTACATTTAGGTGACTTCTGTGTCTATGATCTCTCAATAAAGGACCCTCCTTTTGTAACCTTCACTTGTGAAGGACTTGCTTTTGTCTGTAGTTTTCAGTTTCCTGTGAGTGAAGTGAAATGTCTTAAGAGATCTCCCCCAGCATTTCACCTGGTGTAACTTGAATCAGGCCAGAAACAATCAGGAAAACAGCCCATCAGCCCCAGTAGTCAACAGACATTAGGTACTGCATAAGAATGGGCTCTGAAGAATCAGTCACCCCTAGTTCTTGAGGACTGTGTTATCATCCATCTGTCTGACTCAAATCTCAGAGATGCTGTTATAAAAGTCTTTTGTACTCCTGGACTCTCCTTTGAGACCAACATAGTCATCTGCTGTCCGAGAATTTCTACTCTGTGTATCACTGGGAAAGCACTAGTTATGGTGAGTGGAGTTAGCACCAACCTGGATACTTAAATCACATTTTTGTTCTGGGCTCCTAGTCCTACTCATGTAGGGAAAGACACAGGCCCTTGAAAGCCTCCAGAGAGAAAACCTTTTTGCAGAATCAAGTGCTTAAACAGTTTCATCAGGTGACTAAAATACAGATGTTAATTAAGCAATTACATTAGTTGGCCTAAAACCCACCCCAGGTTTCCTACTCAGTAATCTAGAAGTGTATTTGGTTTTCACACCTTAAAATTCTATCCTTTTAGTCAGAACCCAGCAATCAATGTGAAGAGTGTTTTTTTCCCCCTCCTAAATGAGTTTGTGGCTTCATTAACTTTACCAAGTTCACTAGGATAAGATTTCCAATGCAAATAGTATTTCATGGCTCCAGCAAATCAGAATTGCAAGAACATGACAAATAAAACTGACTATATCTTGTGACAAGACAAAAATTAACCTGTATCATATCTGCACACTAACATCTCAATGTATTGTTACATTGAGACCTTTTAAGGTCTCTTAAGGGTTAAACCAGCACTTAATGTATCAGTGTGGAACTACTTAAGTATGTTTATTTTATGTTTATTTTAACAAATTTTTTATTATCTTAAAAAAGACTGAAAGATAATGTGTGCAGCCACTGAAATAGTTCAAACTCAGTTCTTCCTCTGCAAAATAAACATAAGTAGATTTGCCTTTCTTGAAGGTCTGTGAGAAAGAGATGCAGAATACGAGATGTTATTTGCTGACGCCAACGATCAGTTATTATTCCTGCCGGCATGTTCCAGCTTTTCTCTACAATGGAGCAATGCTGAAACACTGCTGACTGAAGACACAAACACAGCCCAAGAGCCTAGCACATTGGTTCTGTAATTTGACTTTCTCTACTGCAAATCCCTTTCCACTTACAGGGCTAGTTGCAATGGAAGGGTGCAGATTTCCCTGCTCCCCTCAGCGACACTCAGTGTGCAGCTCTCCAGGATATGGCTATTCATAGTTCTCCACACTGTTCACTGCAGAGTCCTGATGATGATGCATTGATTGTCGTGAGGAAAACTGACAATTTAAAGCAAAACCACAGACAGACACAGAAGCATAGACACATGTGGGTGGCGGTGACATGGACAGAAACAGACTTCTCAGGATTCAAAGCTGGTGACAGACTTCAAAGGCTCAGTCTCTCACTGAATCATCAATAACACTGCACATACTGAAGTCTTTATTTAGCTGTTTTGGTGAAAGAATTGCTTGATAACCATCTAAGATGCTAAACCTGTCCCATGTAGTATTTTTGTATTCTGAAGAAATTTAAGTGTGTGTGTTTGTATGTGTTTCTCTCCAAAATATCTCTTTGGCTTCTGAAGGCTGTCTACCAGTTATTAACTCTGGTTTGAAAGTGCTGTTAGGCACAGTCCTGAGCTGGCAGCACTGATGAATTGTTCCCACTAAGAGATTATTCCCCAAAGACAAATTCCTTAGGGATGTTCCCAGAGACCATAGAAAGCATATATGCATCTACAGACCCCTGGGGGACCCATTATAACTCCCCATGACCCCATGCAGGGAGCAGCCAGGTCCATTTCACCCCACTTGCTATGACTTGGAGTGCCTCAGAGCGCAAGGATGTGATCTGCAGCTGTGCCTTGCTGTTGCTTTCAGGGCCTGCCCCTTGGTACTCACACACATGCTGCAAATGAGACAAGCTCTGCCATGGTCTTGAATACAGAATTTGGTAAGATTTCATTTGTGACACTGCCCCTTTCCATGCAAGAATCCTTTTTCTATCTGTGAAACCTTAATGATTTAGAGAAGTTTTCTTTATTCGCAGGTTTCCTTTGTGAGGTTTTATATCTTTCTCTCATTGACTAAGACAAATGCCATGTTGCTATTGTGGAAACCTCTCTCTTTCTTTCCAAAAACAGCATCCCAGCTTTTACAATTTCCAAAAATTGCAACCTCCACCACAGCCATTACTCGACGCTTTTATGCTCTTGGAATTGAGATGAGTTTTTAGGAACAAGAAATGGCAAAAGACACTGTTTAGGACTTTCTTACAATAAGCTTGTACTGTCCAGTTGCTGGTTTATGGCCAGTACCAGGGTACGGGGCTAAATGGTGACCCATGACACATGGGTGTGCAGAACAGCAAGTCCTCTGCATCCATGCTTGGCATCTCTCAGCCTTAGGGTCAGATTAGCAGGACCTAGATAGTGTGTCCTGGTGTGTAGGATCATGGTGTGACCAGACTGCAGTGAATGGGTGTACAATTGCTACTTCTCACTGTGCTGACCAGAAGCATTTACTGCTGGAGTGGGCTGACAGCAATTTATTTCCCTCCCTGCTTTGAGAACAGCTGAAAACAAGTGCCGAATTGTTTCTTAGAAATGTGTCACCACATGAATACAGAAAAAAACCTGACTAGCTATTCAGGGAAAGATCAGTAAAAGCGTCTTGAACATTATTGACTCAAATCACTATCTCCTTGTACCTGGAATACTTTCTACCCACTGTTCAAATTCCTAAGAAATAGGGGTACAGAAATGAAAACAAAGGAAGGCAGGAAGGAAGGAAAGAAGGAAGGAAGGAAGACTGACTTTGCCTTGAGAACATGCAGGAAGCAAATGAAACTGAAGGAATAATGCTTAGAAAATCAAAAGCAAATTAGAGCAGTGAAATGTAGTGAATTTCCTTTCCTAACTTTAATTATACATAACTCCTAAACTGCTAGGATTTACATAGACTAGGATCAAGAAGAAAAAGTTGTGTGTGCTCAGTCAAGCAGATTTAAGGCAATTCTCCCTCCCTCTGCGTCACTCGTGGTTCCATGTGTACACTCAATCTATAAGAGAGGACAGAATCATAAACCATAGTTGTGTCATGACTTAGGAAACTAAAATGTGAAAGCAGAAGTTTGAAGCAGTGTGAATTTTCCTACAGCAAACTTTCAGCTACAGATATGTGTTCTAAGTGCAAAATGTCTGTTAGCTTTTCTTATTGCTCAGAGCAATCGGTCCTGTTAACAGCTGAATTTAGAGTTGACAATCCCGAGGAAATGAGACAAATAATCTTGAGATAGAACAACTGAAAATGAATGACAGCATAATCAGGGATCTACGTCCTACAGCTCTAGATGTATCATATCTTCCTCTTCATTAATGAAGTCAGAATGACAATGTATTCTCTTTTGTGAAAGTTTTTACCTGTCATTGGGACACTGTCTGAAAATAAATTATTCTGTGAGCATGCAAAAATTCCTCTTTGGGTAATTTCATACCATTCTTACACATATTTTCCCTAATGCTGCTGCAGAGGTTGGCTACAGGGGAAGAGCACAGACCCATTTTGTGTTACGGTGGTTTCTTCATCACTTCCTTTGCCCTTTGTACATTTCAGTGCAGAAGAGCAATCTCCAAGGCATCTGAGTAGGTCCTCTCATCTAATGCTTTCCTATCTCACTTCTCTCTGGCTGCTGTGGTTTAGCACCCCCCTTCACAGGTAAAGGTTGATAAATTGCAGTTTATGACCTCCATTTGTCACTTTTAATATTTTTTTTTTATCCTTTGTACTTTTCAGTCTTCTTCCTTCTACTTTTCCATTTGCCTGTATGCCTAACCTCACCCATTGTGCTAACTCTGATGACATCAGCTATTTGTGCAAGTTTTTGCATTACCAAAGGGGTCTCAGTTATGCACCCTTACATGCCATATTTACTACTCTTTCATTGTTTACCAAGAAAATCCATGACTTGCGCTGTGCATGGCTGTTCTACTCAGCCTGACTTCAGTGCTCTGAGTGCTCTGCTCCTTGGTGTCATCTTTGACTCGTCAGCTTTCTTCACAAACACCTATTCCTGTCTCCACATTTTCCCCAGCTTTTCTACAGTCCCCATCCATGACTACTCTCTAATTGTTCTCTGTGTCTTCCAGAAACACTCTGTATCTTCTGGGTCACTTCTTCCCTCTTGCTATTGCTTGCAGAGCTTCCTTCACTGCCTATCCAGCCCTCAGGAACTGCCTTTTACTCAGCAATGCCAACTATGTCAGCAATGCTGTATTTCAAGCTGTCTCTCAATTTAGTACATATTTATCCTGGATGGATTCTCCCACTCCCAATAAATATAGAGAAATAAATGGCTAGATATTCATGTCATTTTGGTCAAAGCAGCAAGTATTTCCTGTATCTTGACACAAAACCAGTCCAAGGCTCTAACACAAGTTTATACCATTGCTTCCTTCTCTCAACAGTTGTTGAGGAGTAGTTTTCCAGTTCCAAGCAGAAAATGTGCAGGGTATGGCCTATATATTACACATAAGTATACCCAATGCACAGGCCTCTGGAAAAGGCAATTCAAAACTAACTCAGAGCACCTCTATAGTCTTCTCCTAGAACTATCACACAATTAAATGTTTAGGGCTATGGTAGAATTTTATTACGTAGAATATCAAAGACTGTAAACAAGAGATGGAAACTGGAGATAAAAAGCTGAGCTCTGAGAACTTGTGCAATCAACTTGACAGGAAAAAAAATTAAAAAGGAGATATTACTCACTTCAGTGCACAAAGTATGAGGAAGAACAAGATAGGCATTTCCTCAAATTATCAGAAATGTTGAAAGACTTTTCATCAGCTAAGGATAAGGAAAAATAGAGCTTAGCACTTTGAGAGACCACACAGGTAGCTCTGCATAGTAACCTACCTCTTCACCAGAAACAGCAAGCAATGACAAAGGAACACAATGGCTACACTGAAAATGTTGAATAAACCCCCTATCTCATTGAAAGCAAATGGGAATTTTTTCTGTGGAGCTATTGACAAAATATGTAGTCACATGTAGTCACATACTGAGGAAATTCTGACTTTTTCTGGCTATGTACTCTTCTAGCTCTTTTTTACTCTCTGGCCAGAATATGTTATGTTAATAAAGTGTGATATAAGTTCATGGCTCATATAAGGAAACGAAAGGAAGGCTTGGTCATATAGAGGATGAGCCCTTGAAGAACTTAAAAAAAAATTCCTGGTACTACAAGAAGCACTGGTTAAGTTAGGTTTGATTTTCTGAATGAGTCAAAATTCAGACAGTAAATATTCTACTCTAAATGGTATTTCCACTCTTACACTATTTCTAAGACCAGTGTGGTCCACTATAACAAACAGTAGTGCCCAAAGTTGCAAAGTCTCAATATTTGTTACGTTCTTCTCCATGGCCTCATGTACCTCTGATACCACCACTCTGACCACAGTGTCTTCCACCTGCCTGTGAGAAAAGTATACAAGATTAGATATGTGAAATGAACCTCAGTCCAAAGAAGATTTAACAATTAGTATATATAAGACATTTTTTAATGCATTCATATCATATATTTGAAGTTTATGTCCCATGAGGGTTACACTGTAATGTAGACATGATAGATGCCCACAGGTGGTACCTCTAGATTGGTATTACTCCAGATGAGGATATGATCCACTTGAAGAGCCTTCATTTCAGGCATTATTAAAAAATAGGTGATTATTTGGTCACTATCCATACAACTTATGAATTCTGGTTGCCATTATAAAGATATTGTATCTTTAGGTTGAGTCCACTATTTGCTGAATGTGCTTGTTACATGGGTCCACCAGGTCAGGTAAAAACAAATTATTACTTTGACAGCTTTTTGTTAGGCAAAAAGGTAATGCTGATGTACCAATACTTTCAAGACATTCACAGGAGTGAGGGGGGAAAAAAACAAAACAAAACAAAACAAAAAGAATACGTTTCAGATTGCCACAAACAGCACTTTGGATAGAAGGCAAAGATGTGAATATTTCAATAGCAAGGTAGGACTAAATCAGCCCACATGACTAAAATCTTGCTGAGAGCTGAGAGAATGAATGGAAAGGTCAGATATCACTTCTGTTGACCTGGGACAGCTGATTAGTATGTCCCCGTAGCCAAGAAGGAGGAGCAGGGAGGGAGCTTGAGTTCAAGAAAAGTAACAAGAGGTCAAGGGAGTAAACAACATAGTTGTGCACTTAGCCAAAGATGTTAGAGACCACAGAGACCCAGTGTATTGGGATTTACTGTCTCAGGTTGATGGGTATTTAGCAAGAAAGAGCTCTGCCAGACATGTGATGGCATGGCTTTAAATTTCAGTCAACATAACTTAAGCATATGCTTAACTACTTTCCAATCAGGCTTAAAAAATATATTTTTAAAATAAACCGGGAATTTACTAAATGTACCCACTCCCCTGAAAAATACACTCTATATTTCAATATTTTATCTTGACAAGAAAAATATCTGAGGGGTTTAAAGAAAAGTTTGGTCAACATCTGTGTATGTTCACTTTGTGTATTACTAAGCATCAGTCAGATCAATGTTGCAGTGCTGTGCTAATGTCTGGAATTCACATTAAAGCGGTGTCAGGAAGCCTGGAGTTGGAACAATATTGATGGTAAATGGATATAGGTCATTTGGACCAAAAGACTCAGATTTGCCATGCTAGTAAAGCTAATGGAAATCAATAAGGGAGCAATTATAAATAAATTTAAAAAACAAAAACAAAACAAAAAAACCAAACAAACAAAAAAAAACCCCCACAACACTAGAAAAAGGAAGAAAAGAGAGATGTAAACTGAAGTATGGATACTAAAGGTAAGTTTCATTTTTCTAACTACCACTTCTACTAACTTGGATTTTTTTTGAGGCTTCGCAAGAAGGAAAAGGGTTTATAAAGACCTGTTTTGATCTCAGTCTAACATTGACTACAGTGGATTTCAGCCTTGTTTGAAAACAGCCCACAGAATAAGATTCCCATTCTGTCTCACAACTCATCCCCTTCATTGTCCTCATCATTTCATTCCTTTAGAAACGTCTTTCAATCTGTACATCACTTTTTGACAAAATCTGCTCATACAGGTTGCAGCAGCACAGGAGGCCTGGTAGAGGTACACAGTGCCTACATAGAGAGCTCTGCACTGGTTGAAAAAAAAGCAGGTACTGAGAGGTGAAGGGTGGAAAAGAAAGTAGGAAATATAGAAATATGTGTCAAAATACAGCCAGATGTGTTAAGATATACTCAGAGCCTGACTAATGTGTTCTTCACTCCTCTTCTAGACTCCACAGACTCCTTTCCAATACCAAGCATCACTGTTTATCGTTAGCTTTAGTGAAGACCTTTTCATAGAGTTTTCAGTGTAGCACACTTTTTCTTTCTATGAGAAAGTCTGACATGTTTTACTAAAGCTACCATCAAATATAGCTTTACCACCTCATAATTTTGTTTTCGTTGGAAAAGGAAAGCATTTGGCTTGACTCATAAGATGCATTTGTTTTAAATCTATTTTGCTCATCGTATTTATTGTTGCGCTCCTCAAGGGACTGAGTTGAGAGCTCTCTCTTCTTCTTCAGTTCACTGGAAGCTTTGCCTCATTAGAGACTATGTATGGAGTCATCTAAACTACATTAGCCGTCTGAAAGTTAAGGCTTTTGCCTAGAGCAGTCCTCTATACTCACCCAATATCTAAAGGATGACTGATTTAAACACTTTCCTTAGATGTATATCCTCGAATTGGCATCCCAAGATGTCCTTTGTGTGCCTGTAGAGCTCCTATAGCAGTTTAGATTAGCAATGGCATTTTTACATAGTTAAACTTAAGTTAAATGTATTCCACCGTGAAAAGCCTAAGATAAGATAGTATAGCATTACTTAATTTAAAATATAATGTAGTAGATACATTGCAGTATATGTACAATAGGTGGACATAGTATTGCTGTAGCATATTTATAAGACTGAACAGAACACAGTATTGACTTTACTTATTTAGTTCAAAGCAAAATCTACTACTGCAGCAGCACATAAACAGCATTATCTACAGCAAACTGGAATCCAGGTAACACAGAAATAGTGACTGAAATTGCTCCAGATTTGAACAATGTCCTCAACTGCAGTGCAATGGTAGCCTGACCGCAGTCATGAAGTGCTAGCTGCATGGAGGCCACAGCTACCCTGTGCCAGCCTCACATGGATCACCCTAGTTGCACAGTCACCTTCCCCACTGTCAAAAGCACAGAAAGACATTTAGGAGATGTCTACATTAGCGAGTCACGAGGACCAGGAAGAGAGAATCTGTAGAGCAAAACAGTTGTTGAGGACATAGAAGCCATATCATAGCACCTTTACTTCAGATCACTTCTGGTCTGGTTCCATGAAGTAAACACCTGTCTGCAGCTGAAGCACAGGTTCTGGTTTAGTTTCACCCAAAATAAGTCAGGACTGCTCAGAAATGTGAAGCAAAGCATGGTAAAAGAGAACAGACAGAACAGTAAATAGGGACAGTCAGAAGCGTGAATTCAATAGCTCACTTCTGGTCTGAATTGAAATGTTAATGTAGATGCACCATTGTGCACAGTAAAGCATTGATACAAAGCAATTAGTGCAATATGGACACTCTCCATTTCATTGGGCAGCTCTTCCTGCAGCTTCAAGACATGGGGCTGTGGGTGAGGAACAGAGCCAAGGGCTGCTTCAAGTGAAGCAGCCAAGAGAGCTGAAGCTGTTCCCATGGCTAATGCCAAATTACTATTTTCATATGCATCTTCCTCTCCTTCAGTTCCCTGACTTTATTGTATGAATTATATTAACTTACTCTAAGTACGGTGCAACCACAATGCCCAAAGCTTTTGGTCAGAAGACAGACTGCATTGTATTCTGTTTCTACACCTCTGTTTCTACACTGTTTCTACACCTCTAACAGTGTTGTCCTGGCTGAGTGTAAGACTAAAAGCACTATCTGATTGTCCTGGGACAGAGGAAGAGACAGGTATCCATAAATTACTAAATAATACCAATTTTACTAGTTGAGGTGGTGCTTGCTTCCATCGTTTCAACTCATTCTTATAGGCTTTAAGGCAGAGATGAAAGATCGATGTGATAGAATAGAAAGATCTTACAGCAAGCAAGCAATAACATAAACTCTTAACATAAACTCAAGCTCTATTCTGGAATACAGAGACCTACCATAATTGTCAAGGTTACTTGAGAAGCTGCATATGCTCCGATGCACAACAAAGGGCTTAAATGATTCATGGGAGGGCCAAAATAGCTCGAGACTGGAGGGGTGTCTGAGTTTACACCTAGAAGTTATTTTCCGTCCAGGACATAGTCACATCTGGGCAGCTTTGTGTAGCCATCTTAATAAAAGATGTTTTATGATAGAGCACGTGCCAAAAGGAGATTTTGTCCAGTCATCTGCACATACCAGCTGATGCAAAGACAACTGGACAAACACTTCACTGTGTAAGATGCAAGATATCACTGGTATTACTGGAGACAATATCTGCCAAACATTAACCAGGACTTTCAGCAACAGGCAGTATTTAACATCCCACAACTTAATACAGATCATATAGCAGCCAATTTACCATCAAAGATTCTAAAACAAATAAATGTACAGCTTACCTGCAGAAGACTTTCTTCTAGTTTTATTGTCACTTAGAACAGAGCCAATGTTTCCAGAGCAGAGAAAGTTGGCTAATTCATGCATGTCATGTTCTGCGTACTGTCTTAACCTGCCACTTCATGCACTTCCTTGAGAATGATGCTATCGTTATTATTTAGTACTAATATTATTAAATGTCTTGGCAATGGCTTACACAATCTCCTCCTATTTCAGTCACTCAACAAAGGCTTGTAAAAAATCTGCAAGAGGAAGTAATTTACCCATTCACAGACTAAAACTGGAGGTGCCAGCTTAATGTATTTTGACATATTCCAGGCAGAAATTCTGGTAGAGTAGCAGAGAGCCCCCCAACTGAACGCAGGTTCTTAAGGAAAGAAAAAGACACAATGGGAATTCAGGAAAACAGCCTTTCTGGAGACCACACACACTATCACCAACAAATTTTGCTGACAGGTATTAAGAAATAGGGCATTGTTACTAGCAAGGTGTGCCTCCCCCTAGATTGGTTCATCTCTCCCATAAGGAGTAAGAAAGGTTGCTGGTTATCTCCCAGAGGACAGTGAGTCACAGTAAGGGTGAGATTCAGGTGACTGAAGTCAGATGTGAGCTTGCTTTTCTCTGTGGGTGAATCCACAATATCCATGTTCAGTTGCCGACCTACCGCAGCCCTCTGGGTGACTATAGAGAAATCACTTAGTATGGTATTCATCTAATCCAAATTTAGACTCCTGAAGTATAAACATCTACATAGAAGCAAGTCACCCTGTGCTGCCTTTGTAGTCAACAGAGAGAAATAGATACTTCCAGGGCGCAATTAATCTCACCCTAAAGAAGACATCTTCCAGATGATTTATGCCTTAAAAGTACCTGTTTTTCCTTGACTATAAAGGGAGTCTGAGATGATTTTTGCCATATGGACACCTCAGACATGGACAAATAATATATCTAGCAGAGTCATAAAGCCATTGATATTCCACACAGCCTGCAGTTAGTATAAATGTTTGGTCAATAATAACTCGAGCTGAACTCAGACAGTTGACCTAGAGGTGAATGGCTCTGTATTCCATTACTAAGCCTCTGAATCATCCAGTGTCTCTTTTCTTTTTAAGTAAAGTCTCTCCCTGGGTTTTAGATGTCACTTAATGGAATGTGGATATTAAATGTATGTAAATCCATAGCATTTTTGGATAGAGCTGCATTCCACTATGTCCCATTATAAACACTATCCCATTCTCCTCTTTGGAGCTGTCAATCTGTCAGGCAGAGGAGCCTGTGGACTCCCAAGGAAAATCCTTGTACTTTCAAGGGGACTGCTGCTGCCAAAAAGAAGTTTCCCAACGAAAATAGTTCTTGTGTGGAGACTATCAGAGAGACCCTCTTAAGCCGTGTTTTTTATATCCTGGGATGATAGGAATTCCTTTACAAAAGTAGTGCAGCTTGGTTTTTTCCCAGGATGTTAATTTCCATTTTATTCCTATTCCTGTCCTCAGAGGTCACATTCTGTTTCATGGAAGTATTTTCTATCATCTTCACTTTTGCTTCCCATTATTTTTCTGCATGTTCTTTTGTACAATTGTTATTGGAACTTCCAATTCAGTTATAAAATATGATCAATTTTTTGCAAAACAGTTCTTGTTGCACTTTTGTCTTCAACCCAGCAGTAAACTGTCAGGGTTGTATATCATTATTATTAATTTATTTTTAAAGAGGTTAATGCAGCTGTATGTTCACTTAAACTCCAAATGCCAATCACTATGTTACTTCACAGATGTCATTCAATGGAATGTGGGTAATAAAGTCTGGTAAATCCACAGCACCTGGGTGTAGAGCTGCGTTGCGCTTTAAACATCGTCCCACTATAATACACAACCCCTGTTCATGTGACATGAGCTAGATAGCCACCTCCACCAGCATCTGACCGATAGATCCAGAACTCCATCTTGTTAGATGACTGGCTCAGTGGTCCACTTCAGATGAACAACCACAGCCAAGACACTTCTCAAGCACAATTTTTTTTTAAGGTGGTGCATGGCACATTGCCCATTCTGAGGCTGTTTCTGCACTTCTATAGAGAAGGTTGTATAGCCTCGACCGTGTGGAACATGATGTTCCTCTTCTTCAGAGTTCCTAGTGTTATCTGAAAGATTACCCAAAGAAATAGGAATGTAGTTAATCTCCTGTTCATACAGCAAATTCCTGTATACATCTTCAGCAGACTAAATGCGGTCAGTGACAGCCATTCTTCAAATGCACCTAAACCCCATCTTCAAGGTTTTCAGCAATTACCTGAATTACACAGAAACCGGTATCTTGAACAGATGAATCCCACAAACCTGAAATAAGAGCACAACAGAGACAGGAAAAATGGTGCTCTGAAGGTGCCCATCTCCAGGCACCTCCCTGAAGTGCAGAGTTTGAGTAGACAATTACTTCAGATTAGAAAATTATCTTCCACACACCTGAAGTTATGTGAGAAGAACCGTCACTTTATGGCTAAAATGCACCTTTAGATCTAATCTTAACAAATAATACACATTAATTCTTGGTTTGTCCCCACTTCCTTCTGTGGGAGATGCACACACATTCAGGACTACAGCAAGTTTGAAATTCATTCTGTTTTTCCAATGTAGTACTGACGTTCATGTAATGCAAATCTTGGAGATTGGGACAAGGGAATTTTTCCCCTGCATTTGTATTTTAAGCATGTCACCATTGCTGAGAGAATCAGCTATGTATTCAGCTCAGTGAAGTTTAGGATCTCAGCTTTGACCAAAAGTATCCAAATGCAGGCCCCATCTGGCAAACTTGTTTTTCTATCCCTCTGACATAGAAACCTAAGGCAATTTTACACAGGTGGCCAATTTCAGTCAAATTTGACAGATAATTCATAACTATTAAATCCTTACACACTCCACACAAATAGAGGTTCCAGGTAGAGGAGAGAGACCTTCTTATTGCCTTTACAGGAGAAAAGGCAGTAGTAAAAACACATACCCTATTAAACATCAAGATCTTTTGACAAGTAACTACATATACACCCAGATCCTCTTGCTGGACCACACTGGTGTAAACCGGGGTCCTGCTGCTTGCCCATCCAGTTGTGGAGTGAACCCTTCACCCAATCCTCACATTCTGGCTCCCTTTCTGGGGAAAGCTGTGGAGCAACTGGCTGGTCCGTGCTGCGTGTCACCAGGATGTGTGAGTCAGAGTGCCACCAGGCTGTGCAGTGCAGCCCAGAAACACAGCAGCCATTGGACACCAGTAGGGTGGCTGCTGTCTCTCTGGCAGAAATCCATAGGAAATCAGGTTGTCTTAGTTCTCTGCTCACAGAACTACTTGTTTCCTTCATATTATGGGCATATAGAGTTTCTGTAGTTAAATCCAAATACATAAATAAAGATCAGCTATTCAGGTTATTATATTTATTATAGTAGCCACAAAAATGCAAGTAAAACACATATCTAGATCTTTATGAGACATAAATGACATTATTGAGAATGGACAATTGTTCGACATTGATCTCAGATACAAATGCAAGAATGAACCAACTTTTTTCTGTCACAGATGCCCAATGCCTGACATGCATGTATATGTGTTATAGCAGATCATTTATTTTATTAGCATGTACTATAAATCCTAAAGAATGATAGGAAGCATGGGCCAGATCCTCACCAATTTCAGCTGAGCTATGCTACTTTACCTCAGTGCAGGTGGTTTAACAATACCTTGGTTCTGTTAGCCTCGCAAGCCAGTGTTTCCTTCTGGAAACATTCCCTATCTCATACACTTATATTTGATATGGGTGTATCCCATTTCCTATTTGCCTCTGAGCATTTCTGGAATGCGATAACATGACAGTTGACTGTATTATCACCTTTTATTTCCTTCCATTTTGTCATTCTCTTGCTGCCGCTCAGAAGAGAAATTGGAAGCTGTAGAGGTGAAGCTTTGCAATGAAACATCTTGAACCCTTTCTACCTTCCTTTATTCCCTCCATTCCTGCCTCCAGCCTTCCTCCCTCCCTTCCTTCCTTCTAGATATCTGTCCAGGAAGAGAAATTATATTTTCATAATAGAAGAATGTTAATATACTAAGCTTTGAAGTTCTAGTAAAGTGAACACTACTTAAGTTAGCTGATCTATTATAAAAGCCAGGGTGCTAGTTAAGTCAATGGAGAGTTGGAAAACTGAAAGGCCGCAATAAGATCTCCCCAGAACCTAGTCTTACTATTATAGTATTATAGTATTACTATTACTAAGGAATGTTTGCAGGAAACATAAAAGGAGTTTTCAGTACACTGAAACCTCCTATACTTATTCTCCCAAAATCTAGTCTCTAGATTTCATGACAAAACAAAGAAAAAGAAAAAAAGAAAAATATAAGGTGGCCTTTGGACTTTTTTTTTTTTTTTTTTTTTTTTACATAATTGCGCTGCAAACTTAATATCTTATTCTCATAGTAGATTGTGTACTGATCTTGAATTGACACATTATGGGGCAGAAATATCTTCCACCCCTGAATGCAAGTTTTTCTGTCAGACATGTCCAGAAAGGGATCACAGCCTAGGAAAAGTGTAACATTAATTCACACTGTAAGAAACATTTCTGTTCAGATTTTCAGTTTTGCCCTTCTTTTCTCAGAGCAGGTGAAATATCTTCATTCCACTCAGAAGGACTAATGTCTATCTTCATGCTGACATCGGAGAATGAAGATTGAATGAAGATTCAATGGCCAGAAGTTTACAAGCTAAGCTTGCAATTCCCTTAAGCAATATTCTAAAGCAATATTCCAATTTAATTTCTTTTCTAAGATCCTGAATAAGACAAGAGAAATGAAAATATGGTATCCAGCTGAGAAATATAGCCACAGCAGTCTCTTACTATGGGCAAGAGAAGTGAAACTGGTTTAAGTGTCCAGTGATGCTTTTACTGGACATTTGAATTTCTAGAAGACAGTTTCTGGCTTACACTGCATATTAGCTAGGGCATTGTGTCAAATCCCATGATGTCTGGCTACTGAGTTTTGAAAGGTTCCACAAATTTTTTATTTTTTTTCAACTGTGGAATTTTTGTATGTGTGCACTTCCAGAGAAAGACTTTAATAAATCAATTCAAAATATGGTAAAACTTCCAATAAAGATCAGAGAGCAAATTAGGTGCTCTTGAAATTTAGCAATTCTCATTACAAAGCACTTGAGGGAAAAAAATTAAGCCCATCCAAATCTTGCAGGCTCAGAACAACTGAAATAAACCTAAACACCATTGGTGTTTCTGAGATTCTGTTTAGAAACTCCAAATCATTTTTGTTTCACATTTCTTTGTGATTAAATTATAGGCACTATGTCATAGTTTCATCTTGTTTTGCTAAACACCAGTTGACATCGTTGCCAGACAGCAAAGCAGGAAGGCAATGAGTTTGTGAACGGAAAATGCTGCAAGGTCTAGTTTTGCTCAGCAGTTTGGGCATGGCTCCTTCCTCGATGGATGCTCAGGCAAAGTAAAAGAACACGAGACCAATGGATTCTGAATGTCCCCGATCCTGTTTACTAATGTCACATTGTTTTCCCTTACATCCAGTGAAACTTGGTACCTGGAAAAGGGAAATCTGAATATGCATAATTTTAAACTAAGCAGAGCGCAGCCAGTTCAATTCAAAATTCATGAAGTAGATCTTCCCCATGTTCCATTTTGCTCTTCCTCCATAAAGTCTGTATTTTCTATAGATTACACTGAGTACATATAACCATGTAATAGGCAAAGCAGACAAAACAGTTATCTGTCAGTTATCTTTGTCATGAATTTTGGAAAACAATGTTTCTTGCTGGTTTTTTGTTTGTTTGTTTTTGTTACCAAACTACCTCCTTTTTTCCTCTTCAAGGGAATATTCATTCTCACAGTTGAGGGTTTCACTGGATGCTAGATGCTCAAAGAATAGCAGAAAAGTACGCCTGGAAGCGACCTCAGGGAATTGCATAATCCAAACTCCTGTATCTAACATATATAAACTATCCCAAACAGTATTTTCTTTGTCTTTTTTGAAAATCTTGCATTGAACATGGTTCCGTGTTATCCTGGGTAGCTTCTGCCAATGCTTCAGTAAAAACAGTTAAAATAAAAAATCCACCAAACAGCCACAAAGAATTTATAGCAATATTAGAAGACTGATGTTAAATCCCACTCAGCCTTACAGGTCATACCTTCTTCCCATTCTTTTTGATCTCTTCCTGATTCTCTTGAATTTTTCTAAGTCGTTCACAAAATGCAACTACTCCAGTCTACTGTGCCTTGGGTACTGGGATCCCAGGTATCCACCAAAGCCTCCTTGAACAGAGTAGCTGCCTCTTGCATCTTCCTTACAGAAACCTGATAGTGCTTCCCAGAATAAGATTTCTTGTTTCTGCATCACCTTCCTGTTGCTGACTCATTCCACATGATATCCATCCTCCTTTTCTGCTGTATTGCTGCCCCGTGGCCTTTTATATTTCCCTTTCTGAGAAATAAGTGCAGCATTCATGTCTTAACTGTATTGATCACCTCACTGATTTTGGATCATCTATATTATTTATTGAGGTCACTTTAAATTCTGATCATGTACTTCAAACTGCTTGCGATGTCTTCAGCAAATGTATCAGTTCCTTCTTTGTACTGTGAGCCAAGATGTTAGCAAAAAATGCTCTCCACCTCCCCACTCCTTTAAGACTAGACTTACATCCACACCTAACCAGCAAACCACTGATGCCTTTGAAAGTTTCTGAAGCTTTTGAAAGCAGCATTTCAAACAGCTGCTCAATCAGTTTAGGTTGACAATTCTAGGCTTATTTCCTCAGCTTTGCAGGAGACCTGTGTTGGATAAGTCTGTCTAAAGTAGAGAGGCATCCCATATACTGCTTTCTTCTTATTCAATAAATCAAATGCTTTCCAAGACAGAATTGAGATTGATTTGACACAGCATACTCTTGGCATGTTATGTTGGCTATTTTAACTCTTTAGGATCCTCCTGCAACTCATTTATTGTTTATTTAATAAATAAATTCAGAACCTTTCCAGGAGTTCTATAAGGAATTGATTATAACTTCCTGAATTTTTCAGAAGAATCACATTTACATCCTTTCCTTTCCTGTTACCGCAGAGACTCACCAGTGGTTCAGAGATTATACAGGACTATTTATGAGGCCTTGCCAATTTGAATACATCTATCTTCTCTTTAGCATCAGTTTGAATACCTTTATTTTCTCTTTAACATGTTCTTTTCCTATACTTTGCCTGAGCTCCCATCTCCTCACTGAAGTTAAGCAGAATAAAACTAAATATTTTAGACTTCTTTAAAGCATGTCTGTCTTGCTCTCCTTTCCTGCTACATAGGATCTGTACTGTTCTTTGTCCTCTGGACTATTTCTAGAAACTTTTATTGCTGCCTTTTTTTCCCTTGTGCTAGCTGAAATTCATTTTTGCATGTTAGATTTTCTGCTTTTATATCCACATACCTGTGCTTTTTCTAATGCTATTCTAAATCATGTGCCTCCTTTTTTACCCACAGAAGTATAGGTGTGGAAAGATTACATTTCTTCTGACTGTGGAGTCAGTAATAATGAATTTTACTGATTGGGATATGAATGTTATTGATTGTGATATGCTCCTAAAAATCCTTCCAGCAGTTATTTCTGAACTGCCCAAGTGAGTCATTTTGTGTGATAAGCACTTCTCTACTATTTAACTATTGCTGCTCACCTTGCGAGCATACAGTGTGACTTTAACAGCACGGTGCATCAGAATGTGCTATGTGTAGAGTACTGTGTAAAAGCAGAGTGCCCCAGGAGCAGGATCTGGTCATGTTTGGAGGTTTTTGGCAGGTGGCTGGGGAACACTGCTCCTAACCACTGCTTGCCCAAAGGCTGCGCGCCTGCTCCTCCTTCCTGAGCTCCCAAGCCCCCTGTTCTGCCATTAGAGATTGGACTTTGTAGAGTTCCTATCTCAGGAACTACTTAAACGGTATCTTAGGACTTTGTTCGTGAGTTTTTATTTATTTAACATAAAAGAAAAAGTGCAGCATTGATTGCCACTCGGTTTCCTTTTAGAAAAGCTACAAAAATGAGCCCATTCCCAGCTGCCCTGCCCTTTCTCACATGTGGTATATAGTGTAACTCTGGATAAGAAACTCTTCTTATAGGCCATAAGAGGGAGGAAAAATTTAGTCTAGTCGTGAAAGAAAAGATGGCAGTGCAAAAAGGACCTGCTAACATAAAAACCACCCAGAAAACATTACTCCAAACATGAGCATAAGAAGATTTACTAGTGGCAATGGAAGTTTTTTTCATCTGATTATCCTGTAAATACTCAAGAGAAATCTTTAGCAAACAGCTTTACCCATGGTGCAGTTGGCAACAGCGATGCTGAGAAGTGGTAGAACATGGCCTTCAGCTGAGGCAATATAAGATTTGTTGAGGCCTTTTTGAACTGAGGCCTTTCTGAACCTGCCAGAAAAATGAGTGATTCACCATGAGATCAAGGAAGAGCAGCTCAGCATTTGACAACACTCGTTAGTTGATGCTTCTGAATAATTTCCCCAAGGATGGCAGAGTTTTGAAGAACACCGAAAAGGGATTTCTTGTTTTAGCCTCTGTTATTTACTGCAAGAGATAAGGGGAGACAACAGCTGTGCTGAGGACGACCTCTGCTATATGTGTGCTCTGTTCCCGAGGCCTACAGCAAAACAACACCTGTTTAACAGGGACTTTTAAACACTTTCAATTAATAGGAATTTTTATCTGTTATAATTCCCTTTTTTTTTTTCACTCCATTCATCTCATTTTTGTTTCCTCTTATATTTCACAGGCCTAATCATACCATCATAGGAAAGGGAGGTGTCTCAGTCCCTCTACGTAAGGAATGAGCCTATATCCACCTCACCGAAGGAACCTGCAGGTCCCTGTGGTGCTGTGTCTGTGCCAGCACAGAGCTGCTTCCCATGTCCAGGGGTGCCCTGCTGCATCCTCAGCATCCCCACAGCCATACACCCTTGTATAAACAGCTTCTTCTCTCAGGGTTTACTCTGCCTGCCACCTCTGCATCTGCCCCAGACACTCCCTCGTGCCCTCTGGTAAGACCTGCCAAGCACTGCCTGGAAAAGGGACCTTCTCCCCACACACAGACCAGGCACGGTGCTCAGGGCTGGCACATGGCATCCCCATGGGAACGTGCCCTGCCAGCAAATGGCTGTGGCAAAGCCCATCGCCAGCTGCAGGAAGGTGCATCACTTTTTTTTTCTGAGGAGAAATGAAGTGCTTCTGGCAGCGGGTCCCCCTGTGGCAACTGGCCCCATCACCCTCCTGTGTGGTGGGCAGATGGTGGCCGTGCAGGCATCCAGCCAGCACCACTCGGCCCCCACGGCCCCAGCCCCATATGCCCCGCTCTGCTCCTGGCACTGCTCATCAGATTAGGAATAATTTTTTTTCAAGTACCACTCACATAGCTGAAGCAAATGCATCAAAGGGCAAAACCGCTTTTTTCAGCATTAGTGGCTACCAGACCCAGAAGCTCCTGAAGTGCAGGAGGTGGATGAGTTTGACTTGCTGCCTGGTGGAAACGCTGGCAGAAATAAGCAGCAACAATGTTGGTGACATGGCCGTCTTCACAGCTAAAATGGTCAGAGCTGTACTGGGAGAAAGAGGAAAAGGATTTGGGGTTTTCTTTAAGTGCAGGTCACCTTAATGACAAGTTTTCCTACAAACCTGCAAAAGTCAAATTACATGTTAAACTGTAACCTTATGCTAAAATGCAAGAAGAAGCTGCTCTGCCAGTTTCATAGCACAGCTTGACACCTGTGCCCTCAGTGCTGCTGTTGCTAAAGCCTGGAGTTACACAGTGCTGAGATCTGGCATGGGAAAGGGACATTTTAATAGTACGGTGGTGATTCATGCATAAGGAGGTACTCACAAGACGGCAAAGCAGGCAAGTAAATCTCTACCTGCTGCGCTTACAATCTAAAGCCAAAATAAAGCTGGTGATGCAAGACCACCTTGAGGGTTATTACATCCCCACAGCAACACCAGCGTAATGCTGGAGCCCTGGAGAAAAGGTTGGCAGCGCCAGCAAACAGCTTGCCTCTCTTCTACCCCATGTTTGCAAGAAATCAGGCACCACGCTATGGCCTTGTATGGTGGGACTGACCACAGGCAACCTCTCGGGCAGGCAGAGGAGCTGCTGGGGAAGCAACTTTGGCTTGCACTTGGCACATCTGCTAAGGCTGAGGAAAGCCATCGCCACTGCCTGGGTATGTGGAAACAGAACTAACGATTTTGAGGTCTGAACATGAGCTGGAGAAAGTCAGAGGTGAGCAGAGAGCAGAGGAGATCAGGGCAGGACAAGACTGGCAGATTCAGAACATCTGGGCTACAGGGTGCAAAGGCATGTGTAGAGGTTGGAGTTACAAGGAAAACATTGTGCTACAGTTGTTTAGAAAAGGCATATTTTAGGACTGCTGGAAATTAAGGAAAAAGTGCAAAGAGTATTTTTTCCATTTTAAATTATTGAACATTATTATGCTTGGGGACAACTGTTCTGGAAAGGAAAAAGGTGATCAGAGTTTACAGGAGCCACCCCACCGGTTCTGCCAGCCTGATCCACAGCAAGGTAGCCAGAGTGAGGAGGCAAGATATTTTCCTGGGCAACTTTTGTTGACTCAGATGTATTTTCCCCCGTGTTTTGAGCAAAGGCAGCTGTAACACAATTCAGGCATAACGTTTCCTCTTACCCTGAAGGGCCTTTGCAAAAATGAGGCTGCTTTGGTCCTCATCATTCAGGACTGCATAAAATAACGCCAGAGAAGGGAGCTATGACTCTTGCACACATTCATTTCACCATTTTTAGCACTCAAAATTTTAAAATATGGCTACAAAAATGACTATTTTTTAGTCAGTTCCGATCTTTGTGAATCTAGGGATTCTTAGAACTTGTCCATGTTTTATTTTCACCCGAAGTTGTCCTAGCTACTACTAAAATTTAATCCAATTTCAGCACAGATAGGCTAATAAAGCTTTGATAATGTAGATTCTCTTGAAAAGGGGTTCATTTTAAAGTTCTAGGAAAATATCAACATGTTAATTTAAAAGCATATCAAAATGCACTGTGAATTTCTCTCACATTTTCTTTCAAAGCTGTAATATAAAGCAATGCACAATTAGTTATGCAGAATCTTAAATTTAGAAGTCACTCTTCAAGACTTCAAGAGACGTGAATCAGTGAGTTTTCATTTATAACTGTGAAAAAATGGTTTTCACAGATCATTTGCTTTACAGTAAAGATTTAAGCTGCAAGGCAGATGGACAAGATGTCTGACCTACCTTATTCATCTCTAAACTTCAGCTGGACTCTTCCATTTGTGCTGTTAGCACACTCTGTATATGTTGATGCTGCCTGTTAGACACTGATACCACTCCCAGAGGGGCCATTGCCTGGCACATCACGAAAGCTGATGTGATTACTTATTTGACTGAATGGAGGCGGTTTTCCAGGCAAAGGAAAAGAAAGTTGTATATTTCTGAAGCCAAGAGCATGAGTCCTATATTCCACACACTGCGTTTGTTGGTAACCTCTGCACATGTAGATAAAAAATACAGAGATATAACAAATATGACAAATCCTTGTTGCATTTAAAGTATCTCTGGAAGCATTCTGAAGCTTCGTGGCTGATGAGCAAAACCTGCCTTTTCTGCTGAGGCATATCAGATACATTTTCTGTATATACGCATTGATTCAATAGTAAGACAAAAAGAAGTCTATTTGTAGTTCAAAGAGCTTCCTATGTTCTCTTACATCACTACAAGCTCTTTTCTGAACTGTTTGTCAATGCTTGTCCATGGTAAAACTAAAATTGAAGTTATTTTCAACTGAGCTGCTTTGGTGAAAATGGGTGGTTTAGATCTGGCAAAATATAGCAGCTACAAAACCAGATCTGACTCTCCTGAACAAAATATTGCTTTACTAGTATGTGTAAACCCATTCATCCCAGCAATCTGGGAAATGGAAGATTTTATCTTTTAATATCCCTGGGATGCAAAGGCATTGTACCGAATAAGTATTTGCAAGCTTAACATTGGGAAGACTCTCAAAAAACATATAAATACTTTTTTTTTCAACCTCTGTATGTTCGTTAAGCGGTTTTATGTGCTCAAGAATAACTAACTCACACAGAAGGAACAAAAAGATTATTCCTGCTCATAAAGCTTGAAGTGTGCAATCAGGAAACAGAAATACTATACTATTAAGCTGACCAACCATGTGGCACAAGCAGTAATCAACACACAGCGAATAGTCAGAAAAACCATTTTTCCAGCAGCCCACAGGCCAAAAAACCACTAATGCAGTATCTAGAGATTTGGAAAAGTCAGTTACTTTACAGACAATTTAGAAACAGGAAAATGGAGCATGCTGACTAAATTTATCAACTAAATTGTTAGCTGCAAACAATGTCACCTAGCTATTTGTGCCTTTGAAGCAAAGACTGTTCATGATGTGCCCCTTCCCGGGTCCTCATTTTCAGAGTAAAGCACCCTGTGGATACCTGAAACCACAAAATAGCCACTGTTCTGTCTGTCTGTAAGTGGCATGATCTGTTACTGCTCAGAGCCCTCCTGAATTTCTGCCTTGCCACAGCACACAAAATCTAACAATGCTCTTTAGATTTGAAGAACTTGATCCTCAAGCATATGGTGCAGCACCTGACCCACCCACACAACTCCTCTCTGCAAACATCACCCTTCATGTGGCTGATAATGCTCACCTTGCTTAGGAATGGCTGTGTGAGGTTTACAAAGTGGATTGAGATCACTGGATGGAAGAGGCTGTGCAAGTATGATACACTGTCTTTCAACAGTGGGTGTCATAATAATGCAGAACTCATCACCACTGGAATAGATTTTTATCTGGAAATCCTGGAATAGAAGAAAGAATCAGTTTAATTATAGTGAAGATGAGCCATTCATGCTTTACTGGGGTAGCATTAAAATAAATACTGTTTAATTGAGATGCATTTGGCCTTTGCTAATTTATAAAGTGGCATTTAGCTATTAAAATAGAGGTGAAGTTTTAAACGTCAACCTATTAAAAGGGATTTCACTAAATAAAGGTTTAAAGCTACGAATAACATTTTCATTTAAAAGGTATTTTTTATGTTAAGTTTAGATACAGATTTGTTTTGCCTTTAGTCAAATGTCCTTTCTGATCAGAAATTCCAGGAGAATTTAAGATGATCGTCTGTTTACTTAGATGTCAGAAGTAAGCTGAGTCTTCTAAACACTTAGGCATGTGCTTAACTTGACATCAGCAGGACCACCCCTGTGCATGAGGTTAACCATGTGCAAAGGTATTTGTAGGACTGCCATCTAATAGTCTCTTGTAAACTCCAGTCTTTTCCTTTGGAAAGGTTTTCTGTTCCAGTGGAAAAAAGGAGTTGACGGTAGAGAGCAGCATGATGTGAAAGGACAGCATAATGTTACTCTTTCATAACTTGAAGGGAACATAAATAACAAAACAATTTATTTTTTTTCTTTACAGAATCACGGAATTGTCAGAGTTGGAAGGGACTTCTAGAGATCATCCAGTCCAACTCCCCTGCTAAAGCAGGATTGCCTAGAGCACATTACTCAGGACCGCATCCAGGCGGGTCTTGAAGATCTCCAGAGAAGGGGACTCCACAGCCTCCCTGGGCATCCTGTTCCAGTGCTCTGTCACCCTCACTGTAAAGAAGTTCTTCCTCATATTTGACTGGAATTTTCTATGTTCCGACTTGTGCCCATTACCCCTCGTTCTATCACTGGGAACCACTGAAAAGAGTCCGGCTCCATCATCCTTCAACCCACCCTTTAGGTACTTGTAAACGTAGATAAGGTCTCCCCTCAGCCTTCTCTTCTCCAGGCTAATGAGCCCCAGCTCTTTGAGCCTTTCCTCATAAGGGAAGTGCTCTAATCCCTTAAGCATCTTTGTTGCCCTACATTGGACTCTCTCCAGTAGTTCCCTGTCTCTCTTGAACTGGGGAGCCCAGAACTGGACACAGTATTCCAGTTGTGGCCTCACCAGTGCAGAGTAGAGGGGGAGAATGACCTCCCTCAACCTACTGGCCACACTCTTCCCTGTGCAGCCCAGGATTCCATTGGCCCTCTTGGCAACAAGGGCACATTGCTGACTCATGGAAAGTTTGCTATCCACCAGGACTCCCAGATCCTTCTCCT
The DNA here is from genome assembly GCF_964106895.1 of Numenius arquata. Lineage (NCBI taxonomy): Eukaryota > Metazoa > Chordata > Aves > Charadriiformes > Scolopacidae > Numenius > Numenius arquata. Next base: position 120,918,434 of record NC_133576.1, read on the forward strand.
CAGTAGTGTTTTCTAGAAGACCCACCCCTAACCTATATTGGTGCCTGAGGTTCTTCCTCCCCAGGTGCAGGACCCTACACTTGCCCTTGTTGAACCTCATTAGGTTCTTCTCTGCCCAGCTCTCCAGCCTGTCCAGGTCATGCTGGATGGCGGCACAGCCCTCTGGAGTGTCAGCCAGCCCTCCCAGTTTGGTATCATCAGCAAACTTGCTGAGGATACACTCTGTCCCCTCGTCCAGGTCATCTGCAGTGTAGGTACCAACTGCTGTTCTTTGGGATACTCTCATGACCTTGGCCCATATCTGCAGTGGAGATTGGATTGGCACAGATTTTGGTGCTGATCTCAAGCTTCTGAAGGTCATCTTTCCAAACTAGCTAAGGAGGGATTCCCACTGAAATTAACTGTGTTTGACGAACAGATAGTAAAGTCAGGAAAAAAATCAGATCCACACATGCCAGTTTAAAGACTTGCAGACTTTCAGGCACAAGTTAAGTAATTGACAGAGCTGCGGTGTGCCATGTACGGCTCAGTAGCGCTCACAAATTGAAATCTATGCTGTAGAGAATGGTGAACTGGAAATGGTATTCAGAGCTTTTCCATAATAGGTGCCAGCTTAAAAAGTTGTTCATAACAAGATTAGTTTTCATCTGAGAGCCCTTCACAACCTCGAATTGAAATGACTGTTAGTCATTTCATGTATTTCCCCCATGGAAAAATTTCTTATCACAATAACTGTAAATTCAGTGACTTCCCCTTTACCACTCCTGTTAAGTTACGGTTTCTTCTTTTCACAGTCAGGGCCCTGCAGAACTTCACGTCTGTTGGCATGTTCCCATTCTCCCTGGTTGCTTTGCCAAAGATGTCAGCCTTCGGGCAGCTTCATTTCCTCCCCAAACGCTTTGTGTCCTCCGGGCTGTTCCCTGCACACACACAGCAACTTTCTAATCTTGGTGCCTGAGGCAGTCAGACCTTCCTGCTCAGTACAGAAAGCTGTCTCCCATCACCTCCACCACGTGCAGGGTAAACCTAGGAACTTGCACAGCTACTCTTCATCTATATTTAGCAGAACAGTGTTATCCCGATGTTTCCAAAACCTGACTTTCCATTTTACAGCACTACATGTATCATCATCAAACACAAGAATGACAATTATGGAGTAAAGCCAAATGCATCCATACATGCACATACGCACAGAGCAGACATACAAAGTAATTTTTTTAGACAAGTTATTTTATCCTTAAGTACCACCAGCTCCCTCCAGCTCCTCTGAATTTCAGAATTTGTTTTTGAAGTGAACCTTTCACAACTGTAGTTGCAAAGAAAACTCCCAGAACCTAAGAAGAGTGTAAAATATAATTTCACCTGCCCAAGTTTGCACAGAGCCTGAAAGAATAGATCTGAGAAGCAGAAATGACTACATTCAGCAAATTTTGTGAGGTGCTAACTCAAACTTTTGGTGATGCTTTCAATGTCACCTCTTTAATGCTGTCAAGTTGTTTTCAGATTAGTTTGATGAGTTGAACATGTGACCTTGGAAAAAGATCCTGTCCCACATTCAGGAAGCCTAAAACATAATACAGTGTGTCTTTCCAAAGGTGTACACTGTCATTAGTCAAAGCACTTGTACGCTCCAATGAAAGGAACACCTTTTTGTGGTGTTCAGAGTGTGGAGAACACATATGTATACCAGCACACCCCACTTCCCATTCTATCCTCAGTTTTACCCTTTCATATGCATGGTCTTGCACAGAAACCCACCCTGTGTTCATACAGACCTACTCACCAAGGCCATGCCTGAGTGACCTCACCTTTTCACAGTGATGGTCTCCTGTTCTCTGACTACGAATGCTAAATCCCAGCAGATACCACCTGGAAAATTTGTCCCAGAGACACTTATGAATTCTAGCAGTTCTGGATAATGTGCTACATTGTATCATTGGATGTCTCAGGGTTTGGGTGGTCTGCTCTATGTAGTCAGAGTGGTTAGCGGAACTGCATTTACCAAGGTGTAACCTCATTTAGGGTATAGATGGGAGGGTCTTGTCATATCATTCCCCACCAGAGATAATAGAGAACTATTATACCCTGCATTTTTATGGATCACATCTTACACAGAGGCAGTTATTTCCCACTTCTTTGCAAAAAAGACCAGACAATCAGGTACTGAGGCAGAATTAAAAGAAAAACTTGAGAGATCTGGAAAACCTCTGTGTTTCATAGAGACAGAAGGAGCTGAGACAAAGGAGAAAAATACTAGAAAAAAATTCAGAGAAACAGCACCAATAATTTGGAAGTAAAGTTTTTGAAAACTTTGACCAAAATCCTAAGTGACAAAATATTGAAAATGACAGTGAAATTGAGGCAGGGGAATGTATATAGTCCTTTGATATTTTTTTCTAGCTATAAATATTCCATACAACAATTCCATTTGATTTCTGGAACTATGCAAAGCCTGAATGTTTATTTGTTTGAGCTGTTGTGTACCCCCAAAGAGATGATCAGGTGTCCAAGAAATCTTCTGACTTGGAAAGGAGCATCTGTATTTAAGCTATTGTGATAAATCAGTTAGTCTGAAGAAAAATTATTCATGATTGACAGCAGATAGTAGATTCAATTGGGTCTATTTTTCAAATTAAATTCCCAAATGTGTTTGCAATTACACTGTATTTAGCTACCTAAATAATCTTATCAGGATTCTTGGGACCAGGTTACATGTGAACATCTTGATTTTTTACAAGTCATGATAGAAAACCTGCCTGGTAACTTAGATGTGGCTTAAAACACACAAACAAACAAACAAGGTTGTTTTTTCTGTAGAATAATGTATAAAATCTGGTTTCTTAAATTTATGTTGTTTTTGTCAAACACCATTATTGACAGCTAAATTAAGAATTTGGCCTCTATCACCATGTTTGGTTTATGCTGAGTTTAAATGATTTATTTCAGACACCTTGAATCACTTCGTAGGTAGCAATTTGTAAGCCTTATGAGTCACTGTTGATATTTTGGTGGTGTGGGGGTTTTGTTGGTTTGTTTGTCCTGTTGCTGTTGCCACCTCCAGTGTATTCTGCTTGTTCAGTGTTCAGAAAGAGCAAAACCTTGGAAATTAAATACTTTTGATTTTTCAGCACTGCTTAGAGAATATAGCAGTTAAAGTAATTTCAAAACCACCAGAAAATAAAGCTCAAAATAAATACAAAGACAGTTCATACTAGAGAAGGCAGTAGCATTAGCCCAGTCATGGAAGAATGCCCCCACATGCAGCCCTCTTTTGGGCTTCACAGGTCTAGATCCAAACAGGAACTCATACCGACTGGATTTGGAAGGCAAAAATTGCTATATAAACCAGAACTGTTAATGGTCTAGGTAATCATCGCTAAAAGAAAGAGCGTAGAAAACCGCAGCTCTGATGCATTAGTGCTTTCCTCAGCTGTACAGCCAGATTCTCATTTGATGTCAACTGGAAATGTTGCAGTGCAGCTAAGCTGACTTATCCTTGCTGAAGATCTCTTGCTTTAGTGCTTTGGGCTACCCTGGTGAGTTACAGCTACATGCTTGTACATATAAGAGGATTTGTTCTACACAAGCGTTATTGGCTGATATTTCATTAACATAAGAAAGAAAGGTATGTTGTTGTATTGAATGTAACCTCTAAAATCTGGCTCAGAGGAGCTATTGAGATTCCTGGGTTTTTTAACTCTTCATAGCTGCTCTACTTACAGCTGTTACTTACTCTTGCCCAGGAAAAGAGCCTACCCTTGCCATAACCTCTCCTTCCTTAACACAGAAGTCAGGAAGGAGACCTTGGACTCCTGCAGAGCCTCTTGCCAGAGTTGCTGTGTATAGTAATCCTTTTCAAGAACTATTTTCTTAACATCTGAAAGTGAGTCACCCTGCTCATGCCCTGACTCTGTTCAGACTAGCTCTACACACAAGGATTTGAGTGGGAGTCTTGCAGGTATAAATACTCGGGGAAATTCACTCAAGTAACTGGATGATGGCTTGCTGTACAGAGAAGTTCAGATGAGTGCTGGGCTTCTGAACCTGTGAAACCTGAGCCACTCATGTCCCACAGGCTACTTCCAAAAAGGAAGAAAAATTTGTTTGGGTTGCCTTTTTCCTTCCCGGGAAAGGGAAAAGCCTCTTCTTAGCAGCTGCATCCCTGTCAGAGGACCTGGCAGACCTCGAGGAACATCTCTGCCTACATGAGCCCAGGGCCTGACAGAAAGCCAGGAGATACTGCTGCCACCAGTGCAGGACAGCTCACCTCCCTCTCCACACTGATGGTGTCCAAAAAAAGTTGGGGCACCAGTGGCCTTGAGGATGTCATGATGGTCCTCTCCTCTGCTTTTCAGGTGTATCTGTGAGGCTAAGAGGGAACATCTGAAGATAAATGTCATTGACCAAAATGTTATTCACAGCAACGTGTCCTCCCTCCCTCCAAATCCAGTGCATGTCAGATCAGTTAGACATTCTCGCTGGCTGACCCCACTCAGCTATTCAGCCACACTGGTGACCAGTGTCAGTCATCAGATGGTGCATTAGAGCTATTACCTCCTGGAGTCTTTCTATCAGACACATTGTCCCAGTCTTTCCTTCAGGCAACATGAATACATCCTCTCTGGATACTGGAAGGTGCTGTGACATTCCAGATACAGTCCAAATAGAACCAACCTTTGCAGCCAATCTCATTTGCAAAGGCAAGTGAGCCTGCATTTGCATTTCATGCACACAAATGTTGCATGAATACAATTTACACATTCATGGGTAAAGAAATACCAAACTGTAACTCTCTGCAACCTACAAAAATGTCAGACACAACCTTTATGTTGATACTGAGAATGGAAAAACAATGCCAAACCAGAAATACCTACAACTGTGCCTGCATGAATGGTGGAAGCTCACAGGGTCAGTGAGGTTGGTTTAATAGGGTGCATATGCATTTGTGAGTCTGTGGATTACAGACATCTGAAAATGAAGAAAATGTCATTCAGTGTAGACATTTATGATTTGTATCCTTGACTTCTTTTCTGTCAATGCCAGTTTCTTAAATAAATTGCTTTAATTCTAGTCTTTAATTCAAGGGATTGTTTTCAACAGAGGGAAAGCAAACACTTTATTAAATAAAACACAGAAAATGAATGTACTTACATTTTTTAAAAAACAGTTGAAGTGGGACTAGAGGGTGAGTGAAGATGAAAATGCAAGATTTGGTAAGGAAAGATTCTCTTCAGTGAGCCAAGTCCAAACACTGCGACGCTGTCTGAGCTCTCTAGCATGATATGGTGAGTCTCATTGTTTAAGCTGAACACAGAGAAGTGTATAAACTGAATCTTAACTACAGTGAAAAGAAACGACAACGTTTACTACCAGTCCCTCTTAATAACCTCCAGTGATAGAAATACAGATAAAAAGATTAAGGAAAGTAAGTAAGGTTTTTATCCAGAAAAATCTTTATATATAACCAAAGCACATAATTTGAATTTGTCTAGTATCACTATTAAAATCTTTGTGCAAGACATATTGCATTTCATTATTCTGTGTTAATAGTATTTTTGGACAACATAAGCCAATTCTCTGTATACCAATCTTTCATGACTTTCTTAGGTTCATTAGATACTATTCAAGACGTTCACCAAGGGTTTTTAATTGACCTGTCTGTGATTAGTAATACTGTTTTCAAGACCATCAGGTTCTGTCAGGGTGAGGTTTGAATGTTTCTGTATTACCTGCATACCAGTCCTCAGAAAACAAAGGGGAATACTCTTTAAGACTTGATTAATAACAATATGATGAGTGTCTGTTAGTTAAGCACCAAGGCTGCTGAAAAAAAAATATCAAAATCAGCTTCCTTGGTAGATAGCAACATCCCATCATTCTTGAAACTCCCTCCCTAGGGACAGCCGTTCCAACCATCCATATATCTCGATTATATATATTTTTCAATTATTTACACTATTTGCTATAGTTTTCTTTGATATGACTCAATATTTGCAGGCTGACTTTCTGAAGAGAAAGTTTTCAGCAGGGAACCTGCAGGACATCTTCATTGTAGTTCAGCCATTTGTCAAGGAATGAAGTTCTTGGCCATGTAGTATAAACACTTGATTGGGTAGTATAACGCAGTCCACTCCACAGTGTATCAATTGATCTCAAAACTTGTTTTCAGGCAGTGTTTAACCCAGTGGACTGTCCAAGGAGATAAAATAATGATCTCGCACCCACCCACTGAGCCGGGGATGCCCAGCTGGGACAGCCCGCTTGTCCTGAATCCCACCCCACTTCTCAACTCCTTGATTAATTGCTTATCACGGAGAGGAAACACAATCTGAACCGTGTCAGGCATTGCAAAAGCTCCACCAGATTATTTTTGTAGAGTTTTGTTTACTGTTAAGCAGTTGTGTTTTGGACTGGCAACTCACACAGGGGGGAGCCAGCTGAAGCACATGCAACTTTCCCTCTGCCCCTGCCCCTCATCCCAGGGATGAGATGGTCTCCACAAAGCTTCGTTCTACTGCCTGGGTGACACTGCCTATTTGATGTGTTTATCTACTAAGGATATAAAACAGGGCTATTATTTCATGCACTTAAATGCCAATACTAAATTCAAATGAGATTTTTCTGTCCAGCCTGAGGAAGGTCTCAGATGTGTGCTCCTCCCCTCTAGTAGACTTTTCCTGCTGCTGAGATTCACTGGTGAGGGAAGGTGTTTAAGGTTTGTGGCTGTTAGGAAGTGGTTTGATGCTAATTCAGCCAGTCTGGAATCCTCCTCTGAGCCCAGCTGGTGGTACACCCAGGTGCAAGAGGAGCCTGTAGCCCTGTACCTGGGTCTTAGGTCTTGAAGTTCAAGTGCATCACAGCATTGTGAAATCCAGGGCCTAGCAAACTCCCTCCCCGCCTCTGTTCTTCTGAGATTAGCAGATCTCTTGGGAATTAGGGGAATTTGGAATATCCCAGTAGCACCTTCTATGGTATAAATGTGAGAGTACCTTTTGCATTTGAAAGCTGAGGTATTTGTGAGGATACATTATTGTGCCTTGGTATATCAGAAAAAAATGTCTTGATCAAACCAGTTCCTTCTTTTTTTTCATGTAAAATAGCACAGTACATAACAAGGGCAAAAATATATGCTGGAACTAGTCTGTGTTAAATTTCAGATCTAGAAACTATTGTGGGGTAGGGGAAATTATATCAGCAGAGATGGCTCACTGAGGTACCAACAATGTAAAAGGCGTATAAAAATGCAGATACAGTTGCTTTCAGTCTCCTTTACCAGAACTGCTCACCCTTCCCAGGGCTGTACAGAATACAACTGCACAGCACTGAGGATTTCAGGTGCATTTATTTTTAATCTTTGAAGATGTCAGTGGCCACATGAGAACTACCCATATATGTCACTTCAGAAAATACACCCTCAAATTTTCTGCTTCCTGGAAAAAGTCTAATGAATAGGGTGCCCTTGGCTGGGACTCAGCAGAAGGACCAATTTCAAGCAGAGCCAGAGACTTCTTGCTTGATTTGAGACTAAACACTTCATAAGTCTCTTCTCCAATTTACCCATTTAGTTAATGGTGGACACCAAATGCTTCCCCAGCCATGGGTACTGCAAGACTAATTTTGGTTTTACTTGTGATCCACTCAGAAATTTATGGTGATGGGACCATATAAGTACAGCGGGAACAGCTGGGCTAGACATATGCTACAGCATGTGATTCAAAACTGTTTCATATGTGAAGATGCAAAACCATAAAAACAGCTTCCATGAGACTGCAAATAGGAATTCCACATCCTTCAAGGAAAACCCAAACACTGTGAAAAATAAAGATGGTTCTACTTCCAGGCTGTGAATTTACTATTCCTCAGTACTCATTTGAGATATATATGTAATTCAGATATTTTTGAGATGTCTTTCCCTTCTCACTTCCTTAAGGTGACAAATTAAACAATTCCAGTCACTTACTGAAATAAATTTATTTTCTTGCTTGTTGTCATAACACAAGAGATTCTTCCACACCAAAGAAGGATAAAAAATGTAAAATAAAAATATTGGCCATTGCTGTAAGTCTTCAGCATGATGGTCTTGGATAAACTATGAGGAATTTGTTATTCATCCTATGAAATTTATGCTAGCATTTCCTTATGCAAACTCTGGCATTTATGCTTCATGAACATTGTGGCATTTGTTTTTCATGCACCAGGTGATATTTTTGATATTTGCAGATTTAAATGGTCGTCTTTTGGGATTTTTTGGTGGTTTGTATGTATGTGCCACCTTACTGCAGGTAAAAGCTAAAAATATGTTTATTTATTATTCAAAAAGTCACGATGGAAGTTTAGGATAATCTTGAGACTTCAGGGTGGAGGTGTGGATGAGAACATCTGCATAAGCCTTGCTCATGAAGCAATGGGTCAGACCAAACCACAATATTGGCAGGGTTAAAAATGTATGGTATATGCCAATGTGACATAATATTTGTTTTACAGTACTCTGTAGTACTGACTGTAAAAGACTTATAGCTCTCACTGGAACCAGAGAATCATGAAGCATTTAACAGTTTAAACAGTTGAACAAACTTCTTGAGAGCCCTTAACATACCCACATTGGGCTAGAAGCAAATAACAAGGAATCAGCAGTAGCAAAACTTCAGGAAGAGGAAAAGATCAGAAGTCACTCTGTTATGACAGAGACCATTACCACATATTTATCATCATTATAACATTAGAATAATATCCTTTCACTCTGTTGAAAATACCATATCCATTACCCTAGGGTAAAACTCATCTACCTTCAATGACTTTACCTCTTGTGACAGACATCAGACCTTGGCTATGTCTTGGCTTTTCTAAAAGGACAGTTACATTTCCCACTTTGCCAATTAATTTCCATGGAAAAAAAAAAAAAAAAAAAAAAAAAAAACACGACGTCAGGCAATAAGCTCACTTTGAATATAAAAGATCGTATTATAGTCTCACCTACTTTCAGTCTAACTCATCAGTCACTGTCTAAAACAGGATGACACCAACACATAGCAGGTATACCTGAGTTGAGAATGAGGCACGAGGTGCTTCCAGAAGGACAAGACTGGATTTAACATGAAAAGGTGGCTAACGCAACCTTTAATTCAGTTTTGGGAGTATCCACTTAGCTATAATTAGAGGTGCCAGCTGCTAACAAAAAACGGCTTTGCACAAAATTTCTCCATGGAAACTAAGAAGCCTTGCAAAGAAGGTGTCAAAAAATGAGAGATTTTTCTGAGCTTGGGAGCAATAATTGCCTTAATAGGAACTCCTCCTTACAATGGAAAATAAGCATAAGATACGAAAGCCAGCTTCGACTGCCAACCAGGCAACAGCGGGACAGAAACACTGCTCCTACCACAGAAGTTTGCATTTCTCAGTCCTCATTTCTGCTAACAGTATAGATGTAGCTGGAGAGAGACATTCATAGGGAATTTTTATTTTCCAAATCTGGAGAATGTGGGGATAAAGGGTCTCTTTTCTTTTTCTTTTTTTTTTTTTTTTTCATTTTCTTCCTTCTGGTGATCTAACAGGAAATGTGTGAGACTGGGAGATCTCACTCTGGGCTGCATGTGCTCCCGGAGAGGCTTGGAGATCCAAAGGCAGAAGTCTGCCTCAGTGCCTGAGTCACTGACATTTGGATGAGACAAAACACTGTTTTTCCTCTCCCTTTTCCTTAGTTACATTTTTTTAACCTTTTTCTCCTCCAAATTCTTTCTTTCCTCCAGATTTGGCCTTTTGTTACCCCATCTTTGGCTTCTACCCATAAAAATTATGATTGCTGCATGATAGGTGTTTGCCACACAGATGTCATTTAAGCTGGGACATCAAGATTTTACACAGAAAGACTGAAGGTACAGATTGTGTCTGCAGATCTGTCCCTAGCACACTCCATATGCAGGTATCTGCCAGTGCTAACTACCGCTTCATTTCAGAGATCACATTCCTCTTCTCCCTTTAAAGTTTTGCTAGAAAAGAAGAATTTCAAGAAAACAACCTAGGATGTCACCTGGAAGGGAAGAGGTGGTGCTGAGCTGACAATATCTGAAACTTGGGCTTCATTTGATTTGAGCAACAGTACAGTGGGATTTTCAACCCAGACATGTCTCCACATTTACTTTCCCTCATAAGTGAATGCTTGCTTTGCAGAAACTAATATGACAACTTACTAATACTTCAGTCCTTGATGAGAGAAATTCTTTACCAGTTTCACTAAATGGTTTCTTCTGAGACTGGTAATTTCGTGCTCTTTACACACTCTGCACACCAGCATACCCAGCCTGTTAAATTCCACTTGGCTCCTGCTGGCATCCTGGTCACATTGGTTTCTGAAAGGCTTGAGGCTGAAGGGTTTTCCTTGACAAGGAATCAAACCAGTTAAGGCCTAATAACACTAAATCCTGTCCCAAAGATGATCAGGAGAGGTGTATTTGTAATAGCAAATCTAGTAATAACCAGATGCAATTACTGCAGTAGTGAGAAGAAAGCAAAGGGTATAAATCTCCCTGATGGAAACAGTAGGCTTACAATAGGTGCTACATGCTTTGATCAAATTACAATTTTTATTACATTTTAATTAAGACCAGCAATTTATGACTGGTAAGCAAAACCATTGACATTTACTCTTTGTTCCAATCCATACTAGTAGTACAACCTGCACTTTTAAATCTAATTGGATATTTGTTCATGGAGTACTAGTCATTCAGTAAGACTCATGGTTTACTTTCCTGGAAGGAGATAAAACTAACTGTCTTTATACTTAATTCAGAACTGTAAATGCCAGACTCCATGAGCCAGGACAGTGTAATGGATGTGTTAAAAAGGTTTTTATCAGATCCTACCATCATCACAACACAGTTCTGTGCCCTCCATCTCTGAGAGCAAAGAAATGACCTATTTCATGAAGTAAATGAAGTCTGTGTAACACGCACAACTGGAAACATGCCAGAAAATAAATAATATATTTAGCCACCCTCAAGAAGTTATTTCAAGTGGTTTATGTGTTGCTGAAAAAATAATTCAAAAAAGACAGTTTTAAGAAACCATTAACTAGAGTGAACTAATTAGAAACAGATCACATGATGATAAATTAGGTAATTTAATCTGTTGACTGGACTGCTAGACTGTAAGTATGTAGAGTGACCCTGCAGATAATCGTATCAGTACCTGTGCTAATAAGGGTTTATGGAGATCAAAGCTATTCAGTATTCCCAGACCCTTAAGCCCCTGCATTGTACTAAGATTTAGTAAATACATATCAGCTAATTTAAAGCAGTGCTATTACAATGTTGCAGTTATGAAATAAAGAGGTCTTCAAAGCTTTGAAATTTGGCAACCAACCTTAACTCTGACCCAGTCCTGCTGCTCTCATTCCACTGAACATGATGGAGTGGCAGCAAGAGAGGAGGGAAGGGGTAGTCCAGCACCTGAAAGTTTTGGTGTTGCTGTCTGGAAGCGACCTTCCAAATCTTACATACAGATACTTCAGAGATCATGCCATAATGATTCCTGTGGATGACCTTCCAAAGAAATTAAAACTTATGACACACAACACTCTGTCCTGTTAACTCTCTTCTGACTGTTTGATACAGTGGCCCCACTTCAATAGGATGGGTGAAGACCAGCACCATCCCAGCCTCACCAGCAGCTGCAATGGCCAGGGTGTTCTTGAGAGAAGAGAATGGTGAGTTTGGGAACCACAGCCTGAGTGGCCACCTACTTTCTGCCTACAGTAGCGTTAGGAGTCCTTACCACGAACATGTTTTCTAGGAAAGAGCAAGACCAAGCCCAAAATACTGACCTGACCATCTTCAAATTTAGATCCAGAAACGCCAATGCCCTTCTACATAAGAGTGTATCTCAGAATTGCAGATAGGCACTTAAACCCATGAGAAAAACAGGATTTCGGACATGAGGATTTACCTTGACATTTCCTGTGACCTAGTTTCATTGTTTTTAAACCCAGTGTGTTTGCCTTTGTTAGATTCATTCTGAAGTCCTGAGCTCTTCTTGCCAGGGAACTTCGTGGCCTACCTTGTGTTTGTCAGTGCTTTCTCCGATGCCTGTCCTCAGCAAAGAAACACTGCAGATCTCTGGCTGTCTGCCTCAGTAAATTGGATATGTCCAGAACTAATCCCTGGCACTGAGGTCACCCAATACAGAATGACCCCCATCCATACTACTAAACTCTCTTACTCACTGAAAATAGGGTGGTCACATGTAGACTGCATTTTGTAAATCTTCCCTGCCAAACTCTGCCTAAACTTGCTTGGGAAGATGCTAGTTGGCAGGGCCGACACATGGCAGAGACCAGTCTCATGTAGCAGCATTTAATCAGGCTCCAGCACTAAGGACTATTTACTGGCACTGTGTGATTTACCAGTACAGGAGTGGCCTTTGTGAATATGGATTTTACTGATGAGGGCAAAGGGGTTTGGTGGGACTTTTACTCTCAGATCTCCAGGACAGGTCTGAAAATTGCACTTGCTTTCAGTGTTTATTTTTCCTCTGTTGGGAGCTCTGTAGTACTTCTGCCACCATTTTATTAATTTCATGTCCTATGCACCTGTGTAAAACAACGTGTTGAAGAACTGAAGCAAGAGCGACTTCATGTTATGATTGTTGGTGGCATTAACAGCTCCTCCTCAAGTCACTGCTAAAGAGGAAAATGAGCTACAAAGCAAGGACCTGAGGTAAACTTCGTTCTGAAGTGAAATATTGCCTCTGCTTACTCCTTAGGCTATGTTGTTGACGTAAATGACCCATAAAGGGTATTTATTAAGTGTGCCATGAAATACAAGGACCTGGAAGGAAGACCACAACAGAGATATTCAGCATGGAGGAATACAAATCAGCTCAAACACATCCAATAAGCTGTCTTCCCCACCATGTATGGGCCAGAGAGGGTCAGTGGTAAACAAAGCACTTACCTTAACTCATTTCGATTCATGTGAAGCAGCTGCCTTCAATCAGTACAATGAAACCATTTCAAGAGGTAGACAGGAGAGTGGCACAATTACCACACATGTAAATCTGCAGTACTGCCAATTCCACACATTTTGAAAATACCTCTGAAAATTGCAGCAGCTGACAAAGACATAATAGCCCTACAGCAAATACAGGCAAAGTTACTTCTTCTTGGCTTGATGTTATTGATTTGGATATTCTGTTATTTGAGATTATCAGACATTGTCCAGTATTGCCTTTATCTTTCTTTTTAATATGAAGAGACATTGTATTTAGACTTCTTCAGTTTCTGATGAGAAGCTGAAAATCATAGCTTGCCCAGTTTTCTTTTTTGGTCCCCCAAGATTTTCACCTTAGAGACAATTAACACTGCCAAGACATCGTGTTTCATACATTATCACCAAAAAATACTTACTCTTATTCCTGATATATAAATAGCTGTCTGTTTTCTTAATCTGTCTTCCAACCATCATGAAGCAATGCAGAATTTTGTTGGGAAAATATCTGTAAATTGAAGATCCCCAGTCCTCTGGACCATTTGTAAGTGGCAGGGAGAGACCATTCATCATAGCACCTCCTTTCTCAAATGACGGGACTTTCTGCTCAAACTCATCTCTCATGATCTACATATGCACACAGATCAACAGTATCCCTTCAGTACCAGATTCCCTGCTCATGCATTGATTGACATGGAGGGTTATCTTAGGAACCTTGCATCTGGGGTCTGGCTGTTATTACCTGAGCTATTCACAGAAACTGCTTTGCCACCTTTTCCCTGGGGATTCCTATATCTTGCATAAGAATCAAGGAGGAATCCATTACAGCTGTTCTGGCAATGACATCCTACTTCAAACTACATTTTTTGTTTGGCTGCTTCTCAAACTCAAACTGTGTTGTGTGATGGACAAAGTCCTGTGGGACACTCAGAAAGACAGTAGTCAGAAATGTAGGTTTGGTCTCATCAGAGCAATAGATACAGCCCAAAACTCACTTCAAAGAGGTTCCTGGAAAACATAATCACCAGAGCAGGATCTTGACCAATTTACTTGTTCTAGACTTTATAGGTCATACCTTGAACCTCTTTATTCTGAAAGATGCAAAGTCAGGTAGTACTGGAAGAGTTGCCAAATGCTGTTAAAAAGTCCTATTGCAAGAAAATTTGTCTGAATGATAAAACTCTCCAGAGCAGATAAAATCGTAATAGAAATTCAAATTGTAATATCCCCAAATGCCTTCAGCTTTCATTTGGATGCAGAGCCCTGAACTACCTGGTCCAAATACTCTTTGGAATGTCACAACTGCAATACTGTGAGACCTCCTAATCCGACTGCTTTTCCTAGGCATTTCTGGAGCTCCACCAAACAGGGTGGCTGCATGGAAGCTATTACATTTTGCAGAGATTAACTGTGCTGAACATTAATGCAGACTTTCTTCCAGAAAGTATTTGGAAAATGGTGTATTTGAAAAACTCCCTTCCCTGCTTTTAAAAAAATAATTTGATTGAAGGTTAAAAAGTGCATGTGTGTTATTCAAAGCCACACAAAGGGCATCAAAGCAGATGCCAGTTCTCAAAGGGATCCAAACAACTGTAGCAGGCACACTGGAAAAAATAACATTACAGAGAACTGTCTTATTATTTAGTTAATACTAACAGTATAACAGTTAGGAAAACAAAATCCATAAACCCCACAAAGCACCAATTCTAAAAGATGAAAAGATTTTAGGTCAGCTATTCACAGCCTCAAGTATAAACTAGTCTATGTCATTTAACCAATTAAATCTAACAGAGGAGAAGGAAAGCATCTTTTTATTTTATCACAGGATCATTTTTTGTGAAGTATGAAGTGTCCACCTGTCAATGACTGTACCACATCTTTCAGTGCAGGTTCCAGATCTTTACTCTCCTTGTTTTAAAAATTGCACTGTGTTTACAACTGGAATATTTTCTACCTTTAGCACCCAGCCACCAGGTCTTGGCAAGAGAAGGCAAAATGAAAAAAAGGTGTCAGCAATTTAGAATACTATATACTTAATCAGGTTTGCTCATTGTAATGCACTGAGTCACTGCCTCAGGGACCACGTAAGTGGCTATACATTGCAGGGTTTCATTATTCAAAGGGAAAATTATGTTAACCTTTGGGTCCCCCTGCATTTTGGGAAATTATTGTCCATGTAAGTAGAAAACAGACATGGAGACCAAGTCACAACAAAGTCCTGAAACTTGCCCTACAGGCATAATATTAATTTGTCCATGATGGAGATGAAGGCTAACCTTTCTACCCACTGTCTCTGTGGGAGGTACAACCCTGCTCTAAGCTCTGGTGGCCACATTCTTCACAGTTATGATAATGCTTTTTAACACATCTGTTAGAATGTCAGTATATAAATACACACAATAGCCTGTTACCATTGTACTGAAAAAGGGTATCACATTTGTTCTTTCTGCTCCCTATTTTTTCACCACAGGGGCAGGTATTTACATCCAGGACTTTCTTAGACTGCAAATATTCTCACTTTATGCACATTGGTGGCACCTATGGCCCTGCTGTCCTGAATGATACCTGGAAGTGTAGTCTTCTCTTCAAAGGATCCAGTCTGGGTTTACAACATGTGCCTAATCCTGGGCAGGGATTATACCCAGCACACCAAAAAGTAGAATCAAGCTGGTAATGTGTTCCATGGGACACTCAGCCCTGCAGGTGGAAATCCTGCTAGCTATCAGGATGGCTGTACCTGCACATAGCCTCAAAACAGCTCTTCGTATCACCATGTAGATATGGCCCACAATTAGCTATTGGCACACCTTCAGTTATCCTTTCCTCAGAACATATCCCGCATAAGCTGCAAAGTACAAATAAAGTCTATTTTATGATTAAAGAAGGGATTTGTTTGCAAAAAATATTCTTTACAAAAGCAGATATTCCAGTTGTCTATGCATATTGAATATGACGTTTCCAAAGAAAACAACCAGAGCAATAGAAGAAGCATACCATCAAGAACACCTGCACCAGAGAGTTTAAAATCAGATCATATGCCACTATAGTGAACACAGTTTGTTTTCCATTATTGCTTAAATATGATGATAACCAATTTAGGGATTGACATAAAACCCATATTGTATTTTCTGAGGCTTTGTTAAGAGCAAAGAATGTGTGACCAAATCAAAGGCTTCACTAAAGCTAATAAACACAGCTTCAGTCATATATGTGGCCTTTATCCACAGCTTGATTAATATCACATTTAACCTAGAATAAGGCTGAGGTTATGGAGTGCTTTAAACAAAAGCCAGATTTGAAATAGGGTAGGGTGAGGGGAGTAATATGTTTAAATTAATAAAGCCATTGATCTGTCCACACACCAAACATTTGGAAATGTAAGCTAATGGCATTAAAGCAGCTGAAAGCCTACGAGTTTTAAATCCAAGAAAACACTACCTTTCTGGTAAACTAAAAGTCTTCCAAATTGTTCAGAGATTCAGAAAGCACTGAAACATGCTGAAGGAATCGTGAAAGAAAATGATTGCAAATTTGAGCTGCAAAAGGGGGATTTCATCCACCCATCTCTTCAAAGGGTAATTAATTTTTTTCAGTACTTCATTAAAATGTGTAGTTTCAAAAGAGGTAAATTTGATTATTAATTTTTTTAAAAACAAACAACACAACAATAACATTAACTTGATTTATCAAAGGTCAGAAGGTTTCTAAATCCGTTAACAGGCACAGTGATGATTATTTAATGCCTTAACTATTTGTTATGTTTGTTACAATGTAGCCCAAATCTTTAATTCATTAATATGAGTTGTTCTAACTCTGCTAAAAGGTCCTTTCATTCTTTTCCAAATGCTCTAAGATTCCTCAGTCTTTTTTAACACGATAATCTAAATAAAATGCAGTTTTTGCTTTTCTCAACTCATCTTTATTTCTATTTCAAAGTTGAGTATAATACCTAAATCATTTGCTACGTCTATTATTTTTGCCATTTCTTATCTCCCTCCTGATTCACTTCAACTTGTCATGGGTCATTTGAGGATAACAATTCCTTGCTTTAACCTGACTAGTTGTTACAAATCTGAACTGACTGGGAATGATCACCGTGCAAAAGTTAAGCAGTTACATCCATAGTGAGTAGCTATTAGTATGCTAGCCAGTCCAACAGCTTGGGGTTGCAGGGTGGATGTCTAACACAAGAGCAAAGAGTTTCCCACTAAAACAGCAGCTCCCAGAACTGCCATAGGTAAAGTTGCTTCTGCTAGAAAATTTCTGTCCTTCAGATAGAGGTGAAGTTACCAGAAGGCTTTAGAATAAGTCAAAGGAATGTGTAATAAATAGCCAGAGATGGATGGCATTTGCCTAAAAGCTTGAATACAATATTGCCAGACCAGTAAGGAAAAATAAACTAGGAGGAAGCATGGGCTGAAGGGTGACACGGAGAATGCATAAGCAAGATAGGAAGAGCCTGGCTTGCATCAGCCACAGAGGCGGGGGGCAACTATGGCTTTTGGAAGGTCAAACCACGTAAGTTTATCCCCAAAGTGCCCGCTTCATTTGCAGGTGCCTAAAAACACCCAAGAAGGGATAAGCTTACTCCTGTGTGTGATGAATATTCTGCACCCAGCCACCCACACACCTCTATATAACCTGCACGTTTCTTTAATGACAGGCATTTGTATGTAAAGCCCACTGGCTAGGCTTGTGAAAAGTTGGTTAAAATCGTAACTCAGATGCAATGAAATTGGTATCAACAGTCAAAGAATTAACATGGGACCTAAACATGTAGTTTAACACCCATTTAAATTCAGTGACCTAAGTGACTGTATAATTTGGGGGCTTTTTTATTTCTAATGTCCTTCTGCCACTAACCACTCATCTATTTAGTGCACAAGAAATGAGTAACTGAAAAAAGGCAAAAATTCTATGCTTTCAGTCAAATCCAAACATCATTGGACTGACTTTATTACTAATGGGAGCCAGCATCCACAGTGCTCAGATAAAATATTAAAAATTTATTAAAAGCATCTCCTCAGAGTTGAAAGCAGAAAATATTTAATCAATCCTGACAATCAAAGCATGATCTAGTGGAAACATACACAAGATTAACTCCAGCAAAGAAAAGATGGGTGGGCAAGTCTTCTTAACTTGTATTGATTTATTTTCTATGTTTCGCTATGTGCACAGCTCAATTCACAGGTCTCTAATTCTATCTGTAGACACACTGGCACACAGATTATTCCAAGTGATTCTCTTTATGCTCTTCTTTGAGAAGTTCTGATTAAAAAGCAAACCCAGGAAATTCTGTTCAAATGGAGATGCCAGTATTTCACACATACTTCTGTCCCAGATTTGAATGAGAAGATGAAATAGCAGTTTCCCTTTCCATCCCATTCTTACTCCTCCCAAATGTATCCTGTTCACCACCCAAACAGGTGAACCTATAGCAAACCTATGAAGTAGACATTGCAAGGCAAAAATAAATGGTAGTGGTGGGATGACCTGGGTCTACAGGACATTACAGTGGCTCACATCAAGTCCTTCCTTACTGTGCACTTCTGGTTGTTGCACTTGGAGAACTGCACAAGTCGGTTCTCATCACATCAGTTCCCACTGCCATTTGTGCTCCAACCATCCCATATGGAGACTGGCAGCTTAATGGCTTTTCTCTTAGGCCTTCAGTTCCCCCATGATCCACCAAACACTGCCATCCTCAAAGACCTTGCTGAGAAAACTGCTCATCCAGAAGTCCTATCAAACCAAGACCAACTACATTTAATGTCTCTGCAAGCACATTCATATATTGCAGTATTAGCCAGGCTGCTGCTGTATTATACCCTTCTACAGCACAGGAGCCTGTCCCATCTATAATTTTTATTCCTGAAAGACGTTTGAGTCACTGTCATTGACAATGATGTTACGATATTAAAATACTGATAATACGTTTCATAAAAACAGAATTGCCACTTAAAAATATGTAATGTATATGCATGGATTTTCAATGGATCTAGAAAATTAGCCGTGCAAATCTCCTTGACTTTCCAAGACAGTTTGATTCCTGAGAATGTAATTCCAAATCATTAACCTCAAATATATTTGTGCTATGAGCTTCAATGAAAACAGGATTAAGTCTTAAACAGAAATCAAAAATCCTATTTCACACATTGTTTATAGAGATATGTATATAATTTACTCCTAGAAATATCAGCTATAAAATTGTTGGGAGTGGGTGAATGTTCATGTGTCTCTAAAAATGAAAAACAATCAAACTAATTATATATTCAGAGGAAACAATTAAGATGCAATGATGAAAAGCACTACAAAATTCTGCACATGGGAATAATTGTGGTCACAGGGAAAGTTGGAGGGTATTCTTTGAAAAATAATATGCTAATGGGTAATTAAAGACTCATTGAAGACATGATACATTAAATAACACACTAAAGGTTTTATATTCAATCACCATGCCTCAACTTTGTTATTTCCTGGCTTATGAATGACTAAATAGGCAAGTCCAATATAGACTGCTCTAATGCTGTTTTCAAAGAATATCCATAATAGACTTGGCTCTGCCATGCAACAATTTACTTGTGTGCTGGCCTGTTTACTGAGATGTTTTCTGTATGACTACACTGGCCTAACACACCAAGCCTCAGCCTGGAAAAAACCCTAATACTTAAAAATCTTTAAGAGGCTTAGCCAGAACTGATAGCTTTGATGATGGTTCCACCTTTGGCTTTGTCTGAGAACAATCAAGGACCCACAGCCATCCAAGCACAGAAGAAGAAAGGATGCTGGTAACATTTCATGCAAATGCCTCCAGAGACAGCAAGCTGTTGCTTGGGAGAAACAACGGAGGAGCAGAAACTCTTTGGCATGTCTCAGGGGTCAGCTTCCTAGCCTAACAAGCACGGCAGGACTGGGAGGCTCTAGGTAAGTGAAACATATGTAAAATCCTCTGTTTCGTTTCAATTCCTTTTGGCTAAAATTGTTATGGCTACTGCTAAACAACTAAATAGTAGGGATTTTTTTTAAAAAGGTTCTGGGTCACAAAATCCTGACAGGATGGCCACCTGCTTCACCAATGCCTGCCACAGCGGCAGGTCAGGCCCACGGGTGTAGGAACTCTGTATTTAAGAGTGAATACAATTACATTGTAAAAGCAGAGAGTCACATAAATGATGAGTGGGTTATAAAGTAGCTGCTATATATTTTATTTTCTCCTGCTTCTGACCCACACTCTCTCATCTTACTGAAATAAAGCTGTGCAGTGGGATGCACTTGCGAAAGAGCAAGTTCTAGTCAGAAAATCTGCATCTGCACTTCATTGCCGAAACCTGAGTGTGTTTGCATCTCTGACTACCTCAGCGGGAATATAAATCAGAGAGTAGAAGTGGCACATGCTGAAGTTCACATCTATAACTCATTTTGTAGCCACAAAAATGTGGGCATATATTTGGCAGGTGCAAATTGCCAGACTCTAAAAATTGTGGGCCTTTTTATTTATCAGTTTCCACGCCATGCATGGGCTGGATGGGAGCTGGCTCCTGCCCAGCCCACTTGCAGCTCAGCTGAGTTGTGTCACATCCTTCGTCTCCCTTCAGCACAAGACATGGGATTACAGCACGGTAACAGAAAGCTGGGGCTGATCTTTCTGAAAGCAGACCCCCCAGTTGCAGTCCTGTTTTCAGAAAATGTCTACCTTTTTTTCCCCTCTTGCAAACAGACATCTATAGGTAAGTAATGAAAAATCCTGGGCAGGACACACAGATAATTAAATATTTCATCATTCTTTTGATTTCAAAGCTTGAAACAAGAAGAGGTTACAGAGGGTTTTATGTAAAATACTTCAGATGGAGTCTAGCTGTATAAGAAAATATTGGGATGGATCCAGATACAGATGTGCTATCTACCCAGAAACTATTTGGCAAGTCAGTGAACTGTGATATTGTAAGAAAGTCTGGGCTTCGGTACAAGTTTTCAAAAAAGTGCCTGTTGGCTGAGCTACAATAGTAAAGCTGTTTATTGGCAAAAAAGTTATATGGGAAGCTGAAATGAAGACCCTGCTTCTTTTCCCACTGTGATTTTTTTCTCACCACAATTAATTTATTATAGGTAGTTCAGTCCAGACCTTCTGCATAGTGGTCGAGGGACAAAGTCTAGACATAATTTATTGGCCAGTGCCTGGTGAAAACAGAATTGCAGCATCCACATTTTCCCTCCGTTTCTCTTTTTTCTGCTGCCAGACACATTGAGTACACTATATGCTAAGTACCTGGTATGTGAGCCCAAACTGACCGACGAAGGGTTTCCTTTGCTAGAGTTGTCCTGTATCATATTGCGTTATTTTTCCATCATGCTAAACAGTAAATATCAAACTGAACAATAGCAGCAATAACATTTTGATTACTTGGCATGTTTTTTCTGTCTTTTACATGAGCCCATAAAAACATGCAGCAGTGTTTATCAGGTCCCTCTATTTCACAATTCCTGTTAGCTGGCTAGATTTTTTTATAACCACTGTACACATTGACAAAGTAAAGTACAGAGCAGTTAAATGACATGAGCACGAGATATCCATGGTAAATTCAGGAACAGAACCCCCAAAACCTACCTATGTTGTACAGGAGAGTACCTTAGTGTTGCAGCGAAATATCAGAGTAGCAAACACTGTGGTATGGAAAGAGGCCAAGAACAGCAGAAGCTTGGCACTTGGAGGGTCAGCTTCCCATCTTCAGAATGCTTTATAAATATTAATTTGACAATCGCTAAATAATCTTTAGATGAAGGTCTAGTATAGGTTTGTGCTAAGTGGGAAGACAGCTGGGATTGAGCATCTGCTCCGGGGTCATCTGTCAAATCAGCAGCACAGATGAAATTAGAACTAAGCCTTTCTGCATCCCAGGGCCACCATGCAGAAGGTTAAATAGCCCTGCTCGCTGTGGGGACAGAATGACCCACTCTTTTCCATGCAGCCATGCACCTGGGGCTGTGAAGACCTGTCCCCCCACTGCTGCCAGCACAGAGGACCTCGAAGGGTCATGGCAGGGACTGAGGGGAGAGGACAGGTCCCACAGACTGAATCCGACCTAGAAGTGAATTCAGACTCATTCCCTTGTATATGTTTGGCTGGTTACTCCAAAGGCATCGCAGCTCTGAGACAAGGCAGTGGTCTCTGTTGCTTTTACCTATAGCCCAAACAGTCGCGTTACCGCGCTGCTCCACCAAACCTCTGCCAGCAGTGATGGCACCCAGGGAAGGAATGGTCCCATTGGACCTCCAGGCTGTGGCTGGGTTGCGTGGCTGCCAGTCAGGGAAAGCCTTATCTCTTCCTTTGTAAAATAGGTGTATGTGGCATATAAACTACTGCGAAGGGTTAAAGATTGCTAGGATAAGGCTGGTTCATGGGATGGGAAAACAAATTTACTTTAAATAACAGCAGGGAGTATCCAGGCTGCTCAGCTCTTGACAGGAACACTCTCAAAGACTCCCTCGAAACACTGCTGCTCTCAGCTCAGCTCAGCATGCCCCCAGGACTGATATTGGCACAGGGTCCCTCTGTCCCACCTGCCTGCTGCACCTGCTCCGAGCTCCTCTCACCTGCTTAGCAGCCCTGCCAATGGGTCCAAGCTCCTCTTCAATACCTCCTGCCCACCCGCCAGCAGGAAGTCATCCTTCTGTGCTTTTTAGGTTCTTGTTCTCACCTCTAATGGAATCACTCCATTGTAAAAAAAAATACTATGGGGCCACTTTCAGCTGTTCCTAATTCTCATCCAGGCAGAAACTCAGCATTAATTTGGTGGAAGAGCCATTTGAGCAGTAACTTATGGAACAATAATCTAGTTGTTTTCATGTGGTGTTTTGACAATGCTGATGCTGAGGTGCCATTACCATGTTTGTGAATAAAAGTCAGGTGAACTTGAAAAAAAAACCAACATATAGCTCTGGGAGCAGAATAATAGAGACCTTTATATAAATATGCACTCAAGTCTTAATGGTGATACTGAAAACAGTAAAAGTAGCTATTCAAGACGAAACAAAAAACCATACAAGGAATTTCTCCTAGCAACCTTTCACAAGGATCTATAATACTAGCATATAGTGGCTGCAGTAAAAAATGACCTGAAGGAAATAAGAGTCAAGAATTGTAAATTTACAGAACAGATGATATTCCCCAAATACCCAACAGTTCACTTACAGTATTAACCTTTTTGCAACTCCTTGAGCACCTCAAGCCTAACTCTTTCATGCAGAATTCAGAAGCAGCAACATGGACTGCAAAAAAATATGAGAAATAAAAGTCCTAGCATTAAGGTGATCCAGAAGTAGTTAAGCAGTGAATTTATCAGAAGAAAGTTTGTAGAGTTTGCTATATTTTTCATTATAATTGAGGACAAAGGCATTCTGTGGATAGTCGGGAAAAAAAATAATCTGACTCAATAAGCAACAAATGGTAGCTGAAATTCTGTGTAGACAATATGAAGTGATGCATACCTACAAAAAAATAATGATTACAATGAAAGAGAAGGGACTTAGGGTTATCATAGACGGCTCATGGAAACATCACGTCAGGTCTCATTAGCAGTCAAAAAAACTCCACAGTTTTAGGAGAGAGAAACCAAAACAGAGAACATCATTATGCTGCTGTAAATTCCCTAGTCCAACCAAATCCTGGATACTGAGTGCAGTTCTTGTTCTTTTGTTCTCTTATAAGTAAAATAGAAGAGAAGGGCAACAATTATGATCAAAACTGTGAATGGTACAAGGAATGGCTGAGAGGACAAAGAATTCCAATCTACAGTAAAGATGATTTATGGGGAATAGGATAGGAGCTTATAAAACCATGAGTGGCATGAAGAGGGTAGGGATTGAGCTTCATTTGTGTTCTTGACTACAAGAACCAGAAGTCTCCAAAGGACTTAGTATAAACCATGCTGAAAATGAAAAATTAAAAAAAAATAATATTTTAAAAGTACGTGTTCTTCACACAGTAGTCCTCCAGTGATTTTGTGGTTCCTAGGATTTTACATTGGTTGAGTAGGAGAACAGACAAGCACATGATAAAACAACCCACTGAGGGTTAATAAATACAAAACCACTTCCAGTTTAGAAAGCTTCCTGAGCTGGAAATAGAGGCTGAGAAAATATTTGTACATGCTTATTCAGATCTTTTAGAAGATACTGAGCTACACAGACCTTTGGGCTGGCAAAATATTCCTGTGGTTATGATAAGTTAGCATAGGCAAGCACATCTCACAAGGCTTTCTAAGATTTTGGGGGGAAACAACAAAGGGGCAGATTCTCACAGTGATGGAAATGATTAACCCCATTAAAAAAAATTTGATCCTGAACACTCAAGCCCAAAATCTACATTTTGCCTATTGAAAAATTCAGTCTGAAGTCAGAACAAAGCAACAATACTATCCAGTGTAAAACAGTGACCCACAATGCAAATGGAAACAAATGTTAAACATCCCAAATGAGTGCTGAGATTTTTTGTTAACTACCATATTACTCACACATTGGCCATATGTCATATGTATTCCTATAGACTGCTTCTACAGAAAGGCGAGGTCTTTTAACACAAATA
The DNA here is from genome assembly GCF_964106895.1 of Numenius arquata. Lineage (NCBI taxonomy): Eukaryota > Metazoa > Chordata > Aves > Charadriiformes > Scolopacidae > Numenius > Numenius arquata. Next base: position 120,942,995 of record NC_133576.1, read on the forward strand.
GAGGAACATATCTTTCTTGTTGGGAGGCACTGCTGATGTTCTGCCCTCAGTAACAGATGTCCAACTAGACAATAACAGTGGCAAACACAAAAAGTTCAGTCTTGCACTTCCATGGCCATACAAATATGTGATTGCTTTTCTGGAAGCAGCATATAGGTGGGTGTTCAAAGGTAACCTTCCAATAACAGAAGCCAAGGTATAATAGTCTCTCTGTAAATTAACATCTGACCTGTATTCTACTGTTTTACTCTTTGCTTGTATTTGAAGCAATGATTTGGGTAGCCTAACCCGGACAGTAATATCCTTATCAGTATTATTATCTGCTTAATCACATCCCCTTTGAGGGACACAGGAGCTCCATAATGACCCTTCACCTATCCCTGTCCTTGGCTTTCTAGCTCATTTCAAGCTAATCATCCCAGGCTCATAGCACAATCCTTGATAATTCAGAGGTCTTCTCTGCTCTTGCGTGTCCTGAAATTCTCAGCTGAGCTCCTGAATAATGAAAATTCTGTCCAGTTTCCTCAACTAACGAGTTCTTCTTCTTTAAGACTAAGCTCAAACAGTCTATTCTGTGTATGTCTTTGTTTTGTATTTTAGCCACTAAATCTCTGAAAGCTAAAAGGATTTAGACTTTTGGACAGGCTTCCAGACTTTTTTATTTCTTCATTCTATCCACCATAGTTTTATGTGCTTCATATTTTTACTGAAGCAATGAAATGTCATCTTAAATAGTAGTTTTTATCATTGTTATTTTTGTATCTGTTGTCAGGACACTTCAAGTTACTTGTGATTTTCCATTTCTAGCTTTCATATCTTCATCGTTGCTACCAAACACCACAAACTGACCTAGCAGCCATGGGTATTTTTCCTAGTCCCACACAGTTTCTGTTGGGTGATGAAGTCATTTGTGATTTCAGCCTTCTGCATTCTGTAAAAGCACCTACAGAAGCTTCACCAGGTTCAGAAGACACTGCAATTCATTAAATTTTACCCTTATCAATTGATTTTCAGTGATCTAATACATTATCATCAAATACTTTCATACTGCTAATTAGAAATCATGGAGACATATTTTACAGGACATTTTCTTGAGCAGCTCCACCAGGAGCCCTTACACTCAGAAAAGCCTGTTTTTACCCAGCCTTAGGGAAACCTAAGAGTTGCATATTTCTGTTTCTAGTCCTGCTGAGACCTCTCCAGAGTTCCCAAATGGACCTTCTGTGGTCTGAAAGGGGAATCATCTGATTGTCACGAACAATTGTAACTAAGGCACCATGAGAAATTTTACCAGAGAGTTTTGGAAAAACAGAGGCTTTGGCAATTTACCACACACATACTAAAGGGACTTCATTACATGATTTTACAATTAAGGAGAAAACATCAAAACATATTGTCACATTCAAGTTAAAAACAATGGCTTGTATTGAAAAGCATCTGTTTCAAGTTAACTACAGATGTGAACTGTTAATAGAAACCATGACTATTATCATTGGTGTTTTTGTTTTAGCTCACTTTATATCACAGAAAACTTAACTGATTCAGGCATCTTTTAATAAAGTTGATCTTAATCCAATTAGGCAGAAAAATTCTGATATTTTAAAGAAATGGGTATAGTCTGGAGCCCTTTCAAGTACAATCTTTTCCCTAATGTCTTTTGAAATACAAGGCATTTTTATCTGTATAGTATATGAGCTATATGACTGCTGTAGACACTTTGGGTTGATTCAGCTCTCACAAATACCTATTCTATATCTTTCGTACTTTTGGAGCTATTTCACATGCAAACCAGCATGAGAACTGTAGCAGAGCATTTGATATTCCCCCATCAGCAATTTGCAAGAAAAAGAAAAAGAGGAAAAACACTCTACTCCTTAGTTAATGCCAAAGTGCACAGTCACTGGGAAGAAGGAGAGAAAACTCACGCAAGACAACGTCAGTCACAAATGAGCACATGGACAAGTTTATGAGTGCACAGAGAATGTAGCAAAAGGGCAAAACACAGTTGACCAGACGCTTTTAGGAGCCTATGGCAAATCTGCAAAGTAGCTTGAGAAAACTTTAAGAGAAAATATCTTTTATTGGATCAATAGGACTGCATGCAGCAGTGCATGTGCATGGAAAAGTGTCGATCTGGGGCACTGGTTTTTTTCAAGTGTGATGTTACTAAAAAAGTACTCTTTTTACATACTCCAAAGTCCCAGCAAAATGATCTCAGAAGAATAAAAGAACATTAAAGGGAATTCTGCTGCAAGAGAGGCATCATATATGTGCAATGTAGGTTTTCTCTTGATGGCTGTAAATCGCTATTCAATAGGCAAAAAAAAAAAAAAAAAAAGATTGGAGAAAGATTGAGAATGTTTTCCTTTCTGGAAAGAAGGCATGTATCTGGCAAAGCTTGTAATTATTTCTTAAAAGGAGATGAGCAGGATATTCTAAGAAAATAACACTGCTTTTAACTAATGTTATTAATGGTCACTTAATTAAAGGAAAGTTGTTCCCCATTTGATTTTTTTCTAAATAAAATAAAATTCAAGTGTCGTTTTTTTTTTCTTCTAACAGATCAGTAAGTATTCATAGTTTTGAAACAAGGCATCGTTTTTAAGATAGTATTTATAAGGTGGTGTGTTTATTTTGTAGGAATTTCTAAGTTATTTCACTTCTGTTGAAGGCAGCATAGAAAAAGATAGGCAAAAGATAACCTAATTACTTCTGTCACAAGCTGCTGTGTATTAATACAACTATTAACTCAAACATTTTTAACTCTTGGTAAACAGCAATTTCCTACTATTTCATTCCAGGTTGAGGTGGTAGCTTGTAAAATGCTCAAACATAGGTAATAGCTGACAAGGTTTCATAAATTATAATACTTTGCGTGTTGGGAGGGTGGATTAATTGGTTCATCATCATTAGAGTAGAAATATTTTCCCTGTATGCTTTCAATGGCAAGACTAGGATGCAAGCAGAAATTTTGTTCAACTTACTGTGAGGCTTTCTGTAAGTGTTATACAGTGAAATAATTTTTGCTGATCTCTGCATTTTTAAACTTCATATCATTACGTTGCTTGTCTGCAGCCAACATACAAATCCCAGACATATAATGAGATGTGTTTCTCAAGGACTGTGATAAAAATTTACATTTCTTGAGCAAATAAGTTTTCTCCACATATGAAAATGCTTAAACAAAAATTTAATGACGGGATCCAGAAAGTTCCCTTTAGGCCACAGAAAATTACTTTAATCTGTGAATGTGATTTGCACCCATCAGAAGACAGAACTTCTCAGTCAATAGTATAGTTAGCCTTAAATGTGTCTTTATATTTGTTCTGCTTTAATGGCGCTTGCCTGTGTCCTGCAAGGAAAAATTAATGCCAGTCTCTCTGCTCAAAGAGATGGTTGACTGAACAAAGGTGTTTATTGGCGGAACATTCATTCATTTAACAATACCTTCAAGTAGCCCCGCTATATCCCCAATGAGAGTTAGTCTGAAAATAATGCTATGCAAAAGTACAAATTTAATTTTGTTTTACCAATATGTCCTGAAATACTTCACAGAGACAGTTGTGGGAAAGGACATGCACGTTCAAAAAGAGATTAAAAATAAAGAGTTTAATAATCTTATACCTGTTTAACAGTATCATACAGTGTCAGAAGCTTCTATGATCAATTCAAGGAAACTGAGGCCAGATATCTTTCATGGATGTAGTGGTAAGTACAAACTCAGCTGGCTTAATGCTCCAGGATAGGTGGTAAGAATGAATAAACTCCAGGTGCCCAGTTAGCCCGGTTATCTAAAACTATGCCACAGACAGTCTCAAGCATTTGAAAATCTGGCCAAGTAACTTTTTATTAATTTATCTTGTTCAAAATATACGTTGACCAAGCAGAAGGCAGAATAAGCTCCTTACCTTATGAGACTTGTTCCAAATACTTCTTTTATTTATTTTCATGTTAGTATGCTAATGAATGTATGTTTAGGTAGCACTGCGGCTTTAAAACTTCCTACTGTCACATGATAAGATTACAGATTTGTTACTTTTATATTATAAGTATAGCCAGAAGCCAAAAAAAAAAAAAAAATCACAAAAAAAAAAAGCAACCAGCAAGGAAATTATGACTGTTCCCACCCTTTCCTCCACATGTTGGGTTTCCACCCCACAGCTATGCCAAATGCTAGACCAAATGGTTGTGTAGCTGAGGAAGGGGCTGAGCGGGTAAAATGGGGCCCTGAAGAATGGGAGAAATAATCCCTGGGAGTGGAGATAAGGAGATGTTTGACCACAGATGTTCCCATGGAGAGGTCTCTACCTCACAGGGCAGTTCAAGGACTGGGTGGTAACAACATGCAGGATTTCTGTTCATTTGTTAGGCAGAAGGAATACAAGCATAGAAGAATGGGAGGAAAATATGTAGGAAATTGGGTAAGGAAGGCAAGAAACCACCATGGTTGAGCCGGGACCTGCTGGTCAAACTAAGGGGTAAGATGGGGCTACACAGGAAATGGAAGAAGGGACAGGCAACCTGGGAAGAGTATAGGGATGTTGCCTGGCTGTGTAGGGATGAGGTCAGGGAGGCCAAGGCACAGCTAGAATTGGACTTGGCAAGGGACATAAAGAAAAACAAGAAAGGCTTCTACAGGTACATTAATCAGAAAAGGAAAGTTAAAGAAAATGTACCCCACCTAATGAGCAGCAGGGGGGAACTTGTATCAACAGAGGAGGAGAAGGCGGAAGTTCTCAATAATTTTTTTGCCTCAGTCTTCACTGGCAACCCCTCTCCTCCTAGCTCTTGTGTTGATGGCCCACAAGTTGAGGATCCAGGTGACAAAGTCCATCCCACTATAACTGAAGGCATGGTACGTGATCACCTAAGGAATCTAAAGATATACAAGTCCATGGGACCTGATGAAATCCATCCCAGAGTCCTGAAGGAACTGGCTGATGAAGTTGCAAGCCACTTTCCATGATATTTGAAAAGTCATGGCAGTCAGGTGAAGTCCCTGCAGACTGGAAGAGAGGAAACATCACACCCATTTTTAAAAAGGGTAGAAAGGAGGACCCTGGGAACTACCGACCTGTCAGCCTTACCTCTGTGCCTGGGAAGATCATGGAGCAGATCCTTCTGGACGCCATGCTTGGGCACATGGAGGACAGGGGGATGATTCAGGACAGCCAACATGGCTTTACTAGGGGCAAGTCCTGCCTGACTAACCTAGTGGCCTTCTATGATGAAGTTACTAGGTCAGTAGACAAGTGGCGACCTATGGATGTGATCTATCTGGACTTCTGTAAGGCCTTTGACACAGTTCCTCACAACATCCTGCTTGCCAAATTGGAGGCATACGGATTTGATGGGTGGACGGTTCGGTGGATAAGGAATTGGCTGAATGGTCGCACCCAGAGGGTGGTACTCAATGGCTTTAAGTCCAGATGGAGAGCAGTGACAAGTGGTGTCTCTCAAGGGTCCATCCTGGGACCAGTACTGTTTAACATTTTTATCAAAGACATAGACAGAGGGATTGAGAGCACCATCAGCAAGTTTGCAGATGACACCAAGCTGTGTGGTGTTGTTGATACACCGGAGGGACGGGATGTCATTCAGAGGGACCTGGACCGGCTGGAGGGGTGGGTCCAGATGAACCTCATGAGGTTCAACAAAAGCAAGTGCAGGATTCTGCACCTGGGAAGAAACAATCCTCAGTATAAATACAGACCGGGGGATGAGGTATTAGAAAGCAGCCCTGAGGAAAGGGACTTGGGGGTGCTGATGGACGAGAAGCTGGACATGAGCAGGCAATGTGCTCTCGCAGCCCAGAAGGCCAATCACATCCTGGGCTGCATCAAAAGAAGTGTTGCCAGCAGATCCAGAGAGGTGATTCTGCCACTTTGCTCTGGTGAGACCTCACCTGGAGTACTGTGTGCAGGTCTGGAGCCCTCAATATAGGAAGGACATGGACCTGATGGAGCGGGTCCAGAGGAGGGCCACCAAAATGATCAGGGGGCTGGAGCACCTCTCCTATGAAGACAGGCTGAGGGAGCTGGGGTTGTCCAGCCTGGAGAAGAGGAGGCTCCAGGGAGACCTAATAGCGGCCTTCCAGTACCTGAGGGGGGCCTACAGGAAGGCTGGGGAGGGTCTGTTTACAAAGGCCTGCAGTGACAGGACGAGGGGCAATGGTTTTAAGTTGGAGAAGGGGAGATTTAGATTGGATATTAGGAAAAAGTTCTTTACTATGAGGGTGGTGGAACACTGGAACAGGTTGCCCAGGGAGGTGGTTGAGGCCCCTTCCCTTGAGATATTCAAGGTGAGGCTTGATGAGGCCCTGGGCAGCCTGGTCTAGTTGGGGGTGTCCCTGCTGACTGCGGGGAGATCGGACTAGATGACCTTTGGAGGTCCCTTCCGGCCTGGACCAATCTATGAATCTATGAAAAACATTCTCCTTAAACCCTCTTATTTTTTTCATGCTAGTAATTACTTTAAGCCAAAGTGTTTATGCTCATTCATTATATGAAACAAGCAGTACTGAAGGTTTTTTTGCCCATGAAATGGAGTTTACAATATAAGACAAACCAGCCACCAACAGCGAGGCCTTCATGCAGGTAAAACTTGTTGATGTTAGTGAACTGCTCTTTAGTTGGTCCTGCTCAGGAAAGTGTATGTATCCACGGCCCATGTTAAGCTAGTACTTAAGTACCTTCCCAAACTGAGATGGAAAGACTTCGTACTAAGTACCACAGTTTTTGTTATAACAAAAATGACAAAAGAGCTTCAAAACAGTAAAGAGAACACTTTAAAGTTCACACACAGTAAAGTGCACCAAGAGGGAATTTTGACACTAAAATCTTCATTAAAGTCACTTTCTGTTCACAGCTCATGAAAAGTGGTCTTACATGATAGGATGAACCAGAAAGCAACTCCAAAGCCTTCACACATGTAAAACCTCTTAGTCTCAATATTTGCTCCTCCAGAGGAGTTTTACTTCAGCAAAAACAGCAGCATTGAGCCTTACACCTTGGCCAAGATTTACAAAGTGAAAGGAAAGCTTTTTCCACTTAAAGTTCCTATCAGCTGCACTGGCAGTAAATTCCTCATCATGGAGGGAATCCTACAATCCTACATAATAAATCTTTTACAGAGTCATGAAAATCATTCATATGCAAGGACTGACCTTCTGCCAATCTTTAAAGAAATCAAAGTTATGTACTGTAAAATCAAGTCATCTCAAGCTAAAACTAATATTAATTCTCTAGCTCTTATTTTTTTCTTCCGAAAGAACAGTAATTATTGTGTGATGGGTCCTTTTGGTATTGTCAAATTAGTTTTCCCATTCATCTACAAGTCCTTACAGTGAGCGAACTAGAACAAAACATCGGGTTGAAGAGGTTTCTTTTTCAGTGGTTTGACTATTTCTTAGCAACTGCATACATGCTTCATTTGCATCATAGCTTTAATGATGAAAACATAAGGTTTACCTAATGCAGAAGTGAGAGATTCCCATATTAAAACAGTTAAGGGTCTAAACCATGGATCCTATAACCTCTCCTCTGGCAGCATCCAGTTCAGGTAAGCAGTTAAAAAGCTCTCAGTTTGGCAGATGGCTTCTCCCAATGGAAGTATCAGCTGAATTAGAAAACAACAAAAGCTGGAAGTATAACCACCCCCCTTCCCATGTTCTTATTCATTTTAAGATTGCAGAAAAAGAGTTGAAACTCTTATCTTCTCCACCATACCTCCTCCAGGGAATTCCATGATGAAAACCTGCTGAAATACATGAATTATTTTCTTCTCTTTATTTGTGCTTCTCATTTTGATCATTTGATGTATGTTATGATCTGCAAAGTGTGATCCTTCCAGTAAAGGACTGAGAACCAATTTAAAGCACCAGCATTACAAAATGGGACTTGCAGGAAGTCATTGATAGACATTAATTAAAATTACCTCATTAAATCTAGCATGGTCCCTTTACCACTACATAAATCTTAATTCCTTTTTGATAACACAGGATTGATCCAAGAAAGCCCAACACCTTGTATGAATAGTGCCTAACTAATGGCTTTTAGTTACTTCCTTTGAACTTATATATATTGTACTTAGGACTGAAAATTATTTCAGTTTCCAAAGAGGCTGTCACATGGCTGGGCATTAATCAAGCACCTCTTCAACGATTCCTAAAATGCTAGGTCACCATCCAACTGTCATCTATCAAATTTTTTGTAGCCACTTTCCACCCCAATGACTGAAATTTGGATTATGGAGTATAGGTGACTCAGAAGGCCGTAGTCTTGTAGGACATCAAGTAGGAAAGTTAGAATGCAGAGATAAAAATTTCATCATCATACTGATTCTCTGTTCCAGATTAGATTCATTCTCCTACCTGTGATGCCTCCTAATAAATGGCGATTATTCAATACCTTCATAAATATGAAGTTTGAAAAAGTATAAAACAAATATTTTTAAAAAATCAAAGTATCACTAGATACTCCTAAGTACTCATCACTTCCTCATCACACTCTAATTCCCATAATCATCACATTAAAACATTCTTGAGAGATGACAGCTTTGGGATCTCAGTACTCAAAATGCGCTTCTAAGTACCCTCTGCATTAAATACATCACCCTTACTGAAACAACAGCTCAGCTGTATCTGTAATCAAATAAGCAACTTTTGAACAACATCTATTAGCATGAAGTGGGAATATTTATGCAGTCTTTGCATTGCGGTAATTTCTAGTATTAATGCTATGAGACAATTTACAATGCAGTGCAAACATTCAGTAGCCTATTACTCCAGAATTGTTGCTTACAGCGTCCCAGGTCACTTCTGGTATGAGTGCAGAATACTAAGGGATATAGAAAGAAAGAAAGATAGACACTATGTGGTCAAGTCTACCTTGAGAGGAAGTATGATGAAAGTGTTTAGCAAAGTTCCTAGCAACTGATATAGCCTATACAGTACAGTTGACTTGTGAATTTGAGCATTTCCACATGTGCTGGGCAGCTGGCACATGTGTCACTGTGCCTGCTCAAAATTACCGGACTGGGGAAATTTACCCTGTGAGAAGGGAGCAGAACATAAGCAGAACTCTCTCAACAAATATAATCATCACTGATTAAACTTAACGTTACTAGGGAACCATAATAAGATGACATTAAATAGCCATTGACTCATTTCCCAATGAGCAATGAAAACTGAAAGGGTTACCATATGCCATTAATTTAAACGATATCAGAGGGGCCTCATAAGAATAAAAAATTACTACCATGGGTAATTTGTACATATATTAAGTCAGGTTATTTTTTAATCTTGATATTTTTTACAAGAAAAAGGAAAAAATACTTTAGAAATTATCTTTTTTAATTAAAATGTTATTTTCTTGAATTGAACTCTAAGAGCAGAGGAGTCACCACTTGTTGTCATACCAGGTAGATAATTATTGGGCTGAAACCATAAACATCAATATGTTGATAATTAAGGGAACTAATTCTGACTTTGATTTACATATATGCGGACCAGATTCTTGGCTAGCATAATAATCAGCATATCTCCATCCAAGACAGTGCTATTGAGCTGCATTGATTTACAGCCATTGGAGACTGAGACAATGTAGACAATAGCTATTTTTAGAAGGCATTCCTTGGAAGAAACCATTATGATGAGGCCAAATTCTACTCCCCTTACTCAGATGCAGAGTCCCAGTGGGATTAAGGGTAAGAGAAAAATGCAGCCCATCTTCTGAAGGTTATTTCTGAGAGTTGAACATAAATTCTGATGCAACTTAATAATGATCACATTTGAGCTACATACATACATGTCTAAAACACTGCAGTAGATTAAATTTTAAAAGCAGGGGTGCTTGAAACACAAGTAGGCCTGAACTGAAAAGATAAGAAACCAATCCAAGGCATAGATGCTAACATTGTTCTCCCTCTCTTACTCGACAGCTGCTTGTCTGAGGTTCTGTCATACGGAAAATATGTGAATGCGATGAAACATCTGTTAATGTATCTCTGCTCCCACCCAGCTCCTTAAAAGCAAAAAGTGTAGGCTTGTTACTATTTTCAATAGTGCCCAGACACTTGTTCTGTGCATCGGAGCACGGGGATGGTGGATGTCTCAGGGCTGCCTGCCTGCTTGGGGCCAGAATGGCAGCACACTGCAGTCATCTCAGGCATGTGGGGTAATACAAAGACAAGGCCTTAAAGCAGCATGTAATCCTAAAAAGTCCATTCCAGAGGATTTACATTTAGGAATACTTAGCACGAGGAGACCTAAATGCACAAGCAGCATGCTCTAGCTAGGGTGATAATTACTAGCCCAGCTGCTTCTGTTACCTCTTTTCATCTTATTTGACAGCCGCTTCCCTGATCTCTTGCATGTTGACAACACATGGCATTTATACCTGCTAGAGACACTGACAAATTATTCCTGGCATTTGTTATTATTACCTTGTTTCTTTACTGGAGACACTGGGAGAGCGTCAGCAAACTGGGTGCAATTAGGAAAAAAACAAAGAGGCTCCTTTTTCAGATAGAAAAGGGGAATAAAAGTAAAGAGTCCAAATGCTTGTTTCTGTTGGCTTTAGCAATAGCCAGGCAGCTTCACAAACTTAATAAAATGTGCTCCCTTCTCCTTAATGCCTATAAAATATATATCCCTGTACAGAAACAGCAATCTCACACCAGACTGAAAATGCAATGAAAAAAGTATATTGGTTCAACTGAGCATTATTTTTCTACTGACAGACAGGGTACTTTGTGTCATTTCAAAATCTAATACTCAGTATAGTCTCATTTGTCTGGTTTCTTTCCCTGTCTGTAAATGCAGCAGTAGGCAAGTTTAACCACATTAGGAAATTTTAATTTTCAACCTGAAGATGAGATGACAATCTGTCTCAGTTGCTGTCATGATCTTCTATCTCAAGCTGACATGTTTATTCTTGGACATTTACACTGTGGTAGAGAATGCCATGAAGGAGTTGAGTTATAAATATTAGTTTTGATTGAATATGACACTACAAATAAACATGCCAATACACTCTATAACTTTGTCATCCTCTTTCATCCTCTCAGCGGCACAGCTGATACCCCTGGGCACCTGCTGCCAGTAAGTTCATAGAATGGTAGGGGCATCAGACAAGCATATATGAAAATGACCCACAAATACCAGCTAATAAGAACAGAATTTAGATTTGAAACCATAGCACCATGAAAAACAATGTAAAAGCTCTGGAAAAAAACAGTTGATGTTCACTGCAAAATTCTGTGCTACCCAGCAGTCATATCCTTGTTTAAAGAAGAAGCCACATAGCAACAGGAAGAGAGAATCACAGAAAATGTCTATGATCATCCTCAGATCAACCGGTGAAAGATTTCTTTTAAAGAGAAGTCTTCATTGTGTGACTCCCACTGTAAAATGGGTGTAGAGGCAAATCTCATACAATGACGAAGGTGGAAAAATCATAGTAAATCTCCATGTCAGTGCCTTTTGTTTTTACTGCTTTGGATGTGCATTTTGCAGAGCCATAAAAGCATGGAAAAACCTACCAAACAAGCAAAAGCTCTTCTTTAACCCTTTGGCACTGGGCAAGGAGTGTCTGGAAATCTTGACTTTTTCCTGTCAAGGGTATCAAAACAAAACAAACAAAAAAAAACCCCAGCTCACAACTCTCAAAGTCTGGCAAGAGAAATGGAGAACATAAAAGTTGTGAAAATGAGGTTGGCTAGACAAAAATAAAGGATTGGCACTAGAAAATATTAGGTCTCTGACTGATTTTTGAACAAATACAAAGACGGTTGTTTTTTTTTAAAAAAGTATGCACTATTTCTGCTTTGTAAAAGTGGTATTTAAGGCAGAAAATGAAGAATTTGTCTGATTGCTAACAAAATAACAATAACTAGTCTTCATAAGCTGTTGTTTTATTGCCATGTTACCCCATTCTAGTCAAAGAAAAAATTCCAAATAAAGTGACGTGACAAAGTATTCTGAGTATTATAAGGTCACTTTCTTTCCCAAGCTTGAAAATCAAATAGCTTAGCCACTACGTTTTCAGAATATGAAAAGCTAGAAGCAATCCGTATTTTGACACTAAGTTATGAATAGGAAATTAGCTGGTGAACTCCTTTTAGCTCTGACACACAATCATAATAGTGGTCTTTTTGCTCAAGTGTAATCAATATAATTTTTTTAAGTAAAAGTAGTAGAAAATCTGGTGCAACTGAATGTTTACCTAGTCATAATGTGACTAATTATAAACATATATTTTTACATATACATGGGTGTACATGCACACATGTGTGTAGGCCAACTCCTTGATTTTACCAAGATATTTTGCATGCCCTGTATTATCCTTCCCCTTGTATTGTCCTAGTCCCTTTGATTCCCATTCTAGGAACTTTTCTCCTCATCTCTCACAGGATGATGGGGTTTATTCAAGATTATCAGGACTGCTGGACGTGAGGCATTTGAAACAGCAAGTACCCAGTGCCTGAGTGGTTTAACTTGCACCTCTGAGCTTGGCTGTGTCCCTAACTTGATGGCCCTGACTCTGCACATGGTACTTGTAGGAGCCCCAGTGCTCCAGCAGGTACCGCTGCCCTCTTTTCTTCATTTCATACACTCAAACGCAAAATGCAGCAAAAGGGGCTGACTTGGCTAAACAGCTTCAGAAGGAAGCTGTTTGCTAGAAGAAGAGAAGAGAGGAGAGGAGAGGAGAGGAGAGGAGAGGAGAGGAGAGGAGAGGAGAGGAGAGGAGAGGAGAGGAGAGGAGAGGAGAGGAGAGGAGAGGAGAGGAGAGGAGAGGAGAGGAGAGGAGAGGAGAGGAGAGGAGAGGAGAGGAGAGGAGAGGAGAGGAGAGGAAACTTAGTTCAGGCACCCTGCTTCCTCACTGCTGCCCTCACTTCTGAGCTAGCACACACCTTGTGCCTTAGTGCACAGTCCACATCTCCAGCTGTGGCCCTGGGTGAAGGGAAATGTAGCAGCTGCCCTTCAAACCAACCTCATCCTTTTCTGAGTGCCTTCAGTGTGCTTAGAAAACCCCCATGGGATGACATCCCTCAGGACATGGCTGTGTCAGGGGACCTCTCGATCTGTCCCTGCACTGCTGATGGACACAGTGGGCAGTGAAGGGCGCAGGCGGTAACATCCATGGGCCCCATGGGAGATCCTTGTGGAGCAGAGGACATTGGGTGGCTCCCAAAGACAGGCAGGCCGGTGAGCTTTTCCCAAAGTGTCTAAATCCATCTTCAGCATTAAATCAAGCAGTTCAAAATAATGACTGCAGTTCACTCTTTGTGAAATGAGGATAACAAACACATAATTGCTTGAAAGAGCTGTTACAAGGATTAACAAGTGAAAGTTTGAGAGGAGCTCAGATATGGGGTCAGAAATCCCCAAACGGGGACCATTTCTGTGAGAATGCTGAAATACAATTTCTAACACTCATGGCAAGAATAATCTTCCTGCTCATTCTTCTTTCAATGCTTTTTCTGTCCCGTGAAAAACAAGAAAATGTTTGGCCATACTTCCGTATGTAGAGCTTCTTCCTTTTTCCCAGGCAGAGAAGTAGGAGAGTTTAGTTCTGTGTTTTGTGTGTGTCACTAAAAAAAAAAGAAGAAAATAGGTTTACAGGAACTGCGACTACAAGATCTGCAGGTGTGTGTCCCATGATCACAGGCAAAGCAGCTGGGAGGTCAGAAAATTGCTGGTTTCAACTTTGAAGAGGCTGTATAATAAATTCAAACTAAAATTAAACCATCTCTTCCCCTGGGAAAAATCAAAAGCATTTGTTAAACCTGCAAATCAACAGCCTGCATATTTTACCTGAACTGATTTTGAGCTATGCGACTCTTCCTTCAAATTACATTTGCATTAAAGGAGATACAGCTACTGTGTACCGTTTTGTTCTTTCACCTTTCTGCCTTGATGACTACTGAAGTTTCTATAGGTACCAAAAGAATAAATAAGAGGCACGATATTCTTTAAAGGAGCTGTGCAAAGTTCAGATACAACTCTTATAAAAGTATTTCCAGTCCAGCAAGTAAACTAAGAATTTGATAGGGTCAAAAAAGCCAAAGATCTAATGCAATTGTGAATTGCAAGGGATGTGAAGTGCAACACAAAGAGTTTCTAGTACTGTACATGTAGGAAAAGTCTGAACAAGGTAAATGTGAGCCTGTTGCTGAATGAGGCAGATGATTTAGTGAGAGCAGACATGGATGAGGCTGACATACTCATTGCTTGCTTTGCCTCAGTCTTCGGCAACAAGGTCTCCCAGGCCTCCATGCTTATTGAAAAGGTCCAAGAAGGGAAGAACAATTAGCAGCAGATAAGGATCCAGTTATGGAGTACTTGGGATCTCTAGACTCACACAAGTCCTTGGGACCATATGTGCTGCATCCGAGGGTCTGGACGCAACTGGCTGATGCCCTTACAAGGCTGCTCCCTGTCATCTTGGAAAGGTTGTGGAGATCAGGCAGATCCCCTGATGACTGGGGAAATGCAAAAATTGCACATATCTTTTAAAAAGATGAAAAGGACAATCCAGAGAATTACAGGCTGGTCAGCCTCACTTTGGTTCTTTGGAAAATGATGGAACAATTCCTGTTGGAGTTAATTCCAGGGCTCAGAAAGGAAAAAAACAGCCAGGATGGACTTACCAAGGGTAAGTCATGCCTGACAAACCTCATTGCCTTCCATGAAAAAAAACACTGAGTTTGTGGGCAAGGGCATTTGACCTTAGCAGGGCATTTGACAATGTCTCCCTCCAGCATTCTTGTATCCAAGTTGGGACAAATGGTGGGGGTGGGTGGACAACCAGATGGATTAAAAAACGTGGTTGGATGATCAGGTTCAGTGGGTAGTGATCAGTGGGTTGATCTCAACCTGGAGGCCAGTAAAAGTGAACTGAACAGAAAATTGATTCTGTTTTACCTCAAACCAGGGCAGTAGTGCAGGGGACTATTCTGAGACCTGTCCTATTCAACAACTTTGTCAATAACCTGGATGAGGCATCGGAATGTTTTCATATTATGTTTACATCCCAGCCATGCACATGAACATGAACAGTGATCTTTCAACAAGAAGGAATATATTTTCAATGCACTTGATCTAGAGGCAGCAGTCCTTCCTTGTTTCAAGCTCTTTATCCTGTGCCTAATATCACCATTTTCCCCTTATACCCTCCTCAACCTGTTCCAGTTTTCCCTGTACCCCATTCCATCTTTTCTGCTTTTGCCGCCTTTTCCCCTGGTCCCAACCCACCTCTTGTCTCTGTTCCCTAACAAATGCCTCTCCCCCCTACTCCTTCTCTCCCAGCCAGACTCTTCCTGAAATATACGTATTTTCTCCTTCTGAGCTGCAACCAGGAGAGTGTTGAAAGCACAAAGCAGGGCATGCATCGGGTTTACCCTTATGTCCCCTGGGAGGCACAATAATTTGTCCCATGGATACCCCACACAGGTGCTGCAGCTTCAGCCTGGCCCATGCTTGATGCACATGGAATCTTCAGAGGTGCTGGTGCTGACCTCTGAAAAATGTGGAAATGGTGCTTCTGGGAGACTCTAACAAATTAAAGTTGGGTTGGTTTTCACAAGGATAGCAATATTCACTTATTTTGGGTCGCACTTTCAATGCTTGCCAGATAAAACAATTTGACCAAAGCTTAGGCACTGTAAAGATTCTTGGTGAAAAGTTTATATAACATTTTATTATCACTGGGAAAAGATTAAGATATCACTGACTTCTTTATGAGCAACTTAAATTTGAAACAGGAAAAGAAACTTAAAGTAACATCCAAGGCAGAAGTTAATCAGTCTGACCAATTACAGCCCATGGAATTGAAGAAGATGGTGACAATGGAAAATGGAAAGCAACCTTAACTCCCGTTATCATTTCCGCTTCTTCCTAAACCACAGATAAACCAGTTCAGCCACCTCTGTATCTAATGTTTCTCTTACAGAAAGCAAATACAGAGAGAATCCATCTCTTCTTCCCTAGCACAGGATAATAGAGTGGTGAAGTAGTGCAGCACAAAGACAATTAATAATTCTTAAAAATCAATTTAGCAGGTGACCCTAAGCATCAGACAGTGGTGCATCCAAGTGATCTCCGAGAGCAGGAGAGAGAACTAAATTCTTTCTCTACTTACTAAACAACAAAGTAATGAAGATAAGAATGTTCTTTCAAATCTAGGCCCTCTTCTATACATCCATCCACGTTAATCCAAGAAGCAGCTATGATCGTTGAGGATGTCCAGTGACTTGACCATATTCTGCCAGCTTGTAAAGAGGAGCCTTTTTAAGAGAATTACAGGAAAAATGCAAATTTTTTATCAAGATTTGAGATTTGTTCTTTTAGTATTAATGAAACATGAAATATGCCAGCTGACAAACTTGCCAGTCTAGGCAGGTTTCCAGATTAGCCTGCTTTAATACTCTATTTTCTTTCTTCTTTAGTGGTGATACGAAATAAAAATAACATTGGGGATTTTGTTTTGCTTTGCTTATTTTTTGTGAGCATCTGTGGAGGCTTTGTTTTTAATGTTCTTGCTTAATACATATTCTCCAGAAAATCCATAAGTAACATAGCCAAAGATAGCTTTAATTATCCAATATATAGTATGCAGGAAAACACAATATTATGAATCTTTTTTCTTCTTTCTATATTTTGCATCTGTAATCAATCATGTGCAAATAATGACACTTAGACATCCTGTTACTTGATTGTGCCTTTAATTCGGGAAGTGGGATAAATAAGTGGTATCAGATGGTCCAGCAATTAACTATGCATTGAATTGCAGCTTCAAAAATAGAGCCTTAAGTCAACTCTTTTAAAAAGACTGGTCCCACAATATCAGTATACCATGTGCATTTTACAGAATCACAGAATTGTAGGGGTTGGAAGGGATGTTTTGGAGATCATCTAGTCCAACACCCCTGCCAAAGTGGGGTCACCTAGAGCAGGTTGGACAGGAATGCATCCAGTCGGGTTTTGAATATCTCAGAGAAGGAGACTCCACATCCTCTCTGGGCAGTGTGTTCCAGTGCTGTGCCACCCTCAAAGTAAAGAAGATTTTCCGCATGTTCAGAAGGAACTTCCCGTGTTCCAGCTTGTGTCCATTGCCCCTTTTCCTGTCACCTTGCACCACTGAGAAGAGCCTGACCTCATCCTCTTGACACCAGCTGTTTAGATATCTATAAGTGTTGGTAAGATCCCCTCTCAGTCTTCTCTTCTCCAGGCTAAACGGACCCAGGTTTCTCAGCCTTTCCTCATAAGAGAGGTGTTCCATCCCCCTGGTCATCTTCATAGCCCTCTGCTGGATTCTTTCCATTAGTTCCCTGTCCTTCTTGAACTGGGGGGCCAAGAACTGGACACAGTACAGTACTTATGTACATATTTGTACATGTATTTGTACAATACTGTACTTATGTACATATTTGTATGTGTATTGTTAAAATATATGCAGCAATTGAACATTTCCTAATATGCATAGGATAATATGAGGTGGACATGTACTGCTCAGTATGAAAGAGCATGCAAAAAGACAGGAATGGACTCAGAGACTTGCAGCACGAGTGACCATCCAACATCTTCGGGTCTCTGGTCATGTCTAGATGACAGACTGTGGTGCTGTGCATGGACACACAGGTTTGCTGAGCACCAAAAGCAGTATTGCTACAGTGCCAGGGTTCCCTTGTGGTAGCGTGCAGAGCATCTTTAGTGCTTCTGGCCAGGCCTGTCTTGGTCAGAGCTAACTGGGATGGATAAGCCAAGAAGTGTGTTGCATTAACAGTATTCGCAATGTGAAGGCAGCCAAAGTACAATGCATTCCTCTCTAGTCAAACTGGTGTGGAAAGACCACAAGCTACTCCATTTCCAGACAGTAAAATACATTCACATATATACTCTAGTTGACCCTGCTCTGAGTAGAGGGTTTGGGCTAGACAATCTCCAGAAGTGCCTTCATACCTCAGCTATTCTATGATACCTGACATGGGGCAAATGTCAATGCTATCCATCTCCTCATTAAAATACCAAGATATCACTGCTTTGAAAAACCTCACATTGAGTAAATGGAGTAGGAGCTGGGAGAGGGTAGATGCAAGTGGAATGTCTGAACAGAGATATCTACAAACAAAAAAGAAATTTGAAATAGAAGAGTTGGATATTGGCACAGGCAGCTGGTCTAAGAGAAAGCTAAACCCATTTTTAGCAGTCAGGTTTTCTGGCAAAGAACTGGACAAAATAGTCATTGTGAATAAAGTGTCTGAAGGCTTCAGCTGTATTTTTCTGTCAGTGAATCATTGGCAAGTATATCCTTAATTTGAGAATTTGCCATAGATAATTGTTCTGTAATTTATGCAAATCTATTTCCATCATGTACACAGAATGCTGGCTATTAGTTATTTATGAGTAGTAGTCAGCTAGCTCTGGGTCATGACTGAAACTGTTCAAGCAGGAGAAAACAAACAATTTAGGAAAAATGAGCAATAAATATTCTTTCTTTCTGCATAGCACTATCCCTGTTTCTAAGTGAATACGTACTGAAAGTCACCGTTCACTGAACAGATATTAACAAAAATCCATTTTAAAAATGTATAGAAGTAGCAACCAGGAAAGGTTTCTATGCAGCAGTTATCAAAATGCAAAGAAGAATTGTAACATATTCTGGGTCAGATATTCTAGACTGGTGTAAAATCAGCATCATTCTAGTGCCAACAAATGGGATCACTGAAGTTTCATTGATTTATACCAGATGCAAGCCTGGACTTTATTTATTTCTTTTTCTTTTTCTTTTTCTTTTTCTTTTTCTTTTTCTTTTTTTTTTTTTTTTTTTTTTCCATTGTTCAACCAGCTTCACTGCAGAAGATTAGAAAGAAAGGATTTAGGAAGACCACAGTAGCAGGCAACTGGAGTGATGGGATGCAAATTGATTAAGGCATGAATAGGTTATTGCAAAGGGGCAGGGGAAAGAGAAGCCAGATTCTGGCTATGTTACTGTGGTTGTGACATGAACTTAGATGGAGATGAAGGGCAGAAAAGAAATTCTGGGATTAGAGATGTCTCCAGTTCTGCAGCAATTTGATACTAACCTTCGAGAGCTGAAAAAACTCTTAACAAATTTAACTAAGGAAAAGGTTAGAGAAACAGAATGACTTGTCAACAGATTTCATCCAGAGCAGATTTAGAACAAGTTTTTTTCACCAGATTTAATCTGTTGTAGATTTTGGCTAAAACTATTTTTTTAAACATTAATTAGATTATGACTGCCTTTTTCCCACTGCCTGGCTTTATCACCCTGATAACCAACAAGGTGTATTTCTAGTGATCTGAGATAGCCTGGACATGTGAAGCCCTTTCCCAAATTTTCCCAGCTCAGAAAAACCATGCAATGAGAAACAAACTTGTCTGAATTTAAAAAAAAGAAAAGATACTCTCTACAAATATGTATCAGTGACAGAGCCAAAGGACCAAAACACTTGCTTCACCCACCATCTCTGCCATAATCCTGCCTAGATACAGGTGTGCACTAGCAGGTACATACATACCTATATGTTTCTCTTCATCATCAAAGAAAACTGAAACACACACAAAAAAAGGCTTGGTTTGATTCGGTAAAGTGCTTTTAAAACCACAACACTACTGAAACAAGAAAAGGGAGACATTTAGGAAGAATAACCGCTTCAAATCCAGTTGCCCATGTTCAAAAAAACATTCTCAGAAATGCACTGTTTAATAAATTGATACTAGACATATAGAAAAGTTAAACGTCTGAACTAAATACAACCTACAGCAATGCTACTGGGAAGTAATTTACATTGACAGCTTTTCAAAACAGCTACAAATTTCAAAAAAACCAGCTGTTTTTAAACCTCCACTGCAAGTTCCTGGAGGGGAAAAAGAAATAGGAAGAACAGATAAAAAAATGACTGTGGAAAGGGAAAGACATGGTCCCAGCCAGTCCTTTTTCTCTTGTTTCTCCCTGTGACTAGATACTCCATGGTAAAGGTAAAAAATATACAGAATGGAGCAGGACACAGGCCTGCAATCTGGTACCACAGATCAGGAGAACTGTTGGAAGTTGTGCATTGTCCGGTTAAAAATAAGCAAAGAGCAAGAGAAAATCAGGATAGAACAAGTAAAGAAACACGCAGACATAAAACCAGAGAAGAACTGGAACAGAGAAGAAATTTGAAAAATTCTCCCTTTGCATGGCCCAAAGGAGCAAAACTAGGATATACTTCAAGTAAAACAGGCACAAAAAACATCCTTGACAGATCCTATAGCCTGAAAGAAATGGCCCTGCTCACAGGAGTGGTAAGATCTTGATCTCCTCTCACTGCACCCTCCCAGTTCCTCATGACTTAATGCCAGTTCAATTGCACGATAAACCTCCTTGCAAAGATACAAGGCTAAAGGCCAGCCAAGGCCCACAGAGGAGTGTGTCACTCCTCCCCTAATTAATTCAGGCAGAAGAAACCTGATCAAAGAAGTGCTGACATTCAATCAAAAGTCAGACAATATGCTCATGAGTAATAAGCACCATCATGTTGTCAGGACGTGCCAAGACTTCCACTGAAGTACATACTGGAAAAGGGGAATGAAGGCCAGAAAGGCAATTGCACAACATATGTGACAGAGCGTCAACAAAAATAAATAGCTCCCCAGCCAGAAAATAACCTTCCCTGACTCCCCTGTGCACTGTAGAGGGGACAGAGAAAACACTGTTAACGCTAAGGTTGTTTCCTCTTGTCTAGTAGCTGAATGCAGGAGATTCTGGGTGCCATACACTTATCCATAAGCTGCATTCATCCAGCACAAATGAAGCCACCTCAGTATGTGAATTAAGTACACCAGAGGTCTAAAGGACAAGGAAAAGGTTGTCAAAAAACTGACCCATTTGGAAAACAAGTCCACAAAAGCACAAGTCATCTTTCCAGTCTGCCAGCCCGAGGCACTGGAAAACTGCCTTACTTCATTGGGGTGGAGCAGGGACTGGTCTTCAGGTCTTCACCATCCTGAGCCTGTCCTGCTATATATACATATATATATATACATGTGCGTACATATATATAAACATGTATATAAATATATATATATATATATATATAAAAGCAGATGCACAAGAAAAGGAGCCTAGCAGGTAGTGCTTGTGAGTTTCTGCCTCTTCTCAAAACAAGGAAAGCATGTGTTTCTAATGGCTACTTTTTATAAAGTGCATTCAGATAGGGTAAGGGTTTTTTTTTATCAGTGCAAATCCTTATTATAAGCTCTTCCATCTCTATCTGGCAAAATAATCAAGAAAAGGTTGTGCTTTTAGTACCTGCAGCTCTGAGTATAAGTCAAAGTACAAGTCATTTCTTGTAATTTTTTACAATCCTGTATTATTCTACCACTTTTGGACAACAACTACATTATGTGGCACATGCAGCGTATTACTTCCCACAGGTCCGATGACAAACATCTCTATTGAAAATTTTAAGCTAATGTTAACAGCTAAGGTCATCCCTACAATATCAAAGTAATTTAGATATGCCATGGACATAAAAGTTCAACATTTTCAAATATTCAAATATTTTGAAGTTTGAGAAATGATGTTATATTGAAATGAGTATTCATCTTTTCAACACAGACTAAAAGGAGCTGTGGAGACTCAGCAAGTCTGAAAATTAAGAACCTAAAGTTAATGGAGTCTTTTCACAACTGTGCCTGCAGGTATGTTCAAGTATATTTTATATTCAGGCATTTCAGCAAAGAGATAAGTAAGAAAATGAGGTTTGGACCATTTCATCTAATGTGAAGCGCTTAAGTTTTATTATGGGAAATTCTTAATGTTTTAAAAACATTAACCAATGGAAGAAAAGAATATTTGGAGAAACATCCATTCTTTCAACTGAAAAATCAAAATATTTGGGGCAGTATTCATCTCACT
Source organism: Numenius arquata (assembly GCF_964106895.1). NCBI lineage: Eukaryota > Metazoa > Chordata > Aves > Charadriiformes > Scolopacidae > Numenius > Numenius arquata. Next base: position 120,964,921 of record NC_133576.1, read on the forward strand.
TTGCTCTGGAAATTTCCAGCTACGTATCTAAATCTTAGTAAGTCACCCTAGGCTTCTGTGTAGCCAGTAGTGAGAAAGTAATTACTTCTGAGGAGATATTATTTTCTTGTTGTTACCCTTATTTTCCCACTAAAACAAGAGAAGTGTATTTTGAAAGTACTTGGTGCTCTGGGAGAATACAGCATGAGAGCCTTACACTGCATCTACATTGTAATGAAGGAGGGGAGATTGACTTCTCTGCTGAGGCTCAGACAGTCAGAGTAGCTGAGGTGGGAAGGCACATAGAATCATAGAATCATAGAATGGTTAGAGTTGGAAGGGACCTTAAACATCATTGAGTTCCAACCCCCCTGCCATGGGCAGGGACACCTCCACTAGAGCGGGTTGCTCAAAGCCTCGTCCAGCCTGGCCTTGGACACTTCCAGGGATGGGTCCAACCCCTGCTCAAAGCAGGGTCACCTGGAGGAGGTTGCTGTAATAAATCCATGAACCTTTTGGAACACTGGTGCCTGGAGGTGTCAGGCAGGACGATCACTGCCTTACCAGCCCTGCTGTGCTTCACAACTTACAAGAGAGCAACAGCAGCGGTGAAGTTACCAGGAAATTTCAAGCGGCAGAACAGTTTCCTTGACCAGAGACACAAATATTCAACAACAATGAAAAAGACATAAAAAATAAAAAGGGATGGGGAGGAGAGAGGAAATGATGCAAAAAAGTCATAAGTCATCCCATGTAATGGCTTGGTAGGAAAATGTTTTCACACTTCAGCCCACTGAAACTAGACTGAAGCTCCACCCTGGGTAATGTCTGTATTTTAACTGTTGATAATTGAAATGGAACACACCGGCCTTTACTTATCCTGCCTAATGAATGTTATCGTGTGGAAAAGGTAAATCAATAACAGCTGAGATCAAACATACCAATCTCCTTTTGAGTGTACAATGCTCTCATTTATATAAATCTTTACAACCTGACTGCCCTTCTCGTTTAAGCGCAGCAAGTGAAACATTACTCAGTACAAAAGACCTTCTCTCTTAAGAATTCTCCATGCTGTTTGAAAGGGTAGCCCAAATGAATTGCTGGAATGACCATTGAAAGGGCTACTCGTTAGCTATGACTGTCCTTGGGAATTTGCCAGACATGAGGTAACGAGACCACAAAGTGCTGTTGGTATTGGCAGCAAAGCCAAGGTTCATCATAGTACCTCTTGTCTAGACTAGGGATGTAAAAGGAAATAGAAAACAATTCTTCGACTATATGCACTTGATGTTCCGTCCCCTTTTTCTATAGAAAAATGTAAGACATTTGGAATTTTTCATTTTTATTTGGGAAAGACAAATTTGGAAACCAGAGTGACTCATGCTGGAAAGTGTCTGACTTGCATGTGATAGCCAGCTAACTCCAGAAAGTTAAGGCCATAGGAAGAGTTTGAGGAAGGCATGTGAATTCAGATTTTACTTTGATTTAACTCTTAGTACTCTCATCATTCATTTTGCTTTATTCACAGCATAAATGGCAGAGAGGTCCCTTACATGGACAATGCTTGTTTACAAGCAAGATGATATATACCAAGAGGTCCATATGCCCTGGGAATAAAAGTTTTAGTTTTAGGAATGTATTATGAGTCCGTTCCCAAATGCATTGCACAAATCTCCTATCAGGTAATGCTGCAGCACACATAACCTGGAGGGAAAGTTCAGATCAGATCCCTCACAGACTCACTTGGGCAGCTGCAAAACAATTGTTTTTCTCTGCAGAGCATCCTAGCACTGTGGTACCCCTGTCTGAATAGAGATCTATCCACCCTTTACACAAAATTCCTTCTCGTTTCCAGCTGCTGCACTTCATCCCCTAGCCCACTCAAGTTCAGTTCCAGAGAAGCTGACTGACTCAAAGCTATAGACCACAGGAAAATTTATAGTCTTTTCTCAGGATTTTCCTCAGAAGCAGAATCACACCTGTGTGGGGGTTTTTTTTTCCATTCAGTGGCAGCTACTGTACGCTTAACAGCACTTCTCGCTCTCCTTTGCCTCCTTCCCTTCAGCAGGGTGCTGACATCCTCCTCTTGCACCCATCCCTCATTTCTTTTGGGAATGGTAGGCAGTGAGTTTCTTCAGCCACCACATCCATCCTATCTCTCAGCCTTTAGCATTTACCCATTCTCTCATTTCATAATAATAAATCCCGGAAAAATTCACCATCTGCACCCGAGGATCTTTTAAGCATCCCTACCAATTTAGTAAGGGATGGAGGCATCACAGCGCCCCGTGCTTTACCACCACCTGCTAATAGAAAAAACATTTTTTCTTCCCTTTCTGTTTCCAAAAGTATGTCTTAGTCCCCACTTTCTGTTTCAGTGCATGGTGCCCATGTGTCCTTCATTGTGCTGAGAAGTGCAGAAGCTGATGTTTCCTTATCTATTTATCATTTCAAACAAAAATTTATGTTCTTGCAGACAGGCATGGTTTTAGCAGCAGGATTGGTGGGACTCACAGCACTTTCCTCTAAACCCACCAACCATTGTGTGCATGCTCCAGATCATATGACACAGTAATGCAATTTTGACTGTTTGCCACTCCACATACACACAACCCTTTTAGAAGGGATTTGGTGTTTTTTTCATCATTCTCAGATTCCCATACTTTAGGCCCAAAGAGCTACCATTCAGGCACAGAGGCTAGGAAGAGCTTTCTACACCAGATCCATGCTATGTCAGTCCTACCAAAGCAGACCTGCATGCTGTCTTCTGCCTGTTTCTTGGACCTCCCTACTTTTCTGATCTTTGATTGTCATCTCCTCATGTCCCATCCATGCCAGACTCTCAAAGATGTGCCAATGCTTTATATTTACAGACATATGGAGCAGACACAGAGACTTCAAGAGTACCAGATACCAAACACTCCTTACACAGAGAAACAACCACACGGATATGGGCAAGATGGACATCTGCACCCACTCCCCGCCTCTTTCTCACTCTTCTATTACTATCTGAGCTGATGTGGAGTTTCTTAAGGAATCAAGGGCCCTTCCTTTCCCTGCTTGCTCTCCTCTGCAAGTTTGTCCTCTAAATAATTCTCCAATTGTAAAGCTGCTTCTCAACTCACTGCCCTTCCATGTTCTTGTTCAAGATTCTTTTTATGTGATCTGTGAAAAAACATCTCTTTGACACCTTCCAGACCTCCTTGTCATGAAACAATGATCTCGCGAGGTGCTCTACATACTGTCCATCACCAAATTGCGCTCTCTCAGATTCAAATTAGTGTTGGACCATAATAAGCTCTTTGCATATGTGCAGGGAAAGTCATCCAGACGTAACAATGTCTTGAAACATTCCTTGAGATTTCAATCTGACATAAAGACCGCAAATAAAAGAGAAAGTGCACTTGAAGTCTGATGTTCAATAAGAGTATCCAACATGTCTCCTATGTGAAGCAGAACTGACAAGTTATCCAAATCATCACAAACACCTTGAAAAGGAGTTCTCCCTCACATGACTGTTTTATGAAAAGGGGTGGCAGAATAGACAAGGAGAACTTCTGGTAATAACAAGAACTAAAAAAAAGGCAAGAACAGAGAAGTAGAAGAACAATCTGTGTAGCTGCAGCAATGAAATCCTAGTCTGGCTCCCAACCTGCATGTTAACAACTGGGGTGCCAGACATTTTTATGCTTCACAATTGCTTGGTTTTCACTTAGGGATTTGCACATGATTGAATCCATTGAGAGATTGTGCCTTGGCCTTATACTTCCAAGATATATTTCATTCCTTTTACATACATATTATGCATCCTACTCAGGGCCTGGTGTTGTATTCGATATATAATCTGTATTTAGGAAGCATTCCTTTTGGTTCACCCAAGTAAGAAATACAATCCCCATCTGGTGTCCTGATCATCCATACATGGAAAATTCATCCATCTTTTAATCTGCTCTGAAACTAGTCTTCATCTGATACTTTGGAGTGTTCAGGACATTTTTTTCTCTCGTATTTCTCATTTCTGATTCTTTCTGGACCAGAGCCAAAAGTTGTACAGGGAAAACATCTCTACATGAGAATAAAAGCCCGTTTTAAAAGGTTGGAATAGTCTGGGTCAGGTATATGATGTAAAGCCAAAAGCCTCTCTCCAGCAGCCTTATCGTTATTTATACTTGATCACATGTCAAGACCATAAGTCAGATCTGCATAACTAACTTTCATTCTCTCTATTAGCTACAGAAATGACAGTAAAATAGCTCACTCATCCAGGATTATTCACTGGCTGTTGTCAGGTCAGCCGAACAAAAAAAAGAGTTGAAAAGCTCTTGCAGAGCTGAAACAAAGGCAAAGCTATGATTTTGGTGGAATTTATTTCTTTACAGAAAACTACAGCTTAGGATTGACCAACAGGTCTTCTAAATATGAGTTGAAATTAGAAAATAGTAAACCATAAGAAAAGAAGCAAAAAATCCTATCCTATAATCTCATTATAAAATGAGACAATTCTTCATCCATTTCACTTGTATTAAGTTTGAGTTAAATAAATTTTTGAAAAATAACACAATTGCATTGGGCACCAAGTTTTGTAGCCCACTGAGAAAAGGGTTTATTTTTTTATTGTCAGTATAAAAAAAGATTTTTTTTAAAAAATTACATAGATTTCCTGTTTATTTTTCTGTTTGGCAGTTGACTGAAAAAAATCATTTATGGTGCTCAAGGGACTTAGAGATCGAGATGTACTTACCATTCTCTTGATGGCTACACCTGAAGAACTGTTGGTTCTTCTGCCCTCTGAAAAATGAAGAAAGCTCCTTGCTCCCGTCTTTGTCTGCTCTGCTGACCAGTGCATTTGAAGAAAGTGATAAAAACTATATTTAATGGCTAAGACTTGTAATGTTGCCTGATATATCTTTCCCTTCATGTTTTAAAAAGAATGTAAAATTCTATGTCTGAACACAGCTTGCTAGTATTTTGTAATGCTTTCCATTCACTTCTCTTTTCTCTATTTAATCAGGTTATTACTTGGATCACAGCAGAGATACTGCTCACATCCTGAACCCTGTTGTGTTAAGCTCTGTGTGCAAATATAAAGGGCAAGTCCTTTCTTAAAGCACCTGTACTTGCAAATATTTTTCAATTTGCTATCACAAATAGTGAGCTGTATTTCAGTGAAAGTGAAGTTTACTAAACACATACATACCTGCAGAATTGAGATGGGAAACAAATTGTTTTGGACAAACAAATTAATAGTTAAGAGTAAGACAATCTTGTTTTGCAGTGACCAGCTAACTCCTGTGAGAGAGCTGTGCTGTGCTTCTCTTTATCAAATATTAATTTAGTTATTTAAGACAGAGTAATCACAAGAGTTCTCTCAGAAGTGAAACAGTTTCTATCACTTACTGAGATCAACAAGTGATTTTTGCATTCTAATTCCACACTAACCGGCCTGTGTCACACTGTACAATCACAGAATCACACATCAACAAAATAATTTAGGTTGGAAGAGACCTCCAGAAGTCATCTAATCCGACTCCTTTCTCTAAGTAGGGTCAAGTAAATCAGATTGCTTAGGTTTGTGTCCAGTTGAGCCCTGAACACTTTCAAAGACAAAGGGTTCACAGCCTCTCTGAGCAACTTGTGTGAACACCCTCATGGTAATATTATTTTCCTAATATCCAAAAGGAATTTCCTTGTATTACAACTCATGTCTGTTGTGCCTTGTCTTCTCACTGTGCACCCCCGAGAAGAACCTGGCTATGTGTCTACATGAAGTATTTGAAGGCAGCAGTGAGGTCTCCCTTTTGCCTTCTCTTTTAAAGGCTGAACAAGCTCTTTTCGGTCAGCGACAACCTGTACATCCTTTCTCTATCCCTCTCCAACCTTGGTAGCATTCAATGGAATCACTCCAATTTGCTGGAGTCTTTCTTGTCATGGAGAACTCAGACACAACACTCCAGATGGGGTCTCAAAAGTGCCAAATAGAGCAGAACAATGACTTTCCTCAGTCTGCTGGCCACAGTCTTACTTATGCTGCCCAGGACATCATTGGCCTTCTGTGCTGCAAGGGCACGTTGCTGGCACATGTTCAAATTATTGTTCACCAGGAGTCCCAGGTCCTTTTCTGCAAAGCTAGCCAGTTGGTCCCCAGCCTGAACTGTTGCATGGGCTTATTCCTTCCCAGATGCAAGACTTAGCATTTTCTTTTGTTTAACTCATGATGTTCCTGTAAGTCCATTTCTCCAACATGTCAAGATGTCCCTCTGAACAGCAGCCATACTCTCCAGCATATCTACCACTCTCCGCAGTTTGGTACAGCCTGTGAACTTCTTGAAAGCACATTCTGTCCCATCATCCACATTATACATGTCAAAAATGACGTTGAACAGTATACAATATTCCTCTATATAATATAGGCATCTATAATATACTTGTGTTACAATATAAGTATATACATTGTTTAACATACTTGTCTTGCTGTTGTCAGAACTAGGGTTAAACTATAACTTTTAGCAGAAGGGTTTACACGTGCCTGCTATCATTACTGGAATTTCTGGAGACCTCAGATGAAGGAAAACCTTGTTGAATTCAGTTAAAGAAAATTATTCTGCCACCTAGGCTAGAAGACCAGTCAGTATAAACCATGTTTTGCCTTATTGTTTTTTTTTCAGGGCTTAGCCTGACCATGCACATAAATCTCTTCTAGGTTATAATATACACAAGAAATTTTTTTCATCACCACAGTGGGTGCAGATGACACCAAACTAGGTGGGAGTGTTGATCTGCTTGAGGGTCGGAAGGCTCTATGGAGGGATCTGGACAGGTTGGATCAATGGGCCAAGGCCAATGGGATGAGGTTTAATAAGGCCAAGTGCCGGGTCCTGCATTTTGGTCACAACAACCCCAGGCAACGCTACAGGCTTGGGGAAGAGTGGCTGGAAAGCTGCCCAGAAAAGGACCTGGGCGTATTGGTGGACAGCCGGCTTAACATGAGCCACCAGTGTACCCAGGTGGCCAAGAAGGCCAACGGCATCCTGGCCTGTATCAGGAATAGCGTGGCCAGCAGGAGTAGGGAAGTGATCATGCATCTGTACTTGGCACTGGTGAGGCCTCACCTTGAGTACTGTGTCCACTTCTGGGCCCCTCACTACAGGAAGGACATTGAGCTGCTGGAGCGTGTCCAGAGGAGAGCCACCAAGCTGGTGAGGGGTCTAGAGAACAAGTCATATGAGGAGAGGCTGAGAGAACTGGGCAGGTTTAGTTTGGAGAAGAGGAGGCTGAGGGGGGACCTCATTGCCCTCTACAACTACCTGAAAGGAGGTTGTAGAGAGATGGGTGTTGGCCTCTTCTCCCAAGTGAATAAGGGACAGGACCAGAGGAAATGGTCTAAAGTTGCGGCAGGGGAGGTTTAGATTAGATATTAGGAAGAATTACTTTACTGAGAGAGTGGTCAGGCACTGGAACAGCCTGCCCAGGGAGGTGGTGGAGTTGCCATCCCTGGAGGTATTTAAGAAACGTGTAGACATGGCACTTCAGGGCATGCTCTAGTGCCCGAGATTGTTGGTTTGTGTCTGTTTGTGGGTGGGGTGTGGTTATGGGCGTTTGTTTTGGTTTGGTTTTGGTGTTGGTGTTCTGGGATTTTTTGGGTGTGGGTTTTTGTTGGTTTTTTGTTTTTGTTTTTTTTTTGGTTGGACTCGATGATCTCAAAGGTCCCATCCAACCAAAAATATTCTGTGATTCTGTGGGAAAGAGTTCTTCTATGCATAACTTCCTTTGGGAAACCTTTAGGCTTCATGCATTTAAATCTCAAACATGCACTCTTCTTCCTTCACCAACCGTCTTTGCAAAAGAGGTCAGTCTTTAGGTGATCGGGGGGAGCTCCAAAATACTCTAGTTCTTCACATGGTTCTTCCACAGCTGCAGATGGTCCATAAACTAATAAATGCATCATGCAAATCTATACTTCCTTTCAGGAAAGAATGCGTCATATATTCTGTCTTGCAAAGAAGATATTTCTTCCTCAAAATAGGAGAGATTTGATGACTCATCTTTGGCACTACAATTTTGGGATTGCCAGTGGACATCCAGAAAAACCTTTCTTTCAGTGAGGCATAAAGTTGATCCTTCAGGCAGTCTGAATGTTTCCTCTTAGTACATGTCCAGGCTGTACATTCCTCGCACCACATTCTGCAGTGATAAAATGTGTTTCTATTGCCTTGTGAATCCTCTTTGAAAAGCCTGCCCACCTTTTCTCGTCGTTGTGGTTTGCGTTGCATGGTCATTTAGCTATGGGCGGTCAGGCTGAACTCCCCCCTGCTCTCTCTCCAACAATTGTAGCACCACGGATGCCCCAAATGATGGCTGGAAGTCAGCAAGGGACACTGAGGCCAGAACCATCTTGATAAGAAGTCTTGTTCACTTACCTTCGCTTCCAAATCAAACCTCTTCCTGAGATGTGTGCTAACAAAAACTGGTCACAGCAATTTCTCTGGGAATGCAAACAAGAAGGGTACAAGTGTGACTGGACTGAATTGTGACTTAGGTTTCACAGAATTGGCAGCAAGTTGACTGTGGTTTTGTATTTACTTACACAAATGCTCTGCTTGCTATAGTCACTCAGGGTCTAGGAGTGAATGGGCTTTCACGCCTGTTGTCTCCCTCTCTCAGTTATAGTTGGGTCAGTAATGCCGTGTTGACTGTGACAGGTTATGCTGAGATGAAAATGTCATTTGCAACCACATAGCCAGGAAATCTATCCCAGGGACTAGAGTTTAGTTCAAGAAGCCACTGAATTTCTCCACTCTTTGCTTTCATTCCTGTGCAGCAGATTAGTTTGACAAGTGATAGGGATGTTTTGATGAGAATAATTGTTTATTGTTATTAATTCATTTAAGCATTGTACCTTGAAACACCAGAATGTAAACAAACAAGTGATGTCAGCGTGTGTAGCAGAGAAAAAATAGTCTGTGAGAACATACCCTTTCTTGCATATAATGACATGTTTTTGCTGCAGAAGTCCCTAAGGCTGATTTCTTACTTGCAGTTTCAAAACATCATCATTAGTAAAACACTGGGGAATAGAACTGTTCCATGAATCCATTTATGTCTTTACTGAAAACCCCACTTTTCTATGTGAAGAACAACAACAACAGTCACTTGCAGTTTTTCCCTCACAGCTTTTGATGTGGGCCAGAAGACCATTTTAGGTAATATGCATAACATACCCTGCTAATCTATGTTGGCTTACTAGCTACCACAAAGGAAGGAGCCAAACATAAAATCCATTGTTATCCTCATGACTGGTCATATGTTATTTTTACTACTGTAGGGCTTTTTGTTTAAATTTGACTTTTGTTGCCTTCATAGATATTTTGAACTTATACTGAATTAGAAGACACATATTTACTAACGAATTCATTGGTGAGGCAGGAAGATAATTTGGCAAGGTTCTTTTCTCCCCCTCAGGCTTATAAATTCCAGAATTTTTTTGCCCCACCTATTTGGCACATTTTTTCTTTTTTTTTTTTTTCTTTTTTTTTTTTCTTTTTTTTTTTCTTTTTTCTCTTGTTTTTCCTTAAGACCAGGAATAGCAAGATTATCCCTGAAAAACACAAAAACACAAACCAAGGAAAATGCTGTGGCTTTTTCTCCACCCCCCACCCCAATCCTTTAATGGGGGCCCAATCCTAACCCCCTGAATCTTTTTACTCAGTTCATTTAGTGCTACATAGGATTGCTCCTGTTCCTTGGCATGTTTCAGCTGACAGCTAGGACTGCACAAGAATGCATGAGAGAACCCTCTGTCCTTGGCATAAACTGGCTGGGGTGTTAATCATTTCTCACTGACTGACATTTTTTTATGCCTTCTGACTTTCCAGGTCATCTGTTTCTCTCTTCCTGGTGATCTCAGACACACTGCGTTTTGGTGGCTTCAGGGATTCCAGCTGTCCTCCGCAGTGTTTCGTGTCTAGCAGCCTCCCAGTAGCTGGTACTTCCCTGTTAAATAGGGGTCTGACAGCCTTTGACTGGCTCCAGTTTGTGCAGCTGCACTGCACTGGGAGAAGCAACGAATATATTTCATTTAAAAGTGAAAGAAAGGTTAGTTCAGTAATGTGATCTGTCGCAAAACCACTCTTTCCTCTGAGGGCAATCAGGTAAAATCCATTACACAAAGAATTTCAAAGATTCTTTTCTCTGACATTGTCAGTAACAATGCAGCCCATTGTTTACATTTTAATTAGCTTCTGTTTCACTGATTTTTAAATAAGATTAATTAACCTAATGTTTTCAGCTGAGTTATGGCGAGTTGAACCTATTCAAGACCTACTTGGGATCTTCAAAGACTAGCATAGCTTGTTTATGTAGAGGAAGTCAAATTAGTGATACCTGTATAGTAATTTAGCAGCTCATGGACACTGCAGTGATGAGAAATATTTCTTGGAGAATCTTTCCTCAGCAGCCTCTGGTCTTAAAGGAGTTTTCATATTTATCTTCGTAGTATGTACAACTGTCTCAGCTACCTAGAAAATCACAGAATCACAGAATCTTCTAGGTTGGAAGGGACCTTCAAGATCGTCTTGTCCAACCATCAACCTAACTGACAAAAATAAACACCCACAAAACAACAAAATGTAACACCATCACTAAACCATGTCTCCCAGCACCACGTCAACCTGTCTTTTGAACACTTCCAGGGATGGTGCCTCAACCACCTCCCTGGGCAGCCCATTCCAATGTCTGATAACCCTTTCAGTGAAAAAATTTTTCCTAATATCCAGCCTGAACCTCCCCTGGTGCAACTTGAGGCCATTTCTTCTAGTCCTGTCACCCGTGGCTTGGGAGAAGAGACCGACCCCCGCCTCTCTACACCCTCCTTTCAGGGAGTTGTAGAGAGCAATAAGGTCTCCCCTCAGCCTCCTTTTCTCCAGGCTGAATAACCCTCGTTCCCTCAGCCTCTCCTCATAAGACTTGTGCTCCAGACCCCTCACCAGCCTTGTTGCTCTTCTCTGGACCCACTCCAGCACCTCGATGTCTTTTTTGTGGTAGGGGGCCCAAAACTGGACACAGTACTCGAGGTGGGGCCTCACCAGTGCCAAATACAGGGGGACAATCACCTCCCGAGTCCTACTCGGCACGCTGTTCCTGATACAGGCCAGGATGCTGTTGGTCTTCTTGGCCACCTGGGCACACTGCTGGCTCATGGTCAGCCGGCTGTCCACCAACACCCTCAGGTCCTTTTCTGCCAGGCAGCTCTCCAGCCACTCTTCCCCAAGCCTGTAGCGCTGCATGGGGTTGTTGTGACCCAAGTGGAGGACCCGGCACTTCGCCGGGTATAAATAAGGAAAAATTTATAAGGTATAAAGGTATAAAATAAGGAAAGGGAGGTTATTTGTGCAGTATAGTAAAAGGTCAACATAAAAAAACCAGAAATATCTCCCTACTCATGCCAAAAACAAAGAGCACGCCTGGCCTTGAAGTTATTTCAATGACAATAAAAGCAGAGAAGATATGCTGAGTGTTACTGTCCTGTACTTACTACCGTCTCATCTGTGACTTCACTGCCAAAATCTTAACTCTGATCAAGAATCTTGTTGCTTTTACACTATGCTTTTCAAATATAGTTTTCAATATTTACTGGCAAATGTGCAACAAATGTGCATCAGATTGGGGGTACACTGTGTAACTGTGCCTCTCTGAGAACAATGTTGTGCACCTAAAAGGAAGTGTGTGATTGACTCATTTATAGGAAAGATATGTGTATATATAAAATATGTCTGCATTCATGAATCCCTGATATGAATCGGTATGGTTTCTTGATGGTATACGTGTAAAGCCCTAGATCTTTGGCTAAGACTACAAAGCATATTACACAACATAGGAAACGTGAAAAGGCAGTTTCAGGCCAAATTTGCAATGTGCCACTCCCAAACTAGTGACGTGCTGATCTGATCTTCCAACATAAGTTGTTTGCTTTAAATTATCCCTCCTGTCAGTAGCACAAAAGTGCTGTGACAGCAGCTAGGAATTGGCAGGAAGAAAGGAGGTTCCCAGTTATGCCATCTTTTTTCTAGTCACAGTCCCTACACGTACATTACTTTTTTGCCTGGATTCTTCATGATTTTCTCCCAATCCCTATGCCCTTCCTGTCTCTTTCAATTTTTACACTTTTTTTTGGCATGTATTTTTCTTAGCTGAATCTTCTGACTGTCCATATAATCCATCAGGAGAAGAACTAAAGCAACCAAGGGTTGATCAACCTTTGCCCCATTGCCCAGAGAGCTCGCAGAGAAAAACCCATCCCTTTCCAAAAGGATTTCTTGCCCAGCCTGGCAGGCTCTTGACAATTTTCATATGCTCATAGGCAAATTTGACGAATATTTTTGGCATCCATTCCCACATAGCAATGATGAGTTCACACAGGTAGTTACTAGACTGAACATTGAGAACATAAGAAATTATTCCCAACTCTGATGAAATTTGCAGTCTTATGTCCATTTTACCCAGGAAATGACCTACTAAAATTTATTAGTGTTGCAAAGAGATTAGTTTTTCATCACACCCTTAGAGGACAAGGCAGATAACCACCAGGCTTAACAAGCCATAGTCATCTGGTGACCTCAGACAGTAATGCCTTGTCCCCTTACACTCTTCTTTTTCACAAACAAAAAACATCCCCACAGTTCACTGATGCATATTGACAAATAAGTAAAAAACAGATAGGATTGCCTGTGGTACCAAAGCCATCCTGCATCTGTCTGTTCATAGCATGAGGAATAAAGGAAACTTTTTACTTTACTGTCATCACATCACAAAGCCCTCCCAATGAACCAACCAGTCCCATGGCCACATTATAAACTTCAGTCCTTGTCACTTCTTGATCTGGTTTGCTGATAATGGGTGAATTGGAGCAGACTTCACCAGTCATAATAATAATTTTAAAAGGCTAAGCAATCCCAAGCTTATCCAATAAGCTGCTCTGGAGCTTAGCATCTAACAGCTTGATCACTGAAGGCCAAAAAGACTTAGAAAGTACTGAAGTCACTATGCCAAGCAGAATAACGTGGCTTTTGTTCATGAAAAGACGGGAAAGCCCATGTTTGTTTACTACTTGGAGATATTATGGCCACAAAATACCTCTGTGGTTATCTAGCCTGATTTTCTCCTTAACAGATGCCATATGTCTTCCCATTTCTATGACTAACTTCAATAGTTGCAGTGGGGTTAGACTCTATTACTTAAAAGAGGTCATTCCATGATTACCAGAATGGGTGAAGTAGGTTTCCTGTTACTCCTGGCTGATTGACTGATTAGTTAGGTATCTTTAACACATTTGAACTCTGATGAGAGTTTCTCTCTCCAGAATGTACTCCATTTAGATTGATAATCACAGTAAGAATCAAATGTTGGAAACCAAAACTAAATGCCTTCAGTCCAGACTTACCATTCACAGTTTTAGCAGTGAGAGAAATTAACAACCATGTGGATTCTTTGGGGGTAAAAATATGTGGACACATGCTGCCGTGTCACGGCACATCTTTTTCAGGATGCCTTCTTTTCATATCATTCATAGAAATGACTGTTTTCTGTGAGAATGCTGCCTTCCTGTCAAATGGACAGAAATTAGCCAATAGGTTCAAAACTGAGCAGAGGACACCCCAGCAGAGAGACAAACACAATTAGCATGATTGCATAAACATCATTTCTACATCAAATCAAGCATATATATCTCTAGCCTTGACTTAAAACAATGTTTCCTGCACTGGAGAATTCATCACAAAGCCTGCCAAACTCCTCTAAACATTAATTCATCTCACTGCTAATGATAGGAACCTAAAGAGTAAACTGAATTTTTTTTGCTTCACTTTTTATGACCTTATTCATACTGTATGAATGTTACTCTGAATTGTTATAATCAGATCTGTTTTTCACAATCTAGGTATGTAAAAGATTATGAGCAAGCCATGATGATAGGCTATATCCAGTAAGTTGAATTAGGTTGCGCTTCTTGAATTGTTCTATAATCCTGTAATCTTTCTTGTGACTTTTGCCTCTCCAAGTTTTCAACATACTTCTTGAAGACTAGACACCAGAACTGAGCTCTACATCCCAACATCAATCACATCAGAGCTAGCTGTAGAAGTAAAAAAGTTGTCCCCTCCTGATTCTTTTTCTGATGATACACGTTAGCACATAGCTGGTTTGTCTGTAGTTTCATTTATTTAGATGACCATGACCCTCAAGTCCTTTAGAGTCTCTTCTTTATAAAACACAGTTGCTTCTCTTCTGTAAGGGCTTCTAAGGGGTTATTCTATGTTTTAAATATGTAACATTACAGCTGGTCATGTTAAAGGCCATATTATTTGCTTGTATTTGATTTACTAAGTGATACAGATAAACCTGTATCAGGGTAAGATCCATCTCACCTACCTTCAACCACCCCAAAGTCTGGCCTTTTCTTTATGCTAGCCACATAGGTTCCTTTTTGAGCTGTTGGAAGTCATAGCTACTTCCAGAGGACACTTCCTCACATCTGTTTTAGATAATGACATAGGATGGATTGTCCCCTGGAGGTGCCAATACCTCTCCTTTGACTCTACAGGAGCGTACAACCAGCATAGATTACACACCTGACATTATGGCTGCTAATGATAGGGCATAAGACAAATCCCATCCCCAGTGATATCTCAGCACCATTATTTAGCTCTACCCTGGTCTTTATATGCTTTCCATCTTTTTTTTCAAGAGTAGTTTTAGATCTTCATTCAAGCTACAAGTAAGAGTTTGAAATGAAAGGCGGCCAATGACTTATCTCTACAGGGCTCTGCAGAGATAAACACATATACTAATGATGATTTGCCTGTTTCCAATTATACTTTAAAACCTACTTGTTAACTTAATGAACTGTTTTATCTTATTCTTGGGTTTTTTCCATCAAAATGCTGTGTGACATCAAGTGAAATTCTTTGTAGAATAAAATTGTCTTATAATAGCCCTGATGTTTGACCAGGTGTCCATAAACTCATTGTGATTGACACATACTGCAGGTTTTCCTTTCTGGAGTCCCATTCTACTTATTCTTGGGATCAGTGTCAGGCCAGTACACCTAGAAATACGTGATACAATAATAAATTTTCATCCATCCGTCTGAAACTTTCCTATTGTTACAAAACTTATAAAAAATCAGTAGTAATAGTTCAAACAACTCTCTTTAAACAGATATTTCAAAATGTCTAATTTCAGCTTCTGTAGTTTAACATTTTCTTCAGTCATTAAAGCAAAAAAATTATTATCCACATGATGTGAATGTCTCCTGTTCTATCCAATACAGAATAGAAACAATTAAAACTTTTTTCTGCCTTTGTACTAACATTTCTGACATTTTTATCTATGAATACATTTAATTATTATGTTTTTTCTTTTTTAAAAGGGTTTAAAAGCTGCTACTTTTTCTTTCCTGTTTAGAAAAATTTCCATCTCTGAAACCTGCTATTCATAGATTCTCTCATATTCTCTTGCTTCCTTTCTTTTCTCAAACTCTTCCTTTTTAGTTTATACCCTTTCCCCTTCTTCATCATTAATGTTCCTATCGTAATTAATCAGAAACCTACCTCAGACAAGCACCTTAAAAAATGAAAGAATACACCCAATTTTCAGTAACCCAATCTAATGCAGAAGACCTTTCCAACTGCCCCATTCCTTACCCACAGCCATCCATAGTCTTTGGCTCCCAGATACTGTAGCAAAGTTCTGCAGCTTGTGGTATCTGCTACTGTGCTGGATACTTTGCTGTTGAGATCCAGAAAGGTTCACAGTTCCTTCTTTCCTGGAAAAAAAATGTGGTTTTAGCATGTCCTCAATCTAACTGTTTTTTAATTCCAAAAGTATCAAAGCAGATACAGACATCCTAAGACCTTTTAAACTTTCTTGCTTAGCTACAGTAAGATGGCAATGATCTCATAGTACTGCATGCTAAATTTTTGAGGTTCAGAAAACCACACTCCTGTTTTGATCTCCGTACAGGTTTTTGAACCCAAATAAGGCCTGATTAGTTTCAGTTCCAGACAAGAAAGTACCATGGTGTTCCTAAATCTTAGGCTTGAATGGGATGAATTGGGAAATTTGAGGAACTTGGATGCTAAGAGTAGAAGTAGAATAAGAAAAATATTTGCCTAGAAGAATTAGGTGTTCAAGTCTAGGGAATCCAGAGTTGTATAATATAAATTATGAGAAAAGGCAGAGAAATAAAATATTCCTTTTAAACATTTTAGGCCACAACTTTTTTTTTAATAGAAACAAATCGCTTCTTGATTTTCTATGAAATCCCCTTTCATAGCTCCACCAGGAAAATCAGCAAAGCGGACAGGCTTCCCAGAAGTAAAGACTGAAATGAAGCAGAATTGGAAGATTTACTGTGCTCAAAGTAGTTTTTACACTGAATGTTTTCCAGATTCAATATTCGGGAGTAGTACAGTTATCTGACATTATATCCAGTAGAATGGGGTTAAAGGTTAGGTAAAATACATATTTGCCGTGCAACAACACAAACATTCCTCTAAGCTTGACTATAAAATTACAGCTTGCACTGTATCCTGAAGCTGTGCTCTCTTGGATGTCTTATCAGAACTATGAAATGTATGGATAACTGTGCTCTGTAAATCAGCATGGTAATACGTTACCCCAGGACACTTACCATTGCCTGCCTGAGCACAGCACCACTGCCCCAGCTATAGAAACTCTGGGTCTCAAAACACTTTACATACAGCAGCAAAGCAAGTCAACCTGTCTCTTTGTGAAGTTTGTTGTTAGTATACTTCATATTACCTGCAGTTATGAAAACATAAAAGTACTAAAAATTCAGAAATCAATACACTCTGACCTGAAACTGTTCTGAAAGGTGAAGTTTTTGGCAGCAAAGAAAATTCAAAAATCTTGGTTTGAGCTGACCAATTTTAATTTTTTATTATGGCTTGGTCAGTAAACCAAAAATTAAAAAAATTGCTTATTCACCTAGCTCAACATCTGAGCCTGAGACAGATCCAGAAGAGACAGGAAGAGCCCCTAGCCTGCCCCAGCCCTTCTTTCCTAGCTCCTTCATGCTTTTGCCTCTTGATGAAGCAGAAAAGAAAGCAAAGGAGCTGCTGGGCAGAAAGCAAAGTAATAAACGGCTGGGCCAGAGGAATTCACTTATGAGGAAACATTACAAGTAGATAGCTTGGCTGAATGGTGGGTTGGAAGTGAAATAAAATCTACAAATATTTGAAGTGAATGATCTCAGAGAAGAAAAAGACATAATTTAAAGTAGCATAACCTACTGGGGAAGGGGGCGGAGCAAACAGAACAGACATAGTAAGATACACAGCAGCTCAAAACGTCCATTGCATGAAATGAGTAGGGAAAAGCAACATTTGTTTTTACACTGGTTCTGCTGAATTATTGTGAGGTTATTTTCTGATGAATTACTGGCATGGAAAATTCATGGTAATCAACCATCATCATACAGAGATCCACTGGGGTTAGCAGACTTAACTTCCTAACCAGTTTTAAGTTAATAAGTTTATGAGGAGAATATATGACACAGTTGAGAATCGTGCCTGTTAACTATGTTAACCATGTTAGGAGTTCCACAAGTTCATTGACAAGAGCTCATTGGCTCCTCTCTGCCTTAGTAGATATTTATAACATACTTTTTTACATGGACCTAAGTGCTGAGAAAAATTAGAAAAAAATAAATAAAAAGGGATGAGTATTTTCTTTCATCCTCCCTTTAGTTATAGACAGCTGCTGATTAGCACACCCACCTTTCTCCCCTCCCTGCCTCCCCCACCCCCCGCCTCTTTTATATAGATATTCATATTGTATCTTTACTGAGATAAGAATTTCCCCAGTGAGAAAATCAATAGGACTTTGCTATGTAAGTGGGGTCAGAATTTTCTCCGCTCTATTTTCTTTTCAGTTTCTGGTCCATCTGACTACAGCAAAGAGCTTGATAACTGGGGTCAAGCCGAGAAATCTGTCCTTCAGCAGTCAAGAATCTACCTGCAAGTCTTTCTGGCTGCAGGATGCTCTGGGTGCACTGGTGAGCATCGAGAGGTCTCTCTGATGCTCACAGATGTGTGACAGGACTGCAGGGGAGAACCGTGGCTTTGAACCCTGTTCTGTGGAGGAGAATCAGTGGCATGTACAATGCACAAAGCTGTTTATTGACTAATTTCTTCAGGAGGAAGGATCACCACGAGAGGAAGAACAATGATTTCTGTATTAGAACTGACTTACAGTCTTGCTGGTTCAGTATTTTGTCTCCAACAATGAGCAAAACTCTGACAGAAGCTGAGGAGGAGTACTCCTGTAAGCAAAGGGGATAGCATGTCTCCCACAAATGTCCTGCTGTAATTTTAAAGATCTCCCAGCACTCTGACACATACGGTTGATAATCCTTCCAAAGTAGTGTTATATTAGCTAGTTTCATAATATACAATTTTTATAAGCCAGGATGCCTTCTCTTCCGGCCAGTGCAGTAGGTTCTATAGACCAAATTCCCTGCAAAAACACATTCACTTTGATTTGGCATAGCTTTGATTTGGCGCCATCAAGCTTCGTTGTACATTCCCTTGGTCAGGTGCTGCAAAATGGAGAAACCAGAAGCTCCAAGCCTGCCTTCTCTGTATCACTGATACAAATTGGATTTTTTTCTCTTGGTTATATTGTTACCAGGATAGTATGTAGGAAAAGTTCTACCTACAACTCCTACAAAACATTTCCACTGGAAGTAGCTTCCCTGGAGGAAGGAGCACGATAGGAGACTTAGGTGAAGACATGGAAGCAAACTTTTAAATTTTCTGCAGATTTATAGAAATCTGTGGAGGAGATGCCCATGATACTCATGTAGTCTTAATTTCTGTATAACGTTGTCCTTTCTATTTCCTCCAGTAACTCCTACAGCAGCCTCACAGTTTCTAGCTAGGAAAGAGAGATCTAAGATAGGAAGGATACTCAGTCCTGACTTTTGGTCCTGCTTTGCCACAACTCAAGACATCTCATAACTTCAGTCATGAGAAAGAAAGTTGCATAATGGCAGAAATGTAAACATGGAAAACAAGTTAGTATTTCTAATTCTTTTATACCAGCTCTCTTGAAATGTTGCTGATTAAAACAATAAAGTCAGCTGAAACAAAATAATAACAGATGTACTGTAAGTGTTCCCAGACCTAAACACCTTGGAAGGTTTGAGGTCACATGTATTAAAACTGATCCCTATCTTAAGCAGTTTTGACACATATTCTTAGCCTTGGTGGTAAGCAAATAAGTAATTCCTTTGAAGCATTCTGAAGCAGGCAAACAAGAATCTGTGATATAGGGCTCTTTTGACCTTATATTTTTGCACAAATTTCTCCAACTTAGTTAAAGTCATGAGGATTTTTCAAGTGATACTTCATGGAAATGACATTTTAAAGCAACAACCTGTCTGCCTGGGCATTTCTGTGTAGAAAATAGAAGACAGCACTTGCATATTCAAAACCCAAGTAAAGTGATAAAACTGGAGGTGACAGTACCCTCAAATAAGTATAAAAGTATTCTCTAGCGACTAGATTGGAATATATTTTCAACAAAGATATAGTTCCTTACTTCATCATTTTCCTGATTATTGCTAAAAACCACTAAATGAGTAAACAATCTTTTCTAATTCAATATATTACTGAATCCAGAATAGAAAGGCATACCCACTATTGTAATATGACATGGTGCATATGATGAAAGCCATCTGCTTCCAAAGGTTATGGTTCAGAATTTCACTCACAATGTTATGCAATGGTTCCAATTACAAATGCTGACATTCATGTGCCAGTGGCATAAAGAGCATGAAAAGTCAGTCTCACCAGATCTGGTCAGAAACAGGTTCCATAACTTCCCAGCTATTTGCAGACAACCCCAAAATCACAGCTGGCCAGACCTTAGGCCACCCAAGACATTTCCAGGCCACCCAAGACATTTCCACACCACCCACTGACATTTGTGTGTCCTAAGGCATTGATTTTTAACAGTGGCTTTACATTTCTCTTAACCTACGTGAAGTCTTAGGGAAAAAAAGTTTTGTTGAGGGTAAACCCTAAGGATCAAATAAAAGAATACACATGGAATAAGTAAGTATAGGTAAGGTAATGGCAACAGTAAAGCAATATTTTGTTTAATAAATATATATACAATAAAAAGTTTTAGTCATTAAAAAAACCTACCAGAAAGATAGGTACATGGTTAGAAAACTACTTCTAATGGTTTGGCATTCAGCTCAGTAGGATGGATCTTATGCCTTTGCATGTAATAAGTCTGAAAAACTTTAAGAACAATTCATCTAAAATGTGCACTTTCTGTGACTATGTAAGCATATCCGTTTTAACCCTTACTATGTTCCATCTTCCTTAATATTTCTGTTTTCTTGATGCACTGCTTCTTTCTTCTTGGCTTGATTGGGCCATGTTCCTTGTGTCTGGAATCTTCTTTTGAGTTATAGAATGAATAAGACAAATCGTGTTGTGATTTGTCTTCCAACAGCAGATGCTACCATAGCATACTCTGTCCTGGTCAGTAGCAGATTAGCTGCATCCCTCACCCCTCACCCTTCCAGGGCACATTATGAGCTGTTCTGTGGGAAGCACAAAGGGTGAAGAAAAGCCACACTTCCTCCAACTGCTCTCTGGGTTAGCACACAACCCAGCTCTCTCTCTAAATTCCCTTTATAGCAACTCTGTGGATTAAATAGCTATGGGTTTATTTTGTAATCCATAGGATTCTACTGAGAAGTTTCTAACTTTTTCTTTAATAGACAAAGGTTCCTGGTGAGGTGAAGCCAAGTCTCATTCTAAGGCTTTCTTTCAATACATTTGGAGCATAAGTAATGGATAGTGAATAGTAACATACCAAAATATACAGAAAGGCAGAATCCTAATTCACATCTAAATTTAAGAACTTAGGTTAAGCAGACAGGGTCTTGCTTCAGAGGCATTCATATCATTCACCTCTCTCCATCAGCTGAGGAAGGAAAACTGGCCTCTTATCTGGGCAGAGTTGTCTCACTAACGGCCTACAATTCAGCCTCAAGTTAAGCACCTTACTTGTGGAAATTGGACCCCATCCAAAATCACTTCAGTTAGTCAGGAACAGACAGCTCTAAATTAGCTGCAAGTATCACTGATAAATGTGAAGTAAAGCACATCAGAGGATAAATTACTCTTACAAGGCATTAGAGTCTATATAATGGCTCAGTTCAGTAGGAAAATGTAGATACCACTGCAGACAGCACACTAAGAGCATGCTCGTGGTCCAAAAAAAAAATCTAACAGCATTCAGATGTTGTAGAAGCATAGAGGAGAGGATGGAAACGGCATGGAAAACAACATAATGCCTTTACATATAAAAATGATAGAGCATACTCCAGATACTTCTTGCAGCACCAGACACTGTGTCCCATAAAACAATAAGACAGACTTGGTGAGAGTTCACAGAGAAATGGAAATGTGGTCATATGAAGAGAAATTGGAAAGACAGAGGTTTTTCCCCTTGTAAAAGGATGAATGTGGGGCAAAATGAAAACACTTTACAAATTAATGTTATCATATAAAACAGCACAGGGAAAGCAGATCAGGGGCTTCTACTCTGGCTCTGGAAGGAAGAACAACAAGGCATTCACTGAAATTAAAAGGTGGGCAAGTCAAAACTGATAAAAGGAAATACCTTTTTATATTACGTGTAATTAAACTGTGGAAGTCATTGCCAAAGGAAGTTGTTGAGACCAAAAACTTAACCAGATTCATCAAGAGATTGGATATTATATCAATATCATGGATATCCAGAGTTATCATAATTAAAGAAAATAAAACTTTTGGAAGAGATATTATACCTAGTGCTTCAGGGCTTAAGCTAATCTCTGACAATTAGTGAGTAGGATCAGGAGATCTTTGTGGAGGCAGATGATTCTGCCTCTGCATCCTGCAGGGTTCTTCTGTCGTTCTTTGGAGCATCTGGTACTGGTTATATCAGACAGAGTAACAGACAAAATGGCTCTCCAGTCTGTCTTATTCAAGGATTCCTCTATACTAACACTCTTCTGAAAGGAAGCTCTACCCAGAAGTGGGTGTGTGTATGTATCTTAGACCCTTGTGCGAAAGAACAGTATGGGGCCACAATTTGGTCCTTAGTCATGTGTGAAGGACACATAAGCACAGGATTACATGCTTTCAGGGACTGATTGCTTTCCAGATTTTAGTGTGAGGTTTGCCCAGCACTTCAGGATTTGTTCTTCTGCACAAAGATGCAAAACAGTCTTGAGAGATAGGTAAAGGAGGTATAAACAGCAAGCCAATTCAGATAATATATCAACATGTTTGTGGCTCCAAAATAATAAAGCATATGAAAATAACAAATCAATACACAGGACATTGTAAGAAACATGTTTTGAAGCAGGTCATTAAAAAGATGCCTCTTTTCCCTATTCCTTTTCACTTTTGTTTAGTTTTGCTCAATCTCAACACAAAGTCTTATCCCCATCCTGGTATGGGGGTCTCGGAGCCTCATATAGACTCGGGCACTCATATAGACCAACCGTGAAGAGACCAACTCATTGAGTTCCACCCCCAGACAGATACCCTGTCCACTATGTGCAGGTTAAACTTGAAAATCATCAGCAGTGAACTGCTCTATTTTAGGGCTGGCAACAGGGAGATGCCATTATTGAGGTTTGAGAAGACGTCCTACAGTGGACTGTCAATCAATGGGAAAATACATCTTTTGTATTATTTGCATAGTACAAAAAGGGGGGGGGGGGGGGGGGAGGGGCAAGGGGGGGGGGAGAAAGCTCTTGGAATTAATCCAGACGTAATTTTTACCTCGTTTTGAACCAACAATAATTGACCTACTTTTACTCCAAACAATAACTGACCATTAGAAACATAGGAAGAGGTCTTTAAAAGCTGCCTTTTCATCTCACCCACCCACTAAAGCACTTTCTCTCCAAAGAGAATTAAATTGCCTCAGTATAAAGAATTCATACTAGCTTTAGTTTTAGAAATCTGATCCTACATTTTTTTCCCATGAAGAATTATTCCTTGATCTGTTATCTTTGGCACTTTTCCTAATCCTTACAAGCATTCATTATCTATTTTGTTTGGTTGGTTTTTAAGCTACATTTGGAGATATTATTGGCAAGTACTTGCAAATATACAGTAGCCTAGGTAACCCCTTCTTTTGTGTTTACCTTCACCCACAGGGTTAGTTTAAGCTACCTCTGTCAGTGTGGGTGGAATTTATTAAAGTTCATAACTAGATCTTTACTCCATTTGACCATCCTCAAAAATAACTTCTTTAAAAAGCAGTAACTGCAGATATAAATTGAAAGCATTACAGACAACAATTTTTACCCTTTTCGTTGTTTGTTTTTGTCATTGTCTAGGTGAATTTAAACATATAATTCTTCTGCCAGAGCAAGCTTTTATCCTCAAGTGTAAATCTTTTTCCTTATTTCATTTTAAAAGCATTCTAACAATGACAAGTAGGTAGAAAATTTCTTCTGCCTCCTTGCAAAATATGCACTTTTTTAAAAAAATAAGATCAAAAAAGTCAGGTTTTCTACAGTAGTGTTGTAACTAAAATGCATTTCAAATTCCTATTTGCTTTGTCTTAACTTTCAGACTCTTATTTAAGTTTATGCAAAACACAGTAATTTGGATTTCCATTCTTTACTCACAGATCTTCAGATTTTTCCTTTTTTTCTCATTTCCTTTTAACCCCCTTTACCCCTATATACCCCACTCAAAAAATGGGGAGAGGAGGTAAGCAGTGTGTGAAAACAGGGGATGAGAACAGCTTCTGCACTTAAATTTATGTGTCCCAAGTGGAGAAATTGAAAATCATATGAGTGAGAAAATGATGTTTGAGGTGATAAGTAATAGCAAAAGTAATAGCAATGCAACTCTACAGCTGAATAAATATATGAATATATAGTTGTGTAAGTACTTTTAATTTATGAGTATAAATGAATTTATACTCATAAACTTCTCTGTGAGCCCCCAGCCTGCCTCCTTGACCCAAGTATTGCTGTCAAATAATGCAAAATTTTAGCCTGGAGTGAATTTTTATAAGTGACTCATAACCCACTGAATATGGGGGCATTTTTAATGGGAATGCTGACACGATCTCATCTATTCTAGCTCAGACAGTGATACTCAGTTTCTTGTACATAAAACTCATTTAAATGCAGCGATGACAAGAGCTTGTTTTTCCACAAGCCCTATAAAGTTCAGTTCAAACAAATACCTGTTATCAGGCTATTCAAGAAAAGGAATGTGGGAGGGGGGGTTGTTTTAATGTTTTCCTTAGTTTTGAAGTGGTTGAATGGTTCATCAACCCACTGAGTAGTTTCCTTAGTCATTTTCTTTTTAATTAATAGACTTGTGAACAACCACAACTGCCTTGTGGGACATCAGAAACACTAAACAGATGACTAACTTGCAGTGAGCAATCTACTCAATGCAGCCTGCCTTAATTTGAGCCATACACGCTGAAAAATAAAAGCGTGGCAAGTATGCAGGTTATTGTATCGTTTTGTGTCTGCTTTAAGTTAACGCAAGTCCCTTGTGAGCAGAAAGTAGCAATCATAAAACTGAGAGGAACATTTTAGGTTTATTGCCACCTGCTAGCATGATTTTGAGCCGTGTCGGGGACATGCATTATCAGCCCAGTTAGTGTCACAGTGCTGGTGCTGGTGGCAACCACGGCTGCGGAAAGGAGCAGCTACCTCAAGTGACAGGTCTCTGGACTAGAGCAGGCATTAGCACTTAATTACAGGACAGATAGCACGTGTTATCGCTGTGCTGCTTCTGTCCTGTTTTTGGATAGGAACCATCTACTGGGGGTTCATTAGAAACCAGCCTCGAGGCAAGCCAGTTCTGTAAACTACAGCTGTCTAACTGGTTTTGCTTGTGTGCACTGTCTTTGCTTTTATAATGGGGAAAAGCAACACAGCCTTTCTAATTAGATTGTTAAACATAATAGCTGAATGGCACAGCAGTAAAGAATTTGCCCTACTCTTTGTAATTCCAGAATAAGGCACAGCAAAGATCCAGGATTTTTCCAGCCCATTTCCCCCATCATCATATCTAATGGTAATGAGACTGGGTTTTTTTTTCCTTAAAATAATGCAAACAATTGTAGGGCTTACTAAAATCCAAAATAAATGTCAAAACAGAATTCCAGGGGCAAATACATCTCTCCCTTTATTCTATTGTCTCTGCTTTCATTTGTTTCAAATGTTGAGGCTATGCACTAATTGGTGTCTTTGTTGGCAGTGAACACAGGGACAAAACCATACAGGCTTGGAAGATGAACTCCCCTCTCTGCCTGGAGGTGGTCCCCCTCAACCAGGGCTGAAAAGCACTGGTACAGTGGCAAAAGCTCCAAAATCACTATTTGCTGCACCTGTTTTGTGTATTAAGAAAGGAATTGGTCTGTCATTTCAGCACCTTTCACAGGCTCTAAATTGATTCAGAAGGAAAAAGAAAGCTCCATGAAGCCAGTTTTCTTCTCAGTACCTTAGATTCAAAGTTCTTGCTTCTTTTATAGGTTCTTGCTGGTTTTCAAATAAGAACTTCTCCATCAGTGTGTTGAGCATATGCTGAAAGATGCAGAGGCCTCTGTTTCCATTTGCTTTCTACAGAGTAATTCAACGTATATCCTCACAGACATGATGTAGGTATTTGGAAGGATTCCTAATACAGTTGCGTCTTTGCCCTTTTTTAACAATCATATTCTCTTTTCCTTTCAAGAGTCTCTCCTTGTGCAAAGAGATGTGGAGTCTCCTAAGCATAAATGGAGCAGTAGGCAAATAATCAAGTTTCAAAGAACTGTGCCATTTGTGTTGATTCTAAGGTTTAAATCACTCTACAACATGCCAGTGAAATGCTAATATATTTTACCACAGTCTTCAAGTCATTCAGTGACTCCTCTGTAAGAAACCCTTTCTGATACCCCAGTTAGAAAATGGGAAAAAGGAGAATGGTTTGATAGAATAACCAGAGATGGACTTCCCCATAAATGCTGTATTTTAAAAGGTAAATTCTTCAGTACTCATGCAAAATAACCATTTTTCTGGAATAGCACAGAAACTGATGATTGAGGTGTATGAAAAATGTCACAAGAAATAGCAAACTATTAACAGCAACAGGAACCAGCCATGCAACTTTCATGTGGGTGTCTCAAAGGAAAAAGAAAATGAGTAACAAAAGCTAAGTGCACTGCACTGAACTAGGAGCTTGTATTGCTCTCTACCGCCTTAAGCCTTCTGAGTCAAAATGAATTCGATTTCTAAACAGTGGCACTTGCTTAACTCTCAGGGTTGCACCTTGCTCTGTAGAACACCAGAACTAGAAGTCTGAAAGGAATAGGTTGAACCTCATCTGCGCAGTGTCTTTCCATTATGTCATGGTCACATGTCTGTATTACCAGAAACAGAGCAAACAAAAACATCTATTCATTTTGTTTTCAAAATCAGAAACTTTTTTACTGCTCTTTTTATCTATAAAACATGAGTTCCTATCATACAGCTTTTTCAGCTCTTAAGAAATTGTAATATTTAGGTAATAATGGTAAATAGCAAATAATGAATAAAGCTTTAGATTAAAGCACTACAGGATCCCAAAAAGCAAGTTCGTTTCTGTAAAAGATTATCTCTAAATATGGATATGACAACTAGGTACTTTTACAAAATCTACATTCATTCCTTGGCTGACTTTCCCCTAGCTCATCCAATTATGATACAAACATAGTTTTAATAAGTAGATTCAGGTCTGTCACAATTGTATTCACCATCCAAGATCTCACCAGATTGTTAATACCTGATACCAAAAATTAAATTTCTAAGATCTCCATTCAAGACCCTCTTCATAACATGGGTTTGAAGATGTCATTTAGTGGATTTAGTTGGTACATGAGGTTGCTCTTGACTTTCTGATGTCAAATTTTTAGTACCTCCAGGGATGGAGTTTTCACAACCTCTCTAGGCAATTTGCACCAGTGTTAGACATTCCTTCATGTTGGAATTTTTTTCCTGATATCCATTAGAAATTTTCTTGTCTTGCATTTTATATATATTCCTTCTCATGCTTTTACTGTGCACCCTCAAGAGAAGAAGACATCAATAAGATCTGTCCTTTGCCTTTTCTCCTTCAGGCTGAGCAAATCAAGCTTTTTCAGGAGCTCCTTTTACACCAAGTACTTAGCAGTTAATCATCTCAGTAACCCTTGGTGACACACTGGATTCATTCCAGTATGTTGGAGTTAGTATTGCCTTGGGGAGCCCAAAATTGGACATAGGTCTTCAGATGTAGTCTCAGAAATGCAGAACAAAGAACAGTCTATTCAGTTTGGAGACTCTGCTTTTGCTAATTCAAGTCATCCACCAGGACTCCCATGTTTTCTCTGCAAAGCTACCTTCTCCCCAGCCTGTCCTTTTGCACAGGACTGCTCTATACCACATTGGAGGAATTTACATCTGCCATTGTTGAACTTCATGAGCTTTCTGTAAGCCCACTTCTCCAGTGTACTGAGATTTTAAGAGTATATTTCTTCCTTATTCTTGCCACTGCTTGTAAGAGAGAAACTTGCCCTCCCACTACTGGTTGCCAAGGCTGCTGGGGAAAACCTTCTATTAAAAGTAAATGAAGAGGTTTATCTTTAGAACCAGATAGAAACTGAAAGGAAGTTCAGTAAGACCTTTGGCACAACGCCATAGGGAAGAGTGAGATAGGAACCAGGAGGAGCTGTGATGCCTGTATGTTGCACTTCGTCTGTAGGGTCTGGAAGGAAAGTGCTACTGGCACCATACTCAACAGGCACAGAGAAGGCAGCAAAAAGAGAACTTTTCTCAAGCCTGGAAGCTGTATACAAACATGCATGAGCTATTTAGACACTACTAGACCGGTGTAGAGAAGCTGGTTCCCACTTTCACCTGCTCAGCTAGATATTCGTCAAATGGAAGGAAAGTGTGTTTGAAATCATTGGCTGCTACTGAAGAATTCTTCATTGCCTAAGACTATCACAATTTAGCAGTGAGAGCTTTTTCTCTGCAGAGTATAAAGCAGTCAGATCTGAGTGTTTCTTGTGGAAGGTGAAGTTGTTGTAATAAATAAAGATGTTCTCTTTTACATTAGAGTTTATAAAGAAATTTTAGTGAAAAGTAAAAAATGAAGAAAGAAAAAGATAAGTTTTTTGAGACTGTTGGTCAGGACCCTCCAACATCAAGCTTTTTCATTAGAAAGTGCCAGTTTTCAAAACCCAAGAATTTTGTGGCACCATATCTGTTTTAACAAAACTCCATGAGGAGATTTCCATACTTAATGACACAACTGGTGAGAGGTGACCTGATACTGTAGTGAGAAAATATTTTTTCCTAGGTAAGAGGCCCATCCAAAAGATACTACTCAGCCTTCATTCAGGTCCTTCCTTCCTGATCCAATGATATGAAGTGAAACAGGCCCAAAAGCAGACACAAACCCATTTGTTAGGGCACTCACCTACATTAAGTAGCCTTGATTCCTCACTGTGAATCAAGCCAGGCCAAGGGCTTGGCTCTCTCCCAAACACTCTTCAGCAAATGCTTTAGCCAGAAGCCTACCGTTCTGGGTAAGATTCTCACAAATTCCAGAATTTCAAAGAATGTTTCTACTTTATTCGTAAGTGAAATGTAACCATTGTTCTCTGGCCAGACCCAGACACAGGTTCTGCCAAATATATAGAAGACAACAAGGCTGGAATTCATCTCATTTAACCCCAAGCGTGCTCTTTTAGTCTAGGGAATGAATTTTCTGCAGTGTGATACATCTGGTCTTTCTTAGATACCTTAGGTGAGATTTCCCTTACCAGATGTACTTAATTCCAAGCTGGTCTCCCAAGCCTGCTTTTAGAGTCAGTGGACCAAAAAAGGCAACTCTAGAGTGTGATTTGCCTCATTCTGAGGTAAAGGTATAAATTTACCTAAAAGTGTCTGCTTCTTTCCATTGACTATAAGAAGGACAGCTCAGGGTTAAATATCTTTCTCATAGATACCTGACACCGGATGCGATGAATTCTATCCTAAGATGAAAAGTTCATGCCCATTTGTATTTGGAGTTATGGCTCATGTTCTGCTTTAATAAAAAGAGAGGGGGGGAAACGGGGATTAAAGAGAAGTCTGGGGTTGTTTTCTTGGGTATGTTGTTGGCTTTTGTAGGCTTTAGAAGAAAACTTACACTGTGTTCTTTCTTAGGTTATGTGCCAAAACATGTTTTTATGTTGTCAAAGATTAAATAATTAGTAGAACATGGTCAAGATCAAAAGGCTGTTCTATGTCATAGCTAATTAGAGAGTTACCACAAGTATGACAACTAGTGATTCCTGCTGGTCTGATACCTGCTGTAGCTTACCATGTGGATTCGGAGTGAAATGTAATACACTCACATTGTGTTTTAATTCAAGTTGTCATAAGTTGTTAATTTAAGAACTGAATATATATTTAACACTCCTCATCTCTCAGTTACTATTAACATAAAAATGAACAATTGGCTTCATTCTAAGCAAGAACAGTAAGACACCTGGCCAGTGACCTCTCAGAGACCAGTTACAAAAAAAGTGTGTGCAATAAAAAGTTTTATGCTGACTCTATACACAACTTTATCAGCAAGTAGTCTCACAATACTGTTACTGTATCTGGGGGGGGGGAGGGTGTGTGTGTGTCTGTCTTTATTTTTTTTTTTCTTTCCTTCTTTCTTTGTTTCTTTCTTTCTTTCTTTCTCTCATCTCTCTCTTTCTATCTCTTTCTCTCTCATGCTTTCTTTATCTCTTTCTGTCTCTGTCTTTCTTCTCTCTATCATGTTTGGCATATTTAGGACATCCATCTATGTATTGTCTAGGAACCAGTATCTTTGTTATGCAGCAAACAGAGAAGATGATTGATTTAAAGAAGAATCGTTTCATTCGGCATTATTCATAGATTTGAAAAGCAGTAAGCAAGAACATTCTATTACTCTGATGCAAAAAATTAGTCATTCTGTGCCAATGACTCATGCATCAATGCTTTGATATACATAAACTGAAACACTCACCCCCAAATTAGCCTTTGTATCTTGCTGTGATCTACCCACCTCCCATCTTACCCACAGACATTATTTGTATGGAATACTGTTCCTACACACTTCCCTGTACACAAATTTGAATGCACATGCAATGAAATATAAGCTTAGACTTTTAAAAGGCTTCTGATTTGGATGTTTCAATTTCAGAGGGAGAGCTGCCACAGCCTGATGGCCAGAAGTGAGAAGCACTCTTAACCTCTGCAGCTTTTGTTAATCAGCTTTGAATGCTGATTGTTTTGACGTAGTGCTACCAACCACCATGGGAAGATCTGAACAGCAAAAATCGTGAGTCCTACTACTAGGTACTTCAAGCTTGACGTGACTTTGAACTATTTAAGGTGAGAATGTTACACTTAGTTTTTCAGAGGCTGTCATATATCTCATCTCTCTGGGTAAAATCAATATCAATCAGAGAAGTGGCAGGTTCTCATATCACCCAGAAATGGTTGTTTATGGTTTTTCCTTCCTCTTCTTTCTCTCATTCCAAAGCTATAAGTCTCTTCCTTCTTCCATGTTAAAATGTTTTTTAAAATCCACCTTTTTTCTACTGGAAGGGGCTTGTCCCTGCCTTAAACCTCTCTTTTCATCCATGTTCCTCTTATATACAATTGTTTCTATCACACAGTTTCAACACTGATCTCAAGACCTTCCAAAAGACTCTGACTCTCTTTTTACCTTTGTTCCAGCAATGATTCCAGCTAAAATTCTGTTTAAGAATTTTTCATTAAATATGTTTTGGCCTGCAACAGATATAGCAAATCTGAAACTTTTAATCAGAATGTCCCAGTAGTGATTGCTTGTAGCAGGCTCAGGGCTGCATGGCTCGAGACATTATCTTTTGCTAACTGAACTGGGGAAAATGTCAGACTTGGTTTGAACTTTGAAGGTCACTGAAGGTGAAATAAGGCAACTTGCTTAAATGTCTTCTCTTAGTCTGCAGAGATATTCAAATTACCTTACATTTGCTAATAATTTGCTATGCTGCTCAAATTTGACTGTATGCCAGAGCATTTTCATGAAGAAAAGCTTCTGAAGGCCAAGAATTAATTTCTGGTCAAAATAAGAGATAGAAGAATCCACTCACCAATTACCACAGCTTAGTGGTTAGGGCGCTTGCCTACAGTGCCGCAGATCTTGACTCAAGTCCCGGGTTGACTTTCTCTCTTTGTGTTTTTGCAAGAAAAAGATGAAAGATCTGATTTCTGTGTGACCCTGGGATGGAGCCATTTGGAAACGTCAGTAGAGAAAACAAAAATTTGCCTTGCTCAAAGTAAGAATGCTTTTAGACCCTTACAGGGCATAGAAGCTGAGCCTCCTCCAAGGGAGAAGACAGGGGTTACATGTGAGTGGCATGTATGCACACAAGCATGTGTACGCGACAATGGAAAGCCCATGGAGATGTGCTCTAGTGCATTGGGTTGAGATTTATCAAAGCAAAAGCTTGCTAAGGAGCCTTAGTCTTTTGTAAATGAAATGAAACATGACTTTCTTGGTTTTATTTCACCAACTTTCATAATGCCTGTTAATAGGCAAACAAGGAGAGTATCTGAGGGGACAAATGTTTCTATTGCAAAGTGGTTTTAAAAATATTAGAAAAGTTTGTACTTTTACAAAACTTTTTTAAAAAGAGCAGTAATTTCCAAACGGTGGAAGAGGAGCTGGTGTAATAACCAACCCAGTTCTGAGTGTTACAAGAATGTAGAGATCTAGAGACAGGTAATCAAGCTGTCATTCTACACCTAGCAGAGTACTTTCAAAACAATAATGCTATAAGAAAGTTTCCACTTTTCTTCTGCTTATGTTAGTTAGAAAATACACTGATGAGAATGAGTCTGAGAAAGATCCATGAAATTAATATCCCGAATTTCTCTCTAGACTCTGCCACTTTTCAACATAGCTAAGTGTTTTCTAACAAAAGAAAAATATTTTATCCATTGCCTCACTGTAAAAGCTTCAACTCATCATCACACTTTTGTATTTTTATTTGCATGTATGTTTACCTTAGTTTCTATCTCACGCCTCAGTAATGTGGTTTCCCTGATTCCTCCAGCACACTACTCATCTCCTAGCTTAGAACTTGGGTTTTGAACAAAAAAAAAAATCCATTGAAATACCAAATGTTTCTTTTTCCAAAACACAGATGCATTTGCCTCCATATTATCTTCAGTTTTAGTAACATCCATCAAAGCTAAATCAGAAGGCCATGCTGTTGCTGCAGCTTGCACTGCTGTTCCAATCTGCACGAGTTACTGGATACAGGGACACGGTATCACAGTCCAGCAAAACAACATCTGCTAGAGTGATTAGGATTACATCAATGCTGGAGGAGAAATGTTTGTAAAACACTTTGAAGATTAAAAGTCATATGCAAAGGATATTGTATGCAAAATTCTAACAAAATTACACACAGATTTCATCTTCATACATTTTCTTCGCCGCTAAATACCTTATCAAAATCCCCAAGACTTTGTTTAGAAGTGCAGGGCTAAATGTTTCTTTTTTGCAAAGAGAGATGAACATAAACCATTAAAATTATGAAGGTGACCATTTCAGTTTACTGAGCTTGGTTCAAATGACAGAGGGTAGATGTGTACAGCTACATGCCTGTCACATTAGTCTCCGTTTGCGCATATTTGGTCCCCACAGAATACCACCATGTATGTCTAGGGACTTTGAAGGCAAATAAAATGCAAGCAGCTCTTTGGAGGTCACATGATATGCTTTCTGTTGTTAATGTTATGTAAACATATAGCTGGACTGGGTGAAGGACCCCATATCTGAACTTTGCGAGCATCCCGAATGCAGCTCACAATCCA
Source organism: Numenius arquata (assembly GCF_964106895.1). NCBI lineage: Eukaryota > Metazoa > Chordata > Aves > Charadriiformes > Scolopacidae > Numenius > Numenius arquata. Next base: position 120,997,862 of record NC_133576.1, read on the forward strand.
TGTGTACTGGCAGACATAAAGCATGACCACCCAGGCGCTGAGGACAAAGCACGCTGAGGAGCTACAAATGCAGGCTCCAGCTGGAGAACCAGCCAAGCTCATCACAGGAGAAGGAACTGTTCTGAGAACAATTTCATCATGGAACGACTGAAGTCCAGAGATGGCAGCTAGCGACAGCTTCCCCGAAAGGCAAAATAACATCCTCATATTCCATGGAGTTCAGATGATGTGCTTCCAGCCTTCATCCTTTGTGTGCGTGTGTGTATATATGCACACAGTATTGCATTAGCTCATTTAATGACTGAGGGGGAGGGTGCCTGAAATTATGTTTTATTACGCTCTTATATATAAAAATAAAAATCAGAGAGGGAAAAGAGAAAAAAGAAGTCTGTGCTGCTGTGGTTAATGTTTATTGATCCCTGATATGTGACCTTCCTAATATAAAATACAGGTTCTTAATGGTGGCCCTGCATATGATAGTGTCATTGCAGAACCAATCCATTGTGAACACAGTAATAGACTAGATGAAATCAAGAAATGTTTCCAGCTGCTGTTTTTATTATCACATAAACAAAGCTCACTATCAACAGAGCACAAAGCCTTAACAATTTCCTTGTGCAATACCCTGCACAAACCCCCCAATCTCTCTTTACTTCTCACACTGGAAAGCATTTATTACATTTAATCTTCCTCTCACGTGGGGCAACCTCCATCTCAAGCTGGGAATTTAGTATTTACGATTGTAAGCAGTGATGAGCCTTCATGAAGTCTACAGCACAATTTGGGAGAAAAACCTTTGGACTTCCTGACTTTTATTTAAATCTTTGTCTCCTCCAGTTACTCATCAGGCTTCAGTACCTGTCTAGTCCCAGATTTAGTCACCAGAAATGCAAGTGTTTAGCATAAATTAATTGTCTTCAATGGAGAAAGACTGGCATTTCTAGAAGATAATCCATTCTGCCTATTGAAATAATGTCACTTCAAGCATAACGAACACTTGATTAAGGTGCTTATCTTTGTCCTTAAGTTATAAACAAGATTTAGAGAACTAGTCATGCTAATATCAAGTGAGATTAATGTTATCTTTCCAAATTTGTGTTCAGGTTCTAAGTAAACTTCCATACTTTGTAAGTTTACGCTGGCCGTGTAATTCCTCAAGACATTCCTCCTTCCTAATTCCTTTTGCTTATTCCATTCCACTTACATCTGAATTATTCACTGTGTTGCACTTTATAAACATTTACAGTTGATATGTTCTGGAGGGAACAAATAACAATTTGCCTGCTATGAATGTGGACTTGTCTGCCAACTCCAATACCAGTTGTACAGAGAACAAACTTCTTCACTTTCCCCTTCAAGATATTGATGGGAAATATGTTACAGTTACGGGAAGAACATTTTTCTGCTGAAGAGTAACATTCAATGGATAAACAATTCACTTTGCAGAGGAACCTGAAGCTAAAAAAATGTCGCTTTAGGAAACATATTTATAGCAAACTGTCCAATAACTGTAGCTATTTCTTCTTCTCACTTTTTGTTGTCATAAAAAAAAAAATCCTTTTGACATTTTTTGTGTTAGAAATCCTTTTTTAGAAAAAAAACCCAACCCAGAAATAGAAAACTATAAAAATAAAATTCCTAACTGCAGAAGAAACTTGTCGAATTACATGAAATGGTTAAAAAATATTGAAAATTTGGGGTTTATATTGGAGGAGAAGAAAATCTGTGTCAAAATTTCTTACAAAATATTGTTTGTTCAAGATCCTTTGAAATGTTTTGAAAACTGACAAAAAACACCAAGCAGATCTGTGCATTTAGGATGACTGATGTCTTTTGGGTTGCAACGGCTGGTTTTCACTCAGTATCACAGCATTGCCATCTGGGATTATTATTCCATAGGATCCCTTCACAGTTTTGACAAATGTAGAGCAGGTTCCCAGGCCAGAAAGCACCGATGTGCCTCCTTAGCCCACAGCTTTGATGAACTCTCTTACCCTGCAGGACATCCTTGCACGTGACCTAGTTAATACTAAGGAAGAAATGAGCAACCTTCTGCCTGTGGTAAAAGGAGACTCTATCCCAGGAACTGGCAGCTACTACGGAGCAGCCAATGCTTAGGGTTTTTCTATGGCATGGTAGGAGGCCTTCTTTTTCCCAGTAGGCAAAGCTAGATTTCAAATCCCCACAAGATGGAATAAAGGCACATACATCATGCACGTTTCTTATCACAACTCAGTGTACAATTTGTATGCATAGCTTCATACTCATCAGAGTCATGTCAGAGATGCTAGTGATGACTGATACTAAGATCAAGCTCAGCCTGATCATTGAGCCTGAGCTCAATGGTAATTCCTGCAGCAAACTAACTAAAGCAGTCTTCAACCCAAGTCTCCTGAGAGCTATCTTAAGAGAGCTATAGTAACAAACAGAACACTTAGCAGATATCACTGTCATTACAAGCAGAACAGGTATAAAACCCTTCCCAAATCAGCAGAAGGAAGATTTTTGCTTGCTCCACTTCAGCCAGGCACTGCTTGAACCTACAGAGCCAGAGATGCCCTTTGCACCCTGCAATATTCTAAGTGGGATCCCTCCATCCAGGTCACAAAATGAGGTTTAATAACGTCCTTCTTCTAAGGCAACGGAGATCAGCATGGCACAACAAGGATCATGATGTTGGTAATAGTCTGTTTCAGTCTGTGTGAAATCACCACTTGCAATGTGTCATTGAATCTCCTTTCATTCATTTTTGAGCCCTTGTGCTGAGATGGAAATTTCATAGCAAAAAACCAGAGGTCAATATACAGAACTACAAATAAGAGAAGGCAGCACTAGTTGGGACAGCACCTTTGCTGCAGAGTGAAGACTCAAGTAAAACCCTTCTCTCACCTTGATTTTTTTTATAGTTCACAGAATCTTGATGTTTTTATGGTTATGGATTTGACCAGGGAGTTAAATGAGTGGATATGTTAGTCCTGCAGAACAAGGGGCACCTATTCTGGCTTTCAACCACAGCTAGTGGAAGTTTTGCTCCATACTGCAACAGCTAGCACTCCCTGGATTCTCATCGGAAGCAAACTGTGGGAGCCCTACAGTGCCCTGGGTGAAATGCTGAATACACAACACAGCTGCCGTCCTTACACTCTCTGAGCATTCAGACACCAGCCTCCTGCTTGGAGATGGATGTTTGCACTACTCCCAAAGCATTAAGGAAGTGTGAAGGGTCTGGCATCTACTGATGAGAGATACCAGCAGCTGTGTTTTCTTTGACACTGAACTGTCTCAGCCATGAGGCTGCTTGACAATTTGCTTTAGAACTGTGTCTTTAACTAAAGAGGTTTTTTTCTGAGCGCAAGACAGTCTTCTCAAACAAAAATCTTGAATAATTGAAATTAAATTTCAAAAAAAATCTTCAAATATTGGAGATTGGATTTTTTGACAAAATCTTGCAATTTTCTGCTGAGAACATCAGCAGAGATAAGAAAATCTTCAGTTTGTGTTGTGAGTGTAAAAGATGCAGCCCAAAGTAGTGAATGATATGCTCATTACATGACCTCTCTGGAAAATGAGCTACCAGGAAGAAAAAGCTACTTATGAGCCACAACGTCCCTGCTTAAACACTCTTTGGGAGTTTAGACAGAACAAGGCCTTCGGGGCTTGGCTTTGGAACATACGCACCTCCAGTAAGGAGGAAAAACTGTCAGGAAAAAACATGTGAGTTTAATGTAAATAATTAGATTCAGTCTCCCATGTTTGAACATTTTTTCTGGTGTGAAAGACTTTCTTTAAGCAGCGACTAACCTGGTGCATTTTGGATCCTAACCCAAGGGAATACACCCCCTCCCACCTACACAGTGAAATCACGTCTCTGCTGTTAATGACTCTGCACGAAGACTGAGCCTCTTGCACGTCTCCGGTTGCACTGCAGGGAGAATTCAGGACTTGCACAGAAAAGAAGATGATTTCTGTTCCAGGACCATGATCCTTGTTCAGCTGGCTGCTGCGCTGATCATCACATTTGCTTTGTAACCAAAGAGTACTGGAAAGCTTCCCCAGTTTGATTATCCCTTCCAGAGCTGGTGAAAGCATGCTTTTTTTTTTTTACCAAGTTATCTTGTTTAATCAGGACTAAGTAAACATATTACACACTAATAATAAAATCACTGGAAATTCTCTACTTAATCTCTCCGATTTTCTTTAAAGGGTTCAAACAAAGACCAGCAGGATCTCTAATCTTATGATCAACAAAGTTACATCACCAGCAGCCTCTGTTTTATCTGTTTACAGATCAGGCTAATGTTAGGGGGTGGTGACATTAACTGTTACTGTATCAGTAGACAGTGCAATTGCATTAGGTAGGGCAAACTTTGCTGTCGCTTCTGGTTGCAATTGCGTAGAGGAAACTCCAGAGATTATTTCTGATACCATGAGACACGGTTGTGGCTAAGTTTGGAGTGGTAGATCACAGTGTTGCCACTGAAGGAGCTGTCGGAACATTTGATGAAGCTTCCAGCCATACAGGAGAAGCCCCCCAGCTGCGATGCCTTTTGCTAATGCATGTCCTTCCTGTGGGCCAGGCAACCCCAGCTGAGTACAGAGAGAGGAACCAGGGGCAGTGAGTTCGGCTTGCTCCCTCCTCCTTGGACATGATGTCCCTCCACCTAAAACGTGTCCCTCCACCTTCACACTCTGCCTGGTCCCACGGGGAGCAACTGGCAGTGCAGGGAGCCAACCACCAGCCTGTGGAGAAGGCACCCTGAGATGGGGGCTGCCTCCTATCTCAGCCGCTGCACGCATCACCTTCCCTGCCCCCTCCCGAAGCTGTGTCCTGGAAAGAGCCGCAGCTGATTATCATCATGCCTCCCACATAAGAGGGATGTGCTGGAAAGAGCATTACTCCAAAGAGCCTCCCACAGCTCCTTGCTTGAAGTTAAAAGCCTGATCTAACCCTTAACAAACAGGAATAAAAGTGCTAGGGAAGGAATTTTAATTGCCCAACACTGTAAATGCTTTGAAGATGCTGTGTCATTATTGACTAACTTTCAGCACACCTGAGCCAGCCAGAGGGCAGTGATGTTGGTTTTGAACCCAGGATATTACTGTTATTGTGCTGCAGCACCCCACTGTTAGCCTGTATCGTCTCTTTTTATTCAATAGATCCGCTGTGCCTCATAGCGTCAAAAAAATCTCTTCTTGCTTCTGCACTGAGTTTGCAGGGAGGGTTGATGCTGGTTTCTTCTCATACCTGTGCCCGGCACCATCCCACCACCAGTACACGGCTCACCCACATGCAATTTTGAGCACCCACAGAGTGCAGCAGCATAGCTAACCACCTCCTCTATCCCACTGCTTCCCAGGAGTTACCTCCCTGCCCTGAGACGAACAGCACAGTATGAGTTGGGTTTTAACTCCATGCAGCTGCCAATGCAAAAAGAGCAGTGATAGACAAGGAAGAAGAGTTCTCTGAACTGACATGAAATCAGAAGACTTTGGTTTGTCATCCAAATGGGAACCTGAAAGGATGCACACTGAGCCCAACAAAATGTTCCACATGGCACTCAGATACTAAATATTTGTCAGATAAGCCGAAGTTAAATTCATAAAGAGCTACTGCACAGCCTCGTCACAATGCTTTCCAGCAGGCACGAGAACCATCTTTGTATCATCTGCTGAAGAAAGTCAGAAACTCTATTTCTGAGTCTTTTTCAGGTGACCTAGCTATAAGATGCTGGGAGCTTTTTCTCTTTCTCCTTCGGAAAAGGTCCTTTTAATTAAATGTAAATAGTATCTGATATTTGGGTGTCAGATGCCGTTTGGCTCCTATGCAATCACACTAAAATCTTACGAATACTTCCACTATGAAGTGCAACATATCATGAAGTCCAGAGAAAGGAACCTCTGTGACTATATCCTCCTCCTGTAAGGATGTACAGGACTGAATCTGAAGCTTATGCACAAAAGTTAATGAGACATTATTTATGGGAATTCTGCCGACACTGATAACTAAAAAAGATCACTGCTTTACATTTTGATTTGCATGCAATACAGTTCATGCAATAGTCCTTTTTAACAGTCCTTTTTAAACATGCAGGAGACAACAGCAAGGTTTTATTGCACTCATTAACATTTCTTTGGGTATTCCAGCCTCCAACAAGAAATTTCTTCTCTGCTTTTAAATGACTAGTTACAGTTTTCTGAGAATCATTTTTACTCCCTTCTTCTATCCTAGCAGTGTAGGCATCATGAGAATGTGTAGTCCATGTACCCAGGCATAACCAGTGCTAGAGGGACAAGGGACTGCCATGGCAGATGGACAAACAGCCCGCCCGTGGATGGGGGAAGGGTTCCAGCACCCTCAGCCCCACCAGTAGACTGTCCCTGACAGCAGCCCAGTCCACATGATGGCAACAGTAGCAAAACAGCACAAAAATAGTTCTACCAGTACAAGAAAGTCTATTCATTATTATGTCCACATCTCCATGAGTGCTTTAGAAATGTTAAGCCTATTCCTACAAAGGTCAGTAGGTGGTATATGCGTTACCCTGAGATGCTGAAATGCCTGAGTAAAAATAGACTGTTGAATGAGGGGCCTTCTACAAATGAGTTTTCTAATAGCTTTGATATTGTTGTCAGCACAGATTTCATGGATGAGCTGAAACTAGCCTGAACTTGCTGTGCCACCCAAGTTCATCAAAAACTTCAGGAGGAGCTTGGATGGGGAGGGGAGAAAGGCCCTAAAGGTGATTCCCGCCACCTTTAAACCTAGACCAGTTGTCCAGAACAGCCCCAGTGGTCTCTTTGTGGTTAGTCATCATCTGGAAGAAATCATCTCAACCATCACAGTTCCCAGACATGAGACCATGCAAAATAGGTGAGAGACAAGTATACAGAATCCAGTAACATCAGCCTGAGAAAGTTCAGGTTGGATGTTTCTTTCAGACAAGCACTTCATATACATCATGACCTTCAGAGACTGTAAACTCTTATCCTGTTGAGGTTATTTTAAATCAAAGGCCAGTGTGCCAGCAGCTGCACAAGTGAGGAATGCCTAAGAAAATAAATACCAGTTAGAGTGCTATTTAATGCTGTTAACTGCAGTGGGTGGAGGCTGGAGGGCAGTAGCTTTTAACAGGTTTTATTTGAAAGACTAACTCAGTGTGGTTGTCACGACAGTTGTCTTTGTGGCTGAAGTTGTATTGCTAACAGATGGAAATCTGGCAGCTTTTTCTAATTTATGCAGATGCTTTGCAGAAGGAGTTACCAACCTAAGTGATTCTAACATTAACCTTACACAAACCTTTCTCCACTGTGTTAATAAACAGAACATTTTAAGGCTGTTCTGCCCAAAACAGTCACAGAAATGTTCAACTGCGGCCCTCTTCATCTCTTCAGTTACTCTTACAATTTAGCATGAAAATCCTTTTGCAAAAAAAATTTCTTACTGAACTGAGAATTGGATATGTAGCAAAAATCAGTCTAGTCTTCAAAATACTCATTTTAATTATAAAATTACCTACCAGGTTGTGTCTTCATTAATGAGCTAAGTTTGTGGACTGTCTTGTTCTTGAAAACTGGCATTCAGTACAATACCTAACAAGAATGATTTAACAAGAGAAGTATCTAAATTGGCAATCATTTAAAAGGACTGAATAATATTCTTAATAGCTGTGTAATGTTTCATCTTTTTGCTTTGATTGGCACTTTTTTAATTGTTAACACTCTTTTTAAACTGGCAACACATTGCCTCATTCTAATCTGCAGTGAGCCCAACTGTATTACACACCATCGCAAGTGCTAAACAGGATCAGGAACAGAACACTACTGAGACATTTTGAGACATTTTGTGTATTTTATGGATCTCTGCCTGTTCTTTACAGCACATTTTAGGAAATCAGGAGATCGTATATTTTTCTTTTGCCCTTTGACAGTTGTTAGAAAATGCAGGTGGTGTGGAACTTACTGACTAAAATGTATTTGTATACTCAATGCCCTGATCAGGTAAGATGAGTAAAAGGGATACTTGCTATTAAAGCTCTGTCTCTTTGAGATGACTGATTGTGTGCATCCACACTGTAGGTGCCTTAAAAAAATGAGAGCAAAACTGTTGGAACTATTCACTGTGTTCATGTATATATGTAAGACTTTGACCCTCACTACCTGAAGGCATTAATCATATAACTCTCTAAGGAACACAGAAGAAAATAAGTAATATAGAGAGACATGCAGACCATTGGAGCATTTTAGAGAAGGAATCAATATAGTTCTGATTCTTCGAGCATTATCTGCATGACTCATGAGCCATCTTTTGGGTCTGAGCAATCTAACGTGAACCAAGAAAGATGCCTTCCCTTAAATAACGCACCCAGCCTAGAAACTAAATACAGCAGTTAGGTCCTAAGCTTAGATGCCATATTCAGGCAGGCCAGATCTTTCCATAGAGGCTTTCAAATACATTTTTCCCTTGGCCACCGTCTTTACAGGAAACACAGACAATTCCTTTTGGAGACTTTTTCTATCACTAACTTAGAAGTTAGGCACAAGACAATTTTGTCAAGAGGATGACTATCCTCTTTTCCTATGTTTACAAGGAACCTGACTTACCTGCAACCCAGAATTGTCTACTTTTTCAGCGTGCAGTCTTGGGTGGTGGCAGCTTCAACTGTGAAGTAGTCTTCTCAGCAGCCCCAAAGCACAAAGGTGCTATGGGCAGAGAAGTGAGAGTTGGTTGCAGTACAGAGAGCAAGTTTGCAGGCATGTGGCTCAGACTTCAGTGAAATGGCCTCTGTTTCCTGCCTGGAAAGCTCAGGCAGCTGTTACAGTGAGGAGAGCAGCCGCCCCAGTGGGGCAGGGATATACTTGCCTTCTGCTACTTTACATCCCAAAGGAGGATCTTGGCTGCATATTACTCTCTCCTCGTTTTCCCTAGTGATCAAGTGAGAAGAAATCTCAGGTTGTGGTGACTAAACATACCCTGAAACTACTTATAAGTAAAAATTTCCAGCTCCCTCCTGAGGGGTCCATATAGTTCTTCTGGATTATGTTGTTGAAGTGACCAGATCATTTGCTATTTCTCATTTATTTGTACAGGCTTTTCTGTCAGGATGCTTCACCTGCAGAACATCAAGTGACAAACTTTCCTTTAAATCACTTAAAGTTTAACATTCAGTGTCCCAGACAACTTCTGCTGAAGATTTATAGAAGGGATACAGACATTCAAGTGGCAGAACAAGAGCTATGTTACAATAGGAACTGGGGAGGATCAAAAGAGGTGAGGACTGTAGGAATATCTCCCAATTCCTCTGACTGTGAAATGGCAACTCAGCAAAGGAAACAATCTCTGCTTGATCACAGATCTTGTTTTTCTAGTACTGGGACTGGGAGATTGCAGGCTTCCTAGAGTGGTTTAGCAGTGCTCCAACTTTCTTTGAATGGGCATGAGAGAGTCAGTGGCCACTTCTGAAATCCAGTGCAATTTGAAATAGAAAGGTCTTTCAGCTGCTTGACAAACGTTATGAGAGTCCAGAGGGTTAGACAATATGTCAGGTGGGAAATGCTGTTAGTCCCAAACAGTTTTACGAGAAATCTAAACTATAAAGATCCAAATTCTGTGCATAAGTAATACTACACAATTGAGTCTAGTAAGCATTTATAGCACTTTGTGCCTCGGGCGCCTTGTGAACTAAAAAAGATCAAAGGCTGAGTGCCCTCAACACTCAGTCAGACCTTCAAGAAGGGCTCCAATATCCCTCCTAGTTGATGACTGCCTCCCAGAAAACACTGAGCAGCTTGTAGAATAGGGCCCCAAATGCATATTTGGCACCCAGTTAAATTCTAGGGTAAGTATTTAGTACTTTTTTAATCAGCATTTGTTACATCCCAGTATAAACCACAGCTAAAAGAAATCACATGCACCTGGTTTAAATCTTGGTCATTAATTAATTAGCTTGTCACTAACTAACAAGATGTCTTTAGAACAGGAGTGCATCTATTTTAGTTAACCAGTTACTGTGATTGTTCCTGTTTCTGCTGTTTTGCTTTTAAGAGCCTATTTATTGAACATTTCACTTACAAAATTCCTTGCTTACATAGATAGTAATAATGCATGAAGTATGTCTCCAGCTGTTTTCAACTTTTGTGACCTATGTAAACACTGAGCTCTAAAATAACTTATGCTAACTTCTGCTGAGAATAAGTTAATTCCTAGGCTAAGTGTTTTAAAGACTATAAGTACATGTAGTCTCAAGTGAGTTTTACATTTTGTATTTCATCTTAAAACAAAGCTAAAACATTCACATCTAGCTAGAAAGCTGTAAATCAGTACCATCTCCTTGTGATATTTGTCCTCTCACAGGCTTTATACCCATATTAAAAAGGCATCTTTAACATTTGCAATACATTAAATGACTATCACTGCAGATCTCCCCAGGTAACAAAATGCTCTGTCAAGCACTGCACCATAACTTCACTTAATTCTACACAGAGAAACAGCAAATGTACAGTGTCACATCCAAATAAACCTACAGTAACTTTAAAAATACATAATGAACATCAGCCACAGTCATTTCTCTCTTCAAACCCAAGAAATAGAGACTACCAGATTCAAATGCTACACTTTATAGTAATCAAAATACTAGGTAAAGGCCCGTATTCTGGTCTGTGTTCTCTGTATTCTCACTACTTGTGGTTTTGTAGGATGCATTCATTTGGAAACGACATTTTGTATTTATTCTAAGATTCAGCAAAACTGGAGTAGCTATTTTAGATCTGTGTGAGTGTACAAAAAAAAGCCACATTTCTTCATACAATCCAGTTTTAAACCTATGTAAACAATTCCTTGCGTTGGTTCATATACAGAGGACATTGACTCTGCATGTAGAAACTTTCTGGGAAGCTTTACTTTCTTAATGGGCAGAATCCACCTTGGCACAGTGCAGCCATGCAAAGACCTTCAGAATAAGATTGGAAGCCATGCAGAAAGTCGCTATGCCAGGAGCATAACGAATGTCATGGGAAGTGGCAGGGGTAGACTCTGGTTAAGCTTCCAAGAGGTTTAAATGAAGGATGAGTGAATGGTAGATGGAAGACTGGAACTTGTTTTTTACTCCAAGACATATGCACTACTCACAGAATTGCAACTCCTCTCTTCTTGTATTTTTAGTGACAGTTGTTTACTGGACAAAACAAAAATCAGCCTTGAAATACAGATTTCTAAGGCTTTGATTGTTTGTTCCTTTGAATATAGACCTTGATAAGAGAGTTGCAAAAGGGTTTTCTAAGAAAAGCATTTAGCAACCAGATTACACATCTTTGACAAGTGGCTCTAGAGAATCAGTTTCAGCCAGAATTTTCCACAGGTATTTTTTTGCCCATCTGAAATTGTTATTCCATTTATTGAAGCTAATTGACATTCAGTGCTCCAAGTGCTGGGCTGAATGACATTCAATGTCATGAGCTAACATTTTACAAATTGAACAAAAAATTAGCCATGCTCAAGATTTTTCACATTAACCCGTAGCAAAGGGGCATGGTACATGATGCCAGACTGTCAATTCTGATAAAAAAGCTGCGTTCTGTCTGCTTTGGCCATGAAATCCCAAGTCAGTAAACAGAGCTAAGTGGACTGTAAACCCAGGGTGAGAGGAAAGAAGGGGCTGGTAATGGCAGCATAAAGTTTAATGGATCTGTGGAACATATCAAAGTTACAACAGCTACTGAAAGCATGATCCATTTCTTTTAAAGTTATTACTGTAAAGACAGTAACATCACCCCTTTGAGTGTCACCTGATGGTCTTGAAGGAAAGCTTTCTCTTAGGGAGACTTGTCAGGGACATAAGTCAGGACACTGCATTTGAGGTAGAGGCTGCAACAAAAGTGTGCATTCACCTTCTTGAGCCTTTGCTATCTCAGCCTGAGACATACCTGGAAGAAGTTATCAGAGATCTCATGCCAGTCCTTCCAGGAGGATATAAAACCAGGCTTTATTATAGAACGGTTTCCCTTCATATCGCTTGAACATTTGCACAATTTGGAAAAGGCACTCTTAACCTCTTTTTCTTACTAGAAGAATTAGTGAATGAAGGATTTTTTTTTTCTCTGTACATTTAATTGCACATCTAATCAGTTTGCAAGTGAGCTCTTTGGTCAGTTAATAAGATCGTAGCAGAAATCATTGTTAGCGCCTGTTAACTCAGACCAAAGTGAATTTCCAGTATGTCAATTCAAAGGTCAGAAGCATTTTTTCACTGACATTTTTTGGTGCATTTGTACCTAAGTGTACAGACCTACTTAGCCTTTAAACCTCCACCTTTGAGTAAAGCATTTATGTTCTTTCATTATTTGATCCTACACTGTGTAAAACTAAGCAAATGCAAAGCAAGTCTTTACAAAATGAGGGTCACATGTCTCAGATGTGAAAAATCATTTCAATAGTCTTCAGCCAGTTTTCTCCCTCCTCACCAATCCAATTTTGACAAATAAATATATATATGTAGTGTTAATTTTTTAACTATCATTTTGTGGTTACTGATTAAGTAAAACAGAAAACTAGCTTTACCCAATAATAGAAAAACTGGCATTTAGCCATGGCAGCATCAGCTGAATCAATTGCCCTTGGGAGTCCTGTAAATTCATTGTGATAGTTGATCCTAATATATAGCAGTTACACCTACTGCTGCTCATGCAATCTAGCAGAATGTGTTGCTAAATTTACCACAATATTTACCTTCACTGTGTCTGTATGTTCTGATTAACCTGGCTGTTGTCCTTCAAGGATTCCAGCAATCAGCTAAAGCAACTGACATTACTAGTGTGAGATCAACTAAAAGTCTTTTTCAGCAGCTGTCAGCTGAAATACTTTGTAAAATTAATAGACGTTTCCAATCCAGTTTAGAAATCTGTGAATTGCCTAACTTGTAATTAATTTTCATCAATAGAAGGGCCTAAAATGATAGTCTGTTCATCCAGTTTCCTCATCTGTTTATGTAAAGACCCTGGTATTTGCCTGTGTGTGTTTTCTTCATAAAATGGTGGAATTCTTGAAAGAAAGTAAAGAATTAAGTTTTTCTTATTCATGCATAGAATATCAGTAACATAAGCACCGAGAGCTGAGGTTGCTCTGTTTCCTACCGCATTCTGACATTCTACCAATCTTACTCAAAGACATTTTAGCCTTTTAAATCTCTTCACTGTCACTTTTTCCTACTGAGGGCATCAATTAGAGTATCATTCATTCTCTATCAAGCAAAGCTTAACAAACTCATCAAAATGAAGATAGTTCCCTCCTGAGAAAGCAGTGTGGAAAAAATTTCTACTGATTTCCATAAATGCTGGATCACCCATAGAAGCCATTAGATGGATGAAACAAATGTAGTGGTTGGGAGGATGTAATAACAGTAACAGGAAAGAGAAAAGCAGAAGCCACTGCTCATTAATGGTAGAAGTAGTACCAATCAAAAGTTGTGACTATCATGGGCATTCAACAGCTGATGGAGTAGCAGCCCTCTCTGATCTTTTCAGTGAAGACGTTCAGTACATCCTGAGCTGAACCAGAGACCTAAAAGCCACAGGCATCATATCACACTACAGGTTTGTGAGTCATTTGGACTCCTGTGTTTTTAGCATGCCTAAAGGATCTAATTTGGCTTGATACAGAGCCGTCAGAAAGTGCTCCAAACCTACACATGAAGAATATTTTGTAGTTGGTAACTCTTGTTAATCAAGGTTCAAAGGAATGAGATTATTCCTCTGATTAAAATAATGCAAGTAATTATTGTGAAGGTTTAGAGAGGTGATGTTAATTGTACTGACCTCTAAGAAAGAATTATCTGCTTGCAAGGACTAAGGAACTAGCCCACATGTTGTGTATCACCACAATTGCAAATTTATCCTCCACAAATTATATATGCTTCTCCTGTATAGTAATGCCATAAATGACCTGGCAGATTTATTCTAGACTCTGACCATAGGTCCTTGCCAGAAAGGGCTGTAAACATAAAAGACGCTCCCCCTCCCCCCCCCCCCCCCCAAAAAAATAAGAAAAGAAACAAAATTGTGCTAGGTTGGCCAGAATAGATTTTTCTTTGTAAAAATTAGATGGCAAATAATATGGCTTTGGCATGGGACGCTCTTTGTAAGGAGTGAAGAGGAAATGCTGTCAGGTAATGGCAGAGTGAAAGAATCCCCCAGCAAGGAGAAGCTCAACACAGATGTTGAAGAAGGTCTGGCAATGCAGAGGCTCAGGGGAGAGGGGGATGATGTCAGAGCAATAGGAAAGGATTTTGTCAGCTGCACACTGGATTGACTGTGAGTTGTGGGAGACCAGGAGGAGGGGGCAGGAAGGAGGATACAACTATCAGGAGGAGAGGCTAGCTGGTTCATGCATTAATACCTACGTAGCTGGAAATGAGAGGGAGAGATTAACCTGGAGAAGTGGAAAAAGAGCTACTAAGGTAGAACAAGGGCCTGGGCATGAAAGGAGAAGGAAAGAGAAAAATCTAATAACACTGCCGTAAGTAATCACATTATGCATAGAGGATTATAATAGTGTTGCTGAGAGACAGGATAAAATTGTTCCTGGGTTCATTCTCCCACAAACAGAGACCACTGGAAATCCTTGGTTCTCTATGTATAGGCAAGTGCCAAGAAGAAGGTAGTCTGCAAATGGTATAATCGTGTGCTGCTCTCCAGGAGGAACAAGTTGAATTTTGGAAGGCGCTACAGATGTCTTCCAACTAGTGGACAGGAATTAGCCTGGTAGCAATAACCAGGAGTATGGGTAGAGGTTGCTCGATGTTGCAGTAGTCACTTTTGGAGTAACACCTCTGTAAATGTTTTGAGGTGTGTGATCACTGCAGGCCTGCAGTGCAGCAGAAAACAGCTTTCTCACAGAAAATGCCATTGAAAGATGTTTGGTGCTAACACAGCTGTTCGTAAAACTTAGTAGGGTGCTGTTGGGAACATGAAGATTGAAGCAGCAGCTGACACTGTCAAATTGGACCCTTACTACTTTTAAACTGGTACAAGTCCTTTCCTATTGGAAATTTTCATTCTGAACTTTCACATTTATTTTAACAAAGTTGTGGCTGAAATAATCATCACAGAAATAATCTTTCTAAGGCTCACTACAGGATGGAGAGATGGTTCATCAAGGCATGATTTGTAACAATTACATCAATAGCACTGTCACAAAATACTTTCAGAAAAATTGTGTGAGAAGTGCTATATTCAAACAGCCCAAGAACAAGGTGCTACCGTTTTAAGCCATATTTCCACCTCTGTGTAGAGCTAATGATGAAAACGGAGCCTGCCTTGAATGAAGCTCTGTTTTATGTAGCCTTCTTTCTTCTGAAATGCTGACTAGCAATTGAAAACTATCAATTATAAATCTGTTAATTTACATGAGGCTTGGCTTTTATTTTGGGTAGTTTAGAAATGGTGATGTATACAAATGTACTGACGGCTAAAAGCAATGTGCAAAGTGTGTGTTTCTGATGTCCTGCTTATTACAGAATATTTTTTTTATTTAAGCTTATAAATGAACAAACATTAACATTCCAATTCAAATTGGCTTGGGGTACCTTCTGGAGAAACAAAAAAAAAAAAAAGCCCCCTCCTAAAACTTGGATGGTTCTTTCCAATGTCCTCTTGAAACTTTTCCAGTCTCTCGTTTTGTACCTCCTGGGCCCTGTGAAGTTATAATTAATAAAATCTTGTCATCAGGAGCTTCCTATTAAATTAAATCATTTCACAGAGTTTTCTCTCCATTTAATTCTGTTTAGCTGAATGTTTACTGATGAGTCAATTAGCCACTACTTTGTTTGTTCAACTTAATGTCATCACATCACCATGAGATCACCACAGCAAACATTCATCAACAACAACATTGTCACGTCTGGCTGGCTGCTACAGGCTGGCCTCAGGCTGTCCGCGTCCAGGAGGCTGCCTGGTCAATGACCTTGGTCTGGCTGCAAAGTACCCAGGGGAACCTGCATGGGGCATGGTTAGAAATGGCTTTGTAATCATTGGTGAGGAGACACCCCCCCCCCATATGGTGCAACTCCTCAAGCATGACCGAAAGAGGCAGAGCAGTTTGCAAAGGCAGCCATGACAACAAACCTAGTGCAAGTGAGTTGATGTTTGCAGCTGGAACAGGCTGTGTTGTGTGGTGACAGTTACTGCAAGGAGAACCTATGTTTTTAAAGCACTGGCAATTATTGGGGAGCAAGGTAGTAAATATATCAGCGGATATCAATATATCAGCCCGGGAGGTTCCATATATATTGATATACCTGGTCAAACAAAATTGGGCATCAGATCATTTTGTGTGCACTGGGTGGTACTACCAGAGACTCCAATATTCTGGAGCTGAACAGAAGATGGTAAATGTATGTTAGTAGTAAACATGCCTAATAGCTGAATTAATTGTTTAAGTACAGTGCACATCTGCCAGGTCCTGTCTGCAGAGATTATTTTCCCAAATATCTGTAAATGCACACAGTCCAGCTCAATGTGCATGTAGGTATATCAGGGAGTGACGTGTTTCAGAGTTTTTGAAACAAAAGTGCTGTAAAGGTGGAATGCACTGGCTATTGTTTTGGTTGCTCTAAGCAGGAGGCACCACAGATGTCCGTGTGAGGCCAGGTTGTCTACGCTGGCGTTCGCCCTAACATGTAGGTCAGAAACCAATCAAGCTTGTGTGCTGAAGCCAATGCCTTTTGCACAGAGGGCCACTAATAGATGTTTCAGACCCAGGCCAAAACTTTATTGATTCCTGGCACCTCCAGTCCTGTTGCTGCTTTACCTTGTGACCTGAATGCTGAAGCACCAGCAGTCTGAATTTTGTACAACTCTGGGGAGCAAGTAGCTCATTACCTCATTTTTGCACAGGGTCAGTGGAGCAAATCCCTACTGAAGCCAAGCTGTTTAGCTGACTTTCCTTACAAGTCATGTCAGCAACATCCAATAACACAGAGCCACCACTGGTCCATCCATTGGAACAGTGCAACAGTGTAGGACTTCCTGTAGATTCATCTACAGGCATCAAAATAAGGCTTTTTTTTGTTTTGTTCAGGGAGGATAAGACCCTCTCACTGAGATGTCAAAAATCTAAATCATTCTCCAGGAGTGCCTGTCACCTTTCATGGTTTAAACAAGTAAAACAACTGGGCTCCTAACCAAGAAACTTCATGTAGGTGGGCTGGATGTGGCCTGAGAATAGACATGTAAGTGGCCCCTTAAAAAAGAGTGCTATTTTCCTCCTCTCTGCAAGCCTTTTAAAACCTAGCAACCCATCCCCAGATTTTAGCAACGGCATAGGTAGAGCAATAAGCTGTTCCAGGGGAAATAAAAATTCACGTTGGTACCCAGTCATGAAGGTTATCTAAGCTAACAAGGTCAAGTCAGTCCTCAAATTCTGTGATTTAGGGACGTAAAGAGGAGAATCAAGCAGCTGCACAGCACCCACCACATGGACTGTGTCCTCCACGTGGTGCAGGCTCTAGGTCCTAATAATATTCTGGCACCAATGCATATTAACAGTGCAATTTCAATAATCAGCATATTTTGTCAAATAATTGTTAGGCTGATGGTTATAAGAGGTGACACTGCCAATATCTCATAAAGGCTGAAAGAAATATTTCCCATTTCCACGCTGCATAAACAAAGCATGCCAGACAACCTCAGGAATGCTAATGATCTCCAGTACTTTAGTATATTAAGTATTCATCAATTGAGCGCAGACCACAACAATGTTCTGAGAGTCCTTAAACACATGAGAAACACATGAAAAATGATGTAAAGTTTATATGAGCTCATATAATCTTGGTTGGTTATAGAGTCAAGCATAAGATCACAGAAACCGGGTCATGTGTACCACATCTTTCCTACTAGAAGGTTGTATCCTACATTATATTTGCTGGTGCCACATCCAGCCCAGATTTAATTGACTCAAGCAATGAGTCATCCACTGCTTCCCCTTCGGCATTACTCCCCAATCTAACAGTTGACATTGTTGGGACTTTTTTTTCCTTGATAATCAGACTTCACTGTCCTTAATTTCATCCCATTATATAATACCTCACACTTATGCAGCAGCTGCCATCCAAAAGCTTTGCAAGTGTTAATTGAGTTTCATAACAACCCCCCATGAAATAGATAAGTTCTGAGTCAGAGATGCAAAAACCTGAGTTACTTGCCATAGGCCGCATATGGGATCATATCAAGCACAGCTGGGTCTCCCTCATTGACTGGGAGCTGTTTGCAGGCAGCTTATGTGATAATCAAGTCATAAGAACTCATTTCTAGGATGCAGCTCTAACCTCTCTCCTACCAGTGTCTGTCTGCACTGTGAAAAACAGCTTACTCCTTCGTTAATATTTGTGCCTTTCAAACATTCGTATGTATATCTTTCCTTACTCATTATTTTTATACTGTTGATACTTGTTCCATCTATAAATAAACCAAGCCCTTTATTATTTTGCTCATGACTCTCTGGTGGGGAGACATGTCTTTGCAGATTATGTGCCCAGAATTATGCTGCGTGGAGTTTATGTAGATAAGTCATGCCGTGACTGTTAGCCTCCCAGGCTGTGACACGATACCAGTGGCATAATCCAGCTGGCTGCACTGGACTTTGTCAGCTGAGACACAGTAGCTCACTGTGCATGTGCTGTTAGCCCATTGTGAAGCAAAGTAACATGGGTTCATGTGAGTCACCATCAACTGACATTATTTTTCCACACAGCGCAGCAAAGTGTCTCGCTCAGCTACCACATCTCGAATAAGGACCCTGTCTAACAGCTGGGGGACAGGAACCTCTACAGGCCAGCACAGGCCTTCTGTCTGACAAACCCTTAGTTTTTTTTAATTAATGCATTTGTTTTAGAATACAAAATTAGAAATGACATTTTATTGCATGCATCAGCGTAGGATCTCAGGTTTCTAATTGAAGGAACTCAGGCAATATTCTAGATCATAATGCAAATGCAGACAAGAACTAGAAATCTCCTGGCTGCTTTGAAAGCTAGTGTCTTCAGTTTTCATTTCTCTTCCTGGACATAATTGTTTTCTAAATATTTCTCTTCAATTTGCTTATTAGATTTTGAGTGATATTTTTTTGACAACTGTTCTTCTAAATCAGATTTAACCTTATTGCTTATCTGTGTTTCTACAACACCTCCCTCCCAGATTATTTTTAATGTCTTTCTGCTGTCCTCCCTGCTTTTGCTAAACTTTCTTAATGAATCAAAAGGTAGAGTGGACGATACAGATTCCTGCCATGTAAAATTCAAGATGCTTTAACATGGCAAAAATGTGTATTTACACAAATTTATAAAGTGATGAATGAGTCAACATTTTTTTGTGTTCTGGGACATGCAATATAAGGGCTCAACATACAAGTAAATGTCTCCTACAAAAAGGTTTTGGTGCAGGATCTTCCCTGAAATAATCTTTATGCAATACCCATTACTCCTTCACCCTGCCAGCAAAACCAAGCTCACATAAAGAAAAATAGCAGTCCTCCACTGCTGGGCAAAACTGCCCTGGAATTTGGGAAAGACGTTTCTTTCCAGAGAAAAAAAATAAGAGAAAGTTCGGGGTATGAAGTAGTGGTTGTCACACCTGCATATCTAATGGGTGTTTCTGAGCTATTTACCTAACTCTGAAACTGCTTTCAAAAGGGTTCAGAAAAAAAGAGGCTAACATCTTCCATTAGCCAGCCCTGCAGCTCACAGACCTCACAAAAAAACAGCTACATGTGCATAATTAAAGGATCTGCAAACTACCAGTGAAGATAAAAAGATCAAGGGCTATCATAAATCTTGCTGCCTCATGGGGTGAGCTCACCAGAAGCAGAAAAAGATGTGTATTTTCTTTCTATGAGGATTACCAGCTCAGGTATGGGTAGGAGTTTGAAGATTTCCTCTCCAGTATCTATCATGGAGCTCTGCTTAAGGACACAGCTGAATCTTTTTCTAGGACAGCTCCTGTGTCCAAAAATGTTGTCAAATTATTTGCCTATCTGGTCTGACATTTAGCGAGGGACCACACTGACTGAGCAGAGCTAATGTGGAATTTTATTTATTTACTTCATGAGAGAGTGCTTATGGATCAACACTGAAGTTTTTTCCTGGAAATTTGTCAGCTCAGATAAAGCTTTTGCCAAGGAAGTTTCCTACTGTCCAGAACCCAAGCTAGAGAGACCTAGGGAATGGCAGAGGACTCAAGCTGATGGAAGCAGAGAATTCAGTATCTTTCTCCTCCATATATTTTGCCCTTGATGACAGTTGTAATTAGTATGCCCCAGCTGTGCTACTTGTATCTCTTTTGTTATTTTTTTAAAAGGTGTTGAAGGAAATTAATATTTTTTCCCTTTGTTCCTTATTTTTACTGCAAGAAGGCTTTGGGTTGATCACAGCATGGAACACTGACAAGCAGGGAAGCCCAAAAGTTATTTCTTGCTCTCTTTCCGTTCCTAATATTATGTTTCTAATCAAGAACACTTTCTTCTTAGGACTCTGTGTAGTCTCAGGGAATCTGGAAGTAAAACCTCGTACTTGTCTTATTCTACACTCTGCAGAGAAGCATAGAAGGTGAAACCACGTGATCTTGTCAATACTTTTCTTGACAGTTAACCCCAAATTGCTTCCTTCTTCCACCAAAATCTACTACTCTTTTCTTCAACTCTGAAAGATCAATAAAATACTGGAAGAATCTGTCTACAGAGGTGCAGTTTCTGGGAAAAAAATTCAAACTTGTCTCTTTGGAATGAAGAATTCGTTTCACTGGCAGTGTACACTGTGCAGTAAACAAGAAACAAGAGAGCAAGAGACCAGGCAACACCAGTTTTCTTTAAGAGAATAAAGAATACCTATTTCTGATCTCTTCTGAACAAGTAAGTTTAACCACCCCTGGTTTCTAGCACAGATTAAGCTTTGTGGCTATTTTTTTGGTGCTTGAAGACATTAATTCCTCTTCTTTCTTCACTTGACATTAAATTACTGTATTTCCTTTTGAATCTGTTAGGAATAGTAATGATGTTGATTAAAAGTTTTGAGCTCAGGCTCTATACCAGCCTGATCAATCATAAACTGGTTTCAGGTCAATAAATAATCAAAGAGATTTGCAGAGAAAGCAAGCAAAAAAAATCCCAGTTCAGTGTTACCCTTTTGGTAGGGTTTTGTTTTGGTTTTGTAATATTTTCCTTTCAATTGTGCTAATGGTTTAGCACTTGATGAACCTCCAAAAATTGGAATCCTTGCTCTAGTAAGTATACAAAACCTTGAAAACTCTTCCAGGTCTGTTAGTCTCATAAATCAGCAAAATTCAGTAGTGGGAAATCTAGGAAATTTCCACATGTCCTACATTTATAGCCAGTTACCAGTTTCATTTCTCTGTGAAAATTATTTTATTTTTTTCCAGCCTACTAGATTGCATAATATTTTCACTGAATTTCACTGAATTTTTAGAGTTGGAAGGGACCATAAAGATCATCTAGTCCAACTCCCCTGCCGAAGCAGGATTGCCCAGAGCATGTATATATACATGCATATATCATTTTCACAAGCAGATAGGGAGAAGGAAAAGTAAATAAGATAGACATGATGTTTTGACCCATTCTACCTGTGCAGGGTGATTGTCCCATGACCGTAGTGACCTTCCATCCCCCTCACTTGAGCTCATGCCTTTCCCCACCACAGAAGAGAGTGCTTAAAACAGGTTCAACGCAGCAGACAGCCAACAGCACATGGGATTATCACCCCTTTTAACGTTAGAGGGAATGCAGTTGCTGCAGCTAATTATGACTGCTTACAGGTAATCTCTAGTAATACTCATCTGGACAAGCTTAGTTTCTCCATAAGAGCCAAATTTGGGCATACTAGAAAGTAAAAGCAATGTAAAAATCACAGCTGAGAATGGCCAGATGCATGTTACTACAGGTCATTTCTGTGCCTTTCCTACTGGTTTTTGCCACACACACATGCAAAACAAAACAAAGGAAAACATGAAACACACACACATACAAAACAAAACATATGAATGACACTACTTATCATGTCTAACACAGTTCCTGCAGTCTTCAGCTACCATGAACTCCCAGGGAAGCATTAAATTGCCTCAACATAGACCTCCCACACTATTTGAGATGCTGTAGAGTATCTGGTATGACCTCCAGTGGCTCTAGAAGGGTGTGTGTCTCCCATGGATCCTAAAGTCCTTTCTACCAGCTCTGTGTGGGTGCCTTAGCTATCTTAGAGCATCTAAAATGTTCCAAGAGGCCTATATTTTGGCAACAGGCCACTGCTCCCTGTGTGTTGCAAGCTAAGGAAAACATGTATTTTCACTTTCAGGAGAATCCCCAAGTGTGAGAAGACTGGAACGAGGTAAAACCTCATCAGAGGCAGGTTTGCTTTTGCAGTTGTGACAGAGGTTTGGTGCACTGCACTTTAGCCAGACACCCATTGTCTTTTCTGTATGTCTACTGGGGTAATCATAACTGCACCGTGGTAAAGACCCCCCATGAAACTGCTTATTCTTCACAGGGGCTTTCTTCACATCCACAGTTAGACTCTTTGGGAGCTACTCTATAAATCAAAAACCACCTCTGTGGCCTGGAAATGCAACCTGGGACATCCATTCCTTGGGACAAATTGCACCAACATGCCCTGTCTGGGACTGCAGAAGGATGTGAGATATAGTGCATAGGGCGTCATAGGGCTCTCCTGGTGAGAAGAGGGTGCCATGTCCATCGCACACCAGCCCCTGCCCTCCCTGCAGCACCCATGCCAGCCCACCAACCGAGCAGCCCAAACAGGAAGTCCAGGAGAACAGTTCCTCCCTCCTCTCTCCCCCTGGTAAATCTGCTGTTCAGGCTGGCAACAGACTGGCTTTTGGCGGACATCACGGCGAGCCCGGACTGAGCACAGCCCTGTAAGTTGAGCTGTGGGAGCACAGGGGAAATTCTCACCTAGCAAGCTTTAAAAGAAAGGTGCAATCTCAGCTCCTTTACAGTCAAGGTGGGAATGGGCGTAATTTAAAGTTGTTCAGATTTAAAAAAAAAATAAAAAAATTCACCCTTTTCTTCCTTCCACGCTTTCATCTGGTGGAAAATCTGATTCAAAAGGGAGTTGTGTGCTTCGGAAAATCTGGCTAATGTGTCGGTTCACTTTAAAAAAGAGTGGAGAACAAAAAAGCCATGCTCCCATGCTCATGATGACCCTTAAGGGAACTTAATTAAAGGTGATGGTGAAAGAAAGGTAAGCAGTTAAGAGTCTACACCAGACAGGGTACAGTAAGCTAGACTACTAATATCTGTAGAGATAATATTTGTCTCTTGCTCCCATCTCTCTTTCCTTCCTCACTCCCCGCTCTCTGCCAAAGGTGAGGGAGAAGGGAGGAGGTAAACGAAAGGCAGCAGTGCCATTTCTCAAGTCCTGTTTCCCACTGAATTGCTCTTCCAAAGATTTTTATTTCACTTTGCTGCTTTTTTCTCTCATATCAGGAATCTGACCCAGAACTTGTCTGCCACTTACCAAAAATGAAAAGAAAAGGAAAGAAAGAAAGAAATCCTGTGCAGATGGGGTCATGTTCCAGTGAACTTATTCTAAACATAACTTTTTCATTTCTGCTCTCCTGCTCTGACAGTATCTGAATTCCCTGCCCACCTGGTGGCTCAGGGCTTAATGCCTCTATTCCCATCACTCTCTGTAAAGAAAAACCTCTGCAGCATACAGCAATCAGGTAACAGGCTTCACGGGGCTGAGTCGTAGGACTTTTCATCTAGGTTGAACAATTAACTTGCATCATTCTGCTTTGCCTCCAGCCATTCCTTTTCTCTATTCTCTGCTACAGAAATTTGCACTTGTTCTCCATTTTCACACTGCTTCATTAAACTTTGTCTCAGGCCACCCTCTCCTACAGCTGCCTGTGGATCCTCCATACCCTTTCACCAGAGGGACCAGACTGCAACCAGCCCTGGCCCTTTTGGAAGGAGAATGAGCATCTTGCTGATGGAGAAAAGCAACAAGACAACAGACAGCAGCCCAAAGAAGTTTGTTTAAAATTTACCTTTTCTGTATTTTGACTAGTGCTAGTTTGGGGAACTGCAAAATATCATAATATGGCTGTGAGCTCATTACAGCTGGAGGAGATGAAATTGTATGGATCTGATGAAACTGGAAATGGGGGGACTTGCCCTGTCTCTTTTTTTTTTAGAGACTCTGGGCTTTTCTGCCTTTCCTTATCTGTTAAGGAGTTGATATCTTAATTTTGGTTTTACACATCATTAACACACAGCACAGGGAGTCAGAATTATTCCTGGCATAGGATTTTTGCATGACCTTGATAAGTTACCCTAATGGGATCATGCTGATGTTCAGCAACTCTGAAAATCAGGCCATGGAGGTGCCTAAATATGGATGAGATGCCCACATTTCAAATGCTGAACTTAACCACTTTGCCCTTCAATTTCCCTACTTACAAGAAATCAAGCTAGTAACATTTTATCAGGCTCAATACTTTAGTGAGGAAAGAAACTGCAGAGACTGGCATAAAAGTCTAGCAAAAGTATGTTAATCCATTTTTTAAAAGCCATTTAGGATAGTAAGATGAAGGTGCTATATAAATGCAAAATATCTCACAAAAATTTTGTGTTTTTCTTCTCTGTACAAATATATAATTCATATTCATAAATGTGTATATCAGATCTCTGCCTTATTAAATATAGAGTTGAGAAAGTATTTCAAAGCAAATGGACTAATATTATCTTATTTGCCTGCCATAAAAATATTAATATCTGCAATACAGATAAAGAATGAGAAACAAATAGATGTTTCAGAAAACTTCCATTTGGAAGTTGTGCTTAAAGTCTCACACTAATGAAATTTCATAGGCTTTCTAAAAGTTATAGATCATAAGTTTCTGACACAGAAGGTTACTTTGCTTTGGACTTCATATGATGGATAAAGATGAATTAATCACTGGAGAAGCTGGTCGTTGCCTAGGAACCAATGACCATGACCTCATTGCATTCAATATACCCAAACAAAGGATAGCCCCAAAGAAAAAATACATGTCATGCTTCAGAATGGCTACTTCCAAAAATCTAAAGGAACCTCTGAACTACATTAGCTGAAAGGAAGGCATCTATTTTTTATATATATATAAACATTTTAGAAATGTTTTAAAGGAACTATGTGTATATAACTTTCTATTGAGAGTCCTAGAGAGTTAGCTACAGTGATCCTTGTGCCGTGATGCTAATTTTTAATGAACCTGATGATGATAATGATGTTCCAAAGGACTGGAAGGTACTTTGTTTGAAAAAAAAATTAGCAGAACATGTAAGAACATGGTCAATTTGCATATTTATCCCATTCCTTGCATATCCTCAATGTGCAGTAAAGCCCTGTAACATCATTGGGATATGTATTTTTTGCCACAGTTTCTGTGTCAGTAAATTTTTTTTTTTTTTTTTTTTTTTTCTTAAACAGAGAATTTATCAGGTCTGTTAAGTGCTTTCAGATCTTTGGAGTTCAGTGAACTGAACTTTTTCTGGAAATCATTTACCATCAACACCTTATTTGCATGACTTTTTCCAATAGGACAGCACTGTTTCCTTGGTGAATACACAGAACCTTTATTAAACTACACTAAAGCAAAGTTAGTCTAAATTCTCCTCAAATCCTCCCTTATTTGGAATAGCTAATCTTGATACTTTGTCTTCTGTTGTATGCCCCTGCTGCCTTGAATTTTTTAGATTCTTGTGAAATTCCCATGTGTTTGCTTTTCTTTTAATGAGCAATTGATAAAGCTTAGTTGAACATTTCAATCTTAAAAGAAACGTATTTAGTATTTGAGATTGTCATTAAAAATTTAGACACCAAAAAAAGGAAAGATTTCCCCATCTTGAGATGGCACATCTGCTCAGTAAACTTGGCACTAGTCTTTACTGGCTTTGTTCTTTTTTCTCCTGCCCCAACCCCAACACCTGTGAAGGCAAGCCAGACATAGCAGCATTAAATGGACATTAGCAATGCTTATTGCCAATTCTCAAATCCAGGTTGCGTCAGGAAAGAACAGAAAGGAGGGTCTGAAAAGCAAGCTGACTGTGAAAAAAATAGGCAAAATGGGCCAAGCCAGCATATGTGCGAGATCTTCCTCACAGAAAATGTAAATGGCAACACTGAAACATTTAAAATAGTCAAAACAGGAAAAAGAGTTCAACTTAAGTGTAATCATGCCACAAGAGTTGTCCGAATAGTTCTTGGATCAATTCTCGTGATGCTACTTAGAATAATGTCAGAGCTTACTGGTCATCTTCCAGAGAATCTACCAGCTGCCCGCTATCAACATCACAGCACTCGTACACTCGTCCTTTCCTATTCATTACAAATCTGACGGCTAGTGCTTTAAAAGCTCTTTTCTCCCAAACAGCAGAGATCCTGTTTTTGTGCAGTTATATTAAGAACAGCCATTTTATTAGCAAGTACTTGACCTGTTGGGCACTCTTACAACTATATGAATTCTTAAGTATTTCAAATAAACTATTCTTAATTATCACACTATTAATATGCTATTAAAAAAAAAAAACCTATGATATATTGTATCCTGAGAAGTATATGATAATACTTGGAAATAACATTTATATGAAACACACGTTCTCCATGGCAATGTAGCATTCATTTTGCACTGTTTAAAACTGTGTCACGCTGCTACAGCACACCAAAGAGCTGGTGTTGAAGGAGGATGCAACAAAAGCTGTGACTAGATGTAATAAAGTACAGGACATAAAAATGCTGACAAGGGAGGGTATGGAAAGGACCCCAAGCAATTAATTGCCCACCTTGCACTTTCAGAAGTCATTAGAAAGTTGAGCACCAAGACTGCAAAGACCAAGGCACACCTGCCCAGCTGATGTTTTAATGCACACAGCTCATCTGCACTTGGTGTCACTGAGCAGTGATAGCATGAAAGGCACCATGTCATTTTAACACTTTTATAGATAAGGCTAAAAAAAATTTAAAATTGTAGAGCACCATGGCAGGAAACTCACTGTCCTACAAGTGAACAAAATGCAGGTCATTTCTCCAAATTATTTCCCAAATCAGTTACTAGATTGAAAGAGAAAAACAGAACTGAAAATCTGGATAACAGCAAAGGTTGAACTACTTCTGACAATAATTGGCAGTGAAGAAATGCATATGCTGTGGATGAAGTCCTGACTTCACTAACTGCGACAGCAGATCTTTTAACTGAGCTCTTTTAGGATTAGAATTTGACCCTAAATAGCTACACAGTGCAAATAAATAAGCCACAGACAACTACAGGGACTTATAAAAGAAATTGAAAGCTGAAAGAAAAAAATAAGCAGGAATGACACAAAATGTACCATGTTTTACTGTGATTTTTACAAAGCAGTGGTGTCTTTAGCCTTACCTCCCTACACAGTCCAAGGAAAGAAATAAGTAGGAATCATTTTTTCAATGTAATTGCATTCTTACATATTTATTTTACTCAACTGCCTTTCAAACACCCTGTGACCCACATGCAGAACATATTTAACTATGTGGCTGAACTGGGGACTTCTGCAAGAAAATGAATTGCACCCATGGGGCATTGGAAAAGAGTCACAGAGAGGCATGGATTAATGGGAGCACTGTCTAGTGCAGCAGCATCTCTCCACACCACCTCTCACCCCCTCAGTGGCACCCGCTGCTGGTGCACGGATCTGGGTACAAGACCACAATCACAGCCTCATGGTGCTACCGTCCCCTTAGTCTGAACAGGGCAATGTGCCAGTAGATCCTACCTGAGATGAGATGCTGCATCTCTTTACTGGGGCTCGATGACACTGAAAAAGATACGCAGGAGATAAGTAGTAAATGCAATGGCTTCATTCTAGCAAGGGAAGTTGCTCTACTTCAAGTACTCTTGGACCTCGTAATGTTCAGCTGATATGTTTTACGTTTTTCTTAAATAATTTCAACTTTTCACTTATATTTAGCAAGAGAGCGAGGGAGGGGTGACCTTCCACAGCCCTGGCTTACAAACCGCGCCAAAAAGAGCTCAGTGGAGCTGCAAGCACGATCTGAAACCAAAGATAATTTACTGGGTTATTTCATTACAAAATAAATTGTTTATGATATTTTATGAAACACCCACGCCAGTGTCCATGAAAACAGAATGCTGTATTTATGAGGCAACCCTTATGAGAGGTAGTATAATTTTAGTGTCTTATACTTGAACTATGCTAAAAATATATTACTTGTCATCAGGGAACAGTTATAGTAAAAAAAAGAGGAAAAAAAAAAAAGCTAGATCACAACCTTGAAGACTGGATAGTTCTGAGAATTAGGCAAGGAGTTACAGCACATTGTTCTGTGGTGGTCTGGTGGTGCACAGTTAAAAAGCTACCGCAGCCGCCCAGCCTGTTGCCTGATTGCCCACTCCAGTCCACAACAAGCTGCCTTCCCTTTTGTGCCGGGCTCTGCCAGGCTCCTGTAGCTTTAGAAGCTCTGAAGCAGCTGCCAGGATCGTGGCAGGAAGCAGGGGACACATGTCATGCTCCATGAGTCCGTACGAAACCCTCGGGGTCACAGTTCTACCTGGTTCGCCACTGGGCTGCAAACGCAATGGGCAGAAGTCCCAGGGAAGCGCCTGCTGCACGCCGGGGGCGAGGTGATGCGTTCCCCTGTGTCAGATTTCTGGAACGCAGCAGTAGCAGCTGAAAACAGTCAGAAGGGTTTAAGTATGTGCACAATCATCAGAAAGCGAGGCAGAGAGCCTCCGCTAATGAGAGACAAGGTAAATAGAGCCTGAGAAACTGGAAACATTCTTTGGTTTGGCTTACAGCGGGAAAAAAAAAATCTTAAAAGGCATTGTGCGCAGCAGAGAGACCATTAATCACAGGAAATGCATTTCCTCAAGTACAGTGGGGACACGTGGGATCCTGTCATTTTTCAGACCAATGGTCAAGAGCTTTCCAGAGTTTCAGAATATGCCAATCCTTCCTTGAGACACAGGTGACATGGCATGGCAATGGAGGGACAGATTTGATGATGGTGGCATAGAGCTTTGTCGGACTGGAGAAAGACCTCATTCCTAGGCTTTGGAAGCCCACCACAAATTCGACATAGGTGCCTGGCCTGGCTTGGCACAGCCAGCCCTTCCCAAATATCGTGTGGGCCACGTGCATGAGATAAGTGACCTGGGAACTTGCTGAACTGTAAATGAGACTGCTTTCTGGGCACTTTCCACATGATCATCAAATCCTGGAGCAGATATGGCAATAATTAAAAAGATTACAGAAATATTTTAGAACCAGTGGGCAAATTGTCTTGCCTCTATCAACATCTCAAAAGAGCCATCTATTTAAACTTTAAAAGTATTTCTCTGCCTTGGCCTTTCAATCTAAAAAGCCAGAGCCTGAAGCATTATTTGCATTGTAAAACCAATGATGGGCTATAAGCTGGGAACTCTATATGTCTGTTGGAGATGGTAAAAACGATCTCTGCTGGTAGTCATGTGTTAGATCTTGATAGGTTTTAAAAGTAACAATTTCATACAAAGCATCCTGGTTTAGTACTAATACTTGGCCTTTTTTTGACAGTTGACCACATTTGCTAATATTGCTCATGCAAGGTCCTACACATAAATTCAGTCTTCATAATACCCCACTGAACTGAGACAAATACACTCTAAATCAAAAATCTTTCACCAAATTACCAACAAGGCAGTAAAAAAGTTCCAGCAAGCATCAAGGAACAGGTCCAGAGAAGTTTTTTCTGCTTTGTGGTTTTTCTTCTAATGTATAGGCAACAATCATATTTGTTCCTAAGTTTTTGGACAAGATTTCTCTGTTAGAAATGCAACAGACCTGTTCTGCTGGAGAAACAGTAGGAGGGAAAGCTTTCCAAGAAGCTGTACACACTAAAATGAGCCAACCGCATGCTGCATGAAGTTATGCTAGCAGAAGCTGGGCTTTTTGTTCATGACACCAGCCATCAGTGAGGCTCGGTGCAGTCTTCTGCAATCCCATGGGTTTGTCCACAAGTTGGCATTGGCTGCACATTGCTGCCTACCTGCCAGCACGGCTTTCTGTGGCTGCCCAATTGTCTAAAGGAAGAGGAGGGAAATTACAGGGGAGAGCCATCAGCTCTGTATGAAACTGAAAACGCTTTTCCATGTTTATAGCACTCACACCTTCGTAAAATCCCAGGTACAGAACGGATGGTGAAAACTCAGTTTTGAAATGAGCAGGCAGAGGTAAGGAAAGTGCGTTTTTAACTACTGCCACAAACATTGTTGACAGCTAAGTGACACTGGAAATCCAAAAGGAGGGAGAGCACAGCAGAGCCCATCAGTTTAACTCTTTATTGAAGCACGTTTAATGGGACTTTATGTTCAGCCATGTGAACTTTGAAATACCGAAGTTCAAATTTCACCTTCAGACTTCCCATCTGTTCTTATTTCATCCTCAGACTTTCCATCTGCTCCCATCTAGGCCTTCCTAATGCCATGCCCAGTCAGACGGTATGGTTTTACCAGGTGCTTCTGTCTTGGAAATTTTATGGCATATAAGAAACAATAAAAATTTATGTTGTACATGTTACTTGTGTTAATTAATTCCATTGCACAACAATGTTTTTTAAATGATATTGTCCAGAAAGTCTGTTAAAATCTACTGTAGACAAATATGGCAATATTTTATAGCTTCTAGTGCCAGATGGGTTTGGAGTTCAGACATTTGTGCTAATGCATTTTGCACTTAGGTGCTGTGCTGGGAAAAATTGACTCCCAGTGACAAAGAGTTAACATTTAAATATTGCTGTTAGCTAGGGGCAGTGAATGCAAGGTGGAGGTGGGTTTTTCTGTACTGATTTTTGCTGGAAAGGAGTACATGATAAGCTGTTAGTGTGACATTTTACAATTTTTTTTAAAAGGGAAAGATGTTATTTCCTAGTACTAGTATGTAAATATTTTCACGTCTGGAAGAGTAAGAATGTGCTGGCTACCAACCAAAGATGTGCTGGATAAAATCCCCTCCACCTGTTCAGAGGGCCATTGTGCTAGAAAAGAAAGATCATTAAATAAGCAGTGTTAAGTCCCATATCATAGTAAGTTCAGTAAGAATAATTAGTGAATTAAAGAAAGATTCACTATCCAAGGGCATTCCTATAATTTCTTGCTTCAAATCACTGAACTCAAAGCCAACAGATATTCTGAACTCTGAGCGCAAACAGTGGGTTACACAGTGGGGCTTGTTTTGGACAGTGTTTTTTGTTTGCTTGTTTGTTCCACGAGACCGGGTAAACAAGGCTTTATGCCAAGTGAGAGTTTCCTTCCCTCGATTTTGCTCCCTCCCAAGCACTCTAGCGGCTGTGCCTCCTACACACAAGGAATCCAGAATGAGCCCAGGGATTTCACATTTGAACCCAAATGCTGTTAGATACCAGACAACAAGGGCTTCCCCTCAACAGCAGATTCAAAAGCAGCCTCCTGCAAAAGACTCTGTCATCTCCATCACCACGGGAAGCTCCCCAATGGCCAAACAGAATTCATTTTTAAGTGGCAGCTCCATCAACATCACATCACGAGGGTTAAAAGGTGCAGAGTTGTTGATGGGGGAATGGCTCTCAGCAATGAAAACAGAAAGAGTAGCTTGTCTTGTTTTCCTCAGAAAAAGAGATGCTCTGAAAGAAGGACATGGAAAGGACAAGGGGTGCAGACTGAATAGATATTCAAGTGGATATAAAGCTTGGATATTATCTTGTCTAACAATTTTGGAAGCTGACAAATAGTTACAATTAATGCTGTTCATTTGCTCAGAGATTCAAACAGGAAATTGTATCATTGTGAGAAAGGGCACTTAGAATAATGCTGTGATTCAAGAATACTTTTGTGAATAAAAGAAATAAGTAGAGTTTCCTGCTATTTGCGCTTTTATAATATATCATGGTTATAAATCCTCACACAGCTGTGGGTATTTGTCATGATAATAATGAATCTTCATACTTTCCTCAAATTTTAGTGCATGTGATTTGTTCCTGTAACTGATGCCAACATTGCAATTATTCCTATAGTCTTTTCCATATTATTCTGTTTTTAAAGTAGCAATCTCATTTCAGGGGAGAAGAAATGATACCTGTGTGAATCATTGACTAATTGTGATGCACAAGACTATACAGATATAATAACAATCTTACAAGCAACCCATAGACTAAAATCTGTTTTCATAAACTATTCAATGAATATTTATGCATAAAAAATATATTCATGAATGGAAAAAAGGGTAAATTTGCAATTAATATTTGTGTTGAATAATGTTGATTTACGAATGGGGACATTTTGTTCAAGTTTGCTAATTATCAGTTGGCCTGCCTGTCTGTGAACTAGATTATTTTAACGCAAATTGGGAAAACAAGTTAGTATCCAATGCTTCCCGTAAGTTTTGAGGGTCTTCATCTATTTTTTGTATCTTCTGAAGCATCTTAGATAATACCTGATTACCTAGTTGCAGGTAAGCATCTTTCTGAAACTGACATGTAGTTTAAGTTTAATAGCTATTAAAATGATCATGATCCATTACCATTTCACTCACTGTTTTTTATTTCAATAATGATGAGGCTGAAGGACTTTGAGAATTACTTGTAGGGTATGGACTCTTTCTTTTCTGACCAGTTTGGACACATCCCGGGTCCATAGTAGCCAAAAATTGCTACCATCTTGTTGGTCAACCAATAAGCTACAGTATGTGAAATGGGTTTGCGGTCAAATGCAGGCGTCTCTCACACACTGCAATTAAATATATTGCCAACTTGTCACGAGTATGTTGTGGAATTACTCCCAGAGAAAGTCGTGAAAATCCCATCAGGTTAAATGTGCTGTTGAAGAATCCACTGGCAAAAGCAAGAGACAGTATGTTCTCAGGAGCAATTCCACATCAACAGTAAAGGGTTAGAGAAACCTGATGGGCCCATTGCTGTGATTTTGCTGCTGGTTATCAGCAGATTCATCTGAGCCGATACCTAATACTGATGCTACTCTTTTTTTTCTTTTTTTTTTTCTCTTTTTTGTTTTGTTTTAATCCATGCAAGTTCTCAATATGAAGCTTCCCTGAGTGTTTTTAAAAGGCATAAGTCCCACTGCAGCTTAATTGCATTTTGCCATAAAGAGATGGTAGAAGCCTTATACCTCCACCTCCCAGGTGTCAAGCTAGCCCCCACTACTTCTGTCTTCCTTTTGGATAAAGGGCCATCCTCACACCCTGCCATTTTCCTTCAGCTTTTGCTACTTCTCTTCCCTTCTGACTCATGCAAGTCTCTTCCTTCCAGCTCTGTGGCAAGCAGCTCACACGCCTCTGTACCTTCCTCCATCCCAAAACAAACAAGATTAAAAGCTCTCTCTTTCTGACATGAAGTCTGGCTTTGTCCATGTGTAGGAAGAAGAGTGATATTTATACTCACATGTCATAAAATCTTAAATTTTCACACAGGAAATCAAAATCTTGGAAAGTGCACGCACATAGCGACACTGTCTAAAAATAAGTCCTTCTGTTGCTTTGTGTCTTCTAGCTTCCCTGGCATGACATTGGAAAAAACAAATTTGTGAATGCAGGTGGGCACATAAAGGAAAAGAGGCAGCTAGTGCATTTGGGTAGAAAAGAAGAGTGCCACAGTCTCTTTGGAGGTACTTGGCAGAATCCCCACAGGCAGCAGACCTCTGGTGTAGCCTCCCAGCCATCAACAGCTAACAGATTAGGCCCATTCTAAGAAAAGTGGGTTCATCACAAACGGGTCATTGGTAAATCTGTGAAAAAGAAGCAAAAACAGAAACACAGATTTGATTACACTCTCCCAGGACTAGGAGATTCCCCCTGCTAAAGATTCCCTCTGGTAAAGCATCAGAGAGAACAGTGAAGGCAGAGCAGGACTGGGAACACAGTGAGAGCCTGTGCTGATCAGTGATGGTTGTGTGCTTGTGCTGCTCTCTCCCCTGTCACTTGGATCCTTCTCTTCCTTTCTGTCATAAAAGCATTAAAAAATGTCCATCTTTCTGCAACGCGAGGCAAGAGGCCCTCCCAACCTCATCAATTTCTTTGAACTGAATTTTTTTCTTCCAGCCATCCATATCTAATGATCATGGGATCTTTTAAAATATTTTCAAAGGTTCCTCAATTACTCAGGCAAGCACTTTTGCTTGTTCTGTAAGTCATATAAACCATAACAAAAATATGAAGTGCTTTTAATCCTTGACACCTTCAATATTTTCTTGATTCCTCCAAGTTGTAATTATTCCCTGGGAAACATTTTAAGTTTAGAGAACATCTTGATCACTGAAACGATGTCAATATATTACAATACCTGATTCAAAATTAATCCAGCAGGAGATGTATCAACTCCAATTAGCATTTTTAATTCAGTACAAAGACTTTCCTGGAATCAAGTACATCATCATAATTTTAATAATTCACAGTGACCCTCTGGGACCTAGAAGCAAAGTGAAAAATACAGCAACATTGTCTTTTGTTATTGCTGTATGTTGTATAAGGATGACGGGCAGGGTCTGGATGACAGAAGTTGTTTTATAACAGAATTCTTTCATGTTGGGTTTTTTTTTTCCTGTTTTCTTTCTTCTAAATAGAAGTCTTTCAGTTCTTTCTTCTTCCTGAAGGATTTTCACAGCCGTGGCTCCCTGAGGGACCTGCACTCTGAGTGTCTTTCAGCACTGACCACCTCCAGTTTGTCAGGTAGAATCTGACAAGCTTCCTAGGTCATCATGGATTTGTAGATCTGTGTTGGGCTTTAGCTGTGAATGAACCACTTCAGTTTCATCAACTACACTACGGATTGCTTTCTCCTTAATATTCTCTTCTGTGTTTCTGAACTACTTTAATTGTCTGTTATGAATAAGTCATGATTATAGGAGTGTCCTGGGTAAATACCTGGTTGGGGAAGAATGTTGATTTTGTTGTTAAAGAGGAAAAAATAAAACCCTTAGATTCACCCAAAATAACATATTTTCTTTTTCTTCTTGCAAAAAATCCAACAACCATCAAACAAGAAAAAAAACCACCAAAACCAACCAAACAAACCCTGACTCATTCAACTTAAGATAATAAATGAAGCTTAGAAGACTGACTTTCATGTTTCTGAGGAGAGTTTCTCTTTTGCCTATTGACCTCCTTGAGGATTTAGATGAGCGTTCAGATGAACTTCCAGGTCTTCCTTGGAAGATCCAGACTGGCACTCTTTAACAGAGGACACCCTTCCTGGCTGGTTTGTAGGAAGAGGCCCCTCTGGCATCTCCTTACTCACCGTATGAGCAGTGTTAGATATTTAGTGAGTTGGAGAGAACCACAAGGGGCTTCTCCCTGGTCTGCTAAGAATGGGATATATACGTTCCATAACTGATACCAGTGAATATTTAACCATATCTGTAGAGAAGAAGATTGAATCAGTGAGTCAGTCCCTCCAGACCCATTAGCAACACAGGCACAGAAAGGATAAATACTATTTCCCAAGTTGCAGCTGCCACCTCAACTCATGGGCGGTCTCTCCAGCAGCTATTTTAGCTCCTTAGGAGTCACCTCTCCTCTGTAGACTAAGTTTTACAGCAAATGGCAAGATTTTCAGTGCTGTCCCACCTCTCGATTTCAGAAATTATGTGAATCTGGTGTTAATAGTTCAAATCCTGCATGAATAAACTCTAGCTGGAATGCCTAGCTAGACTGAGAAGTCAGATTGTTCGCCATAAAGCAATTGTATGAAATTGTGCCTAAAATGAATTAACATGATTTTTAGGGACTGTAGAAAAGTGAGAGCAGCAGTAACTGTAATGATGCAAATAGGAAAGAAAAACACAAAAGGATTTGGATGGCTCTTAGCTTAGTGCAATTTTGAACACCATCACCACACACTGTGTCTCCTGGAAAAGGCTGACAGGGGCAGACAAGTTTTCTTCTCTTTGGAAGGCCAGTCCACAGGAAATAAAAAACTTACTCTCTTTTGCATCTGTATTGATGACCCAAATAGAACAAAATATATACATATGGGAGGTATCCACCTCCTGCTTTCCCAGATAGGGTCTATCTGTGAATTTGCCTCAAGAGAGGGAGCACCAACAAGCAGCAAGGACTTCTCACCCATGTGAGCTGGCAGACTCTATACAACCAACAAACTAAACATGTCCATGAGCCAATGGAGTCAAGAAAGAGGTATCACTGGCATGTGGCACCCTCTCTGTGCCAGTCAGAAGCCAAATTATTCCATGCTTTTTGGTGTTAACGATAAGAGCTTGTTCCAATATCAGTCTTTCAAGAGCATCTATGAATGAGCCTTGACCAAGAAATGTAATATTACAACCCAATCCAAGAGCACATTTAAGGCTACAAAGGTCAGGAATGCGTTCCTTTTCATCTCAGGACTCTTACCTGAGGATAAATAGCAACTCCTTGCTTCTGCCTGGTTCATGCATACCTTTCTCTTTCATGTTGGCAAATGAACAATACAGTCCCCAGACTCTGATATTGGTTCCCATTCCTGAATCCACCAGTATTTTGGAAGGTTTTATGTCAAAAGTTATGTATTCAAAGGCCATGTATCAAGTGTCATTATTTATTTATGCCATTGCATCTATTTATTTTGCTTTATCCCTGAACCCTGCATATATTCCCTAACTGTGTCCCCAAAGTCCAGCGAACCTTCAAACCTTTTCATGAAATCTAGATATTGGTCTCTGCGCTTGCCAAATGACAAAAGCCTTTCTTTCAACAGAGACTTTTCAGACTGCTGTCCTTTGATCTTTGAAATATCCTGAGTCTTCAAGACCTTTTTTCTCCCTCAGGACTCAGAAACCTCCTCCTGAAGTTTTCTCTGGTGAGTGGATATGGGCAACTTCACTGAACCCAGATATCAAGTGCTAAGCCTCAGAGATCCTATTTAGTCCATTTGTAACTGAATAATACATTCCCAGATGGACTGAAGGATTTGGTGTTTCTTCTGAAACCTGGAGGCATGTGTTGTGCCCAGAGTTTTGTGTCCAGAGTCCTAACTAAACTTTAGGGATGAGGGAGAATTCTCTTTCCAGAAAAGAGCCAGTTCATACTGTCCATATGAATCTGGAGGAGAGATTCAGCCTAAGTGCACTGGCACTTCCTAAATTAGTTTTCACTAACTGCTGAGGCCTTCTTAACTGCCTATCTCTGCTCCACTCCTGTCTAAAATCCCTACTCCTGGTACCACCTTGACTCACCTCAGCCCTGCCTTGGGTACTCCTCCATGACTATAGACTAATTTCTTATAGCCTGAGTTATATCATTGAACCCCTCAGAGGATCTAAATTCTCATACATATTCAGAAGTCCTTGGCCTGGAAAGCCTGGTGGAAGCAAGACATCTAACCCTCTGGTATCTCACAGGTGAGCAATGAAATCCCACATAAGCCTTCAGAGAAGACTGATTTATTAGTCTGGTCTTGATTCATTCAGATAGCACCAAATTCAGTACAAAAAAATGGGGTAATGGATTTACACACCTCTTGGTCAATAAGTTCAAGTGTTCTTTTAGGCAGCAAGTGGGTTGAAATCCATGGTCTGAACCCACATCATGGGTCTCGGGGGTATCCAGCAACTAGGCTATTGAATTGCCTGGAATAGCATCATTCTCCCTTCCCTTCCTCGGAAGCTGAGCCACAGAAAATAAAAGCAATCACAATTCATGATTGTGAAGATGAAATAAAATGCAAAGCAGAGGAGAAGGCTTAATAATTGTTAAAGTCAGAATTGGATTCCTAATCTTTCTTCAGATTTCTGAAACCAAGTAATCCAGACAATAGTTTAACTCCGTAATATTCACGAGGCTGATTCTCATTTACTCTAATGTCCTTTATGTCTTGCATTAACAGTTCGTTTAAACCTTTTTAAGGTCTCTTTACATCTCTAAAGCAGAGTAAAGAGCGTAAAGGAGACGTACTATAAATTAGTGTAGGCTCGAAACATTTTCTCCACTATTATTTATTCAGCTTTGTGTGGATTTCTTTGGTATGGAAACTCTATGCAGCTTTAATTGAATGTGTCCGCACAAGTCTTAAAACATTACTACTATAGATGATCGTTTCCAAGAACTGTTCTCTAGAATTACTCATGCCAGTCTTGCTAAGGACATGAAGATTTTGCAAGTGAATATGAATTATCATACAGAATGCTTGGGCTTTCGCCAGACTTGCACGAAATGAAAGCATTTACATAAATGAAAGGGATGCCTGATTTTCTCATGGCTTTCTTGTATACTTGGAAAATTTTGCCAAGATGTTACATCACGGACTGCTTCCTACTTCTGTCTAGAGCATGCAATGTGCAGTTCACCTCTGTGCAGAGAGCTAGCAAAGTGTGTTTTTCCCAATGGGCCTTTGGGTATGAAGAGACTCCAGTCACCATGCCTTTTGCACAGTAGTAAATTCAACCAGGGTGACTGCCAGCTCTGCATCTTGCTAAGGTCTTTTTAGACCAAGAATAACCAAACACAGCTCCATTCCAGAATGGAGTGCTGCAGTGGTGGTTTTATATTTTCTATTGCTCGAGCAAACAGTTTGCATGGTGATCACTGCCTAAGAGCTTCGCTGGTAAACTGTTATAAAGTGTTTTGTTTGGTTGTACCGGTCTTGCTAAGCTTTCGTCTTGAATGTAAACTATTTGAGCCACTGTAAATAACAGCATCTATGGGATAAAATAACAATTGCTTTAAAAGGAAAATGTGGTATTTGCCTTCATGTAAAAACAAATCATCTGTAAAATCTCTTTATCTCCTTCATTCTTCCTTCACTGGGCATATCCTGCAGCTCCAGCTGCTGAGATGTAGCGCACAGAAACAAGGCTATCAACTGCACGAACTTAGAGGTCTTTGAAAAGCAAAACTGTCAAAGGATGCCGCTGATTTTAGTAGTATCTCAAATGCAAATTGTTGATTATTCTGAATTTCCTTCCCAAAGCAACCACACTGAAAAGCAGCTCCTTTTATGTGGCTCAAAGCTATCTCGGAGTCTTACCACTGATCTCTGTGGGGCCAATTTTTCAAATTACCAGTAATTCTTGGAATTAAAACACTGTATCCCACTTCCAGCAATGTTTTGCAAATCCTCTGGCTTCCTTTGAACTAAATGCTCTTTAGGTTCCTGCTTTATTCTTATATCAGGCTCACATGTCTGAGGGGCTCCTTATGTAACACAGTCACTTATTATCAAAAGAAGGTAAATGTCTACTATTAGAGACAAACTGGAAATACGTGCTGAGGCCTAAGTTCATCTCACTTAGCTATAGACAGCAAACTAAGGTGCATGAATTAGAAGTGCAAGTACTCTAGGTTACCCATAGATTCAGCAGAAAGGTATTTTCTGAATGCAGAAATCTTTACATAAGACCTCTGGCTCGATTGGCTGGGAAAGGTGACAGGGCAGTTGTGTGACTAAGTTGAGGTGCTTGAGTCTGGCATGAATCTGGATCTGAGTCTCCAGTGAAATATGGTTGATTCTTAGAATATTAAGATACAAAGACTTTAATACATGTTTCTGTTGTATTACCCAGCCTGAAAGAGGGGATTTTCAGTAATGAGCTGAACTGTAGAATCACAGAACAGTTTGAGTTGGAAGGGATCTCTGGAGGTCAAGTAGTCCACCTTCCTGCTAAAAACAAGGTCAGCCGCAACATCAGATGAGACTGTCCATTTGACTTCTGAATAGGTCCAAGGGTACAGACTCACAACAACACTCTGATATTTATTATTTTTTTTCAGGGGTGGAGGAAGTCATAGCTATTACTGCATATATTTCACATCCTGTGACCAGTGAGTTTAAGGTCAAACACACCAGCAGAGAAAACCACATGACAAACATTTTTGTACCAGTGAAGGATATAGTTTTTAACTAAAGTGAACTCGAACTTTTGTCTAGGTAAGTGTACAAGGTGGATGAGCCAGTATGAAGCCACAGTATACTGCTGGTCATTGCAAAGATTTACTGCATCTAGGATCACACCCAGTGTTTTGGAGATGTTAGCACTTACATAGATTTGCATGGAGCATGATCATGCATACTCTTATTGGAGCCCCATCTTATTGTCATACCTTCAGGGATAAATAAGCACTTTTTTACATGCTGAAATCACTTAGCCTTAACTTAGATCCACTGCATGTGAGGACTTAAAATAGCACCCCCCAAGATACGTATGTCATTATATGAATTAAGTGACAAAACAAAGGATAAGTTGAACAGTTATTTCAAGGATAAAGACTATGTAAGAATCTAAAAAGATCCCAGAATGTAAACAACTAGATCCACATATCCTGACAGAATTAATTTTCTTATTCCTGTATGTGATATCTTTTTCTTTGTCGCCTTAAAAAATCTGGGAAATCAACTACCACTTCCATAATATGCACAAGGGTTTAGTGGTCATTCCTTTAGGCATATTTCTGGGGAAAAAAAAAAAGTATCTGCAGGGTCACGGGTGCTGTTATAAGCGCTTATGGACAGCAAATATTTCTTGTCAACTTGCAGCATTCGTTTCTGCTTCTTTTCCTAAGAGCTGCCCATGCTGTCTCTTTTACAAATTAATCTGAAATTTCAAAAGACCACACACTTGGCTTTTCCATTATTTTTTTTTCCAGAAGCCCCTAAAAGGGAGAGGAGCCTTGTTAGAATGATTTCTTTCCAGAATAGAGTTTGAACTGGAATTCCACTGGTGAAATGTTATTTTGTTCTGGCCAGCATCCATAAGTTCCATCTTCATATTAGGAGTTTATCATCTTGCTTAAGCTGGAACTCTGTCCAGCTGGGGAGATGCCATTCACCTCCCTTCATCATCTTACTAAATATTCAGAGAATGAATTCAAACAGCTAAAAATGTGTGGCTCATAATATGCAGTTTGAATTTATAGTAACACTATCCGCACGCTAATAAGGAATTTGCAAGCTATAAAGATGATTATCTTTGTCCTTAAAGATTTATGTCCTTAACCAAGGCGGTTCCATATTAACAATGATATGCTAAGCAGCCACTTATTTTAGATTTGCCAACATTTTCCCTACCCTCTTTCTTTTAGCAAAATGCACAAAGCTCAGAAATTCAAAATGAAACTGAGGTTATGATAGAAGTCATAATAACTATTTGGTCCATAAATTTAAAAAAACACCCAGATGTCTGCCTGTAATCCCACCAGTTATCCCAATTTGAAGTAAGAAGTTTTGAATAACCTTATTGCCATTGCCTGAAAGTGGATTAAAAAAAAAAAAAAACTTCAGGAAATTACTCTTTTCATCTTAATAATATGTACATTTTCATCTGATCTCTGCTGACAGTCCACAGTTTTTTAAGGTCAAATCCACTCCTCAGTTCAAACTCCTGCATTTGTACATGAAAAAGGACATTGCTCTGCACAGTTTAAGAACTTCCTCATGCAAATGTGTTAGAGGAAATATTGCAGTCATGTTTTTAGAGATGATTTACAAGTATAGTCCTTTGGGAGCAGTCACTTCACTATCAGTAGCAGAGGTGGTTTAGTACATTAAAAAATTACAATCTGCTTAATCAGGTCTCACTTTCAGCCAAATTTTATTTGCTAATTAGTCACCTTTTGTGTTTGAGGTTACTCAGGAGATCAGCTGTGCTTTTGGAGGATCCAAAATTTCAAGACGCATTAAGAGATTAGAGAAAGTAAGGTATGGAGATCAAGTACAAAATTTCTTTCTTTACTGTTTGAATGTGAACAGTTAATCTGGGAACATACCCAGAGAGCTCCTGCCTGCCTAGATGGAGCCTGTGGTTTTGGGACAGTAGCAGTGACCTGCAGGGTCCCAAGAGTCATTGCCCTCCTTTCCCATGCCAGTGTGGTGCTACCAGCTGTGACAACTGCTCCTGTCAAATCCTCAACAGCCTTCAGGCAACGAGCATGAGATATGGACATCTCAGACACTTTAGCAAGAGTAAGAAATCTCAGGGGAGATGACTCGACTCTGTCATTCCTAATCCTCTGTTTCTCCCATCATGAGCCTGCATGTGCTTGCATCTGCACCACCTTCATACCTGAGCCTCCAGCAGCAAGCAGGAGAGCATTGTGATTCCTTCCAAACTAGTCAAATGCTGTTTATCACTGTAGTTACCCAGGACAGTGTGTTTTGGTTCATACACCAAAGGTAGATTCAATTTAGCAACACATTTTCTTTAAAAGTCAACCCCTCTGGTGCAGTAAAATACATTAGGTTTGATGTGCTTGGCTATGAAAACTTTCCTTTTGCCAAGGCTACATTGTCTGAAGTCTCAAAGTAGGAGTTATCATGTTATTTGAGATGAAGGGCAGAATAATTTGTGATGCTTGGGCATGACACATGTAATTTTACACTTTATCTGTAGGTGTGATACTGGATTCTGCCAGAGCAGACACCTGGTATCAATGTTCATTCTGGCATTAGTTCAGCAAAACTCACAACTCCTGAGAAAAAGCACACATTTCTGTATAGGAAAACAACCTGAAGTGTCCAAATATAGTCCAGCATTAGAAATGGGTGACCTACCCAGTAATTTGTGGGGGACAGGGAACTGGAGAGAGGTATTCCTCTGGGTTTTTTTTTGCTTTTGGGGTGACGTGGCAAAAGCAACTGCTATGCATCTCTGTCTATGTCTTAACAACTGTTTGGAGAAATCTGCTCATGCTAACGTTTTAATGCAGTGTTTATCCTACAGCACATTAAATAAAACTTCATTTTGCTCTTGGGAGTTACTTTTCCTGTTATCTGCCTGCCATAGCTATTTGCTCCTGGCAAAGAGATCCTTGAAGAGAAGGAAGACTTTCATCACAATTTTAGTGGACTGAGAATTGCAGCAGTCTCCAAATAACTGATTTTCTGTGGGCAGGCTAGGCACTGAACATCAGGGGAGATCATTATTTAAAATCATTGCTGAGAAGGCTGTTTCTAGTGTCAGTGCTAGGATGAGTCATTTAAAATCATTCCTGGAGCTACTATAGAACAAGTTTATCAGATTCATACCCCTGATCCGGATTATTAGCATGCAAGTGTGTGCTCCTCACAGAGAGAGCAGCTGCAGAGTCTGGTCCATTTTTCAAGCTGTATTTCCAGAAATGAAATAATCCATTGTAGAAAGAGCCACTAGCTGGGTCAGCTAGTGAAAACTGCCATGCAGCCTCATATTTCCATTGCAGGATATGGACCTTCTTATCCACATATAGGTATTTTTCTATAAAAACAGAAGTGATACGCTGCACATAAATGGAGGCGACTGATTTCACAGCAGGTCTCTATGTACAAACAACTATAAAAGATAGATGACACAGGATTTAGCAGGCCACGCTCAGAGTACTAGCCAGAGCAGCATTGTTTCACATCTTTGAATTTATAGAGACAGACCAGTGTAATGAGAGAATCAGTGATTCATTTCACCCACTAAATAAAAGAAGTATGTTCCAGCTGTCATGACTTGCCATTAATAAAAGCACCTGTACTTTGAACTAGATAATCAATAACACACTCAATTTTGGAACAGGTTTTTATACATTTTATGCACAGCTATTTCTTTTTTTTCCTAACTTTATAGTTTTATTTCTTGCTCTTCACCAAATCAAAAAGATCCAGTCAAACATTGAAATAGTGAATCTGAATCTACCTCTGTTTTCTCACTGCCATGAACTGCACTTTTGAAGATCAAAGCCAGCATGTCAGTAACTGAGGTTTAGGTGTCATTTGCCATACTGACTAAAAGTCAAGAGCTTTCCTTTAAGTAGTATCTTTAAAGCTATGTATTGAGAAAGATCTTTCTAATCCCCTCTGTAAATACCCCTAACAGAGCAATAGTAAACCATATATGTGTCCTGTCACCTTTTCCTGCAACTGTTGCAGCTGCAGCAATTTCAACTGTAAAGGACACTGTAAGAAAACTTGACACCCAATTTGATAAGTCAGAATAAAGCAACACAATT
This sequence comes from Numenius arquata, assembly GCF_964106895.1. NCBI lineage: Eukaryota > Metazoa > Chordata > Aves > Charadriiformes > Scolopacidae > Numenius > Numenius arquata. The sequence continues at coordinate 121,041,840 of NC_133576.1, forward strand.
TGGCTGCACATCTTTGAATCTCTGGAGAAAATTTGCAACATGGTTTGAAAAATTCTGCAACTGCAAAATGTGACTGGATAATATTTGAATACAAAAAAAATCTGAAAAAGTTATGCATGTTCACGTACACTTGCATTGAGATAGACAGAGAGAGAGGCAGAAAAAACATGCTGTAATTGTTTGCAAATTCCTACAGATGTTTATTCATTTTCTCTGGTTGAAACTCTATTTGGTATGTGATCAAAAGCAACTATATAAAGGAGTTTGCCTTCTTTAAGAGCATTCCTTCCATTAGTGACAGTATTAGAAGACAGGCCAAAGAGAGGATTTCTGAATGGAAATCTTGTTGACAGTTGTGGTAATCCAGACTGCAGTTGGCTATTTTTCCATGTGGTTGTTGGGCTGGGATTTTTGTTTATGGTTCTGGTTGATCACATTTTCATGTTCTCTACAGTCTTTGACAGACAGCTTCAAACTAGAAAAGCACAGCTGTAATCCAAAAATATGTTCATATCTTCAGTTACCACAATCTTCAACTGCTTTCAGGAATTATTATGCTATGCAGTTTACAAAGGATACAAAAAAGTCCATAACAGCTATTATCAAATTCAGCTGTAACCTTCCTAGCAACACAGCTTGACCGAATATCTGTAAAGCAAAATTTTGGCTTTGCAGATGAGTGTAGTAATGGGAGAGTTCCTCGGAGAAGGCCTAGCACAATAAAAAAGCCCAACATTATGGTTAAAAACGCTTATGTAGAAGTAGCCTGACTCACATGTCTTATCCCCATCTCAGAGATGCAAAGGTTAGAGTGAAAACATTAGATCATCTAGTCTGCCTCTAATTCAAACCATAGAATCTCATCCAGTTACTCCTGTATTGAAGTCAGCTGCTTAGGCTTGCCAAGAAAAATCTTCTGAAAAGATATTGAGCCCTGATTTGTGAAGAAGTAGTAATTCTTGCCAGTTAAGTTATTTACCTATAGTTTTTTCATTATACTCTTTGATAAAACTGAATTTTAGTTGGTGAGTGTGCCAAGGAAATTCTAAAACAAAAAATCCGTTGCTTGCAGCAGTAGTAAATTAACAATGTTTTGTGAATAATCCTGTGACAGTTATAAAAAGAAGTGTTCTTTCCAGAAATTGATGGAGAAATAGGGAAAAGAAATGATAATTAAAATACTATGGATGACTGGAGGGTGGCAGGAAGGACATAGGGCACTATGTCCACATTTTCTCATGAGTCACATCCACAAAATCATGAATGTCTGAAAAAAACCCAAAACATATATGCAACTTATAGCTAAAGATCCGTATACAAATTAACATATGATTCTTCCTGTTTATATTTTAGGATAAAAGCCTTTGGGCTTCACTTTAGGGTTTCTTTAATTTCATTTTTATGTGGTTTTAATTGTTGTACCCCACCAGTTCTAGATGGCTCACATGTACTGATGCAGAGCGTTGAAATACTGAAGATTTCATAATGCCACCTGTTAAAGTCATGCTTGTAACAGTCTTGCAGAAAAAATCATACACACACACACACTCACACAGACACCCCTATTAATCATATTTACAGTGAATGAATCTGCCCTGCTGCTTCTGTACAGGCAGATCCTGTGCTTCACAGACATAGGTGCCAGGTGCTCAGTTTAGAACTGAATTTCACCTAACCCCTTTACTCAGTTTTTAAAACATATGTACCAACAGCCCTTGGTCCCATCATCAAAACTTAACATATCAGAGAAAAGGCTGTTCTTTAACTCCTCATTAAATAAGCAATCTATCCTAAATTATTTCCTTGGCCAACTTTGTCATTTTAGGGATGTATTCACTTGAAATCAGGCACCAAATTTTCTTTCTCAGCTTTTTTTGTTAAGGCTTTCCCTCTCTTACAATACTTGGAAGGGGAATATATAAGTTACATACAGCTCTTCTCTCAATGCCTGCCAAGAAAAGATAGATCAAGTGTTCAGTTATATATATAAAGATACAGCGATGATCCCAGAATAAAACACATATCTTCATTGGCTAATGACTTCTTGGAAATTTACTGACACAGACCTTTGGAATAATCAATATATCACAGAACAGCCAACAATGAAATAAGCCACAGCTGTAACAGTCAGTCACAGAAATTCATACACGCTGCAGCCAAAGATCAGCAGAGAAGAGGGAGTTTTGCCCCTCCGTTTTCTACCTGTCACCTAAGGCTGCATCTGACCTTGACATTCAGTGGTTTTCTTTTCTTTATTTCCTTTCAATGGTAGAATTATATTTTCCTTACAATGCAATACCAAAATAATTTCTTTTAGGGATATTTTCCCCGGCAAATCCTTTTCGATTAAGATTATAAAGATAAAGTAAAATCTAAAAGGCATGGAATAGGTCTCACATCAGCAATAGCTGTGCAAACAAGACATGACTGGCTTCTCTTTTAAAGTCTTGGGATGAGTAAAGGGAGATGGATACTGTCTATACTTTCTCTTTCTTCAAATTCCAGACTCTTAGATCATTAGTAAACAGGGTGATATTGCATCTCTGCCACAGTGGGTAAAGCTTTACAGTCTGTGTTTAGAAATGAATGTCCAGGAATATGGAGTTAATTTACATTTCTTTAGAGGCATATGATCTGAATTGAAGAGTGCAGACGCTAATGAAAATAGAAATCAAGGAGACTCTTCCTGGAAAGGATGAAAAGTTTTGTCCTCGCTAGTCCTCTGTTCTGGACAGCTTTGTTGATTCACTCTTCATGTATTTATCTAGCGAATTGATAGCTTTAAGTATACTAGCAAGCTTTTTATACTTGACAGAAATCTTCCTCAAGGGTGCTTACTGGCAAATAGCAAGTTAAGTTGCTAACTAAAAATGGAGTGAGGACACAGGATCTATGAACAGGCATAACACATCTGGTGAAAATATGTTACAGCTAGAAATGTCAATAGCCTATTCTACATGGTTTTTTTTAAAATTGCAGTACAGAATATATATGCGTACCAATAACCTATCTACCTACAGGTGCAACATCAAGGACAAAGACAAAGTAGAAAATGGCACCTGACATTAGAAATATTATAAAGACTTATTATAAACTCAGGGAGAAAAAAAGGGGAGCAGGGGGACAGAATGCCCTCATATTCTGGAGTCACTTACTCTGCTAAATCAGAACCTGAACCCTGATGGAGAAATCCTCTCTGATGGGTAAAGGGAGCGTCAGGTCTCCAGGAAGAGTGCTCCACAGCTGTAGTTGTGCTATGGGCTTTACCAAAGGGTGTGCAATGAGGTCACTTGTAGTGAAACAGGACTTCACAGGGTCATCCTTCTTACAGAAAGTTTGCCAAAACCACCTGTGATTTGCTTTGCATAACATTCCCATTCTTTTACTGACTTTGCTCATAGGTTGTCATCCTATTCAGCGTGGGATGTTTCACAGAAGTCCTGAATTACAGAATTCAGCCTGGTGAATCTAACATTGTGAAACACATTTCATAGAGCAAAACTCTGGGCTTAGTCTTTAAATCCTTGATTTAATTTTTGTGTGGTATAGTATGAGTGGACCAGCTTTTCACATGGCATAAATTAAAGCAAGATATAAACCAAATGGGGAGCCGGTCCCCATGACTGGAAGCAATAAAAACCAGGGGGTCCTTGTCTAAGCTGGAACAGACCGGACCTGATGTGGTGTTGCCTTCTCCCACGCTGCCACTGTACAGAGTGAATAGGATCTCTCCAGAGCTGCAGAAATTATTTGGTTATTCTACATTTCAGGGGCAGAAGAGTCTAGCAACAAGTTGCCATTGGCATCTGTAGTACCTGTAGATTATGGAGGGACTGACAGCTGGAGGATCCTCTCCTCTGAAACCTCGCTCCCTCCAGAAGAGCATGAATTTGGGGATGAACACCACAGAGATGCCAACCTGTGGCACTGGAAGCCACACAGCACTCACTGGCAACTGCTACCACCTCAGGGTCACAGCACAGTGTGACACCTCATGAGGAGCCAATGCTCTTGCAAATGAAATTCCTGCACGTTGTTGGGTCCTCTTATCCCAGCATGTTATAAAGATCAGATGATACAGCAACCACTCACAGAGTAGAATACATTTATGAAACACTAGTGAAACTCAGAGTCACAGCAGAAGAGGGGAAGATAAAATGTGTTTAGTGCTTAAGAAGTTGCTAAATATTTGGGTAGGATGGCTGGATTCTTTTGGTGCTTTCTACCCTCTACATGTAAATTGCCCTTAAAAGCTGATTAAACCCCAGGCATCTTCAATGCTATTTCAAACAAGAAATAAACTTAAATATTAAGTTGTGAGCTTATGACAGATGAATGAGAGAGGAAGATGAAGGGATGGAAAGCAAAGTGAGTAGGAGGCAAAAGAAAATGTCAAGGTTGGGAGATTTGTTTTTAAAGTTTGCCATGGAAAGCAGAGCAGAGATAAAAGCTGCAGGAAAGCTCACTTGCCAAACGACCTGCTGTAAGAAGACATCCTCAAATGTCTAACCTGAGCTAACTTTTCTGGATCATAAACACATAAGGCTGCCATACAGCCCATTAACACCCATAGTGTCTGGGCTGACTGCTGGGGAGATATTACACTTCAGGCTGGAATAACCCAGGGTGCTGGGGTTGACTCTTTCTCATGGTCTGCCTACAAGGCAATCTAGTCTGCATGGAATTTCAAGGGGTGTGGTGAAAATCACAAAAAATCCTATCTCTAATACTTTTATTTTGCTTCAAGGCAAATTGTTTGCACAAACTTTCCTTTTGATTTCTGTTATCCAAATAATTCCAGCTTAAATTGGAACTCAGCTATTAATCTGATAATGACATGGCTGAGACGCATTCTCTGACGATTGATCTCAAATGACTTACAAGGCTTTACATTACCTTATTGTCTGCATTCCTTTCCTGCCAGGAGTTCTGTCAGTATTTATCGCACACACAAAACCCCCTCAAATATAAGTATTAAGATGATTACTATGTACCTGGAAATATCCTTTAATTTTAATTTTGTTTTGTTTTATTTTCAGCTTCAAAGCTTTCCCAGGAATGAACACCTGTCTTTCACAGCATTACAAGAAATAGTCGGGTACCTCAGATGCTTTGTTGTGTCAAGTCCTCTAATAGGGACACTGTGAGTATAAGTCACATTTTAATTAATGATCAAAGCAAAGGACACCTGTAAATTTTGGTTCAGTTTCTTCAGTTCTTTGATATCAGGTTTATCCATTAGAAAAAGACTCCTTTGATGCATATCCTGCTGACACAAGGTATCTTTCATGCCTAGATTCCATGGTGACTGGAGCCTTACAAATGCTGAAACAGAACAAGATGAAGAGAATACTATGGTTTTCCCCCATACCACATATCAGTTTAAATCTTATCTCTAAAAGCAGCAAAACTCGCCTTCCTGTACAGTCTTCTTTTACTCCCATGGCTCTAATTTCCATTGAAGACTGCAGCTACTTCAGAAGGTGCCATTAAGAGGTCTTGTCACGGTCTGATCCTGAGAGTTAGTGACAGGTGTGCAAAGCTTGCATCCCAAACCAGCACTAAGATGCTGCTGGGAAAGGGACAGGGAAACGCCAGCCCCTGAGACTGCCTCCTCACTTCCACTGCAAAAAGAACAGTGAGAAACTCTGGCTCAAATCGCCACTCATTTTTAGGGGAACTAAGAAAAGGGGTAAAGTAGTAGCTCAGCCACCCTTATCAGCCAGTGTGCACCTAGTATGGGAGGGATAGACAAACCCCACATCACGTGGACGTGGTAACAAACCCTCCTGCATGGAGGGAATGCAGAACTTACTTTCAGGCTTCAAAATTATTGGAGGGGGAAGGTGAAGAGTGACTGGTCTTGGTTAAATTAAAAAAAAAAAAAAAAAAAAAGAAGAAGAATAGAAATATCACACAGCTTCCCCTAAAAGACGAGTTTTAAAGCTATTGATCATTTATCACAGGACTTTATAATGAATGAATCCCATTGTAAAGCAAAATACCATTTGCAAAGGGAGAATTTAGCTGAAAAGACAATTGTTTTTCAGAGGGTAGAAAAAGGATTTTAACTTAGCTGGGTCCAGTTTGTCTGCATTTAGCTCTCATCTACTTCTTTAAACTGAGTTTCAAAGGAAACTGCACTCCAAAAGTTGGTAAGTAAAATGTTTATCTTCCAGAAATGAGTGATTTTTTTTTGCTTTCCTCCATGAAAACAAATGTGTAAATCCTTAGTAGAGAAGAACTTTGACTAACATGATAGCAAATCCATCAGCATAACTTCACACAAAATAACTCCTGGAAAGGACAAAGATTGTCAGAATAACTCCCTCCCACACCATGCAGATCTTATAGACTGTTTTGAAGGATCTGGAGGATCAAGGTGAAATATCAATTTCTCAGAAACATCACTATGAAATAACACATAAAACTTCTGATTATTTCAGTGTCAGAAAACCATCAAATCAAACCTGAAGCAACACAGGAACATCTTATGTTTTAGACATCATCTGCTTTGCTGTATGTCTGTCTCTGCCTGCAAGGGAACGAAGGAATGTACTTAAAAAGGAACAGAAGAGAGAAAAAGGGTAGAAATATCTCTCCACATGTCATGCTCAGGAGATGGGAAAATAACCTTTCAAAACATCTTTAGAAAATATTTTCTGCATTCTCTTTCCTTAACTGGAAGATATAGAATTTAACATCTCCCTGTCTAGACCTTTCCTCCTGCAGTACCTCAAAGCATTGCAGTCTTCAGTGGATTTACCTTCCCTGCATCCCTGTTGATGTAGGAAAGTATCATTATCCTTTTTTTACAGGTGAACTGTGACACGGGAAAGATTTAAGTATCTTCCCCAAAGTAACAAAAAAGTCTGAAGTTAAGCCAAGAGTTGAGCCTTGTTCTGTTGCATCATAAGCCAGTAACCTACTCACTAGACCATAGTTTCTATTCGTCTTGCCCTAACCTGAATCTTATAGCCAGTAAATTGTGCCTGTTCTTTTGCCAGAGACTCCAGTAATGTTTTGCATAGTTATTGTCAGTAGTCCAACAGACTGCAGACAACACTTTGTAGATATTATTTCTTTTGTTGGTAAAGCTGCACCTCTGACCAGAGTGGGCTTAATACCTAATATACAGCAGTTCAGGAATTTTTCCATGAAACTTCAGGAAAAAATGATTTGTTATAACCAAAATTTTCCATACTGCCTGGTCATGTTCAACTCAAGTTTTCTGCAGAAGAATCTGTGAACCTTTAGAAGGCATTGCTTTTCAGAGAGATTGCTCGGTTCACAGCCTGCTGGTTGGGGCACTCTCCCAGGATTTGTGTCGCTGCCCTGCTTCATACACAGAAAGTAGGTTTTGCAGCCTCCATGAGATACTGGCAGTTTTGGCATAAGGGTCTCTCACTTCTGAGCAAAAACTCTGCAGTTTCAGGTTCATCAAAGGAAAATCAGTAAATGCTTCCAAATCCTAGAAACTAGTTAGAGGATGGACAAAGTGATGGCTAATAGAGCTCCCTTTTCTCTGCCTCCAACAGTGAGGCAGGTTTAATCTAGATCTCTAAGGCATTCAATCTGATGGGTTTTAATAGTTCCTCCTCTGGGAGAATAAGAGTGTTGGTAACGATATTCATACTGTCAGTTCAATTTATTCTGTTTTGCTGAAAAGCCCTGTTCTCTAGATTGTCTGCACTGCATATATGATGGTCTGCTCTCCGGCTCCAACCTGCAGTAACTAACTAGTTCTTTTGGCCAGAAACCCAGGCAGGGAAGAGTGATGACTTTGCTGCAGGGTTGCACACTACCAGCAGTACAGATGTAGTTGTGCCAAGCTTCTCTCTCCTTGCACAGTGCAGAAGGAGCCAGTCCTTCCGCAGTATCCCAGCAGGACTTAGAGTCCTCACCTTGCACTCGGAGGTCACTGCCTCAGCAATCTGTTGTAAAATCCCAAGTCCAGAGGCTGACAAGCAACCCTCCTGCTGTTCAGCTACCTAGCTTATTGATTCCAACCCAAGAAAAAAAAAAAAGAAAGAAAAAAAAAAAACAACAACAAAAACCCAAAAGTCAAGATTTCTCAGAGCAGAAAAAGGGAGCAGGGTTCCAGAGGAGACTCAACCACTTTCTTGCGTAGACCACAAAGGAACACAAATAAACCCAGCAACAGTATTTCTATCTGGAGGCAGTGACATTCAGAGGCAAGGTCTCAGCTCCCTGCTCTGTTGCAGACACCATGCATGACCTCTCCTCATCTGTAACACACACACAAACATTATTCCACTCAGACTGACAGTAGCCTCTGTACAGCTCGAAGCAATGTGTTTGCACAGATGGGGTTCAGTCCTTGGAGGGTGCCTCTAGCTGTTGCTGTTGCCCCAAACTATGAGGAGCAAGCATAAATTCATGACCTGGGTCTGCAAATGGATAGTCTGAACTGTTCTCAGACAAACACAAATTTTAGCATTTAAGAGATTTTGTCCTGAAATACAGAATTCCCTACTTTGGAAGGAGAGGAGAGCAGGGGAGCATGGGGAGGAATGGGGAAAGCTGTTTGGGTTTTTTTCATGTGAATTGTCTTATGTGAACTGTTTCTGACTCCCTCATGAAACAACACAGACCTGACAGATGTAGTTTATCAGCCATCCCTCTGATAATGAAAGAGGTGTTGTTAACTGAAACAAAGTGATCTTGCAGAACATTAATGCCCTCAAAAGACTTGTATCTGCCTTTCCTTGATCTAGGTAGGGAGGTAGTGCTGAGCAGCGTTACAGTTAACCCAGTGGAAGCAGAGGTACTAATGTAAATGTGTAAATTGGACCATAGCAATGGGGTTAACATACGCAACCACACTGGCAAAATAATGCAGTACTGAAAGTTGAGTTGATGAAAAGGAGGTTTAAATTTCTGCCCTACATTGTCTTCAACAGTCAAAATCTGGTAAATTTTGTGATTAAATTGTTCACTGTCTATCTTTTCCATCATGGAAGGTAAATACCAGTCTGTCCTCATCACGTCAAACCATGAGGTGCCCTCCCTGCTGTTATGTCAGCATCCTGTAAGGAAAAGGACTGGACAAATACTCACCAAGAACACGGTGCCCATTCAATGATTTAAAGCCAAGCTAATCTCACTTCTGCAGAGGCTGAGGAGAAGCACAGAACTGCAGCAGCTGGGAGACCAACGACACTCCTTTTCTCCTGATTCCCTTAATCCTGATTTCTGACAGCACACTTTGGACTGGGTGGTTCATGTGCCCTCCCTCAAGGAAGATACTGCACAGCTGGTTCTTCCTCCAAGTTTGCGTCCAGCACCTGAACAGACGGGGGAAGGTTCTGTATTCCCCTTGCTATACTTGAGGAATCTTGGAAGAATCAGTGACATAGGTTTTAGAGGCAGCAATAGTCCAGAAGGATGGGTCAAGTCTTCCATCATATGCCTCAATGCACATCATGCTAACAGGAATAGGCCGTCAAATGTCAACCATCCAGCTCTGACCTTCCAAATTTTAATGTTGTTTATAAGTATTCATGTCATTCCTACTACCAGGATAAAAAATTTCAGTTAACTTAAACTGCAAATAGACAGTAACTTCTGTCTTTAAAAAAACTGTATTTTTTTCATGACAGTCCAGTCCTTTCCATAGGGCTGTGAATCACACGTCAAAGCTTTCTATGCTGATGAAGAAAATCTTTTTTTCCTCTCCCCATAGAAAGATGCTGTGAGTATTTCCATATTAGCCATCTTATTTTTCTCATTTTACATTCTCCATTTAAATCAAAATTCCAAAGTGTCAACAGCAAAACTAAGTATAGCTAATAAGGCACAGATCCAGGAGAAAGGGCTTTATCATATATTCAGTACAAAAGTGTTATTGAAATATAGTGCAGACTCTGATCTGAAACTGTAAAGGTCAATCTTTAAATAACCAGGTCTTTGGGGATCTGACCTATCCAGGAGCATTTTAGCTTTCACTGGACTTTCTTGTTCAAATTCAGCTCTCTGGAAATAGAGCTGTGTCCAAGAGTACATCAACAGGGCAGGACTATTCTTAGAATAACGAGTCAAAATCTGCTTGTCTCAATACTCCTCACATTGTCACCAAAACCGAGGACTGCAGCTGTGGATTCTGCTCTCGTTGTGCAGTATTGCAGCACAGCTGGCGTTTCATTCTCTACGCCCTATGATTTAGTCTAACCACATTCAAGACAGGAGGAAGTAGTACAATTCCCAGAGCCCTCCCACTCTCAAAACACACGAGTTACCATCCTACATCAAACACTTGAAACACTGAAGGGGGTAGCTGACCATCAGTTTTCCTATTATCCATAGACATAATTTCTTGTTAATCCTGACTTGGATTCTGCCAGGTCCTGACAAAATCTGGGAATGGGATGACTGCGTGTCTGATATCTGTGCAGGAGGTGAGAGGACAGAGATGGTAGGGGAATGGCAGGATGAAATATCCAGGTTCTCAAGTCATTGGAAGAAGTGTGCATAGCAAGCGTGCAGCTCTAGGCATCCCAGGTCACTCTTAAAGGACAGCAGGGAACAGCGTGGTTTTCTAAAACTCTCACATCAGGGCAGTGAGATGTAGAAGAGGCCAAGGGGTTGCAATGTTTTGTTCTGGGAAAGGGGAGGAGGGGTTATTTTCCAGCCCTTGTTTCCTCTCACAACATCACAGGTGCACCTAAACAGCAGTGTTGACAAGGTAAGCACAGCACAGCAAATGGATGAGCTATAATTATTCCTAGGCAGATTGTAGACTTAATTGGCCAGAAAATCATCCAAAAACTCTGGACTGTTCACATCTTAAGGTCTAATGCTGAATGTCCCTTTTGTAGCTTCAACCTGAAGGTCATGCATGAAGTCAGCTAGTCGTGTTCAAGATGAGGGGGCTCTGACTGCTACATTTGTACCCTATTCCACCCCACAGCCTCTAGAGCCCCAGAAAGAAGGCAACAAAGAGCCTGTACCATTAAAAAGCAGAATCCTTTGGTTTGTTGTTATTACTAACACTTTGACCATGTTTTTTTGAAAATCTGTTATTTTGGATGAACTCAAAGCTAACATACCTGCAAAACATATTCTCATTTGCAGAGACAGTCACTTTAGCCACTTAGCTGACTCTTCTGAAAAAGATACCCATTTTTTCACAAGGGTGGGTTTGTATCCACTAAGTCCTTGGTAGCATGCTTACCATGCATTCTTTGTAAAGCCAGCCTTTAATTTCTAGTTTGTTCATAAAAATACAGTAAAATGAGACACACATAGTCTATGTAATCTAGAACCATATTAAGTCAATGGAAAAACTCCTATTGACTTTCGTCAGCTTTGGAAGGGCCCCAGCGTTCTCCCAGTGAGACATTCCAAGTCTTTGAACTTCCAATATTGTCATCATGGTCCAGTCATTACCAAAGAGAATATGAAGATAACCTCAGAAGATTTGCTATTTTTATTGTTGTCACATTAAGAAAAGAAAAATAAAAAAAGAAACACACCAGAAATATACTGTGCAAAATTGTAGGTCTAGTCCACATAGAAAGATTTCAGAATAATGAGTGCTTTCTTGCCCTTCATTCAAGGCCAAGACTTACTCAGCAGTTCTCATTGTTATTAAACCAGCAAAACCTAAAGCTTTGCATAATTTTCAAAGGAATTAATCAAAAAGCTTCATATTTTTAAAATCATAAAAAAAATAGCCAGAGTTCTTACCATGCTTCCCTTTGGTGTGCAAGGAAAACAAAAAGATAGCCATATTAATTACAGCAGAAAATAAGGAACAAGGAAAGACAAAACTTACTCAAGGCTGTAGGCAAAGGTGAGAACTATCCCTATATCCCCTGACTCCCAGGTTAATGTGCTAACCACTGAACCTCACTTTTTCAGAAAGCTATAGCTTTAAATTCTCTGTGTGCTTTAAAAGTACACAAAACCTCTACAAAATCATAAAGAATAAAGCAAATGTCAAGGTTTCAAGAAATATACCTCAAAGCATTTTTATTATCTCAGAGGGGAGGCATTCTCTGATGTCAAACAAGTGAGCTTTCTGTTGCCAGTGAATTTATATTTGACCATATCTGAAATAGAAGGTTTTTGCTGTGGTTACAAACCTGAAAGGATTCCAGTGGCTTGCAGTAAACTGCAAATAGTCCCTCAGTTCTGCGGCCTAGCACTGCAGTATGGCACTGACAAATGTTACACCAAAGCAGGGTTTAAAGACTACACTTTATAAACCAGCTCTCAAATCTAGTAGTGGCATTCAATAGTAAAAACAACATAATCCAGTACAGGGGTTCAACGCACAGGAGGGTTATCATGGAGAGCCTGACACTTTCCCATGGTGGCAGCGGGAAATTCCCCCTTCCTCCCATCCATTCAGGATTTCTCAGCCACAGCCACAAGCCACTTACTTAGCTGTGTGCCAGAACTGTGCAGCTGCACAAGCAAGGGGAAAGCTCAGCCAAGTAGCTCTTCGCAGGGCATTTAGACATATAATATTTTAGACTCATGAGTGTGGTCTTTTAGACCAGACAAAACACAGAGGCAGCCTTTACATACTGTGGCCAGGAGGACACTCTGAAGGTTTCCTGGTACAGGAGATGAAGAAAAGTAAAACACTGCAAATGTCATCAATGCATCACAACTCCTTTCTGATCCTGATAGTTTATATTTGTTAATGTTCTGTGTGAAGCATAACTGAGGCCTGAAAAAGATCAGAGCTGCATTATGCCTTGTTATTCAGATGGACACGCACAAACAAAAAAAAGAAAGTGGAAAAATCCTGCATGCTTTTTTCGCTGGTTATAACTGTCAGTCTGAGAAAGATCCTATTTTAGTTACATACTAAGGAAGCAGTTTTATGGTGGAATTTCCAGAGTTTATGAATGGGACTGTACGATGTGGTTGCTCACTGTACCCAGCCAGCTGGAAGGATCCTTCCAGTCCCATGTTCCCTTTGCCCAAGTCAGCTCAGCATAGTCACCATCCCCATTCTTCTCGTCCTGCACCTTCACATGATGTCCGGTCTCTTTAGGAAACTTCTGTATTCCCTACTTCTCCTCCCTCCCTGAACTCACAGTGAAGTACTCTCCCATACACTTTTTCCACATATTTTAAGCCATCACAGACATCGAGAACAGATATATTTGAGGCACAGTTATACTTCTCCAGAACAAATCCAATTCTCAACGAAAAATCTGTGATGGTTGTTTACTGCATGTGACATAGGATCAAAGAGTCATATACCATAATATGAAAAGCAGTTTGTCTCCTTATGGTAAACCATCTTAATACATGCTTACTCTCATGGATAGATTGGTTTTGAGTGTAGAAGACCAAGGAGGATGAAAGCGAGGATAATGAAGATTTCTGGACCTTATAAGACCTAGTAAGGATTTTCGCTAATCCCAGTTCTGCCTTCTAATGTTAGTGAAGCATAACTGAGTGTGAGAGCTTGAACATGATCTATCTCCTTTCCTGTAATCACCTTGAACCAGAAGACTTAGCTACACATGATGCAGAATGTGGACTGAGGCCAGTATCTCCAAATAAGGCTTCCTGTTAGGTTCCCTAAATCCTATTCTAGGCAGTTAAATAAGTTAGCTCTTTCTAGAGGTGCCAATTCCTGCATATTCAGAGATAATAAACAACCAGCTGTACATTTTTTGAGAGACAGAATTTTAAACTCCATGCATATGTTGACTTTACCCTCCTTAATGAGTTAGCATCAAAACAATCTTTCTCATAGAAACACCGCTGAATCATTGACTTCAGAGAACATTTAAGTCTTCTGGCAGGAACATGACATGGCTCTCTAAAATTATTTGGTTAAAACAAGCCAAGTGATAATAGATACCACAAAATTTCCAATTCTTGTTATGATTCACGGTCCTCATCATTTCGGGTTTTTTCCCATTAAGAAGCCAAAGGTAGAGAAAGCCAAGATATTATTTCAATGATATAAGTGAATCTATCAGATCAGCAGCCAGAATATCCTGCTATGGACATACTGCCTGTTGCTAACACTAACAATAAGTATATTGATCTGTGTTTCAAGTATAGGATTTATTGAAAACCTGTCAGGCAGTTTTTCCAAGGTTGAGCATATCATATGCTTGGGGTACTGAACTCCGCACAGGTATCCTGTGGGACTGTTAACTTTCTCCAGAAGAAAACTTCTGCAGCTTAATTCTCACACCACATCTCATGGAGAGCTGTTCTTTGTTTTGCAAGTTCGGTGTGACAGTGAATGACAGAATTGAAGCAGTGGGGTATGCACTTTAAGACCTTTCCCAGTGAGGCTCATAAGTATATTTTAAAATGGACAAGTGACATCATTTAACTTTCAGGTCAGCAACCTTTTTCTCTTTCTTTTGGCTTCTGGAGCTAATAATCTTTTTCTTTCAGATTCAGGGTGGGCAGAATATTTAGGGAATGTGCATGGTTCCTGCTGCCACACATGAATCTGGTGCTTCACACATAAATATGATGCTTACGAGCACATTCATGGAACACTACCTGCACCTCCATTTTTCAACCTTTTAATCCTCACATTTTCAAGTAAAGATTATTGCTGAATTCTGTAATGTGAGACTAAGATTCTTCAGTGCCTTTTTGAAATGCTCAATAGCCTGTACAATGTATTTATTGCATCTTACTAGAGAAGAAGAAATATTTTTGAAATTATGTGTTTCACCATTGGAAACCTATAAAAACAGACATATTTCTGTATGCTACAGTTCTATATGGCAATATCATTGTCGTATGACTTTAAAAATATATCTATCCATAGATACACATTAGTGCATGCACATGTTAAAAATTATCTAGGTTTATATAAAACCAGGTAACTCAAGATTGTGTCCAGACTAAAAAGCCTTAAAAGATAACTCTGCTTTTACCAGGAACACCTCAATTTGCCCTTTATTCTGCCTTGCTTGTAACATATATATGTGTGTATTAAGATATATTTTTATATAAATGTAAGTATATGTATATGCATATACATATATATACACAATGTATGGATTAATCTTACGTATTATACATATTACATTATTTTTAAATCCTAAACATGTGACACATGCAGCTTTCTGTTTGCATGAGCAGAGGCTTCATTACAAACCATGTTAAACCTTGTCCTTGCCTCTAGAAAACAGAAGAGTCCACATAAGCCATGTAAACAAAGCGTGGCTCTAACACAACCTGTTAACATAACGTCACACATCTGATGTCACCATCCATCTACTTCTGTATTTAATCTGTCAGCTCTCCAGAATGGAGTGTGCCTGGATGTCCTGTGCCAAGTGCTCCATGCAGTAAGTCCCTGCACCATCCTGTTGCTGGCAGGTGCTGTGATACACAGGAGCAGTGTCTTAATTTTCTACCAGCTCCCTATATGGGAGACATAGGATGGCATTCACTCCTGTTCCTATTACTCCCTAGAGACAGTTCTGAACTGTTAACACACCTGAAAGACTAAGTTTCACATTGCAGTTTTCTTTTCCTGGGATATGTTGCTGTAATACATCTCTCAGTGGCATGAGGTTAGCTTGCATCATCATTAGATCACTTCTCAGTCAGCGACTCATTGCATTTGGCAAATCCTATTTATTATCACTGTACCTTGCTCCAGGTAGCCCAAGTCCTGCTAACCACTCTGACAGAAGGGTAAGGGAGGTTTTTCCTTTGTGATGTTGAGAAGAATGGATTTTACTCAAAAGAGAGGGCAAGTTTATCATTTATTACACTGTCTAATGTCAGCGCAGACTTTCCTGAGTAGGCAAGCAGAAGCGTCTTCTTCTGATCATTGCTGTTACTCTCAGATCTACTTTCCACCCCCCACCTCCCCTAAAACTGTCAATAACATGACCAAAGACTGAATGCTATAAACAAAGCCTATCTTAGGGTCAGTTTATCCCGTTAATGTATGCTGAAAATATTTCTTCTGCCTTTTATTATCTCATACAGGCTCAACTTTTTAAATATATCCCTTTATTCAAAAGAATAGATATTAGGGCTGGAGACTGTAAAGCAATTTACTCCCAGTTCTCTTTCAAATAGTAGGTAGAATAAATATTTGTGCCTCCTTATTTAAGAGCAGACTTGTATGTGTTTTACGCCGCATTAGTATATGCAATGCTGAGAGACAGCAGTGGTCACCAAGGTCAGTTTCATTTCATTGAAGGTTTTCCTGCATTTCTCATTAGATTTAAAATAGCTTGTGGTACCACACACCATGATTTCCATTGAAAATACTGGCTCATGGCCTATGTACAAAGTATTTTTTTCCAGTGATGGGTGAATATCAACCATTCTCCTTAAAGAAAAAGGTAGCTGGTGCCACTAGTAAAGAAAATGCTTAAGAGCAAGAAGTAAGTTTAAATTGAAGAAAAGAGGGAAGGGAAGGGAAGGGAAGGGAAGGGAAGGGAAGGGAAGGGAAGGGAAGGGAAGGGAAGGGAAGGGAAGGGAAGGGAAGGGAAGGGAAGGGAAGGGAAGGGAAGGGAAGGGAAGGGAAGGGAAGGGAAGGGAAGGGAAGGGAAGGGAAGGGAAGGGAAGGGAAGGATACAGCTAGCTCTGATACAGCTTTCTCATAGGTCTCAGCTGAGGATTATTGCTATCTCAGGGCTGCACTGAGGGATGTGAAGCACTCCAGACATGTTTGCACAACAGGAGCCCGTCTTGCACCGCTGCTGACACCCAGCACCCTGAGTGGGGGCAGAAGAGCTCGTGCTGCGCTGACCCAGCCGTGACTCTGATCTTCCCACTTCAAAGGAGGAAGACTCCCGCAGAAGTCAGGCTGGGATTCCTAAACTGTTTTTCACACAACAGATGAGCAGCGTTTGATAAACCAGAGCATATAGTATAATTAGGCCTCAAACAGCATATACTAATTACAAACACAGAATTATGCACATTTGTAATGAGGATGCTGGAGAGGGGCACAGGGAAAGGAACTCCAACGAGCATAGACAATCCCCAGCAGCCACAGCCACCATGAAGAGGAACTGTGCCTGGAGATGTGATGCTACAGGGGAAGGACTGCTGAGGAGGAGCAGGACAACAGAGCTGCTTAAAACAAAATTTTACAGTGTTTAGGCATTGTTGCCACAGGACCAGGCAAGGGGGAAGATTAGCCAGAACATCGGGCAGCACAGGGTCAAGCTCTCTCTAACAGTCTCACAACTTCATGTGCAGATGACAGCAGAAGGACTTGAACTTGAGGACGCGGGGAAGGCACCTTCAGTGCAGCATGTTATCACCAGATAACATGGTCTGCTGTGGTCTGCTGTGGGTTTGCTAGGCATGGCACAGAGCCTGTTAGCCCCTGCAAATCAAAGTTTGGCGCCTGTGAAGAGCCTGCAACATGCTCCAGCACAGCACAAGATAGGTGTATACGGAGAGTTCATATCCACTAATTCTGGTACCAGACAGCATGAAGGCTTTCACTGTGTGTTTACAGTATGTGTTGAATAGCACTGAATATCAGCACAAGTGGAGGCTCTCAGTTCAGGTACAGAGTGGGACAGGGACCTTCAAAACCACCCAAAATATCAACTGTGGAACAAAAAGGGTGAGGATCAGCAAAACTGTGCCTGAACACAGAGATTTATTCCCCAGCTTCCCTGTGAATAGTATCACTCCATCCAGATCAAGTTGCTCATAGGGACTTACCTGCTTTCAGGAAACCCTAAAGGTCTCACAACCAACTATCCAGCATGAGGCACCACTGTGAGCCCCTTGCCACACCTGCCGCTTTTACTGGGGACAGGGGTTACCACCAGAAGGCCTTTTTCTCCAATCCTTCACCACTTTCAGATCCAGAACTAAAACTGGTATTTCAGTTTGTGCTCAGCCTTACTCTTTTCCTTTGCCTTATCCAATAACCTGCTTTTCTGAAGGTCCCTTTGCAACCCATCCTGAGCTCAGTCACGTAGCCACTGTCAGGTGCATTATGCCACTGTAGCAGTGGCATAAATCCTATGTGGGACTGTTTGAGTGCTCTTACCTTCTGTTATGACCCTCAGAAGTGGGTTTACCCACACAATGTGAGGAAGGAAACACAGAAACACCCACAGAGAAGACAGAGATCAAAGTTAGTGGTAGGAATACTAGATTTTACAATGACTGTAGAGTTCTGGAATATACAGGGAAATTAATAACCTGTATGTTTTAATACAGGACACTGAAATTGAGACTATAATACAGGAAATCCCATATTACATGGCATGTCTGGCAACCATAACGCTATTCTAGGAAAAGCAAATTTTATGCTTGAACGTGCCACAAAATTCTTCCGTGATGCTGAGTCAGTCACTCTGAGCAGATTTTCCCTCACCCTGTGTTCCTCGATTTTGCACCCTTCCCATTCCCCTCAGGCTGCCTCCATCTCTTCATTGCTAGGGCAGCAGAAGGAAGAACAGCAGGAGCAGAGGATATTAGACCTTGCTATTAGATGCTGTGCCGTAGCCGTACATGGTAACAGGAGGAGAAATTACAGGGAAAGTCATGTTCTTCTCCTGTAGCCTTGGGACAGAGGATGCCCAGCGCAGATGGCATCTTCATAAACCCAAGTGCCAATTTCTGCCAGGTCACTGCTGAGCAAATAAGAGCTAAGGTTTCAAGAAACACATAACTCAGCCAAATCTGGGCACCTTTTACAGATAAGAAGAAAAATGCACACCGTTTTTGATGAAATTTCCAAAAGACCTCAGGCTGAGGTTCCTACCCTACATGGAAAATATAAGTGTTCTCAGGCCATTTGATGTAAGTACCTGAAAAATGGAGTCTTGTAATGGAAAATCTTAAACTAAAGAGACTTTTACTTGCCTTGCTCATAATAATTATATTAAAACAGAGGCCTTATACAGTACTTATTATTTGTACTTAAGGTTGTGGTCAATTTTTAAGTACCATTAGACTGAATTTAAAGGGGGGAAAAAAGCTTTTGTATGAAGTAGTGAAATAATTTACTCAAGATCCCACATGAGGTTAATGGCAAAATCAGACACAGAAATGATAAGTGGAATCCTGCACTTAGAAAAGTAAAAGGAAATTTTGCCACTGATTTCCACAGGATCAACCTTTCTATACATGGCCACTCATTAATAGGCCAGATTCATTTTGCCTATCCATGAAAGACAGCTGACTCTCACATGAAATGCAAAGGCTTTTTTAGCAGTATTCCTCAGTTTAGGACAGGTGGGGATAAATGATGTTTTTATTTAACTGAAATGTTGAAAGATACTTTATTTAAGCATGTGTAATTATTCAAACTGGAATTCAGCCAGGTCACTGCAATTAGTGTCCCTCTTTCATTATGCAAAGACATTTCTCCCTATTTAATGCTGGGTCTGACAACTCCAAATCAGAGGAACTAATTAAACTATTAAAGAAATATAAACCAAAACCTTAAAAACCAGATTTTCCTGACTTTCCCTTTATAAAAGGGAACTTGCCATGTTTTCAGTACATTCAAATGTTTTTCTTGCATTTAGAGGGATAATATTCTTTTTTTAATTAAATTTGTATGAGGTTCAAAAAGAAATGCCCTATGCATAGGAAGTCCATATGGTACTATTACTTTGGCATGGAACCAGAAGGTCTTTCTGGTTTGATCTTTAACTTCTCTTGAGCCTATTAAATAACTGTTAAACTCTATTTCTAGCTAGTTAAGCTACTGTACTGGGTCAGAAACTATTTCTCACAATAAGAAAATAAAGTCTAATAATAACTCATGATGGGCAGGTAGTGAAATACCTTGATCTTCCACTCTTGGAACTTGTGGGTACCTCCAAAATACTTGACAAATGACTAGTAACCAAATCTGTCTAACATCTCAGTGTTCACTCATGCGTTTGACATATAAGCAAAGCAAAACAATAAAAGATATAGCCAAGATTCCTGCAAGATAAATATTATGAATGCACAAAAATTTCACCAAAATAAAAAAAAAAAAAAAAAAAAAAAAACATGACGCCCTCTCTAGATCACACAGACCTTTTTGGTCTCTCCTGCTGCCACCACAGAGCCAGAAATCTGAGTCTGGCCCCTGCCTGGGTGGGAAGGCAGAGGGCTCCGTGTAGAGCTCTGGGAAGTGCCATACTGAAATACTTGGTTATCTGTGATCTCCTCCCAGTGCCTGGGACGAGCCCAGGAAGAGGGGGTGGTTGGCAGGAGACTGTGCTCTGGCAACACAACTCCAGCATAACAACTGCAGAAGGATTTGCTAGCCAGGAATCATTAGGGTGGCCCCAAGGACAGGGATGTCCTGAGCCACCTCCATCCAAATTTACAGTCCACACGGTCTGCCAGCCAGTCTAAATCTGTGAGAGCAGCAGTATCCTATGGCCTTAATCACCAGGAAATCCCGCAGGCATCATGAACAACTTCTGAAAAGCAATATTAGCACATTAAAGAAAGGAAGGCTAGATGAAGTAAACACTAACTCTCATAAGTCTGAGTGTTTAAATAAGCTTGCAAAATACTCTATTTTTAAAGGCATTAAAGTGAAGTTAGATTAGTTTTCTCCATTTGAAAATCTTGATGAGTGCCTGAAAGATCTGGTAAATGCTTTTACATGTATCCCTCAAAGACAAACCTGAATTATCCTTTGATGTGACATGTGAGGAATATGAGAGGCCTAGATTAACACTATGAGGGTTAAAGAAGATATCATAGTATGAAAAAAAGAATAAATAATTTATAGAAGCTTTATGCCTATCTCACTCATATAAGTATTTCTTGATATTGCTGCAGATCATATGTAAAAATATAATAATCCTGGTACAACATCAAGGCTCAATTAATGTGTACTCAAACTTGAAAATGATAAAACCAAGGAAGAATTTTCTCCCTTCTAGCTCCAGGTCATCTCAAAACAAAAGAAGCAGCGTTCAGAAGAAAAGATTTCTAGGGAAAATGGCTTCTTCTTTGAGATTAATACATCTGACATTGTCAGGAAGTAAATCCTATTGCTACCTTGGCAGAAAGTTTTCTTCTCCATCTTTGCTGAAGAGCCACATTTGAATTTTTATGGCCCAGAACAGAAACTCTTTGCAGCTTGTTCTCTTCCAAGGAAATCCACTCCATCATCCCACACTACTAAGCTGACCTGCACTCTCTGCATACCAAAGCCCTTTGTGGGCCCATGGAAATAATCTCCTTGACCAATTTTATTACAAGCAGAACGTTCCTTCAGGAAAGACATAATTGGCATACAATGATCAAACATTATAAAGCTATTTGCAGTAGAAAAAAAAATTCCATATAGAAACTATGGGTAGATTATGTAAATAATTTATTTTAAGATGAGTCAGCTAGTGTTATGGTTAAGATCAATGGAGGAAATATGATTCTAAAAAAGCAATATGACTAGACTCAAGATGGAAATAGTATATTCTTTTTTATATGTATAAAATGAACAATAAAGTTTAGTCATAATTGAGCTAATCACGATAAATAATAAAGCAGATTTGGCAAATAGCATATCATGTTTTGTAATGCTAAAGAGGACTTGCCACATTGCCTTTTATTATCCAAAGAAGTTCATAGATTTGTTCAGGTTGGAGAGGACTTCAGAAGGTCTCTAGTACAAATTCTCACTCAAAGCAGGGTCAAGATTGAATTCAGACCAGGTTGTTCAGGGCTTTGTCAGCCCTCTGTAAAACTCCAAAGATGAGGTTGCTCAGCCTCATGAGGCAGCCTGTTCCAATGGCTGACTGTCCTCATGGTGTTATCTTTTTCCACCCCTTATATCCAGACACCCTCCCACCCCCCTTTTAATTCTATTTCAGTTCAGCAAATCTCTTCTTTCTCCTCTGTGCACAGCTGTGAAGAGCTTGGCTTTGCCTCAATGACATTTCCATAGGCACTTGGAGCTGATGATAGGTCCCTCTGAAGCCATCTCTCCTCCAGGTTGAACAAGCCCAGCTCCTCCAGCCTCTTCTCACAGGGTAAGTGCTCCAAGATCCAAAACAGGTAAAACAGCATTCCATGGACCATCCCTGGAAATGTTCAAGACCAGGCTGGATGGGCCTTTGAGAAACCTGGTCTAGTGGGAGGTGTCCCTGCTCATGGTAGTGGGTTTGAAACTGGATGATCTTTAAGGTCCCTTCCCACCCAAACCATTCTATGATTCTATGATTCTAAATGCTTTTCTTCTTTCACTGTGCCTTCAGGATCCAGAACTACTTCTGTATGGATCAAATAGCTTACACACCTCTGTCTACATATGTGGCTTGGAGGCTTTTTAATTTTCCTATAAAATAATAAAATATTTTAAGTTACTAAATCACATAGTCCCTATCAAAAATAATTGCATCCCTTCTTTGCCCGTCTTCCTATCTTCATAACCATTCTGCTCACCACTGTGTCAGTACTACACTGGATACAAGACCCCAAAAGATCCATGAGGTTTCTCTTACCTACTTTCAGCTACAAAATGCTATATTTATGTAGATGAACATTAACTTTAAATGCTGGAAAGCAATTTCTCTATGTGACATAGCTACTCTCCCTTTTCAGTCAAACTGCCTCATGCAGACACTAAGACGTGCAGCTATCAATCTTACTCAAAATATGAGTGAATAAATTAATCAGTAGAACAGTTCTTGTTACTGTAACAAAAGGTCATAGGGGCATTTGCTGCATCACATTAGTCCCTTTACATCCAAATAGTACTGGTCAACCTGCTTCCACTTTCTCTTGCAGTAATTACTTCTGTGTCATTTTATGCAGAAGGTCGATGTAATTCACTGTGGAAGAAATGAGCGTGACCCACTTTCTCTTTCCATATCAAACAATAATTGCACTTTTTCTTTTCAACCTTCTTGGTTAAAGAAAAGCTCTCCTAACATCCAGAAGATCCAACTGTATGGAAGGGTTGTATACAAAAAATTCAGCACCAGTTTCTCACAAATCCTGCTCAGTTTGTCATAGGTTATCAAAAGTAATAGATAAGCTAAAATCCCCACTGTATTTCTCTCAAAAAAAAAAGGTCAGCAATCCTGACAAAACTGCCACATTTCGTTGAAACATTCAAAAATAGGTATCAGCAGCTTCCTCTGTGTACAATAAGAGCAGTCTAAGTCAAGGCAGTTTCTTTTACTATAAAATATCATTTTTAAAAGTATAAAAAATGACTCTTCAGAATTTTTTTTCTCCAGTCAACTTGGCTTTTTGCAAAGGGCTGACTCCATAAAGACCAGCATTATGTCATCGTCGTGTCTGATGGCCAAGTCTGCACTGTATACAAGGTGTTTTGGACACAGATTTTCTTCTCATCCTCACTTAAAGTGAAATCTCATTATAGTTTATGATCTGTGATTTACAAGTTTGAATTGAGTTAAGATCAATCTCAGCATATCATTTCTGATCCAGCCTAGGTACTCTGGTTCATGTAAGTCTCCATTGACATGAGGCCAAGGTATGCAATCACTCATTATCCATTGATGGATTACTATGAAAGAGGTTAGCTCCCAGGATCCTAAAAAGGCTCCTCTGTCAGGGCACCATGGGGGCCAGGGACTCCGTGGGGGCCGGGAGCCAGAGCCTTTCCCATCATCACATCCAGGAGCAGGGCAGATGGGGGACAGCCTAGGGGACTGACATGGGGTCCTGGGCTATGGGCAGGTGGGGGGAACTCTGAGGGTGGCTGGGCAGGGCCATTAGAGTCAATGGTACCCTCTGGGCCCTGACAGTAGTACCATCAGAGAAGCTTGTCTACAGTTCAACTGCTTGCTTTTTCTCTTTTAATGAACAGGAGCACAGGAATTATGAAAGTCCCATTGCATTGCCCAAAGCCACATTGTAACTGATAAAAGGTCATGGTGTCCGACACTGGAGCTCTACACGGCTTTCAGGTGGCTGATGCTTATTTCTTGAAGTCTACCTACCCTGCTTTTTGGATGCTTTGGCTCCTAAACTACATCTCCCAGGGCTGGCCCTGGACTTCCTTTACTGATTTCTAAAAGAAAAGTCCCTTGCATAGATCTTACTTGGGCATTTCCTTCCCCATGTCACACCTATAAGGACATATAATTCATTTATTTCCTGGCTTTTGCACAGGAGTAGCTCTTGGAGTAGGACATTGGTGGCCACCTGAGCTGCTCCCTGCAGGTGTACCAGTAGCACAGTGTAGGTCTCTGAAACACCATCATTAGGCTAGACTTCTCTTCAATTTGTTTGGTACACAATATGTGCAGAGAGAAAAAGGAAATGGTAAATACAGGGTTTTTACCCTTCAGAAACCTGTTCTGCAGACTTTCTCCTGCACTGAAGACACCCATGCCGTGATGCCTCAGAGCTGATACAGCAGATATAACAGCCCCTCAACCATCCATGCTCTACAGGAAGAATGGCACAAGACTCTTCAGGGGTGTCTGCTTCCATTTTCATCAACACCTACCGGAGAAGTATCAATATACATCGACATATCAATGTCCATTCCTTCTTTGTTTAACCACTCCCAGAAGATAACGTTTCCTCCTCCATACTACACTAGAAAGAAGTCCTAAAGGCTGAGTCTTACCACCTGTATTACTACACTGTAGCCCACAGTGGCTATCCATCTGAATCCAGATAGCTGTGAATGTTATCTCTTGCCCAGTCAATTATCTCTTGATTTAAAGTAAACCCAAAAGGGGTGGAGAGGAATAATTTCCATTGTAGATATTCAGCCAGAAGGTGATTTAAAAGACTAACAGATTCACCAAGATAATTATCCTTCCATAGACCAGAGCTGCTCTGTACTTACAGTACAGATTCTGTGATTCTGTGATTAAGCTCCCTTTTAAGGTATTAAAATTGCAAATAGAACTAAATTAATATAAGCAGAATAGAAGGAAGTAAAAGTCCCAACAATATTTAACTCCACTGTCCATAATGACTAGATACATGCTTCTGAGTGACCATAAGATACAATCATTAATCATTGGAGAAAACATGAGAACATGGCTTAACATCAAAATAAAGGAAGCAGAATGGAATGTTCTATGGAAGAATGCAGTAAAAATGCCTCAAAACATCAGAATAAAAAATTACTGGGCCTGCTCACATACACTGATGTGAAGCAGGAGTAAGTCTGTCAGGACAGTGGTAATTAGTAACAACCTGATACACACAGGTTTTGAGTGAATATAACTGTGGTGTTATTAAAGGCACAAAGTTCACCTATCCCTCAGCATTAGAAACATCGAATAATGGAACTGGAAAGGGCTAGTGTTGTGTGAGCTAGAGATGAGCAGGAAGAGGATAAGGTTTGAACTTTACAAAATTACACAGTTCCTATTAAACTTTTGATGAGAAGTGGTAATTTTGGTCTGGCAAGTTCTTCAGTTAAGTGTTATATACTCCAAACCACAAGTGGTTTTATCTATGTCCCAATTTACCCAAATCCTTAATTTCAGGGGAATTTGATATGTATGACTTTGGCTTTTGGTTTTATTCTTATGTAACATGTAGCCCTCTAACCCACAATATGTATATGCAATAGTTCTGACAGAGTGACCTTTCAAATTAAAGAGATCTTATGACTCCATGTATCTACGCTCCAGAATTCTATGACAGTACTCCCACTGAAGTTCAGGTTCCTACTGAAGTTTAAGTCAGTCCGTTTTTATATCCAAAACCTTCCCCAAGAACAAGATGTACACGGACAAGCATAGGACAATAGGAAATGGCCTCAAGTTGCACCAGAGGAGGTTTAGACTGGATATTAGGAAAAAGTTTTACACTGAAAGGGTTATTAAACATTAGAACAGGCTGGCCAGGGAAGTGGTTGAGTCACCATCCCTGGAGGTATTTAAAAGACAGGTAGACAGTGCTTAGTGACATGGTTTAGTGATCTTTTTTGTCAGTATTGGGTTGACAGGTGGACTAGATGATCTGAAAGGTCCCTTCCAAGCTAGGCAATTATATGATTATATGATTCTAAAAGCACCATATCTTGCAGAATTTCAGGGCTCAAGGTTTGAATATTACTCCACAGAAAGCTCCCCTTTGTTCTTGCTTCCACAGAAAATTATCTTCCTCGCAGAATCACTGGGGTGAAATCTTGTAGCAGAAGGGGAAAGAGTAGCATGGAATAGGTGCAAATCTCATTAAGTTCAACAAGGTCAAGTGCAAGGTCTCGTACCTGGTTCACAGCAATCACAAGCACAAATACAGGTTGGGCAGAGAATGGATTGAGCAGCCCTGAGGAGGACTTGGGGCTCTTGGTGCTCAACATGAAACTCAACATGAGCCAGCAATGTGTGCTCATAGCTCAGCCAGTGGTATCCTGGGCTGTACCAAAAGTAGCATGGCCAGCAGGTCAATGGAGGTGATTCTCCCCCTCTACTCCACTCTCATGAGACCTCACCTGGAGTACTGCATCCTGCTCTGGGGCGCCCAACATAAGAAGGCCATAGACTTGCTGGAGCAAGTCCAGAGGAGGGCCACGAAGGTGATCAGAGAGCTGGAGCATCTCTCCTGTGAAGACAGCCTGTGAGAGTTGGGGTTGTTCAGCTTGGAGAAGACTCCGAGGAGACCTTATAACAGCCTTAACAGTACTTAAAGAGGGCCTACAGGAAGTTGGGGGGGACTCTTTATGAGGGAATGTAGCAATAGGATGAGGGGTAACAGTTTTAAACTGAAAGAGGGGAGATTTATTTTAGATATTAGGAAGAAATTCTTTACTGTTAGTGTGGTGAGACACTGGAACAGGCTGTCCAGAGAAGTTGTGGATGCCCTATCCCCGGAAGTGTTCAAGACCAGGCTGGATGGGGCTTTGAGCAACCTTGTCTAGTGGTAGGTGGGTTGGAACTATCTTCAATGTCCCTTCCAACTCTAACCATTCTATTATTTTATGACCTCATTGCATTTTTTCAGTACTTAAAGGGGGGCCTACAGGAAAGGTGGGGACAAACTTTTTAGCAGGGCCTGTTGAGATAGAACAAGGGGTAACAGCTTTAAACTAGAAGAGGGAAGATTTAGACTAGATATAAGGAAGAAATTTTTTACAATGAGGGTGGTGAAACACTGGAACAGGTTGCCCAGAGAGGCTGTAGATGCCTCATCTCTGGAAATATCCAAGGTCAGGTTGGACAGGGCTCAGAGCAACCTGCTCTAGTTGAAGATGTCCCTGCTCATTGCAGGAGAGGTTGGACTCGATGACTTTTAAAGGTTCCTTCCAACCCAAACTATACTATGATTCTTGTATTGTATTCTAACGATAGTGTCCCTGATTCTGCTGCTGTCCACGTTCCCTGCTTTCACGTAATAAACTATCTGAGCAAGAAGACCATTAGATCCTCCAGACAGCTTCAATCCCTTTGTTGACATTAACATCTTGACTAATGTTTATCTTCAGAAAAGCAGCCAATTTCAAACCCTTTTAGTCCGGTCTCCACTTCCAGCTGAGGGCCCTTGTCTTCTCTCCACCAAAAAGCAGACAGTATTTTTCCACTTTGAGGGTGTTAACACACTGAAATTGGGGTATCTCACAATGCCTACTTTGGCAAATGCTTTGGCTTCCAGTATCTCACCAGCAGGCCCTTTTCCCTGTCACTCTTTGCTCCAGCCTCTGCAGTCTCACCTTTTTGAATGTGGACATGCCGAGATGATACACACTATGCATTTAGCAGTAGATAATTAGCTAACATACAGGGAAGTAAAATCATGGTCTCTCTCCTACTCAATCATCACTCCAGTATAGGGAAAACTCACACTATGCCGCACTAGAGCTCATTTTCAGCTATGTCATCAATCCGGCCCAGACATCTCTGCTAGGGTTGCAGCTTATCAGGTTATAGTCTTCTTCCTGGAGGTACTGCCTGCCCTCTTTATTTCCCTGCTCTTGACCATATCAAAACACTTTTTCTGACCAAATTTACTAGTGGATTCAAGTCACTCTATGTGACTGTAGTCTGCAATAATTAAGACATCCCGCATCTGGGGAACTATAAGCCTGTCAGCCTGACCTCGGTACCGGGAAAGGTGATGGAGAAGATCATCTTGAGTGAGCTCTCACGGCAAGTGCAGGGCTGCCGAGGGATCAGGGCCAGCCAGCATGGGTTTATGAAAGGGAGGTCCTGCTTAACCAACTTGATATCTTTCAATGACCATGTGACTCGCCTTCTCGATGTGGGGAAGGCTGTGGATGTTGTCTACCTGAACTTTGGTAAGGCCTTTGACACTGTCCCCCACAGCGTTCTCCTGAAGAAGCTGGCGAATCATGGCATAGACAAGTGTACTCTTCACGGGGTAAAAAACTGGCTGGATGGCTGTGCCCAGAGAGTTGTGATTAACGGGGTGAAATCTTGTTGGTGGCCGGTCACCAGTGGTGTTCCTCAGGGCTCAGTTTTGGGGCCGGTCTTGTTTAATATCTTTATTGATGATCTGGATAAGGGGATTGAGTGCACCCTCAGTAAGTTTGCAGATGACACCAAACTAGGTGGGAGCGTTGGCCTGCTTGAGGGTCGGCAGGCTCTACAGAGGGACCTGGACAGGTTGGATCAATGGGCCAAGGCCAATGGGATGAGGTTTAATAAGGCCAAGTGCCGGGTCCTGCATTTCAGTCACAACAACCCCAGGCAACGCTACAGGCTTGGGGAAGAGTGGCTGGAAAGCTGCCCAGCAGAAAAGGACCTGGGGGTGTTGGTGGACAGCCGGCTTAACATGAGCCAGCAGTGTGCCCAGGTGGCCAAGAAGGCCAACAGCATCCTGGCCTGTATCAGGAATAGCGTGGCCAGCAGGAGTAGGGAAGTGATGGTGCCTCTGTACTCGGCACTGGTGAGGCCTCACCTCGAGTGCTGTGTTCAGTTCTGGGCC
The DNA here is from genome assembly GCF_964106895.1 of Numenius arquata. Classification (NCBI taxonomy): domain Eukaryota; kingdom Metazoa; phylum Chordata; class Aves; order Charadriiformes; family Scolopacidae; genus Numenius; species Numenius arquata. Next base: position 121,070,646 of record NC_133576.1, read on the forward strand.
CCTCACTACAGGAAGGACATTGAGCTGCTGGAGCGTGTCCAGAGGAGAGCCACCAAGCTGGTGAGGGGTCTAGAGAACATGTCATATGAGGAGAGGCTGAGGGAACTGGGCAGTTTTAGTTTGGAGAAGAGGTGGCTGAGGGGGGACCTCATTGCCCTCTCCAACTACCTGAAAGGAGGTTGTAGAGAGGTGGGTGTTGGCCTCTTCTCCCAAGTGAATAAGGGACAGGACCAGAGGAAAAGGTCTGAAGTTGCGGCGGGGGAGGTTTAGATTAGATATTAGGAAGAATTACTTTACTGAGAGAGCGGTCAGGCACTGGAACCGCCTGCCCAGAGAGGTGGTGGAGTTGCCATCCCTGGTGGTATTTAAGAAACGTGTAGACATGGCACTTCAGGGCATTCTCTAGTGCCCAAGATTGTTGGTTTGTTTCTTATTGTGGGGTCAGTTCTTTGTGTGTTTTTTTTGTGGTTGGACTTGATGATCTCAAAGGTCCCTTCCAACCATGAAGATTCTGTGATCTTTGTGTCGTTTGTAAAATTTAGCAGGATTTCAGAGTCCTGACTAATGTCCATTGTGTTACTGAAAGCTAACATTTTAATGCAACAAGATGACCATTATAATCATTTAGTGGACTGATATCCTGCATAAAATCACAGGCCATGAAATCTCATCCCACAATTCCTGCATTGGAACACAAATTTCAGATTTGTTTCCTCTTAGAAATATAATCCCAGTTGAAAGCTATCATTGATGGACCATCTGCAATATCCTTTGTTGAGTTTTTCCAGTGTTTTCTTCAGATCATGCTGTTCAGCTCGTATTTTATTAGACTCAAGCTAAAAATACGTGTCTGACCACCATTTTGAATTTGTGTGTCTTCACCTCCGAGCTGTTTGACATTATAAATCTGCTTTCATTGTGCACCCTTACGTTTCATTTTAGAAATGCCATGTAATTCTTCCTAAGTGATTAAGGACCATACATGAACACAGAATAGAGAGAGAGGATATGTTTATTCTTGATAGGAACATTGCTGAAGGAAAAACAATTTTCGTATGTGTACTTAGCATTATATAAAATCATAAAGCTAGGCAAAAGCCATTTTTTGTCTCACATTTAGACCGAAATTCTGTAGCTCAATTTCCAGAAAACAGGATGTTTGTTTATAACTGTAAGGTAAAAGTTATTTCCTTTTTTTCTTTTTTTAAAGCTGTAAATAAAGGTATTTTAACATATTTTTAAATGAAAAAAAAAGTCTGATATTTGAAAATTTAGTGCTTCAGTGTCAAGCTAAGGGAGTTGTCAGTATATTGTGGAAATATTCCTGCACAATAGAAGAAAATGGAAGTTTTTATTTTGATTTACCATGAATGCAGGATGCATGTGTAAAACTAAGACAGCAGTTGCTATCCTAGATCAACCAGAAAAATAAAGATTTGGAATTCGAGTTTGAAAACCTAACCATCCTGGCCCTTTCACATCAATACATCAAGTAGAAAGGAATGCTATACCAACCTATTGAAAGAAACCTATCAACTAAATCCCTGATGCAAGATGCATTTATTTAAGTTCATTATTTAAGTACATGCCTAGTTTGAAACACAGGCCAGAAGCTCTGTAGGCTCTGATAGGAGTTAACCAGATACTTAAGGATCACTTAAAACCCTATTTGGAATAAAGCTCTGACTCAGAACAAAAGCTTTACCGAAGTCTTTGCTCCAAAAATAGTTTAAGAGTTGTCCTGCCTTGACCATGACAATCAGAGAGATAAAGGGAGATTTTAAATTATTACTCTTAAAGATAGAAATGTTTAGTTAAACCACAAGCTACAATAAATATGGACTGAAACATGTGACAGACATCATAAAAAGAGAGTTTTGAAAAGATTTCACAGACATGCCCCCCACCAGACTCAAAGCAATTTTCTTCTCTGGCTGTACTTATCTTATGAGTCTCCCCACATGTACCAATACACCCACCTCCCAGTGAGATGCTTGGAAAGCCAGTATATGGAATATTTCTACGCTTTGGTTTCTGCTGCATTGCTGACAAGAGAGGAGCTATTTACAGAAAGAGGTTTTACCCCATGGAAGACCGAGCTGCAGAGCTGAATATGTGTGCGACACAAGGAAGTGCTGGTAGGCTGTGGACAGCCAGCTCAGGGGGCCAGGCTGGAGGATGTGTGGACACAGCCCATGGGATTTTTGGATTCAAGCCTGAAGAGGTGGAGGTAACAGAAGGAACTGCCTTGAGAGGCAGCAGCAAGGAGCAGAGCTTTGGAGACATGGTTATAACAGTGAGGGAATGAGCTGGCTCTGATTTTAACAGCTAGCTGTCCTTATTATGTTTCAGGACATACCTCAATTCTGAGGCTTGACAGCCACTTACGTGGATGCATTTACTTTTGCACCACTCCAGCCATGAAACAAGACATTAAAAAGGGGATTAAATTATGTAATTCAAAGGTTATTGACTCCACCTGAAGATCTCTTTACACTGCCAATCCTTGTTAAAGACTTTTCCTATAAACACCGCTCAGGCTCATATTTTGAGGAAATAGGATTAATTTGCTAGAAATTATAGAAATATTATAGTCAATCAATTTCAAATCACTTAAACATAGCTATATGACACGACTATATCATCTATATAGTCTGTCTCCTGCCTTATTCTTAAAGAAGGTATTAGATACATAACCTTCATCTCTTATGAAACTTTCTATTTAAGAACAAAGATGATGCTGAACCTCTTATTAGAATCAAAGTTATAATTCAATACTCCTGCATTTCCTCTGGAACATTTCAGATGGCTTCATAGTAAGGGAATACTTTGATCTTCGTATTGGATGAGACCATAATTTCAGGGAAACAAAGAAAAAAATTGGCATTAGAAATTCATGAGTCATCTCTATGATCTTTACAGCTGTGCTTTGCACTAGAGTAATAAATCATGAGTAAATAATAATCACTGAAATGAAATATGTACATGCTGGATAATATTTTCTTACTGTCATGCATTAAAATAGTAATTTTGATTTTGTTTAGCAAATTTTACTGATACCAAATATTTCTATGGTGCAGCTTTCAATTATCAGGTCATGTATTTCATTTTAAAATAACACAAAGATTCATCTGACTTTCCTCTTTAGAAACATAATGCATTTTCCCCCATTGCCTTCTATTTCTAAATATTTGGCTTCCACTATTATGCTTAAATTGATATTGTATATATTGTATGAATTTCTCTGAAGTTTTTCATCATTCCATTGTTTCAGGCCTTCCCCAATGTAATCACAGAATCACAGAATCTTCTAAGTTGGAAGGGACCTTCAAGATCATCTTGTCCAACCATCAACCTAACTGACAAAAATAAACACCCACAAAACAACAAAATGCGACACCATCACTAAACCATGTCTCCCAGCACCACGTCAACCTGTCTTTTGAACACTTCCAGGGATGGTGCCTCAACCACCTCCCTGGGCAGCCCATTCCAATGTCTGATAACCCTTTAGTGAAAAAATTTTTCCTAATATCCAGCCTGAACCTCCCCTGGCGCAACTTGAGGCCATTTTCTCTAGTCCTGTCGCCCGTGACTTGGGAGAAGAGACCGACCCCCACCTCTCTACACCCTCCTTTCAGGTAGTTGAAGAGAGCAATAATGTGCAACCCACTCTGTAGCTAAGCCAACTTCACTGTGTCTCCACTGTACACTTGTCTCACACAGGGTCTTACACTGCCTTGCACCTGTAGTGCATCTGATTACTTCCTCATGATATGCTAGTCAAAGAAAATTAATACCCTTGTGTATGGTTTGTCATCTTTGTCTTTCCAGCAAGAAATTGTCTGGTGGGAGAAGTCTCGTTCAGTCATGATGCTCTGCTCAATTTTAAGTTATGTTAACCGCTTGGCTTTTCATTTTCTAAGGTGCATGTTACTTTGGGTGGGATTCATGTCACCTAAATTCAGGCTTACAACATAGATGTCTACCGCAGAGATAATAAGCCATGGTTCCTTCGGTGGGCTGTGAAAACAACATGCACTTCAGGGACACAAATCATCCTATCTGTTTTAAGTACCTATACATGAATTTACCTTAAGATTTCATTGACCAGTCTCTCTGTTGACTAGAAGTGTGGCCAGTTCAGTAGCAGATGCTTACAGATATCTGTACCGGCTAAGAGTTGGCCCTTTGGTGTACATGGAGAAGACAAGATTAGAAAACAGACCCAATGCAGAAACAATGATGCACTTTGCCATAGTCCCTAACACTGAAGATGATCCTTTTGACAGCATCCAGCAGCTTCCTGAGAGATATGTTTTTGTCTCCTCCCTAGAAAAGGTTTTGTGCTGTAAATGTATTTCTCATTGTGCCACAGGGGTCAAGTTTTTGATTCCGGTCTTTACCCCACACCAGCTGATTTTTGGATGGTCTGGACTAAGTCTACTGAGCCTCTTGAAGGCATAGCCAAGGCCTTCAACTTAACCTACTGAATCATACATACAGGGCAGGAAAGGAGACTGCGTGCTCCCAGAGGCTCACGTGCTCCTGTGTTTCAGACTTTCCTGTGGGCTTATGGATTCATAAGAATGAAGATCAGTAACATCTATTTGTAGTTCACATTCCTCACTGTGGTGGTTTAGGCCAGATTGGCCAATGACGGACAACAGATGCTCTCCCCCAAGCTCTTGGTCCAAGGAGAGGAGGAGGAGAGATAAAGAGGTTTACAAGTTTAGAAGGAACCAAACTACTTTAATGAAATATTAATAATAAAATAAAAAGGAAATAATGAAATAGATACAACATAGACAAAACCGTATCATGCTCCCAGGATGACATCACTGGCAGGCACTGGGAAAGTCCCAGACTGGACTGAGCAGCAAAGGGGAACTGGATTCCAGAACTGGAGTCAGGAAAGCACAAGATCAAAGGTAGACAAACAGCCATTGAAGAAAGAGAGATGACTCTTTGATCTCTCAACTTTTATACTGAGCATGGAGCAGATGGGATGGAATACCCTGTTGGTCAGTTTTTACAGAATCACAGAATCACATGGGGTTGGAACGGACCTCTGGAGATCATTTAGTCCAACCACCCTGCCAAAGCAGGTCCACCTAGAGCAGGTTGCACAGGAATTTGTCCAGGCAGGTTTTGAATGTCTCCAGAGAAGGAAGCTCCACCACCTCTCTGGGCAGCCTATTCTAGTGCTCTGCCACCCTCAAAGTAAAGAAGTTCCTCCTCATGTTTAGGTGGAACTTCTTATATTCAAGTTTGTGCCCATTTCCTCTTGTTCTATCCCTGGATAGTTTTAGGTCACCTGTCCTGTCCGTTCCTCCCCACAGGTGTGACCCCTCTACACTTACCCATTTCCAATCCTCCAGCGGGGCAAATAACAAAGTTAGCTGACTTTGGTTGTTATAGCATTAAGCAAGAGCCTTACTGCATACCATTTCTTGGCATTAACTATAAACATAGGTCTTATCACTCTGAGAACAAATAATTTTTTTTTTCACAATATGCTGTTAATTTCAGAGAGTTAGAAGAGGTCTAGCTAAGAAGTAAAATTACTGAACAGAAAGTTGGTTCTGTTTGACCTCAAACCAGGACACTCACCTGTTAGTTTAAGCTTTGATTTTGTGTAAATTAGTAGTTTGTATTATTAGTAGTTATCTCATTTTGACCTACAGGGAATTAGTGCATCACTGGTTATTTTGCTGTCACTAGTGTGTGCTTTTCCTACTTCTACTGCAGCTTGAGTTGACAAAAATATTCTATAAAGATGGCAAGCCCAAAATCTTCTCTCTCCTTCTGCTGCTGGACTGCTTGTGGGTGGATTGCCATTATACCAGCTTGTTGCCAGCATCAAGAAATTCTTCCAACATACACGAGATGCTCTGAATGTCCAATCTATTTAAGTAGAAAAAATAGGAGGAGGAGGGATAAGAGGAAGAATGATAACAAAATTTGACAGTATTTAATGGGCCATGGTAGTTGCTCTTAAATGTGGATATAAGAAGTTTCTTTTCTGTCTGCTGTAGCAGGAGTCAAACAGGGGTAAATACTGCATTTTATATAACTGATGTTCAGCAATCTCCAGGAAATATTTGTTTGTTTCTAAATAAAGTAACACATTAGGTGACACATGCATTTTTGGAAAATACTTCTGACATGAAAAGTACAGAGTAGCAATTTAACAAGCTTGAATTAATGCTTTCAGAGCCAGTACAATTTTCTGACCTGTTGTTGTGGACAAAAGGGAAAAAAAAGGTGGATTGGTCAATATTCAGTAATGAACAGTCACTACCCAGAGTACCATGTCTGAAGGTTAATCAGCAGCCAATGTAAGCTGCACCCAAAAGCAAAGATGGCCAGTTACCTTCATGGCCATTCAAAAAATCTGAGAAATAGCCCCAAATTTCTCCTTGCCCTGCAGAGGGTTGTACTCCTTGTCCTCTTTAGCTTATGTGGGCCACACTGCAAACTAGTGTGTGACCCAGTCTGGCCTCAGCTGGAAATTTCATGAGAACCAGCTTGTTTCCTATTGAGGATACCACTGTATGGTCAGACAAATAGAAGGTGTGGTCTTTCCCATGGTGTTTTGGCACTACTGCTTGTAGTTTCAGCTGCAAGTCACAAGTGGACAAGCCAATGGAAACGGAAATTAAAAAAACAAAAACAAAAAACATGTACACAATTATAGAAGCTTTCTCAAGCCTCAAGAAAGGATTTGATTAAAGTAAAACCATTTGGTTTGGTATCTTTTTTATCTTGTCTATTCCCTGCTCTCTGCTTGTTATATCTTTGCATGCAATGGACCCATGCCTGTGTCTGGAAAATCCTTTTGCTGAATTTTCTTGCCAAACCAAACTGCTCTGTCGAGGCTGACAGGCTTTATGGAAAAGCGACCATGTTGACTTGAGGGCGAGGTGGGAGGTTTCTAAGATTGAAGGAAAAAAGAGAGAGAGCAGACAGAAATTTGATCTTTTTGATCCGAAAATGTATTTTTCCGTTCAAATACATTCTGACAAAATGCTCGGAAGGTTTTGTTTTCATTCCAATATAGGAAAAAAATAAATTCTGCAACCTTCAAAGTTATCATGGAGTGGAACTGCTGTTCTCTAGCCAGCTCTAAATGCATCATTAATGGACTTGGTTTTGATCTCGCTGCACAGGTGCTAAGTTGGCAAGACTCCACTGTCATTAGTGAGTTACCCCAGGCTAACACCTGGCTGAAATGAGATTAAGGCCCACTGCCCTTAGACTTTCTCCAATGCAGTGCATGTGTTAGAGCACACAGTGCCTCTCCCTTGTTTGCAAAGCAGAAACCGAATATACACTGTGTACGTCACCTCCTAACCTGTGCCTAAAGTTTAGGTGTATAAGTAACCTGTCCCCTGAAAGAAAGTGCCAAATTTCCTATATAGTCAGTGGAGAGAAGTAGGTGTTTGTGAATGCTTCCAGAGGGCAAATGTGTCTGTCTCTGCCTGGAAATTCTGCAGGCTTTCGGACTCTTTCCGTTGACCCATGAGAGAACTCAGTAAACTTCAGGATGACTGGTTCACTAGCTGCCTAAAATTTAGTCAGAATCAGTTCATGCTTTCAATAGATTGGACCATATCTACTATGAACCTGAGGAGAGCAGTACCTTTGCTTAATATGTCCATTATTAACACTACCATTAAAATTATCACTGAACTAAACACAGTAAAAGCAGTGTAAAAGGAAAAAAATCCCAAAGCCTGCTTAACTGCAGAAGTTTGTTTCAGCATTGGATCTGTTTCAAAGCTTCTCTAACTTATGATATTATGTCAACGTTCATACCTCTGCCTAGGATGGATTTATGTCATTAGTAAGAGGACATCAAGTTTAGCATAATGCTAAAAAGTTTCTGTAGCTTGCAAAGGTGTATCTTTGATACTGGTTGATGAACAAGTTTTTATCTTTCACATCATGAATAAAAAAAAGAAAATTTCTAAAGCCAGAGGAGGAACAATTCCATATTCTTTGTGTTTTGTTTGATCCAAGGAAGCTCCAATCTCAGGACCACTAGATTCAATAATCAATAGCCATCTTCTAAAGTACATTGTTTGTTTCTTGACGATTATAAATCTTCCAGGATTATTTATACAGTAGAAAAAAGACTGCTAGAAAAGGGATGTTTTCATACTAAAAAAAATGAAAAATCCTTTTATTTCATGTTTGCCTGTAAGCCAAGTCCACCTGGTGCGCAGTAGCTACATGTTTCTTTCAGTCTTCCAGGAGTACGAACTGTTGAGTAGTCATCACAAGTGCATGATCTGGTTGCCCTGACAAGTGATGTTTGTAAGAGATATCCTGCATGGATCAAGAATAGTGATTCCTCTATCACTGTCTTTGATCACCATTCATCGTAAAAATTTTCCTCTTTTCCCAGTACATATAACTTCACGCACCCCTTCAGGAAATCCATCTCAATCTGTAAATAAAGAAAAGATATGCATAGGCTGCATAGTTTTTGAATATCATTTGCCAGTTGGTTTTTTTTTCTCATCACCTTGGTTTGGGTCAGAATTGTATTTAACCTGAAATAAAATTAAATACTTTAAAAGAAAGATACTTTTATAACATTAAGTATAATCCACTGTCAGCCTGTGTTACACAAGCACCAACTGTATGGTAAATACAGCATGTTGAAACATACTGAATTATGAAGACAAGCAGTAATATTACCTAAGTACTTGCTTCTTATTACTGTCTTCCTTAAGTCAGAGTCCTACTGGAATATCAAGCTGTTATAAACTTTTGTAAAGCATACGTAGAAAGGGGATAAATCAGATTTCCATCAGCAGCTTTCATTTTGTGGTTTGTGAGTTCTGAATGTTTGACTTCGCAATCTTCATGGATTTATCTGGTGTATATGTACAATAACCCATCCAGCTATACAACCCTTCCCATTCTTAAACACATTCAGGGGTCCTCAGCAGCTTGGGACTACATCTCCATCACCCCTTTGACCCCTGGTGCTGAGCTAACACCAGCAGCTTCAAGCTGTTCTCTTCTGTGGCAGGTCATAGGTTAACTGAATCATCTGCACAGAGACTAGTTAAAGTATGCCATGGCTCCCAACCAGCCTTTCTGACTCTGCTCCCTAGTCTCCCATACTCCCTTTGCTGTTCCCCACATCCCCGCCATAGTGTGCCATTTCTCTTCCTGGGGAGGTTTCACTACACAATCACAAAGCTCATGGCAGCAGCAGACAGGTGGATTCCTGTTCCAGGATTTTTGCCTCCTATTCTCTACTTTTGATATTCTTGTTGCTACTGAAAACAGGAGCATAAAAATATGTGAGGCCACACATTCACCAAGGGTGTGTAAAAAGTAATTTTTCTACTCAATATTATGCTGGGAAGATATTTCAAGTGTGGTCCTACCAGATTCTGTAATGTTTAGTCTATCTGATATTTTTGTTAATGATTTGGATAATGGAAAAGAGGGAAAACGTAGAATTTGCAGAGGATGTCAAGCTGGTGGGAGTTGAAAGCTTTTAAGAGTTAGGATAAGAATTCAAAATGACCTTGATAAATTGGAGGCATTGTCTAAAATTAACCAAATGAAATTCAGTGAAATCAAATACAATGCCCTACACTTAGGAAGTAGAAGTAAAATGCAGGTAAAACTAGGACTAAATGAGCAGGCAACAACACCAGGAGGAGGGTCACAGTGCAGGACAAATTGAATATGCATTTATAACGTGATGCTGATAGCAAAAAAAGCTAATTCCATTCTGGTTCATACTGGAAGGAATGTTGTACATGAAGCAGGAGGGGTAATTATCCTGCTTTACTGCTATTGTGTCCAGTTTGGGGCACTGCACGGTAAAAAAAAAAAAAAAAAAAAAAAAGATGTAGATATACTGGAAAGCAGCCAGAGGGGAGTAATGAGAACGATAAGAGGTTTAGAAACTGGAGCTATGAGGAAAGGTTGAAGGAATGGGGTTTGTTTAGTCTAGAAAAGAGAAGACTGAGCAGGGACATGATAACAGTCTTCCAATACATAAAAGGTTATTCTGAAGAGGACAGTGATCAGTTGTTCTTTATGTCCACTCACTGAAATACAAGAAGAATTTAGCTTACTTTACAGCAAGGAAGACTTTAGCTAGATATTAGGAAAGCCTCTTTCACTCAAACGAGAGTTAAGTACCAGGACAGGCTACTTTGGGAGGCTGCAGAATAGCAGCAGAGGTTTTTAACTGAAGGTTAGGCAAACATCTGTGACCTTGTGATTTGCAGTGGCTCTAAACTGAGCCAAATTTGAACAAATTTTCTCAGGCATAGCATAAGGCACACCCCTGGCTGCAGTGCATGTTTCCTGAGAAAGCCCTAGTCTCTGGTGCAAAGCAGGCAAACGCTAGCAATTGTCAGTGAAACCAATTCAACTGTTTTCATGCAAACTGTTTTCACATGAGCTTTTTCCCTTAGACCTGTTTTGGGAAGGAGCTGAACACTACAGATGAAACTATACTCAAAAAAAGATTCCATCCCAGGCAAGCACCTGAGTAATTTCAGTCTAAATAGTTAATCTGGTAAATTATATGCAACCAAAAACAGGATCTTAAAATACAGAGGGTTGGGAAACCTTAATTATAGGTGGTGTTACCAAGCTGCACACATAATTTTTATTACAGTATCAACCCAAAGATCTTGCCAGGGTCACCATCCTGAGAACGCAGTGAAAGATTGAGATGAAGGAGATTAAAACTGGTACATGTGCTAATAACAGTCAACAAACTTACAACAACTCTATGTCTTAAGAAGCTTGGTAGGCTATTCTGTCTCTTGATATGGTCAGTCCTTAGCCGCCTTCTGGAAATGAGCTTAGTTCATAAGCTTAGTTCAAAAATCTTATTTTTATTATTTTTCTTATGTGTTTTTCTTTCCTTCTTGATCCTGCTGGATCAAGTTGAAGTTTTGAAGATTTTTCTCTATAAATTTAGGAGCTAGAAATACCCCTTTGAAATGGTGAAAAAAAAAAAAAAAAAGAAAGCAAGCTGAGACCTTCACCCAAGCACCTGCCCTGAGGAGTTAGGACTTCAAGTGAAATACTGTGAGACTCATAATAATAGCGTGAGAGTTGGCAATCCTACTTAAGGGTATAATTTCCATTTTGTCTAAACCCCCTTTTTACTAGTGAAGTGGTCACACTGTAAAGAAGACTAGACCCCTAATATTAGAAGTAATCCAACACTTTTCCAGTGAAAAGCAAACTCCTCAGTCGTTTAACCATTTTTCAAATGCAAAACCTGTGTGACAGTGTCTCTGATACATGTAGGGTCACAGATGAAATTCCATTCCTAAGCTAAAGGATGGCTGCAGTCATTGAAAAGATTACATAGGATCTTTCTTAAGATTTTGGGGGGCTGTAATTAGTGGAAACATATCTCTGCACACTGGAGAAAGGAAGAAGGTGTAATTGTTTTACATGCTAAATTAAAAAGGGTGAAATAAGACAGGGGAGCAATAGAAAGATGTTGATTAAAGAGTAGAAAGAGTCTGAATACATGCAGTATGCTTCATTTTGTATGTTTGAACTCTGGCCATGAAAAGCCACTTAGTGTTGGAGGCTTGTTAGAGCTTGTACCGCAGCAAGACAGCAAACACGAGTAAGTGGATTTCCCGGTGGAGGGACTGGCCCTGCTGCAGCAGGTGCACACCTGAGCAGGTCACTGCAGGCACAGGCTCCCGCCTGCACCCCCCCAGCATGGGACTGGGTGCAAGGTCTCTAAAAAGCCTGTCACTGACTTCTGCAGGCTTTCGACCAGACCCTAGCAAGGCCGTTTGCTTAAACTGGGCTACTTAACAAGGGAAGTGTTTTCAGATGAAATCTGGCCTTTCCTTTTTACGTATGTTACATATACTTCACCCAAGAAAAAGTGCCAGGCAGCATACCATATATTTCACTGTAAGAGACTTCTGTTCAGACATCACGCCAAAATTTTGATATAAGCATTGCTGAGGTGATTTCTCTGCCAGGCAACTCCCTTCCCCTCATGATATTCTTTTGTTATCAAGTCATGTCCCAAATGAATGTGTGAAATGAACTGAACTTTGTTTTCTTGTCATGTTTGCAAAATATGCCTTGAAGAGTTAGAGCATTTGTTTTCACTTAAAATTATGCTCAGTGTGCTTAGAGCTTCCATCAGTCATCAGAGCTCACACCCACCTGTGCCTCTGTAGTTACAGAGCAGGATGAGTTCAAGGAAATCCAGCCTCCATCTGAAGGATACAGCCAACAGTCTTGAACCGGGAGGTAACCACTCTGCCAGCACAACCCATCCCAGGAGAATCAAAAGGCATGAAATCAAGTCATTTTGGAGTTTGATTCAGCCTGGACTTCAAGTTCTTTCATGCAATCTGCTCCTAGAACTCAATTATCTAACAAGTATCAGGCAAGTATTTGGTATTTTGATCTTGGACTGAGTGAGAAAGGACAGTCAGCTCTCCAACTAAAAGTGAAGGAGTTTACTTCAGCCAGAAAGCTTTGCCTCTCCTACAGAACCAGGTTTTGGGGTAGGATGAGGCCCCTTGGCTCCCAGTGACCCTTGAAGGAGATAAAGCTCCTGGTGTTTCTATGGAAGCATTTCACAGAGGAAGTTCTGACACAAGATGGACATACAGGTGTTTTATAATTGGGCATTTAAAGAATTTTTCATTTGTCTGGTTTTATCTTGCTATATTCAGTGGCAAGAAGTTCAGAAATCCAGCCCCTTTACCCACATCTGGATGGAAAATGCCATAGGACAGAACTGGTACAGAGGATGATTCCAAAAGCTAGAAGGAGCTATGTACTTCTTAAGTAAATGTCTAAATACCCAATTTCAGATGTGTAACTAAATCTTTGCTGGCATAGAAGGGTTTAAAATTAAAATGAGTTTTAAATAAACATCTTAGGGAACATGCCATTGAAATGTTTCATCTTTTTTGGACATTTTCAATTTTTCTAGGCCAGGTATTACTTTTCTCAAAAGGTAAGTTTTCTCAGTGTTCTCTCAACCCCTGAAGGGTTTATTTTAAGTATTCTATATCGAAGAACAGGGTCCCAGATGGGTAGAATAATATAACGTCCTCTAGCTCTACGTACTCTCCATGATTGCAAGCAGTCAAATTGCTGCTAAAATTTTCAACATAATGACTATCTTTGCTTGGTGAGCAATTTTTCATCTTTTATTCATAAACAGAGACCTGGAAGTTTGCAGGATTTTATACCACTCCTCTGGAATTCTCTCTCAACTCAGTGTTGTGCCTCAGCTCCATGCTGATGCTGTGGGATTTGATCCATTTGCACGGGGAACTGTGTCTAATTCCTGATGGCATGCAGCTGTATTTTACTTTTAAGGCCATATGTCTTTAGTTCTATATTAATGTTGTCTGAGATCTATCAGCTATCTGCATCATAGCAAATTACTTTTTGATAGGAGATGAAATTTATTTGGAAGCATCTGTTCCTGCTATTGCAACACACCATGTTTTCATGTTAGCCACAATACTTGCCTCATAACCCACCTTTGTACTTGCAAGTCGGTTGTGCAAGACTTTTAGCCTAGGACATCTTGTATTGAGGTTTCTGTTTTGTATGTAATTCAGTGCAGCTCCCTAAGCATTTTGTAGCTATGAATCCTTTCTGATGTTAAATAGCATCATGTTGTATGGGTAAGTCTATATAGTAGAGACAAACTATTCCCAGATTACACCCACAAGGTCAGTAAAATCTGTTGATGTCAACCGAGATTCTTTAGTGTTTGCAGATCACATCCATCTTCTCTCTCAGTGAGCCACTTTATCCATTAAATGTTGTGTCTTAGGAAATTACCTTCAGTAACACAGAAGGAAACTACTGGGATATCATGGACACCTTTTGGGTAAAAGGAAAGTTTCTGTATTTGACCAAGAGCTACTGAAAAAGTAGAGTGCCTTTTTCACCCTCTTCTCTTTGGGCAAAATTTTATTCCTCTTCCTCCAGCTCAACCATAGACACAAATCTCAATAACAAGAATAAGAATGACCTTCCAGATTCCAGTAAAATATCTATAAATAGTAAGAGAGCAGGTCTATATTTGGGAATTAAAAAAAAAAAAAAAAAGATAAGAACAAGCAAATATCAGAAATTTGTACATATATTGGTCATTCAGTATCTTCAGAGGTATCAAATGTTTAACCTCCAGAAGCAAAAGATCAGAGTTTTGTCACAATTTTGCAGATTCTTACAAATTGGTGTAGATTAACTGAACGGAGCTAAAATCATCTCTAGACCACAGAGGTCCTGGGCCAGCTTCTTCCTCCTCTGCTTGCATGCTCCAGACAGAGTGGGTATGTGCTGTAAGAGTCAACAGGGAACAGTGCTGTTAACTTGTGATGAGGTCCTGTTTGACCTATTTTAAACAAAAAGTGGAACTTGAAGAAGCCTCCAAAGCATCAACTGGGGTAATATCCCCCCTGAAGAGACCCCATAGGAACAGGAACTTGGTTGCCTCCTGATGACTCCTTCAGATGTCCTCGGATAAAGTGGATGGGGCTAGTGATAGGAGGCACATTTTGAAGGAAAAGGAGGTGTGCAGTGCCTAACTTAGAAAGAGAGCAAGCAATTTCAGAGCCCGTGCTGGTGGGGCTGACAAATCCAGGCCATCTGGGTTTGCTTACATTTAAAATAGTGGACTTTCCATGACCTGGAGCAGTCCAAGATCTCTAATACTCAGTGCCTTCATTTACCCGAACATATAACTGCTGTGCAAGTCTTGGACCTGCAGCATAAGCACATCTTGCTTTTCAGGGCAAAGAGCTGCAATATGGTGCTCAGAGAATATGAGAACTGAACAAGCTTAGCTAGTTAGATGGATACAAAATTAGCAATGGAAGTGAAAAGAAGCGTCTTTCTCTTCACAAGCTCTTGCCTCAAAAGTTCTTTCACTTGTTGTTAAACTGTCATCTTAGATAAAATCTCCAAGGCTGATTTTTCACTGACTGCCATCCAGGAACACTACCTGCAATGCACTGGTCTCACTCTAGCTCTCTCTGAAATTAATGAGACTTACTTTCAGTTACTTCTTCTCTAGTTTCCTTCTAGTCTGGGACTAGAACTCAAAATTACTTTACTAACTAATAATGGGAAATAGCAACAACTGCCACAAAAAACGACCCAATGCTGTATCAGTTCCAGTGACATACCTAGGTGAGGTGATTCCTACCCCATCCCTATAGCAAGCACAAGACATGTAGAAAGGATGGGGTAATGTGGTAGGCTTTTAAAATTCCCCTCCTCTCAGTACAACATACACCAAAAGCATTATATGGGTTTACAGACACCTGCCAAAGCTCCAAATACTCCCTCCTCTACCAAGATTCTGGGAAATTTCTCTAATGAGGGGAAAAAAAAAAAAAAAACCAAAGGAAAAAAAAAAACACAAAAAAAGCAGCCTGCTACCATACTACTATATTTCCCAGTGGCAGTACTCTGTTGCTGAGAAAGTACCAAGTCTTCCTTCTCCCTCCTCAAGGACTGTCTCTCCTTGCTCTCTCCTTGTATTCTGCATTAATGAACATGCCCTTCTGTTCCTCTCCCTTGTTGCAACCTTTCAACTCATCCGTCTGTCACTTGGCAGTAGCTTTGGGAGGGCTCTTCCCAGGGACATTTTGTGTTTATCCAAGTGTTGCTGTGCTGTGAGACTAAAGAAGCAGATCTGTTGCTTCCAGCTAGATCTATTTATTTCCCAGCACCACAGCACCACATATTCCTGTACCAATGGCAGGAAGGCAGATACCAAGTTGAAAACAAGTCAGGGGACTATTTTCCTTTATCATACTCCCTTTAGTTGCATATGGCCTTTCTATTCAGGTAGTCCACAGTGAATTCAAACAGGGTTTGCAGAACCCTTGTGAAAACAACCTCTTTATTTCTCCATGTCATTGTGGTACATTTGCTTTTACCACAAGACTCTGCTGAGCTTAATGTATAGCAAGTAAATACAAATGCATGGAGTGAGGCCAGCCCTTAGCCCTGACGGAGCCTTTAGGGACCTGGTAGACATACTGACACCATTTTGTAATGAGCTGGACTTGGTCCTCACGAATACACTTAATTGAGGTCCAGACGGAGTAGGAGGAGCTGTATGTGCATAGTGTGGGTACCATGGGGTTATCTTGGGATAGAAAAGCTCTTTCTCCCATGTCAAATGTAGGTGGTGGTTACTGCTGCATGATCTGAGGTAGGGCACAGGCTTTTTATGCCTCAGCCTGGCTTGTCCTGTTTCCATTGTGCTTGAAAGTATAGCCTGGGTAAGGAGCCTTCTTTGAAGTGAGGTGGTATTTGTTATCCTCGCCAGGCAGGATACAAAACGAGTCTGTAGATAGTTTAAGAAATTGCTCTAGAGTTCTTTCTTACTTTTTCAGGAGCTCTGTAAGGGATCCTACCCATCCCACCATTGGCTAGGAGATACCATGGCAGCTGTGCTATGGGGCATGCAAAGGCTGACTTTGGCTACACAGAGTAAACACTCTTGGGTTACTTTTTGTACTCCACAGGGTAAGAACCTGTACAGAAACACCTACTGAAGAGTAGTTTATGTGCTGTGACGTGCTGAAACAGCAGTTCCTGCTCTCTCTCTCTGAGCCCACAAAAAAGCGGTATGTGGAATTGTTCATGGTGGCAAATATGGGAAATTAAGATAATGCTCGGCATTCAGAACAAGCTACAAGAATAGCAAAGGATTATAGCTCTCTATATGCATACAGTCCTAGGTGAGCATGTAGGGTATGGATACAACAGGATAACAGCAGAACTACCAGCAAAAATGGTTAAAACTACAATCAAAAAACTACTTCTATTAAAATCAAGCTTTAAAAAAGTGCATGAGCTAAAAGGATACCAGAAACCATTTCATTAGCATTGCAAGAAAACCCACAAGTTAAACAGGTGAAATTCAAAGCTTGCAATAGTGAGCTATTCTGCATCGTGGGAATACATGGATTAAAGATTTATGTGAATACATTAGAAAACACAGACCAAAAGGAAAACTGCCAAAACAGGGAATAGCCCTTGCTGCCTGCAGTGCACACTCAACAAGTTTACAGTCTGATTGCAAAGAGGATTGTGATCAACAGAGGGCAAAAGGCTGAAACTGTCCTTAGAATGGAGTGCTTCATCCAGCAGCAAGGACCAGCAACCTGCTAAGGCTGTCCTGCCAGCAACCCAGTGGCAATGGGACACACAACAGCTTTGAGAAACTGCAAGAGCCGAAGAGTCTCTGGGTCTGAAGTACCAACACAGTAGTCTCAAAGACTACTCCAGAATAGATCTAGGTCTAGACCAGTAAAGACTGGGTATTGGCATTTAAAGTTTGAGACCCAGAAATGCAAATGCCAGTACTCTCTTGCTGAATGCTGGATTCATATCAAGGAATCAAAAGGTTGGATTGGAAGACAGAAGGCCAGCCAGCTGTGAATGACTTATCAACAGCTCTAGCTAACAAAAGAGGCTAGATAAACATTGTCTTTTCCTGTGTCTCACAAACATGAAACTAACTTTCAGCATACAAATTTACAAAAGGAATAAAAACCTGAAAGATCTACTGATTGAAGACATGGTCTGTGAAAGAAAGCTAAAGAGCTAAAGGTAGATTGTATACCTCCTCATCTGATTAAGAAAAACCTGTTTGCAAACAAAACATAGGTTGTGGTTGCAAGAACTACCACTGAGACCATGGTAAATTATCAGACAATTAGTATAGGGCAACCCACAAGGCACACTTTCTACCCTGTTATCAGCTAAAGGAGGAGCTCTGAATGTTAGATATGATTTTGTGTACAGGCTTTAGGATATAAAGTTCTCCATTGTAACAGGAAAGGGTATTAAAATTCCCCCTCCCCTTAATACACAAAATCAATGAAATCATTCAAATATTAGAAAATAAGTGAGGATGCTTGATATTGGCCCAAATGAACAGCGACATTGGAAAACCGGTATGTTGCAAATGTCTAAAACATCTTCAAGTCAAAGTAAAGAAACAAGCTTAGTGGTTGGTTGAAGTACCATCAAAACAAATAAAAATGTTAATAATATGATTAGCTACGATAGCTGGTTGTGAAGCTAGGCATCAGGTAAAGTTAACTCTCAAAACCAGCAATGAATCTGGATGAATCCAGATGGATGTGGTTTTTTCTGTGGCTTTCTTTTTGCATACAAGAATACGCAATGTATTATCGCAAACCTGAAGGTCTAAATTAAGTCAATTTAATTTGACCTCAGTCAAATTAATAATTCTTCTCCCAGTTAGATGGAATAAAAATGGTTTTTGTTCCCATTGTTTTATTTCCCAGGATGGCTATCATATTGCATTCATATTGCACTCATATTGGACTCCTTACATTCTGCATCTCTCCTGCTACCTGCAGGAGCAGCCACTCTGGGCTCCTGAGGACTGCTCAGAATTGAATGCGAGAGCTGCTTTTTCTCATCTTTATTGGTAGGAAGACAATGTTCAAATATGTAGCTGTACTACCTAAAATACTAATTCATACCACAGGCCAATCCAGCCTGTTGTCTTGTCTCCAGCAACTGATGCACAGGGAAGAGTACAAGAACAAGGCAAGTGTGGAGTAAGACTTCATACTCTAGACCTCAGCAACTTGCAGCTGGGATTTCCTTGCCTCAAAACATATCTATTTAGTCAATGGCTCTTGATAGATCTTTTTCTCCCATGAATATGCTCAATTATGTTTGAACCCATGTAAACCTTTACAGCCATGGTACTTTTTCAGCAAGGAGTTCTACAGCTTAACTGTGTTTATCAATGAAACCACCTCCTTTTGTTTGTTTTGAAACTGCCCCTACTAGTTCAGCTTAATGATTCTTTGCTCTTATAAAAGAAAGCAAATACTTACTCCCTGTTTATAGTATCTCCTTTGCTCTGTCACATGCCCTATCCTCTGGTTCATATTTTCAACGTAAATCAACAGCTTAGTATGCTCATTACTAAAAGATCCACAATCAATTGAAGAAGAAAAACTTATTCCAGTTAGTGAAGAAAAGCTCAGTAAGAAAATAATTAGTACCAGGACTAAATCTGCTTCTACCCAATTCCCACATAATCAAAGAAGAAACAGTATGTCTTACCATCACCTTAGAGGGCTCAGTTCCCATTGAACACAGTACCTTTCAAGACCAAGATTTGATGTGAGAAGTGACTTCCACATCAGGTTCCACCAGGCTTAACTTCTACTAGGTATCTGGCCACAGTTTCCAGATCCTAGACCCAGCAAACAGTAAAAGCCAGGGTTTTGTGGTCTGGTTTTCCCATATGTTTTGCTGTATTTGTAGTCAGGCACCAAGGAACCATAAAGACTTATGTATGCATGGTATAGTAGATACCTTCAAGTATCATCAGATTTACAATGAAAATAAGTAAATGAAAAGAAAAAAAATTTAAAGGAAAAATACTTCTGTTATCTGAAAATAGTATTACACAAGTTTCTCTTTTTGGAAATTATCCATTCATTTTCTTCATAAACATTTACTAAGGAGAAAAGTATTTTATGAACATATGGCACTTGTCTCTGTTTTGGATGTAAAAACGTCTGGTATTTTGCTGACTTCATTTCATTGTGAGTCACTGTGTAGCTTTGTATAAACACCAGGGCATTTTCATCAATTAGAAATAACTGAGATTTTCAACATAACATTCCCATATTTACTTGTCTTTGAATAGTTCTGCTAATATCCTAGACAATACATATATAGATATATGTACTACACACACAGGATCCTTGTTCCTAAAACATTCCAGTCAAAGAAATAATGCCTGAGAAGCCATGATTCTGCCCTAAAACTCCACTGTATCCATTAGCAAAACCCTACAGATTTTCCCTGTAAGTGGATGCTCTTCATCAGTTGGGAATACTGTGGTCAGGAAAAAGAAATAATCTTAGAAAATCCCATTTTAATGAAAAAAGTACTATTACCGAGTGGGCTGTTTCTTAAGATAATTAGAGCATGTACAGAATCTCATATAATTGTTTCAGATTACTCCTTCATTATAGTATGCTCCTGCATGTCGTTAGCAGCTGAATACCCAGAGTGAGCAAATTAATTGCCCTATCAATATTCCAAAAACTAGTTTGGTCCTGTCCCAGTTCTGAAGCACTCCAGGAGAAAGTGGACACCAGAGGTCCTGTGCACCTTGGAAGCTTGTAAAAGCACCCACTTTAGCCATGATCCAAATAACTGGCACAATGAAGAACCGAAACAACAATCCAATGGCTTCTCTAGAAGTGGCAAAGACATGACTGAGTGTGGTAGGACAAGCAACAGATATACGTTAGAGGCAGGAAGTGCTTATCCTGTTACTGAGGGCACTTTCATGGGAGACAGACAATGTGGGTTCAAATGCCTTTAGGAAAAAAGAATGTCTATAGCCCAAGGCTCCTGGATAAATCTTCTAGCCTTTGAGCTAACAAGTAAAACAGAGATAGAGCTGTGTGAGGCAAGCCTGTCCCATGGCTGAAATTACACTTTCTAGTCAATTGACTTCTCAAGGCAAAAGGGAAGCATCTTCTCTGACCTCCTCACAGGGAAAACAGCCACAACCTTTGCCGTTTGTCCTCCCACGAGGTGACACTAGATGGCAGCAACTGAAGTGGCAGCAGGAGCTGCAGATTTCTCCAGCCTGGAAGGCGCTCTGGCAACCAGCCGGTGTGGAGCCGGTGGGGCCACCTGATAGCCACTCTTCTCTCTCTACCTTACTGCCACGGAGGGTGCCACGGCGCTAGGCAACTTGTGAGATGGGGTACAGACATGGAAATGAAGTCACCTGTGCCCCGACTTTCATGCTTTATTATTATTTCATGCTTTATTATTATTTCATGCTTTTCTCTAGACTGACTTGCCCATATCTGGTTGGTCCGCTTTACGTCTGAGGCCTCTGCCTGCATTAAAATGACAGCTTTTCCCAAAGTAATATGATAGAGGGTATTAACCAGTCTATTGTTCAGGTTGCTTCTTTGGAGTCAAATGGGTTAGGTTTTGCACAGCACTGAAGAAATACTCACAATAATGACCTTGTTAGTAGCAATTCCAGAATCAACAAGCACAGTAATAGATTGGCAATGTCATAACTGTTATTCAGACAATGTGTTTTATAGCCTCCTATTTCTGAAGGAAGCTGATGGAGGAAAAATGTGAAACTCTTCAAAATATGAACAGCACCAATATAGGATATGTTCCTCTTTTTCTAATAAGACTTCACTGCCAGCAAAATCACAGGCTATTCAAAGTTTAACAAAGATGTATCAAAAGACAATGAGCAGCAACAGCATTAGTATTGCCTTTGGAATACTCAGGCACTTCATGTCCTCTGCACACCAGTTTTGTTTGGTATCTCTGCCACAGTTAAAGTTGTCTCACTGCTCCATTATACCCATCTTTTTGGAGAGGGTTTATTACCAAGTTCTGAAAATGTGTTTGGGGCTTAAATCTGGAATTCAGGCTCTCAGCTTGGGAAAAGATCATCCTTTACACAGTAATTCAGATTCGGACTTTGATCTAGTGAAGACAAAATCCAATGCTTAGTCACTGATGAGAACTGCAGTCATTTTAGTCAGGGCCTCAAGATTCAATTGTTAGCTGCAACTTCTGCTGCTGCAGCGTACGGTAGTCACCTAAAGATAAGTACCTTATAAGACAGCCAAAGCATTTACCTCTTTGGTTGAGCAATTCTGGCAGTGACCATGCTATCTGTCTGCCAAGCCGCAGGGCAGTAGAAGGGAGGGGTGGAGACATGAATCGCTGCTGTGCGTAAGCACACAAGAGGTAGGACCAGTAGCAGGGGACCCTGGAGGATTACAGAGACACTGTCTGAATATGCAGAAACAGAATTTTGGAAGCCAAAGCCCACCAGAATTTGAATCTGAGGAGTGACATAAAGGGTGAAAAGAAAGGCTTCTACAGGTATATCAGCAGCTAAATGAAGACTAGGGAAAATGTGGGCCTGCTGCTGAAGGGAGTGGGAGACCTGGAAACAAAGGACATGGAGATTCTCAATGACTTCTTCACCTTGGTCTTTACTGGTAAAAACAGCCTTCAGCAATCCCAGACCCTAAGATCAGAGGAAAAGTCTGGAGCAAGGAAGACTTACCCTCAATAGAGAGGGATCATTTGGGTTAGGGAACATTTAAGCAAATTGGATATAAACAAGCCCATGAGACTTGATAGGACACACCCATGAGTGCTGAGGCCAATGTCATTGCAAGGCCAACCTCAATTATCTTTGAAAGGTCATGACAATCAGGAGAAGATCCTGGCAACTGGAAGAGAGAAAACATTACTCCTGTCTTCAAGAAGGACAAGAAGGAGGATCTGTGAAACTACAGCCAAGTCAGCCTCACCTCAGTCCCTGGGAAGGTGAAGGATCAAATGCTTCTGAAAGCCATTTACAAACACGAAGGACAAGAAAGTGATTGGAAGTAGTCAGCATGGATTTATGAAGGGGAAAACGTGCCTGACCAACCTGATAGCCTTGTATGATGAAATGACTAGCTTCGTGGATGAGGAGAAAGCAGTGGATACTGTTTATCTTGATTTTAGCAAGGGTTTCAACACTGTCTCACATAACTTCCTCACTGAAAAACTGAAGTACTGAGTAGATGAACAGATAATGAGATGGATGGAGAACTGGCTGAACCACCATGCTTAAAGGTTTGTGATCACTGACATGAAGTTCAGATGGAGGCCAGTCACTAGTGGAGTACCTCAGGGGTTGGTACTGAGACTAATACTGTTTAGCATCTTCATTAAATACCTGAATAATGGGACAGAATGAACACTCAGTAAGTTTGCAGACAACAGAAAACCGGGAGGAGAGGCTGATAAACCAGATGAGTGCGCTGCCATTCAGAGGAACCTTGGCAAGGTGGAGAAATGGGCCGACAGGAGCCTCATGAAGTTTGACAAAGAGAAATGCCAAGTCCCATCCCTGGGGAGGAACGACTCCAGGCCCCAGGACAAGCTGAGGTCTGACCAGCTGGAAAACAGCTTTGCAGAAAAAGACTTGAGGGTCTAGGTGGAAACAAGTTGAACATGAGCCAGCTATGTATCCTTGCGGCACAGAAAGACAGTGGCATCCTATGCTGCATTAGGAAAATGTTGCCAGCAGGCTGAGGGAGGTGACCCTGGCCCTCCTCTCAGTACAGGTGAGACACATCTGGAGTGCTGGATCCAGGTCTGGGCTCCCAGTACAAAAGAGACGCAGACATCCTGGAGTGACTTCAGTGAAGGGCCATAGAGATGATTAAGGCACAGGAGCATCTCTCCTGCAAGGGGAGGATGGGAGAGCTGGAACTGTTTAGCCTAGAAAAGAGGAGACTCAGGGGAACTTATCAATGTATATAAATACCTGATAGGGAGGGGAGGTAGAGGGAGCCGGGCTTTTCTCAGTGGTATCCAGTGAAAGGACCCAAACTGAAACACAGGAAATTTCACTTACACATGAGAAAAAGCTTTTTTACTGTAAGAGTGGTCAAATGTTTCCCCAGAGTGGTTTCCTAGAAAGGTTATGGAGTGTCCATCCTTGGACATATTCAAAACCCAACTGAACACAGTCCTGGGTAGCCTGCTATAGGTGACGCTGCTCTGAGCAGAGGGGTTGGACTACGTGATCTCCAGAGCTCTTGTCCAATCTCAACCATTCTATGACTGTGTGAATCTGTGACTCTGTCAAACAGCTTAGTCCTCAGATGTCCCTTATTGCTTTCTGCACTGCAAAGGCCACCCAAACTCTGTGAGAGGAGAGCTGCAGTGCTAAAGCAAGGCCTGCCAGGCTGCACAGAGTAACTACATACAATTATCTGCACCTTTTTGTAAATGCCTGATTTGTTCCTGTTGTGATCATTGCACCAAACAGGCAAGGCCCAACAAGAAGTCTGTGCACATATATCATTTTTTTAACAGTAGCAGGAAATGAAAAATCCTCTTCACAGTCCAGGGACAAAGCATCTTTTCTAGCAGCTCTCTGGGGAGCTGGCTTTGGCTCACTGTCTCGTTTCCTCAGCAGTACAAGACACTGTAGGATCAAGAAAATAACAGGAAAAGATTAGCAGGCACCTTCTGGAGTCCTGTCTGTAAGATATCTGGTGCCCTGTTGGAGCTGTACATATATGACTTTTTAAAGGAATAATTGTGGTTCTGAGGAAACAATTACTCAAAACTTGCTAAAAATGATAGAAAATTAAGATTAGTCTGAATTTTGAGCTCTCTGCCAGTAAAACACCTTTCAGCATGAATAAACATTTGTTAAACTGACAGAACCTATGGGCAAAGCTAATTATCACTTGCACTGTGAAATTAATGGCAGAGAGCATCTTGGTGATGATACTGTGCCACTTGAGGCTGACAGGGCCCAGTTGTGCCAACTGACACACTTTCATCAGAAATACTGGAATATTTGGTATTTTCCCTCAAAACTACCACAGCTCCTAAAATACTATGAATGCTGTGAGTGCATGAAAACCTCACTGAAATTATCCAAACCTTGTAAGTACAGGCAGAAGCTTGAAAAGACTCTGAAAGTTCACAAGTCTTAATGGCAACAGTAGTCTGGATTATTGATGATTTCAGAGAGCCTGATTCATATCGTTTGGACACATGGGACCATAAGTGTTCCTTATAGTTCCTCATCATCAGGCACAGAAGAGAAATCACGCATCTTTTCTATTGTGGGGCTCAAACCTCTGTGCAAGGACGTTGTCTTTTTTTTTTTTGAAAGTCAGATAAGGGGTGTTCCTTTAACTGCAGAGAGAGGTGAAATTTTATACTCTCCATGAAATGATGAGACCAAGGTGTCTAGAAACCTCTTCTTACATTAGCTCCACGTAATTTCTTCCTTAAATCAGAGCCTATTGTTGCACACTGTCTAGCTTTATGAATTTGTTATCATTTTTTATTATCATTTATTATCAGCTTTTTAGTCAACTCTCAACTTTATACTCATGATACCTGGTTCAGCTTCTTAAGGTTTTTAATAAATATCAGCCTGTGTTAAAAGTATTTTTACTTGTCAGATGGCATTTTTTTAAAAAGTTTTGGATGGAGCTCTTAAACAGCATATGCTCGTGCCATTTTTCCCCTTTTACAAATAGTATCCTACTGAAATGTTTTGAGAATATTTTTGACTGCTGATGCACTATGAACAACAGGAGACCTCGCTGACCCCAACAGAGATTAATGGGTCGGAATCTGTGTCTTTCTGTGGAATGGAAGACGTCAACACTAAAAGCTCCCTTACCCCACAGATAGCTGGTCCCGGTCCTGTTGTTTTTTCCAGTCTTCAGAAAAATCCTTGGCAAGAACTGTCATTTTTCCAGTCATCAGATTTCCAAGAATCCTCTCTTCACATCTCTCTTTTTCTTTTGATGTACTCTCTCATCATAGTAAATGCAGACCTTTTGCAGGAATGTGGGCCAGACGTGTGTGTAAGCCAAATGGCTTATGCCTGGAACAACAGCAAATGAACAATGAAATCCAGCAACCAGATTAAAAAAAAGGTTTACAAGGATACTTTTTTCCATACATTTTCCTCACTTTTTAATTGATTTAACTGTGCAATTAGCTCTGGCCCACTGGGTGACCATCTAATCATGTGGGGACACCATGTCCTGTGCTACCTTATACGTATTTGAAATTGTTTTGCCAAAACTGGCAGCACAGCAGAAGTTTTTTCACACTTTAACCTAAGATAAAACGAACAGAAGCACTTCTTTTTTTCCTTTTTTTCTCAGTCCATATATACCAAAAAATGCTTGTTTCTTCTAATTGATCACCTGACTTTCTGTAAATGAGTGAGCATGTTGTTGCCCTCTACTGACTGGCCTATATACACTAAAATGGACCTATTAGTAAGTTCTTTTAATAGTATTGTTTCCATTAAAATGCCAAAGAGTTTTGATTTTTTGGCTCTCCTTCTGCAGGTGTGAGCCTTGTAAAATTAGACCCACATTTTAGTTTAAAGTCTTGATCCAGCAAAATGCCTTAGAAAGTGTTTAATTTTAAATAAGCCACACTGCACAAACTCTTAAACTTCAACACACATTTAACTGCTTTAATGGTTACAGACCTCATTTGGGGTGTACAGTTTTAAGCAGGTGTAATCCGCTTTTCAGATATGCTCATCAATTTTATCCTATCAAGTTCTTCTTCTCAACTTTTTCCAATCCTCTGATGCTATCCTGTATCTGGTAAGTTAAGAAATGGAAGACTCTCTGTCTTCTACATATAGTTGTATCTCGCCAAACACCCAAAAATCAGAAATGCCAGTTTTAGCGAATGCAAATTACTCCAAGGAAGAGTTAATGGAGCCCTTAAGTTCTAGCCCTTATATTTACAACTTAGTCCAGACTACTAAAAATTAAGAGTTCCTATACATTAAGAACATTGTAGTCAGGCAAATATAACCTCCAAAAAATGGAGGAGGGAGGGATGCTACAGAATAGTCAGCATTATCTTAGTCCCTGTAAAGATCACAGAGAAATCCTCACAGGAGCCATTTTCAGGAAGAAGAAGGTGACTGGGAACAACCAGCA
The DNA here is from genome assembly GCF_964106895.1 of Numenius arquata. Taxonomy (NCBI): domain Eukaryota; kingdom Metazoa; phylum Chordata; class Aves; order Charadriiformes; family Scolopacidae; genus Numenius; species Numenius arquata. Next base: position 121,097,240 of record NC_133576.1, read on the forward strand.
TAGATTTACCAAGGACAAACCGTGCCTGGCCAACCCAGTTGCCCTCTACAATAGGATGACTGATTTTGTGGACAAATGGAGAGCAGCACATGCCATTTGCCTCAGCTTTAGCAGGGCTTTTGACATGGTCTCCCATAACACCCCTAGAGAAAAATTGGGGAGACATGGACCATGGGGAAATTTCAAGATGAGTGAAAGACTTGCTCAACTGCTGGGCTCAGAGAGAAAACACTTTGAAGTAATGACTGCTTAAGAGCAATATTCCTCAAAGATTGATATCAGGTCTGATATTGTCTGTCATCTTCAACAACTTGGGTAATGACATGGGCTGCACCCTCGGCAGGCCGACATCAATTTGGAGGGGGAACTGTCAATACACTGGAGACCAGGGCTCCTGGTAGAGCGGCCTCAGCAGGCTGGAGGAGCAGGCCTACAAGAACTTCACAAAATGTGACAAAGACAAATGCAAAGTGTTGTACCTGGAATGAATAAACCTGATGGAGAACAGGCTGGGTACCAACTGGCAGGGAAGCAGCTCTACAAGAAAGGACTGGGCTGGTCTTGGACAGCAAATTAAAGATGACCAAGCAGTGCACCCTTCAAAGACTAACCATACATGGGCTACATTAACAAGACTGTAACCAGAAGACTGAAGGAAGATGTTACCTGCTCTATTTGGCATTTGTGTGGCTCCATCTGAAGTACCAAGCCCAACTGGGAAATCCCCAGAATGAGAGAGATTTTGGCAAGCTGGAGAGATCTCCAGCTGAGATCAGGGGGCTGCAGCACCTAAAGTTTGAGAAGGCACTGAGGGAGGTGAGTTTTTTCATCCTGGAGAAGACTAAGGAAGAGTCTAATTGCTGTCTTGGACTACTTAGAGGGAGGTTTTAGAGAAGACAGACTCACAGTCTTCTCAGAGAAACACAGGGAGACACAAGAAGCAGCAGTCACAGGCGGCAACAAGGGAAAATCTGACCAGGTCTGGTGAGTATGGTGCAACACTGGAACAGCGGCTCAGAGAGGTGGTGGCATGTCCATCCCTTGAGGTGTTCAAAATGCACCTGAACAAGGCTCCAAGATATCAGACCTAGCTATAAGTGAGCCCTGCTTTGAGGCATTTTTCCTGGATGACCCCCAAGGTCCCTTGCAACCTCAGTTTTCCTGTATCGAAATATTTTAGGTCTTATTTCCTATAGTGCACTACGGAGCAGCAGTAGTCACAGCCAGGACTCCAAAGACTCTTAGAAAAACTGTAGAAATGTCTCTCTAGTCATATTTGAAAATATTCCTTCTTCTTTATTTCTCTTGTAAAACACCCAAAATCCAGTTTGTCAGCTTAACTGGGAAGGACTGGGAGGAAGAATTCTTCAGGGTAGAAGAAAGGACCCTGGGATGCCACAAAGCCAGTAAAATGGCCTTATTCTCCATCTTGGTTTCCCACGGAGGGGGTGTAAGCGCAGTGGAGTGTGGCAGGACACAGGCTGCCCCAAGACCCAGGGGCCAAGGCACCAGCTGAGCCACGAGAAGCCCAATTCTGCAAAGCCACCTTATGTCACACTGCCCACAGCCACGAGCAGGCGATTTGGGTCAACCCAGCCCCTTTCCACCATCACCATGCTCACTCCCAACGCAATAAATAGAAAGGCTATTTTGTCAAGCCCGGCTGTTTTTATTCAGGAACTTCTCAGAGGAAGCCTGCGTGCGTAAACAGGAAAGCAGGGGCTGTTTTTACTTCACCCATCTATAGCCGGTACACGGGGGCTGACATCAGGCAAGGGCCAGCTGCACAGAGCGCACCCAACAATTTGCTCCCGAGGCAGCAGTGCCAGCGCCGGGGCAGGCATGGCCGGAGGGAAACGCAGACAAACACACTGCCCCTCCGGAGCCACTGCCACCCCGACACCCCTGCGCCTGCCCTGGCTGCCCCCCCAGATCCCCATCCGTGCTGGGGTCAGTGGGAAGGTGAAGGTGTGCCTGGAGGAGCACCCTCGCTCCTGAAGTTCATGAGCAAGACTTTTTTTCTTTTTCCCTGCAAGAGTGCCAGCCTCTTGGTGCAGCTTGGTGATGATGGGGGGGCCTCACCGCAGTCCCCCAGCATCCCTTTGCTTGCATGATGTGAAGCTGGGGGAGCGCCGGGCGTCTATTTTTAGCCCTTGCGGACTGGAATTGCAGGCTGTGCTGCGGATCTCCCTGCAGAAACGTTGGTGGGAAGGAAAAGAGGCACCACACTGTAATTTCATCTCTGGTGATGGGGTTTTCTTTCTAAATCCTGAGTATCAGTTTCATTCACTGCTCTAGGCTACAAGAAATACGCTTCGCCTACAGCCATAACATCTTCTCTCCTGCCTATATGTCACCATACAATAAAATGTGCAGCAGTTTTACAATCACTGTAGTTATTACATGACATATGTGTACAAAGCACACTGGATTACATGACCACCCAAGCGATTAATAAAACTGGTTGCCTGCTAGAAGTGATCTTTAACTAAAGGTTGAACAAAATTGGTCTGGAAACCTTGAGAATAATTTAGAGTTGTTGCTTAAATCACAGAGACACAAAGTCTGCAGGAGGTAGATCTTCATACAGCTTTCATCATTGATGTTTTTCTCTCCATGGTCCCAACACCTTTAAATAGAACATCCTACCAAATAATATTTTTGTTAATTTGTTTATTTGCTACCATAGAAAAAAAACAACTGCAACAACAGTGCTAAGGGAACAAGCGTGAATAGTAGTGAAGAAGTGCCTTGGTTATGAGTAACTTCTGTCTCTATTTTAAACATAGTGAGTAAATTCTGCTCAGTTACACCAGCCTAAATTGGAGAAGGGTGAATTCTGTGAGAATTGAGGGCAAAATGTAGCCCACAAGTTCAAACTACTGCTTCAGAAAATAACAAAACAAAGTTATTAATTTTATTAATTGCTCTCAGCTTTTTTTATACTTTTCTTGTTGTTGGTTACATGCATAAATGAAAAATAAAATTAATTTCCTCATATTTTTTACTACTTGTTAATAATTTGAAAGCAACAATATTAGTGATCTTAATTTATATCAGGGAGTACAAAAACCATTAGCTCTGCAACAGAAAATGACAGGAGGTGTGGAAACAGCGAGCACCGCTCTATCAGGACAGTACTACCTTACACTTGATTTTATTGTACAAATCTGGTTGTAGTGTGGATCTTCTGTTCTGGATCTTCTGTTCACTATAAATAGAACCGCACTGGGACTTTTTGGGACACATCAGTTTTTCTCCATTTATCCTATCAGTAAGGGGGCTTACTTAGTTTCTTCCCCGTCTTTAAACTGGAAGGAATGGAAATAAGTAAATTATAAGTTTCTGGCTATATTCATCTCTGCTGTTGACCAACTGAGTTCATGTCGTACTGGCTCCCAGTTAATGCCCTGCTGCCTTTTCTAAAGTCCCCTTCTGCTTTAACTCCACACAGCCCATCTGCCAGGCAGGAGCTGTATACAATTCCCAGAGAGTCACTGGACAGACTTCAGCATTTACTAACTTTATTTAAACTCATCAGGGACCACTATAAAGAGCTGTGCAGAACTAACATGAGCCTTGGGTATTTGATCCAGGGTTTAATGTTACGGTTTCTAGCAAACACACAGTTTTGTTGGGGTTTCTTCTACAGTAGAAACGCAGAAATTTCTGGGTTTGGCAATGCAAATTGAATAGGTGACAATAGACATTGGCTGCTCTAGGTGAGTTTGAATTTGTTGAACTTATATCATGGAAATAAGTAGCATAAGACAACTACTCCTAGGAGTTTGAGTGCTGTAAATCAAGTATAAACCATACAAAATCAATGGAGTCACTTTGATGCAAATGAAAGTAGAGCCAGTCTCGGCACCTCTTACAGGCAATGCAGTGGTGTTCTTCAACATCCTACCAGTAGATAGCTACTGGAGAAAGCCCTGTCCATTCATAGTGACATCCAATGAGTGTCTGCTAGGTGCTTTCCAGGGCAACCACTATTTCACATATCTTTCAGTTAGAATAATAAAAATAAGAAAAATAACTCGACAGAATTATTTAGCAGATTTTCTATTTGGCCTTGTGCGCATGTCAGAGTGCAGGTAGAGATGATAAATAAGCTCATGCCTGGCTGTGTTGCAGCATCCTTTCCATCCTCCTTCTGCATCAGCCTTTAAGAAGTGCAGTTATTGAGCCTTTTCTCATCCAAGCACAGGAAGACATACTGAAGTGGCTCATTTTCATTTCTTCCCAAGCTTAGCAGCAAAATAAAATTACTGAACAGAAACTTGGTTCTGTTTTCACAGAATCACAGAATCACAGAATCTTAGTGGTTGGAAGGGACCTTTGAGATCATAGAGTCCAACCACATTAAAAAAAAAAAACAAAAACACACAAACAAACAAAGGTTTTACCTCAAACCGGGACACCCAGAGAGCACACTACAACAAGATTTCAAGAGTCTCTGCCTTTCTCTCCCCCTGACCTGCAAAAGCCTGAGACAAGGCATCTCATGCTTTGTTTCTCTGAGTATGGAAGGGAGGCAGAAAGCGCCACTTTACTGTGAAAAGTCAATACTTCAATCTAAAAAGAAAAACAGTAAGACAGATCCATAGATCTTTCCTAGCACACATTTTTGAAAGCCATCTGTTCATTTAAGGGAAAAAGTTGGGAGGTTGGGTGGTGAAACCACAGACTAAGCAGGGGGACTCCAGGACATAGCCTTCTGTTGCCTCAGCCTATAGACTTTGAGATTTTGTAAAATCCTGCCTTTCCCAAAAAAATCAGCTCATATGCAGGTAAATAAGAGCACAGCAGCACAGGAGGGAGAATCAGCTCCTACATATTCAGACAGGCTGAAATTTGGAGCAGCTCAGTTGTTGGTTCATGCACTGGGGAATGAAAGTCATGTGGCTTTTCTGGGCCCAGGAATCAGAGAGCTGCCAGTGTGAAAACAAAGGAAGACATGGTAAAAAGTTAGGAGTTACCCAGAGAATCCTGAGGTACCTGTTTTCAGAAAACGATCAATTCTGGGGTGCAAGGGAGAGATTAAAAAACTCCCTGGAGCTCCACTGCAGCGTTCAGTACTGTTCCTCATGGTACCCAGTACAAATAAACTGTGAACTGCATAGGCCCATGTAAAGCATATTCAAGCTTGCTTTTTCTTTTCCTTTAAGGTTTTTCTTTCAAGTCTTTTTTCTTTGATTTCTGAATGAAATTTCTGCCTTGCCCTTGTGGTCAATCGTGCCAGCCATCTAAAGGTCTCTTGAGAAAGAGACTCTTTTCAAGAGTTAGTAATCATGTGCAAAGAATTTTGGTCATAAATACTTCAGGGATGTTGTCAAGAATAAGATGCAACAGAAATAGGCAAGTTAAAAAAAAAAACAGAGCAGTCTAGCAGAGCCAACTGTGCTTGCTTCTGTCACACAGTCCTTTATGTATCCTTCAGCACAGGGGAATTCAGAGGATCCAAATTTTACCTTCAGGAATAAGCTGCTAGTCATATCCTCAAGCCACACAAATCTTATGTCAATGGATGCAATGCTGAAATTGATATTTTAAAGACATGTACAACAACTTTCATGAAGTATCGTCAGTATCACAGATAAGTATCAAAGGGATTCAAGAGACAGTCCCTAGCTAGCAAACACTGACTTAAGCCTACATTTACAGTTGCTGAAACTACTATATGCTTTCTCTATCTGCACCGAAAAGGCATCTCCATCTGCACTGAAAAAGAGACTATAACTTGGAAGATCACAACAACAGTGTGCCCATATGAATGATAACAAAATCACATGTACAGCCTGCCTTTGCTAGTAGTCTGGTGTTCTGTGCCTCACCCATCAATATGAATGCTGAAGGCATCCCTAAACCATCACTTCTCCTTTACCAAACTGGCTGCGGGTTTCATTGTCGGTGGGTAGCATCCTACAACTGCTGCAGCAACAGGTGTGGTCCTGCCTGGGGACAACACAACATGGTCAAGCAGAAGGACCTTTGTGGGAATTCAGTCAGCCTTGCTCAGTCCAGCAAAGTTGCAGCCAAAGGCCAAAAATACAGAGATGTTACATCTTGTTTAACACTTGTCACCTGTGAAAGTGCACTTTTTAACAGCAGAAGATCCTTGGGAAAGAGAAGCAGGTCTCTAAGCCCCTCTAAGAAAGTATTCAGTATTCCTTGCTACAATGCAGGTGTCCTTTTCGAAACAAATATTATTTCATTTCTGAAACTCATCAGATTTCTGCTTTGTATTAGTTTACAGAGACTCCCAAAGTATTCCTAAGCAATTTTGGAGTGGTGAGTTCATACGAAGTTCTCTCTGTAGCTGTGGTTTTGTCTGTCACTAACAAATGAGTCAGAGATTTTTTCCTCAGTTGTTTCATTCCACACAAAGTTCTGGGTAAATACTGTACTTAATTAAAGCAGTCCTGTACCCCTTTTTTCCCCTTTATCTATTGTTATGATGGAGCAGAAGTTCATTACCTCTGCCAAAGGTCCAGTCATTATATCATGACTGAAGTCGGATCAGAGAGAGACATTTTTACTATTAGGCAACACCTGTGCACAAAAGTGGATTTTGTACCAGGCTTTGGCTGTGGCAAAGCAGGTGGTCACTACTGTGAGAACTGATGTCTGGAGGGCATAGAGTTCCTTTCCAACAACTACAAGTACCTGGTGAACTGAGATTCCCCTAACCACCTAAAGAAATAGCTATATTTAATGATCAGAATATCCTTGCAAGCAGCCCGGGAGGCCAAATGAGAGTCAAAATCCAGGAGACACATTTAAAACATCCTATGCATTTCCAGTGAATCTGTTTCATACATCATAATCTGAAGGCAAAGGAAAGTACTCAGCAACTACTGCGCTGCTCAAAGTAACAAATGACTTTTCTCAAGGTTTGGACAAGTAAATAGATGTTCTTATTACATGTTTATATGAATCATTTGAAATGATTTATTGGTTTGTTTTGTCATTAAAACTACAGGCTCTGAGTATCACTCAACTTCTGTTCTATGTGTTAAATTTTATCAGTCACATGCGCTTTAATTTGGCTCTATTAATGGCTCCAGCTTCTTGAGTTTGAAGAGACTATGGGGAATAATGCAAGGATCTATTTTAAGTCTACAGCTATTTTCTATTTTGGCAAGAAATAACTGACAGTAAATAAATATCATGCCGTCGTTTAGATACACATAAAAGATTCTGGATGACCTTATGGAGCCCAACAAAATAGGAAGCAACAAAATTCAGCAGCCAACATAAGGAATGTGCAAATATGAGCATAATACCATTAAACTGCTAGTAAATAGAAGTATGGCTGTATTGAGCAAACTACTTGATCACTTCTTCCTGTGTTACCTTTTCAAACTTGAGTCCAAAATTAGTTGTTACTGCTGGACTCACTCTAGATCTAGGGCCTGCTTCTTGAAACAAAACTATTCGTGATATTTTATTCACAATACAGAAATTTGGCTGTTTCTATATTTTTTTCACATACTTCAGTTACTAACATCTGAAGTATATAAGGATGCATTTGGAAATCCAGGTCTTTGTGCACTACAGTAGACCTCTCCCATTGTCCTATCTTTCCAGTCTAGAGATGCACAATGGACCCTTCTCCACCCTGATAGGAAAGAGCAGCCATCTGATAACTCTTTTGCTGTTCATCTTCTGTGCTGCCTCATCAGACCTTAAGGTTAAGGCCTCCAGCATTGCCCAGGAATAAATACCTAGGGAAAAATCTAGGAAACAAGGGGAGAGTGCACACCCCACAAATTAATTCTCTTGAATTTGGTAGCCACCACTATCTTAGAGACATCATCCCATGAGGAGGTGGCATTTGGTTCTTATGTTACAAGAAATGCGAACTGTGCCATATTCACCTTCTCCCACCCTTTATGATTTTATAGACAGTCCCTTATTTCCTCCCAAGCAACAGGCCCAGTAATTAGCGCTCTTTAAAATACAAAGAGCAGTTCCCACCTCTCAAGCAAACCCAGCATATGCCATCCCCTCCTTCTCCCTTTCCCCACACCAGCCCTTTACTCCCACAACACAACACAACACAACACAACACTCCTCTGCCAACCCAGCCACGGCTTTTTCAAGACCACTCTCTAAAATGTATCATCAGAGTGACCTGTGGTCCTGCCTTGCAATCCTATATGGAGAGACTTCAACCTAGGAACTGAGAGGTTAAATTCTGGTTTACAGGAACTAAAGTAAACATCAATGTGTGTGTCTGTACCATTCTAGTTGAAGATTTCACAGCCTGTAAGGCTATGGCTATGCTTTTTTCTGATTAGAACAGTCATCACATGATAATAGATGCAAGAGCTAAAGTCCCACTTGTGGAGTGGTACTTTATTTCCCTTCAGTTCATCCAGCTCCCACTTTACTCTTACTTCCACAGAGGTCTTGAAGCCCTGCTTCACCAGTAACCCTCAAAACATGGGAGAGTACAAAGCTCTGAATAAAGATCTTGTTCATCACATACAGATAACTAGATGCTTCATCTCTTCAAAGTTTGTCTCAGCTGCTGGCAGAGTAAAAATAATTACAAAATAAAAGTCTTACTTCTTTCCAGGCCACTTTAGTGACCCATTAGTAGAGAAATAACTGGTTTAAAGATACAGTTTTGTAAGAGTGAATGAAAGAAGGAGCACATTAGATAGGGGTTAGGGGTATGAATTTATTCTACTGCTCAGTTTCTCTTTCACCCATTTCCCAGCTTATCCTTATCACCGCCAAGATTACATAAGTCTTTCCCCTCCTAGGAATTGGGCTTGCTTTAGCTGGTTGTGCTCCAATTAATGTTATCTTTATCTCTAGAATTACTAGAATTCCTTAGAAATCCTATGTGGGATGATATTAGCTTATTTGGCCAATACTTCTAGAATATTTGTTTGTTTTCACTCAGACAAAAATATTCAGGCCATTATGCTATCTAGTGCATTAAAGCTGAGCTCCCCACCTCTGCTCCAGAAGACATCAAGACTGGCAACACAGAGGACAAACCACCTCCTCCTGGGCTGTCCTGGTGACCTGCCCAGCACAGCTGTCACTGCTGTCATTGATGGTGCCACACAATTCCCTTCCTACAACAGGGCAAGCTGCAGATACCTGAGAAAACAAAGTTCAGCTCCCAGTTATGTGGCAGAAGCCACTTACACATTTGTTCTTGTGCTCGGTTCTCCCTTATATCTCTTTGCACTATTTCTCTACTTAGAGGTATTTTACTGTATCCATTGCTATGTCATACCACAGAGAAAATCAGTGTTTAGCAGTAATCCTAGGAGTCAAAGCTCTAGAATACAAATCAAGAGTTAAACCTGCAGTAGGTACAAATTGATATATCTCTATTGATTTCTTTGGATCTATGCCACTACTCTGGTTTTCATCAGGATATCTAGCGGCAAAATTTTCAGATGGGTTGTTTTTTTAATGCTAAGGCATAGCAAAATAGTCCAGCCATAGATCTCTTCCATGGAACAGTCTTCATTTTGAAACACAGATCACAAGCTTACTTTAAAAAAAAAATATAGCAGCCTTTAAGTTCACTCACAGGTTACTTTTTTTTGCTACTGAGGTTTTGGGTCATTGGGTTGTTTTTTATTTATGGGATTTTTTTAGAAAGCTCATAATTCATATATAACCACACCTTTCAAAAATCACTCTCTTGTTCTTAATGAACTTGCTTTCAAAATAAAGTACTCATCCACATGTCCTATCCTGGTGCTGGAGTTGCTGGAGTGGAAATCAGAACTGTAGCCAGTACACTTTAAAGCTTTTTTTACTTAACAGACCACTTAGTTTACACAAATTGCATACTTGCTGGTTTCACCTGTCGAAATTGCAAAAACAAGCATCTACAAAAGAGCCAAAGTAAAATCTGAGCACGCATTCAGAAGACAAATGGCACCAAAATGTAGCTGTTTGTGGATGGAGAGCATTTACACTTGCATTCAGTGCAGAGTTATCAATGTGACAGCTTCCTTTTGTTAGTGCAATGCATTGGCTCAATTACAAACCACGGCAGAGCTGAGGACAAAGAAAAACTTCCATATTTCCCAAATTATTTCTGGAACACATGAAGTTCAAAAGGGCAGATTCTCCTCCACACCACACCCACCAGCCTGACACCAGTGGAGCTGCTTTACTGTGGGAGCGCAGGCTGGCCTTTGCAGGATTCACTGAGGGATTTTAAGGGAAGCTTTGTGATAGCCAGGTTACATCAGTTTGACTAAGATGCTACAGGGAAAGAAAAAAAAAAATTCTGCTTATACTGGGTAAAATCTCCCAGTTCAGTAGTTGCAGGCTTGAGTGCTACAGGAGATCTTTTTCAGTAACTGTGTTTTTATCTACTGGCTATACTTCCTATATCTCTTTGCTCCCATGAAGCTACATCTCCTCCATAGTCTCAAATGACCACATGTTCTTCCTCTTTAGCCTCCACCACCTCATTTCGACTATTCCTCTCCTGCTGTAACCGTGGCTATCAGAGCAACTCAACAGCAGGCATGCAATCAGCACCCAGGGGAACATCGCAGCTGTGGAACCCCTCCTGATACTACACACGCAGTTTCCTCAGTCCCACTTCAGTCCTGCTGCATTGTATTTTTTTTTTTTGTTTCTCCTCCCCACCTTTCCCCAGGCTTTCTCCCTTCATATTTATTGCAAAACAGCAGACTGTCTACAATAGAGCAGGAATAAAACTGAGTCCATCACTAAATGCAAGCACTGGCTTTATTCCTTCTGCCACTGGACCCCATATGCTCCTTGCATTTCACGCTCTCATATAATGGAGGGTTCAGGTGTTTCTGATGTTGCTGCCAGGCACTAAAAGCAGAGTGATACAAATGTGAGCTAAAAAGGATCCTTCGATCCCTAACTGCAATCGCAGATAAAGCTGGGAATTCTCCAGCACACGCCGAGCAGCTGCTGCTGTGAACAGGCTCCAGGGATGTACTTTGGTGCATTCCTGGCCTGACTTAGTGCCTCATGCTAACTCAGTTTTCAACCACAGTCATTCTTGTACTGGCTCATTATTATAGCACTGTAAAAATAAAATGTTTGGACTACTGAAACTTCCTCCTAGCTGCCACTCTCATTTGCATAGCAGGCTACTATTCTGTATAATGGGGTGGCAGTTGTTTTCATCCTATTGTTTCTTTGATTTTCCTGTCAGATTATGTTCCCACCTAATGCAGACCTCTAATACAATTAACAGGGTCGTTACTTGATCTCTGAATAGCAAAAGTCATGCTCGACTCAGTAGGAGTTGAATAAAAGAAGCATAAAATCTTCTGGATTTGTTAACTGACTTGCTAACAGAGATAACATTGAATTTTAATATTAATAAAGTTTCTAAGTATTTTTCTTGCATTTTTATGTTTCTAGAAAAAAATCAGATTATTATATTGTAATAGTTAGGGAAAATGTTCTCATGTGTTTAACAACTTTGTAGGTATTGCACCTAAAGGGAATGAATTTGTTTTAATTTGGGTATTAACAGGCTTTTCAGCGTTTAATGGAGTGAGTTTTATCTGCTCTTAACACAGATATTTTTATGGAGTGTCACAACTTTTTTTGTTTTCTTTCAATTTCTGAATAAAATGGATGGGAAAAGAAACAACTAGAAGTAAGACATGACAGTCCTCACAACTATAAAACTCTCTGGCTTGTGAAAAAGCTTAGCAAGTGTCTATTCCTCATTCCAGAACTTGCTCAACACACTTCCATAATATGTTCCTTTTGGTTAAAGCCACCAATTCTAGTCACTCCAGTGAAGGCCTTCTGACTAAAATACTAAGAAAAATTTATTCCTTCATCTTTATTTGATGTTTGCATTACAGTTTTGGGCCTCAATGGCACCTTTGAGGCAACTGATACTTTCCAGAGTCACCTTGAAGCAAAGACCAACAAAAAAGCTTCTGCAAACCGAAACTAAAATACAGTTAGATGAGAGCCTGTGTGGGAACAATGAACATATTCTGTAATACATAATCTTTTGGGAACAGTCCTAAGTGTTTTCCAAGCTGCATATAAGACTGAGAGCCTCTAGCCCAGGAAAATATTTGACGTATTAATTATTGTCGGCTATGTCTAAACGGGGGGATGCAGGAACACTTCCAAGCTGAGTTTGACCTTGTGGTTGCAATTTGACTTATATCAAGGTGAATCTAAGGTATGCACAAGCCACCCTGGCTGGATGTTCTGTTCCCATACAAAGGACACCTGGGGGAGTATGTTGGAAGACAATCCCACCACTCTACTCTGACCAGACCTGGACAACAGAGACCCAGGCCTCATGTCAGTCCATCCATTCTTGGTAAGGATTTCAGGCAATATCCTCAGTAGCATCATGACATTAATCCTCCAAAGATGCTGCAGTACAGTAAAATTTTGGTTTTGCCATCCTTATTGGTCCAGAACAAAAGACATTTTACATATTATCCATATTGTCTTGGGCAGTCCATATCTATAAATAAATAAAGCAATGAAGATGCTACAAAAACAGTACTGAAAAAATTAGAAGCAAGTTGGTTTTCACAGTGACGAAAACCAGACTGTAATGGAATTAACTGTTTTTAAAAAGAGATATATTGGTGAAAGTTCAAGTGAGATACGGTCTGAGTTTTTGGCCTGGACTGCTTTTGTTTTCAAAGAACTGTGTTTGCCACCCAGACCAGGTGAGGAGTAGGAATGTGGAGAAGAGTGATCAAATTTCATCAGAAAAAGTACTGAGGAATAAAAGCAGCCATTACATTAATCCTCATCTTCAGACAAATTTTACTTCATGTCAGCAGTTGGTAAAGGGAGTGGGCAAAAGGTGACAACGCGGTAATCTGCCCTTTCCATGTCCTTAAGCCTTTTCAAAAGTCCACTGTCCTTGTCTCTGCAAGAGTTAGACTTTTAACCCTTCAGACAATGTACAGGAGTTCTTTTTCCAAGAAGGAGAAGCATCTTGACAGCCATTTGTGTCAATGATTGCACTCACCCTCACTTTTGACTCGCAGGTAAAACTTCTGAGACTCTGACCTGGAATCAATTCTCTTTTATCTTGGTGGGAAGATTTCTGTCAGCCCTCTAAAAGTTAGGCACCTCATCCAAACAGGTGGCCCAGGCATATGTGATGGGGCTCATGCCACCCTGACCTAAATATCTCAGCTGGCTTAACTCCAGAGAAGCCTTCATCTTTGCATTGATTATAGAGCAGGCTATACTAGCTTAAACCAGACCTGCAGATTTTAGACAGCTAGTGCTAGACGAAATGAATCCCACCTCCCTGACATGTGTGATCTTCAGACAGCCTCCAGCTGTCCACTCTAGCTCCATTTTGTTTTGAGTGTCCTGACCACTGTATACCAGGAGCAAGTTGTTATCTACATTTTTAAGAAGATGCCATGGCTACTACAGACCAGTGTGGCAGCAGTAGCATCTGCCTATTGAACCATGCTTGAAGTGGTCCTGAGGCAATTTACAAATCCCTGTTTCCTTTTTGAGCTATTTTTATACAAAATTTAGATCAGAGTAACCCTAACACCTTCATTAATCGTACCTGAGGTGCTGAGGTTACTCCCAACATCTAGTAAAAGGAGCATAAAGCAAACAAATTTTTGAAAGAGAAGCTCAGCAGAGCCTGTTTTCATGCAAGTCATATCTATAAAATCTCTGCTAAAATAGAGCATTCTGACTAGAAAGCCATCTTATTCTTAAACAATATCCCAATCCAAACAAACTGATCTATAAATTGGACCTTGTAATTCCTTTGGCAAAATCAGTCCTACTGTTGAGGTTCATCTGTTGAGCATGGAGTCAGATTATTCTTCTGTGCATGAGTATTTCAGTAAGTTTGCAGATGAACTCTGTAAACTCTAGTGCAATTTTAAAAGCTGTATGTTGAATATGCTCTTTTCAGCCCCTGCCAAACTCCAGCTCACTGCAGGATTAATATTTTCATAGCATTCAAGCCGTAAGATATCTCTGAAAGGACAGTTCAGCATAGACTTTAGACATAGTAGGCACAGCAGTGCCACAACACACCTTCTAGTCACATCTAAACCACATCAGCCTTGCCCATAATTAAGCACAAGTGAAAAGGACTGGTGAGGGAGTGGGCTTGTGAGCTAGTTGTCTAGGGCCTCCCCAGAGGCAACAGAAAGAGACAAGCTCTACCCCAGGGTAGCACATCTTGGACAGGACAGGATATGATGGGAATAATCACTCTCTGGAAGTGCCTATTTACTGTTCTCTGCACAGGGATTGAAGACAACTATTTCAGGCTAGACCTCTGACTTTTAGATGGCTAAAGTCTGTCAAGATGAAACCCATCCATCCCTGGACAGGAGAAGCTCACATTCCTGTTTTTTCAGCCAGCTTGTTTGTCTTTGCCCTGAAATGAACTCCCATTAATCTCAGAGTAAATCGTGGCTGAGAATTAGTTTGTGAATCTGTTTTTTATCTTTACCACCTTTCAGCTTTCATTTACCAGCTTCCAGCTCAGCCCAGATCCCTGGCTGTGACCATGTGCATAGGCATGCTACCAGGCATGCCAGGACTGTTCTCAAGACAGGGAAGAGTGGCTCAGCCACCAAGCCACGTAGGCATCTCACTAAAGAAAGGGCAATAGAAACTGTATATTCCTGAAATGGCCTTGCTTCCTTATAAGAATATCTCAAGTGATACTTAAGAAAATAAGTCTGAGTTTTTCTTCCTGGGAGACTACTCATTCAGGTTTTATTCATTCATGAAAAAGGGAAGAGAAATAAATGCCATAGTGATAGGACATGAAGAAGTGCATGTAATTTGGCGAAGACTGTCTGAGTGCTAAACTCAAGTATTACTGGAGCCATAACATTTACTAAGCTTTATATTCAGGGCAATACCCCAAGCTCTATTTTCTCTGTATTATGTTCATCCTGGCTATTAATAGCCTATATGACACCCATATGACCAAATAAATCTGGCCACTCTGGAGCTCCCCGTGGAAGTGGCTTGATTGTGCTGTGTGTGGGCTGAGTTTATGAGCAGGTTTTGAGGAAGCTGTTCAGGGGTTTCACCACCCTCTGGGGAAGAGTCTCACACAGCAGCTTTCAGGGTAGGAGGGAAAGGAGAGGAGGGAAGCGAGACACCCTTTGTGGTGGCAATACTTTTGGTCGCTGCTGGCCCAGGGACAGAGTGGGTCTGGGCCCTTTGCAGTCCAGCTCTGGTGTCTAAAACACCGAGTCCTGGGGGTCAGGGGGAGCAGATGACAAAGCATTAATAATATTTCTTGCTGAGTTTCAAAAGACTGTATTCTTTCGAATACATTTGAATACAAAAAAAGGCACTTTTTTTGTAATTTTACCTAAAAAATTGGTAATGAAATTTAAAAATGGTCTTGTGCTTTGCCTTCCCCCAAGAGACCTTGGCTAAGTACTGCTTCAGATAGTGGCAAAACATATAAGTAACTTGCTAAAGGGACTATCCCAGCACTGAATTTACTGCAGCACAAACAAACGTGACATAAGCAAACAGGTGAACTCCTGAAAAGGGGTTGGGCAGGGCAAAGATTCAAGATTTTTTTCATTGGATTCTCTGGTTCAAAGGCTTAATTTCTCAGCAAAAAAAAAAAAAAACTAGCAGTGCATGGCCAGGCAGCAGCAACTAGGCATGTTAACTAAATAAGCAATTTTAAACCATTCAATCAAGCTAGCCAAGGGCAGTGGATGAAAAAGGCATTTTTAAAAGCTATTCCATGCACTTGAAGTGCCTTTTTTATTTCTCTGGTCTCCAGATTCCAGGACACGTCTTTGCATGTCACTGAAGTCTAGATGAAATCTCAAAGACTGAAATTCTCTGCTGGGGGCTTAGGTGGAACTTAAGTGGTCATAAACCTTGAATGGGCTGCTACACCAGAGGAATTTCATTCAGACAAGTATATTTTATTTACGTTATGTAACTATATCGTCTGCCTGCACTACCAAAAACTCTTAGGAACTTTTCAGCAATGAATCTTCTGTGTAATGTGCTTTTTAAAGCTTCCTGAAATGAACTCTTCACACTGTATATATTAGAGAACTAATATTGTACTAAAACTGTATGTTTTTTGAAGGGGCAGAGAAGTTCATTCTTCCCATAGCTCTCAATGGTATGTATCTTAGAATCATCCATCATGTGCAGATCAGCAAGGTCGTCATCAGAATGAAGAAATAAGAGTTTTAAATTGCAGTCCTACCACCTGAGAAATACCCTGGCTTTAAGACTTAGCAGGGTGTTTGCATTCCTGTCATGTAACCTTGCACATCCATTTAAGGTTAAGGCTCTGTCTGAAATATGGCATTCTGTGGGATTAGCTATACGGATCACAGCATGGCTGATGTATGGATGAAGTGGCATTTTCTTTGTACCTTTTATGTTAGAGGATCCCTCTGATGCTGGAATTTCACCATCTGAAGTGTATTTTGTTGACAGTTCAAATGAGAAGTGCTCATGTCCTTTACAAAGCAAGTTAAATTGCCAGTAGGTAAAGGCACAAGTGTATGTCATGTTGCTCTTTGGTGCAGATAGAAAAGCATGAGCTGGCTGCATTTCCCTGGTATGATCAGACTGCACTCACTAGCCATATGAATGTCAAGAAGAAATCTTTTAATGTGATCAAAAGGCAACCATTTCTGTGGCATGATAATGTTCTATGAATTATAGCCTGTGTATGACTTAAAAATTGCTATCTTTGGGGGTGTTTTAGATGGGAAATATATTAAGATATCATTTATAGGTATTTCAGATGAAATTGATGAAAAATATGAATTCATGCACATAAATAGAACAAAATTAAAACAGGGTCTTCTGGCAATCCCCAAGAAATGGGGTTCTCTCTCTGCATTATTTTTTCTGTGTATTCTAGAGTAGGTTTCTAAAGGCTGACACAACCTCAGCAGTAGCCATAGTTAGGCCTGCTCACGTGGAGGATTGTGCCATGTTCAAATAGGTTTCGATATGTTCAGCTCAGCTTTGTTCTTGGCATCTGGTGTCCTGAGAAACATTAATACTGGTCCTTTTCAAGGCTTTCTCTTCATTCTTCAGTCCCATACTTTTAATGTCCTTGTCACTGTCTGCCTTTTCCAGATACAAGTCAAAGCATCTCTTGAATTGGGCAGAAGAGAATAGAAACGTAGTTGCTTTTATTACAGTGTTTTCTTTAGCTCTAACAAGGAGCAGACAGTATAGAACTGTATCAGCAATTCTGTTCTGATTCAAACTCATTTTCTTTCTCTTGGTGTTATTTAGACACACAAACACCATAACTACAGTATCATATGGCTAATAAAATTTTTTTTCTACACGGTATATACAATAAAATCTTTTATTCCAAAACACAACAGAGAAAATATGATGAGCATATATGCTGCCTGTGCCTGCATATTTAAGCAGTATGTACTTATTCCAGCCATCATACAAGACCAAATATGAAAGTAGATGCCACTAAAAATCAACACTTGCTAAACATTGCTTCATTACGTTAGCTGAGAGACAATTTTTAACAGCACAATGGCTCAGATGTGCTATTTAGTATATTAACTGGTGGTAAGTATTTATAAAAACATTCTTAAACATAGCACATATCTGTAATATTTCCTCCTCACCCTTTTTCTTGCCTTTATGTCTGCTCTCCCAATGTTCCAAACACCTCCATCCACTCCTTGTGTATTTCAGGATCCTGTTCTAACCAGCTCCCTTTGCACTTTTTGAAGGGAGTTGAATTTCACCCACTTCATATCGCATGCCTTGACACTTGGGTGCTACAATGGAAGACAGAAAGTAGGCAATGCATATTCACAGCTCCTGAAACAAAAGAAAGCGATAAAAGACATTAGAATTGTAAAACATGACAAGAAAAACACATTATTCCTCAGGGGAAAGTAACTATTATTTTTACCTTTGTGTAAAAGAAGGTGATGCTACAGTCACCTAACACATTGGTAAGATTAATGGCTGCTGATATTACTCTTCAGCAGCATTTTGAAAGTGAAAAAGGCACATGACAGTCATATGAGGAATACAGAAAGGTGGCAATAAGAACATCAGCATAGTTGCCACCGTAACTTTGAAGCCTACTGGCAAAATAAAGATGTTTTTACACTAGGTAATTCTTG
The DNA here is from genome assembly GCF_964106895.1 of Numenius arquata. Taxonomy (NCBI): domain Eukaryota; kingdom Metazoa; phylum Chordata; class Aves; order Charadriiformes; family Scolopacidae; genus Numenius; species Numenius arquata. Next base: position 121,115,377 of record NC_133576.1, read on the forward strand.
AGCTATATTCTGCTCATCTATACGTTCGTAAATCCTGTCACTGACATAGATGCTAATCATTTGCGCTCTTGTAAACCAAACTGGAACCCACAAATGTGTATTCACAGCTCTACCTAAATAAGAACTAGTATAGTCACACCAAAATTACAACAAAGCCAAAAGCCATTGTTCAAAGTTTTGGGAGATAACCAGCCACTAGAAATATTATTAAGATTTTGTTCTGATTTTTATGTTAGACCACACAGAAATAAAGAAATTATAAAGATATATTAGGTAAAAGTGTTTGTATTGCAAAAGGAGAACAGACAAAAACATGTCTGTAAAATACTGGTTTTATTGTGCTACATTTTCAATATCTAAAAATAAAGCCTTGTTTATTCAGTTTTGATGATAACATTGACTCACCTACCACACAGCAAACCAAAGATTTCTCTATTGTGTTTGTTTTGCAGAAGTAACTTGCAAAACAAAAGTCCTTTTAGTGGCAATAACATTCAATAATCGCAGAAGGGTTGTCATTTTGATTGGGAACATAAAATAGCACTTTATGTTTACCATGTTCAGACTCATAAATGTAAGTACCCTGGAGCAGAAGACTTGAAAGGCTTTACATATAAGCCGCTTCATATAGCATCACATGTGTTCTCTCATTTGATATAAATAGCTTCTGCTTTCCCCTGGGTTGTTCTTTCCTCTACTTGACTTCACCCCTTGCAAGGTCAGAGATGTATTGTGCTGGTCTTTGCACATTGAGGGAGGTCAGCTGTGGCCATTTGGAGATGCAGAAGCTGGTTCTGTGCAGGAATCATGCTGGGAAGAAGACAACAGCCTGTGTCTCAGCTTTTACTCAAAATGCCCACTGACTTCAGCGAAGCTTCTTGTTAACAGAAGACACTTCAGAAAAATGCAAGTGGACTAGACCTGTTAAGGACTAGACCTATTAAGATTACATCTCCTTAAAACAGTGAGATACAGTCCTGCAGTGCCTGGTGACATGCTTTAACTGTGTAGCCCTGCACCTCCAAACATTTTTGAGTAATAACATTATTTCTTCATGTCTCCTGATTTCCTGTGAGAACAAATGCAGAAGCAAATGAACTCAGCTAAAAGAAAGATCATCAAACTCCTTTAACCCCTCCTAGGACAAACCCTTCTCAAACCAAAGAACAAAATGGCCAGCCATAAATAAATCAGAGTTGCGTGACTGTAACTGTATAGCATTTGTTCCATGATGTGGGAAGACATGTGGGAAAGGCCAAGCACACTGAAAGCAGAGGAAATGTTTGGAGATACAGTTAACCTGAGCCCAGGACAGTTGGATTCAGTTCCTGGCTTTGCAACAGGCTTCTTCTGTGACATCAGATAAATCACCCAATTTCCCCATGCTTAGGTTCCTAGACATAACAACAGGATAATACATGAGGAGGTTCACAAGAAGAAGGGGTGAGCACAACACAGGCATTAGCATCTTGTCACCCTGCAGCTCACACACACGGCAAGTAACACTACACTTGAGTCAAGCCCTGCATTTTCTCTTCTGTCCTCTGCTCCACCCAGCAGCAGGTCAATCTGAGCAGGGGTCGGCCTTTCCTACATCCAATGTCGAGGCAACATCTTGCAGGCACCTTCATGCTGTGAGCAATGAAGAGGACCTGCACAGGGGTCCATCTGAAGGATGTGTCATGACACATCTGCCCTGCTCCTGTAGGCACTCACACAAGGATCATGTTGAGTTCAGTGATGTACCAAATTGTTGAGCAAATGCATATGCTCAGGATGGTTATAGAAGTGTCCTCTGCACAGAGTAACGCAGTGAAATAGGTTGTTCAGAGGCAGGTTTGGCTCTTGTCACTACACGAATACCATTGCATCAGTGTCATTAGTTGTTAGCACCAGGCAGGCAGCTCCCTTCCCCCGATTCAGTGTTCCCAATCAGAAAATAGTTGTGGGGTGAAATTGGCCACTGAATGGTAAGGTGACAGCAGCTACCCCAAGCCTGTAGGTTTGAGGAGGCATTGGCCAAAAAACCTTCCTTAGAAAAACCACATCCCTGAGCACTCAGAAGAGGAGAATGCATGTACACCCTCAGCACAGGGGACGCCCTTGCAGCCTACGCAGCACCTGCGACTACGTGGGAGTGAAATTCCATTGTTGAACACCGCAATCGTCTCACTTACTCAGTTGAAAAGCCAGCCTTCAGACTAATCCTCCTTAGAGACTAGTTACGAGGAAAGTTTCAGCTTGTAATATTGTCATTTTGCTTATGTGCAAGAACAGAAAAAAATGGAACAGCGTGATTTGAAGTGTTTGGCACCTGCAGCTCTGATTGACTTCAGTGGGATTTCTGACTGCTTGACACTTCTGAAAACAAGACTAATCGTTTCACAGCAGAAAAGGATTCTTTTTTTATTTCTTGTAACCAGAATTTGTGTATAAATTCTATACAAACTAAGGAAAAAAACAAAAAAACAAAAAAGCTTTAGGGCTGAAATCATGCAGAGAATTTTCAGCCAAAAAGTGCAGTTATCAGCATATAGAGACACAAGTATTTGTAGAAGCCTCCACTTATGCTGCAATATGGTGTTCCACTGCAGTATAAAAATAGAAATAATGTGAGCATGATTATTACTATAAGAAGTTATTATAGCTGTAATAAGTGATTACAACAGTTAGCAGTGTTAAAGACTCATTTTAACTTTGTCTTCACTAGTCTCCCCAGGATTTTTTGTTTTGTTATTTTTTCAAGTAAGTACAAACTGTTTTTTGCCTTTTGCAGGCTCTAATGTTCAACTCCATTTTTATATCTCTCAAAAACAGCAACTTCTGATTTAAATGGCTCTGAGCAGGCATTCATAATTTAATTCCACTACAATTTTTGAATAAAACCACAGATAGGCTGTTTGTTTTTTCAAGCTAAAATTAGTTATAGCCATCAATACAAATGCTCTGCATACCTGCAGGTTGGTGTGGTGGGCTGCCCACAGTACCCGCATGGTGCCAGATACAAACTTAAACTAGCAATTTGGAAGGATTTCAACATCAACCTTCTCGATTTCCCTGTCTAGGGACTTTCTGAGTAATTAAAGATTTGCCTGGCTCTTACTGGAGGCCAACAGTGCATTAGCTAGATTCAACATTGAGCTTTTGGAAAGTGCATCTACCAGTATTTAGCACCTGTATTCCACAAATTGTGAAAGAATGACAGGACTCACAGTAGGGATGAAGAAGCAATTGCCACAAACCTTGCCATTAATGAAGCTTTGCAACTGCTTCAGGGGATGATCTCAAGCAAACTGGGAAAACACCAGAGGAAGATATCTTAAGATGAATGCAAGTTTTATTAGAAATGCTACCTTCAGAAAGCAGTTTTTAATACTGCTCTATCAAAATGGAGGGACATCATAAAGAAAGGATTTTCAGGTCTCGTACAGCTTCATATTTTCATGAGAGATGTGGGCGACAGTATAATGTGTGTTTCAGTTTGCAGATGGTATCAAACTGACAGGACTGCACATCTGTTAAAGGATAAGTATTCAAAAATATCTTGAAAAATAGGAAAAAAAGAAGTAATCTTAAAAGAATAGGATGCAGTTCCAGAAGGTGCAAAGTTATAGAGTTAGGGAGCAATAGCAAATGCCTCGAGTATGAGAGTCTGATGGGCAATGGCAGTTTAGATAAAAGTTCCTCAGAAGCACATCTGCAGCTCACAGTAGATCAGGTGAACACTAGTGAATAGTGCCATGCTGATGTAAAAAAATAAATACATTGAAACACGTTGTTAAATTATGTGTAAAACCTTAATTAATTTTCCTGCAATTCTCAGAAAAAAATAAACAAGAATGTTCTCAGCCATAAAGTTTAAGGAAAACACGGAGCGGTGGAAAGACCTCAAAGGAAAGCAACAGGAATCCCCAAAGGCACACAGTCTTGAGGGACAGTTGAAGGAAATTGGATTGTTTAGGGAGGAGAAGTCTGGAGGGAGTTCTAATAACCATCTTCAAAAACAAAAAGGTAATTGCAAAGAACAAATAGATTGATTTCCTTGTCCAATGTAGAAAAATACGAAAGAAAAGCCAATGAAAGTCAGATAAAAGCCTGGGAAGATCTTTCTAGTGAGAAAGTTTCTTAAGTCAAGGAACAGACTGTCCTGGGACACAGGTGCGGTTTCTCCGCCACTGAAATGGCTGGGAACATATTGGACAGGCACTTTCCAGGAAAAAGGCAGATCCTGCCCTTGGGTGAGGGACAGAGCTCTCCATTGTGTTCTCCATGGTTTCTTTGGATGCCCAAGGCATTCCCAGACAGCTGACAATGCACAGGGAAGAGTTAGAAACTCAGATTCCAATGACTTTTAGTTGTATGTTACCCTCTAAAACCTGACAGCAACCCCTATAATTGCACCCTACTGCAAGTCTATGAACTGCTTGGTATTTCACTCCCTCTAGTGTGGACTTCTTCATTCACTGTGACTTCTCAATACAGTTGTGATCCAAATGTCCCTGAAAAATATATTTGTGTTTGACTCTGAACATCCTTAATAAAATAAGCCCATATTTTTTGATGGATTAGGCTAATATATTGGGCTAATATCTTCTTTCACCATTAGATAACTTTATCAATATGACTTTATTATATGTACTTTTTAACATGATAATTGAAAGCATAGTTCCTTGGATGGATAAATGCATGGTTACCCTAACAGACTATTCATAACTAACTTCATATAAAAATTTACGTGGGAAAAAGTTCTTCTGGGAACTCAAATGCCTTCAGACTGAAAAAATAACAGTATGAGCATCACAGGAAAGAGAGCAAAAGCTGGAAAATGAACCATACAGGGAGGACATAACTTAGATCCACTTTTCCACTTCTGCAGTGAGAGAAACTAAGCATAGACTGGTGTGAAAATCCTCCTGCATCGAGGATACCAGGGCCAGGGTGCAACTAGGGGCAGAAAAGAGAGTGAAGAGAGCCAACTTTGCCAGTGGGAAGACAAGAGCATGTGAAAATTTAAATTAGACCAGCACCATTTATTATAGACATGTTTTCTTTAAAAAAATGCCACCACCTTATTTGGAAAGAGCCTGAGAGTGAACAATAGTGTTTATGGCCCTGAGGCCTGGAGGATGAGAAGTTGAGGAAGGGAACAGAGCTGAGGAGGTGGGACAAAGTCCTCCACAGGGTTGTGAGCAGGGGGGAAACACAGCTGTGACTAGGCGAAGGCACACACACCTCCTGAGGGGTGATGGCAGTGTCCAGCCTCTGTCACCGTCACTATGCAGTCTGATAGGGACTGGACAACGGAGAGCGCAAAATGAAATTAATTCATCGTCATTTTCTCTTAGCAGCTAATATGCTGCTCACTAGGAAATTATGGTGGGTAAGATACTTACATAAGCATTTATAAAGACTGGTGTGTAAATTATTTGGGTAACTTTGTTTCCAGGCAGAAAAGGGCAGATGGAAAACCATTAAACTGAGAAACTAGTAGTAAGTTTTTACAAGAATGTCCTCATACAAGTTGAGCAAGGCTTGCAAGACACACACCGCTTCCGTTAGCAGATGGTGGTCCTGCTGGGGAGGTGCTCGATTCTCTGATCAGTCAGTAAAAATCATTTCTTGTCCTAAACTGATATAAAGACAGGACCATGGGAGCACAGACATCAAAAAAACCTGTGCTGCCATGCGCGTTATTCTCTTTTAATTTCTTGTGAGCATATAGCAAAATTCCCATAGAGGTATAAGCTCTTACCCATTTGGACTTCTGCAGTAAAGAAGGATGTGCTAACATGATGTGTAACTTCTGGCCAGGGCAAGGGAATACACCTATTTCTACTTCAATTTTTTGTTAGCTCCCAGCACAGCAACCCATAACCTACCAGCTCTGACTCATTTTAGGAAGGAGTTTTGGGACCGTTTTCTTTACAGACCACTCAGAAGGCATGAATCAGTGTAACCCCCAGTGGATACATCTCACAGGTCCCGCTCAGTGCCTGATCCTCAGAGATACAACCCAGGAACATCAGGTACACAAATGGGAGTGGTGGGTATCTAAGACCTCAATGGGCTGTGTCCTACTAGGGAAGAACAAACCCCTCGAGGGGCCCAAGCTTTCATCCCCCTCAATTCCCTTGGCAAATACACTTTTGGTAGCACCTGCCCACTTCAGTCCTGCATCTTTGCCATTCAGTTCCTTCGCAACAACCTGGGAAGCCATGGTGCAGGCAGGTGGCTGCACAGGCTCCAGGTGGGACCCCTTTGCTTGGGACGCCTCAGTCACCCCTCAAGGGGTGCTTGAAGGCCACCTTGGTGGACACCATGGCCATGAGCTCTTTCAGTCCCCAGCTACAGCTTGTCAGCTCCAGGGCAACAGCTCATGCTTTTAGCTCTGGCAGTCCCTATAAGCCTTATACATCAGAAGAGACAAAACCCTGTATTGTAGTGTTATTCTGCTTTGGCTAATGAAAGAAGATCCCACACAGCTTCACTGTATGCTCAAAAGCTTTTAGAAAGCAAAGAAATCTCTAAAATTCCATATAGAAGGACCTTCTTTGGTACTTCATATTAGCGTAAGTGAAAATGAAACTAATATCATGCTATTTTGTTAATCTCAGAAAGACCTGCTCAAATAATTCAAAAATTAAATAAGCCAAAATCATTATGAAGATCATAACAAGTTTACTTACCTGCTTCTGTATATCTACAATATTAACTATCTATAACTACTCAAGTTCCTCCTGGTCATTTTCATGCCACTTTGATGAACACCTTGCTGTATAAGATGCATGAGCTGTTCAGCTCCCAGACATTTTTTGAGAGCACGCTACTTGTCATGCTTGAGTCTGAAATATTCCTGTGATCCTGTCTGGCAGCAGAAGAGAATCAGTTGATATGGTTAATTGATACTCAGCAGTCCAATGTTGCGTACATTAGCACTGGGTAACAACTAATGTCCAAATAGTCTATTAACACAAGCCATTAATAACTAATTGGAAATCAGAATCAGTTCATATGTGACTCATATGTAGAAATAAGGCCTATATTTGAAGTTGATAGCATTTACAACAGATAATGTGACTTCCATTCTCAGCCACTTTCCCTCTCTGGATTCCCACTGCTTCATAGCTCAGTGTCTTTTGTTTGCCATTTTTTCATAACAAGCACAAGAAAAGGGTGTTTATGTGAGATAAGACACCAAATGGCTAAAATCTAAATGGTTCTCTGTCCTGTAGTGAACATTAAGTGCTGGCTAATTTTCAAAGGCTGTAAACAAAATATTCCATATTCCATGAACAGCAGTTCAACTGCAAAAGCCAATTTATGAAAAAAAAAAAAATAATGATGCTGTAAGATCTGATTTTTACAGAGCCCTCCAGTTTCTCTCCCCTCCCCTTTTAGATGCAAAGCATGTAATTCCTGAAAGTCACCTAAGACACCAAGAGACTTTACCCTTTGGTAAGCGCTCAAAGTGCTACATGGGGAAAGTATTTATACCTGAATATACAACCCTGGCAAACCTGTTAGTAAATTGTGAACTCTGACTCAGGGAAGACCCACATTGCATTAATTTAATGTGATGAGATAGTACAGAAACTTAATGAGCTTCTCCTGGAAACAGGAACCCCCATTTAATCCTGGGTTGGGTAGGTGGCCTGTCCTCCCATGTATCTAACCCAGCAACTGCAGTCAGAAGAGAGGCAGTGACAAATACATCAGAGGCAGGTACAGTTAGTCTTATTATAAGTAGTTATGAAGCAAAATGCCAAAAAGAACATTTCTTCCTAGCCCTGATCATATTTTTGTAACTTTAAAGACCTTAAAACACCTGAAATCCAGAGACCATAGTAATAGGGAAATACATTCCTTGCATGATAGCTTTTAAGTATTTAATATTATGCGAAGATGCGAACATTCTGGAATTATTTCTACAAGTTTCTAGAGGTGATTAATGCTTACTAGAGTCTAGAGTTTTTTTTCCACAAGGGAGTCTCTGGCTGAGGAAATTAATTCCAAAGTCCAAAGTTTGTAACAAACAATGAAATAAACCAGTGCAATGCTACTGTGAGATTGGTGTTGCAGTCAAAGTCTTATGGAGATGAGCCAGCAGCTCCTGAGATAGTTGAAGTCAACAGAGAAACACCTGCAAAACACCTCAAGGGGTGCACAGCCTCAAGGGGTGCAACAGCCCAGCTGAAGTGCCTCTACATGAACGTACACAGCATGGGTAACAAACAGGAGGAGCTGGAAGCTACTGTGCTGCTGGAAAGCTATGACATAGTGGCCATTACTGAAACCTGGTGGGACGAATCCTATGACTGGAGTGTGGCTATTGAGGGCTACGAGCTGTTCAGAAGGGACAGGCGAGGAAGAAGGGGAGTAGGTGTTGCCCTCTATGTTAAGGAATGGATAGTGAGGAGATGTTCCTAAAGTTCTCCCTGGGGGCAGATGAAGAGAGAGTTGAGAGCTTGTGGTTGAGGATTAAGGGGCAGGCCAAAATGAGGGACACTGTTGTGGGTGTTTATTACAGGCCACCTGATCAGGAAAGGGAAGCTGACGAGGCCTTTTACAGTCAGCTCAAAGTAGTCTCACAATCACAGGCCTTGGTTCTCATGGGGGACTTCAATCACCCTGATATCTGCTGGGAAGGCTACACAGTCAAGCATGTACAGTCCAAGGGGTTTCTCCAGTGTATTGATGATAATTTTTTGACTTAGGTGGTGGAGGAGCCAACAAGGAGAGGTGTACAACTGGACCTAGTTCTGACAAAGAAGGACTGGTGGAGGACATTAAGGTTGGGGGCAGCCTTGGCTGCAGTGATAGTGAAAAGATAGAGTTCAGGATTGTGAGTTGTATGCACAAAACAACAAGTAGGATTGAAACCTTGGATTTCAGGAGGGCTAACTTCAAGAAACTGCTTGGAGAAATCCCATGGGTTAGGGCTCTGGAAGGTAGGGGGGCTCAAGAGAGCTGGATGATATTCAAATACCGGTTTCTCCAAGCTCAGGATCAGTGCATCCCTAAGAGCAAGAAATCAGGCAAGGGAAGCAGGAGACCTGCATGGTTGAGCAGGGAAATTCTGAAAAAGCTCAAATGGAAGAAGGAAGTTTACAGTGCGTGGAAGAAGGAAGTTTACAGTGCGTGGAAGAAGGACCTGACCACTTGGGAAGATTATAAGAATGCCATTAGAGTATGCATGGATGAAACGAGGAAAGCCAAGGCCTCCTTGAAATTAAACCTAGCAAGGGATGTCAAAGTCAACAAGAAGGTTTTTTTCAAGTATATCGGGGGCAAAAGGAAAACTAGAGAAAATGTGGGCCCGCTGTTGAATGAGACGGGTGCCATGGTGACAGAGGATGCAGAGAAGGTGGAGCTGCTGAATGCCTTCTTTGCTTTAGTCTTTACTGCTCAGGCCAGCCCTCAGGAGTCTCAGACTTTGGAGGAAACAGAGAAAGTCTGGATAAAGGAAGACTTCACCTTGGTTGAGGAAGATCAAGTTAGCAAACAGTTAGGTACACTGCATAACTGCAACACCATGTGTCCTGATGGAATGCACCCACGAATGCTGAGGGAGCTGGAAGAAGTCATTGCTGGACTGCTCTCCATCATCTTTGAAAGGTCCTGGAGAACAGGCGAGGTGCCCAAGAACTGGAGGAAAGCCAATGTCACTCCAGTCTTCAAAAAGGGCAAGAAGGAAGACCCAGGAAACTACAGGCCAGTCAGCCTCACCTCCATCCCTGGAAAAATGATGGAACGGCTCATTCTGGGCGTCATCTCAAAGCATCTGGAGGAAAAGAAAGCTATCAGAAGAAGTCAACACAGATTCACCAAGAGGAAGTCATGTCTGACCAACCCGAGAGCCTTTTACCATGGCATGACTGGATGGATAGATGAGGGGAGGGCAGTGGGTGTTGTCTACCTTGACTTCAACAAGGCTTTTGGCAAAGTCTCCCACAGCATCCTCATAGGTAAGTATGGGTTCTTAGGAAGTGTGGGTTAAATGAATGGACAGCGAGGTGGATTGAAAACTGGCTGAAAGAGCTCAGAGAGTCGTAATTAGTGGCATAGAATCTAGTTGGAGGTCCATAACAAGTGGTGTTCCTCAGGGGTCAGTACTGCATCCAGTCCTTTTCAATATATTCATCAATGACCTGGATGAAGGGATGGAATGTACCCTCAGCAAGTTTGCTGATGATGACACAAAACCGGGAGGGGTGGCTGACACACAAGAAGGCTGTGCTGCCATACAGCAAGACCTGGACAGGCTGGAGAGTTGGGCAGAGAGGAACCTGGTGAAATTCAACAAGGGCAAGAGTAGGGTGCTGCACCTGGGGAGGAATAACCCTATGCACCAGTACAGGTTGGGGGCTGACCTGCTAGAGAGCAGCTCTCTGGAAAAAGACCTGGGAGTCCTGGTGGACAACAGGATGACCATGAGCCAGTAATGTGCCCTTGTGGCCAAGAAGGCCAATGGCATCCTGGGGTGCATCAAGAGTGTGGCCAGCAGGTGGAAAGAGGTTATTCCGCTCTTCTACTCTGCCCTGGTGAGGCCCCATCTGGAGTACTGTGTCCAGTTCTGGGCTCCCCAGTTCAAGAAGGACAGGAAACTGCTGAAGAGGGTACAGCAAAGAGCTATAGAGATGGTTAGGGGCCTAGAACATCTCTCTTATGAGGAAAGGCTGAGGGACTTGGGTCTTTTTAGTCTGGAGAAGAGATGGCTGAGGGAGGATCTGATCAACGCCTATAAATACTTAAAGGGTGGGTGTCAAGAGGATGGGGCCAGTCTTTTTCAATGGTGCCCAGTGACAGGACAAGAGGAAATGGGCACAAGCTTGAACATAAGAATTTCCATCTAAACATGAGAAGGAACTTCTTCACTTTGAGGGTGGCAGAGCACTGGAACGGGCTGCCCGGAGAGGTGGTGGAGTCTCCATCTCTGGAGACAATCAAAGCCTGCCTGGGCATGTGGCTGTGCAACCTGCTCGAGGTGGACCTGCTCGGTCAGGAGGTTGGACTAGATGATCTCCAGAGGTCCCTTCCAACCCCATATCATTCTGTAATTCTGTGATTAGGTTCATCACTGATAAATCCAGCTTTAACATGCTGAAAACCTCTTAAAGAAAGCAGATTGACTTGATGATTTTGCAAATATTTGCATAAAAATGAACATTACTGCCAACAAAATTGTTTTGTTAATTTATTCCAACTTGTAAAATCCCTTAGGTATCTAAATGCAAATATTTACCTAGCCAACAGTGTGTTTCCTAAGTCTCTTTTCAGACAAAAAGCCCTTATATATTACTGTTTGTTATAGAAAAATAGGAAGCAAATTGGAGCATTCAGCAAACCACTCTCAGTTACGCAGTGCAGCCCAGTAGGTTTAGCATAAAAACTTTAGACAAGAACTGGCAGGAGATATTTCATTGCATTTGTGTGACATTCTTTAACTGGTTTTCATACATTCCAGTTTCATGTAAATATATCCATGTAGAGCTAATGCTGTGGTACAGGTAAATGTTTGAGACTCCACAAAGATTAAAGGGATACTGTTAACCTCACTCTTGTCTTTAGCTGGAATATTTCCTGAATTTTTTTGAGCTTTTATCTTACTTTTTCTATCATTTAAGAGCAAAAATAATTAAAATGGCTCTTTTTCTGGCAATTCCTTGTCGTTTGAATGCTAGAAGCCACAAACATATTATAGGAATCGTGTAACCTTGACATTGTGATACTGAAAAGTCTTAAAATAAGGGAGAAAGGAATAAAATAACCCCTTGAACCTCATTTCAATTCAAAAGAGAAACAAAAAAAAAAAATCCCAGGCTTGTTAACATAAATAGTATGTGCAAATATGCATAAGACAACAGCCCCTTGGTAACATTTTTCCCACAGGAGGGAATTCCAGCAAAATTGTAGGCTATGTGCAGATACCTTATTTTCTAAACAAAAATTGCATTATGCCAAAAGACATATACATTTCAACTACTATTACAGCGTAATTAAATTATGTTAGTTATCTTTGTTTGTAATACAAGGAACAAGATTTCTGTTGAAAGCACAAGGCGCTCCTAAGTTAATATCCTTTCATCTCACTAAGTGTCACACTGTAGGTGGTCTGCAGTGCTTTCTTTATACAGAACTTTTCACGGGATTTGCTTGATTCAATG